>NW_024881272.1:333638-2836749 GCF_018691265.1 Tyto alba
TTCTTTATAATCCTACAGACACATAATCTCTAACCTGGTGGCCCAAAGCTAAGGTTTTAAATACATAACTTGCTGCACACAGGAAAAAAAAAAAAAAAGTAATTATAGCTATAGGTGGTGTTCTGTACTCACTTGAACTTAAATATAGAGTTTAACTCGAAGATACATATTAACAGATAGTAGTTAATAGAGAAAATTTTAGTTCCTTAAACAGTGTATATTTTCCAACAATGCAGAAAAAAAAGAGTGGATTTGCATACACCACTGTAAAGTTTTATTTATGGCTTAGCTTGTTTGAACCTGCAGAATTCATGTACACTCAGCTAAAATGACAAAAATGATTTATTATATGTCATAATTTTAAAAAATTACTTTATGTTTCTTCTATCCATCCAAAAGATTTAATTGACAACAGGTAACATAGGTGCCCGTGACTTTTTCCACACTCATGCTTTCTAATGGAGGTATAATGTTATTTTAAAATTTGATGCCCAGTATATATTTTATTGTTTGTTTGTTCACAGTGAAGCGTATATTGTTGATTAAGGCTATTCCAGAGGTTAATACAAATGATGAAGTAAATAATATAATTTTGTATATTATTCATATATTAATTATGATCCATAAGAAACCTGGTATAGTGGAAAGTGTCCCCTGCCCATGGTAGGGGGGGGTTGGAACTACATGATCTGTAAGGTCTCTTCCAACCCAAAATGTTCAATGATTCTGTGATTACCCTTTAGTCCTGGAGGATTTAGAAGCTTTTTAAAAACTGCTCATATAAACTCTTAATTTTGTTTGAAAAGATAATCTCCAAGAATAAGATCATAGAATAGACTTTAAACAAGCCCACCTCACAAAGTTAATGAGTTTATTGACAAAGACACTCTTGTCAATCCTGTCATCTGCTCAGAAGTCCATGTTCCTCCAAACCAATTTGTGACAACAACCATGCAGGCAAGTGGTTCACCCACTGGATGCATCCACTCCAGTCAGAGCCTTTTGGCTTCACTGACAGAAGTGAGACCACCTATGTTGGTGAATCACCTTCTAAGGAGAGCTGAAGGCACTGTAAGCAGTGAGGAAGCTTCTGGGGGACAATTCAGTGTTCAAGACTCTCACATTCTTGTGAAAGCAGAATGACTGGGGATCCATTTCAAGTCCCTGTAAAAAATTCACAGAACATGGAAAACAAACAAGACTAATTAGTAGTCTGTGCACAGTTTGTAGGGTAATATGACTAGGTTCAAACAATACAGGAGATTTACACTTTACACTGAAGATAACTTCTTTTTCTTCATGATCAGTGAGCCAACTAGGTGAGATGTTCTGCTGGACTTACAGCTCAACAAAAGGAAAAACTGACTGAAGATATGAAGATGGGGGTAGCTGTGGATTCAGCAACCAGAATGTTGTGAAACTTCATGTCCTAAGAGATGTGAGCAAGACAAAAGAATTAATCATGAATCGTCAATACTTAAGGAGAATATATCTCATCTTATTCAGTAATCTTTTTTGCAGCACCCTATGTGAAAGTTCCTTGGAGGGTGAAGGAGACCAGCACAGGTTGGGGATCTCTCCTCAGAATACAAGCACTGTCCATCATGCAGGAAGTCAAGTAAGTGAGGCAAAAAGTGAGTATGGATGAACAGAGTGGGGAATCCTGACTGAGTTCAAACACAAGCAGTAGGTACACAGACAGTGAAATCGGGAATAGACTACCCAGGAGGATTAGAGACATTGTCTAAATGTGCAGGGATGGAGGTAAGAAAAACAGTGCTGAGCAGGAGTTGGAACTAACGAGGGACAGGAAAGGCAACAAGGTCTTCTGTGAACACATCAACACTGAAAGGAAAGCTGAGGAAAATGAAGTTTTACTGGTCAATAGAGAAAGAGACCATGGTGTGTTGACTTTGTCTGGCTGTCAGATGCCCACCAAGCAGCTCTATCACTCCCCTTCCAGAACAGGGGGAGAAAATATGATTAAAAGCTTGTGGTTTGAAGACAGGGAGATCATTTACCAGTTACCATCACTGGCAAAACAGACTCAACGTGGGGAAAATAATTTATTGACAATTAGTAGCAGAGTAGAATAGTGAAAAACAAGAACATATCTAAATCCAACTTCCCCCACCCTTCCCTTCTTCCCAGGCTCAGCTTCACTCCAAGCTCTTCTACCTCTGTCCCCCCAAGCAGCACAGCGGGAGGGGGAATGGGGATTGCTGTCATTTCATAACACTTGTCTCTGCTTTTCCTTCCTACTCACACTCTTCCCCTGTTCCAGCATAGGGTCCCTCCCATGACATACAGTCCTTCATGAACTTTTCCAAGTGGGTCCCTTCCATAGGTTGCAGACCTTCAAGAACTACTCCATCATGAGTCCTTTCCATGGGGTACAGTCCTTCACAAATGGACTGCTCCAGCATAGGGTTCCCAAGGGTTGCAGGTCGTGCTACAAAATCTGCTCCAATGCAGGTTCCTCTCTCCATGGGGTCACAGGTCCTGCCAGGAGCCTTCTCCAGCATAGGCTCTCCATGGAGTCACAGCCTCCTTTGGGTCACATCCACCTGCTGTGGTGTGGGGTCCTTCATGGGCTGCAGGTGGACATCTGCTCCACCATTTACTTCCATGGCAGCAGAGGGACAGTCTGTATCACCATGTTTTTCACCACGGGTTGAAGGAGAATCTCTGCTCTGTCACCTCAAACAGCTCCTCTCACTCCTTCTTCATTGACCTTAGTGTCTGCAGGGATGTTTCTCCCACATTATCTCACTCCTCTCTTGTAGGTGCTGCATAGTGGTTTTTACCCTTTCTTAAATATGTTATTGCAGAGGCACTACCACCCTTGCTGATTGACTCAGATTTAGCAAGCAGCAAATCTTGGAGCCCACTGGACATGGGAGCAGCTCCTTGTGTCTTCTCACAGAAGCCACCGCTGCAGCAACACACAACTCCCCACCCCACACACACACTACCAAAACCTTGCCATGTAAACCCAATACAGGGGCCAACAGACAAAAGAAAAATACTGAGGTGCTCAGTTCTTTCTTTGCTTTGGTTGTTATGGGAAGACATTGCCCTCTGACCTGAAGCTGTACTAGAAGAAGAGGAAGATGTTAGGGAATACTTAAGCCAGCTGGACATATACAGATCCCTGGGAGCAGAAGGGATACCTCTAAGGATGTTGTGGGAACTGGCAGATATCGTTGTGAACAGCTCACACTTTTGTCATCTTTAACAGCTTATGATGATCAAGAAAGGTTCTTTGTGACTAGGAAAAGGAAAACATCACACCCATCTTTAAGAAAGGGAAGAAGGAAGATCCTGAGAACTACTGTCTTGTCACCATCATTTCAGACAATTATGGATCAAATTCTTCTAAGAGCTGTGTCCAGCCACATAAATGACAAGAAGGAATTAGAAATGGCAAACATGGATTTACCAAGCTCAAATTTGTAAATCCCTTACTATCTTGATTACCTTATAGAATGAGATGACTGGATTGATGGATGAGGAGACAATAGCAGATGTTACGCACCTTGACTTTAGCAAGGACTTTGTCATGGTGTGACTGACTAAACTGCTAGAGATGGAATATGATTCACAGAATAAATGCCTACAATGGAATAATGATCAGTGGAGATGGACAAGACCAATGTGCCCATGAAACTCAGAAAGTAATGCAAAGAACCTGACTTGTTCTGACTACAAAGGGGATCAGAGAGTGGCCTTTGGTTTAGACAAAGAGCTATCATCAGCTGAGTGGATCACCTGGAGGTGTAAATATCTCCCTGAGTCAGCCAGACCAGCTTGGGCAGAGTGAATATGTGGCTCATCCCAAACTAAACAACTTGCAAAAGAATTTCAAAGAGAGCAATGGGCTTGAGCTGGCTTCAGCTCTTGTGTTCCTTCCTGGTGACTGGGGACACCCAGTGTTGTGATGGTGAACATATTATAGAGACCAGTAACGGGGCTCACACTGGTACTGTGGTTGAACTGTACATTGCAATTGCTATATTTTGATAAGTATAACCTACACTTGTGTTGGTTTTTTCAGTATGTTTTTAATCAATCTTCTAAACCAGAACAGCCATGTAACACCAACGGTCTTTATATAAGTAATCGGATATTAAACATTACACCATCCATGAGTGAAATATCTAAAAGAACCTGGTCAGAGAGTATTGGACTCTGAAACATGGTCTACCATAGAAACTGGGATTTAGTTGGTAAGATAGAGTCTGGGTTAGTAAAATATATATATTGGGTAGAAATTTGCCTGGACTTTAGCATTTAAAGGGTGGTGATCAGTAGCAAAGCATCCAAGTAGGGGTCAGTTGCCAGTAATGTCCTTCTGGGATTGATACTGGGGCCAGTACTGGCTAACTATTTTATTAATTACTTGGATGATAGAATGGTGTGTACTCTTGCTGAGCCGCGGATGAACGACACGCCGAGACAGGTTCAGTGTGGAAGACAGAGCATCAATCACCGTGTCTCTTTATTGGTACAGGGTACATACATTTATACAGACCACGATAATTATTATGCCTACTAGTCACTAGCTGATTGGCTTAAGCTCTAAAGGTCGTATTTGCACGGTCCACCTATTTGCAGTTAGCTTACAGCACAAGCTTCTCATAACACTAAGTTTCTCATGCTACTATTTCTGATTCCTGTTGACTTGTTTTCGACACACCACGGTACACAGGGCTGAAGCGTCCTTGACATTCTTCATGTATCAGCAGCTGTGAGCAGCTGCAGGCAAACCCTAGTGGGGCCCAGCATCAGCAGCTAGAGCAGGCTCTGATCATACAATTGCTCAGTGGGATCAGGACCTTTGTCTCTGAGCCATTCTCCCACATACTCTCAGTTAGTTTGTGTACAATATCCACAAATCCTCTATTGAGGAGGCTGAGGACACAGCTATTATTCAGGGACATTTTTACAGGCTGAAGAAATAGGTTGACAAGAAGATCTTGAAGCTGAATGAAAACAAACACAATGTCCTGCCTCTCAGATGGCATGCAGTGGGGCTGGGGGACAACTGGGCTAGAAAGTGGCTTTATAGAAAAGGACCTGGATATTCTGGTAGATAACAAGTTAAACAGGAGTCAACAGAGGGCTTCCAGTGTGGCTGAGAGGCTCATAGTGTAAGGATGAGATGTAATGGACACCAGCTGGAACACAAGAAATTCCACCTCAAAATAAGGAAAACATATTGTTATGATGGTGGTCAAACACTGGAACAGGTTTCCTGGAGATGTTGTGGGATCTCTATCCCTAGAGGTATTCAGAACTCATTTGGACAAGAGCCTGAACATTCTGTTGTGGTTGAACCTGTTTTGATCAGAACTACATATGTCTGAGGTACCTTCCAACCTTGCCTTGTTCTGGAGATGTTTATCTGCTAGCTTTTAATCTTATTTTATATCACCTGACGTGAAAAAACATAGCTACGTTTTCAACATCTAAACCTTGCAATTAATTAATCAATCTAAAATCAAGGTTTTCAAATATTGCTTTCTTTAAGACAAAAAAGAGACATCAGATTTTCTATTTTGGTGAGTCTTTTCCCTTCCCCTTAGACTCTTTAAATATTTTGTATTAAGTCTTTGTGGCTGAGACACTTGATGATTGAGATAAGAATTAGATGTGCTTTTCAGCTTGAGACAAAAAAGAGCAAAAATTGCTGTCATATTCTCACAGCAGCCTCATGTTGCCTCCATACCATTTCCATTTTCTGTTGTTCCATGTCTGGGGACAGTTCTAGAAATGTGTTGTAGTGCTATCATGCATAGGAGAACAATTTTCAGTGGTCTAAGATGCTGGATTTCAGATGTTCTACAGGAAACAAGATTGGTATTATTCAGCTGAATTTACCACACAGAGCAGGAAAAGATCATAGCAGTAGTGGCATTTTCAGATTCCCAAGATGTATCCTTTTTTTCTGACAGAATGTATATGCATACAAGTTTCATTTTAAATGTTTTGTAATCAATAAAAAGACACAGTCTCTCTGAACGACTACAGATTTAACCAAAACACAAAGTTCAAAGAGTGTTTTTGACTAAACTGAATTCAAGTACTCAGGAATCCTGTATAATCTTATTAAAGATTTGCCTTGTACAGTGACAGCTCATATACATATTTCCCTTCAAAGTAGTTCACAACTGTGTAAATACATCATTATCATGTGACTACATTACAAGACCTCACAGAAAATCGTATATATAGTAACAGCTGAAGAGACTCTAACACTTATAAACAGTAAAGGAATACAAAGAAATCCTTTGAGGACAGGGTTTATGAACCCTGCTTTTTTTAGCATCTAGTTTGTGTCCAAATCACTGTACGACTCAGAGCTAAGAATTCACCTTTTTAGTGTGAAATTAACATAATCGTCACACATGTATTCCAAAAAAGAAAAAAAAAAAAAGTCATGCTATTTAAGTATAACATGTTATGACCAAAATAATTTTAAGTGAAATATCTGCCTTTGATATTTTTATTAAAGAATCCTAGAATGAACAGAATTTTTAAAAGGTCGTTGACTGGGCCATGCTTTTGCACAATTCCACATCTTTTTGGAGGTACCAATTTAGGCCATGTGAATCTAAAGATCTCTCTTCCATTTATAAGAGCTACTGATCATATTACAAAGCTGAAATGTTTTCAATGATAAAATAGTGCCTTACTACTGTTAAGCTGTTTCTCATTACTGTAATATCACTAGCCTGACAAAACCTGGACATAAAAAAAATTCATTTCATAAAATTGTATTGAATTTCCAAATCAACGTTTTGAATACATTGTAGGAATAACCTCTGAATTTGAATCAACTTTTTGTTAGCTGTGTTTCCCTTTCCAAAAGGAAGTCTTGTGCAGCACTGAAGAGACTTTGTGTCACATATTCCTCCTCTTAGTCAATCTAAGACTATTTTATTGCAGAAGTGAACAAAGAGTTTCAAGGCTTCTTTAAATTGTGTCAAAAGGAGATCGACTACTGTACTGAGTTCACCACAGAAGCAGCTGTGTGTTTACCATAACCTAGCACAGTTACATTCCTACTATTTAAACATGTGTCATGCTAGACCAACATTTGAGAACACTAAAACATTAGCAGAGATGCATTTTTTTGTACACCTCACCATTATCATTTTAAGAGGCAGGTCAGAGAGAAGTCCTTAATCCCTGCTACAAAATATTATTACGACAAGCCAGTTTTCTGCAAGAAAAAAATCTGTAGAGGCGATTATCAGTAAGAGGAATTTTCAAAGTAATTTACCTTCCCAGGTGGCTCCAGGCCTCACAGGCAAACGAACATAACCATACAGAGACATTAATCCCTTCAAAATTTCATATATAAATGAATATAATTTAGCTTTTAGCTTCTTCGTTTTATGTAAAACTTCATGAGACTTGAGAATTTAATATCCAAGCTCTAGCTAGAGATTATTTGGGTTGCAAAATTAAAAAAAAAACTTTAAATGGAAAATACTGACATACATTCAACATCAGTGTTGCTATAGAAGTTTGTTTTAATTATAGAATTCATTTGTTTTAATTATAGAATAGAATGTATTTCCATGACAATAATTCAGTTCTGTTGTATTCAAATGATTGTAAGTATTGGTATACCTGAATTTTCCAGACAAGAAAATTGTCAACTAATTAACACAAATTTCCATGAATATTTAAAGTAATAAGAAAAGATTCTTAGTTTTTTAAGATTTCTTTAAAATTTATCTTTGCAAGATAAAAGAAATATCTTAAAATATGGAATTGCTTTCATAATAACTAGCATGCTTATAAGTCTGTAAATTGTTCCCTGAAGAGAAGTCCAACAATTTTTTATAAGGTGAAGTGAATAGTCTTTCATATTCCAAGTATAGGTCTTAATTTTGCAGACACTTAGTATAAGTATTTTGCTTCTGGTTTCATTGTTTGTTAGTTCCAGAATACTCCTAATTAACCACTCACAGAAGTGAAACTATGTATGTTTGACTATACATGCACACAGTCTGAAACATCAGAGGTTGTTTCTCCTAAAATTTAAGACTATACTAAGTATTTACCAAATGAATCACAATGAAAGTCACATCTGTTAAAAATAAGTGCTACAGTGTTCTTCCTATAGTTGCAGCAGGGTCCCCTAGGCCTCACACAACAATGATATTGTCTTTCAGAAAAAAAAACCCTTTTTTCCTTTCTGGTGGTAACTAAATGGATGTTCAGTGGGAATTGAGAAGAAAATAAGGCTTAATATTTTTTTTCAATTGTTACTCTACTGCTAAATGGCAGAGTCAAATGTTTTCTTTGGAATAGAAATTCATATTCACTTCTGATGAATGGTGTGTACCATTCAATTCAATTACGCATTTCACACAGCCTACAGCCTGGGTGGAATTTAGACCCATACTCTTTAGAATAAATATGTTGCTTACCAAATTACCTACTGCTAAACACTGTAGCTACACCTTAAGGCCTAAATAGACTGAAGATTTCACCTTGTAATAAAGGAAAATTATGAATTTGCCATTATAGTTTTTAACTAGATGTATTTATTTTAACTGAAATGTCTCCCTTTTTTTTGTTACATTTTTTTTTTTTTTTGGTACAATGTTATGCTATGCTACAAAGTTTCTTATGGGGAAAAAGTGAGCAAACCAATTATAACAGAGCTAAAAATCTACTACAAACCAAATAAAAGCTTTAACAGTTTAAAATTCCAAATTAGCTACTGAATATAAAGAAGTTTCATTAGGAATACAGTTAGAATTGTTAAACATAAATTTCCTAGTATCTACTCCTTTCTTCTGCTCCGCTAATTTTTCTGTAACCTAGTAATGGTAAAAATTCCATTTACAAGGCTACAGTTAATACAGTCTATAGAACAGCAAGAAAATTAAGGACTTGAATTAAGTCATTAAATAAATAAAATAAACTTCTATCCATAATTTCCATAATTTCCACAGTACTAATTGACTTGGTGTTCAGACTGGATCCCTAACAGTTCTCTCCTGTCTTTTCATTTATCTCTGCTAGTTGTCCTGCCTTTTGAAGTAAGCACTTGTTTTATATTATTTATTTTTATTTTATTTGTATTTACATTTGACTCATATGCAGGGAATTCTTTGATTCCCTTGTCTTTATCATAGTTTGTATTGCATAATGTTTCTTCAAAAAGCAGCTACTGGCTGATGTCATCACAGGACCTGTCTCCATTATTTTTCAATGGTCTTGGAGTCTGGAGAGGTCCCAGTTGACTGCAAACTGGCAAATGCTGTCCCAATTTTCGAGAAGGGTAAGAAGGAAGATCCTGGTAATTACAGGCCTGTCAGTATCATTTCAATAACTGGTAAAATTGTGGAGAAGATTTTTCTGAGTTAATGTAAAACACACGGGAGACAATGCAGTCATTGGTCATAGCCAACATGGGTTCATGAGGGGAAAGTCCTGCTTAACCAACTTAATTTCCTTTTATGACAAGGTCACCCAACTAGTTGACCAAGAGAAGACAGAAGATGTAGGGGTTTTTTTATTTTAGCCAAGCTTTTGATAATATCTCTTGCAGTATCCTTCTGGACAAAATGTGCAGCACATAGATAGCCAAGTACATAATACACTGGTTGAGCAAATGCCTGATGGGTCACGCTCGAAGAGTTATTGTAAATGGGTTGTATCAGGCTGGTGGCCAGTCACTAGTGGGGTTCCACAGGGATCCAGTGTTCTTCAACATTTTTAAAAATTATGTGGATGCAGAAGTCAAATGTACATGACTTTTGCTGATAATACTAAACTAAGAGGAGCTGTGGACTCCCTTGAGGGTAGAGAGCCCTTATAGAGACATCTGGGCAGACTAGAGAGCTGGCAAATCACCAACCAAATGAAATTTAACAAGGATAAGTGCTGGATTCTGAAGCTGGGTTGGGGTAATCGTGGTTATACATACAAATTAGGGGCTGAGAGGTTGGAGAGCAGCCCTGTGGAAAGAGATCAGGAGGTTTGGGTTGATGGCAAGTTGAATATGAGTCAACAGTGTCCCCTGGCAGCCCAAAAGACCAACTGTGTCCTGGGATGCATCAATCACAGTCTAGCTAGCTGGCCAGTTGAGGGAGGTGATTGTCTCACTCTGCACCACACTGGTGCAGCCCCACCTCATGCACTGGGTGCAGTTTTAGACACCTCAATATAAGAATGACATCAAACTATTAGGGTGTGTCCAGAGGAGGATGACCAAGATGGTGAAAGCTCCCAAGGGCAAGACTTATGAGGAGTAGCTGAGGTCACTTGGTTTGTTCAGCCTGGAGAAGAGAAGGCTGAGGCATGACCTCATCATAGCCTACAACTTCCTCAAAGGGGACAGCGCAGGGGGAGTTGCTGCTCTCCTCTCTCTGGTGACCAACAATAACACACAAGGAAATGGAATGAAGCTGAGTCAGGGGAAGTTTGCCTTCGATATTATCACTGAGAGGGTGGTTGGTCACTGGAACAGACTCCCCAGGGAAGTGGTCACAGCACCAAGGCTGTCAGAGTTTAAGGAATGTCTGAATGCCACTCTTAGTCATATGTTTTAGTTTTAGGTAGTCCTGTGAGAAGCAAGGAGTTGAACTCAATGATTTTTATGGGTCCTTTCCAACTTCAGTTAATCTATGATTCTATGATTCATAGACTGAATTTTTGAAAGGAATTGGTTGGTATAGGATTAAAGCAGCTCACTGGCCAAGAATCTTCATTGCATCTGAGACTGGAGTTATGTTGTCTGTCTTAAGGGTTCCAGACATGCATATCTGTAGTCACAGTTAGCTCCCAGGGTGACCACATACAATTTAGAATGATTTAACACAACCATCTGCATTTTTTTATATGCAAACTCAATGAAAGCAACACTTTTTATCATTAAAATTCAGTGACTATTATTAAATGTTAGTTTATTATTGCTTCCTGAGTGGAGAAGGAACCTTAGGGACTTTTTTTCTAAGTACTTCCCTTGATTTTCTTTTCCATCATCCCTTACTATGTAAATAAATGAACAGTAAATAGGTGTGACAGAGTTGTTCAGTGATACAAGGCACAACAGAGGACTGAGTAAACTGAATTTGGATCTTCTCTGGTTTGCTGAATTAATTGGTTGGGAGATTTGAGATCACTGTGCCCTGATTTCCCAAAGGCAGTAGAGATTACTTTTTTTAGAAGGTCCATTTAGATCTAAAAATGAAAAGCACCGTGTAATTTAGATGATTATATTATTATTAATAACAATTTTCAGTATTATTTTTATTTTTGCTACTATTATTCATATCTTTTATTTATAGCTCTCCTAATAAGCTTTTCCTTATGTTTACTTAATCTTTTATGTTATAGAAAAATGTGTTGGCAATTAAGTAGTTCAGATAGGAGAAAACAAGAAGTTTATTTGATAAACAATTTCACTGAGCTTCTCTGTGTACAAATCTACAGCAATAAAAGCTTGCTTTAAATGATCTCTGTCTCCACAACTATTGTTATATAAAGTACAGTAGTTATTGAAGCAAACTGCTGTGTGAACTTTGATAATTTTACATCATCTAACTTCACTAATGCTTCATTAACCACTATCCATACTTGTCTTCTCAATGAGTAATGAGCATCCCCAGTTGTTTTCATCTGTACTCCTCAATATTTTTTTGTGGATACATGAATTCTTGAGTATTTCTGAAAGGTAAAATAAGGAGTATGAACCTGCTTCCTCATCATTTTAAGGTGAGACATATGGACATCAAGTTATAATATGGATAAATTTCCAGACAAATATCTGCCAGTCTTGGAGGATGAATACTTAAGGAATTATTGATCATGGACTCATAGAACCATAGAATGGTTTGGGTTGGAAGGGACATGAAACATCACTTAGTTCCAAGCCCCCTCTCATGAGATGAGACACCTTCCACTAGACCAGGTTTCTCAAAGCCCCATCCAACCTGACCCTGAACCCTTCCAGGGAGGGGGCAGCCACAGCTTCTCTAGGCACCCGGTGCCAGTCCCTCACCACCCTCACAGGCAAGAATTTCTTCCTTATATCTAATCTAAATCTATGCTCTCTTAGTTTAAAACTGTTACCCCTCATCCTATCACTACACTTCCTGATAAAGTGTCCCTCCCCACCTTTCCCATAGCCCCCCTTTAATTACTGTAAGGCCACTACAAGGTCTCACTTGAGCTTTTTCTTCTCCAGGCTAAACAACCCCAACTCTCTCAGCCTGTTCTCACAGGGGAGGTGCTTCATCCATCTGATCATTTTCATGGCCTTCTCTGCACCTACTTGAGCAGGTCCATGTCCTTCTGATGTTGGGGGCTCTAGAACTGGACCCAGTACCACAGGTGGGATCTCACGAGAGTGGAGTAGGGGGGGGAGAATCCCCTCCCTGGACCTGCTGACCACAATTCTCTTGATGCAGCCCAGGACATGGTTGGCTTTCTGGGCTGCCAGCATATATTGCTGGCTCATAGGCAGTTTTTCACCCATGAACAGCCCCTAGGCCTTCTCTGCAGGGCTGCTTTCAATCCTTGGATTTTTGCTTGGGATTGCCCTGACTCATGCACATGACCTTGCACTTGGCCTTGTTGAACTTCATGAGGTTTGCACGGCCCCACCTCTCAAGCCTGTCCAGGTCCCTCTGGATGGCAACGCTTCCCTCCAGTGTGTCACTGCACCACACTGTTTGGTTTCATCAATAAACATGCTGAGGGTGCACTGAATCCCACTGTCTATGTCACCAACAAAGATGTTAAACAGTGCTAACCCTGTGAAATGCCACTTGTCACTGCTCTCCACTTGGACATTGAGCTGTTGACCTCAACTCTTTGAGTGTGACCATCCAGTCAATCCCTTATCCACTAAGTGGTCCATCTGTCAAATCCATGCCTGTCCAATTCAGAGACAAAAATGTTATGCAGGATGTCAATATGATGTTCAAAATTATATTTGTGTTTTTATGACTGAGGCATGCACACATATGTTGTATCACTCCCTCCCCATCCATCACCATCTTCTCTCCTGCTTTTTTTCTTTTTTTTACCCTTTGAAATATTATCAGTTCAACTTGAAAAATCAGAATCAGCAACAAAAATGCTAAGACACAAATTTATTGCAAAACAGGGAAGATAACAGCATGTATTTTATCAAAAATATGTCATTTCTATTCACTGATTTCAGAATTCCTGTCTCAAGTAAAACTATTGAGTTCTTGGACAATTTTCCTGTAAGTGAAGATCCAGTTGGCATCTCTAATTTCAATCTTTTTATCACAGTACAAACAAAGCAGTTGTTCTGTTTCCATTCTTGCTCTAATAGTTTGGCATATATTATCAAATTACATGCTCCCTTCTGTGAATTACACGGAGGGAGTCCAAGCATATTCCTGTGAGTTAGTAATACCTGGCACTTATCTAACATTTCCACAGTTTCCCAAAGCATATCATAAATATTTCACTCCAGATAATTTTTTTTTCCCCAACTTAAAGATAATCAAATGCAGATTAGTCTTCTCATTCAGCCTCCTTTGAAGTCTGTGAGAGGAAGCCTATTGCAATTAGAAACATATCTGACTATACATATTAGCTTGGACAAGTAAACCAAGACAGAAAGAGACCAAGAAAGTAATCCTATGTATTAGTTCACAAGCCACCCTTTTTGTCTTACTATCAGGAACATTGTTGGTTTCAAATATTGTTTAAAATCAAAACTCCCCTCTAAATTAATTTTATTTATCTTCTCAGTCTGGGTACTTCTCTGGCCATTCAGATATTAGCAGATGTTTTGCAGGAAAAAAACACAGTGAAGGAAACAGCTCCCAAAATACCTTTTGCAGTGCTACCCTTAAACAAATTATGTCATTCTCTTTTAGACTTTTCTTAACTTAATACATAAGCTTTTCTAAAGATAAATTGCAGCACTGTCTTTAAATTTATGACCTCCCCAAACTATTCACTGGGATTAATGTTTTGGTATCTGATATTGAGTTATCAAGTCTGTATGATTCTTGGCTTTGAGCCAAAAATTTTTCCATTAGCACTACCCTCACCCTGCTGAATCTGTACAGCACAGATAATGAAGATCCCAAGGATACATGTGAAGCTTCATCTCCTTTCTAAACATGGCAGCCGCTTCTCCCTGTTACACTGGGCAACTTCACTTTGTGTACAAGCAGAATCCCTCAGTCCTCTTAGAAGGATGATTCCACAGGCAGATCTGGGGCCAGTAAAACTGCTCCCAGGTAGAAGTCACTTCTCAGACAATTCAGCATGAGCAAAGCAAAAAATTCTCCACACTCCCAATCACATATCTACAATACCAAAAATCCTGTCAGATATAGAGAATGCCTTCCCAAGCAGAACAAGAAAGAAAAATCCCCTGTGATGCTAGAAGGTTCACTCACATGAGAAGATTTTTAAACAAAATATTTTTCACCTCACTCCCACTTTCTCTGCAATCCTATGAGGACAGTCAGAGCACCTAAGCAGAATGGGGTCTGTTTGTACCATTGTTCTGTCACTATGGATCTTGCATTTTTGTCTCCTTTCTCCCTTTTAAGAAAGAACTGTGACATGCTCCCCATGTCAACACATTTATACAGTTCCACTCATTCTATTTTACTTTTAAGTTTCTAATTAAGGGGCTAGATGTGGGTGTTACATTCAGGATATCAAAAGACAATTTTGACTCAGATCTCTCCTGACTGAATTGAGAGACTGACTCAAAATAATAAAGAAATCAAGGAAAACGATGGCCATATAGAACTTTGGGGAATTCTGATTCAACATTCGGGATTATTAACTATTATATTATTAATATATTAGATAATTTTAGCTAATTTATTAGATTATATATACAGGTATATTAGTATTAAAAATAAAGGTATAGTTTTGAAAAAATTTCATATATAGGTTACGGAAGGTGTCATTGATGACATAAAGAGAACTTCTAAAGGACCTATAAGTATAAATCCTCCAAGAGTTAAAAAAAAATGGCTTGATAAAGACAATAAAAAACCTGCGAGGGGTGATAGTCATGCAGGTAGAAAACTAAGAACAACAGAGCACGAGGTTATGGCAATACCAATAACCAAAACTGCAATTATTTAAAAAAAGGGGGCAATAACATTACATCAAGGCTGATACTTGGGAGTTTTAAGGAAATTCCAAAAGTGCAACTGGCATTCATGTACCAGAAAAGATGAGGGAAAATATCTTGACACCTCCATCTCCCATATAAACTTTATATATTTTGTTTCTAAGCAAACACACAGACCTTGCAATGACAGAGAAGTAGGAGAATATCAGTTTGAGAAACAATAGTCTTCTATAAATTAAACAGTTTAAAATCATCAGCTACAGGAGAAAAGACAGAAATTTAGTTTGGATTTTATGGATTTTATGAAAAGTATATCATACTAGCAGATGGTCTAGAGCTTCAAAGACAAACTAAAATTATGAAATTACAGGCATAACTGTGAATTTGTGTTATAAAAAATAAAGCTAGAAAGTGTTGGAGAATGTCTCTTGGATTGGTAAGATGTGTTCAATGTAACTGACAAAACTGGATGTATAAAAATATTGTTGAGTAAGATATAAAAGTTCTGCATACAAAGCGATGAATAAAAAATAGAATCCTAGAATCACAGAATCATGCAAACATAAAAACATAGAACAATAGAATGGTTTAGGGTGGAAGGGACCTTTAAAGACCATCTAGTTCCAATGCCCCTGCCACGGGCAGGGACACCTTCCACAGGACCAGATTGCTCCCAGCCCCGTCCAACCTGGCCTTGAATCCTTCCATGGAGGGGGCATCCACACCTTCTCTGGGCAACTTGTTCCACTGCCTCACCACTCTCATTGTAAAAAAATCTGTTATATCGAGTCTAAATATACCCTCTTTCAGTTTAAAACCGTTGTCTTTTGTTCTGTCACTACAGACCCTGGTAAAAAAATCTCTTTCCTTCTTTCTTATAAGCCCCCTTTATATATTGAAAGACCACAATAAGGTGTCCCTGAAGCCTTCTCTTCTCCAGGCTGAACAAACTCAACTCTCCAGCCTTTATTCATAGAGAAGGTGTTCTGAGGCGAATCACGGATTCTGGCAACTCCATAAGAGTCAGAAATCAGAATCAATTTATTGCCAATACTGATGTATGAATGAAGAGGCATTAATCAGATGGTTCCTCAAGAAAGCATTAACTAGATAACTCCCTTGCGAATGAATGAGAGAAAACCAGGATGAGCCCACCATCGTCCTTAAGATAAGGAAGGAACTACTGAGCCACTAAGATAAAGGAGCTGCAAGTTAGCAACAAACCACATCCAACAAGGCCTGAAGGACGAGATGTGCGTAACTACAGAACTGAGTCTGCTCAAAAGCAAGGGTCAATTAGCGAACACAGTGAAGAAGACTACGAGCCTTCATCAGAAGACCCCTGCCCACGACCACCAAGAGACTTTGCGCAGGCACGATGGGGAGGGACTTAGGGTGGGGGATATGTTAATGATTTCTCAGAATTAATTGTAATATTCCCTCCCTATTCCTGGAACTATAATGCATATGTATTAGGACTGATGAATATGTAACTTTGGCATCATAAAAGGGAGCTGCTTTTGGCTCCAGGGCACGCATGCTGTGGTGGAGAGATCCCCCATGTGTCCAGTGCTGAATAAACATACCTACTTTATAACCTCACTGGTTGTAAAGTCGTCTTTCCCCATGTCAATAAAAGTGCATTTATAAATCTTCCTAGCAACTGATCACGCATTAACAGAAGGCTTGATTGGTTACAGGCATTCTTCACACACTGTTCACATGCCTAAGACTAACATTTGATTGGTTATTACCCCCTGTCCATAATACACCAGACAATTCATTGGTTACAAGTTAGTTACTGCTATCCTAAAGTCTATTCATTAATTAAATCTTACAAGCACAAACACAACGTTCTATACACTTTTAGCTCAAGGTAGAATACTTTCTACTGTTTAAGAAATGACCAGATGTTTCCCATCAACCGTAACCTGGCACGTTTTCTTCAGGCAGATCTCAGCATCCTTACCTTGCTTTTCTATATTCCCGCTTGCTATTTCCAAGGCTTCTGGCCAACAAAGGTCAAGATGTTCTCATCATTCACCAGTCCTACAGTGTTCTCAGTTCTTCCTCTTCTTTTTGCATCCCTTCTGTGATGCAGCCAAAGTCTTGCTCATCTGACATGGCCATTGTCCTCTAAAAACGAACCCACAGTGTTCCAGTCCTCTTATCATTTTCATGGCCCTCATCTGGACTCACCCTAAAAGATTCATGTCTGTCTCATGCTGCGGGGGCCAGATCTGGACACAGTATGCCAGGTGGGGTCTCAGGAGAGCAGAGGGAAAGAATCATCTTCCTGAACCTGTTAGCCATGCTTCTTTTGATGAGTCACAGGATAGGTTGGGCTTTCTAGGCTTCAGGTGCACACTGCTGGCTCATGTCCAATTTTTTATCCAACAGTACCCACAAGTCTTTCTCTTCAGGGCTGCTCTCAATCAGTTCATCCCCCAATCTCTACTGATACTGGTGATTACACTGGCCCAGGTGCAGGACATTGCATGTGGCCTTGTTGAACTTCATGAGGTAGACATAGGCCCACTCCTCAAGCCTGTCAAGTATGCTCTAGAGGGCATCCCTACCTTCAAGTGAATTACCTGCACTGCTCAGCTTGGTGTCATCTGCAAGCTTGCTGATGGTGCACCCAATCCCACTGTCCATTTCATTAATAAAGTTGTTTAAAAGTACCATTCATAATTCGGACCCCTAAGGGACACGGCTTGTTACTGATCTCCACTTGGGCATTGGGCCATTGCCTACAATTCTCTGGATGCAGCCCTCCAGCCAGTTTGTTATCCATCAAGTAGTCCATCCATCCCATCCATATCTCTCCAATTTAGAGACAATCATGTTGTGTGGGACTGTGTCAAAGGCCTTACAGGAGTCAAGATAGATTACATCAGTTGTTTTGCCCTTATGCAACAACACATTCAATCATAGAAGGTCACTAGATAAGTCAGGCACAATTTGCCCTTGGTGAAGCCATGTTGTTGCAGTTACCTTAACAAATTAACTTGAATCCTAGAATATTATTTTGATTTTAGTTTAAAATATGGCTTTGATTTAAAATGAAGTTATAGTAGCTATGAGAACACATGATATGTTAAGATCTTAGGAACAACTAGCATTGTGTTTGCTTCAATTACTATGGAAATCGTTATGGACTCTGAATCAGAACAATAAGTACTGGTTATGGATCTTGATTTGAAACAACAGGTACCAGAAGAAACTGGGTTTGGTTGGGAAGATCAGCCAAAGATGAAATGAGCATGCACAAGGATGGAGTTCAATCAGCAGACACAGTGAGGAAGACTATCGACAAACACCAGAGGACTCC
Source organism: Tyto alba (assembly GCF_018691265.1). NCBI lineage: Eukaryota > Metazoa > Chordata > Aves > Strigiformes > Tytonidae > Tyto > Tyto alba. Next base: position 352,088 of record NW_024881272.1, read on the forward strand.
CAACCAACATAACCACGCATGCGTTAGAGACATTTGAATATGACAATGACTTCCAGGAAATAACATGAATATGCTAATCATTACCCTCCCTTCATTCTATTCAAATCAATCAGTAAAGATGACCAATGATTTCTGTAGTATAGGAATATAGGTAAGGTGAGGTAACTGAAAGCCAGTCATTATTAAGGTCAAAGTAAACTTTATGAATTTTGTTGATCTTATGTAACCATGACTCTGCTGAAAAACTAACACGAACAGGAACTCTATTCCAGCCAGAACCAGGACAGTATCCACCCCTTATTCCATATCATTTACGTTATGCTCACATTCCATATTTCTAATGCATTCTTGTTATTTACTATCCTCTTCCTTGGTCAAAGACATATGCACACAGATGTCATTCCCTCAGTCCATGGTCCATCACTGCAGGATGTATGAGTTCTTTTGGTCCATAGCTTCAGGTTCCATCTGTCATAACAGTCCCTTCAGGCAGGAGGAGCGATGCTCAGTCAGTAGGGCAGAGGTGTCCTTGGACCTGTCAGGAGAATGGCATGCAGCCTCTGTTGCAGGTGGAGCTGGTGGCTGATGCATCTGATGCTGTCTGTATTCACAGTCTGCAGCAGTCGCTGGGCATCTGTTGCTGAAACCAGTCCTAACTTTGTCCAAGTTCATGTTTGCCATAACAAAGCATTGATAGGGTGCTGTGGTGATTAATCTAATACAGTTTACTGGCTATTTTCACCTAACATTAAGTCCCCTTGAGGCACACATCGGACTTCCCCATCCTTCTGCATTACCCACCAAGTGCACCCGGGTCCTTGAGCAAAGGTAATTCCACGTATGGGCTTAACTTTACCTGAAGTAGGAATAATCCAGATGGTCTTCCCCGGAATGTTTTTAGGGTGCACTACCGGGACTCTGTCTCCATCTACATTATATAGAATGTTTGACTGCACAGGGCCAGCCTGGTTGGCAGATCCTCTAGTATTGACTAACCAGGTGGCCTTTGTTAAATGAGTGTCCCAATGCTTAAAAGTTCCGCCTCCCATTGCTCTCGGTATGGTCTTTAGTAGCCCATTATACTGCTCAATTTTCCTGGAGGCTGGGGCATGATAGGGGATATGATATATCCACTCAATGCCGTGTTCTTTTGCCCTGGTGTTTATAGGATTATTTCGAAAATGAGTACCATTATATGACTCAATTCTATCTGGGGTGCCATGCCGCCACAGGACTTGTTTTTCAAGGCCCAGAATAGTGTTCTGGGCAGTGGCATGGGGTACAGCATATGTTTCCAGCCATCCGGTAGTTGCTTCTACCATTGTGAGCACATAACATTTACCATGTAGATTTTGTGGGAGCGTAATGTAATCAATCTGCCAGGCCTCCCCATATCTATACTTTAACCATCTCCCTCCATACCAAAGAGGTTTTAACTGCTTGGCCTGCCTGATCGCAGCACAGGTCTCACATTCATGGATAACCTGTGATATAATGTCCATAGTTAGGTCCACTCCTCAGTTATGAGCCCATCTATATGTCGCATCTCTTCCTTGATGGCCCAAGGAGTCATGGGCCCAACGAGCCATAAATTTTTTGCCCTTATGCTGCCAGTCCAGATCTACTTGGGCCACCTTAATCTTTGCAGCCTGGTCCACCTGGTGGTTGTTTTGATGTTCTTCCGTTGCTCGATTTTTGGGTATATGAGCATCTACGTGGCATACTTTCACAACCAAGTTCTCTATTCCAACTGCAATATCTTGCCACAAATCAGCAGACCAGATGGGTTTTCCTCTACACTGCCAGCCACTCTGTTTCCACTGCCGCAACCACCCCCACAGGGCATTTTCCACCATCCAAGAGTCAGTATAGAGGTAAAGGACTGGCCATTTTTCTCGCTCGGAGATACTTAAGGCCATCTGGATGGCTTTCACCTCTGCAAATTGACTGGATTCACCCTCTCCTTCAGCAGCTTCTGCGACCCGATGTGTGGGGCTCCACACAGCAGCCTTCCACTTCCGATGTTTCCCTACAATGCGACAGGACCCATCGGTAAACAAGGCATAGTGCTTCTCATTATCCGGTAGTTCATTATATGGCGGTGCCTCTTCAGCTCGGGTCACCTCTTCCTCTGGTGACATTCCAAAGTCTTTGTTTTCTGGAAAATTTGTGATTACTTCTAGTATTCCTGGGTGGTTGGCATTTCCTATTCCAGCCCACTCAACCCACTTACTCCACGTAGCATCTGTTGCATGATGCGTCGAGGGGACCCCTCTTTTGAACATCCAGCCCAGTACCGGCAGTCGGGGTGCCAAGAGGAGCTGTGCTTCTGTACCAATCACTTCTGAAGCAGCTCAAACTCCTTTATATGCTGCCAGTATCTCTTTTTCAGTTGGAGTATAAAGGGCTCGGATCCTCTATATCCTTGACTCTGGAATCCCAGGGATCGACCCCAGGTCTCCCCTGGTGCTCTCTGCCAAATACTCCAGGTAGGGCCATTCTCCCCGGCTGCAGTGTAGAGCACATTTTTAACATCATGTCCTGCCCGAACTGGCCCAAGGGCTACAGCATGAATGATTTCTTGTTTAATTTCTTCAAAAGCTTGCTTTTGCTCAGGGCCCCATAAAAAGTCATTTTTCTTCCGGGTCACTTGATAAAGAGGGCTTATGATCTGACTGTAATTTGGAATATGCATTCTCCAGAAACCTATCACACCTAAGAAAGCTTGCACTTCCTTTCTGCTGGTTGGTGGAGACATCGCCGTTATTTTATTAATCACATCCATTGGAATCTGACGACGTCCATCTTGCCATTTGATTCTTAAAAACTGAATCTCCTGTGCAGGGCCCTTGACTTTACCTCGTTTTATGGCGAAGCCAGCTCTCAAAAGAATTTTAACTATTTTCTCTCCCTTCTCCAAAACATCTTCTTCTGTATCCCCCCATACAATGATGTCATCAATGTATTGTAAATGTTCTGGAGCTTCACCCTGTTCCAGCGCAGTGTGGATCAGTCCATGTCAAAGAGTGGGATTGTGTTTCCAACCCTGGGGCAGTCTGTTCCAGGTGTATTGGACACCCCTCCAGGTGAAAGCAAACTGTGGCCTGCACTCTGCTGCCAGAGGGATGGAGAAAAAGGCATTGGCGATATCAATTGTGGCATACCACTTGACTGCCTTTGACTCCAGTTCATATTGAAGCTGCAGCATGTCCGGCACAGCAGCACTTAACAGTGGTGTGACTTCATTCAGGCCCCGAGAGTCCACTGTCAGTCTCCACTCTCCATTAGACTTCCGGACTGGGAAGTGCGGAATGGGGCTGTTAAAGGGTGAGCGAGTCTTGCTGATCACCCCTCGGCTCTCGAGTTGACAAATCAGTTGGTGGATGGGAACTACAGAGTCTCTGTTGGTGCGATATTGCCATCGGTGCACAGTTGTGGTAGTGATCGGCACCTGTTGCTCTTCAACCTTCAGCAGTCCCACAGCAGAAGGATCCTCTGAGAGCCCTGGCAGAGTGGACAGCTGTTTGATTTCTTTGTCTCCAAGGCATCTATGTCAAAAGCCCACCAGTACCCTTTTGGGTCCTTAAAATACCCTCTTTGGAGATAATCTATTCCAAGAATACAGGGAGCTCCCAGGCCAGTCACAATGGGGTGCTTTTGACGCTCATTTCCAGTTAGGCTCACCTCAGCCTCCAACACAGTCAGTTGCTGAGACTTCCCTGTCACTCCTGAGATACAGGTAGCCTCTGTTCCTTGGAAATTCGACAGCATCAGGGTGCATTGGGCACCAGTGTCCACCAGAGCCTTATACTCCTGGGGGTCAGATGTGCCAGGCCATCAAATCCACACAGTCCAGTAAACTTGGTTGCCCCTGTCCTCCATCTGGCTGGAGGCAGGGCCCCTCTAATGCTGGTCATAGTACCGATTGTTGATGAAGGGATTAGTGTGGTCTGTGTGAATCTCAGTCTCATCCTGGTTACTCACTTCTTGTAAGTACAACTCGGAAGTTCTCCTCATAGGATCAGGAGCAAAGTCAATTCTTCTACGCTGTTTGGGTAAGTGATTAGCGGAGACTGGAGCAGCACTTATCCTGGAAGAACCTTGATTTGTAGCCATTCTTCCTTCCAACTCTCGAACCCCCTCTCTGAGAACGTAGGTGGGTTTCCCGTCCCATTTCCTCATACCTTCTCCATGGTTGCGCAGGTAATACCATAGGTTCTCCCGTGGTGTATACTGTCTCACTTAGTAGGGAGATGTTTGTTCCTGATAGCCGAGACCTTAGTCTGTGGAGGTGGAGAGTAGGACATGTCCTCTTTGAGTTGTCGGACTTCTTGTGATAGTTTCTCCACAGCTGTGACAATGGAAGAAGAGAGACTTTCTTCGTAGTGCCGGAGTCAGCGAGCCAAGGCATCCATAGTTGGTCCCTCTTCATCTCTCCAGTCAAATACTGCTAGTGCATTCGAATGTGATAATGGAGCACTCCGTATAAACTTCCGCCACATGGGCCGGGTGCATTGGACTTCATCTGGGTTTGTGGGTAGCCGCGCATCATCTGGATCATAATAAACCATCTCCCACACAGCCAGTTCCCTCAGGTATTGGATACCTCTCTCCATGGCGGTCCATTTACTTAGATGACATGTAAGATCTTCCTTGAACGGATATCTGTCCCTCACGCCTGACAGTAGTCATCTCCAAAGGCTGAGCGCTTGTGTCTTTCTTCCAATAATCTTGTCAATGCCTGAATCCCTGGACAGGGATCCCAGTTGCCTGGCCTCTCTACCTTCTAATTCCATACTGTTGGCCCCGCTATCCCAGCATCGGAGCAGCCAGGTAAGGAGGTGTTCACCTGGATGGCGGCTGAAATCCTTTCTCATGTCTCGTAGTTCACTCAGGGATAGAGATCGGGTGCTTTCCACTGGCTCTGCCTCCTCCTCCTCTTCTTGTGAGGGCCCTGGTTCACCATCATCTTTTACAATGCAAGGGGATTTTTTAGTGTATTTCTTCTTCTGTATGGGAGCAACTGATACTGTTGTGGATTGATGCTCCGGTTCACCCGCAGTACTTATCGTAGGAGTTGGATTTGCTGCAGTGTCTGTCGCCTGAGTTGGAGTGGCTGCAGTGTCTGGTGGGGGTGTCAGAGTGGTTGCAGTGACTGTTGTTTTGCTCTCAGATGTAGAGACATCTTCCTTTTGAGGATACTGCATAGTGGTGAGCAGGGTTCAGTAGGCATGGGCCAGGCCCCAGCATGTTACAATGATCTACGTCTCTCTTGAGGTGTCAGGGTGACAACACATTTTTTCTAAATATTTTACAAGTTTCTCAGGATCCTGCACTTGTTCAGGGGTGCAGTTCCAAAACATTGGAGGTCCCCACTGTCCTAGGTACTTGCCCATGCTACCCCACACTCCCAGCCACTCATAACTCTGCAACCCTGGAGTAGACCTCTGGGTGGTATTCAGAAACAGTTGCTTAACCCGAAACAGAACCTGAACCACATTCAGGAACACTACAGCTTCCAGAAACAACACAACAACGTTAATATGAGCATTCCATGGATATTCAGAGTCCTCAGCATTCTCAAGTGTACGTGCAAGTAGCTTGGAGAAGGGGAAGATGGAAGAAGGTATCTCCCCCTTGGGTGGGATTTCTGAGGAGAAAAGGTGGAAGGTGTAGTTACCAGTAGGTGCCCCACTACTCCCAGGACCGACGATTTTATCATGCCATAAATTAGTGTTGCATAATACAGCAAAGTAGAAATCATAATCCAATTCACATGGGTAATAAGCAGCAGCATGGGGACTATATATGGTAAGTAATGTGATATATAACACAACTGCAGCAACAAAAAACACGATTTTAGGAGCCAAGCAAATGACATTATAACAGGATGGGCAGTCGGCATTATAACAAACTTGAGAGTACACACAGATCAAATCTGTTATTATCTCAACCCTTCGTGCCCCACTTTGGGCGCCAAAAAGGACTGTTGTCATTTGAGCCTACTCAGCAGCTAAATGCCACGCAGTCGCTCACCCACCCTCCCCCCACTTGGGAATGGGGAGGGAATCGGAGGGGCAAAGGGAGACTCACGGGTTGAGATAAAAGCAGTTTAATAACAGTAACAGAATAACACGCTGTCAGCAGTATCAGAGGGTAATGTACAATACAGCTGCTCACCTCCCGCCGACCGACACCCGCCTGCTTCCAGCCGGTGATCCCGAACACAAAGGCCCCACGGCCACACTCCCGGAAGTGAGAGCCCCTCCCGGCCCACTCCTGCCTTTATATAGTGAGCTGTCTTGGTTTGGGCTGAAATGGAGTTAATATTTCTCCATCCTCACCCCAGTGGCGCAGGGGCAGGGAATGGGGGGTGCAGTCAGTGCCACCACTTCCCTTATCTTCGGTGAGGGGAGTTTCCAGAACTTGTTCCCCCTGCTCCATCATGGTCCCCCTCTCACAGGAGACAGTCCTCCACAAACTTTCTCTGACATGAGTTCCTCCCATGGGCCACAGCGTTCTCCACACTGCTCTGTCATGGGTCACTAACTTTCTCCGACTGGAGTCTCTCCCACGGGTACAGCCCTTCCCAAGCTGCTCTGGCGTGGGACACCCCCGCATGCTGCAATCCTCCCAGTGCTGAATTACAGCACCTTTTCCCGCAAGACTCTGGCCTTCTTCGGGCACAGCACCTTGATCAACAAAGCAGAAGCCACAGGCCATAAATCAATGTCTGCTCCACCGTAGATCTTCATGGGTGGCAGGGGGTGGGCCGCCCTGCTGTCTCACCACAGGGTACAGGGGGGTCTCCGCTCAGGCACACCTCCCCCCTCCTTTCTTCCTCCGTTCCTCCACTGACCTTGGTGTTCACACAGCTGCAGCAACTCCTCCTCACAGGTCCGACTGCACGTCACCACGTCCCTTCTAAAATACGTTATCGCAGAGGTGCAGCTGATTGGCTCAATTTTCCAAATAGAAGTAGAGCTGACTTGGAGCTGGGGGAGTTTCAAGAAGGTTCTCACAAGGGGCCACCCCTATAGCCCCCTCTCCTGCCACCAAAAAACTCCACCACTCACTCAACAGAGGACATGAGCATAATGTCACATGACATGGACTATTGGCCAATCTGGGCCCAGCACTCCAGCTGTGCTCCCCTGCCCCTGCAGATAGGCAAGGGCTCTGGGGCCTGGAGAGCCTCTGGGATCTCAGTGTGCTGCAGCACTCCTCCAGCTGTCAAAATGTACATGAACTCTATTCCAGCCTGAACCAGGACAAGTACAAAGAAGAGTAATACTCTCATGTTTCTACAAGCTTAAAACCAATATTAAAAAGACCAGGTCCTCAACTGGGGGAGACCAGAGGAAGCAAGCCACAGAGGTCATGTGCACTGACTATGTATTAAGTGCCTTGACTGTCAGAGTATTTGTTAAAAAGAACTTTCAGGGGACCTAGGGAAGTGGATCACATTATGAACTCTAAATTAGGACAAATAATGCTCTATAATCTGTGACAAACTATCACACACTGATCAAAATTTGCAGATTCTGAATGCTGACTGCAAGACAGACACACTAAGCAGCTCTCAGAGATATTTTAGTGTCTTTCAAACCGGTTACTGTTGTGACTCTGAATACTAAGTTTTGCTAAGACAATTTGCACTGTTTCAGAGAAGATAGAGAAAACTTGCAAAAGACTTGTTCCAACTTAGGGGGATAAAATTCTTAAATACAAGTGATAAATGTAAGGTCTAAAACATGGGTTGAATGTTATATAAATATGATTTAGCAAAGTAGAAATTATTTTCCAATGTTCTTGGAGATAAAGACATATCTCAGTCAAACTTTGTTTTCTCTTTTGGGGAAAACTTGATGCAGTTGTGTATTCTTTGAAACTTGTAATTTTATTCCTTATTCATTCTGAAAGAATATTAACATTAAAAATAAAATCTTTGGGAGAAGATATTTTCTTTTGCTGTTCTTTTTTACTTCCTGGGTTTCCATGTTTTAGAAATCATTTCAGTGCAGAGTAATGTAATTAGCTGGATTCATCAATAGTAGTATCAGCTAATATTCTCTGTCTCTCCTGTGTTAAGCTAAATGCTGTCTGAGTCACTCCAAAGAAATATAGAGAATACCATTTGGGCTTTTCATACTTGCAATTAATGTGTTTACTTTTAAAGTAATTGGATCGCACCTCAAAAAGAAAAAGCTTGAGAAAGCAGAGAAAGCCAAAAGGTCTGATTCACCCTTGTGTTACATAACTTTCATGTTGGTTTAGCCGCACCTGATTTTCCATGACTGGCATAAAACTAGCATGAAACTATACTAATGAAGCTATGAATCAATCTTAATCTGAGCTGATGAGCTAGATAATTTTGTGATCAATAGCAACTGCTATACAATGTATTCTGCAGAGAGGATACACAGCAATCATGATCCAATGTCTATCATAGCTTTATGGCTTTTTGCGGATTTATTATGGGGCAATTAACATGGCCTTATGAATCTAACCTATTAGAAAAGCAATCACAGACTTTGCGTTTCAGAATAACAGTTGCTAAATGATGAACCAAAACCTCAGTGTTCTCTGGGGAAAACTGTAAGTGTTGGTAAGGAACAAAAAGTTGTAAATGAGAACTTTTAGGGATATTTCTAAACTATGGATAGCATCATCTTGTTCAAAAGTATCAAAAACATCAGAGGTAATAGAGTAAATTTGACAATTACACTAGTTTGATATAGCATAGCAAATGTATCTTTATCTGGATATAGAAGAGGAATAATTTTTCCAAGCAATAAAAACATTTAGGCTTGATATAGAATGTGATTGTCAAATTTAATTTATTATTATTTTCAAATGCAAATGCTAATTGAGATTTAGTTAGAGAAATGATGGTTCTAAATTCTACATATTGATCTAAAAGGGGAACAAAGAAGAAAACTCAGCTTTTTCAATTTTCTTAGTTTTGCTCAATTTACCTGCAGAGCTCTTAAATTTTGCAATGACATGTTTCTTCATTCTCTCAGAGTAAAAAGAAAAAGGTCTACCTGCAGATTGCATGCACTCTTTAATATATTAATTTGTCAAGTTTTAAATGTTCTCATCTAAATACTTGTCTATTTTCTATACAAATGAAGAGCTAAATAAATGTTCTATTCAACATTCAACTAAACAAAATGAGTGTAAAGAGGAAAGAGGAGGAGGAGAAAGAAACTAATGAATTATATGGATTAGCATGAGAACAAATAATAGAGGATAAGAAAGTGGGTGGCTGTATTTCATCTCTTGATGAGTCTGTTACCTAGGAAACAAAAGACTGAATGATTGCATAAATGACCTTATACCAGTGGATTTAAATTGATGAAATTATATAGGACTGCAATTTATGCAGAACAAGGAAGTAGATTGTCAGGGGCACTGTTTATTAGGTGAAATAAAAAAGTCTAAAAGACTTATTCTCATTTTGTTGAGTTTTTAAAGCATTTATTATCTAAGTCTTCTGTCTTTATTATCTAAGTTTCTGACCTAACAAAACTATGTGATAAAAACTAACCAATCACCCCATTCAGCTAATGTTTTTTTCAGTACAGTGTAATTAGCTTTTCTAGTGTGCTTATCCTCACCAGCTTCCCAAAGCTTTAGGAAGGTTTGACTGTTTCCAATGATCTTCCAATGATCTCTTAGTATCTATTAGCACACTGTTTCTTTATTTTCTGTACAAATAAAAAACTTCAAGCATGTTTAAAATAAAGAGGGGGGATATAAATATAATTATGTTTGAAAAGGCATAAGAAATAATATTTGTAATGAAATTCAGAATGGTCAGACTAAGTCAGCTCAGACGGTCATTCCACATGTTGGCCAAAAGGTAATGTTTGGGAATTAGTATAAGAATGGAATAATCATAAAGTGAATAGAACCTGGATCAGAATCTTACAGTGTATTTGCTTATTTTTTAAAAGTACCTTACGTTGAGCAGTTTCCAGTATTAAAATCAACAGCAGACTCACCTTGAGAATGGGGTTTCAGTAATATTTGGATTAACATTTTTATTCAGAGAAAGACGTGACATCCCACAACAACAAATTTGTCACAATGAACTGGGCAAATGGGCTTCTGGTGTAAAGATAAAATTTCACCAACTTCAATTTCAGTAGAATCTCTTCCATGAGATGTTTCAGAAGAAATGGTATGTTCTGAGACTGATGATGAGGGGTTTGTGGGTTATATTTTATCACTGTGGAATATACAAAATGCTAAATAGACGATAACATAATAATCTGTCAGAATGAAGCTAAAATATTGAGGGGTTGGAAGACACCATGCAGGAGAAGGGAGATATTTTCTGTAGGAGCTGTGACTCATGGACACCCCATTCTGGAGTAGGTTTATCCTGGAGAACTTCAGTCTGTGGAAGGATCCATGCTGTAACAACTTGTGAATGGACTGTAGCCCATGGGAAGGATCCACAATGGAGCAGGAGAAAAGTGTGAGGAAGAAGGAGCAGCGGAGAGGGACTGCAGTGGAGGCCTGAGGACAGGAACAAGAAAACGGGGCAAGGGAACACTGTAGAAGCTACTGCATACCATTAAATATGAACCTAGATTCTCCTTGAATCCAGAGTCCAACTGGCTAGTAGAAGACAAATACAGGATTTTTCTGCTTCCAGCTTAATAAACAAGGTGTGGATTAAAATTTCATTTCATATATGTCAAATGAAGAAAAGAGAAGTTTATCAGATTAGTTAAAGGTGAACAATATTAGGAAACTATTAGCCAGATTCCCAAAGCGCCAGTCACTGCTTCACGATGAAGGAACAGAATGAACAGAATTTAATGCTATTCAAATTGTTAATGTGCAAACAAAATAAAATATCTATTACATATTTTACAAAGATATTTTTGTGGTGCTCATCTAAGTGTATTAGAGCCACTAAAATTATGGTAAACCTCACTGATATTCTTTAAATTGATTACATTCTTACTACATCGGTATGATGTATATCTGAATTAGTTCACTTGTACTGCAAGTTACTGGAAGGTGTAAGAAAGATAGAATAGAATGTAGGCTAAAAAGTCTTCCATGTGTATGTAGACTTAAACCCGTACGTAAAAATTCTATCAAGCTGGAGATCATCTACCTTACTGGAGAAAGAGAATAAGAGTTATAATCCTACAATCACAGTTTAGAAGAGACTTCTAGAGGCGGCTTCCAATCCCCTGATCAAAGCAGGATTAATTTAAAAGTTAGTTCAGATTTCTTAGGGCTTGTCTAGTCAAGCTTCAAAAATCTGCAAGAGAAACTCCACAGACTCCCTGTGTACTGTTTCAGGTCTTTACCATTCTTGTTGCAAAAAGCTGTTGTAAGAAAGTAAAATTATATATATATGTATAAATCAAAATTTTAAGAATATATGCTACTACTATAAAACTGATAATGTTGGTAAGAATGTTTACAACTAACTTCTATTTATTCTTCTTCCTAAATCTAAACTACCAACCAACTATTTCAGTCCTCTTTCCAGTTCAAGAGTCAAGGAATTAACATTTCTTTGCTTATGACTCACTTAAAATGTTCTTTGGTTTTGCTTATTTTCATTTTTATTACGTCATACCTCCTTACTTGGAGCAGCTAGTCTTTATTGCTATGTGACTTCCTGTAAAGAAAAGGCAGGTAGAAATATTATTCTGGATTTCAGTTCACATTCTCATCTTAAACATCTAAGTTTTTTGATTTTCAGCTACACTTTCAGTCTTTTGCAGTTTAATTCATACACATACAAATATATGTCTCCACATTAAACCTGATTTTACAGATTTAAAATCATTAGTAGGTGGACTTGTGCAAGCAAATATGTATTAAAGTATTGACTTGCTATTTGGTTAGAACAGACAAGTTTTTCATATACATTTTCCATGATTCTTACTATCTTGTAATAACATTATGTCTTTTTTCAGGTGTAATGGTTTATCATCAGACAGTTGCCATGTTTATTCCAATAATGATCTTTCCTTGATGACAATAATGACAATGCCTACCTTCTCATCTCTCTTTGTCTATTTGGGCCAGTTTATAGAACAGGATCATAATTCAAAGTTGGGTGATGATTAGGCAGGCATTTAACTGTAAAACTGAACACCAATCAAGGTGAAGAGGTACTAGTCTGGAACAAAAAAAAAATATGAAGGTGACCTAGAGCTTCCTGTGAGTACTGCTTGTGGGAGTTAACCACAAGAAAAATTATTTTGGGAAGAGAAAAAAAGGTGTGGATCCAAGAGTGAGACCATCACACCTGTTCCAGTCTGCTTCTCAAAACCTAGCATATCATTTTACAAAGTAATAGAAACACAATAAAATATGTTTATATAGCAAGATGGGAAGTATATTAGGGAAGGAAGAGGAAAGCTGGTTGGTGTCATGGTTTGGCATGAGAAAAGAAATAGGAGGAAGAAGACTGCCAGTAAACAGAGCTTGAAACAATCCTGTGAATAGAACATAGTTTGGCCATCATCCATGACTTTGCCAACCTTCCTTGCAACATCAGCCTTGGCAGTTCCAGTTTGGTAGACTTTGACTCTGCAAACACTGCAGCTGGTCTTAATGACAGGCAAATCTGCTTTGAAAAAAAAGAGACCTATTTCACCTTGCCATTTAAAGAGGTAGAGATCAGCCATTCTTACAGAAATCTAAAAGCGCTCTCAGGAATTAAGAACAAGCATAGACTAACAAGGAAGATAAAACATTTCCTTGTACTTAAGTCCTTCTCCTATTTCTACTTAGCTTCAGTAGACTGAAAGAAAAAAAAAAAAAAAAGAACTATGACAGACCTTTGTTCCTTTCTTTAAGTTCAGTGACATCTGCTTGAGTATGTCCATTTTATCCATTCTGCAGATAAGAAATATATAGGTTTTTGAAGACTTTCTCTGAAGCAAGTGAAATAGAAGATGAAATCTTCTCCTTTTGAAGTTTATCTATTCACAGGAACCTGATATATAAGAAATCTTAAGCTATTCTGATGAATCTGGTTTGTCTACTTTAAGAGGCAGGTGTGGAATATATTCTGTGCAGGATAATAAGAGTTTTCTCTGATGTGCCAGGAGAAACATTATTATTATTCCTTTAGAACCCACAATTCATTATATTAAATATGCTACAGTACTTTTTTCTCCCTGTTTAATACATTTTCCATAAGAGTTAGTAATTTCTCTTCTATGAAACCTTTCTGATAAGAATTCAGTGTGGTAGCTCAAAATCATTTTCCATTGTCCCATGATTATTTTATTCGGTTTTGATAAATTTATTTAATATCAAACATTTATTTAGGTAAATATCCTGAATTTCTTATGTAATGAACAGTTAACCATATGAAAATTTTTAATTGCTAATGTATACACTACCCGTCTAAGTGCTTCCCCTCTACATCTGATCTAGTCAAATTATTCCTTCCATGCACACTAGTTATGTGTCAAACTGTTAGCAGTCGCAGTCGCGAATAGAACTTATCTACACAAAGCAGATAAGCAGGCACTTCTTTATTCCAGACCTGGGGAACACGGGGGATATCTCCACTAAAGACGTGTTCACCAACAGGTACAAAGCACAACATATTTATACACTTTTTCAGCAGATTCATGGTTACATAAGATCAACAAAATTCACAAAGTTTAGTTTGACCTTAATAATGATTGGCTTTCAGTTACCTCACCTTACCTATATTCTTATTCTACAGAAATCATTGATCATCTTTACTGATTGATTTGAATAGAATGAGGGGAGGGTAATGATTAGCATATTCATGTTATTTCCTGGAAGTCATTGTAATATTCAAATGTCTCTAACGCATGCGTGGTTATGTTGGTTGGGAGTCCTCTGGTTGTCGTTGATAGTCTTCCTCACTGTGCCTGCTGACTGAACTCCAGCCTTACACATGCTCATTTCACCTTTGGCTGATGGCCCAAACCAAACCCAGTTTCTTCTGGTACCTATTGTTTCAAATCAAGATCCATAACCAGTACCCATTGTTTTAATTCAGAGTCCATAATGATTCTTACAGTGTTCAAGGTACACACCATACTAGCTACCTATTCCTAAGGGCTTTAGTGTGCTTTATATTCTCATAGCTGCTATAACTCCATTTTAAAATAAAAATCATGTTTTAAACTAAAATCAGAATAATAATATAGGATTCTAACTATTTTATTTAAGTAACTGCAACAACACCAGTGCAGCCATTCTCATGGTATCACTATAGAGCAAGCATGCTGGTGAAACTCGCTGTTAAAATATTGACAGCAAGATCCTGACCTATAGTCAAACTGTTCTTTCCTCATGGATCCAGCCAGTGAACTGGAACAGTCTGAAAACTGGAAGACTTTATTCTGCTGACAAGCTTTTCAAGCTTGATGTCTCAAAGACAGACTATTTACCAAGTTTACCATTTTATGGATGACTGCTCCACTGAAGAAAAAAATAAACAACATTTCAAATAAAAGTACAAAACTCTCTTAAAAAGTAATACTGCAATTCGTGCAAAAAATGTTCAGTAAGAAAAAGCAGTAAATCTATTCAATGATGTACAGTCATTGTAGCTTGTGATCCGATTAATAAATAGCCTGCGTTATCCTTGTGTTAAAGAGTTAGGTCATGCTCCCACTAAAAATCAAGTATTTTCAAATTGCTTTCAGACTTACATTCATGAAAGAGGTTTTTAACATGTAAGAATAAAGCATTTCCTTATCTTTATGATGCATTTTCAGATCTTCCATAAGGAGTTTGCATTCAAAAGTAGTTTCTACTAGAAATATTCAAGCAAATGTCTATGCTTAATGAATATTTTAGCATGTCACTCACTGAAGCATGTGGGGCTGACAAGTTGTTTTCTAAATGATTCCTCTGTAGGGTGGGAATTCCTACACCAGAAGTCATTATATTTTAGCAGTGACATGGTCCATTAATCCTTGTGGTGAACCAGGTAGTGAGCTCCCATTTTCCTTTGACTATGCATAAAAAACATCAGTGTTATATTATTGTAAATTCCAGGATGAACAAGAGTTGTTTATACAGCATTAGAACAAACCTCACAGCTTTATAGTCATTTATTTTGTCCAAGAGATGAAATGCAATTAAACAGAAGAGTTAATGTGAACCTGATCTCTGTTTCTGAGTCATCAGCAGATTATGAAACTGAGCCTTCAGGTAAACAACTCTGACCTTTATATCTGTACCTTTACCTCTACGTAAAACATCAACAAATCACTCTTACTTTATCTCACAGTCAATTACCTGAACTTACAAAACTTCTTGAAGAACCTGTGTTAACTTTTTAACTTTGTCAGAAAAAAATAGACTCTTTAATGTCCTTAAGCTCTAAACTAGGTGCTCATTAAAGCTTAAATTTAATTGACTTAACCTTGAAACAACATAAGTGGAGTAATGTAATGCTGAATGTTTCACACGCACCTCAAAACACAGCTAATCAGAGAGAGTAGATATCTATCATGACCTAAGATTTAAAAGAGAAGATCTTCCATTGTTAAATTACTCAATAATACAGATACTGTATGTTATGAAAGTAAGTGATGGCATATGAAATCAATGCAGGGTAAAAAACTTCCTAAAAACAATTGTCTCAGACCAGAAAAATATAGAAAATGTAAATCAGCATATGATAATTAGTAAGCAGAGTAAATTTTAAGATATATGCAATTTGAAGATTAATTTTACCAGGATCAGGACTATATTTATTAAGAAGAACCTGGCAGATTATCCTCGCATTTACATGCCACTGAGAAATATTCTTTAATGAACAGTAAAATGTCAAATTGACTAACAGCAAGACTTTACCTAAAACAAGTTATCTGAAGCTGAGTGAAGTTTTCTGTATTTGCTCCATTTACCTATAGACACATTTAAATTGTTCACCCTGAAGGAGACTTCTAAAGGCACAACTGTCAGCAAGACACTAACTGGCAAATGTGGCCAAACTCTTCAGGCTCAAGTACACATGAAATCCACAAAATGCTATCTATATTTTAAGAGATTATTATAATCTCTAACACTTTAATTTAGTGCCTTCTGTTCCCATGAATAAATGAAGGAAATGAAATCTACAGTGGTATGGTTGAACGGTCCCTTGCATTGAACTTTATGGGAATGACAAGGGTGTAAGGTTGTCATCACTGGAATCCCATTTAGAGCATTCATTTCCCACTTCTGGTTTAAGAAAACACAAAACAACTGAATTTTAAGGTATTCAACTCATCTACTTAGAAAGCAGGAAGTTATCAATATCTTGTAAGGGACTAACTTGAACTGGCATAGACTGATACCTATGGTGAGATTTGTCTTTGAACTGATTCCCAAATTTAATCATGAATAAACACTGTGAGACTTTCAAAATAATTCTGATTTTTAAAAGAAACTTTGGAGAAAACCTCAGCAAGATATGAGGTTAAAGCAAATGTTAACTATACCATTTTTTAAACGTATATTTGTGAACAAAATTAATTCTACATTTATAATTATCAAAAGGGACAAAAAAAATCTATTTTAACAGTGTCATGTATAAACAGAGTTTATGGAGGGTGTACTTTTAAATCAGTGCTCCTCAGCACTGTAAAACTTGTAGTGTCACTGGTTATGTAGACCTTGATGCACTCACATTCAAATGCAATATAGAATCAGTTGTAAACTTTCCCATAACTAGTGGGCTAAGGAAGCACATCACATTACAGAAAAAATAAAGTTTTCTGTGAGAAGTGAAAAACAGTGCAGTGAGTGGAGTTGTACTTCTTGTATACAAGATCATCTATTTATGCTTGGAAATGTACATATCCTCTTAGATTCTTTAAAAATTGTAGAGTAAAGGCCAGCAGTCCTCTGTAAATCATGTGGAATTATAGAGTATATTACTTTGAAAGTATTTAGGGATTAGTAAAGGAAATAATATTAGCTACAGTGTCACAAGGGAAAACTAGTGATTTAAGTCAGGTGAGGATCAAAGCAGTTTATTAGTTTATTTACAGCATGTAATTAACTGGCAATCACTGAACTATATCTTCAGGATCACTATCAGCAACACAATAGCTAAACCAGAGTTGTGGACACTTGCAAAAGATTAATGAACACAATTCTGTAATTCTTCCACAAAATTGCCTCCCCTCTCCATCCCATAGTCCTGTGGGTCCCCATATTTACATACCCTGGGAGATGCGGGTGCTTCAGCTTTGTGTGTAGCCCTGTAGCTACCCGCACTCTGCTGACCCCCAGGTCAGTATCAAATTCCCCCAGGAGTCACAGCCACGCTCCTGAGGTGAGTCCCTGTGTGCTTCCCCCATGCTGTCACCCCACAAATTGGGTGCTGGCAATTCATGGTTTCTGGTGAGGAGGATGCTCTGCCTCACCTGGAAAAGGGTATGATACCAAATTTGACACCATGCTTAAGACCACTGAAAAACTCTTTCTGCAGTGGCACCTATAGGTACCAATATAAATAAAACTAGCATGAGGTGAAAGTGGCATTGACTGAGAAGCATCTGATAAATTTTTCTATGAGATTACTATTTGTCTGTTTTCCTACCCTTTATTCAAATATTAAACATGAAATAGTCCATCCCAAAATATCATATAAAATAAGCTGTTACATACTATATACTATGTAATAGATTTCACTTAGGTTATTACAATATATATATATATACTTATCTATTTTTTAAAAAGAAAGCTTATAACACTTACAGTGTTATGACATATTTAACCTTTAACATGATAAACACTTAATGAAATGTAAAGGAAATACTGAACCTTTGACAATTAAGGCATACTTAACTTTAAAAGAAGTATTTAAAAGCAATTTCATTCTGTTCAGCATTAGTTGGGAAGTGGTTACACAGCAATATACCTGTTCTCAGAGAAAAAGGAGATACATAGAAAAATCATAAAACTGCTGGTGAATTACATTTTAAAATCAGAGAGCTAGTCATCTTCTGCCTGGAGAAGAGAAGACAAATCATTCTCATTAATAGAAAAGAAGGAAAAGATATCAAACAAAAAAGTTGGTTAAATATCGGAAGGAGAAAATACTTTCACAGATCTTAAAGCCATGCTGTATCTCTCATGTTTTCACAGATTTTCTAGAAAAACAGTCCGGCTTGACTCTCTACCTTCTACTATACAGAAGATAGAATGTTAAATGATAAAATGCTTTTTCGTATAATTCTTCATTATACTTCATGAAAGTATTGCTGCAAAGCTCTCAGAGGGTCCAAAGAGTCTAGAGTACTTTCTTAGAGACTTATTTCCTTAAGAAATACCCAATAGATATTTCTTGCTATGTTTGGAGTTACCTGATAAGAAAGATAAACCAAAGGTCACAAAGGCAGACCACTTACCTAACCCAGTTTTTGGAAATGCTTTGAATTACCTTGTCCTGTAAAACCTGTAAGACTTGTAGCAGGACAACTTTCCCATTCCTTAATTTCTGCAATGTTATTTCTTGTAGCAGCATAATAGTTTCTTTTTCATCATCCACTTTTTGCCTCCAGTTCCATTAACAATAAACCCTCACTTTTGTTATGCCTCTGCATATACATGGACAGAGTCTTTGAATAATTAGCCATTTTTTTCTACTGATATGAAGCCAGTTTAAATGTGTCTTGCAAAGAGTCAACTTAATTTATTGATTTAATCCTGGAAAAAAAAAAAAAAAAAAAAAAGTTCAGTAGACTAAATTTAAATCTGACACATAACTTCTGTCAAAATACAATTTCTTCCCACTTCTGCATGAATTTATTACATATCTGTAATGGGACAACTAGTAAGAAAACATACAAAATGATGTTTGCTGGAGATGTCAAAAACGCTCATCAGTATGGACTGTAGACTTGCTTTCTATCTATGATGAAAGAAACGGGACTTGAGTATATACTTATACCTCCTACTTCAGTGAAAGGTTATAAAATTCTGAAGCCCCACAGCTTCAATGGCTTCAATTAATATTGGTGTAAAACTTATTCATCATCCACTACTAGCAATATTGTCCGTTACACGGAGTAAGCAACTTTCTCTGACAGTACTCTCTTATTTATACTTCAGTGTAGACTTGAACAGCTAGGCATGCAACTTCATGAGAAACTAATTTTGTTAAAAAAAATAAATAGCATATAGAAATGAGTAATACATTGTGAAATCTTTGAGTGAAAAAAATGTAAATGACCATTCCTTTAAAATTAATTTTAATTTCCTTCATAGGGAAAAAAGGGATTCTGAAGAAGAAGAGGAAGGAGTAATTTTTTAAAAAGAGAGGGAAAAAGTTTGCTTTAAAACTGAAGTTAGTGACCAACCAAATGTAAAGAAAGAATAAAAGTAATTAAGAAAACAGAAAGAAAGCATAGGTTTTTAAACAATATCAACAACAGACTATGTCACACTGATTAGCAGACTATGTAGCAGTGAAATATAAACTCTCTTCTTAATTCATTCTTAATTACAACCAATGTTTCCTGTTCTTCCCTTAAGACATTGTAACATTCTCATAATTTTCTTAAATTCACACCAGAAGTCATCAAATTACTTTTGCTTCTATATCTTACGCCATGACCAGTTTAAATCTCATTCAGCACTGCATAAGCATACACAGTGATAACGATTCCAATGGAATGAATTTTATGATGCATATTAAACTATTTTAACATGGAACGCAATCCACCACCCATGTTCCACATTGTGTTGTTATTCTCATGCAAGTGAATTGAATTATATGTCTTTATACCTATAATGGAATAGACAATAAGAAAACAAATAATTATTCTGTTTGTTACTCTAACATTACAAAAAACATTCTAACACAAAAATATCTAATAAGGTACAGGTAGATTACAGCTGATAGAAATACATTCTGATTCAAGAATGCTTCCAATTTAAAACATTTTTAAATGTAGACATTTTAATGACAAGGATCAGTAAACCTTCTACTGATATAAATGTAAAAAAAAAATATCCTCCTCAATTTTAGGGCATATTTATCCACATGGCTCACTATTCTGAAAAGAATTTTAGTTGGTCAATGCCCTCTGCAGAAGACTCCCAAAGAAATTAAGACACATTGATCATTCACAGGAATGTGCTAATTTGGTTAGATATTTATCACACTGCAGGTTTTCTGCATGTCAGTCTCTCAGGCATAGAGAGTCTAGTAAATATAGACTAAACATACCAACTAAATATTGTGATAGAGGGACCATGTCTGTAAGAGTTAAAATAAAAAAAAAAAAAAAGGCAATTTTTGTCAGGTTCTGAAGAGAAACAGCAGATGTACAATTTAAGGCAATGTTTGGTAGAGACGTGAGAATTTTCTAAGAACTATTGGACCTATTAAAACCAAAAGAAAAGGGCATAGATTCTATCAATCCCAACAAAGAAAATACAGCCAACCTATCAAGAAACTATGCTGGTTTCTCAAAAGCAGATAAAGGCTAATGGTATCTAAAATCTACCAAGATTTTTTTTTCTTTCTACGTGTAGCTATTGTTATTTCTTTTGACAGGACTTCCAAGAAAAATTAAACTTTGACTTTTAGAGTTGGTCAAATTTTGTCTTACGCTGTTGGAAGATTAACTAACTGTTCTACTATTACTGTGCTAGAAGAAATCCTCATTATGTTCTGGAATACACATCATTGTATTTGCAATTCCTTAATAGTAAATGTCATTTTCTTTTTTTTTTCTTTTTTTTTTTTTTTTTTTAAATACTGAACCAGCATACAGTAAGGGCACACAAAATGCAAAGTAAATGTTACTACAGCAAAATCTGCTCAGTGAAGTTCAGCGAACAGTTTAGTTGCCCTTTTCTAGCTAATTGGGAAGATTGTTTGAAAAAGTCATTCCTGATTTTTACGACAGCTACCAGGATAGAATAAGAACCTGCTTCAAGACAGATTAACATATAAAAAGGGTATTTCTGAACTTACTGTTTTTCACAGGTGTGAAAAAATTCTTCAAATTTTGTAGAAATGCTACATGACATTTCAGAGAAGGGACTCTTTACTCTGCTTTTCAATACCCCTGCACCTTTCATCAGGTGCTCAGGTTGCTTAGACCTCTCTAAAACATAGAATCAGCTTCTCTGGATCACTGGCCCAACAAAGTCTCACAAAGGTCTGTATTCTCCCTCATTTCTCTTGTTTCTGCCTCAAATTGGATTTTTATATCTCTAATTTGCTCTGTGCCACTTCTCTGCTTTCTTTCAACACTTATTCATCTTTTTTGCTCCTCAGGAGACTTGACTGTAACCAAGATTATGTGCTTATTGCAGAAAAGGGACTCTGAATTTTTAATCTTTCCAACAATTGATTATTCCATTGACAGTAATTTTTATGTGATGTTGTCAGAATTTCCATCTGAACACAAACAGGATCCTTCATTAGAAACAAAGAAAGACACTTCCTCTGTTTTCTAGCACCAAACCAAAATGTGGTTCTCAGTTCTTCCCCCTTTACAGAATCTATCCTTTTCACTTTAGATCTGGTGTCCCCAAGCAAATCACATATCTCAATAGTAAAACTTCTTATTGGAGAGGAGTAGGAGAACTGTGAAAATCCTGAGTAAATAGACAAATTTTGAAAAAAAGGAATGAGCACTACTGCAAAATAAAGTTTTGTTAACTGTGACTCTTTAATCCATGCTAATAGTCAGGTTCATAGTAACTTCTTGAATACAAACAGTCATGCACTGTGACCCTTTCTTGGGGGCACATAAGGACATTAAAGATACACTAGTAGTGAAGCTCAGGGAAATTAATGATATCAGGGAAGATGGAGATGAAGTTTCTGAGAGACAATTATTACTTTTGGAAGATCTAAATCAGAGATATTAGCCAAGATAGCAATGGAAGAAATACAGTAGAGCCTGAGGTGTTGTCAAGACAATGAGCTGAAAGACATTTTGACTTAGTTTTCAGTTTTATTGCTTTTAACTTGTGATCACAGAACCTGTGATCAGTGAGTAATTAACCTCCAAGCTACAATTTAGAAATCAACCACATTGCAATGTATAGAAGAATCTAAATCTTAGCCAGGAATGCCTGAGGAACCCATTTACCAGCTAGGGAAAGAGTTAAGAATTCAAAAATAAAACTTTGGCTTCTGTGGAGAATTTCCAGAGGCATTTATATGGAGGCATAAATTGCTTATGTATAAGAAGTCAGTTCCAATTTTGTTTCCATTTGTTATAGCCTAATAGTTAAAACTCCCTTTTAAATATCTAGTAAGAAAGTTGATGATGCCACAATGATATTTAAATATTTGAAATAGTTTTTTAGCTAGTAAGATAAGAATATTCCCAGTGAAGTCAGTGAAATTTTATGTCAGCTGAGAGTTTTACTACTTTAATTAATTCTTTCCTTTATTCAAACATAACTATCATTTTAGTTACAGTTTAAATCATAAATGATACTACAAATCTATTTATCCATTGAAAAAATTGTATAATACCAAACCACTTACGGGATGTGTTTTAGATCTATCATCTGTTCTAGTGGGAAAAAAGCTAGCAACTGAAATTCAGAGGAAACAGAACTTCCTAAGAGGAGAAACCAATTAATCTCTCAGGCCATACTCTTTAAAGTGTCTTCTTTATAGTAAGAGATTTAAAGAGCTTAAGTAAAATTTTGAAAAAATATAAGTGAGTGACAAAATGTTAATCAAAGAGATTACTAGAGATGATACACTGTGTTCAACATCTTGGTGAATTTATGGGCAGACTATAGCATTAAAAAAGGCTAGGCGAAATAATATGTAAAACAACATAACTCTGGCTGTACTGGACTGCAATCCCTTCACAGGTTAACCTAGGCAAAAATATGAAGTTGTGGTCCAAACAGTAACAGAGTCTGACAACACATTATAAGCAAAACTTTACTGAGGCAGTAAAAAAGATGAGAAACAACACACACATATAGTGAATCACCCTATTACCAATAGCAAAACTGAAAAAAAAGCCTGCATAACAACACTGGCCAAGGGGTAGGGTGTCATTTCCCCCCTTGATTCTCTTAAATCATGATTTCATGTGGAGTTATAGGATAGGGTATTATTTTGTTTGTTAGTTATATGATAAGATAGGTGAGGTTGGTGTTCTGACACCTGGAGTACATATATGTTACATAGTCGAACTATATGCTCTCTGTACTAGGCACTCATAACAATCTGAGTCCCAGGTTGAAAGCTGGTGCATCACAAGACAGGCACACATATGGGGAGGATCAATACAGATCAGTAGTTTTAGGTGGTGGTTTCTCAGGAACAATTCAATGCTGGTCATGGTCTCTGGATCAGACTGGTTTAATTTTTGCCACGTGACTTGCAGGTCCTCAAGAAGTGACATATAATGCACTGAAGGAACAAAGCAGTACCATAGATTCACCTCTGTCAAGTATCATCTGTGCAGGGCTCCAGAAGGTGAATATTATGGTGTCCGCCCAATTACTATGAGAGAAGCTGGGAAAGACATTACAATTCAGGGTTGGTATCTGCTTTTATGCAGTGGCCCCCAGCTTGGGTTGGGGAATGTCTTGACCATCACTGGGAAAATGCTTTACAACACCATGTAGAACTCTGGCCTCATCAGGGGGATTATCACTTCCTGAAATACAAAATCAGTTCTAGGACAGCCTGAAGAGGTGGCCACAGGTCCAATATTTAGACTTGGGCCCTGGTGTCCATAACAAAGGTGACTGCATGCCACACATTCACAACTTCTGATCAGGTCTAGGGCACAAGATAAGAAAAAGGGTCTGCCAGAAAACAGAGCTAGGAGGCAGATCTCTATCCAGTAGTTAATATCCACCCACAAATTTTCTAGCAGTGCCTTAGAGAGAGAGAAAAGAGGGGCCAAAGGGATTAACATTAAGCAACTAGAAGCTGTTACAAGGCTCATAAAGGCCACCTGCTGATGGCCATTCAAAAGTTGCAATAAAGCATTGTTCAGGAAGTTAGCAATATATTGGGTGCAGGGTGTCCCAATCCAACATCCGGAGAGGTTTCAATATGGTCCCAAGAACAAGATTAAGACACAAACGAGGTCAAATGCTGTACACTAGAAACAGCTTTTATTATCCAAAGTAAGAGAAAAATAAGTATCGATAGGATAGAATGGAAGGAAAAGGCAGAAATCAAGAAAGCAGTCAGGATAGGGTTGCAAGGATAGTCACCACCATAGATCCACAGTGTCCCAGGGGTCCAATTCTCTCCTACCAGGGGTCATACCCTGTACATTCCAAGTTTCTTGCTTGATGCTCTGGTGGTGAACAATGGTATGATGGTAGGATCCTAAGGGGCTCCGATCAACAGCCTTTCTTATCCCCATTTTGGGGCTGTGATTTCCATGACAATGACACAAGAATGCAGCTTCTCCCCATTCCTGCATATGCACCAGGATGTCTTGCAGCTGTTGGTGAGACATCTCTCACCAGCACTATCTCTGTGGACTTAGAGGCAGGCAATCTTTGAGACAAAGGAGACAAACAGTTCATAGTTCAGTCTCTCACACAGGGTAAATGCCATTTTCAGCAGGAGACACCAGAGACAGCAACATTCTTTGGCCAGCAGAGGTGTCCTGTCCTCTGCCAGGGTCAGGATTCCTCTGAATCTGAGAATACCTTACATGGCAGTAGTGTGCCCTAGACATCATCTCAGATGATATGAGTGATATCCTGCCTATGTGACAACGCTTGGCCAATGGGCAGTATATATGTTTATGGGCAGGCTATATCTTTAAAAATGGCAAGCTGAAATAATATCTAAAATAACAGGACTCTAAATACTAGGCTGCCAGCTCATCATTAGTTAACCTAACTGTTGAAAACAGGACTTAAAGTCAGCAAAGTTTGCCTGTGATGGCAAAAACACTCACTGCTTGGGCAAAAACTAAAACTGGAGTATAAGCAATCATTCATAGTATGGGCATGTTTGGTATAAATTTAATATGTGTTATGACAGAGATTTGTAGGATTTTTAGCTAGTATTGTTTACACACAAGCATTTACTATCATTGACCATCATATTGACATCACTATCATATTGACACATAGTCAATTAATTTTGACACTGGAGTGAAAATGAGCAGAACAGGCCTAGAGCTTAACAGTAGGTCATTAAAAAGATTGTTCCCACCTGTTAAAGAATAGAAGAAAGCTATGCACGACGCACATCTCTAGAAGAATTTAGATTACTGTTATAACAGCAATCTAATTAGAAGAAAACAACACTACTTCTACAGCATCATTTCTTTTTCCTAAAACTCCAAAGTATTCAAACCATTATTATATTTCCCTGTTATAAATTTCCAATTATAATTTGTTGATTTTTAATAATTTCTCAGCATACAGGCTTCCATATTGACACTACTGTCTCATATGGTTAACTCAAAATCTACTGAATTTGCCTGAGTGGAACATGTTTTAGGAAGGACATCCGTTCAGAAGTAGAGTACTTGACAGTAAAAATACTCACTACAGTTATGGGTATTAGTTATCTGAAACAAAGAAATAATGCAAGCAAAAAAATATAACTACAAGTAACTAACAAAATAAAGTCTAAAGTATTTTGAATGGCCTTATAATATGACAACGTGGTTTAGATTCTGTTTTTTTAATTTGTTTTGCAAAGTGTTCAGTCTCAACAACTGAAATCAGAGGTCAACAAGCATAAAAGCTGTTAATGTTCTAAACCAGCTAATCTGTTACTACTTGTTCATTCATTGTTTTCATTGTAAATATTAGAGTTTAACAAAATATAAAAAACAAGATTTGTAATTTCTCAGATAATAAAAAGACTCCATCTTATTTCCTTCAATCCCATACCAGAAATCTTATTAATTCATATTTATTGTATGTGAAAAATTTGTTTATATAATGAGAGATAAGGAGGGTAATTGATAAAACTATAAAATAACATTAATGGTGAAACCCAAAACTTTTACATTTGCCTTTGAAGTATGCCAGTCTTGTTCTGTGGCTACTGCATGAATGAAAATAAACTCAATTATGGAAAGAAAAGTAAAGGAATTGTGCTGTTTAATCTTATACAGGTAATTGAAAGATGTGATAATTCTTATACTCTGTGTTTTTATTCCTTTTATATAAAAAAGGTTTAGAAAACCTCAGTATTTTAGTTTAAACACATTCTGCTATTTTTAAAGATTGCTTCTTACATTTTTCCTCATATTTTACTGATCATCAAATCGAGGGCAAGGAGAGAAACGTCATTATTCTCAGACACAAAATCTCAGACAGTTTTAGTTTTTTTTTCCTTGGTATAAGTAAGAAACCAAATGTCCATCTAGTGCATATTTCACCAGACAAAATCTGCCAAGGCTTAAGTGATCTTGGCTTCCTCTCTGCATCTCTGTTGTCGTGGTTGAAGATTTTGTTTTGCACTGAATACTAGCGGTTGAGCAAAGATTATGTCATAAAGTGGAATCAGGAAGCAAAGCCGTCTTTGTGTAACCTTGTGGATTCAACCTGTTTTATGTCCTACATGTAATTGTAAGGAAATGTACTCACAACAGCTTTTCTCTACATTTTAACTTCCTTATAATGTGTTTCTATGTAAAACCAAGAACTCTGAAGTAAGAGAATTCAGGGTTTTTTTATTTAAATTTTACTTTGTAAAGGTGTTCAGACCATTAGCTTAATAACATTGGTACAGAGATCACAGAATCATCTTTCAAGGGGCCTCCAACTCTAACACAGAGGCTACTGTAGCTAGTGACTTCCTCAACAACATTTATTTAGCCCGAGAAAGTTGAAGACTTCACAACTGACCATGGAACAGAAGTTTTTTAAAGATGTGTAAATGTGAAACTTTTTCCTGAGCAAGTGTTAAGCCTTCATCTTAAATGCAAGAAGTAATAACATAAGCAAATACACTTTCATCATCCAGATTAAAACCAAGTTCATATATGTAGGGTTTTCCTGGCAGCTCATAGATTTTTCTTACCACCCTGCAACCTCAGGAAACAAAAGAATGAAGAACACTGTTATTTAAAAATTTCTCCTCAGTAATTTTATTCTATATTCAAAAGTCATACTACATTTAAGTATTTCTCCTCTTCACTAGTAAGAAGAAAGGGGAAATTATCATCCTGGAACATGAATTATATGGGAGGTGATGCACTAAATCTCATTAAGCACCAGTTAAACTCAAACAAAAATCAATTCTGCAAAAGGTATTTTCCTTCCATAGTTTCAGTGAGGCTACATGAAACAATAATTAAGAATAAATATTATGAAGTTATGATGAAGAGAAAGGCAAAACTAAAATTTTGTGGGATCAAGGACTATAATCTTTACAGGACTTGGAGACAGGGTTTGTCTTGTTTCTTGTGCACCATAGTGAACATAACAGCATAATTCTTCCACTATTTCTATCTTCATTTGTTCCTTCTTATGTTTTATTTATCATGGGAGAGGCCAGCAGAGACTTAAATGATAGTGTCTTGGCTACTCTTACATAAAGCAAGCTTTATTGTAGGAGTTCATTACATCTGAACTGAAGGCATCACTGTTACTTTAATCTATAAAGACATTATAAAATGTCTCAATGGAAGCGATCTTCAAAGCTTTCCTATATTCTGAACTTTAAAACTTATTCTTGTGAAGCATCCTTTCATTTGAATGGAAGATCAGAACATGACAAGTTCACCCAAAAGGACTTCAGAAACATGATGGATGTTTTGTTTGCAGTCACAAGGAAAAGTGAATATTGACATTAAGTTCAAAAATCTCACCAGGACATAAAGAGAAGTTTTATATGTTTTATTAAATTGCTTTCATATTGATATTTTTAGTTTAGAATCAGAGATGGAAATTTTTGTATTAAAAAAAATTAGTCTGAAGATCAAGTTACCCTATACTATGATTTTTATATACGTCTGAGAACAGTCCAACTTTATATCGTGCACTTAGTGGTTTCAAGTGGCACTAGCAAACATATACCACGTTAAATACCATATTAAGCATATAAATTATATATCATAAAGATGTACTTAGGATAAGGCTGATCATAGAGGACATGAGAACAGAGGAAGGAAGGTCTTGCTCCTTTCCCTATAAAAACTGAATTTGGTTTCAAGAATATTTTGACATGCAGAGTTTGAAAAAGAAAAGACCAAGGTTGAAGCATCAGGTTGAACAAACTCCTGCCTGAGGTAGAGAAAAGATTGAAAACTAAGCTACAGTTAGAAGCCTCTTTTTTGTAAATCTAGAGAAGTCCTTATGATATTTGTTTACCCCAGGAGCCATTGAAAGTTGCCAGAGTAGAAAGAAACACCAAAGAAAGGGATCATTCAGAAAAGCTGAATAATGAAATATTACTTCCAAGTAGTCACTTTGTCTCTTTTAACTAGCAAGTCTGAAGATTTTTTATATTGCTAGAGGTACCTTTTACTCAGTTTGTATTTCTCATGTTTTTATAAAACAAAGCTCTAAAGTTTGGGATCTGATGTGTCTTTTGGTATGTTCATTTTGAAGTAAAGAAGTCAACTAATTGATATAGGCAATAAACACATGAACACTGAAAAAAAGATAAAAATCTCTAAAAGTAAATTTCAAAGGCTATTAAAGGGGTCACAGAACTAATGTAAGTGACAAAAGTTGATCATTCCAGAGGCACATGGCTCTGAGTTAACAAACAAACTATAAATCTGAAGAAAGCAGGAAAGGAGGATAAATATAAATTTTTGTAATATAAGAATGTATGTCTTTCAATTTCTTGTCTTGATGAACAATTGCTTCTTATCTGCTAGATAGTACACAGACACACCCCCTGACAAATTGGACTTACAGCACTATACAAACATTGAAGACAACAGGTAGCTCAGGAGTACTATCGCTGACAAAGGATGCAGTTGAAAACTCCCAGTTAACATGAATACAAACAGAAAACCTCAGTCTGTACAGAACCTGCAAAGTGTTTAATTATGTTACAGTACTGTACTGCAGCTGATGGAGAGTTACAGCTGTATTTGCTGTTGCACATCCTTTTAGGATGAGTGTAGAAGGGTGGTATAGTCTGCAGTTGCCTGAAACCAGCAGCCAATTTGCCATCTGTCCTTCAGTCACAGAGTGTAACCTACTCCAGGTGTATCCAAAATGTGACCTTAAGTGGACATGACAAATAGTGGACAATGCTTTTGGCAGTAGCTGCACTATGACAGCTCAACTAACAGAGGCAACCAACAGACACAGCAATCAACACAGCAGTCTCTAGGTTCCAATATGGGAACTTGGGGATCAAAGAAGCCTCTTTGCTTATGTCTTTAACACCAGTGGGTGTGGGCCCTCCAGAGCCCTGGGTTGGAGGGCTGCGACTGGGGAAGTGAAAAACTCCTAGCTGACTTTGAAGCTGTACAATATTTGTTGCTGCAATGGAAAGAAAATAAGTCTATGGGGCCCGGTGGGATTCATCCCAGGCTACTGAAAGAGTTGGCCAATGATACTGTGAGACTTCTCTCCGTTATCTGTTATTTATCAGTGGTCTTGGAAATCTGAAGAGGTCCCAGTTCACTGGAAGCTAGTAAATACTATTTAAATTTTCAAGAAGGGTAAGAAGGAAGACCCTAGTAATTACAGGACTGTCACTCTCACTTCAGTGCCTGGTAAATGATAGAGATTATACTGGCAGTTATTGGAAAACACTTGAAAAACAATACAGTTGTCAATCAAACAAATGGGTTCATGAAGGGAAAGTAATGCCTCACTAACTTACTATCTTTTTACAACAAAGTTACCCACCTAGTGGACAAAGGGAAGGCAGTAACTGTGAGTTTTTATTTTAGCCAAGATTTTGATACTGTCTCTCACAGTATCCTTCTGGATAAAATGTCCAGCATACACAATATAATGAGTGAACAACTAGCTGACAGGTTGGGCTCAAAGAATTATAGCAAATGGTGTAACATCTGGCTGGAAGATAGTCAGCAATGGTGTACCCCAGGGTTCAATTTTAGGACCAATCCTCTTCAATGTTTTTATCAAACCTGGACACAGGAGTTGAGTTCACATTAAGTAACTTTTCTGACAAAACTAAATTAGGAGGAGTCATTGATTCCTTCGAGGGTAGAAAGGTTTTATGGAGAGACCTTGATAGATTAGAGCACTAGACAATCACCAACTGTATGAAGTATAACAAGGACAAATGCCAGATTCAGCACCTAGGATTATTTAATCCTGAATGTACATACAGGCTGGAGGACGAGAGGCTGGAGTGCTGCCCTGCAGAAATGGATCTGGGGGCTGTGATTGGTGGTAGACTCAATATGGACCAACAATGTGCCCTGGCAGACAAAAGGGGCAAAATGTATCCTGGGGTGAAATAGGCACACTATAACAAATCAGTCCACATAATTGGTTGTTCCACTGTGACCTCATTGCTGTCTACAACTTCCTCATGACATGGAGCTGAGAAGAAGGTGCTGATGTCTTCTCTTTGGTGTCCAGTGACAGGATGTGAGGGAAAGGCTTAAAGCTGTGACAGTTGTTTGCCAAGACGGTGGTCAAGCACTGCAAGAAACTCCCCAGGGAAGTGGTCATGGCCCCAGGACTGTTGGTGTTCAAGAAGCATTTGGACAATTCTCTTAGATATACTCTTCAAATTTTAGTTTCCTTGTCTGGAGTCAGGAGTTGAACTTGATGATCCTTGTAGGATATTCTGGGAAAAAGATCATTGAGGAATGCCTGGGAAACCTATGAGAAGCTTGAGGGTGACTGCTGCTTCCAGGTAAAGACAAGCTAGGTGGAGACACAGAAATGTGGGTTTGAGGAAGGTCTAGCAGCTTCTGATGAATGTGACCAACTGCCCTTGACCCAGGGTGCCTGGAGCCCTGTTGAAGCTGTCTGCTGGTAAGAGAGGGTCCAGAACCCTTTTAGGTGGTGCTGGGGAGAGGCTTATGTAAGAGCCAGATGCAGAGTGAAGCCAAAGGACACAGCACTTTGTGCAGCATGGTGCAAAGAAGGGAGCATCAGCTGAGTTCAAACCAGCATAAACAGTCTCAGGTGTGGTAGCGACAGGGCAGTTTCCCCAGCAGGTGTTGGAGCAGCTGTACCTGCCAGAATAGAGTCTTTGATCCAGATGGAGATTCAGGTGGTGGATGCAGCCCTCCAAGTCCCAGGCTGCAGGGAGTGTCTGGGGCTTCTCCCTGACACCTGTCCTGCAGGTGAGATATATTTAGAATAGAATAGAATAGAATAGAATAGAATAGAATAGAATAGAATAGAATAGAATAGAATAGAATAGAATAGAATAGAATAGAATAGAATAGAATAGAATAGAGTAGAATAGAGTAGAATAGAATAGAATAGAATAGAATAGAATAGAATAGAATAGAATAGAATAGAATAGAATAGAATAGAATAGAATAGAATAGAATAGAATAGAATAGAATAAGAGAAGAGAAGAGAAGAGAAGAGAAGAGAAGAGAAGAGAAGAGAAGAGAAGAGAAGAGAAGAGAAGAGAAGAGAAGAGAAGAGAAGAGAAGAGAAGAGAAGAGAAGAGAAGAGAAGAGAAGAGAAGAGAAGAGAAGAGAAGAGAAGAGAAGAGAAGAGAAGAGAAGAGAAGAGAAGAGAAGAGAAGAGAAGAGAAGAGAAGAGAAGAGAAGAGAAGAGAAGAATAGTAATTTCAGTTGGAAGAGACTTACAAAGATCATCTAGTCTACCTGCCTGACCACTTAAGAGCTGTGACACCATGGAGACTGTGTGATGGAGCAGGCTTCTGGTAGGTCCTGTAGCCCAGTGCGGGGGACCCACGCTGGAACAGTTCATTCCTGAAGGACTATACCCAATGGAAAGGACCTGTGCTGGTGCAGTTCATGAAGAATTGCAGCCTGTGGGAAGGACCCACCTTGGAGAAGTTTGTGAAGGACTGTCTCATGTGGGTGGGACCTCACGCTGGAGCAGGGGAAGAGTGTGAGGAGGAAGGAGTAGCAGAGACACTGTCTCTTATAAGATCCTCCTAGAGAAGCTGTTAAATTTGGGGCTGGACGAGCAGACAATGAGGTGGATTGAAAAATGGCACAAAGACCAGGCACAGAAGGCAGTGATCAGTGGCACTAAGTCTAGTCATAGACCAGTAACTAACAGTGTACACCAGTGCTCAATAGTGTTTAACATCTTCACTAATGATCTGGATGACAGGGCAAAATGTACCCTCAGCCAGTTTGCAGATGACACAAAACTGGGAGGGCTGGCTGATATGCCAGAGGGTCATGCTTCCATGCAGAGGGACCGAAACAGGCTGGAGAAACGAGCCAACAGGAACCTCTTGAAGTTCAACAAAGGCAAGTCCAAAGTCCTGCACTTGGGGAGGAACAACTCAAGACCCCAGGACACTCTGGGGGCCACCCAGCTGGAAGGCAGCTTGACAGAAAAAGTGTTCTCAGAGGGACAGCAAGTTGACTATGAACCATAATGCGTCCTTGCTGCAAAGAAGGCTGGTGATATTCCCGGCTACATTAGGCAAAGTATTGCCAGCAGCTTGAGGAGGTGATTCTTCTTTTGTACTCAGCACTGGTGAAACCCCTTCTCCAATACTGTGTCCCATCTAGGGCTTCTCAGTACAAGAGACAGACATTGTGTTAGCAGGCACAGGCAGGACACAGGAACAACCACAAAACCACAGAGGAAATGCAAAGAGTAAATTTATTTTCATTACCTTGCCAGCTGGGAGATCCCTGAAGCAGCACCTGGGCAGAGACATACAGGCACCACAGAGCTCGGTCCATGCTTGAGGATCATCGGACCTGCTGTTTTCACCTCTATATATCGGGGATTCATGCAGGTCTAGTTCACCACTGTGCTCTGATCTTTCCCACAGCAGGGCAGGAATCTCAAGCATGTTTGATAGGTGCCTCAACTTCTCACAGAGCTATGTTATCTAAACAGCGATGTTCTACTTGTACAATGCACAAGGCTAAACAATGATTAATATATGTCTTTTTTGACACCCCAGCTGCAAGTCACTTGAGCGTATTTACAATCCTCCTTGCCAATTTTCCTTTGTACTCCCACAGTTGTACTAGTAAGAGTTCAATGAAGGGACCTGAGAGTGATGAAGGGACTGGATCATCTCTCCTATGAGGAAAGGCTAAGGTAGCTTTAAAATAGAATAGAATAGAATAGAATAGAATAGAATAGAATAGAATAGAATAGAATAGAATAGAATAGAATAGAATAGAATAGAATAGAATAGAATAGAATAGAATAGAATAGAATAGAATAGAATAGAATAGAATAGAATAGAATAGAATAGAATAGAATAGAATAGAACAGAACATTTAAATTGGACGGGACTTACAACAATCATCTAGTCCAATTGCCTGACCACTTCAGGGCTGACCAAAAGTTAAAACATGTTAGTGAGGACATTGTCCAAATGCCTCTTAAACACTGACAGGAATGGAGATTTGATCACCTCTAAAGAAAGCCTGTTCCAGTCTTTGACCATTCTCACTGTAAATAAATTCTTCTTAATGTCAAGATAGGACTGATCAGCCTGGTGATCATCCAAGTTTATATACCAAGGTATATACCAAGGTATATAAACTTTTAGATTTGGATAGATTTAGATTTAGATTTTAGATTTTTAGTTTTAGATTTAGATAAACTTTTAGATTAAACTTTTTAGATAGGGTGTAAAGAAGATGGAGCCAGGCTCTTTTCCTTGGTGCCCAATTAAAGGACAAGAGGCAGTGGGCAGGCACTAGCTTAAACACAGGATGTTCCATCTGACCATCAGGAAATATGGAAACGTGTTTTCACTGTGAAGGTGACCAAGCACTGCACAGTTTGTCCAGAGATCTTGTGGAGTCTCTATTACTGGAGATATTAAAAAATCATCTGGACATGGTCCCGTGCAATCAGCTCTAGGTGGCCCTGCCTGAGAAGGGGAAGTTGTACTAAGTTACCTCCAGGGGTATACAGACATTTTTATTCTGTATCCTTCCAGCATGGGATAACTAGTAATCTCACCAAATTCCTCTTTCTTTCAGACTTTCCTGGACTCCTCTTCATGCTTCCAAACTTAACTTACTCTAAATAAACTCTATCAGTTAAAACTGCTTTAAATTATTCTACCTTTCCTGGGGATCTACTAGTTTCTACGGCATATGAATACATCTGTCAAGCTTTTAAACTGAACTACAAGACCTATGTCTTGTCTTCAGTTCATCTAAGGATTAGGCATTTTAAACCACTGTATTGAAATTTAAGGAAGTTTTGCTATCATCATTCTTATCCTACCTCCCAAACTTGAGAATTTCCCTTCTCAGTGAGTTGAAAATAAAGATGGACAAGCTTGATGAGCAAGCTCCCTTTTTGGCATGTAAATAATTGAATGAATAGCAGAGAAAACTAAATAATTTCCATTATGTATGAATGATTAGGTCTCCAGCAGATATTCTAATTTACTGCCTGCATGTCTTACGTATGACAATATATTGAAAATTTATATTTAAATATCTTGAAAAGAGGTTCACTCAGCTGGTATTTCTTTAAGGAGAATAGATGAAGTAAGGAAAAAACAACATGTTAGATTATACATTGCATAAGAAATTTCCAGAAATTATCTGCATTTTGAGTGCTTTGCCTCCCAGCTGTTCTTCAAATATGAAGCACCAGTTAAAATTTCATTGAATAAATAGCCCAATGTTTCTAAAATCCTGTTCATTCTTTTCAGTTTCTTGCAGGTTGCTGTGCTAACACATTAGGTCATTATGCAAATTAAGAAATACATCATGAAAGAGAAGAGTTTTGGCACAAATATAATTTTGTCAGGTTTTTATGTTTCTGAAGTGTCCACACCTGTGGATGTTTTATTTATAAAGGTGTTGTGCAGCATGTGTCACTTCTCCAAGATATCATTTAAAGAGCTGAATATCCCATACCTCTCAAACTCATAATTCCAGAATAAATCACAACTTTATTATTTTATTATTATTATTATTACTTTTTACGTTTTCCTGTTTAAACATCCAGGAAATTAATCTAATTTTGTCAGTTTGTGACTCTGCTCATACTAATTTGCCTACACTCTACAAAATGAGGTTTTGTTCCAGATATATTTAAACCGACAAAGTCGAATAAAGGTTCAAAAAATACTTACTATTTTACAGTAAGGCATTTTATTTCTTCAACTGAATTTGGACATTATTTTTTCATGAGCAAATTTTAGATTATATAAAAATTATCATTAAATAAACAGAAAAAATGTGATATAATATGAACAACAAATATAAATGTTTGCCTTTAACAGTATCTCAACACAGTTCATTATCCTTTATATGTCAGAAAAAGTGGAGGATTTACAACGGAAACCATCTATTCAAGTGGGCTTTAACATGACTCCGGTAGTTCAGTCATCTAAAATTCTCTCATGTATAAACTACCAGGTAGATTTGCAGATTTATATACTAAGTACCATCATAGATATCCTCCAGTGTTTAGCTTATAGAGAGAGTCCAGGAGTCAGATACCGACTGCTGAGTATAGATGTTTGGGCTGAAACAGAACCACCGTGGGGATTTAGATTCATGCTCTAAGAATTCACTCCCTGCAGTTCACACACTGGAATGCTTACAGTTACTTTATAAACAGAGGACTTTATTTTCTCTAAATTCTTGGGAAAAAAAGTGAGTGTATCTGCAAGGAATTTACCACTTAGTAAATCGCCATTTCTTCTTCCAGAATTAACAAAATTTCTCAGCTACTTTCTAAGGCAGCTAATGCCCTAAAAATCTATTTAGGAACATGAACACTTTTGGGTGTCTTGTGGCTGTGCAATAGTACCATTAAAAAAAAAAAAAAAAAACAAAAAAAAAAAACATTGTGAAAAGTGTATTGATATCCCGAACTGCATTAGACAAAGTATTTTCATCAGGCTGGGATAACGGATACTTCTCCTCTTCTCACCACTGGTGATGCGGCAGCTGGAGAGCTGTGTCCAGTTCTCAGGTCCAAGTATAAGAGAGACATGGGCATTCTGGATAGAGTTCAATGAAAGGCCATGATGATGGTGAAGGGACTGGAGATGCTCACATATGAAGAAATGATGTGAGAGCTGGGACTGTTCAGCCTAGATAAGAGAAGGCTCAGAGGGATCCTATCAATGTGTAGCTAAAGGGAGGATTCAAAGAGGACAGAGCCAGGCTCTTTTCAGTACTGCTCAATGACAAGACAAGAGGCAATAGGCACAAACTAAAACTTAGGAGGTTCTGTCTGAACATCAGGAAACAGTTTTCTACTGACCAAGGACTGAAACAGGCTGGCCAGGGAGGTTGTGGAGTCTCTCTCCTTGAAGATATTCAAAAGCCATCTGCACATGGTGATGTGCAACCTGCTCTAAGTGTCCTGTCTTGAGCAGAGGGGTTGACATCCCTTCCAACTTCAACAGTTCAGTTATAAGAAACCAAACAAAAAACCTTTGTAAGAGAGCAAAAAGGTCCTTGTTGTCCATTCCTGCCTGTTGACAGAGCATTCAGCAGTAAATTGATCACAGTGGAACTCTTGTTATGACTGCACAAGACTTGGGCTGCAGACACCCTGTGCAAATTTGTACTGCCTGAAATCTTACTGTTTTTTGACAGGCTCTTCATTCATACATCTCCAAGGTCAGTAATATGGTTGGTCAAACACCATGAAATGAGAAATCTAGATTCTAGCTACCCTCAGCAAAAGATTTCTTTACAATTTTACATGGAAGGAACCATTGGTGAGCTGCTTCTCTACCCCAGTGCCATGGTACAGCTGCTTTGCTGCTTCTTCTCTTAATAAAGCAAATTAGAAGTTGTGTCATATTCTGAAAATTTTTCTGTTACACACTTATTGTTTAAATAGTGCTACCTTAATTATTCAGGTAATATAACACATAAAATTTACAATTAATAGACATATTAATTCAATTATGCATACTCAGACTTTTCTCAGTCATATTAAAGTGCTGGAGTATATAAGGACAATATAATTTAACAGGAACAATAAAAATACATTTCTTTCTATATTTTAAATAATAATTTAATTTTTCCCTAGTTAATTTTTAAGTGTTTTATATATAACAGTAGTATATGCAATACTTGGGGAAGGGAATCTTTCACATACTCAGTGATTCCTCAGTTTACATAGGGACCTTTCAAAAATGAGGCACTAAATTCCCATACTATTTTTTTGAAAGAACTGCCTCACAAACCCCTACTATTCTTCTCCTCTTATTTTTTTAAAGTGTGATCAAAAAAATGGAATTTCTGGGCTTTTTGTATAAATTAAATTGCAATTTATGTTTTCACATGGAAATATTTATCAACTATTGATGTAATGCCATATAATATTCTGTATTGTACATGCATAAAATTATTTGCTTTAAAGAAATTTAAAAACTCAATCTGTATACAACACACAAAAAATCAGAATTTAAAATGTCTAATCTTAATTAAGCATAAAATGATGCATAAAGTAACAGAAATTTTGTGAAAAAGAATAACAAGAATGCATGTCTTTCTCTTTAAACTGAGGGGCTTTTAAATGTCATGTTACTAGCAAAACATTGATCATCTGTATCACAGTCAGAAAAGACTCTGCTCAACCTCTGCAATTTTTCATTAGAATGATCGTAGAAAGTCATTATCATAACTACATATTGGTTAACACACACCTCCCTACAAAGTTCTTCAGTGGGTTATCCAGGTATTAACACAACTTCTGTAGCTTTCATGCAATTATTATAAATTAGATGTATTACAAATGTAACACCATCCCTTGTGCTGTGCCTTGACAGTCAAGATCAGATGAGGCAGCTGGGGAACTTCTACAAAAATGTAAGCAATGTTGAACAGGGGGTATAATTTTAAGAAAGGTGCCTTTAATTGATGAAGTCACCTCTGCTACTAATATTCTAGCACTACCATTTGGGATAATCTTGAAAAATTTTGACATTTGAGATTACACAAATTTTTACATAAGAAAATGTACTAGATAAGTAAAAGGGAAGAAGTTTAGGGTGAGTGAGAGTAAAATGTGCAAAACTTATCTTTGTTATCACAGTACTTCAGTGACCACATCTATGAACAAAGTTAAAGCTGTGGCCCGTACTATTGAAAATTAAGGTCCTTGAAGGCCTCTACAACTGGTGTGAGTCCTTTCACCAAAACTGGGCAGTTATTTTTTATTTACTAAAGACAAATTTTTACGTTGGTTACAGAAATTTGTTATGAACTTTCTCTACAGTTAAAAAAGTAGAGGCTATATGTAATTTGAAAATATTCAACATTAGTTTTAAAATTAAATCAGATCTTGCAGACAACGGTTGTACACAATATTGATAAGGGTCTTTGTTTAAATAATTTCTTTACTGTTTTCCTAAGAATCTGAGTAAACAAATGGAAACCTCTTCTCAAAATTGTTCTCAGAACTCCTGTCAATTAATGACAGGCTGAGGGGCAGATAGAGAGTCAGGCATGTTTAACAAGAAAGAAAGAAACAAACCAACCCAGCAATCATGAATAAAACTGAGAAGAAAATAAATAAATCAACCTATAAATTATAATCTCTAAACTACATTGCCATATGAATTGATTAACATAGCCCACACCACAATCAAATAAGTAGTTCCACTGGACATCAGAAGGTGACAAAAAGTACAGAATCAATGTTAAGTATTACTGTGATAGCAAAAGAAACTGATAGCAATAGAAGCTGTATGGTATGTCTGTATGTAAGCAACAGCATTATGATCAGAGCACTCTCACCTGAGGTGTGAGACTGGATGTTTGACGCCCTATCCAGAATCAGCCTGAGCAAGAATGTGAGGCTGGTGGTATACAAGACTTGATGAGGGTGTAGCTAGTGACTCTCAGTATGGATGAATGGGTACATACATGCATTTTCCTCTTTCTCTGGTGTTTTTTTTTGTTTTTTGTTTTTGTGTGTTTTTTTTTTTTTTTGTGTGTTTGTTTGTTTGTTTGTTTGTTTAACAAACATTGAGAAGTCTTGGTTTTGTTTGGATGCAAAATAAGATTAAAAACAAGCATAGAATTTTTTCAGTATAACTCCAGATGAGAACTGAATGGAGATTACAGATGGTTAGGTCTGTAATTTTAAAATAGTGTGGTACAAACAAGAGTGAGTGGACGGCAGACAAGGAACCTGTAGAATCTCAAAGCTACTTTAACATATGGAATTTATGTTGTCTGCCCAGAGTGGGTATTCATACCATCTCTGTCAGAACACTTGGGTGCAGTTTGGACAACCACAAGGTAGAAGCCTGAGTTTTCCATTCATTCAAAGAAACTGCTACCATGTGGTAATTCAGAGCACCTAAAATGAATAAGTAGGGGAGATTTATGTATGTCTCCAGAGCTATCTGCTATATCAAAATTATTTCTTCTTCAACACAGAAATAGTTTGCAAGTAGAATTCTAAATGACAATACAATACCTGGGAAGAGCAACAGCAACCTGAGATATATGGATTACAGATTTGATTACTTAATGTGACATGAAAATAATGTTAAGACCATCCAGAGTTTCTCCCTCTTGCAAATAAATTACTACAGACATGGAATGCAGAAAGAACACACCGGGGTTTTGACAGGACATACTGCTGTCTTAGTAATACCTTATCAAATTCAACTACTGTCATCAGCTTTTTTCCTCTGAATAATATGTAAAATAAGGAACTATATTACCAGAAAGCTAGTAGAACTAGTTTCCAGGAAAGTGAAGTACTAAGTAGGGGTTCTTAGAGTAAGTAAAAATACAATCTGTCTGCAACAGTAAACTACATTCACTTTGAAACACCTGGGTAACTAAGGCAGAAAATGAGGCATTTTGATCACTTCACTCCAAATTGCCTCTTTATACCTTAAGCATATTAAAGCAAAATTGAACACTATACAAAGGCAATCTGCTTCCACTGTTAAGATACAGAAAATCAGGAGAAGTGAAGAAAAGGTATCCTACCCTTATGGGGAAAAAACTGTAAATGAAAAATTTAATTTATTATGGGATGCTAAATATTTGGTGAAAATGGAAGACATTGTAAAATTGCAATGCTGTTTCTGAAAAATGTGAACTATTGATCCAAATATAGGTGAGGAAGGATTATTCTCTCTCCCTCAAGCCTAACATTCAGGGGTACATAAAGTAAGCTAGCTGAAAAAAGAAAGGAGCAGGAAGGAACATCAGTCTGTGCAAAGCATTATTTTCCTGTTGATGCTAGAAAATTTGTAGGCATTATTCATACTAAATACTCAAACACAATAAACCAAGATCACAAAGCAACAACTCTGAAAGAGTCCCTTTATGGATCTGATGGACTCTCCTCACCATCTTCAAGATGTATATAAGTAGTGAAGCATGTAATATGAGACTGACAAATTTTAAAATTTCATACAGGACTCAAATGACTATGATGACTATGACCCTACTCACAGTCACCCAGAAAACTGTGTATTTCAAATAAAATACCATCTCATAATGTGCATATTAGATAACTGGTAAAATTAAGCTTTCAAACCGAACAGTAACTATACAGAGATACTAATACTTTTCTTCATTATTGGAATTGGACCTAAGCTAAAGTATTGTGAAGAATCTTAATGAGAATACTTTCTGTGGCTGCTTCCTCAAAGGTGACTAAAATACTTTTACACTTACTAGAGCCAGGTTGTGTTAGAATATCTAAATCTTACAGAAGGAGAAACTCAAAGAACTCAAAGACATTATGTAAGATAGGATAAAAATTAAAAGGGCTTACAAACAGCTTTTCTCCTGTAAACTTCATACTTATAAGACAGGGTTTTCTTTCCACACTTTTTTTTTTTTTTTTTTTTTTTTTTTTTTTTTGCTAACTCACCATCTTTCTGAGAGGCATCTGTCTCTGCTTTTTTTCTGTTGATTGCCTAGAGGTTTTTTCTGTCAGCTCTAAGCTTTGATGGTCATCGCTTCAGTTTCATGTTCTCTTTGCAGGAGCAGAAGGCTCTCAGCACCTTGTCTGAACTGTATTTTCCCAAGTTCACAAACTTCTAATGCTACTCCTCAAGCATGGTCAGTATTTGCCCCATAAACCTCCCCATTCTCCCCACCACCCTTCAGGGTTCCATGTCACTCATTAACTTTTAAAAGAATTCAGCTGTATCACTAAGAACATGAAAACCAAACAAAGTCTGTGTGTTACAGAAATGTATGACTATCACATAACAGATAAGGTGTCAGCTTCAAAATCACAAGCCTCAACAGTAACAAGAATTTCTTCAGATGTTGAAGTTGTAAAGTACAGTTTCCTAGGAGTCTGACAGCAGGCTGAGCTCATTGTTTTGCCTTCTGTGTTTTAAGAATGATTTTGCAGAAGTCCATAATCAAGACACAGATGAAGACAGTATTTTTAAAAAAATGTTGCCATACAGAGTGCTCATCCTATATGATTTCCAGGAAAGTCCACAGTTTTAGTGACTTAACACACCAGATTAAAACCGCATATTGGATAGTTATATGAAATCCATACACTTGGTTATACATTGTTTATGCTTATCAATTTCAGACAGAAAATATGAAGTATCAATTTGATGCACAATAATTAAGGCGTTTTGGTCAGCAATAGAAAAACACACTAAATGCATAATATAAGCGTGACT
This sequence comes from Tyto alba, assembly GCF_018691265.1. Lineage (NCBI taxonomy): Eukaryota > Metazoa > Chordata > Aves > Strigiformes > Tytonidae > Tyto > Tyto alba. The sequence continues at coordinate 393,756 of NW_024881272.1, forward strand.
GTTATTTTATGTACCTTAAACTATGGGCTGCTAAAACTGTCTGCAAAATATATACAGCTGAAGGATTTCTGTAAATGCATACTATAGGCAGAAAGCTTATCATATGACCACATTGTATACTAGCAGTGTCTGAAGTTTTTTAAAAATTACCTAACTGCACAGATTTGATTTTACTAAAAGAAAGAACTATCATTATTGTACACACATTTTTGCTCTTGTGTGTCCATCCTAATATTTATATACTTATCTTAATGATGCTTATTTCATCTGTAACCTTTTGACAGTAATTTTTTTTTTTCAAGCTGTTAAGTACCCGCCACGTTGTTAGTGCTACGTAAATAATATATAAGGTAAACCATAATTATCACTATAGTGAATAATAAGAAAATTCATGATAGGGCATTAAAGTAAAGGTAATTGAGTCAAACAGGACAGTAAAGATGATTAATATACAATAACAAGCTCAGGTCATTGTGTGGCATTTTTTCCTACCTTTAGCTTCCCTGTCTCTCTCTTTCCTGTTTTTTTTTTTTTTTTTTTTTTTTTTTTGTTTGTTTTTTTTTTTTTTTTTTTTGGCTAACTCTATCTACCCAAAGTACACACTCTTTAGTATTTATTTCTCTATTTTAAGTGTTAAATTGTTTCTCAAATCTGAAACTCTGTAGGACAGACTAGGAAAAATGTATTAGTGCTAAAATCAAAAGATTCAAAAATAGACAGCCATTCATAACAATAACCAGTTTTTTTAAGTGGCACCACTCTGTGTTAGAAGTGTACAAAGAGGAAGGGGTGTTGATAATAAGTTGTATAATAGTAACTGTAGTAATATGTTACAGTGGTATGATGTATTATTATAAAAATGCACTGAAGTTATGTTACATATCAAACAAGACCATATCTAGAATCCAGACTTAAAGCAATGATAATATGCTTCACAAATATCGTTTAATAAAGTGTATAACTACACAGTGCATAACATTTTGGTTGAAAGTAAGTCATCATTTTGGAATATTGTGCCACTTTCCCAAATGTGTTTGACCTTACACTGTAATTTAAAAGGAGTTGTCTTTAAAAATGCAAATAAAATACTTATCATCTTCTTATCGGTACAATTAATTTAAAACTCTTAGTAATATAATTGCAGACCATTTTAGATGTAGATTGAGAAAGGAAAGGGGAAGATTCCAGTCACCACCCCTTGTTCCAGAGTTGTCTCAGGTCCAGAAATCTTGGGTGGTTGGTGCATGAAAAGGACAGTCCATATTGGGTGGTCGGTGGACAAGCAGGAAAGATTTCTGTCACCTTTTAAGTTCATCTTTATCAGCTGATTAACATAGGAGACAGAGAGGCAGGTATTCCACAAACTTATTGTCATTAAATGAGGAAAGGGTGAAGCATGGGTTCTGCATGTGCATTGAGGGAGACTGGGGTGCATGAAACCCCTTTGCCCAATTAAGTTAGTGGTCATTCTCCCTCCCACCCCCTACTTCTTCCTCAGTTTTTTGCTTTTTGGGCAATTGTCTAATCTTTAGCAGCCCTTCTTCAAGGGTATAGTAATAAACTAAAGTGTAGGCATTAACCCAACACCTGCTTTCACTCAGTATATATCTCCCCCTCTTTGGGTCTTATCTAAGGAATTTGGCAATACAACCACAAGGGAGTGAAACAGTGCACCCTCTGATACATTCTGCGTTTACTAATCACAAAGGCCACAGCTCATCTTGAGGCTTTCTGTGTCGATGAATGTTTGAGGCATTAATTCCTTCAGCTCCTTTCATCAACTTAGAAATTTCACATTTTCCTCATTTTCTTAAATACAACTGTAATTTAAGGTTAAATACTGAGATTCACTCTGAGGAGTCATTTATAAAGGCTTACAATTTTGTTAAATTTTTATAGTAATTGATGAAAGTTAGCCCAAATCACTAATCACATCTTAAAAAAAAATCTGAGGACCAGTTGTTATTTTATTTTTGAGAGGTGAAAAAAGGTCAAGCACACACTTTGAAGTAAAAAAAAAAAAAAAAAAAAAAAGATTTAACTTTAGAAAAGTTTGTGTTAACACTGAATGAGAATGTAGTTCTGCAAAACATGTAGATGAGAACATTCAATCAAAAGTATGTCACACTCCATGTACACTGGGGAGGAGAAGTGAACAAGTTACTTGCAAGTTACTACCAAGGACCTTGCAAAATTATTTAATTTTGCATTTTTATCCTTACCTACAAATACATTCTATTGTTTGTTTTGAGAACAAACTAAATAAAACAGTATCTGAATAATAGTGTAAGGTTGTTACTTGCATATTCGAGGCATAATAGGGCTAAACACACTATAGGATTTTCTGTGCAAGAAAAACATTTCTTTAAAAGTTGTTGCAATTAAGGTGGAGAATTAATTTGGTAAGAGATGAATCCCCTTGAGGTTGTAGCTGGCTCTCAGAGACTAGAGGGGCTAGGGTGGGACTGTGGTCAATCCATTGGTTCTTGAGTAATGACACAGCACATTTCTTGGTGCAATATGCACACAGTTGTGGGAAAAGCAGGCAGTTGTTTTGCGAAAAGAGGAAGCAGTGGAGATAGTGTCTACAGAGTTGTGCAAAACACCCCTTGGGAAACGAGGAAGAGCAGGAGATAAATCTGTATAGTTGTGTCAAAACATTCCTTGAGAAAAGTGGAAGAACAGGACTGCATGGCCTCCACTTTGCTTCGCATTCCTCCTTGGTGCCGTGACAACACAAATCACCAGATCTTTATCATGTCCTGTGTTTGTTCCAGGCACCATGTGTTAAGGAAATGTATATTTTGCAGTTTCTTCACTGGTCTGCTTTTCTTACACTTCCAACAGAAGTATATGCCAAAACTATACCACAATATTTTTAGAGTACAAAGAGATTTTTTTCCCCCCTAACATTGATACATCCCAAATCAGCCTTGCTGTTTCACTGCCTTACTGGCTGATTCAAGAGCTGAAGTACAATATTCTGGAATATTAGGAATGACTTTTTATGAGGCTGAGATTTGATCAACCACAGCAAGGCGAAGCTATATGTATTCAGTCCATATGCTTCTATTTATATTGTCCAAAAAATTATTAGAAACATTTCCTCTCTTCTTTTCATGTATAAATTCTTGTATATAATATAGCTCCAACTAAGTGCACAGCAATTTATAAAACCATATGTTGGTAAGACAAAAACCAGGCCATTCAAAACTGTTCATGAAATGCTGATCATCCATTAGCAGTGGATGAAGTCTACCCAAGACGTGAGTTTTGAAAAAAGTTAAAAATTAAATAGGTCAAATACATAAACAAAGATGGTGAGGGAGAACCTTCCTATATTAAGTCTCTCAAGTCTCTTGTTATGTCCACTGTTTGTAGTCACCATTTAGCATCAAAATGTGAGGTTGACTTGCCCCTGAGCATTGATAAAAGGAAGATTTATGGATAAGTATCTCATTAAAAAGTTGTAGTTTGGAAAAATATAGTCTAATCAATGTTTTCATTTGGCACAAGAAAGTTTAATGTAAAACACTACAACAGTTTCTAAAGAGCAGTTTAAATTTAAGTGGAAATCACAGAAACTGAGGAAAATCTCTGTATGAACAAACAAAAGAACAGAGAGAGTGATGTATTAAGAATATTTATTAGGAAACTGGTTAATTTTATGGGATAATTATAACTACTGGGCAGAAGGGCTGAGCACCCTGGACTCAGTTGACATTCATGAGGGACACTGGTACTCTATATCCCTAATAAATCAGCTTACAGTTGATGAGGCTTAAAGGAAAACAAATAATTCTCAGTATCTCAGTAGAAAAGTAGCACTTTCAAATTTTAAAATTAACTAACACAAGCTGAAGTGTTTCCCAATTTGAGAGGTTTATATATAAATAAGTTAGAGCCTCTATCTGGCAAGTTTACAGTGAAATGATGTAGCAGGGAAACAAGGGAAAATATGGTAGACCGCAGAAATGAGATTGCTCTAAAACTAACAAGACTGCTGGGCCCAAACTCCAAGTTCCTCCTTACCCATAGGAAATAATTACCTATATTACATGTCACTGATACTACAGACCACCATATTCTCCTCTCTCTTTTTTCTCTTTGCAACTAATATGGAAGCAGAAGCAGACATGGCTGTGATTTTCTCTCCCAAACATAATTACAGGCTTATTTATTCCTGCGTGTAAATTAGTTTACAGCTCTGTTGCATGTCCTACAAGAGCAGATATTAATGAAAAACAGAATAATGCTGTGTAAAAATAAAATTACAAAAATGGTGTTGATGTGACAAAATTAAACAAGACAGACATTTATTGATGGGTTTAAGTTTGATATTTATTCTAGGATATGATTAACAGCCAAATGTACATTTTGACAAGGATATCTATACAGAGATAACTTTTAAACTGTAATTAGTTCTAATTTTATTTCTTTAATCAGTTTTCAGACAGTTTAGACTTGACAAGAAATAAGGAAAGATCCATGTTCATGTTTCTAATAATTATGACCACAGAGAATTGTCAGGCTTCATGATATGCTACAAAAACTCAGGTAGGACCAAAAAGTTTATTTGGGAAAGATCTTAAATGAATAACATGCTCTGCAGAAAAAGAAACAAAACATTAAAGAAACAAAAGAAAAAGAAACAAAACTTTTTATCTAGCATCTGGCAATGCATGAAATTAGGTACTGCTTGCAACAATGTAATATCATGTGTGTGAAATTAGGAACTTGAAAATAACCTTGGAAATACCTCTTATTTTCCTTTGGAATTTGGAAAAGGCAGCACAAAATCATGCAAGTTTTTTACAGGTTTTATAATGCTATGGATTAAATACATCATGCTCTAGATAAAAACATAATTTGTATTTGCTATAAAGAAAAACAGTCTTTTTCCTGTCTCTTCCTTTTATTGTGTGTGGGAAATGATTTTCCCATTTGAGAAATGGTCAGGGACAAGGTGGCTGGTGTTTAGTTCGACTAAGAAATCTTGGTTTCAAATTAGCAGGTAGAGCATGTTACTTTATTCCTTGTTATTGACAGACTGAAATACACAATTATGAGTCATGTCAAGTATTTTCAAAATGTCTCCAGAATTGGTTCAAGCTATCTGTATGGAGATCTCAAAATATCTCCCCTCCACCCCACTCACCATCTTTCTGTCTTTATTTAACAGCTGTCACAAATGAAAAAAGTTCCATGGAGAAAAATTTGCCATCATATTTGTTTGTTTTTTGTTTTTTGTTTTTGTTTTTTTAAACATTGCCTGTACAAAACACTTCTGCATTTTATTATTTTAATAGTTACTCCAATTAGTTGCTTTTTTACTAGTTTGTTGTACATTTCCATGAGTTACTTCATAGTGCATATTTTGTAACAGAAAGCATCACTACTTCTTATGTATGTCCAGTGATGTATTCCAGTCTTGTTTTAAAAATATATAAATATTAATGCTTATCTTTTATTTTTCTACATCAATAAATACATTTCTCTGATACTAATCATAACTATAACTGAACTATTTGTGACACTGAAAAATGAAGCTCTGAGCTTTAACAGTGTTCATTTTTCAGGAGAAACTACAGTTCTGGTTTCATAAATGGCATTAATGCAGACAACATGTATTAAATTTAGTGCTATGTCATTTACATAAAGGGAGAAAAATGACTTGCAAGAGGATATCTTTGGTGCCAGAAGAATCAAGAACGTCATACTGAATTCAAATGCAATTGTGTGAGATTATTCTCTGCTTGTAGCATTCTTTTGGGTACCACCTTCCCAAGCTCCTTGAAACTATTTCTGTCACGGGTATGCAACCTGTTTTCCCAAGCAGTGACTGCAAGTATCATCAGGACTCCATCATATTTCCTTCTTTTTCTGTATCTGCCACATCACAGTTGACGTAGTCAAATATTTTGAAGTACCATATGCTGACATGATTATTACATATGCTGACATGATTATTACACTGCTGATATCTATCCAATTACTCTGTGATGCACTTTGGAGAATTAGATGCTCTGACTAGTAAAGTCTATATAAGCTATTCTATTTTATTCTAATTAGATCTGTGGACATTAAACCCATTCTTATTCTGGCAAATACTCCAGTTTTTGTAAGAGTCAGGATTTCCCTTAAATCAGTAAGAGAGATTTTAAGTTATAATACATCACACTTGAGGCCAAACTCAAGTCTTGACACGCAACTGACAGTTAAACCTATTGTTGAATCTATGTTCTAGTGAGTATAAAAACATTAGTGCTGAATTGTACCAATGAAGCATGTAAAGATTCTCTTTTTTACAACAGTAGACAATAGTAAATGTTCGATTACATGCTGGTTATCTGACATCTTCTCTTTCAAACTTCCCTCACACAGTTTCCAAGTCAGCCATTTCAAGATGTCTAGATCAACACTTGCATCTGGACTACTAGTTGACTACTAGTTGACCATACCAATTTATTTTTTTCTATTTTATATATTTTAAAAATATTTTTTATATTTTTATATTTATATTTTTTTCTAATCAGTTTATAATTTTGACCACAGTAACACTCCATGAGAAGGAACTGAATTTGTGTTGTACTAAAAACAGTCTACTGCTGTTACCCAGCAATTTCTTTGGGTCCCCATTTGTTCTGTATAAAAAATAGGGAATTACTTTTTCCTCATTTCTTTCTGCACACCACTTACTGTAACTCATTCATTAAACACTCTCCTCATCTTTATTCCAGAATAAAGTAATCTTGCCAGTTTAGTCTATCCTTGCACAGAAGTTGCTCAAATAGCTTCGATCATCTTCCAGAATAATTTGTGAAAGTTCTCTATACCCTTTATATATGGGAGACATGAATTTCATTTCTAGTATTCAAAAGACCAGAATTCTTGGTAAGCATCTAAATTTATAGGGTTATAACATTATCTGGTTTGTTCTAGGTTCTTTTTCTAGCTCTTCTTACCATTCTAACTGTATTTTTTACTTGTTATTCAAGCACCGTTTTGCTGTTTCCAGAGATCGAACTCCAGCAACATTTTCCTGAGCAGCCATAGACAATGTAAAAGTGCAAGTGAGATCATTACAAATCAGGAAAGTAATACAGTGTTCTGGGGCTTAAAAACAAGTAAGTCAGTGATGTAATTTTCAATATGTTTGAGGTGTCTCATTTTGTTCACAATGTGAATGCTTTAAAGAGACTGTTATAATTGATGCAAATGTTTCATTGTGGAAAGATTCAATTAACTAGCTTAAAAAACTTTACATACAGACATAATCGAGCATCCCAGTGAGATAGAAAAGAGTGAATAGTGGTGTCAGAACAATATTGAAAAAAATCTATAGGTATTTGGGAAATCTTCAAGAGAAAACAGAGATGAATAAAATAATAGTTACCTCCTTAGCATTAGGTCATAATATCTTTAGCAAATTAAATATTTAATTTAGTCTCAAAAGGTGTTTTTGTTTATTTCAACATTTTTAATTTCCCATTTCTTCATCTTCTCTCTCATTTCTTCCTTATGAAATGCTCATCTCCCTGTATCTTCCCTTACTCAACTCACCTTCCTTCTAGCCTTTGCTCATGATTTTGCAAAGGAGTAGTATCATAATGTAGATCTGCTGTGTGTTTTGCCACCAAAAGAGGGAAGAGTCCAGGTTGTGTTCTGAAAAAATGAGGGAAACAGGAGGTTTGGTCCTCAGCCTACTTCTACCTCAACTTGTTTAAATTTCCTTGGTACATGAGGAAATTTACTGAGGGTAGCTAGAGTGTATTTCCAAGACACTACGGGATTCTTGCTTGAAGAGTATGTCATCAAAGACAATAAGATAAAAATCTCCAGTGTATGCTGTCCCAAACCAAGAAGAGGGAAAGGTGAACCTTAAACCCTTTTTCATCATATTGGTGCTTCATTGTCAGCTTCACTGTATTGCTAGCATACTTTTCAGCACCCGAGTGTCATTTTCTAGAATCCATATTTTGCTTGCAAAACCATGGTTCTTTTTATTTCATTTATAATTACATTCATATCGAGGAATGGAAACATGCAGGAATACTTGGATGTCTTTCATGCTCCTCTGTCAAATTGCAAAGGTCATTGAACAGCTATTCACGCTCCTTCTAGATACAAAATATATTTTTCATCCTTAAAGACCACATATTCTATGAGGAGCAAAGTCTATACAGCTCAAATGACCTGTATTGCACAGAAAGTCATTGGAGTTTTTCAGTAATACTGGGAAAGAATTGTCCCATTTCCAAATCCCATCACAATGTTGTCACTTCTCACCAGAGAGGAAGCATACCATATAGTTATTTTTTCTGCATATAACAAAGATAAATACTCCTTAATCATATAGTTCCTTCACCTGCTTGCCAAATAACATAATTTTTAAGACAGAACAAGTTTAATCATGTCTCCACATCTCTCTTGTGTTTTGAGGTTTATCATAGGCCAGAAGAAATTTAATGTGGGAACATCTTTTAAAATACCAAAAGAAGTGGTAAAACAGTCAAATGAACATAACCATGGTACTTCTGACTCACTTGGAGACAGTCTATCCAATACAATGATTTTGACAATCACAAATTCTCACAGATACAAAGTTCTTCATTAGCATTTCACCAGCATAGCAACCAGTTCACATAAAGATCCATGCATGGCTTTTTCCTGATCTCACGTTACCCAAAATTTTCTTAGTGGAATGACATTATCAACGTTTGAAAACTGTTTCAATTAGAAAAATGTGAAAAAAAAAAAAAAAAAAAAAAGCAGACTTAGCAGTCTGAATTTACTCTTTTCATTATTCTACTTTTTCAGTTTAAGAAGAGAAAAGCATGTCAGTTTTCCCTTGTATGATTCTTTCCTTCTGGAAAGAAAATATTCCCCTAAAGCTGAAAACTTCAGCCTGATACTGTCAACAAATCTTTGCTCCATATGGAATGACAAACAATTTATAAACAGTATCCATTATTTCAGAATTCTTTCCTATTTCTCAACTGTACCTCTGCATTTGGAAATATAATCCAGACCCCAACAAAGGCAAATATTTAGTGGTGCCATGGAGAAGAAAGCATGGTGGAGTTGTTTATTCTCAGATATACAGGCATATATAGAAATGATATAAAGATATAAATAGGAATGTTATGATATTCTTTGCACCCCTTAATCTAGCATTTATCTTGTCTCAAACTTCCACCAAAATGAGGGAATAGATGAGCTGGAATTGTGATTATACTGATAAAATTCAGAGTCTTCTGCATATTGTGTTTGAATGTAAATGTCAGATAAACTGAAGACCAAGTTGTGAGATATATGAATTTCAATTACAATTTTCCCTCTTCCACTAACAAGTGCCTTATTTAATATCTTTTATTTCTACCCCTTGCGACTGCATGGATTGTATCACTAGTAAGCTCACCCTTTTCACTGCCAGAATGACGTTTGGAGACGAACAGCTGCAGAATTCCTTATCAGTTGAGCTGTGCAGCCAATGGAAAGCTATTGACAGTTATACAGGTTTACTGCTCAAGCCTCCTAGGCAGAAGATGAGCTCTTAGGTGCATGACTGTGTCCTCTTAATCTGAAAGTCACATTGTGCAATACATTTAAACTAGTACAGCAGCTTCAGGTCCAATTTTGTGCCTTCTCAATGTGCCTGGGGTCTCTGTAATGTTAGGACAGGTGCCAAGTCAGAATACCAGAGAAATCAGCACAGGGGAAACAGACCCTGAAATAAAATGTCACAATACAGAGTGAAAGTGAAGCTGAAGGGTAAATGGGACTATTCAGTCCTTACCAATGACTCTTGTTTTTAAAACTGTTGTCCTTGACCTGGAGAGAATATAATAGGAAGTATTAAACCCCCTTTTCTTTAATGTAGGCTAGTACAGAGTAATGTTTCTGAAGTAATTTCAAAGTTAAAAAGAAGAAAGCAGTGAGGACAGTGGTTGGTAGATAGGCAACTGTGGGAATAAATGTGTTCAAAGCAAAGCCTTCTTATCCAAATGAAGAGAAGTGAATAAGCAGCAGTAAAGAGAGAAGTGCTGTGCTGTAACAAGACCTACTTCGACTCAGCTTATTTTCCCCATCACTGAAAAGGGCCAGCTGCACCATCAATCACAGTCAGCATGATTTTTTCCTGTTAAATAGACAACTTGTCAGGCAGGTAACTAAATGTACAATATGCTTCAGCAGTGTAACTTACAAAAAGAATCAACATGATAGACATGAATTTCACAATAAAACAATTTATTACAAAGAATGTTGTGGCTTCAAATAAAGCTCTGAGGGCAATTTCCCAACAGCCATTCACTGAGCCAAAATTGTCTGAATGTTAGTGGAAAAGTGTGAACTTTACAGGAAATATGGATGATTAAAGCAGCACCTATCCAATAACCTTGAACTTCCCAAACTAGAATAAATTAATATATCTATTAATAAATTAAAACACTATAATTTAATTCTTCCACTGTGATGATGTTAATTTGTATTATAACAAGGTAAATCTTTAAAAAGGCTAAGCTTCATCAGGCCTAAACAGTGGCATTTCAGTTCAAAGAACTCCATACAATAAACCAGAAATAACCACATTAAATACAGATCTTCTAATGAAATCTGAATACGTGGTAGTATTATTTTAAAGGGCATTTATTTGCCATTAGAAAAATCTGTTTCAGGCAAATTGCTTTTAGTGCAGCTTGCCTGCAACTATTGATGTAAATCCTTTGTGAAAGGAACACATGTAATTATTAAGTTTTTTCAAGGTATAAGACATATATTCTTACAAGGGTAACATATATTTTTAAGGAGAAATATATGCTTACAGAATTTTTCCCTTGTCATTTTAACTTATTTTGCCCCTCACCCCAGTTTTGCCAATGTGAACTCCAAATAGTTGACAAACCCAGAAGTTTTGATAATGCAAAATTATCTACTCATGCTGCCACAGTAACCATCTTTGCTCAGCATTTACTATATGCAAAAAGCAATGCTGTTTTGCACTTTGATATTATTAAGAATACAGAGACTTCTAAGTCCTCTGTAGACTTTTAGTCTTAAGAGTAGTGTACTGTACTGAATAGGAGATACTGAGAGTTTCTAAACTTTCAAATTTATTCATGTTTACCAGGGACATTATTTTAGACAATGGCTACAGTATGCATATAATTGTCCATGCAGCATTCTGCATGTTGAACTTTTGAGTGCAGTTTTTTTAATCCAGCCATCCTCACAACAAAAACAAATGCTTTGGCATTCTCAGTGCCAAATACACTCATTTGTGAAACTAACTCATCTTAGAGGATAAATTTATTTGTTTACATTGTCTTAACATAAATGATATTCCCTCTTCAACTTCTCTTTCAAGGTTACATATTTTATATCATTTAGATTTTGAAATTTGCATATACCTGGTATTAACACTTACAGGAAGAGCTTCAAAATAACATGCATTATTCATTAATTTCCTCTTCTAAACATCTGTCAGCTGCATGATGTTTTCCAGAGCCAAGTCCATTATAACATATGAACACCACATACAGTTAAAAATCCCAACAAAACACCAAAACTGTAATAAAAATTATCTGACTTGTATATTACAGTCGTGAAAGAATCGATGTCCTTTGTTTAGCCAGAAATTATACTAGATGTACAGAACAGTCCCTGAACTAGTATTAGCTAACTTCTATGCAAAACTTCATTCACATCCTGGAATAAAAAGTGTGTTATTTGTTGAGGGCAATAGGCATTAGCTGTTGTGAAAGTCTTTCTCTAAGTTATTCATTTATGCATCTAGGAACAGGACTTCTGCACTGATTAAAACTGAAGTGGTGAGCTCAGAGAAGTGTAATTGTTCTGGGAGATCCCTCTGCAGGAAGTAGGAGGGAAAAAATGTGTTATAATGCAAAATTTCTTTAGATTCTTACAAATCCCTGCTACAGTTATTTTGTTTTTTAAGGATCTCTCTTTCACTTTTAGCTCTATTGGTTAAATTGTATGTCTTCAAGCCAGGATTTTTCTGTACAACAGCGTTCAGGATGATTCTTGAATAATAACAGGAATTATTTTTACTTCCAGTAAAGATACATAACCAATACGACACAGCTATCATTACAAAAATTTTTCTGTTTGCTGACCAATATTGTTTTAGGAATAATTCCACACAGTTGAATTGTCTTTCTTTGATGACATTTGCAACACTATACACACTGTAGAAAATTTTGATATAGAACTTAGAACCTCTTCAGAAATATCAGAATCATTCCTGTGCAATTTATTACCTTCAGGAGCAGTTTCAAAGTACATAGGAATTTCAAAATCATTTTTAATATGACCAGTGAGATAGTATTTTAGTATTTTCCTCAGCACAGGGTACCTTAAAGTGCCTAATATAAAGGAGATGCTTTTTTCTGTACAATCAAATAAACTATTTTGCCCTCATAATAATAATCAAAACAACATCTAGTATGTATTCAATAAAATCCTGAGGTATTTCTTATATCCTGAAAATGCAAGGAAGAAATAACATTTTATTCCACTCCAGATGGTCTTTAGATGCACTGAAAAGCCACCTTCATTTGAGAGATATTAAAGGCATCAAGATCATCACTCCTATAATATTTTTCTCTAAGTCTTTCAAGACACTCATAAAATCTCCTTACAAGCACAGGCATTTTCATTTCCACATACAAATGTAAATTCATATATTCAACAGATTTAATTTTGTAAAAACTGAGTTTCCAGCCAGCTCACTTCCTGCTTAGTGACTGGACGCAAGTGTTTAATGACTTCATTGTTTTACTCTCATAGTGTATAATATGTCACCTTAAAAATAAAATATAAAGTATGTATCATCAACAACTCTGTCTTCATATTCAACAAAAGCACAAACTACAGTTTTCAGTAAGTAGCAAACACATTATGAACAGGAGTTAATGCAACACCACTAGTTTCATACTGTATTTGCATAACTCTCAGACTGGCCATGGCACATAGTCTACAACTGATGTGACTATAGTTAATCTCACAGGCTGAATATATAGTTCCAATACATATATATTTGTCTTAGTTTATGGAGTGTTAGATTTTAAGGTGCAGGATTGCTATCAACAACTTGATCCTTCCTACTTACTTTACTGGGGGAAATTCATGCTCAGCAGGGGCTTGGAAGAGATAACATCTTGAACTTCCAATCATCTTGTGATGCCAGTGTATTAGTCCAACCTTAAAGTGAATGAATATTTCTTAAGAAAGAACATGCAAATTCATAAATCCATACCACAAGATCTTCTTCTTCCCCAGCTGTTTGGGTTGAAAATGTAAATTTACTTGCTTGTTTATTTGCAGGTGCCACTGGTGTAGTCAACTGAACTTTGTAGCAAAAAGAAAAAGAGCCTAAAAATTTATTTTTGCTGTCACCAACAATTCTGAAGCTAATAAAATATATACAGTCATCTTCTTCCCACTCCATCATTATAAACTGAGGAAGAAAGCAAGAAAAATAATAAATTAAAAAAACCCTTTAACTCCAGAAAATCTTAAAGAATCTACACCAGTTTAATATAAATCCATTTAAAATCTGTGTCAATGTGTTCCTAGGACAACAAGGGTATAAAACTATGCCTCAAATGTCATTTTACTTACCCACCTAAACTGACCTATGCAAAAAAGTTACATTAGATGGGTTTATATTAGTACCTGAACTTCAGCATCCTTATGTGAGCTTACCTTCTGACATACTTGCTCCCCAAAATGTAACATTTTTATTATACATAATGTGAATTTCTAACACACAATATCTGTGCAGATGAGAACTTCTGAATCTAATGTCATACTGGAGATGAGAAATATGCAAAAGACATGCTAGAATATGTTTTCACCAAAGACAGAAGATGAAATAATGCCGTACCAAAGACAATTGCAGCTATTTATTGAAATCAATGTCACCCTTTTTATCTATATGTAATTTGCCTGATTCTTTGAATTTAAAAAAAAAAAACCTCATGGCAACATGGCACTAGAGGTGATATTTACAGATATTATATTGTTTACCTTTATTTCTTTTTCCATTCTTTTGACCATTTGAAGTGTTTCTCTGCCTTTTATCTTTTTTTATTTTCTTCATCTAAAATATTTGAATATATAAAGCATAATGAAAAGAATTATTATAATTTTATCAAAAGCATGTCCATATTTCCCTATCTGATGAAATATTATGTTATAAAACACAACGCTAGAGAAATCAAAAAGGAGTATTATAAAGTCCAAACCTGAATTTTAAAACTCAAGAATGTTCACACTGTAGAAATAAACAACTTATTTAATTTAGGAAATCTGACATACTTTTGCCCATTTCTGTATTTTCAGAAAATATACCAAATATTAAACAAAATGAAAAAGAAAAAAATCTCATTTAGAGGGTAAGAGAAGAAAACAGGAAAAGAACAAGACAATTTGTGCAGAATGCTAAATAGTCTCCATATCAATCTATACTCATTTAGAGTGGCACAAGGTCAGCATTTTTTATATATGGCTTGCAGAAATGAGTGGAGAATTATCTACAGAAACAGAACTTGATGATATGAATACGGTGTGAAGAATAATTGTCAGTTAAACTTCTGACTTTAAAAAAATTGTCATTTTAGTGCAAACTGTCTCACATCCTGATCATTATTATCTGTGTCTTTGATAATAAAACATTTCCACAGATAGCATTATATTACCATTTTTAAATTTGAAGATTTTTCTGAGTCATCTTGACACACAGCTTTTCTAACCACTTTGCTTGACTAGATTGTAGTCAAGAAAAAATGAAGATTCCCTTGCAGGAAATAATAGTTTCATGCCTCTTCTGAAGACAGTCCCTGTATAAGGTACACATTCAAAGGACAATGCCTCTCAAGAGAAATTAATAAGAATCAGGCATCATTTACCATAGGAGGCTTTTAAAATCTCCACTTAGGACTGTCACATTGATAAATTATGTTCTAAGTTCAGACATTTTATGTATTTGGGTCTTCTATAACAAGATTTTCACAGCCATTTTAGAGAACTAAAGTAAATTACTCACCTCTTCTCTCATGAAACACGGCTGAAAAATGCTAATGACTTTTTTGATATGGATTCAATTAACTAAATTCTTATTTTAATAAAAAAAAAATCTTATTCTGATTGATAATTATGCTTTTTGCAGCTTTGTTGTGTATATATTTATTGCACATACTTTGATTCTCCTGTTGCAAATTCCAAAGTTAATGTTTTGGATTTACATTAAATGTCAGTGTTCACATTAAATGCATACCCTTATGCACAATTTAGAGTGTCTGTTGTTGTTCTTGTTATTTTTATTAGAACAATACATACCCCACTGGGGAACAGTTAATTACTTCTTCCTGATTGCTTTGTTATGATCCAGGGCTTGAGAACTTTGTTGGTGGCCTATTAGGAAATTTTCTTAACTTTATTTTAATGGTAAATGAATATATTTTTTTTTTCTATCTGTTCAGTGGTATTTCTTCTAATGTATTTAATAAATTTTAACAAAATCATCTAATGTTTGAAGAACTTTAAGATTTTTGAAAAATGAGTGCAAGTACAGAATTGTAAAATTTATTTATATGTGTGAGGAGAAGATTTTATTGAATTTTCACAGACCTTGAAAGACAGGCATGTCAGTACTTGAGATAAGGATTAAGGTGGCATAGGTCAATTTTACATAATTGACTTTAGTTACACTAGCAGCTCCCTGGAAACTGATACAAACAATGCAGATGTTGGACAAGGAAACCACTGATACATGCAGATAAATAAAACAGGATCTGTGGTAAAACAGTGGCTTTTTTGCCCTTGATTCAGTTCAAAGGTTGGCAGTATCCTATTAAACAAAGCACTAGTACTGTACCTGCTTTGGTACAGGGCACTAGTACTGCTTCCTACTCAGGAGATAGAGGTGCATATATACTTCTTTACTTGTTTATTTTGTATTATTATTATTATTTTATGTATATACAATAAAATTGGTTTTCTTTCTTTAGAAATAATTGCTGCTTCTGAAAAATAACAATTTTGTAATTTTCCACCTGATGTGCTGTCTCAGAACAAGGGAAGTAGGTAGACCATGACACCATGCTACATTTACCAGAAAGAAAATAACCACCAGGTACATGACAAAGGATGCAGCAGAAACGTGTTAAGTCTATGATAATTTCTGTGAGAAAGATGAACTCTGCCCCTAACTACAGGACTCCTGGACAGTTCCTCTATTTCCTTTGCCTTTTCCTCACTTCCCCACTTTATTAAATACTCACGCTGTGCTTTCTTCCCTAAGCAACTTCACTGTAGCTTTTAACTAATTACTTAAACAAACATCTTCACTTCCTCCACTCCCACTTCACATATCAAACAGATCTTGAGAAAAATTACATTTAGGCCCTCTAATCTTTTTTAAAATTGTACTTGATGACAAGTATGGCATAAGATGAGTTACAGAAAGGAGGATACTACTAAACTTAAAAAATAAATTAACCTTGGACAGTTCAGTAGGTTTCTTTCTTACAACTCATGCAGCTTTTCAGCAGACCTTATTCTGTAGCCATACACCATTACTTCAATGCCTTGTTTTCCAAATGCCATATCGTCAGTTTATGTAAACTGTAGTAATTTCAGTGGATTAACTGAAGTGTTATTAATTTTCTTTTACTTAGCAACCAACCCAAAATATGCAAGTAGAGTCAGAAAATGTAACTTTCTATGCCTTGATGGTTTGTTAAAAGTTAACATGATTTACAACTGAAAAAAATAAATACCACTCAGAAAAAAAAAAAAAAAAAAAAACCAAACAAAAAACACACAATAATTTTAGGGGACCATCCAAAGAAATAAATATTTTCCTTTTACCAGAAAATTTCTATGGTTGAATTAAGTTCTTATAAAGATGAAAAAAAAATCTAAACATCAGGAAACAAGACATAAGTGGAGGTGCTTCTAGAGATCTTTTTTATCTCACAGTGGCATAATTCAAGAATTATACAAACTTCAGTGAAAAGTATGATTAAAAAAATGCTATGATAGGTTATGAATATTTATGGACTCAGAAGAAAAAATACTATTTTTTTTTTTAATGAGCTGTACAATTGTAATTCCTTCCAAAATAAATAACTGTCTTTTCTCTTTCTTAAAAAGAAAAAAAAAAAAAAAAAAGGGAGACAGGGGAAATACCCTAGAGTGATTGTTTCCTAACAAGACCTCTGACAAATAAACTGCCTTACTTACTAAAAATAATTGGAGGCTACATGGGACATAAATAATACTTGGACTTAGAAAAATATGGCAAACAAGATTATGAGTGAAACCTGGCAACCACTGAGCTATACAGGGAGCTTTCCCTTTGACTATTCTGAAAGTAGAATTTGTGACTTTGTAGTACATTATTAGTGTCTTCAGGTAGGCTTAGTTTCTTATTTTCTTGTCTTGGTTGTAAAGTGTACCAGCACCTCCAACCACCTTTTGTTGGAATATAGCTAGTCTGTGTAAATGAGCCTGCAAACTGTAATAACTACATTGTTTCTAATCAGCAATTATGCTAACAGAAGTACAGCAACTGTAGTTCATCCAGGCAATGTACTACAGTAAAGTATTTCAGAAAGCTAAGACACTTAGCTCAAATTCTGTTAGCTAATATTGAATACATTAAAGATTTGCTAAAATTATTGAGAAAAAGCATAGCTAAACTTAAATAATAGTGATAAAATTAATCATGAATACTGATAGGTCAAGGATGCACACACATCATGGTTGTTTTATTATGTTAAAGGAATAATCGCACCTTAAAAGTAAGATCCCACAATGCAGTGTACTCTATAACTGTTTTAATAACCCAGCAAGACTTTAATAACCTAACAGAGAGGTACAGAGTAAGTACTCCTGTCCTGAGAGAAACTTGTCCCACAGTGCTCCCCTAGGAAGAGTATTTGTTTATTGGCATAGTCTCAAGATCAGTGCCTTTCTCCAACTTCTAGAAGGGTAGGTAGGAAAATAACATTAAGGGCACGGTGGGCCTTCCAAACCAAATCCCAAAGCACAACCTTCCGTGGGGAGTTCTCAGCATACTTCTACTCTCCATGGAATACTCAAGGAAATGCCAAAACCAAATGGCTCTGCATGCTTCACATAGCCAGCATTACCAAGAATCAGTGCTTCAGTATACTGGGCAGACATGAAAATTTTATTCCTAATCTCTCCTGCAATTAATATTTTTTATATCTCCTGACTTGATAGAAAAATGAGGTAACATTGAATTTTGTTACCTGGAGTCAATGAGAATATTACTTGGTCACACAAAGACAAATCCTCTCATTTCAATTCTGACAAGGAAATGGATTAAGATCTTTATCTTCACAGAGCAAAACACAAATATTTAATTTCAGCTTTCATGTTATCATCTAATGTGTGGCTTTCTGAGATCAGTCACTAGTATGAAAATGAAGAGGACGTACCCACAAATGAGAAGAAATATTCAGGTTACTTCATAAGTATGGACAACAATGGCTAGGAAGGAGACATTAAAAGCCTCGCAATATTTTCTGTCTTTAATAATTTAATATTGCAGCAAAGTCAGTCAATGCTTGGAAAATAGTAAATTCAAATGCCATAGTCTGATCAAAGGAAAATTGTATGCTACTATTTTCTTTGTCATCAAACACACATTCTACATTACAAATCATGTTTACAAATGGATTTACATGTTTATAGGGTTTCTATGAGAAGAGGAGCTCCAACTTTACACACTGATAATTTTTTCTAAGTATTCTTTGACAACTCTATGAATCTTTAGGTGCTACAAAATCTTCCTGTATAGTTCATTGACTTTTCCTTTGAGTTAAGTCAGAGAGTTTACTTTATAAAAATTCTAGACACTTATACAAATTGAGGATGTGTAATGCAGAGGAGAAATTTCACAGCAGTTATAACTCGCAACATAGTGTTATAACAAAGCATTATAAAGTAAGTGTATGGTGTCAGAAAACATCATGGAAACATCCTCCATTTGAAAATTACCATTTACCAGAGATGAAATAGTGTGTGGAAACATCACAATACACCATTGTTTTCCTTC
The DNA here is from genome assembly GCF_018691265.1 of Tyto alba. Taxonomy (NCBI): domain Eukaryota; kingdom Metazoa; phylum Chordata; class Aves; order Strigiformes; family Tytonidae; genus Tyto; species Tyto alba. The sequence goes on from NW_024881272.1 coordinate 412,870, forward strand.
CAGTTTACTCATGGAACTTCTCAGAAATTTTCTTCATCTGAGACACCTCAGGATATCCAAGACCTGCAGCTCCAGGACTGCAGTGTTTCCAAAGTTTTCCTGGAGTCAGCCTCTGAATCCAGATGGTTCCAGATAAGGCCCAGCTCCTTGGTATTTCGGGATCACTAGCTGGGAATGGGCTGGGTATTGTTCAGCACGTGGTGAGCAGTTGCATTGTGCATTGCCCATTTATATTTTTTATTGATGTCATTGTTTTCATTTTATTACCATTATTAAACTGTTTCTATCTCAACCTGTGAGTCTCCCTTTACCCCTCCAATTCCCTCCCCCATTCCCAGGTGGCAGTAGAGGATGGGTGAGCGGCTGCAGCGTGGTTGGCTGCTGACCAGGTTCAAACCACAACAATCTGATAACTCAGTTCTTCACAATTTCACTTCAGCCCACTGAATAGAGGTATTAGAAGGAATACAGTGCAGATTTATTAATTATTTTTCTTTTTTCTATTTTTTTTTAATATTGGTTTGATACTAAGAGCTGTTGACAAATTCTCCCATTATAAAAACAAACAAGTATTAAGTGCCATGGAATAAATTTAATAATTCTTAATATTTCAGTATAAATTACTTAAAAAATTCACAATGTTCTTGTTCTTATAGACTGAAGCTTTGATTGTCCCTAATACTCATGTGTCAGAAAGGTTTTTTGGAGTAAAGAAGTCTTTACATGCCACTAAAATGCTACTATCTGGATCCTTTAGATGTTTCAGAAAATCAGACCAAACTCATAGTTTTTCTCTTCATGTTTCATTTACTAAAAAAGGCTGAAAGATTATGATAAACCAGTATTAACCCATCACTCTATAGCTAACAATATTATTAATAATAACAACAACAGCTGCAACAGACACAGACTTGTACATTAGAGATGGGATCTTTAAAGGCATAATTTTGACAATAAACAGGATTCTTATAATTGTATTTTAAAAGACTCCATCATAAAAGAAAAAAAAAGCGCGAATGAAATTTCCAACTTACACCAGGACACTATTGAGAATTAACAAGATGGATAGTTTCTTCATTCTCTAAATGCTTTCCAGGTCACAAAGTGTCTTAGATGGAAAGATAGGAAACAATAAACTTTATTATAGCTGCTACAATTTCTTTCAGTCTAAAACAAGCAGCGTAAAAAAATTAAGCATCAATCTAATAAGTGTGCTTTTAATTCTGTTTTCATCACACAAAACTTCACCAGAAATTGTTAGATCTCACTCATAAGAAAATTATAAAACTTATATGTGGTAATTTATTCAATCCATATTTAAAATTATTTTCCTGGTTTTATCTCTCAATAAATACCTTAGCATTCAGTTTTACCCCTTACGCATGAGCAGAGAATTTACACTGGCTCCATCCACATCAAAGCTGTTTTGATGAGGGAACAATAACAGTAATAACTGTAAGAACAGTCACAATTTATTAATACACCACTAACTGAAATATGAAAATCTGGCATTAGAAATACATCTCTTTTACAGATCCATGCAATGTTTTACAAGATACTGTGGTCTTCTTAAAAATAATAATGTAATTAAATATACCATTTTGGAATGCCTTTATTTTCATTCTGGGACAAATTATATGATTACTTTTTGAAACACTCCTGAAATATTAGTCAGCCAATTAAAATGTATTTTTAATTATTGCATAAGAATAGGAATGTTAAAAATAATCCCAAAGAAGACTTAATCTGTTGTGCAAAATTCTGTATTTCCAACAAATGTAGCTGTTGGACATCCCCAGTCTGAAAATGCTGTCTAATTTGGAAATGTTAATTCCTGTGTTTATATATTAATGTCCACTCTCTCTTACATACTAAAAGGAAGTCCAGTGCTACAACACCTCCTAATTATATAAAATAATCTCAAGAGCTGTTCAGGTAATATTAAGGACTTCAGAATGAGGAAGAAAACTATGTTCTGAAAAGTTGTACTTGCATAAAGGATATAAAAAAGGAAGAGAAACCAAAAGATTCTGGGTGTATGGCAGAACTAGCCTATGAATTAAGGTAGAAATTTAGTTGGTATAAGTAGGAATTGGCAAAAATACCCACATATTCACAATTCCAGCCATCTTCCTAACCTGAGAGACAGCATGATATTTTGAAAGTAAACCAACAAGATAAACTGAAAAGGAACCCCCAAAATATTATGGGTTTATTGTCATTTTGTTTTGTTTTGGTTTGGTTTGGTTTGGTTTTCTTCAAATTACTTTTTAACTGGTTTGCCTCTGAAGTTTTGGATTTTTTACTAATAATTTGCATCAATTGTAATAATAGACAGTATGCAGTATAGCATTGGCTCTCACAGGTAATAATTTTCTCTCAACTATATCAGAAGAAAAGTACTGCTGAAATTAAGTGCTGAAAGAATACAACAACTTCATGATAGTATTAATTGCAGATGTAGGTAAACCACAGATAAAATGTTGCCATATTAATTAGGTAGATAAGCATGCTGTTTCCTTGAAAAGACTGCCAAGTATGGAAATATAAACCTGGAATCAGAAATAACTGTGAAAAAACAATTTCACTCTTTTAAGATTATTTTTAATTCTTTACATACTGTGGCCACATTTTATAATTTTGCCATCGTTTGAAGTGATTTTTGTAATTTGTCACAACTATTCTGCAAATTTGTCCATCACCCAATACGATATTTTTAGTGAACATAGAACTATGGTAGCTAAGCAACAAAATTTGAAGACTCAACATTGTCTCAGAATGACCATATTCTGTGTTTAATAGGTGTTTGAAATGGCCCTGCTCATAAAATTGAAACAGATTTCCATTGGGTGATCAAGCTGTCCCATTCAGCTGATGGGACTGGGTATAAATGTTGTGGCTTCATGTTTGGGAAGTGGAGCAAAATGTTTATTCTATACCACAGCTCACCTGCTACACAGTCTCTAATTCACCTTCAGACTCTGAGGAATATGAAGCTTCCAATGAGGGGGACATGATGTAGTGTGTCCTGGGATTCAAGACTTACCCATTCAACCTTGCATCACAAACGTGGGGTAACTGTGCAAATTTGCAATTTGTCTCAGAAGAAGAGACAGCATGATATAATTCTGAGGTGTTTATACACAAATGCAAGAGGTGCAGCAAGTAGACATGAAAAATTAGGAAAGACCAAATAGATATGTGAAAGACATTCTTAATGACCAAACGTATAGAAGATTGTTACACAAAAAGCAAGTGTCAGACAATGTCCACATCCATAACCACAGGTTAGAAAAAAAAGAAAAAAGGAAAAAAAAAAAAGAAAAAAAGAGAAAAGAGAAAATAGAAAAAAAAAATTAAAAAAAAAAGATAAAAAAGAAGAAAAAACTACCAAAAATACATATTTTTGTCATCAGGAAAGATTAAATTAAATATTAGAAAACTATTTCTAGATATAGTGGTCATTAATCCCCAGTGACAGAAATGAGAGCTTGCAATATCTCAGAAACAGTCAGGTTCATGAATAGTACAGTTTGTTCTTACTCAATATTTACAGATTCTTTGAAATTGCCTATGATAAATGCACAAACTACAGGTTGTCTATATATAGCATTACACCCAAAACCGATTGTAATCACACACTTAATTCCCAGGTAATCACTCAGGATAGCCAAGGACAGAAATCTTACCAAAAAGAGTCCCTTTGAGGCAGAGTTGTGGGAGGGGTGTGTGTGTGTGGGCAACGAGCCCGAACTAGAAACCTGCAAAGTCGGAATCTAATGATGTGGTCGTGGGAACTCAGCTTTGCAATTCAGAGATACTATGTCTTGATCCAGTGATACGAGAACCAGTTCTGTTATACAAAATAACAGGAGCACAGTGAAAATAAGATTGACTTTTAACAAAAAAAACCAAAAACAATAAAACCAAAACAACAAAACCAAACCCCCCCAAACCAAACCAAAACAAGCAAAACAAAAGCAAATAGAACCACACAACAAAACAAAACAAACAAAAAGAAAACCCGAACTTACAGTCATTCTCATCTCTTCATCCAAAGTTCCCTGATCTAAGATCTTTGCAAATTTATGTTACTGCTTTTTCTTTTTTTCTTCTTCTTTTCATGCTAATATTTTAAAGTGCTAAACTCAACATGGATACATGTATTTTTAGAAGAAGAAAGAACCAAAGCTACAGCTTGAGAATAACTAGTAAATAAATTTATTCCAGTAAAATGTAATTACAAAATTTGCTATCAATACCTCAGTATTTTTGCAGTCAAAGAGCTGCCGTAGGCATTTGACCTCACATGAATAGCAGATATTGTCTGGATTTGGGAGTGCACACACTAAAACAGTCAGTCTCTAGAAGTCAGCAGGCCATGTGTTGCAAAACTTGAGCTCAGAAAGCATTCACTGACAGTGCCACAAACACTTGGTAATAGAAACTCACTGCAATGCACTCACACCTCTTATTCTGTGCCTGGATAAATTTAAGGTTTTCTATGACATTCCATATAAAATCTTCACCTTTATCACAGAGTAGTATGATATTTTAATGATACCAGTCTGTGTTAAAAGGTATCTCTTCTCTTCATGCCAGAATACACAACAAAGTGTCTTGCTAAATCGGCTAAAAAATGATCGAATCCTTAACAAATGTAATTCATACTAATTCTATTCTCAGAATTAATCTATAAAGTTGCATGGATGGAAACAGAATGTTAGGTGATGTCAATTTACATTTGAGCATTTGTAAAACCTTTTCAATTTAAAAGAAAGCAGATGACAAGGAATTATAGAGTTTATATAATCTTAAAACTGAAGCAAACAAGAAATCACAAACTAAAGCATTTCGGGGAGACAAAAAAACCCCTTATATCTCCAAAAACAACTTGGAAAGATCCAGCAATTTTATTTTCAATGCTAAAACATTGCAATAATCCACATACTCTTTTATGTAAATAGCAAGAGACTAAATACTTTCAAAATCCTTTTTGAGCTAGCAAAGTGGATCACATATCTAGCCATCTTTTAGACATAATTTCCTAGTTTCAGGGAGGTGTAAAACATGCAGTTTAAAGATACATAAATTCTTCTGCCATGTAAAAATCCCTTTCATCATGTTATGAGGATCACTTGTATACTATTAGCTCTTAATGCAGTGGCTTTCACTTCCCCACTACACTGACAACGGAGCATTATGGCTGCAATGGGACAGACATGCTGATGACAGCCATCCATGAGGCAGTATCACGTCACTGTTTGCAGAGTTTCATAGAGTTCACAAATATCTTTTGAAATTGTAGAAAGCTATTACAACATTGCCCAGATCTCATAACAATTGCCATGTTCAAAGGCATCTGAATTATGAATTTGCATAGGTATGTTTAGTAGGTATTATTAATTATAACAACATATACAACAACTTTAAAAACAACTTACTACATGCATTTCTGCAAGTTAAAAACCACATGTCATCAAAAGAAATAATTTTTATGCCCACTGAATACAGTCAGCAAGAAACAGTTGGCAAGAAGTATCCAGATGGATTGTTTGCTGTAAGTAAACAGAAAGGATGCTAATTCTTCTGCAAGAACATTGACCATTTTACAGCTTTTATTCTTACATCTTTTTATAGCATAAATTGTGGGAAAGTCAGCTTTATTTACTGGCTTTACTGAAAGCTTTCAGCTGAAAATCTGCAATAGCGAACCAGAAAATATGTTGTTTGTATAATTAAAAACAAATCAAATCCAGACAGTGTAGTAACAACTAATAAACAAGAGGAAAAAAATTACTTAATCTGTAGGCTGCAATGGAGAATTATCTGTATAAGAGTAAATAAAAATATCAAACCATCAAGATAGTCACTCAACAGCAAAAATTCAGGATATGAGTTTCATGCTAATTGATATTTTTTTTATTGGACAGCTTGTCCCAAGATGACAGATATGAATTTTCCATAAATGAAGAATCTAATTTTTGAAGAATGTTTAACAACATTTAGAATTTAATTCAGCAGAATAACAACCTAAATATCTGGGAAGACCTGGGGACAAATAGCACTGTGACCTTAAATCATGTTTAACACTATAACCTTTAAGTAGGTAATACTTGGCCTGGTAAAGAGACTTCCAAGCACAACTATATTGCTTTTCTCTGCTTCACTGCTGACACTCTGACTCAGTTCAGAAGGGTGATCCAGGGAAGAGTAAGGCATTTTCTCACTCTCTTTTGCTACTAACCCTATAGAGGGTATGAAAGAAAGTGCACAAAGACAGAAAGGTTATGTACATGCTTAATGACCAAGAGGCTATGAAGCTGAATAAAGCCAGATAAAGACCTCATTTTGTTCCAAGAAGTAAGATAACAGAAGAAAAAGAGAGGGCTTGAAGGCCTCCTAAGAAGGTTATAGAAATCACCCCTTCCAAACCGGAAACAATGAATTTCAAGGAAAGAATTCTTGTATTTGCTAATAGTGAGGGTTATAAAAATATGAAAGATCTACAAATGCAAATGTTTGAAAAACCTGGTCCATGAAACAGCCTTGTCTCCAGTATATCAGACAGGGCTCAACAGGGTTTCACCTGCTGACAAGTAACAGTCTTTTTCTCCTGTTGACCTTAAATGACAATAATTACTCATTTATCCACCCCTGGGGAAGGAGAGGTAGTTGTATCTGCACTTAATTCATATAGGTACAACATCACAGAAGCAGTATTTCTTTGATTGTGCTCCCTCAACTTTCCACCTGTTGGCGCTATTCCCTACAGGTATTGCCACTAGAATGACACTTTTGGAACTTGGGCAGTAGAGATAACTGCATTAGGAAAAGCATTATCGAAAGAGTCAATTTATCCCTTTATAAAGGTCAATTTATCCCAATTCCAAGCACTGATTTACTAGTCTGTATAAAGAAGGAAGCTTTCAACAAAAACAAGTTTAAGGGAATCTATGAGTGGAAAGTAATTTCTATACACTATTTTTCAAAGAAAGTGATTTTAGACAGCAGAAGGAAATCATGAATCTTGCATGCAATTTACCCTCCTATGCCAGAAATAATGAAAACTAGGACAAGCTGTTCCACAAAAGGATTAGACACTTATCCAAGATTGGAAAACTATCAGTATCTGTAAACATTTTCAGAAGTTTACACTACATTTGGGAATTCAACTATTATGAGGTGTCTTGGCAGGTATACTCCTTTTCTTATGAATCATTTGAAAAGGTCTAGGAGCTTCCATTTCCATAATTTGTTTCTGGTGGGTTTTTTTTGGGGTGTTTTTTTTTTTTTTTTTTACAAGAAAATTATTAAAATGTCAAAATGCATATCAGCAAATGTAATGTGGAGAACAGATGAGATTTCTTTTTAATGACTATAAGGAATGTTAATTATGTGCTTGTAATATTTTCTGCAGATCAAGAAAGCAAATGTATTGGGTGTAGGTGGAAAGGTTTTGGCAGCTGGGGAGGTGTATGTGTGTGTGTGTGTGGGGGTTGCTCTGTGCAAAGATGCCAGGGGCTGCCTTGTGTTGGTCACAGCCTGTTCTAACCACTTCCAGTGCTTCCAGCTGGCTCCACAATGGCCCCACCACAGGTCATAGCTGATCCCATCAGTGAAGCTGGTGGCACCTCTGGGAAAACATATTTAAGAAAGGGCAGAACGCTGCCTAAGAACGAGGAGAGAAAGGAAAAAAAAAAAAAAAAATGTGGAAGAATCAGCCCTGTAACACCAAGGTGAGAGAAGGGAAGAGGTGCTCCGGGAGCAGAGATTTCCCTACAGCCCATGGAAAGGACCATGCCAGAGGAGATATTTCTAACGTTCAGCCCATGGAGGACCCTACACTCGACCAAGTGGATATGTACTGAAGGAAGCTGCAGCCTGTGAAGAACTCATGCTGGAGCAGGTTTATCATGAAGGAGTGCAGCCCATGGAGAGGATGCACACTGGAGTAGGATAGAACTGTGAGAAGGAAAAAATGGCAAAAAGGAGCTGTTATGGACCAACCACAGCCCCTATTCTTCCTCCCTGTGCTGTTTGGTTCAGGGGATGAGGCATAGGAATTGGGGAAGAAAGAGTAGAGTTCAGCTGAGGAAGAGAGAAGGGAGATGGGGCAAACATGTTTCAGTTTTGTCTTTGTTTCTCACCATCTCACTCTATTTTTAATTGGCAATAAATTAAACTATTTTTTCCCAAATCAAGTCTGTTTTGCCCATGATAATAATTGGTAGGTGATCTCTCTGTCTTTATTTTGTCCCACAAGCTTTTCTGTCATTTTTGCCTGCCTGTCCTTTTGAGGAGGAGTGGGAGAGCAGCTAGGTGGGCATCTGGCTGTCTGCCAAGGTCAATTCAACACAGCAAGAAATGTTCTTTGTGTCTTCTTTTCCTAGGAAGTCTTTTTCTTTTATAGTTTATATATATATATATCTCACAATTAGCAATTTATCCTTGAGTCTCTTGACCAATAATCCATTAGAAGTGCAGTATGCACCATAGTGAGCCTAACCTGACTAGCACATGTAATAAAGGTTGCAAAGAAATGTCAGATTCAGATTTATGTGTATTGGCCAACTGAATATTAGAGCTCTAGTCCTTAAGAACTTTAAATCTCATTGTAATATGACAAAAATTTCATATTTTTGTTACCAATACTAATTAATAATTGAAATTTTCTGTATAGCAGCACTCAGCTAAAAGATACCTCACATACAGGAACCTGACATGACTCCCAGGCTAGCTTCACGGGTGACCATGTGCTGTGTCTTTTGAAAAGTATGGTAGTTTTGCCAAAAAACAAAGAAAGAATAGGTCTGGCCAGCATTCAAAATATTCAAATCTCAGAACAATTTGTGGCAGATAGATTGTGGCAAAAACAAACCCTCAAGACAGCTTTGCACCTTTTTTGCTGTTTTTCCAAATCAATGCAGCTATAGTCACTCAAAAAGTATATAAAAATCACCATATAAAATACCTGAAAACCTGTAATGTCCCTGATAGCTGGATATCAAAAGCCATATTAGCAACATAACCATAAAGCTCTGCACAGGCTAGTTTTACCTTTTACAGTGCTTCTGATACAGATTTTAGGAAATCTGTCTCTACACACAGCTGCATCTTACAATGAGAAGGTACTCCTTGTTGGAAAAGTAATAATTATTTTGCTAACACATAGCTTTAAAATACATCCATTTGTAAATTGCTTTGATTTCTAAACTAATCCTACAATATTTTGCAGATAAACTCTTCGGTTTGGTGCATACACACTTGGGAAAGAAGCAGGTAAAAAAACTAATTTATTTGAGTAGAAAATATGTCTGCCTATGATTTTTCAAAAAACCTTAGGTGCAATTATTCAATTAAGCGTATGCTCAAGATAGTTAATACAGCTTTTTTCTTATTATTAAAATGTTTAACAAATATAGCACAGTAACAGAGTCAATGTTCTCACAAGTTTCAGTTGATCATTTTGTGAAGAAAAACTTGAATTGAAAAAGTTGTGTTAATATTGTGGGTAGTGAAAAGAAGCTGAGTTTGTAGAGATGCTGCCTTAATTCAAACCTCTATCATAAATGCATTTTGCACATCCTACCTGTGGACACCAACTAGGTCTTGAAAATTTCCATGCTAAAAATGCAGCAGCCAAGAAAAAAATAGTTGTGAGATTGATTTTTTAGTTAAAGTATCAGAAAAAGATTTAGGAGACAAAAATGTAATTCTTAAAAGTTTTATTTTGGGAAAAACATTGAGGGGCACGTTTTCAGAAGTCCTCAGCAGATCTCATTTATTGTCTTGTAAAAGAACCTAATGCAGTAGCCATCCATACACAGTTTAGACTGGAATCATACAACTGTGTCCAGTGTGTTCATCCATTCCCTTAATCTAAACTGCATAGTCTGAGTCACTTCTTGAATGTGTAGTCTGCAAGGGTCACTCATGAAGAGGTGATGATGATTAGGCACACTACGGTCAGGTATTATCCAAGCTTATGAAGAAATTACACTGTGATGTCTTCTGAATAAACTGACCACTGAAGTACTGATCATTGTGTCAGGTCTTCAGATTGTTTTGTTAAAGGAATCCTGTTGCTATAGCTCAAGAGAACCAGTCAAATCAGTGGCACAGCTAAACGTCACTTCTGACAACCATACTCCACCTGTCAGATTTCTACTGCAGCCTGAAATTAATTTATTTCATTCATATCTTCAAGCGTTAACTAACTTGCATCTAAGAAGTGACTGCATTTAAATGTAAGGAGAAGCAATCTTAAATAACGGATGTATTGGGTTTACTTGTCATGTGTTTTTTGGTAAACTGGTTTACATATAAATATATGTTAGCTTGTGAAATTATTTGACTCTTCACATAGAACTGAGACCTAGATAGAGTCAAACCATGTTTCAAATTGGAATCATTGCTGAGTTCTAGGAATATTTAATCACTCCTGAGATGGACAGGTAGATATAAACCTCTCTGTAACAACTAGTTTACTTATTGTCTATCCAGTATTTCAGAAGTATTAGTTGTGCTCTGATCTTAATGTCAGTCCTTGGACCAATGCATTAAAAAAATAATCAGTATTATATAAATCTATAAATTCTTAAGCCAACATTTATGTCTGCTTTCCTTTAATGTGATGTACTGGGTCTGACTGAGATGGAATTAAATTTCTTCATAGCAGTCTATATGGTGCTCTTTTTTGGCCCTGAGACTAAAACAATGTTGATAACACACTAGTGTTTTGAGTATTACTGAACAGTACTTGCACAATGTCGAGGTTTCCTCTTTTTTCCACTCTACCCCTGCAACAAGTAGCCTGGGGATGGACAAGAAACTGGGAGGTGACACAACCTGGAGAGATGACCCAGATTGACCAGATTGATACTCTATACCGTATAATGTCGTGTTCAGCAATTTATATTGCTGAGGGGAGGTGGGTTTGGGAAAGTTAGTCGTTACTCAGAGACTGGATGGACATCAATCTACTTCTAAGATGTGGTAAGTTATTGCCTTTCCATCACTTCCATCACTTTTGTTTCAGTTCCACCCCCTTCCTCATTTATTTGCTTATTAAACTATCTTTATTTCAACTCATGAGTTTTCTCACTTCTGCTTGCAGTAGAATTTCTGACAGAGAATGGCCACGATATTTTGTTGCAAGGTTTGGACAATCCAGGCCTGAGATCAGACTGCTAACAACACCTGTGTTATGAGGATGACCTTGAAGGGCTGTGTTGTGAGGAACTGTATCTGTTAATGAGGAATTTTCCCAGCTATGTATCTGGCTAAGCTAAGCACAAGTATGCAGCAAACTGCAAGATGCTTGCCTATCACAGTTTCCCTTTGGGTGCGTGATAAGTTGCTTATGACCAATAATCAAGGGGTATGGGGCGCGTGAACAGCGGGTGCTTGCTGTGCAAAGGATATAACCCAGCGATTCGGGCAATAAAGGGGGACAACATGTAGCTGCATCGGGGTGATTGTCGTTACTCGGGCCACTCTCTGTATTATTATTATTGGGACCCTCTTCATCTGCTCTTCCTATTCTTTCTCACATCCCACTGGGAGTGGTGGGAGTGAGCAAGTGGCTGAGTGATGCTTAGCTTCTGACCAGAGATAGCCCATTGCACGTGAGTATATGCAACATGGGATGCATATGGTTAGTACCTTATGACTCATTTGTTGTTTGAATTCTCTCAGTGTTTCAAAAGTAACTCCAATGAACACTGAAAAATGTCACAGAATGTGAAAATATCTCTAGATTTTAAGATTCTAAATTTTCCGATAGCTAAACCAGAAGTTGGATGTCCCAGTCCCCTGGGTCAGAGTTTCAAATGAAGACACAAATGCCTGCAATTATTTTTCATTAGAAAATAAACTTAAAAAGCCTCACCAAAACCAAAACCAAATAAGTCAGAGAATATAATCCTTTTTTTTTTTTTTTTTTTTTTTTTACATATCAGGTTCTAGTCTGAGGACATCTGAGTAAAACCATGCTACATTAACAGAGTAAAACGTATGTATAGCTCTAACAGACCACAACAGCTGTATTCAAACAGACTGAAAGTTTACCCATGACAGTTTCCTCCCTTCAGACAGTGGCCACTGACTGATGTCTAGGAAAAGACAACATATGGCATGAAAGAGATAACTTCCCTTGTTATACTCTTCTAATGTCTAAACCCAGCACAACTTCATATGTATGTAAATTTTCATTAATTTAACTAATTGCTTCCTTAACCTGTTCACATATTTGGTCTCCAGCTACATCTGTCACAAAGATTTACACAAGATAAATAATTTACTTTTGGTTGTTTTCAGTGTGGTAATATTAGTCTGTCTTCAGAACTATGAATACTCTTTAAACCAGAATGTGCTGCCAAATGCGTATTTCATATGTTGCATTCAAAATTTCCTTTTGCTTTGAGAACATTCTCTAATGTATGTAAGGGTTCATTGAACTGTTTATTGGGTTTTAAACAATTACCATGTTCAGAGCATTACATATTGCAAATGATTGCAATTTCTGAGTGACTACAAAAGCACCATGACACTTTTTGACGTGTTGCATGCAACTTTTTCAGGAAAAAAGTGAGAAAACAAGAGGAGGAGAGGAGAGGAGAGGAGAGGAGAGGAGAGGAGAGGAGAGGAGAGGAGAGGAGAGGAGAGGAGAGGAGAGGAGAGGAGAGGAGAGGAGAGGAGAGGAGAGGAGAGGAGAGGAGAGGAGAGGAGAGGAGAGGAGAGGAGAGGAGAGGAGAGGAGAGGAGAGGAGAGGAGAGGAGAGGAGAGGAGAGGAGAGGAGAGGAGAGGAGAGGAGAGGAGAGGAGAGGAGAGGAGAGGAGAGGAGAGGGAGAGGGAGAGGAGAGGAGAGGAGAGGGAGAGGGAGAGGGAGAGGGAGAGAATGCTCTGTCAAACCCCAAACTTATTATTCTGTCAACTGCTACAACTGCTAATATTATAGATTATTTTGCAAATAACTAACAACTGTCTTTAAAAAATTGAATGCATACAATGTTTATGTATCCTTTTTCTACTTCTACCATTTGTTGCCCATATATGAATGGCCCATATAGGAATGAGCAGCAAATGGTAAAATTTCCTTCCTTCCTTGACTGGTGTCAATCTGGTGCAATACCTTACATCATGGTGTAAAATTAATAGAAATATGTGCATCAGGGTCAAAAAATTTTATACAAATCTCTCATCTTGACTAAATATTGTCATTCAAATAATTTATGAAACTGAATTCGGTTACTCATGTACAGTCTTTTGATTCATATACATTTCCTCAAATGCACTTAAATCAAAATTCATCACATTAAGGTCATGACACTCTTGCAATTTGGTTTTTACAAACATAGCTTTCATTAACAACAGGGTGATGACCTTAGCTTTGACTTTTCTGATTTTGTCAGTTTGTGCTACAGTTTTAATGAGATTTAAAACTTGGCTTTTCAGCATTACATTCTTTAAACAGTGGTCTTAACAGCTGTAATTTTCTCTGTGCAACCCATTTACAGTTCCTAGCCCTTTCTTACTGAACCAGCAAAATACAGTCTTTTAACTCTCTGATGTCCTTTATGAAGTGTTGTCATAGACATTTCTGTCCCAGTAATGCCATTTAGTTTGACTAATATGCAGTAATTATTGAAGACAGGTTTAGTATCATAGTATAAAATCAGGTTCAAGAAGCAAGCTCACTAGAAGTAACCCTAAAATATCCACTAAGCAGCAAGAGAATATACTGCCACTCTCTGTGTTCACTTGACTCATTGTTTACCCTACGTTGTCCTAAAACACTAGGTTCTGTGCAAAGTCAAGCTTGTGTTTAGGTGTGAGAGCAGATGGAATCTAAAGTTTTAGAAATGGTGTCTTTTTAACATACATACAGAAAAAAACCTTTGATGTCAGAAACAGATGGAAACTATTGCTGCCTATAATAACATATATATTACTAATTTTCTGTAATAGAAATCTGGCAGGACTATACATAAAAATTTTAAGAAATATCCAGCTATCTAAAGTCTGTGGAACCATAAGACATTTATAATGCATAAAACATCAGCTAAAATAATATGAAAACTTACTGTAAACCTGAAAAATATTTTATCAAGATTAAATACATTTTTTTCTATATATTTGACTCATCACTTAGGAAAAAAAAAAAAAAATGTATCAGCAACACCCGCTCTGATTTGGATAAGTCAGAGAACGTCTTTTACTAATAGAAAATATTAACAGAATATAGTTGACAAAGTGTTGGACAAAACCAAGGATCAATAGTTATTTTATAGAAAATGCTGATATAGACTAAATTTTCAAAAAATCATTATATTTTGGAGAAAAACTTATAACCATCAAACCAAAAATCCAGCCTCTAAATGCATACAAAAGGATGTCTACACATTAATGGCAGTAAATTATTAAGCAAATTTTGTTAAAACAAAAATATCTTTTCTGTTCACTATTAGAAAAGAAACAGACAATGTGAATTAAAGGAATGATGGCCTCTTTCACTTTTCTGCTAAATGTGATTTATGCATTTGAGATCTCTAAAGGCATTTCTACACTGGTTTCTCTTCTTCTTAGTCAATTATCCTCCATTCTGGAAATCAAGTAATTTAACTCAAATTAATCTTCAAGAAAACATAGTCCAATTTATTTCTGTAGTTACAAGAGGCCCTGTATTTTCTTTGCTTTTCCTCTTCATCATTTTTCTATAGTCCTTCTTGTAATATATATAGTGTAAACCTAATATAATCTGTACATGAAGTAAAACAAATAGCCTGCAACTCCTGCTTTTAATTGTGAAGACTGACAGAAATATGGCTTGAAAGCATAATCCAGTCGAACACAGGCATCTTGTCCATAACATAAATGAAAACCAGTGATTTTTAAAAAAAAAAAACAACCTTCCATGAGTTATTTGTAGTACTGTTGCAGGCAAAGCAGATTTGACTTGGGGAATTTAACTTAATTTTTTTCCAGTTAATACAAACATTTTATTACTGAATCATTAGTGTTGGGAAACAAGGAAGACAAACATTCAAACTCAGAGGGAAAACAACTTTCCACCCTCTTTCCCAGGCTCCACATTACACCTGGCACCTCTCCTCCCCTCTCCCTGTCTTCACTCCTCTCATTACAGCCATATCTTACACTCCATCCCCTCATGAAGCAATGGTTGTGATTGGAGCACCATGGTTTCTCTCTGTCATTCCTTGTTCCTCACTCTTTTTTTCTGCTGCTCCTTTCATAGGTGTTTCTTCCACTCTAGAGAGGCCCATCCAAGGCTTGCAAGCCTTTTAGGGTGGTATCAGCTCCACATTGGAGCCCCTTCTACTCCTCTGGACTTGGCAGTGTCCTTTTTTCTTTCAGCATTTTGCCTTTTCTTAAAGATATTTTCCCAGAGGTGCTACTAGTGTCTCTGATGGGCTCATCTGTGCCCTGCAGTGGGGCCATTGCAGAGCCAGCAGGATCTGTCACGGTGCAGCCCCTGATCTCCTCTCACAGAGGCCACCCCTGTAGCCCCCCAGCTGTTGAAATAATGCCACCTACACCCAGTAAAGTTTCTCGGGGAACATGGACAAAGCCCAGATTCTGCAAGATAATTCAAAAGTAAACCAAAGAAATTATATATGAAACACTGTAAAAAGATTAAAAATCAGAACACTTTAAAAGAGTAAGATTGCAATGTAAAGCCTCTCCAAGTTAGGAAATGCTAAGCAACTTCAGACACACTATCTAGACATATTCATTATGATACCATCAAATTATAGGGTTTGGCATATTACTGATAGAGGAATTGCATGCATCTCAGAATTTTGATCTATATGTGTCTGTTCACTATTTGGAGATCTAAGGAGAGAGCTGCCTAAATACGTTTGGAACTTTATTTTTTGGATCCAAAGAACAATGTCATGACATACCATTTCTTCCTTCCAGAATAAACTACGGGAATACCAAATCTTAATAACCTTCTGTCTAAAGAGAAAAAACTCAGCAGTATCAGGCAACCTCCACTGCCTTCCATTTTAGAAGAATTCTTTGTTCCAAAGTAACCATGCCATTTTCTGGTCACTATTTTTCTCCTAGTTTTGGTTAAACCAGTAATCTGATTTTAGGATTTAGTATGTTTGATCACTACCTTCATGTGAATGGAATCCTAATAGATCCAGAAAAAAAATCTCTGCTATGGAAATCCAAGAGGGAATAGTTACAGGTCAAAATAATTTATTATTTTATCTGCGTGTACTTGATAGTCTGAAACCATCATCATCAGTGGCAGTATCATTGACATTGCTGTTGAAAATATATATATATATATATATATATAAATTATTATAAGGGAATCAAGCTTTTTCTAAACAGTCATAGAAGGACAGAGGCAATTTCTCATGGACAAAACTACCCAAAGGGACAGATAGACAATGTCAGGTGTTAAAATATCCAAATTAGCTGTTTATTAGGATAAACACAGACACAAAAAGCAGTATTTTTTGGCAGGTTAACTTTCCTACAGAAGACTTACCTGCAGAAGACCTACTTGCTAGACAAAGAGGCACTAGGTTGCAAGGTCAAGCACTGAAGCAGGTTCAGGATTGCAGACCATCCACACATGTCCCTGCATCTCCATATTTAGTTGTCTCTGGGCACTCTTGAAGTCCGCAAGTATGGAGGCAGAGGGGCAGTTGTAGCTCCTCCAGTGTCTCTCTCAGAGAACTGCTTCAGGTGCAGTTTTTACAGCTGAATGTCATAAAGATTGGAGGGTCTATTCACACTTGTTCATAAGATACTGGTTAATAGTTCTAGGGTGTTCAGACCAGTATAAAATTTGTTGCTGGCTTAATATAGCAGGTTAACTAATGTTCACTTGTTTATGCTACCAAGCTTAAGGTCTTTTATAGTTCATATATTCTTCACAGAATAAAATAAACATCATAATATAGTAAATATAATAAACATAATAGTAATATGAGATTTATGATAATATAATAATGTTTGAGAATTAAAGATGAGTAGTGCCACCCCAGCTGGTGCTTGGCACTTGCTGACTCAATCTAAACTATAGTTATCTAGCCTAATAAAGCATTGCACTGCCTATTGTAGCTTGTTTTGGGATAGATGTGTCTGCAGCATGCCCACCATCAGAGTGGCACTGGGCACAGCTCTGACTTCCTACAGAGCCTGAGTTCCTACATAACTAAGTCCAAAGCAATGTGCTAGGAAGTGGAGGAAGATGCTGCTGCTTTCAGGGCACTGACATGGTGATATCAAGGTGTGTGATCAGCCTGTCCAGGTATTAGCCAGGGAAAGCACCCCACACTCCCCAACACTCCTGACCACAAAAGCAAGTTTGACTTATATAGTAAGGTCAGAACAACACCTATGGCATATTGTCCTGATTTAGCCTGCAGTGATCAAGGACAAGGCTGCCAGTAGGCACCCCTAAATAGTTCTGTGCATTGTCTACATACTTATCCCTTTTTCTGTTTGATTTTTTTGTTTTGGTTGGGCTTTTTTTTTTTTTCTGTCCCCTATGTTTTGTTGCCCTTTTACCTCACTTCCTCTGTCTCAGTCATCTCCTAAATAAACAAACTGAACCTAATTACTTTCACCTAGCTGTCCAGAATTTTGCTACATCTGTGTCAAAATTTGGTACTTCTACATTTATCTAGATTAAAGCAGTAGTTTTGTTTAAAATACATATACATATATGTACATAAATAAATAAATTTTCCTTCTTTTCTCCCTCTCTCCCAAGATTTTTTTTCCCAATGAAAAATGAAAGTCAGACTGTCAAAATTGCATCATCTGGCAACAGTATGTTGGCTGCGTGCCCAGATGGAAGCTGTGTCTCCCACGTGTAGAGTATCAACACCATGACTTATTATATATGATAACTTATATTTTGCCCCTTGAAAAGTCCCTTCTTCCACAGTTGAACTTCCCTATACATGACTCCAGATATAGCATAGATAGAGTACAACATTCTTGAACAAATAGCCAGAATTACATAAGAACTTAAAATCACCATTGGTGCATAAACTCAGGTGTCTGATTTTCCTGATAAAGACTATCTTAATAAAATTTGGCAGGATCCTCCACATCATACTAGCACATAGCTGTAATGATAAGACTGCTGAAGAGAGGATCTCAGATATTAATGTAAATCAGAAATTATCCTTAAGCATTCATTTGATTTCATATCAAACATATTCCTATAAAATATTGAATATTTTTGCATTGGAAAGGTATTTTAAATCACTCAAATCAATACAAGCTCTGTAGTGAGATAACAGAGCTTGCAAAACAAGTAATTGTCCTACATGATTGATTTTTCAGAATCTGCTTTTGTAATAAAAGCCTATTAATTGCCCCTGAATTCAAGGCAGGTGTCAAAGCACTTCTTGAACAAATGGTATCCCAAGTGTTCTCACGTATAGAGGCAACAGTGAAAAGTTACAAATTATGGAAAAGATTATCTAAAAAAAAACCCCAAAGAACATGTAATTAAATGTTTACAGTTTCCTAATGATTTGGCTATGACTGCTCACTTTCAAATTCCTTTTATTATTTGGAAGTATCTTTTGTTAATCAATCTTACAGAACATCACATTCCATGAAATCATAATGTATTTTACAATAACACTGGTATCAATTTATGACTTAATGTAATATCTGTATATTGTTACTAAGAAGTAGAATTAAGAGCAGTCTCCTAAAATGGACAGAGAAATTTTGATCAAAAAAACAAGAATTTCCATTACCGTGTATGCTGCTTCCTTGTAGACAATGGTGAAGGAGCAGAGAGATCAAGTTCTGCTCCGTATGTGTCTTTCTCAATGTGTCTGTATTTATGACTATTAAAAAAAAAAAAAAAAAAAAAAAAAAAAAAAAAAAAAAAGAGGCTCTGACCCTTTTGCATTTGTTTAAAATGTTTTTTTACAGAATGAGTCATTTTATTTTCTCTGTTTTGTTTATATGGTTTCTTCCTTAATCTAATCTAAGTAATCTAGACAAAAATACATGAGATCCTATTTGCGTAAGAGGGGGAAAAAAAATAAAAAAGATAGCACTTAAGACTGAATGCATTGAACTGTTACAGGTCACAGAAAAAGCAGTTACCTGGAGAATTCAAGCTATGCTATACCTGACAAAGACAAAACTGTTAGTTACTTCTCGGTCTTACCCTATCAGAAAAATCTTATAATGTATCTAGATAGGATACTGTCAGGTTTTAGAGTTACATGGGGGAAAATTAATTCTGGCAGATGCAATCTCTCACTCCCTACTCAACTTTAAAGATAAACAGAAAATAACCTTTCATTGTTTAGGTTTCTGAAGTCAATGTATTGCAGTCAAGAAGCACGTCCACATCTCAAATATAAAGCTTTAGTTACCTTTAGAGAAGGTTCTATTTTAATTTTCTTCAGAAATGAGTGGTCGCCATTTTGTCCAACAAACATATTAAACCAGTGTGTTTTAGGATTAAAAGTATGACATTATAGTGTGACCTTGGTAACCACACACTGTGACGAGACCTCTTGCATTTCACACCCTCTCTGAGTTATATATAAAGTTGCTTGAAGGAAAATTACTTGGGGATGTTGGATGACAGCCATCTGAATATAAGTCAACAGTGTGCCCAGGTGGCCAAGAAGGCCAAGAGCATCCTGACTTGTATCAGAAATTGTGTGGCCAGCAGGACTAGGGAGGGACCATTCCCCTGTACACGGCACTGGTGAAGCTGCACCTCAAATACTGGGTTCAGTTTTGGGCCCCTCATTGTGAGAAACCTTTAAGGTGTTGGAGTGTGTCCGAAGAAGAGCAACAAAGCTGGTGAAGGGTTTAGAGAACAAGTCTTATGAGGAGTAGCTGAGGGAACTGGAGGTGTTTAGCTTTGAGAAAAGGAGGCTGAGAGGAGACCTGATTGCTCTCTACAAATACCTGAAAGTAGGTTGCAATGACATGGATGTCAGTCTCTTTTCCCTAGTAACAAACAATAGGATGAGAGGAAATGACCTCATGTTGCACCAGGGGATGTTTAGATTGGATATTAGGAAAAATTTCTTAACTGAAAGGGTGGTTGAGCATTGGAACATGCTTCCCAGGGAATTGGTAGAGTCATCATCACCAGAGGTATTTAAAATTTGTGTAGATGTGGTGCTTAGGGACATGGTTTAGTGGTGGACTTGGCAGTGTTAGGTTTACAGTTGGACTTGATGATCCTAAAGGTCTTTTCCAACCTAAATGATTCTATGATTCTACATGTAGTTAGGACAGATGGGGCACATGATAATCTTGGAGTGGAAAGCAATATAAACTACAAGAGGACCTCCAACAGAAGAAACAAGTTCTGTGACTGAAGCACTGCCTTTAAACTTCCACTGAAGTAGGTGGAAAGGATGCAGGACCCCAATGGTCCCTATATGTCCCAGGATGTCCTTAAGGAAATAAATTGAGAGGATGACTAGCTGTCCAGATTTTAGCCTCTCTTCTTAACAGGCAGACCCTGTTCTTCACTCGTCCCACAGGGTATTATCATAGACCTCAGATATATAAGCTTTATAAAACATCACTGATCTGAAAGAAAAAATATGCCTATATATTTTTCCAAGCCTACTGATGTTAGCATATGGATCCTTATACTTACAAAAAATGATCAGATCACTAGTAAGAAGAGAGGAAAATGGAAAGGTGATACCATGACTGTGAGAGGATGTGGCGTAACAATTGGAAACATTTTTTTATAGAGACCTTTACTGCCAAAACTGTACAAAAGTATTGAACTTATTTTCTTTAGTTTAATCAGCTGGCAGTTTAGTAGTATGATCTTTCACTTTTTTTTTTGACTACACAACAATCAAGATAAATTTTCTCTAGTAAAATTGGTGACAAATTATGGTTTGCAAAACCTCCGAAGTCAAAGAGATCTTATAATCTTTATTATCATTGTCCCGATTTGTGAGCCTATTTCTAATGATTAATGGGGTATCAACATCCATCCTTCATCTGTAACAGCAATACTGCCCTACTCATTATCACAGGTGTTAATGTTTCCTTAGTTCTCTCAAGTAGGAAATATTCCTTATTAAGGATATTAGTCTCATATGATGGTTAGAAACCTAATCACTCATACATTCCCATGCTGCATTTGATACATATTTTCTTCAGACATTCATACTCTGAAAAAGAAGCTATTACTTCTAAAATATAATATGTGATAGTCCCCTTATGTTTTTGCAGAATTTTTACAAATTACTTCAATTTCTTCTTGATATATTTATCCTAAAAGAACATCACCAGATTGTTAAAAATTCATCAAGTAATTTAAAAGTCTTTTGCTGAGAATTCATGTCAGGTCTCTGTTGTTCATAAATCTTTATCACAGAATGAAACAGATCTATACAGATGTCTCGTCCATCTCCTCCTGCTCAAAGCACAGACAACTTGATCAGGTTGCTCAGGACTGTATCCAGTGATGTTTTTATTATCTCTGAGAATGGAGAATCCATAACCTCTCTGGGACAGTTGTTCTAGGGTTCGATTCCTCTTTACAATAAAACAAATTTTCCTTATGTTTAAAGAGAATTTCCTGTATTTCAGTTTGTGCTCATTGTATCTTGTCCTTCTTCACCCCCATTAATATTTAAAACACATTGGTAAAACTCCCCTGAGCTTTCTCTTGTCTAGAATGAATGAACTCAGCATCTGGAAGATGCTCCAGTCCCTTAATAATCTTTGTGGCCCTTCACTGGACTCTCTCTGGTAGCTCCGTATCTCTCCTGTACTGAGGAGTACAGACCTGGACACAGCACTCTACGTGTGCTCTCATAAGTGAGAAACAGAGGAAGAAATAATATTCCTCGTGCAGCCCAGAATGCTGTTGGCCTTATTTGACATGTGAATACACTGATAGCTCATGTTCAACTTGCTATCCACCCAGGTATTTCTCTGCCAAGCTGCTTTCCAAGATGATCAGACCCAAGTATGTACTGGTGTATGGGATTATTCTTCCCATGATGCAAGACTTTACATTTCCCTCTGTTGAACTTCGTGAAATCATGTCTGTCCATTTCTCTGGCCTGTTGAAGTCTCCTAGGGTGGCAGCACAACCATCTAGTATATCTACTGTTCCTCTCAGTTTTTGTATATTTTGCAAATATGCTGAGGCTGAAATCTGTCCAATCATTCAGGTCATTAATGAAGATGCTATACAGTATTGGACCCATTATCAACTCCTGGGGTATATTGATGTTGACTAGCCCCATCTAGATTTTTCAGTACTGATCACAACTCTTTCAGACCACCTCACTGTCTGCTTATCTAGCCTGTAATTAATCAGTTAATTTATGAGAGTGTTACAGGAACAGCATAAAAAGCCTTACGAATGTTAAAAGTAATGCAACAAAACCCCCCAAACAAACCAGTAAAAAATCTGTTGTTCTCCCCTTGCTCACTCAGCCAGACATTTTGTTGTAGAAGGATATCAGGTTGCTCAGACATGACTTCAGCTTCCTAAACCCATGCTAGCTACTCCCGATCACATTCTTGTCTTTAATCATGTTGGAAAACATTTTGCAGGAAGATTTGCTCCATCATGTTCCCAGGCATTGAAAAGAGGATGACAGACCTGTAGTTTTCAGGAATTTTCTTGAAGATAGGAGTGACATTTTCTTTCTTTCAGTCCTCGGGAACATCTCATCACCATAAGATTTCAAAGATTACTGACAGTGGCCTCACAATTACACTGACCAGCACTTATGGGTACATCTCATCAGGTCCTATAGGCCTGTCAAATTTGCCTAAATACTATCCATCCTGATTTTCCTTCTCCAAGGCTGAGTCTTTCTAGCTCCATACTTTCCCTCTGGTCTCACAGGTCTGGGATTACTGAAGGCTGCACTCACCATTTAAGACTGAAGCAAAATATGCAATGAATACCTCAGTCTTTTCCATATTATTTGTCACCAGATCCCCTGCCCCATTCAGCAGTTGGTCCAGTTTTTCCCTTGTTTTAATTTTGCTGCTGACATACTTGTAGAAGCCTTTCTTGTTGCCCTTCACATCCTTCATCATGTTCAACTGCAAGTGACCTTTGCCTTCCTTAACCCCATCCACATGTGCTCAGTCAGAGTATCGATATTCCTCCTGGTTACCTGACATTGCTTCCACTTCCTCTATGTTACATTTTTATGCTTGAGTTCTGTCAGGAGTTCCTTGTTTATCCATGCATGCTTCCTGCCACCTTTGCTTCATTTCCTGTTCATCAGGATGGACCATTCTTGAGTTTAGAGATGCTGATTTTTGAGAATCAACCAGCTCATTTGTGTCCCATTTCTATGGATGAACATAGCATATATGATTCCTTCAAGCAGATACCTTAGCAGGCCACAATCTGCTCCCTGAATTCCAGTGGTGTGATGCTGCTTTTTTTTTTTTTTTTTTTTTTTTCACTCTTCTTAAGATCCTCATAATCACTGAAGCCAGGGTTTCCCTTTGGATGAACTTCACATCCCTGACCAGTTCTTCATTTTATGTAAGTGTGTCTCCCCTCATCAGCTCCTTAATCATCTGTGTCAGGAAGTTATCGTGAATAAATGTTCTGGATTGTTTGTGCTCTCATATGTTGTCCCTCCAGCATATATCAGGGTGTTTGAAATCCTCTGTGAAGACCAAGGTCTACAAACATAATTATTCTTCTACGTGTCTGAAGATGGCCTCATATACCTTTTTCTGATCAGATAGTTCGTAACAGACATCCAACACAGCATTGCTGAAGTTCGTCTGCACTCTTATCCTGAAGCATAAACTCTCAGCAGGCTCATCATCCATCCCAAGGCCATACGTTTTCACTGCTCTCTAAAATAATGGGCAACTTCCCCCTGCCATTGCCTTCCTAGTCTGTCCTTCTGGAAAGCCTGTATCCATCAGTCATAACATACCAGCTATGTGAGCTATCCCACCACTCTGTGGTGGATCTTTGTGGTCCCAAAGAGATAATAGTCCTGTAACTGCACACAGGCCTCAAATGCCTCCTGTTTGTTTGACGTGCTGTGTGAATTAGTGTACATCACTTCAGAGAAATGTCCAATCATTCTGATTTCTCCACAATGCTGTCCTATAAGCACTTTCTTACTTATGTATCTATACTCAATACGGTCTTTTTAGTCCTGTTTTGTTGCTTACAGTGTCACTCTTATTTACATCATGACACACACTTTGCTTACTTACCCCAGTGATCAAAATCTCATTCTACTGTGGGTTGTCATCCTTCATCCTTCCTAATTAAAAGATCTGCTCAGCAGCTTGTCCACCTTACTTGGTCATGTGGATCCCATTTCTTCCTAGCAATTCTCAGGACTCCAAGAGATTCCCATGGCTATAGAAACCAACACCATCTGTGCAAATAATGATTTACCTGGAGGATCTGTCCAGTCCTCCTCAATCCCTACCCCCTCACCAACACAGTCAAGGACTATACCACTTAGCTCTTGAACATTGTCCACAGAGCCAACCCGTGACACTTGATACTTTCCAGGTCTCCTCTGATAATATCATTGGTGCCCATACAGAAGAGCAGCAAGGGTAACAGTCAAAAGCCCAGACAAGTCTTGGTAGCCTCTCCACAAGGTCTTGGAACTAAGCTCCCAGCAAGCAGCAAATTCCCCTAGTTAGGAGGGATCTAACAGGTCAGATTGGCAGAGTGGACCTCTTCATCGCACCAGCAAGGAGCTGCCCATTACTATCACTCACTGGTTCCTCCTCATACTCCTGTGCAGCTCAGTGCTTACAGATGTTTCATTTGACAGAGCTGCCAGTCACTCATCTGCTACAGTTTCACTGAACATGTTCTGCAAGTAGAGTAAAAACCTTCTTACTTTGTCAGAAGTCACAAGCTTCAAGCCTTCACCATCATGAGAGTCTCAGTTTCTCATCCCGATTAGCACAGACTGTGCTTGCCCCTATTCTGGTACAGCTGGACTATTGAAGCTGAAGGGTCTTGGAGAAGTTCCAAACAATCTCTTTTTCATTATCTCTGATGCTGCAAAGTGTGTTGACCTCCTCCCACAGGTCCTTTACTTGGCAACGGAAATCCTTTTCCAGCAGCTACCTCCCGCAGGAAAAGAGACCAACTCCTCCTGTCCCATCACCCCCAAGAGACTCCAGACACTCAGTCCCTGCCGCCCTAGACCTGGAAAGCTGTATCCTTCCTCAGGAGCTGTATAAACCGAGGCTTCTGCTATGCCAGGGTAGTTTATCCACCAGGTGCTGAGAACTGTTCCCTGTAGTGCATCACCACTATTGCTGAGCACACAGACACTGTCATCAGCATAGTTTCTGAACTCCTCCTGTACATGTTTCTGGGAAAACTGCTTCACAAACTGCTAATATATAGACACAATGTATCATATAAATAAAGTTGTTAACATAAGAGAGATATTATTGCATTATGTTTTTTTCTTTAAAAAGTTTTCTAGGGTCTCTTTACGCTAGACAAACAATTTATTACCAAAGACTAAGTGACATTTTATTCAACAGGGGGATGAACATCATGACATTTCTGCCTTCTGTTAAGATTACATTTACAAGCATCTGTAAAGGACTTTGTCGAGACTGTGCTTGCCTTAATGGATATCTGTCTCAACATTGCTGGAACATCTTGCCTCAATGGATGTTTGTCTTACCATCACTGAAGCGTTGTGCTTCAGCACCTGTCTGACCACAAAACCACACAACTACTGTTTATGCCGTTACCTTGACACATGTGCCCAGACCTGGGAACAGGCTGGAAATCCCCCATAGAGACGGTAATTGTCATGTGTGCCACTGCCGAGTGGTGGGTGAGGCTAAACAGAACGATTCTTAGAATATATGACACCGCAATAAAAGAACTGCGACTACCAGCACCCAGTGGAATTCCCCACCTGACATGAAGTTGATTCAGACTGAGGGGACGCTGCAGCTCTGTGGTGGTAGCTATTGCACTCTTACTTTCCTTTTTTTTCTTCTCTTTCTCTCTCTTTCCTGCATCTACATGAATATTTTTGTAACTATTAAACTTCCTTTCCTTACAGCATCTGACCTCGTTTGTGTCTTAATCTCACTCTGGGAATAACAACAGATCTCCCCAGACCGGACCATTCCAGGTCTGGACATTTAATTGGTGTCACGGACAGGAATCCCTGAAGTGAGAGTGCTGCATTTTCAATCACTTTCTTTTATGTGTGTACCTCTCAAGGATGTAAGGTGTGGACACTTTGTTGAAATTTGCGTGTATTCTTTGTTGAAACTTATGTGTGTGCCTTTCTGAGATGACCACTCCTCCTTGTTTGACATGACTGAAAAGGTTTTGTACAATCTCTTGGAAAAACATGTTGCTCACCCTTCTGTACCAGGCATGAACTGGGTGCAGAAAAATTGGTATAATTTGCAGAGTCTGATGGACCAAATCAGTGCTTTACAAAAGGATGCCAAATTGTGACCAAGAAAGGGAAAATCAATCATTTGTGCTGTGTTGGGTGCAAGCCTGGTTGCAGCCATAGAAGTTAGAGATCAACAGGTCATGGCAGAATCAGAAATTATACAGTCTTTACAAGATTTGGTGCAGTCCCTAAAAGGACAAGTAGAGATTTTAAAGGAACAATTGGCAGGGGGAAAGAACTCAGGTAAATTACTTGCAGTCTGTATTGAAAGAACAACTCCTTGCAGGCAAGGAGAATGTTAGACCTCATGAAAAAAAGATGGAATAGCCCAATCAGGAATTAGAGGAGGTGAAACTAAGATTGGAGAAAGTGGATGTTCCCACTAGTTTTTGAGACCTTTGGTCAAAACTGAATTCAAATATGAGGACGATTGGGAAGAACTTCCTCAAATTACTATTAAAGAGATTCCATATTAGGCTACTGAACTAGCTAAATTGAAAAAAGATTTTGGTCATACTCCTAAGAAGTCAGAAACAGAGTATGTTTGGAGAGTGTCATTGTCTGGAGGAGACCAGATACAGTTAAATGAAAAAGAAGCCGAGGGCCATTGGGGGCCTGGAGAGTTTCTAACCACCGGCAACCATAGTGCTCCCTGGTCCCTAACACAGTGGGCACCCTATTGGTCTGGGGGACTTAATCCATTGGAAAGGGGAGATCCCCCTGCAATCGTAGGAACGATTGATCAATTAGTAGAAAGTGTGAAAATGGCAGCATGTTTGCAAATGATGTATGACTGTGAACTTAGACCTAGACATGAATCCCCAATGATGATACCAGTTGATCCAGAATGAATGACTCCTCTTATAAGGGCATTCCTTGAATCTTGAAACCTGTTGTCATTCAATTGCAAGGAAAAATACAGGTGATGTCCCAGGGAGATAGGGCTATCATCACACTGGAAGAAATTGTGACACCTAATTGCCAACCTCAGGAAAAGAGAATATGCACTTGAGGAGAGGTCATTCAAGAATTAATTAATTATGGGTGAAAATATGGCCCTGTGGCCACTTCTATCACCAAAATGAAATCAAAAGCTTTAAGATGCACAGAAATGAAATCTTCCCCCCCAGAAAAATAGAGACATTCCCTGTAACACCATCTGGTGGCAAAGATGTAGGGAACAAATGCAATAACTTGTGGACCATGGGATGGCAAAAAGGCATTCCCCAGGAACTTATAAATGGGTTGCCGACAGAAAAATTGGAAAAATTAGTACTAGGGTGGCCTGAAAATCCACAAGTCAAAGTTGAGAATCCTACCCCTAATGATCCTTTATTGGATCTAAACATCTCCCACAAGGCTTCGGGAAACTAATCCCTTTGCCCCCTTGTAGTGAGAGGGGAGGCGAAGGGTGGATATATATATTAGAAGGCTCACTGAAAATCACCAAGGTGATTTACTGATTACTTGTTTTGTAGAACCTAGGTTAGTACCCATAACAATTTTTGGTAAACACTGGAGCCCAAATTTCAGCCCTTAGAACGGAAAATGCTATACAAAGCAGCATCACCTTGTCTAAATGAGAGATGTTTGTTGCAGATGCTTTTGGTACTATCCAAGCACAAACATTGGCTTTTGTTGGTTTATGGTTGCCTGGGGAGGATGCAGCCACTTCCGTAACAATGGTTGAGGGATCATTTCCACTTAATCTTTTAGGACTTGATGTTCTGAGGGGTAAAGTGTGGACGGATGATAAGGGGAGAAATTGGACATTTGGTGTCCCATCAATTGACATATGGCTATTCCATACAGCACCTTCACTTCCTTCTTCACCATTGACTAATGTCAAACCTTATCCGTTGCATTCAGGGGCACAAGACGGAATTACCCCAGTATTGGAGGAACTGAAGGAACAGGGAATTGTAGTGCCAACTCATTCCCCTTTCAACTCTCCTGTGTGGCCAGTTCGTAAACCAAATGAAAAATGGACATTGACTGTAGACTATCGAAAAATTAATACTAATTCAGGACCACTAACAGCTGCTGCACCAAACATTGCTGAGCTCATAATATCCATCCAGGAACAATCCCACACCATGATGGCAACTACTGATGTCAAAGATATGTTTTTTATGGTCCCCCTGCAACCTGAGGACCAGGACCACTTTGCATTCACTTGGGAAGGACAACAGTTCACTTTTACCCACCTTACTCAGGGATACAAGCATTCCTCTACCCTATCTCACCACACTCTAGTGCAAGAATTGGAATTGATTCCTTTGGAGAAAGGAGTAAAAGTTTATCAGTCTATTGATGATGTGCTTATAGGAGGAAATTAAATAGTCAGGGTTTGTTGTAGGATTTCTTGAGGATCAGGGACATGCACTGATTCTACAGGGTTTGGACAATCCAGGCTGGGCCTCAGAGCAGAAAACTGCCACGTGATAATCTTGTCCTTGAGGTCACCTTGAAAAGCTAGAATGAGGAAGTCAATCTATTGCTTTCTCCCAGACACATACCCGGATACACTAGGACACATGCCCGGATACACTAACCTCAAAGAAGGTTTAGTTTGTATACGTGTACTAACAATGCAGACCTATCAGACAGCACTTCTGGGTGCATGATAAGTGCCTTTAACCAATAGATTGTAAAGCATAGAGCGCGTGACTATCTGGCTCTGTATATACTGGGCACTATTTGGGCAAATAAAGGAGAACGACTTTCATTGCATCAGTGTGGTGTCATTACTCAGGTCTTGCCTCTGTACGGGACCGTCCTACAAATGGTGCCCAAACAGGGACATGTCTCGGAGAAGCTTAAATGCTAAAAACTCCAAGTGCTTAAATGCGGAGAGACTTCCAAAGATCATGAGACTGCTGTCACGGGAAGCACGGAGGCAAGACAGCGGAGGTGGGCACGAGCCAAAATAGAAAGCGTCAGAGCCTGGAGAGCTGTACTGCAGGACAGCCCCTTCGCCTTGGGTAAGACCGTGATGGAAACGGACATGGAAATAAGACTCCTGGTTAGTATCCTCTCTAAGAGAGGGGAGGAAGTGAGTCTGAGAAATATGCAAGCCCTCATAAAGTGGGCACAAGAACAGGGTCAGTGCACGGCTACTTTGTTGCTGTTTAGTCCAATAGAATGGTGGGAAGTAGGCGACTTGCATTGGACAGCCACCATAAAAGGGGGAAAGGACAGTAAATTAGCTCGAGAACTGGGACATTCGTGGCGAGCCATCATTAATACCTTGAAGGAAATGAAGGCGGAAAAGGAGGTTGCTGCTGCAGCAATGACTGCTTTACAGACAGAGAATACATCTAAACAGGCAGAGTTGCAATCTGAGACCTTAACTGATCAAAGAAAGTCGAGTCGTTTGTCATCGTTTCTTGGACTTGGGTAAATGCGTCCCATAAAGGGTATGACAGGGGATCCTTGTGGGACTGCTACTGAACTCCGAAAAATGGTGGAAGGGAGAAAAGAGGAAGTGCCTGCTGAAGATCCGAAGCAGACTGAGAGGAAAGAGGAAGTGAGTCTGCGAGGCAGTCAAGGGGGACGGCACACGCCAGTTACGCAAACAAAGGAGGAGGAACAGGAAGGAGCGACCTGTCGATCAAAAATTTACCCTCCACTGACATCTTCTGGCGAAGATTCAGATTGCGAGACTAAGGGATCATCTCCATCTTGCACCCCCCCCCCCCCCCCCCCCCCCCCCGGCTATACCAAAGAGTGATAAAGTGGAGAAAATGATGCAAAAGGTCCTTAAAAAAATTGAGGGTTTAGCAACAGGACAAAAAGAGAGTGATTCGAGCAATAATAAACCCACAGTTTCAGATACTCCGTCAACGTGGTGGGGACAGCAGCCGGGATCTCTGATACCACATGTACCCATGAAACAGTGATGGAATGATGGAGAAAAAGTATGACCTCCACCATATGCTACTGCCCCAACGACTGGCAACCCGATTCAACGACGCTGGTCCGGGGTGGTAAGAGATGCCATTATAGATGGAGATTGGCATGCAGCAGGAGCCATTGCATGACCCGTTATAGTACAAGATGGGCATGCATCCCGGGAGCCACATGACTGAAAGATATTGCAACAAGCAAAACAGACTGTATCCACATATGGAATTCGAGCCGAAGCATCACGCAACATCATCAAGTACATTTTCACCTGTGATGTTATGTGCCCAGGGGACTGTCAAAATCTGGCTGCTTTACTGCTTTCGCCATCCCAATACCTCCTTTGGGAAAGAGAGTGGAAGAGGTTGGCTACCACAGAAGTAAACAAACCCAGACATCCGAATGATCCACAGTATGCAATCACAGTGGAAATGCTTACTGGGGCAGGGCCTTTTGCTACTACTGCCTCGCAAATGCAGTTTCCTGCCTGGTTGCATCAGCTGAGTGCTTCCCTCGCCCATCAGGCATTGTATGGACTTCCAGACTCTTAAGAAAAATCCATCATTTGCTTCGATTCACCAAGGAATGACCGAACCATTTTCTCAGTTTATAGATTGGCTGTCAACTGCAATAATGGATCATACTGAGATTTCAAAAGAAATGCAAGATCAATTTCTCAGAATGCTTGCTTCTGAGAATGCCAACTCACGAACAAAGACAATACTGGCCGGATTTCCCCAAGGTAGTCCCATAGATGAAATGTTAGTCAGAACATTGTGAGCTGAGCAAAACAACTAAGCTGCAATAGTGGCTGCCTCAGTGGGAGGAGCAGTCAAAGAACAAAATAAAAGAATTGCTGCTGCTCTGCAGGGAGTAATGAAAAAAGGTGTCAAGATAAAGGGATTTTGATATCGCTGTGGAGAGTCAGGCCACATGAGAAAGGGTTGTCAGAAAACTGTCTGGTGTCAGAAGTGTAACAAAGACACCGATGCTACTCAAGCTTGCAGGAGGTTGGAAACTTCAAGCAGAGTGCGCCAGGACAGCGCGCCAAGACACAAGTGACTGCCCGCCCGATGGCTTCCTGGTCCAAAAGAAATCAGCTAACTGGGGAAGCCTTGGAGTGGACGTGGAAACAGCAGTAGAAGTGACCTTAGTAGATCAGAATGTGGTCCTAATACCCACCGCTGCAAAAGGACCGTTATATCATGAAGATTCACTTGTTGGAGGACTACTATTAGGAAGATCATCCTCTAGCAGACAAGGACTGATAATATTGCCTGGAGTTATTGACAGTGATTACATAGGAGTCATCAAAATAATGGCCTACATGCTGCATCCCCCAATAACGATCCCAAAAGGGAGTAAGATAGCTTAAATTGTAGCCTTGCATAGTATTCTCCCAAAGTGTCCTCCAACAGAGAATGAGCAAAAAAGGGGTGAACAGGGTTTTGGATCTACCGGTCATCCTGTGCTCTTTACTCAGAAGCTCACTCACAGACCACAACAAAAGGTATTATTGTCATGTGACTATATGAAGGTGCAAATATGTCCCGTGTTAGACACAGGAGTTGATGTAACCATCATTAATGAAGAAAAATGGCCTGCTGAATGGTTGTTGCAGGACCCCATGGCGCAAGTACTGGGAGTGGGGGGAACAAAAAGGCCAAAATTGAGTATGAAGCCAATCACTTTTCAATTCCAAGAAGGACAGACAGTGACGTTGCGGCCATATGTGATGGCATTGACAGGAGATTTAGATGGACTTACAGGACGAGATGTGCTATCTCAAATCGGTGTTGTTTTAACAACTCAGCCAAATTTTTAATATCGGTCACTGAAGAGCAGTCTACTCCACCACTGACCTGGTTAGCTGATACTCCCATTTGGGTGGATCAGTGGCTGATGACTCAAGAAAGGCTGTAGATTGCTACCAAACTAGTACAGGAACAATTAGAAGCAGGTCACATTAAACCATCAGTGAGTCCATAGAATACTCCAATTTTTGTAATTCCTAAATGTCAGGAAAATGGAGATTGCTGCATGATCTAAGGCAGGTCAATAATCAGATGCAAGCAATGGGAGCATTGCAACCAGGCCTTCTGGCTCCCATGATGCTTCCTGAAGGATGACCTTTGCTGATTATTGATCTAAAAGATTGCTTTTTCACCATTCCATTGCATGCTCAAGATACTCAACACTTTGCTTTTACGTTGCCTTCTATCAACCGAGCAGAACCAAATAAGCATTATGAGTGGACTGTACTGCCACAAAGAATGAAGAATTCACCCACATTGTGTCAAATATATGTTGCTTGGGCTCTTAAAGACCTTCATCTAAAGTAGACAGAGGCAATCATTTATCATTACATGGATGATATCTTATTTGCAAGAGCAAACGTGATCAGCAATGAAGAGCTGCAGAAAACTGAAGATCATCTTAGGCAGTATGGATTAATCATCGCTCCAGAAAAGGTACAATGATCTGCATCATGGAAATACTTGGGATGGACAATTTCAGATGCCCAAGTTTGCCCTCAGAAAGTTGAGCTCCATACTGAAGTAACCACCCTGCATGATGCACAAAAATTGCTGGGAGATCTATAGTGGGTACGGAACATTGTAGGTATTACTAATGAAGATTTAGCTCCCTTATTGCCATGGCTTCAAGGAACGAAGGCAGAAGAGCCATGTGTGTGTTCTGATGAACAGAGACAAGCTTTAGAAAAAAATTCTCATAAGCTGAGTACACGTTGGTGTATGCGCCGACTGGCAGATGTTCCCCTATCCTTACTGGTCATTAATAACGATCATAGCCCATTTGCAGTTCTTTGCCAATGGCAAAAGAAAAAGGGGGAGGAGACCGAGATTAGGCTACTTGAATGGGCCTAATAGAGTGTTCTAACTCGGTCTGAAGCACTTGGTACAATAATAAAGGAAGAGATCGTCTTGTGGAAATAACAGGACAAGAGCCTGAGGACATCAGCATTCCAGTAAAGACAGAAGATTTAGAGTGGCAATTGCGTCACTCCCATTCAAGAAGCACTGTTAGGGTATTCTGGACTGATTCATAATAAACAGTCAAAAGGACCATTATGGCAAGTGCTGAAACAGAACAGATGGCTGGAAAAACCTCAATACTCTTCCAGACCCGTCTCAGGAAGAACTGTTTATACAGATGCAGGGAAACACAGTAAAAAGGCAGCATGTGTCTGGTCTGAAAAAGGACAATGGATAACTCATGTAATTCAGGGCAATCCACAGGATATCCTGCAAACGCTGGAACTTGCAGAGGTGCTTTGGGCTTTTTTACAGTGGATCAGTGAGCCTTTGAATGTGGGATCTGACTCGTTGTATGTAGTAGGAGTGGCATTGCGCTAAGAGGCATTGCTGCATAGGACTCACAACCCATGATTGGGACAATTATTCCAGAAATTGCAACAGGCACTGTGGCTCCGAAAGCATCCTTATTGGATTATCCACATAAGAAGTCATCAATGGGATAAAGGCCTAGTAGAAGGAAATGCTCGTGCACATGCTGCGGTCAGATGGGTTGCTCACATTCCCCCAAATAACCAGTGTGAGCGAGCTCGAGAGAGCCACTCAGTTTTTCATCAAAACGCTCATGCACTGCAAAAACAATTCAGATTAACACACGCTGATGCCCACGGAATTGTTTGCACATGTCCTCAATGCAGCCATCATAGGCCAGGACTAGGATTAGGAATCAACCCCAAGGGTTTGAAGTCCTTAGAGCTTTGGCAGATGGATGTTACCCATGTACCAGAATTTGGTTGTTTAAAATATGTGCATGTTACTGTAGACACATTCTCAAAATTCATTTGGGCCACTGCTCAGCCCAGGGAAAGAGCGTTGCATGTGCGAAAACATTTAACTGCATGTTTCGCTGAAATGGGAGTCCCCGAGCAGATAAAAACAGACAATGGGCCTGCCTATATCAACCAGAGTGTAGAAAAATTTATGGCCATTTGGAGTGTAAAGCATGTTACGGGAATACCTAACTCACCAACAGGACAGGAGATGATTGAGAGAACACACAGAGTGTTGAAAGATTATCTACAAAAGTAGAGGGATACAGAATCAGTCAATGAGGTTCAGAGATTACATCAGGTGCTATTCACCCTGAATTATCTATGTCTTACAGAAGGTAGAGAAGAGCCTCCTGTTGTGATTCACCATGCTGCCATAAAAGCAGGGCACCCACAGTCTCTTCCTGGACTTGTGGTGCATTACAAGAATCCAAAGACTGGAGTTTGGGAGGGGCCATCCCCTGTATTGTTCAATGGTCGGGGTTATATGTGTGTTTCTACAGGTGAAGGTCCTCTGTGGGTATCGAGCAGACTTACACAACCAGCCCACCAGACAAGGGAGTCAAGTGAGAATGGAGCAACAGTGTAGCAGTCAGATCAGTCATGGAAAGAAAAACTCAGAAAGATCATAGCAAAATACTAAACTTCTTTGCAGGCTTTGGATTGGGAATTGTGCTGCTACTGAATCATCCAACAGTAAGTCTTGCATTGAACCGCATTGGCCCTAGGCCAAATATGTGGATCACATTTGCTAATCAAACCAACCAGTCCTCCTTCTGCCTATCCATGGCTGCACCAGAGGACCCTTTTCACACATGTTTGGTGGGGGCTCTGTATTGGGACGCTCAGGACTGGAAGCAGTGGACAAACAGTGCAAGTGTGTTGAATGAGACAGTGGTTAATAGTACCTGCCATAGCCATCTGGGCTGTGACAATGCGAGGCATGTCTGCTGTTCTGGTGGTGTGAACATGACCGGAGTAGCAGCAGCATTAGCAATAAATTCACTTAATCGCACTCTACCATGGGATCTGCAAGAACTTGATCTACTGGGCTCCATGGCAGGCAAGGGGTCATGTTTCTTTATAGGGGCTAAGCTGGTGACTGGTTTTGGTGTATTGCACAAACGTCATCTAAGCACCTGGAGAAATATTTCTAGCAGAAAAAAATTGGTATGGTTACAAAAATAAATCCACTTCAAACTACTGTTCAAGGGCAAAGGGGTCAGAGTTGCATAGTAGGAAGTTTCCCATTTGGAACAACAAAACCGCTAAAGCCATTCCCCCGAGATATTTCTTGATATGTGGGGATCGAGCTTGGCAAGGGGTCCCTGCCAATGCTATTGGAGGACTCTGTTATTTTGGGAAGTTAATTATGTTTACACCTTCTTTGCAGTTGCTAAAAGGGAATCATAGTAGAGCAAAGAGATCTCTTCAGCAGCTTATGCCTTTATGCGATGGTAATGTAACCCTTTGGGGTAGAGCAGAGCATATATTAGCTTCATTATTTGCTCCAGGGGTGGCTTCAGCATTTGCTCTTACACAATTAAATAAGTTGGCGTGCTGATCAGCAAAGCAAATGAATCTAACCTCTTCTATGCTTACTGAATTGCTGCAGGATATGGATAGCCTATGTCATGCTGTGCTTCAAAATAGAGCTGCTATGGATTTTCTATTGGTAGCTCATGGTCACCGGTGTGAGGATTTTGAAGGAATGTGTTGTATGAATTTGTCTGATCACTCAAACTCCATTCACAAACAACTTGCCGAGCTGAGAAAGAGTGTACAAGACATAAGAGTGGAGAATGGACTGTCAGAATGGTTACAACGTTTGGGAATTAGTGGGTGGCTGAAAGATCTGTTAATTCATGGACTAACAATACTGTTTGTCATTATAATTTTCATGATAGTATTGGGATGTGCATGGAAATGCTTTATGAATGTTATGAATCAAGTGTTAAAAGGAGTCTGGATCGTCCAAAAAGAAAAAGGGGGAAGTGTGATAGGATTTCTTGAGGATCAGGGACATGCACTGATTCTACAGGGTTTGGACAATCCAGGCTGGGCCTCAGAGCAGAAAACTGCCATGTGATAATCTTGTCTTTGAGGTCACCTTGAAATGCTAGAATGAAGAAGTCAATCTATTGCTTTCTCCCAGACACATACCCGGATACACTAGGACACATGCCCAGATACACTAACTGCAAGGTAGATTTAGTTTGTATACGCGTAGTAACGACGCAGACCTATCAGACAGCACTTCTGGGTGTGTGATAAGTGCCTTTAACCAATAGATTGTAAAGCATAGAGCGCGTGACCGTCTGTCTCTGTATATCCTGGGCACTATTTGGGCAAATAAAGGAGAACAACTTTCATCGCATCGGTGTGGTGTTGTTACTCAGGTCTTTCCTCCATACAGTACCCCCCTACAATGGTTCAAGCAATGCAGGACAAAATTATTTCATAGTTAGAAGGATTAGGACTGAAAATTCCTCTTGAAAAGATTCAGGCACCAGCAAATGAAGTCAAATTCTTAGGGATATGGTGGAATGGAGGGATGACATGTATTCCTCAAGACACCCTTTCTACATTGGACCAGATAAAAATGCCTGAAACAAAGAAAGAAATACAACAGGAACTAGATTGCTTGTGTTTTGGTGAAAACACATTCTACATGTTTCCAGCATTGCAAGACCTGTTGTGAAAGGGAGTGTTGTAGAATAGGTCCCCACTCCACAACAAAGCCCTGCAATTACTGGTGTTTGAAGCTAATAACTATCAAGCTCTGGGTCTGATCCATCCTTCGGACCCAATCCAAATTGAATGGGGATTTGCCCAATCAGATTTATAGATACATCTTTGGCAAAAGGGGCCCGAAGAACCCACTTGACTTAATAGGGTTTTATTCTCAAAGCTTTAAGGATGCTGAGAAACTGTATTCTACCTGTGAAAAAGGCTTGTTTGTGGTTAGCCTAGCGTTATGAGAAGCTGAACGCACCATACGTAAACAACCAATTGTGCTTAAAAATCCCTTTAAAGTAATAAAACCCGTATTGGCTGGGACACCACCCCCTGACACGGTGGCACAATGAGCTTCAGTAAGGAAATGGTATACTCAGATAGAACATTACTGTAATATCTTTGAAGATTCAGAGGGTTCTGCCAAAACACTAGCTGTTCAGGAAAGAACTGCTTTATAAACTGAAAACAGTACAACTTTCCCTGTGGTGAATATTGCCCCCCCATTTTCAGAACATCTACAGAATGTGTGGTTTACAGATGCCTCTGCTGAAAGAGAGGGCAAAACATGGAAATATCAAGATGCAAATAAAGCTTGCAAATAAAGACCAAACCAAAAATCATCACTGAAGGGGAGGGTAGTGCTCAGGTAGGAGAACTGGTAGCAGTATGGAGTGTGTTTCAACAAGAAGCACAATCTACTTCTCCTGTCTATATCTATACTGACTTTCACTGTCTTCAAGGGATGTAATGAATGGCTTCCACTTTGGGAACAGAATGGGTGGGAAGTCAACCGAGTACCTGTACAGCAAAAGGAAAAATGGCAAGATATATTAACTATTGCAAAACAAGGAAATTTTGCAGTGGCATGAGTAACCTCCCACCAAAATGATCAAACCCCAGCCAGCTGATGGAACAACAAGGCAGATAAATTAACCAGACTTGATCCCCTTCAGAGTGATCCTAGATTGGAAGACTGGGAAAGAGTGTTAGAATGGTTACATCTTAAAAGGGGGAATGCTGGAGCTAAGGATCAAGAGGCCCAAACTAGAGTATGGCCAGTTACTCGAGAGGATGGCTACACCTGCATCTCTGTTTGTGAACAATGTCTCAGTCGTTTAGAGAGACACCCATTGGTAGAGCCCCCCCTGCATTTAAGGCAAGGGAAGAGACTTTGGGAAGCTCAACAGGTAGATTATATTGGTCCATTCCAAAGATTGGAGGGTAAACATTATGTCTTAGTAGAAGTAGAGATAATATCAGGTCTGGTTCAAGCCAACACATTTGGATGAGCTACAGGAGAAAACACAGTGAAAGTCTTGAAAATGTGGTTCAGTTCCCTCCCTAAATTACAGTCTATCCAGTCAGATAATGGTTCCCACCTTACAACCAAAGTAGTTCAGGACTGGGCATCGGGACAAGTAATTACATAGAGTTTTCACACACCCTATTATCCCCAAGCAAATGGGATAGTGTAAAGAACAAATGGACTTCTCGAGTCAAACACCATGAATCAGGGTGGACAGAAAGACTATGGGATGCTGTTGTTCATGTCAATAACCGATGGGGAGTAAATGGATGCCCTGAAATCATGGCATTCTGCCTGAAGGCTCCAAGCCTGATCCCAAGTCCCAATGGCCCTGACCATTCCCAGAATCCCTCTCATTTTCCTGGCCAACCAGCGTTGATGAAATTACCCACTATTGGGACCGTACTACTGGTACTCAAAACTCTCATGAACAAGTATGCTTGGAAAGTGAAAGATACCCATGGGAAGGAACACAGAATCAATGCTAGATGAATTGTTCCATCCTTTTACTAACCACCTACGGCCAGTTCCTTAAAACGAACCAACTATTTCTTTCCTTTCTTTTCTTTCAGATAAAATCTCTGATGTCTTCTTGAAGAAATATATGAAGTTATTAATTGTCTGTATAGTTCTTACGGTAATCACTTTGTTAATATTCATAGGATGTTTGGCATATCATCGCAAACATTGTTTTGGTCGACTATTATCGCCGTCTTTAATATTAAGGGAAACTCCTGTGTCTCCCTCCTCGGACTGGGGTGGCGAAATAGATTTATAATTTTAGGCCAGAAAGTGGCCAATGCTTTTAATTTGACAAGTTGTTGGGTATTTGGGAGTCCTTTAGGATTTGAAGACTGGCCATGGACATCAAAACCAATAACCCCAAAATGGCTTGTAAGTGATCTAAGTGATATAATGGCTGGTAATGACTCGCTATATTGGAATGAGGAAACAAAACCATGGAAAATCCAGGTTCCAGAAGAGGGAGAATATTGTCTTAATTGGAATGACAGCAATGGATTTTTCATGGGTCATAGAGTATGTAATTGGACATTTAAGTATGGAAATCATTATATCATACCTGTGTGTCGACCCATTAATTGTTCAACTTACAATCATGCCTTTCCTGTAGAAGACGACTGAAATAAAAAGGCCCAAACAATAGGCCTCAAATCAAGGTTGATTTCTGAGTGAATCCCCCGACCAGCAACCAGCATCTTATCAGCAGCATGAGGCAACCAGCATCTTATCAGCAGCATGAAGCAACCAGCATTTTATCAGCGTGAAAATGCAACCCTGGGAACAATCCCTGGGAACTATAAGCAAGCATCAGGAAGTAACTATAAATCCCAAATATAAAGAAAAACAGAAACTCCTCAGACATGCCCAGATCCTGGCCAGATCTGGCCACGCCTGAGTGAGACATGTCAATCTACCGGATACCTCCTGTGCATTTTGTTTAGACTTGTTTGTTAAACTGCATAAAAGCTGGGCCCTCTCACAGCACAGATGGAGACCTCACCTATGAGCGGACGCACTGCGTGGGACTTCCCAATTTCTGGTAAAGGCTCTCCGACCCTCCGCTGTGACGGGGCTCCCCAGCTGGTGCACGGGTCTGGATGATAGTCAAGTATGAGGGCAATTGGTGATGGGT
The DNA here is from genome assembly GCF_018691265.1 of Tyto alba. Taxonomy (NCBI): domain Eukaryota; kingdom Metazoa; phylum Chordata; class Aves; order Strigiformes; family Tytonidae; genus Tyto; species Tyto alba. The sequence continues at coordinate 452,730 of NW_024881272.1, forward strand.
CTTTCTTAAACACTATAGCTAGCTTTATGTAGTAATGTCTAGGTGCATTACCTTCCTTATTCTTTCTGCTGCTTTAATCTAAAGTAAAAAAAGCCTATTTCTTTAGCTTGGTGTCTGTGTCCTTCGTGTTAATCCCGTCAACTGGCAAAACAAATTTGGCATCATGGACAGGATTAGAACAAAATGTCATTTTTTAAACCTAAACGTAATGAATCAGCTCCATCTGAAATTCCTGGATGGGAAGACCTTCCCTATAGTTTACTGGCTCTTGAGTGGGAGAAGGTCAGAGGACCATGTGAACAGTGGGAAAGTCGGCTAAAAGAAGCTAAACCACTGGATGTATTAAAACGTATACAAAAATTATCTACTGAAAAAGGAAAAGAAATTGTGTGTTCAGGAAGACGGGGATGGGTTTTGTTAACAGCATATCGAAACAGCACCCACAGAAAGAAAAACTGTTGTTAGAGTGCTCCCACATGGAGCGACAGATGTGTGATTGGCAGAATCAAACTGTAATGTTACAGTGTCAAAACAAGTTGCTTGCTGATGAGTTGGATACTTATCAGACTGTAGCTGAAAGAGTTGCACAGTATAAGTATAAGAAAAGAAGGGGACGTATAAACCGTAGGAAAGTGCATGCTGTGATTGCAGAAGCAGGGGTACAGTGGGATCCTGACAGATGGGATGGAGATATTTGGGATTCTACGGGTTCTGATGAGGCTGGTTCCTCAGATGAACCTGTGGATGTAAAACCAGTGTGGAGATGGAAAATAGAATTGGATACTAATGGGCAACAAGTAAGGAAGGATGTGATTGAGGATTATACTCAGCATGAAATAAATGATATAACGGAAAGATTTAAGCAGAGACCGGGGGAACCCCTGCTCTCTTGGATGGTGTGTTTGCACGATCAGGGAGCAGCAGGGGTAACCCTAGATCCAGAGGACTCTAGGAAGTTTTTAGTTTTGAGTTCTGACTCCTTTGTGCAAGATGCATTCCAAAATAATCCTCAGGATACAAATTTGTTAACCTTGGCCGCCCAGGGATGTAATAATAAATACCCCACAGAGAATGACTGGCCAGGTGGGGAACGTCCCTGGTATACTTTGCGAGATTGCATACAGTGGATGGAGGAGGAAGGGATGAAATTGGCAATCTTTATAGGAGACCCTGACAGAATGATGCGAGCTGCCTGGTCTGTCACTCATAGAAACAGATTGATTAAAGCTGCCCCACCAGCATATAAAAATGTAATAATGACTCTCTTAATTAATGAGACAGGAAATCCCATTGATGAGATAATTGAAAAAACACAGCATCTAGGTGATCTTGGAGAATGGGGCCCCCGAGGAAGTGCAGGAAACCAAGATACTTGGGACAGACCTAAAGGAAATGAGAACAGAGTTTCTCACAAGGAAATGTTTACAGCTTTATTGAAGGATGGCCTATCTCATGAAAAGACTGATGGTGTTCCAACTAACAAGCTGTGGTGAATATACAAACAAAGAGGGCTGAATAAGCCTAGCAGGAGAGTGCAGAGTTCTGAAACTAAGAATCCAGGGGTAACTCAGCCTACAGCACCTCCTCCTGAGCCTCAGCAGGACTTCCCATCTGCACACAGTGGGCCCTCCATGGGCAGATCAGTTGTTCCGGGGGAAAGGGAGGATTGGGAGCCGTATTCTGATTTATACCCATGGAAGGAGACTATGGAAATTGTCCAGCATAGTAAACAGGAATGAAATTATGGCCAAGCTCCAGTGCAACGGGCACAGAAGGACCAATGGCCCCATGCGGAGGCACAAATATTTTGGAAAAACCAGTCCTCACAAACAGTAAAAGCCTTAATTGACACAGGAGTGGAGGCCTCCTTGATATATGGGAATCCAAAGAAATTTAAAGGACAACCTGTAATTATTACAGGTCTGGGAGGGAAACAAATTGAAGCTGTACAAACTCAAATTGAAATGAAAATAGGAAACCTCCCAAAACGACTGTATTCAGTCATGATTGTCCCCATTCCTGAATACATAATACGAATAGACATTTTAAAGGGACTAACTTTGAATCTCCCAGATGGTCAGTACCAATTTGGGGTGAAAAATCATATCAGTATTAGAACAATTTTAGTAGGAAAAGTGAAAATGCCTCCTGTACAGATTCCTGCTGCTACTAAATTAGTGACTAGAAACAATATAGAATTCCAGGAGGGCATGAGGAGATATCACAGACAATTAAAGATTTATTAGATGCAGGAGTGTTGAAAACAGTTACCACAGCTTGGAACAATCCGGTATGGCCTGTCAAGAAAAGTGATGGGTCGTGGAGAATGACAGTAGATTTTAGGGAATTAAATAAACACACCCCACCACTTGCAGCAGCTGTACCAGATAATATTACTTTAATAGAAAAGGTTCAAAAGCATCCAGGGACTTGGTATGCTGTAATAGATTTAGCTAAAGCCTTTTTCACTATCCCAATTGCGGCGGAGCATTGGGACCAATTTGCCTTCACCTGGCAGAGACGACAGTATACCTTTACCAGATTGCCTCAGGGATGGCTGCATAGTCCAACCATTTGCCATCGGACAGTGGCTGAGCATCTGGATAAGATAAAATTGCCTCCTCTTATGCAAATAGTGCATTATATTGATGATATCCTAATTCAGGGAAACGATGAGAAGGAAGTGCAACAAATACTTGAACAGGTGGTAGATCATATGAGACAGAAAGGCTGGGAAATTAATCCTAACAAGGTTCAAGAACCATCCCAAAGTGTAAATTTTTTAGGAATTCAATGGCATTGTGGGCATCGGGAAATATTACCCAAAACTCGCACAACTATTGATATTGCCAGTTTTGAAAGGAATTGTAAAAAAAGGGGATCCACCTCAAGTCACCACTGTTCATGGAGATAAAGGGTTTGGATCAACTAATTTCAATAACGGAACTAAAGTATGGGTCCAGAGTTCAAGCGGACCTCCTGAACCAGCTGAAGGAATAGCCACAGGAAAAGACAATACTGTTTTAATCATGAAACCTGGACAGGAAAAATGGGAATATGTTCCTGCAACTAAATGTTATCTGCGAGAATAACTAGATGTCTTAAGACTCTATCTTTTAGATCCTGCTAAGATGGATTTGCCTGTGTATCATCATGGTCCATTTGGGAAAGGCTTTCATACCAGGATGGCCATTGGAAGGTCCACGAGAGACACCGCTTAGGTGGCAATGGAAAAATGCAACCAAGACAAGACAACAGGATGATTTCCGATGCAAAGCCAATTCTGCCTGTATCATAGCCAATCTTACTTTCAGTACTCAGTATAACGAAACATGTACATACTGGTGGCCTTCAGGACCAGCATCACGATGGAGAGATCGTGGACGTCTTTTTGTAACTTGTCTTACAGATAATTCAAGTGTCACTATATCTAGTAAAGTATGTCTTAAATGTTGTAATGTATCAGGTCTGCCCAGTTCGAAAGATTATTACAAATGTGTTAATCGAACAGATGGTCATGAGGTGAATGCTGCTCATGCAATAACCCTTCCATGGAAGAAATAGAAACACTAATATGCCATAATAATTCAGTAATGAAAAATCGGTTACACTGGGAAGACTTCTTTACTTTGTTAAAATTTAAATCTCATATTTCTGTTGATCATTTGTACCGCATTCCGTCTACTTGTGTTCAAGTAGCTCAACAATATCAGAAACATGTTATTCATTTCAGTATTTCTTTCCCCCTGCTACCATCATGTAGATGAAAAAGAGCATGGTATGACACCATGTTAAGAGGAACTGGGGCAGGAATGGGAGTTTTATATTCTATTGATATCGAAACCTTAACAAACAAAGTAAAGAATGCTGGTTATGATGTGTTGGAAGGAATTAGGTTGCAGGCTCAATGGCTTCCAACTACCTTTACCCCACAAATTTGGTCACTGAACTATGATACAGAATTTTTAAAGCTCTTCAATAGGACTCAAATTAATCAGTGGCATGTTGACCACAACATTAGCCGGATTATGAATTGGACAACATGTACACTGCAGACTTTACATGTCCTTATGCAACGAGACAAAGCTCAGAGTGACTTAATGGCTAATAATGAGCTGTTATGGAGAAACATATTTAAGAAATGGATTCCTCAAACCCATTGGGTCAAATTATCTCCACAGACAGTGCAGTGCACAGATATATTCTGTGCTGGTCAAATAGTCCACTACGATGTTAGCCAACCTGAAGTTATGTGTAAATTTCTAGTACTGCCTGTAATTTTTTGGGAAAAACCACCCTTTGAACCAGAATATTGGCTGCCCCACTTGGAGGGAGATTACATAGACTCTAGGAATCGAACCCATAAATTAGATTTGTGTACGTCCACAGCAAATGGTTTATTGTGTGGAGAAAGCTCACGGTTATATGAACCATGTTTATTGGAACATTCAGTGAATCTGTGTAAATGGACAGTTTTGCCCAAAAGCTTTGATATGTTTGTAGAAATCAGTGCTAAGCATGTTTGTATAGTAACAAATGATAAAAATATTATAGAAATGTATAATCTAACTACTCTATTCTCGAGATGCCTCAGAAATGTATTCTATCTCATCTGGCATGGACAGATGTATACTTTTTATTCAATGCATGAAGAATAACTAAACATGTACTGGCATCCCTAAAGCTTAGGGCTTAATGGAATCAGCTTATCCCTGACTCCACTGAAAACCATCATGGAACAATCAGAACATTTGCGAAGACACCTGGAACGACGAAATAAAACTCTGTCAGACTCTGTGATACAGACTGTGATCACAAAGAATCAACCAATGTCGCTAGCTAGCCGGATGGAGGAGACTGCACACCACTGGTGGGACATCTTGACTGGATATTCATCCTCTGCAACCCAAGTGTTGAATTTCTTAATACATACTCTTGTAATATTGTTAGTTATCATTATTATTATTACTTAATATAATTGTTATGTATGGTATCGAATCAAATGGATAGAGCGAACATATTGGGCTCTTCCAAAAGGGTCGTGATCTTCACTCATAAGTCAAAGGACCAATTGAAACAAAAAAGGCCCAAACAATAGGCCTCAAATCAAGGTTGACTTCTGAGTGAATCCCCCGACCAGCAACCAGCATTTTATCAGCAGCATGAAGCAACCAGCATTTTATCAGCGTGAAAATGCAACCCTGGGAACAATCCCTGGGAACTATAAGCAAACATCAGGAAGTAACTATAAATCCCAAATGTAAAGGAGAACGGAAACTCCTCAGACGTGCCCGGATCCTGGCCAGATCTGGACATGCCTGAGTGAGGCACGTCAATCTACCAGATATCTCCTGTGCATTTTGTTTAGACTTGTTTGTTAAACTGCATAAAAGCTGGGCCCTCTCACAGCACAGATGGAGACCTCACCTATGAGCGGACACACTGCGTGGGACTTCCCAGCTGCCGGGAAAGGCTCTCTGACCCTTCGCTGTGACGGGGCTCCCCAGCTGGTGCACGGGTCTGGGTGATGGTTAAGTATGAGGGCAATTGGTGATGTATATTTCTTAATCACTATAGCCAGCTTTATGTAGTAATGTCTAGGTGCATTATCTTCCTTATTCTTTCTGCTGCTTTAATCTAAAGTAAAAAAAGCCTATTTCTTTAGCTTGGTGTCTGTGTCCTTTGTGTTAACCCCGTCAATTGGCAAAACAACAACATGTTATGGTGTATGTTGATCAACAACACTGACAAAATTATCATTCCTCGACATTTAAGTTGGGTATGGCTCAATGAAACAGGACATAAGAAATGATTTGATAGCTTTTGGTCTAAAATCAATCTTATGGGAGTAGTGATATTGAGGGAATCTCACCCTTTAACTTGTGCCCTAAGTGGTATAACCAATCAAGCAGTAACCATTAGGTGCAACTACAGCAGTCAGGTAGGAGCATGGAAATGTGATCTTCGGATTAACAGAGTAAAATCAAATAATCAAATTCAGCACCCTTTGGGCTTAAAAAACACCACTTATTTCAAAACTCCTTGTAATTCTGATTTAAGATGCAGAGGGAAAAGGACCATTCATAATTGGAACCTGGGCTTTAAAAGGTCATTATCGGATTTGTGGCCATCATGTATATCGAAAATTACCAAATAATTGGAGCGGAACGTATTATGTAGATTATATACACCCCTTCTTCTTTTTATTACCAGGCCAAATGGAAACAGTTTGGGAATTAAGGTATATGATGGCCTTAATCCGTACCGACGGTTCATTGATACTTCTATGTCAGTTGGAAGTAGCCAGTCCTGGGGTAAAGATGAGTGGACACCACAATGTATCATATAACATTATGGACCTGCAACTTGGAATCCTAATGAACCCATTAGCGGTGCTTGAGAACCTTTCTATAATCTGAATTGTATCATTCGTCTACAGGCTGTCTTGGAAATTATTACTAATCAAACAGCTAAAGCCCTTGACCTATTGGCAGACCAAGCAATTCAAATGCAAAATGCAGTTTATTAACATCAGATGCTTCTCAACTACCTGCTAGCTGAAGAAGGAGATATTTGTGGTAAACTAAATGTTTCCAATTGTTGTTTAAAAATTGATGACAATGGTGAGGCAGTTAAACAAATCACAGCTGAAATACAGAAGTTAGCCCATGTCCTTGTTCAAACATGGAAATGTTGGGACATTGACCTGTTTTCCTGGCTTCCTGGGGGCCAGTGGGTAAAACGAATCCTATTTTATTTGATATGTGGATTAACCACGTTGTCGTTTTTGCCATGTGTTATTCCATGTTTTATACAATTGATTCAACATGTTATAACTAACATGCAGTTTGCTACTGTTGTTTCACCTGTTGGCATTAAGCAAATTTGAGCTGTGCGCTGAACTGCGCAGCTGACAAAACGGATTATATAGCTAATGTAGTCCTGAAAAAAGTTTAATGAACTATTAGATACCCAGTAAACAACAATTAACAATTCATTAACAAATAAAAACATGGAAACCAATTAACTGTATAACAATCTGGCAAAGTTCCATGAGAAACAATCAGAGAGAATGAAAGAAACGAAGATATCCCCACCCGTGAGTTCAGCACAGTCCTTTGGATGTTGTCAGGGTGGTGGAGGACCTCCAATTCCAGTGTTTCCTTGTTGACATTTTCCTTATGCAGTTCATGTCCTGATCCTTCTGTCCACCATACCACTCTGTGCCTAGTTCTTGTTATCCTTGCTGACGGGGGCAATAGTGATAGCAAGACAGAAGGATTCCAAGAAAAAATCATGTGCCTCGTGGTAACTCTGATGATGATTAACATTTTCCTTTTGAACTATAAAGTTGTTTCCCGTACCTCAGCTGGGACTTGAGGGCATCTTTGTGGCCTTCATGAGCTTGGAGGATTGGGAGGGGGAGATGGTCTTCTTCCACACCAACCATGAGACACATTTGCATATTGCAATGGCGATGACCATAACAAGCAGCACGATGAAAAATCCCAACAGCAGAGCAGTAGACAAGGGATCATCCCTTACTCCCATTCTGCCAAAATTTCCTTCCAGTGGGATAGGTGAGTTGATTTGTGGCCCAGGCCCAGGCTCAACTGAGGCTAAGGTTCGAGTGCACAACGAGGGGAAATTTTCTTCCACCCAGAATGCATGCGTAGCCTGGATTTGGACCTGGCCTTGTAGTTGTTTTGACATCTGGGTATAGCAGAAGTTTCGAGACCACCCAATAATACATGCGCTTTAAGTTAAAAGGGCATGGAAGTCCATTTTCCTGCTACGTATGCTGACCCTGATTCCCAATCCCAACTGACCATGCCAGCTGACCACTTGTGCACTCGGTTTGTATTTTCAAAACCATGAAAACAATGGAATATGTTCATGTAATGGTACCAATCTCTTATGCAGCCTTAACTATGTTAGCTATTGCTTTAATTGCTTTTGTGATATGTATTTTTTGTCTTTGTGAATGTTTGTCTTTTAAGTGTTCATGTAAACCATCACTGTCTTGTTGTCATTCAACCCTGCAGGTACAAGAAACAGCTGTATAACATGTTTTGGTTTTTTGCAATTGCTTAGAATGTAATTGTTAGTTAATGTTTGTTAAATAATAATAGTTACTGTTAGTTATTGTTTGTTGAAAATGGTTGATTGTTTAAATGTTTAAACTGTAATTATTAGATATTGTTAGCTATTGTGAACATGTTATTTGCTTTCCTTCTTCCTTTCTCTATCTCTGTCCTATATGCTGCCAGAGCATCATCTATGAGACAGAAATGTTGAGCCACGGGGTGGTGTAAAGGACTTTGTTGAGACTGTGCTTGCCTTAACGGATGTCTGTCTCAACATTGCTGGAACATCTTGCCTCAACAGATGTTTGTCTTACCACCACTGCAGCATTGTGCTTCAGCACCTGTCTGACCACAAAACCACAAACCTACTGTTTATGCCCTTACCTTGACACATGCACCCAGACCCGGGGACAGGCTGGAAATCCCCCATAGAGACAGTATTGGGCATGTGCACAACCACCGAGTGGTGGGTGAGGCTAAACAGAACGATTCTTAGAATATATGACACCGCAATAAAAGAACTGCGACTACCAGCACCCAGTGGAATTCCCCACCTGACATGAAGTCGATTCAGACTGAGGGGATACTGCAGCTCTGTGGTGGTAGCTATTGCACTCTTACTTTCCTTTTTTTTTCCTTCTCTTTCTCTCTCTTTCCTGCATCTACATGAATGTTTTTGTAACTATTAAACTTCTTTTCTTTACAGCATGTGACCTTGTTTGTGTCTTAATCTCACTCTGGGAATAACAAAGAATCTCCCCAGACTGGACCATTCCAGGTCTGGACATCATCTGTTGTGATATGAGTTTTTATATAAATGGGCATGGTGATAATCTTACAATTTTTAATATTAATTATCCACTGTGGGACAAAATCAAATGAACAACAGCAAAACAGAGGAACTGATGAACAAATTAGTATATAGTTAAATTAATCCATTTAAGAAAAAAAAAAAAAAAAGCTGCAGAGATTGAAATTGCTGACCAGCTCCACTAGCATGATTCAGAGAGAATTTGAATAATGAATCACTAAAAATTAGTGTTTTGGACTTAATTATACAACCAAAAAGGATAATAGAAAATCGTGTTTAATATTGAATTGTCACATTTCACTTGGAAACAACACCAAAATGTGCATGAAATAGGTAAAAATTAACAGTTACAAACAAAGCAAAAACCCCATGCTTTGAAATCTTTGTTGATCTGTGTTCACTAACATGTATTTTGAATGCCAGAGGAGGAGCTGGCCTCCCCAGTGGATGCTTTATGAACACAGAAAAAGTCATGAATTGCAGCCTCTCTTATATTAGTAGTGAAGGTCTTGATTGTGGAAAATCTTAAACAAGTAATGAAAATGAAGACAGGCATATGAAATCTTCACAGAATACTTATGCAAATAATTCTGTGTCATTTTACCTAAAAATGTTAACACATGACCCAAAAGATTCACAATAGTACATTAGTTTGACATTTGATAGAAAAATGGAAATCCTGTTTTCCTTCCAATAATGTTAGTCATCACTCTTCTTACTTCCTGCAGTTGTTTACCCATGTAACTTTATTGTTGTGGATAACAAATGTGAATGACTACATAGATATCAAATTAAAAATATGCCTCATGGTAGTGGAGAATTTAAACAAAGGACAGTTTTGAGAGGTTTTTTGGATAGACTTTAAGCTCCCACCAAAATCCAGGGTAAATATACATTCAAAGATAACAGTTTGTATCAGGCTAAGCAGTTCTGTTTGGATCTGATCCCACTCCTGCTGAAGACAACAATATTGCTGTTGAAGTAGCAGGGAATAACAACAACTTAAACATTCACAAACAAAAAAGTCATCAGGAGTAGTCAGCATAGATTCATGAAGGTGAAGTCTTGTTTGAGCAACTTGATAAATTTCTATGATGACTGGCCTGGTAGATGAGAGGAGAGCAAGGGATATTGTACACCTGGGCTCCAGTAAGGCCTTTGACACTGTCTTCCATATGATACTCCAGGAGAAGCTGTTAAAGCCTGGGCTGGATGAGCAGACAGTGAGGTAGATTGAAAACTAACTCAATGACTGGGACCAGAGGGTGGAGATCAGTAGCACAAAGTCTAGAGGGAGGCAAGTAACTAGCACTGTACACCAGAGGTCAATAGTAGGTCCATTCATATTAAACGTCTTCACTAATGATCTGGATGATGGAGCAAATGCTGTACCTTCAGTAAATTTGCAGATGACACAAAACTGGGAGCACTGGCTGATATACCAGAGGGTCATGATGCCATCCAGAGAGACCTCAAGGGTTGTAGAAATGGGCTGACAGGAACAGCATGAAATTCAACAAGGGGAAGCCCAAAGCCATGCACCCAGGGAGGAACAACCCCAGGCACTAGGACATGCTGGAGGTCACTGCCAGCTAGAAAGCAGCTTGGCAGCAAAGGCCCTGGGGGTCCTGGTGGACACCAGGTTGAAACAGGGGCCAGCAATGTGCCTTCACAGCAAAGGCAGCTGATGGTATCTTTGGCTGCATTAGGAGAAGAATTGGCAGCAGGTTGAAGGAGGTGATGCTTCTGCTCTGCTCAGCGCTGGTGAGGCCACACCTAGAGTCCTGGATCCAGTTCTGGGCTCCCAAGTACAAGAGAGAAATTAACATACTTGAAAGATCCCAGTGAAGGGCCACCAAGATGACAAAGGGACTGGAGCATGTCTCCTATGAGGAAAGGCTGAGAGAGCTGGGACTGTTTAACTTAGAGAAGAGAAGACTCGGGAGTAGTTTATCAATGTAGATAAATTCCTGAAGGGAGGGCACAAAGAGAAGGGAGCCAGACTTCTTTTCAGTCAGTTCCACTGACAGTACTATGGGTAATAGATGGAAACTGAAACACAGGAGTCTTCATCTGAACATCAGGAAACAGTATTTTACTGTGAGTTTGACCAAGCGCTGACATAGGTTGCCTGAGGAAGTTGTGGAGACTCCATCCTTGTTGATATTAAAAAGCCTCCTGGATGTGCTCCTGGTCAACCGGGCCTAGGAAGCCCTGCTTGAGAAGGGTGGTTGGACCAGATGAGCTCTCAGAAACCACTTTGCTGTCAAAGTGTTAAGAAACGAAGCTGACTGTTTGTTAAGCCCATTATTTCTGCTATTTCATGGAAATCCATCTTTCTCTGGAGGTCTGACACTTCTGAAGATTATTCTGATCTTAAATAGGAAAACAATAACAAAAATTCACCATTTGAAACTGCTTTGGCAGTGGAGAATCTAATATTTAACGATAACATTGTATATGGCTAAAGATAACACACACAGAACCTTTATTTTTTAACTATATTTATCTTCAGAACTTTGAAACCTCTAGATTTTGTTTAGGTAGAAACAGAGACTGAACCAAAGACAACCCAAAAATGGCAAACTGAACACCAGTCTGTGCAAGAATCTTTGTGGCTGATTTTGTAATCTATCCTTACACTGTTATTCTCAAAAACCTTACTATGGAATAAAAATTATCATATAGTTAGACTCAACATTTTTTCATCAAGTCTATTAATATATTGCAATCTAACAGTCAGAATTATTTAACTAAGACAGAAAAGACTCAGTAATAAAATATTATTATTATACAAATCACCCTAAAAATTCTCTCTTCTTCATGGTGTTATGTTCATGCTTCTACCATCCTATGTGATCATAAGGTTGAGTTTGACTATTACTCAAGAAAAATGGAGGTCAAAGTTTTATAAGGAGTCATCAGTACTCTGAGATTTTTTCAGGAAGATATATAGTGTAAATGTATCTTCCTCAGTCTTGGGGCACACCTGGGGCTATTTTTAAGTTTTCTTACAACTGTCTGCTTCTTTCTCATTGGTGATCATCTTAAGTCTGAAAATTGCACCCAAGACACCCCTAGCCTTATTTCACAAAAAGGTCTATTGTTTGTTATAGAATGACTTACTAGGTTTGTCAATACCACATCTGGTATTCACAGACCTGAAGCAAGTCAGGCAATAATTACTTGACCAATGGACAACAGGGAAAGTAAGCTAAATGATGCAGATAAGTCCCGAGTCCCTGGCACTGTGAGAACAACACATATCAATGCACAGCTTATTACCTATTAGTTATGGCAAAAAAACGTATTTACTGGGCTATGGAAATAAAGGGCCTATGGAAATAAAGGGGCTTCCTTTTCCTTTTGAGAGTAGGTAGAATTATGCTTTGTCCACTCTTTTCCCCTCAGCCCTTTCGGGAAGACAGGTTATGTTCAAGCCTTAACCTGCTGTGTGTCATGTAATCAAGGGACTACCAAATATGTCCTATCAAACTAGAAAAATTGTAAATCCATAATCTGGACTCATAAATTACTGAAAGCACCTATTTTTCAGACCTGATTGATTACTGACTGTTAATCTGAAGGTCTACCTTTAAAATTAATAAAGTGAGAGAAATTTAGATGGACAAAAGTTGAGGTTGGTCAAATGTGCAGAAGACATTCAATTGCTTTGTGGCCTTGTCCTGGTGAGACAAACTTTTGTTTTCCTGCTTCTTTTTCATTTGATTAATTAATCTGTTAAATTTAGAAATGTTTTTAGGCTTGGTGTCAAGAATTAAAAAACCTTTATGCACTATAATTCCATCAATTTACTTATATTTCTTCACATGAAATACTTATAAAATACACAGTGAAAACATGGTGAATAGAGAAAAATATACATAATAGGGTTCAGAGTGGATGATTTTGCCCTTAATAAGCTCATGAAAGACAAATTACAGAAAGACATGCGCAATATAACTAGGTATTCAATACAATCATAGAATTATTTAGGTTGGAAAAGACCCTTAGGATCATCAGGTCCAACTGTAAACCTAACAGTGACAAATCCACCACTAAACCATGTACCTAATCCCCATGCCTACATGTCTTTTGAACACCTTCAGGGATGGTGACTCTACCATTTCCCTAGGCAGTTTGTTCCAGTGCCCAACCACCCTTTCAGTGAAGAAATTTTTCCTAATATCCAATCTAAACCTCCCCTGGAGCAATTTGAGCTCATTTCCTCTCATCCTATCATCTGTTACTTGGGAAAAGAGACTGTGCCCCACCTATCTACAATTTTCTTTCAGGTTGTTTTAGCAAGCAATAAGGTTTCCCTTCAGTCTCCTTTTCTCCAGGCTAAACACCTCCAGTTCCCTCAGCTGATTCTCCTAGAACTTGTTCTCCAGACCCTTCACCAGCTTTGTTGCTCTTTTTTGAACACACTCCAGCACCTCAATATCTTTCTCGTAGTGAGGGGCCCAAAACTGAACACAGTGTTTGAGATGCAGCCTCACCTGTGTCGAGTGCAGGGGGATGGTCACTGCCCTAGTCCTGCTGGCCACACCATTTCTGATACAAGCCAGGAGGCTCTTGGTCTTCTTGGCCACCTGAGCACACTGCTGGCTGGTATTCAGCTGGAATACCACAATTCTATTTCCTGTTTTTTTTTTTTTTTTGTTTTGTTTTGTTTTGTTTTCCTATTTCCTGACCTCAGTATTGGTATTTAAAAACTGAACACACATGTTATTCTCATGTACTAGTTGTTGCAACCCAGCCTTCTAGGACAGTAGCCATCAGTATCTCATTATATTCTAAGTCATACGCATTCATAGCTTTACTTCTAGAAAAATTACAATATAGAATATGCATGAATAAGAGGACATATCACAAATATGGATTTGCATTGGAACTCAAAATTAATCCAGTTCTGTATATTTTTCTTAGTATGCCTTTAAATTATTCTGTATACCATTGTAGACCCTATAAAGCTTTTAGAGAGTATGCTGTGAATTAATATCAAACAACAGCATAATTTTCATATTGCTGATTTTTACCACGTATTTAAAACATAATGGATCAGAATATCAATATTGTGGTAAAAATCTTAAGAAGCATCTACTGCAGTTGCATTTTAAACCTCAGTATGTTAACCATCTTGCTTCATTAACTCTGAAGGGCATTTCAAATTATAAACCCAAGGAACTGCAGATGAAACTGGCTGGCAATTTTCTAACTGAACTATTTTTGAATTAAAATAAGCTTTATTAAAAAAATCTTCATAATATAAGTTTTTTAAATCTCTACACCTGAGACTGGTGTGAGAATATGGGCTATGTACTTTAGAAGTCCGGAAGTGGCAGAAAAATCTACACATACAGTCACAGAGTCTAAAGAGATAAAATGCAATGCAACTTGTCAAATCAGCAACAAAAAACAATCATACATGCAAAGCAAAATATTAGTTTTAACCTTCATCATGTGCCAAAACCATTTTGGGATGCAGCTAATGAGCTAACTTACTAAGTTTTGGTATGTGTTAACACAATATCAAATTTGATTTTGGTGAAATTAAAGTGCTTCAGTGAAGCACATAAGCCCATGTCATATACTTGGGTTTTTTTCTTTTTTTTTTTTTTTTTTTTGCAAATGTTATCACTGCTACATATTGTTTTCCCTGTATATTTCATGTTGCTGAAGCTGGAGTTTCACATTCTGTTTTCTAATACAATTCATGTACATATATGCCATCTGAGAAGAATACCTAGTAAGCAACCAGAAAACATTATCTTGACTTTCAGCAAGATATGGGCCTCCAGTGGCAACTGATATAAAGCTTTCTATTATATGGTAAGATTATTTCAAACTCTATGACATTTATATCCCATCCACTAATATTACTGCAATTCTCCTCAAGGAATGTTTTGGCCCCCACTGTCCTCTCCCCATATGTTAAGGATGAAATGGTGATATTTTAAGGCATGAATTTATGAATTTAGGATGATAATTCTGATATGAGAGGCAAATATTAATTTAAATGTTTCAAAATAATTTGTGAAAATAGCTCACACTCAAAACAAATATCAAAGGAAACAGCTTCTATTTTTAAATAAAATCAGTGATTCTTCAAAGATAACATGGTTCAGTAGCTGAGATATTGTTTCAGGAAAAGTTATTAAGACATCCCTGTGAACATAGCGCTATGCAGTGCAGAAGATGGAACAGGAGAGATGCTCCAAACTATGTTTTTCTGAGCTGAACACCAGCAGCAGTGCTTTCTCTAAACTCTGAAATGCTCCTTGTTTTCATTCTTTAACTGGCTATGAATCAGACTTGATCTTCAGAAGAGCTGAGGTCTACCTGATGTCTGAGATATCTGTACTTGCTCAGTACTTGTTCAGTCTAACCATACAATTACAAATCAGAAAAATTCCCAGATGACTTTTTAAGCTTTTATCCTAAATATACTGGTTTTCCATTCTGTTAAGTGTAAAAATTATTCCACAATGGTTTCTTCTACATCTCATCTTGCCCCTCTATCAAGAGTTTTTAATTCGGCAAAAAATCAGCTTTTGCAGTTGTAATTAAATATCATTGAGTACATGTTTCCATATACAAACTTCTCTGTTACTCAGAGAAACTCTAACAATCCTATTTCTTCTTAAAAAATAAAAGAAGACAACATTTTATAATTAAATGTTTATGCTGGTTGTGACAACTGTTTTTGATTAGCAAAGAAATGTGATGTGATAATATAACTGTCTGATAATTGTTTATGTGATAGATGGAAGTGACGTGTGTAGCTGTTACATTTTAGTTGTTAGTTGTTAGACACTGGTTAGGAAGTGTTAGAACAATGTATGATAGTTTAAGTCTATAACATGTATTCATTATACAAAAGGCATATTTGCTACATTTGTTCATTAGCAATTCCCCCAGACATTTGGACTTTTACACCTCACTTCTGTCAAGCTGTGCAACTGGATCTGAAAAGGAAAGGACTGGACAAAGTATTTAGAATTTGTAGCCAATTATGATGATACACTTATATCCTTCACAATTGCTACTTTCAGTTCTTTTGTGGTCATCTCTGTACTAAACACGGTAAACAATTAATATAATAACAGTGATATTTTTCCTAATTTTTTTTCCAGGTTTCACTGGATAACATGGTCGTGATTTTTAAGTGACCTTTCTATCTCATGTTATAATTACAGAAGTCAAGCATACCTGACCTCAAGTCCTTTGATCAAGGCTGGTGTGACAATGTATAGCACATTCAAAAGGCCATTAAGTCATTACAGAAAATGGGTATAATTATCTGCAGACCCAGGGTTCAGGGGTGTCTCATATTCCTTATTCATTTAATATGGTCAGAGTTACCAGTTTTATCATGTCACAGTTTCGCTTGTTACTCCACTGAACTTGCTTGACGTCCTTTCATTTTAGAGGCAAGTATTTCAATAGTAATTCACCAGTTAATGGCCTCTATATGTAAAACCTGATTTTTTAATCATTAATATAGTATAATGAAATAATTAACAATGACTTCTTGGATTCATAAAATGGCTTTCAGTCAAGAGACTCCCAAAACATCTCACTCCATTGTACAGAATGACATTTAGAAAAAAAAAAAAAAAACAAACCAAACCAAAACAAAACAAAAAACAAACCAAACCAAAACAAAACGATGGCTATTGTCAAAAATGAATCATATATAGGGTAAAATTAAATCTTTATTAAGCTTCAGATTTTATGTGCAGAATATTTGTCCAAAACTTCTCTTTTTATGACCTTCTATCACTTTAATAATGTGCTTCTGAATTTCAATTTTGAGTAGACTAAAAATCACTACAGAGAGTTTAGAAGAAGCCACTGCTAGATTTCACCTATATTTCAGAACAAAGCTTTAAACATAGTGATGAAAAGTGGTAAGTATATCACAGGAGCTTTTGTTCTGAAAAGGGCTAAAGCACTCAGCTCACAAAAATTATGGAAGTAGGAAAAAAGAAATGACAAAAACTGATTCTCAGTGAGATGCTCTGAACCAAAATAAAGTGTATGATAAATCCCATACAGTTTAATCTTTTTTAAATAAAATTACGATTCCTTAAGACATGAAGGTTACTTAAACACTTTGTATTTTGTCATAAACATTGGTATAATCAAGTATTTGCAGATCAATGTTTTTCCTTTGATCTGTTGTTTATTGAGTGACACATCTAGTTAAGATCTACTGGCTATATTGCCACATATAATTAGCTAATGATCTATAATATAGCAGGATGCATTTGACACACAGACAATATCATACATAGTGCTCACAGATATCTGTTTGCACTAGGTCTTCTGATATCACCTACTAAGTCAGACCATGATGTTATGTTTCAGCATAACCCAGAACAAAGTGTTTCAGCCCTATTATCTTCTGATAAGAGGATGTTGCTTGTGCATGAAAGTATCAAACTCAACAGTTCTCCTACCCCATGAATTAAAAATAATATTTACACTTCAAAACCATTAATGATCAATTTTAATTTGTATTGGTTAGGAAAACCTCAGTCACAGTTAGATAAGTAGAAAACCATTTGTAAAACTATTGCCGTAAATAGTACTATAATTATTGTATTCCATAGATTATTCCATCCATTATAGAAAAGATTTAAGGAAATTTTGTTCTTTTATAAAGCAATATGATAAGTAATTGTGGTTTGGAGCTCTTTTTAAAATCTACTGTAAAATACGATAATAATAATAATATTTTTTAAAATTCAATATTAACAATATTTTACACTTCTTTTAGAAGAGCATTTTATAATCTACTTGTAAAAGGTAAGGACACTATCTCAAATGCGTTGTGACAAATGTTTGTTTTTTTTTTTTTTTTTTCATATCCCCAAATAAACAATGAAAAGGAACAGGTTACAGAGTTTCTTTACAGGTTATTCAGTAGAAAAAATTAGCTTTGTAAAATGGCAAATGTTTTTTAATTTTCCCTGAGTATGCATAAGTTGATATAAGCAAGTGAAAAAAGCCGTATTTTTTTTTTCTGAAAAAATTAATTTTTAATATTTGTTGGTAGAAATTTTTCAGACACATAATTTTACTACGCAAGAAATGGTGACCTATTCATAATAACACATGCTATTTTAATTGCCCATGTCAATAATAGGGAAAAGTATTAACAGATAAGACAATATAACTGAGTAAGTATGAACCAATATTTCACCATGCATCCTTGTCACGGATGAAAGTATTAGCATGGTGATGATTTAACAACAAATCAAAATTTATTAATAACTAATAATACTTGATCATTAACCAGTTTAAATGCATACAAAATAATTCTGGAAGATGTTGTAATTAAAATAGCGACTTATCTACAGATTCTATGATGACAAGATTCACTCTAACTTACTATATGGTATCTTAAATCAATACATATATATATATGTGCACGCATACACAAAGACAAAAACATGCAAACACACAGACACACACGACAAAGTTTTTGGATCCAATAAAATAAATGATATACCCACACCCATCAATAGGCAGAGTAAGAGAAAGAGGAAAAGAAGCTAGCTCAAAGTAAAAGTTCTCTCCTGGAGCTTAGAGCAAATACTCACAATGCCTTGGAATTCCTCAATGGGCGATAATTAAGACTGGAGTGGGTTGACTTCCCCCTGGCCTTCCATCAGCTCTGGCAGCAGATGACACCTTAAGGTTTTGATATGAGAGGCATTCCACCTCTGGGGAGATGCTGGTCACAGGCTGGCTGCAATCCAGGAGAGCTCAAAGGGTCTCACTTGGAGTCACAATTTATAGGGTCCAAGATAACTGACTTTTGTTATTTGTTTTTGCTTAGGCCCAGCTCAAACAATGAAACATTCTGGGACCTTCCACCAGTTGCATAAGAATTTGATGAAGGTGCAACTGTTATTGTTCTCTTTTGATCACATCACCGGTACAGGTGTGCCAGATGTTGGACTGTTGATAACCATTTCCGAGGGAGGGGCAGGAGCCAGTCTCCTTAACGTTCTGATTCACTGCCATTAGCAGTCCTTATCTCTCCAGGTGGACATACATCCCGGGGGAGATGGGTGGAATCACACTTAGCACCAAGCTGACCAGGGGGTGAGGACTGCACCACCACAATCCTTCACCACACATGAAGGCTTCTTAAACAGTGATTGTTTTCACTAGTAGAAATTTGCTTCTGATTTCAGTTCTGAATTAGTTTTTTCATCTTTGATCTATCAGATTTAGTTAAATCCATATTTTTTTTTCTGTTCTTTTATTACCCTTCTACTATTAGGTCCATCTCTGTATAGGTACATACTGACTGTATTTAGGTCATCTCTTAATCTTTTAAGACAAGTAGATGGAGTTCTGTAGGTATGTCTCTGGAACCTGCTAAAGACAAATATGAAGTTGCCCATAAATGCATGGTACTTAGCTGACACAGCAGTATAATAAAAAGTAGGCACAGCATAAAACCAAAGTATTCTGCATTTCTGACCATCATAAAGTTAATTTTCAAAACAGAACAGACATTCAATAATCTAACCACTTTTATTTAACCATTAGGTCAAGTGAGAGAGAAAGATATAGCTGGAGAAAGGAACACAATCTGAATTCAGTGATACTCTGCCACCTAGCCATTAGCTATGTGCTGCTACCAATTTTGTTACTGGTAGAGGCATAAGGAAAATATAATAAAGCATGAGTTATTTTCCTGACTATATGGGAACTGATATCTCTGCTGCACTTCTAAAAATAAAGATCAAACAAATATTATGTTTTAAGCTTAAAACATAAAATGAAGATGTGAAAACTAAGATATTAAAACATTAGATTAAGACAGTAAAATATTAGATTAAGACATAAAGTCAGCCTGAAATTTCAAGGAGATATGATAGGCAGGACTGAACTGCAGACCAAGTCAGGGTAGGAATTATACACAATGTCATTCCTTTCTGGGTTTTCCCTTAAATAGTCCTTTAATATATAAAAATTTAAAAAAAAATCATGCATTCTCATTACATTCTGGGATTAAATTATGAAGAGAAGAGATAAATGCCTTTGTTGTTTTCTGCAACATGCAGAAAGAAGAGTGGTTTTGGAGTTAGGAGTGTATTTTCAAATGGGACCATTGTTTTTTTTAAATAAAATCTACATATCATGAGAGAGAGTTCTGTGTTTAACTTTTGTTGCATTTCAGGTTGTGCTGGAAGTTCATTTGAAAAAGGATGTACACACATCAAAACAGTCTTTTGTAGACTTGTATTTATAACCCTTACAACAATTAACTTAATACTATTGTGAAAATTGAGTACACTTATTATTTCAATGTTATATAATGCTATAATGTTATGTTTAAGTTTTGCATTTCACCTCAGCCCATTTTTTTGTCCCTGAGGTATTTGCTGAAATTTATATCACAGAATATAACAGACAATACCCACTCAATCAAAGATAAAACCTCTAGTTTCTCTCCCTAGATGAAATACCTAAGTTCAAACCCTTCTGCCTACACTATAAAAACCTAAACAAAGACTTGAAAACAGTACAGGCAGTAATTTCCCACACACAAATTAACACAGTTGGAACAAAGTGGCACAATGTTGTTAAATATACATATTCTAATTTGTATCAGATGAAATCCTGCTTTTGCATATACAAAAATCTAATAAAGACAGTTACTAACATGGTGGGGTGTTTTCCTGGGTTTGAGTGAGTCGTGGGGTTTTTTGGTGGCAGGGGAGGGGGCTATCGGGGCGGCCCCCCATGAGAAGCTTCTCAAAGCTCCCCCAGCTACAAGTCAGCTCCACTTCTGTTTGGAAATTGAGCCAATCAGCTGCACCTCTGCGATAACGTATTTAAGAAGGGATGGTGACGTGCAGTGGGGCTTGTGAGGAGGAGTTGCTGCAGCTGCATGAACACCAAGGTCAGTGAAGGAATGGAGGAAGAAAGGAGGGGGGAGGTGTGCCGGAGCAGAGACCCCCCTGTATCCTGTGGTGAGACGGCAGGGTGGCCACCCTGCGCCACCCATGAAGATCTACGGTGGAGCAGACATTGATTTATGGCCTGTGTTTTTTGCCTAGATGATCAAGGTGCTGTGCCTGAAGAAGGCCGGGGTCTCGTGGGAAAAGGTAGCCCCGCTGCTGTAACTCAGCGCTGGGAGGATTGCAGCATGTGGGGGTGTCCCACGCCGGAGCAGCTCGGGAAGGGCTGCAGCCGTGGGAGGGAATCCAGTCGGGGAAAGTTAGTGACCCACAACGGAGCAGTGTGGGGAATGCTGCGGCCCATGGGAGGGACTCATGTCAGAGAAAGTTTGTGGAGGACTGTCTCCTGTAAGAGGGGGACCACGCTGGAGCAGGGGAAACAAGTTCCAGAAGCTCCCCCACGGAAGATGGCAGAAGCAGCGCTGACTGCCCCCCCCATTCCCTGTCCCTGCGCCACTGGGGGAGGAGGTAGAGATATCGGGAGCAGAGCTGAGCCCGGGAAGAAGGGAAGGGGTGGAGGGAAGGTGTTCTCAAGATGTGGCAATGCTTCTTACTGTCCTACTCTGTTAGGTGTTGTTAGTGTCTGTAATAAATGTATGTTCTTTTTTTCTTCCCCTAACGAATCTGCCTTTCACTCATGACCATAAAGGGTGATTTTTTTCCCCATCCCAGTCCTATCTTTGACCCAAGCCTGGCTCTCTGTCCCTTCTTATTGCTGGAGGAGAAGGGGGAGAGAGCTGCTGCATGGTGTTTGGCTGCCAACCAGGCTCAAACCATGACAGCTGTGATGAGGTGCAGCCACAAAAATAGGTACATATAATGCAACTGGTGACAGCTCTGTAAATATGAACAGTGGTAAGGTCTAAAATTTAGGTTAGAAATTTATTTATCTCCAAAACAAAAAAAGCAAGGATGATAATCAATCATTTGGTAAATATTGAGAATTTGCATACTAAGAAAAGGATATGTTGGTGAAATTGACCAAATCAGTAAGAAAGACTTAGAAATTAGGAAAGCTGATTAGTGAAATTAAATGCATTGAACAGTTGAAGGATTAAAATAAGATGGCAGGGAATCAATTACAATCTAAATGTACCAAAATACCTAGAATCCACATGTCCAGTAATGGTCAAAGCTGAATGGAAATGGGAAGTGGTGAAGTGACACCTCAGATGAAGCTACAGGAGAAAGCAAAAAAATTGATGTGAAAAACAAAAGGACTGAATGTTAAGGACAGCTGTATTCTTGAAGTCACAGAATGTGCTGATAAAGGGAAGGTGGTCTAAAATTTACACCAATTAGCCTAGTAAATAAAATAAAATAATAATAATTAAAAAAAAAAAAAGTCATAGAAGGTGATTTAGAAGTATTAATAAATAGAGGAGAAAAAGAAGATAATGAGAAAAATATGAGCTTGGCAGTATGCCAACATAGTGTACAAAGGATATTGTGAGTCTGAGGTTTCATAGTGTTTGTAAAATGGCTAGTCCCATGTTCCTGTCCCTAGGAATTCAGTCTTCAATGAGGCCCTAAACTCTTTTTCCAGTTCATGATAAGAACCATAAGTTGCCTAAGTCCACATACTGAGCTATCTTTGTGAACTTTTGTTGCCTTGAATCTTGACTCTGACATCATATACTAATTTATTCCCTGATGGAAGGTTATTCCTTACTTTAAAAATATAACCAGAGGCAAGTAGTTTTGTCTCCAGTAACTCATGACTTGAGCATCTGTCACGTGAAATGGTTAAGGCAGAAACTCTGAGTGATAACCAATTCACCACTATCAGTCCGATCAGGCTCAATATATTAAACTGTTACGATTTGGATACACTAATAGTGGACTGCACCTTCAGTCTAGTTGTGCTCACGAACTAGCACAGCCACTCTTTGGTCGTGTTCAATGAGAAACTGAAACAACTAGCTACTTAAATAGTACAGTTTATTTAAATGACAGATATAGAGGTTCTTATGATTGTCGGTGATAAATACACTGTCTGTAATGCACGTGCAAATAAGACTATATATAAAGAGCATCAAAGTTATAACAATACAGCCAGGCTATAAAAATAGAAAAGAGGCTTTCTAGAGAGATTTCTAACTTCTTAAGTCTTAGCCAAGGGCGACCCTATGGGGAGGAAAAGAGAGGCTCAGCCCATCAACTGGTCCCAGAAATTCATACGATGGTGTCTTCCCCCTACCTTCCCCTCTTTCCCGGGCTATTTTTATACTATTTTTCACCTTCAAGGTGGAGTTTGAGCGACTCTAGTCATATATACCTTTATTATGATTGGAGTAAAATTCTTTTGCCTCACATTTAAGGGTATAGATTACCAAAACTCAAGGCACTGACTCAAAGAGGCGTGGTCGCACCTTGGAGGTGGGTAGCCTTTGGGATGGAGGTGTATTTTGGTATTATAATGACATTAGAATGAGCAAAGTTCACACAAAGGACAGCATTTCATCAAAATCTGACAGGATGTTGGCTCAGGGCGACCAGTATGCAGCTTATCAGTTCTGTAGTACCACCTCATCTCCATATCTGCTGTACCATCACAGGGAGAGACCCTATGCTCTCCAGACCACTTCTCTCCCCGTGTTGCTTTGCAAACAATGCTGCCCCGGGAATCGCAGAGGATGTGGTGGATTCTTCACATACCAGCTGCAGCTGCATTTTACCCTAGCTGCTCTTTTGATTTTATACCTTTCCTTAATGTGTGAACAATGCTGTATTTTGGTCATTTTAGTAATTATTCCACAGCATCCATCTCCATTATGAGCATCTGATCCCAATCTTCATTTCATCCAGGAAAATATGCAAATTTACAAAATAAAAATCAAGGATTGTTGAGTCAGAGAAAGATAGCACAAATGTATAGTATTGAATAGAACACTATTTGTGAGGAGTCCTTTTCCTTCCTCTGAAGATTGTTTACAAGCACAAGGACAAAAGTAAAGCCTGCTAGCAAGAGGAGAAAAAGAAATTCACCTATAAATGCATTATCTCAAATTACTCCATGACAAAAGGAATTAAGAGTATTGCCTGTAAATGTCTCTATTCTGAAATGTGCAAATACCTCTACCAAAAATATACATCCTTCACATTCCCCATCCTGGCAAGGTAAAACATTGTTAAAAGCAAAGTGGAAAGGAGATTCCACTACCACCTAAAATGCTATACATGCCATGTCCTCCATTTACATGACTGCAGTTTAAACTTATTTTTCCCTTTATCTTTGGGTTTAATAAGTACTTAAAATTTAGTGATAAGCATGCTATTAAAACACACAAAAAAAATGGTATGGAGAGAGACAGAGAATGTCATTACTATGAGAATGCAGATGTTTTCTGTTTATATTATAGTGTGAACCGCCATCAGACACTCGTAATTGTAGCATTCCTGCAATGCTAGCCATTAACCTTCAACTGAATCACCAGTGTTTGCATAAGGTGCATTTTCATTGAAGTGCTCTATCTTTATTTGTAAGTATCTATATATACAGCAAGAAAGGTCTTTTTGAATGTGGCATACAGCACTTAATCTTCAAAAAGAAAACAACAATAAATAGGTAAAAACAGCTCTAAATCCAGCCTAAGGTATTAGCCATTTACAAGTAGAAAACAAAACAAAACAAAACAAGAACTTTTTTACAGCAATGAGTTTTGAGGCACTGGCACAGGTAACCCAGAGAAATTGTGACTGTTCCATCCCTGGAAGTGTTCAAGGCCAGGTTGGACAGGTCTTTGAGCAATATGACCCTGTGAAAGGTGTCCCTGCCCATGACAGGGTGATTGAAACTAAATGATCTTTCAAGGTCTATCCCAATCCAAAACATTTTATGATTCTATGTTTCTATGAAATACATCAAAATTAGCAGACTGTTCAATTAAAAAAAAAAAAAAACAAAAACAAAAAACAACCCAGACATAAACTACAAGTCATGCAAATGTGCCTGCTTTAACCATTCATATGTTTCTGTTCATAAAAAGCAAAAAGTGCTGCAATAGTCAAAAAATACATATGTAATTTTTAAATATCTTTAAAAAGATCTAAAAAGACTTTAAGTATTAGTATGAAAAGATCAAATTATGGTCCACAATAGAACTGTTTTTAAAGTAACATTCTTACAGCATACTTTTTAATCTTTCTTCTTAAAGTCTCTTTAAGCCAATGAACTAGCTTAAGTTTTTCAATAGATTTGATATAAGATGTCTTCAGATCTTTGAAAAACAATGGTGAGATTTTTTAAAGAAGTTTGTGGAGCAGAGGTCTATTTAGCAGCTCAAATTAATAAGAAATATCTAAATTCCCTGGGCTATTTTCAACACATCAACATGCATACCTTACTGAGCTAGAAATAACCTGTGTAATCTAACTCTATAAGGTCTGAGGGGCATAAACTTTTATGTCTGTAATTGTGGGAGGAGTCATCTTCATATTTCTGACTTTTGGATGCCTTTCCTAAGTGCCATGGAATTAACCATTGAAAGACAGTCCTGAAAATTCCATTCTGATAAAATTGATTCTCTGTTACAGATCTACCTGTATTAGATTTCTACATGCTTTACTAGTTAGACACCACATAGATAAAAAAAATACTATTGTCTTTGCTTCTGTAAGATTTTAACTTGATTCTTGTATTCCCTATCTCACATCTAAAATTATTTCTAGAAGATCTTAGTTAAACTACTTTTCTAAACAGAGGAAAATACAAATGATGTTGTGAAAGCATTTCATCAATGTACTCACAAATAAGTTCAGCAATATAACACCAAAAATTATTGATGCCTCTTAAATGAGGAATGCATAGACAATTTACCTCCAAATTCAACCTCTTCTTTCTCACCAAACCTTCTCTCATTGACACCTCCAGGGTACCTGTTGATGACAGCTGGCATCTCATTAAATGAGATGTAATAGATTTATGAACAAATGGTTGGGAAGAAGAAAATATTTCAGGAAGTTGATATGAGACTAAACACAGAAGACAGTGGCTAGAAGCATGGTGTCTAGGAAATATAGTTTTCTACAAAGTATTTTTCCCTTAAATGTGCTTCTATACTGATTGAACAGTTCCACATAAATATATCTCAAATACTACATATTTTGTCATTAGTCTATGTTTAAAGACTTTTATTTTTTCTTAACTGCCATGCTATTATATAAATGGGAGTCTATAAGCCATGATAGGTTCCTTCCAGTTCATATACCACCCTAAAATTGCTTCAGAAAGTTTCAGACTATTACTTCGGTTGCATCCACTTGATCTCAGAACTTTGGAACTGATTCTGCAGTTGCATATGCATTGGGAAGAGGTAAAATATTTTCATTAATGTTATATGTACCACTGTCTTGAAGACACTTCTGTACAAATGTGGGAGGGTAAAAAGAAGTGCATAGCAGGTACTGCTTTATGTTGTTGAATTTAAAAGGCATTTCTGAGCTTCAGAGTTATCCACTTTGTTCATTATTGTACCTCCAGCTGTCAGGGGAATGGGAGAGGGAATACAGACAGACTGGGATGGACTTTTTAGTAGAGCCTGTAGTCACAGGACAAAGGGTAATGGTTTTAAATTAAAGGAAGGTATATTCGGACTAGATATAATGAACACATTTTTTATGACAGGGTGGTGAAACACTGGAACAGGTTGCCTGGAAAGGTGGTGTTTCCATCCCTGGAAACTTTCAAGGTTAGGTTGGATGGGACTGTGAGCAACCTGTTCTGGTTAAAGATGTCCCTGTTCATTGCAGGGGGGTTGGACTAGGTGACCTTTAAAGGTCGCTTCCAACCCAAACCATTATATGATTCTATGATTCATTTTATAAAGTTTATTATGAACTCTATAATCAGGGAAGATAATGCTCTACAAATAAAATGTATGCTCATGTTACTGAAACAGTATGCAGTGCCAGTCTTTGTTTAACTATTCACTTACTGAACCCCAAAATACAGATTTTTGATTTATCTTACTACATCAATATTGCATGAGACATGAACGGCTTATAGAGAAGTAAGAAAGTCATATTTGAAATAACTTTCCTACATGTTTCAAAATATGTCTAAAAATGGCCTAGCCTGTTGAAATCTGATACACACAGTCATTAGATTTAGTTTTTATTTGTGTTAATTCATACGTGCACCTGTGTTTCCTGCTAAGAATTTAAGTCAAACAGAAAAACTGAATAATTATTCACAATCCTAATCTTAGCCAAAATTATAAAGAATAGTCCATAAACACAATGTGGAAGTAAAACCAATCACAGTACAGAAAACTATACACTGCAAAACCTGATTTCAGTCTAGTGAAAAATCAGCATCTCCTCCAACTATACCCTATTTATTCTAAAGAACTATACTACTGAAAATCATGAAAAGCACGAAAAGATAATTTTCTGAAATTCTCATCAGGAAGAAAGGTAAAATTTAACTTCTTGACTGTTATGGAACAGCAAGAGTAGGGCTGCCAGGAGTTAAGGGTGATTGCAACACCAATAAGGGGCAACACTGTCTCCCAAAAGGGTGAAGTCCTGTTGTACCGTGCCAAGGCAAGCAGAGCAGGGCTAATGAGAGTAACAGACTCTCTTGGCAGTCAACTCATCATCCAACAAACGCACATTGACAAGTCAGGTCTGAGGGGAGCCTAGTCAAGGAGCGAGGACCAGCAAGGTGCAGGGCTTAGCACAGGCTTTCTTGCGAACATTATTCAGGTGAGAGCATGATTTGGGAATCTGAGATTAAATGGAGCCCTTGGGGCACTGGTGGGAGTGGGGATCCCAGGACAGGCTGGTCATAGCAGTTATGGTCTATTAGTGCACTGAGCATTCTGACCCTGAAAGAAAACCCTTTGAGCAGAAATTAAACTACACATAAAGAGGTTCCTTACACCTTAAACTGCATGTTTTCAAACTAAACATTCCCCAAAGCTAAAAGAAATGAAGTGGTAAATTTTGTGCAAACAAAGTTTGATCTTTATACACCTAAAATACTGTACGCTTTCTTAAAAAAAAAAAAAAAAAGATTTCAAACTGTGCCTTTTTTGTTGTTTGTTTCAGCTTCAATGTTTTTTTCTAGAAACTGGTACATGTTAATGAATAGAGTAGTATTTTTTTTCATACATGGCGTCTTCAATATTTTGCTCACAGAGCAAGAACTTAAGAATTCCATGAGCACTGTAACTCAGACTCAGAATGATGTTTGCTTTATTTCTTTGTTAACTCAGCTGTTTTTGACATCTTTTGTTAGTTATATGCCAACATAAAACATTGGAAGTACTATTTATATTCATCTGCTTGAAGAACTGTGTAGTTATTTCATAGATCTTCCTTTAAATAATACTGAATGTCACTTAAGTGCTCCATCTTACCACATTTTGTGCATGTTTCTTTTCTTGGCAGTAAGATTGAAAGAATATAAATAAAATAATTTATTTTTAATGGTGGAAAGTCCTCCTAAATTGCTACTATCACTTCCAGTTAATGAGCACTTCTCCTACTGGCAGAAGACGACACTGAGGACAGCATTAAAGATGGTTGTAATGAAATGAATTAGCTACCCAGCTTCTGTGAATATCTCTACAGGAGCAAATGCAAAGCACAGCATGGATTCCAGTTCAAGGACTGAAAGGGAACAAATCCTATCCTCTGTTTTTTGGCACTTTTAATTCTATAAGAATCTTCCTTCAGGAATCCCAAGACTTATTTGTTTATTTGTTTGGTTTCGAGGTGCTACTGGCAGCAGATTTCTTGTTTTAGACTCCATCATCATAGATCTAAAACAAATGTGTTGTCTTGTTTTGGTTTTTTTTTTTTTTTTTTTAACCCTAGGGTTATTTTTTTGCCTTTTTTTTTTTTTTAATAAGTGTATATCCTACAAATAACTAGACATTGTATAGTATTGCGCGAGGTGAGTAAATTGTCATAGCAAAATACCAATGAAGGCTCTCTACACATTTAAGTCTTATTTTCAGAAAGTGGTGCACTGATTTTGCATCATCTCTCTAAATGGGTTGAAATCCAGACAGCACAGAAAGCTCAATTCATGTATAAGGTTTTGCATTAAGCTGAGTCATTTACTCTCCCGCTTGGTCAATTTCTTAATTTTCATTGTTAATTAATCATACTAGAAAAAATTATCCCCCATTAGAAGTTTATGAGGCATTGCTGATAAAAATCTACTGTATTTTCCATTTAACAAATTTCCTTCTCTATTTATTTTCAAAAATAATTTAGAAAGTGGATGTTTCTCATAACGAAGTATCACACAGCTTCTCCAACATCCTTACAGCACACACACAGAAGAAAGCCTCCCAGACTTCTGGATGAAAAAGTTTTGAGCTATGAAAGTTATCAAAAAGGACTCCTAAATGTGAACACATTGCAACAGGACTCCGAGCCAGTGATGAGTTTCATATTAAAATAAAAATTAGTGAGTTAGAAAATATCTGCAAGGTAACTTGATTTGTGTGATGGAACTTTTCTTAAGCTCCTGACCTATCACCAAAAAATTACCTCACCTTTTAAAGCAACTACTCATCATAACAGCTAGAAGTTTAGTTAAAATTTACATTTTGGCATAAAAAAGCATTTGTGAAGAGGACAGAGCAACTATCTAAAGAATGATAGTGAGAAAAGACAAAGACATACAGCACTGTTCAGTTTCATCCCTATTTCTATGTATTGTGCAGTCAAAAGTGGAAATGCTCCAAGTGTTGAAGTTACCTTAATAAAACAGTTTGAATCCTAGAATATTATTTTGATTTTAGTTTAAAAGTATGATTTTGACTTAACATGAAGCTACAGTAGCTATGAGAATATAAAGTACACTGAGGCCCTTAGGATTAAGCAACTAGTATGCTGTGTGCCTTGAACACTATAACAATCGTCATGGACTCTGAATTAACACAATAGGTACTGGTTATGGATCTTGACTTGAAACAATAGGTACCTGAGGAAAACTGGTTTGGTTGGGAAGATCGGTCCAAGGGAGAGGTGAACATTAAGCCAAAGATGGAGTGAGCATGCGCAGGGATGGAGTTCAATCAGCTGACACAGTGATGAAGACTATCGACGACCACCAGAGGACCCCCGTCCAGTATAACCACACATGCATTAGGAGACATTTGCATATGATAATAATTTCCAGGAAATAACATGAATATGCTAATCATTGCCCTCCCCCCATTCTATTTAAATCAATCAGTAAAGATGACCAATGATTTCTGTAGAATAGGAATATAGGTAAGGTGAGGTAACTAAAAGCCAATCATTATTAAGGTCAACTTAAACTTTATGAATTTTATTGATCTGATGTAACCTATGACTCTGCTGAAAAAGTGTATAAATATGTTGTGCTTTGTACCTATCGATGAACACGTCTTTGGCGGAGTTATCCCCCTGTGTTCCCCAGCGCTGGAATAAAGAAGTGCCTGCTTATCTGCTGTGTGTAGATAAGTTCTATTCGCGATTGCGACCACTATCACAAGTGTTGCTGTTGTTGGGAAGATCTGAATTTAAGTACTTTTTAATCATTCCTGTATAATACAACAAAAACTCCCCTGTACTGATCCTTGCTTTTCTTGCACTGTCTTATTTTTCCAAGGCTTTAAATTTTAATGCAGCAGCACATGATTTTGTATGATAATTCACTTCTAAGAACTCCCAAAATGGTGAAGTGAGTTCAGGTTCATGGTGCAAAGAGTAAAATATGCTTCAAACAAGCTGAATTTATTGCCCACATTCAGTGTGTTCATGATCTACGCATACTGGCTGCTGAATGACCAAAGCAACTATAATTGCTCAGAAAAAAAGAAAAGGAGAAAATTTATAGAGTTCAAAGGAAAGAGCTAGTATACATTTCCAGAATGAAAGTATACTACAGACCATAAATGGTCTTACTGATATATGTTCTATGTATCTTAATATTTATCCACAAGGATTTGAAAAACCTGTCATTCTTCACAATTAAGCATATTCAAGGGCAAATAAATCTACATGAGCATAAACTTTAACATTTTATCTGAGAACTCAGTTGTCGTGGTTTAGTCCTGATTGGCAGCCAACCACAATGCAGCAGCTCTCTCTCCCTTCCCCTCCGGCAATGAGAAGGGACAGAGAGCCAGGCTTGGGGTTCAAGATAGGACTGGGATGGGGAAAAATCCCCCTTTTATGATCACGAGCAAAAGGCAGACTCGTTAGGGGAAGAAAAAAAAGAACACACATTTATTACAGACACTAACAACACCTAACAGAGTAGGACAGTAAGAAGCATTGCCACATCTTGAGAACACCTTCCCCCCCACCCCTCCCATCTTCCCGGGCTCAGCTCTGCTCCCGATATCTCTACCTCCTCCCCCAGTGGCGCAGGGACAGGGAATGGGAGGGGCAGTCAGCGCTGCCACTCCTTCATCTTCCGTGAGGGGAGCTTCTGAAACTTGTTTCCCCCTGCTCCAGCGTGGTCCCCCTCTCACAGGAGACAGTCCTCCACAAACTTTCTCCGACTTGAGTTCCTCCCATGGGCCGCAGCGTTCCCCACACTGCTCCGTCATGGGTCGCTAACTTTCCCCGACTGGATTCCCTCCCACAGCTGCAGCCCTTCCCGAGCTGCTCCGGCGTGGGACTCCCCCGCATGCTGCAATCCTCCCAGCGCTGAGTTACAGCAGCGGGGCTATCTTTTCCCACGAGACCCCGGTCTTCTTCGGGCACAGAACCTTGATCAGGCGAGCAGGAGCAACAGGCCATAAGTCAATGTCTGCTCCACCGTAGATCTTCATGGGTGGCAGGGGGGCGCCGCCCTGCCGTCTCACCACAGGATACAGGGGGGTCTCTGCTCCGGCACACCTCCTCCCTCCTTTCTTCCTCCATTCCTTCACTGACCTTGGTGTTCATGCAGCTGCAGCAACTCCTCCTCACAAGTCCAACTGCCCGTCACCACGTCCCTTCTTAAATACGTTAACGCAGAGGTGCAGCCGATTGTCTCAATTTCCCAAACAGAAGTGGAGCTGACGTGGAGCTGGGGGAGCTTTGAGAAGCTTCTCACAGGGGGCCGCCCTGATAGCCCCCTCCCCTGCCACCAAAAAACTCCACCACTCACTCAACCCGGGACATCAGTAAAACCTAAACCTAAGGGGATGTAATAAGAATTAATTAAAATAATTCTTTACAAATACTTTACTGAGAGGACCTTTTGAAAATTAGAGAGTTTGCAGAAATTTATTGCTGGGAAGAAAAGGAAATATTTTTTTCTAGGAAAATTCTCATTAATTTTAATAGTCTGACAATTTTACCATTATTATATCAATACTTTTCCCTCTGGATTCTTGTTTTTTCTCCTTAGTAATGAACAAATGAAAAGAAAGATCAGATTTTCTTGGATGACAGAAGATATTCTCAGCATACAAGTAAATCTTAAGTTAAATATTCACTACTAATGTTGCAAAATCAAAAGTTATACTCCCAAATTAAAACATTTCTGCCCTTTATATTCTTCTTGCCAGAATCCCAAGTCCTAGCTACCTTCTCCTTTTGTATTATTATCATAAAATATTTTTTCTTGTCTCCAGCCAACCAGCTACTGGACCAGATTCTCCCTCCTGTTAGGTTTTTTGATCTAATCTCATCTTTACATTTCTGCACTTTCCTTTGCTTGTCTCCTTTCCTCCTCCTTCCCCAGTTATTGTTATCTTTAAGTTCACATCAGGCAACTTCTTTAATCTTATTGTCAGTGTTAAAAATTAAATACAGAACACTGCAAAAGAGGCAATCTCTCTGTTTTCATCTGTTACTCAGACCACACTTGTAGCAGTTAAGATGCAGTTGTTGTCTGTAGCCTGTTAAGTCTTTGAGTGAAATATATGTGTGTGGATGGGGTGTGTAGTCACCACCCATTTCTTAAAATCTATATTTTTTTTTGTGATGGCATGCAAATCATAATTTTTTTAAATGATTAAACCATGTCAAATTTGGGCAGGGCTTATACAGATGATTAAAGTCACAGAAGCATTACAGATGCTATTCTACCATGAAATTTTAACCATGTGCTCTGAAGCCTGGTGAAGTTAACATTTTTCAAAAATGACATTAACACAATTTTAAATAACAGAGAATAGTTTATTTTTCAGTAGCCTTGGTTCTGATAATACTGAGAAGTGAAAGTGGGAGGGGAAACCATGAAACACCCTGAGACAGCTTCAGTCTAAAAAAATGAAAATATGATCAAGTTGCAAAAAGTTGTAAAAGGGGTAGAAGCTACTGAAACACATGAAAAGAAATGTGCTCTGCTAACACCAGTGCAAGGTCCCCATCAGTAATTTTCTTTTCCAGTTCCTGAAATATTGTTAGATAACAAACAAAGAGAAATCACCTTTCTAGTTCTGTCTGGGAATTCAAGGAGCCAGGCAAGGCTTGCTTACCTAGGTATGAAATATGTCTTCCTTCTATTTACTTCTATATATTTACTGACCTGACAGTTTATTTTCTGATAGTTGGGAAGTAGAAATCCTGTAATTCTGTCGATGTAGGGTTTTTTGTTTTGCATTTACTTAAAAGAATATATGAAACTATGGGACCAAATCAAGGAGATAGTCTGTTTCATATTCATTTAGGGAAAGTGGATATTTCCTAAATTTAGGCACATAGCAGCTTGCTCACATTGATAGAACTGACTTATTGGACACCTGCTGCTGACTTTATGTGAGAAGCCAGACAGACAGCAAAATGATCTATTAAAGAGGGATGGACTCACTTAATTTTTGCTGGAAGAAGAAAGCAAGACTTTGGCACACTTCTGCAAGTCAAACTTCTAATTTTCTTTCCACAAAATTTAAATTTATCACATTTTGAGCTAGTAGGGGATTTTTAAATTTGATATATGTTTTTTGTGCTCTGACATTGGACACTATAGTAGAATATGTTTTTAAAAAATACCCTGAACAACCTGACACTGGATGTGTTACCTCAGCACTACATATTGATTGAACACGGTCTCGCTAACTGGAACTTGAAATGCTTCATCAGAGAAAGACAGTACCAACAAGTGAGCTCAGTAGACCCACCTGTGCACTAGTGATAATAAAGTAGAATTACACATAGACATTGTGATCAGATTACTAATCTATCCCCTAAAATCTCACTCATTTACAAGAATCAGACTTTAAGTACAGGGAATAAAGCTTTCCTAGATATTTTATACCTTAAACTACACAGGAACTAGTCACACAGCAGTCCTGCCAACAGTGCACAATTCTATTTTAAAAGAAGATTCTGTGATGGACTTTTATATGATAATAAGCAGCGGAGAACAATCAGGTATGATGCTACTAAAATAAGACCTAAAATGTAGCCTCTTACTAAGCACTCACATTTTCATTTCTTTCTTCATCAGAATACATATTTCTTAGAGATAATATGCTATCATCGTATAGGAATAATTGCAAAATAGATTAGAAAGATAAAACAAAGCAAGAACATGAAGAAAGACTGCTGGATGTAAAGAGATTAACAGATTCAGCCTTCAGACTACAGGGTTGTATGCAACTAAATAAAAGAAAATGAAGGTTTGGGGTCCTCATGAACCTGCTACCATCATTCCCTTCTTACCCTGAATCCTTGCAGCCAACTCATGCTTCTAGAGTCAGCTTCACCAGTCCTGTATCCTGACAGCAGTCATCCTGGCTGCAGCAGCTGAGATGTATAGTCACCTCTCTCTTATTCCTCAGTGGAAAGTAAAACTTTTCTCTCATCAAACTCATCTGCAGATGATCAGGTTGTTCCTACTCCCGCCTTTAAGAAGATAGACCACCACACACTTTCCAAAAACTGCTATTGGAGTCATTCTCCCAAACTTTCTGGACTACTGCTAGAACAAGGAATCCAATGAATGGAGTGATATTAATTTCAGTATTTCAGAATTATTTTATTGTACATCAGTATGAGGGGAACTGTTACAAAGAGACCAAGATGATTGCACTGAATTGTGTAGCCTATGTTTGCAATGAACATAAATTCTTTATGACCCTACTGAACACAATTCATTAAATCAGCTATACATGTCTTGTTTTCTGTGAATACCACATAATAGTCTCTTTTTTTCATTATGAATTAAGAAAAAGATGTGCAGCACCCTACTGAATTATTCATCAAACTATCTCTAAATTTCGCCTTCAGTACAAGTTGTGAAATTTATCTGACCTTTTCTTGTTGGAAATACAGCCAGGTACATGTCTATTTTAAAGAGCTATACTGCTTTAGGTACACATTTTATGTTGTTCAACTTTGTTGTCAACCAGCTCTAGGACTATAGACTTTTTAACAGTTGCTGCATCTATTTGTCTGATAGAAGTAAGGCTTCCAAAACCTTTTGCCCCTAAGGTGAATGCAGTAACAAGGCTGAGCATGGATTCTAAATACACACACACACACACACAAACACACTTATACAACTGATGTCAGCAGGCAGGAAGGTAGCTTGGTTAGAATGCGGAAATTATTGAACAGAAGAAAATTCCTGCCAGACAGAGAACTAAGCTTGGGAATAAGAAACACCCTTGAAAAGTGCAGTTGGCCTCTTTGAAGTACAGCTGGGGTACCTGGAAACCAGAAACATCATGAGATACCATTGACAAATGCAAAACCAAGAAACTGTAACAGTAAATTATCATCTGAAAGAGTGGAAACAGTCTGGGAAAATAAAATTGGTCTGAAAGAACAGAAAATGTCATAATCTATTGGCTGTTATGGGTGAAAAATAGAAATTAACAGCATCTATTGGCTATCTTATGTCTCTATGATATAAAAGGACTTAATTTTTATTCAGAAGGGAGATTCTCTCTCTGAGAAACTCTTTAGGTTGTGAAAACAATACATGTGCACACACAGCCACACAGATAAAGATAGATATAAACACTAAGGCACAAAGACAGGTAACTCCAACAGCCTCATTCTGTTCCCCTTGCTAGAGGATCAGGATAAAGGCCTATCGGTGGGAAACACACATATATGCAATTCATATCCCTCTAGTAACTGGGCTTGGAAACACGGTCCATCCAGTATTGGGCCTTGGATCCTCAGTTTCCCCAGCTGCTGGCAGCTAGGCATGCGAGCTGTGGAGGTCCACACTCTGAGTCCATCTGCTGGTACAGGCTCCCTTACTCATGGATACACACACCACCCTCCTCCAGAGACACACATGCAAGAGGGCCTTTCATTTGGTCCCCTGACCTCACAGTATCTGTTAGCAGCTGGCCTAGACCTACTGATTCCTCTGGTAACCAACTCCTCCAGTCTCATGTCCTCCCAAACCTCTTAATCTGCTCAATTGCAAGTCTGACCATAATCACCCATTGGTATACATACCCACGCTCACTACCACTGTTGGCACTACAGGCAGGTAGGCTGTATGACATATGGTCCCCACTTCAGTTGCTGGCACATAAATTTTAACTTAGTCTGGTCTCTCTGGGTGTGGGTATTACAGACATATGGGCTTCTATGGCCCTTGGCTCCTCCCCTAGTTGATGCCACTTAGCTCTCCATACACAGGAAAATAGTTAGAAATGGGGTTTAATGACAAAGCAGCACATTTTGCAGTGAACAGGCGCAAGGTGCAGCCAGGCAAGCATAATGAACAACGAACTGTTTGCACGTGACCAGAACTTTTTATCCTTGTTTTCCTCCCCAGACCACTTGATATGATTCCTCCCTTTCCCTGCCTTTGATTACTCCTCTAAACATCCTATAGGAAGTCTTCCCCTAGTGATCTTTACCTGTCTCCCATAGTGTGTCCCATACCCCTTATGCAGTAACCTTCCATTATGTTTCAAGTGCTCTGGCGAGCCTTTCCCTCTGACTCATTTGAAAAGGTTTCCCACACAGTGGTGGAATTTAGATGCTAGAAGTGGATTCTACCTGCTTCTCTATGCAGATTGGGTTCAGGGATTTCCAAGCTATTGAGTCTCAGAGAGGATCCCATCTGTTTCCCTTCCATCTTCCCTGATGATGTGCAGCCTGCTCACAGCTCCTATACTATGTTACCACCGTGTCTGACACAGTTACTGTGCTACAAATCTTTCAATCCACAATAATATGTATTAATAGATCTTAAAAAGCCTTTGTAAATCACTTATGCTGCCAAAGAATACTCTAGCCATTAAGGAATGCATGTATCACTGTGTGAAGGAGGCAGAGTGACATACATGCCACCTTGCAGGCAGTCCATCACAAGTGCTAGGCAGAAATGTAGCTGTTGAAAGGCTAAAGCAGGTTGTGTTACCAAGAATCAATAAAATGCATGATCCTGTGTCCTAGTCCTTCTGACAGTGATGATGTTTTCAGCCTCTACTTACAGCTGAAACAATAAGGTATTTTCAGGAACCGTATTTCCTCAAACATGCATTTTAATACGATATCAAATTAATTGTTTTCATTTGCTGTTACAAATCCACTTGCTGTTAAAAAAACATCAGCTGTAAGGATTATAAGGATGGTTGTGACAGATGGGAAGTAAATGTGCTGTGAGGCACATTTCTTAAAAGTAAACTGTTATTCAGATAGGCTATTTTGTAAAAATTACTTCCAGGTATATAAAAAATATGCAAAATATTTGCATTTCAAAGAAAATGTACACAGAATCTCAAAAATGCTAAACAGCATTTTGAAATTATATTTAAGCCCATGTATGAATTTCTGTAGTGCACAGGTTATGATTCTATGTTTTGATCAGAAACAAGGAACTTTTTCTACATATTTTATTTTCATTTTTCAAATCATTTTATAGAGAAGAAGAAATTAAATAAAATAAAAGTAGATTTAGAGTTTTCTCCACAAAAGTGAATTCTAGGGCTTTTTTTTTTTTTTTTTTTTTTTTTTTTTATCATTACTTCTTAATCTTGAAAACAAATTAGCTTCTCTTCCATTCCATAATTTTTAATTTTCAGATCTTCCTGCACTTCTGAGTTCTGGAAAGAACATTTAAGGGTTGAAGGATAATTCCTTTTTTTTTTTTTTTTTTTTACTGCAAATTTTGTAAGTCATAAGAAGCTGAAAAAATATTACTTACATTCACTTCTGTACAGCCAGAACATGTTAGAGGTATGATTCTGCCTCCAAATATGTTACAGTAAATGAGGAGCAGCTGTGTTGGTTTAATAGTAACATGCTGCAGCAAGTGGGTTTAAGAAGCCACCCACATGACTTATGCCTTTTCAGTAATCATAAGGAAGCAGAACAAATTGAAATTATTACACTGTCATTTGTGTTTTATCTCTCAGTAAAAAAAAAAAAAAATCCAAATTAGAGACATAGGACTGCTTTAGTTGCCATTTTATTTCTAAAGACAATTCATGGAATTTTCCATTTTGTAGATAATGGCAATGAATTTGAGAATGGATCACTCAATTCAAAAAGAGTGTTTTAAAATATTCTCTTCAGTGCTTATGTGATGAGGGAGCAAGGTATTTGCTCTCAGATTTGTCTTAAAGTGGTTTTAGAAGCATAACAATGTTAAATGAATGAAAAAAATATAAAAGGCTACTTTTAGCATTTTTTGAACCTTACAACCTGTGAAACCATAAAATTCTCTCAGCTATATAAAGGTTTTAG
The DNA here is from genome assembly GCF_018691265.1 of Tyto alba. NCBI lineage: Eukaryota > Metazoa > Chordata > Aves > Strigiformes > Tytonidae > Tyto > Tyto alba. Next base: position 491,213 of record NW_024881272.1, read on the forward strand.
CAACAGAGGTGATGGAACATATCCATATCATAGCTGAGAATGGCAACTACAGATATTTCTGAGGTCTTATTAAAAGTGTCCTTATTTTTTTGGACTGTGGTATAAACACACAAATTAGAAACAATATTAGTTTAACACATATTTTTGAAAAAAATTCCAGTAAGTAAACATACAGTCAGAAATACTATATGAACATACCTTAACAATACTGTGGAAGAGTCACAATGTTAAAAATTATTTTACTAAGAGAAAACACAGTTCCTTCTAATTTTGTGAATTAGCCTCTTCTGGGCAGTTTGTCAAATGAGAATTGGCCAGGTTGAGTTTGAGGCCTCTTGTGGAAGACTTGCATCAAACTCATCTCTTTCTGAAATGTCCCACAAGGATAGAAATCCTTCTGTTACATATTTGAAATATTACAAAACCATCTAGTTCACATCATCATTCATAAATGACTGCAAATTGTCTGCTTTTATTTACAGAGCCAGATAGATAACATTTGGATAAAATTATAATAAATTTTTAATCTATTTAACTGTATCCTAGTAATTAGACTGTTTTTAAGCATAAGCAGTGTTATCTCATCAAACAGAATAATATGGAATTAAGATGAAAACAAAATAAGCATTTTCAGTACCTAAATTACTCTTTCCTTTTTACATCTGAAATAATAAAAAAAAATAGATGCTATTTAATAATTTCTATGAGGCACTATATAAGTATGAAAAAAGATGTTAATTGATAAACCTAAACACTAACAAAAAAGAAGATCCACTGTTTCCATCAAAGTTAAGTTCTTACTAAACTGGGAGGGTGGTGTAATTTATATGAAGGCTGTGTTTGATTTTTATAGACGTGCAGTTATACTTATGGATCTTAAAAAAAAAAAAAAAAAAACAACAGGTGCAGTAAATTATGAAAACAAACTAACATGAGAAACTTACAAATGATATACTCTATAAAGACAGAATGCTATTTAAAACAGAATTTGACAGCCTTATCTCCACTGAAATCAATAATATATCCTCAGTTTTGTATGGATTAAAAAATCCTTCAGCAGCATGAAAAAACTGTTTTAGAAAAAAATTTTACTTTTGATAACAACAAAACTTGGAGGAGTGGATGATATGTCAGAGGGTCACACTGCCATCCAGAGGGATCTCAACAGGCTGGAGAAATGGGCTGACAGGAATGTCATGAAATTCAACAAGGGGAAGCCCAAAGCCCTGCACCCAGGGAGGAAAAACCCCAGGCACCAGCACATGCTGGGGGCCACCCAGCTGGAAAGCATCTTGGCAGCAAAGGCCCTGGCGGTCCTGGTGGACACCAGGTTGAACAGGGGCCAGTAATGTGCCTTCACAGCAAAGGCAGCCTATGGTATCCTCGGCTGCTTTAGGAGGAGAATTGGCAGCAGGTTGAGGGAGGTGATGCTTCTGCTCTGCTCAGCACTGGTGAGGCCACACCTGGAGTCCTGAGTCCACTTTGGGGTTCCCCAGAACAAGAAAGACATGGAAACTGCATACTTCAACAAAAGGCCACCAAGATGACAAAGGGACTGGAGCACGTCTCCTATGAGGAAAGGCTGAGAGACTGGCTGGAACTGTTCAGCCTGGAGAAGAGGAGCCTCAGGGGCATATATTACTAATGTAGAAAAATTCCTGCAGGGAGGAAGCAAATAAAATGAGCCAGGCTCTTTCCAGTGGTTCCCAGTGACAGGACAGAAGGCAAAGAGCACAAACCATAACACAGGAGTCTCCACCTGAACATCAGGAAACACTTTTACTGTGAAGGTGAACAAGCACTGGCACAGGTTTCCCAGCAAGGTTGTAGAGACTCCATCCTTGGATTTGATTCAGAAACCTGGACATGGTCCTGGTCAACTGGGCAAAGGGGGCCCTGCTTGATAAGGGGGATTGGACATAATGACTTCTTAAGCACCCTTCCAACCTCAACCATTCCATGAGTTTGTGGTTAGATGCTGTTTACCTGGACTTTAGTAAAGCCTTTGACACCATTACCCACATCATTCTCCTGGAGAAACTGGCTGCTCATGGCTTGGACAGGTGCACTCTTCACTGGGTAGAAAACTGGCCAGATGGCCAGGCCCAGAGAGCTGTGGTGAATGCAGTGTTAAATCCAGTTGGTGTCCTGTCACAAGTGGCGTTCCCCAGGGCTCAGCACTGGGGCCAGTTCTGTTTGATATCTTGATCAATGATCTGGACGAGCAGGTCGAGTGCACCTCCAGTAAGTTTGCAGATGACACCAAGTTTGGGCGGGAGTGTTGATCTGCTGGAGGGTAGGAAGGCTCTACAGAGGAATCTGGACAGGCTGGATCAATGGGCCAAGGCCAACTGTATAAGTTTCAACAAGGCTCAGTGCCGGGTCCTGCACTGGGGTCACAACAACCCCACGCAACGCTACAGGCTTGGGGCAGAGTGGCTGGAAAGCTGCCCGGTGGAAAAGGACCTGGGGGGTGTTGGTGAACAGCCAGCTGAATATGAGCGGGCAGTGTGCCCAGGTGGCCAAGAAGGCCAAGAGCCTCCTGGCTTGTATCAGCAGTAGTGTGGCCAGCAGGACTAGGGCAGTCACCATTCCCCTGTTCTCGACACAGATGAGGCTGCATCTCAAATACTGGGTTCAGTTTTGGGCCCCTCACTACAAGACAGACGTCGAGGTGCTGGAGCGTGTCTAGAGAAGAGCAACAAAGCTGGTAAAGGGTCTGGAGAGCAAGTCTTATGAGGAGCAGCTGAGGCAACTGGAGGTGTTTAGCCCAGAGGAAAGGAGGCTGAGGGGAAACCTGATCGCTCTCTGCAACTACCCGAAAGGAGGCTGTAGAGAGGTGGGGGGTCGGTCTCTTTTCCCAAGTAACAAGCGATAGGATGAGAAGAAATGGCCTCAAGTTGCACCAGGGGAAGTTTAGATTGGATATTAGGAAAAATTTCTTCACCGAAAGGGTTGTCAAGCACTGGAACAGGCTGCCCAGGGAAGTGGTGGAGTCACTGTCCCTGGAGGTATTTAAAAGACATGTAGGCATGGTGCTTAGGGACAGGGTTTAGTGGTAGGCTTGGTAGTATTAGGTTAATGGTTGGACCTGATGTTCCTAAGGGTCTTTTCCAACCTAAATGATTCTGTGGTTCTTTGATCCATTTTAAGCTGCCAACACTCTGATTGAGTACCAGCGTTTGACCAACTGCATGAAAAGATTGTAGGGGACTCATAGACTTTTCTACCAAACCAAGGCTCCTGTAAGCTATATATGGATCAAAGCACTCCTTTAGTTTGAAAGATTGACTTAAAGTTATCACGTTTTGCAACACTCCCAACTCACCTGTCTTCTATCACGTTCTCAGGTATCTTATTCTCTTTTCCCTATACTACTTTTCGTCGTATTCAACCTCCTTCCTTTTTTTAAGTGGCAAAACCAGAAGTTTCATAGTATCACAGAATGGTTTTGGTCTGAAGGGACCTTTAAAGATCATCTGGTCCAACCCCCTGTCATGGGCAGAGACATCTTTCACTAGAACAGTTTGCTCAAACCTCCATCCAACCTCACCTTGAACACTTCCAGGGATGGGACATCCACCACTTCTCTGGTGACTTGTCCCAGTGTCTTACCACCCTCATTGTAAAAGAAAAATTCTTCCTTATATGCAACCTAAATCTACCCTCTTTCCATTTAAAACTGTTGCGCTTGTCCTATCGCTACAGGTCCCAGTAAAAAGGCGCTCTCCATCTCTCTCATAGGTGCCCTTTACGCTTTGAAAGTCTACAGTAAGGCCTCCCCAGAGCCTTCTCTTCTCCATGTTGAACACCATCAATTCTCTCAGCCTTTCTTCATGAGAGGTGTTCCAGCTCTCTGATCATTTTCGTGGCCATCCTCTAGACCCACTCTTACAGGTCCATGTCTTCCTTTTGATGGGACCCCCAGAACTGGATGCAGGAGAGGTGTCAGGAGAGAAAAGTAGAGGGGGAGAATCACCTCCCTTGACCTGCTGGCCATGCTTATTTTCATGCAGCCCAGGATAGGGTGGGCTTTCTGGACTGTGAGCGCACATTGCCATTTCATGTCCAATTTTACATCCACCAGTACCCCCAAGTCTTTCTCTGCAGGGCTGCTCTCAAACCATTTATCTCCCAGTCTGTGCTGCTATTGTGGATTGCCCTGACCTACATCCAGGACCTTGCACTTGGTCCTGTGGAGCTTCGAGAGGTACGTATGGGATCACTGCTCAAGCCTGTCGAGGTCCCTCTGCTCCACTCAGCTTGCTGCCATCTGCCACCTTGATGAGGATGCACTCCCATTGCCTGTATCATTAATGAATATACTGAACGCTGTCAGACCCCCGAGGGACACCACTTGTTACTGGTTTCCATTTGAGACATTGATTACAACTCTTTCAATACAGCCATCCATCTGATTTCTTACACATCTAACAGTCCATCCATCAAACCCATATCACTCCAATTTAGCAGCAAGGATGTTGTGTGGGACCCTATTAAAAGCCTTGTAGAAGTCCAGGTAGATGACATCAGTTGCTCTTCCTTATCCACCAACTCAGTCGCTCCATTGTAGAAGGCCAACAGACATTCAGGTATGATTTGCCCTTGATGAAGCCATGTCGGCCATCTCTAATCATGTCTCTGTCTTCCATATGCCACAGTTATGTCACATAACTTCTGGGAGGACCTGTTCCATGATCTTATTGAGTACAGAAGTGAGGCTGACTGATCAGTAGTTCCCAGGGTCCTCCTTTTTACTCTTTTTTAAAATGGTTAAGAAGTTTCCTTTTTCCAGTCACTGGGGACTTCATCTGACTGCCATGGCTTTTCAATTATGATGGAGAGTGACTCAGCAGCTACATCAGCCAGTTGCCTCAGGATCCTGGAATGCATCTTGTTGAGTCCCATGGACTTGTGTACATCCAGCTTCCTCAGATGGTCTCAAACCAGATCCTCCCCTACCATGGTTGGTGGGAAGTACCCACCACTCTGGTAGGTATGCTCATTCACTGTGTAGTTTGTGAATACAGAAGTATCACAGCTTTGGACTGCATGCCCCAGGTTCATTAGTTTAAAGTATGATTCACTAACTCAGCCGATCTGCCAGCAAATATTCTTCTCATCTCTCCCCAGTAATCTGCATCTGGTATTAACAGCTCGTGATAAAGACTTAAGCCCTTTTGAGAACAGAAGCCACAAAGACAGCTGTTGATCTGGATGATGCACCGATCCCCTCAGGCACCACTCCCTCTTTGCACCTCCAGGTTGTAGCTCTTTTGGTAGCTGGTGCTTCCTAGGAGCCAGTTACACACAACTTTCCATGTTTTGAACTGACCTTCAGGACCACCAGCAGCAGTCAAACCTCATTCATTTTTCTTGGGAGGCCTGATGGTTTCTGGCTGATCCCTCCTCACAGAGAGTCCCTGAGTCTTGACCTCCAGAACCCCCCTCATATAACCCTCAGGGTCCTCACAACCCTGAAGCTGTTCTCAGCACATGGCAACAACTGCTGCTGCTGTGATTGCTGCTGTTAGTGTCAGCTTCCTGTGATTTGGATGCTTCACATTGCCCCTTAGTGGAGTTGTCATGCTTTTGCAGAAAATGGCTTATAAATGACTGCATCCAGAATTTGCAGAAAAGTGGGATTAGCTTTCAGTGTCTTCCCATAAATCTGATATACGTATGCACACAAGAGAGAGACATACGCAGAGTTGTAGTTCTAATGTGAAGTCCTTGCCTTAGGATGATGTTAAAGCTACATCTATTTTTGGCTACACAAAGCTTGTCCTTGTGCACACTAGGAAACCTGAAGAACTCCATGTGTGTTAAAGACCTTGCACACATAGGAAAATCATTGCTCTAGAAATTAGATTTGGCGTTCACATCTGGCTGTGCACAATCTTCATTTGAAAACAGATTCTTTGTTGCTGTCACATTTATATTTCTAAAAACTCTGACAGCTTTGAACTTGTTGCGACTTCATCTGTGCTGGAAACAGCCTTAGCTGATTCTGGCACAACAAAAGAAAGAGAAGTTACTCATATCCAGTGCCTACAGTGCTGCCCCATCTGTGACAGGGTGCTCTAGAAGGTAGCTAGGGCTCTACTCTACTTCTGGTCTGAGAAAGCAAACCCTACAATATCTTTAAAAAAAATATATATATTAAGACTGCAAGTGTTCTGAGGTGTTGAGCTTGTTACACACAAAATCTTCTTACGAGAAAAATTGAATACACCATGTTTACATAACCAACAATTTAGTGTTAAGCCTATTAATATTTTCACTGTCTAGTAAACTGTAGCTTTATAATGATTGGTTTTACCAGAATAGGTAACTAACTGTTGGCTTGTAATGTAACAGGTTAAAGATAGAAGAGCATTGTTTGCTGAAGACTTAGAACAATTGGATAAAAACATGTCAAGATATGTAAGAAAATACCAGACTGGTATCCATGTGGCACCTAGATCAGAGGCCACGAGCACAAGCTGGGATAGATCATGTATGGGGGAAATTCTCTGAAGACCTGGGAGATAATCCATTGGAGGACTGGACCACTGGTCAGAGAAACCCACTGGCACGCCCAACCACCAACTGAAGAAAAAAAATGAGAGGGGCCATATCTTCACTGTGTACCTGAGGCAGGTATGTTATGTGTGGGCCCTTGTGTGCACCAGGGAGAGATACCCATAATCATCGTGGGCACCCTTCCCCATGCATCGCTTGGGCAGTACATGGGATCATGGGATTTCCCTGGTGTTGCTACACTGAGATGGGAGCACCTAGAAAGGTGGTGAATCTGTCCTAACAAGTCAGTTAGTGGGGGACTGAATAGGCACAGGTTGTGCTTGTAACACTGCACGTACTCTTATATTAGCTTAGATTGTTAACAGTGAGTCCTCATGTTTGCCAGGTCTTCAACACACATGGTGTTTACAGAGTATAAGTAACAACCTAACCACTAGACAGTTGTTGTAAGATAAAACCAGCCAAGGCTAAATCAAGCTCAGACAAATTATGAGACCCTGTACTGGCAGATAATTGCAGAGATGTGATCTTTTACTTGTAGAGCAAAAGTCATATTTATTGGGCTACAAGTGTCAGTTATGATGATTTAATCTATTGCATCTACAAGAATGAAAAAATGACCGCACTAGGTCTGAATAAAGGTCCATATGGTTAATATCCTACTTCAGACACTGGATAGAAAAGGACATCATGATAATCAGAGCAGGGGTAGACCAGTTTTCCAGGACATCTAATTTGGGAATGAAATTCACACAAACTGATATAAACCAGTACTTTTCCAGCAAGGATAAAAAAGGCTGCAAAACACTCAGCAGCTCTGGGCAAAATGAAGGAACACCAAATAAAAAATCCAAATATTGGTGGAGCAGCATTATAACATTGTACATCAAGATATTGTTGCAAAAAAAGTTGAATAATTATAAACCTATCACTTTTTGTCTTGACTCTATCCCACAGACCTTAAGGTATTTTAAATCCACTTAATCAAATACTACTAAAAACATGAAACTTTGGAAAGCAGTGATTAAAGTGTAGTGAGTGTAACACTCAGATGTGATTTATACAAGCAGAGATCTTCAGGAACTCAGCATATTCGGGAAAGGGCTGATGATTCAAGGTTGCTTCTTATATAAATGCATCCGTGTATTTCTATATCAATTTTCATGTAGCAACTTGGCATCCAGAATGAATAAGCTTCTTTTTCACCAAGGATAATAAGAGGTATTTAATTTCTAAAATGGTAACTGAGAAAACAACTACTAGTTCAGCTGTCCATCTTAAAAAGATTGCAGATCTTGCAGACTTGGTTTGTTATGCTCAAAATCCTTCTCTGTGGAACACTCCTTTTACGTGAAACCTCAAAAATATTTTTAATCTAAATAAAATTTTTAACAATGTCCCGAAAATACAACAAACAGTTGTTCTTACCTCCATTTTATTTGCATGACTACTAGCAGACAAAGTATCCTATTGGCTGTGAAGTTTAGATACATTTAAAAAGGTTAAAGAAGAAAATCTCCAAGTATATATGCTTTTCTCTGCTGTTTTGATCAAACTTCCATTATCAGATAGTGCCTTTAGGATGATTGACTCAGTCTTCTCAAAAAAAAAAATGAGGCAATGACAAGCTGTCAACATCCTGAGGCCTTCCTGGGAAAAATACAATGTTCATGGCAAAAGTTTCTTCCTTTCTTTTGCTGGGAGCAACATAGTGATAAATCTGATACCTCATTATTCCTGAGTCTCGGGTCCACTTGCGTTTTCTAAACCCTATCTACATGTTTTTTTCATTTAATCATTTCTTATCTATTCACATTCTGTTGTGTAAAATCAGTTCACCTAACTCATACAGTTACACACACAATTAGTGACAACTGATTTACTATTTTAGTCTGGGACCTCTGGTATCATGCAGTGTCTGCACTTTTTCTGGAACACATCTTATTCTAAAATGGCAGACAGTGTAATCCACAGAAAACTAAAACAAAATTAGGTAATTGTTACCTGACTGCTAGACAACTGCTATCCCAGATAAAGAAGATAAAATTATCTCAGGACAATTCAGCTCAAGCTAAAATCAGCCAAGACAATTCCAGATAAATTCTGAGACACCAAAGTCATTTAACAGCAATGGCAAAAATTATTCCTATCTCTATTATAATGTTTATTAAATAATTATATATAATTTATACATATATAAAATTAATAATAATTCTTAACGTTATTATATAAAACGACATCATTGTTATACACAATTATATCATTATTATATTAGTTATTTAATAATTATGCCATCCTTTAACCCTGCTATAAAAAAATCCTATTAAAAATTATCCATAACTATAAAATAACATGATATGTGCTGTGTTGTAAGGCATCTCTTGCTAATTCAGACAAAACATCTTTAACAGAAGATGTATGTAGGAGATAAAAAATATAATATGGTATTCACAATAAGCAAAAAGGACACCAGATAAAGAAAATGTATATAGACTCAACATTTAACATAAGAGGTCTGAATACAGGCTTTATCAGTTTAAAATAAAAGTAAATGTTTCAAAGAAAATAAAATCTTATGACAGGTTTCTGAAAATTAGTATATCCCTGGCAAAATTACACAACCTGCTGCATAGGTAAATATAGTTAAGACACCCTTAGGATTAGAACTAGATTGTAAAGGAAATAAGTGCTTCTCTAAGTTTAAATGTTTTTAATAACCGTTCCTGTTTCATTTCCTTCAGGAGTTCATAAACTTTAACTGTAAACCTGTAAAAATAAAATCTTTTTATCTTTAAAAACCGGAAGAATTCTATACATTACAAGACTGTGTTAATTGTCATGAGAATATCTGTCATAGACTTCTGAATAATAAGCAATAACAGCAGTAAAAAATGTCTTTTGGAAAAAAAGAGGTAATTTTCTTGCTATTAAAAACATGTGTTTCTAAAACAATTGACATTCTTTTTGCACCATCAAGCTATGGATTTGTTAAAGTGATCACAACTATCAATGGCACAATGACATTACTTGTGAAGGACAAATATAAGGGGTATCAGTATAAATAACGAATGTGTATGACAAAGACTTACAATATTTTAGTTTACTTATTTTTATAAGAATCATAAAAACAGAATGGTTGAGGTTGGAAAGGACCTCAAGAGGACATGTGCTCCAACCTCTCTGCTCAGAAAGAACCCCTCTACTGGGATTGTGTGTGAGAAAATTTGGTAGCGGGGCAGCAGGAAGAGTGCTGGCCCATATGAGAAGCTTCTCAAACCTACCCAGGCTTTGGTTTCTATGATCATGGGGTGTTCATACCAGATGCAGATTACTGGGGAGAGATGAGAAGAATATTTGCTGGCAGATCGGCTGAGTTAGTGAATCATACTTTAAACTAATGAACCTGGGGCATGCAGTCCAAAGCTGTGATACTTCTGTATTCACAAACTACACAGTGAATGAGCATACCTACCAGAGTGGTGGGTACTTCCCACCAACCATGGTAGGGGAGGATCTGGTTTGAGACCATCTGAGGAAGCTGGATGTACACAAGTCCATGGGACTCAACAAGATGCATTCCAGGATCCTGAGGCAACTGGCTGATGTAGCTGCTGAGTCACTCTCCATCATAATTGAAAAGCCATGGCAGTCAGATGAAGTCCCCAGTGACTGGAAAAAGGAAACTTCTTAACCATTTTAAAAAAAGAGTAAAAAGGAGGACCCTGGGAACTACTGATCAGTCAGCCTCACTTCTGTACTCAATAAGATCATGGAACAGGTCCTCCCAGAAGTTATGTGACATAACTGTGGCATATGGAAGACAGAGACATGATTAGAGATGGCCGACATGGCTTCATCAAGGGCAAATCATACCTGAATGTCTGTTGGCCTTCTACAATGGAGCGACTGAGTTGGTGGATAAGGAAGAGCAACTGATGTCATCTACCTGGACTTCTACAAGGCTTTTAATAGGGTCCCACACAACATCCTTGCTGCTAAATTGGAGTGATATGGGTTTGATGGATGGACTGTTAGATGTGTAAGAAATCAGATGGATGGCTGTATTGAAAGAGTTGTAATCAATGTCTCAAATGGAAACCAGTAACAAGTGGTGTCCCTCAGGGGTCTGACAGCGTTCAGTATATTCATTAATGATACAGGCAATGGGAGTGCATCCTCATCAAGGTGGCAGATGGCAGCAAGCTGAGTGGAGCAGAGGGACCTCGACAGGCTTGAGCAGTGATCCCATACGTACCTCTCGAAGCTCCACAGGACCAAGTGCAAGGTCCTGGATGTAGGTCAGGGCAATCCACAATAGCAGCACAGACTGGGAGATAAATGGTTTGAGAGCAGCCCTGCAGAGAAAGACTTGGGGGTACTGGTGGATGTAAAATTGGACATGAAATGGCAATGTGCGCTCACAGTCCAGAAAGCCCACCCTATCCTGGGCTGCATGAAAATAAGCATGGCCAGCAGGTCAAGGGAGGTGATTCTCCCCCTCTACTTTTCTCTCCTGACACCTCTCCTGCATCCAGTTCTGGGGGTCCCATCAAAAGGAAGACATGGACCTGTAAGAGTGGGTCTAGAGGATGGCCACGAAAATGATCAGAGAGCTGGAACACCTCTCATGAAGAAAGGCTGAGAGAATTGATGGTGTTCAACATGGAGAAGAGAAGGCTCTGGGGAGGCCTTACTGTAGACTTTCAAAGCGTAAAGGGCACCTATGAGAGAGATGGAGAGCGCCTTTTTACTGGGACCTGTAGCGATAGGACAAGCGCAACAGTTTTAAATGGAAAGAGGGTAGATTTAGGTTGCATATAAGGAAGAATTTTTCTTTTACAATGAGGGTGGTAAGACACTGGGACAAGTCACCAGAGAAGTGGTGGATGTCCCATCCCTGGAAGTGTTCAAGGTGAGGTTGGATGGAGGTTTGAGCAAACTGTTCTAGTGAAAGATGTCTCTGCCCATGACAGGGGGTTGGACCAGATGATCTTTAAAGGTCCCTTCAGACCAAAACCATTCTGTGATACTATGAAACTTCTGGTTTTGCCACTTAAAAAAAGGAAGGAGGTTGAATACGACGAAAAGTAGTATAGGGAAAAGAGAATAAGATACCTGAGAACGTGATAGAAGACAGGTGAGTTGGGAGTGTTGCAAAACGTGATAACTTTAAGTCAATCTTTCAAACTAAAGGAGTGCTTTGATCCATATATAGCTTACAGGAGCCTTGGTTTGGTAGAAAAGTCTATGAGTCCCCTACAATCTTTTCATGCAGTTGGTCAAACGCTGGTACTCAATCAGAGTGTTGGCAGCTTAAAATGGATCAAAGAACCACAGAATCATTTAGGTTGGAAAAGACCCTTAGGAACATCAGGTCCAACCATTAACCTAATACTACCAAGCCTACCACTAAACCCTGTCCCTAAGCACCATGCCTACATGTCTTTTAAATACCTCCAGGGACGGTGACTCCACCACTTCCCTGGGCAGCCTGTTCCAGTGCTTGACAACCCTTTCGGTGAAGAAATTTTTCCTAATATCCAATCTAAACTTCCCCTGGTGCAACTTGAGGCCATTTCCTCTCATCCTATCGCTTGTTACTTGGGAAAAGAGACCGACCCCCCACCTCTCTACAGCCTCCTTTCGGGTAGTTGCAGAGAGCGATCAGGTTTCCCCTCAGCCTCCTTTCCTCTGGGCTAAACACCTCCAGTTGCCTCAGCTGCTCCTCATAAGACTTGCTCTCCAGACCCTTTACCAGCTTTGTTGCTCTTCTCTAGACACGCTCCAGCACCTCGACGTCTGTCTTGTAGTGAGGGGCCCAAAACTGAACCCAGTATTTGAGATGCAGCCTCATCTGTGTCGAGAACAGGGGAATGGTGACTGCCCTAGTCCTGCTGGCCACACTACTGCTGATACAAGCCAGGAGGCTCTTGGCCTTCTTGGCCACCTGGGCACACTGCCCGCTCATATTCAGCTGGCTGTTCACCAACACCCCCCAGGTCCTTTTCCACCGGGCAGCTTTCCAGCCACTCTGCCCCAAGCCTGTAGCGTTGCGTGGGGTTGTTGTGACCCCAGTGCAGGACCCGGCACTGAGCCTTGTTGAAACTTATACAGTTGGCCTTGGCCCATTGATCCAGCCTGTCCAGATTCCTCTGTAGAGCCTTCCTACCCTCCAGCAGATCAACACTCCCGCCCAAACTTGGTGTCATCTGCAAACTTACTGGAGGTGCACTCGACCCGCTCGTCCAGATCATTGATCAAGATATCAAACAGAACTGGCCCCAGTGCTGAGCCCTGGGGAACACCACTTGTGATAGGACACCAACTGGATTTAACACTGCATTCACCACAGCTCTCTGGGCCTGGCCATCTGGCCAGTTTTCTACCCAGCGAAGAGTGCACCCGTCCAAGCCATGAGCAGCTAGTTTCTCCAGGAGAATGATATGGGTGCGTTGTGGGCGAGCTGAGGCTCTCCGCATACCCAGCGTTGTTTTGCCTATTGCTTCTCACCCTAAATTGATTGAACCCAAATAAAATTATATATTTTTTATAAAGATTGGCTTCATTCATTTATAACACTTTGGTGACCCCGACATGATCTCCAAGTGGTTTCCTGAATTGTTGTTTCTCGGGGGCGCCCTACAAGTTGTGGCTCAAGAAGCAGCAGTCCGGGTTAATCTCTGGTGATCAACGAACAAAAGAGAGGCAATAGCCAAAGGAATTGGAGCTCTAAATGAAAGACTGCAGTATAAATTACCCATAATTATGGTGCAGGAAGACCTGAATGAAAGACAACGGAGTCATGAGTATAAGGGATTCCGTTTGGTTGGGTGGGATTCGGTTGCTTGTATGTGAGTGTGACTGAGAGGGAATCTCATTCTGGAAACAAAAGTAGTTTCAGAGCCAGGATTTGAGTTCCGAAGCGAGTGCGGAGGTCTTCTAACCACGGTTCCAAACTCCCAGGAGGGATTTGGCCGGCGAAGGACTGAAGCGGATCCTATGGGACTCATGGATGTGAGCACAGTTCCTAGGGGATACGTGGGTGGGTGAAGGGTTCAACCACCCACAAGACACTCTTACTGGTAACCAAGGGTGAGAGGAATTGCCTTAAAAAATTCCCAAGGGACGTGTGGGTGGGTGAGGGATTCAACTCCTTGGATCCAACCCCCTCCAAGGGTGATAGGAATTGCCACAAAGTTCCTAAAATGGGCCAAAACAAGTCAAAATCTGAAAAGGGTTCAAAATCTAAAAAGGGAAGAAAATGAAGGAAAAATTATTGACAAATATCCCCCCAGATAGTCCCCTTGGGACAATGCTTAAGGACTGGGGTTCCTGGCCATCTCAGAAAGGGGGTGGGGAGTGACAGCGCGGCGGCTAGTTGGGCTGGGCTGGCTGAGCGCTGCGCACCAGTGGCTGACGGGGCAGAGTGCACGCAGCCACCTCCGCGCGAGCTGCAACCTCCTCCCATTGTCACCGCCAGCACAGGACGGGGGGGCAAGATGTCTCTCCAACGGGGAGCTAGCGCAGCACCGCGTCAGGCGTCCAAAAGAAGGAGGATGCCACACGGCAACAGAGAAAGCGACTGGAGGGAAAAGGAGCAGTTCCGCAAACTGTTTATTGGCGGTTTAAGCTTTGAAACAACAGAGGAAAGTTTGAGAAGTTACTATGAGCAATGGGGAAAGCTTACAGACTGTGTGGTAATGAGGGATCCTGCAAGCAAAACATCAAGGGGTTTTGGTTTTGTAACTTCCTCTTCCATGGCTTTCCATTCATTATTTCCTTTGAAAGCAAAGAAATCCCCAACTGCCTCCTGACCCCGCTCCGTCGGCTCCCCCACCCTCTCCTCCTTCTAGTCACACCAGGAGTAAAATCGTACAGAGAGGGATAAGATTAATGAAAAAGACGAAGCAGTGTCCCTATCTCCCCTTCGAGAGGTACCGATGGGAGGACGTACAGGAGGAATTGGATTTGTAACAGTACCTTTAAATACAGGGGAAGTGAGACTCCTTAAAAAGGAAATAGGCCGTTTACTAGACAACTGTTTAGGAGTCTCTGAACAATTAGATCAGTTCCTATGTCCTAATACCTATACCTGGGAGGAAATGCAATCTATCTTAGGAATATTATTTACAGCTGAAGAAAGATCTATGATAAGACAAGCAGGAATGCGGATGTGGGAGAGAAGACACCAAAAAGAGGGGTTGTTTAATCTGTCAGAAAATTAATAAGAAACAAATAAGACAAACTGCAAAAGGAGGGAGGCCTCTGGCTCACCAACCTTCTGAAAGGATACAGGTGGATTTTACTGAATTACCAAAGGTGGGACATTATAAGTATCTTTTAGTGATCATTGACCAGCTAACCCACTGGGTTGAGGCATTCCCTGATACAAGAGCCACGGCTCAGACAGTAGCAAAGCAACTACTTGAGAAAATCATTCCCCGATACGGAATAATTAAGGTAATAGATTCAGATCAAGGATCTCACTTTACATCAAAAGTTCTTAAATATGTTATATCAGCTTTGGGAATCCGGTGGGAGTATCACACTCCCTGGCATCCCCGAAGTTCTGGAAGAGAGGAAAGAATCAATCAGACTCTAAAACATCAGTTATCCAAGATTATTATTGAGACAAGGATGTAATGGATAAAATGTCTTCCCCTGGTCCTGTGTAATATCAGAACTATGCCGAATTCAGGAACTGGATTTCCACCTTTTGAAATGTTATATGGGATGCCTTGTACCCAAAGGTTGCCAATAGATCATCCTAAATTGGAGGATATGACTATTCAACATTATATCATAGATTTGAATAAAAATATGCAGAAGCTCAGGGCTAAAGGGCTATTAGCCCAGAGCACCCCTTTGGACTTTGCAATACACAACATTCAGCCGGGAGACAAAGTGCTGGTAAAAAGCTGTAAAGAAGATAGCCTTAACCCCCCATGAGAATGTCCATTTCTAGTTCTTTTTAACTACAGAAACGGTGATTGGGACTGCTGAAAAAGGATGGACACATGCATCAAGGGTGAAGGGACCTATAAAGGAATGGAGGGTCATAACTGAACCTGGAAATACCAAACTTACCCTTAAAAGGACTTAGTGTGACGGCTGAGGGAAGTTCGTATTGGTTTCTGTAAAAAGGTAAATTCTAATTGAACAGCGTACAGAGAGCAAACGTTATCTTTTAGCTGAAGGAACCCGCTTTTCCTCACCTTTTACAAACACTTGTTCGTGTTGGAAGTCCAGTATTGAGTAAAATAATTCCTCTCACGTTCAAAGGAGAGAAAGAGGCACACCCCGGTAAAAGCCGGAGAGGGCAAGGCCAGAGGGAATCGGTGCTGCAGCTGACAAGGTCTGCCGAGGGCTGCAACCCCTGGGGCAGTGACCGCTGAGCATTATGATCCTGACCGGACCTCTCTTGGTATGGGTCCTGACTGGAACCCTGTGGGAAGGTGTGGACTCCTCTTCCGACCATTGCAGTGAGTGTATTGCTGTAACAATGCAAGGTGATAGAGTCTCCCATACATTGGTCTAGCATACTCACTATGAACGTAAAGGGCAGATCAAGGGTGATTGCATATATAACCAAACCAAATATAAACTCTGTAAGGATCTTCAAACCAACAAGATCATGTGCTATGATCCTGAAATACTTCCAACTCTGTATTGGATAGAATTGAAAGCAGAGACATACAAATACAACGGATTGGAAACTTTGGCAGTAAGTAACCAGATTTATGATCCTAAATCCCCGGTATTGGTTATTTTTGATGTCTGCCAAGCGGTTGATAGGGACTATTACACTAACTGTGGCGATAAAGATCAGAGGAAACAATATGGAAAAAATGAGAAATACATGTGTATGAAACATCCTTATCTTGCATCCGGGGTCCACGGGAACCACCTGTGTGGAATGACATGGGAAGCTGCGTGTTGGGCAACTGCTGACTGGGGCTATGAGTCTAATTGTAATCTGAAAGGCAAATTGGAAAAAATAAAGGTGAGCCCAAATTGTGGACTTTATAACTGTACACTGGTCAATGTAACAATTATAGATTTTACATCTTGGAAAATTTTGAAAAAATTGGAGAGGGATAACAAATTTTGGAATCAAGATCTGGGCCTCTGGTTATGATCCAGGAGCCATAGTCCATATATTTTATCATCAGGAAGTGAGTCAAACCATACAACATCATTTGTTATTCAACTCATTTTACCATGAAATGGAAACGAGTCTGATACGAAATTCCCACAGTTGCTAAAAATCCGTTTGTGAACCTTGCTGAAAATATAGCAAAAACTGCTAAAAGTAACAAATTTTTATGTGTGTGGAGGGACAAATCTGGGAGAACACTGGCCTTGGA
The DNA here is from genome assembly GCF_018691265.1 of Tyto alba. Taxonomy (NCBI): domain Eukaryota; kingdom Metazoa; phylum Chordata; class Aves; order Strigiformes; family Tytonidae; genus Tyto; species Tyto alba. The sequence goes on from NW_024881272.1 coordinate 508,105, forward strand.
AAACCTTAGAGAGCAATATAACTGACCCTAGGATCTGGAAGGTAAATAGTCAAGATAGAAGACAACAGTGGATTTTACAAACTAACATAATAGGGAGAATCTGCTTCCAACATTTAGCCAAGGAAGGGGAACCAATGGGAAATTTAATTTGTGAAGGAGGTTATATATGGAATAAAATGAGGAAGGATTGAGATTAATTGGGGGACCCAATGGAAACAAATCCACAAGTGGCCAACTGGACAAATGGTAACGATATACCTAATGGTTGGCCTGCACTGAAGGGACACTATTGGATTTGTGGAAAATTAGCCTTCGCAGCTTTACCAAAGAATTGGGTTGGGTCATGTATAGTAGGTACAATAAGACCTAGCTTCTTCTTTTTGCCAATAGGTAGGGGAGAACGATTGGGGGTTCCTGTGTATACAGATTCTGATAAATTGAGGAGATACAAGAGAGATTTACAAATTGGGAATTGGAAAGATAATCAATGTCCTCCAGAGAGAATAATAGCCTATTATGATCCAGCGACATGGGCAGAGGATGGATCTTGGGGCTACTGAACTCTGATATATATGTTAAACAGGATTATACGGCTACAAGCAGTATTTGAAACAGTAGTGAATAAAACCGGAGATGCTTTAAGCCTACTTACAAAACAAAATACAAAAATGAGATGTTGGAGAATGGCTCAGAGACAAGGGTCCTGAGCCCACCGAGCAGTTGTACAATCAGAGCCTGTTCTAGGGGCTGATGCTGCCTCGCTTGTGCTGGGCCTCACTAGGGTTTGCCTGCAGCTGCTCGCAGCTGCTGATACATGAGGAATGTCAAGGACGCTTCGGCCTTGTGTACCGTGGTATGTCGAAAACAGGTTAAGAGGAATTAGGAATAGTGGCCTGAGAAACTTAGTGTTATGAGAAGCTTGTGCTGTTAGCTAAGCGCAAGTAGGTGGACTGTGCGAATACGACCCTTAGAGCTTAAGCCAATCAGCTAGTGACTAGTAGGCATAATAATTAGCGTTGTCTGTATAAATATATGTACCCTGGACCAATAAAGATATACGATACGATATATGATGCTCTATCACCCACATTGAATCCGTCTCGGCGTGTCGTTCCTCCGCCGCCCGCAATAACTGCAATATACCAAAATCGTTTAGCATTGGACTACCTGTTGGCACAAGAAGTGGGAGTTTGTGGGAAATTTAACTTCACCTATTGTTGTATACAAATAGATGACGAAGGAAGGGCTATAGATGAACTGGTTAGAGAAATTAAGAAAGTAGCCCATGTCCCAGTGCAAACATGGAATGGATTTAACATCGGAAATTTAGGATCTTGGAGGTCATTCTTTAGTGGTGATTGGTTTACTAAAGTGGATATTGTACTCCTGGGGATATTTGGAGGGTTGTTAATTATCCCTTGTATAATCCCATGTTTTATTCAATTAATACAATCAGTGGTGCAGAGTATGCAATTGGAAATAAAGAGTGATAAAACGCCATTAATGGTATTGGAAACTAAAACGACCCCAAATTTAACTGCAGCACAGAAAGCTGTTATCGAATTGGAAACCAAGACACGAATCAATTAAATGAACAAAAACAAAGGGGAGAATTGTGGAAAACATAGGTATGATACGTGTCAAGATAGAGTATGGTGTGATAAGTGTAATTGTTGTTCCCTGTGTGTATCTGGGGTGATTTGTGATCACTATGACCTGTATAATAATTGTAGTAAATGTTGGAATCAAATTGAGAATGTGTAGGAATATAGAGTATGTTTCTTGCTTGGAACAATGTAACCGCCTTTTAGAAACACTCCCTAAAACAAATGTAAACCCTCCCTAGGACAAATGTAAACATTCCTTAGAAAACCCTCCCCTAGAGCTCATGCAATAGCTGCTTAGAAAAAGCCCATTGAAATATGAAACCCTGGAACTTTCAAAAGATCCAATAGGAGGAAAGTGAGCCAAGAGGTGGAAACCTTCAAACCTTCAAAAGATCCACTGGGAGGAGGACACTACCCCAGCAATTCAAATGACCCAATGGAAGAAGAGCAGGATGACTATCTGATGGAAAGAGTGTAAGAGACACTGCTTTTAGAACTCAGTGTGCGCTGTGGCAGAGCTGAGGCTCTCTGCACACCCAGCGCTGCTTTGCCTATTGCTTCTCACCCTAAATTGATTGAACCCAAATAAAATTATATACTTTTTATAAAGATTGGCTTCATTAATTTATAACACGGTGTCAAAGGCTTTACTAAAGTCCATGTGAACATTCACAGCCTTTCTGAGCAGGTCACCTTGTGATAGAAGGAGATCACATTAGTCAAGCAGCACCTGCCTTTCATAAGCCCATGTTGACTGGTCCTGATCGCCTGGTTGTCCTGTACATGGTATGTGATGACATTCAAGGTGATCTGCCCCATACCCTTCCCTGGAAGGTCAAACTGACAGGCTTGTAATTCCCTGGATCATCCTTCCAGCCCTTCTTGTAGACAGGCATCACATTTGTTAACCTGCCATCAATGGGGACCTCCTCCATTAGCCAGGACTGCTGACAAATGATGGAAAGTGGCCTGGTGAGCACTACTGCCAGCTCCCTCAGTACCCTGGGGTGGATCCCATCCAGCCCCTTAGACTTGTGTGTGTCCAAGTGGTCTCTAATAATTTCCCTTTGGGTTATGCTAGCGTATGTTACAAAGTATCTGTTTTCAGGATAGCTAAAAGGAAATTATGTTCTCTCTGGAACACCCCTTATAATGTTAAAGTCCATTCTCCTTCAGACTGTTGGAGGAGGTTAATTATCTTTTTTTTTTTTTTTTTTTTTTTTTTTTTTTTTTTTTTTTTAGTGAATCATAGACTAATAAGGTTTGGAACATAAGATTAACATTTAGTATATATTCCCATTTAGGTAACACCTAATGAAAATTTCTCATCCAGTAGATCCAGCATTAATTTAAGCTTAAGAGAAAGGAAAGAAAATAGCAGCAGTTTAAATTGGGAGGAAAAGCAGCTCTCTAGGTAAAATAAGTCTCCTGGTAAGTAATACATATAACTTTATCTAAAATTTCCCTAATTGATGACAGACTGCATATTTTACATAGCATTAGTATTCATATTTAATCATGTAATGTGTTTGAAACATGAAGTAATCTAGTGTGTACTGTCATTGCTCACTATATTTCTGTATCTTCTACTTGTTTTATTCTAATGAAAGGATTAAACAGGTCAAAGTAGATAATAGGTAAATGTATCACATATTTTATTTATGATGTAATTTTTTGGGCTCCAGTTGTGTGTCAGCAAATGATAATCAGACTCAGGATCAATGTGAATTTCACTGTGGATATGCCCCAACTTTCCTGTCAGAGATATTTTTTCTGAAGCTTGGGAAAAACTGCATTTTGATCACATTTGGCGTATTCCTTAAGAAAAAAAATATTTGTGTTTTCCAGCCTCTCTGCATCCTTTATTTCAAACACAACATTCAGTTTGCTTTTTCTTCTTTCTTTTTCCAAATGCTGGGGTGTTGTTATTATATTAGATAACCACCACCTTCTCTGGTAAATGATGCTTCCTTCATCTCAGCCGAGAAGCCTTTTTAAATATCTGTAAAATTCCAAATTTCAAGATGTGTTAAAGGAGTCAGATGAGAGTATTTTCTGTCTGGAGCATAAGACCTGATTTGGTGCAGCTATTTTTTTATTATTATTTCTTGGTCTGTAATATTAACAGGTGATCCTCCTGTATGAACTTTTTTCCTGTGTTTCATTCTTCACATAAATCATGAAGTACCAATCTCTATCATTTCTATCCTCTAATATCTTAAATAGATACAACCTAAGATTGACCCCTCACACACCAATAATCCCAGGTTTTATTTTTCTGTCTAAGTTATAGAGAACTTTTATGAGTCAAATATTGATAAGTTTTTCTAATTTTATTTTCACATTTATGTCTTCAATGAAACCTGCTAAACAAACAAATCAAAAGCCTTTATTAGTAACTAAAGTGTTTCATTTTACTTTTAATTTCATATATCCCTGCTGTTGGAGCTCTGGGAAAAGCAAAACAGTGAAAAAACCCTGCAAAATATACATTTCCTTAGCACATGGTGCCCAGAACAAACACAGGACAGGATGAAGATCTGGTGATTTCTGTTGTCATGACACCAAGGAGGAATTCAAATCAAGGTGGAAGCCACATGGTCTTGCTCTTCCACTTTTCTCAAGGAATATTTGACACAACTCTACAGATTTATATCCTGCTCTTACTCTTTTCTCAAGGAATGTTTTGCACAGCTCTGCAGACACTATCTCCCATGTTTCTGCTTTTCCCATAACTGTGTGCGCATTGCACCAAGAAATGTGCTCTGTCATTACTCACAAACCAGTGGATTGACCACAGTCCCACCCACTTGCAGAAACACATTTAGATAAATACTACCCTGCATTTGTATTCAACTCAGAGGGACAATAATCCAACACCAAATCAGACGGACAGATCAATGGGTTTGTGCTCCTTGCCCCGCTGCCCCCAAAGGGACCCCTTTTGGTAAGATTTCTGTCCTGGGCTATGCTGAGTTGTTACCCGGGAATTAAGTGTGTGATTGCAATCATTTTTGTGCATAATGCTATATGTAGCCAATCTGCAGTTTGTGCATTTATCATAGGCAATCTCAAAGAATATGTAGTTGTTACATGAAAATAAACCGTACTATTCATGAACCTGACTGCTTCTCTTTAATGCAACTGGACTTATAGCACATGGGCTGTTGGTGCCTCTGGTGTCAGGCCTATAGTCACGGCAATAATTGGCATACCTATTAAGAGATAAATCCAGCCAACCCTAGCTCCTCTAATCTCTGCGGACTGCAAGGGGATTCGTCTCTTACCAAATTAATTCTTCACCTTAACTGCAACATCTGCCTTTTGGTCATTTTGGACATTAATCTAAAAACAATATCCATATTCATTTTGAAGGCAAAGCAGAAACCTGTTGTACCCAGAAAAGTAAAAGTGCACTAAACCAGATGCAATTAAGACACACTTACCTTAATCTCTGGCACACCTGGGGTGCTTACTCTAGAATAACATAACCATTGGCAGGGTATAAGCATATTATAACTTTGTAATACTTATAATGGTATTTAATAATATATCCCTAAACTATAAATATATTCATTTACACATAGAATAGAATAGAATAGAATAGAATAGAATAGAATAGAATAGAATAGAATAGAATAGAATAGAATAGAATAGAATAGAATAGAATAGAATAGAATAGAATAGAATAGAATAGAATAGAATAGAATAGAATAGAATCCGTTTCAATTATTAATTTTTCTTCAGTGTTCAGTTTTGGGCTGAAAGTATAACTCAATGACTTTATTAATGAGATTTATCCAAACTGAAAAATTAGATCTGTCTTCACTAGTTACCTACTATTATTTCAGATACAGGTAAGATAGAAACTTAGTTGCAATAAAAAGCCATAGAGAATCATTCTAGTAAACAGTGATACAGTGAAACTCTACTGATAGATTATAGAATGAAGAAATTACATTTCTCAGTACTTCTGACTGTATTTTCAACAAAAGACAATTGATTTAAAGATCCTATGAAATTTTTAAGTGGAAAAAAAAATACATACTCGTAGAAGACTTAGAAGACTTTTCTCACAGCTGGACTTCTTGTATTACACGAATAAAAGAATTGAAAGAATAAGGCAAATTTGAACCCTATACTATATGAGGGAATGAAGGAGCAGAAGGAACTGTTTGTCTGAAGAGATCTACATTTTGCTTCATTATAACTTCCATGGAATTGCCCTGATTACAATTAATTGAAAGGAGAATAAGATGGGGCAGTTACCAGGCAGATATATCCGGTTGTAGCTTTTCTGATTTCTGCATAAGTATACCAATTTACACTACTTGAAATTCTTAATCCAAGCAGATTAAGTCTTCTTGAAAATAACTTTGTTTGCTTCTGCACCACTTACAAAAGAAAACAAAACAAAGAACAAAACAAAACAACACACAACCCCTCAAAAAACTGTTCCAAATTATTTGTATGCTCTTTATAGCACATTTGAAGATATAAGGGGATTACAAGTGATCAAGTTACATGACTTTGAATAATTGCTTGTCAGCTCAGTACCCATAATAAAAATTTAAGGTGTTTACCATTATTGCCAACATTTAAGGTACTTTATATCAAAGTATTTTATGCCAGAGTTGCTTCCAGCTAAGATTTCATCTGGTGAACTGAGTTAACTATCTCAATAACATATGGTAATGTGATTGCTTGTAATTTTCTGTCCCTTGCCTGAGATACTACTTAGCTGTCCTTGAAACTTAAATTGATCTTTTATGAAAAGCAAATGAGCTAGGCTTCTTTTGGTGGTTTTGTATAGCAGTTGTTATTTTCTTAAGAACTTACAGATGAAAGTATCAGTTGTTAACTTAAAATTAATATGGAACTAAAAAATTTTCCATATTTCTTATTCTGATGATACTGGCAAATCTATCTGCATGATTTTGAAGAAGTTTCCCCATTACTTTTTAGTCTTGTTTTATCCAGAGATTATAAATTTTTAGGGAAAGAATTACTTTGTACACCAAGTTGTACACTGTTCAAGTTGTGTCCCATCCCTACTGCTTAATATTCCCTTATAGTTTATACAGTTGAAGATAGGAGCATTCTGTAGAATGGAAGAGGATAGGATAGGATAGAAACAATCAGTACCTAGTAATGAGTTAACATATTTGTTCTTCCTTAGATACTGCTATATAGGAGAACTGAAAGGTTCAGCAAAAATTTCATTTTTATTTTGTAATAAAAAATAACTGGCAAGCTGTATGAAAACTATTTTTGCCATTGCTACTATTAAAATGTAAATAATTACATCAAACTTGACACAATGACATTTTGTATTGCTATTTCATTTTAATCTCAACTACATTGTTCATGTTCAATTTTCTTCTAATACTTTGGAAATTGTTTCTTTCATTTTGGAATTCTGTCACAGTCTGTGTATTTACTTTTTTTTTTTTTTTTTTTTTTTTTTTTTCCCTAGGAGTGCTCCATCATGATCCTCCAAACACTGAAACCAGTGAGAGTCTGATGGGAAGTACAGCATGTGATTGTATAGTTAAAGGTGGCATTATAGGACATGCACAAGTGGGGTGGACAGGTTATGCAAAAAACAGTAATAGAGGCATTTCTAAACACCAAATGCCTGAGTCGGTAATTCTAAAAATTATGCTGTTTAATGCACATCATTAATTTTTGAAAGTTAATTGTGTCAGGAGGGACAGACCCTCTAAGGTGACTTGCATGTGTATGATGATTCGATATGGTTGTACAAAAGTCAGATATCTTTAATGAGAAACAAAGAGCCAGGAAGGCTATAGGCATTAGGGTCTGTAGCAAGTTTTAAGATGCATCTGAGTGGCAGCACACAATGAGTAAAGGGCACTTTTCTAAGAGCACATTTACCACAGTTTGAGAGGTAGTTGAACCTCTGAACCAAAAACCCATTAGGGTGGTGAGGAAAGGCACCATTAAATAATCTCACTGAACCCTTCTCTATTAAGTAGGTATTGATCATATGCAACCATTGTTATCTAAATTGCAGACATGGAATGATGCAAAACCCATCCTACTCCTTAGCTCCAGGTGGCTGGTGCAGCAATTGTAAAGTCAGCACAGTAGGAATTTGTACCTGAGTGAAAAGAGAGAAAAAGCAACCACCTTTTCTCTTCCCCAGGCCCACCACCCCACACACATACCCAAATGTAATTTAGGATTCTCTCCAGTTGATGGAAAATATACTGTTTATATCCAGTGTGAAAGAATAACTGGACATTGCAATTTCTCCTTCAAAGGGATGAATGTTACAGAAAAATAGTGGAAGGACAGCGCGTGTGAGGTAGGATGCCTTTGAGGGACTGCTGAGCTTCTGGACATCAGATGTGATGGCCAAGCAGAGTTAACAGCCTTCTCACAGAACCACTAATGCCATGTGCAAGTACTGCAGAGGGGCTCTGCCTGTGTGATGTTGATTAAATAGAAATCACACAAAATTCTGTTGGATATTTCAGTATTAAATGCTACTCAGTAAACAGAACCAACACATAGATTTCTTTAAGTTCTGAAGAAATCCTTTGCTATACACAAACATGAGTGGGTTGTATGCTCAACTGGTGTATATCTGAGACAAAGCTCTTCTTTGAGGGCTGTGCAGGAATGGTTAGCATGAGTGTGTACCATGGATAGGGTTTTCAGGCAGGAACCAGCCAATGCCATTTGAATTCTGGGTAATTTAAATGAGTATATTATTCAGCAAAATAACTCTTTTAATCACATGTATATCTAAAGACTACAATTTCATTTTGCAAGAATTAGAATTTAAACAATGATTATTTATATCTGTTTTACCTTTGAAAAATCAGTCCATCAGAGAGGATAGAGAATTGAAATTCAGGAGACTATAGCACCACAGTGTCCCCCGTGTCTTTTCATAGAATCGTGTACATTACTATTCTGCATTAGAAAATGTGGAACTAGAGCATCCATCTTGGCAACCTTTATTCCCTAGAGAAGAAAGTAATAGACTGGGGGTATGTTGTTAAAACAAATGCTGAGGTATTTTCATGTATGTGAAAATTCTAAACTTTTCTAGCACTAGCATGATTTTTAGCTTAAGACCATATAGAGTTTAAACATCTTATAGAAAAGAGATACATTTGCTCTTTAAGGTACCTTGTTTTATTAACTCCATTTTGGTTCTAAAACCTGCATTTCTTCAATCTCAGTTCAACAGTATCCTTCCCATTTTTGTAAAGACTGCTAATTTTGCACTTAAAATTACAAAAGAAGAAATCAAAGGTATTAACAATAAATGACTTCAAGGGGAACAAAACTTTACTTTTATCTACCTGTATGATTTCATTACATAGTGATCAATAAAACAAACTTCTGTTGTGAATATGTCTTTTGTCTGTAGTGCTTATTCACTTTCATTCATGATGTATGTGTGACAGAACTAATAAGTCAAAAAATGCTTTGTAAGTGTCTTTTCTCTTATTAATGTTTTATTTTCACACTTAAAGGAATGACCTCAATGAAACAGATGATTAGAAGAGTAATCCTGCCAGTATTCTCAAAAAATTAGTAGAGTAACTAGCTGTGTTATTAGGAGCATACTGAAAAGAAAAAGCATTTGGTGAATCCAGCAAATTTTCATTTTTTTTTTACCTTCAGCTGATGTTTCAACAGCTGCAGTAACATGTGTTGCATGCAAGCTCAATTCTAGATAGTTTTTATGAGGATGTTAGTTTATGTGCTCAGGTGAACTGCAGGACTCAGAGGATAGTAATCAGTGGCATGAAGTCTAGTTAGAGGTCAGTAACTAGCACTGCAATCAGGGATCAATAGCAAGTCAGATCCCGTTTAACATCATCAATAATGATTTGGATGATGAGGCAAATGCTGTAGCCTTAGCAAGTTAGAAATGACAGAAGACTTGGAGGAGTGGATGATATGTCAGAGGGTCACACTGCCATCCAGAGGGATCTCAACAGGCTGGAGAAATGGGCTGACAGGAAACGTCATGAAATTCAACAAGGGGAAGCCCAAAGCCCTGCACCAGGGGAGGAAAAACCCCAGGCACCAGCACATGCTGGGGGCCACCCAGCTGGAAAGCATCTTGGCAGCAAAGGCCCTGGCGGTCCTGGTGGACACCAGGTTGAACAGGGGCCAGTAATGTGCCTTCACAGCAAAGGCAGCCTATGGTATCCTCGGCTGCTTTAGGAGGAGAATTGGCAGCAGGTTGAGGGAGGTGATGCTTCTGCTCTGCTCAGCACTGGTGAGGCCACACCTGGAGTCCTGAGTCCACTTTGGGGTTCCCCAGAACAAGAAAGACATGGAAACTGCATACTTCAGCAAAAGGCCACCAAGATGACAAAGGGACTGGAGCACGTCTCCTATGAGGAAAGGCTGAGAGACTGGCTGGAACTGTTCAGCCTGGAGAAGAGGAGCCTCAGGGGCATATATTACTAATGTAGAAAAATTCCTGCAGGGAGGAAGCAAATAAAATGAGCCAGGCTCTCTCCAGTGGTTCCCAGTGACAGGACAGAAGGCAAAGAGCACAAACCATAACACAGGAGTCTCCACCTGAACATCAAGAAACACTTCTACTGTGAAGGTGAACAAGCACTGGCACAGGTTTCCCAGCAAGGATGTAGAGACTCCATCCTTGGATTTGATTCAGAAACCTGGACATGGTCCTGGTCAACTGGGCAAAGGGGGCCCTGCTTGATAAGGGGGATTGGACATAATGACTTCTTAAGCACCCTTCCAACCTCAACCATTCCATGAGTTTGTGGTTAGATGCTGTTTACCTGGACTTTAGTAAAGCCTTTGACACCATTACCCACATCATTCTCCTGGAGAAACTGGCTGCTCATGGCTTGGACGGGTGCACTCTTCGCTGGGTAGAAAACTGGCCAGATGGCCAGGCCCAGAGAGCTGTGGTGAATGCAGTGTTAAATCCAGTTGGTGTCCTGTCACAAGTGGTGTTCCCCAGGGCTCAGCACTGGGGCCAGTCCTGTTTGATATCTTGATCAATGATCTGGATGAGCGGGTCGAGTACACCTCCAGTAAGTTTGCAGATGACACCAAGTTTGAGTGGGAGTGTTGATCTGCTGGAGGGTAGGAAGGCTCTACAGAGGAATCTGGACAGGCTGGATCAATGGGCCAAGTCCAACTGTAAGTTTCAACAAGGCTCAGTGCCCGGTCCTGCACTGGGGTCACAACAACCTCACGCAACGCTACAGGCTTGGGGCAGAGTGGCTGGAAAGCTGCCCGGTGGAAAAGGACCTGGGGGGTGTTGGTGAACAGCCAGCTGAATATGAGTGGGCAGTGTGCCCAGGTGGCCAAGAAGGCCAAGAGCCTCCTGGCTTGTATCAGCAGTAGTGTGGCCAGCAGGACTAGGGCAGTCACCATTCCCCTGTTCTCGACACAGATGAGGCTGCATCTCAAATACTGGGTTCAGTTTTGGGCCCCTCACTACAAGACAGACATCGAGGTGCTGGAGCGTGTCTAGAGAAGAGCAACAAAGCTGGTAAAGGGTCTGGAGAGCAAGTCTTATGAGGAGCAGCTGAGGCAACTGGAGGTGTTTAGCCCAGAGGAAAGGAGGCTGAGGGGAAACCTGATCGCTCTCTGCAACTACCCGAAAGGAGGCTGTAGAGAGGTGGGGGGTCGGTCTCTTTTCCCAAGTAACAAGCGATAGGATGAGAGGAAATGGCCTCAAGTTGCACCAGGGGAAGTTAAATTGGATATTAGGAAAAATTTCTTCACCGAAAGGGTTGTCAAGCACTGGAACAGGCTGCCCAGGGAAGTGGTGGAGTCACCGTCCCTGGAGGTATTTAAAAGACATGTAGGCATGGTGCTTAGGGACAGGGTTTAGTGGTAGGCTTGGTAGTATTAGGTTAATGGTTGGACCTGATGTTCCTAAGGGTCTTTTCCAACCTAAATGATTCAGTGATTCTATAATTCTACCTTTCTTTATAAATTTTTCAGAGGCACTTTGGCCTGGTAAACAATCATTAGCAACATTAGAGTCTGTGTGAAGTAGACTTAAATATATAGCCTGAATAGCACTTTAAAATTAGTGCTTAGTCTACTTTACTACTCTCCATAGTTCTTCTAGGTTTGCTGTCTAACAGCATCCTTTCCTGGCCCTCATAAAACCTAAGCTTTTGCTGGAGGTCCCCTAATGTCATATAATGCGATATCTGTACAAAGCTGGAAGCAAGGATACATGATATTTAAAAAGACTACTTTTTTGATTTGGAATTTAAAATAATGGAATGCTTTTCAGATAAAGGACAGCATTCTTAAAGAGAGAAGCTGAAGGACTCCAGATGTCTACTAAAGGATTTCATTAGTCTTGAGTTTCCAATGAACAGAGGAAGCAAAATCACTGAAAATCTGCCAGTGAAGAAGAGACACACTTCCTCTTCAAATGGTGCCACTACTGGGAATGTTGTTAATAGCATCTAAACCTGAAATATTCTAGGGGAAAAAAACCCAAAACATAACAAGAAAAGAATTTCACTGCCATGGGAACAATATACTCAACACTCACTCAGCTGGCTACAGACCAAAACAATTTTATTTAATCTATGACTGACCACTGAAAAAGCTCTGACTGCTACAATACCCTGGCTCAATTTAGTATTTCGATTGCATATTCTTGCTATATCCTTGTATGGATTGCAATCCTAATACCTTTATTTCTGTCAAAGGATTGTTAAGGTTCAAGAAAACCAATTATTGTGGTTTAACCCCAGCTAGCAACTAAGCACCATGCAGCTGCAATGTCACTCCTCCCCAGACACGCCCCAGGGGATGGGGAGGAGAGCTAGAAAAGAAGTAAAACACATGGATTGAGGTAAGAACAGTTTAATAACTGATATCGTTATCATTATTATTATTACTAATACTATTACTACTAGTATTATTATTACTATAGTTTACAATTACTATATTATTAATTATATTGCAATAGCAATAGCAATAGCAATAGCAATAGCAATAGCAATAGCAATAGCAATAGCAATAGCAATAGCAATAGTAATAGTAATAGTAATAGTAATAGTAATAGTAATAGTAATAGTAATAGTAATAGTAATAGTAATAGTAATAGTAATAGTAATAGTAATTAAAAGGAAGATAAAAAGAGAGAAAAATAAACCCCAGGAAATGCAAGTGCTGTTCAGTGCAACTGCTCACCACCCTCTGACCAATGCCCAACCAGTCCCCAAGCAGCAATTGGACCCTCCTGACCAACTGCCCCCATTTTCTGTACTGAGCATGACCTCTATAGTACGGAACAGCCCTTTGGCTAGTTCGGGTCAGCTCTCCTGGCCATGCTCCCTTCCAGCTTCTTGTGCACTTTCTCACTGTCAAATCATGGGAAACTGAAAAATCCTTGACTTAGGATAAGCATTACTTAGCAACAGCTGAAACATCAGTGTGTTATTGTTGTTCTCATACTAAATCCAAAACACAACACAGTACAAACTACTAGGAAGAAAATTAACTCTGTCCTAGCCGAAACCAGGACAACAATGTTGCATTGTTTACACTTTACAAACTGCTTATCTTAGCTATTTATATTCAGAAATTTGGTAGACAAGACTGAATTTTATTTCCTGTAGGCTATCAAGGTAGTCAGAGCTGCTTTCTTCACGAATCTTCAGACTTTAAATAAGCTAAAGTTAGATTTTGCTTATGGTCTTTGATTATGAAGGTGTTAATAACTTCAGCATTTTTTCTACACTTTATTAAAAAATGTTGATCTCTCTGCCACTCTGCCTCTATTTTTCCTTAGACCATCATTATCTCTCTGTTTAATACCAGCATCAACAATGCGTGCAACCAAGTTCATGTCTATTACAAAAATCCATCTGATTTACTCTCTTCTCCAGCAATATGTGCCTATGCCATAGGTACCTTTCTGTGTAATAGAACTGTCATAAATAGAAAGAAAGCTAAAAAGAGATTATATTGCAAGTTGGACTAGATATTAGGAAAAAAAAAATCTTACCATGAAGGTGGTTAAGCACTGTAACAGGGTGGTGAAACAGGTTGGGATAATATTCACCCTTGGAGATATTCAGAACTCACTTGGACAAGGCTGTGAGGATGTTCAAAAACTGCAACAACTAAAACAGATTTCCCAGAGAGATTGTGAAGTCTCCATTCTTGGACATATCTAAACCCTGACTAGACAAAGTCCTGACAACAGAATCAAGTTGACTCTGCTTTGAGTAGAGGGGCTGTCATAGGTGATCTCCAGATGCCCCTTCCAACCTCTGCTATTCTGTGATTCTCTTATTAGGCTGACAACATGTATAGTGGGTTTTTTGGTTGTTGTTCTATCATTTTATTCTTTTACTACTCCTTTTGCACTCCAGGTTGACCTGAAGGTGGCTTTTAGGAGATGTCTTAGACAGAGAAACACCCACAGAGATTCATTTTAGAATTACCCAAATTACTGTTTGTCCAGAATTGAAGGGTTTCATAGTATTTTTCTATTAACTTTACACTGATCTTTTTTTAGTGATTTAGATAACATTCAAATTAGAAGCATTATCCCAAAATGAAATCAAAGCCTTTGTATCAGATACTGAAATTAGTATTACTGTTTTTTCAAAGCTTTCCCCTTTTTGGTAGAAATGATTTGTTGAATGTTATCTAAATCCATAGATTTTAGGCACCGTCCAGATTACATTTTTTTCAGAAAAACATATTACATACCTTAAAAATTGAAAGTTTGGGTTGTAAAAAGAGCCATGCATTTAGAGATAATATTTCTAAAGACTGGATTAGATAATGATTATATCCTTGCAAACCATCTCTATTGTTTTGTCTTTCTGTTGTAACATAAAGTATTATAGTCTGTTACAACAAGAGCTTTGAAGATAGACGTGCTTAGGCTGACATGATTAAGACACTGATAATAATGCATATTCAGGACCTGAACCATTATCTTTCCCTTCTATCACTGTATTAAAATTTCCATTGACATTTGTCTTTTAGAGATTTTCATCACATAGCATACGTTAGAAATAATTGGAAAGAACTTAGTAAAGCAAAATGCTTCCAGTATATAATAATATAGTTGACAGTGTTGGGTCAAGCAATTAATAATATATAACCCTGGCTAGGTTTAAAAAGATGCATTAAATAATAGAAAAAGTAAATTAAATGCATCTGATATTAAAATGGTTCCTTTAGTGAACAATTTACTGAAATATTAAAGTGGTTGTAATCTGTGTAAGGACATTGAGCCATGAATTGATAGCAAGGGTCAAATTTAACTGAGATTTACTTCAATTGACAGAGTCAGATTTCAATGGAAATAACTTGTATGTCATCATATCAAATGGTAGAAACTTGAAGCTGGTGTTTTGAGCCAGAAGTAGAAGGAGATCTGGAAAACAGAATGTAGCTAATCTTTGGGTGTATACTTTATTAACATGAGGCATCTCCAAAACTTTTAAACCTCTCAAGACACCTATATATATTGGTATTTAGAGATACAACTGAAAATTTATGAAGGAGATTCATAGAAGCACAGTCCATTAGTTTCTTAAACCTCTCACAGCATCCCTGTAGGTTAGATTCTTCACAGCAAAGAACTATGCATTTTTTGAGCATATCTGTGTAGATGTTAAACTTATATCTTCTGGATTTTTTCTGTCTAAAAACATCAATTATAATTGTTCACTCTCTATATTCTGAATATTTTTGTCAAGAAAAATGGGCTAAAGCAAGAAAGGCCATTTACAAAAACCTCTTATTATTTCTGGATATGTTGTTTGTATTGTATTACATTGTCTTTTGTTAGGTTCTCTTATTAGAGTCAAAGCAAATCGATTTTAAGATATAGCACACTACACAAGTATAACATTTGAAAACCACTTGAAACTGCTTAGGCAGTTGGTAAATAATCATACCATGGACTACATAAGCTCTCTTCTAAAAAGGAATTAAAGTTTAATACAGAAGAGAGTAACTTCTTGAAGTCAAATAAATGTGAATATATAATCATTTTTTTGCATTGTGGTCTTATTTTAACTTAATTTTAATTTGTAGCCTAGCCTTAAGATGAAAACTGAAGAAACTCAAGTGTGAGCTTCAGAAGTGTTGTACATCCCACAACACACCTCTCCATTACATTTTTATTTTTGTGCATAATCATTTAGTTCTAAAGCACCGAACAGAAAGAAAAACTTTGCATGTTCTGTAGCTCACAATCCACCAAGCAGCCCCAGAAGTAAAAAGAGCAGCCCACAATTAAGGTCTAAGAAGAAAGATGTTTCTACCTTTCTCTGACCACAATTACCAAATCAAGATTTAACGCTAGCTGTTTTTACAAGAAACCACAGCTATTGTGAATCCTCAGGAAGGTACGCTGGACAGAAATGGCAGGCTCCTTTCTAAGTTGCCATGGGTTGACCCTGGCTGGGTGCCAGGTGCCCACCAAAAATGCTCTGTCACTCCCCCTCCTCAGCTGGACAGGAGAGAGAAGATATAACGAAAGGCTTGTGGGTTGAGATAAGGACAGGGAGATCACTCAGGAAGTACCATCATGTGCAAAACAGACTCGACTTGGGGAAAATTAATCTAATTTACTACTAGTCAAATCAGAGTAGGGTAATGAAAAATAAAACCAAGTATTAAAACACCTTCCCCACATCCCTCCCTTTTTCCCAGGCTCAGCTTTACTCCCGATTTCTCTCCTTCCTTCCCTCCAGCAGCACAGGGGGGCAGGGAATGGGAGTTGCTGTCAGTTTATCAACCGTTGTCTCTGTTGCTCCTTCCTCCTCAGGGGAAGGACTTCTCACACTTTTGCCCTGCGTCCAGCATGGTTCCCTCACGCGGGCAGTAGTCCTTCAGGCACAGACTGCTCCAGTGTGGGTCCCCCACAGAGTCACAAGTCCTGCCAGAAAACCTGCTCCAGCTTGGGCTCTTCTCTCCACTGGGCCACAGGTCCTGCCAGGACCCTGCTCCAGCATAGGCTTCCCATGGTCTCACAGCCTCCTTTGGGCATCCACCTGTTCCAGCATGGTCTTCACAGGCTGCAGGTGGCATCTGCTCCACCAGTGACCTCCACAGGCTTCAGGGCACAGCCTGCCCTTTCACCACAGGCTTAAGGGGGGTGTCTGCTCTGATGCTGGAGCACCTCCTCCCCCTCCTTCTTCACTGACCTTGGTGTTTGAAGAGTTGTTTCTCTCACATATGCTTCTCTCACTGTTGGCTGCAATTTTTCCCCCTTTCTTAAATATGTTATCCCAGATGCACTACCACCATTAATGATGGGCTCGGCCTTGGCCAGCAGCACGTCCATCTTGGAGCCATCTGGCATTGGCTCTATGGGACAAGGGAGAAGGTTCTAGCAGCTCCTCACTGAAGCCAGATCTGTAGCCCCCCCACTATTAAAACCTTGCCACACAAACCCAATATATAAGTTTATGTTAATTGACAGTAAATTAAATTAATTAAAAATCACCGAGTTCAAACTTTTTTTGCCAGCAACACAAGGCCATGATGACCTGTGTATTGCAGGGTCAAACTCTTGTAATGAGCAAACAGGTCAAAATATCCCCTAAGCCAGTAGCAGATCTGTGCACTCTATAACAGGGACATACTTGGCTTGTTGCTTGTTCTCAGAAATGCACAGACATTGCTCCATCTCTCCTGAATTGTATGGGAAACTCTACCCCAAACCGTAATAAACCAAAACAAACAGCCACTTCAAACAGGAAGTCATCACTCCAAAACATTTAGTATTTCACATGAAAAAAAAATTAAAACCAGCAACTGACTGTATCATGGTGATCTGTAAAACATTTTCCTGATGTACAAGGGCACGGTCAAACAACCTGATAGTCTAGGTTAAGACTATTAAAACTATGAAATCTGTTAAAAAGAAATATGTCTGCAGATAGCAGATATACAGTGTTTAGATGAAGGTAAATTTCTGTCTGGTACAGCAAGATCATTTCAAGCTTGGATCGTATTTTCAAAATGTCTAGCAGTTCAGAGGCCAGAACATTTCAGAAATGTGTTCATATTAGTTCTGGTATAAAACAGCATAGAAAAGTTTACACATGCAAACCTGCATAAATCCAAACACTAGCCACCTTAGGAATGATGAGATAAAATGTTCTTTGATGTTCTATTCATTAGATCCATTGGCAAGTGGAAGATAGTTTTAAGAGGAAAATATATTCTAATAATAACTAAGGCTTCAAAGACACAGTAGGAAAGGTAATTGTTCAAGTATTTTATGTGCTCTCTCTTTTTTTTTTTTTTTTTTAAGAGTAGAATTCAAACAAAGAATAATAATGTTGAAGTACATTTTCTGAGGGCAAAAGTAAAATGTCTTTTGTACAGACAATTTTACATAACAATGGTCATGATATACATAGGAGCAGAAGACTCTATTTGGTGTTGTCAAATATTGGCTAAAACATGAAGTGAGAACAAAAATACAGTGTCAGCAAAAAAGACAGAAGCAACTTTAATGAAAATATATTTCTGAAGTACATTCATCCATTTATACAGTGATCTAAATGAGCATTGTTGAATTTTCATTAGTTTATAGAACCCTTAGGCCATGTGACTAGTACTACAAATCCAGCAATACACTTCAGAGGAGCTTTTCTGGTTATATCATTAATGTCATATTTAATTTATGTTTATGCCGTGTAATTAAAGCTTTTTTAAAATTTTCCATATTTTAAAATCAAACATACGTGTTCACACAGTTGCAAATTCATACATGTTCACATACCTACAAATTCATACTTACAGCAGGCTCAGTGAAGCATATTGTTAAGGATTTAGATGGTTTTTAATCTCGAGCACTCTCTGCAGTTGTCATTTTCAACAAGTTAATTCTTGCAGTCTGGGATCTTATCACCTTGCTACTTATTCTTCTGGCTGGATAACTTCAAGCCTCTCATGCAATAGAACTGAGCACATACTCTTCGAGGATTATTACATTATCTCCTTCCTAGATCACTGTTTCACCTCTATTGCTGTAACATTTCACTTTTCTGTAGAAAAAGTCTGTATTTTTTTCCCATTAGAAATCCATCAAATACAGGCTTACTTTTAATATTTCACATTATTCAAATCTGAAAATCCTTTCCACCGCCATTGCTCTCAAAGGACTATTTACTTGAAAATATTGCTAAGGTGTTAAATTCTCCTTATGAGTTTTGAGACAAATGTATGTATTTATGGAGGAAAAATCCAATCATGCAGTAGTTCTCTATAAAGGGCTATAAGTACTGAACAGTAGAAGCTTGTGTTTTCCATAAGGTTAGTCTTGTGGGAGAGAATGAGAGGCAAAACCACGTTAAAGGCCAATAAGAACTGAATTCATTTAAAGCTCCCCATAAGTTTTATCAGAGAAGTAATTTAAAAATAATAATAAAAAAAAAAAGAGCCTACTTGTGTCTTTTAAAAAGACAATAAACATCCATGATACTGCTCTGTAACTGTAGCTTCTTCTTGGTTTTGTATCCCTTCTTCTTTCAAACTGAATATTTCTGAGCTTATTTCCAGCATGATCTTTGTTAGAACCGGGCTTCTGCCTCAGCAAATTTCTAGGTACATCAGCCAAAGCGCTTCTGAATATGTATCTTCATATGGTGAAACCTGGGATATTTTAAAAATGAAACCAAATTGCCTTTAAGCATAAGTTTGGTTTGAAAGATTTATATTTGTTTGTTTCCCTGTCTCCAGTCTCCCAGAACTGTAGCCTGGTGGTGAAAATGCAGTGTGAATTGTGCTGATCAACTTGTTTATGTGAGCTTAAAGCTGTTTTCTATGAATCGGCATTGACAAGTTCAGGCTAATTGATCTTGTAGAAAGTTTCCCTTCAGCTCTTTATTATTCTCTGTCAAATGGTTTCAGTAAAATCACTGAAAAATTTTACTACTGATAATTACATTATTAATAACCCCTACTAATATAGGAATAACAATTTCTGGACAGTTGAATCCACTTTCAGGAACAATGCCTTGGGTTTGACCCTCTGATTTTGGGATAGCTTTTCAGAACCAGTATCTTCAGGCAAAAAGAAGTAAGAGTAAACAAACAAACAAAAAAAAAGCAACACCCAAATATCTTAAAACTAAATTATTGTCCTATGACTGCAAAAGTGTCCCTACTACATTGTGAATTCAAATGTCAATTACTAGGGGCTTTATAAACATTTGACCAGCTACAGAGTAGCTGAGGAGCGAAGAACAGATACTGCAGAATCTGGCCAAAATCCAATTAAGAAAAAAAAACAATTTACCTATTTCATTCAGCTGCAGATATTCCAAAGCAGCCCCAGGGAAAATGCTGAGTAATCTTGCTGAAGCAAGGTCAACATGATACAATAATTTGGCCAAGAGGGCACTCACTTTAGCAGGAGGCAGATCTTCTGCACATTAACTTTCAACAAACCTGAAGTGCTTTAGGCACACTACACTGAAAGAGGTAACCACTGGATGGTTTCTGGCTGTTGTATTTACATTTCTACAATTTAAAATACAATAAAAGTATCTTCTTATTGGGAGAAGTCTAAAAGTAATTGCTTCAGATATGGTTGGTTAAAGACAAAAAATCACACCATAGATAAAACACAGCAATACTTTAAAATGATGGACTAATTAAGTTTCTAGGTATCTGTGATGTTGAACAGTAAGAAAAAGTGAAGTGAAGGTTCATGATTTAGGTTACATAAAACATTACTTCATTAAGTCTTACAATGATCAGTGAGGGCTGTGCCAGTTCTGTTGTAACCTTCAATGAACACTATCTGGAGTATAATGTGTACAAAATACTTGAATTAATTCACTCCTACAATCTATGAATTTTTGACAGAGAAGGAAAAGAAAGGTATATTTCAGGTTTTTTAGTTAGTTTTTGACTTCATAGTACCAAGAAGAGAGAGTATAATTTTTATTTTCTTCTGTGTGTGTACACAAGTGTATATAAGTGTAAATTAGATAATTGGCTAGTCTGACTTCTCATATATGACTTTCAAAAGCTAAGCTGAGATATCAATTGCATAAGAAAGAACTGGAATTTAGTGACACTAAATTTGAGGAGTCAGACAAAACTGTTCAGGGAAAAGTTTTGAATTTAGAATTAAATTAAATAGACACTTTGGTCTTATCATGCATTTGTATTTCAGAGTTGTGCATGCAGTCATTTTAGACTGTACACATATATCTACTGTATAGATATATATATAAGCTCTACATATATATCCACACCTTTCTATGTATACATGCTTATATATGCGTGTCTCAACTAAGGAATCATTTAGTTCCAAATTTTGAGATGAAGAAGTACGTTAAAATTTGTCACAATATGAGTGGGTCTGCCCTCATTTTCACAGATGCCCTTGCTGAATACTAGTCAGTAACCATAGCGTGAACAAGTGAAATTCATCAAACCAAAGTCAGTGCTGCTTTTTTTCTCAGGGCATTTGTAAACCTCTTTTTGTTGTCATTCAACCAACACCACACAGAAGTCTGTCAGTCCCATCCTTGTATCTGTGATTTGGAACAACTGCTTTGGAAAGTCCAACTGAAATGCTCGTCTCCAAAAATGATCTGGTGAAAAGTCTAAAGCTTGCTGGTATTTGTAATCTCTGATTGAATGTAATTAATGTGAACTTCAGGAAGAATCATAGTCAAATGGTCATATAACTGACTTGCATATACTTTTGTAGATGACAGGCTAATTAAAAACTTAGACACCATGCGAGTCACTATCAGAAAGAAATTATAATGAAACACTGGTTTTACTTTTCACAAACTTTGCATTTCTTCATTTAATATAAAGCCCATAATGTAATGTTATCTGTTTTTGACAAGCAGTATCAGGAAGAAAATTTACACATTTCTGATGTAAAACCCCTTTTTTTAAGAGATAAACACAGTGATGATGAGGAGGGATACAAAATAATATAATTTTAAATGTTCGCAGTATTAGCTTTATTAGAAACAGCACAATAAATAACACATTATTAGGCATTGACTTGTTTTCAATCTTGTGTTGTCCCATGAGCTATTTAGTTGCCTTCAGGGCCTACAAGAATTTGCAATATCTCTTTATTTTTTTCAGAAACTTACTCTTCTGCATACATCTAAATCCGTTTCAATGAAAAAAAAAGGATTATTGTTAGAACTTATAAAAATATCATCTTGAAATAAAGTGGATGTCAATCTTTATCTCAAAAACAAAAATATTTCTTCAAGTGAATTGCTGTTGGGTTTTTTATACTCAGTACTGTAGACTAAATTAAAAGTTTAACCAACAAAATATCACTTGTAATACTTTGGTGGCACAGAAAATTAAGGGTTATCAGAATCCAGCCCTTTGGTAGGAAGCAGTCATACTGATACCATTGGAGCCATTTTTATAGGAAAATGCTGTTCAGCATAAGCAGAGACTGTCTTCATGCCAGTCAGTGAAGCACAATCACAGACATATCATGCTTTACACTTGAAGATTGCCATTAACAGCGCTGAGAAGAACAAATCAAACGTATCATAGTCTCCCTATTCAGAAACCTTTATATATATGTATTCATTCAGACGATACCTGAAACCAAAGATTATCATATCCTTGACTTGGTGGAGGATGCTGCTGTCTTTTACCAGGAGGAACAGCAATCCAAATATGGTTGTGTCTGACCTGTTAATAATTTCCTTGCATTTATGCATAGATTCTAGGTGTCATGGATAAATCTCTCCAAAATGTAAACTGTGAAATACAATGCACTATAAAAAACCCTTAATAAGGGCTATTATAAACATATCTTTTTCAGTCTCCTGAGAGGATGGATTCATACAAGATATCTTCATGATCTCTCTTACAATCTGCCTACAGCATGATTGACTGGAAATAGTACCGTCTTGTTAGGGAACACCAGAAAAAAAACAACAAACAAACCAAAAAAAAAAACCCAAAACACAAACAATATAAATTGCACAGCCTTTTAAAAAACTCTTGGATGACCTTTTTGCACAGAAACTTATTTTCAGTAGGGGCCTAACAGGTGACATACTAATCTTCCTGCTACTGAACGCAACTAAAGAATGATGAAAGGGCAGAAATTCTCACATTTTCAGTATGCAAAAAGCAAACAATTTTTATTCCTGTCACTCATTTTGAGGAATTCAATAGAGAGTGACTGGGTTAAAGGGAGGGAGTTTACCTGAATCAAGATGCTTGTGATTGATAAATAATCTAAAAACCAGAGATTTTAATCTTATTCACTAAGTGTAGATACCTCAAGGCCAATATTCATCCATATAAACATTGTAGAACTAACACTGTTTGACGAACCAAACACAATTATCATTTAAAACAGATTTCCGAGGGAGAACACAATAAAGTTAAGTACCACAGTAATACCTAGCTGGAATATTTCTTATTCAGAGGCTGAAATCTATAGATAGGATACCTTTTCTTTCCTGTGTCTCTTTAGTTGCTATTATGACTAATACAAAATTCTGGGTTTTTTTGTAAAGAGTGAATCTATATACAAGATCTGTAGCTACATTTATTTCCTTTTCTCCTTTCAGATAACAGCTTGAAAACTGAGGAACTGATAAAAGAATACAGAATTATTTAATTGTTGTCCTGATTTCTGCTAGGATAGAGTTAATTTTCTTCCTAGTAGCTTGTACAGTGCTGTGTTTTGGATTTAGTATAAGAATAATGTTGATAATACACTGATGTTTTAGTTGCTGCTAAGTAGGACTCATCCTAAATCAAAGATTTTTCAGTTTCCTGTGCTCTGCCAGTGAAGAGGTGCACAAGAAGCTGGGAGGGAGCATGGCCAGGAGAGCTGACCCGAACTGGCCAGAGTTATTCCATACCATAGGAGTCATGCTCAATATAGAAACTAGGGGCAGTTGGCCAGGTGGGGCCGATTGCTGCTTGAGGACTGGTTGGGCATCAGTCAGCGGGTGGTGAGCAATTGCATTGGGCATCACTTGCCTTTTTTGGGTTTTATTTCTCTCTCTTATGTTCCCTTTATTTACTATTATTGCTAGTATTATTATTTATATAATATAATGTAATATAATGTAATATAATATAATACAATATAATATAATATAATATAATATAATATAATATAATATAATATAATATAATATAATATAATATAATATAATATAATATAATATAATATAATATAATATAATATAATATAATATAATATAATATAATTAATATAATATAATTAATATAATATAATATAATATAATATAATACACATAACATAATATAACGTAACATAATATAATGTAATATAATATATAATTATTACATATATTATTAAATTATTATATTTTATTTACATTATTAAGCTGCTCTTATCTCAAGCCATGAGTTTTCCTTTTTTTTCTTTCTGATTCTTCTGACCATATGACCAGAGTGACGTAGGGGGGAAGGAAGCAGCTACATAGTGTTTAGTTTCCAGTTGGGATTAAACCATGACAACTGTCTATGATTTGGACCACAAGAAAAAAGCAAAAATAAAAGATACACTGTTTGTAAAAGAAGTGTATGCTCTCCTTCCTGTTCCACAACTCCTGAATACTATTTCACGTGGAGTCTCAGACATGATGTTCTGTATGTATGTATGAAAATGTTGTGGTGCCAGGTGAGAGAGGAAGCAGTGTTTTTTGATGATCTTCAGAAGCCACAAATAGGCAGAAGAATCCTATAGTTGAATTATAGCCCAGTCTGACTGAGAACCAATACTACTGCAAACAAACAAAAATATAATAGAAAAAAAAAAGCGTATATTTTTAAAAGCTGGCCTTTTTCTTTGTGCTTATGCCATACAAACTTAAAGTAGTACTTCTCCAGTTAAAAATAAATTGCTGTAACTGTACATTAAAGTAGGGTTACTATTTTTTTTTTTTTTTAAATCATCTAGCAAATAAAAGTATATAAACCCAAACACATTGTATGTGAGAAAACAGGACTTATTACAGAAGAATTTACACTGCCTCATATCTGACATGACTGGTTCCAAGTGTCCACCACTCCATTCCCATCACACTGCATTCAGGGTTCGTACGTCAGCATGGTAACTGGAAGATCAGTAGGAGAAACATTTCAATACACTCATTGAGGCTTATTTTCACCAAATCTACTCAGCTGAATGTTGGACTGAAAATGTTGTCCCTTTTGTATAAACAGTGAGAAACACTGACTTTACATAAAATTTCAGATGGGTCTACTAATTTCCAGAGCATAAATCAAATAGGAACATAGCAACAGAACATGGATAAGGATTTTCCCAGAAGATTGAGATGACCCATGAGACCTGGTCAATTATATGCCTTCTTGAGGGCAGATATGCCAGAATCTAAGCATATGTCATAGAATGGTTATGGTTGAAAGTGACCTTTAAAGATCATTGAGTCCAACACCCTGCCATGGGCAGAGTTGTCTTTCACAAAGAATTATAAATAGTTTCAATTGAAAGGGGCCATAGAAAAACTGTTATAACTTCTAGCAGTTTTTAGGCAAAAGGAGCCTTGCACTGATTGTTCAAGAAAATCCCAGAAGCTTTTGCTATGTTACTTTACTACATTTCATTTCTCCCCATAAAAGTCCATCCTTATTCTTGCAGCAACTGGACCACTAGTGCAAGGTGACAGCACTTAGAATTTTGCCCTCATGCACAGAGGTAGTTTTGCATGTGTCATTTAGTCAGTCCTACAAGAATTCTGTCAGAAAGTTGTGCTCTTCCATAACCTCCTGAATTAATTTACAGAGAGATTTCAAATGAGTAAATTAAATCCTTATGAGGTTTTTTACAGTAAGAGTCATTTAATTAGGGTAACCCAATTGGTCAGCTCCAGGTTGGATCCAATGTTATTTAGCCTGACAACATTTTTTAGGGGAAATTTCACTTCCACTTCCATTACATAACAGAGAAAAAATGTGAGCCATGCCTCTGACTACATCTTCACTGGGGACAAACTGACAGACTCCACCCAGAACACTATAGGATTCTCAGCTCCAAGTATTTGACTAAAAACTTTGTTGTTCCAAGGTGTATCAGAAGGTACATCTCCAAGACATCTACATCTTAAAGCAATTAATAATGATTTGTCATCCTTCTAGCTATCTTTCTAGCACACTTCCTAAATTCTTTAGAGTCTAATTCTGTAATCATTAATGGTATTATATAGCTCAAAGGAAAAAAAAATAGTGTAACTGGAAAAGTATTTTTTACTTAGTATGATTATGAGTTATAAATAAGATAGTTGGATTCTTAGTCACCCATATAGACCCAGTCATTTACATAAATAATTCATTTTTTTCATAGATTCGTGACATAAAAAAAGTATTTTACTTTTTTATCCCAAGATGTCTAATATACCAATAATAAGTTAATTCTAGTAAGATGGAACACATTTTCAATTAGCCATTCATAAATATCTTTAGATTTTACTTCAGATGAAACCAATATTGCATGCCAAACTGTAAATTCATGTGCACTGTTTATCAATTGCTTTATACAATATAGGATAATTTGTTATACTTTTACATTATCTTAGTGTAATTCTCATTCCTCACAACCAAAATTTAAATATCTAAAAAAGCCATTTCTATCTGAAATACTTAAAGTGCAATAAAGGAGCCAAAGGTTTATGTCAGTTTGGTCATTTCTGAGAGTCGGTAAGATTAGGATTCATGTTTGAAAATGTTTTGTTTCTTCCATATGTTGTGTCTGTAATATTCACCTTCCAAAGAAGGAGTGAAGTCAGGCTTTTAACTGTAATAGACTCTCCTGTACGCAGGGATGAAGAATCAGTCTCAGCATGCTTCACCCAGTGTAAGTCTACTACTTGTGGTAGCAATACTTGCACTGTATTGCTAAAGCTAATGTAACAGTGCAAGTGGAGTCATGAGATACCTACTACATCTCTTGGATGCAGGAGTTGAATGCACCATTAGCAAGTTTGATGATGATACCAAACTGGGAGGTGCTGTTGACTGTCTGGTGGGTCAAGAGGCCTTTCAGAGGAATCTGGATACATTGGAACATTGGGCAATTACCAGTGGCATGAAATTTAAGAAGACCAAAGGCCAGATTCTGCACCTAGGACAGAGTAATGGCAGGCATAAGTCTAATTTGGGAGAGGAGTGGCTGGAGAGCAGCCCTGTAAAAGGGGTATGGGGGTGCTTCTCAGTAGCAACTCAGTAATGGCCAGCTGCATGCCCTGGTAGCCAAGATGGCAAACCGCACCCTGGGGTGCCTCAGGCAGAGCATGACCAGGCGGCCAAGAAGGGATTGTCCCGCTGTGTTCAGCGTCGGTGAGGCCTCACCGGCAGCATCGTGTGCCACACTGGGCCCCACCATTTGAGAAGGATGTGAAGGTCCTTGAACGCATCCAGAGGAGGGCAACAACAAAGTTGGTGGCAAGGCTGGCAGGCATGTCCTGTGAGGAGTGGCTGAGGACTCTGGGTTTGTCTATTTTGGAGAAAAGGAGACTGAGGGGTGATCTCATTGCTCTCTGCAGCTTTCTGAGGAGGGGACATGGAGAGGGAGGTGCTGAGCTTTTCTCTCTGGGATCCAGGGACAGGATGAGTGGGAATGGCCCAAAGCTGTGTCAAGGGAGGTTCAGCCTTGACATTAGGAAGCATTCTTTTACCAAGAGGGTTGTCAAACCCTGCAACAGGCCTCCTGGAGAATAATGGTCGATGCCCTAAGCCTGCCAGTGTTTAAGAGGCATTTGGACAATGCCCTTAATACCATGCTTTAACTTTTGGTGATCCCTGAAGTGGTCAAGCAGGTGGACTAGATGGTTGTTTTAGGCCACTTCCAATTGAACTGTTCTACTCTACTCCTATTCTATTCTATTATATGCTGCTACAAATGAACACATTTTAGAATGCAGACATATGAACTGATGTAATCTTGCTTGGAGAAACTTTATCCACAATCCTGATGGCTTTTAGTATCTCAGTTGGGAGACACTATGATTGCAATGTGACATCTCTTAGAAAGAAGGCAATCAATATAGACAAGATCATTGCAACATGCAAGGAATACAGGTATTCCACCTTTCAAAAAGGTTCAGAACAATTCAGCTTTGTTCCATAACAGAATACAAATTATAATCTCATCATATACATTTCACAAAGGAAAATGTATAGTTTAAATAATTATGGCAGTCAGTAATTTTTTTCTGAATATTTTTTACAATATCTATTCATAAAAACAAATATATGTTCTTTAACATCTCAACAGTATCCATTGTTTCCAATTGGTTTTAACTACATATTAAGATCACATTACTGCAAACTGATAACACAAATGCAGCTCTCTTATTAATGATTAATCTAAGTGCGCCATTTCATGGACTTGTTGTTAGAAGAGTTTTAATCTACCTAAAACCTCATCGATTTATTTCATTAGTTGCTAATGCAAGCTTCCTTGAATTTTGAATTATATGCATACTTCTTTAATGGATGAATAAACAGTACAAAGTGCACTGAAGCCAAATCTCTTGAGATGGATGGGCTCCAGTACAATTCAAATCAGCAAGATGTTTCCACTGATGTCTATCATAGGATCTATACAAAATCAAAAGAAGGCACTGTACTTTGAAGCAGACGACAGAAAGAGAAGTGATGAATCTGGTGACATCAGTAGTTTAAACTCACAGTCTTTACAGGGTAGTGGTTAAAATATACACATCTATACATACAGGGCAATTATTGATTTATATACACAATAACAAAATTAATGTGCATACTTCTGCTTTTTGGCCTTGCTAAAGTCATTATCTTACTTACATTATCAAATTACTCTGTGGCTGATTTTCTATTATTTCTAGTATTTTAGAGGTACAGAATAGAATATTTAAAAAAATATATAATTGTATCACTAAAGCAATATATAGGAAGAATATTTTTCCACTCATTACTTGAATAAACCAAAAATTATTAAACCATAAATTATAATTCTTTATACATTACATTACAATAGGTATAATAAAGTTATGATAAATTGTATTAAAATATGAATTTTAAAATGCCTGTTATTATTTCAAGTTATATTCACTGTGCTTTATTAAAAGTTGCAGGATAGAAAAAGCTTGACTTCAGCAATAAAAAGATAATTGTAAAAATATATCCCAAGAACTGGCTATGACAGGAGCTAGAAAAAAGTCTTATGAAGTAAAGAAATTTTCTGGCCCTTTTTTTGACCCATATGCCCATCACACACAGTATACAACTACTCACTGTGCTTGAATATTTTCCTTACATCTCCTGGCATTAGTACTTTCAGTTGCTAGGGAGCACTGCAACATCAGCTGAATGCAGTGCTGTCATGGTTTGAGCCTGGTTGGCAGCCAAACACCACACAGCCACTCTCTTCTCCCTTCTCTTCCAGCAATGAGAAGGTGAAAATCAGCCAGGCTTGGTGTTTGACATAGGACTGGGAGGGGCAAGTCACCCATTATGGTCACGAGCAAAAAGCAGAATCATTAGAGGAAGATAAAAACCCCATGCATTTATTACAGACACTAAGAAAACTTAACAGAATAGGACAGTGAGAAGCATTGTCACATCTTGAAAACACCTTCCCCCCACCCCTCCCTTCTTCCCGGGCTCAGCTCTGCTCCCTATATCTCTACCTCCTCCCCCAGTGGCACAGGGACAGGGAATGGAGGGTGCAGTCAGTGCTGCCACTTCTTCCATTTTCAGTGGGGGGAGTTTCTGGAACTTGTTCCCGCTGCTCCACCGTGGCCCCCCTCTCACAGGAGACAGTCCTCCACAAGCTTTCTCTGACATGAGTCCCTCCCACTGGCTGCAGCATTTCCTTACACTGCTCTGGTGTGGGACACCAACTTTCTCCAACTGGAGTCCCTCCCATGGCTGCAGCCCTTCCCGAGCTGCTCCGGCGTGGGACTCCCCTGCATGCTGCAATCCTCCCAGCGCTGAACTACAACAGCGGAGCTACTTTTTCCCACAAGACCCCGGCCTTCTTTGGGCACAGCACCTTGATCATCTAGTCAAAAAACACAGTCCATAAATCAATGTCTGCTCCACCATAGATCTTCATGGGTGGCAGGGGCCCTGCTGTCTCACCACAGGATACAGGGGAGTCTCTGCTCCGGCACACCTCCCCCCTCCTTTCTTCCTCCATTCCTCCACTGACCTTGGTGTTCACTCAGCTACCGCAATTCCTCCTCCCAAGTCCCACTGCTTGTCACCATGTCCCTTCTTAAATACGTTATCACAGAGGCGCAGCTGGTGGGCTCAGTTTTCGAGCAGAGGTGGAGCTGACTTGGAGCTGAGGGAGCTTTGAGAAGCTTCTCACAGGGGGCCACCATTGTAGCCCCTTCCCCTGCTACCAAAAAAACCCCACCACTCACACAAACCCCGGACAAGTGTGCTCTGTACTTTCTTTTTAGAGCTTTTCTTCTCCATAACTTCTTCAGTGATCCATGCATACATCTGGCATCACTGGCCTCCCAGGGTTCCCCACTAAATTCATATTGGTTGTACTACTTTGACTCTTGTTAAATAGTATATGACTTTCCAGTGTTAGAATCACAACTATTAGTGATGAAAGATTGTGTTTGCTGCATGATTTGTGGGATTAGAAGGGTCCCGTCTCTACTCTTATTGCTCTGTGGATTTTATGGGATTTCAGAAGTATTCAAGCACTGTTAGAAAATGAGAGAGAACAAAACTTGACAAAGGTTCAAATTTCACTTGGATCTTGCATGAATTAGTGGACTAGTTCATTGTTTTCTGAATTTATTTAGTCACCTTCATTCCAATGTACACATCATAAATCTATCACAATTCACTTGACTAACCTGCAGGAGAAACACATGGTGAATTTGCACTCTAGTTTGTGAGAAAGCTGTGATTCTAACAAGGAGAAGTAATAATTGCATTTTATATTTTGCATTAAACAAACTAAAAACTCAAAATAAAATAAAGTAAAATAAAATATTGCATTCCATGAATCTGGTGATTTTTCCGTGCATAAATAATTCTAGCTCTTTTAAAGGTATGATATTTTTCTTCATGTAAATCAAATTATTTTCAATCAATAGCTATTCAGAAAACTTTTTTTGACTAAACAAAACTTACAAAAACAGAAGTGCAATGCTCAAATAGAGATGCAAGTCTGCAACTGAAGATTAGCCTAATTCTTTCTCCTTGCTGGAACATTTAGAGGACATGCTGATCCACAGAACTGCAGCTCATAGTCTAAATCCTCATTTTTATTGTCAACTATTCCCCCCAAATCCTTAATTAAAACCTACTGAATTTATTAACAAAAGAAAGCAAGAAAAACTTCTGGGTACTACAGGCTTTTTGAACAAATGTTGAGTTCACCGTAAAAATCATAATTTAAAAAAAAAAAAAGTTTAATTAAAGTCTAGAGTAATACGAAAAGTGCATTTCAATAACAGCCTAGCCAAAAGAGCTCATTAAAAGGGATCGGGTGGAAAACAACACGGAGTCAATGGGAACTAAGAACAGAGGCAGAAGAGGTGATTATTTAGTCTGTCTCTCTGTGATTTTTCCCAATGATTGCTGAGAGCTGGAGGAAGTTTTCACAGTTGTATAACTTCAGGGATTACTAAGGTTTAGTTTTTCTCTCAGAAACTATATGAAATTCTGAATCTCAAGTCTTTATTAAAGAATAACATAAAGCCTGCAATGAAATAAAAGCCAATCAGATCCTTTTTTTTTTTTTTTTTTTTTCTTTCAGTGGGAATTTTATTTTCTTCACTTCTTGATGTTTTAATTGGTTCAGTGTGAAACAATATGAGCTGTGCAATTCCTTCTTAAAGTCTTGAAGCCACACACAAGTTTGGATTGGATTTTACCTCCTTCTAGCAATTTTCTGTATGATTATTCTTACTTTAACTGGCTTGGTTTTTTCCACTAAGTGTAGTGTAAGGTAGTGATGCTTGACTGTAGAACCAATGATACCAAAATTACAGGTTACTTTATCTTTTATATTCTATTTTCTTCCTCAGGGCAAGCTGCAGAACTGCTTTCTCACTTATCTGTTATTAAACTATGTGCAATGAGAGACACAACAGGCAGTGTCTGTGTGAAACTTCATTTGATTTTGTAGTCTTTCAACTTTTCCCACTTTGCATCTGTAAATTAGTAATTTGAGAATATGCAGTCTGCCTTCTCATTGTGACTGTGTACTGATCAAGAAATTATCTCAATCTTTGAGAAATTTAGAAATTACTTAAAAGGCTTACAATCATTATTAGTTATGAATGAGAGTACATCCTGCATATATAAACTAAATTTATGAATCACAGGCTAATTCTGTATTTGCACAAACTTAAATATCTATGACTTCAGAAAAACTATCTCAGTTTGCACTCACTGGGGTTCAATTTATAAATTTATTGCACAGAAATGATTTAAGTTAGAAGGGTGCCAATAAGTGTAGGGGAACAAATCAGTGAGGCGATGAATTATTTCTGCTAAATAATGACTGGTTTCAGCTCCCACTGAAGGAAATAATTTTTGTCTGCAATTCTCCTCATCATACAACAACAGATGTGCCTTATTTTTTACAGGATGCTCACAGGAAATCAAGTAATCATTTAAGATATATACACAATGGAATGTAAATACTCTTCTATTTTCTTCATCTTCTTATTTATGCCGTTAGAGTATCAGGCTGACTAGCAAGTTTTGACAGAGAATTAAATAAATTTATTTTATACATAAACCTTCTGTCCTAAACAAATAGTTAGGCAATTGTTTTAGAAGACTTTTAGATCATAAGAACTTTGGAAACTCATTCTTATGTATGCCCTTTATTTCTTCACTTGTCCATCCTTGAAAACTGTTATGGATTATTCGGACCTCTAGGCACCAAATATTTGATACCAAAGACCTGTTCTGTTAGTGCATAGTTACACTCTTACATAATCGATTTCAAAGCAGTTGCACTCATGTGAAACTAATACACAAAAAATGAACCAAGATTTCCATTTCGACCATTTCAGCAGCCTGTCAGAGCTTCCCTTTTCAAGCATACAAAGCAAGTAATTATTTTTTTTTTCCCCCACTCTTTCTTTTATTGAAGAGGCTACAGAAGAACTTAGCACAATCTATTTTAATCTTGCTTCCAAAGTAAAAATATACTGTAGAAGGTATGCAAAATGAAGCTTTTCCCAAGCCCATTCAATGCTACAGAACTACTCTGCAATACAAGGAGAGCATGTATAATTTTACAGCTCACTGTTGCCAAACCTTCTATTTTCATCAATTTTTAGAAGGGTTCCAAGCACTCCTTTAACATTTAGCTCATAAAAACAAAGTAACTCCAAGCAAATCAGGAATAAATGGATCAAAATAAGAGTATAAGCCTGCTATTTAATAACCAGCATTTTATTTAAAACTTGAAAATTAAAGACACCAACCCAAACTACAGTTACAGAGAACAAGAGAACAGAAAATAAAACTTTAGAGGGAACACATGCCTGAACCATATAAAGATTGGACTAGTGAATAGACACAAAATATGTGCTCAGATGACAGCAACCTTTACCTGTTAAGGGAGCAGGAAATTAATATTTTAGGAGTGGTTTTGGATTTTGTTTATGTTTTATCAGTCTGGGCATGCCCACTCTCAGATGAATTCTTGCCAGTCTTAGCATTAGAATTTAAGTCATAATTTCATATCAATAATCAGAGAAGTAAAGCAATGATGTAATAAGTATATTTTTTGAACAAACTGTTTCAGAAAGTTTGTGATCTAAATAATATTAAGCAGGAAAAGTTGCTTTCAGCTATTTTCTAAGCCAGATTTTTCTCAGACTTCAATAATGTCAGGCACACCATGAGTTACAACAGTTAATTTTTGTGGAATGTTTTATATAGCAACAGTTCCCAAGAACATCTGTGTCTTAAAAAGAAGTTTGAAGACATTAATAATATTGTATCAGCACCTCTAAATCATTTGCTATCTAAGGACTGAACTGTATTTTAACAGCCTACGGCAAAGTCATGGGCCATTAAAATGTTCTCAGAGATGTTTAATTATTCATTAGTCATTAACTCACACGAATTGTTCTATCAAAACACTACGTTTTTCATGTAAATGTTGGAATTTCTTTTCATTTCACTATTGTAATATCTATTTGGAAATGTAATGAGTTTTTAATATTTAAATCTGAAAATATTCCCAACCGAAAAAGAAGATAAAAAGATATAATGCATTGTTAGAACCTGTTAAAACAGTATTTCTTTCATATTTCAGGTAGTTCCCAGCATGATAGTCATGTTATCCTAAATGCATATAACACCATCTCAATGGACTATCTTGTGAATAACTGAAGTATATTTCAGACCAGGTCTTTTCCTGTAGGCACTGTATTCACAACTGTCTATTTCCCATCACCAATACGGAATGTAACAGTAATGTAATAGACTTTTTGCTAGCTGTTGGGATCACACTTTATTTAATGACATTGGGACAGGATGTTAGCTGAATAGCAATTAATTCCTCTTTCTATCTCAACATTTATTCTACAGAATAGTCTTTACAGTCTGCTATAGTAGAAGCAGGAATATCTCTATCATGTTTTATTCCAGTTATCACAGAAAAGCATGTTTATTTTCTTTGATCAGATCTACTGTCATATTCAGCATGCTGGTTTAGAATATGACCAGTATACTGTCAGATTCTTTTTATTTTTTTCCCCAAACTGCTAATCTTTCCAACCTTTCTGAAGTAATTGTTGTTGCTGTTTTTCCCTACAGAGTATCATTGATCTAGTTGACATTTTTCTATTCTGTCTCCTACAGTTAAATGGATTCAGTCCTTTTTCTCATGTTCTACTTTTCATGAATTCAGATTTATTTTCCTTTACTGTGTACTCAGTTTATAAATTTCCCTCAGAGTTACATTATCTTCCATGATATTTTTATTGTGTTCTTCCTCTGCTCACCTTGTGTTCTTCCTCTGTTCATCTGGTTTATCATCATTTTTAGTCCTAGAATTTGTACTAACTCATATATAAGCAGAAGCTCCATGATTATCATCTGTTCCTCTAGGCAGAGGCGTGAGACCTATGTAAAGCAGTAAGTTACCTTAACTACTTTAATGTTTTCACTTCTTCCTAGGAAACATATAGTTTTGTTCATGTCAATTAAAGGTTTGTAGTAGATGGACCATGTGACTTTCCACACATTAAGTTCCATTTTTCATGTGTATTCAAGCAGATGGCACACATACTGACTGCTGTTTAGAGGCAGCCCAAAACCAAGCACTTAGTTCAGCAAGATACTAATACTTGTAATTTAAGCAAATGCACACACACATAAACCAAAGCAATCTATAGAATAATGGCTTAGATTTTATTTTTTATTTTTAAATTGCATGTCTCTTTTAAACCAAACAAAACCAGATTCTCCAGTACATATTCAGTTATGAATTATATCTGTAGATTGTGTGCTAATGTAATTGCAAGTGCATAATCAGAAATACAGGAAAATGGTGCTCTTAAGGTTTTCTACTACTTTGCTTATGCTTCCTTTGACTTAGTCTTCATGTACTCTGTTTCCACCACAATCAAGATCAAAATCCCTCTATTTTCAAACAATACTTTCCTTTATTTCAAAACTTCAAAACATACCAAGTCAGAAGGGAATGTTAACCAGGAAATGCAAGCAATCAAGGATAAAGCCATTCACATCCTGTTGGCTATGGTGGAAGTAGATTTAGGTTCATTACACATGCACAGAAGTCCATTAAGACTTGGATCCACAACAGAATATTCCAAATCTCTACCAAATGCCCTGAAATATCGAGTATGGAAAAGCTGTTGGAAATTCAGGCAGAATTCCCTCAATAAATCAGAAATCTCACTCTTGCAAACAGTAACAACAAAACATGATTGAAACCTATGGCTTGCACCATTTTTGTTTGCTTGTTTTAATGAGTTCACCTTTCCTAATTAAAAAAAGACATAAGGAAGTTTCCAGAAATCTGCACTCCATATTCTAGCTAGCAATCTCTGACAGTGAGTTATTAATATTATAGTATCCTACTGTAGTAAGACTGGAGCAGGAACATGTTGACTTCATCTATATATGATGTGTTCTACAAACATAGAGTAAAAAAAAAAAAAAGGAAAAAAGAAAACAAAACCAGATGTTTTGGAAATGATTGAAATACCTAAGAATAAATGTCTGATGCTATAACATACATGCAAAAGAGCTCTATTGGCCAAAGACCGAAAAAACCTTTAAAAACTTCTGAGAACAGTAGATTTTAGGTCAGATAATTTCTGTATAGGTCTCTATTACCAAGTGTTCATCTGATACGTAGTATCTATGTCAAAGAAATTATGTTGCAAAAAATCAGGGCTGGTGTTTTTTTCAGTTCCAGCGGTTTTTGTTTGCTTGTTTGTTTTCATTGTAAATGATAGCTAAATATGAGCATGAGCTAAAGTCTAACTCTACCATTGATCTTCAAAGAACAGTTTAATACAGATAAAGCTCCCTGGTAAATGGATATTACTGTCTTTTACTTTCCAAGGCAGTGTTAAAACCTCCTGAAAAACATCAAGCAATATGCTGTATGTTCATTAGTGCAGTTTTAATCTTCTCAATCACCGTGTCACAGATGTTATTTGAGTTTCTTCCCCTTGCTCTTCTTACATACTATGCCCCATCTTAAATTTTTCCTACAGAAAATAGTCAATTCTTTATTTTTTTTATCATTCATTACAGTGTCTCAAGGACTTGGAACTTTCCAGATCTTTGTTTTTCTTCTACACTTTTGGTAAAAGAAATAAAAAGTTTATGCTGGTACAATGCCAAGAGTATCCCATTCAATCAAAATCATGTTTTGCTGCAGAGACTGTTAGTCATATCCACATTCTATCTAAGTAATTAACTTGTAACACAGGTATTCTGAATTATTGGAATGTTCTTGAATAAAAAAATTAACTAACAAAACAAATGCTTTGATGTCTTAATGTCTTCTGAAACTGTCCCACAAAAATGGGGATAAAGTAGCCATATTGTAAATAAAATGATTTTCAGAAATTAACCGCATCAGGTAAAATTCTCCAGTAGCCTGGCACAGGCTATTGCAAAGTCCTGCACATGGGGAGGAATAACCTTATGCCACAGTACAGACTGTGGGATGGCTGCCTGGAAAAGAGATTGAAGAAAAACACCTGGGGGTGAACATGTTGATCATGAGACAGCAAAGTTCCTATATAGTAAAGACCAACAACACCCTGCGCTGCATTCAGCAGAGCATTGTCAGCCAACTGAGTGAGCTGATTCTTTCCCTACTCAGCACTGGTTAGAACACATCTGGAGTCCTATGTCCAGGTCTGTGCTCCCCAGTTCAGGAGAGATATGGACATACTGGAGTGAATCCAGTGAAGGGTCCACTTAAGGACCTTTCCTCCAATTAAAGAACTGGAGCATCTGTCATATGAGAAGAGGCTCAGGGGGAAGAAAAGGCTAAGGGGGAATATTATTGATGTGTATAAACACCTGATGTGAGAGAACAAAGAAAATGAAGCCCAACTCCTGTCAACGTTGCCCAGTAGCAAGCCAATGGGCACAAATTGAAAGATAAGAAAACACTTCTTTTTTTTTTTTTTTTTTTTTTTTTTTAAGGGAGGTGGGGAGGTGGTTGTTGGATTTTGCTCTGGGTTGTTTGTTTTTTTTTTTTTTTTTTTTTTTTTTTGGTACTGTGAGGGTACGTAAGCAGAGGGCCAGATTGCCCAGAAAGATTGTGAAGTCTCCATCCTTGGAAAGAGTCAGAACTCAACTGGACATTGTTCTGTGTAACCTGTTCTAACTGGCCCTGCCTGAGCAGAGGACTGGACTAGAAAATCTCCAGAGGTCTCTTTCAACATCAACTATTCTGTGATTCTGTATTTCAGGGAGATAATAACAGTTTTCAGAGTGTCTTTTAATTCTTTTTATTAAACTGTATGAGGGCAAAAGATTTCATGATTTAAAACATCTGTCTAATAGGGGAACATAACATTTTCCCATCACAAACCAGCATGAACTATTCTTGAGGATATGATGCAAAACTTCATTGTGGAAAGGCAAAAATAATGGTATATATCAAATAAAACCCTTATATTGCATACCAAAGTGCTATACAGAACAATCTGGACAGAATTAGAGCAACTGTGCTCTTTGACTGTGTTTACAACTATTTAATTTTTGCTGTATATGAACCTCTGGAAGGTGAACTGCTAACAGGCATATTCAGAAAAGGAGACTTCAGCTTGAAAAACTTCAGTGATCTCTGAGAGCAAGCTTCAAACTGTGCATAATACTTCAGGCTCTGTGTTTGTTACACAGTTTTCCTTAAGTAGCAATTGAATCAATTATTTTCACTAGCAAGATACTATATTTATTGCTTCTTTTTAACTCTTCCCTTCTAAAACCAGAAAATGGTTTCTAGTCATGCATTAGCATGAATGTCAAAATTACTGTTTCCAGGCTACAGCATCCTCTGTGACCTTGTTTTTGTTAATTCTAAAAGCAATTAAACAACATTAACTTGCACAAATTTACCAAATGGAGAATTATTTCAGCCATTTGAAAATATAATAAAGTTAATTAATATTAATCTTCCTAACATTTGCCCTTCAAATACCTGTGGAGGAGTCTGCATGACCTTCTTTTGGTGCTATGACCTTGCAAGAGACAAATATGCATATAGTAATCTTTACAGCTGTAGTCCTTATGGATGTAAGAAAAAAGAACTGAAGGATATTGGTGGAAGGAATTATACTGTACAGTGTTTAGTCTGGAGATTAGTGCTGAAAAATCTTGATGAAAAGTAAATAAATGAGTGTGGATTAGCACCCTAAATAATTTTAAGAAGTAAGTAACAACAGTAAATAAAAAGGAGAAGGGTTGAATGAAATAAAAGTAATATTTGAGAGGGTAATCCACGTAACAGAAAGACTAGGAGACTGATTATGTAAATTCCGTATGGCAAAACAAATTTGAGGAAGATCTGAAAACTCCGCTGAAACAGCTACCCATAGACCTGACTGCTACATCAAAACACTGGGACCTTGTCGTCACTGGACATAGCACAGAATAAGCAGTGTTGCACCGACATTTGGAGAGTAGTCAGTACAACACTCCTGATCAACGATCTGTGTCAAAACAGGTGTCCCTCTCCAGTTGTCTGTCGTGTTGTCTGAGTGGGAGCTTGCCTTCCCTGGTGTATCCATGGTGTGGGTTGTAAATAGTACATTATAGTAACGAATCAGATGTGAGTCAGTTATGGTTAGGCTCTGTTATTATTTGTCAATGCTAAGTACTTAATACGATTTAGTATTATTGTTTTACTGGTTTTAGCTATTGTGTCCTTATATCTAGTCAGTAAAAGAGGTATTTAAATTAAGTGTATTCTCACTTATTTACCTGGCATAACTGTAGCCACATTAATCAATCAGATGTCATAGCACACTGTGATGAAATCTGGTGCATAATGTGTGGACAGAAAGTGTTAAAGGTTTTGTATGATGCCATCCTTGCGTTCCAGATCTATGGCTGCACTGTGACAAACTGTCAGAAAACAAAAGTAGCTGAGGCTGTCCCTGTGAAAACACCAAACTGTCTTTAAGAAAATAGTGGAAAAATTAATAAGCCACTTGATGCAAACAGATATATTTGCATTACTTCTGGAGTGTATGGTCAAAAGGCAACTCTGAAAAGCAAGGGAGTTTTCTTTTTATTTTGAAATAGAGTAAAGAGAGTAAATTCAGGATTTGAAGACCTGAAGAAAATATAATCTCCACTGACATTCATGAATTAGGAGAAAACTGGAAAATAATGAGGGCCAAGCTGTGCTCTTGATATTTGGGAGTTTTGTTTGTTTTACCTTTAATTAAAATTATAACCATCAATAAGGTTGATTACAGCTAAGGTTGATTACCCAGCTCTACAGTTATCAAGGAATTCTAGAATCATATATCTAGAAAATTTATAAATGGAATCTGATTCACTGTGTTTCTTATCTGTTCACAGTCTCATATAAAGCAGTTTTAAACATAACAATCTATCATTGATTTTGTGAAAAAAAGGTAAATATCTATGCCTCTTGTTAGTATGCAACTCCCTAATTAAAGCTAAAGTTCATACACAATCTGATGTATTTCTGGCATTGGACATCAAATTTCCTAAAAGCTAATTCAAAGATTAACAACCATCCCAGACTGCATGAAAAGCTAATAATTTTTCAGCTGAGGTCCCCTTGCCCTGTCTATAGTCACATTAATCAGAGCATGGCTGTGATAGTGCAGGAGCTATTGGACAGTTCAAAATACATAGCTGGGAAGAAGTCAGTCAGCAGGGAATGCCCCCAATACCAGCCAGTAATATAAGTAGAGAGGAAATGTAGAAACAATTAAGTTTTTCGTCCTTCGGACATTCTCAAATATCCTTTTCTTCTCTGTATGACAAGACATGATTTACTTTGTCAATAACATGAGTATTTATAAAATATACCTCATCAGGTAGAAAGATTAGATGTTCCTGATTGTTGAGAGATACAAATTAGTAGTGAAACATTAATTTCTGATCGGCAGCAACTGTTTTCTTGCAAGCTACTTTCATATGTTTATTGTATGTAGGATTTTGCAAACATCTCCGTTTCAAACCTCAGAAACACTATCAAATCATGATTCATGCCATACCACATTGTTTCTAAATAGCAGAAACTCCTCTATAAAAGTATTCAACATCAAGAAGTGATTTTATTCCGAATCCTCTCTGAATTATAATAGTAACCTCTAGTCCTAGTCACAGAGATATACTTGTATAAATATTCAATATACTGAGAGGTAGCCATAGACTATAGAATTTTCAGCAAATGTGTAGGTGAAAGAGCCTCTTAGACCAATAAAGTAAAAGCACACCAAGCAAGTTACATTAATATTTACTTGCCTTGAAACCAGATATAAGAAGATATAAAACCCCCAACATAAATAGTGACAGTATATAAATATTTTATCACCTTGTAACTACTAGTTGAATATTCCTTTATAAGCATTTTTTAACATAGATAAACATAAATATAGAAAGAACATATAATCTCTAAGGGGTAAACAGAGACTAATGTTACAGTCACCCAAATGAGGTATGGAAAAACATGTGCAAATGGTAAAATCTGCTATATAAGAACAAGGGATATCATACAAGAAGACAAGATACCCGATGGAACCAGAATGGACACTGCAGAATAAGTTTCTGAAAAAATCACAACAGTTTCTGATCCTCAAAACAGGAGAAATGATGTTGGGACCAGACAAGATCATCTCTTTTGTTTTTAGAAGGCGGTCTAGCAGCATAAAAAAATCAGTGATGAGAGGAAAAGATGGGGAAGAAAAAAAATGCCTGCTTAGATTCTACCTCCCCTCGACCAATAGATCTCTAGCCTGATCACTTTGACCTTGGTGATTAAGACCATCGAGGACCATAGCAGCAATTGTTAGCAGCATCAGTTCTCTGGTACTGCATACTCACTGGTAATTTTGGATAAGCTTGATAATTGTCTGATGTGTTGATAATGATTAATAATGGATGAGAACTGACAGTTTATGATGTGTATACTTAACGTGGATTTAGTAAAGTGTTGTTCTGAAGTTGGAAACTGGCCTGTATTTTTAGTCTTTTAAACACTCCATCACTGCAACCTCTAATTCTCTGATACAAAAAAATCCAAAACCAAAACCAAACCAAATCCCACACATATTATGTATGTATTTATGTATGTATATTCAGTTGGAACACAGTACTGTGCAGAATATAGTATCATTTCCTGAAAATAAATTACATTCAGATAGAAGTACATTTCCTCATTCCCATTTTCATTGCAGCAGAAGAATAAGAGGAGCAAATAAAAAACACATTAAAAGTAACTGTGAAGTCATTTAAATATACGATCATAACATCATCTGACATTTGGGATTTTCAGCACACTATTAATGACAGAGAAGGGGAAATCACCAAGATTAACATTGCCATGTCATTCTATACCTTATCAGGATCCTGCTTTCTCTGCAACAAGTAAGTAAATTCTTCTCTCTTATCATTAAGAAATTCACCATATATTACATCACTGCTCACAGATCTTAATATGGGTTCCTTGACCTGTTGCTAGTATAATTTTGGTGAATACATTAACAAAGGACATTGGGAATATATACATAATTAAGTGTTGCTCAGCATATAAATTGTGAAATTGCTCTGCCAGTTTCCCATTTTGCACCTTATTACTTAAGTACTCTTTGTGATACAAGTTCGTGTCATTAATCATATTTTGATATTCACTTAAACTGTACTTCAGCTCTCAAGTGTTACAAGCAGAACAGCTGAGTTGAAGAGTATGTGTCACCATATGGTGTCACCACAGTATGGTAAATGCTTAGTACAAATTCTTTAATAATGCCTGACAAAAGACTCCTAAGTAATTTTTAAATAATAGTGGTTATAAATGCCTTATTTAATTATAACAATTTCATATTTGCTTTTGAGAACAAATTCTAATTTAACATGATTAAACATTTGTTAATATTGCAGAATAATCTCCTGAACTGTGAAAATAGAGACATCATGGTTGAAGTAGCTCTATAAATTAGAAAGGAAAACAGATTTGCTTCCATATAAAAAAAGAGTTTAATTTGGCTTGTTTCTTAAAACAATATCATTCTAAAACACCCATCAAAGAGCAAGTTGTTCAGATCCCTAACTTATTCAGATATATATCTAGTGGAATTTTCTAAGTTATTCTTGCATTTTGGATACTTATTTGTAATAGTTTCAATGGGAATTTCATAGACACTTTTAAGAATCATGTGTGGTATAAAACTCTTTTCTTTCTGATACCCAATGGTTTTTGAAATCCTTATCTATAAACACCATAGCTTTCATAATCTTAAAAGGAAAATTATCTGTCACAATTTTAAATTAAGCAGTTGCTTACAGGATAATTATTATATATAACTAAAACAGGATTCAGGAGTAATGTTTTGAAATGGTTGGTAGTCAGGCATCATTGTTCCTTTCTTCTTGCCACAAGCCCTGGGTGCTGCTTTTTTTTTTTTTTTTTTCTCTTCTACTTCTGCCTCCTGCCTCTCTCCCAGACATAGTTTCTATTTGATGCATGACCACAATATTTAGAACTCTAGTGTAAATTAAAAAGATATATGTATTAAAATTTCTATATGAGTTTTAATGTTTAACTTTATCACTGTTTAACTACGAAAGAACAAATTATGCCTGGATAACTTGTGGGTCTCCTCACCCTCAACCTTGTGTTAATAATGAATCAACACAAAGCTTTTAAACACTCAGCTTTCTTGTTGTTTATCTGCGATACAGGCCATGCAGTGAGGTAAGTATTTTCTCCTCATTTCTAAACACACAATTACTGCTCACTAGCTTTTTCAATATAACACATGGGTTTTGTTGCAATTCTTCCCCCAAGTCAATCATCATAAAATAACAGCTAAATCAGTCGGTCTTGTAACGTGTTTTTAACTGGGACGCATACCTTCCCAACAAAAACTTTCCTGCAGCAGAAAAACTATGACATAGTTGCCATCACGGAAACATGGAAGGATGACCCACACAACTGAAGTGTTTCAATAAATGACTACAAACTCTTCGAAAGGGACAGGCAAGGAAGGACAGGCGGTGGGGTAGCCTTGTAAATTAGGGAGTGTTTTCATTGTATAGAGCTTAATGATGGGGATGATAGGATTGAGTGCTTATGGGTAAGAATCAGAGGGAAGGTCAACAAGACAGATATCATGATGGCAGTCTGTTATAGACCACCTAACCAGGATGAAGAGGCAGACATAATATTCTATAAGCAGCTGGAAGAAGTCTCACAATCACAAGCCCTTGTTCCGTTTGGGACTTTAACTTATCAGATGCCATCTAGAAATACAGTACAGAGGAGAGAAAACCTTCCCAAAGGTTCTTGGAGTGTATGGAAGATATCTTCCTGATGCAGCTGGTGAGGGAACCAATATGGGAAGCTGGTCCACTGGGCCTGTTTTTTGTGAACAGAGGAGGACTTGTGGATGATGTGATAGCTGTAGGCCGTCTTGGGCATAGTGATCATAAAACAATGGAGTTTTCAATTCTCAGAGAAGGAAAGAGATTAGCAGAACTGCTACCTTGGACTTCCAGAGGGCAGACTTTGGCC
The DNA here is from genome assembly GCF_018691265.1 of Tyto alba. Classification (NCBI taxonomy): domain Eukaryota; kingdom Metazoa; phylum Chordata; class Aves; order Strigiformes; family Tytonidae; genus Tyto; species Tyto alba. The sequence goes on from NW_024881272.1 coordinate 551,968, forward strand.
TGATTAGGAGGCCAGTTGGCAGAGTCCTAAAGGGCAAATGAATCCAGGAAGGCTGGATGTTCTTCTAGAAGGAAATCTTATAGGGTCAGGAGCAGATTGTCCCCATGTGTCAAAAGACCTGTCTGGCTTTAGCTCAGAAAAAAAAAAAAAAAAAAAAAAAAAAAGAATTTATGACCTTTGGAAGAAGGTGCAGGCAACTCAGGAGACTACAAAGATGTTTTGAGGTTATGCAGGGATAAAATTAGAAGGGCCAAAACCCAACTAGAACTTAATCTGGCTACTGCCATAAAAAGACAATAAACAGTGTTTCTATAAATGCATTAGCAACAAAAGGAGGGCTAAGGAGAATCTCCATCCATTATTGGATGCAAAGGGAAACATAGTGACAAAGGCTAAAGGCTGAGGTACTTAATGCCTTCTTTGTCTCAATCTTTAATATCAAGACTAGTTGCTCTCCAGATACACACCCCTTAGCTGGAAGACAAGGATGGAGAGCAGAATGTAGCCCTCATAACACAAAGTGAAATGGTTAGTGACCTGCTACACAACTTAGACACACAAAAGTATATGGGGCTGGATGGGATCCACCCCAGGGTACTGAGGGAGCTGGCAGTAGTGCTCACCAGGCCACTTTCCATCATTTGTCAGCAGTTCTGGCTAACGGAGGAGGTCCCCATTGATGGCAGGTTAAACAAATGTGATGCCTGTCTACAAGGAGGGCTGGAAGGATGATCCAGGGAACTACAGGCCTGTCAGTTTGACCTTCCAGGGAAGGGTAAGGGGCAGATCACGTTGAATGTCATCACATACCATGTACAGGACAACCAGGCGATCAGGACCAGTCAATATGGGTTTATGAAAGGCAGGTGCTGCTTGACTAATGTGATCTCCTTCTATCACAAGGTGACCTGCTCAGAAAGGCTGTGAATGTTCACATGGACTTTAGTAAAGCCTTTGACACCATTACCCACAGCATTCTCCTGGAGAAACTGGCTGCTCATGGCTTGGATGGGTGCACTCTTCGCTGGGTAGAAAACTGGCCAGATGGCCAGGCCCAGAGAGCTGTGGTGAATGCAGTGTTAAATCCAGTTGGTGTCCTGTCACAAGTGGTGTTCCCCAGGGCTCAGCACTGGGGCCAGTTCTGTTTGATATCTTGATCAATGATCTGGACGAGCGGGTCGAGTGCACCTCCAGTGAGTTTGCAGATGACACCAAGTTTGGGCAGGAGTGTTGATCTGCTGGAGGGTAGGAAGGCTCTACAGAGGAATCTGGACAGGCTGGATCAATGGGCCAAGTCCAACTGTAAGTTTCAACAAGGCTCAGTGCCGGGTCCTGCACTGGGGTCACAACAACCCCATGCAACGCTACAGGCTTGGGGCAGAGTGGCTGGAAATCTGCCCGGTGGAAAAGGACCTGGGGGGTGTTGGTGAACAGCCGGCTGAATATGAGTGGGCAGTGTGCCCAGGTGGCCAAGAAGGCCAAGAGCCTCCTGACTTGTATCAGCAGTAGTGTGGCCAGCAGGACTAGGGCAGGGAATGTCTGCCTCTACTCAGCACTGATGAGGCCTCGTCTCAAATACTGGGTTCAGTTTTAGGCCGCTCACTACAAGAAAGGAATCGAGGTGCTGGAGCGTGTCCAGAGAAGAGCAAGAAAGCTGGTGAAGGGTCTGGAGCACAAGTCCTGTGAGAATTGGTTGAGCGAACTGGGTGTGTTTAGCCTTGAGAAAAGGAGACCATAGGGAGACCTGATCGCTCTCTGCAACTACTTGAAAGGAGGTTGTAGCAAGGTGGATGTTGGTCTCTTTTCCCAAGTAACAAGTGATAAGATGAGAGGAAATGGCCTCACATTGCACCAGGGAAGATTTAGATTGGATATTAGGAAAAATTTCTTCACTGAAAGGGTTGTCAAGCACTGGAACAGGCTGCCCAGGGAAGTGGTGGAGTCTCCATCCATGAAGCTATTTAAAAGATGTGCAGGCATGGACATTAAGGAGACAGTTTAGTGGTGGACTTGTCAGTGTTAGGCTAATAGTGAGACTTGATGATATTAGATGTCTTTTCCGACCTAAACGGATCTATGATTCCATGATTCATACCAAAGCTAGCACTCTCATCTTTTACTTCTCATGTCTGAGCACAATTTTTTTTTTTAACTTCTTACTGTTGCAGAAGCTCTCAACATGATCAAGAAGCCAGTAACCCTTTCTTATGCCGCAGTGATGAAATTATTTCAGAACAGGAACAGATATAAATCATGTAGTCATTATCAACCCAGAGTCAGCTCAAGGAATTACATAATTTCACTATTCTAGATATTTTTAGGACAGCAAAATTAATTTTTACAGTAGGAGCACAGAAACTTTTAGGAGAGGAGAGGAGGCAAGCAAGACTAAGGAAAGTCAAAAATGAGGCTGTGACACAAAGATAGCATATGGAGAGGCTTGAGGATGAAGCAGATGTGGTTCCCCACCCCCTGTCACCCATGCCCTGTCTTCTCCCCTGTGGCCCTGTTATTCTCTTTATCTTCTAGTGTGTAAAACACACTACATTTCATCTTCCATTTCCACAAGCTAGATATGATCTGAGACACAATAACAATTTCTGTCACAAGTCCACATTACAGAGATACTAAGAAGAAAAAGAAACAGGGGCAGCTGGAGAGGGCAGTAAGATATTCTCCAAAGATGATGCTTAAAGGGCTAATATCTGAAATACAAGCTGTCTTCTGCACGTATCTCAACCCCTCACTCAACAGCAAACCAGCCAGCAGCCAGCAGCCAAACTATCTACTTTAGGTTGGAGCTTCTCATCCATCTCTTGAGCTGCAGGGTATGTCTCCACATTATGTTGTGGGTAACTATGTTGATAAATGTCTAACCATAGGACTTACATGCAGTCTCCACATAGTGGAACATGTTACACAAACAAATGTATAGCAAAATCTAGGTTTTGCTTTTGATGCTGAAGGGGGTACTCCCTCTGTATGGCACAAAACCCTCTAATGTTCTAAGGAAAATAGCAGATGATGCACCTACTACACGGCATCAGCAGATTTGGCTGGTTTTGCTTTGGGGAATGAAAGAGGCAGTGAGGCAGAGTCCTAAGACCTCAAATCATCCTCTGATATTCTGCCAATTACTAATAGAGGTCAAGGTAAAAATGACAAGAATGTAACTAAAACAATGTTGCTGCATATTTGCTCTTCCTTTACACACTGAGAAGAAAAATGTCTCTTTATAAATCTACAAGTTACTGGAAATCAGGGCAAAGATTCCCCAAAAATGTGACATCTTTAAAATAATAGAATTTCAATTCAAGCTTCCAAGCCTTTTAGAATCGTATTAATATTTCATTCAATTAGGAGAGTGAGAAGTGTACTTTTTAAAAGAAAAAGCTAAGATGCTCAATTGTCATCGACTCCAGAATTCACAGATTTAACACATCACCTAACTGCTGCATTCAAGATTTCATAGAAATGACATTAGCTGTGATACTCTCAGTAGTTTAAAGAATCAGAGATTTCAGACACATTTATTTTTAGAGTTATACAATAACAACATAGTGCAGCAAAAATCTTTTGATTCTCTTTTAGAATCTGTGTTTGGCTTGTGTCCTTTCAGATGCTTGGAGCATCCCCAAGATGGCACTATGCCATAAAAATATTAAGAAAGAGGACACTGAAGTTAAAATTAAATTATGGAAACTAAAAACAACTACAGTATTTGGTACTGTTGATAAAAATAGAATTGAATGTGCATATTTAAACCAGGGCATACAATGCTAAAACATTGCTAATATAATTTAATTAATGTAAATCATCAAAAGGTATTTTTACTTAGAATTTTTTTTCTGAATGTACTGCAGGAAGACAATTTCATTATCATGAATATTAAAACTATAGATCACTTTAATAAAGCCCCTGGCAGGGCCACTCACATTTCTTTGGGTCATCATTGTAATAGACTAATCAATGTTAACTACTAATTTGGTCAAAAATACATATTTCTGGACAATTTTTCTCCATGTCACATCATATATGTGCCTAGCTGACCAATTTATTCAAATTGGATAAATTATCTCCTGAAGTTAGTTTTAAATCACTTAAACTCTGATTGTGGTTTGTATGAAGGCATTCTTTCTGTTAAAATTATTGTTACATGAACTATGCCACCAAGTATGTGTTTAAAGGTTTCTGTGATCTACTTTTCATTTTTGACTGGTCACAAAATTACATGTACATGGATTAAAATGTGTCTTTCAAAGTGGAAACAAAATTAACAAATGTGACAAAATGATTAATGTCTGCCCAGAATTGTTTATTACAAGAATTACTGATGAAGCTTAAAGAATAGGAGATGCATTCACAAATGCAGATCATAAAAATGGGTGTTAAAATGCTGATGAGCAGAGTAATGACGGCCGTCTTCTCCATGAAACAAAAGCACAACAACATCAGTCTGCTTATTCATTACAACCTGGTTCAATGAGCTACTTAAGCAAGCATGCAATTTCATTGTTTTCATTCACAGAAATACCTACCTGTTTAAAATAAGATACTGGCAGGGAAAAAAATGGTTAGCTATTTCATTAACCTATGTTTCTTAAACCTCAAGTGCTCTCTTTTGTCTAGAAACATGTAAAAGTTCCCTGGAAAAGCACACATAATCAACATTCTTAGAATAAAATATTTTAATATGGAGCAGTTACCTGTAAAAAATAGGAAAACAGATAAAATGCTGCTTATATGAAAGTGAGAAATTCCATGAAACAGAAGAGGCTCTCAAGATTTTTAGCTGGTGAGATCACAGCAGGAAGCCTCAGCATATTTTATGTATTGTTGTGTCCTCCTCTTGCTGGCATGTCATGATGCCAAGCTTGGTAATAATATTGTGTGCTATCAGTGCTTAGTGCAAGAGGGAAATAAAATCTTTCTGAGTCTTAATAAGAGTCGTGAAATCACTGTCCTCAATGTAAGAGCTATCTCTGAAATGAGATCAAATATGTCATTTTACATGGTCAGGATATTTAAGTATGCAGCTACCCTACAAATGAAGGATTAGCAAGATGACACAGTACTATTTAGATAGTTTCTCCTCCTTCCTGGATTTTACTTCAGGAGGACCTACTGAAAAATAGATATTTGTTCACCACAGACAATGACAAGACATCACGTGGAATTTGAATTATTCACTCAGTGAAAAGCTGTGTGATAAAAACAGACAAGCAGAAAAAAAGATCAGCATGTCATTGTAGATGGCTCAATGGTAATCTATGCTCAGTGATACTTCAGTGATTTATCTGAAACACATTTTAAACGCTTATTTGGAGGATGAAGGAAACAAAATTCTGAAATACTCAAGTACAGCAACATAGTCCCTTCCTTTGTGTATTGGTGTTCTATGTAAAACTGAAAGATGAAGAAAGAGTGTATGTTAACAGTGTTTTTACTTCACAGGATTAGCTAAATTTCAGTTTGGCACTGGAATTCATGCAATGAAGAAAAGTTAAAAGAGATTCTGTAAACCAGACTAGATCAAAACCAATATATATCTAGCCCAGAGCAAAGTAAGAAACCACAGTCTATGTGCCATAGAAAGTACAAGTACAGGTTTTAAGTATATTATTTTTCTTACAAATACTTGTATCAAACTTATGAATCTGGATTTTATCTTAAAGCTGATTCCTCCTGATAACAACAGAAAAAAAAAAAAAAATCAGATTATCCACTCCTTAAATTTACACTTATTATGGAATGTAAAATTTTACATTCAGCATGAGACTTCAATCATTATTTTATTGTACAGATTTGGCTCAAAAATCTGAAGAGACAATTTAAGAACTTTTAGCAGCTTATTCTACTTATGAAAGTAAAATCAGGTTTTTAACAATGAAAGACATTCAGCAGCTTTTAACAATGAAAGACCTTCAGCTGCTTTTATTTTCTTTTGCTGTATCTATGAATCATGAACCTAATCATTGTCAGAACTATAATAAATATTTTCAAATAGTCTAAAATTTTAGAACATTCCATTCTAGTATTGCCAAGCTGGTAACAATATTTTTTTATTATTATTACAGTATTTTAAATGACTTCCCTATCAAAATCTGTGAAGAAATAAATTACAAAAGCCCAAATCAGTGTGTAGGTAATATATTATAAGAAATAAAAAACCTGGAATGCATTAGAAGACTAAAACCCCTTTTTCTTCTCTTTGGAAAGTGATAATGTGCTACAGACTGTAACAGTAATATACACTAGATGTTTTCAGCAACCTAATTCTTTCATTATTTTGACATCCACCGTTTCCTTTATATATTTTTGTCTGTCATGACAATTAAATAGGATCAGTAAATTATTACTGTACCATATTTTTTACATGGTGACAAGCTGAAATCTAATCCTACCTAATATTAATTGTTAACAAGAACTTCCTCAGCTTTCTGAATAAAATATTTAGAAATATTGGGGGGGAGGGGAAAGGTTAGTGCATTTTTTTGTGTGTGTGTGGAGGACTATTTGTATGAGAAAGGATTTTAGAATTTATCAGATATATGCTCAATAATGAAAACCATATTCCCCCTGAACTGATCTTTACACAGTCACCACTTATATGGATATCAGCAGGTCTAATTGTGAGGCATAAAAGCATATCAAATGGGATTTTTAAGGAAATTGTCCACCTTGGACTAATTGAGAGACCTCTACCTCCTAATACATTTAATGTGAAGAAGAAGAATCCCAACAACATTCCTTGAATTATTCAGTCACCTGAAGGGCTGAGGTTCTATTATGAGGAATATTCTACAACAACTAATTGTCTCAGCTTTCTTAAACAGTTCTTCACATGTTTACATCCTGGCCATTTATTTATTTGAATATACTACTTCTAGTTGATATTTTTTTAGTAAAAAAAAAAAAAAAAAAAAAAAAATAGAAAAAAACAAACCAGCCAACGGGTAAAGAATTAAACTTCCAGCTGATAAATGTTTATTCTTTGCAGTTTTCTATTAAAACATCTCCTTTTAAAATACTTCTGTTACTTACAATACACATACAGACATAAAAATAAACTAGCGAATAATGCAGAAATTTCTAAGTTCTTTAAGGTAGTAGTGGCAGAACTACAGAGATTGTTCTAATTAGCTGGATCTAGGTTAGAGTTTCCAATTTTCACTTGTAATACAGACTTTAAAAATCCCAGGAAGTCCCAGGTAAATCCATAACACTTTGATGATGATCATCCTTGAGAATACCAAATATATCAGTTCTGAAATTGCACTTGTCTTCTCTCAGGGCCTATGTTTCATTTATAGTTAAGGCATGAATAAACTATTGTTTAGTAAGAGCAAGATTCTGATGTTGCTATGTTTCATCTGCTCTATATACATATTACTAGCCTCTACTGATGGTGGTAGAAATCTCAGCACTGGGACATTACGCACAGAGTGAAAGCTGTCTTTCCTCCCTTCTGCCAGAAAGTGCCACTTCCTAGAAAAATGAGAACACTGATTTCTGACCCTCTCATCTTCATCTGAGAGCAGGCAGACTCATCCATCCAGCTGTCTCAAACCCCCACATATTTGTTTCATAATCACCTAGCACACATACCTTAGACAAGTCACACCACTGTGATCACCACAGGGATCTGCACAACCTTATCCCAATTACCCTACCCATGGGTAGCTTAGCCTGCAAGACTTCCACAACAGGTCTGAGTCTTTCGAGACACACACCATGACCAGCTGCATGGCTTTGACATAAGTCTTATTTAGTATTTATTTCCAGGCATGATACAGTCAAGAATGGTATCACTGACCGTACTCCAGGGTCTCACTGATCACCTCATGTAATACTTGTGCATCAAGGACAGCCTCACTATACGTCTCTTCTGTACTTTTATGAGGTTTGACATCCATTTTCTAGAACAGGGAGTGTTTCCTAAAAACCACTGAGATATCTGCTCTCCCCACTGCCACCTGTCTTTCTTTGACCATGACATCTGTAGCTTCATATACAAAAAGACACAAGACGACCAACTGGCTCCTCTTTGCCTGTAAGTAGCAAATGCACCCCCATGCAAGGCCAAGGCAGCTGGTGCAGTCAGTGGAGAGAACACAGCTGGCAGAATGTTCATCGCAGGCAAAGTGACCATGACAGAACTCTCAATGAACATGACTACAGAAGGTCTCTACACTCCCAACACACTGTCCTCATCAGGGCACAGTGGGTCCAGCTCCTGCCTTACAACAAAAAACCATTTTGCTGTCTTATGGACTCTTTATTATTTGCCTGCAGGGGAGTGTTGAGAGAAGAGATGGGAGGAAAAAATTATTCTCTGGCTGCATTTTTAATCCACACCCATCATTGATTCCCAAAAGAGTCATCTCAGGGAGGCCACACCCTGATCAAGGGTTGCTTGCATAAGATCACACAGCAGAAGCAACAAATCCCTTTACAGCTTCCCATAATATACACACCATCCTCATGCTTTGCCTTAAGATGCATTTCCAGTTTCTCCAGGACTGTGAATTCACCAGCCACTCCAAGTAGAAAATCTTGCCTGCTTGCTTTCACCATCTTTGCACACTCCAGAATTAGGCCTCTATGTCCCGATATTCCTGTACCCTTCCCTGTAGGGGGATCCTCTGTAGATCCCCCTGCAACAATGATGGTCACATCTCTTACAACTGAGAGTTATAGAAAGGTATTCCTTTTACATATAACTGTGAATTATGGCACTGAGGCAACTGATGTGTAAGAAATAGATTTGTATCTCTTGCACATATTAAAAAAAAAAAAAAACCAAAACACAAATTAATTAGTAATAATAATAATAATAATTAATAGTATTATTATTATTATTTTAAAAAATCCCTAAAACCTCTGAGAGACATAACCATTTAGTTCCACCTTACTGCTTGATATATAAATTTTAGCAGGTTGAAACTCACCTTCTGTTTTGTGGACAATCAATATTTTTACATTTGTTTTGCTTCTGAACTGGTTTCTTTAATTTTACGAAGATGACAGCTAAAAGTAATACATTTGAGAATGTAAAACTTCATTCAAAATATTATTTGTCATTTTAGTATTTTTACATCATGGCACATCATGGCAGCAGTACAAGCACATGAACTTTTTGACACATCATTGTCAAAATTTCAAACCTATTCTTTACAACTCACAATCTGCAAAGACACTTTGAAAAGAAAAAAAAATGAATTCTAAATCAGGAGAAAGAATCTATTGAATTTACCAATATTGTGGAAGCTCTTTACAAATGAAATAACAATAAAATATTTCAACTCCCATAATAGGACATAATAGGAGTAGCTCTACATAATGGTGTCACTAACATCATACAAAGTTCTTTAAACATAATAGCTTATAATGATTCTATAGGCTATTCAAATGTTTTGAATTGGCAAAAAATTCTTTCCAATATTTTCTCTTTTAGAATTATGTGAAAGTGAGTCAATTTCAATACAAACAAATAAACTGTTCAAGCTAAATTAACTTTCTCCCAGCCAGAAAAAAAAAAAAAAAATGTATTTTCATCAAGATTTTTCCAAGTACTTACATCTATTTGTAGCTGAATGCTCTTGATTTTGTGAAAAATATGTAAAAAGTTTCCTTTAAGATTTTATAAAATGATTAAGGAAGAGAGATGCCAAGTCTGAATGGTTACTCAGCTGTACAACCAACAAAGACATTTTCACTGGGGCTAATATGTTCTTGTTCCACATATCTATGAGCAGTTGAATCAGTCTAAAATACTCTTCAGCAAACTTGGGACCAATGAGATAATTTTAGAAGCACTAAATACTTCAAAGTATTAAAGCTAATCAATTCATCAATTCTTCTATGTTTTATACAGCATTGGCTTGGAGGAAAATTGTGGGGTTTTTGTGAATCAGACTACTAGATGATCCTGCTGGAATAAATTTATCTTCAAGGGGAACAGAGATTTGTTTATACTTCCAGATAAACTGGCTGCTTAAGAGGAATGGGGAAAAAGGAAATGACTAGGTCTTCTTTTATGCTTAGGACTACTGATGACTAAAATTTCAGGGATAAAAAATAATATATCTGAGTGGAAGATTCTTACATCAGAGAACAGACCAACTTTTTCACATTTACAGTATCTAAAGAAATATAAAGGTTTGCCTTCAGAACCTCACTTTATACAAAAGATCTATGAAGTCATCATTATGAAGGTATCATTAACGAATAAAATATTAAATCTTTTTTTTTTTTTTTTTCCTATGAACTCCCAATGGAAATAAGAACAGCAACCAAAACATTTAAAAGTAGTGTATAATGCACAATGATCATCAAGATTTGGGGGAAACAAAACAATAAACACAAGAATTGGATGTTTCTGTAGGAGAGCAGTCTTTATATTTTTACTTCAAATCAAATTCTCCATGGAAAAGCTATACTTTATGAAGAGATCTGAAGGGAGAAAGATCTGGAGGGAGAAATACTACCAATTATTGTCTTTGGAATAAGAGAAATCACAGTAGAGTCACAAGTATTAGAAATAATACTTTAGAAAAAATCATTACTAGCATTCCTCAGCAGGAAAAAGGTGCACATGGAACGTTCATGTTTATCAGAAAAGATAACGTACCGTAGAACATGAAAATGTTTTTAGAAGTGAATGGTTTGAGGTAGGCAAATGACATGGCTGACAGCTCATGTTCGGAGGTTACATTAAGAGTATTTTTTTAAGAAGGACTGAAGATTTGTACCTAGCTCTCCATGTGATACATTGGTGCACCTCTGCTTACAGATAAATTCAGACACACAGATACCTTTCATATACCATCCATGACCTAGCCTCACACTGGTAAGACCTGAGTCCATTCAGAGTTTGGCATTCGATTAAAGGTACTTGGATGCGTGCATCAGTGGGAGGATACGGTCAATACAGACACATGCTGTGATGTGAACTGTTAGGGAAACAGACCTGGATGACAGTGCACATCAGACCACAGAGTGAATCTCCCCTGTGACCCAGTTCTAATAGTTGGAATACTGAATAATATTTGATCCTTCTTCACTGCTGATAGACCATCACTTAAAGGAAAAGATAAAGCTTCTATGGCCTCAAATGAAGTCAAGCTTAGCCTTGAAAAAAGACAGAAAAAAATAATGTAGTTTATATATAAAATTTGACCATCAGTAGGCAAGTTTTATAGTAGATTTTAAGAAATTAGTTATCCTTCTTTAGGGCCAAAAAGCTGGCTAAAGGGCTGGAGCATCTGTCACACAAGGAGAAGCTGGGACTGTTCAGCCTGGAGAAAGGAAATCTCAGAGGAATCTTATCTATGTATATAAAAACATCAAGGGATTGAAACCCATGAAATTCTGTCTGAACAGAAGAAAACATATTTTTACTGTAAAAGCAATCAGACAGTGGAACAACTTGACCACTGAGGTTGTAGAGTCTCCATTCTTGGAAATATTAAAAATCCAACTAAAGTCCTGGACAGCCAGCTCTAAGTGATCCTCCTGCAGCAGGGGGATTGGACCAGACAGTCCCTAGAGGTGTCTTCCAATGTCAGCAATTTTGTCACATTCTCTTTCTGAACTATCATATCAATGGATAACAATGGTTTCACTGTATAACCATGCATAAATAAATGCAAATATGACTTCATTAATTTGCCTTAATCCTCAATAAGAATCAACTAAAAGTACATTTAAAAATGTTGACTTATTTTGCTGAGGAGAAAGTGAAATTTGAGTCCTGAGAGATCTCTTTCTTTGTATTAGAAGTGACAAAAAAAAATCACAAGTATTCCAGAAGAGATCTTATGCTTTTTAAAAGCATCTCAGCTTTGAGCAGAACAGAAAATACTGACCAAATTTTCAGCACAACATGCTGCTGATCTCCAAACACTTTGGACTTTGCATAGCAACATGAGCTTTATTTTTATATTATAGAAGTGTCCAATAACATAATAGGCTGCATGAATGAGTCTAATACTAATTATATATCAATAAAATTTCTTTAATGCTCAGTACTGCACTGAACTGCTTCTGCTGAGTTGTCAATATGTCTACAAGAACACTGTATTTCCCCATAACTCTGTGTAAAAAGTCAGCACCTTAGAGACTTTTACTGTCTCTTTCTCTTCCTTTCAATCTTCTGTCCCTCATATCTTCTGTGGTAGCAAAAGAAGTCTATACAACAATAAATAATAAAACTTTTTTTTTTTTTTTTTTTTTTTAAGGTATCTCACTAAAGACTAAAACCATGACTGCATTGCTGCTGTTGCTCTGAGAATTGTCTGGAAAAATTGATTAGAAATATAGAAAAGTACAGACTAACAAGAAAGGACAGACAAAGTTTGGACAATAGCAACAGAAAACTGCAAAAATAGCTAACAACCTGATATTAAAGGAAAAGAGCCTGCAAAAAAATGGGATGGAGATGAATTAACCTATTTCAGGAAGATGCAGTATTAACCATGGAGACTTGTATGGTGGTTGATCCCATGTCCATCCTCGACAAAAGGGCTGGATAACAACAACTAGTAAACTGAGAGTGTCAACAGTTAAATAGAGAGCTGTCTTGAGATGGTCTTGCTCCAAAACTGGTCATGTAGAAGAGAAAGTGGAATCTGTGTGAGTGTGGGGAGGAATTGGATATTTCAGTTATTACTCATAGAAGGGTACTGGAAACTCTGTAGGTGTTCATCAACATTTTGTAAGTGTCTAGAATTGTCGTTTATCTATTGTATTGCTGACAGTGATCATGGTTGCATAGCTCCTGGTTGCTATTTAATAGTAGATTGTTACTAAATCAATAAACCACTTTAATCTTGATTTAGTGTAAACTATATGAATTGAGCAGCTTTTCCCTACAAGAATATGGAAGTATTAATATTGACTGAAATTATAACATAGTTGACATGAGAACATAGTTGACATTTGTTGAGGCCATTCACATGAAAAAAAGTATTTTTTGTTCAGAAGCAACTAACAGCAAACAAGGGATGAGGAGCTGCCAGCCCTGTATCATCACTGTCAGAGGTCTTGTAGCTCTGGCTTCTTCTCTTACTCAAGAGACAAAATACTATCAAGTGTCCCTGAGCAACCCCTGTGAACTCTCCAGCTGCAATAATTCCTGCATGCTAAGTCACATGGTAAAAAGGGGAAGCTGCTTCTGTAAGGCTTACACACATAGGAAATTTTATTTAATTTAATTATATATGTTCTAAGACAATTAGAAGGTCAGTATTATTTTTAAAATTCTCTTCCTCAACACACCAGTTGTATGTGCATGTGCAGTCAGATCTGCTCAGCACATGATGTATGGACATTTCAAAAATAATTCTATGGTACCATTAACTCTTCTACATCTGACACTGCTCTGAGTCAAAGAAAAGGTTGTTATTCCTACATCATGAACAAAATTATTCCCTTTCTTTGAACTGCAGAACATTTTCTGTGACATTAAGGCATCAAGTCTTGTGAAAATGAGGACACTCATTCTTGGAGGGGTGGGGAGAAAGGAAGTGATAAACTACTTGCTAGAAAGAAAAGGCTCATTTTCATGTTGCTTTTAGTGCATCATCATCATCATCCTTGTAAACAAAGTGCACTCGATATACTGTCAACAGCTATCAATAGCTATTACTTTTTGGAGTGATTAATCAAACTTTAAATCAAGAACTTAAAATGGAAAACATGGTGGGTCCTTCACTTTTACAAACTGGTGTCTTATTCTCTACTGAAACCTGTACAAGAGTGGCACTGACAAAACTGATGTTAGTATGAAAACAAAGGCACTGAGTATTTCTTTACACTGTCACTTGGCACAGATTATTGTTATACTAGGTCTGCTAAAAATTGCTAAAATATTTTTGAGAGATCTCAAACTAAAGTTCTACAAGCTAGAGGACCACATTAGTTTTTATTATCTAAAATATTTGTAATTTCAGGATTTAAATTCTAGCAGTAACATTGTGACAAGTCTCCAAGTCAACAGGAGCTTTATGACAGATTTGTCTAAACCTTGATCATAGACTAAAAGAATTGAGTGCACTCGATAATTGAGTCAGAATTTTTCATGAGGATATAATCTGGAATAATAAATTTTACATGAACTCAAGATTTTGCTGCTGGGCAATACAACAGAAAGTAAAGAAGATTTATGTACTTCTCTGCAACAGAGAGAATACAAAGCTGCAGTCAACTGTCAGTGGATATTTAGGAAAAGCTAGTCTCTCCTTACTGTTCTGGGTTCCAGATTGAGTAGTAGTGTTCTTGCTTCCAGGTTTAATTTCCACCACTTGGCAACCTTCTGAGTGTTAATCAATGATACCCATTTCTTGCTGAGCCTTGTGAACTCCTTCCTGTTGCCCCTAAGGCCTTGATGAACTTGATGACAATTTTATACTCTCTTTGCTGCAACTTGTCATGCTCAGTTGCTCTTCCACCTGATCCAGTCATTCTACTTGACAGAACATAACCTAAAACTAGTAACAAAAATGCTAAATATATAGTCCATCAAAAATTATCATGTTTTTTTTTTTTTAAAAAAAAACAAAATTATGTCAATAAACCAGATTTGCTTCACACTGTCATTCCTTTACACTTGCTCTTAGCAAATACAGAACTCTGGGGCCAAAGACTGGAGGGAAACATACATGGACCAGTGGATCCCAGACTAGAAAAAACATACTAGAAACATACTAGAGGTTCTTTCTTAAACCAATTTTACAGCCCAATGGATATATAGTTCCCTGAAGAAGATCTTTTCCCTGGCAGTTGAAAATCTTAATGTAAAGTAATCTGAAAGATTGAGGATCAATTAGACCTGGGGGCAAACATTAACTAGAAGTTTTAAAGGGGTTTGTTCTTTGGGTTTTTACTTTTTTAAGATGCTTCATCAAACCAAACATAAATGCACAACCTTCAGCTTTTAGATTAAGTGATTTTACCCAGTCAGTGTTTCTTAAAAGATACATTTTTGTCCTTGGGGAAAAAAAATAAATTCAAACAGCAGAAACAGATTTCTAAAACTCTGAAAAAAAATTACATATACTTAAAACATATCCCTAGATGATTAAAGTATATTTTTTCCCTGCAAATCTTTAGGGGTCAATAAGTAAACACCTACAGGTAGTCAGAAGAGTCACAACTGATAATGTTATTATTTGTATTTACCTCATGTGTAAGAGCTCAGTTTCTAAACGAAAACTCCGGTATGGTTTATACACAACAACATCCCTTCATCTATCATGCTGGGGTTTTGTTTGATTTTTTGTTTGGTTTTTTTTTGTTTGTTTGTTTGGGTTTTTTTGTTCGTTTGTATGTTGGGTTTTTTTATAATCTCAAAGGAAAAACTTCTGTCTCAAATTTTCTATAAAGGCCTTGCCATCTTGCAAGGAGCCATACATAGAAGAACAGTCTAAAATAGCACTCTGTGTCATCCTCATGTATTTCCGATGGTGGAAAAATCTGCTTCCTGGGCTTCTGGAAGAAGATCACCTCTCTGTCGTACCAGCTGCATGAAATCCACTGAGGTCCAGATTCCTAAAAAGTCTAGAACTACTGTGTTTCCTTAGAAAGGATACAGTCGATAAATGTGTCCCATTGAGCAAGAGAAGAAAACCTGATTCTAATAATGGTGAGATATATAACAGTTGAGCTCTCAGAGCATCATTAGGTAATTCATAATGCCTTTTCCCAAAGCATTAGCATGTTCTCCATTAAGATTGCAAATTTTTTGCACCAAGTTTTTTTAAAAATAGAATGTCTCTGCAACTACTTTCATAATCCTACAGAGGGTAGAAGATGGAGAAAATCAGCACTTCTTATAAACACTAAACACTGACATAGGGGAAAGGAATTTGGAATTAGATACATAACTATCAAAAATGGGAGATACCTCATTCCTTGTTTGTTGCATTTTTACAAGACTAATTGTGGCTACACTGGAATTTTGAGAAGAAATAGACTCTGCCACCGTAACTGAACAAGAAACCTATTCTGTAAGGCTCAGACTACTTAGGATAAAACTACAGTACTGAATGCTGTGTTGTATAGAAATGCTGAGCTGGATTAATTAGAGCCATTTCAGGTAAGAGAAGCAGTTTATGCATCGAGCATTGAGTTCAGAAGACTAATACGCATGTTCTTCTCCATGGATCTGTTAAACTTCCATAAGCACTGGTTATGTATGAACATAGAAACAATAGCAAATCAGTTCACACAGAGATCCATGTTCTGAGATAATGCTTGCAAAACCCAGGGGGTAGGCTCTAGTATGGATATGTCTTTATATGCATAAAGCAACTTAAAATCTTGGGAAGGTAGTTTTCGTCATTCAGAATCCTGCTGGTTAACTATTAAACCTTACTGGCTTCATCTCTGCATTTCATAAAGAATTTTCATAAGGACATAAACCATTTGAGATTATAAGATCTTAATTTCCCCTTATTGCAGTATTTTTATCTGTGACAGAACTAACCTGATTTATACTGGGCTATGAAAAAAGTCTGTTGGGATAACCGTAAAGATCACAGGGCTAGGATGCTCATTTTTTATCATACTGGAACTTATTGGAATGCAGTGAAGAATACAATTATTTGAAAAGCCTTTGATTGTTTTCTGTGAACTAGAGGCTTGAGTCTATTAAACCTACATAAGTATTGGTCATTTATTAGGAATGAATTTCATAATTGTACAAAGCCATTTTTTATATAAATAGCAGAAAGCAGACCAGATTAATGACTAAGGATTTGCCTGCCAAATTTCTTATTTAATTAAAACTTTGTCTTTTTCAGTCTAAAAATGAGAAGAAAACTATCAGAAACTACTCATAAGCTGTTTTCATGTTGGGCAAAAATAGTTGGGCTTTACTGATTTGAAACAATAACAAAGTTTTTCTGCTTTACATGTGAACTTTTAAAAAGTACATTAACTTGTGCAATAGAATTTAAGACTCAAACTCCATCACATAAAGAATATCCATTTACTGATAAATAGAAGGCCTATAAATTATTATTACATTACACTAAAATAAGTCATTATTTTACACTTATTTGTTTAGGCCCCACCCAGGCCAGGGTTTCAGTATTCCAGCAGCTATGCATAGACATATGAAAATGCAACAATTCCCTAACAATTTTAGGATCTAAATATATGTAGAATGGTAGAGGTAGGATTATCCCCCCATTCTACAGACAACTATTGCATATTTAGGGTCTCAAAGGAGATTTTGGACACATCTAAAACTGTATCTGCCTCCCAGGCTGACACATCAATCAGGAGATCATTTAGGTGTTACAACACACAGAATGACAAAGAACAAATCCTGATTTTGGACAAAACAGATTTCAGAGAAATCACCTCAACATTATGGAGGTCTTATGGTTTCTTAACATTTTTCCCAGGTCAACACAGTGGAACTAAGGAACTTCACAAAGGGAACAGAACCCTGAAAGTCTGCATTGAAGACAGCTGTTTCTTTTTGGGAGGAAAATAATCATGTAGTTCCTTGATCACCTCTAGTTAAAGTTTATACTGTTTGAAGAAGCTGAAGGCTCAATCTCCCTTCAATATGAAAAGATCTTTTTTAACTGGTCTGCAAAGGACTCCACTATGTTGTGCAGTCTAGCCCCTTCTCAAAAGAATTCCAGGCAGAGCCTCCTTCATGTGTAAGCGGCAGTCCTGACCTGAACAATGTTCCATCTGCTACACCGTGAGGCATAAAAATGCACAAGGGAACAGCAAGAAGTGACACTTCCCTCAGCAACAGGAAAAAAATCTTCTGATCTCTTCAGTTTCTTTCCCAGTGTACGGTTGAAACCTACCATGGTAAAACTTGAATACTTTTATCTAATTCTTCTAATGAATCCCTGACACAGTTGTAGTGGTCCCAGGCGGTCCACCCCCATGAAGATGGGCAATAGGGAGTGTTATTAATTCTTTGAAGTTTAGCATACTTTGAAAAGGAAAATAAATTGTCAATAAGACTTGCTAATGGTAGGAACCCCTTTTCAGGACAGCTACAAAACCATTTCAATCATAAGAAAATGTCACAAGTGCAGAACAGAATGAGCAGTTTTTCTCGCATTTAACCCAATTCCTTTCACTTTTTGCTCTCCTCACAAAAAAAAAAAATCCTGCAAATGTTCAGCTGGACTACAGAAGTGCTTCCATAAATGATATCTTGTTTCTTCTCCTGGTGGATCAATATAAAGACATTTTCCAGTTCTAAGAGGAGCATCAATCAAGGGGAGTCAATACATTATAGTTTAGGCGTTTGAAACTG
Organism: Tyto alba; assembly: GCF_018691265.1. NCBI lineage: Eukaryota > Metazoa > Chordata > Aves > Strigiformes > Tytonidae > Tyto > Tyto alba. The sequence continues at coordinate 570,263 of NW_024881272.1, forward strand.
TGTTGGTTTTGGCTGAGATTGAGTTAATTTTCTTGATAGTAACTAGTATGGGGCCATGTTTTGGATTTGTGATGGAAACAGTGTTTAGAATTCAGGGACGTTTTAGCATTTGCTAAGCAGTGCTTACACAGAGCCAAGGCCTTTTCTGTCTCTCACCCCACCCCATCAGTGAGCAGGCTGGGGGTCCACAAGGAGCTGGGAGGGGACACAGATGGGACAGCTGACCCCAACTGTCCCCAGGGATATCCCAGACCATATGACATCATGCTCAGCATATAAACTAGAGGGAAAGAAGGAGGAAGTGTGGGACGTATGGAGTGATAGCATTTGTCTTCCCATGTCACTGTTATGTGTGATGGAGGCCTGCTTTCCTGGAGATGATTGAACTCCTGCTTGCCAATGGGAAGTGATGAATTAATTCCTTGTCTTGCTTAGCTTCTGTGCACGGATTTTGCTTTATCTATTAAACTGTTTTTATCTCAAACCACGAGTTTTCTCACTTTTACCCTTCTGACTCTTTCCCTCATCCCACTAGGTGGGAGTGAACAAACGGCTGTGTGGGGGTCAGCTGCCAGCTGGGGTTAAACCACACCACAAGATCACGTCAATCTCTTCATGTTAAATTTCTCTCCTCAGCTACCTGTGAGGCTCATCTCAACTTGCCTAAGGACCTACGAATACACTTTGTTTCTCAGTAAGCCAGAATACTAGCAAAGCTACAGCTTTACAACTGTGTTTCAGTAAAATTAATCTAGATGACATGCATGACTTAACTTGTGTTATTACAGGATAAAATTCTCCTTTGTCTCAACGCACTACTCAGGTGACATGTCTCACCTTTCTCAAGAACTGACCCAGACTTACAGCCACTCTGAGGCTTTCCCAGGTACAAGCTACCTCTATCTCCAATTACAACAATGCCACAGGCTCAGTGGAGCTTAACGGTGCGTGAATTATCTTTTCAGAGCCAGTATACATTGAGCTGTTTAAAGTGATTAACAGACATTTTCTACAAACTGGATTATTTTAATTCTTTCATCTAAAAAGGTACAAGATAAGCTGATGAAATGTATTGGAAAAAGAAAAAAGTTTTCTGTATATTTTTTGTAAACCTTTATCTTTCCTGACATGGATTATTAAACTGTTGTTAGCTTGGTGACCTCAATCTCTGGGTTGGGAGAGTCAGCCTGCACTGTTTAAGCACATTCCTTGTCTCAAAGTCAGTGACACTCTTGACATCTCAAGAAACAATTCATCCTCTACCTCTACTCACTACCAAGTTTTGACTAGTATCTTTAAGGCTGTCTTATGCACTTTGATCATCAAGTCATGGATCTTTAGTTTGATTAATTATAAGTGTTTCTAACCTACCAGGCCTCAAGCCAGAAGCACTTCTAATGACCTTTGGTATTTGTTTTATTAGGGCATTTCTATCTGCCACCTGTATTTGCCTTCTTACATCTCCTTTGATTTAATTTTTGGGCATTCTGACATATCAGGACACATCATACAGGTAAAATGAGACACATACTTTATATGCAAAACACTTGTAATTCTTCTGTTCCTAACAGCTGTAGCTGATGTTGTGATTATCCTGTTTCATTAGAGCACCTTTCACTTCTCCACCTCTCTCCCCCACTCTCAGAAAATCATACAACCATTGAGATTGGAGAGGATCTCAGAAGGTCTCTAGTGCAGTTCAGACCAGGTTGCTCAGGGATTTGTCCAGTCAGGGCTTGAAAACCTCCAAGGATGGAGACAGCACAGCCTCTCTGTGCAATCTGTTCCACTGTCTGCCTGTCCTATTTTCATGCACCATGCCTGAAAAAAAAAAAAAAATCAAAGCTGCTGTTTGCAGGATGCATAGAAATGGTAACAAACCAGCAGAAGAATTTAAGGGCAAAAGTAATTGCATATACAAATCCCACATATTTATCTTTGAAAATGCTCAAGGAAACTATTGAGGATGACTACAGATGGAAATAGCCTCTGCTTCCATGCCTTCCTTTCCTGACCTTCCCAAAGATTTACCTTTCTAAAAAAGAATACATTCTGGGGATGAATCAGCATTCACTATTTTCAAGGAGAATGAGAAGTCACAGGAAATGGTCTGAGATAGGAGGGAGTCACTATACAACAGATGGGAATTGCAACATTCTCTAGAGAAGCATGTGCATGTCCACACATCTACACATGCTCATCTTGTCATCTGCACCTGAAATACACTGTACGTAACAACATACACACCATCTGATCTATGTAAAGTCAAGGCAAGTCTTTTCTGAAACCTATCCCAACTATTTTAAAATACATTATCTGGCACTTTTCAAAAATTCTGTGGCCAATACAACATCTAATTACTGCCTCCTGTCATCTTCACTGTTTGCATTTTGCCTGTCATTATTCCTCTATACAGTATACTTTAAGAACAAGCAATATTAATAGAGATTGGATAAATGGTTTTTAAAAAATTGATAAAGGCTGAGTAAGCTTCCTATGCCTGTTTGCTCATTCATACATTGGATAATGGATAAGCAAAAATTCAACATGTAGTTCCATGAATTTCACGCAAGATGCAATAAAACATGTATGCTATACCAGAGATATTTAACTACACAACATCTCTGTGTTACTGAAGTCTTCAGTGATATGCTTCTGATATTTAATTCAGTGGCTTTTCTATCCATGAAAAGCTCTATGTATTGCTAGTATTTGGCATAAATATTACAGTAGCTAGTATCACAGATATGGAAGCATTAATGCAATAACATTTTTTATTATCAGTGAAATACTTTTAAAGAAAGAAGTTTATAACTAAAAAATGAGTTAACATCACTTGACAATAAGTCTTAGAAGAATTTCAGTATTAATACATGTACAAATTCTGAATCTCTCTCCTTAATGCCTTAAAAGTACACAATCTTTAAGTCGTGTATTTTTGTAGTGGTAAAAAATGAACTGACATGAACTTGAAGAAGAAGCTCAAAACATCTTTTTATATACATGCATTTTAATTTTTAAAAAATACATATTAAATATAACAGTATAATATCATATACATTTTTTGATCAATCTGATGCCTTTCCAGTGACAGACACTGTATGTTACGGTATTTTATATTTTCCAAGTTATTTTTCTAAGTATGAGTGATAAAATCTGTTCCTGACAAGAATGATTTAATATTCAGAGATGGGTCAAACACCAGTTGAAATAAGGAAACCATCTTCATATCTTTTTTAGGTTTGTGACAGAGTTTTGCTAATATATGCTCCTGTCAACAAAGCAGTACATGATTTGTTGTATGTAGAGTATAAGTAAGTACCACACCATTTTCCAGTTTAGAATATACACTATATTAGCACTGTAATATTAATGGAAATGTCTTGGTGTTTGAAAACAAGGTATAGAAGGAATAATTGCTAGCTGTAAATTTCTCATTAACTATATATTTCCTTTTCTAGTAAGTATTTCTAGAAACCAATGCAGTCTTGAAAAGTACAAAACTGAGCCTAAAATGGGATTGGAGAACTGCTTTGATTTGTCTGACAAGAATATCAATAGTTATGTTAAGGCGTATCACACTTAGAAATACTGAAAAAGGCTGAGCTTGGACTACATGATCTGAAACAGCATAAATAATTAATACCAAATAATGTATACTTTGTGTAGGGCAGCTCTTAACAATTTCCTGTTGCATCCCAATGTTTTCAAAAGCAAAAAGAGGTATAAACATTCACTGAAAACATAAACAAAAATATGTGTGTGTGTGTGTGTGTGTGTGCATTTTTATATATCAAACAAAGCAGCTTTGTTCATCATACAAAAGTTTGTTTTCAAAAGAATACAGGTCTCTCTTCTCCAACCAGAAAGGAATTTCTGTTCATGCTCACCATTCAAAGGCCACCTAAATTCAAAAGAACACATAAGTTTGTGCCTAGGTTCATACACTTTAGGGAAACTTCTAAAAAAGTCTGGAAAGATTTCTTAAACTATGGTCTTCATGGTTTTGCACCTCTCTTTCTCACCCTTTCTTTAGCAAATTCACTGTTGTGTCACACTCCCTTACTTTCTCATCTTCTGATTGATAATTGTTAAGTCTTTTATACGTATAATAGGACAAATGGGCTTGTGCTGAACACTTTTTTTTTCAAAAAAAAAAAAAAAAGCAGACTGAAGTTATGAGAGAAAGTTTCCTAACAGAGAGATTTTAACTGCCAAATCATTTCCCAAGGGAAGTAACAGAAGTCTGGTACTAAAGCTATTGGAAACTAGCCAAGGCAGAGTCCTGGCACACTTAATTTAAGGAACTCTTGAACTGGCTCTCAAGGGATCACTGATTTTTATATTAAATAACAACACTCTGTGGATAGCTAAGACACAATTTACTAGCATTAACCAGGGAAAATGGACTTGTCTTTTTGATAGAGACGAGAAATTAACCCATACTGTGGTATTATGTCAAAAAGATGAAAAATTATATTAATGATTATAACAACATCTGACATTTTGGAGCATCAAGGTTAGCATTGTATTATACTGAGCAAGATAGTTGACATGTCTTTTCAGTCCTTCTGCAAATTTTCTGCATACACATTGCATATATACATATATTGTGTACTATACACAGACATACATCATATATAAACATATAAATCATCATTTTGTCATGTAGCCAGAATCTACTGAGGCTGATGGGGACTTGCTCTTGTGAAATTCTACATCCTGAAACATTACTTTTAAACCTCTCTGTTGAGCCAAATTATTTGTAAAAATCTCTCAGGGTTGGTGCTTGTAGCTATACCATCTAATATATATAAATATGGTTTTGACTTGTGCCAGAAGAGAAAAAAAGGACAAAACCCTTTTATTCCACCCATTAAAAGCCAAAAAACTCTGGCTGGCTATAGTTTACACTAAAACTAGGAGGATAAACTTGTTATATCATTTTGATTTCTGCATTGTTAAGTCTGTACTAACCATTATCTCAGATTTCTGTCTCTGAAAATTCATAGTGGATTAATCTTGGTAAACCTTGTTTAAAATGTTAATACAGATTTTTAAAACAGGAAAGAAAAGAGGCAGAGGTTTAATTAATCCAAGTGACACCCAGCTTGTATTTATGTTTTTACAAGTACGTAACAGTTTTCACTGAATCAAGAAGAGAAGAGAAAGAATATTTAGTCCTAATGACATCCAGGGTGCAGCAATATTTTCCTGGATTCTGGTACCTAGCAGAGATAGATAATGTTATTTTACATTTAATGGAAAACTAGAGAAAGATAAAAGGCAATTGGAAAAGAAATTTCTTTTCAGGAAGTGATGAATTTAACTCTCTTTAAAATATAGATAATTCTCTTAGTAACTCCTTAAGAGGAATGATCATGTTTTCTGCTGCACTGACAATGAAAGGTAATCCTAGGAGATTATATTTTAGCAAATCATTAATCACATAGTTCAATATCTTAAACTGTATGGTAAACACAGAAGATGAGCCAAACAACCCAAATCTGTCACTGCTTAGTTGCCTTGGAAAGTCGATGGGTTTTTTTCCCCAGAAGAGATTAATGGTTTGTTGTGGTTTTTTTTTTTTTTTTTTTTTTTTTTTTTTTTTTTTTTCAGATGTTTATTGTGAAGCCATGATATCTGATATCTACAGCAAGCATACAAATTTAAGGGTATTTCAATAGATTCTCCCCCAATTCAAGTGTGATAAGCTGAATCCCCATCAAATATCCTTTTATAAGAGAAGTGTAGCACATCATTAACAGATAAAAAGGAGTGGATGCATATATACAGCTTTTGTTTTAATTAGGGTCTATTTGGCCTGTCCCAGTGATAGATTTAAGTGTTGATAAGTGGATGAAGACCTTAAGATGTCACAACTACAGGAATTAATCTTAAAAGAAAAAAATATAAAAAAGGAAACAGTGAATGAGATGAAAGGAAAAGGTGAATTATATGACTCAATGACTGTAGTGGGATGATTTGTGCTAAAATATAACAGGATTAAATAAGAAATTAATTGAATGATTTAATATGTCTAATTGGAGGCCCAGTTGATGCACATTAAAAAAACAGGTGCATTACTGTACCTATTTTTTCAACCTGTGCAATTGCAGGGCTATGATCTTGTTGGGATCATGGAGACATGATGGGAAGGCTCCCATGACCAGATTGTTACAACGGAAGGGATACAAGATTTTTAGGAATGACAGGCTAGGAAGAGGAGGAGGGGGAATCTCCCTTTATGAGAGAAAGCAGCTAGAGTGCATGGAGCTCTGCCTGGGGATGGATGATGAGCTGACTGAGACCTTATGGATGAGGATTAAAGATAGGACAGGCAAAGGGGATAGACATTACAGTAGGTGTATTTTATAAGCTGTCTGACCAGAAAGAGCAAACACGAGGCACTTTGCAGACAGATTGGGGCAGCCTCATGCTCGCAGGCCCTGGTTTTCCTGGGGGTCATCAACTACCCTGATATCAGCAGGAGGGACAAAACAGCAGGGTATAAACAATCTATGAGGTTGCTGGAGTGCATTGAAGACAAATTCCTCACCCAAGTGATAGAGGAGACAACAGGAAGACATGCTCTGAGGGAGTTCATACTCACAAAAAAAGAACTCGGGTCTTTTGGGGGATGTGAAAGTCAAAGACAGCCTTGGCAGCAGTGTCCATGTGATGGTGAAGCTCAGGATCCTGAGGAAAGGGAGGAGGGTAAAAAACAAGGTCACAGCTCTAGACTTCAGGAGAACAGGCTTTAGCATGTTCAGAAATATTCTTGGATGTGTCCTGTGGGTTAAGGTCCTGGAGGGAAGAAGGGCCCGAGAAAGCTGGTTGATATTCAAGGATCACCTAGGTCAAATTTAATTGTAGTCCTTCCCACCAAGTGGGAAGTAAGAAAAATGCCAGGAGGCCTGCATGGATGAACAAGGAACTCCTGGCCAAAGTCAAACACAAAAAGGAATAATACAGAGGGTGGAAGCAAGGATGGGTAACCTGGGAGAGACACAGAGATATTGTCAGATTATTCAGGGTCAAAGTTAGGAAAGTCAAAACCCAAATGAAATTGAATTTGTCCAGGGATGTCAAAGAAAACAAGAGGGACTTTCATAAATACAGAGATGACAAAAGTCCAACTAGGGAAAATGAAGGCCCACTGCTCAACAAGATGGGAGACTAGGTTACACATGATTGGAAAAGGTTGAGGTATTGAGTACCCTTTTTGCCTCAATCTTTATTAGAGAGATCAGCTTTCAGGAATCCCATGTCCCAGAGATGGAGGAAAGATTAGAGCAAGCAAGATGTACCCTTGGTGGAAGACAATCAAGTCAAGAAATACTTAAGCAAACTGGACATGTGTAGGTCTAGAGGTCCTGACGGGATGCACCTACAGATGGTGACTGAGATGGCAGATGTCATTGCAAGGCCACTCACAATTATCTTTGAACAATCATGACAACTGGGAGGGCTGAGGACTGAAGGAAAGCAAAATTCACTCCTATCTTCAAAAAGGGCAAGACGGAGGACTCATGGAATTACAAGCCAGTCAGCCTCAACTCAGTCCCTGGGAAGATGATGGTTCCAGAGTAACAGGCAAATGTAAACCCAAGAATAAGGTAAAAGGAGAAAAAAGCTTCCCTATAAAATGTAGAGCTATTGTGTAAAATGTTAAGAATGCTTATATATCAGTGACGAAGTTTCCCTGCTTTGATTGTTTTGTTCATCTTGCTAATTTCTTGGCAAGTGAATGACATGTTGGCCAATGTTGGAACCTATCTGGCAAATTCCAATGCAGTTCCAGCCCTCTTTGAAGCAGAAAAACTCTGCCTTCAATCAATTGCCCATTTGTTCATTTTATACTTGACTAGTGCCTGTAATAGAATGTCTTCAGCAGTCCTAAGCAAAGTTCCATCCACAGAAAAGCCTCCTGCCTTGCACAACTAACATATGGATTTCGCCCCATCTAGAGAAGGGTATTGTCTTCCATTTTCTGTCCATATCCAAGAGCAGAAAGAGAGTGAGCCCAGGATCTGGATGGAAAGACAAGAAGCAGTTCACTACAGTCATATCGATGTGGATTGTAGACTACAGAAGTGTTATAGAAGACATCAGCAAACGTGTTGAGAATAAAAGCAAAAGAACTATGACAGTGTATTTGGGAGTGCCATCATTAACTTACATGCACAATACAAAAAGTAAGGACAGTTAAAAATAAGAGACCATAAGTCTTAACATACACTTTAAAAATCTCGTTATGTTTGGTATGCAATAATTTTTCAACATTTTTGCTGGAAATAGTGTTTTACCTTTCGCTAAACTCTCTGCAGTTATCTGTACCTATGTGTTTGTAATCCTACTCTCCTGCAGCTGAAATGCAACAAACAAGGGCCTTTCAAAACTTTGTTTTAACTGTATAAATGTTGTTATTACTATATTTTTAAAGGGAAAATTAGTTTAAACATGTACATTTCTGAACTGTAAAGACATTCTCTGCAGCACAGAAAAGGTAGATAAAGTTGAAATATAAGCAAAAAGCAGAAATAGAGGAATATGCCTTTGATGTCTTTAATGATATCTTCCTCCAAATAGGTAATGATAGTCCAGTACCAGAAACAAAACAAAGTACTAGAAAAATCACAAGACATTAGATATGCAATGCAAACAGATGAGTCTGACCTCTTTATAAATCACAATAAATTAGACACTAAGTGCCTAAATTAACCACAGTTACTCAGAGCATTGGGTAATTCCAGTCAGTCATAGATGAATTTTAATTTACTGCATATCTAAATATGACTGACAAATTCTTGGAAAGACCTAATTTTTCAATTCTTCAATTTTCTTTTTGGTAAACCAAACTCTAAAATCCATACAAAAAATGACAGCTTACAAAAATCCAAAGATTAAAATTATGTGTTTCTTAATTACTAGTTCTTCACAATTAATTGATGTTTTCAGGTTCTGTATAATTTATAACTGCAATCAGAAGGAACTGAAATGCAGTTTTGTGATTAAGAAAATGATATATTGACAGTTCTGGACATTTATTTATGACTTTGTAACAGTCAGACCCACCCAAAAATATGTACAAAAATTAAATACTGTATTTCAAAATTAAAAAAAAAAAAAAAAAAAGGAAACGTCCTATTGTAGGTAAATGTTAAAAATGACAACCTGTTTCTATTAAATTCTAAATTCAGGCTCCCATTGGAAACAGAATACAGACATCATCTGAATTTTCTGAATGTGGAAAAATTATACCTCTTTTCCATGAGTCAGGATTTTGGTAAAACAGAAAACAACACAGTGAGAAATGGGTACTTTTTTAGACACTTTTAAAAATGCTGCTGCCCACTTCTTTCATGATCTATACAATAATTTTCCATCTGAGTGCAGAATAGAAACACTTCTGATTAAATCTTTTTATGTAAAGAAAACAAAAGTAAAAATTAATAACAGATTTGTCTCAGAAATAACAATGCTATCAAGTTCTGCCAGATTTGGTTCAAACACAGCTGAAGTTCACAGCTAACTAGTCATCAGTATTGTTTGATGAATATAGTTTATATTGACTTTGATGCAGCAAGGTGAGGCCAAGGAGCATGATAACTTGTGAGTTCTGACCTCACCCAGAGCAAATAGTCCATACCCTGAGGTGTGATGTCTGGCTCCACCTGAATCTCTACTGGTTTGCTTTGGGAATAGAAACCCCAAATCTCCATACTTTGTTGTGGTCTCTGATACAGTTCAACTCACATCATTCAATTACCCTCAGAGTTAGTACTCTCTTTTTTATTCCTGTTGTTACTGTCAGCCTCTGGTTTAATTTTGGGTAGCAAAAAGAAACAGAGGTCAACAACAGACCCTAAATATAGATGAGCAGGAGATCACTGAAAAGTATGTAGGTACAACTATTACATAGAAACTCTGCATGTTTTAGTACTTGGGTACTTCAACAAGGACAAGAAAGGCTGAACAGGCCTAAAAATCCAACAGACTCATTACCACTAGAAGTGGATTCTCTGGTTTAAATTTGAGTCTCAGCATTATGTATTGCCAGGCTTACTTTGAGGATTCACTGAATAGCCTCAGGGTCTTTTCTCCTTTTAAGAATATATAGAGAGAAGTTCTGTAATCAGTTTCTGCTGCATTTGAACCACTTAACAGATGGACAGACTGTGCTGGCTCCAGATCTTATCATCAATTCCCCCTTTCCCCTAAAGAGAGGACAAGTACCTTATTTCAGCCTGCATTAGTAACCACACCATGGTCATTACTTGTCCCAGTTTGTCAGAAATCCAGATTCCCTTCTGACTTGCTACTCTTCCCATTTAGTTTTGGATGAGTTTCCTTCACTTTTCTAATTCACAATGAATTATGCTGGCAGTAGTGTATATATATTAACAAAATAATGCATACGGGAATTAGAGGTAAGCTATATGCCAAATTCTGGCTATAATTCTTCAATACTGCATACTAGATGATATTCAGTCTCTTCTCCAGCCATTTAACACACTGTTTGATTTACTTTTGTTCACTGTTTTGAGTATAGAAAAAAGCATCTTAAATGGAAAGTGGGGAGAGAAAGTAATTCCAATTGTTTTATAACTTTAAAATTGTACTATTCAGACTCCAACACTTATGTCAGTTGAAATAGAAAAGAATTAATTTCTGTTTTTACTGAAGGTAATTTTGGCTCTTGGAGGTGTATTTTCATGTGGTTATATACTGTGTTTTATAAGATGGCATTCATTTAGGGAACACAGTAAATGAAAGCTGGAGATAACTGTACAGTAAGGATTCTACAAGTCATAAAAAGACAACAATACCTAAAATCACAAATATGCTCTCTCTAGCAACAGTAGTCACATGTCAATGATGAGAAGAACCACCATGTACTGATCTACAAAAAAATATTTGGATGTTAGTTCTCTGTGGAAGCTAACGACTAATAAATTCACTCCATGACAAGATGAAAATAAGACATCTATTCAACATAAAACACTCGTAGCCCTTTAATTTGGACCACTTTGTGGTTTTGTTTTTGTTTTTGTTTTTTTTTTTTTAAGAAAAATCATTTTTCTGTATAATATTTACAAAAATTATTGGAGTGGTACTGCTAATACTCTAGCTCCAAGTCTTTTTGTGATCATACTTCAAAAGAAAAAAACCTCTGTCAGAGAGAAGAGCTCAATAAGGAAAAGCAAATGACACCCTAAAGGACTGTGGTTCAATTTTGGTTGTTTCCAGCCACAAATATTTAAACTTAATATCTAATGTGTGAGTAGAGGACTGATTCAGCTCTTGCACTGGGAGAAATAAGAAGTCAATTGACCATTTATTCCCTTTTGCATAGACACATACATACAATTAGAGTATTTCTTTATTCACAATCAAGCAGCAATTCCCTGAATACTTCTAGCATGAGTATTTCTGTCTATAACAGAACATCAAATCAATTAAAAATGTCAAATCTGCATCTAAACTTTCTATCTCAGGTATATTATTAGCTCAACATGCTCATATTTTAAAATTTCCTTAAAAATCTCTCAGCCTGATCTATCTAAAACAAAGTAACCCAAACAGGTCTAAAAGAATTGACATTTTGCACCACAGATTGGCATATTCTTATTAAAAAGAAGCCACGGTTTTCTCAAAGGAAAATTTATATTTGAAGCAATGGAATAGGGAGACATCATAAAGTTTTTAATAGAATTACTGGATGCCTTGTGATTTGGAGTTCTTTAAAGCTACAGTGAAAATGGCATCTAAAAATCAATCAACATTTCAATCTGTCATTTTCCACAATCCTTAATATAGACAACTGAAATAATAATTTATCTAAAAATTCAGAAGTAGAATAGATAACAAAATATATCTTCCAAGTGGATAAGGGCCTAAGCTATAAAACCAACATCTATATTGTTATCTTCATGCAGCTCTTGAAACCTATGCTATTTTTTTTTTATTTCTGAAGTCAGAGTTGGCTACAAAGGCCCTAACTATATAAACGATATAGGTATATCTGAGCTGACAAATTCAAATAATCTTGTAACTTTATTTGGGCCACTGGTAAACCAACTGTTAAGCAACAATTAACTATTTACTAGACAAAAGTCTAACTTAATCTTAAAAGCATAATTTCAAATTTGGAAAATATTAAGATCAATTTTTTTGTCTTGAACCATTTCTTTTTTAACAGAGTTCAAAACTTGATCCAACAATGTCCAGTTCCCATTTTTAGTTCATTCCACCCAAAATACAACAATAAACAACGGTTAAAAAAAATCTCAAAAGTGCATGTCCATAATACAAATAATCATAAAATTGCCCGTGACGCCGATCTCATAATTAGCAGACATGGTGATCCTCCTGAGCAAATTAATCTAATTTGCCTTACAATCTCACAGTACTTCTAGTTTAATCTTATTACAGGTTTTGGGTTTCTTCAATATTCATATCTATTATTTTATGATATGTGTTGCTAAGCTACGTTTGGGGATTCAGTAAGTTATTTCTGTTTAGAACAAGATTAGAATCTCTACTGTAACTTATTTTCTTAATGTATTTTTTGGTATTGCATCACTTTCACGATCGCTGCATATTTTTGTCCCAGGACTTTTTTCTCAAAGGAAATAATAGCAAAGATGTTGAACTGACTTGGTGACTATTCTCTTCATCATTACATTGTGGAAATTATATCTAGTGAAAACTGTTTCTTAAATGCAACTTAGGTAGAAAATTTAGACCTTTGTAGCACATCTGAGAGTGAGAAAATGGGAAAATAATTTTAAAACCATAAATATACTTAAATACTCAGGCTGACGAAATTCTGTCCAATACATTTCAAAGAATTCTTCATGAGCTAAGAATCTGATGCAGTTTCCAAAGGGGCTGAAGTATCTGAGTGTCTCATATACAGGCTTTGGAAGTTAAGATACCTTGTGTATACAGGCACTTAAATGAAGTAACAAGTACCTACATTAGATGCTTGGTTCATTCTCATTTTACTTGTCCTTCCTTGAATTAATTCAACAGAAGTTAATACACTTCTATTCAGAGAGTACTATTTATTGACTGGTTGGTCAATTGAGTTGCTAATATCCCCTGCACAACAGATAAGTATTTTTCTTTCTCTCTTCTCTTTCTTTTATTCAGTCCCTTTTCTTCTCTTCTTCAATTGTTACTATAGTTTGGAAGTAGAATAAAATTAAAGATATATTCTTGACCGATACTAAATATGAAAACACATAATGAAAACAAACTGTTGTGGAAGTTATTTTTCTTTGCTCTATTACCTCTCATATGCAATAGGAATAATAGAATAAAAGAACAGTTTAGGTTGGAAAGGACCTTTATAGATCATCTGATCCAACCCCCCTGCCACGGGCAGGGACACATTCTACTAGACCAGGTTGCTCAAAGCCCCATCCAACGTGGTCTAAACCCTGTCCAACCTGGCCTTGAACTCTTCAAGGGAGCGGGCAGCCACCACTTCTCTGGGCAACCTGTGCCAGTGCCCCACCACCCTCATCATAAAAAAAAAGTCTTCCTTATATTCAGTCTAAACCTACCTTCTTTCAGTTTAAAATTATTGTCCCTTTTCCTGTCACTACAGACCTTGGTAAAAAGTCTCCGCCTTTCTTATGAGGCTCCTTTATATATCAAAAGGCCACAATAAGGACTGCCTGAAGTTTTCTGTTCTCCAGGCTGAACAAACTCAGCTTTTTCAGCCTTTTTTCACGAGAGGTGTTCCAGACCTTGGATCATTTTCATGGGCATCCTCTGGACCCATTCTAACAGGTCCATGTCTTTCTTGTCCTGGGGACCACAGAGCTGGACACAGTACTTTAGGTGGGGTCTCACAAGAGCAGAGTAGAGGCAGAGAAACCCCTCCCTCGACCTGCTGGCCACACTTCTTTTGATGCATCCCAGGACACAGTTGGCTTTCTGGGCTGTAAGCACACATTTCCAGGTCATGTCCAGCTAGTATCCACCATGTATCCACATGTCCACCAGTATCCCCAAGTTCTCCTTAAGGCAATGACTTAATTCTTTTACTAAAGAACAAAATCACAACAAAAATCGGAGTTTTTCATCATCAGATGATCTATTTCCCAGGTGTTGAAATGTTAGAGAAGTTGGTAAAAGTTATTTCTTAGCAGGATTAACAAGTTACTAAATCAGTGCAAAGCAGCTGCATTTACCTTTTCTTAGACTTTTGGTATATCAGTGACATAGCCATTGATATTATGACAATATCAAACTAGCTTTGCTCAGTATATTACTTAAACAAATCTGTAGTCAGTCCGTACTTTAAGAATTAATGTTAGCTCTAACAGAGGACCAAATCAAACATGGACAGCTTCCAGGAAAGCTATTTCCTGTTTCCATATAGTGGACATTATTTACAGCTCAAACATGTTATACACAGTTAGAGTAGTAAATCTGCTTATTCACAGAAAGAATAATGGGTGCTAAGTAAATAGAAATACTTACGGGTAAATATTATGTAAGCATCGCATTTTCTTGGAACACTAAGATTAGATATTAACAAACATGTTCTAATAAACTGAAAGATGTCAAGATGATTAAGTGATAAATCTAGATAAAAAGCTTAATTTTCAGCCTTATTGAGTTCCACTGTGTTTTAGTTGTATTCTTCTTTCAAAGAATAGAACATTAGTAATAGTAGCATATTGTCTTTCATTAACATCACATTTCAGTTGTAGATATAACTGTTTCCTTTCCTCCTCTTACCAACTTTGCAACTTTGTTTGTTCTTATCTTAGAAACACAGTCACAGAATAGCTGAGGTTAGAAGAGACCATTTAAAATCATCTGGTTCAATCCCTTTGATTAAGTAGGTTGCCCACAGCTGTGGCCAGTCAGGTTTTGAATATCTCCAAAGGTTGCCTCTCTTAGCAGCCTGTTCCAATATTTGACCACTTTAACAATTAAAAAAAAAAAAAAAAAAAAAAAAAAAAAAGCATTTCCTTATGTTTAGATGGAATTTCTCATATTTCAGTTTGTGCCCAATATGTATTTTAAGTATTTTACCATTACTGATTGGTGTATATTAATTGATATAGAAGCTATCCTATGGAAGATGGTTCCACAGGACAGGTATCTTCCTAGGGCAGCAAGGTAAAAAACAAGTGGTCTTTAACACCCATTAGATAAAATGATGGAACTCTGTCATGTCCCACTATGTTTTTTTAAAGAAAGACACATCTGAAATAACATTAAACCAAATCTAAACTACAAAAGGATAATAATTGTTCTTCTCCCTACCCTCCCATCCCCTCAACCTTTTGGAGGGAGATGCTGAAAACAAGAAGAAAAGTGGTAAACACTGTAAGTGAGGTCTACCCATAATTCAGTATATGTAATTTATAGATTTTCCTATTTCATTGTAACAGCAGGAAGAAAACATCTTACCCAAGGCTGGTAAGGAACTTGCCTATGGAATTAAATTTCTTTTGCTTTTTTTTCTGTTGTAACTGAAAAACAAATTAAACTTTATATGTTATATTGCTAATGTAACTGAACTTTGTCCTGTGTCTGGGTAAGACTAAAAAGTTTATCAAAGGCTATTGTAAACACATCTGTCTGTAGCTAATATGCTTCAGGTTTTCCAGTGCAGTTTTCAGGCCAGCTAAGAAAATAGAAGTGCTCTGTTGATGTTGATAAATTATTCTCCCCACCCTGTATTAAAGCAACATGTTTGTTTACTCTTGGCCAAAACAGAGACATTTGATACAGTAATTCAGAAGCGCATCAATGTTGTCCATAGATGAAAGGTCCTTCAGTCCAGTGAATCAAGTGTTTCAGATGTTTCCTTGGTGACCCAGGAAGGGCGATAATGCCTTTGTCAGCAAATACAGTGTTCTTACCAGAGTCCAGTTTTCTTTTATATAGTATTTACATGATATTTCAGAGAAAAATAATAAGACAATGGAATGAAATATTGAAAAAGCTATCATTCCCTATATTTTCTAATCCTCCATTTTCATATTAATTACCAACATATCTGCTGTATCTCAGAACATCTTCAAAAAAAGATGTCTGAAGATTAAGTGTAAAAAAGTTGATTCTCCACCAAATAATACACAGTACATTCATTATAGAAGTGTACATTCATTATATATGTTTTGTGACAGAAGTTATGCTTTTTCCTCCAAATACTTCTGACTGTTCTTGCTTAATTTTAACTTTAATAATCAAAGATCCCATAATAACATTTTCTACAGTTTAGAGTTACAATTCTTTTAAACAAAAGAAAGTTTACCTACCAACTACTAAGGTTTATTTTTAACAGACTGGGGGCGGGGTGTGGGGTGTGTAAGGGGTGTGGGAGGGGGAAGAAGAGAGGGGCGTGAAAAAAAGAAAAAAAAAATCTTTAAAAACATAAGAAAATTCCACTTTATGTGATCTTTAAGGAAAGGTTACAAAAATAATTTGACCATCACTAACCAAAGCACAGATTCTATGCCAAACATGGTAGTTCTATGTGTTCTTGAGCAGCTGTCTGTTTTCTGCTTTTTCAGCCCTTATCACTTTCCGCTCTTTAGGAATCCTGTTGACCAATCACTTTCTCCGAGCTATTCCTGTATATCTAAGAATGAGGAAAGATTAATATGAGTCCTTCTTATCCACACCCTTCCACTGAGGTTTTACACAGAGAGCTGTGCATGAAACTGCTGGATGATGATCCATCATTTCAGATTGACTGACTGTTGATGAACCATAATAGTGTACTGTGCCGTTATAGAAAAGCAAGTGTAGGAAAGCATAAGATGTCCTTAGGATAAATTCAAAGTTGAAATAAATAATGGTATGAATTGGTCTTCAATTGAAATGAAATAAAAACATACCCAATTGTTTGGATGGCTTTACTTTTTCAGTTTAGTTTGAAAAAAAGTAAATCACGCTCAAAAGGACACCAACTTATGTGTTTTGATGGTGAATGTCCACAAGTGTTTATTATTTATAATTTTCTCAGACAACAATTCTCTATAGATTTCAGCAGATGCCATCAGCATACATGACCACAAAGCCTATTATTGGCCATTAACTTCTACTATAAAGATAATGTATTTCTCCAGCACATTTCCATTGTAAACTTCTGAAGAAAAATAAAATGTGACTATGGAATAAGAAACAGATACTCAGGGCTAAAGTTATTTATTTCCACAGTTATCTACTACTGAAATCTGTGGTTCTGAAAAAATTGTGTCAGTTGAACTATGTTCCAAGTTGATTTCATCAAAAGAACCTTGTGACTGGAGATGTACTACAAGTATTTTAAGATGCCATTGTTAGTGCAAATATGTCAAGCATATTTATATAGCACAATTCTAATTTAATAGAAAAACACAACTTAAAAAAAATAAAACTGTATATCTGAGTTCATTGCCTTTTAGAAAAACTAATATAACTGAAGTTGGCTGAAAGAAGATCACATTAGAGCTGTAAGAAATGGATCAGGGAGAGATCTTAAGAAATCGCCATGCTAATGTTTGTTCCAAAATAATATTTGTATATAAAATATAGTAAATAAATATTTGTTCTAATTTAATATTAAAAAAAAAGACAAAGATTCTAACATCAAAAAAACTGTTCAAGTAGTAAAAAGACCTAATCAGTAAAGTCTGTCACCCTACTGTAGAAAGTAATTTTTCATCTATTTAATAATTCAGTGATATAATATATCAAAAACTAAGTACAAAAAAAAAAAATCTTAAAACAGTGAACATAATGACAAAAACACTAAAATATTAAAATTCTACAGAGTTGTGAGAGTTTTTTTGAGTAGTATCTTATCAAAGGGTGAGTAGAAGACCACTTCCAAAAATCCTGCAAAACCATTGACATCATTTCCTTAAGTCATTAGGACTGTTTAATTTAATTATATGGATCTAAAGCCATGGGCTTACCTAATCTTTAATAAAAAGTCAGCTTCTGATATACGTGAATTATTAGGTTGCAAAGCTAAAAACTGGATAATTTTACAGGCACTGGATGTTGTTTTTATTATAAATCTATAAGCTACCTCTGCCTTCTAAACTGTATCCTATTTCATTCATCTAAAATGTTTCACTGCAGAGATAGCATGGTGTTCATTTTATTTACATTGTAATGAGACTGTCAATGTGCATTAAAAGTGGTTGCTTTCCAAATCTGAAACAGATATAAAACTAAGGAAAAACAGAATAAACAATCTCTTTTGTGTGTTCCATTATCCGTCCCTTACTAGGGCACTGGATTGACTCTTGTATCTCGATCTCACCCTACTGATTTAAATTACTATAAGAGAAGGTGAATCAGTCATTTTCATTCTGCCTCCTACCCTAGTGCTTCCTCAAACCTTATTTAAACACCTGCAGATTCACATACAATCTAGTAGTTTTTATGACTGTGGATCTTCAATTATATATAATTGCCAAACTCTAAACTGCTGTGGATGTTCATTAATTCTTTCTTTTCTTCTTTCCCTCCCTCCTTTCCTTTCTCCTTCTACTTCCATCCCCTCTTGCTCCTGGCAGTCTCATTTTAATGAAATAAAAAACAGTTAAGTCCTTGGCAAATATCAGTGTTTGCAAACTGTATCTTCTATCAGGTACCTAGATTAGAAAGCACATACAAGTGATTAATTTTTAGGGAAAACATGACTTTGCAAAGTAACATTACGTATGCAATATTTTTGATCTCTTCTATATGCCTGTCACAGAGCAAGCAGAAATATAAGATTATGTTGCAGTAAATTTCCTTTCAATTAATTGAAAATGAAGCTCAAGTTTATCTACAGTACTCAAATTTATCACTTGGATACTAAACAAAGAGAATAATAGATTTTTTTTTAATCTTATGTGTCATTATTCAATCAGAAGAAAGATACAGACTCACTATATTTGGACCTTATTTGTCCACCGATTTCACTCATCTGGAGTAAGAGTTTCTTACACATCCATATAAATTCCTGCCAGCTGTAGAGCAGTAAAGTATGAAAGAAAAAATCAAGATGTTCCAAACAAACAAATTGTGAAAGATCTGTCTAAGTCCACACAACTTGCCTACAGCATAGTTTTGTTGCAACTGAATACAACTGTGACCTGTCCTGGGCCAGCTGCTCAAGGTGGCCTCTTTGAGAAGAGGGGATGTACAGCATGATCTGAATAAGTCCATTGCTACTTCAACCCCTGAGTGGTTCTGTGAATGTACATATATCCATACATCAGGGAAGCAGACATCAGAGGGTTGGAAGTGTTTAAAAGACTGATAAAGCAGATCAATTTAAAACTTAAGGATTTTACTAGATTGGTGTTCATTAACAGTACACATCACCAATGGCTGGTTCTTATTCAATAATAATGCTTAGCACTCCATACTCGGATAACGATAACGAGCCTACCTCCTGCCTTGCTCTGCAAGAGAAAAGGGGTTGATGTTATTGGCCTGATCTCCATCCTTTGTTTGTATCTTGCACATACCACTGTTTGCAGGTGATTTCCTGAATCCCATTTATGCAACTGAATACCAAGTCTTTGTTTGACCTCTTGCAGCTGCATATTATTTATAGATTTATGATTGGCTGTGCTGCAAAATATTTGATGAGGATAATTTCAGTGAAGTTACAATGTTACAAAGTACTGTCACTTGTTATACTGGTTTAATATACTTTGGTCTGGTTCTAAACCAAGAAAAGAGCAATCCCATTTTCCTTAGTCTGCTTCCACTTCCTGGGTGCTAAAGGCTTCTGTTTTGGCTATAGGCTGATAGTGAGAATTCTACAACTTCTAAAATGATACGCTAGAATATACTCTTCACCTTTTCATAGTTGGATGCATGTCCTCTTCTAAGTGGGAAGCTTGCTGTCACTGAGTGAATATCATATTTATAGATCATCTATATCTAGGACTCACAGATAAAATTTGTGGGGTCAGAAGCCATGTAAAAGTATTAAACCCTCTTTTTTTTTTTTTTTTTTTTTTTTTTTTTTTCCTATAGAAAAATGGTTAGTTCCAGTGTAGTCTATGTGATTTTAATAAATACTCTGTAAATCTTCAAGGATACATATGCAAACAATGATGGCATAGACTGATTCCATTAGTATTTCCAAAGGTGTATCATTAACTGGGTATTAAATGTGTTAAAATTTATAGCCTACAGTATTCAAGTACAAGTAGAAATCAATTATTGTTTCCTATTAAAGTAGGAGTTATGGACTATTAAGCAATGTCTCAAATGGACCAAGGTTATTAATGAAAAAATTAATGGAAAACATTCTAACTCAATATGCTCATGAGCTCTCATAGAAAAAGCCTTAATCGTCAGTATTTCAAAATGATGTAGCATTACTAATCAATACAGAGGTAAGAATGACCATCAGATTATATCAGACCTTTGTGTAATGAAAACTAATGAAGTTTATGGAGAAGTGACACATGTTCATGCTCTTGGAGATAGGCTAAAATAAATGAATTTGCTGCACAATAATATATAATTAACTAGCAAATCTTAGACTACATAAGACTTTCATTGCACAGCTCAGCTTCTTCTATACAATGGACTTCATATAGGTCTCTAGCACTCTCTAACAATTGACAGAGCTTTCAGAGAAATTGCAGAATTTCAAAATTAAGACAGTCACTTAGCACATTTTCAAACCTCAAGACAGTTCCTATGAAAGTTAATTTAAATTAAATTTTCAATTAATATTTTGAGACTTGGTAGTAAATGTATTGCTAAGATCTAAATATAATAAATATGCTACACTTACTCTATCCACTAATTTAGATTTTTTAAAAATAAGATTAGATTTATTCATATAAATCTACCAATGCTGTAATTATTCTTTCAGTTTGAAACCAAATCACACTTAAGGCAAATGAAAATCTCCCAGTACCTTCAGTGGAACAGGATCAGGCTCTTGTTTCTGTTTTTAAATTTAGTTTTGCCTAGGAAAGAACATTGATATCTACTAAGTGATTGCAAAATGAATAAACACTGCTTAATTTTAATCTATAAAGCCTTTATCTATGTGAAATATTGCATGATACAGTTCCATGTACAGATAATTGCAGGGACATAAGGAAAAGCTAAAATTTTCTTGCAAAATGAGAAGTTAAACTTTGTTCAAAGACCTGTCTATATTAAATTTGTTCTTAAAAGAATTTACTATACCAGCTAGTTAAACAGCCCTATTACATGTCTTTCATTGATCAGTGGAAGATGGAATTCAGAAAAACACATCAACTTTGAGTTCAGAAGGTAACAAAAGGTCATGTTATTTTAGTGAACCAGTGGAAAAGGAAATTGGAATAAAGGAATGGAAGTTATTATAAGGTAGGAACAGTCCTCATTTAGTCTGTAAACTGCAATGTTTTAATACTAGCAAAAGCTAACCTTGGAAAGACTTGCCTTAAGCTATCTGAAAATTCTGGGACTAGCTTATTTTTATGCTAAAGTTCGAGTATGTCGTGGTTTGAGCCTGGTTGGCAGCCAAACACCACATAGCCACTCGCCTGCCCTCCCTGACTTGGGAATGGGGAGGGAATCGGAGGGGCAAAGGGAGATGCACAGGTTGAGATAAAACCAGTTTAACAAGACTAATAAAATAATACTGTGACAGTATAAACAGGAAATGTACAATGCAATTGCTCACCACCTGCCAACTGACACCCCACCCACTCCCAGCTAGCGATCTCGAAACACAAAGACTCCACAATCACAATCCTGGAAGTGAGAGCGTGCCTCTTCCCGCCCACCCCTCCTTTATATGGTGAGCATTATGTCACATGACATGGAATATCAGCCAATCCAGGCCCAGTGCTCCAGCTGTATTCCCTCCCTGCTTCTTGCTTGCCTGTGCACAGGCAGGACATGCGGAGCTGGAGAGTCCCTGGAATCTCAGTGTGTCATCAGCACTCCTCCAGCTACCAAAAGAGAACATGAACTCTATTCCAGCCCAAATGAGGACAAAGTATTTAATTCAGAGGAGGGACAAAAAAATATGCAGAAAACCTATCCCAAACATCCTATCAAAAGGTACAGGGTGGCTATATGGATTTTTGGTACATGGACACTCATCCTTTCTGACTCCTTCAGTCTTCTCTTTCCCAAAACTTCTATCCCAAGGCACTGTAAAGGGCTCCCAAATTGCAGATGTGCACTGCAAAGGCGTTGTGAACTGACTTCTTCAATTTTGCTAGGTCTGTAGTATAATAATATTAGATACTCATATAATTATATACTTATACAATTATACACTTTTATAAGTACATAATTATAGTGTAACTGTCCACAGTCTTAAGAGTTCTCCTCACTCAACAGAAAAAGATGATAGAAGACTAGATTTTCAGAACAGTTTAAAGAAATTAGGTGTTAACTCCTTCAAATCAAACAAGTGGTGCCTCACAGGACACCTGTGGGATTTTTCACTCACACACTCCACATGCATAGTTACATGGAACCCCCTTCAACACCACTAGCTAATTGCTTAAAAATTATTTTCTCCTTTTAAGTACAAAGATTATGAGAAAAGAAGGAAACACATGCATAGTAATATTTCATGGTGTGGAATATTTATAAGCACACTGGCTGACTGTTCTACAGGGATGAAAAAGGTTCTGTCTCATAGGTTCAACAAAAAAAAGAAAGTTAAATCCACTTTGCAGTTAAATAATTTTGAACAAAATAATTCCATCAATCCTATTAAATATTTCAGGCAGAACTAGTCTTTACCTTATTCTCTTGGAATCTTCATAGGCCTAACAGTTCAATCCCAAACACACAGTGCAGAATAGCCTTGCTCCCTCACCAGTTTCTACTTCTGAGAAAACATGAGATGACATGCAGGTCTCTTTCTATCTGCTTTTGCACATTTATGAAGCTTCACCCTGCTAGCACTAATTATTCCTGTTGCTAGATTGTGGAAGTCACTGATAGCTTTTATTACCAATAACAAATAGCTCTGCTTATAACAGACTTGGAAAGAAACTTCCTTTCTTTAGAACGAGGGAGATATCCCTTTCCAGAAGGGTAAGACTGATCAAGTAAACCATTCAAAGAAAATGTGTATGAAAATCTCCTCATCTTTACTCTTTATTTTTTAAAATGTTGATAACTATCTTTATAATATACCATATCCTCATCCATATAACAAGTAAAACCCCCTGCAGAAACCTATGAAGGTAAATTGCAAGCATTTCTTCCAAAGGTTTTCATTTGAAAATACAGAATGTCAAGAAATTTTAGAAATTATTGTGGAATCTCCATGATACTTATTATTCAACAGAACAAGGCCTTGAGCAACCTGACCTAATGTTACAGTCAGTCTTGATTTGAGCAGGTGATTGGACTAGTAGACATTCTGAGGTCTCTACCAGACTAAACTAATCTGTGATTTTAGAGTTCTGCATTTAAAGAGTGTAATCGGTCATGTTACAAATATCTTCAGTGTTTTCATTTTCCTTAAATGTATGTTGAATTTACCAAAAGGATTTTGTGACAGACAGCATCAGGTTATTTTGTTATTCTTAATTTGCTTGTTATATTCCTTAAGACATAGGGGGAGCTCTGCTGAGCTGAAGAGCATTTTGGTTTTCTGGAGGAGCCCATATGTAGGAGAAATGTGATCCACCTCCAGCTGTGGCTGTTTATAAGTCACGTCACAAATGTGCACACATAGGGGGATGCCTGCTGTCTTTAGACAACAGACTTAAAGAGTTTCTGAGTAAGGCAGGGAGAGTAATAGTTGATGTATTAAAGAAATTTAGCTGATTTAGGCACTCAAGACAAATGTTTAAAGAAAAAAGAAGTGAAAACTTGACTTGCTTTCTCTAATTTCCCACTGTATCAATTTTAATTTTATACAGAAAATATCTTGGTTTTTGATCTTTTTTGTCATGCTAGAAAGTTACATGGATGTGCCTCACTCAGACAAAAGTAAAACAGTAAATTTGCTAGAAAGGGAGTGAGTTTATAATTTCATACTGTATTTGTGACTGGAGTGGAGTTTTCTAGCTCACTCAGCATTTCATCTGTTTCACTCAGTCACACACAGAACAGCTGTGATTATATTTTCTCTACAAGGAGAACTATTGTTATATCACAAATGCTACATATTTTTACAATTTAGATCTCCTGGTGGTCATCTTCCTGCACAGCAAGAGCAGTTTTCAAACTTTGCACATATAGCTCAGAAACATAAAGTCACACACACAGGTCTGCTTGGAGGTTTCTGGGGATGGAAGACAGGTTGCTGACAATATGAATATTTAACTGTAGGCATTTTGTGAATACCTGCAATTAAAACATAAAATATCTTGTATGATTAGTGTAGTAGTGGATGATCTTGTTGTCCTTCTGTTTCTCAAAAAAGGAACCAGATGGTTTCAGGTCACAGTTAAGTTGTATTGTAATTGAAACGGAGGGGTTACGTTTTTCAGATGTGGGGGAAACACCCATTCACAAGCACATGCATCCTCACTTATAAATATACTCGTCCTGGGTATATATCAAACTGAGTCCCTGCTGGAAGTACCTAGGACCAAATAACCCAGCCCCAATCTATTTTATATCTAACATAAGCTAGAACTTCAGATGTCACAGAGGTGGCATAGTCCAGGAAAGCCATAACAGTTTCTATCAGCTTATTTTATTTCTTAGGAGAAATGCAAGATCCCAAGTTCAAGAGTATTATTGTGCATAAAGGGATAAAACAAAGATTACACAAAAAAGATAGAAATTATATACTGATATAGAAGAATCAACTCATGTCCTGTCCTCATTTAATCTTATTTAATCTCATATTAAGCAAATAATTCAATGCTATATCATATTTTAAGATTTCTCTACATAATACTTAGAGCTTTCTTACCTAAATATGCTGTTGTTGGGAAGGGCTGGAAATCAAGATTAGAATTTGAAATGGTGTTGCTATGTAAAAACAATGATCCAAAACAACCCCAAATGAAGTGTGGTTTAACAAGTACTTATCCAAAACACCACACTTACAGGCAGATTATAATGTAAATGTTAAAAGGGAGATGACTGAAAGGTCTGCAAAGAAGGATATGAGGTTTAGAGAGTCTTCTAAACATGAATAAATCAATAGTAAATTTCTGCTGTAAACAATAGAAAATATACAATATATATTAAGGAATATCACATATCAAATACATAAAATCACCCTGCCATGCCATTCAACCCCACTACACTAAGGATCAAACATCTTCTCTGGGGAAGGCAGTAAATTTCCAGAGCAATACAGTGCCAGTGAAGTCCAATCTGTCTTTTCAGCTGTCTAAGGCTTTCACTGTCTAAGTGTCTTGAGAAGCTGTAAGTAGTGAGCTCTGATCTTGATAACCTGTTAATTAGGTGCCATCATCATCTGCCATCCATATATATCTCATCCTTGCTATTCCTTCTAGTGTTTTCACAGACCTAAATTCTCATTCAACCTGCATGCATACTAGTCTTAATATTTCTACTACAGATCTCAACTGAGGAAAGCTGTTCAGACATATGTAGGATTGTTTTGTACCAGCTTCTTAGAGATCTACCATACCAACAACAACTCAATTTATGGTGCAGAGAAGCACACACAGGCAAAGAAGCATGAACAAATAAAGAGGGAACATGCAACTTTTTACAGGTTATTAAAAGGGTGTATTTACACAGATGAGTGAAGACTGTTTCATGTTTGTCCTTGCCTTAAGATTTTTATTATAAGAGGTTCCCAATGTTTAAGAAGGAATAATTTGAATTTCATTAGACATTTTCTATCGTAATGCTGA
This sequence comes from Tyto alba, assembly GCF_018691265.1. Classification (NCBI taxonomy): domain Eukaryota; kingdom Metazoa; phylum Chordata; class Aves; order Strigiformes; family Tytonidae; genus Tyto; species Tyto alba. Next base: position 596,068 of record NW_024881272.1, read on the forward strand.
ACATTTACCTTGAGTTTAAGGTCTTGAGATTAAGATTAATACCTTTGCTGGGGTCTTCTAACAATCAGTAGAAGTCACAGATAGGAATGCAAAACAGACTCCCTCTTATAAGAAAAAGGCAGTGTTTCATTTTTTGTGAGACATAAAACTGAAAATGATATGATCGGAAATAATTTTGATTTGTGCCTATGAAGGATCTTAATCATGATTCATAGAATAATTTATTGGTTAAAAATGTGCAGATTTATCAATTCCTATATCCCAACTTACACTCCAATTGCAAAAATAGAGTTTCAATTCTTAGAGATATTAGTCTCTAACCAGTGCAACACTCTTACAGTTTCTTCAGTGTAACCAAAAGATGAATCTGCCTTCTTAACTCTTATATAAATGTTCACGTGGCATAAGAGAGTTGACACATACTGCCATGAAACCACCTCTGTGTCAGCAAAAGGTGATCTAGTCTATATGTTTCTTTTAGAAATGTCTACAGCAGTTCCTAATAATTTGGGATGAAATTCACAATGCAATTCCAGCTTTATTACTCTTGATTCCAGTATAATTTAATTAACAGAAAGGTCCTTTTCCACTATATGCCAAAATGAAAAATAATTATAGAGTAAATATTAGATTACTACAAATACAAACAAAGATATAATGAAAATTATTCTTGACTATAAAATAAATTATCAAATGCAATTTTGTAAGAAGTACACAGTACTGCTGTAATGTGGCAGTGAAATGTGACAATTCATTTTTTTTTTTTTCAGTGAACTGGGAAATATAGGAGATGTTCACAATATTTTCTTGGAGCAAAATCTGGAGCTCACATTTCTTATTTTTAAGAACTGATTGGAACAGGACATCCATTTCAGATATAATGTTCTTATAGCTTCATTTGAAAATGCATATCACTAGTTCTTGGAACTAATCAAAGGCAAGGTCAAATTGCTTATGTCACCCTATACAAAGCAGATAAACATAGATCACATGGGGACAACTCTGTCTAAGAAACTATACATTCAGGTCTAGATTCAAGGATGCACATGCATATAGATTTTCTAGGGTTTCAATTTCTGTCCAGTCTGTTTAAAGAGCATAAAGATAGACAACAAGTTGTCCTGTTTAAAATCAGATTCTAGATTTAGACTCAAGCCTTTTGGCATCTGGAATGAGGAGAGCAGTTTTGACTCAGGATAGAGAGACTGTTGTTATTTGTGTTGTCAGATTGTGGCATGTGATGGAAAGCACATTTTACTTCTTACTAGTACCTACGTATGTAAGATATAATTTGTGCAATTAGAAATTAGAAAAATAAAGATTATTAAAAAAGACAGACTTCACTCTCACTAGCGTCAAATTACAGTAAGGCAAGTGGTAAACTAGTATGTAGTCACAGAACATTTAAAACAAACAACAGGAACTCCTTTTAAAAAAGCTTCCCTGCAGGAAATATTAACATAAATTTCATGGTTGGGGAAAAAAAAGAGATCCAATGTTACATGTTTTTATAAAATTATTCCAGCTCACCAAGACATCCATCAGAGCCAGTTGCCTTCTACCTAGTTCTGCTTGGTTGCAAATTCATCTTCCATTATGGGCCAAAGTGACTTAACAGGCTAGATGTCCTTTGGATGGAGAACTTCTGTCTCTCTCTTTCTGACCTCTGTTCCATAAAAGAACTCAGCTGGAACATTCTACCACTTTCCCTCATAGAAACATGCTGAATGTCTTTTGTTAAATTTTCTCCTCAGGCTAAACACAAGTAATGTGATACTTAGTAAATATTTACAACTATCAACTCAACTAAAAAAGTCATGAAACAAAGTAAATCAAAGTAAAAAAATCCAAACCAAAACAAACAGAAAAAAAAGAAAAAAACAAAACAAAACAAAAACAAAACAACAAAAAGAATCCCAACCCTGAAGTAATTTAAGAAAGTAGTTCTCATTTGAAATCGACCCTGTCTTTTACAGTTCTAGTAGATTTTGATAAACAACACAAAGATTGCTTATTTGTATAAAGTTAGTTTTCCTTTTATGCTTTAACAAAACCATTTTTACTTCAGATCCCTTCTGTATTGTTGTTTCAGCTATTCTGAAATACAAAAAAATACCCACATTAAACATGTTAAAACATAACTGAATTAGCAATTCATCTCTTCTTCATTCATTTGTACCCTCTTTAGTAGTTAGCTATATTTACAAGACTACAATGCAGGCAAACTATAAAAAGGAAATAATATTTTCATACTATACAAATTTACCCTGAAGTTAACACTTTCTTTTCTGTTGGAAAGAGTTCATATATATCCATAGCTTATTATTCTTTAAAATGAAGCAACTAACACCACCAAAGTACTTCCTCATGCTGCCCCTATGGAAAGAATCAATCCTTGTGTCCCACACTGAAAAGATAATGTATTGAATACCAAACAGTTCCTACTGGAAGATTGTCTTGGCTTCAGCTGGGATAAAGTTAATTTTCTTTCTAGCAGCTGGTACAGTGCTGTATTCTGAACTTAGTATGAGAGTAATGTTGAGAACACACTGATGCTTTAGTTGTTGCTAAGTCGTACTTATCCTACGTCAAGGATTTTTCAGTTTCCCATGCTCTGCCAGTGAGGGGGTATATGAGAAGCTGGGAGGGATCGTGGCCAGGACAGCTGACCCCAACTAGCCACAGGGATATTCCATACCATAGGGCTCCTGCTCAGTAGAGAATCTGGGGGGAGTTGGCCAGGAGGGATGGATCGCTGCTTGGGGACTGGTTGGACATTGGTCAGTGGGTGGTGAGCAATTGCATTGCACATCACTTAAATTTTATTGGGGTTTATTTATTTCTCTCTTTTTTTATTATATTCTTTTTTATCACTATTATTAATATTGTTATATTATATATATTATATAATTCTATATTATTATCATCATTGTTATTGTTATTATTGTTGTTTTGTTTTATTTTATTTTATTTTATTTCAGTTATTAAACAATTCTTATCTCAATCCATGAGCTTTACTTTTTTCTTTTTTTTGGGGGGGGGATTACCCCTCCCATCCCACAGGGGAGGAGTGAGCAAACAGCTGCGTGGTGCTTAGTTGTTGGCTGGGGTTAAACTGTGACAAAGACGAACAAAGCATTCTGATAATTCAAGGGCAAATTGTTCTAACTAATAAATAATTGCTTTATCTATAATTATTCTGAACTGAGTTGTGTTGAAAGCTCACAATAAAGAGGCAGGACAAAATACAAAAATACATTAATTTTATGCTAAACTAAGAAGAATCAAACACTTGTCTTTATGTCTTTTCTATGGGGAAAAGTACATTTGCTCCTAAAAACTGTTTTCATTTTTTTATTCTAGGATCAAAAGTTCTGATCTGTTTAAGCCAAAATCTGGAGGCCTAGCCAAAAGGCAATCAGGATCAAAGGCTACCTCCCTGAAATGTTTCAAAAAGAGACTGGTTAATCATTCATAAATAGAGTATTCACAGCAGAGCTCTAGCTGCTGTGTAATGATGTATGGGTTCACGTTGGCAACTCCAAGAAACATTTAAAAAAAAATAATAAAAAAAGGCCCCTCTTAAGATTTGTTCTAATCTGTAGAGAAAAGCAAAAAAAGAAACAATCACAAGTGTAAAAACACCATACATGATTAGATTGTATATTTTTGCCATTAACTTGAATAAGAAATATTTTCTTAGGTGTGCATCCCACTATTTCATACTAAGGGCTAAAGATTAGGAATGAAGGAGGAGTGAAGAGAAAATGTGACACATAGGCAAGAGCTAGAGTAGGAGAACAAGACCAATATCATGTGTAGAGAAAAAGAAAAACTGCCTAGATTCTGTTTGTGTCATGCAAGGATAGATGATCTCTGAGAAATACCCTAGCGATAAGCATTTCTCTAGCCCAAGGCACTCCGCAGATTCTTCTTTTTATTTCCTAAGATAACAACATTTAAAGCCCAACATAACCAAAAATATATTATTTACAGCATAAGAACTCTTGAAATTGACTTTCATGAAGTTGGTTAACTCCACTGAATTTTAAATTACCCTTAAAAATTGCTTTTCTAATTTATCCTTTTCATTTTTGGATTCCCAGGTTGGAGAGAAGCTCTGCATCTCTCAGTGAGTCTGAATAAAAAATTGTTAAAAAATATAAGAGAGTGGTTTTTTAGATATCTTTGGAATTTCATTTCATCTTAACTAGTTATGAAAATCAATGTAGAGATGCTTTTGTTGTGCAGGAAACAGATTTTGGCAAAAAAAAAAGTGCTGTGATATGTCTCTGAAAAGGAGGGATTTCCATTTTATACTTTTTTAATGGTTAAAACAGACTAAATCATTGAAATGGACACCTGCAGTTAAATATGAAAAATTAATTCAGCATAGTAATAAATAAAATAACATCATTCTCAGTGGCCCTAATTAGAAATAAACCTCGACAATCTTCTAACACCACTTCTTATGATTCATTAAAGTGATTCATTTGAAAAACAGTCTATTTTCATAAAAACAACTGAAGCAATTAACTGGTCTCTATTTACCCACTTCTGAAGCAAAAAGAAAGATACACTCAATACAGAATATATAACCCCTTTTACTTATTCATTTTAGATTAACACAGAAGACATACATGCTCACAGTAATCACAGAATTAATGGGAAAATAAGGAAACAGAAGGGAAATCTGATGACTGCTCACTGTGTTGAAGGTAGTTCAGCTTATTTTTGCATTTCTTTTACCATTCCCTTGCTTCTGCAGGTAAATTACCACAATCATCACCCTGTAGTAATTTAGACCAGGCAGACCTGTTCCCAGGAAAAGTACCTCACTCTAGAGGGATCCTTCTGAATGACCCTAAAATGAATCTTTTTACCCTTGAACCCATCCTCCTGTGCTCCCTGTTTTGAAAAATGAGGGCTAAAGACAGTTGGCACTAAACTGTTAGTCCTGTTTTCAGAGATCTACCCAAGACGCTGTGCAGTTCTAAGTTAATATCTCCTTGTGTTGATCCAAGGACCCAAATTATGGAAAATTAAATTAAGACTTTCTGCTAGGCTTAGGACTGTTATTTCTTTTCATATTTAAGCATCAGAGCCAAAGTAGCAAAACCATTACAGCGGATTGAGACAAGTAGTATGCCAACACAGAGCACAGTAGCCGTTTTTATCAGCCAGATGCAAGTTTACCTTTGATGTACAATACTTAAATCTTTTAAGGTTTCCTATGTTGGTATTTACAGAGGATTGTGTCCCTTTTGCCATTCAGCAGAAAAAGTGCCCTGATGAATATAGCTGCAGAGGGTTGGTGGGTCAGGTGGAGGTTGCAGTTTTGGTAGGGCAGCACAGAACACTTTGCAGATTTGTCATACATTAGTGTCACTTCTCTTTCAAACATCCTTAAAATACATATACTAAGAGGTCCAACAGATTGTCCTCTGAACTGAAAACTGAGACATGAACAATTATGAAATAAGTGGAGCTGCATCTAGGCAAGAGAAAGTCAGCTTACAAGATATATCTTTAATGGGACTTCTGAAAGTACTTTTTTTTTTTTTTTTTTTTTTACTGTAATATATCAGTTAATGATGAAAACAAAAGTAACATATTATTTAAAAAGTCAATATGAATTAAACAACCTGTGGATTTAAGTTTAGTTGGTTTATTCTCCTCTAGACGAAGATACATAGAAGAAAATCCAGGAAGCACCCTTGAAGGCCATTTTTGACGCAGATATCTCTGCAAACTTCCAGAGGCAAAAGTATTTGGGGACACTGTAGTTTACATCTTCAAACATCTGATGATTCAATAGAATTACGTGTTTCAGATAATTAAGTTATTCCTCTATTTACTGACATACTTTCTCCTGTTCCTGAACTGCGGGACCTGTCATGGCCACAAGCTCAGTCACTCCTGTGAAGCAACTCAGCCACAGCCATAGTGGTAACTAACATCTGGGTCAGGAACTGTATGATAAAAACTAGGGAATTCATGTTACAAGTGTGTTAATGGGGTGGAATTCAGGTTTGTGCCATAGTTATAATCATGGTGTAGCTGCATATGAGGGTTTTGCCTGTGTTCACACCCAAGGCACTTGGTCATTAAATCCCTGGCTGGTTGATGAACTCCTGATGAAGTGTTCCAGGTTGAAGCCTGTGTTGGGTTTGTGTGTGGTGGGGTTTTGGTGGTCGAGGAGGGGCTACAGGAGTGGCTCCGTGAGAAGCTGCTAGAAGCTTCCCTGGCTGCAAGTCAGACCTGTTTCTGGTCAAGGCTGAGACAAGAGGTGATGGTGGTAAGACCTCTCTGATAACATATTTAAGAAGGGGAACCTGCAGCAGAGGAGAAGTGACAGAAATACTTCTGCAAGATCAGCTGAAGAAGGAGACAGATGAAGAGGTGATGAAAGTGCGCTGGAGCAGAGAACCCCCTGCAGTCTGTGGTGAAAGGGCTGGCTGTGCCCTGCAGTCAATGGAGGTCATCAGTGGAGCTGATGCCACTTACACCCCATGGAGGACCCCACATCAGAGCAGGTGACTGCGCCTGAAGGCCAGGACTCTGAGGGCAGCCTGCACAGGAGTGGTTTGTTTCTGGGAGGACTGCAGCCCATGTGTGGGACCCACATTAGAGCAGTGTATGAAGAGCTGCAGCCTGCAGGAAGGACTCACGTGGGACAAGTTCATGGAGGACTGTCTCCCATGGGAGGGGCTCCAGGCTGGAGCATTGGAAGAGTATGAGGAGTCCTTGCCCTGAGGAGGAAGGAGAGGCAGAAACAACAGGTGATGAACTGACTGTAACACTCATTTCCCAAGTTCACTTCTAGTGCTTTGAAGACTTCTTTTCAACTAGAAATACCTCTTTAAACAAACTTTGGCTTTTTGGAATATTTTTGTCCAACAGGTAGTAGTTCAGTAGTAAATTCTGCAAACTAATTGCAGGGAACTTGCAGATCTGCTTGTCATCACTGCTTCACAGTGAAGAAATCAAATCAGAGACAGAAGTTATGGTCATATTATAAGAACAGAAGTGTCAAGAAATAAAGTAGATGATCCCTCACTGAGAGGGATCCTGAATGTTATCAGGATATAATTGTTGCCCATGCCAGACACATAAGCATACATGATATAGAAGTTACAGAATGGCACAAGAAAAAACTGCTCTGCTTATGCAGTTTAACTAAAATCAGGACCAAAATTATTTATTGATTTTATTGACCAACTTATAATTAAATAGCAATCACAGAGCTATACATTCAGGATCAATATCAGCAATATGACATAAATGACATTACTAGAAAATGAACAGCTGTTAATAAAAGCCTACACAGTTCTAAAGACCCTTTTATACCTATTTCCAAAAAGTTTTATATACTCATGCACGCATGGAGTCACTCACATACTCACACAGATGCACCCCGCTGCCCCGCTGTGTGTGCTACCAACACACATCCCCTCCCCTGGCACTGCAGGTTACCCTCCTTGCACATTCTCTGTGGGACGTGTGGGTGCTTCAGCTTCATGTGTACACCTGCTGTTCCTCACACCCCTCTGCCCCACATGCTGGTGACAAATACCACCAAGAGTCACAGCTCCACACTCAAGGTGAGTCCCTGTGTGGTTCCCCTGTGTTGTCAACCCACAAGCTGAGCACTGGTATATCTCAGTGTCTGGTGGGGAGGGTTGTTTGTGAGACAAAAATAGGCCTGGGAGAGTTTCTGGAAGGATGACTTCTGGTGGTGTCAAACCTATGTTTACTGCTGTCTGTTACCCTCTTCTCAATCATAGGTATCTCCCTGCATTGTATATTTTCCCATGTTAATTTTATTATTTTTCAAGCTGAGTCCTTCTTTCAGCCAAAGGCTCTTGGTCATGCTCTGGATACTGCTTAATTTGGCTGATACCATCTTAAGCAAACTTTGTTATTGTTAATTCATTCTTGATCATCATCAGTGTTTGGACAAGCATCCTCTCAGATGAGAGAACTTTGAGTATTCTGGTCAGACACACTTGGTACTCACATTCCTCCTGAGTTATCCAGGTCATGTTACCAAGAAGAGATGTACTGGGTTTACATGGGAAGGTTTTGGTAGTGGGGGCGGGGAGTGGGGAGGAGGGGGAAGCTGGACGGGTGGCTTCTGTGAGAAGATGCCAGAGGCTTTCCCTGTGTCCAACAGAGCCAGTTCCAATCAGCTCCAAGACAAACCTGCTGTTGGCCAGGGCTGAGTGAAAGCTATTGCTGGCCCTCACCTTCTTTGGCAGCCCCTTCCCAGATGCCCTGTGAAGAGAAGCCCACACTGGACCAAGTTTTCTGGCAAGACTTGTGAACCACGCTGGAGCAGTCCATTCTTGAAGGACTGTACCTTGTGGAAAGGACCCATACTGGAAGCAATTTGTGAAGAACTGCAGACTGTGGGAAGGACCCACTTGAAGAAGTTCATGTAGGACTGTCTCCTGTGGATGGGACATTGCGCTGAAGCAGGAGAAGACTGTGAGGAGGAAGGAGTGGCAGAGACAATGCATGATGAACTGACTGCAACCCCCATTCCCTGTCCTGCTGCGCTGCTCAGTGGTAGGAGGTGTAGAAATTGGGAGAAGTTAAACTCAGGATGAAGGGCAGGGTGGGGGGAAGGTGTTTTTAGGTTTGTTGTTATTTCTCATTATTCTAAACATTTATTAATTGGTAATAAATTAATTTCCCCAAGTTGTGTCTGTTTTGCCCATGACAGTAATTGATGAATGATCTCCCTGTCCTTAACTCAACCCACAAGACTTTCATCGTATTCACTCTTCCCTGTGCAGTTGAGAAGGGGGAATGATAAAGCAGCTTAGTGGGCACCTGACATCCAGCCAAGATCAGCCCAACACAGGAAGCAATGCAGGTTGCCCAAAATTAGAAGATTGAGAGACATATGGAAACAGTAGATATTATATTAATCACTTTTTCAACTTTGCACAAATGGATAGGACCATATTTTTAAAACGTTATGCGTCTGAATGAAGAGAGTTTGGAGCTCTTGCTCTGGCAGAGCTCCATCAATTTCACTTTACCTGTGTGGTGTATCTTGTTAATTCTGTTGCCTTCTTACACCCTTAAAGTCAGAAATGATGTTCCAAGTGGGTTGCATGACAGTGTTGTAATCTGGCATAATTTCTGCCTTCCATCATGATATGACTAACATATGCAACACAAAAACCATATTGGCACCTTTTCTTTTATTTGTCACACTGCCTTACTGATGCAGATTTAATTTGTTGCCTTTTATGAGTTCTACTTTCATGTCTCCCACATCAGCACTGGATCTCTGAAGATTTGAAATAATTCTTCCTTAGGTGTATTAGTTTGACATTTTCAAAGTTCCGTCTTCTTGCGTTACTCTTTCCTGGCTCACAATATTGCAGTCCCTTTGCATTTCTTTTCCTTGCCCTTAGTTTTGCTTTGCATGTGAGTGACCAAGGACCACAGTTTTCAGTAGAGACATGCAACAGTTAACAGATGCAGGTGGCAACTTCATCTTCACTGAGCTGAAAACTGCCTTCACAAAATTCTTTCTGATCTTAACCCTACCAGTAATACTGTTTCATGTTAAAACCACTAACTCATTTGTACTAAATAACATATATGAAGTTTTCATATGTTCAGCAAAACATATGTTCTGCTTTTCGGTTAACAAATCAATGCATTTGCTAGTTAAATATAAAGTTATTACAGGTAGACATGCTTATACCTGTACTGAACCCTTAAGTTCAATCCTATTTCTGCCTAAGGCTAAGTAAAAATGACATAAGTTTTCACTGTTTACGGTATTGAGAAGCTTATTTTCAGCAGGGAAATTTTACTGAGGAAAAGAGAATACAGCTATTATATGTGAGTTCAGCCAACAATACTAAGTAGTCTGTCTTCTGAATATGAAAAGGCACCAAAAGAGAAGGAACTTACCTAACTTGGTTATTACTGCAGAGTATGTGGGCAAACATTTTATCTGCCAGTAAGTCTAGAATTTCACGGCTGTGCTCTTAGAAGAGATTCCAGTAAGATCACAGATGAGATGGCAGCAGGTGGAGGAATTACCATGAATAAAACAGAACCAGCAGCAATAGAGAAGCTGAGCAGCTGTGCTTAGGTACTCAATACTGTTATTCTCTCACTGCAAGATTAATTCCATGGGCATCTCATTGAAATTATTTTAGCTGGATGGATGGATTTTCCCCTAGATTTGTCTGATAAGTGATTTTCCTTCCTAGAGATGTATTCTGAGTTTATCGTTATAAATTTAGGATAATGGCTTAGTACAGGCTTAACAAAAATCAGTAACAGTTGCTCAAGAGAAAAAAAATACAGTTATATTCCTCTTCCTTTGGAGGTGCTGGAAGTACTGTAGTAGAAACTAATCTTTCCAAATTTTCTGTGTGTCAGTACAGTGCATTTTATTTTTACCATTCCCTCTTGTTCTCAGATGTTTTCACAAAAGACTACAAAGAACCTTTCTGGGGTTTCAGTCTGTCTCATCTACTGTTATATAAAAATAACATCTCTGAAGGATAACCTGGTGGTAATATGGTAAGTTTTTAGATTTCTGTTAATTTGTACATTGTAAAACACTTGCCGGCAAATTGGATGCTAATAAAAGCAAAAGAAAATCCACATGTGTGTGGCCAAATTCCTAACAAAGGCAAATCCAACCAGTGGACTACACTTAACTTTGGTATTAGCTGAAAGTGAGTTTACTGTTTTGCTAGAAACGCAGAAGCTAGTGCTTCATCATGAGTCCCTTTTACCCAGGAGTGAGAGAGAGAGTGGGATTCTTGTAAGCAGCAGCAGATGGCACTTCTGACTATTCTGAAGCAGTCATATTAACAGATGTAATTGAGAAAAACTGCGTGGACTTCACTTTTTTTTTTTTTTTTTTTTTTTTTGGTGATGTGTAATTTTGGAGAGTTTTGTCAGCTGATTTTGTCATACTGTGAGAAATAGTAATTGTGATTGTTGGTTATTTCCAGCTATAAGGGGACCCTTTTGCTCAATTCCGATACTGTGGAAACAGCTACAAAGGAAGGACAAGCAATTCTGGACTTCTTTAAGGAATGTCTTAAGTTGATGTGTGGTGTCAAGGAGAACAGAACAAGGCACACAGATCCAAATTTCTTCTTTTGCTTCTCCCTCTGACAGTCTATATTTATAATTTCTTAAGGTTTTTACCAGTAAATATTGTCTCAAAATGTATTAATCAAACATCTCCTTCTATTCCAGGCTGAGCTGTGACTGGAAGTGTTTCAAAAAATGTTTTTTGTAGAGAGGAATTTAGGAAGATGGCCCACAGCTCATGAAAATGTTAATGCAAAATGGTTCAAGGGTTTTAGCTTCAAGATGCCCATAAAATGCTGAAAAAATAAAGTGTTAATGAAACATCATGAATTTTTTCCTCTGAAGAAAAAAAAAAAAAAAAAAGTGAAAATTTTAATTTCAGATTAGATAAAGAATTTCTAATACAAAATACAGCTATTACTACTGTTGTTGTTGCTGTTGTTATTTTAATCAGTCACCTACAATGTACTTTGTCCAAGTACAAAGCTACGCACCCCTAAGATTAGTTCAGGGAATGCGCAGAGGCTTTAAGACTTAGTTGTTCTTGCTTTCTGTCTTGCTTAATTAAGCATGCAAAGAAGAACTGACAGCTTGTTAATACATGACTAAGAGCATGCTCTTTTCTTCTAGCTTACTCACTTGCATGGGATAGAAAATATTGTGCCTCAGGCAGCGCAGGTCAGGTCATGTAACGTATGTCTGCATATACTTGAGAGTGGGAAAGAAACACTTGGGAATATAAGCATTTTATGTTCCATTAGTCTCCCTGATTTTATTCGCACTTTCTCCAAGAGAAACAGACTTTGATACTAGACCTGTACTGACTTACAGCCCATTATAGAGAGAAACTTGAGAAATAAATTTGCAGGCATTCACATATCCCTCAAACCACTCAGCTCTGAGATGCTTTACACAGCGTTATCTTCTCTGCCGAATCTGTTAATTGACAAGTCTACTGAAGGCAAAAGCACATGAAAAATTTAAGGTGCATAACCTAAAAGGAAGAGGATGGGTTGAGGGTCTTTGGTGTCACAGTACAGGTATATGGACCTTCAAGCTGTGTGCCAGAGCTCCGTATCATGGGCTGCCCAGAAGCGGTAGCACCATGCAACACAATAGATGTACACTCTAGACCTGGCAGTTTGGAAGCCCAGAGTGCACATGAAGGACCATGTGATATTTTAACTTACTGCTAACCACCTCATCATTGAGCTGAGCCTGATGTGCCCACTTTTTCATCCTATTAAGTGAGGCAGAATTATTTTTAACCTTAGTAAAAGAAAAAAAGCAATGTGTGTTTGTGGTAGCAGTGGTTACCTTAAGACTTCTAACTCTTCAGAAAAAGAAAATCAGGAAATTAATTGAGTGCCACAGAAGACAAGATTTTTCATTTGAAATGTTCACATGAAAAAAAGCTTTTGTTCCACACAGAAATCTGTGAATCATATAAATCTGAAAATTCATATAAACCCTCAGTAGAAAGGCTAAGAGAAATAGGAACTTAATAGATCACCTAATAAGTGAAATAGAGAACCCGAGTAAAAGTTCTCACAAATGGAAAGAGTAAAAGCTTTAAAAAGAGTTTAAAGAAACATAATATCTATTTCCTTACAGCCACTTTTATCTGTAACAGAAACAAATTAGAGCCCACATAATTTGGCAAACAAATTTCAATGTTAACTTTTTTTTTTTTTTTTTTTTTAATTCCTTCATACCAATTCTAGCCCAGAAAACTAGAAAACTATGAGGCATCCTTATGGTAGAAAAATATGAGGCACCCTTATGGCTCTCTTGTATTTGTTTACTAACATCAGTGATTATTTAAATCTTCTCTGGGGAATAAAGTATCTTGTTCTTTTCCAGTGTTTAAACAAAGCACAAAATTGGTACATCTGTCCTTTTGTATCCTTTCTTGGTCAGAGACAACTAGTAGAGTATATCAGTCTGCAGAGTAAGTAGAGATATTGGAATCTAGCCTTAAAACTGATATATATTGCCAGCATTTCTAGGCCTGTCAGTATATAAGGGGCTAAACATAATTTGACATTGCTGAATTTTAATACAGTTCATGGTTAATTAGGTAACCGATATCACTGACAAGGTGTAATACTGCTGTTTTAGAAATTTCTTTTTTTTTTTTTTTTTTTTTTTTTTTAATACAGTGTGTTTAAATGATCACCTTGAGTATCTGTGTTTTTAGAAAGCTACCTCTTTTCCTTGCCATATGCAGGTGTATGGAAATATCAGAACTTTTTTACCTCCAGTGTAAATTGTCAAAAAACAGCTCCATATTGTCAATACATGTGTGCAAGAAAACATTCATTTGCAGCTGTGGCACCACTGGCTCAGTTAAGAATCCCAAAGTTTCCAGTAATTACTACATTTGGGTTAGGACACTAGATCACACAGAATTATGGGTAGAATTGAATTAAATGTTGCTTTTCAGAAACTATCCTCTACTTTTTTACTCTGCCATGTTCTGTTGCTCTACAAAAATGATGATATAATGATATATTTGAAAGAACAAAGAAAGCAGTAGCTGCATTTTTATCTGGATGTTACATATACTATCTATCTGCAATATTGATAGTAACTGAAAATTTAAAGATTTCTGAATTAAGCCTAGCTATCTCCTGGTCCTCTATAGATGCTAGATCTTCCACTAAAATTTTAAGCTGTCTTGTATACAAATGCTTGTTGTGTGCTGCCTTTCTTTCGCTCGTAATATCAGTCTCTAGGGAGAAGAATCAATCCAGAAAGTGATGTCTCTACAGAACATTATGTTTGACCAAACTACAGCATGTACACTCAGATCGATAGAATCATGTTTTTCTTCCCTCATAACTTTGCTAAGACAATAACTTTTTAAATACAACAGCAGTATTCTCTCCTTTCTGAACCTACACATTTATTTTGCACTGCCTAAAAACTGCATCCTGAAGAGACTGCACTGTCTTGAAATGTCTTTGTGTAAGAATTTACAAAGTGTAAGTAAATATTTTACCACAGACCTTCTCTTACATGGAGAAACCCATCAGAAAATAGAAGCTTCATATCAAAATAAGCTTAAAAGTCTCTCAATATAAGGACAGCAAAAGGGCCAAAAGACAAGTGGTGTTTCCCTCTTTCCAGTCACTGAGGACTCCACCTGACTGCCATGACTTTTCAAATATAATGGAGAGAGCAGCTTAGCAACTACATCTGTCAGTTCCCCCAGGACCCTGGGATGCATTTTGTTGGGTCCCATGTACTTGTGTATGTTCAGGTTCCTCAGGTGGTTTCGAACCTGATCTTCACTTACGATGGGAGAGATTTCATTCCCCCAGTCTCTGACTTGAGATTTAGGAACTTGAGAAGTGTGAGAAGAGAGATTACCATTGAAAACTGAGGCAAAAAAAGTTGTTGAGCATCTCAGTCTTCTTTGTGACAGTTGTCACTAGTCCTTCTGTCCTATTTATCGTAGGGGAAGATGAAGCAGGGGTACATCTCTGCTACTCTTTCTTTTCTGACCAACACACCTGTAGAAGCCCTTATTATTCTTCACATTCCTTGTTAAATTTAGCTCCATCTGTGCCTTAGGTTTCCTGAACCCATACCTACCCTCCTGGGCAGTATCCCTATATTCTTCTGAGGATATATGTCCCTATTTCCACTGCTTATGCATTCCCATATCGTGGTTCAGTTTGACTAGGTGATCCTTACTCAGCCACAAAGGTCTCCTGCCTTCCTTGAATGATTTCTTGCACATGGGAATCAAGAGTTCTTGCACTCTAAGAAAAATGTTTTAAACAGCTGCCAGCTCCCCTCTGCTCCTCTAACCCTGGGGAGAGCTTCCCAGGAACACCCATCCACCACTTCCTTAACTGAAAGTTCACTTCTCTAGGATTTCAGATCTTGGCTATACATTTCACTTGGCCTATATCCCTTGAGAACATGAATTCCACCAGGACATGACTACTGCAGCTCAGGCTACCACCAATCTTAACTTCTTCAATAAGTTCCTCTGTGTTGGTGAACAACAGGTCCAGTAAGACATTTCCTCTGATTATGTTTTTGAATCACCTGGATTGGGAAGTTATCTTTAATGCACTCCAAGAATCTCCAACACTGCTTGCAGCTTGCAGTGTCACATTTCCAGCAGATGTCAGGGTGGTCGAAATCCCTACCAGGATCAGGGCCTGCGAACATGACATTTCCTGTAGCTGAAGTAAAAACACTTCATCGGTAGGTTCCCTTTGATCAGACAACCTTAGTAAACACCAGTCACAAGGTTTCCTGTGTTGGCTTAGTCTCTAATTTTCACCCATAAGCTATCAACCTTTGCATTGCTGTTTGTCAAAGACAGCTCTGTGCAGTCAATCCATTTTTTTTACATAGAGGGAAACCCCGCCACATTCCTTCCTTGTCTGTCTCTCCTGAACAGTTTATAGCCAATGATGGCAGGACTCCAACCCTGTGATTCACCCCACCAAGTTTCAGTGATAGTGATCAGATTGTAGCTTTCCAACTGCACAGTGATTTCCAATTCTTGTTACACAGCACTCCTGAGCTTTCCCTTGACAAAGCTGAGTGGACTAGGAGATCTTCCACCCTCCCTCAAACTTCTAGTAACAAGATGCAAATGGAATCCATATACAATTAGAAGTAAATGCCATTACTATCTAAAAAGTGACTCAAGACTATATCCAACTAAATAATACAACATCTCTGATTATGAACTTTGCTGTGTGCATGTTATTTGGCTTCCAGCACTGTCTCACATCTTGTGTGCACTGGAACCGAGTTCTTGGATGTGAGCAAGTGCTTTAGCAGTTCCTTGTTTTTTTTAATCCTGATTCCTCAGTGCCCAGTCAAGATCAAGATTGTCAAGGAAGCCAAAATAACCAAAATTTCTCAGTTTCCTTCTTTCCTCTTGCTGTCCAGATGGTTTGTGTTCCATACTCTAAGTATACAAGGATGGTACAAGAAACCTGCTTCCTGCATGGCAATGACTGGGAGATTTATAGGGGCACAGCAGTTAATGCTATCCAATATTAACAGGCCTGATGGTCTGTTTTTAATTGTTTGATACAGAACCCATGGAAGACTACCAACGATTTTCTGCTCTAAGAGCTGATCCAGGTCCAGTAATGATCACAATTTCTGCATCTTGTTTATGTAATAAACAGACAAGTGAGCTTTTCTCCCTCTAAAATAAAACTGCAGTATTTACTTTGAGTTGAACAGTCATAGCACTGTCTGACCACCCATGAATTAATTTTGAAAGGGTGTAGAAATAGATCTGTAGTTGCAGCTGAATTCCTCTGCAAACCTTGTGAGTTACAAATAAAAAAAATGTGTCATTATTGTCTACTACATGGCATTCTCCTATTATATATATATTTTTAGCACTTCTTGCTATGAGAATTATGGTTGCTTAAAAATCAGAAAGAACTTTACATATTGTCTGGTCATCCAGGAATCTAATTATCTGGTCATGCTTTCAAATTAATTTCTGTCACTGATGGGAGGATTGTGTTTCCATTTCTAGATTTAAAAATATAAGTCCTACAGGACAGTAAAAGCAAAATCTCCTAGATAGTTTTCATAAAGTTTAGAGTTCTATACATTATTTTAAATTTCCTTTTTAATTGTAAATTGTTTTCCAGCTCATCAAGGTAAGCAAAACAAGACACTGAAATAAAAATCTTGAACTTGATATCCCCACAAGTCCTGCTCATAAGACATTAGAGTCTGTTACCACATTCAGTGGTAAGCTCAAACTGCTAAATTTTCTGAATAAAATTGTCACATTATTATTATTAATATTCCACAAAGACATCACATTAGAAAACACAGCAACACATACCACACTTTGGGAGTCAGGGTGCCTTACCTCAGAAATATCAGTACTGAAGAAAGTTAATCTTAGACATATTAAGCAAAATTCAGTCCCAAAGTCTTGTGTCTTTACTGAAGTTACACCTGCAATGAGTTAAATGAATTTACATCTGAATCATCACTAAAACTTTCCTGAATTTTTTGTTCTTTAGAGAGTTGGTAATGACTTTTTTTTCCCTCCCTATCCTCTCTCTCCCTCAGAAAGGCCAAAACCCATAATAAAATGATCCATTAATTTTTTATTGTAGGTTAATTGATGGGATACTAAGGGTTCAAATGAAACACTGGACATTTGTTCTCTTCTCCACCTCTTCTTATCCTCTATTTTTCATTGCTTGAGAAATTAAATGGGTAAGAATGAAACTACTTATTAAAGGCCAAGCCTGCAGAATGGCAGGAGATTCCCTTTTATTTCATTCATAAAGTCATGTCCAAGACAAAGATAGGAAGTGTCATAATCTTTGAAATATATTATTTAATTGGCCCACTACAGCAGTCCAAATTCTGTTACTGAATAAGACCAAGCACCAGCATTTTAATAACTCAGACTAACATACACAATGTTTTACCCTAAATGCAACTTTTGCCGGCTTAAGGAAGAAAATGGTTTTTTTCTTCCCTATTCCAGTTTTTCCACCACCAAACTTTACATGTTGGTGGGATATGTTGCCAATGAAAGAAGCACTACTTTGTCTCCTAGTTCTGTGTATGTTGCAGTCTTCAGGATGACAGAGGCAGGAAATGTTTGCAGTAAGAATTGCTAGTGACAGCTTTTCCAAACATCTGCAGCCTTCCAGTTCGCCCCACATAAACTGTAGTCCTACTTCTGATGGCTGAATGGGAATACAAATGATACAGTTGGTGGAAGACTTCCTCAGTAACAGCTGAATATATATATATAAAATAATAATTATGTCAAATATATATATATGAGGAATATATTTGGCAGTGGCCACTAAAGATTTGGCAGGGAAACATTATTTGTTATTGATTTAGGTAGAAACATAATTTCATCTTTAATGTGAAGAGAAAATTTGTGTGCATAGTCTAATAACTGAAGGTCCTAATTTTGACCAGTGAGTAGTGCAAATCTTGAGACTTTAGTCTTCATAATCTGTGTCTCTCCCTCACCCTGGTAACATACATTAACATCTACTGATGCATAAATACATCTCACTTATTAAAAGATTGCTGTATGATCTTATGGCATACATTCCATTTTTGTAGCAGATGGTACTTCTTGTTACTGATGCTGGTCACATTTGTTTTCTAGTAGAAACTGCAACACTAACAACAAACCTGATATGTGAAAATAAAATGAGTTCCTGCATTCTGCATAGGGATGTTAAAATCACAGGAGACCTGGCTTTGTATGACACAGTGCAACCTCAAATACACTTTTACAATTATATTGCCCAAAACATTTAATTATGGCTTTCATCTTAAAATCTCAACTTTTCTTTCCCCCACAATGCCTTTGAAAAGGCTAGCTGTCAGAGATCATCAGAGTTAAACACTTTGGGAATTCCATCTTTTTTTTCTAATCTTCCCCCCCTCTCCTCCCCCTCCCCCTTAATAATGTGTTTATTCTATAAATCTAACAAAAGATCAAGCTTTTCTTTTTCCACCTACATGGGCATATTTCAAATGGACCTGAGGCTCCCCACTGCCTTAACCATAAAGCTGTCTTTTGTGGTCTATGCCTACATTTAGCTATTTCAAACTTACCTACATGAAAAATATATAAATCAGACCTTCACAAAAGCCAGAAGATAACAATTTACATGCAAGATGGTAAGACAAGTCCAGAGAGTATCAACTTACCAGCAAAAAGTTAAGTCAGGCGACAGTACTCCCTGGTGCCAGGGTTCAACTTCTGTAGCTTAAACATCTTCTAACTCTTCTGCGGCTAGATGGAGGGTTGTGTTTTGTAGGGGTAGTGCTTTGAGGGGCAGTCCTACCCTGTGACTTGAGACAAGCTCAAGAAGAGGACCCATATGAACTTTATGAGGTTCAGCAAGACCAAGTGCAAGGTTAGGGTACCAAGAGAAGGTACCAAGAGAAGTGTGTCCAGCAGGTTGAGGGAGGGGATTCTCCCCCTCTTACTCCACTCTGGGGAGACCCCCCTGCAGTGCTGGGGCCAGCTCGGGGGCCCCCAACAGCAGAAGGACACAGAGCTGCTCGAGTGGGGCCAGAGGAGGCCACGAAGATGCTCAGGGGGCTGGAGCAGCTCCCCTGGGAGGCCAGGCTGAGAGAGTTGGGGGGGTTCAGCCTGGAGAAGGCTCTGGGGAGACCTTCGAGCGGCCTCCCAGGGCTTAAAGGGGGAGCAGGAAAGGTGGGGAGGGACTCTGGATCAGGGGGTGTGGGGATGGGATGAGGGATAATGGTTTTAAACTGAAAGAGGGAAGATTTACACTAGATATAAGAAAGAACATTTTTATGATTAAGGTGGTGAAACACTTGCCCAGATTCCTGGAAACATTCAAGGTAAGGTTGGACAGGGCTCTGAACAACCTGATGCAGTTGAAGATATCCCTGCCCATGGCAGGGGGGTTAGACTAGATGACCTTTAAAGGTCCCTTCAAACCCAAACTATTCTATGATTCCATGAGTCAAAGGGGCAGTTGTTATGTAAAGAAAAGGGAAAGTGCTGCCCTTCTGCTTCTCTCATCCTGTCCAGAACCCTCTCTATTAGCTCTGCAAAATTTGCCAACAGAGCTGCAAAGCTGTGAGCCAGCTCTACACACATAAACTCTGCCACAAGAAAATGGCAATCTACTATTGCTTTTTCTCAAAGTGCTCTTTATTACTGAGAACAGGAAGCTTTTATTCTATCCTTTTTGCTTAACCCCTGTTCTGCTAGTTGCTGATCTTGGATTAGAAATTGTAAGACCTGAGAAGAAAACTAAGGAAGTACTCCATTTGGGAATTAATTGCTCTTAAAAGGCAAGGCAGATCTCCACCTATTTCACTCTCAAAATCTCTAATTGCTCTGAGATCTCCTAAAAAAACCTGGATTTCTTCATCAAGATAGTCTTGTTACGTGCAGCAGCAGCTAGAGTAAAGTGGTTTCTATATAATTAAGATGCTTTGCTTTGGGACTATCTCTGTGCCATAAATCTGCATAGAGGTTCCAGGAGTAGTTTCCTTTTGTATCCCATCTTATAAAGTTCAACTATTCTTCCCCCACCATCACTATCCCCTTCATTAAGTTTTACTGCAAGGGTATCTTTTAAAACAGGTCCTAAAATTTTTGTTAGGGATGTATTTTACTGTTGAACTCCATATTATAGAATCATAGAATCACAGAATGGTTTGGGATAGAAAGGTCCTTAAAGATCATCTAGTTCCAACACCCATTCCATGGGCAGGAAAAACTTCCACTAACCCAGGTTGCTCAAAGCCCCGTCCAACCTGGCCTTGAACCCTTCCAGGGAGGGGGCAGCCACAGCTTCTCTGGGCACCCTGGGCCAGTGCCTCACACCCTGCACAGGGAAGAATTTCTTCCTTTTATCTAATCTAAATCTACCATCTTTCACTTTACAGCCATTACCCCTCATCCTATCCCCACACCCTCTGATTCAGAGTCCCTCCCCACCTTTCCTGCCCCCCCTTTAAGCCCTGGGAGGCCGCTCGAAGGTCTCCCCGGAGCCTTCTCCAGGCTGAACCCCCCCAACTCTCTCAGCCTGGCCTCCCAGGGGAGCTGCTCCAGCCCTCCGAGCATCTTCGTGGCCTCCTCTGGCCCCGCTCGAGCAGCTCTGTGTCCTCTGCTGTTGGGGGCCCCCGAGCTGGACACAGCACTGCAGGGGGGTCTCCCCAGAGTGGAGCAGAGGGGGAGAATCCCCTCCTGGCCCTGCTGCCCACCCTGCTCTAGCTGCAGCCCAGGGCATGGGTGGGTTCTGGGCTGAGAGCGCACATTGCTGGCTCATAGGCAACTTTTTATCCACTAACACCTCCCCAGTCCTTCTCCACAGGGCTGTTCTCAATCCACTCCTCACCCAGACTGTATTTGTGCTTGGAATTGCCCTGACCCCTGGGCAGGACCTTGCACTTGACCTTGTTGAGCTTCATGAGGTTTACAGGGGCCCACCTTTCCAGCCTGTCCAGGTCCCCCTGGATGCCATCCCTGCCCTTCAGCATGTCACTGCACCACACAGCTCAGTGTCACTGGCAAACTTGCTGAGGTTGCACATTACAGCACATGCATGTTCTGCATCACCAAAGCTAAATCAAACCCATTCCAGAGAAATCCAGTCACTTTCTGATCCTGGTAGCATGGATAGGTTATCTGAAAGGTGGAAAGATAAATTTATTTATTTTCCTAAAGTTCTTTCATAGGCACAACCTGGCTATGATTAGTTAGCTAAGTACTCCTTTGAGTGGATGCACAATATTTTTTACTTTGCAGCATGCAACAGCTATTGGTGCATGTCCTAATTCCGTCCAAATTACTTCAGGCTACTAATCTCTACCTTCATTTAAACTCTTGCATGTTTGTTTTTAATTTAGCTGTTATTTGCATTTGAATGCCTTGCACTGGTATGTGTCTTTCCCTTTTAGGGTATTTTAGATCCTATCTTTTTCTCCAAGGTCTCAGTTTCCTTTGTGCATACTGACAGAGCCTGGTTTCTCTTTCCTTATGAAGCGTGTCCTTTGTTTCCAATGTTAGTCTAGGTACCTTCTGTCACAGCTTTTTGATCTTTTCTAGTTTCATCCAGTCTTCGTATAATATCCTAAAAAGAAAAGCTCGGGGTATTCCAAATGGAGGCTTTGCTATTGCTCTATATGTGACTATTTAACTTCTGATTTGTACATCTCACTTTAGAGACATAATACATGCCAAGACATGCCAAGACTTTGTTTACCTTCTTGCTGCTATTAGACATTGTGCAGATGGCTAATGCATTATCCTTAATCACTCTCACGTCTTGCTACTGCTCTGTTTTGTATATGAGTGTTCCTATTTGTGCTGTAAAATTTGCATCATGGGGTTCTGGTCTCCATCTCCACTTTTCCTTACACAAGGGATAAACATATCCTATTCAATCAGGCTGGAATTTAGGACATAGGGATGCTTTGCTGGATGGTTTCTTCCTTAGAAGTGCAAGAAAAAAATGCAAATGCTGTTTCTGCATCTTATACTTTCTCTCTCTTTTTTTCCCCCTTTTTTCATTCAGGGAAATAAAATGAGTCATTCCAGCTGATGACTCAGAAATCAAGTGGCTAGAAATGTTTGGGAATGTATTCTATATCCAGTAACATAGAACATAGATATTTTATAGCTAATAACAGGCCTTATTAGACAAAGTAGTGCCCGAAGCCAGCAGTCCACAGTATATTTACAAGCCCAAAAACTAGTTGACAGGATGTGCTGAATAAAGAAGACCCACGGAAGTGCCTGTGTTTGTGCCCAGTATAGCATTCTGTGTCCTGTATGGTTTAATATTAAATGTCTATACACAGAAGCTATCACAACATCTTTTTTCCCCTCCTCACAACATGTTTTCTTACGTAGAAAGATATTAACCATGGATTTAAATAATACCCTGTACAAGCTGAACTCTGAACTTGAGCTACCTGACTATTGTGTTAAAGACCCCTGTAGCCACTCTGGCCCTGACAGAATTGAGTGACTGTTTGTTACTTGTGTGCCTAAAACAATTCCAGAATTCTACTTCCCAAACTTATGTTTCTCTGTGTGGTTTCAGTCCCTCTAACTGAGGGGGTAGGCAGGAAGCAAGAGCAGCTCACACACAAAAAGGGAGAATAAGTGAATCTTCCTGTTTAAATGGCAGCCTGCTAATTTGTACCTCTTTTCCTGAAGCACCAGCATCACCAGAAGAAATCTTCATTTCCACTTGAGTTCAGAAGGAACAAAACAAACCATTTAGGAACAGCATGTGAATTGGCTGAGCTGTTAGGTCACAAAAAGTGTTCTGTTTGCAAAACATCCATTCAGAACCTCATTATTCCAAATGAGCTCCACCTGCACTCCATTATCACAGCAATTTTTCTTTTTTTTTTTTATGTGTAGGAAAATTTCACCTTATCTAGAATCAGGTCTGAGAAACTGTAGGTAAGAGTGTTAGATGGGCAAGTTAAAATTAAGGTGGATAAAATATGTAATTGAGAGTAAAAAAAGCTGTACATAAAATACTTCATCATTGCAAGTAATAGTGTCAGAGGCACATTTACTGCCTATGTGTCTTCTGACCTTGCTCAGTTCTCAGGCTATAGAGACTTTTAGAAGTGGAATGTATTATTCAAGTTTTTGCCAGGAAGCAAAAATACTTTATTTTATTTCCTGAGAAACTGATTCCTTTACACCTGATTCCCTAGATGATGTAAAGGACAGTGAACAGGTACGCTGAAGATAAAGACAGAAACCCCAAGGAACAAATATGACTGCCTCCTTGAAGAAGTCATTGTTATCCTAGAAATACTAAAATATAGAAAGTTGATATTTTAAATTTCAAAAAATAGCTAATTAACAAAAATCATCAGCTTTCCTCTCATCTCACATCATTTTCCAAACACTTGTTGAGATGCTTAAGACACAGTTTTGAAAGGCTGTTGTGAAAATTTTCATTACACCCTGTCCTCTGATTCTGTTTTCCTACCAGCTTTTCTTCCAACCAGCTACCCAAACCCAAAGGACTGTTTTAATACACTATCTGGAGAATATTCTTCTCTTTCACCTTTCCACTTATTTCTTACCCCTAGGTAGTTTGTTCTTCCACTAGGCCTTGCCTATTGCAGTGTTTTAGTTCTACTCATGCATGCCGGTTTACAAATAGGTCATATTATTTTCTTGAAAATGAAGTCAGTCATGACAGTCTCTAAGGGTTCAGAGCAGCATCTACACACTGAAAGACTTAAATGTTGCTTCTTCTGGAGAGTTTTTCAATGCAACATCATGTTTTCTTTAAGATTTTCAAGAAATGCCTTGTGATATTTTTGTATTCCACTTAAGTCACCAGAATCAATTTCAGTTTCATATCCCATATCAAGGTCATTCATTCCCTTTGAACAATTATCCCATATAACCCTCCAAGCTATGCATGAAGCACTATACCCTGAAAAAAATTGAGGTTTCCTGATTTTGTTCAGCACTTAGATGAAACCAAGATCTCTTAGTGGGTAAATGGAAAAGTAAACAGATAACAGGCTAGTAATCTTGTCACACAGATTGCAAATGAGACCCATGTCTCTGCTGTACCTGACTACAGGATTATACATCATTTCATATAGCCCTAGTGACTGTCTGGCTACCAAGCTATTAATTATTCTCTGATCATGAAGTTATACTGGGACCCCCTCCAAGGTCTTTTGTTGTGCAAGTTTAGCCAGATCCAGTACATTTCCCACTGAGACACTTCAGTCTTGGATAAATATTTTACAGAAGCCAGCATCACCATACTGACAAAGGGTTCCTATGCAGCTCAACTTGAATGTAATCACATCTGAAGGGCTTGTGTAAGTGAGGGAATGAGACTGCTCTCAGAGAAGATGTACAGGCATTGGCTAGTCAGTTTACTGACTGCTTTTGAGTATTAGCAAAAAGATTTGTTGTCCTTAAACCTGGAGTCCTACCCAATTTTTAGAATCTGTCAGTGCAGAAGAAATGAAATTTTTGTTCATCCAAGTACAGCTTTCCCTATACTTCACTAATAAGATTTTTACTCTAATCTGTCTGAACCACTTATATTACATATGCAGAAATTCATTAATACAAGTTAGCTTTAAACCTGCCAATCAATGCAAATGATATCAAATGATATATGGTGGTTTATATATTTGGATTATTGCCACCACCAAATGAAAAAATATTCTACTTCAAAGCAGAAGGGACCCATGGCATAGAATAATAGAAAAAGAGCCAAAGGGTTTATTAAATTTGACACCTAATCTTTCCATCAAGCTTGCAAAAATAAGACTGTTCTACTGTAGTGGCCTAAAGCATTAAAGAAGTACTACTGCAAGATGTAGTGTTCCGAGCCACTCCTGTAAAAATACTTTTTAAAATATAAATGGTGAGAAGCTAGTTCTTATTTATTTTGTCATACAATCGTGTAGTTATCATGGACCACACTGAAAAGCTGTTGCACTTAAGAATATGAAGCATTGGCATAAGTCTGGAAAGATGACTAAAAACATAATTAGAAGGTACTTCACCTAAAAGCAAGAGGCTAGTGCTGTGGCATTAAGCATTGTGTCACTGATTTAAAGCATTATAACAATAAAAGATAGAACCTTCCAAAGTGCCAAGATTATTAGCCTCATAACAGTGGCTCAATTGTTTAATGGCTATCTGAAGTGCAAAACAAGAGTAACATGTACTCAACTCACCCACACAAAGGTTCTAGAAATATGTTTAACTTCAGTTAGACTCCATGGTTATGGATTCCTCTCTGCAATAATGTAGTCGTGGAGAATCAAAGTCTAACCTAGACCCTGTTACCCTCAAATCAGGATGTCTGTTGTCCCTTGTAGCATGGGGTTACTCTTGCATGATGAGCCTAATCACAGTAGTTCCTGTTGCTGAGCTTGGTTGAATTACCTGACAAGAAAGGAAAAATGCACATTGGCTGGGCAGTGGTCTGTACTCCTTCTCAAAGGCCTCAACTGCTCCAAGATTCCACCCCAACAGCAGTTCTAAGAAGCATGTTCCCATCTTGGAGCTCAGACCTCTGATAAAATCTTAAAAACCAAAATGTTGTTGTATGCATAAAGAAAAACTGAATAGATTACACTAAATTCTGGGTTTAGCCACATGAATGTTTTAACTGCCTAATAGCCCAAATTTTTTATTTGCTACAGAAAAACCTCCTTAATAATGCAATAAAAATTATTGTACAGAAAAATACATTCCTAGTATCTACTGCTTTGCTTTAGTGCTATGCCTAGCTTCCCAGTGTTCCTCTGTATCCCAAGGCTGACAGCTCTGGTCTGCCTCAACGATTTGGGAAAGGGAGGTTTGCCATGTGCAATTATCACCCTGAGACATTTTCTGGGCAGTTTATGATGCCTGTGGTGAAGGTTTCATTCTCCTCAGTCTTGGGGTCTGCCTGAGGTTTTTACTAGTAATGGCCTTTTTTTTTTTTTTTAACTATTAATGGTAAGAATCATATCTATTGTGCTAAAAAATGGTGAATAATTTTAACTATCTAGTTTCAGCTGATAACACTTCTACGAATAGCTGAGCTTTCACCATACTGTTCATCACACTGATCCTGTGATAATCTAAATGTTTCAGTGAGTTTAAATTGGTGTGTTTTCCAAGATTTTAATTTCAGTACCTCAACTGGGCCAGATGCTTAGTTGGTTTATTCCATATACTTCTGTCAAAGTCAATTAATCTGATATAATATCAGTGCAGGATTGTATCCACTACACTTTTATCAACCCGTGATCAAGGAAAAAAACACCACTATTTTCACTGAGGATGGAGATAAGTCATTCATTTCAAAGGCTTTCTATTTTTAACTGTGGCTCTCTTACTTTCTTCCCTCTTCATGGCTGAATTTTATGAGCTGCTGGATCTGTCAGCTGAAATGACACATTTCTAACTCTGTTAATTTTTTGAGATAGATGAATGCATAAAATAATGCATGTAAGTACACAAATTACAGATTTTTGTGAAATTGATTTCTATGCTTTTCCCATTCTCATTTCTTCTACCACTCCTTTATCATGTATGTCCTATATATTACTTTTCATACCCTTTAACGATTATTACATGACCTTAATGTTGACATCTAATAGAGAATCTGTTTACCTAGGTTCCTTACAAAACTCTTCATTTTAACTGATAATTTGCACTCTTCATCAGTTTACAAATAAATTGGATTTTTAAAATAAATAAACAGCTACTTTGTATGTGGAACTATTCATAGCAGAGATAAGAGCTTAGGTGACTTTGTCCATTGTACTTAGTAAAAGTGTCTTCCTGGTAGCTGCTGAAGTCTTTTCTCCAGTAGAAGGCTGCAACAGAAATACATGTTTTAGCCTTGATACCATGAAGAGGCCCCATTAATTCTAAAGCAGCTACAATAAAAGGAAGTTCAAGTAAATAGATAGTTGTACGAGTCAAAGATATAACTGTAGTGCCTGGAACAAAGAATTTGTCTATCTTATGTTTCTAATGCTTTCTCTGGGAAACTATAACATAAATGAAATTACTTTCTTATTCTGTTAATACAGCTATTAACATGTCTATACAGGTATATACAGGTCTACCTGATTTAGAATAGCAGCACAAATATTTCAGATCAGAAAGGAAATCTGAGTAGTTATGCTTTTGCTGAAGATGGAGACAAGACACCTATTGCAAAGAAACTGTAATTGTTCGTGACACTTTTACTTCTTTTCTTTTATCGTATTTCCTGTACAGCTGGCTCCCCACAAGAAGCCTCAGATTCTACTCTGATGTCCCATTTCCCCCAAAGCAACCTATCCTAATGAAGAATCTACTCATGGCAGAAATATTTGGGCAAGAAACATGGGAAAAATTATCCTAAACTGTTCAAGATGGGTAGATGGTTCTTATAGTGTAGCACAAGATTACTAGAGGGCATTAGTTGTCAAGTTATACCAATAAGGAGGAGGAAAAATAATTGTAATGTTGAAATTAATCCAACCAACCAGTCTGAAAACTATATTTATGTTACAAACAGCACTGTGGTTTTAACCTTATTGAAGTCCAGTGTAACGTAATGTCCAGGCTCCATTATATGTTGTAAACTCCGGGCTATGAAACTGTCTACAGCAAAACCAAAAGACTGGAGAAAATGGAGAAGAGCATGCTTATATGCTTTTACTTAAGGGTCAGGTCATTTCTGGATAGAGATGACAAGTGAAGTGGTTAAAACATTTCCATAACTTCCAGAAAATATATTTGTGACTAAAAAGATGATATTGATGGTTTGGTTTTTTGTTTTTGTTTTGTTTGTTTGTTTGTTTGTTTGTTTGTTTGTTTGTTTGTTTTTTAAAAAAAAGCTTTGGAGAACACATTTATTTAAAAAATATAGAGAGTGAAATGAAAATTATGAATGTCATGGTAACTCCTGTCATTTTGGTTTGTTCCTTTTTTTTTTTTTTTCCCCAGAGTCCCAGTCTCCTGCCTGTCAACGCTGCTTGCCTGCTGTTCATTGCTTGCTGTTCATTACTTGCTGCCTTGCGGAGAGAATTCTTTTGCTAAATCCTACCAGAAGGAACCTGGGTAAAATTGGCACAGGTTTGAGCCAGGTGAGTGCAAACTGTATCAACATTTCTTTCCCACAATCCAGGAAGCCACCACAAACACTGTCATGATGACTATGTACATGTCTTCATGCCATATTCCATTAGCTCACATACATGCTGAGTGTCATGCTATTCAATGTCATTCTCATGAACTGTGACATTGGCCTCTTACAGTATCAGGTACTCTGAACTGGGAAACCTTAAAATAATATCATTTTATAACTAAAGCTGGGTCTTCAAGGAAACTCTAGATAAAAGCATGGACCATGTGGCCATGAAGGGCCAAATTTTTGGCAGTGCAAATGAGACGCTTAGTGGATCCACAAAGACAGGTAAACAAGACATGCTATTAATCTCCAGTTGTATCATTATCTGGCATATCACTGAAATGGAGATTCTAAAAGATCAATACTCATTCCAGAGATGGACGGCTTTCTGGACCGTGTTTGATCCAATCCAGTGAAAAAAAACAACAGAAAGCACAGTAAATAACAAAAATTATAATCATTTGATTCACAGGTATTTCTCTCTAAAGATTTTCATATATATTATATGCACTCAGTATAACACTGGAAAGCACAAAGCAGATGAACATGCAGGAACCCTTTCTGTGAATTGCAGTGTTCTCTCAGAGCATCAGATGACTTCCAGCCATTAGATGCCCATCAGTATTACTAGACCTCTTAATGAAACAGGTTTAGTTCTACATTTCTTTGTTGAAACCAGCTCAGCACACCTCTCAACCGACCGGATAAAAGCCCCTAAGGGTCTACACGCCTCCATTACAATTTCTGTGCGGTATATTGCTAGTCCTAAAATAATTGCTCCATATAATCCAAAACGAGAAATTTGTAAGACTGAATGCCAGCTGCTATACAACACAGAAAGGTAACAAGGACATTATGACTTATTGGGAAAAAGCCAACGGTAAATCAAGCACTGACAAGACTGAAAACAAACTCTGGGATTTGTCTGTCAACGTGGGATTCTTACATACACAGTGGATTGAGAAAACATTTTGTAAAGAATAATATACACATAAAGTATTTGGATGAACATGCATTATTATCCCTAGAGAAAAAAAAAAAAAAAAAAAAAAAAAGCAGCAGAAATGTAGAAAATCAAAGATTTGGGAGAAAATAATGAAAGAGATTTGTGGTTGGTTGGTGGCACTTATTTTATGAACTTGTCAGAGTTTCAAAGGTTAGGTTTCTCTGATCAGTCAGTGCTTACTGTGCCTCCCAGGACTGGAATTTCTGATGGTCAGGTGCTCTCATCTAGATTGAATGTTGACATCTAGATTCAATGAATAGGTGCCATAACTTCTTTTTATCCTCTAACTAAATAAAGAAGGGATTATTATTTGAATTCAAAACAGCAGTGTGCTTTTAAAGTGAATCTAGTCATCCTTGTCACTTACTGCACTTTGGTTTTCACCATGGAGCAATCTTGGACCTCTCAATCTGAACTCCTAATTAATAAAATGAAAACAAGAGATTTGTTGTAAATGTTAGAGGACAGTCAGTCCACAGATCTAACTGGTCTAAAGTAACCATACCCTTCTTCCTGAAACATGCATGGTGAGGCTTTCAGATTCTTAACACAAACTTTTTGAAACTACAGATCCCCTCTGGTTTCACTACAGCTTTTAGTAATATACTTTTAGGACCTTCCAACTCTAAATGGGGCATTAGGTTGGGATTTGGATGTCTCCAAACCACAAGTCCGACAATGAGTACTCAAGGGATGTTGGAAGACAGGTTTAATGCCTTTGCTGGCTATGATCTGTCAGTCACCAGCATGATTTTGCCCTGAAAGTGGTATGTACTGAAAGTGGTATGTACTGCATCTCTAAATCTTGAGCCTGAACTTGAAGCTCAGAAGTATTTGGCATTTTGTGGTTTTGTTCAGATCCGGATTGCCACGGAGAATTATGGTCCCAGCCCCTCAAATGGAGTGAAGCAGCATCACATACCGTTTGAGAACCATTGTACCAAACCAAGCTCGTGCTCTTCTGTGTCTAAACATTGAGTCAAGACAAAGACAATCTGGTCTTTCCCTTGGACCAACAGTTCCCAAACCAGGTATCATGCTTCCGGAAGTGTGACTGCAAATGGTGTTAAGACTCCAGCCACACAGATAATTTGTGAACTGCTGTCTTAAATATAATTTGATATCCTGTTTACATGAAATGTGAAAAATGTGAATATAGGCACTGTTAAGATGGTTCTAAACCCCTCAAAGATAGTCCCCTTACTGCAGAGGAAATTTGCTGAGGTCAAGGCATTATTTTCCACTTTGTATTACCAGTTCATACCAAAGCAGTCTACTTTATGGGTACAAGGCTCTGTAATTTTCTATTCTCTTTTGAAACCTTTATTTGTTGGTAGTGTTTGGATTTTTTTAAAAGGGAGTGAAAGTTACTCTCCAGTCTGAAATTAAAACAATCTTCACTATCACCTCCCCCAAACTGCTGTTATTTGCATACAAAATACTAGGTTTTCATGTCATGTGCTCTCTGGTGTATCTCCCTCTCTCAAAAGCAGACTGGAAAAGAAACTTGAGACTGCTTTGTATCTTTTTCAGTATACCATGATGCAATACATTTGTACATTTTTACTGCATCTGCCCTCTGAGTATTTGCTCCTTTATCCTTATAGTAATTGTCTTGTTATTTCCTTGTAGTTTCACTGTACTTTGGCACTGGACAGAAATTATCTTGTCCTCTTATGCTGATCTTTTTTTTTCATAAGGATTTCAGAATAGAGGCAAATTAACAAAGTTGATAAAGTCCTGGGGAAAATTCTATTCTGTCTCCTATAGCAAGAGCTGAAGAAGCTGGCATACAAATAAGAGGACCTCTTCTCTCTTGACTTTGTATTTACTTCATTGCCTACCTTGAAAACTTATGGAATGTGCTTGCCAATTTTTTTTCCCCCCTATAATATCTTTAAAATAAACTAGAACAGACTCTCTTCCATTTATGTATAGATTTTGGCCATTGCTCAGGAAAGCACTCAGGCATAATTTTTGATCCATTTCTCTTTATGACAGCATATAAGCACCTGAGCAAAGATAAACACACAGGTAAGTGTTATGAGAAGCATCAGATAAACTGAAAATCTGAACTGAACAAAGGTCTCTTTTCATATAGCTATAAGTTCATCTGGAAAGTCTATTCCCTCTTTCTTCAAACAAAAAGGCATAGACAAAGCTGCCTGTCAGTGATGCTGGTGGTGTCTCTGCGAAAAAGTATTTTAAAAAGGGCAACATTTCTGGAAAGACAAGAGGAGTGAGGGAAAAAAGTTTGAGAGACAGCCCTGCAGACACCAAGGCCAGCAGAGCAGGAGGAGGAGGAGGTGCTCCAGAAGCCAGAGAAGAGATTCCCCTGCAGCCCGTGGAGAAGACCTCAATGGAGCAGGGAAAAGCGTCAGAAGGAAGGGTTGGCAGAGAGGAGCTGTTAGGGACTGACCACAACCCCCATTCCCCATCTCCCTGTGAAGTTCAGACTGGGGAGAGATGCAGAGAAGCTGGGAATGAAGGAGCAAAGTTCAGTCTGGGGAAAAGCAGGGAGAGAAGGTGCTGGCTGAATTTCCTGTCTTTGTTTCTGGTTTACCAAGTCTATTTTAACTGGCAACAAATTAAATTACTTTTCACCAATTTGAGTATGTTTGGCCCATGACAGTAACTGGTAGGTGATCTTCCTGCCCTTATCTCAACCCACAAGCTTTTTCATCCTATTTTGTCTGCCTATCCTGTTGAGGGGTGGAGTGAGAGAGTGGCTGGGTGGGCATCTGGCAGCTAGCCAAGGTCAACCCACCACAAGCATAAATTATTTGTATCACAGGAGGTATGCAGAGCACTTTCTGCATGGTTCATGTACATTTTCTACCAGCTTCAGTGGTTAAGAGTTACGTCATTGTGAACATACTTAGAAATCTTATCTTTACGACACATTACTGAAATAAGTTTGAAAGAAACTTTTCTTCAGCTACTTAGAGGCCGAAGTTTATATATTTGTGATTCTTGAGGAGAGGAAGAGCTTATGTAATTGTATACTCCAGGAAAGGTTTTCTATGACCAAAATAAGACCATATTTAAGACTGGCCAGAGACATCAGTCACTGTAGTCACATGTTTTGGGAGAGGATTCTATAAATAATATTAGTGTCTGAGTAGGACGGGAATAACTTTGAGTGTAGAAGTAGATTTTCATTAAAAGGCTAGTAGGATCACTCTGCATGTCCATTAGCTAACTTGAATGAAAAATCCTATAGAAAACTTGTTAGGATAATGGTTTTAATTTTCTATCACTGCAAGATGTTGCAGGTGATGATACAGTAATTACTGTGCAACAAGCACATTAAGGAACAGCATAACTTAAAATTACTTCATTGTTCCAATTGGTGATTTGAGAATGGAAAATACTCCCAGTGCCAATATAAACAGTGGATACATTGGCAGACTTTGCAGAAGAGTTCTTCTTTGCTGCTTGCCAACTTTACAGCCCTACAGGAAAATAAGTTTTTTAACTAAGCCACTGTAAATTGCACCACAATTACCTGTGAAAAGCATAAAATATTACTTTATTTATTAGGCATCTTTTTATTATCTGTCGCATATGGTACCTTGCAGAATAAGATCATCTACGTGCAAACATGAGATGAACAAAATGAAGTGCTGAAAGAATGGGATGTTAAAAAAATTTTAAAAACATTTATCTTGCATCTCTATAGAAACATTTAACACTTGAAAAAAAACTAAGATCCAGTGGCCATCAGTATATGTTGCTAAGTCCATTTCTTCACAGGCTTCTAAAAGTGAAAGAGGATGTGTTATTATAAGAATTTTGTATTTTGAAAGAACTGGAAGATTTGAGTCTATGTATGTTTTTTTTTTAGATTAACTGCAAGTTTACACTATATGCAGTTAAAATGCAGTCCTTAAATGTATTTACAATTGAAGTTGATTGCGAGTTGTCAGTGAAATGCCTGGTAAATTTTGTCAGAAATTGACCTACAGAAAGGTGAAAAAGAGCAAATTTTCTCAGATCTAGAGTAAACCTTTTAGTTATCAGGCTTACCTGCTAGCAATCTGCAAGGCAGAGTACGAAGGATCTGATCCAGAAACAAGTATCTGCCCTATATGGTTCAGAAAAAGAAGTATTCAGTAACCCAAATATCCACTGACAACTGAAATGATCTAGTGTCTGATCTATTAGCTACTTTAGCCACAGAAATTGTTCTAATTAAAACCTCGTATGTTTTGTATTACTTCTATTTTGCAAGCAAATCAAGAACAATTTTACCATCTTATTTTGCTGACATTATAAAAAATATGTATTTCCATACCAGCTTTTTTTTTTCATATTTTAATAATTCTTTAAATACAAAACACGTAAAACTATTTCCAAGTTATACACAGTTGACCTCACTGGTGTAATTGATCTCTAGGTGACAGCATTTCACAGATTAGCAGCATCTCCTCTCCTTCTGCCATGCTGTCACAATACCACAAGGCAGTGTTGGGGTCCTGCAAGGGCCATGTGTGCAAACTTACAATAAGCCAGAATTGTTTAACCAAAAAAAAAATTCCAGCTTCACTAGTATCAAAGCATAACAAGTAAGCATGAGGGGACAATAGCAGGCAATGTGGATGGCGGATCAAGGAAGTGATAAGATCCTTCATTTATACTCACCAGTTGTGTGCCTAAGTGCCTAAGCCACAGTCCACCTACAACCAAAGCAAACTGAGTGCTGTATGCTCACGTCCACATCACAGGGCTCATGCATGGGGTCCCACAGGTGCTTACTAATATGTGCTAAAGCCTTTTAGGCTCCCTAATAAATCTCCACCTGCATTATGTAAGACTTTAGCTTCACTTAAGATGTCAAATACCAATAAATATTATCCATCTCCAGCAGGGGCTGTCCCTAACCCCTACTGGGTTCACCGATCCCATACATACCTTACAGCAAAATCACAGAACAAATTGAGGCCACTGGAGCCTCCATGTTTATGTGAATAGCTTATTTTTGTGTGTGATCATTCACAATTAGAGTAGCACGAAAAGTACAAACTGTGTTCAGTTCGCAAGGAAATACATGACCATACAAGGACAAACACAAAACTCACTTAGAGAAATATTGATGGTGACTGACAGTTACTTAGAGAATGAAACATTGTGGCAAAAGCCAGCTTAATAATATTAGTACTACTTGTATGAGGAAGTACTCCCACATTCTTAAGTTTTTGTTCTTGTTTTCTGTGTTTTCCTACCTTTCTTAGGATCATAGAAAAGCATTTAACAGAATTTGAGATTAGTGAGAAAGGAAATCTGCATGGAGTTACAGTATTTGACAGGCAAGACCATTCTGTTTCAAAAACCCTGCAATTGCTGAGGCAGAACAACTTCTCCATTTCTAAGACTGGCCTAGGAGGCTGTGGTGGGTTACCTAATTGAGTAGGCACCTGAGGCCCTAAGCAACAGGTTTGACTATTCTATAACAAACTAAACTACATACTGCGTCATTATAATTTTCTAATCACAATATTTGGTGGTGCCGCTCACTTTTTTAGTGAGTATCTTGTTCTGAAGGTGTGAAGTAGATCTCTATTTCTCTTATTATGAAAGGAAAATTCATGTTTGAGAATTCCTTTTATTTTTGTGAGTAGAACAAGTTAATAATCTTGACCTTGCTGTCTGATTTTTTTAACTATACAGATAAGATTGTTTTACTGATTCAGAAATCAGAGAACTGTAAATGTTTTCTTCACGTACTTGTAACTGCATTTTATTTTTTTTACTATGTATGCAATTCTTTGCACTAGCAGGACAATAGTGCTGACTACTGAATTTGAAAAAAAAAAAATTATGCTACAATTATTTCTTAAGGATAGACAATGACTGGAGCATTAACTGTAAAGTACAGTTAGTTGTAGGGTATAGATTGGTTAACTCCATACCAACCATATTTGGATTAATACTTCTGTTTTTGGCTACAAAATTTATTCAGACTCTAACAGTGCTTAATTGTCTCAAAAAAGCAACTGCCAATTATATACTGACAATGAACTGCCCAAAAAACTCCAGCGCTTGGTTGAAAAGACCTTCTATTGCCTCTAGACAGTCCAAACAAAAATGTTACCTTAGGGTTGTTTTGTTGTTGTGGGTTTTTTTACCTAGCCATGTAAAGTGCACAACTAAGGGGGACACTGAGATTATCCTATGTTAATAAGTTTTGTTAGTGCTGCTTTTCTTGTCTTTATCTGGAAAAAAAACCCAAGGAAACAGATGTCTGATCTCCTAATGTTCGAAATGGGAACATGACTTACAGTGTTCTGTGTCAGAGGTTTCTGCTAAAAAGTGAGTGTTATTTCTAAGGTTGAGCAAAATCAAGACAGCTAACTCAAAACTGGATGCACATGTTTTTTGAATCAGGTCCTAAAATTTTATTTACTTTCCCTCCAATGTCATTTAAATAAATGCAACTGAAAATATGGCTTTCTAGTAAAGACATTTGCACCACCTTAATTGTATAAATTACTGCTGCCATGTGATTTGGCAAAACACATACTAGAGAGTAAGATACAAAGCCATCCTTGTTTGTCGAAGTTTTTAAGAGCATGCTTAAAACCAACCAGATTCCAGAGTGCTTCACAAAATACATTTGGGCTTTGTGCTCCACTGCTTTGACAAATGGAGAACATAATCAAATAAATGGCATAAGAGACATCTTTTTACTGCCTCCTTTCCTTTGTGACTGAGAAGAGAACTTAACATCTTCCTAGTATCAGTCCTCCACCAGTCAGGAAGTAGAAACGTTGCAAGGGTGATGGCTGCTGCTGACAAGAACACATACCTGTTGTGTGCCAGTGATCCAACCCAAGCTGTTGCAAGACAAGAACTGTAAAAAAAAAAAAAAACAAAAAAAAAAAAAACCAACTTTATACATATATTACT
Organism: Tyto alba; assembly: GCF_018691265.1. Lineage (NCBI taxonomy): Eukaryota > Metazoa > Chordata > Aves > Strigiformes > Tytonidae > Tyto > Tyto alba. The sequence goes on from NW_024881272.1 coordinate 632,239, forward strand.
TATTTTTCATATCATTATGTTTGAGTTGGAAATTACATAAATGGAGTTCATTCATCCAAATTCTTCATGCTTTTTCTATCTCATTAGCTCCATAGCCCAGGCAAATGATAAATGCTTGTAATATTGCTGTATTTTAAGTGCATGCTAGAGACTGAAATGCATTGAAGAGACTGTTCAAGAAACTGTATTGTTCTTGTTCATTGTCATTAGTGGCCCATGTATTTTGATTCTTATGAGGTAATGACATATAATAACAAAGGTTATTTTCAAATCTTACTACAGATCTTTTGCTGAGCTCATTTCTATGGGAGATAACCACATCTATGGAGATAATGCACCAGATGTTATTCAGGGAATGACTATCAATTTGAAGCAATATCTGTAAAATAATCTATTTTCCAAATGCAAATTGCTTTCTCTACATGCCCTTTTATTCCCAGCATAACCACGCTGTAAAACTCTACTTTTCTAGTGTGCAATTCCTTGACACTGCAAAGCATCAACTGAGAATTTCACTGATACCAGTATGTTGTACCCTTTTCTGTCCATGACAAATCTCTTTTATACATTCTGACAATTATATATTTTACTTCGGCAAATATTCATAAAGGTGAAGTACACAGATTCTAATCAGGATCTCCTTGAATACCAAACTGCTTTTGCTATAACTTATAGTAAGTCTATTTTTTATATCGGGCATCAGATAGAACAGAAATTCATTTGACTCCATCACCCTTCCAGAAACTCACCTTGTCTGAATGTGAGTCTTGATCTTTTACATGTACCATAGAAAATGCACTGAGGGGTCTTCTATTCATTTCAACACTTCTTCTGTCCTCCATCATTAGCTCAAATGCATTTCATCCTCTGACCTCTCTGGGACAGAGGTTTTTTTGGATTAATACCATGCCTAGTCTGGAAGAGACTCAATTCTGACCACACAGAAGTAACACAACACTAACAGCTAGATTTTATTTAAGTCTGTGCGACAACACTAAAATCAGGTGGGGATGGAAGCTTGATGCACGGCTTCTGTATTTAAACACAAACACACTAAAGTACACCTCCATTCCTCTACAAACCTGCTGACATGTTAGGCCGGTGATTCTCACACTGCCTGTGGGATGGAGGCCTCCATTCCTTTTCTATCATATCAGCTGCTGAAACTATATATTGCACTACTTTCATAGGACATTCCTTCTGGTACTGGGCTACTAAATCACTGAAAATAAATTTTCCCTAAGAAAACTAGCCGTTTGATGCATAAGACTCTCCACCACAATGCTTCAACATGACTTAAAATGCATCTCCTCCTTTATATCTTTATATTTTCATTTTCATGAAAATAACAGACTTTTGCAATTTTCTAAAGTCTAGCTAGAAAGAAAAAGTGAATACCTGAATACATTAAAAGTTATTTTAAAAATCCTGAAACCATATTTTTGCATGCATGGCCATTGGTCATGGAATCACGGCCAAAATATGCCTTAAAAAAATAGAAAAAGAAGTCAGTAACAGTACTGTAACATATTATTGTCATTGTCCCACGGATTTTAAGACAATTACTTAATTTTCTGTTGCCCACTTCAGTTCTAATGTCAAGGTTGGGAACACTTTAAAGAACTCATCTGATTTTACCTATCAAGCCATGTGATAGCAGTCATCACTTGCTTTATGTGCTAAGGAAAATTTACAGTTATAGACAATGCCTATCACAGGACAGACATAAAATCAGCGTGTTTGTTCAAAGACATAGTTTCTGGTTCAGGCTGCTGTGTGCATTTGAAGTGCAAGGAGACAATCTTGTAGCACCCTATGTAGCACAGATAATAACAGCTGTGAAGATTCTACAAAACAGACTTAAAACTTCCAAGGGGGCAGTAGATTTCCAATCCCTAGAGAAGTTCATGCCTCCACATCTCAACTGCTATTGTATCCCTTTTAGACATGTGTGTTTAGCTATATCTAGTGAGTTGATGTGACCTTACAGGTCTTGCAATTAGTATCTTCTGAAAGCAGTAGAGAAATAGCATCTCTTCGGAGAGGTTATCCTATCCCAGAAGACTGGTGTTTTAATGATAGCAAGAGCCTCAAAGAAACAAACAAACAAAAACCAATGTTTTAAGTTTGTCCTCTGTTGCAAAAGGATAGAGCAAGTGAGTATGCACTCATCGTTAATGCTGTATTTCTTTGATCTAATTTTTGGGGAGAAATTAAAGAAATTCTACAGTACTAGTTCATTCCCTGCAAGTGAAATGTTGGGAAAACCTAAAAATAATCTCCTCTACAAGAAAATAAAGTCAGTGGATATAATTTTATTCAAGTGAATCATATCTCTGTTAAAGCAAAAATGTATAGGTCGAAATATGTTGCTAGTGGACAACAAGCTGAACATGAGTCAGCAGCATGCTGCTGCAGCAACAAAGGCAAATTGGTTCCTGGGCTGCATCTGCAGGGACACTGCTAAGAGAGGTATGATGATGATGTGATCATCCCATTCTACTCATTGCTTGTGATGCTGCACCTGGAGTACTCTGTGCCATTCTGGTCCCCACAATTTAAGAAAAAGTGGACAGACTGGTGAGGGTCCAAAGGAAGGCCATAAAGATGATCAAAGGGCTGGAGAACCTGCCCTGTGAGGAAATACTGAAGGAGATAGGTCTTTTCTTGCTGAAGAAGAGAAGGCTTAGAGGGACCTCATCACAGTGTCCCAGTACTTAGAGGGCAGCTACAAAAAGTATGGGGGCTCTCTCATCACAAGGAACTACACGGAGAAGACAAGGGGCAATGGGTACAAGTTGCACTGGGAGAAGTTTCATCTCAACATAAGAAAGAATTTTTTTACAGTAAGAATAATTGTTCACTGGAACAACCTCCCCAGAGATGTGTTAGGGTCCCCATCGCTGGAGGTTTTCAAGATGCGTTTGGACAGGGTGCCAGACAATCTCATCCAGGCTCCCTTTCCCATGAAACGCTGGGCTAAAGGATCTTCTGAGATTCCTTCCAACCCGGGCTGCTCTGCGATTGCATGTTTCCTTGTTATGTCTATAAAGAAAAATTCTAAATAAAGCATATTTGTTTCTATAATGAGCAAATACAGGACTTGTTTAGATATGCAGTTCAATTTATGGATGTAAATAGTAACTAGAAATGAAACCCAGGAATACATGACACATTGTTTTCAATGAAAATATGAACATGGGACATAGGCAATTAAGCATTCCCTATGTTTTCAAGCAGAATATGCAAATTTGACATTCAAATCAGACTTCTAAAAAAAACTCACCCAAGCAAAAACACTAAGAACATAAGCAGTCCAAAGTTTAAGCCTTTTTGCTCTAACTTTAATTACTTCGCCATAATTTCAGTTAAGGGCAAGGCACTTTAGTAGGTTATCATTTTGCTCCTCCCAACTGTTTCAAAAGTCAAGTACTGTTTCCCCTGAAAAAACATGTAGTGGATGGAATATTTAGATGGAGAATTTACAGCAGAGTAGCATGCAGAGAATTCATTATAGCTGGGAGAAGGAAGGCACTTTAAGAAGGTGACAGTGTTGTTTGCATAATAGGTTTGTCTGTTGCAAACTAAGGGTAACTGCTGAACTGGCTTAATAAATTGCATACATTTTTCAGTAGCTAAAGAGAAACATGCAGCAGGTTCTGGAAGAAAGAGGGTCAAAAGCCTGATTATATGAAGTATAAAAAATAAAATGTTATGGAATACCTTGTAAAATGTGCATCTACCAACACAGATAAATACTGCTATTTAATGCAGATTTACAGAACAAAAGAATCTATTGACCTGTAATTCAGGGCCACAAGGCTTTTAGGTTGGGAGGACTTGATGTGCCTCTCCCCTCTCACATGATGCTGTGCAGCTCCGCAGTTAAGACTGGGTCCCAAGTCTGGATTTAGCATTTTCAGCAGGTGGTGTAAATTCCTGCCCCATTTAAGTACAATTTTTTTCCGCTGCTTGTAATTTCAGTATTCTGCCCTATGATGAGATTTTGTAATATTACATTCTAAGGCCACTGTTTATTAACAACATTGAACGAAAGGCATGATAGTCCTCTACAACACTTTAACTCTGCTTCAGGACTATTTTAAGGGCTAAAAAAGGAACTGTGGTGGCAATTAGGTCTCGGTGGAAGATCTGTGTTGTTACTCCAAGGTAACTTTTTTTAACCTTTAGGTATTGGACGTATACGCACAAATGAATAATGTCAGAATACGCTTATTAGAGTGGGAAAGGACCAGAAGAGGTGATACTGGTAGAGAAAACAAAGTTGTGCTGCTCTCTAGATAAAAGAAGTTGGCAGGGAGGGAAAGGGAGCACAGTGAAATAAAGAGCAAACTAAGCCCACTGCACCTCTGGATGCTATGAAATGCAAATTGGACCTAATTGTGAAGGGTCTGAGTGAAGAGTAGTGAAGTCAATCTTTTCTCTTCTATTGGGAGCGTGGAGCTGGTCAGGCTCAAAATTCTCCTTGGCTGATTTAAGCCACCTTTGGTGTGAAGTGGCTGCAGAGCAAGTTCAGCTTAGCACATCACCGCGGTTTGCAAGAAACCTAAAGAGAAGAACAGAAAACCATTAGCCTATCAGCAAATCTTTTTTTTTATATATATACATTTCACACACATACTCACACACACAAAAATATCCATTGGATCTTGCTAGCATTGGCAGTAACAAACACTGCTATGACGATATTGCTGCTCGTGTGCACCCTGGCACTGTCGATCCATCCCATTCACACACTACATCTTTGTCTTTTGTTTTCTCTGGGATTTTATCAGTTTCAGAAAACGGACAGTACTCTTATTGAGTGTCTTGAATCCAAAAGTCTATTTGATAGTCATTGCAGGCTTGATGTGCAGCAGTCTTTGTTAAGAAACACAGTGATCTTTACATAAACAGGCTGACCTTTGTAACTGGCATTTTGTCAGGATGGGCTGAAGGCAGGAGGGGGAGAGGAGGAGGGGAGAGGAGCCTGTGCTACTTGTTGCTGTAAGAGAAATTGTATTCTGAGGCAAAGAGGCAAGATGGTACGTCTTTTGTTTTTATAACTGCATAATGAATCATACACATGCCTGCACATTTAACAGCTACTACACTTGAAATGGACACTTCATTTTTTTCTTTACTAACCATAACATCCTTCCTTCACCCCTTTTCTTCCCTCCTCTCTAAAGAAAAAGACGACAAAAACCAAAGCAGGCTAAATCATTGCTAAGATCAGATCACTCCACAGTTCTCTGGTATGAAAATGATTAAGCATGCTGACAGGAACAAAACAATGTGATGCCAGAGGAATCCTGGGTTTTTGCAGCTGCCGAATCTCTTACAACAGATTCTGGAAACATAAAACTGCCAGACTGGCAAATGTACACTTCACACCGGTGCTTAGAGAGATAATTGAGTGAAGACAAAAACCTTCTTGATCAAAAAGCTCAACAGAAATGACAGTCTCTTTTGAAGACCACACGTAGCACAACGGACAAGTGCTGGTGGAATACTGGTGGTCACTCCATATTGTCCAACGTATACATCACATAGTCTATATGGTCACTGTGCTTACTGATCCTGGGAAGCATGGTGTGAACACAGCCAGGCTATCGCACTGGCATGCAGGGATGCCAAAGCTTCTTGTTGATTTGTAGGCTGTGCTGGCTTTCAGTTTACTAGTACCAAGCTCTCTGCCTAACTATACATAGCAAATACGTTTTTATTAGCCATAAACGAGAGTGTCTGCTTACAGCTCATATATAGGCGAGGGACCGGGGGAGGGGACACACACACACACCAAGCTCCATAAATGCTGGCGCAGCCTCCCCCTCCCACACACACCTTGAAATTCAGCACACACCCCGGAGCCACTATGAGAGGAAAAGGGAGATTTTTCCACCGACCCAGCTCGTGATTTCCATGCAGAAGAGCCGGGAGGGGGGGGAACGGAGGGGGGGATGCTTCGCTTACCCAGGGCAGGGAGAGGGGCACGGCTGATTAGAAGGATATCCGCCCACTCCTCCACCCCTACCCCACTAATGTTTCTCGCCGCGATGTCCACCGCCTCGCGTGGCTCCCAGAGGCCGGTTCCCCACGCAAAGGCCCCCGCCGCCGCCTCTCCCTGCCGGGGATGCAGAGCGGGCCCGGCCGGGACGCGGGGGCGTGGGGCGGGCAGGCAGGTGCCGCCGGCTGCGGTGGGAAGGGAAAAAAAAAAAAAAAAAAAAAAAAAAAAATCTGAAACAAAGGCTTGGCAGAGGGTAGGGGGAGAGGCGGAGAGCAGGGGCCCTCTTACCCGGTCGATCCGGCCGCTGAGGCTCGCTGGGCGGCGGGAGGAGGAGGAGGAGGAGGAGCGGGCGCCGCGCAGCCCAGCAGCGGGCTGCTGGCCTCCCCCGCCCCAGCCCCCCGGCCCGGGCCGGGCCCCCCCTCCGCGGGCTGCCCTCGGCCGGGCCGGGCCCCCCCTCCCCACCCCGGGCTGGGTCGCTCCCCCGGGCGGAGGTGGCGCCGTCCCGTGTCCCCCCCCCCCCCACTCCGCGGCTCCCCCGCTCCCCGCCGCGCAGGCGGCCCCCTCTCCCTCTCCCGCCCTCCTCACTCCCCGAGGGGCGATCGGCCGAGTCCCGCCGATCCTGCCCGGGCGCGGAGAGCTCCGCGGGGCGAGCAGCCCCCTCCCCAGCGCCGCAGCCGGCGGGATGAGCCCCTCTCGCCCCTCGCCGGGCCGCCTCGGCTCGCTCCGGCCTCCCGCTGCTCGGTGCGGCTTCGCCTCCGCTCCGCCTGCCTTGGCGACACCCCTCTCCTCCAGCCCGCTGGTGAGATCCAGCAGGTTGTTATTCTTTCCTTGAGGACCACTACCACCACCAGCAAAAAAAAAAAAAAAAACCACCCCAGCCCCAGCAAATCCCATCCCTCCCCGCAACCGCTCTTGCTATTCGGATTTCCTTCCCTCTCTCCTCCTCCTCCCCCCTCTCTTCGCCGCCCCCCCCCCCCCCCCCCCCCCCCCCTTTTGGGTCTTGAGGCTGTCTCTCCCCTACACACACACACACACAGGCACGCGTGGTGTGAATGGTTTCTTACACTTGCTGCTGTGCCACTCAGAGCTGCTGCTGGTTTCTACCGTCCCACCACCATGCAAAGCCCTCTAGCTTGAAGCCGAAGATCATGGACTATACGCTTGGAGTCGGGATGCATTTTGCTCACAGCCGCTTCGCTTCCTGCAATTTCACCCGGTGAGTAGGTTTTATTTCACGATCAGATTGCTTGTTTTCAACAAAAAGGCTACACTTTAAAAGAAAGGGGGTGGGGGGTGGGGGGGGGTGGAGGGAATAAAATAAAAGAAACGTCTCAGTTGCCTCGCCTTGCATCTGAACCTTCCGTAGCCTGGCTGGCTCCACTTTCTGAACTCGAAGAAATTACGAAGCACCAGCCCTGCTTGCCCACATCCATTCCGCACGTTAGTCACCGCTCTCGGCACTAACTTGCAATCCGCACCGACCGCAGTCTCACTCGCCGAGTCTTTGCCATTCCAGCGCTTATTCATCGCATTTTATTAATGTTTTCATCAGGCACTGTGCCTGCTACATAGTTTAACCCTTGCAGATACAGCCGCTCCCATGGCTGATGGTAGGGCTCAGTATTTCTCCCGGTGTAGGAGGATGGACAGAAATCGCTGGTGGTTAAGGGAGTCGTGAGCGTGTCTAAAGGAGTGTCTTCAAGTCTGCGTGGGGAGATAAGGTGGAAAAGTTCATTACTCTTCCTGATCCCCTGAGGAAGCTTGGATTGGCTTGGGGTGGGGAAGTATTCTCCAGGAGGGATAGGAATGGATTTCCAGACTTCATTAAATCCGTCCCGCGGCCGGGGCTGGCAGGGGACGGCGCGCCGGGGGGGGCTCCGGGGCTGGGGGGCTCCGGGCGGCTCCTGCCTGCCCGCCGCCTGCCCGCCGCCTGCCCCCCGGCGCGCCTGCCGGCTTTACCGAGGGCTATTTTCGGCAATACCTGTATTTTTGCCGGCCTGAGGAGCGCTGGGTAGGGGCGAGGCGTCGTCTTCACAGAATGTACATTCGCATGTGTGTCCACCCGGCGCGTTTGGGAGCGCAGAGTATCTTTGGAATCAAGTAGGGGCTTCTTTACTTTGAAAGAAAAATGAAGAAGAGGACCAATGGAAATAAACACTTTTTGTTAAAAAAAAAAAAAAAAAAAAAGGACAAATGCCTTCAGAGTGCTATTTGTGGCTAATACTTCCAGTATTTCTGTGTCTGATTAGCGGCATTCACCCACGTTAAACAGCAGGAGGTAGGGAGGGAACATGTTACTTCTCTCGGGGATGTATTGACTGGGCTCCGTTTAACTCGGTCATTTGGTGTGCTAGATAAGTGTGTGTGTGTGTGTGCAGTCATGTCTCCAAAACAGTACATGCAGAGATCATACGGAAGGTGCTAAAGGCTTGCAAGCAGGTAGAGATGCCAGAGAGAAATACAGGAGATCCGAATTTATTGCCTGGTGGCAAGCAGAGGACGGAAAAGATCAGTGCCCCCTTCAATACCGTGCTCCAGAGAGTGCTCCCCCCGCTCCTCTTCCCCCACACCCACCCACCCCACCCGCCTCCAAATTGCTGGCTGATGTCGGGAGAGGGGGAGTGAGAAAGCCCTTCAAGCGTGGGATCCAAACCCCATCCCTCCTCCAGCTCCTCTCTTCTCCCAGCAGCTCGAACCCCCCCGTGCCTACTTCTCTCCCAAGCGCCCTTCTCTCGGGGTCTCTCCTCCCGGAGGTTTCCCCGCTGCCCTCGGGCCCCTCCGCACGGGACCGGGCTGATTAACCAAATCCCCGCCATTTCCCCAGAATTACCCGCCTCCGACTCTGCTGCTGCTGGGATCCTCCCGCACCAGGCTGCTCTGGAAAGTTTCCGTGCAATCATACCCCCTTCCCAGATATAGAGGATTACCTAGGTAAGCGCGTTTCAAAACCTCTACCTGATTTTTTTTTTTTTTTTTCCACCTAAACCTTGGGGAAAAAAAATCCCAGGAAGTCCTGAGGTATTAACTCGCTGTGGAAATAGCTCACCCAGTGAGCATCACCTCGCCTTGCTAGTTAAATGACAGAGCTCTGCAGAAGAGATTTATGTGCCCATCAGCAGAATATTTTCCAGGTTTAAGAGCACTCTATATTCCCTCTGTGCCGACGGGGGTGGGAGACGGTAGGACACAGGATAAAGGCAGCGGAGTTGTTTAGATCACAGTCACAGTGATGAATGGCAGGAAAGCAGTGTCTGGGCAGTAAAACTGGCACAGGTTGGGCCAGGTGGCGTTTCTGTACTCAGCAGAAAGCGAAGAGGGGGACACATGTCGAACCCTTTGCATACTAACATCCAATAAATCAACGCAATTAAGGTGGGCTTAATGGGCGATTGCAACAGTCGAGCATGAGGTATTCTTAATAAAGAAGATTCCCATTAGCCCTGGTGGTTCATTTCCAGCGCTGAGCACTCCCAGACCGGAGCATACCCCCCTCCTCACGTTGGGCTGGATGACTCAGAAAAAAATAGGAATGCCAGGCGGCAGCCTGGCGGCTTTTTGCTTTGCTTTGGTTGGTCCTTTTGGTTTTTGTACAAAAGACTGGTAGTGTGTAAATACCTCCCGAGCCCCTCCGCGTCTCATTCCCCAGGGAATAGCCCCAGCCAGCCCTCTTCCCTTCATTTAGGTGTTCAGCCTCCCTGCTTGCCCGTGTCTGGCTTCACAGTCAAGGATTACCTCCGCCTCCTCTGCTACCTCCCTCCCCTGCAGCTGTGTGGCTTCGGGACTCCCTTTTGGCCCGGGGTTAATTTCCTGCTTTCAAATATTGGCGGTGGCAGGCGGACACCCAGGGAGGGGGGCTCTGGCAGAGGAAACACTCTTAAAGATGCATGTCCAGCCTGCCTGGTCACCTGCCCGGGCTTAACCCTCCACCCTTCCCTCGAGCCAGTGCGTGTCCCCGGGGCGAGGTCCCGGGGGCGGGCGGGGGAGGTGGGGGGGGGGGGGGGGCCGCGGTGCCGCCCGGAGCGGGAGCGGGAGCGGGAGCGGGAGCGGGAGCGGGAGCAGGAGGGCTCCGGCAGCCGGGCAGAAGCGCCGGGCCCGGCCGGGGGCTGCCGGGCCCCCTCAGCCTCCGGGCGGGCTCCGCAGGGGAGGGCGGCTCGCCGCTCCCACCGCCTCGCCCGTCGCTTTGCAGGGGAAGGACAGCTCCGACCTCCGGGGGAGCGGGTGCTTGCCCGGCTCCAGCCCAGAAGCCACCCAGCTGGGCGGGCTTGCCGAGGCTGCCCGCAGCGGGGGGGGAGGGAGGGAGACAGACACCCCCAGAAAGAGCTGATCAGGGGTTGCAGGGTGCTCCGAGCATGAGTCCTGCGTGCGCCTCACAGATGCTCTCGCCAATCCCAGGCTACAGAAGCACGAACTATATGTAGCATGGTGTAGAAAGCGAGGTAAAGAAAATAGGGTGTCAACTGCCACAGTACGTTGGAAGACGGGAGACGTGTTTTTTTGGGCTACGATTTCTGTGCTACTTAGAGACCATCATGCGTTTAAAAAGGTAAGGGCTTTGTTACCAGCAGTCTGTGTTGTGGTTCACTTCCGAATGCAAGTGCATTTTTCTGTGAAGCTTTCATTAACTGTTAAATTGTTTAGCGCAGAGAGTGGGAAGAAAGTGGAATATGGTATGATTTACTGCTAGGGATTTTTTTTGAAAGACCACATCAGTTTCAAGTTGTAATGTTTTCTTTCAGAGACAAGTGTATGCATGTGAAGTAAATTCATGACTGGCAGAAAAATGCAATGTATGCAGTAAGTGGACGATGTTCTATTATAGCATCAAAATTAGTCATGGATCCATATCAAATGAAGGCCAATGTGAGAGAGACCTGTTTTTGAAAAAAAAAAAATTAGAGAGTAATTCAGAGACATGTATCTGACAAGCAAGTGTGGCAGAAGAAACAAAAATAACTTTTTTTCCTAGAAAAGCCCACATCTAACTTTATTTAAATATGACATCACAAGAGAATGCTATGAAAAGAAGTGAAGTCAAAACCTTAAAGAGTCTACGTTCAAAGACAAGTGACTCTGACACATTAAGTATGCAGAGATAAAGCTAGAGTGGCCCTACTTACAAGATATAAGAAATAACTTCGGAGAAGCCATCCATTTGGATATCAGAATTTACAGACTGCTGTCAATGCTCTACTCCAACTGTACTCATTTTAAGTAGGTGCTCTATCACTCTATCAGCTTTACCATAAGACCTAGATTTGAGAATAAAAACGTTTGACTTGTATCTCTTCCTCTCTGTCTCTAAGCTAGCAACAGAACTGTAGTCCTAGGTGCTGTTGCAGTGCTGTCTAATTATCAGTTCCGTGAAGAAACTACCTACAAATTCTTGCCTTCAACCATTTTTCTCTCTAAATCATGCACGTAATTTAAGCGGGGTAGAAGAAAATATAAAAGATCTGTTATATTTTCAGTAAGCTGATCCACCTCCAGTGAGAGCTAACCTCCCCAACAGACGCTGAGTTCACCAGAGTTGCTGTGTTTGGGGTGCTTATTCATGAAATGCTGAAGTACTGTGAGTGAAAACGTTAACTAGGAAACATGAAAACAAGCAGCTGAATGTTTTTCGGATCTTGCTGCAGAAGGCAGCATTTGTACAACAAGCCAACAAAACAACTTGAGGATCCTTGAGTGATGTAATCACATCATCTCATCCTTTCCCATTTTTTCTACTACTATCTGAATGCTATTGTGAAGAATTAATTACAGAAGGCTACTCACTGTTTACACTAATGTGTATCCCAAAAGTTATTTCTTTAGTCACATAGATTGCAGTGACTTTTCACTCCTCTCAGTGCCACGTAGAGACAATGGTTTACGGGACTAAAATATTTTTACTTCATTTGGATTAATTTGAAGTTGAGTAATCATATCTGACTCTGATCAGTCTAAGATACTTCTTGCTTGAGATGCAGCACCTATTCAAAACAAAAGAAAGCTCTTTTACCAGCCACCTTGCTTCTTCAGCAATTTTTGAAAATCTAAATGGAAAATTGAATGATCAATCAATTCACCTAAGTTTTTGCTTAGAAGGAAAAGGGAGTGGTGGGAAGTATTAGGTGATATTTTCTGGAAACATTGTTTTCTAGCTGTCATGTATGCCTAGTGCAGCCCTTTCCTATTCCTCCTAAAGCTTTGTCTCTCCTCAAAATCAGAAGTAGACATTGATTTTTTTTTTTTCCTCCTGAAACACTACTAATCTCATATGAGAGCAAAATCACCAGAAATACAGTTTGACAAATAGAACCAGAATACTCTTTCAGAAAGGTTGCCTCAAAGAAAACTGTTCTGTTAGACTGCTTCAGGTAGTAACTTACAGCTAGTCATGTTATGGTGAAGTTAACATCTTACTCATCTTCTTGATCTCATCCTATACCCTCATAAGAGAGAGCATTTTTCAAAAATAAAATTGCAACCACATTCTCTTCGTAGCATTGTTTTCCTATTGTTCAATACGTCTGCTGTTCAGTGAGGGTCGGATCTTCCACAATTAAAGGAGATCAGCATTGCTATTAACTTCACTGAAAGCAGGATCAATTTCCAAGATAATAATTTGGAACTGAAATGAACTGAAATGAAAGAAAAAAAGCATGACCACCATGAAGTTACATGCTGCATACTGAACAGTGTAAGGCTTTGCATATCTTGAGTCAAATAGCATTAAAGTACTAAAGAACTGAAGGATTTTTAACCTGATCTTATGTTGTTTTAGGTCTCAGTACTCTATCATCGTTGATAAATCAACATTTTTCTAGATGAAGTTGAGGAACATTAAGAGAGCTCCATTTTCTGAAGTGCCCCACTGAGCTGCAGGCGTTCAGTACCTTGCGACTCAAGTCATCATACTGCTGAAAACTGTAATGTGAATAATTTGGTCTCCTAGTTCTGAAATTAATCATTTATATGTACCACAGTTAAGTGTGCATACGTAAACATAGTTTGTATATACATATGCATATATAGATATAAATATGTATGATATACACTGCACATATCCACCCATTCATCCCTCCACACACATGGTATGTATAATTACTCTTTTGCCCTGGCTCATACCATGTGATCGATTATTTAGCACAGTCTTTTTCCTGTCTCCCATTGAAAGTCTCCACTTGCTCTATGTGCCACAAAATAATGCGCTGACAAGAGGAAAGAAGGACACTCTGCCATATCAAAGCTTTTCATGTTTAACTAATGAGCCTCTCGCAAAGGCCACAGATTTTGTTCCACCTTCAAAAGAAGATTGACCAGGCAATATGTACTGTTACCTAAATTAAGACTATTAAACCGTAGTGGTTTCTCTTATAATGAGGTGAGATTCTAAGACTCGTCAGTCAGATACCTTTACTGTAACAGTCACATTAATGGTGATTAGAAAATTCTGCTAATTTGCAGTAACACCTTCACTGCCACATCTACCAGCACTTGATTAATGAGAAAAGCAGTTTCCAAGGTATTTATTATACATTGCCAAGTAAAGGACTTAAATCTGGGGAATCAGAGCACTACTCTATACCTTTAATCCCATATTATTCATGACTACTGACAACTCTGTAGAGCTAATTTAGCTCTTTCAGTACTTACAAACCTATTGGAAATAGCCAAAACACCTGGTTAACTGAACACAGATGACCACTCTGAAGTCAAATGGGATTTAAGTACATTCTTTCTTCACCTTTTATTCCTTTCTCTGTTTGAAATCTCCATTTCTAAGGAGGCTTAACATTACTGGTGAAAAATACTGCTGCATGCTGAAAAATGGTATTGTGGATTGAGCTGGCAGCCCAAGAGTATATTTTGAATTACCTAGTTTTCACCTAAAACATTACTAATCCTTATTCATTAGCAGTTCAGAGGAGAGACAGAACAAATATTTATTACAACAAATTTTATCTTTAATAATTGTTTGATTTTTTTGTACTTAATATTCAGCCCTAAAGGTTAGAATTGCTGAGTTTTGAAAATGAAGTTTTACATACATGTAGTTTATAGATATATGTTTACCTTAGCATCTTGACAGTGATCATATCAGCGCTTTTATTTACTTATAGCAAAGATTTAAAACCAGTGCAAACAGAATGTCAGTATTCAACCTTTCGTTATTCTGTCCTGAACTGCTGGATGATCTATAGGGCAGAGGTGATACCCACCTCTTTTCCTCGAGAATGTGTAGATGCTCAGCATTTCCTGGATTGATTGCCTTATTCCTTAGTTTTGTATTAACATTTCTAATGAAGCTGCTTGTTAATGTAAAGCAACAGTGTTTAAGGAAGTAGCAACTCATCCTGCTGCCAGATCCTAGAGACTGTGAATTTATTTCACATTGAACCATTAGTTGGTGATGGCCAGTAGTTGGTGGTGCTCTCTTTTTAAATCACTGCTCCTGTGGGATATGAATCTGACTCATTGGCTTAAAAAATAAAAGCTTTTATTTTTGTTACTAAGTACCCTTTAAGCTATCTGTTAGCATAAGTTTATTAGCTTGATTCACATTAATTGAAGAGACAGTAGTGGCTTATTTTGAAAGGTAGTCTTATAAAACAGCTTCATTTCTTCATACTGGTTTGTTTTGGCCAGGCAAAGTCTAGAACATTTCCTTTTTCTCAGTCTTTCTGGAGGAAAAAAAAAGAAGCTATAATAAAGAAAACCTGTGTTCCTCATACTTAGAGAATCTGCAGTGATCTGTAACCTCTAATAAACAGACTATGTGTCTCTCATTCTGCATTAAAAAGGCACTAGTTGAAAGTTTAAGGCTTTTCATCAGTAGCTTAGCACCTTTCTACTAAATCAGAATACGTTTTTCTGTGAGCTACAGAAAGAAATTTTGTACTAACAAAACTGATAATTTTGTACTAATGTGGTTTTTAGACTATCACATAGCTAAATTTAAACAGTAGGGAGATTATAATTTGTGATGAGACGCTAAAGCCTAGATTTTCTCTCCCTGTAACATGATGTTCATGTCAGACATCTTTTAGCAGACATTTTTTCTAATTTTGTAATTTCTTCTAAACTTGTCAAAAATCAAGACTTACAAGGAAGCTTTGGTGTTGTATTTATATGAGATAGCAAGCTGCCCAGTACACATGACATAATTATTACTTGTACAATCAAGCTTTGTGTATTATCCATCCTGAGATTCAATTAGGTGCAGATTGGCTTGCTGAAGCTTTAATCTTTGCTCAGTCAGCCATAAAGTCCCTACTTTCACTATAAAAAATTAATAGCTATAACATGAACATTTAAGAGGACCTGGCTACTGCCCATATAGTGACTACAGCCTTAGAATGTTGCAGCACAGGTACTTATGAAAAGTTATGCAACAGTTTACAGTAAGATCAGATGTAGGACCATGGTCTCGTCTATGGGAGCTTGCACAACAGAAACACATTGTTTCTGACAGGAAGACAGCAGTGGTGTAGGTTTATTTTTTTTTTTTTTTTCCTGCTAGCATAAATAAGTTGAAGCTTAGAATCCTGAAAGGGGTTTGAACCACCCATTTACACCAGCTGAAAACCAGCTCCACCATCTGTGAAACCAGCTGTAAAATATGCTATAAACTCTGGAGCACTTTTCTCTGAAGGCCATAATAGAAGAACAAAAGTACTACCATTCTATTAGATATCAATGTTAAGAAGTAAAATATATTAAATCATCCATTCTTATTACAATGTATCCAGAAAAGTGCACAGAAATAAAAATGTCATGCCATTAGATCTTTATGGAGTTTATTTTTAACTACTGGTCTAAACTGTAACCACTCATTTTCACATGGAAAATAAAATCAAGAAGAGTGTAAATCCTTGATCAGATATCACATAGCTAAAATTACCAGGTTCTATCCCATGCCTGAGCCAGAGCTCCTAAACTGAAAAATTTGGTCTTAGAGATAAAAGACCCCATTATTTTTGTTATAACATTTTGAAACATTAACAGGATTATCAGTTAGTTTAGGTAATATCAGAGGGTGTGGAAGTACATGAAACTAGGATGTTAGCTGGATTCTGTATGTCCCCATTACAGTCAGTGGAGTTCATTGATTCTTTGTCCCTCCTCTTAAGACCAGAGAGCAGCTACACACCATTATTTTTTCTCTTCATTATTATACAAACAATATTAGCACTGCAACAGCTTCAGAGAAGCTTCTATTTTTGTCTGAGACTGACAATTCCTTTCTTCTCCATCCTTTTCTGAACATTTGTTGCAAAATCTCCAGAAACAGAAATTTTAAGTAGCAGCAAAAGCAGTCAGCTACTGTGTTAGTAGAATGAACAGTTTTGTTTTTATTTTATGACATTTTTGTCACCCAACTGTTTGAAAGTACTCTCTCTCTCTCTCTATATATATATATATATGTTCAGGCTTTGCAGTACTCTTCTTTCCTGATCTTATGAACAGAAACTCTAATTAAAGAAGGCTATGGGACTTGTCAATAGTTATACAGTAAAATCAGAGTAACTTCAAGGTAACTCTGATCCAAGTACTCTCCTTCCTCTATAAACTGAATCTTCTTCTGTTGGTGAGCAAAGTTTCCTCACATCCCATCTCATTTTAGCCTGATATGAGTCCTTATGCATTAGAGACTAGTCAGTTATATTTGGGTAGGTCCTCAGACTTGAAAACCTACAACTAAAGTCTTATTGTACAACCTGTAATCAGCTGCTTCCTGCCATTCTAGATGGCAACAACTGAAACAGCCCTGGGTTTTAAAACTAGTAGAAAGATGATATGAAACAGGTAAGAGCTGTTTGTTACTCTGATATGGTTTACTGGATATAGTAAATTACATATGTCTTAGTATGCATGCTCTCTTCATAGCCAACTGATACTTAGTTGATAAATTGGGCCAGAAAACTGTCTGGGGACTAACAGTTATGGGTGAAAAAGAGGTATACTACGAGAACTAGTACTTCATGACTTTCCAGTAATAGTTTAATATTTAATTTTAGGGTGCACTCTTTGCAAATCCTGAGGATCTACTTAATTGCCATTTAAACACACCCAATGAGATTATCATAGCAGAGAACAGTGAACATTATTAAGTTAGGCACTGAGTTTTTAAAAATTCCAGTAAAATGGAATGCAAGCTTCTAAATATGTCTCCCATTAGGATTTTCTAGAAACTTAAATGCTCCAGTATGCAAAATTGTATGTCGCAGTGATAGATGTCAGCTTATGCCTGAGGAAATACTGGACAAGAAACTTTCCCTGTGCTGTTCCTTTTCTTTTCCTGTGGCACAGATCCCAAACTTATTCAAAGAGAGCTCATTCTGTTTCCATTCTAACTCTTTTAATTCAGCTGTTTTAGCTGAGAATTTTTTGACAATTTGGGAGAATGCTTAATGTAGCTTGTGCAATGGAAGAGTGATTTAAGACTGAAATGTCACAGTTCTACATGCAAAGGTTTTTTGTGTATGGGACAGTCCATGTGCACTCGTATGGATTTCATCCCCTATGAAATTTTATGATTGCTAAAGTACAGTTATCCAACCTGGAGCAGCTTTAAAGCTCTTGAAGCAGCAGGTTTTTCTGTGGCATTGTGGCATCCTGAATGTTGGCCAGCTGAAACCCAGGGCTCAGTCAGGGTCTTGCTTAGCCGTTCCAGAAATTAACTTCATTTTAGCTCCTTGTGTGACTGATAGATGTTACCTGCCAAGAACTTGGGTACTAGCCCCCATTTAGAGATAAGAAACTGAGACACCATGAAGACTGGGTGGATTTCTCTCTGTTATGCACCTGCACAATTCACATTTGAGGCATCCAGGTGCCTCACCTGCTTCCATAAACCCCGTACTCTGCCTTTGCGCAGTGGAGGAGCACGGCTCCTCCTGGCTCCCGCGCACAGAACGAGGGCTAAAGCAGCCCCACTGGTGGGTGGGGGCCCCACAGGAGGCCGATTGGGGCCACTGAGGCCCCTTAGTGCACTCAGGGCCCTGACAGCTGATTTCTTCCCCTCTGTGTGTTCCTTTCAGGAACGGATTCACTCATTAAAGCAGGAAGACTGAAACTGCAATCTGAGGACGCTGACCTACGTCATCAGCTAAAACACATAAGGATCCATTTGCACAGGAGGATGAATTTAGATTAACAGATTGAAAAAGCACCTGAGGGAATTTATACATCATGATCTGGGCAGCAAAGGAAAAAATTAGGTCTTTTACAAATATCAGGCATTAAAACAATTACCTCAGTACACCTGCCAGCTGGTGTGTGCTTCAAGGGCTAAGGAGACTGGCACTAGCTGTACTGGAGTGCGATTGAAAGCACATGGGTATATCTAATTAAAGATTCACAGGCACTTGCAGGAGTGAAATTCTACAGGGACAGAGCAAACACCTAGGCACATTTCGTGGGCAATAGTTGTAACCTGCGGCAATCAACTCTCACGTTCCAGACAGACCCAATGATGGCTGCAGAAGTCAGGCTGACGTGCTCTCTCTTTCTGTGGGTTCATTTTATTTTTGCTCACCTTCTCTGAAGGCTGGGATGAGGAAAAAATAGCAGGATTTTTTTAAAAAAGTGAGATATCCTGTTTTTTCTCTGTGTCAGCTTTTGAGGACATAGTTATAGGGGTCTTGTCCTCGTCTCACACTGAGAAGGGAGAAGAAAACTGAAATCTGGCAGTGGATGAAGCTCTGTTTGAACAAAGAAAATGTGTTGCTTTGGGGTACATATAATCAAAGCGGATACCAGGACCTGATATGAGGACCCCATTTATTTTTAAGCCTGGAATGTAAAACTCACTTAAGGATGTTAGACAGAATTATTTTCTCCTTTCGGATTTGACAGCATAGCTTCTTTTGAGTCCCTGCTGAGGATAGTTCTTGGGTCAGGACTGACTGTAGCTCACAATGAATAACAGAACAAGCTGATTCAACCCCCATCACTGAAAATCATCTGTTGACAAATATAATTTGTCTATCCAGATGCCTTCCACTTCTTGCATAACTGCACAAGCTGTACCCTGCAGTTTGTGTATCAGATCTCGTGGCAGGGAGAGCTCTCCATTCTTTAACTCCCCAAGCCCCTATTCTATTTCTTTGTTCTACCAAACGTACATGTTGGCTCTCTTGTTACTGCACCAGCCTTCTGATGGTTCTCAAAATGCGTGAAAGCTAACTGCTATAGCTGCCTATGAGCACAGGACAGAATAGTCCACTTTGGTTCATTACTCCTTTTGCTATCCTTCTGGAAATTCAGCGTGGGAGAGTTTATTCTGTGGATTTGGATATCTTCCTTTGAAGAACAGAATCCCCCTCCTCCTCTGTAGCTGATACTGACTGCAGCACTTTCTGCTCTTTTCATCCACAACATATCATCAGCTTCATGGCTGTTTCATTTACACTGGCCTGTGAGAATTTCAAGGACAGGTGCCTCCCCAGGTCTCCTTCCTTTAAAGTTGTTAACATGTAAAAAATGGCTTTTTGAAAAAAAAAAAAAATCACTGATTATAAGACAGAGTTATTATGAGTAGGTCCTGTAGTGCTTTACAAAGGTGCACAACATGATCATCACACTTCAGATGAGGAAGTGAAAGCAAAGAGACATAAAGAGATAAACCCAGAGTCTTATAGCAGAGAAGAGTAGTATCTGAGGCTCATGCTCTTGCTTTATTTATGCAAAATTTCTTTCAATTTTTCAGTGTCAAAATACCTTTGAAATAAATGGTCCTGACATCTTGCCTGCTATGAGTTTCACTGCTTTCCATGCAGCTGCAGCAAATAAAATGTTGCTTCTTGCCATTGATGCAAAGTTGAAGTCACTGGTAGCATTCCTTCGAATTTTGTGTAATAGTTAGAAAAGTAAGAATTTACTTCATTCCTGCTTTCCATTATAAAAGAAATATCAAGTGTACCCTGTTACACTTAGTATTGTACTTCATCAGAAATAGTAACTTTGAAATCCCTAAGGCTCATAAGTGAATGGAGGGATGGAGCACCAAAAACCTCATAAATGATAAAATTCTGATCTTACTGAAAACTATCTACAAACAGAATTGGTTGTATTTCTCATATCTGTTCTTGGATTTTTAGTTGGTTTGTTTTTAAATGAGTATATACTTAATAATTAGTTCAAAGAAAACTAGGCTTTGTGTTTTCCATAAAAAAGCACCATCTTAAATACATTAATATTTCTAACTCTTGTAGAGAGATGAACACAGTGTTTCCTGATAAATTACTTATTACTTTCCTTTGAAAGGACATTTCTGAGAATAACAATCCTGAATTTTTATTTCATCATTATGGGAAGTTACAGACAGGAGAATTCCATTTCAGCATATTTTCCATGGAGAGTTGGGACGTTTCAGCATTTTCATGGAATTTTAGTGAGTGTAAAAACCAAAGGGCTTCAGAGACATCCTGGTCATTGGCATGTCTGCTGTCAGGAGATCTTTGTGAGACACGAAGAGAAAGAGGGAATGACAGAGGCAGGGCTGTGGTCTTTTCTGTGATGCTGACGGAGATTGCAAGGGCAATGTTCCATGTGTAACACAGGAGAGAGCATCTCAGACCAAAGCCACAGCACCTCCCGGACTTGCAGAATAGAGAGAAATATTGACTGGCCCCAATCTTATTTAAAATGTCTGTACATTAAATATACAGTTATTTTATTTTTATTCTTGAGAACTGCAAGTGTAGATGTAGCCCAAAAAAGCTACTGATGATGCCTAACATCAACTTTATTGACTCTTATATAAAAAGTTACTCCACTAGTGAACCAGCAGCAATCTATTTAGTAGCTATAACTCTACTGTATATTAGCACATCTGTTTTATACATGAATTTTACCTCTTAGGAAAAAAAAAAGGTTGTTTGCAGTGAGGTTACTCCAGATTTTTATTTTTCTTCCTTGAGAAAATTTTACACTGCTTCCATTTTAGAAAGGATTTAAACTTACTGATTTGCTTTTTCTTAAACATTGCTGTCGATACATTTGGGCTGGCCCTACATTATTCTGTATATCTTAGCATACATGCTTTATCAATTAATGTTCAGTAAGCAAGAGATATCAACCTACAAATCAAGCAGACACTTCAATTTGTCCTATTTTAGGTACAGTAACTTAGTGAATTCATAAACTACCCATATGAAATTATATACCATTTCTAATGTTAAAAAAATATTTGCCTGAAAAAATGAAGACTGAATTTGGCGGTGTTTGTTCTACAATGGGATGACAACAAAAAATTACAGATGTTCTGCACTCTTGTTCACATCTGAAGTTTGATGAAGTTTGCCCCAGTGGCCACAATGTTTGTTTTGCACTTGCCAGTACTATATTCTCAGATGATGTAAATGCATGGATTTTATCAGTCTTCAGCACACATTACATATTCATGAAAGCTAGGACTTAGTTATGGTATTTCCAGAAGATGCTGGGTCAAATTCATTCTTCATTAATGCCAGGGAGGTTGACAATAAATTTCTAACAAATTAAAAATTAGCACATTATTGCTTCTTGAACTCACTCTAACTTCGGAATGTAAAAGAGGAAGGACTGAAAACTTATTAGCATTTGCAAGTGGTAGCTGGGTGAAACACTGGGGATAACAGAAAGTAATTGTGCTGAGCATCTATACCTTGTAATTGTCCTCTAAGCTAACACTTCAAAGAGGCAGCATGTTGACATGGCAGCTCTGTTTGAAGATGTCTCCGCTACAGAGTGTCTGCTCCACTTTAAAATCCACCAGCTCTGTTACTTAACAGGTGTTCACTTATTTTTGAGTTTTTACATTCCACCCTGAAACCAGCAGGTGCTCTACCAAAAATTTCATTCACATTGTTCCTCCCTGGAGTTCTGTGATGGCTGTTGTAATTACAACCTTTGTATGCTCCACATGACTATAGCAGTCTTTGAAAAATATTTTTAGGGCATTTGCATTCATTAGAGAATTCGAGTGTTTAAAATTTTGAGATATTTTTCACACTGTAACCTTAGGAAAATTCCTTAGGCTGGCATTTTCTAAATTATCTTTTAATAGGAAATACACATTTAAATCCCTGTAACAGCTTAAAAAAACTCTTAGCTTTGGTCTTTTCATGATTCAGTTCCTTGTTTGTTAAATTGAGGTAGAAGTTTACTTCTCAAGGGTATTATGAGAATTAATGCAATGTGGACTGATTCTACAATGACTGGACAATACAGACAAGGGGATAAGTATCAGTTAGAAATGCACACGTTGTTTTACTCTCCCTAAGGACTAGCTGTATATTTATACTCCTTTGGAAAATACCTTAATATATCTTCAAAACAAGGAGACTATTTGCTTCTGTAACTACACAGGTTCTCTAAAGATATTTTACCAGTGGTTAATTTATGACATGCCATGGAGGTGTAGCATTAAGGCAAACATAGAGCAGGGCTCTTCTCTATTCCTTTTCAAGTGCTCATTTGGTCTTCTTTTAGGAAGATGCTACATATACAGAGTAATTCGTTTTCCAATCCCAATATTATAATTTTGAATTCAAAAGGGACTCAATTAGTCATCATTACAGTTGAATGGCCTGAAACACTCCAGTATTAATAAGTACCTGAAAAAGTAAACTCCTACTTCTTGTAATTTAAACCATTACATGATTTTTTCAATAGAAAAGATAATTTAGGAAAAACAAAACCTTATGTCTTAGCTAGCAATTTTTGTAACAACAGTAGGTATAAAAATTAAAATTGTCATTATACTCTTTGAAGATTCACATAATGTCAAGAAATTATGTCCAGAGTCTTCCTAGTCTATGAAAAAGATCTTGGAGGGGAATGGGTACACTGTTCAATATAATTTTCCCTGATTGTTAAGGAGAAGAGAGACAGAAGTATTTGTGGGTTTTCACTTGGTTGTGATGCAAAAGCTGGTCTGGCCTGTTTGGAAGTGACCGATGCCTTCTTCATTTACACTGAGCTAATTTTTAACAGGAAATGGCAACAAATGATCATCATGGCCTTTATGGGCCAGGGGAACAATCTATTGCTTTTCAGCTTTGCTTCAGATCTGTGCATGCTTTTTCATATGATGTGATGAAGGTTACTCAACAGTGTAACCTCACATACATGAATATCAACCTGTGAAAGAAAGAAAGTACCAGTATAGGAAGAAGATACCGAAACTTCATACAGTATACATAGATTTGCAGGTTTTTTGCATGTAAGTGATTGCTTGAGCATATAAGTAGAGATCTCTTTGTTGTAGACTCCTGGAATCTCATTTCAAAAGGATTTATAAAATTAATGCAGTCTGTGTTTTATGATCATAAACTACTGCATGGTCGTAACCATTTATGGTTACAACTCAGTGCTTTGGCATATGCTCAGCATGAAATAGATGAACAGGGTCTTTTTTTTCAGTGAGTTTACTTACACATTTATTGTTTGCAGGATCAGGTCCAAATCATGTTACAAACAATTACATTTGTGCATAAGATGATAATAAACCTTGACTATTTCTCTGGTTGTATAAACAGATTATTATATTCTCAGACTGTAAATTCTTGTTGGTTCACATGAACTTCTATGCTCTTCTGGAGGCAATTAACTTCCTGCAGCTGATATGTTTAGAATCTATGCAACAGACTTCAGAGTATTAATGTCTTGAATATATGCACAGAGCATATTTATTCAGCTACACCATTTCCATTATAATGGACGGGTGGTACTGATCGTTCAGTTGCAGAACTGCTCTATTGGAAGCATCCTTCATTTAAGGTACACTTAGAAATTAAATTACTGATGATAAAGAAAAATTTCCTGTCAAGTAAAAAAAAAAATCATAGCAAGGGGCACTGTAAAATTGTCATAATGAGTGCTGTTTTGAGTGAATGTGAATTAAAAAATGTTTTTCCCTGTAAACTCATCAGCTAGAAAAACGAAAGCTCTCGCATTATTATATTTTAATTGTTTCTGTGCTGTTTCACCTTAAACTGGAAACTAGAACCAGTTGCTTCTATATATATAAGAAACTACATGACCTTTGTCATTTCAGTATTTCTGAGAAGTTCATGCTCTTGCATAGATGTTTTCACAAAATCTGAGCAGGATACAGAATCATTATTCCTTTTCACAGGTATGGGACTAAGGTATATAGAAAAAATGTGGCTTGTCTTCACTGAGTTCCTGCATGAGGCTATGGTTAATACTCGATTTTTGATTGGGCACCCAAATAATTGTTTGGGGTCCATTTAAATAGTGTTTCTGGGCTGATCCACTGGGTTGGAGTGAATTGGACTGAAAGTGAAGTGCTGCTGTTAAGGATACTCAAAATTGCAGCATCTGGAGCTCAAATAACTCTCTGAACTCATCACTGTGGGTAGCTCCAGTTCTGTTGATCAATGCAGTCACTGTCCAGCTACACTAGTTTGAACAGAATAACGTGGGCCTGTTAACTATGTAGTGAAGACAAGCCATTAAGTGACTTTTCCAAGGACATAAAAAAAGAAAGCAATTTGGGTCTTCTGAATCTCATCTGTTTTCTGTCCAATATCTGAACTGCGACCTTATGCATAGACATTGCTGAATGACTTTATACTGATGCTAACAGGCAGTAATTCTTCTGTTGCATATTTTTCATTAATGACTAGCATTATTGGAAAAAAAACCCAACAATCCTTCCTCTGACAATTTGTGAAGGTTTCCCTTCAACAGTAAATATTATTTCTGATGATGTTAATGAAGACATTAGTTTCACAGCATTTGAAGTACTGAAACATTCCACTGTTACCTAGCCTAGTGGGGTTTATGCTAATGTAAAATGTAATAAAGTAGAGGCCACTATCTCTTTAAGTTGAAAGAAAGGAAACTTGTTTCTTCTTCCAAGGGATGCCTAGTGTGTGCTTATCTAATTGACTGTGTATTTTGTCTAGGTGTTGAGGGAAAGCTAAGAGAATGAAGGCTCTAAGTCCCCAGTGGAAGCATGATATGGCGATGCAGTGCTGGTGCTGAATTGTTCTCTCTGATGGCTCTATGGGAGTGGATAGCACTGAGTCTTCATTGCTGGGTTTTAGCAGTTGCTGCTGTTTCGGATCAGCATGCCACAAGCCCCTTCGACTGGCTCCTCTCTGATAAGGGACCGTTCCATCGCTCACAGGAATACACAGATTTTGTGGACAGAAGTCGACAGGGATTTAGCACAAGATACAAGATTTACAGGTATGAAGCAAAGGGAAAGCAATTACAGAGTTATCCTTAGAAGTTGTAAATTATCAACAAGGGTTTCCTTAAGGGAAAGTTTCAGATGTGGGAACAAATCCATAGACACAAAATTCATTGCTGAAATATATGCAAGGCCATATATGTACTGTGTACTATGGAAATGCCTGCTTGTTTTGTTTCTATTTTGTTTAAAGAACTTTAATTGAATATGTTGCTTTGGAAAACGTTGTTTACTACCTACCTCTACTCTGCCCTAGTGACATACTCAAAAATGTCCTAAGGTATTCAAACCATCTTTGATTGCAGAGGGCTAACATGGAACACCTTTGATCATGCAACAAGATCCAGTTAATTGCTTTCAGTGTGGCTCATCAAGACATAAGCTGAGACTTTAAGAATTAAATTGGAGCTCCAGAGATACTGCTGGCAAAACATGGACTTCATTGTACAAATCAGGGCATTTCAAAAGTGAATCCAAAAGTTTTTTAGTTTATACCAGTGTTTTGAGAAGCAGTTTTCTCATCCCTGAGGGACTGAGCAATAAGAGGCACTGTCAATTTTAGCAGAAGTTGCAGGTGTTTGGTCCATTACAAAACTCAGCATTAGGCTGGCCCATTTCAGACTGAGAAAATTAAAATCGGGGGAAGATTTCAAAAGTCTGTTTGAGAATTTGTGCCTTGCTGTAGAACTGCTTCCATGATACGTTTGTAACCTGTCCGTTTCTGCTCTTTAGAGCCAAGCCTGGAGAAATACCTTCTTAATCATTTGCAAGAGGTGTAACTCAGTAACATCAAATAGGTTTATCAAGGACATGGGAATGAAAAGGAGTGTTCAGTTTAATAGTAGTGACCTAATGGCAGATAGAAAGAAGGGGAGAAATGAAGGAGCATGAGAGATTAAGGACTGAGAAAACTAATCTATAAGCAGAGGGACTTTTTCACTTCATATTGTTACAGATCCTTCCCAGCAGCAAAAAGAAAGGAGTAATAGGGCAATACAAGACAGATTTGTAACTTCCCTAATACCTCTCCAATGTATAAACACAGGCCATTTTTGTATGGAAGGACACGTGCAGATTTAATTTAAAACCATGAAACAATTTGTGCAAATTTCATACCTATTTTAAACTATTATTCCCCAGTGGCATCCAGCTCTTTAGAAGAAGGTAATAGTGATATATGCCTGTATGTATATTATGTTTAGCTCGACGTCTGGTGGGCGGTGACAAAGCTTCTGGTCTCAGTCCGTAAAGATTTTATTTTTAAGAAACTTGCTTTATTTTCCTTTCCTAAATGCATGCAGTAGAGGGCACTGTGTTGCAGGTCAATTTTGCAGTAGGCTCCTTTGCTGTATATAAATTAAACACATTTTGAGAATAAAGTGTGATTTGGAAATATGCTTGATGAAGTGGCTTGTCTTAACAGAACAGCATTGCCCAGTATTTACTGCATTTTAAAAGCCAGCTGTCAGCACCAATAATGTAAAGCCAATAATGCAGAGACTGAGGCAGCATATTTTATTCCTATTATTCTGTATTAGTCAACACTGAACGAAAATTATCTTGCTAAAAACATGAAAGATGGGATTGTATTTCATTTCAGTTCTTTCAATCAATTTTTCTCCTCTCAGCCATCATTACAGAAACACTGTTAAGTTTTATAGATCTGTAATCATATTGCTAATTTTTTGGGGGGGTTGTGCATAGGTTTCAACTGACTTTAATTTACACAATCCCACAAAAAGTGCTTCTTGTGTTTATTTCTACCCTCTGCCTATTCCCTTCAAGAAATGAGTCAGGAAGTCAAGAGAAGCACAAGCTACCTGAATCAAGAGAAAAGCTGCATTTTTTGATTTAGTCCTCCAGATATAAACCTTACTGCAAAGTTCCCCTGTAAAATATGGTTCCATTAGCAAGTAGTGCAGAACATGGTGACCTTGTTACAAACCACACACTGTAAATTTAATCCCTGTTGCTTTTCTATGAGCTTTCCCAGGCTACAGGATCTGGAGTCTAATTGGTGTGTTCGTTCCCTCACCTATCTTTTAGCTAATGAAAACGATCTTTCAGGGATACAGTCCTGATTTGAAAGGAGAGATAAGGAAGGGGAAAACACAGGTCTGCGTTGGCTCAGCTGAATCACAGTAACAAGAAAGAAAGGTGCCACTCCAAACAGTGCTTAGCAGGGCCTCCTTTCCCTTTGCTTTTCACTTCAGCCCTTAAAGCCCCTACCCGAGACCTGCCATTTGAAGAATAAAGGGCAAGGAAAGTAATTTGCCTTCATTTTAACATCCATGCCAGGTCAAAATCCATGGGGCTGAAGAAGAGTGAAGCGCATAGGGTGAGAGACTCCAGCAGACTGTGTCCTGTCTTGAATCCTTTCCGATAGGATATTGGCAACACAGTGGGGTCAGACAGAAAATGACCGAAGAACTTTTTTTTATTTTTTTTTTTTTAATATATTTTTAATGGCACCAATGTGACAAGTAGCTGCAGACTACCTACAGGTGTGCCTCTCTTTTGGGAAAAGAGTTGGCTCCCAAAGAACTGATGGGACTGTGGCAAGTAGCAGCTCTCTTTTCATGTCTTCAGACCAATGGCATCCAAGCCATACACAGAAGATGACCCAGGGTATCTCTCTGCCAAAACCTAACAGGAAGTGCTGCCCATAAGAACTAGCTCAGAACAACCAAACACTGAGACTAGGTGTTCACAATTAAATGCAATTAAATGGTCTCAATAAAAGTAACATAAAAACAGTAGTGACTTGCACATACTGCATGTACTATTTTAAAATCTGTTGGAGGAGATTTCATCAGGAGACTGCTGTATGAGTTTTGCTTTCCAAAACCAGAACAATTATTCAGCGTTTTGAATGATATTTTGATTCCCATTATTTTTCCCCCTCCTTTGGAAGTCTCAGGAGAGGCAGTAATGATGTAGGAAAAAAAATAAAATCTCATAATAATTAACTTCCCTTTTTTTTTTTTTTTTTTTTTTTTCAAAATAGCATTCACTGTTATAATCAAGATTATATTAAAAAACAGAGAATACATGTTATTCTGCTTTTGGTTAAATCAGGTAATGCATAGTGCCAGAGATGAAGGCCTTTATCCTGCACCATGGTTTGACGTGAATTTGAAGGGATCAAGGTCACATACTGCAGGACCATGAAAGATACAGAATGATTAAAATCAAGATAATAGGACAGTGGACTGGAAAAGCATGTATTAAAGAGAACAACAAAAAATATTAAAGTGAGGATTTCTTGCAACTTGTTGGAAACGTCATCTTTTCTCAGCTACTGAGTAAAACAATATTGTGTCACTTGTTTTATCCCTGTCATTTTTCATGTTATGAGACAGACTGATTTTCAAGTTTAGTTTCACCAGAACATACATGGCAATTTCTTTCCATAATGTCCAGTAGCCTTATTTTTTTCAGTTCTTAAATTATATAACCTGTTTTTATTTAAATACATGGATTCCAACTTTTAGACTAAACCAAGAAAAAATGTATCACTATATGACTATGCTAGCATTTTTATTTTCCCCGTATCTATTTGTATGTCAATGAGGCAAAAATCAACTGCTTTGTATCCACACCTCCTGGTCACTATAAAGAAGTGTTCATCTGATCATGAATCTGCTCTAAATTGTAGAGTTGAAGGCAAAGATTGGCACTGAGGAACACACTTATTAACTGAGCCCAATTTTTTATGAGAGGTCTTAACAATATTTTTCTTAAACATAAAAGTTACACTTTGGATTATCTCCCTATCTAGCTTTCTGAGCAGAAAACAACCATGTGATAAAATATAATGGATGCATAAACTATGGGAAAGTAGCAGTAGAAAAATCTGCTGTCATCCATATTTTAATCTATACAATATAGATCAGTTATGTCCATAGGCAAACAAGCCAATTCTGTAGTGTGCTTACCTCCTCAAGGAGAGGAGCTTTCAACATTACAATAAAGAGCTGAGTCATATATATGTAATAAAGTTTTATATGTATTACATGTAATAATGTTTTAATCAGGTATTGCAGAACACTAGATAATTGCAACTGATGTTACCTACATTGTTATAAAATAGGAATGGTGGGCTTGTTATGTTGATTATGTGGCAGTCTGGTATTCCCCATAATTCTTTGAAGGAAATATCCTGCTGCAGGAAATTTAACAATTGCCACAGTTTTGGTGGCATTCATTGCCACTGATCTATGAAGAGAAATGCCAGGAAAGCAGCTGGATGGCTTCTGAAGACATCTAAATTAGTGGGAATGCTGTGTCAGTATTTTATGGAAGGTGGCTCCTCTAGTTAATATCAGTAAATATTTTGGCAAGGAAAACCGAGTTTATAATTTGTTATTTAATACACAATGGGAGTACTGTGCCTCTTACGTAAATCAGCTACCCAGACAAAGGGATTTAAATCCAAACAGAATGAGATGAGAGGTTACCAGAATGGAAAGAGTGATTATGAAATTATGCAAAGAACCTATATTTTATCAGAAGAGGTAATTTCTGCAGAGATAGGGAAGTATTCATGTTATCAAATAAGGTCCTGAGGAAATCTCCTCAGGGATACTGTGTAGTTTTGTTCAAGCAAAATGATTTAAAATCTGAAACAGATGTGAAAAATCTGGAGAAAAAAGAGCCTAGTTTTTTGTTTTTTTTTAAGGCAGAAATGTTTTCATGTTTAGGCAAAAAAAAAAAAAAGCTGAAAGAGGATATAATTCTTGTCAATATATAAATATACGTATCATAAAGTGAGATGAACTATTTAAACCAAAAGCCATCACTGTCATAAACCCAAATTGGTGTACACTGGCTATGAATAAATTTAGGCTGGCTATTTAAAGTTTTCTAATAATTAGAGTAAAATAGTTCTGGGACATATTAAGTTACAGAACATTACCAATCTTATGAATAGGGGGGAAAGGGTTATAAGATGTGTTGCTTATAACAGTGGACTAGATTTTAGTATCCATTGATATCTCTTCGAGGTAAGTATCCTTAACAAGTGTAGAATACTATTTTGTAAAAGAAAAAAAAAAATCTCCTAAAGTGCTGAGTAGCTCTGTGCAGCATGGTATTTGTGTGGCTTAAGAAGTGTTCCTTTAAAGGTTGTTTTAAAAGGGATTGTGTTTGTTCATGAACAACTGAAAAAAATAAAAGTATTAGAAAATAATGCTATCAAATTAAAGCTTATTTTATATTAGAACATACTGGGTTTCTCTTACATGTTCTGAACCCTCTGGTAACTGAACCTATAGCGTAAAGTGAGCAAGACTGAAGACTGTAGTAGAACATTCACTAATATGTTTTAATACTTTATGAAGTTAAGTAGAGCCAACATTAAAGTTAGTTGTGGTTTTTATTCCTTATCAATTAATTTTAGCTCACAGTTATCACTAGACTTCTTGACACATGTACACTCCTGACAGACAGTGTTGATAAAAAAACTAGGGGTTTCAGTTGTGGAAATCAACATGCCCTGATTTACAGTTTTCACCCCAGTGTACAGTCTGGAATGACATTTCCTTGTTCTTTCCCTGAGGTTGCTCTGAACTGATAATTTATGAATTTTAAGGCATTGAGAAGAACAGTATTACTGAAATGTGTTTGATAATTTATTCCAATACAAATGTGGAGTAGAATGGAGGGCTGAAAAGAGATGTCTGCCATCATACCTTTCAAAAGTATATGGAAATGATGGTATGGCATTTCTTTGTACTGTTATTTCCTATGCATTTGGTCACACTCTAGAAACCATCAGCAGTGACAATTTTTTGTAAGGGCCCAGTTGTTACTGGAAGCACCAGAATTGTTGCCTCTTTGAAATAAGACTGCTTCTTTGGAAACTAAGCGCATTTCTCAGACATGGACTTCAGTTTCCTTAACACAAAACATCACATACAAATCCCACAAAAGGTGACAGATGAGTGGAACAAGAGATATCGAAGAAAGGAATGAAGCAAATTAGTACTGTAGCAGTTGAGGAAAGAAATAACCTGTAATCAGGAAACTGTGACTCTAATGGGTGGTGATGAGGTAGCTCTCAAGAGGTAGTATAGCAAACTGGTCAACCATTGCCTTCAACTCTTCAGAGACTTTGCTTCTTGGGGCATTGAATTGCATGCACGGTGTCACTGCTGGGCAGCTGAGACCTGGGATTATAAATGCACCAAAGAGCAAACAAGTTTATGTTCCACAATTGCCATATCAATAGGGAATAAATAGCAGAAACAGTTCTGTCTGCCTTTTCCAGAAGTTCATTGTATCAGTAAATTGCTTCTGGTCTGCATTGTAATTGGCCAGTTTGCTTTAGAGAATTTTCCATTCAACCTGGTGGATAAAAGGTACAGTAATCAGATGGATCATAATTCTCAGAATGTTTACGAAAGGCTAGACTACCGAATGCACAGTCTTTTTAAATCCAGTGGCTTGTCTTCTCTGGAAACAGAGACAGGGGCTCAGAGACAATTTCTGTGTTGCCATTGGAAAAACAATAGTTGTAGTCCAGTACAGTGGCCTCATTATTACAGGCAGTATAAGTACACATAAAAAGATGCTGACTTTGATCCTGCAGAATCAAACAGCAATACTTTCTGACAATGGAAGAATAGTTTAATCATAGTAATAAAAAAAATAATAATAAAATTGGACATTTTTAAAGAATGTCTGGATCTGAAATATATCAATGAGTTTAATTTCTAATTGTGATATGCTTTAACAGTCTCTCTTAGTCTAGTTAGCTGGGCAAAACAAAGACATGATATAAGTTAAATACCTGGCTTTGGTGAAACTGCTTGCATAAGTATGTACCTGAGTAAAATGAAAGCTTTAAATGACCATATTTCTAGGTCTAGCACTATTTGGACAATGTTCTTCAAAATCATCTAATTTTCAGCCCTTTGTTTCAAATGCAAACCTCTTTCATAAGACAGTTTTATCTTTAGGGCCTAAACACCTGTCAGGTAGTGATGCTTTACAATTAGCAATTCCTATTATCAGAATTAGTTTCTTGATCCATTTATCCAGTGAATTCTCTGGAAGGTATGTGCTTGGGAAAAGGCGGAAATAAAGGAGCAGATAACTTAAACTGAGAAGCTACATATACATAACAGAAAACTTTTAAAAATGTTTTCAGATTAATTATAACTGTAGCCTAGTTTAGTTTACTAGTTACCTCAAGGGGTTGACAAGTACCTAGAATGGATGTTCACAAGGGTGAAGGAGTCTTTCACTGATGTTCCTGTGGCTACCTCCAATGGCACCAGGAGCCTAAGGAGCCCTTCAGATGGACACCAGAGGTACCAGAGGTGCAGGAGATAAGCAAACACCTATGTAGGTCCATCCCCATGATCCCAGTTATACAAGAGTTCTGCCCCAGGTAGAAATATCTCCACAGGCAATGATAAGAGATCTCCAAGGGCAATGATAAAAGAGTCTGAGCTCTCGTGGATACTTGTGGCCCAGGAAGAAGGGCAGACAGATGTGAGGGGCTCAGAGGTGGGCAGGAAGGTCCAAAGAGAAGTAGGGAGTTCTGATTCCCAAATTGTCCCTCTCTTTCCAGCTCTGCTACGTATGTGAGACAGCACAGCAGAGAAGTCATCTGCTCTAGGTAAAGGGCTAGCACTTATCACTCAAGAGCATAGAAGGAATGAAGCTCTCTTCTGACACTGATCCACAGTACCAGCCCTCAGTCCACCTTTGAAGGTCTTGGTAAAAGCATGACCAGATCTTGATGAAACAGTGTATTTTTAAGAAATGCTGGCTTCCTACAGAACACTATAGAAATCTCAGTGAACAACAAGAAAATTAACAGTAAGCCTTATCCTACAGTGTTCAAAACCCCCTACATTGTTTTGCCACTGACCAGGGTCAGACCTACCCCATATGCCCTTCCTCCATTTTGCTGGCTCAGTATTAAACTACTGGGTTTCAAAGCAAGCATAGAGTTTCTCTTGGTGAGATAAACAAATGCAAGTGTTGGGAAGGATAATAGGGAATGGTGCTGGCTAGGCCAGCAGGAATAGGAGTGTTCTGAGGAGTCAGTTTGACAAGAACACAAGTGTATTTCAGCTTGGCAACAAAAGAGAATATCGATGCCAAGATTGCCTTCTGTATTTTTTTTTTATGATACACTGCAGGAGTCGGTGTTTTGACAATCACTCTTTGTATTTCTTCTTATTTGTTTGGTGTATTTAATCAAAGATCCCAAGGAAACTCAAATAGCAAGGAGGAGAGTGAATCTTATTTTTTGTAAACATTACTATAATCTATTTCCAGAATATACTCACTTTCCAAATCTAATATTTTAAGGATAATTATTAGATCAAACCTCCTACTGTTATGTTTCCCTGGAACAAAGAACATTTTTTTAGAGAATATGGTGTGTCATCATTTCAGCTAGTAAGTTCATAAATCATTTAAGTTGCCCTAAAAAAATAAGGATAATAGAGGCTGTAACTTAATGGTTTTATGCAATCACTGAAGTAGTATAAAAGCTGTTTAACACTAATAATAGATTCATTCTTCAGTCAGTAGGATAGTCTGACAGGATCTTGGGCATAAAATCAGGTCATTTTCATTAATTCTTTGAAGATTTTTGGTTGGTTTGGTCTTTGTTCTTTCATTTGCCCTTCCTTCTCCTTTTTGTTTAAATATCCCTGCTAGTACTATCACTGATATTCAAGATGCAGAGGATTTCAAATGCTGATGACTTTCATAAAGGGGAAAAACAATTACCAAGATTTATTTTTGTTACTGAAAAAAAGAAAAAAAAAAGGATTATTTTATTACTTGAGTCAAGTTCTCTGTGCTTTCATTTTAATCCCTATATTGATATTTGTTGTTATTGCTGCGAGGTCAGTAATCATCTCCAAACAAAATGGCTTTCAATTTTTTCTTTTTGTCCATACGTTAAGTCTATATGGGTGGCATGTTATATCTTACATAGAGAAAAGAACTGAATAGTACAGAAACCTCTACTGTATAGAAAGACAATAGTATTGATTGGAATATATGATTCTTTGTGTAGAAGGGTATTTGTGCCTTTTCCATACAGAAAAAGAACAACTGACACCAAATGTGCTCACTCAAGAATTACTATCATTTTCTTCTACTATCATTGACTTAGGGTTGTGGTCAATATCTCAGAATTCAAATCTGAGTTGCCTTCTATCTCTGATTGATTGATTCTGCAGGTTTTACTAGTCACCATGCTGGTTGTGAATTTTTATTGTGTAGCTGCAGATTCATTCCAACAGAGACCCTTGTGAAGAAAAGCAATACTTCAAAATAATGTCTTGTTTCTTGATTCTCTCTAGAATCCCAATATGATTGTTATGGATAATAGTGTTCTTAAGGTCATTAATGGCTCCATATCTCAATTCATCTTCTGATGCCCTCAATTTCGACTTTATTTATGCAGCTTGAGAAGATAAGATATTTTTACTGACCAGACAATTTAATATATATAGAGAGCTCTGAAAACTGCACACACAAAACCCACTAGCAATTTAGAAGTTGTGTGTGCAGGTCTCACATGCATAGAAGATATAGCATCTGTCTTTAAGTAATAAATGTTAATTTCTCAAGGGAAAAACACATATACATGTTTTGACTTAAATGAGTAACATAATTTCAGATCAAAAGCATAAGACATATTCTCCCAAATATTCTGAAGGATCAGCAGAATCTGAGACCTGAGGAAATATAATCGATTAATTTAAAATGAATATTTGTAGTTTAATTAATTATGAATTATATTCTTACAGTTCTTGAAATTTAATAGGGATCTTTAACTTATATCCTGACTGCTAATAGTAGAATTGAATGTTTTACTAGGAACTCAAATACAGTATTATCTTTGCCTACTGATAAATATGCTCTATTAATAGAAAATAAACAGAAGCAACACATTTTTATCCAGCTACATCTAACTATATTTTATTTAAACCATGTCTTTAGCTGTTTAAATAAAATACCAGCTATAGGTTATAATAATAAACCTAAATTCTAAGCATTACACAGCATAACCAATCTGATATCCCACATTAACAAACATAATAAAGTCTTTTGTCTACATTTCACATATTTAACCATGCAAAATAAATTAAAAAATAATAATTTCAACTGATTAAAAATGAAAGACCTGTAGTGAGGTCTCTTGTTACAAAGAACTTGTTCATTGCCATTTTTCTTTTATGAAAGATCTAATGATGCTTCTGGTAGCAAACCTCAAGTCTGAATAAATTAGAATAAGTGGAAAACATGTAGTGTGTGGTGCTTGTTCATTTGCTGATTTTTAGAACCCAAATATTTGTGATTACTCTCAGAGTGAATATCAGTGTTTATATAAATTTAGATGTATATATATATATATGTACACACATATGTGTGTATGTACAGTGTGTGTTTATGTGTATATATACATACATATATATAAATATAGATATGGATGAGTGAAAATAAATGAGTTTATTACTTCACATTTTTGCAGTGAGAAGAATACTTGTTTATTAGGAAAAAAAAAAAAAAAAAAAAGAGTTTATCTTCCACAGTTGGGTATCTGAATAAGAGCCTTTGACTAATATTTTAATGAAGTTTACTGTGGACACTTCCTGATGAATCAGAGGTCCAGAAATTCTCCGTAACACTGGCAATGCCAAAAGGCCTTTCCTTATTAGATCCTTGTATAAAAATGCCTCTATCAGAAGCATTCTGTCAGAATTTGCTGCATTTTCCCATGCTTTTGGTCAACGCTAGGTTATGTCACTTGATATGAAACTTCAGCTGTGGTTACAATAAAAGACATCTGAGAATCTGTAACTGAAGCACATTAACATGAACTTTCTGTTTCATACAAGGGATATTATGACTTTGCTCCAGTATTTTTCTCTTTCTTTCCATATGATTCTGGATATAGTTAATGAAATTAGCCTTGGCAGGATATAGTTTTTCAGTGTATGTACAGAAGTTATATATATGCATGTATACACTGAACCCTTCCAGGGAGGGGGCAACCACAGCTTCCCTAGGCACCTTGTGCCAGGGCCTCACCACCCTCATAGGGAAAAATTTCTTCCTTATCCCTAATCTAAATCTACCCTCTTTCAGTTTAAAATTTAACCTTTGACCTATCCCTACACACCCTAATAAAGAGTCCCTCTCCATCTTTCCTGTACCCCTTTAAGCACTGGGAAGGATCTTCACTTGTGGATCCAAGATGTACTCATGCTTGGACAGTGAACTCTCTGATAGACCTGTCAACATTTCTGTTGAAAAACATTACAAGTTGTGCATAACTCCTAACTTTAAAGGAATCTGAAAGAAGTTTAGTGCTGAGGTCAGTGCCCAACCTATGTGTCCAAGTTAATACTAACAGCATGTGAGTGCAGCACAAAAACTGGATCCTGATCAGTTCTTTCATATGCCTCTTAAAAGGCTCACTAGCCTCTAGTTTCATTGCTAATTTTCTCAAGGGCTGCTTTTCTGCTTAGACACCTTTGTCTTTTCACTTTTTATTTTTTGGTGTCAGAGGTTAAATAGTATCTGAAAGATATTTCTATTTGAGTTACCTCTGAAATTTGCTTTTTCTTTCAGTAAAACTATATTTCAGTATGATTGACTTTGAAGGCCTATCTGTTTATTTAGAATTTTGCCTGAAGGAGTAATGGTAACGTCTATTTTTACTGCTGTTTTCTTGGCCTGGATGAGCAGAAACAAATGGGTGTTTGTTTCCTGGTTCTGACATTGAAGTTCTGTGTGACTTGGGTATACATGTCCATGGTACCAAAATCCTCAAGGGTGTTAGATATCAGTACAATATATTAAGTGCCCTGACACTCACTCTGTTATTAGAGACAAAACAAACAAACAAACAAAATAAACAAACAATTAAAAAATTTTGTTGTGTGTGATGGTTGTTTTCCCAGACAATGAGATGGATAGAATATGAATAAATTAAAAAGGAATTTTAACCATAATAATTGATTGGAATTTAAAGAAAATTAACATTAACATTTAAACTTAAGAAGTTTGTGAACTAGGACATTAAAATGAAACAAAAATAAGTGTGCTTCTCATTTTTTAAAAATGTCTCTGTATCTATTCTATATTTATTGGGAGACAAAATGTTATATATAACAGGTCACACTTATTTCCTTCTATTTCTCTTCACAGTTAAAACATGAGAATTCCAAACCGTGAGTGGGTTTGCAAGACTTCATATCATTGCTGACAGCAATAAAACAGTCTTCATTTGGTATTTATGCTAATACAAAGTGAGATTTGTCAAGTATCTCCACAACAAAAATTGAGGTGACATGACTAAAATTTCTGATTCAGACTTGACTCTATGGAAATTCCCACGTATGGTTGATATGCATGAGTCAATATTAATCTCTCCCTGAGAAGTACTGGTTCTGTCATGGTAATTGGAATAAAACACTAGGAAAAAGTCAGTTTTAGTTAAGTAAACTTGATAGCTGTGTCTCAGAATTTAGCCAGGGAACAAGACTTTTGAGAGAGAGGGTGGGGTGGAACAGATGGAGGTCCAGATACATGTTATCGAAGGGACAGCTGTGTCTGAAGACAACGTGTACCTGTTACAGGGCAGTTTTATCCTCATGAAATCTGCATTTCCGATCTGTGGTGAAAAAAAGCTTGTGCTTTTCTTCTCTGTTTTGATGTGAGATCATTCTGAAATATGCTAACAAAACAGTAATTTCCAAAGGTGCTAGTCTGGCAAGTAATGTCCCTTAAAGCCAGGAAACAAAGTAGAATGCTGGTAACAATGCCAGGTGTGAAAAGGCCACTGGAGTAATTGCCTGCTAACTACGTGCTGAGCACAGGGTAAGAGGAAAGTAGCTTGAGCTTAATACCCACGGGGTAATTACAGGGAACCAGCTGTTCTTTGAGTACCATAATGAATACGGATTGTTTTCCTACAGATTTTTTGTCTTCTGGTTGATGGCTGGGTCAGACCGGAGTTTATCTTGCAGTCAGAGCATTTACAAGAGAGTCACTTTTTTGCACTCACTTTCTGCTCTGTGGGGTCATTTTCAGGTGTGCCTTTGTGATCACATTATTTGCCCATTATGACTTACGGTCATAAAATGTGAAAATAATTTTAAAGTGATTTATGGTTTAACATGTCTAGATATTGGCTGAAATTTGTTTGGACAGTGAGTTCAGAAATTATTTAGAAGAGATATAGCCATATGCCTGTAACACCCACCTGTATCTGCTATCACAACACAGTTGCATAGTCTCTGGTTTTTAAGAAACCAGGCTGAATCAAATCTAGAATCAGCCTAAATGAGAAAGGTTGCATTCTTGACTGATAAGGATCACTGTTGTGGTTTGAGCTCAGAGGTCAACTGAGCACCATGCAGACCCTCACTCCCCTTTTCCCCTTTTCCCCCTGGCTCTAGGAAGGAGAAAATAAAGGAAAAGTCTCTGGAATTGAGATAAGGACAGGGAGGGATGAGTCACCCATTACAGTCATGGGTAAAAGACAGACTCATTGGGGGAAGAAAAAAAGAACATAAATTTAATATGGACACTAAAAACAACAACACTTAACAGGCAGAGTAGGACAGTGAGAAGTGTTACCACATCTTAGAAACACCTCACCCCACCCCTTCCTTCTTCCCTAGCTCAGCTTTTATCCCGATACCTCTACCTCCTCCCCTGCAGCAGCGCAGGGGGCAGGGAATGGGGATGCAGTCAGTGCTGCTGCTTCGCAGCTTCTTCCCCCTCAGGGTGGGGGGAACTCCTCACATTCTTTCCATGTTCTTTCATGGTTCCCCTCTCACAGGAGACAGTCCTCCACAAACTTTCTCCAACATGAGTCAGTCTCACGGGCCACAGCTGTTCCCATGATGTCCCGGCGTGGGTCACCCCCATGTGTTGCAGTCCTCTCAGATCTGAACTACAACAGTAGGGGCTGCTTCTCCCCTTAGAGTCGTGGCCTCCTTCAGGTGCAATCACCTGCTCTGTTATGGGGTCTTCCACAGACCATATGCCAGCCTCTGCTCCACCATAGACCTCCATGGATGGCAGGGGTGGGGCACCCTGTCATTTCACCACAGGATACAGTGGGATCTTTGCTCTGGCACACCTTCCCCTGCTTTCCTACGCTGTTCTTCCATTGACCTCGCTGTTCACACAGATGTCACAATTTTGCCTCTCAAGTCCAATTCCTCCTTCCAGGTCCCTTCTTAAATATGTTTTTTTAGAGATGCAGCTGATTGTCTTGGCCTTGATGCAGAGGTGGATCCAACTTGGAACTGGTAGATCGTCAAGAAGCTTCTCACAGGGGGCCACCACTATAGCCCCCTCCCCTGATACCAAATCCCCTGCCACTCACGCAATCCCATCACAATCTCTAATGCCACTGACTTGAAAATGCACCGGCTTACTAAGGTGACAATTTGAGGTAGCAAGACTGGAGCTTAGGCCTCCACTGGCACTTAGAAGGTGAAGCAAGCTGGTTCCTCATGGACAGATTTGTAGCAGGAGACTCAGGACCATGTCCTATCTCCAGAGTCTCATGGTAGTCCCTGCTCTTCTGAAGAACACCTAGACAACTGAGGGCCTAGAACAGCAGGGCACATTGAAGGTATATTTGTTTCACAGGTTATATGTGGCTTTGTTTTGTAGTAGGGAACAATTAACTCCATGGCAGGTGGTAAGTGTTTAATTTTTCAGGAGCTAGGACATTTATATTCTTGACAAGTAATGTCTTATCAACATAGTCTTAACTTAATATTTTTAAATACACAGTTCTCAGTTTCTCCCTTCCCCCCCTTCCTCCCCTCCCCCATTTGTTTCTAGTCAGAGAAATGGAATATAGATTTAATACTTGCTGATCATTTTGCTCTAGAGATTGCCTAATGACCTATGGTGCATAGATATTTCTACAGACAGTTTATAGAAGAGGACTACCAAGTGCACAGGGCGTAGATGACTGAGACAATATAGTAAGAACAGCTTTATATTTGGTAGAAGTATTTTTTTTTAAGTTTTGGGCATTGGATGTTACATTCAAAATCCATATTATATTTTACTATTTTCTTACAGAAGGATGTCACTATCACAGTCACTGTTGCTACTGGGACTTATTACATTCATTGAATTGTTTGTTCTTACCAGATCAAAGCAACAAGGTGATTCTTACCCTCTACTCCACTCTTGTGAGACCCCACCTGCAGTACTGCATTGAGACCTGGAGCCCTCAGCACAAGGAAGACATGGACCTGATAGAGCTGGTTCAGAGCAGGGCCAAGAAAATGGTCCGAGGGCTGGAGAAGAGAAGGCTCCGGGGAGACCCTTCTGTGGCCTTTCAGTGTACAAAGGGGACCTTGTAAGAAAGATGGCAACAGACTTTTTACCAAGGCCTGTAGTGACAGGACAAGGAACAATGTTTTTAAAACAAAAGAGGGTAGATTTATATTGGATATAAGGAAGGATTTTTTTATGATGAGGGTGGTGAGGCCCTGGCCCAGGGTGCCCAGAGCAGCTGTGGCTGCCCCAAGGTGGCTTACAGCATCTAACTCAGAATCAAATACAGTTGCTATTTTTTCTGTTTTGCTGAGAAAAAAAATCATTATTCTCTTTCCAAGAGGCTAGGTAATACCTTTTAATCAGTGCTGAAATGCAATAACTGAGCAAAATTAAAAACTTCACATTACAGATGCCTTGGGCAAAACCCCTCTAGTTATTTACCCTTTGGCTGTTACTAGGTCCTGAAGATCAGGGACTACACTATCTCCATGACAACAGTGTTATGCAAAAATGACATGGAGGTACCTGTAAATTAGTCTTCTGGGATAGCAAACTCACTGTCTATCTCAGTTGAAGTAATCCATCTGTAGTTAAAGCAAAGGGCCTGAACTGACTGACTACAGAAATTTCTGGGTTTAGACTAGCATGAAATGGTATGTTGATCTTCGTTGTAAATAGACAGGCATACACAGAGGAAAATATATAAAAGTATAAACGTGTCCACTGTAGACTTGATGCTGAGACTAATCCAGCTCACCCACAACCACTATCACAAATGCCTCTAACATCTGTTTGTCTTAGATTTTGGTTTTTGTAGGAACAGTTTTAAACACCAATAACTAAGAGTCCGAATGCCACTCCCAAATTAAATCTGAATATAGAAGAAAAAACTGCACAATGCTTTATAATTTTGGTGGTTGTTCTCATCCTGTTGTTCTGTGGACTATCCATAGTGTGCTGGAAACCAAAATACTCTGCATAAGAAACTGAAACATTAGAAGGTGATTTGTGTATCAGAGGGGAAGATTAGTCCCAGTTATGCTGGTTCAAACATAATGTGAAATGATAATGATATAGTATGGAGCAGGTACAAATGCTGTATAATGCAGCACTCTTTAATACCTAACACTAAGAAGTTAAATTCTAGTTTGTTACATTTCTCTAGGGTCTTCCCAAGTTGTTTGAACACATTTTTCATACCAAATAACATTCTAAAACACCAGTTTCACTGAAGTCAATGATATAATTAACTTTTTATTCAAAAGAAATAAAATTTGAGAATACATGTGAATATGTCTGTGCAGATTTTGGAACCCATTTTGAGGCAGATAGAATGTTAGACACACACACCGTGTTTCCTATGAAGTAGTTTGTAGTAATTTCTCTTTTCAACCATTTTTTTTTATGCTGATAAACTAAAATTAGCAATTTCAGGAAAGAACACAACTGTCTATCATAAACACCTCCTATTTCCTGGTCTTCTCTTATGTGCTTATGTCATTTCTACATGTAAATCTTGTCAAGTCGGTGGTATTTGTGAAAGGATTATCTTTATTCTGCATCTCTCTCCACTTAATTGCCAGGGATATGTGAAAGTGCAGGATGATTTTTTTATTCAAAATCTGACAAAGAACAGAGTAACACACTTCTTGCTATCCAATAATACCCTGAAAAGCAATTGGAATTCACCTTTACCATTTTACTACAATGCTTTTTCCTACATTTTTTTTTCCTTTTCTCTCTTTTTTTTTTTTTTTTTTTTTTTTTTTTTTTTTTTTATGCCAGAGCTGTAGACATCCCATAGCTGCAGCATGCAATGGACTACAGAAGTAGGTTCCCTCCACTAGCTATACCTGTCATTGTCTTTTCTGTTTACAGATTCACAGTCTTGACGCAATGCTAACCATGTAGTGCTGCAACACTTTCAGTTGGTGAGGAGGATTTTATTCATGCATTGGCTCATTGGGAAAAGTGATTGAATATTACATGATGATAACTGTCCTGCTATGGTTTTACTAAACTGGAAAAGTTATCCAGACATGTCAGATGTATAACAGGTAAAATTGTAAGCATAAATTCTAATTTTCCAGTTATGTATTTATCTGATATTTTAGGATGGGTGCTACTCAAGTATGAAATATTCTTGTATCTCATCTTAAAGCGTAAGGCATTTTACATTTTCATATCTTTTGCTCTGCTTTGATTTCATGACAAAATACTAATAAAGGTAGGGGAACAAAGGTGACTCTGAGTTTCATATTAATCACTAATCAAAAGTGGCCTATGTAAATTCTTCTAAATACTAAGCCATCTCTTGCTGTCAATATAGACACAACTCACTGATCAGCAGCAATTAATGCTCTTTAATTACATACTTCTGTTACACATATTTCTATATAAGTATCTCTAAAGTATAAAAAGCATAACTAAAATCTATAATTCAACTATCTAGGTCCATTGATAGAAATATAGCCACGTTTTAAATGAGCTTTAACAGTTTAACAGCTCTGTGCTTCAAAGAAAAGTAGATTAATATAAATAGCCTGCAGGGAAAGATAAAGGTTCAGATCTCAGCAATCTGAAAAACTTTGCATTTCTATGGAATCCAATTTCAGGCTACACAAATAAAGCTAAGAGGATGAGTAAACTTGCTTCATAGAATATTGTGTTATCCTAACTATTGTGGCTCATTGAATTAAATTTGATCATTCTGCTGAAGTTCCAATTTTGCTTCTTTCCTCATGATATAGATATGTTCTGTCTTTGATGTTCTCTAAATATCAATTAAATATGCTGTTTAAGTACTAGTTTTTTGTCACTAGTGAATGTTGTTAAAATTTTCCATAGAGTTTAGCATTAACATTCAGAACTAAATTCACAAAAAAGCCTCGTATTTTTAAAAGACCTTAGTCCTTGGTGTGACTTTTTTTATTTACGTACCTAAGAAGGGTAAGAGCTGTACTGAATAAGATGGCTCACCATTTTTCAAATTAATAACTAGGATGGTTCCACTGCCATTAGTGGTCTAACATTTAAATTCATTTAAACAGTTGATGTGTTTAACAAGATTGTGTCTAGTATTTTGGATTAGGAGGCTTAGATCCTGATTACAAAAACTTTGGGATAGAGAATGAGAGAGGAACAAAATAAGTAACGATGTGAGGCTACAAAAATAAAAGAAAAAAGTTCAGTCTATCAAGAGGAATCCTTGATGGTTTTGTGAGGTAGAGGAGTTTTATACATGGGTATGAATTACTTACAAGAAGTGACATAGTACTATGAATTTGAAGATTAGAGAAACATGAAAAGAGTTTGCAGAACAACGGCATTTATACAGAATAATGAATATAAGGGGTCTTGAAACAGAATTGGGAAAAAGTTTACAGGTGACAAGCTCAGATAAGAAATCTATGATTGAACCAAAAATTATTTTTACTGTATATTTTTTCATAATATGAAGTCTACTGGTGTATCATCATTTTATATAGCTTATGTCATCCTGCACTGAGTAATTTTTGCCACCTGTTGTAGCAGAGAATGACATTATGTCACCCAGCCAAACCAAAAAAATTTTCTTTTATAAATTTCTAACATGTTACTTTCTGTGTTGCCGTAAACCACCTTTTGTTATGGAATTAGGAGATAACATTTCTCTCCAGCTTTCCAAGGTCCCTGAACCGCTTGTGTTGGCTTCTGACAATGGCACTGATAGTGACCTACTTGTTTTACTTGCAGAGAGGTGTCTTGACCCAATGTCAGATGTGGAAGAAAGTAAGAGTGTTCCTACTCATTCTGGTTCCTAATGGCATACCCCACATTTGAACAGCTAGAGTTATAAATTAATTGCTCTTGAAAGATGTGAACTCATAGTTTATGATGGTCTATCTGAGTAATTAGTAAACAAGTTTCGATAACATGAGAAAACAAACAAACAAAAGAAGCAGTCCTGGCACTGTGAAGTATGTATACATGTCAGCTGATACCACTGAATTAGCCAAGACATTGCCTGTGTAATCTTCCTATTGGCCTTTTTTGAAGAAAATAGCCTGTGACAAGTGATGGGTGGGTGCAGGTAAATTCAGCCCTGGAGCAAGGCAGGAACCCAGGCATCAATAAAAGTCACAGTACATACCTTCATCTCTCTTGAAACATCAAGCCTACAGTGCTTACCTGGATTCAAGGCAGAAACCCAGGAGCCTGAATGAACAAGTCTACTCATCAAA
This sequence comes from Tyto alba, assembly GCF_018691265.1. Taxonomy (NCBI): domain Eukaryota; kingdom Metazoa; phylum Chordata; class Aves; order Strigiformes; family Tytonidae; genus Tyto; species Tyto alba. Next base: position 676,967 of record NW_024881272.1, read on the forward strand.
TCTTCAAAGATTTATCCTGAGCTTTCTTAAATTGAATCTTTCAGATCAGATCCTTTTGGGGAGAGCAGAACTGAGGCCTGACAGACTTTTGCTAAAAAAATGTGAGGAAAAACAGTAGCTTTGTTGTTTGGTTGGTGTGAAGTTGGCAATGTGCTGGGAAGAAACCAGATCAAAAAGAAATGTTGGTCAGTTCAATCAAGCTTTAGAAGTTTAACTTTATTTTTTTCAAGATAGTGTTACTTCACCATTCATTGACAGCCTTTCATGATTTTCCCTGTGAAAATGATACTGACAGTTTCCTCATCAGAATATTTTATGAGGTACTTGTTCTGAAATACATTTGCTGCTTTAATTTGAGCGTATGCATGTGTGTGTACCTGCATAATGCAACTTTTCATCATCCTGCCTTTGTAGGATTCTTTATGTGGGCTTTGAGAACATGTTGCCTTCATATTAACTGTTACAGTGTCATTATGTAAATGTAAAAAAGCTCTAGACTTCTCTGAAATTAGCTGATATTCATGAAATAACCTTTGTAGTAGTAAGCATGTATGCATATGTTCACATCACATATTCGTGTGAGCAGCTGTGTTTAAAGAGAAGCAATTTTGCAGGATACTTTACATGAATGTAGACTAATAGCTTCATGCAATCATTATGATAACATCAACAGCATTGTTAAACAAAACCAGTAGAAATGTGAGCTTACTTTGGGAAGTTACTGCTCTGGAAGTATTTCAGAAAATGATGTCAGTTCAAATCTGTTTTGTGTTTCTTTTAACAGAATTGTAGAAGGACGATACGTGATGTCATATCGGTAGCATAAAGCTGGAGCTCAGATGTCTCCCTTATCTAAAGAGTGAACTGTCAGACTGCAGATTTTTGCATGGTGGGCTGTTCTCAATCTCTGAAATTGAGGCACTGTCAGTCATTAGCCAGACTGAGGAACTCTACAACATTAATTCATAAATACCCTCGGCTACTCTAAAGCATTTCCTCTAAAAACTGGAGACACCTACTCTGTGCCAGTGTCACATCCTTGTTGAACTGCTTTAAGTACTGTCAGGGCTGACATTTGCTTTGGAAATCTGAAAAACATCATCAGCTCCCTGACTGCTATCTCTCCCTTTATGGAATAGACTCTAATGCTAGAAATGATCTAATTCAGAATGTCAAATATTCAATGCTGATAATTCCAACAGTTAAAGATCTTTCCCCCAGTGTCTTTCTGCCATTTAAAAGTAAAGTTGTACTGACAAAATGCTGAAATAAATGCATTAACATTTCTCTTTAGTTCATTAGGTTAATTTCAGGTAAGAAACTTAGACATAATATGCAGACAGAAATAGTTACAGAAAGTCCCAAAGAAACCAAGTTTATTCAAAATCTATTTCTGCCAAAATAGTCAAGATGATATGTGCCAAGGACTACATTATGCAAGTTTTTTAGTTCTACCTGAAAGGAAAGGGAATAACTACTACATAACCCCAAATTCAGGAGTAATACTTCTGTAACCTGATATCCTCCCCAAAACCCTAAACATAGATTCTTCTCTGTAACCATCAGGATACAGATTCCTAGAGTTTTTATAAAACATACTTTCACCTAACAGTTGAATTTAAATATAGCATCTCTGTTGCAGACTGGTGGGATAAGTGTCACTTCACTGTAACAGTTAGCATATGGTACTTGGCGCTGGGAGAAAGAAAATTGAAGTTAAAGCCAAGTTGTCAGGAAGCTACTAGCATGTCTATAAGATAAACTGTTCAGAGTTTCTTCAGTGCTTTGGGGTTCCTTTCTCATCTGCTAGTATTCTGGTATTTATATCTGTATTTGACAGTTTTGAAGTGGTCACAGGGTATCTTTGGAGGGGAAAAAAAAAATTATTCAAAAATTCTGGTGTATTGACATATGTAATTAAAAAGCTGTTGAGATTATTACTCCAATTAGTGAGTGTCTCTTTTAAACTGCAAACCTTGGATGAAAATAGACTGTGTAGAGCAGAGGGACCCCTTTGAGCATGGCTCATAGATTTGCTTGCCCATCTGGCATTTCCCAGTCACATATGCTACAGATCTCACAAACCTCTTGGCAACAACAGGTGAAATGCTAGGTTAGACCCTATCTTCTTTCCATCTATCTTCTCTGCTAGAACAATCTTTTTTCCTGTCTGCTTCTTACTACTCCAGTTTTCTTACAAAAACTGGCTTTTAGCAGAGGGAGCTAATCCAACAGTCTTGTTCAGAACAGAAGCTATCCTTGTAAGGACCTTGCCTAGCATTGCTAAATCACTACATTACTCAACATGTGTTTTGCTGGGTGAAAATAAAAAAAAAAAACACATTCAGATGCAGCCACTCAACTTCTTGTTATACACCATAAAGTTCGCTGAAAGCCTCTTGCAGCCTCAAAACTGCTTTAAGTGGAGAAAGCTGCACTGATAACTGAGATTTAAATATCTCTTACAGTGTGCCTCTTAGGGCTTGAATGGACAAAACATGCCACTTCTGAACACCACAACTTGTCCTATCCACAGGTACCTAGTATTTCCTTGTATTTTTAATTTCAATATGTTTACCACTCCTGAAAGTTAATTAGTGTTTGTAGTACGTCAGATGAACAGCCTGTAGAAATGCTGTTTTCTGAAAATTTTTGTGTATTATGAGAAAGAGTTACAGCTCTGTTGTTGGCAATGCAATTTTCACTGGTCTCATGCCATGTCAAAAAGCAGTAGTTCTGATTCAGTTGTAACCTCAAAGATATACTGCAGTTTTTAAACACTTATTAATTATCTAGATTGTGCAGCTAAATAACAGTTCACCATCTGAAACACAGAAGATCAGCATCATCTAATGTTCACAAGATTTAATTTTGAAAGCACTTAAAAATTATCTTAAAATTATTTTTGGCATTTGAATTTCATTTAGGCACCCATTTAAATCAGTAAGTTGTCAAGAACTAAATACTTCTTCATGATCTAAACATAAATCTCTCCTAAGTATATGTTCCATAGCTCTTCATGGTAGTTTCTGGAATTATCTACTTCATTATTAAAACATCAAAATGTGTGAACTTAATATGGTGTAATGACGTGCAAAAGGGAGGAGACATATAAAAGATGTTCTGTGATTCTGTAGAGATTTAGATTGTGGGAAGTAGTCACAATTCTGATCAAAAAGTAATTAAAATCCTAATTTCAGCTACCCTCTGGAGAGAACAATCATCCATGTGTTGGGTTTAGTTCAGATTTTCATTTTGTAAAACTCCTGCAGTTTGATTTATTGAAGAATAAAAAATCACACTAACCAAATAACCCCTTATATTAATATCTAGACAGAAGATGAAAAAATAACATTCCAGCTCGTATCTTTTCTTTCTGAAGTTCTATACTAATGAACTCTGAAAGTGATCTGAAGTCTTAAATGCTGAAAGTTTCCTTCATTTTAAGACAGCATTTTGCAATTAATTCTTTGCTATGCTGAAATACTAACACACTGACTGTCATTGCACAAGTCAGTGTTAGCACTACTCAGTGCTACAATATTCCTAATTTTTACTGGGACTGAAGTAATTATGGTGATATTTGGGAAGAAAAAAAATGCAAATACTGTGAAAATGATGATTTTATATAAGCTGCACACTCATTTTTCCATTATTTCCTCATCATCAGTATGACACGTTGAGTTAATATTTTCTGACTGCTTCTCATCTGAGTCTCTGATCAAGTCTTTTGTTTGAGACAGTCACTCATATAAACTTCCAGTTCTTGGAAAAGTGATAACTTTCACACTGCTGAAAATCTCATTTTCACTTTGGTACTGTTATGCCTAGATAAAGTAAATCAACCTTTGAATATACCCAGATTAATAGTTTACCTGTGGGGCAGCCTCACTGATATCTGCAGCTTCCTGAGGAGGGGATGTGGAGAGGGAGGTGCTGAGCTCTTTTCCCTGGGCTCCAGGGACAAGATGCCTGGGAATGGTTCAAAGCTGTGTGAGTGAAGGTTCAGCCTGGACATGAGGAAGCATTCCTTTACCAAGAGGGTGGTCAAACCCTGCAACAGGTTCCCCAGAGAGGTGGTCGATGCCCCAAGCCTGCCATTGTTTAAGTGCATTTGCACAATGCCCTTAATACCATGCTTTAACTTTTTGTCAGCCCTTAGGTGGTCAGACAGGTGAACTAGATCATCATGTAGGTCCCTTCTAACAGAGCTGCTCTAGTTGAGTCTCATCTAGTCTAGTCTACCTAAGTTGCTAGACAGAGCTAGACCCTCCCTCCCTCCCTCCCTCCCTCCCTCTAAATATGTATTTTAAATGTCATTTTTGGGAATTAGACTGTATTCAAATTAGAATCATATCTGGTAAATTATTTCATACACTAAAACATGAAAAAATTGTGCAGTCCATCTTTTTTGTAATGAAAAACTGCATTTCAATTTCACTGTGTTGTCTATTTCAAAATAGAATGTCCCTGCCCATGGTAGGTGAGGAAGATTAGATGATCTTTAAAGATCTGTTCCAATCCTAACCATTTATTTTTTATATGATTCTATAATTCTAAAATAAGATTTTTGTTTCTTGTACAAAAAAGTTTATATATTCCAGAACCATGTTGAGCTTTTTATGTGTTGATTGAACCCCTGGTACCACTTCGCAAAATTGCTGTTTCATCATGCCCTTCTCGTCTTATGTTCTTTTTCCCTCCCAGTCTGGTCAGAAGGGTAAAAAAAAGGGAAACAGTAGTAGTTAACTGTAGAACAAATGTATTTTCTTACATTATTATTAAAAATAAAACAAACAAAAAACATTTAAAAACCCTGCAAAAACCCACAAAACCTCCCAAACAAAACTCAAAAAACCCCCAAACAGATGAAGCACTACATATATATTTAAAAACAAAACCAAAGTTCTTGCTGATTACAAATGAAGTCTTGCTGGTTTTAGGGTTTCCTGTCTGTTCAAAGATGCAAAGTATAGAGGCCACCCACTAAAATGGACACCATTACAGATAAATGTTTTATTGCAGCTCTTTTCATTTCAACCATTTACCTTTTAACAGAGGTAATAAATACATTCACAATAAAGCCACAGATTAACAGTGTTTGTACCTAGAAGCCACTGTTTGGGAAATGATTCTTAACTAGTGCAGTTCCTTAAGGTCATAGAAATGTTTCTTCAGCTTGGTTAAATAAAGTTGCCAAATGATTCTGGGTTTTTTGTGTGCATGTTCTTTGGGCAATAGTCTTGCATGCACTACTGTTAAGCTATCCTGTGTACTAGCTCCTATAAAGTACATTTGTACTTTATTATAGTACTACATTTTAGATGTATCTGTAGTCAAATTAATCTTAAACTCTGGCATTCCCTAAAATGAGATTCCATGCTATCACTTTGGCTAACACATGCAATCAAAGGCTTGGCAGAAACAGACATATTTCTGATTATTTTGTCTCCTGCTGAAACCCGAGTAGTATGCTGAGCAACCTGGAAAAGGAATATGTTCATCTCTGTGTTAGGGAGGTCTTTGGGATTTTTTGTTCTTTAGAAGAAATTAAGTGTGCAGAGATGTTGCAAAGGTTCCAAATTATGGCTAAGTAATACTTCTGGCCAGAGAATCTTTGCTTATACTCCCATCATTTAACAAAGAGTGCAAAATAGTACTGGTCTATGTGGCTTCCCCTGTGCGATAAATACCACTGTTGAGAATGGAGCATTTTGTTACATGTTATATTTCCATAACATGCTACTATGACTTCCATAATTTATTTGTCCTCAGTCCTTATGTCTACAGTATATCATCATTTCAACATTCCTAGCTTATCCCTCCCTGGGGATTGAGGCTCCTATCTGCTGATCTGACTTGCTAACCTAGAGAGTTTTGCTGCTTGTGGGGGTCTCAGATATGGACATTGTGGAGAGACTGCTGAGGCTTGTCTGTCCCTTGGACTATTGACTCTTACTGCTCATCCACATGGGCACCAATGTTACCGCCAGAGGAGACTTTTGGTGTATTAACAGTGACTGAAGGTCTCTGGGGGCTCAAGGGCATTGAGGCTCAGATGATGTTTTCCTCAGTCCTCTCAGTGAAGAGGAAAGGCTTGGGAATGATTTCAGGATCCTGCAGGTCAACATGTGTTCTGACAACAGGAGTTTGTTGTTGACTGTGGGACCTTCTTGGTGGATCAAGGTGTGCTAGGGAGAAATGGGATCCACTTGACAAAGTAGGATGAGAGCATCTTTTCCAACAGACTGAACAAAACAGTGAGGAGAGCTTGAATATGTGAACAGCAGGGGAGGGATACAATGAACCCAAATCACATGAGTAAGAACAGGACTGGGTTGGAGAAAGAAAAGTGCAGTGTGGTAGGCACAAAAACAAAGAAGCACTCGCCTCAAGTATTTGTACACAAAAACAGGCGTCGGAGCAAATGAATAGGATGAATTGGAACTCAAAGATCAGCCACAGAGTTACATCATTATTGGAATAATGGAGACAGGCTGGGACAGCTCATATAACTGAAACACTGTGATAGATAGAGTCAAGCTGTGGTGGGTTAACCTTAACAAAGGACCAGATACCCAGACACCTGTTCTCTCACTCTCCCAACTCAATAGTACAGAGAGAGAAAAGAGGATGAAAACAGCCTGTGGTTGAGATAAAAACAGGGAGATCACTAGCCAGTTATTGCCACGGACAAAGAAATGCAGCTGGGGGAATATTAATTTAATTTATTACCAATTAGAATAGATTAGTGTCCTGAGAAACAAAACACCCGAAATTAAAACAACACCTTTCTCCACCCTCCTTCCTTCCCCTCCTTTTCCCAGGCTCACATTCACTCCTTTATTCCCAACTTTTCTAACTTCTTCCCCCCCAAGCAGTGCAGGGGATTGGGAAATGGGGGTTACGGTCAGTCCAGAACAGTTAATCTCCAGAACAGTTAATCTCTGCTACTCCTTCATCCTCACACTTTTTATCTTTTCCAGCATGGGATCTCCATAGACCACAGCTTCCTTTATGGCATATTCTGCTCTGGTGTGGAGTCCTCCATGGGCTGTAGGTGGATATCTGGTCCTCCATGTGTTGTAGGAGAACAACATGGATCACCGTGGTCTTCACCGTGGGCTGCAGAGGAATCTCTGCTCTGGCACCTGAAGCACCTCCTCCCCCTCCTTCTCTGACCTTGGTGTTCACAGTCTTGTTTCTCCCTTTTTTTGTCCCAAACCCATCCAGACATTTTTCACTTTCTTACATGTATTTTCACCCATTTGGTTGATGGTCTCAGTTGTGTCCTGCAGTGGGTCTGTTGGAGGTGGCTAGAACCAGCTGGAACCAGCTGTGTCTGGTATGGGTCAGCCCCAGACTCCTCCCACAGAGGCCACCCTGCAGCTCCCCACTGTCAATACCTTGCCACCAACATCCCACAGAAGCTCATCGGGAAAACAAGCAGGGACAACAAGAAGGTCATTTGCCTCTATGTTAAGGAGTAGCTCAGATGTTGGAGCTCTGCTATGGGATGGACAACAGATGGGTAACAGCTTGTGGGTCAGGATCAGAAGAGAGGTGAGCAAGGGTGACGTTGCAGTGGCAGTGTGTTACAGACCTCCTGGTTAGGATGAGGAAGTGGATGACATTTTCCTTTAGCAACTTGAGGACATCTCCGGATCAGAGACCCTGGTTCTCATGGGATACTTTAACTTTCCTGACATCTTCCAGCATGGTGGGACACAAGCAGTCAAGGAGACTTTCAGAGGTTGTCAGGGATAATTTCTTGATACAGGTACTGGATGGATCAACAGATGTGATTGCACACAGGTCTGTTAACTAATGAGAAAGGGCTGTATAGCAATGTGAGAATTCATGACTGCAGTGATCATGAAACAGTGATATTCAGGATCTGGAGGGGAATGAAGACAGAGGATAGCAGAGTACAGACCTTGTGTTTTAGGAGAAGAGACTTTGGGTTATTCAGGGAACTGAAAAGCTCCTTTGAAGGCAAAGGAGCTCTGGAAAGTTGGCAAGGCTGTAAGGAGTTCATCGTCTAAGCATTCTCCAGGCACACTCAGGAAAATAAGTAAATGTATCAAGGGACCAGCTTGGCTAAGCAGGGAACTCATGACAGAGCTTCAAAGCAAACAGGCATTATACAGGAGGTGGAAACAGGGACAGGCTGCCAGGGAGAAACTTAGAAACTTTCTTGAACATGCAGCGATGTTGTTAGAAAAACTAAAACTTAACTGGAATTGAGACTTGCAAGGGACAACAAGGGCAATGAAAAGAGCTCATACAGTTATGTAAGCAATGAAATGCTGAATAAAATACTGAACAATGAAAATTTGGGCCCATTGCTGAATGAAACAGGTGATTTAGAGACAGAGGCACAATAAGGCAGAAATACCCAATACTTTCTTTATATTGGTTGCTACGCACAAGGTTTTCTGTGCCCCAAAACTGAATGAAGAGTTTCAAGGGGAAGAAGACCTAGCAGCAGAGAATGAGGGTTGAGTTGGGGATTACATGAGAGAACTTGTCCCATGCAAGAGCATGGGATCCGACATGCATCCAGGGGTGCTGGTTGAAGTCCTTGTAAGGCCTCTTTATGCTGTCCTTGAAAGATCATGGAGTCTGGGAAAGATCCATGATAACTGGAGAAGCAAAAGTTGCGCTCATCTTCAAAAAAGGTCGAGAATGATCTTAGAAACTGAGACCTCTAGGAGCACATTTCTGGGGACATAAGGGAGAAGGAAGTGGCTGGGAACAGCATGGATTGACCAAGAATAAATCATGTCTGACTCACCTGATTACCCTGTAGGGAAATGACTGGGTTAGTGAATGAGGGGAGAGCATTGGATGTCATTAACATCATCTTTAGTAAGGATTTTGTTGTAGTTGCTCACAGTATGATTGAATACAATAAGCATTTTGATTTTACAGTGTAGATGGGAGGACAATCAGATAGATAACAAACACAGTGTTGTGGTTTGAGCCCAGAGGGCAACTGAGCATCAGGCAGCCGTTCACTCACTCCTTCCCTCCCAGCACTGGGAAGCAGAAAATGAAGTAAATAGCTTGGGAATAGAGATAAGGACAGGGAGGGCTCCACCCAATACTGTCATGGGCAAAAGACAGACTCAGTAGGTGAATTAAAAAGACAACCACTTTAATTCAAACACTAATGAAAACAACACTTAACAGACAAGGTGAGACAGTGAGAAGTGCCACCACATCCAAAAACACCTCACCCCACCCCTCCCTTCTTCCTGGTCTCAGCTCTGCTCCCCATCTCTCCACCTCCTCCCCCAGCAGCGCAGGGATCAGGGGATGGGGATTACATCAGCTCGCCTCTCCTTCCTTCTTGGGAGGTGGTGTGAACACCTCACATTCCTCCCCTGCTCCATGTGACTCCCCTGTCACTGGAGACAGTCCTCCACGAACCTTCTCTGGCGTGAGTCAGATGCAGCTGCTCCTGAGCTCATCTGGCATGGGTCCCATGTGCTTCAGTCCTCCCAGCACTGAACTGCGACAGCGGGGGCTGCTTCTCCCCTCAGGGTCCTGGCTTCCTTTAAGCACAGATGCCTGTCCTAGAATGGCTTTCTCCTCAAGCTTCAGGTCAGCTTCTGCTCCACTGTGGACCTCCATGGGTGTCAGGTTGGGAAGCCCTGTCATCTCACCATGGGATACAGGGAGCTCTACTCTGGTGCACCTCTCCCCCTTCCTTCTCCTTCCCTTCCACTGACCTCAGTGTTTGCATAGGTGTCCTTCTTGTAAGTCGTCCTCACAAGTCCCTCCTCAGGTTCTCCTTCTTAAATATGTTCTTGCAGAGGTGCAGCCCCCATCTCTGATTAGCTTAGCCCTACCTCCACCCCTCCCAAAACCCAACGAGCCACTTCTTCCTTTTTGAAGACGCAGCTTTTCATGAAAAAGGAAAAATGAAACTCTATGAGGAAGAGCCATACTCTGTCTATACTTCTAACTGATCAAAAGCATTTTCTCACTGAAAAATGTTTAAATGCAGAAAAACTGTTGTCCAACTTCATCGTTCATTTCTTGCAGATAAAGGATATTCCACTGTATTTTCCTTACCTATGGCTCAAATATATCTGCTTTATGAGCTGAAAAAAATAGGCACTGATATATGCATGTATTCTGGGAGATTTAGCCCTGTGAGTTTAAAAGAGTAGACTCTGGTCTTTCCTTATTAAATTCTAGGAAAGTGCTTATTTACACATCTCATTAAAAGACTCAGAACTGACTGATACCTGAGAAAATATGGATGACTAATCTTCTATGTTTTTGATGGAAATAGGTTGAGTCTAATGCTTAGGGTGCTTTTTGCAACTTGGAAAACTTATGTCCAAATCCCCTTTTCCTTATAGATTCACTGTGTGACCATGCACAAATCCTTTAGTCTGCTTTTCCAACAGATAAAAGCAATTTCCTGCCTCACAGGAATCTGTCAGAATGATTACATGTAAATGTGTCCAGGTACTACAGCAAGGGTAGGGGGCATGGAGATTAACTGAACAACACTTTTGCTGAACCTGAACTTGCTTGACCTTTCCCATTTAGACCACAATGTGTCTTTCTAAGCTGATCTCTCTGGGTAGTAAAATATAATTGTAACCAAAATAATTCTTCTTATTATTAATTATCTTTTTAGTGATAATGTCCATAATATTTTCACAAATATTGAGCACATGATCATTAAGCTAACAAGGGGCACACTTTCTTATGCACTCTTTATGTAGATGTAAGGGGACTGTTTCCTGTATGTGTTTATGTCTATCTCCTCAGCTGAATCCTCTAGAAATGAAAATCACAGTAGGAGGCAGTAATAGTGACTATAAATTGAGTTTATGATTAACAAGTTTCACTTCTCTTAGCAGGGGAAGAATTTAACTTTTTCAATCACAACAACATGTTGTATGGTTTAGTTACTGGTATTACAACTCTGTTCTGATTTTCAATGTAAAGTAGGTATGTTATAATGCATATTGTAGGTTTGATTTCTACTTCAAGGTGGTGTTTGTGTGTTTGCTCTTTATAGAAGGAAAGACCAAGTGATAGATGGAAGATTTGAGGACAAATTTTCCAGTCCTTTTACTCCTGATGAAGTAGGATCTGGCTTTCATGTGATGGCTTTGTGAAGGAGTGATGGTGGGAGGTGGGCTGGAGATGACTTGTAGTTCAAACACAGCTCCACACAGCTGCCTTGATAAATTTCTTGCAGCTGAAGATGATAAAGTACAGCATCACAGAGGAACTACAAATATCAGAAAAGTCTGATTAGAATGTTTTCTGGACTAATAAGGGAAAGAAGGAAGGTTTATCACAGAAGTTGGAAGCTGAACGGAACAAAGGATTACTGTGGATTATCCAACAAGCATTAGTTTCCAATGTAACCTGATCACATAATACATTTAAGAATTTGTAGGCATTTATAGGACTCTATCACTTCCATAGCTGTTAGCACTTCACGTAAGAATTAAATCCAGAATGCTTACTTACATGACTGGGTGTTCTTAAAAGAGAAACTGCTGTCAGCTACAGTTCCTAGGGTAATATCATTCACTTATACAGGAAGTAGGAATCTTTCTCACTAATGAACAAATTATTAGGCACAATTCACTGCCCTACACTGTAGTAGGTCAGATCAGGTGAACTCAACAGTCCCTTCTGGCCTTAAAACACATGAATATATGAATCTCTGAAATAAGGATGCGTCACACATGTAGCTCATCACCACGTTTCTAGAAATGAGGGGACAGTCCACACAATGAGAGCATCTGCTGCACTTCCCAGTCTTTTCATTCAGTACATAGCACTTACATTCTCTTCAGTATTTACACTGCATTCATCACTGGGAATACTTGAGCACCATACAGGGACTATCTGATGCTCACTTTTTTCCCCTGAATCACTAATCACTGGAGACAGTTTGAGACAACTGAGACCTGCCATCGTGTGTTTTTATTTTACTGTGTTAAAATATGGGAATCAACAAATTTGTATAAAGCACTATAGCCAAGTTTTAGCAATTCACATCCAGTGCTTTCACTGTGTTCACCTTTTGAATATCTGTTATACCCAGACAAGGTGATGACAACAAGAATAAAGGCATCTTTGGAGCTGAACTTTGTAGCATGTTCAGAGGTTAAAAAGTGTTCCTTTACATCACAGAAGAACAAATGCAAAAGTAATATTGATTTCATTCATTATTCCTTAGACAGAGGTGTAACAGGCACAGATTTGAGACATTACTAAAGTTTCTTTCAATGATTTACCTGGACAACAAAGATCAAGATTTTGCAGCACAGGGACTTAACTTTGGAGACAGGCAGTGAAAGGGAAAAAATACTTTGTTTTTCTGTTTCCTTGCATTTACAAGTATCAAATTACTTCTAATATAAATTTGAGAAAATGTGTTGTTTTTTTAGAAAAAGAGTTGCAAGCATGAAAAATGCTATGCCTCTGTTTTAGAATGTGCATCAGATGTAAGATAGTAAGGTAGTACCTTAGAAAGGTGAAAAGGACTGGCAAGTGAGTTTTGTAATTGGCATCATAATTTGGCTATTTCTTTAGCAAACCTAGTAGATGTGCAGAATTGGAGCTGGGTAGGAAAATATTCTCCCATGTTCAAAATAGGTTTCAAATACTGGACTGAACCATTTAAATATAAAAAAGTGGTTTGTGAACCAACAATCCAAAGAGTAATTATTCATCTCAAATGAAGATCTTTATTACATTTTGAAAATGTTGAATTTTGACATTTTCACCTCATTACTCACCTCATTTTCCAGATGGCCTAGGAATATGTTGAACAAGAGAGATCCATATGGGACACCATGATAATCTTCTCCCTTGTGCACAACCCATCATTTCTTTCCCTATGTTTGTTTCCTGTCTTTTAGCAAGTTACTAATCCACTAGTGGATCTTCTCTCTTGTCCTATTGCACCATGGCTTCTTTATGAGATTTTGGCTAGAAAACTTCTCTAATGCCTTTGGAAATCTGAATGCTCTAAGATTAAAGTGAAACTGTTTCTGTTTGGACACTCTCCCTCTGGTAATCCCTTCCAGAATAGCTGTAATGGGACCATTCACAGCTAGTGTCATTACTACTGCAAAACAATCAAATCCTGCCCATTTTTCTTTCCATACTGCAGTGGTGCCCTGGGACAAATCCTGCCACAGGCATAGCAAATATTTGCTCCTCACCAGAGACATTCTACCTTGTATCCACATAATACTCTCTGCTGCTGTTGATCAGACCCTGTTCCTATTTTCCCAGCACCTTTTATCATGGCTTACATCCTAAGCATTAATAAACCTTTACCAGCTGAACCAGCACAATTAAAATTCCTGAGTTTAGAACCTGAACCAAACTGAGTAGTCAGTGCTAGGTAAACATGTGTCTTTGCAACACCCTGTGTTCACATCCTTATGTAATTTGTAGCTGTATAAGATTTAAGTTGTAAATGAAGAGTGAAAATTGCATTTCTAGTAGGCAAGCCAGATTGCCTGTAGGCTTAGCAGAAGATGCATAGTAAAACAGGTCTCAATACCTTTCCAGTCTCATTTATGGTGTAGAGAAATCCACTTGACCCTTGCAATACCATGAGACAACAGTGATACCAACAGTGAATAGAGAAAGAAATCAAAAAAACTTACATAGAAGGTATATCTTTCTTCTCCAGGAAATTTCCTGCAAATAGTCTTGTATAATATGGAGAAACTACAGTGAACAACACCAATGAGGTATAGTTTAAAGCACTAGTATATTCTCAAGTGCCCTTTGATTCTGGTTAAAAGCTAGTATGCGGCATGTACACAACATCATGAAAACATTGCATTGTGACAGTTTATACAGACCATTTATAAAGACTGAATTATTCCCATATTTCAGTGCCATAGATTTCGAAACTTTCTTTTAAAAATAAGTCAAATAAACCTCAATTTTCTAAATTTATTTTTGGGAAATCATGCATTTTCTCCAAAGCAAACCACTTGCTTTTATTGTTATGAAAAAATCAGTTAGTTACTATTTTGCACGTTGTCATCACTCAGATTATTATTCCTACAGTATACAATGATCTCACTGATTATAAACGTATTCCATCTCCTGGATTTATAAATGAAAGATGTAGTTTTGCACAAGCTGACACCTCATGCCCTTTGCTGTCTCCAAGGGGATATTTGTAGCATCAAGTTAGTCACATGTGTAAGATTTCATAGAGTCAGGAGACAAAGGGAATGTAAAGAAAATATGACCCAGCAATTTTTTTGGAAGTTAATACTTTATCTAAAAAGCAGCAGTGTTCCCCCAAATTGAGGAATGTAATGTTTCTACCAGGGAGAGGCCTTCTGGTATTCTCCATTCTCTATTTTCTCTTCTTACCAAAACTGATGAAACCATTCTGTACAATAACATGTCTGCATAGCTCTGAGGCATAGAATGGAAGACAAAAATGAGAAGAAAGACAGGAACAGTACTGGCTGGTTTGCTGAGCATGGAAAATGCTGCACATACTTCCCATGAACATAATGATGCAGCTCCATCAGTCAATTAACCAGCCTCTTTGCCCATCTTGCTTCAATGGGGATGTGTTGCTAAATTCACTGAGCCACTCCATGTGTTTATAGAGTGGGTGTATAAATATATAGATTTATCTATATATGGATATATATAAACAGTCCTTAAAAAAAAAAAAAAAAAAAAAAAAGAAAACAAAGAAGGCAAGATATTTAAAATGTGCAAGTGGTAACATACAGCTAAATCTGTGGAATATTCTGTTACAGGGTAGTAGGAGAAATATTTTATGTAGAGTGCAACAAGGTGTGGATATTTCTGTGGTTAGCTTTGACAGCTGTAGATTTTCTAACATAAAACTGATAAGACTGCTAGTGTTCATATTCTGCTTTTTAAACTGGGAACCAACTGGGCAATGAAGAAATTTGCTTCTATGGTAAAGTATTGTCCTATTAAGGCTTATGAGTTGAGTGCTGAATGCCTTTAGCGTCCAGTGAAGCTGAGTACCTCACAGGCTTGCATCCCCTGCCAAATGCTTTGTGGATGTTAATCTCCCCATCTGTGAACTATCCAGTCTACCACAGCCGGAGGTGAGATACAGAAATCACTGTTAAACCATGGTCGTTTCCATATACTTGCACTGAAATGTGTGCCAGGAGACAAAGAGGATATAAGGAGGAAAGTGTAAATAAAGTGGGAGGAAAACTGTAAATTCATCATAAAGACAGTCTTAAACCATACTAAGTTATGAGCCCGTTTCTCCAAAGGAAACTTCTGGACAGGGATAGATATTTAAGGGATTTCTAATACCTATAATTTTTTTTTTTTCTCCTTATATTAATGTGATAAATTTACTGTACACTATTTTATTTTGCTCATTTGGAACTCTTGACAGTGATAGACTCTACTTACAAAATTTCTCCATTTACAAAAATAACCAATCTCAGACACACATGTAGACTTCTTCCTCTGGGTCCTGTTGATGTGGTTCAGTGGCATGGATGAGAGAGTCACTTTGGGGACAAGAGAAGAGAGTGCAGCAGAAGAGTATAAAGTCATCCTCAATTCAGAAAAGGTGTTCTACACCTGTAAGAATACCACCCAGAGGTAATCAGGGCTCTTACCGAAACACTGGAAGTGAAGAGTCAGAAAATGGAAATTATTTTATTTCTTAGTCAACTAATGTTTATTTTAAAATTGCAGGCTGTGTGAGGTGAGGCTTACCTTAAAGTTTTAACTGTGCCAGAAAGAAGCCACTAAAGTGACTATCAGCCACCAATTTTCAGGAGAATATTTCACAGATAAAATATTTTGATTTAAAATCATCATCAGCTGCCAACCTTTAAAGAGTATTGAATTTCATTCAGAGTGTCTTATGACACCACTGCAGGTATGCTAAAAGAGCCACTTGACCTTGGAGAAATTAATATATGAGTAAAGCATATGAATTCCACAGTTTGACTGGTAACTTTTGTATACTTCCGGCAGAAACCAGCTTTTACTTTTTTTCCATGTGGTAACCTCTCCTTTCACCCTCTCTTTTCCTCTGGTGCTTTAGAATTTGATATCTGTCCTCCTCTAGCTCAGTTTAATATTTTATTTGGGTGGTAAAAGGAAAATATACAGATTTTAAATAAGAAAAGCTGTCTACAGGCTTTAGACTTCCTTTGATTTCCAAACAGTACTGCATAAAGCAATGAAGCTTACTGAAAATATAAAACACCCTTTGCCTTGGACATATCACCTCCATTTAAAGTAGTTCTGCACCTGGCAATGAGGTCACAATTAAAAGCGTATTCAAACTGGCTTTTACAGAGTGCTGTCACAACTCAGTAATAATTCTCCCCAGTCAAGCAAATAAATTCATATGATGTTTCCTTTTTTTTTAAGTAGAAATTTTGAAATGGTGTAATAGGTTACGTTATTTAATCTCTCAGACTTGCAGCTCATTACCACCCAAAATATATTCATTGTTTTTCCATTATTTTTCCATTCCATTTATTGCACCTTCTGAGACTTAGGTAATAAACATGTCCCTCTAAGAATTTGTTGAATGCTTACCAGATATCACGTAAAGTTGCAGCTCTACCCTTTCTATCTCAGACGTCTGATCCAGACCTTTTGGAAGACAGTAGGAGGAAAACATACCTAGGGGTTTTAAAGGTGGGACACAGTAGAGGAAGGACCCTTAACCCTCTGACAAGACACTTTGAGCATAGCCATAGCTAAACAGTCTCATTTGTTTGGTATACTTAGAAGTATTGGACTACAGATCTCTCATCCTGAAGAACTGACCCCACACTGTGAAAGGGAGAACAGTGATGTACCACATCATTCCACAAAAAATTGGTCTCATAAGTGAAAACAAGCATCTCTGTCCTTTTGACAGGCTGGAGAGCCTTTGGATAATTATCAGTATCCTCCCATGAAAAATGGAAATATATGAACTGATGAATAAGGACATTTGCAGTAGAAGAATTTTAACAGGCTTTCTATTTCTTATCATCATATCAGATGATTCCTTTTCTTTACTGCAAACATGCATACATAATTTTTCACCTGACCAGCACATTTTCCTTTTCTAGCCTCTGGTAAACATAATTGTGAACCTATCAAATCCCTCTTCCTTTGTCTTTTATGGGGTTGCAGCAGTAGTTTGAGCAGCTCTGCACATTTTCAAATCAGTAAAAACAGCACTTATTCTAATGTAATAATCTTAGAAACTGCATTTATTTAAGCAGTTAATGACTCTTGCTACAGTAAGTTTTCATTAGCTAGTTTTTTATTTTCACTTTATTTTCAAGTCCCCTCTTGTGCAGGGAATAATGAAACTTGGTATCACGGCAGAAGTTTTTGCTTCACTTTCAAGCAGCAGCAGTTCTCTGAACCTCTGATTCGGTGGATCTTCTGCACCACACTCCATTTTCCATAATACCGTGAATACCTCTGATATTAGCTAGGCACATCCAACATAAAGAACCCAGTGGACTCACATAAAGTCACTCACTTTGCAGTTCTTTGGGAGATGTTCACATTCAAAAGCTTTGCCCATTGAAGCATGTCCTTTCCCTTCATCACAAATGTATTGCACTGCAAATAAAATTTGATCTTTTTGCTCTTTGTTACTCAAATTACTTTAGCTGTAATACTTAGAGATTTCAAGTGTCTTCTGCAAAGGCCGTTTTGGTGACCCCCCTTTTCAGCTGTCTTCTTATGCTTGTCAGTGGCAGGCTGTAAATCAGTCATATGACAGTTGTCTATGTCACCTTTCTTACCAACAATTTTAGATGACTTTTGTGCCATTGGTTTGAAGGTATGTTTATCACCAATAGGTAAAACAAGGAAATAAAATACAGCAAATATATAACTAGATAGATGTATCACCAAAGATACATCTTTTTATTATGAGATGTACAAGTCAGCTGACTGTGACTCTTCTGCATCTACATTACCCTCCCAATCCCTGGAAAAGGATTTCAACCAGTCTTTTTCTACATGACTGCAACAATTATATAATGTCACTTTCCACTTTCTATGCAAGTATATCTTTAGTTGCTACTTTTCTATATGAAACTCCATATACTTCAGGACATTCTGACAATTCAAAACAGGGCATTCTTCATTAACTACTCTCTGCACTGGAACTATCTTCCAAGCCAATTGGATTTTGTGTTTTTCAGAAATGTTTATGCATTTCTCTGTGCCTTTGTGAGGTTAGAAAGCCCAGCTAGCGTAGACTACAGGATATAACTATGTAACATTAAACATTTAAAAATATTTAGAATGGTTTGGGTTGGAAGGGACCATAAAGACCAACTAGTTCCAAAGCCCCTGCCATGGGCAGGGAGACCTTCCACTGAACCAGGTTGCTCAAAGCCCCGTCCAACGTGTCCTGGAATGCTTCCAAGGAGGACGCAGCCACCACTGCTCTGGGCAACCTGTACCAGTGCCTCACCAGCCTCACAGGGAAGAATTTCTTATATCTAATCTAAACCTACCTTCTTTCAGTTCAAAACAGTTACCATTCATCCTATCCCTAAACCCACTGATAAAGATCCCCTCCCCATCTTTCCTGTAGCCCCCTTTAAGCACTGGAAGGCTTCTAGAAGGTCTCCCCGGAGCCTTCTCTTCTCCAGGTTGAACCCCCCCAACTCTCTCAGCCTGGCCTCCCAGGGGAGCTGCTCCAGCCCCCCCAGCATCTTCGTGGCCTACTCTGGCCCCGCTCGAGCAGCTCCGTGTCCTTCTGCTGTTGGGGGCCCCCAAGCTGGCCCCAGCACTGCAGGTGGGGTCTCATGAGAGTGGAGTAGAGGGGGAGAACCCCCCTCCCTTGGACAGCTGGCCATCCTTCTCTTGATGCAGCCTAGGACACAGTTGGCTTTCTAGGCTGTGAGCTCACATTGCTGGGTCACAGTCAGTTTTCCATTCACTAACACCTCTAAGTCCACCTCCACAGGGCTGCTCTCAATCCACTCATCGTCCAGCCTGGATTTGTGCTTGGGATTGGCCTGACCCACGTGCAGGACCTTGCACTTGGCCTTGTTGAACTTCATGAGGTTTGCAGGGGCCCACCTCTCCAGCCTGTCTAGGTCCCTCTGGATAGCATCCCTGCCCTCCAGTGTGTTGAATGTGTCACATAGCTTGGTGTTGTCAATGAATATGCTGAGGGTGCACTCAATCCCACTGTCCATGTCTTTGACAAAGATGTTAAAGAGCACCGGTCCCAACACCAACCCCTGAGGAACGCCACTTGTCACTTCTCTCCACTTGGACATTCTGCCATTGACCACAACTCTTTGAGTATGACCATCCAGCCAACTCCTTCCTTGTGTGAGACATTGTCAAAAGCTTTGCATGAGTCCAGGTAGATGCTGTCAGTTGCTCTTCCTTTATCCATCAATGCTGTAACCCTGTTGTAGAAGGCCACCAACTTCATCAGGCACGATTTGCCCTTATGTTCACTGTCACCAATCACCTCCTTCCTTTCCATGTATCCTAGCATAATTTCCAGGAGGATCAACTCCATGATCTTTCCAGGCACAGAGGTGAGACTGACTGACCTGTAGTTCCACTGTTCCTCTTTATTTCCCTTTTTAAAAATAGGGGCTATATTTCCTCCTTTCCAGTCAGTGGGAACTTCCCTGGACTGGCATGACTTCTCAAATACGATGGATAGTGGCTTAGCCACTCCATCCGTCAGTTCCCTCAGGACCTGTGGATGCATCTGAGCATGTGCCATGGACTTGTGCACCTTCAGTTTCCTTAGGCGTTCCCTAACATTCATCTTCCTCTACAGTGGGCAGTTCTCCCATCTCCCGGTCCCTGCCTTTGCCTTCTACATCTTCTTTAGTTCCCAGATGTAACAGCAGGGTATTTTTTTTTAACAAAATAGGTAATGAACAGTACATATAATAAGAAATCAAAGCCTGTTTTCTGCAGTTATAGCCAGTAATCATATAAATGTATCTACTCTTGGAAAATATTATGTGAGATGCAGTGCAAGGCCTCACTTTCAATTTAAGCCATACTGTGTTTTCTCATTAAAACAAAGGGCAAGAAGTAGGTTCTGAACCAAAGACAGTGTTTCCCGAGTTCACCTCGCCTTTGGTGCCAGAATAGAACTTGTTATTAAACCACTGAGTGTCATTTCTGTTAACATGCCCAGCTGGGCCATGTCTTTTTAGACACTTATGCTATTTGCATCACCATGGCAGGACATATGAAAAAAGTCCTGGGGCCATGCAGCTGCCATTTCTTTAAACTACTGCCGCTCAAGCACACTTAAGAAGTTAAACAAAATGTGTTTTAATAACTTCCCCCTGTGTTCAGCTCAAGGAATGTAAGCTGAGACATTAGACTCAAGCGTAGAAGGCCCCTGTGTACCTGCTGAGATGGAAGCATTCGAAATGGAAGCAGCAAAGGAAGCACTGACTGCCTGGGCAAAGGGCAGCCGAGCTGTGGCTCCAGGGGAAAGTGTGCAGCCTGCACAGCCCGTGGCTCCTGTGCGCCAGCTGGGAGGACCTGCTCCCTGAAGGGCAGAAGAAAGGGTCATTGTTTTTCTTGGAGAGAAAATGTAATCTGTAGTGGGCTAGATGCTCTGAAGAAAACTGGTGTCTGAGGCACTAGAAATTTGTTACAAATCTGTACAATTCAGCATCTCACTCAGTGTGGGCTGGTGAATAAAGTTACCAGTAAGCCAAATTACAGCAGCATGGTTGGTACAAATCAATAGGATTGAACTATTGCTCTAATAGTTGTGAACACTTCAGTCATTTCTTATTATATAGAGAAAAAGTGTTTATATCATTGAAAAAAACCCATCTGTAGAAATAGTCACACATGACTGGGAGACATACGACCCATAATCTGTTCTAGTGTCTTGGCCAAAAGGCCAAGAATTGTTAAAGGAAAGGGAATTGAGCCCCAAAGCCTGGATCACTTCCCATTCATGAAGTTTGTTTTCCTTTCAGCTTTAGATGGAGAAACGATTCTTCAGTTCCTTCCCTGTGTCTGACTGCGCTGCCATGAACTGTTAAATGCCTCTCATATTTCACATCAGCAGTAGTTCCACTCCAGTAGTGGATGAAGTGATTCATCTGTGGAGCCTGTATATATGTTAAAGTTTGCCTAAGAGCTTAATGCTATTTTGGAGTTAAAAAGGCACTACATAAATGAAAATTGTCATTCCGTATTAATCAAAGTCAAAACGTTTCTTTAGTTGCTTTATTCTCAGTGGAGGAAAACAGAAAGTCAAACAGTGAAACCTTTGAATAGTGTCCTTTCTGAGTCAAAATAATAGTGGCTGTGTCAAGGTGTTCTTTTTTTCTTTTTGTCTCTTTTCTTCACATTTCAATGTACCATCCCATAATAGCATCATCACTGCCTGTGTCATTAAATTAGCTTGAGTCAAAACCAGGCAATCAGTAAAGGATGGTTCCCTCCCCCTTCCTAGTACATTAAGAAAAAACATTAGGAAAAAAAAAAATTGCTGATTGTATTAAAAAATAAAAATGAAAATCATTTTAGTTTGTAGTATAGATTAACTAAGATAGTAACAGGGTTATAAGCTTAAATTGTCCCTAGTATGAAATGGGAGAAAAGAAGCTTTTGATACTTCAAATTAACAAAGCAGAGAGATGTATTTTTCCTTTTTTTAAGGCACTAGACTGGAGACTTTTCCTCCTTTTCCTTTTCCTTTTCCTTTTCCTTTTCCTTTTCCTTTTCCTTTTCCTTTTCCTTTTCCTTTCATTTTCATTTTTTCCTCTTCCTCTTCCTCTTCCTTTTCCTTTTCCTTTTTCTTTCCCTTTTCCCTTTTCCCTTTTAATGTCAACACAGGACAAAATGTTGTATCTTGGGTGTTGTTATAGTATTTGCAGTATATCTTGTAGTATGTGAAGAATATCTCATTATTCAGGTTAAAGAAGACCACACAAGCCAAGAAATGAATTCATGGCTTCCATGGACTACCTCACGCCCCATGATAAACTCACCTCAGAGATCAAAATATTCATTAACAGCAAAGAAGTAAATGCTTTTTATTGTTATTATTCAAACATACATCAGAAAAGAGGTCAGGTTTATAATTTATCCAAGCTAATAAAAGAAAATTAGTCCCAGAGGAAGAATAGGAAAAGAGAAGGAAATCAGGTGAGTGCTCTGGCTCCTGCTGCCCTGGTAAATGACACACGGAGCTGCAGCAGTGAGGCACTGGGCTCCACACTGGATAGGCCAAAATTGTTGATGAAGGATGCTGACTAACCTGCTGAAAGAAATATTTTTGCCCTACCTTTCTGCTCCACAGTTGCACTTCTGCTGCTTGCTCTGTATGATTTGAGCAGTTCTGCAATGTCACAGTCAGCCACACTAAGCAGGAGAAGCCAAGGCTTCCCCCTTTTCTGGAAACAACCTAAGCTTAACCAGTCTCACTCAGCCTCAGCAAAGATTTCTAGATGTTCCTGCAATGAAAACAAATAAAATGTTTGCATTTATTCAGTAGGAAAGAGTGCCTATAAATGTTTGGTCTGGCTTCCTGGGTAATACAGTCATTCAATAAATTCTGCACTGTTCCCTTAGATACTTCAGATATTTTCAGTGATGCCACATGACAGCATATGTTCATCCAGCTGTGGATACCAGTTTCAGTGGGATCAGGGAATTTACAAGAATATTTTGGAATATCTGTTTTTTAAGCACCTACCTGAGGATATTCTCAGGAGTATTTTCTGTGGTCCTGCAGTATTTCAGAAAACTTGGGACTTATCTTTATGCAAATGAGTATCTTTGGCTTATTGGCTGAACTTTCAAATGATTGGTTGTTTTTCTTTTTCTAAAAGGAAATTCAGTCAGGTGCTTCCAGAATTCTATATTAACGCATTTTATGTTGACTTCAAGACAGCAATAATTTCAATACTTGTTAATATTGATAGTTTTGTTCCTTCTGGTATCATCTTTCTATAACAACCACTACCAGCACAGTTCAACTATAGGTAGGAGAAGTGTCCATTATTTACTTGAAATAAAACACCTTTAGAAGACCGAACTTACAAAAACTGTACATGATTTTATTAAAATAAAGGACATTGTTATACATGTTTGTTCAATATTTAGATTCATTCAATTTCATCAAAAGAAGAACTCTGTTGGTCTGTGAAACTAATATATACCACACACAATTAATTATAAAACTTTCCCCTGTTTTATTCAATTCAGAGAAAAATTAATTTCAGGGACAAAGTATTAAACCTAATGTTATTGATCAGCAGATGTATTTTCCTTCTTGGTTTTGGTTTAGAAACTGGTTTTGATTTAGGTATATTAAAAAAAGAAGAAAACACATCTTTTTCCTCTTTATTGTTCCAGTAAAATCACCATACCTGAATATGACATTGCATACTACTGTAGGACAAATTGTAGCTGTGACAAAACCATATGACTGCAGTGACAACTCTTCATAGGAATGGAAATTTTTTTAGATAAAAGGAGGTTGAAGAAATGGTATAATATACAGCTATAGTATACTATACAAAATGTATTCCTGTAATATAAAACAAAGGATAGAAATTAGTGAACAATGGACAGTAGGAATATGAAATACAAAAACTGGAGAGACTGTTTCACCTTTTTCATTTAATTGCATTATATTTTTAATCCCTTCATCCTCTGTTATATTTCTGTTATTTTTATGGTTTAATCTCTCTCTCTATAGTAATTAATGGCTGATATTATTGAACTAGAGTATTTAACAAAAAACCCCATAGGTTTATTATTTAAAATGTGCTCATAAGAGAAAACAATTAGTTTTTTTATGAAACAAATTCAAAAGCTTCTGGTTTTGGTGTTTATGGATATATAGATGTTCGCACTTGGAAAGAGATTTAGCAGTTAGAAAAACTATGCAAAAAATTCATTATCAGCTAAATCCATGTTATTGAAAATAATTATATTTTAATTGTACTCTCCTTGGTGAAGTAATTTTTTATTTGCAGAAAATAAATTATATTCTTTGAAGTATAATCTTTAGATATCCAGTATTGGTACTGGTGCAAAACAAGTTTTTGACATGTTATGGTAGTCTTTGGGGCAACATTTTTTGATACAAATGTCTTTCCACAGTTTGTGTGACATTAGTAATAAACTCATGGAGCTTAACTAAATTTTGAAATCATAGCAGATACTATTCTATACACCATGTTGCGCTAGCCTGTCATTTGCACTGGATGAAAGATAACTCCTTGTTTTGGTACTGAAGACCTCTGAAAATTAGCTGAATTACACCTTTGGAAATGAAGAGCCTGTGCTGGCATTTTTGGACTAATTACAGCAACATATTTCTATTAAGGAGAATTAAGGTACAGCAGAATACAGTAAAAATGGAATTAGATTTGGAAATGTCTTGGGGCTTCAGGGAGGGAAGGGCTGGAGGCGGTGACACATCAAGTCCTCCTGTACCAGACATCTGAATCGTACTTTGTCTTTGCCAATAAATGTCTGAGCTATGTTTGGCTCTCTGTGGGAGAAAGGTATGAAACACACATGGTAGTTCTCTGTAGCAGCGAACCTCTTCTGCCACATGCTCTTATGTGGTGTTGTAGCACTATGCATTAAAGTGATATTTGATGAACTCATTAGGACTGAATTCAACTTCTAGAGCCTGTACTGTAGAAGCAGTGAATGCCTCAGAGTACAAGCATTTTGTTTGAGTGAATTATAGAGGATTTTTCAGGGAACAGAACAAAGTCAGAAATGCTTTCATCAGAAAAACCTCTGGTGACAAATATTCTCTTCCTCTGAAATACTAGGCTTTGGTTAGGGAGAACTAATGGATTAATTTGGAAGGGCTTTCCTTCCTTCTGCTTTTGGACTGCTGTGTAAAACCTCCAGCACAGTAATCAGTGATGAGTGCTAGCACTGAGACTGCGCAGCTCATCACCACGGGTTCGATTTTTGTGCACTCAGGTGACAACATAAACTTGAGTGGGGTTCCGTTAATACAGAAGTCCTTCTTGAATGCATATTATATTTTCCATGAGCCAAGCATAGTAATTACCATACCATCTAAAGAGCCAATGTTTCTCAATGAATATTTTTATATTTAGAAACAGGACTTCCTCACATACTTCTCTGCATTAATGCTTGATTACAAATTTCTTTGGTATGCCTTTAGATTTCCAATGATACATTAAAACACATTTTGGATATTTTAGTGTGAAGATTAATTCTAAAGATTTTTTTATTATTATTTTTGAGATAGATTTCAATGTTTTCTTTTACTAGAGGCTATCATGTTTTATTTTTAAAGTGCAGAGTCCATAAGATCATGTTGGTGATTCAGGTCAAGAATAATTAATACTGCTGTTATTTCTAGAAAGAATATTATTAAGTAACTTTCCTATCTACTTTTTTTTTTTTTTTTTAATTAGGAAACTTTTTTTCTATACATGAATACTGTGTTTCATGCTGCTGCACCTGTAAGTAGAATGACATCTGGTGTCTATGAATGATAGCCAAGACTAAGCTCTTCCTAATGGCTCCTGATGATGATGATTAATTTTCTTTTGTTTTATTCCCACCTCCTCTCTTTGTGTTATGCTTTTATAAAAGAAAAAATGAGATGAATCCTTAGGGGTGAGAAAGCTAGGGCAGAGTTGCTTTCAGAGGGAGAAAACAAGTGAGTTAGAGTGGGAATCTAGAAGCACGAAGGAGATAATCAGACTGTGGAGATGAGGGAGATCCCTTGAATGTCCTGGGAAATTTCTGAAGGGGTAGGCTCAGGACTTCAATGTATACCTGTTGAACTGGTGAAATTGAAGCCAGGAGCAGACAGATAGAAAACAATACATAAATTAATTTTAAATTTCTATCTTACCTTTTCCAATTGCTTTGAGTTTTGTGTATTTTAAAAGTTGGAGGGGTTAATGTTATTTATTAATTTCTTAAGTCTTTATCTGTCTATTAGGAGCAGAACTTTGGGTCTTTTGGGGTAGTTCATATGAAGACGAAGTCAGCGCAGATCAAACTCAAATATCTGTTCAGCTTCAGGTCTCATGATGCTCAATTAATACCTCAAGCAACTGCTTAGGCTCCTGCTGAAAGATATCATTATGTTTCGGGATGAATTCAAACATTGCAGGGATTCTGTTTTGTTGGCAAGTGGAGCTAACATTGCCTTTTCAATTTGAACAATATCACAGTGTGTACTTGTGTAGGCTGGATTGACATGGTATTCTTAATGCTAAAATAATAAGAAGTGCAAAGTCATCCTGTAGGAAATTCAGTCAGAAGATAGATAAGCACTATTCAACTATTTCCGAGGTTTTAAAGTAGTACCCAATCTACTTGTGTCATAGTGCAATAAAGAGGAGGATTCTCAATGAATGGACATTAGTCTCATTATTTAGACTAGTTATCTTTTTCTGCATATACTTCTCCTGGTTGCCAGACAACAAACTAATTTTTCACAAGAATCATTGATGGTAGTAAGCTTTTATTTCAACATCAGGACCTGTACTAGCTCCTTTTCACTTTTTAAAGTAATTTTTGTTTTGATAAATTAATAAACACTAGTCCCCCAGTAGTTAATTTTCATCTCTTTGAGGGAGGTATTGCAGATAACTGCAGCTTAGCAGGTTCTCTCTCTCCTTTTCTGTGTCTGTAATGACACAGTGGTACTTTCCAGTGCTTATCATGAAAAGTTTTAATTTTTTCTATGAATACAAGATCTGTGGATATTTATTGCTGTTAAATAGTTTTTGGAGGACATTCCTCTCTTTTTGCTTTCTGCCTGCATGAACTGTAAATATACTTAGCAGAGCTGAAGCTCTCTAGATCCCTTGTTTTCCCTAAGTATTTATTTATTTACAGCAGCTGATCTACTTTTAGAACATACTTTTCATTTTTATAACTTAATCTGATAGTTATATAGTTTCACAAACACTTCCAATGATTTTGCTGATCACTCTTCATAACAAATAATTATTCTTTTTCATGGACTCATTTGGAAAGAATTTCTTACTTTCTATACATTTTTCACTGGATAATAATTTCAATTATTAAGATAATGTCTCTGGCTACAGCAAGTAGGACCACTGAATTCTTTTGATTCATCATATGACTGGAAATTTGTCTGGAAAAAATGCTTTTCTTCACAGCCTTGCAATAATTCAGGAAATTAAAGCAGATAAAACTGTTATCTCCATTCTTGATGTTTTTCACCACTCATCTGGATAAAGCTCTGAATAGCCTGGTCTGACCCCAGGGCTGCCCCTGTTTTGGGCAGGAGTTTGGACTAGAGATATCCTGAGGTCCCTTATAGCCTGTGATCCTATCATCCTACCAACACAGTCAGCATCTGTTCATAAAAAAATATTGTGGGTTTATTTTTTATTTTTTTTATTTTTTGTTAATACACTATCTTCTCAGAAAATTAAAAAAGAAATCATAAACACTTAGCAAGAGTTTAACACTTTATGTTAGTTTTCAGTAGTGAAGTCTCTGAATATTTTCACATTTATTTAATATTGCCAATTATTTCTATTTTTTTTTTTTTTTTGTAGGTATATACTTTCTTTCCAATTTTTGTAGACTGCACATCAGGTCCTTAATTTTTCTCAGGTATTTTCTTCAGTCTTTCATTCATGGACTATCCGCAGTGCTGGTCACACCTCTATAGAAGGAGGGAAGCCTCTCTGATTCACCTATATGTAATGAATTTTGCATTAAGCTTTCATGACAAATATGTTAGCAGGTGCATAGTTTGTTGCTGACCTTCCATTAGGTCTTCATATTCAAAATGGTGTCCAAGTCTTGAAAAATCTTTCAACTGGAAAAAATTTACATTACACAGAGAAATGAAAACTGACTTAATTGCAAAAATAAAATATTGATTGCAAATATCACTGTAAAGGCAGTGTTGTCATGTACCAACACTGTATTCGTTTAGAGGTTTTGTCATCAGAAGATGGCTTGAAGTGTCCCAGAGTCTTGGACAGGGTAGTCTCAGGTAGTCTCTGAAGCTTGGGTAAGCTAGTCAGGATTTTCCTTTCATAGCTTGTCCACCTACAGCTGATTGTTTGGAGGTAGGATTCAGAATTTAAGTGTAAAATAGCTTTTGCTTTACAAGGTTCAGAAGTTTTATAATGTGGTTATCAATTACTTTTTAAATGTTTGTATTTTGGTTTTTTGTTTTGTTTTTGTTTTTTTTTTTTTCCATTAATAGAATTTATTTTAAAAATTTAGTTCTTGTGTTTTATGCTTAGTATTTTGGATATATCTTTTTCCATCTGGGGTTCTGAGTGTCTGGTTCCTCAAATTCTCTAGTTTCCCTCTTATGGTTGCTTGGTAAGGGTCTGAGCACCTGGCAGCCATGTGGCGTCCTGCTGTTAGAAATGCTTTTGTATCCTGGTTTGAAAAGTGTAACTTTCAGTATCATTAAATATACATGCCATTTATCTGCATGAAATTTTAAAGAAATCTACCATTTGAGAAACATATACTTATCTCCTGTGACACTGCCATTTCAAGATAGTCATTAAGAGGAGATATACCTCTGGGAGAAATTGCATTTTCTCAGCTGTGTCTACCATCTTTGATGCTCAAGCCATGACCAGTGTGTAATTCAGAGTCAGAAAACAAGTTCTATCAGACGATGATTTACTTCCCAGCACCTACCTTAGTAAGACTGCTGTGGCTTTGTGTTTGAACATGTCTACATTTCACAACTGGAATATGGAGGAAAGACAACTATTTATTTACACCTAGCTAAAAAAAGTGGAACTCAGATTTACAGTATGAAAGGCTCGAACTTGGGAAAAGTCACATGTTGAGTTCCTCAGTTTGGGATGTGACTCAAATAGAATTACACTTATGTTCTCAAGCTTCTGCTGTTTGTGGTTTGTTGTGGAAAAAAGACTTCAGCAAATAGACAAGCATTACAATAGCATCAGGCTTACACAGGATGTATTACATTTTCATAAATAAGATAATATTTAAAACACTTGTAGCTAAGTGCCATTGTATAAAAAGTACCAAAGATCACTTAAAATGGATGAACCTGCAACCATCATGTCCTAAATATTCTAAAAATCCACTGTGGTCTAGAGTGTAGTTATATACACTATGAATGTATCTTGCTGCTTCATTTCCAAAGGGACAAATATACCATCTAATACTTTGTTAAAAGTCAGACATCCAGAAAGAAATAGAATGACTCTAAGTCATTTCTTAGAATTGTTTAAAAACCCCTGTGCACAGATTTAAAGTGTTTCATTAAGGTATCATTCGAGCATACATTTCCCATTTGAATGGTTTCAGAGTTTATTAATTACAACACATTTATTTTTTAAACAAAATTAATAAATATTATTTCAGAAAATATTTTTTGAGCCATAAGGTGATTAGGTAACTGTTGTTATAATAATAAGCTTACAAAAAATCCAAACTTTATAATGTAATATATAACATAAGTGAAGTTATGAGATAGATTAAATGAAAGACAACAAGAGACAAATAAAAGACGGATAAATCCAAGACAATGGGGCACCAAAGTCTGGATCATTGTCTTCAATGTAGCTGTCTGAAGAAGTTCATGCCACCATGAAAAATAGAAAACAGAAAAATAGTCAGTCCACTTTTATGAAACAGCTGAGGCTGTTAGTGAGAAACCATTTTCCTTGTTTCCCACAAGTCAAAGTGGAAACAATTATCTCAATTAATAGTCCTTTAGACTTGAATGTCCATACAATTATTGTTACTCTCTTTTTGCTTTTGATGATGAGCTGAGAAATCAGTCTCGTCTATCACCTAAAACAGGTGATACTGTTCACAAATGTGACTGTATGATTTAAGTAATTAAGGCTAGCTAGATACTTGCCAGCTGGACTTGCAAGAACAACCATTTCAGAACATGAAGCACAACATTATGTGTAATATATGTAAATTGCTGTTAGATAGTAAGTCTGACTAGGTTTTCACATAAAAAAAAAACGATTCCAAGTAGAACTAAGGTGGTTAAGTTGATGAAAGCTGAAGTAGCAACCATTAGGAGGGCTGGGCTCGTAGTTTTTAGCTGATCTCTGCTTCTTAATATGCTTCTAGTTAGTACTTTAACCATCATCCATCACTCTGATACAGCAGGTAAATACCTGTTTTATTACCTCTGAAATTAAAGAATTGTAACTTTGGATCCATATTTTACCAAAGCAGCAGATTGCATGTTCAGGATTTTTTTTTTTACCGTCAATTTTATATACTTTCTAGTATCTGGGGATTTAATATAATGAGTTTGAGAATCTGTTATTATAAATACAACAAATTATCCATGGGATAATGGATGGAAAGTGACCAGCACATAAATCTGTAACATTCACTCATGGTTAGTAGTAACAGAAGAATGGCAAGGCTGATTTATTACTTGCTAGTGTATCTATTCCTATTCGTGACTTTTAAAATTATATTACATAGAAAAATTTAATTTAAGTTATTAAAATGAGAAAACTATTTTCTGTTTTCTATTCTATAACAACCAAGTTTTCCATTTTCTCATAAATTTAAGAGTAAGCATAACATTCATCAAAGTGTAAAGAACAATGGTAGACATATTACAGTTTGTTTTAAATCTCATATTTCATCAATAGAAAGGATACTATGTGTCAGAGAGTCCAAGAAGTCTGAGCTTTAGAAAGACTACCATTGAAAGAAATACTTTCATAAATATCTGAAAATGCTCATACAGCAAAACAGATTAAATAATTTTAGATGTCAAAATAATACATATAATATTCGTGTAATGGTTTTATTTCCTGTTTGAGCCATGCCTCTTCAGTACATTGGAGAAGTCTCCTTGTGATAAATTGCAGAACCTCTGCCTCTACTGTGCTTTAAATTCTCCCCAAAAGGAAGAAAAACAGTGTTTACTGCTGGTCACAGTCCTGTAAGTAACCATACCTGAGAGGGAACAAGATATCAGAAAAAAAAAAAAGATCAACTTTTAGTCTTACTCTCCTACTGTTGACAGCTTTTTCTAGTTATGGAAACATATTGATTGCTAGCCAGAAGCTAGAAACCAGTGATCTGCAGCATAGAATGACAAACATCATTAGAAAATTGATGAGACTTGGGATATTCCCTCATCAGTGGTTAGAAATTACTGGGGGATTGTTGCCTCTTTTCCTGAGTAGCTCTGTGTCCTGACTCACCCTTCTGTTACTGGCTTCCACAAGTTATATACAAGTGCAGTAACTGTGGTATATACACTACACTTTCAAATAGAAGTGGAAAAGCCACAGGATGAGGAGACATAGCTATCTGAAGTTACCAGATCCTATACTGACAGCTGGATACATTACCTGTAGTTATAGAGAAGACAGAGCCAGGTAGAGGCATGTCAAAATGTCACGAGGAAAAAAGGATAAGAGTTTGCATGAAGAGAAATTTCAATTGGCCTTAGAATAAAAAAAAATACAATTAAAGTGTTTAAAAAACAGAATATGTTGCCTACAAAATGAAAATATTAATATCTCCCTTTCTGAGGATATTTGAAATTTGACTGGATAAAGTGTTCAAAACTCAACTGAAAAACTCCTGAGCAGCCTGAGCTAATTGCACCTGCTTTCAGTAGGGCTTTGGATTAAATGACCCTGGATATTCCTCTTGATCTAAATTACCCTGTGAATCTACAAAATAATACAGGCACTTAAGATTCTTCTTACAAAAAACCACACATGGTATTATAATGATTCTTTCTTCGATGCTCAAACATGATCCAGATCTGGAGAAGGAAAGACACATGCAACAAAATATTTCTAAACCTACTAAAATAACTTTTCTATCAGACTATCTAAAAAAGATTTTAGAAAAAAAAAGGGGTTAGAAATGGGTTTCTCCTTCCTTAATGTTTCTTTATTCACTGACACTTTATTTTATTGATTTCTAGCCTTCCAGTAATTTGAATGATTTTTTCAGCGGGCCAATATGACATCTCACTCCAAACAGCAATTTTATTTTACTCAGGAAAGAGAAATCTAATTAGCAGTTAGATCAGCTTTCAAAGCCTAAAGTAAACGATACCCCATTTTAAGGTTTAGGTTCTCAGACAATGCCCAGCTGTAATTTATTGTCCATGGTTAAACTTCAGTCAAGACTTAGGTAATATTTTGCCACTTCAAGAATTTTCAGCTCAACTTAGGTGTTGGAGCCTTTGTTCCTACAGAGGGGACGTTTCTGCTGAGTCAGGGACATAAATCAGACTTTAAATTCAGAACATTCTCAGGACTGCCTGTCCTCCTGAAAAGATTTATTAGCTTTTAGTACTACCACACAGTTAGCCAAACTGCATTGGCAGTTACTTGAGGAAGTGCAACTCTGACGGACAGCCTGCATAGAAGAAAAATAATGGAAAATTTGATTAATTCAGGTAAGATAAGTGATCTTAACAGATGAAGCAAGATTGTAACAAGTGATCAAAAGGGTATGTTAGCTCATACCTGAAGGAATATGCTAAAACAATTTGCTATATTTTTTGGAAATAAGTGTTCCCAAGGTGTCTGTCCCTTTACAATGAATGGGAGATCAGGGTGGTTTCCTTACAGATACCGTTTTAGCATAACAGAAGGTGAGAATTTGAAACCAGCAAGTAGTTTCTCTTGAATCAATTTCTATTTTTTATCTTATTTATGGTTACATGTTTCCTATAGTTTAACCTTCTAAAATGCCTTTTGTTATCTACCAAAAAAATGCTGGTGATAAGGCTATCTTCTACATTCAAAGAAAAAAATATTCTTCAGAGAGAGGTAAGGAGAAATAGTTCATACAGGCAGGCAAGAAGGGGAAGAAAGTAATGTGGGTTGACAACAGTAATGCAGGAACATGGAAGGCTGCATGATTGATCCATAGCATTTCTTATCTGACAACATTAAGGTTTTGACCAGAGTACAGAGGGCATAACTCTGAGAGCTGCATAAAAACTGCAGATATTTTGAGAAGGAACATTTACCCAGATTATGGATATTTATTTATTCATACATATTCAAATTGATATATTTAAGCAATCACTGTAATGTGCTAGTATGCACAAAATATAGATACTTAAAGGCTGCCCATGCTTTTAGGAAAACACCAGCATGTTCTGCAACACACTTTATTTCATAAATTGTCAGTGTCCAGCAGTGAGAATATCAGTCACTTGCTCTATGAAAAATCTAGAATGCACTAGTCAAACAGGTTACCCAGCATGATACTCTAGTTTTTAGTGCAAGAAAACAGATCACAAATTTTTGCCTGTCATATTTGTTGTCATATCTAAGTTTTGAAATTCCTTTTTTCTTAAGACAAAACTCTTGCATGTTAGTGAGAAGCAAATTTTTTGACCTGAAGCAAGACATAATAATCAAACTGGACTCATATCCACAGTTTTGAAGTTGTGTTGCATTACTCGAATTGTATTTTTTCTGTTGCAGTTTTTAAATGACCTATAGCTACCAGCATTTGCATCACTGCAGAAACTAATATACCCTCTCTGTGCATGATCAGTGCTTCCTACAGCAGAACACAGTCTGAGAGTGCTTAGTGCCTGAATGGGTAACAGCAAAAAGGGAGCCGGAAGACGACACATTTATCACCCCTGATTCTTAGATGGCACAGAGGTATTTATCAAAGGTCATATAAAAGCTCCCTGGGGGACGAAAAAACTGAACTCATTTAGGCCATATGCTGAATTTAATGCTTTGCCAACACAATACCTTTTCCTCAATTCAGTAAGGAAAATTATAACCTTTAAACCAGTGACATGAATATACACTGGAGTGGGAACCATATAAACATCTCCAAGCATTATGTATATTTCTGTTAGAAATGGTGTAGTGACTCACATGCAATCATCTGTTTTAAATGTTTATTTGAAGATTATGTAAACAGCCTGTTTATATTTACGAAATGCTCTATAGTTATGCAAGACATGAAAGCAGTTTTATTTGAAGGACAGGTTTGCATCATTGCTTACTAGGAAAAAATTCTTGAATATTTGGACGCTCTTTTGTGTCATCAGCTATTTGGGGAAAATGGTTAATTTGGAGCAATAAGGTAACAGTGAATGGATATAAATTTGTACATGTAGGAATGCTGACCAAAATTTAGCTCAGTAAGAATTACTAAATAAAATTCTGGTACTACAAATTGCATGCAACTGGTTCACTTCCAACATAGAGATTAAGAAAATAATTTTTTGCCACAGTAAGAATTCAAAAAGTCTGTGCTAAATTATCATCAAAATCAACAATTCAAGTCTTCAGGTAACTTGCAAGAAAGTGGCATGACTTCACACAAATATGCAATTAAAATAAAGATAAAAGAGAGAAATCATTCTTATTGGTGTCATTTTTGTTTCATTAGAATAGTTAGTTTTCAAGGATAATGAAGGATAGATATGCTCTCCTAATAGTCTTGGATTATACACCCAAAAAGACACGCAGAAAATGAGTCACAAATCTTTGTCAGATAGCTGGAGTTTAAACCATGAATCCACAAGGTTATAAAATAATCTCAGAAAAATATTTATAAACAATCCTTCAGGACACAACTTATCTTTAAAAATCATTGATGCAGCTGAATTTCCAAAACACTAATGATACCCTCAAAATTGACACGGAAAGTCTGTAATTTTCACAGAAAGCTTCCTAAAATGAATAGATTTAATTATTTTCATTTCAACAGCTCTTTTAGTTTAATATTGGGCCATAAAAAAAAAATCAAAATAAGTAAGTTTTTAAAAAGGCAGGGTTTGGTTTAGGTTTCTGTTTGAGATCATGATAAGGGACAAATACATTCAGGAGTAAATCATGAGCTTGCAGAGGGTATGATGACTTGGAAGTTACCTGTGCTATAGCATAAATATATATTCATCCACTATAAATAAAAACATCTAGGAATCTTTGGCAACAGGCTGGCCGACATGGTGAGGTAGGATTTAAACTGAGGGACTTGGGAGGCGGTGTCCAAAGTGGTAACACTCATGCCGTTGTGACCAACTGGGAAATAAAGCAGGCCAACCGGAGCAGTGACAAATGTTCCTCAGCTGCCTCCCAAGATGACAACTGGAAGACCAACCACCTCAAGTGTATGTATACCAACACATGCAGCCTGGAGAACAAACAGGAGGAACTGGAACTCCATGTCCAATCATAAAATTATAATATCATAAGAATGACTGAAACATGGTGCCACAACTCACATGACTGGAGGATCACAATGGATGACTATAAATTGTTTTGTAGTGACAGGCAGGGAAGAAGAGGTGGAGGAGTCACACTATCTTAAGGAGAACCTTGAATGCATAGAAGTCAAATACAGTGATTGTGGAAGCCCTATCATATGCCTCTAAGTCAAGATCAGGGGGGTTGTCTCCAAGGCAGATCTTATGGTAGGCGTTTGCTACTGACCTCCAAACCAAGACGTTAAGGCCAACAAAGCAACCTTTAGGTCACTTAAGCAAACTTAGGTTCAACAGAACTTGGTTCTTATGGGTGACTTCAACTAGGCAGACATTTGTTGGCAGCACAATACAGCAGCTCACATGTCAACTGTCAAGTTCCTGGAATGCATGGAGGACTGCTTCCTCATACAAATGTCAGATGTGCCGAACAGGAATGAGGATCTGCTAGATTTGATACGCACAAACCAAGGAAACCTGTTTTGCAATATCTCGGTTGGTGATAGTCCTGGCTGCAGTGATCACAGTATTGTGGAGTTTGAGATCCTGCTGAGCATGCTTCGGGTCAGTATTAAAACAAAAGTTTTAGGTTTTAGAAGAGTGAAATTCAGCTCACTCAGAGCTCATTTAGGAGGGATTCCATGGGAAGCTTCCATGGAGGATAAAGGAACCAACAAGTGCTGGGAGTTTTTCAAGGATGCTCTCCTGGCAGCACAGAATCAGTTCATCCCCTTTAAAGGTAAGGGAAGCAAGTGGAGCCAGAGACCCCCCTGGCTTAACTGTGAGCTTCTGAGTCTGCTCAAAACCAAAAGGGAAATGAACCAGAGATGGAAAAGTGGACAAATACCTGTTGAGAACTACAAGGGTATTGCCAGGGTGTGCAGAGATGCAGTTAGAAAAGGAAAAGCTCAGCTTAAATTGAAATTGGCCAGAGATGTCAAAAATTACAAGAAAGGTATCTTCAGGTATGTAAACAACAAGCAGAAATGGAAGGAAAATACAGGCCCGCTGTTAAACAGGAGAGGTGAAATAAGATCTTTTTTTTGTCTAGGTGTAGTTATGAACTGACATTGCTTAAGCCCCTTGACTGGGAATGAAACAGTGCTGAAATCACTGAAATATTTGGAGTTTATCTGGTACTCAGAAATGATTTGCACTGAGGTGTTTATAATCTCTTGTCAAGTTTTACTTGTGGGTGGAAAGTAGCTGAGAGCAGGTCTTAGTCAGAGGATGCTTGTAAATGGTGCCGTAGATAGGTTTGTCCCATTCTCCAGCTTCACTGTCTAGCCATGCATCTGATGCCAGCAGAACTATGTCCAGACTGGGAATAGTAACCCTCGGTTATGTTATACTTTTTGGTACAATCGCATATGTTCTGTTGTCCCAGAGACTAATGGATATTGCTGATACATCTGAAGCACCTAATCCTGCTTTGGAAAATCATTGGCAATGAGTTCCTAATTAGTGTCTGACCAAGCTGTAACTTAGGCAATGATCATTTTATGGATAAATTTTGACATATCTTCAAAGCTGCTGAGGATGTCATAGGGTTGGGTACATCAGTACGTTGGGTACCATCAGCAGTCACATAGTTTGTGCCAGATGGATCTTTCCAGATTGAAAAATGTCCAAATGATAATGAATTGGAGACAGCAGATTTAATTCACTTCAAGAAGATGAAAAAATGGTTGATGGGATGGACAAGGTTTATTTTTATTAAATAATTCTTTCTTGCCTTCTCTGTTAGAAAAAACTTGTTTGAATGGCTGGGAAACAGATTAAGTAAAAGTTAAAGGGTCTTTTGGTTGTGCTTAATTTTTGAATGCATTTTTATAGGTTTTGGAGCTCTGTTCAGACACAGAGTTATCTGCTGACAATCTAGTAAAAATTTACACTGCTGCAATCTCAGAACTCAATTATTGTAATCATTTTATGCTCGATTATTGTAGAGGCTAGTCCACTGAGTTAGAGTTAGTGCCAAAGACAACAATATGATTACATGCTTTTGCATTATTACAGTTAAATCCAGCCTGGTTCTTGTCCTTCACATTTGACACTTACTCAGTTTAAATTGCTATACTTGATTCTAAAAAATATAGAATGTTTTGGCTAGACCCTTTTTGTGTCTCCACCTGGTGCCCCTATATCAACAGCTGAACATCAGTGCTTGGTAAACTCACTTTTTCAGAAAAAGATGTCCCTTGACATCTAAAAAATTTTCATATTGCCATACTTCTAAAGAATATCCAACATGATTTTTCCAACTCACCACCTCATTAATTTTATAGCCTGTTTGTTTTCTTTCTTATTTCTTTAAAGTTTTGATGACTTTAGAGTGTGATATTTATCAAATAATTTTGTGTTTGGCTTTTGTTATTCAGCATCTCAAATACAATTACGCTAAGAGGGAGAAATATTTGTTCAGGCTCATTTTATGTCTATTTTATAGTGGCTATTTTATATTACTGTTCAGGCTGAAGCTGTGACTTTAACAACAAATTATTTCAAAATGAAAAAAAAAAATCCTGTAAAAGCAACAGTGTTTTCAAGAATACCACATCTTTCTCCATTAAACCATGTCAAGCTTACCACTTTCTATTCTTGTTCTAGTGTCACTGAATTAACATTCTTTACACAGTATGATCTCAAAATCAAACAGTTGTTAAGACCTTGAAGGTAAAACTCTCAAGATAGCATATGTCTTTACAGAATTACTTATCTGAATGAAGTTGTCTTCCTTTTTTTTCTTTTAAAGAAAGGGAAAAGTACATTGTAAAAATATCAAGCTTTAGTATACTTGGGAACTCTATCAGTTGTTACATTGCAGAAACCAAGTTCTCATCTATCATGGAAAACAGGTTGTTCTTTCATTAGCAGAAGTGTCATGTTCACGGATACTGTGAGTTCACAGCTATTAGTCTTGTTTTCACATCTTGGCCTTGTGATGGTTTATAAAAATGAAGAATTAGTCCCTGAGGTTCTTTTTGTGCCCTTCAGCATTCCATCAGTAGCTACTAGCCACTACACCAACTGACTTAAGGAATGACTACCTAAATATCTTACTAATTTAAAACCAAAATTTCTATCTGTGATAGAAATTTAAAATGTGCCCATTACTGCAGTATCTCTCCGTCTTTAATGCAGTCATCCTCATATCACTTTGGATACTATTAGGAAGACCTTATAAAGGGGTAAGCAATGGTTCACTGGCAGCACTATACTTGATATAAGTGAAATTGTTTATTGATAAAATTAGCTAAAAAGTAAAAAGAAAATAACTTCATTTCATAGCGTAACTTATGGAACATAGAAGGCTTAGTTCTCAGGACAGTTTGAGGACACACAGATCAGTTGCTTTTTGGGGGTTTTATTTCTATTTAAAGTTTGAATCGCCAGAAATTCTTTGCCAAAACTGACAGATTTGGACTTGAGTCACTTTGATTTCTATAATTTTTTTAATTCATATTTCCCTTCCAACCCTGTAATAGGGTTGAAAAACCCTGTAATATTGACGAACTGTCAATAAAATTAGGAATTTGGAATTTGAAAATTTAGGAGTTAGAATTTGGGAATTTATCATGGGGTAAGCACAAGAGCAGAACCCCATCACTCAGTGTCACGAAATCTAAAATTTACCTGTTTAGCAGGATTGGAATAGCATGTGGATAACAATTTCTGCTCTTAGATTTCTATCCTTGGGCACTCACACATTTCACACTTATGCCTGCCAAGGCCACAGATCCTCCCGTGCAATTCAAACTGTCATCTTGGACCAGGGAACAGGACACTCACTCTCATTGCTTGCTATTCTTGAATCCCAGTTGGTGGTCCAGCCCTTAGTGGTGCCACCTTGGGCTTTGACTTCAACAATGTTGGATGTTCCTGTACAGAGGTCCCCATGGGTAGACTACTGTTTTCACTATTTATTGCTTTCTAAATTGGATTGTCAGCATAAACCACCAATGGCCTTGTTAATTACATATTCCTGGGATAATTTCTTTGCTTTCTTCCCTTTCTCAAAGCCAGATAGTGAACTGTCACTATTAAAACACAAAGGTTTTGTACAGAAAGAAAGAAACCTACAGCAACAAATTCAGAAGGACATTAGCTAAAATTTGTAACCAAAGCATTCTTTATATCACTTACCATGTATCCTGCCATCATGGCATGCAGTAAACACAGGAGTTGCTGCCTATCACAGTATAATTTTCCAGTAACATGGCATATGCTACTAGTCTTGTGCTATTGATGTCATTAATAGTAATGTCTTGTGCGATAATGTAGTGTCATGATGAACATTCTTATGAAATCAAGAGGCCTTTTCACTATACAATTACAGGTACAAGTATGTGAAACTTCAACATTATGTTAGTATTTGGGAGCACTAACTAGCAGATGATATTGCTGACATGGCTCTCAGATCAGTCCACACTGGATTAGCAGCTCATTGATAACACTTCCACCCTTTACTCCCTCATGGATTTTTACTTCTTAGACAGAGGTAAGAAATTACTTAATTTAATCTGTTAATACATTTTCTAGTGTCTCATGTATTTCTAAGGACATGAACAATGCCTTAAAGTTTGCATAACATTTGTTCTTCCTGAATATGAACATTGTGTTTTATCTGTCATGAATCTAATTTCAAAGCCCTGAAAAATGTCTACAGTTGTCCAAAATGGCGGATAACGTTTTCATGAGATTATATAGTTCAAGACTGAAATAATAATTGTATGGGAAACAGAAAATGAGCAAATTCTAAGCATGTTTCATCCTGGCACTTCCAGCTAAATGTGATTGTCATTTTGGGTCATTAATCCAGAAAACTGGCCTGAAAAAAATATTATTCAAAAGCTGTATTATTCGTCTGTTTCAAATATGAGGCTATACGTTATCATATGCTTACTGAGAGGAGAGGAAAAACAGGAGAGGAAGTCTGGCAGGAGAGACAAGGCTCATAGTAGGAAGCATGCGTATGGAAGGCTGTACACAGGCAAATAATTTTAAAATTCAGCCATTTCTTTTAATATCTCTTTTATAGCTTTTTCTGAAACATCATAGATTTTGAAAGCTGAATGCACAGTCAGTGAAATTAAGAAAAATTTATGTAATACATGTGTATAAGTTGCCAGCTAAAAAAGAAATTCTGAATACATAAAAAAGGGACATAGAATCATAGAATGTTTTATGTTGGACAGGACCTTAAAGATCATCTAGTCC
This sequence comes from Tyto alba, assembly GCF_018691265.1. Lineage (NCBI taxonomy): Eukaryota > Metazoa > Chordata > Aves > Strigiformes > Tytonidae > Tyto > Tyto alba. The sequence continues at coordinate 717,411 of NW_024881272.1, forward strand.
CAGACCCCCTGCTATGGGCAGGGACACCTTCCACTAGACCAGGTTTCTCAAAGCCACATCCAACCTGGCCTTGAACCCTTCCAGGGGCAGGACACAGCTTCTCTGGGCAACCTATGCCAGTGTCTCACCACCCTCACAGGGAAGAATATCTTCCTTATATCTAACCTAAATCTACCCTCCTTCAGTTTAAAACCATTACAGTTTGTCCTATCCCTAAACCCACTGATAAAGATTCCCTCCCCATCTTTCCTGTAGCCCCCTTTAAGCACTGGAAGGCTTCTAGAAGGTCTCCCCAGAGCCTTCTCTTCTCCAGGCTGAACCCCCCCAACTCTCTCAGCCTGGCCTCCCAGGGGAGCTGCTCCAGCCCCCCGAGCATCTTCGTGGCCTCCTCTGGCCCCACTCGAGCAGATCTGTGTGCTTCTGCTGTTGGGGGCCCCCGAGCTGGCCCCAGCACTGCAGGTGGGGTCTCATGAGAGTGGAGTAGAGGGGGAGAACCCCCCTCCCTTGGCCAGCTGGCCATCCTTCTCTTGATGCAGCCTAGGACACAGTTGTCTTTCTAGGCTGTGAGCTCACATTGCTGGGTCACAGTCAGTTTTCCATTCACTAACACCTCTAAGTCCACCTCCACAGGGCTGCTCTCAATCCACTCATCGTCCAGCCTGGATTTGTGCTTGGGATTGGCCTGACCCACGTGCAGGACCTTGCACTTGGCCTTGTTGAACTTCATGAAGTTTGCAGGGGCCCACCTCTCCAGCCTGTCTAGGTCCCCCTGGATGCTATCCCTGCTCTCCAGTGTGTTGAATGTGTCACATAGCTTGGTGTTTTCAATGAATATGCTGAGGGTGCACTCAATCCCACTGTCCATGTCTTTGACAAAGATGTTAAAGAGCACCGGTCCCAACACCAACCCCTGAAGAACGCCACTTGTCACTTCTCTCCACTTGGACATTCTGCCATTGACCACAATTCTTTGAGTATGACCATCCAGCCAACTCCTTCCTTGTGTGAGACATTGTCAAAAGCTTTGCATGAGTCCAGGTAGCTGCTGTCAGTTGCTCTTCCTTTATCCATCAATGCTGTAACCCTGTTGTAGAAGGCCATCAACTTCATCAGGCACGATTTGCCCTTATGTTCACTGTCACCAATCACTTCCTTCCTTTCCATGTATCCTAGCATAATTTCCAGGAGGATCAACTCCATGATCTTTCCAGGCACAGAGGTGAGACTGACTGACCTGTAGTTCCACTGTTCCTCTTTATTTCCCTTTTTTAAAATAGAAGTTATATTTCCTCCTTTCCAGTCAGTGGGAACTTCCCTGGACTGGCATGACTTCTCAAATACGATGGATAGTGGCTTAGCCATTCCATCCGTCAGTTCCCTCAGGACCTGTGGATGCATCTCATCATGTGCCATGGACTTGTGCACCTTCAGTTTCCTTAGATTGTCTTGAACCTGATCTTCTCCTACAGTAGATGGTTATTCCTTATTCCAGTTCCCACCTTTGCCTTCTGTGACATGGGTAGTGCAGCTGGAGCCCTTACCGGTGAAGACCTATGCAAAAATTTGGTGATAGCCTCAGCTTTCTCCGTATGCTTGGTAACCAGGTCTCTGATTTCCTTCCAGAGAGGGCCCACATTTTCCCTAGTCACCTTCTATTAGGGCATACAATTAAGGATGTATATTAAGTACCATCATTCACAGAAGACATACTGAAGGGTAGAGAAGGCACAAGTTTAGAATAAGCTCTCTTTGAAAGGGCATTTCAATGCACAATTTGGTTGCTGATATTACATTGTGATTGAATATTAGCAGTGTGGTATTAAAAGACTATCAAAAGTTCTCAGAAGTGCTATTGTGTCTCTCGGTGAATACATGTCTTTCAATTTTGGGCCTCTTTCAAACAGATGTCTAGTAAACTGATCACAATATTGACTGCTACAGCTAAGGCAAATATATGTAGAACTTTGAATGAGAATGGGAGGATTATGGGTTTTCATGCCCTGTGATATGCACAGGGGATGACACACATAGAGCAACAACAGTCTCTTTTTTACCCACATTTTGTCATCCTTGAATTCCTACAGTGAGTCATCAACATTTGTCATATCTTTTTATTGACTTGGGCACCTCCATTCCAGTATTTGGTCTGGCTCCAAAATCACACAACTCACCTCTTGAAGCTGAAAGTTACTTTTGTAAAAACTCAATTTATATCTTGATATCTTGAGCCCATAGTGAAGGCTGGTCACAAGAAAAGGAAGAATCCAATGTTAACACTCAAGTTGGCTGAAGTATGATCTACATTCCTCAGAAATTATATCATTGAGTATTGCATTGCAGTCCAAATCTAAATTTATAACATTGTAATAAGGAAAGGTCTACATACACCCTTGTCCATACTATAGAAATATTTCATAAGAGCCCAAGCTGGAGCTGATCCTGAAGTGCGGGTCTGGAGCAGGGTCAGACTATGGTATCTTCCATATTTCCTTTTTCAATACCCTTAGTCCCAGGGGCTGCAGTCGGCTGAAGGGCTACAAGTAGTGGATTCTTACAATGTTATGCAGTGTAAGGAAGCACTTTGTACACCTGACTTTCTTCTGCTTCCAACTGAAATGGTGTAAGGGAATTGGAACAGGATATAAAAGAAGGTGATCCCAAATATTCTGATTTATTTTAATATTATGGTTATTTGAAAGTGACAGAAAAAATCAGTTTAGTCTAATTCTCCCTACCACGCATTTCTGTCAACACCCCCCCTTCCCAAAATCCAAAATATATTTTCATTATTTACAAGTATGATGGCATGCACATTGTAATTATCAATTTGTTTTTTACAGAGTTGATCTAGTTGAGTTGAAAAGCTGTTTTCACTTACACAGACAGGAGCAGAACTAGTCTGTAATGTTTACAGAACAATCTGGTGTATAGAAACATTACCACTGTAAACATTTTTCTACAAGAAACACACAAATCAAAACTGTGGGCTTCCAGAAGATAACACAAGTCTTTAACTGTTTCAAGGTAGTTGTAGATCTGTGTGGTCACTTTTTGATAGAGGACTAAAACCCACTTTGAAGTGATATATGGCAAGGACGCATTAGATTCCTAGAATCAAAAATTAAAACAATATTTTTATTGTTGCCATAAAATATTTATTCTCTATGGCATGATGCAGCATTACTGAGTATGCACTTCCAAAATTCAAATGTTATAAATGAAGACTAAGCTGATGCTTTTGATGGGAAAAAAAGTGTTTCAGCTAATTTAAAATTAATTAGAGTGTGTAAATGAGTGCAGACATACAAATCTGCAGTTTAGGATACAAGCAGAAAGTGTTTCTCTAAAGGAGAATTTCTTAAGTTCAAAGACTTGTCCAGCTGGCTTAACCAAGAACAGCTTCCTTTTCCTCATCACTGTGTAGCATGTTTTATTCAAGTCACACTTTCACAAAACTTTCACAGTATTCCCTTATTGTCTGAGATAATTTACTTTCAGCTTGATCTTGAATAACTGGACAGAGCTGGTTTTGTTCGTCTATGAAACAGAAGGTATTACATTAGTGCTAAAAGTGTTCATGGAATGCAAACACTGTGTAAATACCATCAAAAAGTATACATGCATGAGAGTATTAGTACTCTAATTTTAAGCTGTTGAAGCAACACACATGAGCTTTTGAGGTTTTTTGAGCAAGGGTAAGTTCCACTTCACAGAAAATTCCCAGATGCATACAAATAAGACAAGGTTATACTGTATTGCAGAATATATAAGTTGTCACTATTGTACAGTGAAAGGGGAAATTCAAATTGTAACCATTGAGGAGTGATGATTTGTGACAGAGGGATGATCTGGCCCAGGGGACAAGGAGGTCCAGCTGCAAGAAGGGGTTAAGCAGGCGGGCAGTGGGGATGCGAGACACGGAAGGACTCGTGTAAGGGAGCCAAGTTCCCCTTGGTGAGGGGATCAGGCACAGCCTCTGCATTGCCTTGCATCCACCCTCGGGTGGGAGGGCCTGGGGGGCACCTCTGGGCAGCAGAGCTGGGCCGGGGACGGGCCCCAGGATGGGCTGAGGCGCCCACAGCACCGTGGGTGGAATGGATTGGGTGGTGATGCCTTTCTGACACCCCTTGCACGGCTGTGTGTGGCACTAGGGCTCTGCTGTTGCTCATTAATTATTATTTTTTTTTTTAATATTTAAGCACAAACATGTTTAATTTACTTCAAGGTGTACCATAAAAGTTCCCTAACAAGAGTCATGTTAATTTAATGTGATAAGAGATTAACGGAAAGACAGATTTTTATGATGTCAAATTTCTCTTATGGATTTTGTCTTTTTTGCCTCTACCAGTCTTGTTCATTTCTACTTCCACCACCTTTCTTGCTTGCTGCCCACATCTAAACTTATTTTATTTCTCAGTACAAACATTTGCTACCTATACTACTGCCCTTATTTCTAATTTTCATCTGCTTTGGGTCTTATCACTAGACCCTTCATCTCCAGTGACTTTTCACAGATTGTGACTTTCACTGGACTTTGCTTTTGCCTTTATTTCTAATAACAGAAGATTTGGGATTATATTAATGAAAATGTTCCTGGGAGTGTGGGGCGGCAGCTGATGACGTTTCTGAATATTATTTCGAAGAGAAACTAGAATCTGAGTTTTTTAACACAGAGATATATGTTTGAAAAAGTTATATATAATCTTTTTTTGAAAAAAAGGCAAATGAGTCCATGTTGATTTTGAAGAGTTAGATCTAAACTGAAATTCAAAAGGGAGAAAAGACGTGATGCAACTGAAGCAAGAGAGTTTCATATTTAAAAGATCTTTCAGTGATGAAATTTTAATGGAATTCTAGAATATTAAAAAAAAAAACCAACTTATTTCCTCATAAATTTAGAATTCTGAACAAGATAATTCATTCCAAAAGTCTTGGAACAAGGATATTTATAAGCAATATTTCTTTGGACATGTTTAAATGGTGTTCAGTTATAATATTCCACTTTAGTGTTGTATGTGAATTCCTTTCCAGGAATGCAAATATATGTTCACTAAAGCAAGCCATATATGGCAGCATATTAGAAACAAGCATTTCCATAATATCCCTTTTCAGAAAAGCAGATCTTCTCACAAACATTGTTCTGTCTCAAGGGCAGTAAAAGATGACAGCTTGGAAGTAAAATCAGAATCTTACAATAGCCGAATAGGTTTTGAGTGGTAGAGTGGTTGTTCTGCTGAATTAGTCATCCAGAATAAACCCCAGATAAGAGAACTTAAGATCTATGGTAGTTTTCCATTGAGGGCTATATTATTGTGGTATGCTATTGGAAGCTGTTGAATGAGAGAGGGAGGTACAAGAGATTAAGAGACATAACCCTGAAGTGAGGTTTCCAGTTAATTCAATTAAAGTTTGCCTTGGAGCTAGTTATATTCCCTGCACTATCCTTGTGCATTAAAAGATTGCTTTAGTTCTGTTTTTAAAGAAGATTTAACAGACTGGAGTCTTGTCCTACAAATGAAGTTTTCAGACTACTGAATTTAGTAGCACTATGCTAACAGTAAACCTTGATTCATACATAAGTAATGGAGCGGAAGCCTTACCTTCATCCGTATCCATTCTCTGTACTTTTGGGAAACTATTACTTTCCAGTTTGCAAGGAGAGAACCAGACTTTGCTCCTCAGTCACTCTAGACCTTTATTTTGATCAAGAAAGAAGCCCTTCCCCCTTTGTACATTTGTATGCAAACCTCAGTCACAATCTGGCCTTGCTTAGTATAAGAATGGGGATTTTTCATGGTTGATTTTTCCTCTAAATCCAGGGGCTTTCTGCTGACTCCATCCCTACAGTTAAATTCTAGAAAATGCTACACAAAGGAAAGGGTCTCAGCAACCATCCCAAATGATTTATAATATGCTTGAATTCAACACATATCTCATCCACATTATGTATTTTGCTTTGATGCAGATTTGTCTAACCAGAGTGTATGCAAGCAAATTCACACACACACACACACACACACAGACACACACACACTCTGTAATAAGGCTTCCTACCCCTCCAGGAGTTTTGAAAAGATGTAGGCTACTTATCCCATTTTTATTCATTGATCCATCCATCCTTGAAGCAAACGACATATTATATTTCACAGCTTCAGCCACAAGGACCTCCAGCCTCACTAAGGAATTTTCTGAACCACTGACTCGAATTTCCATATTCTGGGGAGAACAGTAGAATGCATTAGATTAATATCTGAACTTAGTAAAGCATTTGATATCATAGCTCACAAGAATTATTCATGAAAATAATCTATCTTGCCTTGGCTATGACCCTTTGGAGGAATTTATACTTAAAAATGCTTAAATGTAAATGTCTATGAGGATGTAGTTGATCTAGGGAGCAATCATGTCAACCCCAGACCTCGGAATTAAAATAAAATTAATGTCACTTATATAGTCCCTTATCCTGCTCAAGGGATAAAGCACGTAAGTATAGAGTCAGTATAGTGTTTGAAAAGTGCTTTGCTATAAGTGACTAGGATATTTTGGCTGACATTCCTATTTTTGATAGTAACAGTTTCAGGCTTACTTGCATATAAATACAAGCTTGCTTATTTTCCCTAGGAGGCCTCTGGGTGTGTTTCATCAATTAAAAGAATATTTTAGAAACCATTAACAATACTCTGCTAACAATTGAAAACACTCAGTGCCAGAAAAAAATTAAAGCTGTCATGGTGCCACTAGTGAAAAGCAAATGCCACTCATATCTTTTTACAGGACTTTGCTACTTCATTATCATTTCAGAGAAAGACCAGCAGATACCATAGTGATGGGCATCAATGAAGTGCTTAGGTGAAATACAAAAGCCATGAAACTGTGAAAGGGAGGAGAAAAAAATAACCAGTTCTGGAAAAGAAGCTTCTGTCATCTCCTGAGGTGATGTGGAAGGAGAGTGGCAGGTTATTTGATTCAGGGAGGTCATCTGGGAAATATTATTATATGTCACACAGTAAGAGCAGTCTTGGAGGATACCTGGCTGCTGACATGTGCTGTGGTATTTGGGTTATGACTGGAAATCAGTAACACTTTCAGAACCGGTCACTGATCAATGGAATTGTTGCAAACCAGGAAATCGTATCAGAAATTAGATAGTTCATTTTTATCAGTAGTGCAGAAAGAAAGAAGAATAAAATTAGATACTAGATATGTTCCAACTCTTAAGGAAAAAGGTGAAATGATGACCATTCAGAAAGGTTGCACTTACTGAATTTATATCTAGTTGCTTGCCTTTAATTCAAATGCAACTATAGAGATGGATAGAAAGGCATTCATACCCACTAATTTGTCCATTTCAGGAGATTCTGATTTCCAAGAATTTCCTATTCCAGGAATCTCCTATTCCCCAATTCCCCTATAACACATCTAATGCTAAAATAGGCTGGGGATTTCTAAACTTGAAGCTTCTTAAAAAGAAGGCTGAGCATGAATTTGCTTTTTCTTGGGGCAGGCAAGTTTGATGCTTTCTAGCCTCCTTATATGTGTTTTAGTGATTGAGATAAATTTTGGGCAGTTTATGCATTGAAGATTATAGGACCTATCAATTTAATGAAAGTTCAACTTGCTATAGCTGAAGTGCTTTGCTCAAATATTTTTGTGTGCCATGATCAAGTACAACATCAGGGTCACTAAACTATATTTTTGTACTTTAATTACATATGCAATTGACTAAAAAATTGATAATTTTGACCTCATAGAAAACAAATAGCTTCAAAAAAATTATACGTACCAGATTTTCTGTTAGTTGCCTTGTTTCCCTTGCAGCACAACTACGTGCAACCCTGACAGAGAAGATACAAGGTTAATGGAGATGCTGACATTTAATGCTAGTAGTAAACATTTCAGCATACAAAAAAGCTAATTATTTACAGCTTAAGCAGTGAGAAATTACAAAGATTGTCTATAGACCTTGTGGCTTCTTGGATGGTATTTGTAAAGGTGATGTATACACAAAAGGATTTCTTTAACGCTATATTTTCTTTACTGTATTCTCTGTAGACATTATTGTGTTGAACTTCCTGAAGGCTAATATCTCACAGAACACAATAAAAAGTGGTTATTTAGAAACATTTCCACAGCTACAATACTTCTTTTCTTACCCTGTAACGTACCTTTTTAATAACTTTCAGCTGAAAATACTGCTCTTATTTCCTAAGAGTTCCTCTTGTTTATTAAGTCACCTGTAGATACTGTGCTTTATACAAACCTCCCCACAAAACCAGCTTGTAAAGTCGTAAGTGAAAGTTTATTATTTCAAGTGTCAATTCATGGGAGCAGAGCAGTCCCTTGCATTTATTGGAAAGAGTGATGTAGTATAATACCAGCTTTTTATTATTTTAAATAATAAGACTTTTAGGAAGCTTCCACAGGTTTTTTCTGTGAATAGTGTGTGCTATAATATTATTTTATAAGGTCTGCTCTGTTATGCCATTTCACAATTAGGAAATCACACGTGTAGAAATTACACTGCATTAAGTAACAATTTTTTTATAAAATTTAAATTTAAATAACTTTTTCTATGCCATAAATCAATTATTATTATGGATTATTATTAATGATAAATTGTTAATATTATTTTAATCCATAATGTCGTAAGTACCAAAGATGAGTAAACTATGAATTCAGAAAATCAAATGTGTTAGGTGCTTTCTTAGAAACGATGAAAAATTCATCAGAGATTTCTGATGTTAAAATTTTGTTTTCCTTATTTCTAGACTTAAAGGAAATGTATCATCTCCCACTGTGCTTCCATCTCTCAGGCCTATGTATTTGAGGTCATGAATTAGAAAAAAAAAATGTATTATGTCCTTCTTGTGCTTCTTTGACTTGACTTTGAGAGCCTTTTTCATTTGGCACTGCATCTGGGAGAATACAAATCTACATTAATTTTTGCATTGCAATGAGTGCTAGAAAGAGAAAAAAAGGGGGTTGACAATAAACTGTTTGCCAAGTCAAAGATGAAAAAAACGCTTATCCTATCTTAAAATGTTTTCCTTTTCTGTTGTAGATTTTGGTAGGAAAAACATTACTTGTCTTGTTAATGTGGAACCCTTGCTTTGAAGCCAAGTTTTCTCCACTCTGTATTGCACTGATGGAAATTGCCAACACTCAGAATTTTGTGAGCTTGGCTTTTTTTTTCTTTCTTTCTTTCTTTCTCCCCATCCATCTTTATAGCAATCTGTACAAGAAAAAGGGCACAAAGGGTAAATGACAACAGACAGTGCCAGTAAAAAGCTTGGATGAGTAAAGCAAGGATGTTGTTTGGTTACAGTATCTGAGAACTAGGCAACTCAATAAAGGTCATTGAAATTACAATAGAAGAAAATATGAATTAGGGGCACTAAAACCTGTTCTAGTTACGAAAGGGGTGTCTAAAAAAGCAGGAAGGATTAGGAAAGCCAGGAAATTTGTGGTGCTCTTAAACACTCAATGTCAAACTCTCACTATAAAATTTAGGGGTGGGTGTTTTTTTTTTGTTTTTTTTTTTTTTTTTTTTTTTTTTTGTTGCAGTGTGTTGACTTTAGCCAGGTTCCAGCTGCCCAACTAGATGCTCTCACACTTCACCTCCTCAACAGGACAGGGAGTGAGAATAAGATAAAAAAGCTTGTGGGTTGAGATAAAGTCCACTTAACAGCTACTATCACGGGCAAAATAGGAAAAATTGAATTAACTTCTTGCCAATTAAATTATAATAGGAAAGTGAAAAACAAAGACATAACCTGACACAAGTATCTCAGAATTTTTGATTTCTTTGTTCAAAAAATTCTAATTCATCTTTGTGTGGGGTCTGTTCCTTCCCTTTTTTTCTTCTCTCATGGTCAAACGTCTCCCCCACAAAAAAACCCAACAAACAGTCCCTTTCTTTCCAGCCCTCAAAAATTCTTCAGCTGGCAACAGTACAGCTGGCCTTTCCCTCTGGGGAAACAGGAATAAGACACAACAAATAGCAATCTTCAGCTTCAGGCAAGACAAATCTGGAAGTCTAGAAAAAAACTGTACTGACCTCGGTAGCTGTACTTAGATTCAGTCTTGGCTTCCCAACAGTAGGTCCCTCAAATGGCCAACTCCAGCCTTGAGTTAGCATTTTGGATGCACAAGACAGGCAACTTAGATGAGGACATAATGTAGACAAAAGTGAGTTTTGAGCTCACATAAAAATGTTGTGAACAACTTTTAATCCAGGTACCTGACTTGGTGATAATCTTGTAGCTTGCAATAGATTCTCCTACTCCTCAAGGAGTTATGTGGTTCTTCTTCCTATTTATTTGCATGTGGAGTTATAAATTTCTGATCTTATTTCTTCCTTGTAGGATAAATTTTCTTCCTGTACATTTTTATTCATGCAGGCTCCTATTTGATCTTGCTATAAGATACTCTCCTCCTTTTCATGTACTCAAAAATTGTAGATAAAGCAATTTCCATAGGCGTGCAATTATGCAGCTGCTTAATGCTCCTGTCTTTCTTGTTGTGCTTATTCTCCTTTCTAATGTAATCTCAGTGACAGGAGTTACGATACTGGAGTCTCTTAAATCATCTGTCTTAATGCAAACCACAAAGTCTTCTTCCATTTTGAAATCTTCAGCCACAGTTCATGCTATCTGCAGTCTGAGCCTTCCCACCACCATGTACAATTCTGTCTTCTCTTTGGGCTACTCAGTATGCACTGCGCCTGTAGCTATGTATCTGATGGGAAGCAACCAACCATTTTGTGCTACATTTTGGGCATCTGGGTGATCATAGTATTTTCAAATGCCACTTAAAAAACCCTAAAAAACTGAAAAAATTATTTGCATTGTCTTTGAGGTATGCCATATGCATCCCTAAGAAAGTCATTTTAAAGTGCACATAGTATGACCTATAGATTACTTATAATTTTCTTGCTGTCACGGACACTTAATTCTGCCATCTTCCATTCAGTTGGCTACAAAAATGGAAATAGGTTTTCAGATAAATAAAGATATAATAGCACATTCCAATCCCTTCCTCCTCCTCTTAATTTTTTCATTTTAAGAAGCTGATGTCTGATCTGTCAAGGTCACACACTAGAAGGTATGTAATGCAGGTGCTGGAAGTTGTCTAGCAGTCCTGAAACATTTATTTGTATCACAAACAAATTGTTCATGTAGTCCTAAGACTATTTAGATCTCTGGCTCCTGACATTTTTAAATGACAGCAGTAAAAATGAATGTAGTAAGTGAAGTGCAGTTGTTGTTGCTGTTTTATGTACTGCTTGAACAAAGAAGCTAATGAATCCCTTTTCCATGGTATGAGGTTACAAAGTAAAGCACAGAAAAGGCTCATGGGGGTGGAAAACCACTGAATAACATAAGGATTATAAATCAGTTCCTGAAACACGATTGGTTTGAAGTGTTTCAGGAAGAGGTCCTATCTTCTGAACCTAATTTTATAGCACAGTATGCTTCCTTCAGTGTTGAGGAAGGTTGAGGCACATTAGGAAGGCACGAGATATATTAAAGGACATAAAGAAAATCCAGAAGTGGAGGAGGACTGTCTTAAACTCTGCTGTAGAAAATCTGAAAGAAAACCTTTGACAAAAATCCATGTTTATTCCACCACAAGAAGTACTAGCCTTTCAACAGGAAAAAAAAAAAAAAAAAGTAATCTACAGTCTTAAGAATTAAATTATTTGGACGAGTAAAGGAAGAAAAGGTAGAAAGATTCTCCACTAGCTGTAATAATACTGATTTTTTTGCAGTTAAATCTTTTATTATTAAATATACCTGTTACAAATCCAGCTTTATCCCGTGTAAGCAATCCCATGGGCTTCAGAGCACCTGCTTCTGTGCATCAGTGTCATAACTACCCGTCGCAAAGAAAAAGTGGTTTCATGAGATTTAAATCAATTCACAATCGAAACAGTTTATTGATGCTAAACAATTAACTGTCAAGATACATTCAGGATCAATATTGGTAATATAATGGGTAAACCACAGTGCTAGACACCTACAAGCAGTAAATATACATCTCTAATGTCCAGGCATATTTCTACAACTGATCCCAATAGCTCTACTCTGACACGAACAACCACAAACATGCCCCTGTTGCCCAAGGTCCCTAGGAGTCACAGTCGCATACCCAAGGAATGTCCCTGGGTGCTGTCCCTGTGGTGTCACCCCACAAGCTGGGTGAGCTGAGGTAGTGGTTATGATGCTGGTAGGGCAACTTCTAGTTGCTGCTTAGCTTGACTGACAGCTATCTTCCTCTTGAACATTATCAGTTTTGGGGCAAACATTCTCTTAGATGGTCCATTTACACTGTTTATACATATATTTCTCTGCCCATTTTGCCTGGAGTAGTTTTATTCTCACCTTGGGAATGGGAAAGTTCATACGAGTGGAGAGACAGACAGGAATAAGAAAGGGAGCAAAACATTAAATAGCATATGCAGAAAAGAATGAGTGCTTGGGAGGAAAGTGAAGCCTGAGTAACGAATAGTAGCATTCCTGTTGCTGGATCTGGAGAATAAGAATAAGCCCGTGCAATAAATAACATAATCAAGAGATCAAACTGGAAAACAGAGATATATTAGCAGATTATTTTTGATAATTATATAAATGAAAGTAATTTTACAGTAGAAAACATCTAAAATGTTGGGAAAAGTTGAGCAAGTGGTGGTTGAGCAAGTGTGTTTATATGTATGAAGGGTCAGAGAAATAACATTATTTAAATCATCATTTAATACCAGATATAATCAGGTGTGGGAGGTTGTTTCTCTTTAAAAACAAAGTTAAAATAATGCATTTATGGCAAAATTTAGTATTGTTGCTGTAGTAAACACAGATTAATCAAAGCTTACATATCATGTTCTTAATACATACAGAAGAAAAAAAAAAAAGCCCCTACTACTCAAACTGCAAAAAAATCTCTCAAAAAAAAAGCTCTTTCTATCCATTTTTGTTTGACGCTTGCTTTTAATCTCCCTAGATTTTCTTACTGTTTGTAAAGCCTGTAGCACCTTTCACACAGGTGACTGAGTAATTATTTGTACAACTAAGCTCCTATAAAGCTTGCAAAATGATTGAAGAATAATTATTTATGCACCTAGGGAAACAGAGTAGTAATCAGAGAGAAATTGACCTTATATGCAATCTGCTCAGGTTATAAAGGGATTTAAGTTTTTTACTTCAAAGAGCAGAGAGAGCTGAAATTATGATCTTTTCTAAATATGATAAAACGTATGTTTTAAGTTTAGTTTCATGATAAAAAATCACCAGAAAAGTATCAGAAGGTACCATTTTCCTAACATGGTTATTACCGTTGTAAATGATACAAGTGGCTTCTTAAGGAAAATTTTGACGCTTTTTCAATGAAATCTCAGTCTATTAAAACTCTGTAGGAGTTCTGGGTAGCCAAAACTGGTGGGTTTCAGAATGCAGCAGAGTTCCCCCTCTTCCTTGCTGACCTAATTGCTGTCTGACCACCTATTCCCAGAGTGCAGAAGCACCTGCAGAGGCAGAGCATGGGCACAGTCGGTCACTTAGACCCCAGGCCCTACACAGGCTTCTCGTTTAACCCCATCCCACCAGGTCTCTATGTTGGTTCTTTCCCCAACTATTGCAATCTCTCCTTCTCTGCCCTGGGCACCTTCTAAATAAATGACTTGCCCCTAGTTGTTTTTTTCTGAATGGAAGTTATATTTTTCTACATCAGTACACAAATTTGGTATTTCTGATAATATTTCCTAGGCAATCTTGGTATTACTGTTACAGTTTCCTAGGTGCTTCTGGCCTTTCAGACTGTCTCCTCAAAAGAACCCCAGTGATCTCCTCCAAATATTTATAAAGTGTGGCTTTCTCTCACACAAACCCCATTAAACCCCCGTAAAATCTGGCCATTCCTAACAGCACTATCTGTAACTTTTATCCTCTTTTCACTGTGTTATTTGTTATATCCATCAATTTCTCATGTCATGTCTGGGTCTGTTCGCTTACCCAAATCTCAGGTCAGGGCTTAGTCATCTATCTGCATACCTTAACACTACATGCCTAATTCTCTAGACTCTTTGAGTATCTCAAGCTAAAAGACCCATACAACTAAAAGAAAAATTGAGAATTAAAATAGTTCTAAATGTTAATATATTTTTTCATTTATTGCATATTCCTACACTTATTACAAAATATTTTGAGAAGTCTAATTTTAATTTCATCTTTGTTACAGTATGTGTAAATCTTCCTGACTGCACACCAGAAATTTTAATGCTGTTTTTTACCTATTAGCAAGACACAATGAGTGATTTTACAGGAACAATACATGGAAAGCAAAGGACAGCTTTTAATTCAGATTCTAAATGTAAATCTTTTTTCTGTTCAAGAATGTTCCCAAAGTCTCTCTGCTTTTACTTGTTTGTCCTGGTTTTTCTGTAATTCACTGCTAAATTAGCTCTTCATAGCTCTGAATGTATATGACAGCCCACATGATTAATTTCCCCTTACTCCATGCTCACCCTTGTGCTATACCAAACTTCAGTACAGACTGCTGTGTCAGGAGGCTGACAGAAATGTTTCTCTGAAGGATATAAACCAATAATTACTGTCTTTTGCTTAAGAAAAATTCATTAAGCCAGTAAAATATTGATCATATATATAATTTCCATCAGTAGTCATATACAATACATATATGAAAAATTGATTTAAAACTGGAAAAAAAAAAAAAAAAAAAACAAACCCAACCCTCCACTTGTTCTATATATCCTGATTTACATGATAATAATACCAAAGCACATTATTAGACCATGAAGCTAAATGTGATGCTGCAGTGATTCTACAAAACCCCACATACTTTAGTAACAGCAGAAAAAGCTGGGTACACTGGCCCCCCAAACCTTGTTCTGTCATATCGATGTTGAAAAGTTAATCACCTCAAAATTCCCAAACATCTGGTTAAAAAGACTCAAATGTACTACTAGTATCCTCACAGGGATTGTACAATCAAAAGTTTGAAAAACAGAAATCTAACCTTCAAGATCAGCCCAGAAAGGCAAAGGATTTGAGCTTCTTGATACTGAATTCCCACAAGGCTAACCTTGGATTAATGATCTTACTGGGGCTTGTGGTTACCTTTCAGTTGTTGAATCATTAACTTTCAAAAAGTTCCCCATCATCCCAGCTATCTATAGACACTGTTCCTTTGGCCTCATAAAAACCTGCGTATACTTATCATCTGAGCAAGAATAGGTGTCGAGCCAGGAGTTTAATGCAGTCCTGTGTTGTCATCTCAATCCAACATGAAGAGAACCTGAGCTGGTGATGTCCCAGACACCTTCACCTTGACACTGGTGCAGACTGCCAGGGATACACATTAGTCTCCCTATGACATGCCATAGATACTGATCACAGGAGATTTTGTAATGAGCTGGAGTTTATAACCAGTAACTTCACAAATGCCTAGTACCGTCACAGGTGAACATCAGAAATATTCAACTACCACAGCGGCTTTTGTCTTGAATTTTGCCCAGCAAGATAATGAAACTGGAATATTGGTCTCCAGGCAGCCTATTTCCTTAGGCTATCAGATCAACAAGCATGAACTCTTGTGTAACTGAACTGACAAGACTTTAGCTTTGGCTAAAACATTAAAGCAGTGCTGATCCCCTTGTGGAGGCCTGTACTTTGATGCAGAAATAGTAAGCCAAGTCTTACAAAGGCTGGTTTTGGCAATATTTCAGCAAGTAAAAGGTGTTGAACTCGAGGCTGTATAAAAGAGGTCCGGACCTTTGAAAATCTCCAAATGTGAGTTCTGCTCAGGTGCCTTGTGCCTGGCTGTAAACTCAGAAAAAATGAAATGCCAAATCCCTAAGCTGAGGAACATGTAGTTAACACATGAAACTGTCCAGATGGTTGCCATTTTCCTACCTGTGCTTTGGCCAGTTTGTATCTTTGTGTACAGATTCGACAGCTATTAAATTTTCTTAGTTTTAACACTGGTTTTGGAATGCATTTAATTTTTGTACTGAGACACCCAAATTGCTGATGTGGGATGTAATCCAAAGCTCACTGAACTCAATAGAAAAAAAATCACAGTCTGACTCTGTCTTGGAAGTAGTAATTAGTGCCTGAAACTATCTTGTAACTGACATCGTACTCTTTAATAAATATACTATAGTGTTGAAAGGAAAGACTGCATTATCATGTGCATGATTTTTCTTCATTTATTGTCTTGGCTTACTGTGACTAAGCATGACTGAATATGAGGTGGAAGATATTCTGGTAGGGTAGCCTGGCTCAGTCAGCTCATCATACCATGCAGTTTGACATCAATATACCATGTAAGTAAACACCTTTGTAAATGGAGGACAACCACATTTCTAGTCTTTTAGTACTGCAGAGCTGCAGCTGACATATTGTCAGGCAGCACTTTGGCTTACTCAGTGTGGAGTAATTCATACTGTGCAGCTATATTGCTTCTCATAACCAGAACTGGGTTTTTTTTAAAGGTGCCAACTACTGCAAAATGTTTATTTTCACAGACTCAAAAGCTGATAAAGGCTGTTAATAGTAATTTATAACATTTTCAAGTCTATTAAAGTATTTTATTTTTAATGTTTGTGTACAGCATTTGCTTGTTCAAAGTATTTCCACATCATGTTGCAAGCTAACAGGCAAAGCTCCTATGCTTTCTTAGCCAAGTGGTGTAAATCAATAAATTGAAAAACCAAGTCACTGGGTGAGGTGGAACTTGGACTCTGGGTATCTCAGGCCAGGCGAGGCTTGGTTTAGTTTTCTGTCTAAAATCCATTTCAGTCAAAGGCCCTGCTGAGAGTAGCACCATTATTCAATCTGGGAAGAATCATTCTATGTTGGTAAAATTTAATTTCTTTGTCACAGTATTTCAGACTGTATCCCCACAATGTGTTGCAATTTTGCACAAAAAAAAAAAAAAAAAAAAAAACCAACCAAAAAAAAAAGCAGTGATTTAATCCACTGTGGTTATTGCAATTACAAATAGTCTTCACAAAACTGAACAGAATTCATAATTGGGCAAACACATTCTCCAAAGCATCACACTGTCATTCAGCCACAGCACAGCTGGGAAAAAGAGTGCTGAAGAAGCTAAGCAAAATTTGGGTGATTACAATTAAAATGGTTTATTATTGCCACACAGCAGAAATTACCCACTTCCTCTCTCTTGATTTTTGCAGTAAAGTCATAACACAAAATATTTAATTCTTACTAAGGAGACATACCAGTTTCAAGTTGAGACATTCTGTAAGGCGATATCTCTGCCAGTGTGCCCTCTTAGTGTGGAAGACTAAAAACAGCAGAAAAGACTATGCCAAAGCTTAAATGAATAGAGATGGAAGAATTTGGGATTTGGGCCTTTGACTAAATCTTGCAGACATTTATGACCATTCATGGAGTACTGATCTCTTCACTGTAACTAAATGTTTTGGAAGATCATTTCACAATTGCTGATGTCCTTGATAGGTTATTTTTACACATGTACATGGAGTATCCTCCTTTCCTTCAAGGAAATCAGAATCAAAATATGCTTGGAAGTACAAAGTGAACACTCAGTTTGATTTCTCTTATCTAGTTTATGCTTAGGACATTGAGATGGATTAAACAGGCTCTACTGATGTTTCACCCAGCAAATGGACCCTAGCACTCCAGCTGGCTGAGGTTACAAGAGTGTCCTGCCATAGTCTTCAGAGTGCTGTGAGAAGAGTTACCTTGCAAAGTAACTCTACTTTTGGTGAACTTTTCACTCCTTCAGTACATGAAGCAGTAAGCAGGGGCAGTGAGGAAATGCATATAACATCTGAGAAGTACCAATTCTATTCTGCTTTCCAGATGGAGTCATTGAAACACCATGAGGATTAGTATTCAATGTTCAGTATATTTTGAAAAGGAAAATATTTGTTTAGTTATTAAATAATATTATGACATTGTTAACTGTTCTAGGAAAGTATTTATCTCTAAATCAGTGAGTATATTTACTTAATATAAGATTAAAATGGAATATTATTTCTGTTTCTCCCATAACCTTATCTGGAAGTGCAAACTGCCAGCACAGAAAAGGGAAAGACCAATTAGGTGGGGAAAAATACTCACTGTAGTACAAGCACTGAGTTCCTGTCATCTTTTAGTCTTTGTTAATGTAGCTTCCCTTCTCAGTTTTCATCTTTTCCCTTCTCCCTCCCACTAGTTCAAAGTTTAAGCTTTTTCAGAGTAGCAGAAGCTATTTCATCTCTGATTGATCAACAACAAACATAAAAATAGGTCATAACCTAGAAATATCTGAAACATACACTTAACAACAATAATGATACTAAAAGTACTAATTTTAAGAATCATGTAAGTTATCTAAAAGCTTTTTGTTTTTCTGGAGTGTTACAGAGACTCCAGCTCCAATTCCAAACATTTTAAAATTTTGAAGGAATCTGAAGATAGATATTTTCCTATAAAATAAAAACTTCTGTGGAAATTATTCTGGGATGATCTTTTCCCTTTCTTACAGCTATACAATTGTTATGGCTGAACATAACCTGTGCATACATGTGCACATACATGCATTTAAGTTACAGATGCTCCCGAGCCCTGTGGACCATAGCCTACACTGCACTACTGATGCACCCAAGGAGGCAGAATATCATACCTAAGTAAATAGTGATCACGTTTTAACATCTACCTACCTTTTGTCAGATATAGCAGTATTTAAGCAGTGAAAAAAGTGAAGCCAAAAGCAATCTTTAGAGCTTTTTGCATGTGTTTTCTCAGCGCTAGTTTTTCTTCCCTGTCATTCATTATAGATAGATCAGAAACAGGGTCAGCTTGCAATATCCCTTCTTTGAATTAAGTGATTATAGGGCCAGTCAGGTAAAGAGGTGTCTTGCTAGGCAGTTGAATGATTTTGAACATATTAACTATGGGTGGCACCTTTAAAATGAGGATAGCGCTTCTCAGCTCTTTTGCAAACTGCTCTAAGATGAACAGGCAAGAAGAGTCAGGAGGTAAATACACTTTAGATTCAGATACACTTCATCCCTGAATACAATTAATGTGTTGTTTTGAACACTTTTACTACTTTGAGTACTTTGAAACTGACTGCAGATCTTGTTAGAATTACCATTGAATTTTATGAAGCTAGAAACCATGTCCTATATCTCATGGATACATGTGGGATTGAGATCTGATAGATTTGGTTGTCTAGTCTGATCAGGGTTTCAACAGTGAAGCCATGCTACTTATGTTTAATGTCACAAAAACACCAGTCCAGCTTTTCCCCAGTAGATATTGTGGAAACCACAACGTTGAAAGCAAAATAACCCTACAACAGCTCTCCAAACATGCAGTGCATAGTTGTGTTCTCTAACATTGGAACACATTTTGCATATATTCTGTTTTCATTGTTAGATGTTGAATCAGCATTAGCCATGGTGGAATAATTAGATGATCTTCCCAGAAAAAGCTCTTTTAAGAGGAAGGAAAAAAATGTGAAGGAGAGAAAAATTCTCTTTCAGAAAGCATTATTTCATTGACTTCATCCGCCAAGAATATATATATATATATATGTATATAAAACATGCCAAGAGTATGTGTATATACACATATATGTATATATAACAGCAGTCAAAGTCAAATTAATGACTATTTATATTAGCACTTTCACCATCTTAACTTTTATGAGTTAAAAGAAAAACTAAATCCTAGCTAGGATGGCCTTACAAACAGGTATGAGAGACCTGGGTCCATGTCTGTGTCTGCCAAGTGTATCATGAATAGCCTTGGTCACTTCACTTATTTGTATCCCCCCTTTTATAAAGGCAATCCTTTCTTGAAACATGTTTCAGTCTGCTCCTGGAAAGTATGAGATATTGCTGTTATAAATACAAAATTGAGTCACCAATTAAAAAAAAAAAAAAAAAAAAAAAAAGTTGAGAATGTGAGAGGAAGGTCAGGATTGAGACTCCCAGTTAGGCTGAAGAACAGTATGGTTGTCTAATTTAATACTCACTGATTTGCTAAGTCACTGATCTCAGAAATACACTTCCTTGTATCCAATATAACATTTCCAGAAAACATAAGCTCATCATCTCATCACTGCAGAAGGCATGTCACAATTATAAGAGTATAATTTCTATGAAAGAATATCCCACCTGAATAACTTGAGTTTTTCAGTTCTTGCTTATTTTTCTGTTTATTAAATCTTGCATAATTTCAACGGCAGTAGCTTTTCTGTTGCACTATGTCAGCATTTCCATTGAAAACCTTATTCTGATGGGAAAACTGTTCATCTGCAAAAAGTGTGTTCTAAGCAGAACACTGGAACATCCAGGATCGAATTCAAGCATACCATCAGTTAAAGAAGTATTAGTAATTTTAAAAAGATTCACTTATTCTTGAAAACACAAGTGTCAAGAATTTCAGTTTAATTTTTGAAGATTTGTTAAGTCTTGGCTGCAAAACCAAATGGTCCATAAATTACTTTTTAGAGAAATATCTGCTATCAAGGGAAAGGAGGGGCATGAGGAAAAGATCTGTTGGACCTGTTTGATGTTGTTAACGCAAATTATGAAATAAGTGACAGTCTGAAAAAGCAGGCTACTGGGGGGAAAAAAAAATCTAGTAAGAAGAACAAACACAATTGTCTCTGATTCTAAGGTGCCACTGGGAATTTCCAAATGGGACCTGGAGGATATATAAAAAATTATCTTCAAAGGAAGTACACATAGGACTGTTACAAATTATATAAGGTCTGATAAGGGAAGTTACAATGTCTGATAAGGCAATTATCTAGCAAAAATACCATCCTTAAATCCAAAGCAATCCAAAAAAGGCTGTAGTAGAAAGCATTGGCAGAGTATTTTGGCCCATATCCATCTTCTTCTGAGCAGGATGGGAGGAGAGGAGGCCTAGGTCTGATTCTGGCATACAGGATCATCATGGGCAATACGGCTTCGTTCATTGTACTGTCATCTAATGATTTCCAGAGCTGTGTCTGCCCTAGAAAGAGTGAAGATTACAGTTTTACGTGATAGGCTTAACTCTAAACTTTAACAGATTTGAGTTTTGGAGGTGTCATGATGGTATGGAAGGCCAAAGGAATTTAAAGCTGAGGCAGCATCTTCAGCTGCACCTTGGTATCACTGAATCTGTGTGATGCTGACCTGTGTGGGCTCCGCTCCTGATCATGAAGCCAAGAATCACCTCATGCACAGAATGTAAATGCTTCAGATCTCATCACAGCTTGTTTCTCAACACAAGCTTGTTCATACATTAGTTACACTTCCAAAATATTTTATCCCCTAGCTACAGCCATAAGAGCAGAGCCACCCCAAGAACAAGTGCTATGATTGCAAATTCATTGGTTTCTTCAGCATGAACTTTTCTCTAAAATGTACCCATTAAGCATCTTTCCCGTGATTTGTAGCAGCTGTTGTGTCACCATGCCAACTGATTGGTAAAACGGGGGAAGGGCACACTCAAAGTCATTTCTGAGCTGTGCAATATCTTATGAAGAAAAGCTAGTGATTATAATGAGAAAAGCAATTCCTCACCATGAAAGCTGACTGAGAGCAAATGGAGAAAAGTAAGACTTTCAGCTAAAGAAAACCTGAGTAAGATTATCACCCTACATGAAAATGATTGAATTGCTTTGGAGACGAGACCTTCTTCCTGCCCCATAAGAGCAGCTCCTGGAAAGGACTGAGAATTTGCTATTGTGAGTAGTCTTTGTGCCTATGCTTGTGTGGTGATAAAGGGTACGAAGGTTTAAAGTTAATTTCCTTGCTTGGTATATCCAAACGTTTTACATGAGGAGAACTGTTAATTTTGTTGGAGATGTTTGTTTAATTGCTTCAGTGCAGATGACAACTGGGGACTAAAGAAATAACACACAAGTTCCCAATGGCAAGAGAGAGCAAGAATCTCTTCAATTCCTTCATCAAGGTACAAATATATCAGAAATGCAATAATTAAAAGAGAAGTTAATTGCCAAACTAGAACTATGGTGCCAAGATACACGAAGACAGCAAAACAAACCCAGGAGAGGACAAGCTAACATTGAAGTAATGACATAGTTGCTGCATATGCAGCAATCTCAGCACATTCTCAGTTGTGTACTTGTTATCCCAGACAATACATTTAAGCATTTGCTGCAATGTTATTTAGCAGATGATAATGAAATAGCAGGAAAATATACATGAAAGAAGACGGAAATATCTTGTGCCTCCTCACAGGGAAGCTATCAAGCATAGAAACAGGGAAATGATAAACAGAGCACTTCGAGGAAGACGATTGCTATTAGCTACTTCTCCACTGTAAATTGGGCACTGGGGAAAAAAGACAGAAGATCCACTGAAGTGTAACAGAGGGTAATATTTGCCACCATGTGTCAACTGTGCACTCAGGGAATGCAGAGGAATGAACTGCAAGAGGCACTAGTTTTAGAAATTCATCTGTAATCACTTTCTAATGCAGAGGAAAATCTTATAAATAAAAAAGTGTGGTGAACGTAAAGGACAATGCCCCTCTCATTTCAGCTTCAAACAGCCCTAGTTATGTGTGCATTTTACCTCTCCACTCTTCTTTGTAGTCTCAAAATATTGTGTTAATTTAAAATGTTTTTCAGGGACAGATCTACTGACATACCACATCTCATTTACAGTCCTGACCTGGGTATCACTTCAACATCAGCATTTAGATTCCAGTGTAATCTCCTATGGTACATGTAGTGTATGGTTTGAATTTCTAACTTAAAGAATAGAAACGACGGTAATTGGTCATATCAGATTGTAATACCTGTTGAAAGTATTGCCTTCACAAATGGATTTTTGCTACATTAAGCTCATCCTGAATTTTGTATTCACTTTCTAAGTTGAATTTACAAAATAATAAAATAGATGTATGCACAGAACATGCAGGTAATATAAATGTGGTATGAGGTGGACATAATTGAGTGGACTTCACTATTGCCTAGAAGTTATAACAACTTTGCAATTTAAGTCTAATGTATACAGCTGTGACTAAGGCGTTTGGTCAGCCTATACTTTTAATGACATGTTTAAGGGTTTTCTTTTTCCCCTTTTTAATGTCAAAATAAAACAGGTAGCATTTTGTCCGTTTACATCAAGTTTTGACTCTCTCCTGTACCGTTCAGAAATTTTTGGACAACTTTAACTCAGAAATTACAAGTGAACAACTTCGTAATTCTTTCCCCCAAAACAAAACTGTTGCAAATTCTCTGTGATAGAATGCATGAAAATCCATTGTTCCATACAAAATGAAATTAAGCTAAGACTATACATTCTTTCTTCTCATTGTTATCAGGCTTGCTCATTGTCAGGGAACCTCCAGAGGACATTCTGACAAAACTCTCCTCACATTTATCTACTTATGATACTGTTTAAGAAGAGGTGTGAGTAGTACTGAGAAATACTTCTAACAAATCACAGTTCAGATTGAAATGGAGAAATATCTAGATTAACTGACAATAAAATTTCTGAGTCAACATACCTGCACTTTGAACTTCAAGCATTTTTAGTTCTGCCTTTTGCCTTTGATTCTGATCTGATACAGCTGTAAATAAATATAGTAAGTTAAAAGCCATGTGGGTTTTACTTCAGATGTATCTTTCAACTTGCTTGCTAGAGGTCTTAAAACCTCCATTGTACAATAGTAATCAGTGGGCAATATTAACAGTCACATCTCTGTGGATATGGACAGTTTCATTTAGGAATATAGTCTGTTTAACATCAGTGAGCCTTTTTTCTTTTTTTTTTTTTTTTTTGAGACAATTTCCTATCTATCTTTCACATATATTGTAAATGCATACTGTATCACCACATGGTAGTGGTACACTATTTGTAAATAAGGCAACAAAATATTTTACTTTTACTTATTAGTCTATTAATAGAAGACTGCATGAATTTTAGTTGCAACTTGCTATGACATGTAATTTATATAACAAACCTTGTTGATAATGTAGCTTAGGGTACTAAGGAACTAAATTATAGAGTGAGATATAAAGGAGAATTAATCATATCTGAAATCTTCAAGGCTGATATATTCAGAGAGGAATTAAAAAGTCATTCGTTATTCTGTTAAAGTCATGTGAGATTTTGATTAATAAAGTAAACTTGAATATTTCTATTCTGAAAATTGATTAACAAGCAGGTATACTATTTTCATCACAGAAAAACAAACTGTTGGCTAAAATAAAATTTATTATATACTTTGGATAAAAAAGATCTTCTACTATAATATCCTGTAACTGGAAGAAATGGAGTCACATCTGTAAAGAATGGGGTATGACCTTGGCTGTTGTCTTTTTCTGCATAAATTCGTATAGATCAACAGGAATAGATCAGTGAGCCAAAACCAATGAAACTAATTTTAGTTGGTTGATATCAACACCATTTGGATTTCTAGCCTTGGTAATTTTATACTGATCCATTTCTTTTGGAACAATTTGATACCAAATACTTAATCTAGTTTTTCAGATTCATCATCTGTAATGAGATGGCCTGTTCAGATATCCTCCCCTTTGAGTGTTTCAGATGTTGTAACTTTCTTTCTTTGATTGAAATGAATAATCTTATTTTTGTGTGTATACCAGGTAAACATTAGTGTAAATTTCTTTGCATAATTTTGAAAAATAAATATTTCAGTTTATGTTGTTCTCTTCCCAATGCCACAGGAGCAATTTGAAATAGACAAGTCAGCATGTTCTCATATGATTCAGTTCATCTATACATCTGCTTGCTTATCAGTTATGTTAATCCAATAAAAGAAGATTCATGTAACGATCACAGTTAACTGGCACTCTGGGTATTGTGTCAAGTAGATACAATGAATTATTTCCAGTACAAAATACAAGGGAAATATTCACACTACATTCAAATATTGAATAAGCTATGAAAAATAATCTGTTAATGGACATGCTGTGAACGAAAGGAATTCAAATTGATTGGACATTGATTGTGAATAATTTACTCAAATACAGTTTAAAATCAGTTTTAAGACCAGAATAATAGGAATACAATTTAAAAATCTTTGTGGTTTGTAGATTTATTTTTTGACTATCTCTTCAGTGGGCTTTGTATTGAGCCGTCTTAGAGTAGATGTAGTAGACATCATTAAACTTTTGGTCCATTTTACTGTTTGCTTCTATAATTTTAGGACTTGATATGAAAATCAGTGTGCACCTACTAACTTCTTTCCTCTGCCAAGATCTCTAAAGTAAATCAGATGCTCTAACCTCATGGGATTATCAGTTTTTCTGACAGATTTTAGGTTTAAATTTACTTATAGAGCCATTAATATTATCCACAGAACTTACTAATTTTATTATTTGTGCTTAATTTAGGTATTTTAGTGTATGATTAGTGTACATCTCTTACATATCCTATATGAAACCTAAATGTAGATATACACTTATTTATACCTACTGAAAATTAATAAATAGGCACTTAAAGATTCACTTTTCTTTAGCAACTGATGCCCATTCAGTACCAAAATTTTTCAGCTGCTGACACTTTATCAGTGATGGATAACTTTGCCTTTGCATATCAGTATGTAGTGTCATAACTCCATTAACAGTGTCTCTGAAGGTCTGGAATCTTAAGGCTCAAAATAATCTTTCATGATATCAATGCCCTCAAGTATGTTTATTAAACACTGGATAAGCCCAGAAAGTTGTCTTTCTTTGATGTTGGTATAAACACCAACTTCTGCCTCATTACTGAGGACACCTCGCAGTGCTAGGCCTCCAGTGGCTCACGGTGAATTTGCATACTTACAGCAGGTGCAGAACAAACATTATTCCCTTCTCATTCCCCAGGCATTTCTGAACTACTTCACACTAACCCTTATTTACTTCATTAGTTGCACTTCCAAACTTGTATTTAGAAGATTACTGGTTTATTTGAGCTATTGAAAGTATTTTGATGGCTCGTCCTTTAAAGACGCCTCAGGGAGAAGTTAGATATTCAAATGTCTAGGTACAGATAAAAAAGAAGATGAGCATTTGCAATTTTTTGTACCTGTTTTTGATCATCTTTCATCATTTAAATCAAAGGCCAGGTGGGAGATAGAAAGGAGAAAAAATTACAGACACTTAGCATATTTACTCCTTACTGACACAGTTGCTGGATTTAAAAGACCAGATTCTACCTTAAATTAAAATTATTACATTGTTAAATTTAATCATTAAATTTATCTCCTTTCACGCCAGTTAAGTTATTCTAGATTTTTACAAAATCCATTATTTACATCTTTTACTTTTTGTATTTTTTGGCACATTTTAAATGCTTAGGATTTCCAGAGGAGGTTATTTCCATAGAGTGTCTCTGTTCTTTTATTTATCTTGATTAAGGTAATATATGGGCAAATTAACCTCCCTCAGGTAAAATCAAGTTTGTTGTTTTATGATCTTTTATGCAGCTCTGTAATGTGTTTCTGGTTTTTACCATTACTTGTGTTTGTATGTGTGTTACATAGAAAGAGAACCTAAGTTATCACAGAAGTCCTAAAATAACCATTTTTTTTCTTATCTTGGTAACAAACTTGTCACTGAAGTATTCCAGGTTTGGGTATGAGTGTTTTGCCAACAAGCACAAAGTGTTGAGCAGTTATGTTTGCTTTGACATGTGTTGAGGTAAAAGACCTGCTGCAGTAAAGGGTAGGTAGAAACCAGAAGGGCTTCAGCAGGCAAAAGGTTATACTGCTGTCTCCTTATTCTGTCTGTCTTACATCATCTATTTGAAGAAATCATTTTTGTTTGGGATGGTTTAGCTACAACAGATATAGCTGCAGTTCAAAATGACAGTGTGCACAGTTGTAAAAATATAACAAAATCAAGCTCTCAACTCTGATGCTCTGAATAATATACTTTTGCTGCTGTCATGAATGACAGCTTGATGCAAAGATGTTAAAACCAACTGATCTATCCACTTGTACTCATTTTTGCATTCCCAGTAACAATCAAGGCTTGTATAAGTGTTATAACCTATTTGTCTATGAAACCAAATATACTAAAATCTTGTAAATTTTGACTATTGGCACATTTTTGAATAGTTATAAATATACAACTTAGGTCATCCTATAATGCTATGGTTATTCCCTTGCTAGAAAAAAACTATGCTAGCATGTCTATATTCCTGTCTCATTATCTGACTGAGTGCAGCTCATAGGTCTGTGTACATCTGAACAGAAATGCAGATTATTGCAAATTGAGTATCTCAAGGAGAACAAACAAGGTACAGTTTTTATGGGCAACAATGATTGTCTAGAGCTAGTGAAGCTCCAGTGCCACATGGAAGTGCAATGAGGCCTCTTAAAAGTACAATGGCAAACACAAAACCTTTCCAGTAACTATTCTACAAATTCCAAAGTGTATTCACATCCTCATTTAAAATTATTTTTTGCTGAAAAAATATGATGTTGGAAGAGACATTTAAAATCCCTTTCTAAGCATCCTTTTTCTTTCTTCACCATGTATGTCATTCCCCTCACCCCAAAACACATGGTCATTTAAAACCAGCCCTTCTCCAAGCGTAACCTTCTTTAAGTGTCCTGGGGAAACTCCTTATTCCTCCCACCTGGTTCCATCCACACTTTCCTCAACAGATTAACACAATATGCAGCTGCAGTTGTCTTCTAATTGGAGCAAAAGTATTAACTCTATTCTTGCTGGTCCCTAGACAGAGGCTTTTGGTCATTCTGTACTTTGTCATCCCCATAACATGAAAGCGCATTTTGCAGTATAATTGGGGTGAAGGGTATGGAATTTTTACCCATGCACTATTTGTCAATTTAATGAAGAATGACCATGACTGGTTGAAAAGAGAAGAAAAATATTGGCAATCCTAAATTTACCTTCAAGGTAGTGACATGTAAATTCTCACTGTCTTGAATTCTAGAGAACAAAGTGAGGGAAAAAAGAGTGAGTGAATAGGTTTTTTTGCAAATATTCCTAGTTTTCATTTACTAGGTTATGTCCTTCATGAGCAGCTTCTTATAAAGTCTTATTCTTCTCGTAATCAAAAAAAAACATTAATTATATTCCCAGGGTGGACATTTCTGATTACAGAGTGTCACAGAATTGTGCTTTAAATAATATTTTTTTTAAATAGAACTGTTATGACTTCCATGTGTAAGGCATAAATGTCTTGATACCTATAATTTTCCAGATGGGAAAACTGAGGCTCAAAGATGTTATTCTCTATGTTTGAAGAAGTGCAATTTGCAGTGCTATATGACTGAGTTAAAACACATTCTGCTCTTAAAATCCCTGAAGCACCTTCCCAAACATCATATGGTCAGATACATACTGATTAATCATGTATTTTATATCCCAGAATACTTGCTG
This sequence comes from Tyto alba, assembly GCF_018691265.1. Lineage (NCBI taxonomy): Eukaryota > Metazoa > Chordata > Aves > Strigiformes > Tytonidae > Tyto > Tyto alba. Next base: position 745,794 of record NW_024881272.1, read on the forward strand.
GAAAAATGAAAATATTTATTCTGCTATTGCAAAAAGTTACAAGGATATAAAAAATGTATGAACAGCATGTTTAGTCACCCATGAAAATGAGATAAGATCTCTTATAGAACTGGGTTTCAGTTCCAGGTCTTGTCCATTGTACAAAACCATTTGCATCCCAGTTGTTGGCTGAACAAACATAGTAGAAAAATATTTTGATTAAAAATCTTAAGATTATTTAAGATAAATAGAATATTAAAATAGCATTTCAGTTATACTTTCTCAAGACACTATCATGAAAGATCTAAAGCAGGATGTTCCTGTAAACTTTAGCACATCTATGATGTTTTCACATTTCATCTTCTACAGCTAGCTTGTAAGCTTTGTAAATGTTTAATGAAAGATCAATCCACTCTGTTTCCAGTGTGATGGCAATCCCGTTAGGGGATCACAATTATCACAGCCGACCTGAACAGTCTGAAACTGCTGTGCTAGTAAAAGCAGAGCAGTGGAAGGACTTTACCCTTCACATGGGTTTTGCTGCTGCTTATCCATGCTCTCTCTTTTGTTCTTCCCTGGCAGCACATTTCAATTATGTCAATGTCTCAAATGGAAGAGCTATTTGTCACCCTATCTCCAGCTGTCAGGGTAGCTATCATCTCTGAGTTACAGGCGCATTTGAATTACCAACTGCGGGACTGAAAGGGCAGGATATCACTACAACTGTAGTTTATTAAAGAGCCACAGCTGTTTTGCAGAAAATCTGGAAATATAGTTTCCTAATAAATAATTCTCCTCCAGTTTGAAAGAGATATTTTTCTTTCTGTTTTCCTTCCCACTGAGGACATCAGCTTTTAAAGAATCACCTGTTCAGACACCATTCACCTGAAATAATCCTTATAAGCTTTTATAATAATTTATCTTTTTGTAGGAATTTTTATGACTTGTAGAAACACTATTAGTTATCAAGACAACACTAGTTTGTAGCAGTGATGTAAACAAAATTAGTACTTTACATGGTCATGCTTCAAGAAATTACTGAAAAATGTACTAGAAGAAAGCAACATAACCCAAGTGAAAGCCAAAGGAGAAAACCACTTCACGCTAATTAAGTTTTCTGTTGTGAGGTTTCCCTCAAATCACGCAGGAATAACTGATTACTTTGTAAGAACAAGGCCATGTGTGAAGGACAACATGTAATCCTGCTGTTATAAGACCAACTTTTCCTTTTTTTGTGACTTCAAAGAAGAAACAATTCCATGGTTTCAGAGACAAATGGCAATTTTTCTTTCTGACTATTGTTATTTGTAAGAATATATTTATTTTTATCTCTGCTCTTCCTGGATGTGCGATGAAATGATAACTCAGTTATTTAAAGGTAGGCCTAGAATCTTGGTTAGAAAATATACATATATATGCTTTTTCTTATTTTTAACCCCATGAGGATAAAAATTGCACTGTGTTACTTCTAATTACACAACTTCTGTGTAATTAAAATGACATCTTACTGGTGTCTCTGAGTCAAAATGTATCACTGAAATAAAACATTTTGTCTAAGTATAGTACATCTATGGAAATACTGAAACAGCTATTAAATACTGTATATTTGATATTTTCAGAGCAAAAATGTTCTTGACTGCATAGTTCTAGACTACAGTTCCACTCTGTCACTCCAGAATAATGCTCCCTGCATACCGCAACCTCCATTATATGATCAATCCTTTATGAAATATAACAATTATAATTAGCACTTTAAAACTTCTTTCACTTCATATTCTCGTATCAACTTGTAGCACATCCTTACTCCACACAAAATGTAATTAAACCCAATTATTTTGCTGACAGTTCCTTATTTTCCTTCAGTGATAATATTTCTACACTCTTTTCAGGAACTGTTGTGAAGGGATAGTACAATAATTGCTGCTATTATTAATTCATGTACTGGGAATGACCAACAGAGCAAGACTCCCCTAAATTAGAGTATGCACAGACACTGAAAGTGCACACAAAATGTTTGCAATACTGACAAATGCTTGGACTCTTAAGTAGGAAATAAGAGAGAGTAGATGGATGTCAACAGAACAGGAATATAGAAAGTTGTATGAAAGCATTAGTCACCACAATAGTTTTACTAAGATTTACAGTGCTGGATTCACAGAAATGTAGGGTTGAGACAGATCTCTTGTTCAGCCTTCTTTGCCCCAAATAAAGCTTGTTTTCCCTAGCTAAGCAATTGTTCACCTCCTGTTTCTGAATAACATTTCATATTGGAAACCTTTTGTCATGTCCTCCAGAAGCTTGTATTCGCTTGAAGAAACAAAATGTCCAACCTTTCCTAATAAGGAATTTCCTTTACTTTTTTATCTCCTTGTTGTTTTCAAAAGGATTTAAATGGATTTTTTTTTTTTTTTTTTTTTTTTTTTGTATCTTTCTTTGGAAGTACTATTCTCATTGAGATCTTATCAGAACTCTGGAAAGTGACAGCTGTTTTGTTGTCAGACATCAAATGAACTTGTTTTATGTAAAAATTTGCCATGTTTGTAGTGAAATTCCAAGCAGATTTAGGTGACTTTTTTAAAAAGTTTTATTTTATTTTACCATATTTTTACTTGCTTAATTATTTATTTTCCATGTATTTTCTCTTTTTAAGATCATATTACCTTGCTTTTTATCACATTCCATTATTTCAATTTTCAACCACTTGTCTGGTTTCTACAAATCTTTAGAAACAATTGCCATAGCCTTCAGATTAGTATTGCCTGCATATTTTATAAATACACTTTCTAGAATCCTACTCAATAATAAAAATCTTAAAAAGGATGAGGTTTGGGATAATTTCTGTAGGATCCCACATATAAAAGCCTTCTAACTTGATCATGCACCACTAACATACCCTCTGACAGGGATCTAGGTCTTACTTCTACATTGAGACAAATGACTGTAATCACTGTCCTTGTGGAAACATGCACAAAACCCTCATAATTTATTGGGGCAACACATGGATACTAATAGATCAAATTATGGCATGAAAGACTTCTAAATGATGCATAGCACATAGTTTTTGCACTTCATGATGATTACTGGGGCTACAGAGTTTCTGTGGCAAAGAAGAAGGTTATGGAATCCTGCAGTTAGGTCTGATATTCTATGCAAAAACCTTTTATCTGTATTTGTGTTGTAAAAGTGTTATTTATATATACAGAATGCTACAAAAATTCTACTACAAACCCAGAATTTGCATGTTTTCTAAGTTTTATGATATATATTTTTCTCAAAGAAGCCAAATTATACTAAACAGTTAACCAGAGAGAGAGCAAACAGGTTAAAAATTACTATGTATGTGAAAAATATTTGATTTATAACCACTTGAAGTACTTTCACTTTTTATGCTAACTTTTCATTATTTCAATAAATTAACTTTAGTATGGCATAGATGTAAAGATGTGGAGGATACTCTTTCCTGTAATCTCCTTAAATTTCAGAAATTGCATTAATTTTCACATGAAGTAGCAGTACTGCATAGGAACAACAGTTACAACAACATCCAGCATTTTATTAAAAAAAAAAAAAAATGTTTACGTTGCTGCAACTCCTTTTATTTCTGTTTGAAGGAAAATTCAGAGAGAAAATGAAATCGCCTGCTGTCCCAATTAACATTTAAATAATCTCCATTTGGCAGTGAATTTCGTGATTTTATTTAGGTTAAAGAGGTGAAGAAAAAGTTTGTTTCTATCTGTGCAGCTGCTGCTGGGTCAAGTTTTTCCTGAAAGGATGCAAGGATTCATGAGTATGTCAGAGCTGTTGGATGCAAGAGTGCTTCCTAATTGTTCATGTTGACGCATTTTTTTGTTTCATCCACGTTCAGACCAGAATATCTGTGCATTGTACTTGTGTGTTAATTTCCTCGGAGAAAAAGGCACATGAATACTGGCTGGAATTATCACCAGGTTTCTGTGTCAGTGTGTACTTTTCTGCAGCTCAGTCATAGCAAGGGAGATGACATATCAGTGAGGAGCCTTCATGAAGACAAGATTGTCCCCAAAGAAACCACAATATATGGGCTCCATGTAACACATCTCTTCTAACTTCAAGAACCATATATGAGGAAACCCAGTCATCTTGTGGGAGCCACACCTTTCTGTTTGAAACCTGCTTTTCTTCTTTTCTACCTTCGTTTCAGTGAGGTGAAGCCACTTTTGCTAAAGACCACCTCTGGATGTGGATGTCTTTGACCCCTGTAGGAGAGGAAGAGTTACTCACTACTCTGAGGTGACTCTGTGGTAAGGGGAACTAAATCTCAACCACTCAAAACTGTCAGGTTTAAGACAAGTAAAAAGCAGGAGTAATCAAGAGGATTCTATCCTATCTGTCTGAGCATTTGTTTTAATCTCATGACACAGTGCTTGAACTCTGGCCAGAAAACTAAAAGAAAAATTACTACCTCTGTCTCTTCCTTCCTGGCAGATGAGTAACTGATGTGTGGGGGAGATAGGGAGGTTGTGGCTTTCTACCTTGCTTTGTGTGGGAACAAACTTCTTACTACTTCAAACTCCTTACAAGAAAAGTAAGGCAAGGAGTCTTGTGGAAGGGAGATTTCTGTTTCTGTGCTTTTCTGATCTTTACTCATTTTCTACTCCTAATTTATGGTCATCTTTGACATGACTTCAGCTGGTCCCAGGTTCAAGGGTGAAGCAAATTGTTCCACACCTATGGTACAGTAACTCGCTCTGACCTTGTCCAAGACATGTCAAGAATCTTTACTGTCTGCACCACAGTAGGTCTAACTTGGAGAAGATGAATGTATCTACAGATGTTGATGGTTGTGTGAGTTTTGTGCTAATGCAGCAATACGTGTTACAGAACAGCCTTGTACCAAGTCAACTCAATACACAAGCAACATAAAGGTAATATTTATCTCAGTGAAAGAAGATTTTTGACCATCCTGTCTTTTTTTCCACTGTTTATATTTTCTGAGGCAGGAAGATAAAACCCTAGTATTATCTATTTGCTGCATTCTTTTCAGTGAGAGTATTTATGAATATGTTGATTAACTTCCTCATGTAATATGGTTGTGAGATATATACATTTACACTTGGAACTGTAGTTGGAGTTCCCTTTGCACTGGCCACTAGCCAACAATCAGACGGTAAAAAAGCTTGCTTTGTTACCATATTGAACTGGACTCAAGCTGGCAATCTGAAGATGCAAGATTTTATAATTCTTTACAGAGTAGTAATGCATTGCCATTGTTCATAACTACAATATAAATTACTTAATTTACCTTCACACCTCCGTCATTTTGTGTAACATTGTGTAACATATTCTTATTATATATAAAATACTAGTCTATATTTAACACGTAATCTCAATTTATGAGAAAAAGCACACACTGTGGAGGTGCACTGGCATTTTTTCATGGCAGCACTGCAAAGTTGGCATGTTCTACAATAGGATGGAAATCATTGTGGCCAAGTTGTTAATAGCTAAGGTTAAGTCTACTGTGGCCAAAACAGAATCCCCAGTAATTACACTGCATTGCTTCTCACACAAAGACGTTGGACAAAAATAACATTATGTCTGCTGGATATAAGGCTTGGAAAGCCAGTTAATCTTGATTTACTTCTAGATCTGGACAGCCATGTTGCATTCTGTTTCTTCCTAAGCAACATTTCTAGGAGAATACTGCAATGTTCATGTAGACCCTCATTATCTTAAGCTTGGTGCAGAATAGCAGCCAGAACAACGGGGTCCTAAACACAGTTGCTATGCTGTGGCTAATAATCTGAAATTACTGGATAATCAACCTTAAATTGAAATATACCTAGAAGACAAATAATCAACTTTTTGCTAGTTTTAATTCAATAATTACATCTCTTCTTTATTGCAACTGGCCTGCATACCTTATTGCCTCCCAAACATGATAAGACTCCTGTTTCATGAATAAAATGAAAAGAGAAGGGAAGGCTTCTGGCCCCAGCAAGCTGCCCAGACATGAACCAGCAGTATGGCTGCACTTGTGTGGCACCTCACTCGCACAAACAAGCCACCATTTCTGATGATGGTGCTGTTAGCTCAAGCACAGTGATGACACTGTTAATACTGATACCAATGATACAGAACAAGCTTTTGCTCAACCATGTTTAGTATAAAAACAGAGTGACTCAGAGCATAGCTAAATGTTTGTGAAGGTATGCCATGTGTTGCTTCTTTTGGTTGTTTGTAACTACTGCAGTTCTTGTTCCAGCCTCTGTCAGATGCATAAAATCTCACTCCTTTCCAATCTGTGTCAGTATTCATGATATTATAAATAAAAGTTATGCTGTATATGATAATTATATGACATTATAAATAATGTTTTATCTCCCACTGGTGCTTATAACCCACTTGAAATTTTCCACAATCACTTTTATTTTTCTCTCTCAGACCTATTCTACAAAGGTGCTGTGAGGGATAATGAAATGGATGCAGACACACAGAAATTTTATAATAATACCTTCTCAATACATATATATTGCAATAGCAAAATTCAAAACAGAGCTTCATTCTACCTGAAGCTTCTTAAAAAAAGATCATATTTGGACTCTGTAGAGAGATTAAGTATTTTATTCAGCATTTTTAAATGTAGTCTGAGCTTCAGAAGAGATCTAGTTGCACACAAACTCTCCAACACATGCATTATAAGGTGTATTACAAGCTGACCTACCCAGTTTTATACAAGTCCTAGAGTCATGAAAGTTTCATTTCCAAGTTTGTTTCCCAACCTTGCATAATCTCTAAATCCATGTCATTCAAAAAGGACTGAAAGTAAAATGAAATGTAACAGCTATAGAGGCTTTATTCTTTCAGAGAATATATTTAATACTTAACAGTTTCTGCTGTAGAAATGAGTAACTCAACTCCCATTCAATACTTTTATTTAGTTAAGATCATTAGAAAGATCTGTGTTTGTAATCTGGAACTATATTGTCAAGTCTATCACCCTGATTCTCTGTTCACCTCACTGTAATTCCACCGGTTCTTTAGAGATTGTTGTGGTTTAGGCCTGGTTGGTAGCCAACCACAATGCAGCAGCTAATCACCCTCCCTTCCCCCTCCCCACCTGGGAATGGGGGAGGGGATTAGAGGGGTGAAGGGAGACTCACAGGCTGAGATAAGAACAGTTTAATAATGGCAATAAAACGAGAACAATAATGATGATGGGGGGAAAACAAAAAGAAATACATAAACAGGCACTGTACAGCGTAATTGCTCACCACCCGCTGACCAATATCCAGCCCGTTCCCGGCCAGCGACCCCGAGATACCAAGATCCCACAATCGCAATCCCAGAAGCAAGAGAGCTCCTTCCCAACCACCCCTCCTGAGTGGGTGAGCATGACGTTCCATGATATGGAATATTTCACTGGCCAGTTAGGGTCAGGTGCTGTGGCCGTGCTCCCTCCCTGCTCCCTGTGCCCTTGCGCACGGGCAGGACATGGGGAGTCGGAGAGTCCTTGAAGTCTTGGTAGCAGCTGAAAACATCAGTGTGCTATCAGCATTTTTCCCATACCAAACCCAAAGCTAAATCCAAAACACAGCACTCATCTAGTCCCTGAAAAGGAATATTAACTCTATTTCAGCCCAAACTAAGACAGAGATATTTGCAATTTACACCACTGGAAAAAAGAATACCACCAGAACCATTTTTCATAAACCAAACCTCCAAATTTATTTTAGAATTAATACTAATAGTTGTGCTAAAACAGAAGCATCCTTTGATATGGTGGAAAATAAAATAAAAACATTTTTATATGCTGAATAAGAATCCCTGGCTTTATTTTTTGAGCAAGTAGAGACCTGAGCATTTCCTGCTACCAGTGAAATAATATTTAGATAGGAGGATAACATTTAGATGCAAAAAAGATCAGCAGCAAAATCCCTGAAGAGCTAAGTGATAAACAAACAAATAACACACCAAAGTATTTTCAGAAAATATTTTGGTTTACATTCTACTGCTTTCAACAATTTGAATTGCTACAAACAGCAACAGTGTAGTTGTTATATTTCACAATATCAAAACAGTGTTTAGGCATATGTCTGTGAGATTTATACTCATGTAAAGCTAACCTCATCCCATAGTGTTGGTAGAAACAATTGCCTTTATAAATTCAAGTGCAGGTTAAGTAACTGTCATCTGTCAGTGCTGTAAATAGTGCTTCTGGCATGCACCCTGCAAGAGTGGTGCAGAAGTTAATGGGAGACAAAAAGTCTCTTGTTTGGAAGGATAAACTTATAAAATGTATAGAAAATGAGTCAAATAATCTACACAATATAAGATTATTTAAGTTTAGATAACATTCTTACTCAAAAGGAACGATTCTAGACATTATGTATAGCTTTGCAAATAAGACTTTGGATCAGTATTTGAGAATATATTTTATTTGATGCCAGTCATTTAAGGTGTCTTTTCCCAGTTCCAGACAGGCAGGAGCAACATCAGCCTTTGATTTGGGAAGACAGGAATTTGGTGTCTCCATGGCACTGAGCCTAAGCCAATACTGACCATCAGTAACATCCCAGAAACAAACAAACAGTTTTCAAAGAATTTAAGAGCTCACATTCTCTGCCACACCAGCCATGTCATAAAGCTTTTCGGTCTGCTCTGAGTATGGGACAGAAGAAGGTCATGCCTGCTCACGGTACTCTGTACCCTTAACCTCACTATACATCAGTCTTCTAAAGAGAAATAGGGTGAATAAAAATCACTACCTTTAAATTTTAGATTATTTATCACAGTTTGGTTTTGTCTGTATGCCTCTGTTTCCCAGTACAACGGACCAATTTGTAGTTCTGAAACAGGAATTATAAAAAAGTAATAAAAGACATTTCAAAGACTTTGGGACTATGAACTGTAACACATAATGATGAAGAATTTTGGCAGGTTTTTTTTCCCTTGTGATTCATCTGGAGTATTCACCAAAAATGAATCAATGAATCTTCTATTATGTTTTATTTTTTACAGCAGATCTTTATGTTGGTTCAGTTTTCACAAACTGTATTTTTGTGTGTTGATTCATGCACTAAAACATTTCCACAGATTCAACTTTCTTCCTTATCTCTACAAGATATCTGGTTTCAGTCTTTTTATTTTAGTCAGAACAAGAAGGAAGAGAAATCTGATTTTCTTGTTGATTTTGAAGCAGCAACAGGTACAGTCAAATCTATAAAGCCCCTCCTCAGCAACAGCTCCAGAGACTTCTGTGTTTCATTTTCTTGTAAAATCAGAGTCATTAGGTTTTCTTCATGTACAATCAACTACAAGAACAGGACCATGATATCTATTGGCTCTTAAGGTTAGACAAAAAGACTGTAAAGATAATCTTCTTTTCTTTCTTATAACTCTTTTCCTTATTATATCAAAAAACTGTTCTCCAAGGCAGCCTTCTCCATTTTAAAGATAAACTACTGTTTTAGCTATAGGTAAGATACCTGCTTCTACAAAAATGTTCTGGGAAACAGAGTGAAGGTAATCAGTGCATTGTGAAAATATAGGAAACAGGTTTTATATCACATTTACAAAATTTAAATCCATACCTCTTCACCCCATTGAATTTTAGACAACATCAGCTTTCATAACAGTTGAAATTACATTGAAAAGAATGAAAGAATCAAGCCAGAGGAATTTTTGGGATTTCATTAGTCTTCCTCAAGTCTAAGCAAGTGCACCATTTTATAACACCTGTTGCCTAGATAATAAATGATTCCTGTGGGCATATGTGAACTGGGAAAAAAGGATGTTTTGATCTTGCCAAGACTGAGCAATGCAGATATGAGGCGTTAGAAATTCTCTTGATATTGTCAAGGGGAGAATTAAGAGTTTTCATATCCCTCTAGGACATATGACAAACCATGAAATCAGTACTTCTTGCAGGGAATAGTAAATATATAAACCACAGATAACGAGTAGTGACCTGGAATTTTTGTAATTAATTGGATGGACAACTACTTGTGACTCCAAAATTACCACCATCTTACCTAGTAGGCTGTAAACCATATCGTTACTGTCATTAACACAGGAAAGAATACCTACTAACCAGTACAAATCTAAATAATCAAACCCCAGAAATATAAAAAAAGCTGCAAAATTTGATGTTCTGCTTACTCAGACTGTAAGAAACACCTTACAGGTATCCTGGTTGTTCTTCATTTCAGATGTAGTAGAGGCAAAGGTATGTTTTACTAAGAATTCTACCTTTCCTCTCTCTTTCTGTGACTAATTATTATTGTATATAGAGCTAATGAATTATTTTCTTAGAATTTAATCATTGTCTTAAAAGACTGTGCAAACCAGTGCAATTTTACTAGCTAATTCACTAGTTCCTCACAATAGATGGACAGTTCATACAAACCTATTTTGGTTCAGGAGTTTTTGTACTCTGCCTGTTCTTGCTGTTTATCTGCCATGTAATTTGCATCATATTCCTAATCAGTGCTTTTTTTCATGCTATTACTATATACTGCTTGGATGAGCTTCTTCTGAGGCAAAAGGTAAGTAATATTAAGTCACAAAGAATTATTAGTTTTGTGAAATACCTTTGCATGAATATAGATGCAGCTAAATATGTGAACAGCAAGACTAAATGAATTTTCACAAGTGTGTTTGGAAGTATATCACAAATTATAGGTAAAAAGCAAACACAAATCCACAGGACAAGATACAAAGATAATTCCCTCTCAGATTTCATTAGAGGAGGAATTTTTTGGTATATATTTTACAGAGGCTAAATGTCTATCAGACATGGACAAAATGAAAGCCACCTTTCTTTCTCTTCTGTACTCTGCTGCAGTAAACCCTTCGATGTTCATAGCAGGTGAGATGTTTCGAATCATTTATGTCACAGTAGCTGGGAAAATAATCTGACTGTGAGTAATCATAAAAAAGAAATATATCTGAGTACATTCTAGGTATACAACACATAGTTTTTATTAAAATTTGTTTATAGATTTCTACATAGTTCAAATTCATAATGCAAGAAGATAGTGAAGCTGATACTAATGAATTCTAGTTCTGGAAGTAGAATTTCAAGTGCGAGGAAACTGATAAGACAAAAAAGACATAGAAAGGCAAAAATATTACCAGGATGTTTCAAATGAACAGTATATTAAGATAAAAAGAAAACCTAATGAAAGTGCTTATTCATTAGAAGGTGAAAAAACAGTATAAGCGATAATATGGAACATATATATGTGTTCAGCAAACATTACTGGTTTAACTTTTGGAAAATGCCAGACAATTATGAGGATATGGTTAATGAAGAAATACTTTCCATTTCAGCACTTGGAAATGTGTTTAAAAGGAGCTTATTATGTCTTGATTTTTTTTTTCTTTTTAATTACCATGTATGGATAATTGATAATTTTAGATTAGATGTAGATTAGATGTATTCTATATTATCAGACCCGACTTCTTCTTTCTGCCAAGGGAAGCTGTTATGTTTACTTTGACCATTTGTCCCTATTATCATGTTTCTATATAAAGGTAGATGTTTTTAGAAGGCTGCTCTGTCAAGGTATAGCTAATTCCCGTCTTCGCCTTGTATAGTAAAAACCAACTGTAACAAGCATTTAGTAAAGGTTGTGGCAGATTCTCTATCACTTAACTGAATTTAATAAACATTGAAAGTTCTATAATCTGTGCTGGTAAGGTGAAATTTTTCACCTGAAAATCTGTGAATAACAGGTTTGATTACCCAGTTCTGGTTCTGTTTACATCTGTTTGATTCTTCTCTTTGAAAGGCAATATTTTCATTTTTTTTCTGCTAGCAAATATTTTCTGTATATATCTGTTACTGCTGTAGAACTGCTAGTAGGTAGCTGCAAGGTAATGGGATATTGCTGCTATAGGACCCTCTTTTATAAAATCTGTAAGAACATGGTGTACCTGGGGCCAAGTGGTGTATGTACAATCCACTGATCCTGTCTCCTACAAGGGAATTAGCCTGTGTACAATTTCCTCCACCAGCTACAGTGATACATAGCTTTTGCATTGAACGGGACAGAGGAAATGTGTTTGATAGTGTTATGACCCCTATCAGAGCCAGGCTGTTGAGCTTGTCTTTAGTTTGTGCCTGTGCAGCTGGCAGCTTGCACAATCCCCAGTCACAGATCAGTGCATGATGCAAATCATGAGCATTATAATGTTTCATTGACCTTTTTCTTCTGAAGTTTAATATGGTAGTAGTTTCATTTCATATCATCTTGGCCTTATTCAAGCTATGGCCTCAGGCATTAAGAAATCCTCAGGCTTTTAAAGAAGGTAGGAGGAGAAAAACACCATATATTCTTCCATTGAGCTATTCTGCCAACAGATTAACTTGCAGCTGCATGGGAAATATTGGCTTCAGAATGTGACTGTCATTCCAGCCCATTTGAAGCAGTCACCCTCTCACCATCCAAGAGTGGAGCTGTCTCATTTAGAAGACATTAAGAGAAAGGAACACAGAAGAGTTTTTTAGTATTAAAAATGATGTGAAGTCCATTTTCCAAGAGTGCTTTCCAAGATATGCCACAGTACTATTCATTAACAATTATGCTTACAGTTACTAATATTGTTTTATAAAATACATAAGTTACAACAAGGTCTAATATTGCTAATTTTTACTGGGGTCTTTTTTGTGTATTTTTGATGTTAAGAGAGACTGTTGTGGTTAAGAAGAATCCATCAGGGCAACTGTAAATCTCTTTATAGGCTGTGATTTAATCATCTGCAATAGCAGAGATTATATTCCCATTTGAAATCTTCTACACACTACAATTTTAGAGTACAATAGTTTTTTCTTTTTTATTTCCTTCAACTAGATATATAGAGCTTTCCCTATATCTCCCCATACCATGTGATTTAAAATGTATTGAAATGAATGCAGTGGTAGAAGAAAATGTATAATTTATATACACATTTGAAAAAAAAAAAAACCATGGCTTGAAATTCAAAAGAGACATTAACAGCCCTTGTTGGCCTGCTGCCCTAGAATTACTTTCAGATCCACTTGCAATTTAAGCTTTTTTCAAGATGAAAACTTGTCCACAACTTGTACAATACTCTACTAAGGGGTGTTTCATGTCAGAACGTTATTCTTAGATTAAACATCACTCTCAATGTCATAGCATAGCAACACAAGTAAAAAATAGTAGGAAATGAAAGAAATAGTGTTGAAATAAAAACTGTATTTTAAGTTGTGCTTGTTTTTAGCCCACACAGCCTCCCTGACTGATTATTCTTTAATCTAACTTTCTCTAATGAGAACAAATAGCAGGAGACCCCATTCAGCATACAGAGGCTGTGGCACACATGCAGTACAGCTGGACAGAACTGGCACCACTGGGCTTCAGGGCTCTTGCGTATGTGTTATCCAACCAGACAGGAAACAGATTTTTGGTAGGACATGCAAATACATACTTCTGATATCTAGGAAGATGGAGAGAATGCTGCCCATGGCCTCTGGCACTACTTATGATAATAATGCCATTCAATTATATGCTGCATCCTAGGAGCCAGACTGACTTATTTCCTCTCTCTTGTACAAGCCCAGGAACACAAAGCCATCATCCTTCTCAGCAACAGGCTTTGCCCTGAGCATTAAAGAACTCTATCCAATGGTTAACATATTGTTCAGGCTGGAAATAGATGGGCAGCACAGGGAGTACTAACTGCTATTAAATCTTAGCTTCTTGATAGCACCAGGACTGCTGCTAGTCTTGGCTCTTACACAGCAGAGGAAAAGGAAGAGGAGGAAGAAATAAACTGCTAATACCCATTGTGTTTGTATTCAGTGCATAATTGGTTTTCTGGACCAGTAGCCAGCACTGAAGCTACGCTATTCTGTGGGAGGTGTTATTCTGACGAATGGTACTCCAGAGACTTTGGAAGGCAGTATTTTCTCTACTAAGAAGAAGATCATTAACTCTGTCAGGCCTGCTAGTCTGCTTTTGGCAGTGGACAGGAACATGATTTCCAAAGGAGAATAATGCACATTTGGTATAAAAATCATTTGAGGGCTGGAGAATTTGTGTTGGAGAGAATGACTGCAAGAAAAATTGGTAAATAGAGGTTGAGCTTTACTGTGTGGTAAGAGAGGGGAGAAGGAAATAGGGAGGAATATACCCCTGCTTGCAAAGTGAAATCAAGAGAAGAAAAGGAAATTATATGTATAGGTATACAAATATATAAATAAGTCATGTAAAAGGAAGATAAGGATATGATTCTACTTATAGTGAAATTTCTGAAAAGATAAATTAGTTCTAATTTTAGGATAGCAGTTACTAGTCACTCTCACATACCCAGAAAGTGTTTGTGAAAGCCTTCTCACTCAACGTGCTAGAAACAATGTGACACGAACTCCCCAGCCTGAATCCAGCCCAGGTTTCTCTGCTCTTACACTTTGCCCTCATAAACCCAGTTACTTCTGAAGTCTGACATCTTTCCTCAGATTTCCTGTTAGAGAAGCTTCTAGTCACATCTTGCCTGTCCACATCTAGGTATCACTGCTCCTGCAGCCAGGCAGCTCACTTTTGGTGTCCCATGTCTCTCTTCTGCTTCAGAGATGAAGATTCCTCTTGTTTCTTCCAGAGGGTTTAGGTCTTCATCTCTCCATATTGCAAACCACTTCATTTAGGAAAGACTTCAAGAAAATATGGAAGTTGGTTTGTAAGGTCTGTAAAAGCTTCACCTCAGTTTGTGGCAGAGTTATAAAACTGTCATCTTAAAAAAACAAACAAACAAACAAACAATCAGGTTCCATATTCTATTCTCTCAGTTTCCTCAACAGTGAATATCAAAGGATGATTACTTGCTGCACTAATAATTGTTTCTATTGACATGCTCTGGTTCAAAAGAGAATGTCAAAACTTTTACAAAAACATTAGCCTACTTCCTCTTTCTGAAATAACATAAGAAACAGCAAAACAATCTTTCCATAGAAAAAACTGAGGAAGGAACTTAAGTTTTCTTAACTAAGCCAAACAAATTTTTCCCAGTGCTAGAATAACTCAGTCCCTGGATTCAGTAAATAAGGACTTGTAGTAGAACAGGAGTACCTCAACTTGGAACTACTACTGAATTTGGCATGGATGAGGCCATTATTTCAAGTTTTATTCTTCCAAGAAATTATTTGCCACTTTTGAAAAAGAGCTGTAAGACATATTGTCTAAAACCACAGTTCATAAAAAAACACGCAAAAAAGTAATCAACCTAGCCCGATGTTAAGAGGACATTCAGACAAGAGCTGTAATTAGTTACACAGAATGTGTCTAATATTTAGAAAAAAAACATTTAATCTGCCTGATGTGTATTAAAGCTCCAAAAATTGGAAACTGAAATTGTCAATGTTAAATCTGAAAATAAAATGTACTCTTTGTAATTAAATACTACAACAGGTTGTTGAGAAATTCTGAGAAACCTTCAGCATCAGCTTTCAAGACAGGATGAGATTTTTGGGGGGAGACAGTTGCTTCTTCAATTACAAACTTGCTGACGTAAGCAGCAAGAGACAGTTGGTGACAGTCCTTTGACTGCATTAAAAAGTGGACAGATGGGGGCATTATGGTGGTCTTTGTCATTAAATATGACAATGAAATTGAATGAAAGGGTGGCAGCAAACTAGCTTTTATAAGAATTGCAATTTTTCTGTTATTATTGTGTTTGAACCTCAGCTTTGATACAGACAGTCAGATAGCAAGTTTAAAATCAAAGGTTTCAAGGTATTAAATTAATATTTTATATTATAAAGCTTGTATGCTTTTCTTGCTGTCATAGCAATTCTGTCTTGATGGTCTGTTCAGAAACTACAATTGACCTATATTTTCTGACGTGTTCAAATAAAAAAACCCCACTCAAATATGCCCATAAAGCACATAATTTAAATAAAGAACTATTTTTCTTATTTCTTTTTTTCTTTCACCTGAAAAGTACATTTACAGTGTAGGGTAATTCATTGGTTTTAGTGCCTGCATTAATATGGTCAATATGCTCAATGAATACTTTTTCATTTTAGAGACAAAAAAAGTTTGCGTGTAATTTTTCTCATCTCTTTCTATTAGCATGCAGTAGTTCCACAAAAGCTGAAGGAAAAAAAAAAAAAAAAAAAGCTATTTTATAGCTTCTTAAAAGGAAAGTAAATTTGTAAGAGAAAACTTTAAAACCTGACAACTAAGTTAAAAAAAAACCCACATGTATCAAATACTAATTTAGGCACACTGATGATGTGTCATCTTTAAGAAACTGGGGGGATCTATATAGTCTCATGCTCTTGCCTGATAAATTGCATTAAATTTCAGGTAACTTACATAAAGCTCTTCCTACTATAATTCTTTGAATTTGTTTTTGATAAAAAATGGGATCTGCAAGAATGTGAGAGGAAAAGCAGTTCATAGGAGCTGCACCAAACTATCACCTCTTATGTGTCTAAATTTAAGTTAGTCTAGGGATAAGATAGTTCAGATCTGCAAGAGAAGCAGGAGAGTACTGGAAAGACCATACAATAATATATGTATCTAGGTTCTACTAATAGTTATGGACTTAAAAGTACTAAAAAATATTAGTGTTGATTATGTATTACATAGCTTATCCTAGTCGTTCAGCTTCAGGCAACTGCATTATTTCAGATATCCCTCAAATATTATTTGCTTGCTGAATCCTTGATTTTTTCCTTCTGTGTTAATTTTGTAAATGAATGTTGTACTAAGCCGGAACCTTCAGTAGGATCCTTCAAGATCTTGAATCATTTTGCTTTTCTACAACCTTATCTAAGGGAAATCTTAATTCACATAACCATGGGAATGATTCAACAAAGGGATAGCTAAACCACAGTTCACAGGTTGCCTTGGACTTAATTCTCACAGAGTCTGTAACCAAAACAGCTATTGGTGTACCTTGCAAAAGCAAAGTTACTGCACATGCTGGGTATCTTGGACAGATTTTGAGGACAATGAGTCCTTCCACTAATAAATCTATCTGGTATCTTAATGGAGCAGTAAATGAATAAAAGATGTGTTTATTGCTATGTAATTGACTTGTTTGTTTTCCCAGCTATCACTGATTTTTTTGGAGAAGGGAAGGGGACAAGTCTTTGAAAACATTTATATCCCTCCTACAACTGAAAAGTCATCTGCTTTTAAGTATCTATTGTCTGCATATTTCCTCAAAATAGAGGCCAAACGTACAGAAAACTGGAAATATCATAGTAAGGTCAAATGTGGTGTGATAGTGTTTCTCTAAATTTTTCAAATCAGCCAGTGATGTACCTAAGTGACATATCAAAAAACAAAGAACATGGCCTGTTTCTTGAAATGTTTTTTAAATTTGCCTTGTGCTAATTAAAACACTTGTTGCATTTGGTACAATTTGGGGAAATTATTAATTTACTTTCAGTTTCTAACAAATCTGGTTGTTCTAAGGCTATATTCATGACAGAGGCTAAACAAAGACAATAAGAACAGCAGCATCCTAAGTGGCTTATTATTTATATTTCTTTTCTGAACAATGATTTTGTTATGGAGTACTGCCTCTACTTCTAATAAATAACACTCGTTGGTTGTCCTATGCCTATAACACATGACAGAGTATCACTGTCAAGGTCTGTTGTAATACCAGGTAGTTGCCCCCAGCTAGTTAACAGAGCAGAGTAGTTTGCAAATGAAGAACATTTGTCTGAATGACATATTTCTGAATGAGAATTGCTTTGTTTTGCAGAGAGTTTGGCCGCTGGAAAGTAAACAATCTTGCTGTTGAAAGAAGAAATTTTCTTGGCTCCCCACTGCCACTTGCTCCTGAATTCTTCCGTAACATAAGGCTGCTTGGACGCCGCCCGACCCTTCAACAGATCACAGAAAACCTTATCAAGAAATATGGGACACATTTCCTACTATCAGCCACCTTGGGAGGTAGGTTTAACTCTTGGAAATACTGTGCATGAGTTTGGTGTGACTGGACTAAAAGTGTTGATCACAGCCGATTTCTCTGTAAAACTGTGGTGCTGCTTCTTCTCAGAGCAGCTGGGCTAAGCAGCTCTCCCTGAGCTGGACTTTAAAGCATGGGAGCAGGTTTTGTCTACAAGCCTCATGTCTCCTTTTGCTGATGCTAAACTTTGCTTCACTGATGCTGTTTTAAACAATTTTACGGACAAAAATATAAGAAAACCTGTTGCTAAGATTGTGGTACTTTTACCTGAGTTCCTGGTGTGCATGCTCCTTGTCTTTTGGAGGTGTTTCACTGAACTAAGATATCATTAAGGAGAGTGACATTTTTTTTCTGTAAAAAGGCTTGTATAATATTTTATATAATAGCAGATTACACAAGTATCTGGGCCCATTGCAGTACTGCAGAGATGAAGCAAGAAAACCAGTATCGATTATTTCCAACAAATCTCTTCTGCTAGGAGACTTTTAAACTACTTTGGCTGCTGAGAAGTACCTATATTGTCACTCTACCCTATTTAGAGCTAGTCTTCACTTACCTAGTGGGACTAAATTTTCAAAATGGGATGATGAGGTTTTGCCATGCAATTCCTATTAACTTAATGGAATCTGCATCTCTAAATCTCCACGGACTAATTTGGAAAGGGTAGCCTGGTGTATAATTGGGATCCAGTCACCAAATGGATTGAAGAAATCCAGTGAAGAGGCCTGATGTTCAAGAGAGAGCATAAATTGTACCGAATGACAGATAATTAGTACCTATGATTACCCATCTAGGCATTACAAAATGAACTGACATTTTAGAAATGCAGTTTTATCCCTTGGTGGGTGATTATATTAAAGATAATTCTGGTGATTGAGTATCCTTCCAGCAGGACAGTCTTGTCAAAATCCTTTATTCACCTGAGGAATGGTCCTCTTTAATACATTTCATAACTGAATTCTAACCATATATTAAGGAAATGACAGCCTTCCTATTCTCTTTTGGCTGATATCTGAGATCTATAACAACTGAAGTGGCTCACAGTAGCTTCCTTTTGGAAAAGACCATTCTAGAAACAAGGTGAATTTCTGTATTGCTGTAGTTATTTAAAAAAATATAGAACTAATTCCTATAATTACTTTGGGAACTAGTGCTTCTACAGCAAATCGATTAACATTTGAATTTTAAGAACAAATTACATGTGTTGACCAGCAACTTAGAATAAAATTCCCATAATTTCTTTTAATTACTCAGTAAGGTTCTTTCATGTACACTTTTTATTAATGATCATATATTTTCTTGTGTATACAGCACATAGCACATCTCAACAGAAAAACTGATCACAAAAGATCTACAGACTTGACACCTTTTAGGAAGCATGGCCCTAAGTAAAAACTAAAACTTAAGGGCAGTTATTTTGAAGACATTTGAAAATTATAGCTTAAACATTCAATATTCTCCCTGAAATCTCAGGATTTTCTGCAGTGAAACTGGGGTAGGGTACCGTTTTCTCATCTCTCTTCAGACCACCTCACAAAGGCACTAAAATGTAGTAACTGCCACATGCCTGCAAAAATTTTCCACTCACAGGGATACAGTGTTAAGTTCTGGGCTCTGTCAGCACTTAATGAACTCAAAGGGAATTTTTGTATTAACATTGATAGGTTTTGATTTAGGTCCCTAGCCTCAATTTTTAGGCATGATTTCAGGCACACCTGCTTTCTATCATCATTGGATGGGTGCTGAATACTTTGAAAAATTGGTTCAATTCAAGTAATTACAGGGAATTAGTAGTTTCTAAGAATGCTTTCATGAGGTAACTAATAATGCTATACTTTCCTGTATGTGTTAGTTCTCATTTTTAGGCTAGATTGAATGGGGATTCCAAGAGATGTTTGTCCACACTTTATTAACATGGAATTAGATTTTTTTTTCTTTCAATGATGAATTCATACTTTTCCTTTAATTAAAAGTTGTTGTATTCTGAAAGCTTTGTCACTTATATAGCTCCTTTAGAGCAGAAGACCAAATTGAATGTGCACAGTATTTTTATTTAATAAATCCTGAATCATCTCTATTCATGGACATAAAGGAAAGCTTGGCAAATGAACGATCTTGTGGTAAGATTTGTGTGCCTCTGTGACCATTTGGCTTTCATGAATATCCCTTTTTGACCATAAAGGGAACTCTTGCACATGGTTGTTTGTGATACATTCCCAAGTCTTTATTCACAAACACAGAAATATACTCCTCAAGGGCATTCTGAAATGAGAACTTAGGGAAGTTCAATTTTTCTTGCTGCCACAAGATAATGTGGAAAATGACATTTCTCGCTGTTTCTATTTCTTATGGAAATTTTATCTTCTTCTGACATAAGCCAAATGTCCATAATGATCAGCCTCGAGCTGTATGATAGAAGGATCCTATGTAATCCAGGGTTTGCTGTGCAAATTCCGGATTGAGCAGTGGGTCCGTGGGCAAGCTCACATGCCTGTGCACAGGAGTAACTTCTGCTTCTTCATTGACTGTCTGCAGTGTCAAATCTGCAGATAAAGGAGAGTTGTGGCTGCTCATTTTTGTTAAATTTTGTGCACAAATGGGGATGCTGGGCCATCACTAGGAGGTAAGGAATTTTCCTCCACTCCTCTAGGACAACACACACCCTGTTTGTGTTAGCAAAATTTCAAATTCACACAGCCCAGCCGACACTGTCCAGAACAGCTTTAAAGGAAACACAAGAGACGATGCATACAAGGGAACTCCATCCTTGAAGGTGAGAGAAGGCTCTACTGGACAAGTCCCTGAGCATCTCATTTAATTAGACTTGCTCTGAGCAGGGAATTGGACTGGATGACCGCCAGAAGTCCTTTCCAGCTTAAATTATGTTCTGACTTTATGAAATGTATTTCTAAATTCTTTATCAGCTTTCAACTAGCAGTTCCAAAAAGCAAAGATTCTCCTTTGAATGAGACACAACACAAAGTATTACATTTTCTCCTTTTGTTCTTAATTTATACTTTTCTCTTCTGCTTGCATACAGCATGATATGATGAAGGCCCAGCTTGCTGAATAAAATACAAGAGCATTAGCTGCTGTACACTTTAATGGTTTACAAAAAACAGTGTACAGCTGTGAGCTTCAGAACTGGAAGTTATTGTGAAGCCTAGGGCACCTCTGTGGAATAAGTATAGGAGGATAAAAATACCAGTGGATCCCACTTTAAAGGCATTCACTTTAATGCTCTTCCTACATATAGATGTGAAGGCTACTCATCAAACCAATAGACTTGGTGATAAGGAAATTATAGATAGCTAACATACTGCAATGAAATGTTTCAGGCATTTGGGTAATGTGAGTCTGATTTGGGTGCTTTGCAAGATAAAGATAGTGGACTTTGTAAATGAGTCCTCCTTGCATCTGGAAACATGGTAACTGTTATGAATAAACAAATTTTCAGGAGGTTGCCAAGGCTTCTAATAAAACTAGGACCTTCTTAGTCAATTGCCTAATGGTAATATTAAATGTCAGAGATGACTGATTTATTTTTGCTGATATTGTCAGTCATAATTTCTCAAAGTGTTCACTGTCAGATCATCAATACATTCACCTCTCTGGGTCAGGAAATATCTATCTTTTGATAATGTTGAAGGCTTTGAGAATCAAAAGAAAATAAAGGTAGTTTTTTCTTTACAACAGACAATCTTATTGGGTGTCAGAAGATGATCTTAACCCCAACCTCTTGTCATTTCCACTGATTACAGTCCCACAAATGAGCTGGATAGTTTTTAATCACCTTTACTAATCTATGCACTGAATAAAGAGGGTCAGATTTTCTGCCCCTGATTAATATTCCTCTTGAACAGTATATTACTCTGCATACAGAGATGGGAGAAATTGTCAGGTGGTGTAAAACAGTGAATCTCAATGAATTCTGAAGGATTTATGATCACCTACACTAACTGCTCATATGACCTTTGTTTTCGATAATGCTTCTTTCAAGGTAAGATACAGACTATTGGCAAATAAGAGAGCTAGAGTCCATTCTCAAATGACTGATGTGAAAAAGAAACTTGAAAATCTCACATCAGACTTGCAAACACATGCCCCCACCCCCTCCTCCAGTATGTAAATTTCCCAGCATTTAAGATTATGGATGTTAAGGGGAAGAAAAAAACAAAAAACAAAAAAAATTCTCTTTCTTTTCTCTCCCTGTCTACTCAATGAAGAAAAATTTTAAATCCTAAACCAGATGGTATATATGGAATTAATGTGCACTGTTATTCACTTAAACCACATAAATGATACCACATCTGGCCTAACATTGATTTATAGACCTTTTGAACCTGTGCACTTCCATCAGCGTCTGCTTCAGTTTGGGTAAATGACCTGACAAAACCCTAATGGTACATTCTGTGATCCATACATGAAGAGATTTTCCATTAATACTAAGCTAATTTTTATGACAAACGTATAACATTTTTCTTTAATTATAATGTATTACAGTAGCTGAGGTATTCTATTTAATCAGAAACTTTTGAGGAGGTCATAGGCCAAAGACCTTTATGCCTTTGCAAGATACATATATGCGTAAGAAGGCAGAGCTCTAAATAGGTAACTGTGGATGAGTGTTATCCTTTTATTACTGTATCCTCACTTTCTGAGATGAAGTGATGGGAACTGTTTGGATCAGACTTTTCCCACAACTACCGAGTCTACAGAGGGTAACTGAGGCAGAAAATAGTACTAAGTTTGTAAATAAAATGAATAGGTATTATTATGTATAACGAAATAAATTTATTCCTTCAATAGATGGCTATACATAGTTACAGTGGTTACAGCATTATTCCAATTCTACCATGTCAATGATGGTGATTCACATTTTTTATTTAAGTAATTCCTGAAGATATTATTAAGATGCACAGAAAATTAATTTGTAATTTCTGAATGTCATTTATAAGCGGTTGTTTAGTAGTCTTATATCCAAATGGCCACAGATGGGTTATGTGTCTAGGTAAATTTCTATATACCTATTTTCTTTTTTTTTTTTTTTTTTTTTTTTTTTTTTTTGAAAAAGAGCATGTAGAATATTTTTCTCAACTCTGGGGTTATTTTAATTGATAAATACAAATCATGGGAATATTATATGTTCATATAAACCTGGAAAGAATTAAATATATAGATTAAGTTATAAACTTGCAAATCACAGGGGTTTTGGGGACAGTAGTAAATATTGTGCTAAGGTCAGTCTATTGTGCAAATGTCAGTCTCCTGCCCTCACAGTGAATATCCATCAGTGAGAGCATCTACATGGTAATAAAGCATCAGCATAGTGATGCTGCTAATTTATTGAGCCAATTATTGGATTATGTGGTGTTGTTTTCTGATCATGACCAAACTTTTTTATACTATTTCTTTTAAACCTGAGAAAGTGAAGTTAACTGACTCTTGAATTTTGTGAAGTACAGAAAATACTGCCTTCAGAGCTTGCAGAAAACACAGCTGTTCAGATCCAATGCTGAATAATCATGTTTTCTTAGTATTCACTGTCATTTAATCCTTTTCAGTTCTTAAAATTCATAAACTTGAATAGTTTTCTAAATCACACTTTTTTTTTTTTTTAGCTAATGCTTGAATGTCGTCTTAGCCTATTTCATGGTGTCAGACTGTAACCAGTAAAAATCAAGGTTCACCCATGTTTCAAATGTGACAGATAAGTCTCCTTTGGCATTTTTTCTAAATTAACTTAAAATTCAAATTGTCTTCCACAAATTAAGTATGAGTCTGTGATGTTACTTTACAAACCCCTGAGTTATGGGTGTGAAAGGGAACCCTGTTACAATTCTGCAGTGACATGGATGCCTCAGTACCAATGTATGGGGGAGTTCTCTAGTTTTTAGTCCACTTTATCTAGCAAGTGTTAAATCAGCTTTGGCAGATGAAAAACTTTCAGAATCTGTAAGATGTTTTTTGAAAAGGAAATGTTTTTGAAACATATGTGATTGCACCTGTTATTATCATTGTGACTGTGAACATCAGTGATGAAGTAGGACCTGCTTGCTTGACATGCCATACAAATGCAATGCAGAGATTTTTGAGAAGAGCTTCCTCCACATTTACACTGAAGGCCCCATCATTCCAGCTGCGTGCCTTTGCTCAACCTTGGGAGATGTAATCTGATGTGATCTGACTCAAAGTAAACATTCAAAATCTTTTCAACCCAGTTACAGAGCATGAAAAACAAAACTTATCTGTCAGGGAGCGGGGATGGAGACTGCAGGGCTGAGGATGCTGCAGGATCCTGCCTGTCAAAACACAACCAACAACAACTGCCACAGCAAGTGTGGGACCAACTGGGACTAGGATAATAGGATGATGTGATAACTATAAGGGGGTTCAAAGGTTATTTTTCTGACATTTTCTAATTAAAAACAAAAACAAAACAAAAACAAACAAGAAAACAAAAGCAAACAATAAAACAAAAACAAACCAATGCAACACATGAAGCTGTCTTTCTTCAAGTTATTTTTTTTTTAATTTTGAAATAGGGGTTTTTATTGCAGTTCTGCTCTTCACCTCCTGGAGAGCAAATGCTTTTGATGGGAGAAAAATAGCCAAACTCTGTCTAAATAATAAAACTTACCATAATTCTGTTGAAATAGAAGCAGTCCCACTATCTCTACTAATAACTAATACAGATCAATCAAAAGAGTTTACACCAGAGTAAGATGGGGTGGCATACTGGCTAATGAAACACAACCTAAAAAATTTTTTTTTCTACTTTCCAGAGATTTTCTGCAACATTAAGGGCTTGTTTTCTTCTACCTTACAATTCATTATAATATATTTTCAGTGGAAAGGCAGTTGAGCTTGCAAAAGTCATTTTGATCTAAATACACTGGCTAAGACCTCTAGAAAAAGGGGGGAAAATGGAGAGAAATCTCCTAGTGAAATTTTGCACCTTATTTGCACAGCCTGAACTGGTCACTGATCCAGTATTTACCCCTATGAGTTCTGATGTTGTCTGCTCTGATATGACTGTGTCTTTATATCTCCACAAACAGCTGCTCAAAGCCCATGGCCCTGGGATCAAATCTCAGCCCTCTCCACTGCTTTTCATTTCAGAAGCATCCTTCATACTGGCTAGAGTCACAAGGCAGGTTTTGAAAAAGCAGGTTTTATTGCATAGAACGCCAACAATGCTGGAACCTAGATCAGGTTTTGATGGCAAATTTCTCTCAAAGTACAAGCCATTAGACTTTGCTATGCTTTTCCTGTTCTCTTCTCACATCACTTGGTGTGGATGCAGCATGATGTGACTAATGGCCCACCTGGCCACGGGACCAGCACCACCTCATGTCAGCGTAGCGTAGCAAAATGCAGTTCATAAGTCTGCACTAATGCAACGTGCTCGTTCCTGCCCTGCCATGCAACCTTCATCTGCTTTGCAGGAGATTTTGGTGGTAGCTAAATAAAATGTGAACTTATGTCTACTTATTACAGCAGAAAGATTAGGTGACTGGATGGAGAAATCCTGTTACTGAGGGAAGCTGCTTTAATTCCTGGTTCTCTGGAGTTCAAGCCATTAATCCCTGCTTTGATGGCTGCATGCACAAAAGAAAAAAAAAAAAAAAAAAAAAAAAAAAAAGACCCATTATGAAACTGTAGGAAGAGAAGTATAAATGTAGTGGTGAAAGCTGAGGTAGGCTCCACCTGGAATAGCCAGCTGTCCTGGGCAGAAGCTGTCCCTTCCAGGATAAAATGAACATACTGGACAAGCCTGGCAGGTCTAATTAGATAAGAGGCTCCTGGATAATGGCTGTTTTGCCTGTGTAAGGTCTGAAGGGCCTGACTGTCCTCTGAATTTGTGAGAGATTGGGAAACACCGTAAGGTACATTGATTAAAATGAACACACTCCTCTTGCTCCAAACAAAACTGAATTTTGCAAGCCGAGGTAGCTGTGTGTCAAATTTGTCAACAGATGCAGTCTCCTGCGTGGAGGCATGTACTCTTCATTTAGCATTTCTCACCACCAAGATTATCTTCCTCTAAAGATGATGTCATGTTTTCATCCTATATATTAACACTCTACAGCTATTACTTTTTGGCATGTAAACCCATCCAAAGCTGGCATCCCATCCTCTGAATGGGCAAAATGCCACTGCAGCAGATGGGTGAGCAATGAAACTAACACAAGTGGCAAGTCAGACCCTACCAGGGTAGCTTCCTTTCCAGGAACAAGGAAATGGCATTCGGTGGAATTGTTCAGCACCTAAAATATAGGTATAAAGATATTACTCATTGATTCTTGAGATTAATGTTGAAAAATGCAAGTTACCAAACACAAGCTCAGAAAATAAGAAAAATGTTTTTGCAGTTACTTTGGACAAAAATTGCATTGAAGAAAACACTAAGTCAGTAAACTATTTTTTTCTAATTAATTTTCTGAAGTAAAAAGTTTCACCTAAACACATTACTAAATTAATGAATTCTTGCTTAGTCTGAAATGAAGGAAAAAAATAACCATGAAATAGACAATAAACATGGAAAATTCCTTACAAGTTTAACAGTATCAATAGGTCTGATCTGGAATGGTTCTTAAGAACTCACTCAGTTAAATAAGTGAGATTTTGATTTGGTTTTGTTTTCAATAATTCTACAGGAATTAAAATTTCTAAATTCAATAGTATTTCTCTTTGTCTTTTTAAAGAAGAAGGAAGTAAGAAATCCACAATGTAAGATGCTGGAGTTTCTCTCTGCTTTTGGAAAAGCACCTCTACATTGGGAGTTAGGAAATGGTTATTAATGTTTCCCTTTCTTTAAAGAAATTGATTAACGTTGTTATTATATAGTTTTATACTTTTCAGTTATATAAATTTGGTTTAAGATGACAGTTTTATCAGGCTTCAGGCATCTTAGTGTCCCCAAATTGATTAGAAGCACAGGACTGCTTGTAACAAGATGGCTTATAACAAGTTGTAATAAGATGTCTTCTGAAATTAGATATGATACATGTTTTAAAAGAAGGAAACAAAATTAGAAAAAAAAAAAGTCTCAAGTATTATGCCGGTTTCATTTTCTTTTACACTAACATTAAATATCAAAAAATGAAGGTATTGAGCAACCTTGGAAACAAACACATTTTATACATGTTTTAAATTGAATGTCTAAAGAATATCTCTATCTTGTTGGGAAATAGGAGTCAGGATGGCAGACTTATCCCCAGTGTCATTGAATTTTAGATGCAAGTGTGTCCTATTGTATAGGTGTTATTCATATGAGGCATCAAAAAACAAAACAAAACAAAACAAAACAAAACAAAACCCAACAAAATAAACCAAGCAAAAGCCCCCCCCCCAAAAACACCCTAGAATAGTATCTGTTGTCCATATGCTTAGGCACTGAAATATCTGCATCTGCCACCAGGGAGGGATATCTAAACATTAGACGTCTGCTAAGGAAAACTTTGGCTTGCCACCTTATTTCTAGCAAAACAAGACTTGAAGAAGGTATCAGTGACGAATGCTGTGGTTTCTGTTCCCCTGTTCAGGAGAGGAGTCACTCACAATTTTTGTGGACAAACGGAAGCTGAGCAAAAAGTCAGAAGGCAGTGATCCCAGCACGAACAGCTCCACGGTGACTCTGGAGACCCTGCACCAGCTGGCAGCCTCCTACTTCATTGACAGGGACAGCACACTGCGCAGGCTCCACCACATCCAGATTGCCTCCACTGCCATAAAGGTAGGGGAAGTCCTCTAGGACCAAACTACGGGAGTATTTCCAGATTCACTATCTGCTTCTCAGGAGAAAGGTGTTTTGATTATTGAAAAAAGATTTGTCAGCAAACCAATAATTTCTGTTCTAAACTTTTTTACTTGGATCAAAGCATTCAACTGATAACGAAGATTCTAGTTTAGAAAAGGGTCTAACGCACTAAAGGTATTACTCTTGGTGAGTGATACATAATTTGAATGATACACGTGGCCCTTATAGAAGTGTTTGGTGATTGAGACATTCCCCTTTACATGTGCGCTCAGCAACTGCATTTGTACACAGACTTATGTTTCTGTACAGATGCATACAGTTTACAGTTCCCTTATATTTATTTTCTTCTTTTTCTTCTTCTTATTTTTTTTTTTTTAGATGTAGATATTGCATTCCTGTGACTGAATGAAACTTTTTTTTTTTTTTTTTTTTTTTTTTTTTAATTATCTGACCTTTGGAACAATTTGGAGTTCTTGATTCTGCAGTTTTGTGGAGTCACATCTTATTTTCTGTTAGGAACTTCTTTCAGTACAGTGTGTCAGTCAAAGCATCCTGCCTACTGACTGCTGAAGAGTAGCACTGAAGAGTGCTTGGCTAAGATCAATGCCCAGGCAGGTACTATATAAAGCAACAACTGTCCTTTTCAGCAGCTCTCTAGCCTAATGTTGCTTATTTGAAATAACCTCCCTCAGTCTATTTCCAGGATCGAAGAACAAATAAAATTTTAACTTGCAGTTAATATGCATTAATTATGAAGCTTTTAATGCAAGTTGTGATTTAGAATCTGTTCCGTTCATTGCATCTTTCCATGGATAACTAAGGTCTTCATTAAAGACCATCTGAAGCCAGCTGCAGTTTCCAACTACCTTAGTTGTTACTCAGCTAAATATAAATTCACCTCTTTGGGAGTGCCAGGGCCTTTACAGTGAGAAGGATACAACCAGAATCTGTGGCTTGGCAGCACCTGCTCACTTTGGCTGCTGGTACCTGGAGGACATTCCTCCTGTCCTGGCCACCATGGACCAGAGGCATGGCAGCTAACCCGCAGATCCAGGGTGCCATGTTCGGGCAGCACAGCTGAAAATGCAACAGAACCAATGCAGCATCTGATCTCACCTGAGCACTGCCCACCAGATCACACTGTCTTTCTGCAGACTGTCATTCTACCCATCCCCCTGATCTGATTTGCCTTCATAATCTCACTGTTTATCATGTAGATGTACAGCAGCCTTTAAAACTAGGCTCCTTCCATCAAACCCCATGCAAAACTTTCCTTCTATGTTAACATAATTTATGGCTGAAACCAGTGGTAACTGAAATGACAGAACATAGAAATGTAGAGACAAAACAGTGTCTGAAAGAAATTTCTCCTTTCTATTCACTGAATTCTTTTTAAAATAAATTTGTGTCAAAATGCAAAATTCAACCCTGCGTGTTAACAATTTACATACCGAACCTCTGCCTGTCCAAAGTTTTTTACAAACACTACAAAATGACTAAGTTTTCTCTCCATTCCCCTCACTGATATAGATACAAATACAAGCTGTAGTCCATCAGCAAATCTGATTTGGTTAATTGACTGGAGTCTCTAGAAAATGGTTCTCAAATCGGATGCAACAGTGCTGATCTATGAAACTCTTGCTTTTTAGCTTGTTTTCATTAAGAGATTGGTAATATTTGCATTACAAATTTCTATTGTCAGAACACTTACCTGAATAAAAAAACTTGTTTCTGTTGAAAGCTAGGAACATAAAAGCAGACAGAGAAGACATTTTTTCATTCTTTCCCTGCACAGATTTTGAAACACTGCTGTTTTTAAATTGTAAAACCATCAAATAGAGTTCTAGACCCATGGTGTATATAGCGTATTTCATGTTTATTTATTAAAACATATATACTGACATCTGAGTTAGACCACAGGCTTTCCATGGAGCTGCAGAGCCAGATGTCTGTGTTCCATCAGACCAGCCTGAGGGCTTATTCAAGAGAAGTGACATCTGGGTGGACCTGAGGAGCAGGGTGGCCATCCGCCGGCTCTGTGCCTTCCCCTCCTGGGTTGCTTCAGGAAGGAGAGTGAACCCAGTTCTTTTTACACTGAAAACTAATGGGCAACTTTTTAAGTCACAGCACCTTCTGTGTCTGGCTTGCTCACCATAGTGCTGCTCAAAGCTTTGCTCTGCACAACAGATCAAACGGGATTTGCAAAGAGAGTCCAAGAAAATCCCCCTCAGCTTACCATAACTCCCTTCTGTTCAGCTTCAGAGAAATCCAATATAATGGTATTGGAACAGGTTTGGAAATCACTGAAATTCTGAATTTATATTAGAAGTTTTCCAAGTGATACACAATCATTTTTTGATTGCTGACTAATTAGCAACAAAAAAATCATGTTCAGAATCTATTTAGGTTTTGATTCTCTAATTTTTGATTCATTGTGGATGGCTTTATAATATACAGATAATTAGACTAAACTGTTAGCAGTTGCTATTGCGAATAGAACTTATCTACACAAAGCAGATAAGCAGACACTTCTTTATTCCAGCGCTGGGGAACACAAGGGATAGCTCTACTAAAGACGTGTTCACCAACAGGTACAAAGCACAACATATTTATACACTTTTTCAGCAGAGTCATAGTTACATAACATTCAATAAAATGCATAGAATGCTCGCTTCTTAATTTGACCTCTATAATGATTGACTTCCATTTACCTCACCTTACCTTTATTCCTATTCTGCAGAAATCATTGGTCACTTTACTGATTGATTTGAATACAAAGAGAGGATGGTAATGATCAGCATATTCATGTTATTTCCTGGAAGTCATTATCATATGCAAATGTCTTTAACTCATGCATGCCTGTGTTGGACGGGGGTCCCCTGGTGGTCATCGATAGTCTTCCTCACTGTGTCCGCTGACTGAAAACTCCACCCTTGTGCATGCTTATTTCATCTTTGGCTGATCTCCCAAACCAAGACCAGTATCTTCTGGTACTTATTGTTTTGACTCAAGGTTCATAACCAGTCCCGCTTGTTTTAATTCAGAGTCCAAAATGATTTCTATAGTAATCAAGGCACACACCATACTAGTTACCTGTTCCTAAGGGCCTTAACATACCGTATATTCTCATAGCTATTATAACTCCATATTAAAATCAAAATCATATTCTAAACTAAAATCAAAATAATAATCTAGGATTCAAGCTATTTTATTAGGGTGACTGTAACACTACCATACTAGTTGTTTATATTTTAGGAAGAGAGGACTGAGAGTATTAATAATATTTCATAAAACTCATACTCCTACTAGAAAGAACTTGACTATATTTTTGGGGAATAAGTATCTGAATAAAACAAAAAAATATATTATTCAGAAAAGATAAGACTTAAGACACAAATCAAAAGACATTATATTTGCAGTTAAATTAGAACACTTAAGTGTATAAATAAGCTCTGCCTCAAAGGGTTCCTGGAGTTGTGAACTT
Organism: Tyto alba; assembly: GCF_018691265.1. Classification (NCBI taxonomy): domain Eukaryota; kingdom Metazoa; phylum Chordata; class Aves; order Strigiformes; family Tytonidae; genus Tyto; species Tyto alba. Next base: position 776,951 of record NW_024881272.1, read on the forward strand.
TGAAATGGAGTAATTTGATAATGTTTGCTTGTTGGCTTCATTTTTTTTTTTTTTTTTTTTTACATTTCCTGTGACTGTGGGCAATCTGAAATGTCAACAGTAGTTAGAAACTACTTGGCAGAACTTTTTGTGCAACCATGTATTTTCTGTTTGTAGTGTTCTGAGATGGCTATCTTGATGGCTGTGATGACCCCAAAATTATTATTTGAGAAGGCAGATTAAAAATACAGTTTCTTTCTTAAAAAAAATCAAAAAAACAAACAAACAAAACCCCCAAAACAGAAAACAAAGAAAGCCAACATTGTTCATTTATTTTTTGTCCAAAATCAATATAAGACTCTTTTTTCATGTTAGACTAGATCATTCTTCAAACCTTTTTTTTTTTTTTTTTTCTATTCAAGAGAATGCATATTTCCTCTCAAAATGTAAAAGCATAAAATTTATAAACACCATGCTGTATCTCCTAAACAAGTTACTATATTAATTCTATGCCCTTTCTTGTGATGTTTCTTTTCTCCTGACTTACCTGTCTTTTAGGCTATCTGGTTTGGACATTGTAAATTGGTAACACTTTAGTAAGATTTAATGATCATTTAGCAAGAAAAATGTGATAATAATACTATAGGAAGAAATATTACCTTGTCTACAGGAGCATGAAATGGTAAGAAAAATACGTAAGCATGCAGTAGTGGACGGGGTCTTGTTGCTACCTTAAAAGCACCACTGAGGATGGATTTATCTAGGACTGGATAGAGGTTGGGAATTTAACAGAGCTACAGCAGTGGTCAGTCACAGGATAGCAATGAGCAGCTCACTCATTCACAAACTAGGGCTGTGTCTAGGTTTGGCCATTCAGTTCCTAACGTTTCCAGCTTCTCCACTGAGTGCTTAACAGATTAAGGTCTAAGGTCTTCATTGCTGTGACATGGAGAGGGATCCATTAAGTCTCTTGAGTTACGGAGCAAAATCAACAATAAATCAAATATTAGGTGAGAATGATCAAGCTCAATTAGTCTTCTAGGAAAAAAAAAATCACCTGCAATATATATCTGTTCTCCCAAATTCTAAGAATCTCTCTTTGGAAAGCAACACATAGTGAAAATTTTTCTCTCTTATGTAATTGAAACAAGTAATGCTTGAGAAATTCTTACATTCTTAATTCAAATTCGTTGAGATATGTGATAGATGGATTTTTTCCTTAGAGGTCTTGATACATTATTTTCTGGGACCAATGCAGGAATATTATTAGTTTCATAATTAAGCTTTTTTATCAAAAAACTAAGTTATGTCACAGAGAAAGGAAAACATTAAGAAGGGAGAAGTGAGAATTAACATTAAAATCTTCACATTTAATTTTTATTTATCTAGTGATAATATCATTCAGAGAAAAACCTGTTAATGTGCAGCATGAGAAAAAGAGTGGGAGAGACGTATTTGATGAATCAAGTTTGTTAATCAAATTTTTTTGTAATCAAGTTTGTTAGCTGTGACATAATTATCTTTAAAAATAACATGGGTGCCCGATTGAGGCTTTGCATTAATCGCACAGACAATATATTGTTTTTTCCACATTAAAAAACTTAAAATTACTATGTTACAACATTTTACAACTGGAAATGAAATGTCCATGGGAGCTACCTATATCAATATTTAACTTATTTAAAAGTCCCTGATATATACATTCTTTCAATATTATTTTAATGCATGCATTTTAGTGTAAGTGGTTAGGCTCGTATGCTAAGTCAACAGTTTGCAGCCTCAAGGGCCTCATTGGAAGCTCACCAAGTGCCTGAGGGCTGCATCTAATTTGCATATACATTTACATGAATGCACATCCTGTTGTGTTTGAAATATTACAGATCCAACATTACTTCCTTTGCATGCTCATTTTAGAAGGTTTTTCTTATGAAAATTTTTCTTCAGATGCACTGATGGCTGTTAGCTCTCCCTATTAACATCCCTATTACGATGATGGGGTGTGCTCTCCTCTTGTTTAATAAAATCCTGTACAGTTGTGGAAACAGAATACAAACAAAGTCAGCAAATGTTTTTTGTTCCCTCTGTGGTATCTTTAATGAGTAATATTCTAAGCTTTTCAGTGCTGTGTTATTCTCACTTTTGTACAGCCATGTTAATTTGCACTATTAAAAGATCTAACCATAGCTGGAGACCTAGGGAAAGGGGAAGTGACCTGAGACCCAGGACTATGCAGTGACCCTAATCCATATGACTGACCTCTTTCTTTTGCCGATTGATGGATGGTGTGAAGAAGACCTGAAGGTCACAAGTTACTGTAGCATCTACTGTGATTCTGGCAATGTGTCCTGTCGTTGCCCACTTGCAGAATGACCTTGGTGTGCTACCCTGAGGTCATACATCCATATTCCTAATAACTAATTATGAGACTTTTTCCGTGGTGGGTAGATGGGACAGGGCTGTGCATAGCAAGTCTAGATTTCATTCTTTCTGAGCCTAATGCAGTTGTGACACAGCGGTATACTCCTCCTCAAATGACCATGATTCCTGTTAGAAGCCATAATTCCACCGCTATCACTAGTGAACTAATGCACTAAGTCCAAACAATTGTTCAGAACACGTAAGAAACACATTGGTCACATGGTAAATTAAATATTGTGGAATACTCTCACTTAATTTTGCAAAAGGATAAACGCTGTTGCTAGGCAAATATAACATTGTCAGTAAATAAATGGAGGCTGTTACAGTAGTTGTCTTTTGGAGGATATCCTCTTCCATTCCAGAATATATTTTTTTTCAAGGAAGTTGGGGCAGGCGAATACAGTGTAGGTGTCATCTTAGAGTTCAAAACAGCTGTGGGACCACCACAGTGCCACAAAAGAACAGGAGGCAACTGAAGAACAGATGCATAAACTGAATTTTCCACCAGCTATTTACAGCCAGATTACAGCCCATTTATTCCATCTGAGTGAGAAAGAATAAACAACCTTGAGAATATGCCCTCTAATTTCAATTAAATTTTATTGTGCAATTTGCTTTTTCTTCCCTCAAAACAATTGTGGTTTTTTTTTTTTTTTGTTTGGGTTTTTTTTTTTTTTTTTGCTATGAGAGATTTAAGCACTTTTTTGTCTCTGAAAACTTAGGTTACAAATAGTTTATAAGAACAGGGCTCTATTGTGATGGTAACTATATCTGATTATCTATAATTAACCCATGAATGACACATGGTGGGCTGCTGGAGAGGAAACTTAAGTGTAATACAATTAGTTTCTCATTCAAAATTCAGACTGAAATACAGACCTTTTTTTTTTTCTTTGTTTTGTCTGAAAAAGCTTGCTTGCTTAATTTTTTTTTCTTTCATACCTCGTACTTGAATGTGCTTTTCTGTGGATTCAAATAATTGCTGTAATCAAAAGTAGAAATGCTGAAATACCATAAAGCCTTGTGTTTTTTGTCAGATTTCTGCCAAATTCTAAATGCAGATATTTTTCACAATTTTGTATAAACAGCTAAATTTTTGAAGCTTTTGAAATCCAGATCTTGAACCTCTCTTGCCCTCACATTTCCCATTCAGTTTGTGGACAGGATTTAAGACTGTCCAGCTGAGAAACATTGTAAATGATTAAAACTTGGGAAGCTCAAAAAATTGTGACAAGCAAGAACTTTAATTTGTAAACACAGTTAGAAACATGGGGCTGAATAGACCTATAATATAAGGTCTTTCCATATATTTGACTCCACCAAAGAAATTAAATAGTAAATGTAAGTTTAATTAAACAAAACTAGGGAACTAAAAGCTGGATGTGATTGTTTCTTTTCAAAAATTTGCAGTTACTCCACTTGTCAGGTTTTGAGCTCAGATGGCAACTGAGCACCATGCAGGCACTCACTCCCACCTTCTGCTCAGCGCTGAGAAGGAGAAAATGAAGTAGAAGGCTCCAGAATCAAGATAAGGACAGGGAGGGATGGCTCATTGATTATGGCAAAAGACAGACTCGTCAGGGGAAGAAAAAAAGAACATAAATTTAATACAGATGTGTTGTGGTTTGAGCCTGGTTGTCAGTCAAACACCACACAGCTGCTCACACATCCCTTCTCTCCCAGCAATCAGAAGGGACAAATGAGACAGGATTGGGATTCAAGATAGGACCAGGAAGGACAAATCACCCATTACAGTCACAGGCAAAAGGCAGACTCGTTAGGGGAATTAAAAAAAGAACATACATTTATTAAAGACACTAACACCACTTAACAGAGTAGGACAGTGAGAAGCATTGCCACATCTTGTGAACACCTTCCCCCTACCCCTCCCTTCTTCCCAGGCTCAGCTCTGCTCCCAATATCTCCTCCCCCAGCAGTGCAGGGGCAGGGGATGGAGGGTGCAGTCAGTGCTGCCATTTCTTCCTCCTCAGGGTGGGGGGAACTCCTAACATTCTCCTCCTGCTCCACATGGTTCCCCTCTCACAGGAGACAGTTCTCCACAAACTTTCTGTGATATGAGTCCCTCCCATGGACCACAGTGTTTCCCAAGCTGCTCCAGTGTGGGACACCTCCACATGTTGCAATCCTCCCAGCGCTGAACTACAAAAGCAGGGGATGCTTCTTCCCTCAGAGTCACAGCTTCCTTTAAGCACAGACGTCTGCTCTGGTGTGGGGTCCTCCAGAGGCTGCAATATTTGGCAATAATCGGCATATGCTCCACTGTGGACCTTCATGGGTGGCAGAGGGGGGCTACTCTGTTGTGTCACCATGGGGTACAGTGGGGTTTCTGCTCTGGCATGCCTCCCCCCTTCCTTCTCCATTCCTCCACTGATGTCAGTGTTCATGCAGGTGTCACAATTCCTCATAAGTCAAACCCCTTCTCCCAGGTCCCCTCTTAAATATGCTATCACAGAGGTGCAGGTGATTTGTTTGGCCTTGGTGCAGAAGTTGGTCTGACTTGCAGCTAGAAGAGCTTCAAGAAGCTTCTCACAGGGGCACACTGCTGTAGCACCCTCCCCCACTACCAGAAACCCCACCACTCACACAAACCCAGCGCACCATTGTGTAAGTATGGTGACATTACTTAAACATGTCAAGGAAAAGACACAGTGCAGTTTTTTAGGGACAAATATTGTTCAGATCCATTATGAAATGCCAAGTTCTTCACTACCTTGGGAGATCAGACTGCCTTCATACAAGAACTTTTCAAAGGGGGAGTTAAAAATTAAGATTTTCAGGAAATACATAGAAATTGTGCTCCTAAATCTTTGTCTTGATGTGGTAAAGTCCCATGACATTTTTGAGAGAATTTAATAATTTTGTAGGTTACTTTGAAAGTGTTGCTCATTATTAAAAGTTTTACAAAATCAGCTAGCTATTTATATGATTAGGTATGGATTTTTAAATTCAAATTTGGGTCATTATCTAATCTTACCAGAAGAACTGGGACCTGCAGTTAAGTATTTAGCTTCCATATACATTTTGGACATCATCTATCTCCTCAGGATCTTTCAGTAATCTGAATTTACCTGTGGGTTTGGATAAGCAAGTTTAGACAGCTGGGATTAAAACTCTGACATTCTGGTCTTTGAGCCTGGCGAAACCCTGCCACAAAGCATGTCAGAGAGGCCATGTGCTAGTACATGGTTCTAACATCCATGGAACATAAAACACAGGACATGACCTGAAATCTGTGCCCAGACACATACACTGTGTTCCTCAACAAGGTTTATTTGTTCAGGAGTGACCGTGGACTGCAGCTATATTCCTCCTTTTTCTGAAGCTAGACCAGTTTCAGGTAGCTAAGATGTCTCTGTAGCATGTTCTACTGAACAGCACAGGATTTGTGTTTGTCTCATTACAAAATTGAAATGCATGAGGTTTTATACATTTATGTCTGGGAGCTGTTAGACATCTTTGGATCAAATTTGCCATAGGTATAATGAAATCTTGTGACTGCTATGCGTGGACCATTAATAATTGTAAGAATACACCAAGAATAAAGATTAGGGATTTATTTCTATATCTTATTCAAGAATTTAAGGTGAAGATATTAAAAACAACTTTAATTCATTTGGACAGTTGAATTTTAATTAAATTGAAACTCCAGGGCTGCTTTCTCTAAAAGGTAATGTACTGGTCAGCTCTTCAGCTGGTGTAAAACAGCACAATTCCTTTGAGAATCTGGCCCTCACTGTTTCAGATAGTGAGAAAAAAGGGGGGAGGGATGTGTGGGGGGAAGGACCAGCAAGTTAATGTAATAACATGTTTTACTAAACAGTCACAGAATGCATACTCAGCAACACAGTTGACACGATACATCACAGCAGCTGCAGCATGACACTCATAAAAAGATGTGTTTTAGCAGCCTCTAATACAAACTACACTGTCTCATTATATTTTCAGCAATGTGCACAGAGGAGTAATGAGTGCAAGAGGTTATAACATTGCCAGCTAGTTGGTAACACATCATGAAATGCTTTCAAAGTAATAAAATAGCACATAATAAAGATTCTAGGATATGCATTTTGGAAAGAGTTTAGATAAGTATTCTTCACTTGAAAAAAAAAACAAACAAACAAACAAACAAAAATACCCCAAAAAACAAAACACAGCACAAAACAACAACAGAAAAGACCATATGACATGATAGACCATAACAAATTGAAGGGTTTTGTTTTATCATTATGTAGTTTAGTCAAGAGAGAAGGGTAAAATCCCCCAAGAAAAAAAAGACTGCTAAACCCCAAGCACATTATAAATATACATATGTAAGCAAGAGACCTTGACAGCACTCACACAGCACTTGCCATCATAGTTGTCAAAAACTTATAAGAAATTCATACTACAGTTCCTTAGATGTTTCATATTTTTTTTTTCTTAAAAAAATGAAACTGAAGTAAATAAACCCAGAAAATGGAGAAGGGTTTTAATTTTGAGACCCACAGTGAACATATTGAACAATGCAGTTACAGAAGGGCATTCCAACACTAATTTGGAGACACTCAGATTTGTATGGATTTTGATTTGGTCTGTATTCTGTCTGTGCAGTGGTTTATGTATGGGTTGAGAAAATCACTTCATCACTCTTATGTCCTCCACTCTCTAATTGACAGCAAGGATTATAAAATTCACAGAACATTTCCCTACCTCTGAACCCTAAGAAATACAAGATAGCGTGTAACAACAACATGTATCTCAGGGTAATAGAGACTCAGCGTCAGAAGAAATAAGCTTAGAGAAAAATAAAAGGCTGTTGAAAGGCTTCAGTGTTCATATTATTTTTCCTATAGGATTTATACCCATAATATATTTTAACACATTTTGCTGTTATATATTACAATTCAAACTTCAATCAGCCTCTTCAATCTATTAATTTAATGGTAAGAAGTGCTCTTGAAAATATCCTTCATATGAGAATCATTTATAGGTAACTGATTCTGTGTTACATCATTGTTGTCTTCTGCAGCTTGCATTTTTTTCTACCTGTAGGTTTTCACACAGTACTTCATCAGGATTTACATTTCTGAAAGCAAAACTATAATGTAATCTCTAACAAGATAATGCTTATAAAGCCTATATGTGCTGTGGCAGAAGCTGGGTTTTAGAAAGGTTTCATTATTCATCCAGCAGACTTTATATAGTACTGAGTGATTACTATAGTGTTTTCAGATATTTAATGTCTAAAAAGTGGCTAGTTTCATCACTGTTCTACAGACTTTATTGCTGAATCAAGTATGCAAAATAAAAAGTGTTTCTAATTTTTCATGGTGAGATCCTCAACTTATACAATGAATAAACTCCACTGATGTCAAGGAAATTTCTTCACATTAATATTGATATCGAGATCAGGGTTTTCTGCATTCAACCTCAACCATCATCTTCCTAATTTATCAAACTATTATTCAGTCTCTCTCTCTAGGTTGCTCAAATTAACCCTCTCAGTCCCAGGGAATAGTTAATGTATTTCATGGTCTTTGGATACCTTTAATTTGACTTTTTTTTTTTTTTTTAAGTAATATAAAAAAAAAAAAAAAGTGAAAAATAAATCATAAAAGAACTACAGTGTTACATTTATAATAATTCATAAAGTTCCAACATTTATAATAATTCCACTAAGTAGAGTATAACAGTACACAGTCTCCTACCTAGTAAGTACATTTATAAGGAAATATAATTGTATCTTCTCCTGAGTACCTAGAGCCTTGAAAATAAAAAAACATTCCATGTTTTTCTTTCAACTTTTCATGAAATCCTTAATGTACAAAAATAAGTGATGATAAAGTGTTGCAGATAATAGAGAAAATGGTTCAAAGAGGACCACTACAATATTTTTTCTGTCATATTTTAATCTATTTCAGTAAGCTTTATTCTTATTCCAGTTCTCTGTTTGAAATGTAACCTTCACAGAAATACTGAGCCACACCTATCATTGTAAGAAATAAATATGCTATGTTCTTTCAAGTATAGCAATTTATATACTTGGTTAGAGTATAATGATAAAATGTGTGGATCTACTTTTCTTCTTTTTTTTTAGGATATGGAATAGGACTGAAGCATTATGATTTTAAGCTCTATATGAAAATTTTCATTTGGTCACAAAGACCCATCTATTAAAAATAATCCTGTAGAAAGGAGTTGGTATATTGCACAAATAGAAGGGTAAATTATGACACTCGTTTTTGTTCAGGTGAAAGACAAAGGCATTTCACTTGTTAAACTCCACAACATCAGGACATTACAGTGCTAAAGAGACAATAAGGAAAGTTATTTAACATAATTGAATAGAATTTATTAACAACTTTGCTGTTTGTTTACACTGAGTAGGATCTGTCCTTTCTTGACGAAAATATAGAAAGCTGGAAAGACTATAGTGTACGATATAAAGAGTTAGATATTACTATCACAGTGTAACAACTTAGAATGAATTGTGCACTACATACAAACTAAACCTTCTAATAAGTAAAATGGCATGGAAAAAAATACAGTGACATACTTGAATTTAATTCAGACATATACATGTATAAGACCTATAATTCAAAAAGCAACATGTGTCAAAGGGTTTTTCACCTACCATATCATGAAAGGAGCTGGATAATTATCTCTCTCTAGAAATTTTCTAACTTACACGGTAGTCTACATGGAAACTAATCAAAACCTACAGGTAGTAGAGTTCCTTTCAATTGTGAGCAGAACAAATTCCTGCTTCCATGGGACTCCACAGTACTGATAATAAGCATTACTCTCTTTTCATTTGTTTCCTCCTTTTTCTTCTGAACTTCCCTTTTTCCTTAGATTGTCATGCTCACAGGAACTCTAGCTCTCTCTTCTATTTTTTGGTTGAAGAAATGCACTTCCCTTTATGATATGTCATCCTTTGCCCTAGGTGTTGTCTCATATATGTCAGGTCCAGAAAGAAATTAATAAAAAAAGCCCTTGGACAAGGTTCTATATTCTAAACATTTTTTTTCAAAAATTATATCAATGCAAGATCCATAGTAGGACATATTCATGTATGGCTTAATGAACAGGCCTTGCTATTTGATAAGTCTTTATAGTCCCACAAATCAGGATGATTTGAACGATTTTCCAGATAGGCACAGCAGTCTGTCTGGATAACACTGCCCTTGGAGCTTAATTCTAAGAACAGTTTTCTGTATGTTAAAAATTCTCATTTTGTTTACTTCATGAAATAACAATATTGAGAATCACTCAGTTATTAGCCAAAACTTTCCAAAGAGTTTGTTCATTCATGAGTCTTTATAAATAGTGAATGAGTTAAGTTCTAACAGCAGAGTTTGATGAGACATGTTCAATGCCATGTGCCAGAGGTACTTCCACCTGTCAAAAACATTGAATCCCCCATAGTGCAAATCTGCAGTCTTCCACTACATACAACGCTTATTTAAACTGGGGAGTATCTGTTATTTTCTTGATGAAAATATAGGATCTTGATATGTTTATAGGAAATTTCCATCCAGCTATAATTCCTACCTCTCAACATGACTTTTTGTTTAACATTTTTGTGCTTTATTTTTGTAATGGTCTTTATTACCGTACATTTACAGAAATACTTGGGTACCATTTGGTAAGTTTGCAGTTATAAGTATTTTGATTATTTAGTCAAACTCAGAAAACTTATAAATTCAGTTTTACTTTTGTTCTTCTGAGTAAAACATTGAACTCTGATTTGAAGTTTCTGCCTCCTGATGTGATGCAGAATTTTGGACAGATATTCTTTCTTTTCTTCTCTATCACTTTTTATGTGTTCATTAAAAATTTAAGGGATATAATGAAAATATAGTTTAGTACTTACACTTCTCATTCACTGAAGACAGTTTCTACAATCTGCAGACTTTTTAGTGTTTGACATTAGAAGTTTCTATATTTAAGGATGGATATAACTAAAACCATCTCAGCTCTTACACTACAGGGTTGTCCACTTGACTTGTGCATATTTGACAGGACTTAGGTGTAAAAAAAATTTATCTTTTTTCCCTATATTTTGAGAGATCAAATCTGAAAGATCACACTGTATACAGAACACAACTACCATCTATAACTTTCAATAAATTTTGACTGAACTGAGAAACCTGGATTCAGTCCTTCTTTCCAATCTATAGCAGACAGGCAGTAGAATTGTCTGGAATACAATTGGTCTCAAAGGGAATAAAAAGGGGAATTTATTCTATTTTGGTAAAAGTATTAGGAGCTTATGGTTTACTTTTAACCAAACATTTTTCTTTCATATGGTTCTTCACTTGTAAATTTGTTTCTTTCCTTGTCATTCCCAATAATTTTTCTTTTTATCTAGAATAGTATACATTATCACAGCAACAAATATTTTGTAAAAATTGTTACCTGAAAATTAATTTTTGTTTATATACATATAATTATTAAAATAATTGTTTGATTCATAGAAGGGAATTCTAGGTAGAACTGTGTGAATATTTGTATCTTAATCGAATATACCCTCAGGTTTGGTGTATTTACACTCCACTTGGGCTTGCAGCAAGTTGATCTAACATAGAAAGCTAATATACCAAATAAATTGCCTCCTTTCCCAGTCATTCTTACCTGATGCTTCCTCAACTAATTCTGGCTGAAACCAGCCTGTAAACGTTGATGGTTCTGCATTCCAGACTATCAGCTGGAATAGAAACTGGGAGACCTGGGAGGCTTTTTTTACTATGGCTAATTTTCATATGAAGATTAAGCATGACAAATGAAGTTAAATTTTATTATTTTATCACCACTGGGATTTAAACTGTTGCAGCCAAGCCCTGAAATATTTCCTTAACTTTCAGCACTACAGTGAATTCAGAAGTAGTCTGAATGACAGTGAGCTGAAATACTACTAAGATTTCCTACATCTTGTGAGAATCTCACTTGTCAAGTCCTCAGAACTGCTTGGATGATATAAAAGCCATGCCTCATTTATAAAAGTAAGCACCCAGCACTCTTGAGTCTTGCAATTAGTTCCCGAGTGCTTACATTAGCTTTGATTATGAGCATAGCTCCTTTAATTCACTGAAATGATTTAGAAAACATCAGCAAGTGTGTATGCTTCAGAATAGATTCAGCACTAAGTCCTTTGTGGTTTACTATTCTTTAGCTAATTTGGTATTGGTCCTTGATTGAAATTTCAGGTGCAATTACAGATAATTATTTGAAGTTTTTCCTATCAAAGAATATTTAACAAGCAACATATAGTTTAAAAGGTAAATTCCAGAGATTTGATTCCTAAATCCTAAATCTGTTATAATTTATGTGAACAAGTTTGCCAATCCTATTGGCCTACTTTGAGTAAGAATCATATAATCTAGAGCCATGCACTACTCATGATTCACATATTTACTGCAGCAATATTTGGATTCAATTCCAGTCTCAGGTGTTCTTTCCATGTCTTTTCATAAATTTGTGGGATTTGAAGGTAAAGATTTGCTTTCAACACAAAAACAATACAATAAACTATACAATAGTAATAAAACAGCATAATCAAGCAAAGTTATAGAGCAGTATAACTAAACTAGTCACCTAACACTGAGGAAGCATCTATATGTTTTTCTTTTCTAAAACAAATTCAGCCAAACATTTCCCTTTAGTTTGAACGTCTGATAGGGATTTAATGATTAAATTATAGATCAGCTGTAATTGTTAACTCTGCAGGTAGCCCTTCAAATATACAGAAAAATATATAAATCTCAGCAGCATAAAAATAAGAGCTCTACAAAACTACAAATTAAGAGTTGGCAATACCAATGAGACAGAAAGGGAAAATGTGTTACAATCATTTACCAGAGGGAATAAATGGGTGGGAAGTAATGAGGATACAACCTAAAAATAAATCCCTAAAAACATATATGTGACCCAGGCAGAGAGCAAGCCGGCAGACATGCACATTATGGACAGTAATGTGATTTCTTTTGAGAGTTAGAATGACAACCCCATAAGGGGTAGTTTGACTGGAGTATGGTAAAATAAAGTGGACATGCAAAATGTCCTGCTGCAGACATTACAGTAAGTGAATTGTAGAGTGTTAAGAATTGTAGTGCTATGGACAGCAAAAATAAATCAGGAGTTTACATACACTCTGGGGGAGGAAATATAAGATCTGGAAATAGCTTAAATTAGTAAATTTTTAGAGATGTTACCAAAAAGAATATCACAACTAAGTTTTGGAATTGCACAGAAATATATAATCATAGGTAGGTTCTCCATGGAAAATCTGGATCTGAATTAACCTGCCCTTATCAATTTGATTTTTGAGCTTAAGGACTTTAAATTCTTTTAATGTTATTTTTGGGTCTTAGTGTTATTCTTTAGCACAAGTTATTTTTTCTCTTAAAATATATTATATACTTAAAACTGACCACATTAAAAAAAAGTTTCCAAATTATCCACAGATTCACCTAGACTTCCTCTTTCCTGTTGCTTCATAGAGAAAAAGAACATTTTAAATTTTATTCTTATTCAGGAAGGACTATATTTTTTCATTCATACTTTCCCAAACTAAGAAAATTATTTTCCATTCAACTGCAATAGTATTATAACTAATAATATCTGTGAGTCTTATAAATAACCATATCATGGTGTCCTCTTGAAACTAATGGGGACACAGTGAAAAATCCCAGTAGCCTTAGCACTGCATATTGGAACTGAGCCATGAAGATATAAATCTTATTCCTAATACTCTTGGGAAGTCCTTGCATGGGATTTTGCATTTGGGCTAAATGTAGGTAGATGGTCTCTCCTTACAGTATGTGCCCCAAGACTTCTTTGGAGCTTTTTGTCCTTTATATAGTAATGGAGTTATGATTGGAAAAGCATGGAGGATTAGGAATAGGGCTTTACTTCAGTAGACCTCTTTGCCTTTGCTTTCTGCAGATACTTTGAGATTTTTATGAACATGAAATATTATTTTAATTTGTATCTGTGCTGTCCTCTTTGTTTCTAATTTTATATTTTAAACCAAATACATAGATTTCATTTATTGTTTGTTGCTCATCTGTCTCTTTAGGCAATAAAAGTTGTGAAAAAATAATATTAATATTCATTTAAATAAGATGTGGGAAAGCAGAAGTATCTAAAAGTAAACTGAAACAAAATACTGAGATTTTATTACATTTTTGCTAAGTATATTACTTCTCTATAAGAGAACTTTACTCTCATCTATTCTTCAAGATTAATTAAAAGAGATAACTTGTTCTTTCTGAGAGAATGTCTGTCCTTATTCTCTGTATGAGGCTGATGCATTCTTGATTTCTGAAAGTGCAGGAAATAAAGGCTCTTGTATCGCTGCCCTGACTGGTTTTCCAGCAGCTTCATTTCCTGCAAACTTCCCTGTTGCTTTACATAAGGATGTACAGGAACATGGCACCTGACATGCATTGGATATAAAATGTCCTTGAATAGGGAAAGTTGTGGCTCCAGTGCCAGAACTGTCAATGTTTCCAGTGATTTCATCTGGGGTAAATCCTCACTTTCTATTTCCACAGCCTCAGGAGTGTCACACAGTCTGCAGAGTCAGCGTTATAGAAGAGCACAGGAAGTAATCATTTTCTCCTCCCTACCTGACCCCTATTTCAAGTACCTTTAGAAGTCCAACCTACACAGGTTTTCTGCTAGTTCAGAGCTGAGGTAATTCCAACAGTCTTGGTTTCTTGTCTAATTTTCCTGTGGAACAGCATAGGTTCAAAAACTTGTTTTGAATTTCTGTGGATTCTCCTGTAATTTACAGATAATAAATTGCTCTCTGAGATAGTTGGAAATAGACTTCAACAGACAAGTGATTTCTCCCTATCAGATGAACCTAAACAGCCTTAAAAAATCATATTTTTAACTAATGTAACAGCAAAGCAGAATTAAAATAGTCTGAGTTAATTTCTAATTCCTAGAATATTCTGATTTCCAAGGTATTTAACGTTTTATGTAGGGATAATATATTTCAGTTTCGCTGTTTTTGTAATATAGCAATCTAGTTCACAGTCAATTTTCTGAGAGTGTAAAAACAAAGGAAAGGGAATGGAGGAATTACACTGATCTCTTGGGAAGCTTTATTGCTGCGTTCAGTGAAATTTAAAGTTGTCTCCTTGCCCAAAAACTTGAAAGAAGACATTATTCCACTTCTAATGAAGTTAATGGAAATTTTACATTTTATTTCCTTTGTAGAAAGATCAAGTTTACTGTTTCTGTTCCATCTTACAACAGTAAATGCTAGAAAAATATTCCAGGTCTCCTGAGTTAGTGGGTTCTTCAAATTAAAACGTCAGTTCTATGCTATCAATATTGCTGCAAGAAATTGTGTTGAAAATGTTACATGCCTATGAATTACAGTTTTAGAATGCTCGCAATTTAAAAAAAAAAAAAAAAAAAAAAAAAGAAAATATTAATCCAACCCCTGACATCGTAGGTGCTGTTGGTTTCTCTGTACCCACTTCAGAAATGTTCATGTAGCTGATAGCATGATAAGTGTCAGTGCTTGGAACATTCCGAAGATTTGACTTATTTTAATTACACACTAATTAGTGGGAGACTTTTAATATGCTCAATAACACAAGTAGGGCAGCAGAGCAGCAACTATTGTGTGGTAAAGGAAAGTGCTGAAAGAAAGGTGCTTTTGTGAAAAACTGTCAAGCCTGGGGGGAAAAAAAAAAAAAAAAAAAAAGAAGGTTGGCAGGAGATCCACTTCTAAATAGAAAGTACATTTAGTTCCTCTTCATTTGATCAACTATTTTTTAGGTGAAATGAGCACTGACTGCAGAATGTGCAGGGATGACAATATGTGGGAACACGATGTGTGGAATTCCTGAAGGAGAGGTTGATAGGAGAGTCATACAGGAGAATGCTAAAGACTTCAGGTTTCTCCCCACTCCATACTTTTGTCCTTTCTTCAGTCTGCACCAATCATTCAGCAGAGACCTTCTTCCATGAGTAGTCATGTATATATGATGAATTTGCTCTAAACCATTATTTTAATGTTTAAAATATTAAAGAGGTTTCTATGCATATGAATGCAGTTGCCTAGTTTGAAGTGACTAGCATTGTCTCACTCTCCTTTGTACTGGCTTAGTTATCTTCCTTAGAAGCCAAATGCATTTTTAAAGAGTCTTGCTGAAGAGGATAGTCCTTTATGCAAGACAACACACCACCTCTGCATGGGCATGTATTTAGGAATATTAGCTATGTGCATTTAAAAAGACACACTAGGAACAAAATCTCTGCAGAAATATATTTCCCTTTTATTAGGAAAGCCTTCTATAGGTTTAATTATCATGGACAAAAAAAGCACACTGTTTCCCAGGGAAATACTACCCACTGATATCACAAGAATTCAGCCCTGCTTAAGTGCTAGGTGGTATGTTCTCAGTGCACTTATAATCAGATCGTTATCACCATGGTTATGAGATTTAACTGATTGAAAACTGTAGGCATTTGTCTCATTAATGCCAAATGTTATAGTTTATTTCTGGGAACTGAAAACCCTGCTGCCCAGGGAAACCTGTTCTGTGATAATCTTTGAAAACAAGGCACTTGAGAATAGCCTGACTGGTTCATGTCAGATGGTTTCACACATATTTTGTTACTGGTTCTTGGGGGTTTTGGCTATTAAATAACTTTGTTCTGTGATATTTAGCTTTGTGAGTTAGAGTCTTTATGGACTGCAGGTCTAGTTCTTCCAAAACAAACGTGGTTATGATTCTCTTTGCTCATATGCAATCACTTCTGGACTATGCTAACGTCTTAGCATATTCTGTATTTACATTTTACCTTTCCCTCTCCTTTTTCTGGCTTATCTTTCATTGTACACTTTCAGACAAAACACTTGTGAGTTGTGATCTTGGGACTGAATATAGTCCCACTTCTCTGCTTGGAAGATAATTAAAGAAGTGCCATTGCCCTTCCAATTTTGTTTCTATTGTTCCTGAAACAAAAAATGGGAAATCGTGAGTGGTTCCAGTAACACTTGGATCGACCCAGAATTAATACCTTTGGACTTCCCCCCCGCCCCCCCCCCCCCCCCCCCCCCGTAGTCTTCTTAGCTATCTGAATGTTACCCCCAAATTAAATCTTTTAATTTGATCGGAAAATTTGACAGAAATTTGAGGTTTTCTTTTAGCAACTACTCCATTTTTCCTTCTGATTTACAATCTTTGCTGAGTAGGATTTATAGAGAGTATAAAAAAGCATATGTAACTACTTCGCTTTGACCTCTGATTAGAAGTATAATCCATGGAAAGTTGGCATTTGCATGTTTTTTATCTACTTTGTTCTTTCTTTATTATTTACTGGGATTTCAATTTTCTTATTGGAATGTATTTTCTATGCAAAGAGCAAAGGAGCAAAGGAGTTGACAGAGGAAGGCAAAGGTATTTGGAAAAGTAAAAGAATGAATAAGAAAAATATATATAGATTTGAGTGAAAACATAATATCTGTAAATGGTCCTTATTTATTGCTCTATTTATAGAGCATTATTTATTATTGTTATTGTTAGAACAATGTTTTATTGCTTGCCTATAGCAGTCATGAATGTTTGTAAGTCATCTCAAAATCTAACCACATCCAGTATTTTTCAAATATATAGTTTTCTTTTAAGTCAGTGGATTTATATAACCAGTCAAAAGTCAAGAAAGCCATTTAATGAACGATTTTTCTGCATTCTGCCTCTTGGAACACCTAAATACACCAAGTGCTATCCATCTCATAATCAAAGCAGTGATAGTCTCTACCTATGTTTTACATAATCTAAAGGAAGAATGAAGATGCATGAACAAAAAGGGACACAATAATTATAGAGCTTCTTACTAACCTTTTCTTATTTTGTGATTTCAGGAGGGATAAGACTAATAAGAATGGATAGGAATTGTAAAATTGGCTTTATAGTTTATACATTTCATATATTTTTATGAAGCTTCATTGCCTTATAGACAAATGGTTGAAAAGAGTAATAACAATATACAAAATAACACTAAAATAAATGGATCTTTAAATAAGAATTGCATAGATAAATGCAGAGCATAATCTTTAAGAACTAGGATAAAACTTGTAACAACAATCACCTCTCTTTTATTGTCTTCTGGTTATTTATCTTATTTAATGTAGGTGACTGTCTCTGTTATTGTATAAAAAGATTAGGATTCTACATATGGGCTGGGGGTACTACACAAAAATGAGGTTTTAGAATGGAATTTTAGACCACTTGTTGAGAGAGGGAGAGGACAGAAGGATCACAGGCAAATCAGAATTGTCTTTCCAGCCACGTCCAAGACAAATCCGAGGCCTGTGCAAGAGTCTTTGCTGTTTCAAGTTGATTAAGCAAAAAACATGGTAAATCTGGCCCTGGCATAAATATTAAAGACTACCATATATGTGCAGGGAGGAGACATCCTGACTCCATCTCATTGTGTTACACAGCTGGCATTCTGCTAGTACATTTGCCTGAAGCCACTTCTGTGTGTTTTCTCCATGTCTCTGGCATTGCAAAGGGTCTGCTTCTCCACCTGCAGAAACAGTAGTTCAAAGGTGCCAAGAGCTTGGAATAGCCTAAGATTTTGTATTTACTTCGCAAAAGTGCAAGAGATCTTTGAAAATGTGAAATCTCAGTGGTTTCAAGAATAGCATGATCCAGTTGAAGCCACCTACACATTCTGGTGGTAGCACAGACTGTAAGAGAGCCAGGCAATCCTAAGCAACATGAACACTCACAGGTTATTTTAGCAATTTCATATTCTTTTAAAAACAGATTGCTAAAATAGCAAACTTCCTTCTGTTCATAAGAATTAATGTTAGTTGTCTGTGTGCATGTCAGACAGATGCTCAGGGGAGGTGTGTATTTTGAAAATGAGCTCCTTGACCCTATAATTTAGGCTTATTCTCCAGGAGATCCAGAGCTGAATACCATGCCTGAAGTAACATAAAATAGAAGTGGTTGTTTTTCAAAATGGAGGCAGATCACCAAATAAGGGTAAATCTGGCCACAACCTCTGAGATGGTAAAAGGAAGAGAGCTAAGAAGTTCCAGGATAGTGGCTGGGAGCAGTCTGAGAAGGAGTATGATAGAGAAATTGGTTGTACTTTGGCAGTAAAGGAGACCAGGACTCCCATGGCCAGCATTTCCTGATATGGCTCTGTATTACTTTTATTCCACTTCCACTTTCTTCTTTCTGTCTGGTCTTGGTATAAGGGAGGAGGAACTACAAAATCATGAATTTTATACAGCACTCACTCCAGTTTAAAATAATATGAGAACATGGTATACCTGTCTATCCTAAGGGTTTGGATTTTTTCCTTGACTCCCTATACAGGTAAAAAAAAAAAAAAAAAAGCTGAGGCGCTGCTTGTTCTCTGGACATCACAGTGTTGCTTCAAAAGCTGCAGTGCTTAATTGCTGAGAAACTACATTAGGCCTTTTTGTTTTTTTCTTAGAATAACATTTTAAAAATAAATTAGGCTTTATAATTTTTTTGTTGACACTTAAGTTTTATCTAGAATATTACATGAAGCATATAAATCACTTGGTTTTTTTTTGTTTGTTTGGTTTGTTTTTTTTTTTTGTTTGTTTATTTATTTATTTATTTTTTAAATATAGTTTCTAATTTAAATAACTGCTTGTTGCCAAGCACAATCCTCAGCTGTTAAGCTAGAGCTCTACTAGTGGTGATTCTGTTTTGGTGAATTTAGCTGTATTTTGCTTCTGTGGTCATGGATTCAGTGATTACAGTAGCCAGGGTGCTTATAGTGTTATGTCCAAACTTAGACCTTTCCCTGTTGAAAAATATCACACCATTACCATTGTTATAAATATAGCTCATGAAGGATTTTTACTTCTGAATCACGCTGTTCTACACAGGAAAAAAACAAAGTTTTTTCCCATTATTTCAACAAGGATTTGTCATGTGCACAAGTTTCATCAGTGAAAATCACAGTCCACATTTTTATGAACCACATTTAGTAAACACATTCTAATTCTCATAACTATGAAGAAACAAATTGTCTTTAGATTCTTGGTCAGATAAAGTATTTGTAAGGATTTTCTGCAATAGAAACAGTACTCCCTGAAGTTTGTGGTACTGGTAAAACATTTGCAGTCATACTTTTCATAATTAAATCCAGCTATTTCATCTTAATTAAGTCTGAAATGTACCACCAGCTGAATTAAAGGGAAACTTTATGTAATGAGCTTCTGAACTCCTCAGTCTGTTTTGAATAATGCAGCAAATGCTTTTCCATTCCCTTACCATCAGGTAACAGAAACACGGACTGGTCCTCTTGGCTGCAGTAACTATGACAACCTAGATTCTGTCAGCTCTGTTCTGGTTCAGAGTCCTGAAAATAAGATTCAATTGCAAGGTATGTAAGTGCAATTTCATTAACTTGGTTTGGAGCAGGATGACATTTATCCCACTATTTGTTTTTCTTTATTCCACCTCATAAAAGGTCATTTTCCTAATTTTTTTGTGTTTGTGCAAGAAATACATTCTAGACAAAGTGAAGAAAATGTCAGTAACTCATGTTGCCTTTGAAATGGAAACAATTTCTGTACACATCAGAAAATAATTTGAATAATGCTGTTAACATTTTACAGACCTATTTAGCAAACACTTGCACACTTTTTAAACAGCCTGAATTCCCAAAGATTCCACCAAGCAGGGAGTGACATTTAGTGTGCTCAGACTGCTTTGTACATACTGAGTGGTAGCTTATACCTCATGCAGTTGTCCCACTGAAATGAATGGAGTCACCAGAGGAGCAGGATATAGATTTTCAAACACTTTAAATATTGAAGAGTCTAAAGGTTCCTGTTGGGACCTTTAAGAAAACTTGGAAAATTAGGCATCTTACTCATTAGAAAAATGCCCTCTAAGGTATTAGGCCATTATTAATTGCTTTTTTTCAGTTGCAAAAATGTAACATGAACAACTTATTTCTATGAGAACAGATTAAATTTTCTTCAATTTATGTACTTGTATGTACCTCTGTGTATACATGAGAGAAGAATTTGGTTCTTAATTTGCAGTTACAGGTAGCTATACAATTATTTCCAGTTTTAAAAATTTGCCATATTGTTTCATAAATCAGTTAGACATATTTTGTGAAGTTGTTGCTGACTATTAAGAATGACTGTCAGGGAACAATTATCTTCCCGTTTAAAACATCTATGTGTTTATTTGTTTGTTTGTTTGTTTGTTAGTTTTTTCTCCTTTCCTTTCTCTCTTCCCAGAATAGGTTAAAAACCATAAAATCATAGAATTCTTTCAGAGATAGTATATATTTTGTTAAAAAACCCTTGTCATTTCCACTGGGATTCAATTAATGTTTCCAGAAATAATTTGCAATTTTTAACAGTCTCCAGCATATGCACAATGTTTGTCAGTTAAAATTTAAAAAATAATATTTTCATCCCTCAGACAGTGGTTTGACACATGCCATTGAATTGTCATTATGAGAAATATATTATCAGAACTGGTTAAAGTATTTCATACTTGTCATGGAACAATTGAACAAGACTCAATTTTGCTTGTCTGAGCTTCCTTTTCCTTTCACAATTTCAAGGCTTTTCACAAGGATACAAGTACATTGAAAAGTTACCTCAGGTAACAACAGAGTTTTACAGATTTTGACATAAGGGAGAAGAAAGAACAAGTTTTAGCAACTGTGATATGACTTTCAACTTGGAAGGGTTATGAAATTACTGTTACAGCTATCATTTTTACATACCTAAAAATAAGGGATAAATCTCTATGAAATTGTCCAAGTGCCTATGTAGAAAAAACCTATATCATAAATAACTAATCCATATGCTGAGAAATTATTTGGCCCACAGGTAAGCTCCACTGGTTCTAGAGAGATTATTTTTGCCACAGAAAATAACAACATATAATAAATAAAAATTTATAATGTACCTTTTGATTGGTTGACTACTACTGTAGGTAGAGTGACTGATAGTTAGTTAAAATGCTTCTATATAAAAATACTCATTCCCATCATTGGGATCATGTAAACAATGGTAAAATTTTCAGATGAGTAAGTCTAAATTTCTGGTCAAAAGTATCCTAAATTTTTGATTCATTGTCTATGTGATTCTGATACATCAATGTGACATACTTTTGCAAGGCCTCTGAATGTCATGGCAGGGTAAAGTGTGAAAACAATTTACAAAGGGTTTTGACACATGAAAGGAGTTTTCTGAAACACCATGGAAGCTAGACTTTATGCTCTTTCTCCATGCTAAACCTTTAGTAGATTTAAGAATGAATTTTCTTTCTCAAGGTTTTATTGCCCTACCCATCACATCCAATTAACTGTCTCTTAGTAATTAAATATCACTGTATAAAAAATGAAATATTGGACTTTTTTTTTTTTTTTTTCTAAAACATCCTCCAACCTAATTCTTCCCATTCTTAGTTTGTCTCTACAGAATCATGAAGAGATAACTAGAGTTATTTAGACAAGCTCTATCTTACTGTGTCAAAGGCTACATGGAAAACAAGTCCAATACAGAATGGAAATATTTACCTTCATGCCTCTTTTTCTGATTCTACTGTCTCTTTACTCTGTCTTTCAGAGCTGCTTTCCCTTCATCAGCACTCTCAAAAATTTGCATTAGCTGCTAGTACTAAGATTATAATTCAGCAGCATGCTTCCCTACTGCAAAGCTTTTACTGCTGAGACTGTTCATTCAGCAATTCTTTACAAGGAGAAGTTGATGTAATCCTTTCTTTTTGTTTTTGACAATCTCCCTAGAAAGAAATTACACCAGTAAATGCTCTGAGGAACATAGGTTACTAGTTAGTAGAATGGATGTTCCATACTGAGAGGGAAATGTGAGGAATATATCTGAAATTAATTCTTAAGAAAGGAAATATATGAGATAGTGCAAATGTAAGACAGTTGTATAAATTGTCCTAAAAATGCCATATAGTTTATTTTTTCATAACTTTTTGTTTGTCTGTTTGCTTGTTACATAGGTTGGGGAAGCTGCTTGGCTTGAGCATTCCTTTGTATTTAATAACATAATACTTACTCTATTTCCTTCAGGTCTTCAGGTCATTCTGCCTGAGTATCTGCAAGAACATTTTGTCCAGGCAGCTCTGAGCTATATTGCTTGCAATTCAGAGGGGGAGTTCATCTGCAAAGAGAATGACTGCTGGTGTCAATGTGGTCCCAAATTCCCAGAATGCAACTGTCCCTATATGGACATTCAAGCCATGGAAGAAAATCTGCTCCGCATAAGCGAGACTTGGAATGCATATAACAGTGAATTTGAAGAATCTGGTGAGATGCTTTACAAAGTTTTGTCTGTTTGGCTGTATCTCATAAAAAGCATTTATATAACAGAGTCATTCTGAAATCTCCAGAATGGTTCATACATCTAAAGCTAAACATACTAAAATGCATCCTGGATCTGAGTTTTAATTATTTAATTAACTTTCTGATAGGAAGTGTTGTCCTCACCTCGTGATGATCAGCAGTCTGTGTAATTACATTAGGATTTAGGCAGCAGTCTTTGGGTATTCATCTGTTATACTTTGTGGAGCTCAGGGCTGTGAGAACTTGGTCCCTGTTGGAGCAAGGAGTGTACTGGAGGAGGCAGAAGGCAGAACAAATGAGGAACAAAGTCAGATTATGCACTTTATATCGATAATCTTCATTTTTGTTCTGTAATACAGCTGAAACAGCTAGTTCATTTCACATCAATTTTTTAGTATTGGGTCCAAGTTCCTCCTGGACTTGTCCTTTATCCTGTCCTTCCAGCAATACCCTGAAGAAGCACAGCTAGCCCTTGATTTACCAAGTAATTAATAGTTCATCTCATTGTAGTTGGCAACTTCTTCGGATGATTTCTGTTTAAACTGGACCTATCCATGTTGTCTCTACAACACATTTGTGCCACCAGTTCTTTTTTAAAGCATTGAAGTTTGTTTCATACATCATTTCACCTGTCCTGATCATCAGAATTTCCAGTCCCATAGAGAATAGGAACCACAGGTAAAATCAGCTTTTGAACAACTGTTTTCTCAACTCACTCACTCAGTGATATCATTAACAGCTGTCTAGCCAGATGGTGGGAAAAGTAAGGAGAGCTCAGCAGACCTGGGAAAAATCAGAGAGAAAAAAAAAAAAAAAAAAAAAAAAAAAGAAATTAGAGGGATAAGGAAGAAGCAGAAAAAAATCATAGTTTTTAATGAGTTGTGTTGGAGAAAGAGAGCAAGTAGAAGAGTGAGGGAAGAAGACTATTCAGTGGTCATGAGAAAAGTGTGGGAGAGAAGAAATATCAGTAAAATACTTAATTGTGAACTTTATATTGTATACTTTTTTTTTTTTTATATTTGTTTTATTGTTAAAGACTGATTTCTAAATCTAAGGTTGATAATTCCAAAAGACCATATATCAGTTAAAATTTCAGTTGTTATAACTTTTGTTGAGACCTTATGCTTAAATCTGAGTCTGTTCAGAATATCTCAGGCCCTTTTCCCATCCCCAGTCTCACTCTTAGGATGACACCAGAACTGACAATATTTTTCCCTGGAGGATCACAGACTTCTCAGATTATAAAAACATGGATTTATGTTTGGTTTTTGTGTATGTAAAAATGTATTTTCCCAATCACTATTTTGACACCTTTAAGCGTTTATGGTGTCATGCTATCATTTACTACTTTGCAAACTAGGACAAATATGTTGACTCTACAGAAGGACATGGTCTTGTTTATCATATTTCATCCTATTTGAATGGGATGTGATACTATTCACTACCTGAAGAATGTCATTTGATGGCACCTACTTAACAGCAATTTTAGTTAAACTGAAAGAGCACACATATCTGAATCTGTGGAGGATTATTATAGCAAGGTGTTCAGTGGCATCAAATTACTTACGAGTTTGTATAGTTGTTAGTTGCATGTATAGTCCTATGTTGAGGACTGAGACATTAGTGTCAGGGAAAAAATGGGTAAGAATTAAATTCCATGCTTTTAAAAAAAGACTCTTTAGCTATGCTGTGTGTGAATCACTAAAATGACAAGTTCATGTACATCAGTTAATTAGGTAATTGGTAGTAGGTGTGGTTACTAAAAAGTGTGAAATATAGATTATTAACATCATTAAGACATATGCCACACCTACTCTTTAGCCTTTCAAAGCACGACTTCCACATCTCATAGGTACCTTAGAAAATCTCTGCTTGTAACTTATAAACCATTTTGCATAAAGATGCTCATAGAAAGATGAGATAGGTAACCTTGTATGTGTATGGGTCTGTACTTTGTTGAAAAAAAGTCATCATGTGAACTTTGGATACATAGCTTAGTCATTGTCTACTCAACCTCCCTATATAAATCCTAAATCATATATTACTATCTGAACAGCTCTTCCAGTACTGTAACACATGGTCTGTAAGCATTTCTAGCCACAGTAATTACTGAGACATTCTGAAAAATGTAGAGCTTGTGCAACATTTAAACTACGTAAAACACTGTTAACAAATTTCAGCATCATCTGGTTTATGTTAGTAACAAGTTCTGAGAACAAAAGTGCCCTTTATTAAACAAAACTAAAGGTTTAAGTAAATATTTTTTAACTTTGATGTGGAATATATATCATTCAGTCTTTGTCTAAATTGATGGAAGTCATCTTTTGAGATAAGAGTATATTGTTTTAGTCTAATCAATTTATAATAAAAATAAATTAGTCAGAAAAGAATAGGGTGAAAGAAAGCCAGATTATTTAGTAATTTAGAGTTTGAGTAGACAAGGATAATCCAGAGTGCTAACTACTGGCCCATATAGTCTAGTATTAACTCCAGAGCAATGAATGATGAATTCCATTCTCTGACACTATGAACTCCAGATTCAAGTGAAGTGAAATATAATCGTATTGATTTTCTAATTTTTCTGCCTTCCAAATCCTTCCTTACCTTACATATAACAAAATAGTCCTCTGAATCCAGAAACAACCCTTTTCCCCCAATACAAACCTGTAAAACTTACTGGTTTCACTTGAGGTCATGCACATTATCTGTGGTCAGAATTTATCCTAAAGAGGAAGAAGTAAATATCCTATTTAAGATGCTTTGTTTACTCTCGGTGTTACCTCTCCTTCCTTCTGTTCAAGATAAACAGCTGAGGAACAGATTTTTTTCAACTGTCAAAAATATGACAGTTCTTCAGTGCATAAATCCCATTTGAAATCAACGGATAGCTAAATTTAGTTTGTGTCTCCATCTGAATTTCCAGAAATAAATAAAAGAAAGAAAGAAAAAAACCCCACTGTTTTCTCTATAGCTTAATGCTCTCTTCCAAACTAGACAGTGTACATTATTATTTTACCTTTTAAATATGAGATGTAAAAGAAAAATGTGTGGTGGACGCCAGTTTGACCATGTACCAGCAATCTGCCCTTGCAGCAAAGGATGCTGGTGGTATCCTGGGCTGCATTAGGATTGTTGCCAGGATGCTGAGAGAGAGGATTTGTCCCCTCTGCTCGACATTGGTGAGGCCACACCTGGAGTCCTGTGTGCAGGTCTGAGCTCCTCAATATGAGAGAGACATGGAAACAATGGAGAGAGTTCTAGACAATGATGAAGGATCTTGAGCACCTCTGTTATGAGAACAGATTGAGAGAGCTGGGACTGTTCAGTCTGGAGAAGAGAAGGTTCAGGAGGATCTTATCAGTGCATGTCAATACCTGAAGAGAGGGTGCAAAGAGGATCTAGCCGGGCTCTTTTCAGTGGTGCCCAGTGACAGGACCAGAGGCAATGGGCACAAACTGAAACACAGGAGGTTTCCTCTGAACATCAGGAAACACTTTTTCACTGTGAGGGTGCCCGAGCACTGGCACAGGATGCCCAGAGAAGTTGTGGAGTCTTCCTTCTTGGAAATACTCAAAAGCCATCTAGACATTGTCCTTGTCAACTGGGTCTAGATGGCCCTGCCTGAGCAGAGGTTTTGACCAGAGGTCCTTTTCCACCTCAACCATTCTGTTACTCTGTGATCAAAGTATTTTTCTGTTTTTAATAAGAGGACACTGGTCTGCTGTTTCGGTCTTCTCTTAGTGACAATTTCCTTTTGAGCAACTATGATTATTATAGATTAGATGACCAAACATATTCCAGTTCAGAGTGTGTTATTCATTGTTATGTGCAGATTTCATTTCACTCAGGCTCTTGTGGCACCTTTTAACTACTTGAATTTCATTTTGGAGTACGTGGAGCAGTATGTTATCTCAGTAAATTTTGCTGCCTTTTTTAATCTCTCTAGCTGCCTTCCAGCAATACATACTTGATCACTATTAGCTCAACAAGCTTCATATAACATCTTAATATCAGGGTATGTACTAAATTATCAAAGAAATTACAAGAGCTACTTTAAATTGTTTACTCTGAACCATCTGTTTATTCTTTTTCATATCTTGTGTCCTCCAGACTCAGCTACTACCCTTGCAAATGAGCAGCTGTTTCCTTATCAAAAATCCATACTAAAGCTGTTCAACCTTTATTAACAAATTTCATTAGTTTCTTGAGGCCTTTGAGAGAATTAATGTGTAAGCAAAGTTGTGTCTGAGAACATCATTCCAAGAAGCTGTGTTCTTAGCATCTAACACGTGGCCTAAAAATATCACCTTGAATGGAATCAAGCAGTGTTTAATGTACTCTTTCTTAATGTGTATGAAACTAGACTTTCACAGGAATTTGTAGCCTAAAAGGACAACTAGATAATCTTATTGACCTGTTGTTATCACAAGCCACTATGTTTCACTGAGATTCCAGAATACAGAGTCCACCTATGTTAGTTAAAGCACTGCAGTCTTCAGTAGTATGCCTGTAGACCACGCCACTTTTTCAATGTGGTGTTCTTTTAATATTGCATATTTTCCTGTATCCCTTCTGCCCCTAATACTATGAGCATGTACTTGTCCAGCTCCTTCTCTTACCTCATCCTCTCAGTAAACTTTATCTTTCCATTTCAGGAAAAAGCTTTGACCTAAGAACTCAAGTGCTAATAAGTTTCACACAGTAAAAAACATCAAAAGGCTCCTTGAAAATATTCTCAATTTTCTGATGTATGTAGGACTTTCACAGTTCATGGCTACAGTAGTGTTGACAATGGTGTTAGTGAATATGTTGTCTTGTTACACATCACTGATTTTGGAAGTTTTTGGGACTCTTGGCAAGACTTACTGTCCATAGAAGTAAATTCTAACTTGCAACACTCAATGACTGACTGGCAATTTAGCATTTTACAGAGATTATGACCCTCTAAAACATATGAAAGGTATGAAGACCAGCAAAAATGTCCACAGGCTCAGGATTCTCACAGCAAGGATAAGAATGTGATCATGCATTGTTTGTACCATAATCCTGGTGTGGTTGGCTGCTGAGTGCCTTTAGAAATTTGGCTACTTCATTTAAACAGTTTAAAAGACAGCATTTTTCTTTTAAGGTGGTCTGCTCAGTGGCATCTAAAATAAATTTGTAGCAGTCCATGTTGCAACTTAATTTAATTTTTCTAAATTAAAAAAATCTATTAAAGTAAATAAGGACATGGATGGTAAGGTTGCTCAAACAATAGGAGACGTTAAAAGTGCATTTTCATAATTTCTTTTTTTATCGCTAGAATTTATGAGACCTCCTGGAAGCATGAAAGAGTAAATCTTCCATCCAAGCATATATTTTCGCATTTCTCACATGCAATGACAGCTTGCTGCCTTGTCTTTGCATATTTCCCAAGTGCTGGGCAGGTGATTTTTTTTTTTTTTTCCCGTTGAAGACAACGAAATCTCTTTTGGAATATTTTCTTGAAAGGCATAAAATGAAGAGATGTGCAACAAATATTATGAGATATATTTTCAAAGTAGCTTTGAAATTGAAAACTTATTCTTTCAAACATTTATTTTAAATACAAAATACTATGGAAAGGAATGGTATGCTTGCAACAAATTGGACAGAAATTTTACTGCTAAAATTGGGCTTAAAGGTGATTCAGTGAAGCACTGAAATACATGCTTATTTTAATCATTTGCAGTCCATTAACTTCATAGATTTGACTTGTGTGCTTCAATGTTCAACATCAGCTTAAATAGATAAGAGCCATCACCATCTAGGACCTTGAAGAACTTGGCCCAGTGAACACAAATACTATTCATGCTACCAGACATGTGGTTTCACCGGCATAATTAAACATCAAAAGTCATCCTGTAAATATTTTAAAATGTATCCTTCTACAGCTTTAAAAGACAAACTTATCTTCTCAAAATGTGTGTGTTATTTTTTTGATAATTTCTGTATCTGCTTTATAGAGATGTTTCAGAAGGTAAGTTTCAGTATCACAGAAAGTGTAAGTGGTATAAATATAGCCAAAGTAAATTGATATTCATTTTCACATTAATATTTGCTGAAAGTATTTTCCATTGTGCAACTATCCTTCATCATTTGATTGCAAAGTACTAGTTGAAGTGAATTGCTGTTGCAAGCTATTTCTTCTTAAATCCCTGGATTCACTGGATTTGGACTTCATGTCTAATGCATTTCATAATTCCCTAATAACTCCAAAATGTGTTGCTATTGAGCATTGGTTACTCTTTATATGTACTGAATTAAAATCATCTGAAAAAAACTACAGTTTTGACAGGCTCACCTAAAAACTAGATCTGAAACTTCAGTTAATATATAACACTACATATAAAGTTACCAAAGTTTTCTTGTTTGCATCAGCATAGAGTGCTTTTGAGACTTTAGAGGCTTGCTTCCTCAGTTCAATTATATTTTTCCATTTCTTTCTAACGATTGAATTAATGATGTTCCCCAAATCCCCTGTATAAAAGAATTGGATTTAAAGGGTTGAAGAAAGCAAGTTCTAATAGAGGAGATGATAAGCTTATTACTGAATTAAATATCAGTAATTCTAAAGATGAGGAAGTTTAGGCATCCCATTTTTTTCTGGAGGGTAGCATTTGCATCTTATATAATTACTTTTATGTAAAATCTACAGAAAGTAATAGGAGAGATCATCTCCACCATTCCATAATCTTCAGTGAGATTTAGAGAACTATCCATTTAATAGTGTCACAAGTTTTGTATCTCCATCTTCAAAACTACAAAATGTGGAAAACCACCATATTTTGTTGACACACCTTCAGAACTGCCTCCCTTCTGCTTCAGTTCATACTTTCCCATATGAAATACGAGCATACTGTAAAATGACAACTTTGAAACAAGAAAGTTTTTTTCCACTAAGCACATCTATTTCCCATGTCTGCAAATCTGTTTTATTAAGACCAAGCACACCAGAAAGACAAAGCTGGTCTTGGCAAAAGTGGAGAATTAGTGTTCTCTCACTCTTGGAAATTAATCTAGACCTTAATCAACTGAAACTCATATGCAAACTTGGCCAATATTTTTACTATCAAATACTACTAAAGACAGAGTTTGTCTCAATTTACACTTTGCATTTTGGGATTTATGGTGGTCTTGCTATATATACATCTGAACCATGACTTCTCAAAAGATTGACCAGCCATTTGTGGTCACACTATATGTCTTTATAAAATAGCACTGTGTGCTGACTCCAGGCTTCAAAACTGTTCTACTGCTTCTTGTGAAGGATGAAGATCCCTGTTCTCACAGTGAAGATGGTTTCCAATACCCAGGCTGCAAACTGTGGTAAAATACAGTAAAATCAAGACTGGAAATTACAATTGGAACTGATGTGGAAGTGCAGTTGCTCCAGGGAGAATTATTTACACCCTCTGCTAGCCTTATGAGTTTGCTACAGATGGGCAGCATTGCCTTTATGATTACTGAGGATGTAAAGAAGCTGTAAACTAGTTCTAAGATTGTTTCAAAGTTAGAGACTGGGTATGACAGTCACACAGTCAGTCAATACATATATCCAGAGCAAATGATCATGTTTGATCTCAAAATCGACACAAGTCTCTTAGTATTTCTCAGGAAAGAGAATTTTTAGTCATTGTTCTTGCATGTAGAGACTCTTAGATGCTGAGCACATAATAATATAACTGTTGAGGTTTTTTCTTTCAGACAGTTTGAATAATAATTAAAAAATAACAGACGTGGCCAGAGTAATCAGACTTATTTAATTTGCTAAAAAAAAAATTATGCTTAAATAAAGCAGATACAAATCCAGTCAGTTAAACAGAAAATAAAGTCAGATCTTTAACTTCAATTTAAACAGGTTAAATTTAAAGTAAAAATAAATTTAAAGATATAAATAAATTTAAATATATTGTCCAGTGTTGAAGACAGAAGTCTTAGACATCTGGCTGACAGAATGTGTTATGATGAGAGCCAATGACAAATACAAATCTTCAAGATCAAATGTGAATCACAGCATAAAAACACAGGAAACCTGAGGAAAAGAAGTTTGCATCATCAGATAAGTACTAGCTTTTTCATCATTTCATACACTATTGTCAGATGAAGTCCTGGAATCATCTCAGTTATGAATTATATTATCATCCCCCCAACAGTGCATTAAGGAATGCAACCAGTATCACTCGTGTGGTTCATTCTTTCTCCTCCTCTCCATCAGACAAGATTTTAAAAATATTGCTGTGATTATAGTGTGTCAGGTTCTTTCTGATGGATGACTCAGCAAAACTACAGCAAGTCTGCATTTAGACTGTAATATTTGTCTTTAACAATCCCTCTGTTTAGTCAGAAAAATCTAATATAACTTATTCATCCCAGTAAGTCAGATTTTTGCTATTCCTCTGGTGTGAGTTCTTTCTAAAAACTGCTTTAGCAAAAGTGAGCACCATGGGATTTCTTTCTATTGCCTCTCACTATCTTCAAATCAAAGTCACCTAGCTGACAGGTAAAAAGTTAATTTTTCCCAGGGGCCAAGCCTCAATATTGACTACACCATGTAGACATCAACCTGGTTTCTATCCTTCTCCCTTATTACCAACAGTAATGACAACCCTAAGATCTAAACAATGCCCTTAATAACTATTTTGTATACTATAGTGATGGTTTTTAAAAAATTTCAGACTGCCTTTTGATCACTAGGTAAATATTATCTTGGTGTTTGTAGGGTTACCTATGACCCTTCTAGTGCAGGAGAAAATAAAAAAAAAAAAAAAAAAAAGAGAAACTGCATGCTGAGATAGATATTTTAAGACATAGTTAATGTACCAAATGTCTCATTTACACCTGCTTCAAATTACTAAAAGTGAGTAAAAGGGCAGAAAGTAACTGCAGGTTTAATTTGGAAATGTCATTTTAAACGTAGATGTTACTATATGTATGCTGATCGGAAGAAACTTCTTGCAATTATAATGGAAGAAAAGTGCCCAGACTGACTTTCAGATTCTATGTTGTGATTCCAAGTCTCAGATAACACTGCAAGATGACTAGGTTTGATTTGGCATCACAGACAGACTGTAAATTTAGAGTCCCATACTGTCATTTGCAGTGAAGATCATTTCCACTAGAAGTTCTCTCTTACTGCAGTCCAGTGACATATTGCCGCTTTTCCAGTTACTGTGTTTCACTTCAAACGCATGTGGTGTAAGCTTAAAAACGAGATCTGGAACTTAAACTGAATACTGGAGGATTTCTTCAATTTATAAAATTAACAAATTTAACCTTGCTCTCTAATAAGTTTTGTTTCCATTGATTCAGAAGGATGAGAGAATGTACCTGTCAAAGGGTCCTTGCAAGCTCATTGTAGACGGTACACCCAAGGCGTGATTGCACAGGTCATTCAGGTAGCACAGCCTGTCTCTCTGTTGACCAGAATAGACTGATTGCGATGCAAAGTGAGTCTCATTTGAAATCTTAATTGAAAGACTCCTTGTGAAAAGTCTGAACAGACTCACTGGCAGTTGAAGGTGCTTTTTAATCACTGAGAATAAAGACTTCAATCAATATGGTTCAAACTATTTACCCCTGAGCAGTAGAGCGGTGGTTTTCTTTAAAATGGTACTTATAGCTTCAGGCTCAAGGCCAGGAAAACTTAGCCCCCCTGAGTTCTTAATATAATTATTGTTTTCTCTATTATCTTGCAAGGGTGTTAATTTGCTTCCCAGTAATTAAATTCCCTATGTGGTTGTCAGGAAGTTTAATCAATAGCATGAACAGACACACCAAGCTGTCATTCCTCTGTGACCAGTACTCCTCTCCCCACCTCTCCCACCCCTGTGGAGATGTCACTGGTTTAATAAAATGAACAGGTGGGATGTTCATAATTTCTTCAGAGAGCAGTGTCTAAATTGTTCATCTCCTACTCCAAAAATGAAGGCATAGCCAATCAGGTCCCATCAATATAATTGCCCCTGTTCCAAAACTAAAAGCATTATATGACTCTTGCTAAAGCAGCACCTGGCAAATCAACTTATTAAAGTTTTACATGGCATTGCATTCTCAGACACTTTGAACAGTGTGATGACATTGTAGTAAGAGGAGGAGCAGAAGGCTTGATTTAATATAATTCTGCTTATGTCCACCATGTACATGACATAATGTAATTCCCTTCAAAGCTAGTGACAAAAACCCCCTCATTCTTGGTGGAATTCCAATCTGCCTTGGCAGCTTTGGACCTTCTTTATTAAAAGGGATGTCACTCTGTGGCCTCTCTTTTCTTCTAGGGCAGTGTTGTCTGTTCTGATTCGTAGCTTCTTAAATCTTCTCTTGTAACAGCTTAATACTGGTTATTTACTTCAATGTGTTTTCCAAGAACAATTTTCAGTTTCACTCATTCTCTTCCCTGAACTACTGTGCTGTGATACATTGCAAGTTTATTTGCCTTCCTCAGTTTTCAAACTGCAGGAGTTACCAGCATGACCAGGAACAAGTAAGGTAACTTTTGGGGTGACAGAGTTTATGTTTAAGTGTATGCATAAGAATTATAGTGCTATAGAAAGATGGCTAACAATAGATAGAAATTAGAACATCCATGCTGCAGGAGTACTTGTAAACCATGTTGAAATGATCAAAATATTTACAAAAAAAAAAAAAAAAATCCAAAATAACCCATAGATAGATTTTTGAGAAATTTTTCTTGAAAGCTTACAGTGAGTTCCCAAGGAAACATCCATTTGAAAGGTAGTGATATGAACATTTTTAAAAGAGTAATGGACTAAATTCACACCCAGAAGAAAAACTGACAAGACGAAGAGAATGTCCTTCAAATGTTGGGATCTACAGAGACAGCTGCTGGAGTCTGCCTTTTTGGTTTCTGAACAGTGAACTTGCTGTCAAGGTCATATTTAGATTGAGAAGTCACTTTATTATAGGGAATTTGAGTCCTTTCAGTTCACAGCAGAGTCTAGACAAGTTTATTATTTCCTGCCTAATAAAACTTCAGAATTAATCCATGATTTGCAGGATGATATTCAAGCTTTACTACCAATTTTGTCTCTGTAAGTTTCTCCTCTTTATCTGAGCATCAAGAGAGTCTCAAGGCTTGCAGGAGAAGTATCTGTGGTTTCCTGTTCCTACAACAGGTTGACATTACTTGCATTAACTCTCTCTATATAACATACATATATATACATGCCTATATATATAAACATATGTAACATATATGTAAAATCGGTTGTATTGTAACATTGGCATAAGGTTCCTCAGAAGCTATATATTAATGAATGATCGGGGATCTCTGTTCCCCACAAATTCCACCTTCACCTGCTCTGATACTTAGCCCTGCTCTTTCCTCCTTGCAATGCCTGGGGTTTAGATGAGCTATCCCTGCAGTATTCCTCATTTCAAAAGAGAAAGCTAACAGAAAAAAATCCCACAGACCTACCCCATAAGAATCATAAAATTTTGCTTCCCCTGAGGCTTACAAAGGAGGTAGATTGTACCAGTTCAAACAGCCTGTCCAATATAAAGTGTGGAGCTTCTCTCCTCCTTCCTATGCAGTCCATATCTTCCAGAGCACATACGTTTCCTTCCTTGTCTTTGTCCTTCAGAAAGTTTAAAGGATAGTTCTTTTGCTTTGGAGAAGAAAATGTTTTAATTGTAGGAAGAGCCAAATGATTTAGCCTAGATGGAGAGGGGCGAGGGGGGATTTAGAAAGGAAAATTCAGCTTTACTATCTTTTCTGTGAAGAAATAAAGTTTCAAGCTGAAGTCTTATGCTTCCTTGAATTGGATTATTTTCAAAGATATATTTTTTTGAATGCAGCTGCTACTTCTTTGACAAATTAAGTAATTCATCATGAATAACTAAAATTAATTGCAAAATAAAAAATATATATGTCCATTTTAGTACTTTGTTTTCTCCTTGCTTTTGAATCATGGTGGGATATTTTAAAAATTATATATCTTTTATAGATCTCTTTAATAATATCTACACAATATTGAGGCAGCACTTTATTGAACAGCAACTGTATCCAACCATTTGAAATGTAGGTCCTATTGCTTTTTATTCTCTCAGACTACTAGCTTTGTGGTTTGAGGTTTCAATTTACAGCTGACACTGGTATTTGGCTTGCTGTCATGTTTATTGCCCTGATTACAATTAAAAGCACTGTTATGTGAAAGGAATGATAATACCATGATCACATTGTTAGAGTAGAAGGTTTTTCACATACAGTACAGCTAAGTAAAGAGTGTGATAAACTGTTGGGGATTACAAGATCTTGCCTACCAGATCTTGCTCCTCATACTAATTGCAGTTACCACAGAGGGCTCCAGGGAGGATGTAGTTGACTGAAGCTACAAAGAAATTTTTATTATTAATATTTGCAATACATGGCAACAATTAAATTGGGGGTCTATTGTGCTAACTGCCCTATAAAGTTATAACAAGAGGTAGATTTTTCTCTGAAGAACCTGCATTCTAAACAGAAAAGACAGTTGAAGTGTAGCAGAGATAAAGTTTTATCTACGGAATACTACAAAATATTGAGGCAGCTGTTTTGAAAAAAAAAAAAAAAAAATCTTTCAGTAATTGCAAAATTATGCCTTTTTGACAGAATACAATAAAGGTCTTTGACCCTCATTTTGAAATGTTTATTCGTTTTGCCTTTTCTTAGTTTATATCTCTTATGATATAATACAAAATTAAAGGCTGAACATAGACATGTACAATTTCTGTGCTGTCAAGGTGAAGTATTTTGACCAATTCAAAGCAAAGTAAAACAAGAGAAAATTGCCATGTTCCTTTTAGAGGATTTCAGAGAAATTAGAAACATTTGGAGAAGTTTTGAGAATTTCAAAAGATTTAGGTTGCATTCTAAATTTGGAATGCTAAAAATCCTTTCACAAAATAGTTTTTCTATGCTCTACACAGTTCTACTTGAGCCTTCTTTGTTGTGAAATTAATAGCTTTAGCAGCTTTCCTTAGCTTTTGTGTGAAATTAATTGGTAGACTTCTCTCCAGCTTCTAACCTATAACAAAAATAAACCAGTGTTTATATTAAATAGTAGGCTTATTTACAGCATCAGCAGATAAGGTCAGCACTGAAATGGGCAGAGAAGTTAAACAAGTTGGCAGAGCAGGGATGGATGGCTTGCTTCATTACTGTGTGTCATGTTCTCTGTAGGTAAATAGATTGTTAGATTTACTAGAGATATTTCCTTAGTGCTTTTCAATGAGAGATTTTGGTCTGAATATTTCTTGTTGGCTCTGAATGTTGTTAATTTTCCTTATGAAATACTATCTGTTTATTTTGGCTTGCTATGAGAAGAAAAGCCTTCCTTTGCCAAAGGAAGGCTGGAGTCCTATTAAAACCAGGTGTAGATAAATGATTAGCATAGACAAGGAGACAGGTTATTTTGAAAAAAAAAAAAAAACACACACCAAATGAACTGAAGCTGCATCTGAAATTTCTCATTTCACGTAAAGCTTCAAGTTCCTTAAGTAGTTTTTCCTCTGACAGGCAGGAATCTAGAAAGACATTATTACAGGCACCTGCCTTTGGAACATCATCTCACAAATCACTCTTCAGAGAGGGAGTAATATTCCCTCTGCAAAACATTGGGGAAGATATAAAAAGTATAGGATCTTCACAGAAACCCTGCAGAGCCAAGCAGCTGAATCCTCAGCTGCACATGATGGGCAGCCAGAGTCTATACTCCATCAAGTGGCAAATACAGACTGTCAAGATGGGGGAACAGGAGGTTTGTGACTTCTGGCACCAGGAAGATGGCTCCTTTTCCACCTGCAGATCTGTGGCTGCAGAATAAGCTCAGTGTCATAGGGAACCATCAGAGCCAACCAAGCCTGACCCACATGCAGGCACTAAAAAGCAGTGGGTAACATCATTTGAAGATGAAGGTCTCCCTCTGCTGACCTGACCTGCTCTCTGGGGATGCTTTCTGGGGACTGATTTGGGAAGTTGAGTGGAAACTGTTAAAGTGCATTTGGCTCTATCTTAGACTATTGTCTCTTGCTGTGTATCCATATGAGCACCAACAATACTGTCAAAGGAGAGTTGGAGAGTATCAGAAGTGACTACATGGCTCATGCTTATGTGGTGTCTTCTTGGTCCTACTAAGGGAAAAACTTTCTCAGGAATACATAGTGCAGGGTGATAGTAACAAGAGTAATGATAAAACAAGTGCAAAAATGAAATCCACCACAGGTATGCCTATTCAAATGCACTCGACCTGTGGAATGATTAGAGTGAACCAGAACTCTGCATGAGGTCACAGAAGTACCACATTGTTAGGACAGTAGAGACAGGGTGCCTGGCCTGTCTCAGGGACAGCTACAATACTGTGAATTATGGATACAAGTTCTTCAGGAAAGACAAGCAGGGATGATGAGAAGGGTAATTGCCCTCTATGTTAAGAAGTAGCTTGGATGTATGGAGCTCTGTTATGGGATAGGCAACAGGGCTGAGATCTTGTGGGTCAGGGGCAGAGGAGAGGCCAGCAAGGGTGGCACTGCAGTGGCAGTGTGTTACAGACAATGTGAGAAAGTAGATGCAGCCTTCCTTAAGCAACTCAAGGACATGTCTGGATCACAGAACCTGTTTCTTGTGAGGAACTTTAACCTCCCTGATCTGCTGAAAAGCCAACACTGTGGGATATAAGCATACAAGTAGGTTTTTGGAAAGTGACAGGAATAACATCTTGATACAGATACTGGATGGATCAACAGGAGTGACACAGAGCTGGACTGGTTATTCCCTAAAAAGAAAGTGCTCTTTGGGGATGGGATAATCAGTGGCAAGGTTGGCTGCAGAGGACATGAAATAGTGGTGTTCAGGATCTGGAAAGTATTTGTTAAGGAGAGCAGCAGAATGTAGACCTGGGCTTTGCAAAAGCAGTGTTCACATAATTCTGGGAAGTGGTAGGTGGTATTCCCTCTGAGGCAGCTCTGAAGACCAAGGATCTCTGTAAATCTGGCTAGATTTTAAGGACGGCATCATTCAGGCATAAGAACTGTCCATCTTGACACTCAGGAAAATATATAGATATACTGGGGAACAAGCTTTGCTAAACAGGGAACTCATGAAAGAGTTCTAAAGCAAAAAGGCAGCATACAGGAGGTTACAAACAGGGACAGGCTACCAAGAATTCAGAAACATTGTCCAGACATTTAAAGGTGCTGTATGAAAACCTAGAACCAAGGCTTGCAAGGGATGCCAAGAGAACAAGAAGAGCTTCTATAGTTTCCTCAGTGGTAAAAATTTGAACAACGAAATATGGGTCTGATGCTGAATAGGTTGAGTGATTTAGTGATTTATTTGCTTCATCATAAACAGGTAAAGGCAGAGATGCTCACTGCCACCTTTGCCCTCAGTGTTCACCAGCAAATATCCCAGGTCCTTGAGCTTAGTAATGGGATTCAAGGGGGGAGAGGAGCTACCACCAGTGAATAATGGTGAAATCAAGTGTTACTTGAGATAATTTGTCCCATTATAGTCCAATTGATTCAATAGACTATATCCATGGGTTTTGAGAGAGCTGGATGATATCCCTGTAAAGCTTCTCTGTTAGCTTTGAAAGATCACGGAGACTGGAGATGATCCCTGATGACTGGAGAAAGGCAGATATTATGCCAATCATCAAAAAAATCTGGAATGATGATCCAAGTAACTACTGATTAAAAGCTTCACTTTCATCACTGGGAAAATCATGGGTTGAGTCTTCTTGGACTACATTTCTGGAGATGTATTTGGTTTATGTGGCAAGGTTTTGGCGGGGGGGGGGGGGGGGGGGGGGAGCTGAAGGGATGGCCTCTTTTGAGAAGACACCAGGTTCTTCCCCCATGTTGGACAGAGCCAGTGCCAGCGAGCTCCAAAACAGAGTGACCACTGCCCAAGGTTGAGCATATTAGTGACACTGGTGGTCCCTCTGCGATAGCATATTTAAGAAAGGGTGAAAACCACCACACATCAGATGTCACAGAGAGGAGGGAGAAAATGTGAGGGAAACAGCCCTGCAGACACTAAAATTGGTGAAGAAGGAGGGGAGGAGGTGGTCCAGGTGCTGGAGCAAAGATTCACCTGCAGCCTGTGGAGAAGATGACCATGGTGAATCAGGTTGTCCCTCTGCAGCTCATGGAGGACCACAGTGAAGCAGACATCCACCCTGCAGACCATAGAGAACCCCATGGCAAAGTAGGTGGAGATGAACTGAAGGAAGCTGCAGACTGTGGAGAGAGGCCCATTCAAGACCAGGTTTTCTGGTGGGACCTGTGGACTATGGGGCACCCATGTTAGAACAGTGTGTTCTTGAAGGACCTATGGTCTGTGGAAAGGACCCATACTGGAGCAGTTCATGAAGAACTGTATCCTATGGGAGGGACCCCACTTTAGTGTAGAGGAACAGCATGAGGAGGAAGGAGCGGTAGAGATTAAGTCTTATGAACTGACTGCAATCTTCATTCTCCATCCCCCCAGCACTGTTCACGGAGGAGAGGACATAGAAGATTGGGGAATGTAAGGAGTGAAGTTGAACCTTGGAAAAAGGAAGGGCTAGGAGGAAGGTGTTTTTAGTTTTGTCTTTTTTTTTTTTTTTTTTTTTTTTTTTTTTTTTTTTCTCACTATCTTATACGATTTTTAATTAGCAATAAATTAATCATCCCAAAGTTGAGTCAGTTTTGCCCATGTCAGTAAATGGTAAGTGATCTCCCTATCCTTATGTCAACCCATGAGCTTTTTAATCTTATTTTCTCACCCTGTCCTGTTGAGGAGGGGGAGTGAGAGAGTGGCTGGGTGGGCATCTGGCTGCTGACCAAGGTTGAGCTGGCACAAGAGACATGAAGGAGAAGATGGTGACTGAGTAAATAATTTCTGACCCACCTCATTCTCTCTATGACACAATGGTGATTTATGGATGACAGGACTGAAATAAACGTTGTTTACCTCAGTTTCAGCAAGACTAGAGATGGAATCTGGCCACACAACTGGATTTTTACCCACCTATTTGTCATTCCATCCAGACCATTGTATCTTAACTTGGATACCAGAATAATGTGGAAAACAGTGTAGGGTTTGTAGGTCACATATCCTATATGAAGACCAGGTGGAATACAACAAGGGTCTATTCCAAGACTTGCTCTGTTTACCTTTTTTAGCAATAACCTGGAGGAGGCAATGAAATGCACTGTCATCAAGTTTGTAGATGATACCAATTTGAGGGAAGGGGACGGAAATCATGAGTTATAAAGAACGGGACTGCCATTCAGGGGGACCTGGGCAGGCTGGTGGAATGAGACAACAGGAACCTGATGAAGTTCAACAGGCAAATGCAAATCCCTGCCCTTCCCTGGGCAGGCAAAGCCTCAGCAGTGATCCAGACTGGACTTACCTGGACAGGAGCATCTCTGCAGAAAAGTTCCTGGGGCTTGGTGGCAGCAAGTGGAGAAGAGTGTGTAGTGACCTGACAGCACCAAGGGCAGCAGCAGCCTGGGTAGTATGAACAGAGCATGACTAAGAGATCAAGGAGGGGATGAGCCTCAGTACTTGTTAGACCACATTCGGATACTGGATCCACTTTTGGGCTCTGCAGTACAGGAAAGGCATTGGGAAACCGAAGCGTGGTTAGTGATATCCCCAGAGCAATTGGAGCTGGAGCACCCATCCTGGGAGGAGAGGCCACGGGAGGAAGGCTTGGTCAGCCTTGGGAATAGAGGCTTCAGGGGACTCAAAGCAGCCACCTTGTCTTCAGGAAGGGATCAAGAATACAGAGCCAGGCTCTGTATGATGACACAACGGGCATAAACTGAAACAAGAGAGGTTCAGACTGAAGGTACGGAGAAACTTTTTCTCCATGAGTGCAGTTGAGTCTTGGTTACCCAGAGAGGTTGTGCTGTCTCCATCCACAACAGTTTCCAGGACCCAACTGGACCAAACCCTGAGTAACCTAGTCTGATGTCAGAGATGATCTGCTTGGAGCAAGAGGTTGGACTAGAGACCACACCAAGGTCACACCAAGATTGAAGTAACATCTGATCCTATCATTATGGTTTAAGAAGGAAGACAGCTTCAGAAAGTAGAAGTGGTCTATAAAAAGTAGTAGTCATTTGCAAGCAATTTGCAAAGATAAGAATGAGAAAAGATGAAATACAATTTAGAACATTAATTCACTTCAGCTAATTTTGAAACTGTATGAAGAGTGATTATTTGGACTGGCCTGCCAAACTACGTAGTTTTTTTGTTCAGACATACAGTATTGTAGCTTTACTTGTTAAAGACTAGTCAATTTTTGACAATTTGCCTTAAGCCCACTGTAACATTTTGTTAAAGCCAAAGGAGAACAGTTTTTACATGAGGTATTATACACTTCTAAATTGCGATGTCAGAATTTTAATACTTTTAGAGCAAGTTAAGGAGCTTGATAGAAAAAAAGGAGGTATGTACAATGAGAGATGCAGAGATTTTGCAGACAATGCTGAAGTGTCAGAAATGCTGTCAATCAAGCTAACGAACATAAACTATTTTATTCACTACAAAGTTTGTAAAATATTTTTTATTGTTATTCTTAGATTAATAAGGGAGAAAAATGTTTCATCAAAGCATCATTCAGTGAAATGGCAAAACAGCCCATTTCGGTTGCTGTTTAATGATAGATTGTGACATGATAATATGAGACAAAAAGGGATTTTCCCCTACAGGCATACATTTACTGAGCTTTGTTAAATCGAATATCTGCTACAGTCCAAATGCTTATTAATTTTAGAAAATATATAGACTATATATAAGCCTATTTTCAATAGTATGTTTCAGTCAATAAAGGGTTCTTAAACTGGCCAGGCAAAATACTTATTCAGTAATTGTCAGGCTGCTTTTGCTCAGAAAATATCATTGCCTTTTCTGTATTTGAATATTGGTCAAAAAATTAAGTCTAGGTTAGACTATGTAATCTAAAATTAGACAGGGGTTATATATTTACTGAAAAATTATGTCGCAATTTCCAGTATTAAAGGTTTTGATGTTACAAGATTAAATTATTTCATTTTAGGTAAAAGGTCTCATCAGAATATGACATTAAATTAAATTATAGAATAAAATTTGATGGAATGTCAGCTCCCCAGAAACAGTAATTTCTAGATACTGAGAGAAGATGGATGAAATTTCTTTCAGTTTACTTTGTTCTGAAACATATTCTTTCTTAACATATCACCAAATGCACGTTGTTTTCAAACTATGTTTTGCAATTCCTCTAAACTTCATGTAAATTGTCCCCTCACTTAATATCTTTACATGTACATATATTCTGTCATCCATTTCAGTCATAATACAGAACCAACAGAAAAAAAAAAATAAAGCAAAGAACTATGTATTTTTTTTCCTTTGTTAGAAATCCACATCAAATATGAATTTTCCTGTTTAGCCAGGGGACACAGGAATTTTGATCTTCCATAAAGTACATTACTGAGAACTCCCTAGACACAAGCTATGGCTTAAAGGAGCTGTTGTTTTATCCTTCTACTTATGTTATCCTGACTGTAGGAGCTGAGATTGTTCTCTACCTATTCACAGACTACATCTTGGTCTGTGAGGAGGAAATTAATCTGATTCTAGCACCCATAGACTAGAAAAAAAATCTGTGTTACATTGATTAAGGAAACACTGACTATATATTTAAAAGAAAATTTTAGGAATGACTGTTTGAAAGATCAGTCAAGGGGTTGTTAAAGAAATCAGAAGAATGTGCAGTGATATTAAGTGGCATGTTAATATTTCCAGCATTATATTGCAGTCAGATGTTAGCTTGTGGTACCATTATTAACCTGGTGTTCTGAATTCCCAAGCTGGTATAAATCTGTTGACTTCCAAAATACTTACAAAGATCCACTAAAGGGATGTTAGGAATCAAGCTAACACAAGATATTTTGATAACCTGGAAAAGTTCCAAAAACCACTCAACCTCAGCTGAAATGAAAACAGAAGCGTGCAGTGGTCTTGTAGGTGTGATAGTCTTGTACAGATTTTGTAATTCAAAATATCAGGGATATGCAAAATATTCATAGCAGAGAAATCAGGGGTCCTGTTCTCTTCCAACACAGAGCAGGTATCATTTTTCCTTGTAGCAGAGCATTGTCAAATCCTTTGACGAAGCTTACTGCATTTTTCTGGTCTTTGCTGGCTCTGTATGCAGAATGTTAATCATTGTATTCAGCACTGAGCCCTGCTCTGATACTGAATAACACTGAGAATCCAAGTTACAAGCTAAGTAGCTCTAGGTATCTCTTACAGCCTAAATGTGTCTGATATTCATCTGATTTCTGCAGTAATGTTTGCTCCCATCGTGATATTTTTCATTTATTCTTTGCCTCTGAAATATTGTAGGCCATTTCAATCTCTATACACGGTTAGTACAAGGAAGATTTACATTGTAGAAAGGGGAAAATGAAAACCAGACATGACCAGCCATAAAATGAAAGTTAAATAACCTTGATTATTTAACCACTGCATACGTTTTACATTTTTCACCATTATTTGCATTTAGCTAAGAATATGAAAAAAAATGATACTGCATGTACTATCCATGTGAAAAAAAATGAGGAAGTGCTGAAATCATATCACATGTGGTATCAAGTATCATATTTTTAAAGTATCAATGTCTATGGCCACCCAGCAGTGTAATACTGGCTGGTAATCCTCAGGAATGTCTGGTACAACGTGTTGATTAGGGTGTAATAGTTTAATCATCTCGCAGTGTTAGGAGTTCATGTTGTAGTTTCACAGATAATGAAATGTGTCTTTTTAAGATATGGGTGCATTATCTTCTCTTTTTTTGCAGAAGGCTCTATGTAACTATGCTCACCATGCTCATTTTATCTCTGTCTCTCTTTTACCTGAATTATGGTGCTTATTAGCATGATCATGCAGGACATAAGGATAGTCAAAGATGATGTTTATTACATGGAGAGAAAGCAACATTTTCTTATTGGAAATGTTTTTGCACTGCAAGTTAAGGAGTGTAAACCCTCCTTATCACTTCTAAACACTGTTAGCTGTAGAGATTATTGCCATTGTGCAAAGGACACCAAATTGACAATGTTTCTTAAATAAGTTATTACAGCAATATGAAAACTGAAAAGGTATCTTCTGAGAATATTCTTTCCTCAGGGATTTGGGTTTATTTTTGGCTTCATGAAACTGAGTTTAAGTAGATATACCAGTGTCTCAGAAGAACAGAAGGGAAATGAGAAGTTAGTGATTAAAACAGGTCATCAGGAATGTGGCTTTTGGATCTGATCCTCCCTAGGTGTATTAGTACACTTCTCTGAAGTCAGTAGAGCTTGGCCGATTTATACAAACAGCGGATCTGTGCTTTGCCAAAGAACATAACTTGTAACAATTCAGTTAACCATATTTCCTATTTTTTTTTTTTTTTAAACTATCAGTTTGTTAAATTTGAAAATACACTCTTTAGGCTTGGAAGGCTTTACTAAGCCAAGGGGACTGTGCCTCCTCTAGACAAGCCACACTTAACCCTCTTTCACAGCATCTGTGCAAGCTTTGAAGGGAAGTGAGGACTGGGAAGCGTAGTGTGAGGAGACAAAGACATAATTGCCACTTGGGAAAGGGAAAAGAGGGAACTGGCTTTCCCAAAACTACTCTAAGGCTCACGGAGATGCTCATTTGGTTATGAAGAATTTATTAAATACTCATATTTGTTCCAATTATTAAGCTACAAAACCAGAAACAGATACTTGCTCTTTTTGGACAGAGGATGAGAACCAACTTCTTAGAGAAAATTAGGGAAGGGAAAAAGCAAAATGTAAG
Organism: Tyto alba; assembly: GCF_018691265.1. Lineage (NCBI taxonomy): Eukaryota > Metazoa > Chordata > Aves > Strigiformes > Tytonidae > Tyto > Tyto alba. The sequence goes on from NW_024881272.1 coordinate 821,562, forward strand.
ACTCTTGATAAAATAAAGAAGTTTCTTTCCTTGGTCCTTTTATCTGTACCCAGAAGCAGCAGAGGGACAGTGGTGCCATCCTCAATGAGACAATAATGGTCAACCAATAAAAGAGGAAGGCATGAGAAGAAAATGAATAACACATTGCCAAGGAGCTCCCAGATGAATTATTAAAACTACTTCATTCAATATAAAATCTATATAAAATATAAAATATTCTATATAAAATATAAATATTGACTCTTGTCTTTCATTTTTTACCTTCCAGAAGACCTTTCAATGCCTTTTGTCTTCTGACATATCTTCACCCATCACAGAAAATACTATGCCAAAATAGAGCTATTGTATTTCATCATGGCCCCGTTTCCCTCAGAATGTGGACGAGGGTCATTCTGGCTCATTTAGAAAAGATCATTCTTCTCTACCCATTAAATAGAAAATATTGTTACCTTCTTTGCGTAAAAATATTAAAAAATCTAAATTACAGCTAAAGTTAAACCCCAAAGACTTACAAACAATTATGGTAATGGAGTATTCTTTCATGTGAGCAGACATTTTCCCCAATCAACCCTCTCTTATGAGCAACCTAAAATTATGTTAAATATTATGATTAACTCTAGTTTTAAAATGGAGGTTACTTCAGTCAGTTGGATCATTGCATTCACATAGACAGCTGAAGTGTAGACTAGTCAAAAGTAGCATGTGGCAGAGTGAAAGCCAAACTGTGGGATAAGTGACTTCACTGCAGGAACAAGCTGAAAGAAAAAATGGAATGTGAAGGGTGGGAGGATAGCAGCCTCCAGGAAGGCAGACAGGAAAACATATTGATATATAGAAACAAGAAAGAAAAAAGGTAAACATGTTCACTGAGGTATGCTACTCATTTTCTCATTTTTTCCCCAGCAATTAGAGCCTTTTAAAATGGAAATTTATTTAGGTTCAAAACTTATAAATCAACTTGTAAATTATCCTATTTTTGCATATAGACTCACTGATTAATAAAATTCTATTAATAAGATTCAGTCTATGTATCTTATATGGACTAGGCTACCAGAACAAATCACAAACCATAGGATGGTCACGATAAGAGTGATCATATGATTTAATAACTCCTTTTTATCACTTTAGAGATGGGGACATGAATCAAAAAGAAGTTATGGTGGACATTTTTGAAGTGTCAAAGTGCCATAAAATGCTTTGAAAGGCTCCATTTCAATTCTAAATACTTTTGAAAGTCTGATTCTTAATGGCTTGTGTCAGGTGAAATAACATGCCTAAAAGAGAGCTGGACTGTAAAATCACATTCACTTGCATTTCCTAAGTACTGGAATATACTCCTTTTAATACAATTTCCTACATTCTCCAAATGAGTCAATATGCATTGATCTTTAAATTCATATTTACCTTCAGATCATAGATTTGGAGGTAAGAAACTCTGATTCTTAATTTATCTTAGTATTATCCAGGTTGAGAAGTAGGCAGTGCTTGTATTTGTTTTAATGTCAATTTAAAAAATATTTTTAAATAACAGGCTTTTGCTGTTTTTATTCTAATATTACCAATAAATGTAGTTAGCTTTGTAATTGGAAAGAGTTAAAATGTTCAATTTTAAATTGCAAAAGTTCAAGTTTGAAAAAAGTTCAAGGAAAAACAATTTAGAAGTTCTTTTTTTTCTACAACAGTAGACATACCTGCAAACTTAAAGACTTTTTTTTTTTTTTTTTTTCAGATGAATTCAAATTATTTATGAAAAGGCTGCCCATGAATTATTTCCTGAACACAACTACTGTAATGCATTTGTGGACAATGGATTCTAATTTTCAACGTCGCTATGAGCAACTAGAAAACAGCATGAAGCAACTCTTCCTCAAGGCACAGAAAACTGTTCACAAGCTCTTTGGCCTTAGTAAGAGATGCCATAAACAGCCACTCATCCGCATGCCAAGGCAGAGGTAAGAAAGCCTATGAAAACCCAGGAAAGCCAAACTGCTGTCTTGCCACAAAAATTTCCTTAAGGGCATAGATGTTAGAATGTGTACAGCATCTGGTACATGCACAGTACACAATCTTTATATTCATAGGAGCTGAACAATCCCAGCTTTCAAAATTGCTCTATTCTTTTTTTCCAAAATATGATGGGAAAGGTCAAAATAAAGCCTGATTCGTGTATGACTGTGTATTATGTGAGGCAATTTAAAAATAACATGAGCATACAGATTCATCCCACTTGGTCTGTCTCTGTTTTACAAAACCATATTTTCAGTGGACCTTGGCCAAGTGTAACAGTGCCAAATAATTGTATACTGAATACTGAATACCTATTCTGAAGCAAGCACAGCTATTTTAAGAACTTTCCAGGTCATTATACAGTATATACTACATATTATTGATTTCTTGTCTCATCTGTCAGATATGAATTAGATTTGACAGGATGCCTAAGGAAAGAAAACAGAAGTGTTTTAGTCCTTCGTAGAAACAGAGAGATCCTGAAAGCTAGCTAGTCAAATCTATATTAACATAAAATGGTTATAGTTGATTGCTGACTGAAAATTGCTTTATTGAAATTAGTGGGATGACACTGGAGTAAATCTGAAATGAATGAGTTTTTAAGGATGTTATTCTTCTGAGCGCAAGCATTGTGGGCCTAGTCTAGTGACTCCTGCATTCAGCATATATCTCCATCAATTTTAAAGAAATCTAGTTAAGGTTCAGTGTCCCAGAAGTGCCAGGGTTACTTTACTCTCCTCTGTTTTCAGCTCTCCTATGGCAAGCTAAGGCTCCATCAATTCCTCTTTGCCTTTTGGTGTCACTTAACCGACCCTTTTTCTTTCAGAAGCAAACAGCTGTTATCACTCTCATGCCCCCTCTTTGTCTACATATTTTGCTTTGTTTTGTGATCTGCTACTTGAAACAAAACATCTATTTTTCACTTATGGGGTCATTTCATAATTAGAAAACATTCCACTGAGAGAGGTTATATATAGTTCTGTAGTGCTTCAACATCATGTTCTATGTTTCTTGGGCATGACCTGAATGAGCATTTTGCCAAAGAGATGATTTAACATGGAAGATTTTAGCAGAAACCCAGATCTTTTTAAAACACAAGAAACAGAATACAGCCTCATATATTTTTTTTTTTTTTCTTTTTATCTCTAACAAAATTTTAAATATTCAGGTCTTCCAGAATAACCACTATAAGGTTTGGGGCAATCTTTGGTATAGATGAACTGAGATATAAAAAGCAAAGATCAGTTGAAATGATGGATTAAAACACACCTTTCTTGTTAGATTAAGATCTTTGTTTTTCGAATGCAGAACTTTTGAGTTTACAGTTTATTTGTTAATAAAAAGATGCAGTACTACACACACACAAAAAAAAAATGTGGCCAGGCTGGAGAGGGCCCAGAGAAGGGACACAAAGATGACCAAGGGACTGGGCAACCATGTGAGGAAAGGGTGAGAGAGTTGGGTTTGTTCAGTCTTGAGATGAGAAAGCTTAGGGGAGACCTTATCTCCGTGTTCCGGCATTTAAAGGGTGGCTACAGAGAAGGTGGAGTCTCCCTTTTTACAAGGACTCCCATGGAAAAGATGAGGGGTAGTAGGTACAAGTTACTGCTGGGGAGATTCTGATTGGAAACAAGAGGAAAAATTTTCACAGTGAGATCAATCAGTCAGTGGCATAATGTCCTCAGGGAAGTGGTGGAATCCCCAACATCGGACAGTTTTAAGATTCAGCTGGACAGAGTGCTGGGCCATCGTGTATAGACTGTGTTTTTGCCAAGAAAGATTGGACTGGACGATCCTTAAGTTCCCTTCCAATCCAATATTCTATGATTTTATGATAATAAATTTTACTAGTGATAAGTTTGCCTCTTTTATAGGGACTTGTTCTAAACTTTCATAACAGTTTCACTTTGTGATGCATCTCTAATTTAGGAATATCATAATTTACTTTTAAGATAATTATGTCCTGTTTTAGTGACTGCCCTAACTTTTTTCTAGTCAGTAGAGAGGGAGATCGGACTTATGATGACATGATGATGATCAATAGATGGCTCAAAGATCAGTGCTAAAGGGAGATATGGGTATACTTAGCCAGTGGGATGCATTTGATAAAGGAGAGCATTTTCAAAGGCTGGATTCCATCTGACTATTTGGGAAAATTGCGTTCTGACATCAAGGCTTTTATGGATGATAAGAAGAGCTTTAAACTGAGAATTGAGAGGAAAAGGTCAAAAGAAACTGGTTTAATTTCCAAACCTGGTTAAAAAAAATCTGATAGACCAAGATACATGCATGGATAAATGAATATCAGTGATGAAAAGATGGATAGTGATGAGAAAGTAAACACTGGTATTGATAGAATAGTATCCAGGCACTTCTCATAACGTGAGTAGTATCCAAAAAAAGTACTGAAGTTTTTTATACAGGTGCTAACAAGTAAACTGGGCTAACAGGTCAGCACACAAATGAATATCAGGTGATGCAATATAAAATGAATACTCGAGTAATGCAATAGAGACACATGAATTATTGCTCAGACTGTAAAAACAGTCATTTCAGCAGAATGTAAATGGAATAATAGAACCAAAACCAGGTACTAAAAATTCTTGTGTTCTAAAAGCAAAAATCACAGCTTCATGTACTAGTGGTATTCTGGGCTCCAAAGAAACAAGAAAGGGGAATTGGACCAAAAAGTAATTCTTTCCAAAGGCTCTGACACCTTCAGATTAGTGTTTGGGCTCTGCTGTTGATAGTTAAGGATGAATTTTATTATAGAAAGAGAAATTAGACAGAGTTAATGGAGATATAAATACTAATTTAAATTGTATTTTATGGACACTTGTCTTTTCAGATACAGATTAAAGAGCCAATGATTTAGTTTTTAATAAAGGTCATGATTCTGGCAGTGAGTAAAAACAAAGTAACTTTGCTGATGTTTAATTTTACACTGTATTTTGCAAGTCAATAGAAGATATATAGAAAGGATTTTTAAAGGAATATGTCAAAAGTGGGAGCTGGTTTTCTCTTTAGATGAAGCTGGGAGGTATGTCTTATAATTCATGAAAACTTTCTATGAGACTGAGTTTTATAGGGATTTATCTACATAGTTTGCCAGAAATTGTTTCATCACACTAGAAGGAGCTCCCACATACAGTCAAGTTTATAATTAATTACTGAAAATACCTGTCTCTTCTCTGGCCTTAAAATTTTGTTACTGAACATGAAACAAAATGTTGCTTGGTGATTTTTAAATGGGATTCAATTAACCAGTTAGACAGAATTGCTTTCAACTTTTTCCATATTTCCTGAAGAACCAAGCCACTTAATAATCATAAGTGTAAATTTCATTTATATTTTCATTTTCTAATCCTTGAACCAAAATACCATTGAATCCTCTCCTAACGTCATTGTTCATAGTAGAAAAGAGTCAATTAACTTGCAAGTTAAAGAAACTACATTCCCCTGTCTCCTTTTTAAACAGTTTATATTCTTCAGCTAGAATAATGTATAAATAGTTCTCTTTCAATCTGCACTAGGGATCAGAACAATGTCTTTTTTACTGCAGCACTTTGGTATACACTGGGGATGGGAACAGGATTGCTATTTTTATTTTATTCTGTTCATTGCAAATCTTTTCAAGTTCCAGATGTTCTTCCCAGATTTTAAGCTTTCTTTCATTAACATGAAACAGATCATTGTTCCTTTTCCTGAAAGTCAAATTATGCCAAGATGCATCAAGAGTCTGTGGATTTCCATTATAAACTGTTATGGTACTGCTGAGTGTAACTTTTAAAATTCACCTAAATTAATCAATATATTTTCTGTAATCATTGAAGTATTTACTGGCTGTCTGAGTTCAAAGAAAAAATATCAACTGAAAATTCAAAATTAACAAGGAGCACAGAAATTGCTATGTAGATAATCTGTTCCCATGTTGCATATAAGGTTGGAATGATAAAACATTCAATTTCAAGACATAAAGGGAAAAACAAGTTTAAAAAAAATGCACTCTGAAAGAGAAACTTGGTATTCTGTGGAATAATGCTGCCAGGTCAGCTGCTCCATGAGTTTGAGGCTCTGCTGCTTCAAAAAGCTTGAGTGATTATTACTATCGTTCTCATTTCATTGGCACATCAGCCTTAAAAACTTGCAGTGTCATATGGTCACTCATTGTGACTGCTTGGCCAGAGTGCCCTGCATGCTGCAATTGTTATTCCACTAGATGGCCAGCTCTTGCTGCAGTTTTTGTACAAGAGGGTTACTGAAACACTGCTCATGGCACAACACATTCTGCTTTGCAGGAATCAGTAGGTGCTGTAAAATGTATATAGCAGGGTTGTTGAAACAGTGCTAGGAGCACAATACATTTTGCTTTGTAGGAACCAAGATGAGCTGTAAAACCATATGTCTGCCCTAAACTCATCATGCATAGTTCTGTATTAGGACCGTGAGATGTAAGGAACTCTTGTTAATCTTTGGAAGCAGTTTGCATACAGTATCTGTGGTCTAGTATATCTGCTCTGAGAACAGAATTGAAAGATGTGATTTGTCAGTGCATAACCTCATGTTAACATTACCTTCGGACTGAATCTTCTAATTTTTCAAAGACAAAATAAGTGGAGGGAATAAAGAAATAACAATTTTACTCGATAAGGACGTCCATAATAGGGCACTAGCTCACATATTTTTACTCGATAAGGACGTCCATAATAGGGCACTAGCTCACATATGGCAATGGGAAGAAGTAGCAAGCAAAGCTGTGGTTATATGTTTGTCACTGTGTTATGGGGAGGGAAAACTGGTTTTGTTTCTGTTTTGGTTAACATGACAGCAAGATTTCTTTTCAAACCATTGTTCAAACTATATGTTGAGAAGATGAAAATCACAGGAACAGAAGACCCATTCTTGCCAATGAATTCCTGTCACCGAAATTCCTGATGTGAACCAGCACTGAGGGTAAGCAGGCACTTAAATCCACCCAAATTATGGAGCCAACATGAGAAAACTGGAATATCTATGCTCAAGAGCATAAAAGAAATATGAGCTGTGCTGGTGGAGAAGGAGAATATTCACTTTCTTAAATATTTTTCAATAAGAATGTCAATGATTTACAGTGATTGGATTTAATATCAAAATGTTACTGAAAGACATTGAAGACAGGGAAAAGCTTTCATTTGTTCTTTCAGAAGTACCAGTTTAGCACTTGATTTCATTCTTTTCTGTCATTCAAATTGGTTCTTTGGCTAATGTTATCCATTTGAGTGAATGCACTCAGTACAGTATATTGCTATATGTACAAACCTTATTTGTATGCAGCTTAAATCACTTTGTAATGAAAAAGCATCACTTGAGGACAAATTTAACCAGCACAATTTGTGACTTAATAAAGACATAAACAAAAATATTAAAAGGAGAGATGTAATGTAAATGCAACAATAAGCCAGTGGAAAAAATTACATCTTCCTTGTCATAATAACAAAATGGAAATCTGCTGCAACAAACCACCACTGACTATTATGAGCAACTCAAGTAAATAAGAACTTTAATTTTAAAAGACCAAGGTACAACACTTGCACACAAAAGCATGTGGTCTTGAATAAAATGTCAGTATTTTAATTTTTTAAAAGGCTGGATGCTTAATATTATCATATAATTCACAGTGAAGATGCTGGTTATACCAATAGTCTAGCCAGTTTTTTAAAGGATTTTATTCTGGTAACGCAAGCTGAAAGCAAATATAGACAAAACTACTTAATAACATTTTAAAAATATTTTAATTAAAAATTTTTGCTTCTGAAAGGAAAGCCATTCTTAGCAGCCTTATGTTTGAAGCATGTCCTTATCATCATAAAAGATTTTTTTAAAACCCCATACTTTGAAGATAATGTAGACTTAGTAGGAGTTCATCACCAGAAGCAGTGAATGGCTGCATCAAACAGAAGAGTTGCAGAAAGAATTCTGGTTTTCAAAACCAGAATTTATTATGGAATTTCCCACAGAATGCACCACAGGCAGCTGTAAAGGGATGAAGAGCCATGAATTTTCATTTTCTCATTTTTATCTTCTTTTGAATTTCACAGAGCAAAAAATTCACATGTCTTATGAGCACAACAGGATCTGAATACTGTGAAAACACTTCAGAGAAGGAACTTGTATCTTAGTCTTCTCTTCAGTCCATATGCCAAAAAAAGATTTAAGATATCTGACTTTTTTATAGTATCTGTGACACAGTCCATCAGAATACTGAGGCCTTGAAACCTGTTTTCATCAGAATGCTTCAGAATGAAATAAACACCAAAAAAAAAAAGATAGTGTAGATTAATCCCATGCCCTAAGGAATTTACACAGTATTAGTTCCTTACATCCCAAAGTTGATTATCAGCTTCTTTGGATTTCTTTGCTATAAGTATAATTGATTCATGGGCACAAATTTACTAAGGAATAAAATCTTCTGCCAAGAAATCCACAAAGTTCAATACATGGAAGTTTCACAGCACATCAACAGAGATTTTTCTTTTCAAAGCACATTTGTGGCATTGGATGTACGGGGAAAAATCTAATTATACATCACTTAGCAGACTGCCAGAATGAAGGTGAACAGTGAGTCTAAATGAAAATTGTCCTACAGAAAGACAGCATAAGGCAGCAGAAGCTCAGGCTGGGTCTAATATATATGATGCTTCTGAACAAGAAGTGCTAAACAAGCAATATTCTGTCTGGTTTTGGAACATCTCCTTTTAATAGAGTACAGTGTATCATAAAGATGTTTCTAAACAAAAATTGTTCCAAGAAAGAACAAAGAAAAATGTACTTAGAGTGCATGTCATTTTGTGCTATAAAAAATACCAGAAATTTTTTTGATCTGCTTCAATTAAGATATTTCATGTGGGAGTTAAAAATGGATTTGCAAGTTTCAATGTAATGGAATGCCTCTCCGGTGAAAACTTTGATTTGACCTAACACACCAGATGCACATTGAAAGTTGCATGCCATAGAAAAAGAAGGTGATAAGAAGAAAGTATGTGAGATAAAATGAAGGTCAGTTTGGCAGTGGTTGCTTTATTAAACCGAATAATAAGTTTGCATCTTTTCTGAAAGGAAATAAAATGATCTGCTTTGAGGTGATACCTTTAATTGGATTGGGGATTAGAGTTATTTAAAACTAACGTGACAGACATAAAAATATGATATACAGGCCTGCAAATAGAAGGTCTGATAACAATGACAAGCTAAGATAAACTCTTGTGTATATGTGTGTTTTCACACATATTTTAATAGCTGTATATACATAGGAGCAGACTGCTCTTAACATCTGTCCTTGTAGCACGTTTTCTCTCAAGGAGATTTGGATTTCTAATGTTGCAGCACTTTATTACTTTCTCACAGAAGCTGTTCTTGATCACATGCTATACATGAAAATTTCTCCAGCCTCCCCACAACTCCACTTTTGATTTTTTTGATGGATAGTAACATTAAATTGAAGTAATTTCACCATATCATAAAGTGCTACTAGTGAAACTAGTAGACAGGATATATTAACGTCACAGAGCAGGAGTATGCCTGTTTCCATTCTCTGGAAATACTGTATGTGCAATATGTGAAATGAACTCACATCTCATGCTAATATTTGTTCTTTTTAAAGTATGGACTACTTGCCAGTGTAACTGTACCCTAATAATAGTGTTTTAGCAACCATTTTTTACATTTTGTCACATGATGCAAACTGTTAAAAAAATAAAATCATCTTAGCAGGAATCATCTGACATGAAAGGAGTTATACCAACATAGTATAATATGTTATGATACTAATTTAATATTGCAGAATGTTGTATTACACCTTGTTCTGAGACTTGCAATACTAAAATATGATTACTGAATCATTAACCACTATTAGAGTACTGGTGCACTGGCAATCAGTCTCTACTTTAAAAGGACAAAGCATTGGCTTGAGAGGTGTGACTTCATTCCATTTATTGCTCATATATTTTATAATAGTGCTGAATATTCAGTCAACACCTCAGAGGAGACAGTATTCAGAAGTACAACAGCAGAAGATGACTCAAGAAAATCTTTTCACTCAAGAAGAATGACCACTTTAGTGTCCCTCTCTTTCTTGTGGTCTCTCTTCTAAGAGCAACAGGGAGGTAGGAATGGAAATCCAATGTTCCTTTGAAAGACTAATTTCCTCTATACAGTCCAGTTCTGAGATGGGAAAGTTGAGCTCAATTTCACCCTCTCCCTCATTAAACAGTATGTAGAGTACCCATATTTTTTAGATCTGCTAACACTCATTCCACTAAAAATTGCCTCTGTCCCTTCCACTTACCAAAACCCCTTGCTGTTTCCAATCCAAATGTCCAAACTTTTTTTTTTTTTTTTTTTTTCCCCCAAGCAAATTTTGTAATGCAATTGGTGCTATCAGTACTGGATCCTGAAAAATTGAAGACAATAAAACACAAACAGTTTAAATAGCATTTTAATTTATAACCTTGTAGTATTGAAAAACTGCAGATTAAGAAGAAGCTGTTGCATAATTTCAGCTATAAAGATACAGTATCTGGCACATTTAATCCCCAGTGTAGATCTACAATACTGAGGGGCTTGCTTTTGGCCTTTTGTTTTTTTACTGTGACCAAGCTGCTGTAAAGGACCTTCCTTCAGACCAAATTTAAAGATATCTTAATCACCTATCCACATAAATCACTTGTAGAAACAACATCAAAGCCAACACTGTGGTGACTCACAAGGCTTGAAAGCCTACACTTTAAAGTAATTACTTGACATGTGGATAGATTCTGGTACATATTTCTGGACTAGGCAGCTTCTGTTTGCTCCTGTCCTGATGACCGTCTGTCTTTGTAATCATGACATGTGACATGATGGCCATGAACCTCTCTATATAACACCCTCCACACCTTCAAGCATCATGATAATGTATATCAGAAATGTAACTGGAGATCAGGCAAGGACACCAAGGTGAGATACTGGATCCTAGAACACCCTGGGCTTTAGGATATCACCAAATTCATAAAGCTGCAGCATATTCCAGATTTCACCTGTATAATAAGATCATATTTGAGCATTGTTTTATCTGATCCAGAATAGTATAAAATGTACCATAAGGGCATGTCTTTTATCACCTATGACTTATTAAGACTGAAGAAAAATAAGAAAGAATGATCTTTGATAGTCAGTCTCCAGCATCAGGCTTCCTCTGTGGAGTCACCAAAGTCCCTCTGTCTGTGCCCACCATAGTACAAGGCTGACAATAGGCTGACAATATCACATCTCCATTGCTCTCTTTTGTCTATTGTGTTTCTTTAGAGTGTTACACAGACTGTTTCTCGCTATGTGTTTTTACAGCACGTCACAGTGGGGCCCCAGTCTCAGCTTAGGCTGGGATAAATTGCTGTAACATAAATGCTTTTTTGGTCTGTGCTATTAAAAGTAAAAATGTGTCTCCTCTGTGGGAAGGTGTTATTAATGCAGAGCACAAGAAAGCTTTGACATGAGTGAAAAATAAAAGAGAAGTTGAAAGTTGGACTTGTGGGGAGTGTGGGGGTATTGTTATGCATATCCATATTTCAGGCAAAACCTTTCATCACTCTGATGCCTCACTTTGACAAAGAGGTTTCTGCTTCTCAGGTCATGTCTGTGAGCACTCTGAAAACAAGCTTTTCAGGCTCTGAATTAGAAAAACTTCTCAGTTAAACAAGTGAAGAAACTGTGAGACGTGCATTGATGTAGAAATGGACACATACAAGCAAGGGTCTTCTATTTCTCACTTGTGTTAAGTCATATGGAACTTACTCTGTTAGCTCACTCAGAAGGCAAGATACCAGCTCTCCAAGGGGACATCAAATGCCAGACTTTAATCTTCAGGGTTGTTCCTCAAGTCACCTTAGCTAAAGATATATAATAGATTTGTCTTTAGATAAATTTGAAGATTGGATAGTTTCAGTCCTGCAGACGATGGGTTTTCAAGATTTTGATTTTTAAAAATGCTTTGAAAAATGTTGTAAGCCTGTATCTGAATTGTTCATATTGTCTCATGTCTACTCTTTTGTTCCTTTTTTAAAAAAGTAAATCCTTTGTTTCCAAATTGCAGAATGCATCAATCCCATTTTGTCTTAAGTGATTCCAAATGACATAGTTCTAGGAACAAGTTTCCTATGAGTCCAATATATACAGATATGATCATGAAAAGACTTAACTAAAGCTTGATATGGCTGTTTCGTACTATGCCATTCTTCCATTAGCAACATGAAGAAAGAAATATCACAGCTTCCAGGTCATTCAAAGTTAGTAATTCTTTCTTATTTACAGCCTATTATGTCTTTTATAAACCAAAAATACATTAATTTTTCGTGTAACATGTTGTCTCTATTTTCTTATGTGATCTTGATAAGAACAAAATAAATTAATAGAAAGAATAAGGTGTATATTGAAGGGTAAAGGGTAGGGAGAAATTCAATTTTTCTGAAATTAAACTGCTAGATAAAAAGTCGGTTTGTGCATGATTGCTGTGGATACTGTCAAAGGTAGAGTAATTTATGGACAGAAACACTAGGAAAAAAAAAGATATACAACCATAGTTAATTTTGGAAACAAAAAAAACTCTGAAAAATTAAAAATTTCAAATTATTAACTCAGTACTGGTATCTTATACATAAAGCTGTATTCAGGTTGGCAAAGACAATGTACCGTTTGTTTACCCCAAAGAATACGAAGTAGCAAACTCAACATCTCTACTGACAGCATTGACATGACATGAGCTAGAAACTGTCTTTGCCCCCTCTCCTTGACCTTCTCCCTTCCTGCCTTCCCCAGTTTCTGAACGACACTCCAGAGGTGCCAGGCAGACAGCTTGGAAGCATCCAGCCCTCTGATGTGCTCCCAGAGAGACAGGATCGGTAGCAGGCCCAGGCTTGCAGTGTCTTGCCAACTTGTCTCACCTTCCACTGGGAGGGATGATAGCTGGAGGGTGTAAAAGCAAGTCCATGATAAATAATAAACTCCGTAGTGTTTTATTCCTTGTCTTCTCGGCTGAGAGCATTGGCAAGGGCACCAGTTGTGGTGGTGATGTGTGCTGTGTGGACAGATGTCATCCAGGGAAAAGCTTTATTGTTCAAGTGTTCACCTCATATTTTGTGCTGTCAGAACATTTACATTTCTGACAGATTTCTTATAAACTTAATGTAGCTCAAGGGCTCCATGCAGAGATCCCAGCTAACACAAACTAACTCCAGAATTTTCAGTTCAACATATGTCTGGTATGTGGCAATATCTAGTGATGTATAACCTTGTTTCTGATATGAATGTACTCAACTTTGGTATTTTTTCTATCTTAAAAGGTATTCCAAGTATTTAATAAACAGTAGATTATCATCTCTTACTCTGGGTAATGGAGTTAGAAAAATTTCAAGAGCAGGTTCTGCTATCCTTATTCAGGTTGACCAAGTTGCTTGTAGCTAGAATAGGATCATTTGCTTTCCAAAGAAATTACTTACCAAACAAGACAGTAGAAAATAGAAGAATGACAGAAGTTGCCCATTAGAAATATTAGTTTTCAGTGCAATCATTAACTGCCACGGATGTTTATAATCTGTGAAGAACTTATTATCTTACTGATGTGTAAACTTAGGTCATATGTTTTGTACAGTTCTGGAAAAAAAAAAAAAAAAAAAAAAAAAAATTTGAGACTTTCCATAAGACGTTACTGTACAAAAGGCATAGACCTACATTTGTGCAGTTTTTTTTCCCAGATATTTCCAGATATTTATATTCTTTTGGAAAAGCGCCATAAATATACCACAGAGAATGAATACAAAGCACTGTGTTATCAGTAACATTCTTTAAAAAAATCAATTTTAAAGTCTTTTTTTTTTCAGTCAGGAAACAAGAGCTTCAGGCTGAGAGAATGTAAATGGAATTTTATTTCATCAACAAGTGAAGGACATCAGGTCCTTAAAGAAACATCTGAAATGAAAACAAGATCACATTTCTGTAGTTTCCTTCCTCCACATTCACTGTTCAACTAGTATTTTGGAGCTAAACAGTTGTCTCCATATCCTAGAACTTCATACTGATGAATGACAAAGTCAAATGTCTACATCTGTGTCCTATGACTACAACCCACACCTCAGTGAAGGAAATGGCAGGAAGCTTTTAGTTTTTTCCGTGGGAAGGTTTCAGAATTCATTAGAAGAAATAACATAGGAATCACATCTTGGGATCTCATGTGATCTATCCCACATGGCTGGAGGTCAAGTGCTGATTCATAACATATAATCTATTTACAGATCTAGTGCATGATTTTTTTGGACTCTAAGGCATATTAAAGAGCTACAATCAGTATTGTAGTTTAAAATTGATGACCACAGATCATTAAAAAAAAAATCCCTGAAGTATCAGATGATACAGCACAGCTGCAGAAGATATTAATTCCAATTAATTTGTCAGGAAATTATCTCAGTCATAGTATTATCAGTTTTCTAGAAACTCATATATGGAACCACAGATGATAAGTGTAAAATAAAGGACTTATATATTGCAAGGAGCAAAAGTAATAAAAATTGTTGGCACTTTAGACTGAAGGTGACACTAGTTAATTTTCTAACATATTTTATTTTATTATCTTTAATGACTGACTTCTCTCAATTTTCAAGATATTAAAGAAGATGACCCAAACCAAACCAAAACCTTCTCTGAAATCTATCCAGAATCACCTTCTCTTTGCTTACTTTTCAATAATAAATGAATATATTTGTTCCAAATTCAAGAAATAATAAAAATAAATGCAATCTCTATAGAGTCAAGTTTTTTTCACTGTTTTGAAGCTGCTGTCATATCGACAATAAAATTTATTTTCTCCAGTTTTTAATTAAAAAATAAAAATAAATTTTAATTTATTTTATTATTATTTATTTTCCTTTGATTATCTGGCTTTTTGGTCATTCAGATTCTTAGATAAATTTTTCCCGTTCTATGCATATGATAGGGATGACTTCAATATGCATTCAAACCTCTCCTCATTACATAAAAATGCAGCAGTCAGGATTTGTTGCATCAGTTAAACTTGATGTATAAGTCTTTGTATTAAAAAATAAATTTTGAAAGAAATTAACTTTTCAAAATGCATACCCTTCTAAAAACCAGCAGTTAGAAATCTCTCTCAACATTCCTTAGATTGCGTTCATTAAATTTCCTAAGACTCTCTTTCCTTATTTTAAATGGTGATATTTCCAATAGAATTGGAAATCAAGATCATTATCTTAAACTCTTTTTTTTTTTTTTTTTTTTAAGTTTTCCAAATGTAAGGAACTTCTGGTAGATAGCTAAGAAGAAATCCCAAAAAAATCTTTAATTGACCTTAGAAGATCCCAAAGGCGTCATACCCTTGAAATTGTGCAAGTATTATTCCACACATTTTTGGACAAAGTTGCCTTAATGTTGGAAAAAAAATGGGAACAATAACTGATGATTTTTTTAATCTAAGTTGAAAGCTTACCATCTGTGTAGATTGCTTTATCACTGTATTTTCTGCAGAAAGCACTACTGGTTTAGATAATTCCTGGAGTGATGACTAAGATACAGTATAAATATAAATGAGATAGTTGGCAAATATGTCCAAGATGTGAGCAAGGTACTGTGAAATGGATAGCTAAGCTGCTGACTGTGTTGTCCCTAATGTTTCTCTACAAAACTTCAGTTAAATAAGCTCTGAGTAGAGACCAATGTAGCAAATCCCAAGACAGCATGCAGACTTTCTGTTTCATCAATTTAACCCTCAATACATTGCAAAACACTTGAGTAACATTTTCTATCTTGCTGAGTCCAGTCCACAGTTTAATGAATTTTGCCACTGGTATGAAGTTGTTCAACATTAAGTGATTTTTTTATTTCTTCTTCTGACCATCTGCTGCATATGTAGATTACTTATCTATGTATATCCACATTTAGATATAATGTCAACTGCATTGGAGAGAAAACATTTTACTTGCGGATTGAGTTGAGCAAAATTTCATAAAAGCTGGAATCCTCAGCTTTGAATGGTAGAAGCAGAGAAACAGGTTTCCATCCATGAATATTTAAAAGGAAGTCTATACAGGATATCTGCATCTGTGCTTCTAAGTGTTGCTGTAACTTGGGGTTGGATTAACTTCAAAGATAAAAATAGACCCTCTGTCTATGAAAGGCAAAATTTCTCTGTACTGAATAAAGATTAGTGTCCTGACAGAGAGGAGTGAAGCTTTATAAAGAAGTTTTCTATAGGAGGCACCTGTGAATCTTGGCAAATAATGATTCCAGAGCCTGTTTCTTCTTTTTGCTGAATAGCAGACAGTCATCTGGTTATAGAGCTCTATAGACAAATTCAGATGAATGGCTCCATGCAGTTGTGAAATCGATGACATTGCAAGTCTCACAGACTATGGGATCACACATCTCACCCAAACTTGCAAATATATCTTACAAAAAAACCATTTTTAATCTATTTGTCTTTGAAGTTTGCAAGAGCATTCACTATATCCTTTTGATCCTTTGTGTGAAGGTGATAATGAAATGGAACCAATATTTTGTGTGTGTAAAATTCACATAATTTTTATGTAATTCCTAGTTTAAATGTCTAGTCATGATAGTAAGTAATGCTTGCAGATCATAATCCCTAATCATTGATACAAAATACACACATGTACAGAAATATAATGAATAAAACTAAGGTGAATATTTGCAGAACTCTCTCTTCAACAGAACTGTACAAATTCCCTTAAAAATTTTCAAGCAGAACTTAAGCACACAAGTTAAAATGCACAAAACTTTGCCTCTTAAAAAAAAAAAAAAAAAAAAAAAATCATTGCTTAAATCCACCCCCAGGAATTTTATAAAACTGTCCTGACTTGTGGATTCTGCTTTTGCACTCTAAGAAGCTTTGTTTTAGGAGGGTACTCATCCCTCTGAGTTATAGCACTTTCGACACTTTGCAAGAAAAGGCTCTATTTCACAACATTTCCTTGGTTCTGATCTGAGGTGTTGCCTTGATGACTAAGTAGAAAAATGGAGTTCCCAACTATCAGATAAAAAGTAGTAGCTAGTTACTGTAGTTTTCTCTCTTTCTGACTTTATTACATACTCCTTTCTAGACCTGAACTCAGTTGCTTGATCACAATTCAAATCCAACATCACATCAATGCTGTCAGCTCCAGGAAAGAAGAGAACATGTCCAAGTGTTTCCTTGTTTGCACTCTTACATCTGCAAGCTTCCCTAGACCTAATAAGATTTTAATGTATTTATTGGTAACATCAATCTAGCATGGATTCATTCTTTTGAATCCCAAATAATCTAATCCTTTCTCCCTGCAATGATGTAGGTTACCTGCTTACTGTTATTTGTGCCCGGTATCCTCATGGAAAAATACAGACACTAAATCAGTTCAGATAATCTGTAAAGGAACAGAATCATTGAACTTTTTAAATTTTATTTTCAGTTTTTAATTTTTGTGGTTAACACTTTATATTCAGGTATGGAAGCTGGTATACTTCTGAGGTTTCTTTTGCTTGCCTGGATTTTTAGGCTGTTCTGCATATGTTGTTGACATCAGAAGGTGCTGAATTAACATTTCCACTGGAGGACAGGAAAAGATTGAGTGCTTAATTTCTTGAGAAGATAGCTTTTAAAATGCGGTTAAGGTGTGCAACTGCCAGCATTAAGGCACCTGAATGGCAGTAACACTTTGCATACTTTTAAGCTGTAAAGTAAAACTGAGTATGATTAATGGGATGGCTTTACACATAACAGCGCAGCTGGGGATTGTGTTATTTTATATTCATCTTCCAAACTCCCATAAAAGTAGATTATTGTAGCATAGCACTTCTGAATAGTTACATGATGATTGGAGTGTTAACAGCTCCCATGTTCTTACAAAAGGAAATATATTGCATAGAAACTCAGTCTTCCTCTCTGGAATTCACCCTTCAAGGAGGATGAGGAATATAAAACACTGGGACGATCTTTAGGGGACATTGGGGTCATTATAAAGATATTGTAAGAGATGTAAATATTTGGTTGAGTGTGGGAGTACATGAACAGAATATTTGCTTAACTTCTGTGGCCCAGGTGGATGGAGGAGAGGTTAAGGGCATGACTGGGGCAGGGGGCATCTGGCAGTTGGGCACCAGTGCTCTGAGTACCAGTATCATGGTTGTTACTGTACTTCACGGTGAAGGGATTAGCCACAAAACCATGACTATAGTATGTAGAAAGTGCCCATGTATTTTTAAGGATCAAGAGCATATTCCTTCAGTGTCATGTCTGAGCCTGAAGAGATGACCCAGAGTGTCTGTGGTACTGGTAGAGCATCCATGGTAGGACCTGTGCACGAGCACCTGAATAACCTTGAACAGCAATAGAGAGGTGATAGTGTATTAACAACGTTGGATAAAAAGGGTATTTGGCATATGGTTTTTATTGCCAGCTAATTACAAGACAAAAATTTGCAAGCACCTAAATTCTGCTGAAACTCAGTTGGCATTATAATTGCTGCTATGCGTCATATGAAATCTCACTCACAAAGGAAGTTCATTTAATGGGCTGCCTGCATCAGCTGGAAGATACTGATCTCACAACATAAGAATAAGAGTTCTCCTTTATAATGACTATCCAAATTAAGATTTTTTTTATAACAAATGAAATTTTCCTTGATAAATAGTTTTTTTTTTTTTTTATTTTTTCAGAGATTTTATTATTTATGACCAGTTGAGTCACAAGAAGATAAATTTCTTATTGTTTAGGTTCTCTCCCATTCATTTTTTTCTGTTATTTGTAAGACAGTATAAGTTTACCATTAACAAAATATTAACACTTTAATTTCATTAATTTTAACTATATCCCTAATGAAAAAGATTTAGTTTGATTTCTGCAGCAGCAATCATATTGATCTACAGAATAACTTGCTCTCAGTCTGGTGGGTATCAAACAGATACAGGTACAAAGAAAACTAACAATAAAGAAATTAAAATTTTCTGAAGTTCCTTTACACAAATAAAATTTCTTGAGTATCATTTTAGCTCCTTTTTTTTTTTTCTTTTTCTTTTAGTAACGAATACTATTAATTAAGTCCACATTTCTGAATTCTACGTTCTTCAGCATGTATGTTAAGGACCAAACAAATTTTTTAAGCAGTTATTATCTAAAAAAATTATGATTCAAAAATAAGATAGTTCTGTAATTGTTGAAACTAGTAAGTCCTGTTTCCCTATAAATTAGCCTCTCATTGTTGAATTCCCATGTTAATTTATGCA
This sequence comes from Tyto alba, assembly GCF_018691265.1. NCBI lineage: Eukaryota > Metazoa > Chordata > Aves > Strigiformes > Tytonidae > Tyto > Tyto alba. The sequence goes on from NW_024881272.1 coordinate 840,864, forward strand.
ATATTTGGGCTCACACTGCAACTTAATAGGATCTCCATCCTATGGACTATCTTCTTGTTTTTATAAAACTTGGAGGAATTAAATGTTTTTGATATTTCTGATCTTTTTCCAAATTTTGTAGATATTAGTTGGACACTTCCAAAACTTGTTAGGAGAAATAATGAAGGAATGGTAGACAGGACTGATAGACAGTACTGCTATATAAGATCTGTTTTATTCAGATTTGAAGTGAGAAAACATGAAACATGAAAACAAAACAAACATGAGTGGTTCCTTTAGAGTCCCAAATGACAAAACTTAAATGGCAATGAGGATATCAGAAGTCCCAGCACTAGAAACAAAATTATGAGGATTTTTCCTTAACGAGCATCTCATCTCCTAATTAGATCTGTGTGTGAACATTTGAGAACTTCTCAGTGTTCATATATGATCATGATTTTTTCCTAAAACTCCCTCAATTTTAAATTATTTATGAAGCAGAACATCTATTCACTGCTTTTTCCTTTTCCTTTGAGATCTCTGTTAATTATCAGTACCATCCTTATGGACAAATTTTCATATGATCTTGTTTAAGTTTGAAAAGCAATTACGTGGAGATTTAGGAATAAAAGAAAACAGAAATAGCAAACATACCTCCACATGTGTACACAGTAACTATAACAGTGCTGCAGCAAAATGAATTTTGTCTCTACAGATTCTTGGATATTTAAAGGAATGATCCTTCAAAACCAGCCACATAAACAGTTAATAGGGAATGAAATAGACCACTTTGAAGTTGAATAACAAACAAGCTTTAAAAAGTATAATATCTCAAAAGAAACAGACTGTAACTTTGAATAGACAGATGAAATTGGTACAAACAAATCCCCTTACAATGTAGATGATATAGGAGAAGAATCTTAGTGGGGGTTTTTTGTTTGTTTTCTTTTTTTCTTTTAATCAAACCATCAGGGTAAGATCTGCTAAGTCAAAAATGGAACAATCATTTTGTAATCTCTAAAGTAACAAACAGAAAAAAAATACTATATACATAGTGATCTTGTGGAAAATTGCAAATTTAGCAACAGATGGCAGGAAATGGAATTTGCTATCTTATCAGGACATTAAAGCAGAAAACAGTTGGGGTAAACTTGTTACAAAGGAAAAAAAAACTTGCAAAAGAAAATAGAACAGATACACTAATTCACATTTATAGATTCTATTAAGGACAATCTGTTTTTAATTGAAGAGGGCTTCCTGAGCCTGTAAATGTAGTATGTGTGCTCATCTAAAAAAAATGTTTGCAAGTTATTGTCATGCTGAACACAAGTGCTGCTCATGCACTAAATTAGATTCACTGCTCAGAGCCTACATGACTCTAGTAGTAAAACAGGAGAATCATGAGTAGTATCTGAAACATCTTCACAGATCACTTACATTGTAGTGGATCCTGAGTAGAGAAGCTGCATATTTCTACAGCTGAGCTCAATCAGTGTTGTATTAAAGGTTCTGAAAACATACTATATAAATTACTTATATATTCAACATGGCTCAATGCAATACTAGAATGGTCTGAAATTCTCTCTAAAACAGAGACACATGAGAAAATCATGAGCCATTTTCTGTACAAATGAATGAAGAACTGGTTGTAAGAAAAGACAAATAAATAAAAAATGACTCCCAATGGGTGCATAAAATACAGGGGTATCCTAGGTTTAGGGACACTTCTAAACTTTGGATGATTTATTTTCTTGTTCATTTTTTTGTTGTTTTTTCTGTTTTGTTTTGAGTTTGGTGTTTGTTGAGGAAAGAAAAGGGTATGAAAGATGTAATGCAGTGGTAGTTCGAAGTTCACTGTGGTGTGACTTCATATGACCCTTATAAATAGCTTTGGATCTCTGTCCTTGGTAAAGTATAATTTGGGGGCAGAAAGTCTTATCCATCAATCATTTCTGAAGGAAGATCTCTGCTCAAGGAGAGAAAGAATTGCAGCTATGTCCAGTGTCTGAACTAGTCATTAACAAAAGAAGAAAAAATCATCTTTTAGCCACCCCCTTCTATCTGCTTTGAGGACAACACACTGCTTCCAGCCTCCCCTCCACATAAGAAAGCTATTTCATAATTGTTCTGGGTCTGGAACTAGAATAAGGTATTTCTCATTACAATGTAAGCAATCTATTTTCCTCAATATTTTCCAACTTTCCCTAGAAAAAAATGTTTGTAGGCCATCATTTTTTTATTAGTAATAAATATCCTAGTGATATTTAGAGGAAAACCTGGTCAATCTTATGTGTAGAGGTGTTCATAATTAGCACCCTATTTATCTAATATATTGTAACTCTGTATTCCAAAGAAATCATACATAAATTAAAACCAAACAAAAATTAAATAGTAGTCAAGAAGAAAATAAAAAAAATGCTTTCCAACATTACAAATATGAAAATTTACTGAGGAACAGTATAAGAGTCGAGAACTTTTTTTTTTTTTTTTTTGATGCAACACTGTTGAAGTTAGGCTTCTGCAGAGGGGTTTTAATTTTTTGCTCATCTGCTCTTCATCTTGATTCCATTTTGTCTTGAGTCCATTGGCTCTGTTCCTAAACTGAAGTTCCCTGACTCTAAGTTGTGATTCATGCTTTAACAAAGGGCATGGGAATTAGCTGCTAAAGGGATCCTGTCAGAATTCAGTCTTATTTCTTTCTGCCTTCTGTTCATGTACTTGAGAACCATACTTGACTTCAGGATTACCTGAAGCATAAATACCTTGATTTGGGGTTGGGACATTATGTCTTGTCATTACAGATGTTACTTTTAAACTCATTCCAATGGATTTATGTTTTGCATGCTTAACAGCATCAGCTGAATAGAAGTTGGATAAAAAGCATGCTCATTTTTTCATGGTGCACATTGTAAAAGACCAAAATATAAACTATACTAAACAGTTTAAAATTTAAAAGGTCTGTAAAACAACCTCCTTGACAGCCATGCTTAACTTCAGTATGAAATTTAAAGTAATGTCAGTAGCAAAAAATCAATCAAATTGAAGATCAGTATGTATGAAAAGCAATAACCTCATTGGCAAACAATCAAGTCTTTCTTCCATATTAACCCTTTCCTCCTCTCTTTATAAGTTACTTTTGCTGTAGTATCTTCTTCATATAGAAATTGGGAAATTATTGCAATCCTCAACCTGCACAATATAGTAGGATGCCTTAGAGATTATGCCATGGCACTTCAAGTTTTCTCACCCATCTCAGTCATTTGATCCTGGGAAATTAAATGATCTTAGAGTTCCCAACAAATCCTTTATTTTTGGAGCTATGTGTATGGATATTTAATTCAAGAGTTCAGGTATCCATATGTGGACAGGTAGTCTATGCAGTAATTCAGTCCTATGTGAAAAACAATAATTGAAATGGTTTCCATAGAAACTAAAAACAACCAGTGGAAACAGCTAGATAGTATTAAAAGAATTCAGTCAAATTATATTGGAGTAAATAAGGATTGTTTGCAACATACTACTGTTTGCAAAAACAGGTGGTATTCCAAAATATTTTTAAAATTATGTGCTTGAGCTGTGGCTTCTAGTTAGGCATGTGGTTTCTCACAGGGAAATATTAGGACTACGTAAATGGTTGATCATGAATGTTCTGAAATTAAAAGGGTCCTTTTTACCAATGCCATCACTTTTTGGAGCAGTTCCCTAATGAGGTAAATTAAATAGAATAAGAGAGCAATAAGAATTCAGAAAACAGTAATGTTTGACAGAACTATATTACAACAAGCGGTACAGAGTGCAAAATTCCTGACAGATATAAAGCCAACATTAATTTGTACTCTTTATATCACATGCAGTTTGGCTTTCTGTGAATGAGTATTTGCCTGTTAAGAGTTAACTTCAAAATCAAACAAACAAGCAACATTTGAGCAGGGTCAATTTTTCTTTAACTTTCTGGTAATGTCAATTCTACCTGTAAGCAGCCCTGTGAAAAACACTGGATTATGTGTGGATTTAGGCTTCTCAGACCGTTTGCCAGCAGAGACTGATTGTGTTGCAGAGGCAATGTAATTACTCATCAAGGTGAGAGTGTTTGTGTTGGAGTCCTGCTTACTTTCCCAGTGACAGGCCTGCTTACCTTTGCTGTCAATCAAAAGCACCGCAAAATGGTAGCAGCTAGAAATGAGGGAAAAGGTATTAATGCATTCAGGGAAAGTGCCATAGTAAGCAGGCTGAAAAAGATTCCACCAAAATCTCTCTGCTCCTGTAAATGCTCTTCTAATATAAGTGCTAAGTTATCTTATCCACCAAAATGCATGTAAAAGATACCTCCAAAACCCACATAGACGGATTATATATTGGATAATCAGGAGAAATAATGGATTATATGTTTACCTGAGAATATTAGGGCTATTTTTGTGGCTATTCCTTGTTATTCAGTGGTATTCACTGTGCACAGTAGGAAATCCTCTGCAGGACAGAGGGAATATGAAAGATCTAGACTTGTATTTTAGCTAGTGGCTCTGCAGTTATCCAACTCCAGCCCTCATCATCCCCTCACTACATCTCTAAAACTTCGTGAGCACATCCTACATCCTATTTCTATTCCTTTTGTCTGTTTTGCACTTAGATTGGAAACTCTTAAAGGCAAATACTCATTGAGGCAGATTGGAATTTTCCATACAGATGATGTCTTCAGGGTTTTCCTGCTGTGGCTTTTATTATGAATACAATAGAAAGTACAGTAGCATTTGTAGAGTGTTGAGAAGAATGGATGGAATCCTTTTTAAGGCATCTTGATAGTGTTGTTACCCAATAATTAACTATTTAAAAACTATCACTATGAAATCCTTCATGTTTCATGATCTGATTCACAATCTTAAAGTTTAACCATTGTTTCTGAGCTTAACTAGTTAAAAGTGCAAAGATTTTGAACTACAGGAGTTATACAGTTTTGTACAAGGTAAAAAAATGAGCTATTTACTCTGTATATAGGTTCCAAGATGAATACATATGATACCCAAATACATCAAGCAAAAGATAGCAAGTTGCTGTACATGGCATTTCATTCTGTAATAACTGAGGACAACACTGCACAGTTCTGCAGCTTATGCATCAATCTCCCTTCAGGTAACTCTCCAGAAATAATCAAGCTGCTTGCATTTCAACACAAATTTCATATCAGAAACCTCATTTAAGAGAAGTAGATTTTAACAGCTTGACATAAGCACACAATACACATGGTTTCTTCGAAGTTTTGGAATGTGACCAGCAAGTTACACTACGATGATTCAGCACAGCTTTTTTTTTTTTTTTTTTAAGTCAGTCTGTTCTGCTTGTTGTGCGTGGGAAAAATATTATAATTTCTCTGTATCCAGTAAAAAAATCAAATTTATCTCACTTTATCATTCATTTCCATTAATTAGAATCATCATCATTCCCCTAATGCCATCATGACCCTTGTTCCCTCGGTTCAGCTGCAACCCTGAGACTGGTTTTGGGAGGACTTTTTTCAGGGTATTTTTGTAGGTTCCCCCCTCTCCCAGGTGAGAGCATCTGGCCTTTCTAGAAGGGAGAGACAAATCCTGAGGAGTGTGTGCTTAGATATATATATATATATACACATACTCATAGATATATATAGAAAGCATACTAGAGACCTTGTTAATGATAGAGTTCCTCCAGAGCCTTCAGCATCCCACAGTGCTTATAATCAAAGATATCTAAAGTAAGTATGTAAAGAATGTTAAATATGTCTTAAAACATATGCTATTCTAGTCTCTGAAAAGTTATATGACACTTGCCAGAAAAATATATTCTTTAAGAGATTTTTTTTTTTTTTCTTACAAGGAAATCTTGTCTGCTCCAATCCACTTTTGGTTATTAATGTTAACTGTCAGAAATTCTTTGTGAAAGACAAGCTCCTTAAATGAATTCCTTCCAGTAGCAGCATGTTAGTTTCACTAAGGAGGAATTTAAAAGGCACTAACATGTTTGTAGGGTTTTTTTGTTTGTTTGTTTTTAAAACTCCCTTAAATAAAAATTGCAAGGTATCAAGGAAGCTGTTCTGCATTGGCAGATTTTCTTTCTACCCTTTAGTAGTACAGTATATAAAAACATGTAATAATGATTGGATCAATTCAACAGAATAAGATTGAATACCTAGATAAATAGCATATCAGAAGTAATATATTCTTTCTTTGTAACAAGAGTTATCAGTTCTTCAGAGTATGATTTATAGTTGATTACCCTTCATAAATTCTTCTCAGGGGGAGGTGATTTGCACAGTCCCACTCCTACACTCCAGTATCTGTGATTTAACTTTAACAGCTAACATACTGATGCAGAAAATGAAACTTTGGACAAAACAGATTGCCCCAAAAGATTGCCCCTTTTTCTAAAGCAAATACAATGTCCAGGAAAAAAATAATTTTTAAAAATGCAAAGCTCAATTATATATTTGTGAGATATCCTAACAACTTCGAGTTTTTGACAGTTACAAATTATTGTATAGGAGTTAATTAACTCTAGAACAACGTCAGTGGTGATACGTATCACAATTACATATTTTCATGTGGTTTTGCCAGAAGAAACTGGGAGGGTTACCAAAAGGGGTTACATATCCCAGCTTCCACCACCACCATCACAATCACTTGTGGCTCCTGTGGGTTATTCTAAGCAGAGTGAGCTAGTTATATTGATGAGTGGAAAGTACAAAGGTTTCAGGTGCAAGAAGGATTATTATTCTGAATTGCATACATAGATCTTTTTTCTAAACAATTATTCAACAGTTAGTCGGGGAATTAGAGTAGTTCTATGAGGTAAATTACTTTATCTTTGTATAATTGCATTTATTCCAAAAGAAATTTACACAGTTTCCTAAGGTGAGACTTTGGTTCCTCAGTCTGTTATCTATACTAATTTTCCTTTTTTTGCAGATTAATGTGCAGAAAATTGTTCTTTTGTTGACCCAACATCAGCCTTTCTATCAATTTATACATTGCATTCCAGGCTATGGGATGGTTTGTTTGTTTGTTGAAGGAAGACAAAAATGTCAGAAGCAGTGCAATTGCTTGTTATTTGCTTATAAGCTTCACTATTACACTGTCTCCTAATTTATATTATATGCATGCAGCATCTGGTCATTTATATTAATACTTTCCTTATGACCATTACAGAAGAGACACCTTATTACAAGAATTATACATTATTAAGTGAAATACACGCTGAAAATCAGCGTGATACAACTTTTCTAGACAGCCTTTAATTTTCCTTCAGAAATCAAAGAGTGTCCTTGCAATTTATTCAAACATATCATGGCAGAAAAACAAACCTCTCTTCTGTAATATATTTTGTACCTATGTTAAAACTTTGAGGGTTTGCTCAAAATTATGGCTATTTTCAGCTATTTTCAGTTATCATAACATAAGAGAAAAAATCACAGTGATCTCAGAACCTTATTTTATTTTATTTTGTTTAATATTATGATAAGTGAGGTATGAATACAGAACTGAGTTTTATATTCTTTAATTAAAACCATTACTCTTTACTGGAAGATTCTTGCTTTGGTGTAATACTTCTGATTCTACACAGTGGAAGAAAATGACACATTCTTGCTGTTTATATTACAGTAGCATCTAGAGGCAACTAGATTTCTAATACAAATAGGCAAACAGTGGGAAAAAAATTTAGATCATTATCAAAGGAAAAGAGAAAGAGACCTTTCTATAGTCATGGTCATACAGAAAGACTCTAAAGGAGCCAGTAACAGAATCCAGATTTTCTCTACCTTCATAATTATAGCTGTAGCAAATTTTGCAGGAATAGAAACAGAAATAGCTATTTTTTTTTATTATTTTTATATTTTTTTTTAAATTTCAGTGATTTCTACCTGGGAATAAGGATATCTAAAATAGGAATAGAGGTCATGTCTCAAAACCAGTAGGAAAATCAGAAACTATAATGGTCTTATACCAGTTTCACAGATTTAATCATGGACTTGCCCTTTTGCTACTGGCTGTTTATGAGGCTATGATTTTACCTGCAGTAATGAGGTTTAATTCCATAAAATCTTACTAATTTTTCTGGCACTTTATCTATTTCCATATTCAAATTTACCCCTCACCATGATTAAAACTTTGGATGCTTTTGTCAGCACGGGTTTTTTTCATTTTTAGTACGGTTTAGAACCACTCTACCAATTAACCTTTCACTTGTTTTTTAATTATCCTACAAAATATTTGAAAGCTTTGAGCTCAGAAATAATCTGCAGTCTCTTGAACTTTCTATCTTACTCTTATTTTAAATAAAATACTCCAAGAACATGGATGATGCTTTCTCCTATCCTAAGTACAACATTAAAACATACAGTATTTTATATACATTTTTCTATAGCTTTTGTGCTCTGTTGCATTACATACAAAGACCTTTCAGTCAAGACTATTTTTTATATTAATTCTAGAATTGCCACTGCAAAGCAGAGTTGCTGCTACGTATTGTTATTGTTGTAAATGCAGTCCATAGCTACATCTCAGACTATCTTTGAACTTGTGCATTTGGCCTCAAGTTGTATGTTGACAAAGCTCTCTTCCTCCTACAGATTAAGTATTCAATTTAGGTTTATCCCAACATATACAAGCAATCGGATGAAGCCCTGTCCTCATAATTTTATTACAATTGCTTCATAGATAAATGTATTTTAGAATCTAAAACCACCCCTAAATTAATTACTTCTACATTTGTATCTTACATTATTCAGTGAAAGATATTTTAATTTCAAAATCCCATTTAAATTTTCTCCTGTTTTTCTAAGCCAGAGTGTTCCTTCTTTTCACTTCATTCATTGATACATCTACCTTATGGAGAGCTGAACACAGAGCAAAGAGTTTCAAGTGTCCATTGCTCAAGCTGTATTAATGTGAATTTCTTTCAAAGCTACTAAATCCAGCTGGGACTTCAAGGCTATCAATAGCACAGGGAAACAATCAGGGCAATAGTCAATATCAGTACAGACTGGGTGAGCAGTGGATGGAGAGAAGCCCTGCAGAGAAGGACTTGGGGGCTGTGATGGATGGAAAACTGCCTGTGAGGCAGCACCGTGCGCTCTCAGCCCAGAACCCCCCCGTGCCCTGGGCTGCAGCCAGAGCAGGGGGGGCAGCAGGGCCAGGGAGGGGATTCTCCCCCTCTGCTCCGCTCTGGGGAGACCCCCCTGCAGTGCTGGGGCCAGCTCGGGGGCCCCCAACAGCAGAAGGACACGGAGCTGCTCGAGCGGGGCCAGAGGAGGCCACGAAGATGCTGGGGGGGGCTGGAGCAGCTCCCCTGGGAGGCCAGGCTGAGAGAGTTGGGGGGGTTCAGACTGGAGAAGAGAAGGCTCCGGGGAGACCTTATTGCAGCCTTTCAATATATAAAGGGAACTTATGAGAAAGATGGAGAGATACTTTATACCAAGACCTGTAGTGACAGAATAAAGGTTCTTTAACTGAAAGGTTTTAAACTGAAAGGTTTTAAACTGAAAGAGGGTAGATTTACACAGGACAGAAGGAAGAAGTGTTTTTAGGATGACGGTGGAGAAACACTGGGACAGGTCACCAAGATAGGTTGTGGCTGCCCCCTCTCTCGAAGGGTTCAAGGCCAGGTTGGATGTGGCTTTGAGAAACCTGGTCTAGTGGAAGGTGTCCCTGCCCATAGCAGGGGGTTGGGACTAGATGATCTTTAAAGATCCCTTCCAACCTGTTCTATGACTCCATGATTGTATACAGTTGTGTATGTGGCAGTGTCACACCCTTATTTTGTGTATCTCTGTAAAAGTAGAGAGGGATGTCTACTTTCAGTTTGTCCAATTTTATGACACTTCATTGGTCCTTCTTCACACAAAAGAATCTGATTATGTTACATTAATCTTGGTTGTTATTTTTTTAATGCCTAAAAGGGACCTATTAATCTGAATGTCACTGAAACATCTAGATAAACTTTTTATAACTTTTTATTTCTTTTATAATTATACTTTTTTATACACCTGGAAAAGTGCACCTAAAATTCTACTGAATTAATGGAATTAATTGTGGCCCAAGATGAGTGCTGCAGTCATCTAACACTACAAACACAAGCAGAGACATTCATAGATACATAGCATGTGAGTGGCTTCAACAAGTACACATGGGTTGGTTTATTTGATTTGGAATTTCTGTTTGGTTGTGTTTTGGGGGATTTTTTGGGGAGTTTCTGGTTTTGGGGTTTGTTTTGTTTTTGTTTTTGTTTTTGTTTTTTTTCATTGGTTGGTTTTTTTTTTTTTTGTGTGCGATCTTCCTCCTGTACATGAAAACTCTTATTTTTCTTAACATCTCTGATTCCTTTCATTCTGCTTTTGACAACATTAATTACTTTGACTGGCATTTCCTTTGTCCCTGCTGCACTATGGATCATTATTTAGTGAAAACTCTTACAGCTTGTCTCTGATTTTAACATTTTAAAATAAATAGCTGGTACTACAAAGTAGTTTGATTCCTATTTCAATATAGCACAATAGCCATTATGATTATAGTGGTGTCAAAAAATCATGGGTATGTTACCTTAAAAGAGTTTTTCTATAATCATTCTTTGGTATGTGTGGCTGAAATGTTTGAAACTAGAAAAACTTTGCTATGAGAATTAAAAGGGTGCAACATTAGCATAGTAAAAGCTATAAATCTTTGTAAATAAATTATTAACAGGCTAACTAGAAATATCCTTTGAAATATTAAATATTTTAATGTCAAAATATTGTTTAGTTTGGAATATCATGTATAGAATCATAGAATGGTTTGGGTTGGAAGGGGCTTTAGAGACCATCTAGTTCCAAACCCTTTGTCATGTAACTCACAGCAGTTTTGTTCTATGATGTGCGACAGGTTTATCTCATTTAATGTAGGGGCTTAATTCCTCTATTTCTCATAATATAAAAACAGGAATTTAAAAGTGACATTCTTTATTGATTTGAAAATATAGAGTATCAGCCTTAAGAAGAGGGGAGTGGGAGACACTGCTGAAGAATGGTGGCACAAGGGTTGGAGGAGCTGCAAAGATTCTCCTCAAATGTGATTAACAGAAAGAGGAAGATATTTTACTTCTGTAAATCAATGTAGATTCAGTTTAGATTGTTATTATTCTCAGCAACATAATCCCCAAATCAATCTCCTTGTTCATCCAGTCCCTTACCTGTATTATAGCCACCATGGAGGCGTCTCACACAGAACTAGATTTCTTTTGTTACCCCATCTGCTTCTGTGTTGGAAGATATTTTATCATATAGAAACAACATTTCTATCAAAATTTCATAGTTAATTAATGTAATTTCTGTGTATGCTAACAGGGTAATTTTAGCAAAGGCATCCCACTAGGGCAGAGGTTTTTCTTTCATTTATATACATTTAGAAAAGTATCACAGTCCTCCTCTACTTCACAGTATGATTACCTTGTTTTCACCATGATCCACATTGTTAGCTTAGACCTTTAGATCAGCTTTGAAGTATCTGGCTTGGGTGGACCCAGCTGTGAAATTGTAAGATGTGAAGTCAGAACATCTGCACTGTTCCTGTTTATCATCTTTTTGAGTAGGATTTGCAGCTGTCATTGAGAGTCTCACTGACGTACCTGTAACATGAACCATAATAGAATAATTTCAACACGTTTATTTAAGCAGTGGTTATAGTACTACTTCAGTTTTGTGAGGCTGAATAAACTGAAGATATTCATTCTTCTAATCACTCATTGGACTTCTGGTGACTGTACAGTCAGTATTTTTACCGTGATTCCCAGAAGAAAAATGCATTCACAAAAAGACCATTATCAAACTTAGTAGCAATTAATGTTCTTGTTATGAATCACAGCACAGAAAGAAGTACTTAGAGTCTTATTTGTCCTGCCTGAGAGGTGATCCCCCAAGATCAAGAGTAGGATATTTTAGAGATGTCTGTAAGTGCATTTGGTGTTGATGTTGCTGTCTTACAGATTTATACTGGACTCAGCCTCCAAAGGAGGGAATAATAGGTAATGGGTATTTTACTGTCTATACACTTCTTGTTAAATTGTCTTCATTTTTTCACTTAGCATCTGCTTCACTGAGTACTCATCATCTGCTACTGAGCCATCTGATGTAGAACAGATGTTAAGCACTTAGTGAAGCAGACGAGGAGGTAAAAGTGTCATATCATGATTAAATACTTGCTACAACTATTATATAGGGTGACCATTCTGCTTTGTTCTTACATTTAATGTTACAGTGTATTGAACAAGAGCAAGCACATGTTTTGGGTTAAACTTGCAACTGCTATTGTTCACATAAAATACTTGATATGTATAGTATACTTCTTATCAAATTATATAATGAATTACAGCTTCCTGGAAACTATTTAGATTTTTTTTTAAACTTCATTTGTTTATTACTACTAGGTGACTGAAATCAAACTTTCAAAAGCAGCAGAAAGTTACAAAAGAAATGCTAAGTCCAAGATGAATTTTTTATGAAAATATAAATATTATTGATTGTCCTTTTAGTTGAATACCTGTAGTCTTTATAAGAACTAAAGTATCAAGCCTCTGCTCTGACTTATGCAGAGTAGAACAGTGAGCCAGATAATCCACACAAATCAAAGACTCCTACCTCTTTAGTTAACACCCCTAAACCAGATCTCCACTATTTGGAGGTTTCAATCTCACCTTGGCAAAGACTTTCCAGTCACATGAACCACATCTCTTGTGTGGAGGAACATGTCCCTCCATCCTTATTTGATTTGTTTGATCATATACATCAGTATGAATATACTTAGTAGCGTGTGACAATATTCCACAAACTTTCTCAATTCCTAAAATTTACTGGGAAAGAGTTTGCTAATTAATTATGGTTTAATAACAGTTTTAGCTCCACCTTTTTACCTTCAGCCCTTTTTCTACTATACTACAAGAAGATCAGGCTGCTGTTGCTGGATGACGAGGCTCTTTTGTGGGTGAACCTTCTGTTGCACAGGATGTACTAGGTGGTTGGCTACCATGCTTTCAGATAGAATACTTACAGGGTAAAGAAATCCTGACATATAATCTCACAGTTACACAAGCATGATGAAAAATAGGAAAATCATATGGAAGTTAATGTAGTGTTTAATATCAGCTAAGTTTCTGATGAGAATCATCTTAATGAGAAATGTAAATTTTAGTGTTTTGGTAGAAGAAATAATTCTATGTGAAGTAGCACTGTAGTACTTTTTTTATGAAATGATCTCCAATTCTTAATTCTAAAGTGTATTTAAAATATTTCACAACCTTTTTTCTTTTTTTCACAATGAAATAATTTCTAAAGTAAATTTGTGATTTCAAGTGTATGATTCACAAAAAATAGCTTTTGATTATAGCTTATCACATAATTTTGCATGATGTTGAAGACACAGATATTTCAGGCATCCCATTTAGCTTTGAAGCTCATTGAAGTAAGTAAGAAGATTCTTGCTGGTTTCACTAGGTTTGAAATTCAGAAGTTCTAAATCTCAATGTTTGGCAAGCTAACACTTCAGGCCAGTAAATATAATTTTCCAAATAAAATAATAATGTTTGCAGTGTCATTAAAAGAATAATTGGAGAGCTCTTTCAACCCTCCTTCAGAAGCTAATTGTCTTAATTTATTTATTAACTTCTATAAACAAGAAGCAAGTTCTCAAGATAAGCAGCCTTTGTCACTAGTCCCCTATTAACACAATGAGATTATAAATGGTTAAATAAAATGATTAATGGTAAAAGAAAACTGGGAATGTGTACAGAACTATGTGGTGGGGAATGAAGTACAAAGAATTCATTTCATATGAAGAGAAGAATAAAAGTATACTAAGTTTTGAGCAAAGCCTCTTATTAACTTCAATGCAGACTTGAACTTAAAGTCAGAGATTCAGTTTCTGTCCCTATCAAAGTAAACAGGAGTTTTTCTCAGTGACTTCTGTAGACCTCACATATCAACCCAACTTTGAAAAAAACTTAAATAGTAGGAAAATACAATAAAGTCCTATAACAGCACTAATAAACATTTTTCTGTCTGTTATCAGAATAAGGAGTGGATCTTGAATATGTTAAATGGCAAATAATGAAAGAATGTAATTAGGAGTGATATACTCAACTTTGCATAGAGTATTTAGACAACCAATCGCTAGTTCCACCAAATAATTTAGAAAATTTAAGAATAATCAGACCTAATATAGTAGAAAAAGAAAATCTAATCACAGAATCATAGAATCATTTAGATTAGAAGAGACATTTAAGATCATCAAGTCCAACTGTTAACCTAGAACTATCAAGTCTGCCACTAAATCATGTCCTGAAACATCATGCCTACACATCTTTTAAATACCTCCAGGGATGGTGACAGAACCACTTCACTGAACAAGTTGTCAAAGACTGGAACAAGCTGCCCAGGGAAGAAATTTTTCCTAATATCCAATCTAAACCTTCCCTGGCACAATTTCAGTCCGTTTCCTCTCATGGTATCACTTGTTACTTGGGAAAAGAGACTGACCCCCACCTCGCTACAGCCTCCTTTGAGGTAGTTGTGGAGAGCAATAAGGTCTCCTCTCAGCCTCCTTTTCTCAAGGCTAAAAAACCCCAGTTCCCTCAGCCGCTCCTCATAAGACTTGTTCTCCAGACCCTTCACCAGTTTTGTTGTTCTTCCCTGGACACACTCCAGCACCTCGATATCTTTCCTGTAGTGAGGGGCCAAAAACTGAACCCAGTATTTGAGGTGTGGCCTCACCAGGGCCGAATACAGTGATGGTCACTGCCCTAGTCCTGCTGGCCACACTACCTCTGATACAAGCCAGGAGGCTCTTGGCCTTCTTGGCCACCTGGGCGCACTGCTGGCTCATATTCAGCCGGCTGTTGACCAACAACACTCCCAGGTCCTTTTCCACCAGGCAGCTTTCCAACCACTCTTCCCCAAGCCTGTAACATTGTTGTGACCTCACTGCAGGACCCGGCACTGAGCCTTGTTGAAACTCATACAGTTGGCCTTGGCCCACTGATCCAGCCTGTCCAGATCCCTCTGTAGAGCCTTCCTACCCTCCAGCAGATCAACACTCCTGCCCAACTTGGTGTCATCTGCAAACTTACTGCAGGTGTGCTCTATCCCCTCATCCAGATCATTAATAAAGATATTAAACAGAACTGGGCCCTGGGGAACACCACTTGTGACCGGACACCAACTGGATTTAACACTGCACCCACCACAGCTCTCTGGGCCCAGCCAACCGGCCAGTTTTCTATCCAGAAAAGAGTGAACTCATCCAAGCCATGAGCAGCCAGTTTCTGTTGGAGAACGCTGTGGGAAGTGATGTCAAAGCTTTACTAAAGTCCAGGTAAACAACATCCACAGACTTTCCCTCATTCAGTAAGCAGGTCACCTTGTGATAGAAGATCAAGTTAGTCAAGCAGGACCTGCCTTTCATAATCGCATATTGACTGAGCCTGATCACCTGGTTATCCTGTACGTGCTGTGTGATGGCACTCAAGATGATCTGCTCCATAACCTTCCCTGGCACTGAGGTCAAACTGGCCTGTAGTTTTCCTTGATAGATGGCATCAAGCAATAACTGATATTGGCTGAATTTTATGTGAAGAAAGTAATTATCTGGAAGAAAAGTGAGATTTTGTTTGTCTCATGCTAAGTGCACTGAGCTTCAAAAAATGTTCTAACACTGCCATTGTCTGGAAGCAATGAAAAAATTATCAAAAAGAAAAAATAGAACTGGATTCCTGTAAAAATAAAAAAATATATTTAACCAGTGTTTTGATTTTCCTTTAACTGTTTTAATTTTAATGATATTTTCAGAACTACATGTCATAATATAGGAGTAATTATTGAATAATATAGGACTGAATTGGAATGTCAGACATTTTTGTGAAGTTTTCTGTTAACCTGTGGTCTGAGGTCCTTGTGGAGGATATTATACAACTCAGTAGTCTCGATTAGTCTAGGTTGGTATTTTATAATGGACTCAGGAAAAGTAGCAAAATCTTGGATCATTTATACATAATCCAGGAAGACAGAATCTTTTTGTCCCTAGATATTAGAGATCTACCCTACTTCTACTGACATTAGGCAGTGAGAGAGGGCAGCACCTTAAAATATGAAGTTGTAGAAGTACATAAAAATCTCTAAAGCAATATAGTTATGTACTTATTTTAATACGTTCAATAATATTCTTTGTAATTCTCTCAAAAAATCCATCTATGAGTAAAATGAAAACAGAATCGTAGAATAATTTAGGCTATAATGGATCTTTGCAGGTCATATGCCCAAACCAGGTTTATCTTCAAAGTCTGGTCAGGGCCTTGGATCATCAAGCTTTTAACACCTCCAATGATGGAGGTTCCAGTTCTCACTCATGACCTTCTCATAGTGTTTGACCATTCCTCACAATGAAGAATTTTTCTTTTTCTCTAACCAAAATTGCTGTTCTACAACTTCTGTACACTGTTTCATGTCCTTTTACTATGCACCTTGGAGAAGTGTCTGGGCCCAACTTCTCTACATCCTTCCAGAAGGTATTTGGAGACAGCATTTCCATCCTCCATCTTATGTTCTTCAGCCTAAACAAATCCTATTCCTTCAGGTTCTCTTCATATGTTATGTGCTCCGGCCCTCTGAACATCTTGGTGGCCCTTTACTGGACTTTCTCCAGTCTGTTGATAACTCTTGTACAGATGATTTAAGTCTAGACACAATGTCCAAGATGACATTTTGTGAGTACCAAAGCTGGGGGAATATTTGCTGCCCTTGAGCTGTTGGGTCTACTAATGTCTTCTTTGCCACAAGACATTAGTCCTAAATAGTTCAGCTTTGTATATGCTAAGATCTCAGGTGCTTTCCCATAAAGCTGTTTTCTGAGGGGTATGCCCAGACTGAACTTTTGCAAAGGGGTTTTCTGGTTCCAGGTGTAAGACTGCATTTGTCTGTCTTAGAAGAGATCTTGTTAGATAAGAACAAGGCAAAGACACTAGACACATTCATAACTTCTGCTGGCAGATATCCTTTCTCCTTCAACAGCAGGCCTCTATTTTCCTCAATCTGACTCTTGCTGAAAATATACATGTAGAGGTCCTAATTTTTATCACCCACATTGCTCATTCATTCCAAAAGAGGCTGAGTTTTGAAATGTCATATCATTTAACCACCGTATGTCCAGGCCATGTTTCTGCAGTCCTCCCAAGTAGCCTATCCCAACTTTCAACTTAGGTTGACTTTGTAATTCAGCTCAGACAGGAGTTCCCAGTGCATCCAAGTCAGCCTCCTGCTGTGTCTGCTTGACTTTCTGAACATTAAAATGGACTACTCTGCTGTAAGAACATTGTTCTTGAAGATCAGCAACATATCTGGGCTGTTTTACCTTTTAGGGCAGCCGCACCTGGTGTCCAACCTATTAATTCCCTGAACTAATTAACAGATATAGGCTTCTGTCCTGAAGACGTTACTTGCCTCCCTCACTTCTTTCAGGATTTTTATCTTTACCATCCTGCGGCCAGTGCAGCCAAAGCTGCCATCAGCTTTCACATCCTCAACCAGTTCTTCCTTATTTATAAGTAGAAACTCCAGCAGAACATCTCCTCTATTCAGCTCCTTCAACACCTGCATAAAAAAATTCATCCTGAATGCCTTTCATTACTGTCCTAGACGGTTTGTGTCCTGTCATGTTACCCCACCACTAACATCGCTGCACCATGAAGGTCAGGACCTGTGGTCATGTTGCTTCCTCCCTCTGGTTAAATAATGCTTCATTCACTTCCTTTTCTTGATCTGTTTTATAGCAGATTCTGATCACAGTCCCTCTATTGCTGGCCTCTCTTCTGATCCCAGCCCTTAAGATCCTGACCGGTTCATTGTTCATTCAATAGAAAAGTTTTAGTTCAAAGTACTCCTTTCCGTGCAGTGCAGCTACCCCCTGCCCACTTGTTCTCACTAAAGAGTCTCTATTCATCTATCAAGAGCACCCCAGGCTAATCCCACCACATCTCTGTAGTCTCAATGAAGTCATAGCATTGCAGCTGTGTCCATGTCTTCTGCCTGTTTCCAGCACTATTTACATCTGTGTCCAGGCACTTGAGTTGGGTCCTTAGCTGTACCACTTTCTGGCAGGAGTGGTTTTCCCTAGATGCTTTTTTCCCTAGTCCCCATTTTGACTCTAGCCTCAAACTAATATTACTTGAAGCCCTTCTTACAGGGTCATCAAGGTTTGTTGCCTAAGTCACCTAGTATTTTCTCCTAAATCCCACCTCTCCCCAGCTGCCATCCATCCAGTGACAGCCAGGATCCAGTGGCTGTAAAAGCCTAGGTCCTGACTATCTGACTGCACCAGCTGTTCAGCCTGGTGTTGACCTGTGGGAGGCATCTGCTTCTAACCAAGACTTTCCCCTTGACTGCAGGGTCCAGAATTTTAAATGAGCTTTTGTTTGTAGGAGAAAAAGAAAGCTTTCAGAATGACATTCCAATGTGATTTATCTAATTAATTACCTTAAGTAAAGTAGCTACTGCTACGTATTTGCACTTAATTTACTTAAGTGAAAGCAACAAATTTACAAAGAATAACAGTATCCCTTAATGACAACTTTTAAAAAAAGTGGTCAAGTAAGGCAGTAGATTTTACTTTTTGGAAAAAGATTTATATTTGTAAACTCAAAGACAAACAAGTATAAGTAGAATTTTTGAAATCTCTCTGGTTAAAATCAGGTAAAAAAAATCAAAATAAGGTAAGAAATAATAGAAGGTTATTGTTTTTAGTTTTATTTTGGAATAGGAGAAAACCTCCTTCCCTCCTTTGTCTCCTTGCAACTGCTGATCATCAAAGACATAGTTGTTTTAGTAAGATAAATGCTAACCTATAAACTGATAAGTAAGCTTCAGAAAGGAAACTTACTTAATTGTGCAGCTATGCTATTTCATACAGAATTTTAGGAGAAAAAAAAAATATTTTACAGACCATGTGGCTGGAGAAGTGAGTAATCCAAACCAAATCAGCTCTTGCCAGTAAATTAATTTTGCTGGTTTAAATAGGCTTATTCCAACAATAGAAAATTTTCCTCTTCTAACAGTGCCATCTTCCTCACCAGGTCTCTCCCTTCCCATCACCTCCATAAACTGAGAGAGTTCTTTCCTTGCTTTCCTAGCTCCCTTCTCTTCATCAGTCTGCAGTAATACCACCGTCTCCCATTCTTTCTTTTCCTGGTACACTCTGCATTCCAGATACTTTTCCTATCTAACCATGCTCAGGTGTATCCATAGGAGAAGTAATCCCCTTCTTTTCCCAAAACTTCTTCTATATGAAGAAACTAATGTGTAAAACAATGTTTGTCTTCTTTCAGTGAAAAAAAAAAAAAAAAAAAAAAAAGCAGAATAATAAATACTAATATCATATATATATATATAAAATATGTATTCCTTTCCACTAGATCTGAGAGAAAGAAAAGACAGATGAAACATAACAAGGAACAACATAAACCTGCACATCATCTCCCTTACCTGATGAGGTGGGTTAACCTAGGCTGGCTGCCAGATGCCCACCCACCCAGTTGCTCTCTCACTCACTCTCTTCAATAGGAGGGAAGGAGGAAATAAGATAAGAAAGCTTGTGAGTCGAGATAAGAACAGCTGGCTGAAACTAGTTGAAACTGTCTGAAACCAGCTGTGTCTGGTATGGGTCATCCCCTGGACTCTTCTCACAGAGGGCATTCCTGCGCCCGCCCCTCTGCTGACAAAGTCTTTCCAGTGACACCAAATACACCTCAATAAGAGCAATATTTAGAAATTCACTCATTAAAATCTATCTAAAAGTATCTAAAATTAAGCTCCAAAAATTCATAGCCAGTGTGAAGTTTAAAGTTATCTGAGGCTGAGATCCAAGCTAGGACAAATACTGAACTTCTAAGACATACAGAAATTTCTTGTCCAAACTAGCACAATGACAAATTCAGGCTATTAATCTCTGCTGAAAAACTAATGTAGTCATGTGGCTTTGGCTTTGGAGCTCAGGCACTGTTTGCTTTCTTCTGTCTAGAATATATCATGCAAACATATCCTTAGATACTACAAACTATGTAGCATGGTTGATGTTTTGTGTGAGTGAGCCAAGAAGATTTAATCTCTGTGGGTGACACTTTGTGATACATGGAAAATCTTTACAAGTAAGTCTTCAAACATTTATCCTCTACTGAGATGAATTCAGAACAATAGCTGTAAACTCAGAGTTGGTCTATATAAAATGGGGTTTTCTGGAAATGTACTCCTAGTATATTACAGATCTTTTCAAAGGCATGGAGTTCTGTTCACAAGAGAATTGGAAGAAGATGCTATAAACCTGATGAATATCAGCTGTTGAACACAGTTAACCTTAACACAGTAGTCATGTGGTACCAAGTGGTAGTAACAGTACAAGCAGAAAACTTGAATATTAAAAAGCAAATGACATATTCTTTAAATCTGCCCAGTTATTTGTCCAAGGTAACAAATTAGAATAAGTTAACAATTTTATGAAGGCTATTGTGAAGCAAATGGCATAACCCAAAGATCTAAAGGAAAGTAGAAAAAAACAGACTTTCATATCTTACATCCAGCAGCTTTTGGAACTCAGTTCTTAAATAAGCAAGAGAGCCATAAAGAGTTAGGAAAAAGCTGTAATGAGAGACCTTTGAAAGGTTAGTTTTACTCCTTTGAACAAGGATCCTCTCTGTTTTGATTGCTGTGATGCATCATAGGGCTAATAGTAATAAGAAAGACCATGTAAGACCTAGTCTGGCTGCAAAGTTCATCCCATAATGGGAAACAGGGTCATAACACACCTGAACCGCAATTCTTGTGAGCTGCCAGGGCAAGCTCAGTAGGTACAGATTACTGTCAAAACAACCCAGACAAAGTATACGGAAACTTCCCATTCCACCTGAGAGAGCAATAGCTTTAATGTTCTA
Organism: Tyto alba; assembly: GCF_018691265.1. NCBI lineage: Eukaryota > Metazoa > Chordata > Aves > Strigiformes > Tytonidae > Tyto > Tyto alba. The sequence goes on from NW_024881272.1 coordinate 861,804, forward strand.
CTCAGTTTTGGAGTTGCTTTTATACTGTGACATTGACCTTGTTTGTAGAATGGACATTATGATTTTTAATCAGGAAATGAAGGAATAAACTTGCCAAAATATTTTTGCCTAATGATGACTTTCAAATAGGCACAAAGAAGAATGGCGTTAAAGCATTTATGTCATGGATGTTGCTATATTAACTTATACCTCTAGAAAATAATAATAGACTATATGTATTAAAACAAAACAAAACAACAACAACAACAAAAAACAGAAATCCAACAATCTGAAACAACCAAGATCCAAGATTCCTACCACCAACCAAAAAAAAAAGAAAAAAAAAAGATTAAACAAAGTCACCAGTGTAGACGATGATGTAATTTTATTAATCTTTATTTTTATTTTTCTAAATAATCAGACTTTGAGATACCATAGATACTTAATTTTCGTATTTATTTTATAGTCAGAAAAACAAAACAAACCCAACAACAAAAATGTATGGTTTCTGGACTATTCAATGCTTGACATAAATTCAGATGTGACTTTAAAAGTAAATCAGCAGTAAATGAAGCTCTTGAATTTTCTCTTTGAAACAGTGTAATGAAAATAGAAGAAACCATACAAACATCATCATTCATTTGGCAACAATAAATCTGACTCTGAAGCAGCCAAAACAAGTTCTTTAAACTGTGCATTGCTAGGATTAATACAAACTGAAAAACACAGACTATTGACTATTTCCATGTAACTCTCTTGTTCACATTGTCTTTCTTCTAGTGACTGCCTCATCAGCTGAAACTGTTGGTTTCAGTATCTGTTTTACCAGTGTGATGTAGGGCTGTTGTGGTTTGAACCTGGTCGTCAACCAACCACCGCAGCTGGTCACCCTCCCTTCCCCCTCCCCACCTGGGAATGGGGGAGGGGATTAGAGGGGTGAAGGGAGACTTGCAGGCTGAGATAGGAACAGTTTAATAATGGCAATAAAACGAGAACAATGATGATAATAGGAAAAAAAGGAAATATATAAACAGGCAATGCACAACCTAATTGCTCACCACCCGCTGACCAATATCCAGCCCGTTCCCAGCCAGCGACCCCAAGATACCAAGATCCCGCAATCGCAATCCCGGAAGCAAGAGAGAGATCTCCTTCCCAACCCCCCCTCCTCTATATAGTGAGCATGACGTTCCATGATATGGAATATTTCACTGGCCAGTTTGGGTCAAGTGCTCTGTCCGTGCTCCCTCCCTGCTCCCTGTGCCCTTGCGCACGGGCAAGACATGAGGAATCGGAGAGTCCTTGAAGTCTCGGTAGCAGCTGAAAACATTAGTGTGCTATCAGCATTCTTCTCATACCAAACCCAAAGCTAAATCCAAAATACAGCACTCATCTAGTCCCTGAAAAGGAATATTAACTCTATTTCAGCCCAAACCAGGACAAGGACATTAACTGCTGCTTCTAGTGAAACCAAAATGAGGTGACAAGAACAACATTAAGGCGATCTTTTAATTTCATCTCCAAAGATGAAAAGTAAGCACAGCATGCTCATGTATGGCTTCCTGTAGGGATATTGTAGTGCTGGAATGCATCTAAAGAATTAAGACTGAATCTATTTTAGTGGGATGCAGGGTCCTATTTCCTATTCCAGGACAACATTTTGGCTCACTGTAAAGGAAATCAGCTCCAGGCAGTAACGAGAAAGCTTGCAAGTTTACAAAAGTTTTCATAACAAAATAGAGAGATGGTACAGTGTCATACACATTTAGACACATACAAAGCACGTCCCTGATCAAATAGTGTGAGGAAAAGTGATCTCAACTGCACAGGATTTTAAGATGTTACTCTGAAGACAATTACAGAAAAATGGCTCTTTGTCAGGCTTCCTTGACAGAGATACAAAGGGAGCAAATACATGAACCAAATGTTCCTGTTGTGCCTGTGAGTTTACAAGGAAACTTTTCTTTTGTGATTTTGCATTGTTAAAAGGCAATTTATACATGTATTTATCTAACAGCAGATGCTGTCATCTGACTTTAGTGCCTTAATCTGCTACTAAAACCGGCTTTATTTTTCTCTTTACAATAAAAAATAACAAGGTTGTATTTATTGTGTACAGGTTTCTCTGTGTTAAAATAAGTTATTTTAACGTTGCAGATCTTCCAACTATTGGCTGAACCGTATCCAGTCCTTTCTCTACTGCAATGAAAATGGCCTCCTGGGAAGCTTTTCTGAAGAGACTCACACATGTACCTGCCCTAATGACCAGGTTGCCTGCCATGGGTTCCTTCCCTGCACTGTTGGAGATGGCTCTGCGTGCTTGAGCTGTGCTCCTGACAATCGCACCCGCTGTGGTAGCTGCAACGCTGGCTATATGCTGAGCCAAGGGCTTTGCAAGCCCGAAGTGGCAGAATCGACAGAGCATTACATTGGGTTTGAGACTGACCTTCAGGACCTAGAAATGAAGTATTTATTGCAGAAGACAGACCGGAGAATTGAGGTCCATGCCATTTTCATCAGCAATGACATGCGCCTCAACAGCTGGTTTGATCCTTCCTGGCGCAAGCGGATGCTCCTTACTCTTAAGAGTAACAAGTACAAGTCCAGCCTTGTCCACATGATACTGGGCCTCTCTCTTCAAATTTGCCTAACTAAAAACAGCACTTTAGAGCCTGTTCTTGCTGTTTATGTCAACCCTTTTGGGGGCAGCCACTCTGAGAGCTGGTTTATGCCTGTGAATGAAAATAATTTCCCAGACTGGGAGCGGACTAAACTGGACTTACCCCTTCAGTGTTATAACTGGACGCTGACGCTGGGCAACAAGTGGAAGACATTTTTTGAAACTGTACACATCTATCTGAGGAGTCGAATAAAGTCAAACGGTCCAAATGGCAATGAGAGCATCTACTATGAACCCCTGGAATTTATTGATCCCTCAAGAAATCTGGGCTATATGAAAATCAATAACATCCAAGTGTTTGGCTACAGCATGCACTTCGACCCAGAAGCAATTCGAGACTTGATTTTGCAGCTGGACTACCCCTATACTCAGGGATCACAGGACTCAGCACTTTTGCAGTTGTTAGAGATACGGGATCGTGTAAATAAACTCTCTCCACCTGGTCAACGTCGTCTAGACCTCTTCTCTTGCTTGCTCCGTCATAGGCTCAAACTGTCTACCAGTGAAGTGGTGAGGATTCAATCTGCTTTGCAAGCCTTTAATGCCAAATTGCCGAACACAGTGGATTATGACACAACCAAATTATGTAGTTAACCATAAATGTGAAGCACAAAACAAAACCTTGAAGGAGTTTTTACAGTGCTTTTGTGGAACAGTTTATGTTTGGAACAGTAAATTTAAATTGTCTTTTCAATATCTGTCTTATATCAGTCAATACTGTTGGATGGCAATTTACACACATGAACTTGCTGACAATGAATATATTATACCTGCAGTTTTGGTTTATGAATGAAATAAATACTGACACCAGTCTAGAAGACATTCTACTTTTTACAATAAATTTCATTTGTAATTTTATATGTTCCGTGGCAATGCTTTTGTGCATTACATCCTCTAGAGGGAACATAGAAGGATACCAATAAAATTTTGTAGCTGAACAGTTATTAAAAAGAAATGCTGTGGGATTCTTTTTTCTTACACAAAAGTAGTAACCTTGATACACTTTTGTGTGTGTTGAACACAAGAGGTGTAAATAAAGAGGAGATAGTGACTCAAGATTTTAACAGAAACTACAGAAAAGTCAAAGTCATAGAATATTTTATTCTTAGGATGTGGATCTAAATGTTCATGCTGAGCTGAAGTGACAACTGTAGTGATGCTTTACTTGCTACACCTGAGACTTTCTTGTGGCATGCCCTTTTCAAGGTGCTTAACATGACATACAGACTCCCAGAGTGGTAATATTGAGTGTTTTAGGATGGACAGGAGGTTAGTGTTGTGAGATGCAAAGTAATGAAAGGTTGCATTAGCTCAACAGGAGACAGGTGAGAGGCTGTCTTTGCAACTGATACTACTCCTGTTACAGAAGAAACAACCTTTTCCAGCCAAAGAGCTTTTTGAAAGTCTACATAGTCCTTTCTTTCCATATTTATAGAAAGAATTAAGCACATGTATACATCACCTGCTCCCAAATATACATATTACAATATTCATCTAGAATCATCTGTTTTGAACTATTTACTTAAATAGCATCTATGCTGATTAGATTCACAGTAATTTAAAAAATTTCCCTGACAATACAACTGTTTAGTAGGCGGATTATTTTTTTCCATTGGTACAGATAATATCCTTTCAGTGCAAGGTTTTTCAGTTTTAGAAAATATACCCTTTTACAGATACATGACAGCAATTGAAATCTAGTTTATAAAGCTGAAACTGAAAATAAATACGTCATTATAAAATAATTAAATTAATTAAATGTGCATGACTGTGGATCAGAATTAGGTTCTTCAGTATTTTACACATTCCAGCAGAAAAAATACATCTAAGGTGGTTGAACTTGGGGCTCTCAGGAAGGTTTTGCTACCTCTTGCAATAGAATAGAATAAATGCCTGGACTGTCAGAAATCATCAATAATAAATATGAGGCAAAGTGAAGGAAACTGATACAAAGTCTCTTAGTAGTACCTCTTCATGTTAAGTCTGAATCTGTCATTGACGTAAAAGCCAACTTGCTATTTAAAATGGGAAAGAATTACATACAAAACTACCATTTTCTGAGTAATCACAGCAAGGAAAAAAACCCATATTTAATTAATATACAATTTTAATTCAACTAGACTTCAATCAATTTAAATTAAATTTAATTTTATTAATTTTAATTTAGCTATATTACAATTTAACTCTGAATTGTAACCTAATCTGAATTTAAGGTCCACTCCTCACTTCATTTCCATCTAGAAAACAGCAGCACAAGAAATATTTCATAAATATATGCAAGCAAAATAAAACATAAGGCCAGAAACACTTCAGAAAGTCTACTGTCAAGGAACATCTTCTTCTCTGTAGTGATTCCTGTCTCTCCTGATTTCACCAAATATTTATAGGGATTATTATTTCACCACCACACATAAAGATAAATCCTCAGATAATCTATACCAGAAACTGCCCAGAACTAAAATTATATTTTTTTCTTGTAATCAACCTCTAGATGAATTCCTGTTTTTCTTCTACTTATAGCTTTCTTTTGCTGATAAATAGTGTATCTAGCTCAGCCCCATATTCTATGTGTCAAAATTTTGGCTTGCTCTTACATTGATAAGACCTTCTCAGTTAAGATTCTTATTATTCTTATTTTCAACTCCAAGTCTTTTCTTTGGTATGTCTTTGCAACTATAATTGTATAATTAGACAGTTTGATTTTACTATTCAGTACCTTGTGTAGTCTTTTTAAATAAACAAAAGACTATGAAGTTATAAAATGAACAAAAAGCAAAAAAAAAAAATCCTCTTCTGTTCATAGAAAGTAAAAGTTAGAAAAGAAATGTAGGGCAATGATAAATAAAGCATTTGTTTGTGTTATCCCTTTACTAGGGAAAAATACTAATATGTCACATTAAATGATCTGAGTTTTTTTCTCCCCCTCTTTCATGCTCCTTCCTAAAATAGTTCCTCAATGACTGCTTTTTCTTTCTGGGTTGGGTTTTTGGTTTTGTTTCTGTTTTTAAAAATATCTTTCACTGTCAAGATGGAAAGATCTTTGCTATGGCCAAACATATACACAACAGAATGTACAAATAAGAAGCAGCCAAAAGAAGTTGCAGTGAGACATTTAATTATCTCACAATACATTAATTGTATTTGACTGGACTAGTGGAAACCCCTTGTCATTACTGTATTTTTGTGCCAAATTAAAAGTATGTTGCAACTTTCTTAGCGTACTAGTCATGGACTAGTTTCAGAATTTGGAACAGTATGGGGTTCTATTTTACCAAAACTGGAGTCCATAAAGATAAATATAAAAGGAGAAAAAAAAATATAGTAAAAAAACAAGTCACGGGATTTTTCTGTTTCTCAAGTTACAAACCAGAGCCATCAATATTTTCCTTTTGATACTTTTCCAGTTGAAATCTTTCTATGTTCTCAAAAAGAACTTCAGGTTGTGTAAAAAAAAAGAGAAGTCTGGATAAGTCAAAACAGTCAAGTACTTAATCCATAAGAAAATTTTGTAATAAGATATAAACAAAATTGTGGGGAAGAAAGAACTGTGGTTGCATCTGTGTATACTTATTTCCATTTGAACATTGCATATAATATTCAGTGTATGCTACATCAAATCCTGACTTTGTTTTTCTTATTTTCCATTTCCCTTTGTACTCACTAATGCTTTTATTACTTGCCATTATAAACTGAAAAAAAAAAAAAAAAAAAAAAAAAAAAAAAAAAAAAGCCAAAAAGCAAAATACATTAAAATTATTGTAATATATAGAACTGTACCATGACAACCTAAACCAATATTCAGAACAAACTTTAGTGACTACAGTTATAATAACCAGGTAGATATCAATTACAACATAGTAACCTTCCTGCTTAAGTGAAGGAAACTGTTATCTGATATAAAACTCTTGTAACACTGTTTTCCAAGCAAATACCATTCAGATCATGTCAGTCTGAAGGCCGGGAGCCAACCTAATGTCTAGCAGTTCTATTTCAGGGGCAAACTTTAATAAGTATGGGCTACCTTATCACTGACTAGAAACTAGAACTAGGTTTGCCGGAGTGATGTAAACCTCTGGGTGACACAATTCCTCATACAGAGGCTGGTTTCAATCATGTTGAGAAATTAATGAAGATGAATAAACTTTTATTTCTTTAATTTCTTACTGAAAAGATAGAGGCAGAAAGAAAATATGTTCAATTTCCAGTGGCTGAAGGTGGGGAGAAGTATAGTTGCATTTCAGGGTATTTCTTCCTTTGTCACAGAACAGTTATATCTGTACAAATATTTGGAGGAAGAGCCTTTGTTTCCAAAAGTATGCATATCCTGACTGCATTTATTGTGAAAGTGCTTATTCAGCAGATACTTCAAGTTGGTAAAGAGGCAAAAGCCAAGAGAAGTAATTTTTTCCCAGGCTGAGTAAGCAGCTAGCCAGCTTGGGCAGGATAGAGGACAAAGACATGAGGGAGGGTGCCACAACTGTGAAAAGGTCATTTGCTTTAAAATACAGCACATATTCCAGGTACAAAGCAAAACACAGCAGAGCATTTAAGAAGAAAAGTGATCATCACCTCATCTCTGAGCTACATGTAAACTTTGAGTCCTGCATGGCAATAGAGCTGCAACAGCAAATAGGTAAATGATGTGGTGAAGGATCAGCCTTTTACAAACCAGTAGTTATTTATTCTATGACAAGTAGGTGAAAGAGTCTGAACTATAGCTCGTGCTAGCACGGAGACCATTATGAATGGGAGCGTGCTCTAGATGGTGCAACAGATAGAGCTCCTGTCAAGATAGCAAGAGTGCAAGTGGGAAGCCAGAAAAACTGAGGGTAGGGAAGGAACCAGAATCTCATTTTACTAGGCTTTTAAACAAGTAGAAGAGAAGCCATGTGCCCCATTATAGTTAAAACAAGAGACAAGATCACCTTGGATGTGGTAGGATTTTGGTAACAAGAAATGTCATGGCTCCTTTTTCATGAGAACCAGTGACATGAGAGATCTTGACACCACAGCTAGTATGACGTTATTACTGCCATGCACAGTTGATTGAGACTTGCAGCACAGGAAGTTAATAGGGTTGAATGACTGGTTGTGTGTCTGTTTACTTAGCCTCATATTCTAAGCAAGAAATCTATTCTAGTTATAGCATAGTAATCTAATGTTCTTCCACATACAGATGTCACTTATGAAGCAACCTATAACCCTGGGACACAGTGTCAACTTATCCACATGACAGAGGAGCGTGTGGTTTTCTGAGACATTCTAGGTTCAGAAATTTGGCAGAGTGGCTGCATCACAGATTACACTGCTTTGGAAGTGAATGCGTGTGGAGGAGCAGGATTCAGTTTCTTTCCTCACCAATCCAAGAACATTACAGTGTGAATTTTGTTTAAGGGAACAGTTCTGTCTCCTAGAAATGGTGCATTTTTTTCCTTCCCTACAGATTATTTCTTGGATGGCAATTCATATCTAAAACTATCAGTGTTTCTTGTCAACACACTTACATATTCCCCTTTATTTTGTGGCAAATTTTAGTCCAATGTATGCACATATGAAAGAGAAATGCATCTAAATGACAATGCTAGTAACAAGGCCTGATGCAGGTTTGTCTGGTCCATGGACACAGCTGCACTAGTTAATGTATATCTGCCTATGATTTCCTCTTCAACATACAGCAAACAAAAAAAGAGGGTAAAACCTCATGGGAGGCAGAGATGGTTTTGCTCTGAAAACAACACTCCCCTGAGAGTGCCTAATCCAGAGCATGACCACCTTTCGAACACATTACAAGAGCTTTCTCTTTTTTAAAAAAGGCTTTTTGTCATTTATTAGTTGACATGAAAGTGGAAAGAGATGAGAATTAAAACAAAGCTAAGTGTGTGCATATCAAACTATGATTCTTCTGTGAGGAAGGGCAAAGAACAAAGAATCTTTGAAGTCCCTTCGGGATCTCATCACAGGATTGTAACCCACTCCAAGAGCATTTAGACATAATAGGGGTAAATGTAACCAAAAATCAGAAATACAGAGATTAGGTACGGTCGCTTAGCATGAATGTGACACAAGAAAATTGACCGTAATTAGTTTTGAACACATTAAATTTTGTCTTACATTTTTTGCTCTCTCTCAGCAGGGAAGAAACTTTAAACATTAAATGTGCATAAGAGAACAACAAAATAGAATTAATATTACAAATGTGTAGATCTTATTTTATGTGATCTTCTTATTGAGCTCCCCCACCTCCAGTTATTCAGTATATCAATTATTTTATTAGGACATAACTCCTTTGCCTACAACATTAAGTCATCATAACATGAGAGAAAATTATTGTCATGTGAGTTAGATTTCCAGATAATTTAAAATAACTATAAATTATCTAATATAAATTATTTAAATAATTATAATTTTTCCAAGTAAGTCCTTCTTAACCATTAAACAAAAATAAACAAGCAAACAAAACCAAAAAAACCTAAAAACCAACCAACAACAACAACAACAAAAAAAAAAAAACAAACAAAAAAACAAAAAAAAAACAACAAACCAACACAAAAAAGCACCCCCAAACTGAGAAGATGTAGTCAAAACAATTTTCAGAAGGACAGAACAGGTGATATATGATGTATACATCTTGCTCAACGAATAAAATTTTTTCAACCAGTTCTGTTTGCAGAATCTGGGAGCAGCCTATATTCTATTTTAACAATGTAACAAATTTATCACATTATTTAGTAACAATGTAAATTGCTTTAGTGTGTGTGTGTTTTTAAAAGATATTCCAAAGACTGAATTCTACAGTGTATCAATGACCTGAAAGTGACTTAAAAAAAAAAAAACCCAAACAAACAAAAACAAAAACAAAAACAAAAACAAAAAAAGAACAAACAAACCCTTGTTTTGTTCCACTGACGTTCTATGAATTTAATTCCTCTATTTCTGTCCAATGTTTAAGATTTCACTACCAAAATCAGCAGTTCTTGAGGGGACTTGTTTGACAGAATTAGGTATGAAAGTTCTTATTTAACAGCAGGGCAACAGATAGCATCACAGATCTTTTTTTTATTATTTTTGGATCTATAAAGTTAAGAAGAAGACTGAGGTTCTAAGCATTTTAAAATGTTGACTTGTCAACACAAAACAGAAAATAGAAATTCTTAGTTAAAAGTTTTATCTGAACCACTGAAAACATTAACGTCTCTAGCCAACCAGAATTTAGTTATAAACACAGAAAACTACCAAGTATTTTTTTCATGTACTTTTTTTCTTCAATTTTAACAGTTTAAGAGACCAAAATGAACAAATGCAACTGACTTAGATTGAAAATATCACTGTCATTTTTAATAAGTCCTAGGTTAAATGGAATATATTAATGACAGGTTTTTTTCCTTCGTCAGAAAAAGCAAAGCAATCCATGTCATATTCTCTTATTAGAATAAATTGGAGTAATTCCAGCACTTCAGTTCATCCCACATATATTTGGAACTTTCTATGTGATTATTTATTGGAGTAGCTGCATTATACACACATACATATTTATTCATTGAACTTGCCTAGTTACTTTTTTCTTTAAAAGGGAACTTTTACTGTTTTTGCTAAAGTTGGGAAAAGCAAATAAATAAAGAGCTCAGATACACTGAGCAGTAATGCCCCTGCAAGTCCAGATATTTGACTTTAAAGTTTAATAGATGTCATTTCCACCTAAGCACTCTAGGAACAAGCAATTCATGAGAAGCTGAAGTTACTTTGTGAACAAGATCTTCCTAACACTGATATAAGGTAACACATGTTCCAGATCACTGAAGCCATCCATACTTACATGGAGGCATTCATCTGGTAAAATTTAAGGCATATAAAATCAGGGATTTATGATTGAAACATAGGCTTCTTCTATTTGCAATAAAGTTCTGAAGGGAAATCCAGACATGTCAGTAGCCTACACCTGTCCATCAACTGTGCAGAGATCCCAGGCTGCTAACCTAGGTTAGACATATAGTGTTGGATAGTGTGAATAATCAAGCCATGCCCAAAAATGGGCAGAAGTCCTAAGGCTGTTATTGCCAACTGTGTTGAGCCTAGGGCCATTTCCTAGGAAAATCTGCAATATAAATAAGTAAGAGACTAGGTGTGGGGGGGGAAAAAAAAAAAAAATATTAATCAAAAAAATAGAACTTATTTAAAAAAAAAAAAAAACAAAAAAAAAAAACAAAAAAACCCCAAACAAACAAAAAACAACAACAAAAACAAACAAACAAACAAACAAACAAACCAAACCAAACCAAAACAAAACAAAACAAAAAAACCCCAGGAGTTATCAAGGGCCACCTTTAGATACAGCATAATCATGCAGGAAGCTTCCTTTGTGCACTGAAATTCATCAAGGTGTGATGTAGCTTAATGTAAAGACTATTGCAGAATCAGGCCTTAAGGAGATATTTTAAAAACATTAGGAGAAAATGTAAAATCTCCTTATGAAATATGATGTTTGGATTTATAACTGAGTTTCCCCTGGTAAGTTCTGGGAAATTTCCCTAAATCAAATTAAACTCAGGGAGCTCAGCCTGCCTTATAAATCACTAGTCTGAACTAGACATGCTTCAAATGATGCACATCTAAGTCAAGAAACATGAGGATAAATTTGATGACATGAAATGAGCCTGTTAGACCTGAATAAAACTGTGAATAGGCACTTTTTATACCTTGCCTTGACAACTGCAAATGAGGCTTGTTTTTGTGTCCACATGTGCAAGCTGTATTGCTACAGCCCCACTAAGATCTTATTCAAGAGATTATTGCACATTCACAGTAATGAAAAATTTTTCTGCTCAAATGATTTTAGAGGTTTATGCAAAATTTAAACCTGAAAAATGCTCAAATAAGTATCTGATCATGGATATCTGATTCTCCCAAGTCTGTGCTAGCATGGAGGGGTTAACTAGAGAACAGGCAAAACACTGTGAATGAAACCCCTTCAACTTAAGAAGTTTATCACGGGGTAAGAATGAGATCTTTCTCCTTAAAAAATTATCACTAATTTGCAATGCAAAACTACACTATATGACTATGCAAGACTTCATTTACAGTCAGTTAGATACAGTGAAAAGCATCTGTACCCAGTTTCCACTTCCTAGGAAAGCAGCAGTGGCACTCACCAGGTAATTGAACTTCACTGGGGAGGTGTTTGAGGGGTTCATAGTCTTGCACAAAAAGACCTGATGGTGGGGAAAGCAGCTGTGTCTGGCTCCTAATTAACATTTAACTTGCACTTAGGGAGCACAGTGACCTGGAGTGTTGCAAGCAGGGGTTGCCAACAGAAATGAAGCAGTTTGCATGCCAATTTGGGTCGAGGGGGGGTGGAATGTCCCAGGATGCTGCTTGAGCTGCTTTGAGATAGTGAGGTCTGTGCTGGTGTTCTGGTAGGAAAGTTGGTGATCTTTTCAGACTGTGGTGACACAATAAGGGATGCTGCTCCTGTAGCAATCCCCCTGGGCTCTTCTTAGTATACTGGAGTCATCAACCAAGACAGAGCTGCTGAGGGGAGATGTGGTGAGTCATTCAAGTGATGGACTGCAGCAAGAGCCTGGTGCTGCACCGGGAGCTGAGATGGGGGATGGACCTTCTCTGTGTACCTTCAGTCACTGATCTGTCAGGTGAAGGGATGCAGGAAGAAGTCAATGGATTATGCTCCATATGGGAAGCTGAGTAGGAAATCGATAGGGTGCTAGCAATGATGCTGAAAGGACAAGAGCTGAGGCCTCAGGGTGCAGAACAGGATGGCCAAAAGCAAGGCTTTTTCAGGGAAGACACTGATTCTTAGGACAACACATCTTCAAAGCTTGGCATCCATGGCACCAAGATAGCCACTCTCCCCTCATATGGAAAACAAAACAAAACAAAACAAAACAAAAGCAAAAACAAACAAACAAAAATAAAGAGACACCTACCCCACCCCCCCAAAAAAAACCAAAAACCAAAACACAAAACAAACAAACCCCACAAAAATAAATAAAAAAAAAAAATAAAAACAAAACCCCAAAATGAAACAGACGTGGAAGAGGCATGGGGTCCTATCAATGGAAAGCAGAGAGAAATGGAAGATACAACCATGCCAATAGCTCCTGCTCAACAGGTCAAAGCCATGAGGGGGGGAAGAAACAGGGACTACTAATATGTTAGGACTAGAATACTGTGTCCAATTTTTCCCAGTTCAAGAGAGACATTGAATAACTGAAGATGGTCCAGTGGAGGCCCCCTGGGATGATTAGAGGCGTGGAAAACTTGACAAGAATTAGAGTTGAAAGAATTGGAGTTCAGCCTAGAGAGGAGAAGAATTGAGGGGGAGATTTAGTCCTGCTATTTCAATCTAAGACTGCACAAGAGAAGATGCAGGAACTGTCTACTGATCTACTGAGATCCAAACCTGGGATTTTCTGTGTTTCTATGAGGCTAAAGGACTTAAATCCTATGACCTCAGACATACATGCCACTTCTGTTACGGCATTTCTGACCACACTACAGGATGAATTGGTCCAATATTAGAAATGCTCAAAAATATTTTTAAAACTAATTTTAAACTGGAAGTAGAGATTATTAACTTCTCTGGCTTGTACTATCAGTATTGGATTCTCCTGTAATGCATCATTACAAACTATCACTGTAATGCATTTGTATTGTGAACACAAGAAAGCCAGAATAATAACTTCCAAGTTAAATTCTGTGATTCACTAGTCTCAGTTATAAGATATATTTCACAAGGAACAATCAGTTGTAAAACACATTGAGAAAGTGCAGAAGTTCTGTAGAGAAAAATCTGGAAGGTTTTGTACAAAGAACTCTGAAAAAGTCCTGTTGTGTGTAAAGTTTTACCAACATGAAGAATACATGTAAAGAAAATGGATAGTTCAGCAATATATTTTTCCTAGTGTACAGGCATGTTTTCCTGGGAAATCACAAAATTCTACAGAAGAAATTCTCCTCTTCCCCTATATGAGCAGGAGAAGCTGCTAAAATCAGGATTCAGTCTTTGCTGCAGGGGTGCATCTTTACCCAGACTGTATTTTTATTAGGGCCATGTGTAAAGTCCTTTCTGTTCCTGGACAAGAATAAAGAGCAAGTGTGTGAACATCGTGGAAATACTCATATTCCAAGAAAATTCCAGAAGTGAGGGAAAGAGTACAGTGGTCTGTTATCTGACAAAATAATTGAAAAATTGTCAAATCATTACAGCACACAAAGATAAAGCTGAATGGTATTTGAAGTAGCCACTTAGTGTACAAACCTTCAACAGTCCTGAATACCAAATCCACTAAAACCCAAAGAAAAAACAAAATGCAAGTATCCCAATGAAATTCATAACTTTTCTTTGGATCAAAAAAAAAAAATTTCAAATGGCTTTCTCAAGCAATATCATTCTGTTCTGCCTATCTGTTTACTAAACAGACTGCAGTCCAGAAGCTGTATGTATTACTTTATCAAGAATTTAGGACTGACCTGGGTTGAATGAGTGGTGGAGTTTTTTGGTGGCAGGGGAGGGGGCTATCTGGGTGGCCCCCTGTGAGAAGCTTCTTGAAGCTCCCGCAGCTCCAAGTCAGCTCCACTTCCGTTTGGAAAATTGAGCCAATAAGCTGTGTCTCTGCGATAACGTATTTAAGAAGGGACGTGGTGAGGAGCAGTCAGACTTGTGAGAAGGAGTTGCTGCAGCTGCGTGAACACCAAGGTCAGTGGAGGAACGGAGGAAGAAAGGAGGGGGGAGGTGTGCTGGAGCAGAGACTCCCCTGTATCCTGTGGTGAGACGGCAGGGCGGCCCCCCCTGCCACCCATGAAGATCTACGGTGGAGCAGACATTGATTTATGGCCTGTAGCTTCTGCTTTGATGATCAAGGTGCTGTGCCCAAGGAAGGCTGGGGTCTTGTGGGAAAAGGTAGCCCCCGCTGTTGTAATTCAGCGCTGGGAGGATTGCAGCATGCAGGGGTGTCCCACGCTGGAGCAGCTCGGGAAGGGCTGCAGCCGTGGGAGAGAATCCAGTCAGAGGAAGTTAGTGACCCATGACGGAGCAGTGTGGGGAATGCTGTGGCCCGTGGGAGGAACTCATGTTGGAGGAAGTTTGTGGAGGACTGTCTCCTGTGAGAGGGGGACCATGATGGAGCAGGGGAAAGAAGTTCCAGAAGCTACCCCTGCTGAAGATAAAGGAAGTGTCAGCGATGTGACACTTCCTTTATCTTCCAGATTAGTGAATATAAAATATTGGTTTAAATCTTGTACTGCAGAAAAGTCAACAGAAGTGTGTACAAGAGTGGAACAAAACAGCTACAAATTCATTTGACAGTATCTGATATTTTAAGACCTGTCCAATATACAGCTTGGATGAGGATATGGAGCTAAAATATCTTTGTGATACTGATGGGTGATCTACCTCCCACCTATCGCTAGAAAGAGGGCAGATATTCAGCCTCATAATTAGAAGGAAATTTTGAACCTGTTCTGCTTTTAAAGACACCCTGTTGCATTGATTTTCAAAATCATATGATACCAAGTCTGTAACTCCATAAAAGCTGTTCCTTTGGCCCACTGAATTACATTAGAGAATTTTATATAGTCTCATCTGGGTCAGTGAAGCCTTCCCAAGGAAATCAAGACAGTAGAAAACCTCATCAATTTGAATGTGTCTTCTGAATAATCAACACTCCATCTTTATGCATGTATTTAGAAGGCCTTGATATTACAAAGACACACACGCTACCAAGTACATGAAGACAGAAACTTATCTTCTTCCTCCTTCCACCAGAAAAAAATCTTGCTAAAAGATATAACTTCTCCAGACAAAGAAGTACTTCATTGCTCAGATATCTCTACAGTAAAGGGTAAAGAAAAAACAGCCTATAACAATTATAAGTTGATTCTGTTAACATTAAAAATCTTTTTTATTGTAGACAACAATAAAACACACATTATATGTAAAGCAAAGAATTTGTTTTCAGCATACTTAAAACCTTAACAGAATAATCAGAAAATTAACACTAGTTCAAATCAAATTATTAGAATAAAAACAAAGAGTAAAATACTACTACATAGAAAATATTAACAACAATAATAATAGCTAAACTTATTATTTGATTTCAGGCAAATGTATTTGGAGGGAGATACAGCAAGTTATCAGCATCCCAACTCCTTTGCTGGGAGGAATAGGATGTGACTTTCCACCCCCTTACCACCCCCCAGGGAGATGCTTGGTATTTTCATATGTTTTCTAAAAAGTTTATACACCTTGTTCTTCCTTCACTGGTGTGAATGTTCATACTCTATGTGAATTCCCTGCATGTGGTGCATTTTTCATAGGTTAGATATTTGGGGTTTTATTGGTTTGTTACCTCCAAACTAATTTTGATCAACACCAAGTCTTTGCTTTTTAATTTACTGTAGGTGAATTGTCCAGTGTCAAACCTGTGCCCTACCTCTTATTATCCTGTGCTGGCCTCCTCTGAACTGTAGCCTGTGTCCCCATGTCTCAAGGCTTCTGCTCTCATACTGAGTTGGTAGTCGTCCACGCTTGGGTCCAAGTCTTGTTCTGCTACAGAAAATAACTACTTCTTAACACTACATAAAAATTCTGATTATACTATAGAAAGGCAAGCAAAATCGAAACAAATTATCCAGAGCTACCTAATTGTTAGGAATTTGTTACAGATAAACTGAGTAAAATCAAAGTCACTGCCAGCAAGTCAAGAAAAGTTCAGACAGAGAAAGTATGATAAGGCTCACTACTAAGGCTTTGCAAACTCAGTACAAAGTTTGTGACCTGTTAGAACCATTGGGAATACTTTATTGTAGAGTTACACTTCCTACTTGTCTAGAAAATCACTAAGAATACACTAGACAATGAAAATACCTAAATCTGACTGAAGTGTTCAGAGGTGTTAAAAAAAAAAAAAAAAAAAAAAAGTATTTACTGTAACAGGATTTTCAATGACACTCTGGTTTACCCTATTAACCCCAAGGGACACATTAAAGACTTAGCACTATTTCAGATATTCCAGTGGTACTAATATGATGGCCTAGTTTCCATTTAGAAGGACATTGGTTTGCCTTTCTTTTCATTTCCAGAGTGCTTCATTAAGTTTACAAATATTTCATTAAGTTTTATTAAATACATTAAGCTGAGAGTAAGGAGCTGCGCTTTGAACAATGGGTGAAATGGACTCCAGGGAAAAAGGCTATTATCAAGAGTGATCGAGAGTGATCTATGAGTCCTTTGGCTAATTTGTGGCTTGAGGGAGTGTGATTTTTACTTCCTGTTTATTTAAGGGAATTAATTAACATTTTGCCAAACAGATCATACAAATAAAATAAATCACCATGTTGGTTAGCTATTTCCCTCTCTCTCTCTTTTTTTTTTTTTTTTTTTTAAATTCCCTATAGCAATTGTATAATCTTCCTGTTATCAGACAGGCTGAACTGACTCATTCATGAAGTACTGATGTTTGCCAACTCCATGATTTTACTCTAAGTCTGGTGATACCTGATTTATGTTTTCAATTGCAGGTCTTGGAAAGCTGTCATTAAGTCAGTCTTCAGTATGCACACACAAAGTGCTTCTAGTCCTCAAGCTTGACTAGAAATAATTGGTAATACAATGAGAATATAGTGGGGAATATCCTTCTAGATCACATGTTCCATACCAGGCTCAAGCTAAAAGAAAAGTCTGAAATTTCCCAAGCTGCCAAAACCATCAAAAATTCTGATATGTAACATCTCCCATTTCCATTGCAGATAAAAATCTTCTCACCGCACTTGCTTTCAGTACAACTGCGGCTGAATCTCCCCGGTGTGAAAAATCAAAACCAATAACTAAACAAGTTCAAGTCTATCCATTTATAATGCAGCCTCATGCTTTTTAAGCCTGATTCTGAGGTTCAAATGCTTGTTGTTCTTGCTATTATGCTAAGTATATGTAATTTATGCTAATATGTCTCATTACTTTTTTTTTTTTTTCCCCACTTGTTAGCTCACAACTAATCAAAAAACTTTCTATCCTTGTCCGAACTTTAATTTTTATATTAAAATTATTTACATACTACAATATTCTTGGCTCCTTGAGAGGAAGAT
Source organism: Tyto alba (assembly GCF_018691265.1). Classification (NCBI taxonomy): domain Eukaryota; kingdom Metazoa; phylum Chordata; class Aves; order Strigiformes; family Tytonidae; genus Tyto; species Tyto alba. The sequence goes on from NW_024881272.1 coordinate 879,559, forward strand.
AGTGTTTTTGGAGAAAAGTAAACTCTTCAATCAACTTATTCAACATTTTTGTCTTTGCTCATACATGCTTCGTGCTAAGTAGGACAGAACCTTAAATAGGATTAATTATTATCTCAATGGAGCATCTAACCTGCACCATGCAGAACAATTATTTAATTTGTTAATGAAAATCTACCACATTACTGTTTTGAAAATACACTTAGTGTGAGGAAGAAAGTGTGAGAAAGAGCCCTGTGACACTCATGTGAGAGAAGAAGGAGGAGGAGGAGGTGCTCCAGGCACTGGAGCAGAGATACTGTGCAGCCTGAGGAAAGACCACAGTGGGGCAGATATACACCCTGCAGCCTGTGCAGTGGACCCCACACCAGGACAGGTTTTCCCTGTTCAGCCTGTGGAGAGGACTTATTCTGAAGCAGGGGAAAAGTTGTAGGAGGAAATTGATACAAAGGGCAACTGTTATGGACTGACTGCAACCCCCCCCCCCCCATTCCTCATTCCCACTTCACCGCTCTGGTAGGAAGAAGGTATAGGAAGTGGCAATGAAGGAGTGAGGTTGAGTCTGGGAAGAAGGGAGGGGTGAAGAGGGTAGAAGTTGTTGGTTTAATTTGTCTTTGTTTTGTATTATCCAATTCTGGTTTTAATTGGCAAAAAAAATAATCAGTTCACCCTAAAGAGTTTTAAAATCAGGAAATACATGATTTGACTTCAATACAGAGAACAAAGATCTGGGAATATCTGTGTTTACTAAATCGTGATATAATTCACCAGTAGTAATTTTGCCAGGAAACTTAATTCTAGTCAGAGAATCATTGAATCGTTTGGGTTGGAACATACCCATTCCTTAAATCTTACTGTCAAATCACACACAGCCTACAGATAGCACAGACATGGCTACTACTTACTGTAATGTATTACAGTTCAATGTGAAAGCTTTTCCAATGGGAGATGTGTGTCTGAGCAAAGCTAAAGGTGAATCTTGTAAAATAACACCATGGCACATTCAGAACTTCCTCAAGAGGCATGCCTTCCATCTTCCAGAGTGATAAAAGTTAAGCAGTCTAAGAGGCAGGACATGCCTGAGCACGTTTCATCTAGTTGAACTGTGTGGTGAAGCAGTGCATTTGCATTGGTTTTAACTATTCTGAAAATGGGTAAGAAGCTGTACTTCGAACAGCTGTAGCTTGACAAGAGCTAAATAAGAATCTGGGTAGAGCTCAGCTGTTACCTCCCCTGATATCAGTGGGACTATGCTTTCAACACTTATGTGAAACATACATTTGTGCATCAGGACTGTAAAGCCCATCTGTAATGTAAAACATATTTCTCTTTTGGTTTCTACATAGTTATAAATTACAGTATCCATATGTTGAAAGGATCAACACTACAACCAGTAGTAAAGACATTTGTGGTCTTTTGCATTGTGTTTACAAAGGTGACAGACATTTCTACGTCGTGACAGATTGTTTGAACACAATGAGCCACAGTTTTACACAGTGTACCTTCATCTCAAATTTGAGAATTATATAATTTTAAAATTACATAAGATAGAAGATATATGGTTCTCATATATAAAATATCTATATCTATCATATCCTGTATCTTACATATTACAACTTACACCTTACATCTTACTAAGATATATTTCTCCAGGTAGTTGGCACTTGAGCTAATGGAAGGTATTAAATTACTACTTTCCAATCATTGTGATCCATGTCAACTTTTTCTGAGTCATTCATTCTTAGACGAACACATTTTTAACTCACAAAACCCTGCAATGATCTTAATATGAGGACTATGAATACCTAGGAATAAGCCAGAGAACTGAAAGTTTCCATCAGGTTCTATATTATCCTCAGATCTGAAGGTGTGTAAGAGAGTAAGAATGTATTAGGTTCATCTCCAGTTGTGAATGCTCTTGTATTTAAAGCCTCCTGCCATCTGAACAAACACAGAGTAGCTTTTTCATTGCCGCTCAGAGTCACTTCTTTATTGCTGCTGAAGGCTGTGAGACCTGTACACCGTCACTTTCACAGGGATTAATTTCAAATTCAAAGTGAGAGCTTCCCTCACTCACTTTCCTCTTCCTCTATGAATCACTAAGCATCATTTGAGCCTGCAAGTCTTGCTTGAAAGAATCTGCATTAATTAATACTCGTCAGCCTTAAATATGGTGACAGCTCCTGTTAGAAGCACTGTTTATTTTGTGGCCACCTTTTCAGCTCTGCTGTCAAATGGAAATTTTTTTCAAGTTCCCAAGAAAACAACCTTTCTCTGTGACCAGCTAGTGAAAACAAATCTCCTATCCCTCCCCTTCCTATTTTTGAATTTGCCATCCTTATTTCCTTGCCAGTGAAATTCTATCCTTATGGACAGAGGCTAGTCTGGAGTTATATATATAATTTTAAGCTGCTCAAAGTAGAGGACCTATATATTACTTTTCAGTTGATATAAAACCAAGAGTAATTCTACTGAAATCAAAACTCCTTGATGATACATAAGACAGAAGCTAAACTCAGATAGACCTTCCATATCAGTAGCAGGTTTTATTTACAATTATCTGTTAGATATATTCAGTTCTTGATAGAACAGAAATATTTTAACTGTATTTTTTAAAATACCTGTATGTTTTAAGTCTTGATTAATGAAAAGATCTTGATTCTCCATTGCTTCAATGTCTTTTATTGAGTCTTTCCAGGATCAGTTTACTTTCTCTCAGTATCCTGTCTGATCTGTAGGTATCTCCATGCCTACAATAAAGTTTCTGCCTTTTCCTACATGCTCTTCAGGCAGCTGGAGAGGCAACACTGGCAATTAGGCACTGTATTTTTAGCAAATCTAAACAAAGCTTGGGTAAAACCAGATTGCTACGTATACATCACAGTAAAATAACATTCCCACATGGGAAACAAGTATTAATTTAATTTTAGTAGGCAAACAGAAATCTAAACAGAAGCTTGGGGAATGGCCTCTATTTCTGTCTAACATTTGAATCACAAGTTACTTGTTTAATAGCATCAGATTTGTAACAGGTTACTAGCAAGCACAAATATAGGAGAGTTTATAGCAGTCTACAGATCATCTGCCCCTGCTGCAAGGGAAGTTTCTGAAACAGTTCACCAGTTCACCTCCTGCAGGGGACACTGTCCTTGATTTTCTTGTCAGTGTTAAGCTATGACTTACATCTCATATTACTGCTTAAATACTCTATAAGTATTTGATAGGTTTTATAATCCAATTGTTAAAAAGTTCCTAATTTTCTGTGACAGTCTGTGGTTTCACTTTGTACAGAAATATTTTTTGTAAAGATTTGTTTGTAACTCTCTACTAACATGCTCAGTGTGAAAATCCTTCTGATGGAGATGTTATTCAATAATGGCTTACTATTTCTTAAGTAAACTAAGTCTGGAAAAAGAGTGGCTGAAAAACTGTAAAATAAAACAGGTTTTTATTTTACCATACTCTACTGCCTATTCCTCATTAAAATATCTTAACTCTCCCAGTTTTCAATATTAACGTTCAAAAAACCATCAATATTAACTGAAGAAGAACAGTAAATAACATTATAAATATTGCCTATGGTAGAACTTTATTTCTAGATTTCTGTAAAAATTTTTGTATTAGAAATTTCTTAGCATCATTCTTCACACGTGGCACTTAAAATGTAGTTGTGGATGACAGCAGTTCAGAACACTTTCAATTGGTCAAAGTTAATCCAGGAAGAAAGAGTCAAGTCAATTCATTGGGACACCTGTCTTCTGCTAATGTGGCTGTTTTTCCTGGTCTGAGCTCAGTCAAATGGCTTCATTCTAAATATAACATAGAGTAATTATTGTCTGAGGAAAAAGCCCAGTCCCTGAATGAGACACTTCTGAAAGAGAAGAAGAAAAGATTATTAGGGAATTAAAACATTTCAGAGATTAAACAACAGAATCTGCAACCTTAAACACAATTTCATAGAAGTGTTTTCACTTATATGATACAACATAATTCAGAAACTGAGAGAAGATTTATGTTGCAAAGCACAAGCTCTTGGCCAACTCCAGAGGAGAGAAGAAAACAAGAGAGAAAGGAGAGGGAGAGGGAGAGAGAAAGGAAGGAGGAAGGGAGGGAGGGAGGGAGGGAGGGAGGGAGGGAGGAAAAGAACAGAAGGGGAGAAAGGGGGAGGAAGGGAGGAAAATATAAAAATCAAAGAAAGCTCTATTAATGTAAACCAGGGGCATATTAATTCCTTATTCCTATACTCATTTGCATGGGTACAGTGACATATTGTTCAGAACCAACGTCATATATTTTTCCATTTTGAAATCTTAAGTCTCTGTCGTAACAACATGGCACAATTAAGGTAAACCTATCAGAACTTCTATTGACTCAAACTGCTATGGTCATTATATTTAGATTACAAAATACTGATGCAGAGTATCAAAGTTATAGCCCAATTAGACTGTTAGAAGCATTCTGGACATAGAAGAATACTTATATGAGACTAATTACCTTCTCATATCATTACATCAAATTTATAATAAATATTGTATCTAAAATAGAAAAGAAAACCCACCAGTCAAAATGTATTTCAACCCTAAGTGAAAATGTCCTCAAGAACATGAAATTGAATGAACCTGTTGAAGGTTAATATTTGTTAAGATAATACATAATACAAGTTTTATTTTCAAGCAAAGACTTCATAACATAAATATTCAGGATGAAAAAATAAGGTAATAAATTACTAGCTCTTTTTAATACTTCATAAGGGGTGTTAGTCAACAGGCATTCCGAGTCCTGAAATTACTAAGTAGTTTGTGGTTGGCAACTAGTATTTTTTATCCTAATGGGTATGAAAAGAATATTTTCTTTGTGGAATTATGGCTGTTATAAGACTTCAAAAGGCTTTTCTTTCAGTGAGAAGTATAGAGTGAGGCTGTAGACAGCAAATTCTATTAAGCTCTTGTAGTGAGCAGGGAAACAGCCTGGACACAGACCTCTCAGCATGCAGGAAGATCTGGATCCCTGTAAACATATGATACATGAAATCTTTGGTGGTAATAGTTTAGCCATAATTACCTTTTTGTTGAAAGAAGGGAGGAAGAGAGAAATACTGAGTTTATACATCTGTGTGGCTGCAGTCCACTCAAATAACTTAAATTATACTTACATCAATGTTAATGTATAGCATAAACCAAATGACTGTATAAGCACACTGTTTCAGCTGAAATTTTTCACAGTAACAATGAGTATAGCACTAAAAAATTGTATCATTCCCATGTATTGTATGCTTGTCCTTACTTTATCCTACATGAAAATAAAGTATGAGTAAGAGGTTATTATGTCAAATGTAATTATGTAATAACTACTAATGAGTGATTAGTTGTAAAGAACTATATACTATATTTATGCAAAGGATCTTATTAATCATTGTAAGATATTTATCAAGTTTTCTTAAGTATTAGAACATTAATTTATATTTTTCACATTTTTTTACATACTTAAAAAGAATTGTTTTTCCCTTGTAGAAAGTACAATACAGCTTTATTGTTCTGTCTTCTGATTTGTTTGAGTTGGTACTATTGTCTTGAGACACTACTTTACCAAAGAACATGTGATGAAATACCTGAGATAGAAGAGTAAACTTGCTGTATTTTAGGATATCTTGAGAGATTTTTGTTATAAATATGTTGTTATTATTCAAATCAGTTGAACTGTAATAAGGTTTTATTTTAATCTTTTTGGAAGTTTCCATTTTTCCATGTGTTCTTGCATGAAGGGAGAAAAAACCTTAAATATTTAACGTCTGCAATATCTGATAGAAAAGTATTAATGTTGTTCGCTCTAAACATCTTTTTTTTTCATGAGAAGACCACAAATACTGTCTTCAAGGTACCTTCTGATCTGTATTTTGTGGGGAAAATTATAAAATTTACTGCTTTCAGAAATGAATTATCATGAATTTTGGGGTTTTTCAACTACCCTGAGTGGAACTCTAAATTAGATGACTCAAAGGAAAGAAAACATTTCTGCACAGAACTACAGCAATGAAATGGATTCTGTAAAAGACTTAATCTTGAAAGTTAAAGAACTGTATTGCTTGTTTTCTTTGGTGATGTGGTTTTATTTTAATTTCTTTCTTTCTTTTTTTTTTTTTTTTTTTTTTTTTTTTTTTTTTTTTGCTATCCATGATTTCAGGGAGTTATAGTAAATAAATTGACACATTCTTCTATATTCAAGTTTCCTCACTGTTTACATCAAAGTTTCTGCACTTCTATCATATTTTCAGTCACTCAGAACTCTGTCCTAAGAAAAATTTCAATTAGCACCATGAACAGGAAAAAACCCAACATCTTGACGTTCCTTGGCAGCATAAAAAAAAAAAAAAAAAAAAAGAAAAACACTCAGGAGGAGTAATGTACCAACCAGCATGAGACAGACTTATCTTGCAGTACTTTAGTTTTAATGTGTTTTTGCAATGAGAACTGAGAATTTAATTTGGGCTTTACTACAATGCTGCATCATTAACTTCCAAACACCTCTAGAGCTTCTCCGTTTTTCTGGCTTCATTGTTAAATCTTGAATTAGACTGCATTAGTCTTTAGTTCAGGTGCAGTATCTGCCTCAGTATAACACAGCCATTCTAATTCTCTTCCTTTAGATAAATGTCCTATTTCTCCTCCTCTCTTCTTTCTGACATTTTTTTTCTTTCTTGAATGTTTGAGATAAAATCATCTGTACTAATCCTTACTTTCACATCTGAAAACTAACAAAATAAAGGACTGCAGGAAGATCCTATTCAACAGTTATGTGAATAACAGAGATGGTTAACAGAGACTAGAAATATGATTTTGTGATGTTTTAAATCATTTTTTCATTCTACTTTTGTCAAAATGTTAAAACTTAAGAAGCTTTCAAAAAACCATAATTTTGCAAATATCTAGTTTTTGCTCAGAGACGTTTGGTTTTGATTTCATCTTCTCTTCAACCAGTGGTTTTACCAGGACCTTGTAAAATTTTCAGTGAGAAAGGCTGTCAAAATAGACACAACTCCATGAGGTATTTATCTTTCAATGAAATGGAATTTTCCACTGAAAAACTTTCTGACCAACCTCAGTGAATAACAACTCTGAAAGACCTCTCTTACATGGAAAGATTTAAGAGTGTATGTGTCATATGTATATTCACCTCAGTAACTCCTTGTTCTTGTAGCAACAAGATCTCTCTTATTCTCTCACCAGGCTTTACATCATGAACTGCAAGAAAAGCTAGGTGTCAATGCCAAACTCAAATCAATAAAGAGCTGAAGTACGTGCAATAGTGCCAGATGTAATGTTTCAATTAATCTTTCTGAATTAATGTCTGCTTCATTTCCAGGAAGTCCAGGGGGATATGTAATGGAACTGTTTTGCACTATTAAAATACTATGAGAAAACTGTTGCTTCTCTTATTTGGATTACAGTCTTGCAGGAGGAATGGAATAACATCACCATGAACAAGTTTCATTTTGGGAACAAGCAGAGAAAAGTACAGTCCCTTTTATTCTCTTTTGCTACCATGAAGAAACACAAAAAGGGATATTGTGTCTGCACTGTAATACCATCAGGAGCACAGAAATTTGCTTCCAATTCAAGCCTAAAAGTAATCACTGGCCCTGGTGACTGGTGAAGTTGTGATATTTCAAAGACACCTCTCCAACTGGGCTCCTCTTCAGGGCTGGAATATTTAGAGTGGCCATCTAACATCAAAATCAATTGGAGAGAGTGAATAGTGCTCAGAACTACTAGACACGTCCAAGTTCATGATGGTGTAAGAGCCTGGTCCCCATGAGCTCTATAATTGCTTCAGGGAGAATGAATGACTTGCATGCTCTTCTCCAAACACAAGGCACAGGTGCCTACTGCCTTTCTCTCCTACAGTCTCTTTTATAATAGTCAAGCTATTATAGTCTGGTTATACATAATGGTGATGAAGCTCTCTAACAGTACTGCTGATAATGCTGTTATTACTTGGCAATTTCTTCCATTGTGAACATGGGGATGAAATGATTGTTTGCCTGATTTTTGATTGTGATTTTGTCAATATGGAGCTCTCACTTGCCAACAACCAAGAAAGTATCTGATTAACTCTTTTTTTCTATACTGTTAAACATATTTGAGTCTCTCTGCTCTCCTGCTAGGCAGCTAGCAGGAGGGATCCTCATTACTTCATTCATTGTTTAGTAACAAAACAGCTGTAGGAGTTCAGATGAATAACTGAGTAGCAGAAACATTGCCATGTTGCTCTAGCACAGCACCTTTTGCACTTTATCACAGCAAAATATACATATATGCTGCCCCTAAACAGTATACTAAGATTACCACTGTGTAATTTAGTTCTGTTGGCTGTCAGAGATCAGTAATTCAATACAACTCATTATAAAGTTGCCACAATGGAGAGGCAAACGGATCTGGAATGTAAGAACTTCTCTGCAATTTCTTATTGATTCATAATGAAAACTATCTATTAACATCAGAAAAGTATGCATTTCTTAAAGTATTTAGTGCTTAATTCTTTGAAGTCCTGTGTACTTCTGAAGAAGTCACAAAGAATTTAAGTGGTACTGCCACTCCTCAGAGTCTCTCAACATCTGATTCCTTGGGGCCTAAAAACTGTACCAACAGTGCAAAATTATTCCCTTCTCACCTGTTTATATATATATATATATATATATATATATATATATATATATATATATAAAAGGGAAATTATTTGATATAATATGAAAAATACATTCAGAAGATACCAGAATCCTACCATTTGAACCTGTTAGAATATTTACATAGGCAGAATATTCTCACTTAAAATTAGTTTTCCTTATAAAGCTGTATGGAAAAGGTGCCAAAGTCCAGCATGCTAATGACTGATGGGGGGAGCCTGCAGAATACACACAGACATTTGTTAAGATCATTTTGCATGAGGCATTTCCGTGGACACTGCAACCTTTATTAAGAACAAAATCTATATCAAAGTTTCCTTTCAAGACCACGTACTTCTAGCGGAACAACTCTGGGCCATCATATTTTCTACCTGATAATCTCATGGTCTCTGTCAGAAGTAACTAACTGTATTTTAAGTTGTGACATGCTTGTAGAGTAGAGAGAGCCTTGTAGAAATACCAGTTCATGAAATCTGTTTTTTGGTGTTTTGTTGTTGTTGTTGTTTTAAAGATCCGTGGAACTTTAGTTGTTGTTTTTCTAAGGCTCTGTGCAATTACTAACAACTTCTGTTCAAGGCATCAACATTCATGAACATTCTGTAAATTAAGTGCTCTAGCTCAGACTCATTCTAACGGGAATCTAAGCAGTGTTAGGAATAGGCTCAGATATTTGCTTATTGGTAAAGAATAGTATTTAAAATATAGAAAAAAACACTCATTACTTATGGCCCAGATTGAGAATTATGTTTAATTGTAAGATTGTCTTACATATTTTTCTTATTTTATTTTAACAAAATTTAGCAAATTATATGTAAATATGAAAAATAATTTGGGGAGTGGCAACATTACTGTGTATAGAAGCTAGTTTCCTGTTGCTAGTCCAACAGGACATTAATCAGGGTAGGACACAATTCCGAGCTTACTGATGATAAGTAGGAAAAGAAATACAATGGAAGGCAGACATCAGATTTCTTACAGTGTGTTCAAAAATATATTTAGAACTTACCAGTATGTTAGTCAGTGAGCAACTGTCCCTCTGTGTCTTCACAGGACACAGATTTTCTCTATATTTTTCTATATACAACAGATAGAAGTATCTAATGCATAATTCATTGAAAGCACCTGTAGCACATGGAAGTTTTGGAAATGAAATCAATCAATTAGCATGTGAAACTCATATTATTAAGTTTCAAAAACTGATGATGAGGGAGAAAATGGTCTGTATGTTCCTCACTGACAATTGTATGTACAACCTAGGCTAGAAATCAGTTCAGTCTTAAAATAGCTTCACACTCAGAATTAGCATAAGGCCAGTAGCATTTCTTCACATTTATGGTGTTGACAATGGTACCAGAACCTGGCCATAAGCACTCATAGAAAATACAGACATGACATAGCTCCACTGTAGTTTGAAGCCTGTAAGGCAATGTCTCCTCTAGAACAGCTAATAAATTCTAAGTCTCACAAATAAAAACGTTATCACCATTTGATGAGGGAAAGCTAATACATTTTAACAATAACCAAAGCAAAAATAATACTCTAAAACCCAAGTGAATGAACTGTTTTGACAGAGCTGGATAAAAACTAAGGAAATATTAAGAATCATAAATACAGTACGGTGCACTACTTAAAAATCTGGGTTACTTCAATCCTCCAAGAACCAATAAGCTTCTAAATTGTCTCTCATTTTGGGAACAGAAACCCCTATCAGATCTCATCATACACATGCAAATGCATGATAGAAAAAAAAATATTGACAATTAAATACCAAGGATACAAAATCATATTTTCAGAAAGAAAGATTTGGTGGTTTGGAAGCTTTAAATACAGTTTGGTCATTCAAAAGCTCTAAATATACACAGTTCCTAATACTACATTAAATAAAACCCATGTGTAACATGACTGCCCCCATTTCCCCCAAAATACTGAGACTTATTTCTTGTGAGGGGTAAGGCTCATCCATAATCAACAGGAGACCTTGCATAAACTCTTCCATTGACTCTGAAATTACAAAACGGGCATATCACTATTCCAATTAAATGTAACAAGGGATAAACAATTAGGTTTTGGCTCCTTGTATCTTGTCTATAAAGATTTATCTCCTTGCTTGTACATTTTTGTGCAATGTACAATATCATAATGACTAGCACATACAGAATCACAGAAAATGGAGCTGGCTGGAACAGCATTTGGTCCATTTTCTTACAGCAAAGCATCACTAACTATCCAAATGCTGTTGCTGGCAGATGGTGGTCTACTTTGTTCTCACAGAACTTCAGTAACTGAACCTCCACAACTCTTCCATATAATTTATTCCAGTGCTTCACAACTCTTACATTAGCTAACAGAACATGTTTTTAATATCAAATTGAGGCAAGAAAAGATTACTGTCTAAGCCATATGTTTCTACTTTCTTCAAAATGGACAGGGAGAGTGGATAATTTCCTTTCCCTTTGAAGTTTGTTATAAAGACCATTGTTTTCTTTCCAGAGTAAATATGCAGAAGAAAGTTACAGAGAATTAATGATCTCATAGTCCCTCTAAGGACTTTGAAACAACCTAGGTAGCTCTCACTAAATTAATTATTGAACTTTCTCTAATTAAAAATTGTTCATCAGAAATGTTTCCTAACAACACAAGGGAAGCTTGGCATGACTGGTGAAAAACTGTACTTGCACCTTCAGTGTTTGATTACCAAAGTAAGGTTAGATGAATATTTAAAAGGCTTCACAAAAACCAAAACAAAGTTTCTCTGCATAGATAATACAGTGCTTTCTCATATTTATTGATCCCAGTGATTCTAAGACACATTTCCTTACCAATGGTTAAAAAGGTGCTCTTTCTCCCCACTGCTAGTCCTGTGAATGATTTGCACCTCCTGTAGGCTACCACTCCTGTTTTCTCTCAGCCCCATTTCCTGTTTCACTGTTCCTAGCACAGTTTCTCTAGGAAGTCTTGATTTTGCATGTTGTCAGTATCAGCTGTCTCCCTTCTCAGGGAAGGGTGGAGGGCAGAGTGGGAAAGGGGAGGCTAAACATTTGCTTTAGCTCAAGTTGCAAAAGAGGTGCTGTGGCATAGACTTTGATTTGTAGATTTGTTTTCTCTAGATTTGTAACTACTGTAAATGCTGCTGAATTCTCCAGATTATGGGCAGTATGAAGGCTGAGCTCCCACTAAAAATAGGAATCCACTCTCAAAATTATTATTCAACCCTAAACAAGGTTAGAGTAGTATGGCACTGGCAATGGAACCAACACTTTCCTTAGGTGCTACCATGGTTCAAGCAGTAAATTTTTATCTTTTTCATTACCGGTACAAGTATAGCCAGAACCATACTGGTTGTACAGATTTGAAGAAGGAATAAATTTTTGAGTTGGAATTTTTAGAGAACTGGTTTTATTGTTAAGCAGCATAGAGAATAATGTAATATAGAGCTCCTATCCTCAACAGTAGAGGAATTCATTGGGAAGAGTGGGATTTAGACACTTTTTTTTTTTTTTTTTCTTTCCTAAACTAATGCTATAGTACATTGACACACCGGGAAATCAGAAGAAGGCTCCAGCTGAATGACTGCAATTGGGTATAAATGGCAAGTCAGTGCTTAGAAATGTTTCAAAGCATGCCGCTGTCTGTGTATTTATAGTAGAAAGGTGGTTGATAATTCTTATTTAGGGAGGACTGATGTGTACATTTGACTATTCTAACTTTATACTTACTGGAGAAAAGATTAAAAATACAAATAAAGATTAAAGAGAATAGAGGCTGGTAGTTTCTTTGTAGTAGTCAAACAGACACAGTCATTCAGGTATAAATGGCACACTATATTTTTAAGATGTCCATATCCCTAACATGTTAAAAAAAAAAAAAATTTAGGAACAATTTACATGAAAAACACTTTTTGTTATCCAGTGTTCACAGTCAGTTTTTCTATTTGGTTTATAAACGTTGTGTATATATTGTGACAACTAATTGACAAAAGCTCATTTTATTGCTTTTTCTATTCAGTTATTCATCTAATACACTACAAACATGTCTAATAGGAGAGCAAAAAAGATATCAGTTTAAGGAAATGCATTTCTTCTTCAATTTTAGGAGAATTACAATTTTTCTGGATGTCTAAGACTGACATCTTTCAGGCTAATACTAGTGATGGAATGTATACCATTGGATGTAAGATGGCAGCAAAGTAGCCAAAAAGAAATGAAAAAAAAATATTAGTAAGCATCAGAATATTCATGTCTACTTTCTAAGTTGAATTTCTCTCATACTACCTTAAAATGTAATTTCTCCTGAAGGAGGGATCTAAAAGTCTGTGGTGATTTTATTCCTGAGCAACATAGCTAGTACCGTCTCAGCAGCAATCCTTTTGTAGGGGCGCTCTAGTCTCTCTCTATGTATACAATGAATGGAAACCTCAGGCAGCAATGACTTCAATGTATTGTATAAATCATTCTTTTTGTTTGTTATCCACACCTTCAAGAAAAAAAGATTGAAACTATTCACATCAGAAATCCCATATTTTATATTATAAACCCTCTAGCCTCCCCTGGGGACAAGCTGTAGCTAGTGAACCTGTTTGTCAAGTCTTCTACAGGCATGAGCTACAGTTACAATTTAGACACTCATGAGCATTGTCCTGACTGAATAAATCACAATTTAGGCTTATTACCTCTATCAACTAGAGGAAGCCTTTGAGAATCAACACATGTGCAAGAGCATTATCAGCACAAAGGTAAGTCCTTCCTGCTATCCCATGTAGCTGGTTCTCCTTTTTGCAATGAAAATATTTGATTCATATAAATTATTTGATCCAACAGTACCATTAGCATTTAACTAAAGAGCATCAGTAATCATGTTTTTTTTTTTTTTTTTTTCCTGCAAATTCTCTATTTAAATACACATATTAAATATGTTTATTAACATATTTCAGATGAAAAAATAGAGTGCAGGTTCTCAGTCTCCAATACTACACTACTAAAAAAAATTCATCTATTGGAGTAGGGTTAGTAACAGAATGACAAGTATGTAAACCTCTGTTTGTTGGTTGAAATTCCTCCTGAATTATCTCCATCTAAAACACACTGTCAGATTTGCTCAAACTAAATGTCAAATTAAGATAGGTTGCGACTTCCCTAAAAGTCACCTGTTACCAGCTCTATTCAGGACCTTCCCTGGTTACTAGTGAACAGAAATTCCATTTATTACAGAAATCAGAAATTCATATTTAAAAACCCATACTCTTGAAAGAGAATGCATATTTTCTAGAAATCTCTCTTCTCCTCTAAGAAAAATATGATGAAAAGCTATGTGAGAGCTATTAAAAGATTTTCCCACAGAACTGAAAGGAAGATGTACCTTTTTGTGCACCATTGCATTTCCAAAAGTTGTCATTACAGGAAAAAGTTCTTTTAACCATTCATATTTAATTTTCAACTGGTTTAAGCAATGGGTTTAGAAAAATGTTTAGAAAAATATTGTGAACTTACATATATATTTTATATTCTTTCATGATTGTTCATCAAGTAACAAGATACTAAAAATGATGTATCAGACTAATATAAGTGTTGGAATAAATGAGTTAGACTGTGATATATTGAATATATAATACATTTCAGATAAACATTCATACAAAAAGAAGATGTTCCTGTCAGAAGCAGCTTTTTGCTATTTAAAAAATATGTATGTTGACTCATTATACCATACTATACCATTAAATCACAATATGCACCGTTACTATTTTATCACATAATGTAAAAAATCATTAAATTACAGAATACTAAAAGAATACCCTATTTTAAACCATAACTTATTCATAGCTACCTAACCATGGTAGTTTCATTTTACAAAAAGCTATTTTAGTAAGATCTCTCATCCAACCTAAAATAAGTTCATTTCCAGAGAGAATTTGAGGGAGAAGCATTACTGAGAAGTGTCTGTCATTCCTATACAGAAATGATCTACAGTAAGTGATGAGTTTTGTATGGAAGCTTTCCGTATACCTTAGGGTATTGCCTTGCAGAGCTGTTATTGCATGTTTTGTTTTAGACATATCCTGAACTATATAAAAATACTTTCATAATATTTAGGTTTCTTGATATAGAGAGGACCTTTCAACTTCATTAAATCATGCGCTTCTATATTAACAATACTTATAAGCATTATGCTTTAGGCCTGATTGAAAATACTTTTAAGTCAATAGGAATTATTTCATTGACTTTAAGTGGGATTGGATCACACACCAGGCAAGATCAATGAACCTTAAATTCAACACAGTCATTGATTCTTATGTGGTTTTTTTTAGATCTTTAGATAATTTTCAGTTACTATATTTCAAATTATGTGCACTGAAAAGGCAAAGCCACAATATCTTTTTTATTCATTTTCCTGTGTTCTATGATTGCATCCAAACTTCTATTGGGCTTCCATTCTTCAAGGCTTCATTGTACTGGATATTTCTACTGATGCATAACTGACATTTTTATGAGCTTTTTTCATTTGTTTTGTTTTGTTTTTTTAGTCATAGGATTTTAGGAGGGAAGGGTTGTGAACAGTTTGAAAAAGATTTCTTTCCCTTTATAATTAATGCTCTATGATTTATGAGTAACTGAGGGGAAAGAATATCAATAAAGAAGACAGCATTTTATGGAAACTTCACACTGACTTTTGTGTTTTAGAAGGCTGATAATGGTATAGAAAGAGTGATGGATCCCACCTAATTGGTATCAGAAGTTTGCTGTGAATTGAAAAACATGCACGTGTTTACAAAATTAGCATCACTGTTAGTCTATCTATGATATATAGTTATTTATTAACTGAGTCAATGTAAAATTATCTTGTTGAGAAAGGAAACAAATGTAAAAATGTTTAATTACAGAAGAAAATGTTAAGTTACTTTGTAAACAAGGAATCATCTGGCACACAAGACAAGGAGGCCCAGCTGCAAGAAGGGGTTAAGCAGGCTGGCAGCGGGGATGCCAGGGACGGAAGGACTCCATGTAAGGGAGCCAAGTTCCCCTTGGTGAGGGGATCAGGCACAGCCTCTGCATTGCCTTGCAGCCACCCTGGGGTGGGAGGGCCCGGGGGGCACCTCTGGGCAGCAGAGCTGGGAGGGGGATGCCCCACACTCCCAGTATTGGTGCTGATGCAAGTGTACATAAGCTATTGGCTCATGATGCATCTTTGCAGTCTCCCTGCTGAATGGCTGTAGTGCTCTGTTCAATAAATTGTTCTTTGTTTTTTTGTTTGTTTGTTTGTTTGTTTGTTTGTTTGGGGTTTTTTTGTTTGGTTTTTTCCTTTTTTTTTTTTTTTTTTTTTTTTTAGAGGGGTTTTATATTTAAACACAAACATGTTTAATTCTCCTTAGGGTGTACAATAAATATTACCCAACAACATATGCAGAGACTCATTACATTTAAAAATGGTGAAATTGACAGCAAAGAAAAGAAGACAGAATGTTTTCTCCTGCTTCCCAGTTAGCTTTTCTGTCTTAGTTAATGCTTCAAATATTTTGTCTCATTCTTACTTTCTAAAGAAACCAAAATAGTCTCTTCAGAAAAAACAAAGAAATTAAAATTCCTTTCACTAGGATAAATGGATCACTTGGGGTAGTGATTATTTCAGAATGATATGAAATGTACATGCAATAACCATGGCTCACTGTAAAGGTTCAGAATTTAACGACACAAATGGTCAGATACATACCATATACTTGGGTTTTTCCTTGAGTATCAGATTTGCAGGGTGAAATACACTTAACGTGAATGCAGGTTAAGTTCATGGATACTTCAGTGTTTTTTCAAAATACATCAAATCCATTTAATGATATTTTAGAGTAAAGCATATAAATTCCTATAAAACCAGAGAAATTATAAAAAAAGCAAGTTGACTAAACAGTGAAAAGCAATTATTTCTGAGATTTAATGTGTGTATAGGATTTCAGGAGCACAACTCAGGATCAAAGCTCAAAGATGCAGTTACTGAGATGTTTAATATTCATTTCAACCACTATGGAAGCCTCTATGAAAGAGTTCTAGTCTCTATTCTTAGGATCACTCACACTATTCATTGTGAAGGTATTTTTCAGGAATTTTGTACTGACTATGTATATTCCTTAGCACATGACTTTAAACAACCAATCCAGGTAATACAGAACACAGGTTATTAAAAAAATAAAAATGCAAACTAACCAAAAAAACCCCATAGTCTGGTAAAGTAAAATTAAGACAGGATTGTAATTTGGTTCTTATTAATTTATAATGGTAAAGTTCTAACTTTAGCATATATTTGTGTAGTAGGATGTCTTTTTGACACATTCAAAAAGAAGAGTACAATGCATTTCAGGATTTTTACTAAAAATATTTTTTTAAAGTAAAACAAATTCTAATTTCAGCTATAGTGCAAGTGGTTCTGTCATAATTACAATACTCAAATTTATAGTTTTCTCTGGCTTTGTGTTTTATGATTAGATTTCTCAGTATCCACAGTAGGTATAACCTGTAAGTGAAACTCATTCATTAGGACAAAAATTCCTGATATAATTATTTTATCTGGATTCTTTGGTGTCTAATACAGTGGTCTTCTTCAGTAAGGCAGCACTTAATTCTCTGTCTTCTGTCTTGCCATCTATTTTAACAAGAAATTAATACTCTATTCTTTCTGCCAAAAACTGCTTCATGTTGGTCAACAGATTACAATATTCTATGAACAATGGAAATAATAAACACCAACATAAAAAAGGGACAGCCTAATGAAACAGGTACATTTCCTGAGAGAAAAACAACATTAATTTTAAAATTTGAATATGTTTCTCCATCTTCACCTCTTGATCCCTACTGGAAAGCATAATAAGGATTTAAATTAGTAAGAAAAATAATAAACAAAAAAAAATTAAGCTTTAACAACCTATCATTTTTCCCTCTAATAAGTAGAAATAGGGGTGGGGGCTGTATTTTGTTTTGTGTTGTTTTCTCCAGCCTTATTTGACAGAATCACTATTAATGTGTTTAAATAAAATTTTAAATGAAAGAGCAAAAAAAAGAAAAAAACCCTACATTAATACTTATACTATAGCATTATGGTGACATCTAGGAATGTACAAGGTGTTTGCAAAAATAGGTATGAACACACAGGCTTCTTAGCACTCAGCGGTTAAAGGCATAATACACATGTGCATTGCCTTTTAATTTCATATATTCATTGGTCCATTAGAGTAATGAGAGGAACAATAGATGCAGTAGTTAATAAATTATAACTGTAAAAATTGATATGTTTTTCTCATTTAGCTGTGCCTCCTGGGAAAAGTTTGTGCTGTAGGAGCCAGAGTCACCCTGACGCTCCTCAGGCCTGATGGCCCTGTGACTGGAACCCCTCACACTGGGGCCTGGGTCACCCTGTGACCAGGTGTCAATGTCACGGCCCCCTCGCCCTGGGGCACAGGGAGGATAACCGGAGAGAAAAAAAAAAAAGTAAACCCCCACAGGTTGAGAGGAGGACAGTTTAATAGAACACCACAAGAAGAGATGAAAGCAATAACAACAATAATACTGATAAAACCAATATATAAAATGAGTGATGCACAATGCACTGGCTCACCACCCGGCACCCCACGCTCAGCCCCTCTGGGCCCCCATCACCCCTCCAGCCCTGGCCTGTTCCCCCAGTTATATACTGGGCAAGACGTCATCATGGTGACTAATATCCCCTGGTCTGGTTGGGGTCACCTGTCCTGGCTGTGCCCCCTCCCAGCTCCTGGTGAAAATTAACCCTGTCCTAGCTGAACCCAGGACACCAGGCTACAGCAAGGCAAGTAGGAAGGCCTGCAGACCAAACTTTCCTGCTGGATGGCAAGGAGGAAACATCTGATATTAAGACAAATTAGAATCCAGAAATTAGCCACTCCTATGTTCAAGGCTACCGTTTGAGTCTCCTTGGGTACATTAAAAATTAATGGCCATCACTTGTCCTAACACTGTCCAAATACTAGAAAAGTTATAAGAGGTTCTAGATTCCCCTTGAGGGTTCTGACACTTCCAGGTTTGTCATAGTGCTCCATTTCTGTTAGGAAACTAAGCTTTTTGTTTGATTTAGACTCTCCTGCTTATTTGCCATTTAACTCAGAGTTTTTATCTAATGTCCTTTTTAGCTGAGTAATGATTATATTTTGTAGGAATAATGCTTTTAGTTCCTGTTACAATATTTAATATTTGTATAAAAATATTATAAAGACTTTATTCAAAATGGTCTACATAGAAAGATGTTTGAAATGTCATCAAATATTTTAAGTTAAGCATTTGAGTTCTATTTCTGATTTTATACTTCTTCTGCAAAAGAGAAACTTGAACTTACCTGGTTTTATAGTAGTTTAATTTCTGTTTCTATCATTGTACTACCAGTCAGCTTTTTTTTAAAAATCTTTACCAAAGCCATACTGAACAAATGCTAAATCAAATTTCTCTTACAGGGAAAAAAAAAAATGGAATATTTGCTTGCTAAGAGCACTGTTCAACAGTGAAAGCACTTTACTTAATATGTATGGACAACTGCATTTTCTAATGCAGTACCAGGCAAATATTGATCTCTCACCGAAAACAAAATTCAATCACATTTTCATTGACACAGAACACATATAAACTAAGATACTAGCACCGTAGAAAGTCTCTGACTTTATTATACTCCTTAAGAAAAAAAGAGATCTGTTAATGCGCAATAGATACAATGGAATGGATTTCCAGGTTCCATCAATAGAGGACTTGTGTCCTTTTAGGTGCTGCATATATATAATTTAATCAATAGTATCAACATCACTGATACCTCACCCTGCTGCCTTAATTCATTCTCTCCACCATTATGGACTTTTAAAATATGTGTGGACACTACTACAGTATCTCTACATCTTATCACACCTCAACCACATCTACCACATCTCAGAACCAACACACTTGTACTTTGGTTTCATATCACTCTGTGAAGGAACATTTTTTTTTCTAATTCAGCTATCTCAGTCCCTAAGTCAGAAAGTCATCCTGGTCTCATGGAGTATGCACACACCTCCCATTAGCTCCAGTGCTTGTATTTGAACTTAAATATAGCTTCCCAAGTCATACTGCTGACTTTTATCTGAGTATTATCTGCAGCATAACTGATTCAACAGCTATATGACAAGGTTCTTCAGGCCTAGGAGAGACTGCTGGAATTCCATACTACATTTTTCCAGGCAGCCGGAGTGTTACAAACCAAATCTGCAGCTAATACCAGAAAAAGCACAGGGAACTGCCCAGGAAATCCAAGAGCATCCTTCACAAATGCCAGCTTTCTCTCGTAAACACAATCCTCTCACTTCACATTGAAATGAAAAACAAATACCAAGCTGAATTTATTACAACAAACGAAGCCAAAAAAGTCCCCCAAGTAACATGCAAGCAACTGGTTAGGAGGTCTAAGAAGTGTGGAAATGGATACTTTACTTTTATTAGAGTATGATTGTTAACTGCCATACCAGCAAACCTGATCATTACAAAGATGTATTTGTTAGCATAGCTCATACCATTTCCCTGCAGAAAATTAGTTAACTATTAAAAATTCACTTTTTTTTTTTTTTTTTCCCACTCTTTACTCACAGTTATTTTCTAGCAAAGACGCACTTGACAAGGAAATGATTTTTCACACTCTTGTTTGACATACTTATGCTGGCAAAACCTTCAAGAACAATTCAAGCCAGAAAGGCACTTCAGAATATTCCCTGAGCAAAGCATAACTGAAAAGAAAATTAATATACCTTCTTTAGATAAATTCAACACAGGACAATAATTAAATATTTTTCAGTGGAACATCTAAAGGAGTGATTAAATGCTTTTATACTATGCAGGGGCCTTTAAAATAGGCAATTTATTTATTGTTTAGTAAAAGTCAATGCAAGTAGCTTATGGCCTTTAAAGAAAATCTTCACATGTACTGACAAACTGGAATTCCTTCACAGCTTAAGTCTATGATTCCAGTTCAGACAAAGTGCCAACTGACTTATAAGGGAAATAAGAAAATCACATCCTTATGTTCAGTATAAGAAGGAGCAATATTTTACAAGGCCTGTTAAAGGAGATCCTAGTTCCTTGTGCAATATTTCTGACATACGTTATTTCAATGTGATGTTTCCATTGACATGCTACCACTTCAGCCATCCATGAAAAACTGAAAAATTACTTTGTGCAGTTGAAATGACAAACACAGATCTACAGGATCAGCCTTCAGCAAGAGTCAATGATCATAAATTCCATGTTTCCATTATATCCTTGAAAAATTTATGATATTGTTTGGCTTACTTTTTAAATGAATGCTGAACACACATCGTCAGCAGAAGGATTCCAGAACTTTGTAAGCAATAACACTTTTTTTTTTAGATCCTGAAGATTTGTCCCAATGGTAAGGTTTGCAGCTTTACAGAAGCTGGTCGGACAGCAATTTATTACCGTATTTAGGCTCTCTATTGGATTTTTATTGTATTTTAGTTATTTATGATTTATTCTACACTATCTAAAAATGTATTTCTAGAAGATGCTGCTAGATGTGAGCCGTGTTGTGCAAAGAAATGTGAAAGTTTTAAAACATCTGTATCCTAAGATCTTTACACAATAAAGATAAAGCAGGAAGCTGGAAGGGAATACATGTGAAAATAGGATAGGATTTTCCTTTGACAGGAAAAGGGAAAACCAAACCCAAACAAAACCAAGAACACTCCTAGATTTCACTTCCCATCTCTCCCATAATAATATTAATAATTTATCTGAATCATAACACTTAGCTCCTTCATGCTTTGCCTACTAGGAACTGCAAGTATAAAAGTATACAGTCCTTTATATCTCCATCTTCACATTTTTTTCCCCTTCATCATCACACCTAATATCTGATTTCGTACCTAGTCATTAATTTTCATCTTTTCTTGTAATCAGGAAGGTCACCATTTTGGTTTGTTCTGCAGTCTGCTAAAGTGAGGGATTCTGACCCAGACTCTTATTTTTGCTTATTTACTTTCTGTTCACCTTTAAACTTTAATTTTTCCATTAGTTCTTCTTAAAGAATGTTTTATCCATTTTATACCTATGCTCTTATGGTTATATATATTTAATTTCTATTGTTCTGTAAATACATATATATATACACATAAACACATAAATATGTAAATATTTTTATAAAAGTGTTTATACATAAAATAGTATGTATTACATATTTAATAATTATATTTACTATTTAATCTTAAATTTTAAATATATTTTAATACATATTGATACACTCTTTCCTATAGGTATATATTTCTATATGTGCACATATTGTATATAAATCTATGTGTAGAAATAAATCTATATATAAAATTCTATGTACAGATTGTATATAAATGCTTATGTTTTTATATCTTAGCCCTTCCTAGTCCAAAGGAAGTGGGCAGCCAATCACAGGGCTGCCTGAGAACACATGGATATGATGATGTCAAGGAATGTCTGTCAGGTAATCACAGTATCATGTTCAATGAAATGGCAGCTCCCTACCATAAAATACTGGACAAAACAAAATCGTATCCCCTGAGTACGTAAGAGAAGGGCCTGATGTACTTCTGGGTAAACTTGTAAGCGTGGCAGATCCTGCCAGCCAATCACAACTGAGCTCAAGACTGGAAGAGAGGTGAGACATGTCAGGTAATTGACTCTAAGGCTACTGGAAGGGGGTAGGGTTTCAGCTGGAAGTTGGGGCAGGGGCACCTTACAGTTCATCCCTTGTATATCAGTGGTAACTGAACTACTTACAGTCTTGCAATACTTCCCAAACTTGCCAAGGAAGCTCAAACCAGTTCTTTCTATATTTCAGTACTCCAGATCATGCTTTTAATTTGTTCTTGATTCATAAAGTGATTTATTAACATTAGAAGGGCTTCTGTAATGATTTCCTTTGATTTAAAACATCTGGTCATGAATTTCTCTTTATGTGTTTGTGGTTTTAGATTTAAAGCAACAGTTCGCTGAATAGTAGTTTTAACAAGCCAAAGAAAAACTTTTAAAATAGTAATTTCATGGAACTGTTTTCTGTGACAGGTATTCAGATAGAATCCATTATTCAGGATGAAACTAATGAGATAAAAAAAACATTTCATGATGATATTAAAAAAGGTACAGCAATTTTGATCATTTAAGATGAGGGCACTTTTTTAATGTTATCAGTGCCAATCCCTTTCTATGAAAGTTATCTCCATTGCTCATGAGGGTTAAAGACCTGTCACTGAGTTGCACTGATCACAGAGGTGAAATAAACAGTAAAAAGGGTGAAGGGGAGAGAATAGTTAAGTTCACTGAGAAAAAGATAACTGTGTTGTGGGCAAAGGACAGGAATAAACTAGAAAAGCAGGGAGTCAATCAACTAACCAACCATACAGAAATAGAGCTGGGTAGCAGCTAGCTCAGAAATCATGATTCAGGACTCAAAGCATTTTGTAGAATGGATATCTATTTAATGTAACTTTTATTAGTTGTATTTCCTATTTATGAGTTCAATTACTTGGGAAGGGTGCAAGTATTTGATCTCCACTGTTTGTTAACTACATCCTGCTTAACTTGACATCTTACACTGTTTCATTTCTAATGAGCCATTCCCTTTTCCATAGCTTCTAAGTGAAAACGAAAATTGCATAGAAAAAGAGGTTTTGTTTCCTAATGAGGAAGTTATAACTGTATGTAATGCTAACCACTTTATAATGAAATTGTGGAATAAACCACATGTATTTTTCCTAGTGGGTTACAAAAGGACTACCTTTTCTATATATTCAAATATTTGAATTTTCAAGTTGTTAGAGTCTACAAAGAATTGTCAACCACGTGGATGGTGGTTTTTCTTCTATCCATGAGAAAACCGAAATCATAAGATCAAAAATGCTACACAGATGGTAATAACAGTAAAACAAACTATTTTCCACTGTGATCTGGTAGGGCCCTTTATAGACATTTTTTTTTAAAAAAACACACTTTTCTAAATATTTGACAAATTCAATTCCATCCCTCTCTCAAAAGCAATGAAAAAAATAAAATACATTGCTTAAACTTTGCTGGCGATTTGTATCAGCCAGGAAAACGTAGAAATATTGGTGTTCAGAAACAGGTAGTCAGAAAGTCATCAACCTGATAGCTGGTGAGTGTTAGTTTTGCTGAATGTTCTAAAATCCTGTTAAACTTATTTCTTCTGAAGAAATAATATTAAAAAAAAAAAAAAAAGTCAGTACCTATGCAGGAGAAAATAATGGTCCTCAACAACAACAATAAAGAAAAGATCAAACCAATGAAGTGCTGAAAAAAATTTACAAATAGGAAAAAGACATATTAAAGAGAAAGTCAATGCAAATAAAAATTTAACCAGAAACAGCATCAACTAGAAATCATTTTCAACCATGCTTGCACTGAAAAAATATTTTGTCAAGTTCTGTCCTTGAAAGGAGCTGTCTGATCAAGGCTAGAATTCAAAAATTACTAGGATTGGCACACTGATGCTTATTTCATTTCAGGAAATAGTACCAGAGGTATTTACTGGTTCATAATTACATTACTTTAAGATCTGGCCTAAATGCTGTTATATATTTTTTGGTTGACAGGCAGCTGAATATGAGCCATCAGTGTGCCCAGGTAGCCAAGAAGGCCAAGAGCATCGAGGTGCTGGACCATGTCCAGAGAAGGGCAACAAAGCTGGTGAAGGGTCTGGAGAACAAATCTTATGAGGATCAGCTGAGGGAACTTGTTTAGCCTGAAGAAAAAGAGGCTGAGGGGAGACCTTATTGATTTCTACAACTACCTGAAAGGAGGTTGTATCAAGGTGGGGGGTTGGTCTCTTCTCCCAGGTAACAAGTGATAGTGTGAGAAGAAGCATGACCTCAAGTTGCGCCAGGGGAGGTTTAGATTGGATATTAGGAAAAAATTCTTCACTGAAAGGATTGTCAAGCACTGGAACAGGCTGCCTACGGAATTGGTGGAGTCACCATCCCCAGAGGTATTTAAGACAGGTGATCATGGTGCTTAATGACATGGATTAGTGGTGGACTTGACACTGTTAGGTTAACAGTTGGACTTGATGATCTTAAAGGCCTTTTCCAGCCTAAATGATTCTACAATTCTATGATTCTATGTTTGTAGATGCTTTTCAGAACATTGATATTCTGCTTTAGTTCTTAATATAGCACAGCCACATATAAACACATCACTGTTCACTTGTGACATAGGGACATGCTAATCACATGAAACATATAAGCTACGTTTATACCAAAAAAGTTAAAACATTCCAGAAGACTTTTCTGGGCATAAGAAGTCAATCCTTGATGCTAATACACTGGTAGAACTGCTTGTTACCAATATGGTATGGGCCTCGTAGCAGTAGCCCAGAGGAAGTCCTGAACACTTATTCTGACTTAGCATAAACAAAAGATCATCACTCAGGAAAAATTCAACTTATTTTACACCACAGAGTTCTACTACCAAGCAAGCAAAAAAAGCCAGAAAATTGCTCTGAACTTGTCTAATCTACCAGTCTAGACTATTTTTCAAATATTTACCCATATAGTCAAACTGTTCCTGATAATTTAAATATGTTTATCCTACATGAAAAAAATCTATTAATCAATTAAATTTATTTTTTTCTATTTCTTCCTTTGTTAGAGATCAAACTGCCCTTGAGGTTGTATGTGACATCTCATTTGACTTGACGATAACCATCGATATAACTAGATTCATTCACATCAACTTTTCCAAAAAGCAATCCTCAGTTCATTAAAATATCCCATGATATAAACTAGAGAGATAAGGGTTAAAACTTTAGGAGCAATATCACAACCAACATATTTAAGCATCCTCATTTCCAGTATAGTAAGGGTTCCTGCAACTGCTACTGTAGTGAGTTTGTGTTTCCTTATATATAAATTGAGCATGCATACATGGATGAGAAACTGAATTTACTAGTCATTCTCCAACAAATAGTCATGATCTTTAGTAGAAAAGGCTTACTTAATTTAGAAGAAGCTTTTATATATGTATATGTATATTTTTATATATACATGGTATTACTCAAATCCACTGATGAAGTTATTTCTGTGAACTAGAATAATTACACAGTATTGATTTGAAGATGGTATTTTGAGATGTGATGTTTATAAAAAGATTCTAGGAGTTGTTTCTGTAAGACCTCTTGACAAGGATTTCTCTTGCTAACACCACATCTTTGGGCTCAACTGAGAAAGACAGTTGTCTAAATTTAAGCATTACTATTAGCACCACTAATGGCAGTGTCTGCCTTGAGACCTTGCAATATCAGGTATTCTGGGCACGAGACTGAAACTGTGTATAGGTTTTAGTCATACAAGCTCTTAAGAATGACCCCAAACTTATTTATGCTGACCAAAGAAATTGCAAGGTGATAAATTCTGTGTGAAGGAAATGGTATCATGTCAGTTCCTCAAGATCATAGAGAAGTTGAGGACTCCAGCAAAGTCATCACACATGAAAAGTACAAAAGGGTAACAGGAGAACTTAGGCATTTCCTTCTTTGCTGCTGCCTTTCTGTCCATCATCAATACAATTCCCATTCTCTTGAAGTGCTGGTCTCATGAACTATGCAGAAAACTACAAATATTTGATCATTTTATCCCCTCATTTTCTCAGTACACTTGTGTACAGCAGCAGCTGAAATACCATAGACTACTGACAATTTGGAGGAGTGGGAGGATAGCAATATGTTGGTGTAATATAACTAAGAAAAACTGGTTACCTCATTCTCTTGTGTTAAATACAAAAGGAAGCAACGAAAAACTGATATATGGCACATACTGCCCTTGCCATATGTTCACTTCTTACACGAGGATTGCCATTATCAGTGTCTTTGCTCTTGTACTTGCTTCTGTGATAACAACATAGACAGAATAAGGAGGTGTCAATATGGCTGTAGCAATCATTCTCTGGCTTTTTTTAGTTTATGAAAGAAAATTGAAGTATTGGAAGCATTTGATATTTTAATTATTCCCTGACTTGTAAATTCTGGGATTTTTTTGTTTGGCTGTTTTTTGTTTTATTTTGTTGCTTCTCCTTATGAATTTTTTAACACTATTTTGATAATTCTGTTTTTTTCTTATCTTAGAAATAATAGTTCATAATGATAATGATAATGAATTATACTATTTTACCATGTTGTTCCCTGTGTCTAAGGGAGTTCATTATAAACTCATCAAAGAAGTCATTGAAGGGTACCGTAAAGAAGCAGGGCAGGTGTCTTTAAAAAAGTCCTCTGATATTTCTTGCAATGATTCTAAATTTGAAAAGGGAGGATGAAACAGAAAGCACAGACCTCATAAAAACAATAATTATTTTTTGTGTGACTTGACACTACTTATATTATAGATTAAAAACTTATGTCCATATAACTCACTTGTTTTAATGGGCTGCTAATGAGTGTCACTTCTGAATGTGATGCATAACCGACATTTGGTTTTGCTGTTACCTGTTTTAAATCAAAAAAGCAAACACACTGCATTTGAAAAAGCAAGTAACATACTAAATTTGGAAAGGACAAGTTCTCTTCTAGTGAAATGATTCCTGTGTAGTGCTTATGATTAGATGGACCAATAAATAAGGAACATGGAAATATAAAAAGTAACACATTAAAATTACTGAAATTATCACACTCCCATATCTCTCCATGGATTGTGAATTCTAACACCAGAACACAAATTTTCCAGCTGATTATCTCTTTAGGCTCATAAAATGAAGTTTGATCCTTTTTACTCCATTTTGCCTTGGATTGGTTTCATGGGAATGTGTGGAAGAATGAAACCTAGAGGAATTTATTTGCAGGGAGTCATTCAGAAGTTTTGTCCATTATGGAGAGAATGATTAAATACATTTTTTTCTCTTAATTTTTGTCCTTTTATGATATTTAATAATATAATGTCCTGGTTTGGGCTTAATATTCCTTTCAGGGTTAATATTCCTTTTCAGGGACTAGATGAGTGCTGTGTTCCGGATTTAGATTTGGGTTTGGTATGAGAAGAATGCTAATAACACACTGATGTTTTCAGCTGCTACCGAGACTTCAAGGACTCTCCAACTCCTCATGTCCTGCCCGAGCGCAAGGGCACAGGGAGCAGGGAGGGAGCACGGACAGAGCACCTGACCCTAATTGGCTAATGAAATATTCCATATCATGGAACGTCATGCTCACTATATAAAGGAGGGGTAGTTGGGAAGGGGGACTCTCTCTCGCTTCCGGGATTGCGATTACGGGATCTTGGTATCTCAGGGTCGCTGGCCGGGAATGGGCTGGATATTGGTCAGCGGGTGGTGAGCAATTACGTTGTGCATTGCTTGTTTATATATTTCCTTTTTTTTCCTATTATCATCATTGTTCTTGTTTTATTGCCATTATTAAACTGTTCCTATCTCAGCCTGCGAGTCTCCCTTCACCCCTTTAATCCCTTCCCCCATTCCCAGGTGGGGAGGGGGAAGGGAGGGTGACCAGCTGCAGTGGTTGGTTGCCGATCAGTCTCAAACCACGACATCTAGTCCCTGAAAAAGAATATTATCTCTATTTCAGCCCAAACCACGACATATAGTAATAAATATATAGTCCAATACATTCTATTATATAGTAATAAAAATTTTTGACATGTGTATTCTTGAAAATGTGATTTAGAAATACCTATATATTTTTTTTCTTATTTAATTCCATGTAAATTAGAAATGCAAAGGATTATGCTAAACTAGAAGGTTTACAGTTAATATAAATATTTAATGGAATTCTCAATCAAAGCCTGTTTTTTTAAATAGCTGATGCATACTGCAGATAGCATTTCACATAGCTGTTTATGTGACCAGCCTTTCCCCCAGCGTTTCTGTAAATGCATACCTAAAAGAATCTATTTTCATATCTTGAACAGATGTTCCCTGTGTATATGTGTGCAAACCAATTGTCCCAGTGAACGATTAGAGATGTACACATAATGGCATTCACTGACACATAGCAGTAGATATGTTGAGATATTTCTGAGTTAAATACCGCTGAGCTGCATATTGCAGTTACTCTGCAATAACCGAAAGAAGTGTATTATAGTCATGTCATTAGTGAGAGAATTTGCCTAAGTACTTGCAAGGTCATAACTATTTAAAAAATATACAACAAACAAATACATTTGGAAAGAGACTGATCAGAGCAACACAGAGGAAAAGCTGGCTACATAAAATAGTGATGGCCTTTGATAGCAAACCTTCTGAACATACTTTAATTAGGTGCTGAGACTAAAATCTGTAACCTTAGAAGGGTTTGAGTGTTGCATACTCACAGCTGCTCAGAGAACTGCACAGATGGACATACAGACTGTTGTCCAGCTAGGCCGTGGGAATAGCTGCAAATTAAGCATTTGGTTACTGTTTCCAAATATGGAATATGCCTGTCAACTTTCAAAATAAATAGGTCTTTATGTCCAGATCCCCTCAGTGCTTATGAACAGGGACAGGCAAAGGGCAAGCTGGGATGTCCGCCCCTGGGTGGGGGCCAGGATGGGGCCCAGGGAGGAGCTCTGGGGCCAAAGCTCAGGATGGCTGGGTAGGGCCATGGCAGGCCTGTGGTTGCAACCTGGCTCAGCAGGGCCCACGGCCAGGCAGGGCAGGGTGGTTCCTGGGGCTGGAGACCAGACACATTGCTGGCATGAGGTCTTGGGCGCAGTGATGGGGCTGGAGGGGCACATGTGGGGCTTGTCAGGGCTGTTGAGGCCTGTTAGTGCTCGCAGGTGTCTGAAAGTGGCCTTTCAATGCAGCAGTCTATTTCTTTCATTAGTTGGAGGAAAGTGGAAAAAACCTCTCAATAGGCCACTCATCAGAACAAAACAACCCTCCCTGACAGGTTTGCCCTTCATTCTCAGCCTAATTGTGTTTTTCATCTTCAAGATCACTGTCATTTTCAAGTGCTTACAAATAAAATAAAAAATTCAGTTAATTTCTGTTAATCACACTACATCTCAATAGTTTATAAAATTATCTTTCTCTTTTTCTTTATAATACTACTCAGAATACTGTTTTTCTATTTGTCATTTCCTACTGATCTAGCAATATATTGTTTACATCAATTGCTACAAGCTTTACTATTGTCATTATTATCATTAAATATTTCAACCATGGTGAAGAACAAAAACCTCATATTAGATCAGGAATCATTTGTAGTGGATGCTGTGAAAATATAGAAGAGGATTTATGGAGTTTCCTCTAAAGTTTCCTCTGATCATTGTCTAGACCCTTTATCCAGTCAAAAATAATATTTCTGTTTGAAAGTGAAAGTAGCTTTGATGGCAAGAATATCCTACCTGAAAAACCTTGGAAGAGATTCTCTAATAATGAGTATGTTTTCTTCTAAGTGATAACATGCACAGTTTTCATATACTCAACTGTAACAACTATAACTCTTCAGAACACTTTACCAGCATAAAATTCCTCTTAAAATGATAATATAGCTGAAGAAGAAAAAACTTGTCTTGCATGGATAATAGCTTCTTCGGTCTCCCTAGAAGATATTTGAAATATTTTCTTTGTTTCTTCATCTTCCTAACTCAAAATTAGGTACACAAAATTATTTTTAAACAATACTGAGTGTTAAGATCAACTTACAACTGGAGATAAGTTCTGCAGTCTGACATGGGGAATGCACAGTGTCTTGTGGATGTCTTAAGTGATCACTGGATGATGCATAGAAGAGGGATTCCTTTGAAGATTAAGATTTGGCAGGAGAAAGCACTGTGGTAGGTACCTTTAGAATCACTCTACTTCCTATCTACTGACACAGTCCACAAAAGCTCTTGTGGATTAAAATAATCAGATTTCCCTTGTCAGTGCTGGAGAATGGATCAGTTCCTGAACACAAGTTGTTCTGGAATTAATTTAAAACAGCCATTATAGTCTTCTCCTCAAGGTACACACAAGTTCCCATTTAAATACACAGCACAAAAGATGAAGTCTAATGTTCCACAGATTTAAATTAATTAAAGAGAGAAGAAGAAAATTCATTCCAATTTTAAATATTCAGGAACTCCGTTCTTTTTGTAGTAACAGGAGAAAGACAGGCTTCCCGATAGTATAAACCACAGGAGGAGACTGACTTGTGTATCTTGACATGCTAGCTGTTTAACTGAGGTATCTATGCTAGGAGTCCAAAACTTGGTAATATGAATGTCTGCCCCATACCATCTTGCTATAGACCATGAGATAAATGGTTGAAGAAGTATAGTAAAATTCTCCATGTGACTGAGGATATGTATCAGTAATTCTCAGCTTCAGCCTACTATTCTCAAGCCAGTGATGGCATTATAGAATTAAAAATATTGTAGTATTACAAACAATAGTCCCAGAACAATGTATAATTTTTATTTACATTTCTTGCAGCCTTCTGGCATCTTATTATCCCCCTGGACACAAGGTCAGTAACCTTAATGAAATACCAGAAGATTTGTTTTATATACAATTCTAGCATTTCTATTTTAAGAAAAAAATGCTGTAAACTTCTTACTGCAGACTAGATTATTTGCTGTTTGTAATGAATTCCGCTTGGGAGAGCAGCTGGTGCATCAGTGAACCCAGTGCCCTTGACTTTATGTATAACCTATTATTTTGGGATGCTGTTCTGACATACAAAAAAAGATCAGACACTTTTTGGAATTACTGCCAGGATTAATAATCACTAGCTGAATCTCAACAGTTATCCAGATATTTCACATGTATTGCTCAAAATATTTTTCTCACCTACTGTAACCATGCACATGAAATCACAAATAATCATATTTGCTAAATCAGTACCAACTTTGGTTATATGTGACTTGCCTGCAGGAGCAGACCCAGTTCCAGATACTTTGCCACTGCTTCTGGAAAGCCAGCATGAGTAATGTGGGATCTGGGGGGAAAGGCATCTGCTGTAGGAAGAAGCTGGGGAGAACATCTTGGGTGCAGTAATCCTGACTCCGTCAGCCACCCACCAGGTCTCCAATCCAGATATGGTCTCTTCCCCTATTCTCTGATGTGCTATGCCTAGTGCTTGATCCTCACATTTTCAAAGTGTTCAGAATGAATTGGATTTAATTACAGCAGTGACTACAAACTGACCAAGATAAGTATGGGAGTAGTAAAAGATTCAGGCCCTAAATAAGTTGAAAGATAACAGACAGAAAAATGACAAGTGAAAACATGAGAGCATGAAAATATTTTACTATTAGTCATGCCACAGTCCACTGGAGCTACTGTGCATATTGCATAGAGAGATATAATTTATGCTGTTCTTCATTTCTTTGTTTAGCAGTTTGGTTTAGAGGCTGCATTCAAGAGCTGGATCCCAATGATCTATGCAAACACACCATGAAATGTAATCGCTACCCTTAAAGTGTCTGATGTAGTAGAAGTACTTCCATTGAGCTGCTTGTGAGCTATTACAGTTTTGTAGCTGAACATTTCGAAGAAGTTATTATCTAATTTCATGGAAAAAGGATCTTTTATGTCTCAAATGAACTCTTAATTCATTATGAATGATTTACCAAGCTCTGTTCCTGATTACCAGTGTGCTGGAAGTCACAGTAAGCAAACTGGTGAAGCAGTTTCATTCTTTTAATGAAGTCTTTCAATAATCACCTTTGCAATTATATATCCTCCCCTTCCCCCCCCCCCCCCCCCCCCCCCCCCCCCCCCCCAGTACTCCATTCTTTCATTATTTTCTGGATTAAGATCAGATGATCAGATTCTTTGTCAAACTGTGTTTTCCATGGTCTCATCTATAATACTCTGAATTGGCAGGCTACTTTGACACTAAATGAAGTCTTTGATACTATTACTCTTCTAAAAACATTGCCATACCCTTCTCTAACAATTTTCAATAGACATTTTATAGTACATTGTCCTTCATTAGCTTGTTGCACAATGAAGTGAAACCCCACAGATTTTAAACCATATAAAGAAATTTTAATTATATTTTCCATTTTATGAACTTTTTCATGAGAATTTTGTTTTGTAAGGGAAACACACATCTTGGGTTCATGGAAGTCTATTAAATAGGTAGCTCCTGAGTTTTGAAGGGCCCTGGAGAAGAAAAGTGTCCTTTTATAAAACTTGCATCCACCTTTTGGAAAATGAAAATCAACAATGGATTTTTTGAATAATTAATTATTTCTGGGAAAGGCTAAGAAGCTGATTTGTTGTTCAGAATGACTGACCTGCTGCACTTATTCAGACTGAGCATGGAAAAAGTATAATTGGGTTGCCTAACAATAGTATTTATCATCAATATACACTTAGAGTCTTCATTACTTAAGCTATGAATAGAAGTGACATTGTAGCACTCTATTACCATACTACCATTCTGCAGAACATTTTGAAGTTTAACTGCAAAATAACAAAACAATTCAGTGTATAGAAAATCCATTAAGGCTGTACAGTACTTGAATGAAGATGTGTTTACAAAGGCACTGTTCAGTACATGGAAATACTTTCCTTTATTCACAATTCAGAATCCACAGTCAGTGCATTTCTGCACTGCCTCTTAGCCCCTAACCTTACAAGCATCAAAAGAGATTTTCCTCTTATGTCCTTGACTCTGCAGTCTGCTTATAACTGTGCCTTCAAAGTGCACCAGTGAATTTCACTGTTTAAAAGAATACGGAACTGCTGATTTTAGCATTTAGCCTTGTTCATAAGATACACAGTCTATAACCTACCCTGCAATTTAAATGCAAATAATATTTAAACAAGGCTAATCTGGAGGGCTTTTGTGTATAGAGTGATATATGGGAAGGAGCTGTTTAAGGTGCAGTAGTTTACCACTATGATTTCCTTTTTACATCAATCACCTCTCCGCATGGTTCAACAATTAAAATGGTTCATGGCTACAGGGACTATGACAAACTAACTTCGTCATTTAAATACCCATGATAGTACCTTTGAGCATAAGAAGCTGATAGAAAATGATAAAATGTTAATTATAAGTTGTAAGCAGAATGATATACCTCTATTCATCAGTGACCTGCTGATTATAAATAGAGCTTGCTTATACAACCAACATACATACAGCAAAATATTCTTGTGGTGAAGATTGTTCTTATTGAATTCTTTTCATCATAAAACAGATATGGCCATATATTCTCGTTGCTGGGAGAAACTAATTTTTACTTTCCTTTCTCATCTTAGTACAAAGATATAGTAGAATAACTGTCCCTCCACCCAGAGAAGATATCAAAAAGTTAATCATGAAAGTGGGATTTTTCATCCTTTCACAAAACAGTATTACAATGGATATGTCATGATCAGCCATTTCTTTGAAATGCACTTCATGCTTTTGTCCAGTTCAAAAGTGACTGCTGACGCTTATTTTTTCATCTTCCTAGGTGGTTTCTTAGCTTTGCAGTGTCAATTTAAATTGATGCTGACACAACCCAAAGAGAGTATTTTTTTTTCCCTGTCCTGCAATCAGGATAGTGATTCTGAATTGTGTTTAAAATGATTCTCCACTTTCCATTTCCTTGGCTGTAAACCAGTTCTCACTATTTTAGAGTACACTGTGACCATGTTCTAAAAAATCTCATGAGTCATTTGGATCATCTATTTTATCTGAACTGTTGAAATGAACTGTGATATTATAACGGGAATTAGAGATATAAAAAAATATTTTTATCAGAATTTAGACTTAGAATGGGAATTTTTTTTTAAAGTAAAAAAGTAGACCTTATTGTAAACACATTTATACCTGTTTTCTATAAATTTAACTTAAGTTGCTACAGGAATATTTTTCTGGGGCATATTTCCATGTGCTGTTACATAAATTGATATTTAATCTATATAACAAAGTGACGTTTTTTTTTCTCACAAACAACACCTATGAACTAATAGTCTATAAGTTTGCCTTATTATTTCCTCTGCTCTTTTTAAACTTTTTTCTCTACTCTTTCTTTTTTAAATGAAACCGCCCTTTGCCTCACAATACTACTTTGCTAACAAAGGCACCTTTATGCCTATGATCACTTTTATTTTCCAATTTTTCATTTTTCTTTCTATAACTGCTTTCCCACAATCTAATCAATACCTGGAATACAAGCATTAGCACTTCCGTGCTGCCAATTCCAAGAGCTGTGAGCTAACTGTGAAATTTAGTTTTTTATGATCAAAATGATAAACCAATATACAGCAGCTGGAGTTTTCAGGCATATACCTTTACATTTGAAACCAATACAATAGCAGTGGGAGTTTGGAGAAGAATAGTAAAAGGAATAAGCAAGAAAAGTCAGTCTGTAACAAAGCACTATTTCGGGACAATATAAAAAGGAAATGAGAGCTCAGAACAAAAAGGAGAGCAAGCATTTTCTTGCTTTATTCTCAAAAACTTCTTTGTTCAAATGAAGAAAAAAAGTCAAAAACCAGCAAATCTGAATATGAAAGGTAGTCTGTTGGTCACAGAGATATTTTTTTAAATCATCAATCCTTTCTGAAGTTCATTACTTTTCTTCTAGAGTACAATTCATATTGAAGCTATCTTTTTAATGTTGCCAAGATTTTTCACCTTAAGCATTTTGAGATGACTGTTACAAGGCCTCTAAGGTTTTTTTTTTTTTTTTTTTTTTTTTGTTGGATTATTTGGGAAATGAAGCCAGATTGATATGTTGGATTCTTGTTCCTTCATTACTTCCTCTTACATATTGGCCTGATACTGTAATAAACCCGGCAACAGTAACTTGTTCGAATTATCTGTGGAACCCGTTGACATCTCAGCAAATCTCAAACATATTGTCCTAAAATATATAGAGAAAAATATCTTCCACAAGTCATCATTCCTAGTTTTAGCAGCAACTGAGCAAACAGATGAGTTTACTTACGTGAACGCAAATGTAGAAGATATGCATAAAAATGCCAAGTTTTGCAAACTAGAGATATTTGATCACAGAAAAATGTTGGAATACATCCAGTGTCATGTAAATTCTTCAGTGTCTGGATAATATAGATGGATAGCAAGGGACTTGTCTAACACATGGAATTTGTTGTTATTTAGGCTGTTAAAACAAACATATTCTTGGACAAAGGCTACTCACAAAAAGTCCATAGCACTGACTCACTGGTCTTCCTGAGATAGAAAGGAAAACAAACAAGGTGAGTAATCTGTTTCTCTTTGGAGGTTAATAGTAATTTATTTATGAACTAACAACACTACTAAGATTTTGAGAACTGTGGTGGTCTGGACCTGGGCAGAGAATTTAAGATCCTCTCTGCTGCACAAAATGAATATTGTTTGCAAAACACGTGCTCTCTGGACAAAGATTACTGTTGCTTTAGACTTGGAATTCTGAATCTGGCCCTGTGTTATTAGTCATTATTCTTGGAACATTTAGTTAGGGGAAGATTATTCTGAGTATATTAGGTAAACCTCCTTGTCTTTTATTGATACAGAATTAGATCTGTTGTTGTTACATGTAAGTTAAAAATGAAGAAATTGATAATTTAAAACACAACAGACATCCATTTATTTATTTATTTATTTAAAAGAATCTCTGAAATCAAAGAGGATCATATTCATCCTGTTTGGATAAGATTACCTTGCAGAACAGCAGCTTTTTCTTCTTTTCTTTGTTTGTTTGCGTTTTTTTTTGATACTCAGACAATAAAAGATATGCTTATGTTCCTGTCTGACTGCACTTCTGCAAAGGAGTATTAATTATGTCATTTAGCAGTGGATGTCCCTACCAGTAAAATAATTAAATTACTTATCTTTGAGTGTTACTGTATCAGGCATAACAAAGACAGACTAACTCTAAGTGTTAAATCAGTGCAACAGCCACTTCAGACTGTATCTTCAGAAATGTTTATTACTTTCACAGTTAGCATATCAATGAAACCAAGTTAATTTTAGATATGCTCTAACAACTACCTTCTGGGACATTAATTTTCAATCAAGTAACTTTGCTGGTGTCACTTAAATAGTCATAGCATCATAGAACAGAATCATAGAATCATTTAGGTTGGAAAAGACTCTTAAAATAATTGAGTCTAACAATCTAACACCACTAAACAATGTCCATACGCACCAAGTCTACATGTCTTTTAAATAACTCCAGGGATGGTGACTCAACCACTTCCCTGGGAAGCCTGTTCCAATTCTTGACAACTCTTTCTGCCTTCTACTCCAGACAGAGCTGAAACATCTTGGATATCAAGCAAAAGCATAACAAGCCTCCTGTAATCTACAATGTTAGTTTCTGAAAATATTGTAAGATCTACTTTTCAAAAGGCAAGACAGAAAAATCCAGGTAATTATTTTCTGCAAGTTTTATCTTTAGAGTTTCAGCTTCCAGTTTTAGTCTGTTACATAAAATATATTTTTGGTCATCATCTTGTGACATCTGTTATGTTCAGAATCTGAAAACAGCTACTTCACAAATATTCATTCCCTTTTGTTCTTGGCAATCTGAAGATAAGTGTCTGAACATGTTTTGGATTTTGTTCAGACTGAACAATGAAATTTAGTGTCTCAAGTTTTCTAGTGGGGCCACCTTGATAATGAAAGGAAATGAAGAATTGGGAAAAAGTATCTCAGAAATGAGACACATCTGAGGTCTTAGTGTGATAATAAATCCAGTCTTCTGAGTAACCACGAACTCCATTACATATGTAAAGGATATGTGTCAAGAGTAAGTGGGAAGCCAAAGGAAAGCTCTTATCTGTCCTGAGCTCTCTTAAGTTAGCAACATTACAGGATGCTTTGAATTAATACAATCTTCAGGTGTATACAGTTACATTTGAAACCAATGGCTAAATACAATATTAAATACATTTTATCTACTTCACAGAACTACATAGAGCTACCTAATGGTTGAGGTTGGAAGCAACCTCTGGAGATCATCTGGTTCAACTCCTACCCCCAAACCCCCGCCCCATGATCAAGAAGACCCACCTAGAACCAGTTGCTCAGGACAGTGTCCAAATAGTTCTTGAATACCTCCAAAGATGGAGACTCCACAACCTCCCTGAGCAACCTGTGTAAGTGCTCTGTCACCCTCAGAGTAAGAAAGTGTTTCCTGATGTTTAGAGGGAACCTCCTGTGTTTCAATTTGTGACCATTTACTCTTTTTCTGTCACTGGGCACCACTGAAAATATCCCTGCTCCATTCTCTTTGCACTCTCCCTTCAGGTATTGACATAGAGTAATAAGATCCCCCTGAGCCTTCTCCAGGCTAAACAATCCCAGCTCTCTCAGCCTGTCCTCATGGGATACATACTCCAAACCCTTCATCTTGTAGCCCTTCATTGGACTCTCTCCAGTATATCAATGTCTCTGTTGTGCTGGGGAGCCCAGGAATGGATAGAGTCCTTCAGGTGTGACCTCACCAGTGCTGAATCCCCTTCCTCAGCCTGCTGGCAACTCTCCCCCTAATGCAGCTTAGGATATCATCAATGTTCTTTGCTGCAAGGGCATATTGCTGGCTCACAGTCAACCTGGTGTCCACCAGGACTCCCAGGGCTTTTCTGCCAAACTGCTTTCCAGCTGGATGGTCCCCAGCATGTCCTGGTGCCTGGGGTTGTTCCTCCCCTGGTGCGGGGCTTTGCATTGCTCCCTGTTGAACTTCATGAGGTTCCTGTCAGCCCATTTCTCCAGCCTGTTCAGGTCCCTCAGGATGGCAGCACAACCTTCCAACATATCAGACAGTCTTCCCAGTTTTTTGTCATCTGCAGGCTTGATGCAGGTGCAACATCTGCTCCATCATCCAGATCATTAATGAAGATGTTAAACAAGATCAGATGCAGTATTGATCCCCAGAGTACAGCACTAGTTATATTGGCTTCTGACTAGATTTTGTGCCACTGATTACCTGTTGTAGTTTAAGCCCAGAGGGCAACTGAGCACCATGTGGCTGCTCACTTACTCCTTCCTCCTAGTGGGATGAGAAGGAGAAAATATAACAAAAGGCTTCTGGGTTGAGACAAGGACAGGGAGGGATGACTCACCCATTATGGTCATGGGCAAAAGACAGACTCAACTTGGGAAGAAATAACATCAATTTAATTTGAACACCACCACCACCATTAATTTACGAATCAAATCAGAGTAAGACAGAAATACAACCACATCTTAAAAACACCTTCCTCCCACCCCTCCCTCCTTCCCATGCTTAACTTCACTCCCAATTTCTCTCTTTTCTCCCCTCCCAGTGACGCAGGGTGCACGGGATGAGGATTGTGGTCAGTTCATCACCCGTTGTCTCTGCTGCTCCTTCCTCTACAGGGAGAGGACTCTTCAAACTCTTCCCCTGCTCTAGCATGGGGTCCCTCCCATGGAAGACAGTCCTTCACAAACTTTGTACAACATGAGTG
This sequence comes from Tyto alba, assembly GCF_018691265.1. Classification (NCBI taxonomy): domain Eukaryota; kingdom Metazoa; phylum Chordata; class Aves; order Strigiformes; family Tytonidae; genus Tyto; species Tyto alba. The sequence continues at coordinate 918,613 of NW_024881272.1, forward strand.
CTTGCCACAGGCTGCAGCTCTTCCAAAACTGCTCCAGCATGAGTCCCTCTCATGGGTTGCAGTCCTCCCAGCAAGAGACTGCTCCAGCACAGGCTGCTCTCAGAGTCCTGGCCTTGTTCAGGCACAGTCCCCTGCTCTGGTGTGGGTTCCTCCATGGGTTGCCATCTGCTCCACCAGTGACTTCCATGGGCTGCAGGGCACAGCCAGCCCTCTTACTACGGGCTGCAGGAGGGTCTCTGCTCCAGCACACCTCCTACCCTCCTCCTTTCTTCACCTAATCTCAGTTTTCAGAGGTATTTCCCTATTCCACTCATAACTCCTCCTCCATGCAGGTTCCTTTTCTTAAATATGTTATCACAGAGATGCAGACACCATTGCCAATTGTCTCAGCCTTGGCCAGAGGTGGGTCTGACTTGAAGCTGGGAAAGGTTCTAGAATCTTCTCACAGGATCCCCCCTATAGGTCTTCCCCCCCACACTACTAAAACCCCACCACACACAAGCCCAATACATCACCAGAGAAGTTGGTTGGCTTTCAGTGCAAATTTCTTCATACATACAAGCTTTATTGGAGGGCAGGGAAGAGATTTAAGAAAAATTTGACTTTGTAAGAGGAATGACATCAAAGGGAACAGTACTTGCCTATGTAAGCACACATGTCATGAGACATCTGAAAGGTCTTGGAAGAAGAATATTTTCCCTTGAGTAACCTTTTATGATAGTCACAAGATATTATTCCCAATGTTACATTAAGTTAATGATAAAGTATACAAATTCAGAAAAACTTCTAAAACATTAAACAAAATCAATAGGCATATCAATTATTTACAGTCTAATGGGGAAAAATTCTCTTTAAACTGAGAAGGATCTGTGGCATAAATAAAAAAATCAGTATGCTGTAGCCATAAGGGAGTCACTGTGTGCAGTATGCTCAATATTTATGAGCTCTCCAGAACGAATTAATTCTACAAATAGTGAATAAATTCTACTGATAGTGGCCATGATCTATGAGTGATCTTGCGTTTTGTTCTTGTAATCACAATGTTTGAACATGAAAGGATGTGACATAATACTTATAAAATTTGACAAAAGCAGTAACCAAGGGGAAAAAAAAATACAAAATGCTTTCTTCCTAAACTACCCTTTGTGCCCCACTATTGCTTGTAAACCAGCTTGATGATTTCTTCAAAATGAATGCATTTTCATATGACAAAGATTTTTCACTTGGGACAAAAGCCTTTTGATCTAAGGCACCTGCAGATATAGTTATTCCATACTTTCATGTTTCTTCAAAACTGACAAAATAACTTGGGATTTTGCCACTACTGGCTTCCTTCACAATTATGCTTCCCAAGCCAGTGATGTTCTTATGAACCTTTGCTTTGGCATACTTCATACCTTTTTGACATTAATCCAGCAAGCTAAAGGTGAAAACTGGTAAAAGGGCCTTTGGATTAGCAGAATATCAGAAAGGTGGCATTGTTGAAGCATAAAATTGTACTCCAGTGTTACGAGTGCTGACCTGGTAGTGATGGGTCAGAAAGACCTAGCCTCACCTTACTCCCAGAATGCCATAATTATGTTTCTGACCTGATGGAAGCTTCTGCCATGACATCAGGTCACCAGAATGAATGAGTTGCAAAGAAACTTTAAGTAAGCCGAATGTGATGTGATGTTTTTAAAAGCCTAATGTGACAATAGAACATCACAGAACTGATTCATAATCCAAGCTTTCCTGAACTAGGGAGCCCCCAAACACATGCAAAATGGGAAATTAGATCTTTTTAAGAGCAGCATTTTTTTTTTTTTTTTTTTTTTAAATTTCATCCACACCATCTTCCAGAGGGCATGCATCTGTGGTTGAGAAGGGTGAAAAAAGACTGTTTTTTTATCCTTTTCTCCCAGGAATTTTCAATAACACTGAGAACTTATCAACAATTTACTGAGCAGTAAACAGAGTAAATCTTTCACACATTCATCTAGATTTTAGGTGTATTAGACATTCAAAAGAAAAACAATAAACAAATACACAAATCAACAATTTAAATTTTAATTCCTTAACGTTTGCAAAATAAGATTTTAAAAGGTAGAGTTCTATTAAGAAAACATTTGACTAGCTCCATTCCTGCTTCTTTCATTGTCTTCCACCTTCCCCATGTTGTTTCCCCATTTATTTTAAACTACACAATTCTCCATTAATAAAATCTCACAAGACTTTCAATGAAAGACTAAGTGTAAAAATGGGAAGCATCTTTTGCAAGCCAAATGTAATTGTTATGTGATTGAAGTCTAATCACCATAAGCATAAATCCCAGCAAGTATTAGAGGAACAATGACAGGCAGGGAAACCCTAAGAACTTAATCAGTGCAAATGGATAACTGCCTTTCTCCACTCCTCTGGGCCTACCTGGGGAGAAGAACTGATCCCTTGTCACTGCGGGGAAACACACCAAGATGAGCCGATCAAAGAAACACAGACACAAAAGAGTTATTGTCAAGAGTGCTCAATATAGGATGCAGGTAAAGAACATTTGATTGTACAAAATTTACTATGGCATATGAGTTTTGTGGGAATGTAGAATACATTTCAGGCTATCCAGAAGGACAGAATGCAAGGGAATGGAAAGATCAAGATGAATTGGAGCATGAGTGGGTGAGGGACAGCAAACATGGGAAAATAGTGAGAAATTTCTGTTTCTACTTTCTATGTGGATGCTCTCAATTCTGAATGAGTATGGGCAAGTGCTAGTTACCATCAAGCTGAAACAACTAGAGAGTAGGACAGGAGGTCTGAGGGCAATCCGTGTGTGACAACAAACACTGGAAGCTCATGTGTTCACATACTAGGAACTGTGGAACTTATGGGGTCAGCTGAGAGTCTGAAGCCATCTGGAGTGGTACAAGTTGTGTACACATACAGGTATATCCCACATGTTGAACTTCAGTGCTGACAGTTAGAGGTGAGGAACAGGATCAGGCCAACCATGCTGTTAGTGAGTGGGGTGTGTGTTTACATCAGTGCCAATTAAAGCAGAGCTTTCTGTTGGTGTTGATCAGTGTGACTGGCTGTTCATGTGTGTGTGTATGCACTAGTGGGGAACCTGCTCAGCCTAGCCACAGTCTCCATCTGGAGACACCGAGCCACTGCAACCTCACATTGATCATGCTACTAGATCGAGCAACATCTAACAATTATCAGTATAGCCTTATCTAGAGTTTGCTTTTGTTGATGACACTAGCCAGAAGAGGTGTGGTAAAACAGATTTACCTAACCCCAAGGTAGCTCTAACAGTACATAATATTAGAAAGTGTATGCAGTGACCTATTCATCACGTCGAACACCACAGTCATTCCTTTGTTATACCTCTGATAAGAAATCAAGAGAGGCAGTAATTCAGTACCTAGCAGTGATTTGCTGGTGCCTGATTCAACATCAAATTGTCTCACCATCACTCCGATGTTTCCTTTTAGCAGCTGTAAAACCCTTTTTTTCAACTTAACTTAATGGACCCCAATAGCAATGCAAAGAAGCCCCAGAAAGCTTCTTTTGTTCCTCTATCCATCTGCCCACTCCTGAAAACAGTCTCTCCAGATCCCTACAATTATTACCTTTTGTTACTATCATGGATTATCGCAGGTCCTAGAGCCCACTATGAAAGTTCTTCTATGGGTTATGTTAAATCAGTTTCTGGTTTTGTACACTTGCTGGATGTCCTCTCCATGTCACAGAATAGCTGAAAATTAAATAGGTAATCAAGTGTCTTTAAGACATATGTGTCAGACTAGTGTAGATCTTCTATTGCACTCACTTTTTATGAAGCAAGTCTTTGAAATGACTCTCAGGTACTTTTATAACAGTAATGTGAAGCCTATTAAGTGATTAATGTGAACATTAGCTAGAAAATCAAAATTTACCAGGTAAGGGGACATAGAATACTGTGTTGTAAGAGAGATTTCAAGTTTATAAAGGTGAATGTTTCTATCCTATCACTGTTTAGAAACATCCTACTTTAAATTTAGACATCCTCCCCCCCCCCAAAAAAAAAGTGCTTTTTGTAGAATGATTAATCCCAGATTGGATGAATAAATAATCTTCAATTAATAGATGTGAAGAGAATCTTATTTAGCGCCATGACTTCTTCCTAAAAAAGATTAGAACTATTTTACAAATTACTTTATTTGCTATTCAGTAGCTGATGTTAAAAAAAATGTTTTCTTCTGGTAAAAATACTTGTCCACCCAGTTCTTAGTAATATGATTTTCTCAGATTAGGACATTCTTTGTAGGTTAGATTTTACTAAGGAGGAAAAGTAGGTAGTAATCATGCTATATAAAAAAGTCCAACAATTTTAGTAGAACTGGGTTGTTGTTGTTTTTTTTTTTTTTTTTTTCAATTGTCTGTAGCAATCCCTAAATATGGCAGTTCAATGCATTTTTTTCTACTAGAGAATATGATTATAAAAGATCAGACACACAATAACAGCTTTGAAAAAGATGCTTCAGGAGGTCATCTTCTTGCATCCAGGTAGACTCCTAGCATATAGGCTTCAAAAGTAGCTGCTTTAGAAATTGATGTGTTAAACAAGGTTCTCTAGTGGTTTATTCACCCTTCATAAGCCCAGAGGCCTATTAGTACCTTTCCTGTTAAACATTCCAGATCTTGATCTGGCAAAACATTGCCTTTGAGTTGCAATGCCAGAGAATAAAGACAAAGTCTAATCTCAAATGATTTTAGGCATGAAATCTCTGGTACTTCAATAACGTTTTGACATGAGGATTCAAAAATCACTCAAGATTCCTTCTATAAAATATCTTCAAAATTTTTAACATAAAATGGATTATTTGAAAATATCCTGAAGAAAGTATCAACAATTAGTTTTTTTCATGTATATTTGATAGGTACTTTCAAAAACTATATTAACATTCTGTCACTCTTGGAGAGGACAGTTTCATTTGTTTAGAAAAGTTAGCTTTGGTAGTCAGAAATGTCCTTTTCTAGTGAGTTAAATTTATAATTAGTTAATTATAAATTTAGTTAATTAGTTAACTGATTTTATAATTAAATGTATTTGCTGTTAAATACAAAGGGAGAGAAGAACACAATATCCATTTGACAGTTTATATGCATGTAGACTGGTAGAGAACAACACAGTGCTATAATAAGATTACTAGGAAAGCCAACTATTTTGACCCTTGTCTCATTTTGTTCTGTATACTTGGAAAATATTTTAACCAGAAAGCCAAGCTCTAAATTTTTGTTCAGAATTTTTATTTTTTCCTCCACACACTGAAATTCCACAGGTAGTTTCAAAAACTTTCTCAGTCAAATATTTTGCTGAACTCTTTTTCTTGTGTATTTGTTGAAAAATGCCTAAAGTTGAACTGTACATCTCTACTTCTCAGGAAAAAGATCTATCGGTAAATGAAATTTATTCTAATATGATATAATATGTTAAATCAGAAAAAGATTCCAGATATTGATTTGCAACAAGCATGTACTATAGCTGAGAGGTGGTACTTTTTTTTTGGTCTTTTTGTTCTGTTTTGTTTTGTTTTTTGTTTGTTTTGTTTTAAGAACTGGAGTTCTTTTGAATGTTTTCTGTAGCTTCTGCAATAACTTAATTTCTCAGTAAGTCTTCAGAGATTCAAATATATCCCCATTAGATCTTTCTTATGAATTATAATGTTACTTAAAAATGTGAACAGGAAAAGAAAGGCTGAACTTACACTTAGTCTAACAAAGAAAGTGAATTTTAAATAAATCTATTACCTTGTTCCTTTTTCTTCTCTAGTTCATTTCTGCCCTTTTTCTTCCCTCCTAAAGATCTGCTCCAAAACTGTTCCAATCAATAATAGTCTTTCCACTGATTTCAGTAGACAATGTTTCAGCAGTTAAGAGTGTTGTTAATGCATTTACCTTTTCTGATCTAAATTAGTTGTTTACAGCTAATTTATTGCAGTCATGAAAAACCAACCACTTACCAAATCTTGGCTTTTATAGACCAGCTAACATTTCGGATTGAGAAGATAAAAGATGCTAAAAATAAATCAGTTGGCTGAACAAGTAGAATGAATGGAAAAAACTTTAGAAAAAGCTCAATGATCTACTACATTAACATCAGTAAGAACAGAGAAACAAAGTAGACAAAGTTTTCTCTTATATGTAAGGAAGAAGATAGATAGAACCCAAAAGTATAAGAAATCTGGTTTAAGCCACTTAACTGTTAAACAAACAAATAAGGAATCTTTTATAGACTTTAACTAACTTATTTTTTCCTACTTGTGGAAGAAAAAAATGTATAAACTAATATTTATTCTTTTAATATTTCTTTGAAATATTGTTTCTAAATATTATTAATATATTTGTGAATATTCTTAACCTTACCGCTAGCTACGCATCCACCCTCATACTAATTCATTTCTATTTATGTCAAGACAAGCTTTTATAGATTCCTTAATTAGCTGTAATGAGCTAAAGGCAATAGCCATCTGCTCTGGTTAAGTGAATCAGTTACAAGAGCTGCTTATACTCACCTCATGTTTGCTCAATGGTCTTAGGTTTTGCATCATAAGAATCCTTCTCAGAGAGATATTTCCATCTCTCCTAGTTGAAAACATATAGGACGAAAGTTTTATTGTGAGAAATTGTATTCTCTCACACTTCCAGTTAGGGATTAAACTTAAAGGAACAGTGAAGCTGCTCAACATCAAAATCATAGTTGCCTAGCTTGCCTTTTCATAGATACTTAAGAATTAAAACTCCCAGTAGTTTCTTAAAAATTTTTGAAAATCCATACTTAAAGCGGTTTTGTAAATAGACATCAGACTCTAAAAACATTTTTTTCTATACTAGTGAGAAAAGAGTTTCAAAAGTATTTTTCAAATTTTTGACGCCTTTTTCATTGTAAATCGGTAATAACAGAATAAACCTGTTAATCTTTTCTTAGTTCACTTTAAGTGGTCAAATTGAATCTTTGATTTAATCTCTTTTCAGTTATTTCCATATATTGTATATTTAATTTCATTGTGTGAAGATTACTGTTTACTTTTACACATTTATGTACAAATAGTATGTAAATTGTACAAGTTTTACTCTTAGTAGGAAAAAGATACCTGCCAGGTACAATTACATAGGAAAATAGAGGTAAAGTCTAAAAGGCTTAATTTTATTTCTGTCTCTGTTATTGGTCTATGAAACATTTAAAGGGTTTATTTCTGTACTTTAGTTTTCATTCTTTGGTAACCAGGATAACACTCTATAAAGCACTTTGCTATTTATAGAAGATAATACTGCTTATCAAGAAACTATGAGGAAAATGTCTTAGTTGCATTTACTTTATGTGCAGGCCTTGCATTTCTTCTATATCCAGAATGCTGGAAAAACTGAAAGATGATTAGAGACCTGGAAAATCAAGGCATATGTGAGTTAGTCTTGGACATGTTTACTTCGGTGAAAAATGTGGAAAATAACCTTAATAATCTTCTCCCTGAAAGTATAATTTCTTGGTAATTCTAGATTCTTATTACACAAAGATTATAATTATAACTATCAATTAATACATCAGCAATGACAGTCTAGACAGTTTCCAGTGTGTTGTAAAGATTTAGACTGGCAGATATTAAGACTACAGAACTATATTTCTACAAAAAAATACTTTATTACAAAATCTGTAGTGAATACAGAGAGGAATACAATGTTTTCTTTTTAATTTTTTTTGACAAAGCATGTTCAACAGGAAAAATAAGAGGTGACACTAACAACTGATTCTTATTATATTATTCAAAATGTATTTCTCTGGACATTAGCTTCTGTAGTCTGGGTTGCTGTTACTGCATATAAATTATTAATTCATCTTTATTGAATATGATCATTTAAGAATCTAAATTACACATGTATAATACATATGCATCAATAATCAAATGGCTGATTTGTTGCCTGTATTACATAAAAGAAATGAGATTCAATGAACTGTGTGCACTGAAATTGTAACAAGGAATATTCTGCTTCAGGGCAGTTTAATGTAAAGTCAGATCTCAACTGGGAGGAAATTCTTGGTTGTCTCGGTTCATCACCTGCAAAATGTGAAATTAGAAACCTTCCTTTTTAATACTTTTTTTTTTTTTCATATTTGATGAGGTTACAAATAATTTGAGACACTCTTTATCTGTGATGTTCACAGTACAACCAATTTCAGGTGGAATCAGTGGATGCCACCATGGAAATCTTAACTCATAGAATGGTTTGGATTGGAAGGGACCTTAAAGATCACCTACTTTCACACCAGCTGCCATGGTCAGGGACACCTTCCACTAGATCAGGTTGCTCCAAGCCCCATCCAACCTGGCCTTAAACCCTTTCAGGGAGGGGGCAGCCACAGCTTCTCTGGGCACCCTGAGCCAGTGCCTCACCACCCACACAGTGAAGAATTTCTTCCTTACATCCAATCTAAGTCTACTTTCTTTAGGTTTAAAACCATTGCCCCCTATCCTGTCACTACTGGCCCTGGTAAAAAGTCTTTATTCATCTTTCTTATAAGTTCCCTTTATACATTGAAAGGCTGCACTAATGTCTCCTTGGAGCCTTCTCCAAGCTAAGGAACCTCAACTCTCTCAGCCTTTCTGCATAGGAAAGGTGGTTTTGCCCTCTGATCATTTTTTGTCTCACCTCTGGACTCACTCAAAGAGGTCTATGTCTTCCTTTAAGTAATGTTCATAATACAAGCTTTATTTACAGATTTGAAGGTAGGAAGTTATAGATAACCTAAAAGGAAAACAAGATGCTTCTTATTTCCAGCTCCAAAACCACTTGAAATTTACGAAGTAAATTTGAAATTTACAACTGTTAAAAAAAGTCTATACTCACTCTAGAAACATGTAAAACTGTAATAAACTATCCATTCTTGTCTCTGAGTTCTACAATTTTTGAATTATACTGTTTTTAAATTACTTTCAAAATAATATTACATATGTAATTTTGCAGAATCAACCACTGAAAGAGAGTTAAATATATAATGTGGTAATCTATATGGTTGATGTTATTAGCAAACAAGTGGAAGTTGATAGACTTAATACTGGCTTCTGGTCTGAGAAATATTATTGAAAAACTTCCAGTGCAATCATTGTAACATCAGACAAAGCAGATGCATAGCTGAGCTTTTAACAAACTACATAAAAATCTTGATATATGTCTAACTGTATAATGAAGCAAACATTAGATGTTAATTCAGGTCACGAGTAAAATCTACTTGATAAAATTTGATGTCAAAGTTGAATTTTAAGGCGCTCTTGGGATGATTAACACCTGGAAGAATGTATGAGCCTATTCAGTGTTTTACATGACCCTTAAAAATAACATCAGTGTATGGAAAGTAATTAAATTTCTGTATCTCTTTCTCCTTGTCTAGTGCAAACCAGCCAGTTCATCTTTCCAGTTTTAACATGATACTTTTTCTCAGCTGAGGTCTTGAAAATGTTCACTGCTGAAGAGTTTACACTTGTCCTAGATGTGATACATTTTTCTATAGGAAAGCAGTTATAAAAAGCAGGATCATATGTTATAAATTACTCAAAAGAGAAGGGCACAATAAAAACTTTTTATAACTACACTAGCCAGCTTCTCTCCTTTTGCTCTATAAAAAGAATGTGCACAAGGACAGAGAGTTACCCATTTACCTTATTAAAAGGGATGTGTTTGGACAGAATTCATAATTAGGAATGCATTTGAAAAAGAGACTGCATTCACATTATTAGAAATGGATATTAAACCACGGACACATTGCCTTGTTGATAAATACTTATATTTAAAATAGTAAACATTGAACCAATTAAATGTACCAGAAGATGAAGATTGACAGCAATTAACATGGTGACTACTGTTTTTTGTAGCCCTATTGAACGTTAGGCCAGTGGATACATTTGTGAGCAAGATTTGTGTAAGCGGGGTCAGGATTGGACCCTAGAACATTTACTACATTTACTATACTAAGACAGGGAAGAATTAGTTTATCAGGTGATATTTCATTAGACCTGACAGAAACTGTCTCTACAAAACACACTGAAAAAGATCATGCATTTCAAACACCATTACAGTTAATTTCAGTGTGACATAAAAACTTCAGCTAGTGACACAATTACAGAATATTTAAGAGAGAATAGTAATTGGAAATACTAAATAGAAATATTTTTAAGGAAAATGTTTGTAGAAATGGGTTAGTATACCAAGGTGGCCTTCATTTAAGGAAACAACAGCACTCCAGGATGATATCAAGAACCCAATTCTTCAACTCATTTCAGAAAGTGGCAAAGCAAAAGAGAGATAGTGGTTTTTTGTTTGTTTTTTTTTTTTTTTTTTTTCCCCAAATATTATCTTTTCAAAAGAGAAAAAGAGTTCCCTGATGGTTCATTATTAAGTACACACCAATTGCTAAATAATTCCTATCTTAAGACAATCTTTGAAATTCAGGCAGAAATAACACTCCCTTGTGGAAATGGAGGGAGACAATCTGAAATTAAATAAACTCCAAACCCCATTGATTAAGTAATTTAACAGAAATAATTTTCTAATTCCATGTGGTACAAAGCAAATGATAATCTCAGAAAAAGTTTGGCTAGATTAATTAAAATAAACATCTCTAATATCCACTGAATAATATTATGCTGACTTTGCTCTAGTACTCTCTTGGCAAGCAACCTGAGTAATTAAGACTAAAGCCAACTATCACTTTCTCCTTTATTTGACATATCAGTTTGGGCACTATGTATACTGGTTGCTCAATATAAAGTAGAAGCAGGAATAAGGTCATAGTGTGCAATTACTACAGGTTTAAGATGGGCTTAGACAGAATGTTCACAGAATCATAGGATGGTTTTACTTGGAAGGGATCTTTAAAGATCATTTAGTTTCAACCCCCCTTAGACCAGGTTGCTCAAAGCCCCGTCCAACCTGGCCTTGAACACATCCAGGGATGGGGCAGCCACAGCCTCTCTGGGCAACCTGTGCCACTGCCTCACCACCATCATAGTAAAGAATTTCTTCCTTATATCTAATCTAAACCTACCTTCTGTCAGTTTAAAAACATTAGCCCTCGTCTTATCGCTACAGGCCCTTGTAAAAAGTCCCTCCCCACCTTTACTGTAGCCCCCTTTAAGCACTGGAAGGCCACTGGAAGGTCTCCCCGGAGCCTTCTCTTCTCCAGGCTGAACAATCCCAACTCTCTCAGCCTGTCCTCATAAGGGAGGTGCTCCAGCCCCCTGATCATCTTTGTGGCCTTCTCTGGACCCGCTCAAGCAGGTCCATGTCCTTCTGCTGTTGAGGGCCCCAGAGCTGGACTGAGCACTGCAGGGGGGTCTCATAAGAGCAGAGTAGAGGAGGAAGAACCCCTCCCTCGGCCTGCTGGCCACACTGCTCTTGATGCAGTCTAGGACACAGCTGGATTTCTGGGCCGTGAGACCACATTACTGGGTCATGTTGAACTTCTCATTAACCAACACCCCCAAGTCCTCCTCTGCGGGGCTGCTCTCCCAGCCTGGATTTGTACTTGGGATTGTTATGACCCATGGACAGGACCTTGGACTTGGCCTTGTTAAACTTCATGAGGTTTACACAGGCCCACCTCTCCAGCCTGTCCAGGTCCCTCTGGATGACATCCTTTCCATCCAATGTGTCAGCTGAACCACATAGCTTGGTGTTGTCATCAAATTTGCTGAGGATACACTTGATCCCACTGTCCATGTGACTGACAAAGATGTTAAACTGCACTGGTTCCAATACTGAGGAACACCACTTGCTAACACCTGTCTTTAAAACTGAGATCCAGTCTTCCCCCTCCAACTGCAACAAAATCTACTTCATACCTAAATAAATTTGCTATGTAAGTTTTGTATCACAGAGTCCTCTGTGCAGTTATATTCAGGTTTCTATGCATGTTAGACCTGATCTAAATTCCTTCACAAATTATGCTTTGGGAAAAGTTGTGCCCATTGTCTATTTGTATCCCTAAGAGCAATGTTCGAGGCGTGTCCAATGCAAAGTCACTGTCCCTTTCATTGGAAACACAGCCCATGATGGTTTATACTCTTCTGAAGAAGCTTCTGTCTGGAAGTCCTTGAGAGCTGGATTTCTTAAAATCCATGTACACCTTACCCTTCAGAAAATAATGTAGTCATTGAACTATCTAGTGGTCTGTGTAGAGAGAAAACTAGACCACTGTGCCACAAAGAGTGTGAGAAGGACAGGAAGGAAAAGAAAGCCAGACTATGGTTTAGAGATTACAACAGTTAGGACAAAGGACTTGACTCCTGGGTCTAACTCCCTGGGATTACTTTTTACTCTGCCTACCATTCAGAAGTCTGGAAAGCAATGGAAATCTTCAAATACTTGCAGAAGAGGTATATTAGAGGGCTATATAAATTGTAAAAGTGATTCACATTTTATGAGAGTTTAAATTTCCCAAGCATTCATGAGAAAAGCGATGTGTTGATGTGACTATTACTGTCTGCAATATGGTATCCCACAGTAGAAATAACACTATTGAGATGCTGTAACCCCTTGAAACAATAATCTTGAATCTTTGGAATAAAACGTATATTTAAACAGTATATGATGCTTTTTTCAAAGAGTTTAACATAAATTATTTTATTGTGTAGACATGAGATTTATTTAAATTGGTAAGAAAAGGATTTCATAAGAGCATACAAACTGAGTTTTTCCTTTTTATTTTTTTTATGGAAAGACAATTATTGTTCTACAGTATTCTTGAATTCACCTCACATTAAAACACAGTAATTAACTGAAGTAAGATGCTGTCAGGATACACAGCAAGTGAAATGATGCAGCTGCTGTAATGATGGACAATATTTACATTTTTGTCCCAAAACAAATCACATATAAAATAAACTAGAGAAATTAAGAGAAATTATAAAGCTAAATAATTTTTGTTCCAGTTTTATATTGAGCTTTTAAGAAAAGCTCACACTGTATGATTAAGTATGTGAAATCTAGAGTAGAAAATTAACATCTTTGTGATGCTAAGTAACTTACAACAAATTTCAAATATTGCATAAATGGTTTGCTAATATTTGACTTCACTAGTGGTCTGATAGTGTAGTGCTTATGATGTTTTAGACATGAGGTGTTCTCTGTGATTTCTTTATACTCCAATCAGATATTTGAGTCCAATTAGCATATCTGACAACTGACATCCTTTAAGATTATGTAAATGTTAGAGGCTGCAGAAATAAGTACTTTGGGTTTTTTTGATGACAAAAACCAGTCATGACGAGTTTATTCACAAAGACTATCAGTATTCTTTTAAGATAGTCACATGTGACTATTTAATACTAAGAAAAAACTTCAAAAAGTTGAAAATCCAACATTAAACCATTATTTGGAGTTCAGGAGAACAAAGCATTACAAGACATGATTCACTTAGTTTTCAGAGCCTTTTGATTTGCACTGGAAGAATCTTCATTAGGAGGTTAGACAATATGTCTTACCTCTATGATAGACACAGTGCCATAAAATCATGGAATATTCAGAGAGTATTGTGTCAGAATCATAAATTTATAACTACCTTTATGGGTTTGCTGGTTAAGATGAAGAATTCATCCTGCAGAAAATAAAGATACAGCATGCTGTTAATTTAAGTATATTGAAAGGTGAAACAATGTTAGTACCAAGTTTTCTTAAACTACATTTACAAGCCAGGGAAGATTTGCTTTTGCAGACTAGGTATTAAAACTGTGTAAAATTGAAATATTGATTTAGGGATGGGCAGCCATCATTAAATGCACATAGTCAGAAGTATTTGCGAGGATCCGCACAGTTGCATAGTCCACACTACTTGGGTAGATAGTGACACACTAAGAATGATTTCCTTTAATTATTTAGCTTTCATAGGACTGAGCAATGTTTGCTCAGAGTTAAAATATTTCAAATTGAAGCTTTGCCTAAACTCTGTTCTCATTCCTGGATGAGCATCCTGGATTTCACAGAAAAACCCATACAATCCAAACAATGTCTACACACTTTTTCCGGGACTTTAATCTGAACAGTTAAGGGTTTAGGACCATAAAAAAAATGCTGTGTCTTATATTTTTGTTGTTGCATACATGACCCAGTCATTATGTCTAGATGAGCTAACTATCTGGTGCTGGCTTCAGATTTGCTGGAATTATGGTTTTGAATTGGGGATTCAACATCAGTGAAATGGACACATTTGTTCTTGTTAAATTTCATGCCATTGATAATTGCCCAATGCTTCCATCTACCAAGATTCTTCTGCAAGGCCGTGTTACTCATTAAAATGTTACATATTAAAAATTTCTAGTCTGTCCTTGGAGTTTCCAATCACTGCAACAGCTATTGGCATAAAGAAATACACTTCTTCCTTTTGCCATCCTTAACCACTGAATAGCACAGAAATACATGATTACAGGCAAGAAACATTTTACTAAAAAAAATGGTTTCACCTTTGACTTACTAATGAAGATGTATGTGTTTTGCATCTAGTAGTTCAGAGAATAAATAAAGCAATAATGTACAGCTAATTGAATGCACTGTTCTGTTAGAGACAAAATCTCACTTATAATCAAACACCCGTTCCTATACATTAAACATAGTCAAGCATGAGAATAGACTTTTTTGAGAAAACTATTAGGTGGGCTTCAGTGATGTTAACCACTCATAGGTACATATAATGTCAGAGTTTTCTGATATTTAATTGAACACTTTTGAAAAGTATTAAAAGCCCCATAAATCAAGTGTTAATGTGCTTTCCATATACATAACCATCAACTTTCATGACAGGTTCAAAGAATACTGAAAACATCAAAAAGACATATCTTCCCTAAATAAGATTGTTCATAAATATTGTAGGAATCCTCTTGTTAGAATGCATTTACCAAAAAATTAGTATTGTTTGAAACATATATTTTCTTAAAATCATGTTCCATAGAGTGTCTTTCTGAGGTCTTTTCAAAACCTTAACCTTTTTATTTTTCAAAAGTATTTGAAGTATCTCATTACTTATCAAGCTCAAACCCCCAACATTCTCAGTTGATTATTTTTACTCATTTTAGCCAGTGCTCATTATAAAAAAAAATGGAAAATGTAAAATACTTCTTACCTATGCATCAATGTCCTATACTTCTTATCTATACATCTAGTGCAGAGTGGTAATGAGGGCCATTCGTCAGGGGTCAGTGTTGGGGGAGATTTACGATGAGGAGGTGACTTTTTATTGCGCTCAGGTACCAAGGATGGGACATGCCAACAAGCAGGGATAGGACATTTGACGGACTTGGCTTTTTTTATCATCAGTAATTTAGAAGTATTTAAGGGACAAAGATAACTGCACAAGAAGGTGACCTTGTTTTAGTGGAAATAGATGTGCAATTGGAACAAGCTGCATAAATGTGGGGTTTACTCTCATCTCCATATTGTCCCATGATGGGGACTGCATAAAATTTATGGATTTTTCTTTCCAGAAAATAAGAAAAAAAAAGGAAAAATATTGAAGGGGAGGGCCTAATTTCTTTGTTCTGTCTTGATGCTCCAGTAGTGTTCTCATTATTATAATCACTTGACAACTGGAGTGAAAATTACAATTTTGATGACTCATAGCTTTTCTAAGAACATAGTTCTGCTGTGCAGTAGCAACACAGTTAAAGAAATTCACAATATAAAAAAGCTAGCAGTTTTTCTCAGATGTCCTAAAATCCACTTGATACTTAGTTATATCAGCAAGCAGATTATCAATTATATTGATTTATCTGTCAACTTGATACAATTCCAAGAGAGCTTAGACCTTAAAACAGATTATTTTATCTTAAAAGTGTTATAAAATTGATAAAACATTGACCATAATGAAATCAGTAATATCAAGGTGAATATTCCTTTCTCTCTTTACTATATAAATATTAATGAGTTAACAGTAATTTTTAGCTATTTCTAGGAGTGTTCATACTTGAATAAGACAACCAAAAAACTGTGTTCATATTTAAAATATGAACATTCTTTGTATTGTAAAGAATTAACACACTAAGGCAATTTTGACCATATAATTATTTCCTTGTGGGAGAAATCTAGCTTATTTTATTCCCATTTAAATATTTTCTAAATTAGAAAGAAATGAAAACAGAATTATGCATAAATTCAGATAGTATTTTATTCTATGATCATGTATTTAAAAACAAAATATCAAGCCTAGTATGAATATTATTGGACTGTAAAACTCTCAATTCAGTAAGAAATTTCCAAAGTTCATCTAATTTTTACCCCAAACTGAAATAGCAATAAATATATTAAAAACATAGCATAATAATGTTTTAATCTCTCAGATTATGGTAAAATTTGTAATTATTCTTTGTCAAGGTCATAAAGTAATGAAGTAACTTATCATATAGGTAATTCAGAGCAAAGTGCATCTTGTAAGAACTGCATGAAGGAGGCTAGTTTGTACATTATATTTTTTTTTGTTCTGAAAAAAAGAATTTATAGCATCTATAATGTTATTCTCCTGGGACTTTAATATATAATCATGTTCATATGCTGAAACATAGAAGTAGTTTAATTCTATAGTTATACCTGAGAAACATCATACATTTCTGTCGGATCAATGTAACTAATGAGCGGTATCAGAAACAATGTCAATTTTTTGTGATACATTAATATTGAATGATCCCTGAGCCTTCAAGTTAATTTTGTCAGCTGAGACATCAACAGCATTTATGGTAGAATCTATGATTAAAGCTTATTATTTCATAAAATCTGTAAGGTGTTTATAACCAATATTAAGCAGATTTTTCACAGATTGCAGAATCATGATTCTGATCCTTATAATCATTTCTCTAAAAAGCAAGTATTTTATTAGATTTCACACAAAAATTATAATATCTCCTGCCAGTGTTGAAGCCTGAGAAAACATATTTCTTGATGTTTGCTGGAAATTAACCTTCACCATCCAATACAATGTTAGTAATCCTCTGTGTGTTCATATAAATATTTCTTGAATCAGCCTCATTTAATCTATTTCCTTATGTCTTTCTGTTCATAAATCCTCATTTCCCCTTGAAAATTGTAGGAGAACAAAGATGAAGTAAAAACAGACTTGTCCTTTGTCCTCTGAGTCTTAAGACAGCTTTCTGTAAGGGTTATGAATAATTCTTACATATGCACATGATATTAAATTTAACTAGATATATTTTATGCAGGTCTAGTGTATGTTGCCCTTTCTCAAACTTACATGAAAATGCTTAACAATTATGAGAAAATTGTTAACAATTTAACAACTATGTACTTATTTCATTGGATATAAGTAACATGGTGTTTTTCTAAAAAGAACCACTGTTCCATTCTAAAGTTATTATTTAGTAAAGCCGGTTTGAGTAAAAACTATTGTCAAAACTGGACTTTTTAAACAGTTATTTCTACTGTTGACATATTAACTTTAATTTCCCTGCACAAAGGAGACATAAAGTCCATTCTCTACCTGCCTTGTCCTTCTTGCATTTTTAGTGGCTGAGAATTGCATTGCTTAAATAGACTAAGATTAGTAAATTCAGTTAAATTCTTATCTTAGAAAAATTGCCAAATTCTCACCAGGATTGTTTTTTGAGAAGTCAGAAAACAGAAAATAATTTGCAAAGCTTTTGACAGTTCTGTTAGTGTGCTTTTGCTATTATGTCAGAAAATCATAGTAAGAAACATGTTACATCTTTACTGTGTCTTATCAAACACTGAATTTGTCTAATTTTTACACTAACATCTGGCAAATCAGTAACTCTTGTTGATATCTTGAATCGCAAGAAACTTAGGGGAAAAAAAGAAAAAAATCTAAATAAAACCAACATAAAATAGAAAAAAAGAAAATAATCTTGACTATTCTCTGGGGAAAGAAAAATGTAGACTTTAGAGTATTAGATAATAATTTGCCTGTCATCCTGCTTTCATCTCAGTTCTTTTAATTTTGACCTAAGACCATTTATATTCTCTCTTCTGTTTTTTCTTTTCTTTTTTTTTTTTTTTTTTTTCATTTTTTCGGGTATCTTTTGGTATATGTAACATAATTGTAAAGAACTATCATGTTTCTGCTAAAAGCAGCCACAGCAACAGTGAAAAATAATTAAAAAATCTGTAAGAAATCTGATTGTTTTTCTATCAGATTCATATATAGAGACCACTAAGAAGGAAAGAGCATTCAGGATGAAAATTTCTACTTAGCTAGAATGAAAACTTAAAAATACTTTTTTTCTTTATATAAAACTGAGAAAGCTGTCGAATTAAATACAGTTTTATTCATGCGAGTATATAAAGGTTAAAATGAGTGATGAATACATTAAATACACAGTGATATTTCTTACAGAAAAGAAAATATAACTCAGAAGTTTAATGCTATATTTCAAGTTGTCTTTTTTTTTACTTGCTTGTTTATGAGCTTTTTCCCAAATCCTCTCTCGTCTGCACACAGCTCCCAATGCAATTAATTAAAAGAATGTAAATCTCAGTAAACCAAAAAAACGCCTCTAACCTAAAAAGGGAATAGAATAAATGAATATATTCCTTTGAATTTCTGTTGTTTTGTTTTTGTTTTTGTTTTTGTTTTTGTTTTTTTAATTTATTTTTCTTTTTTTTAATCTTCTACTTTTAAAAGTCAGGGATACATGAAGAATTGATGAATAATTTGCACATGTGAAATAACCAACAGTCATTGTAAAAAAGTCTATAAACAAATTTTAACAGGTCAATGAAAAATAAATTTAAAGTTCTAAACACAGGGCGTTTTTTGAGAGGAGATCTACTTAATCTCCTCTTTCATATAATGGATAATTAATTAGATGGTAAGAACTAAGCAGAGCTGCAAAACAACCAGTTTATAAATCCTAATACTGCATATTTCTTTTCTAAATGTTCCCTCTCTCCATGCCATAAGGAAGAATTTTGATGAATTCAACATGAATAGGGAATAAGATTTCACTATTTTTTGTGCACACAACCATCCCATTTTGGCAGACAGCAGAGTAAGTTTTTTGAAAAAAAAAAAAAAAAAAAAAACGCAAAAAACAAAAAACAAAAAAACCCAAAACAAACAAACAAACAAAGAACAAAACAAAAACAAAAACAAACCAAACACAACATCAAAACCCTGACATAATACACCACAGGTTTACTTGGAGCCACAATAAGATTGAATAGTCTTTTTCACATTACTTATTTTAATAGGACACAGCAAAATGAAATTATGGTTAATTTTGTTCAATTATTTTTCTTTATTTCTTAAAATTCTGTTTTACAAGTGTTGAGGTGTTTTACTGATAAAGTCTGGAAATCCCACTATAAACTTTATAAAGCATGATTATCTTATTTAACATGCACAGTATGTGCTCCCAGTAGAGTCATTTATACTAGAAGCAGGATCTTAATTACTGTCGTTATGCTGATGACATTCAAATATAATAGGTATATCAAACAGTTCATGATGACTTAGATAAATCTGTCTCTAGTCTGGAAGGATACTTATTAGATGTTAAGTGTTGAGTGTCTGCTAACATTTGGTGCTTAAAACAGAATTGATTTTATTTGGCCCATTGCCTGCTAAATAGCAGTTCCTCATTTATAGTACCATTTGTTGGGAATATAAAATTGCCTCCTCACTGAATAATTTTGGTGTTATATTTGACCCTGAAACTTGTTCTGAGGGCCACATTGTTAAGCCTTCATATTTACACATCAGGAATTTAGCAAGGTTAAGGACATTGTTGTTTCAGCAGGATCTACAGCTCTTGATTTATGTCCTACCACACCAAGGTTGGAATACTATAATTCATTGTTTGCAGACTTTTCCTAGCTGTTTGTTGTACACACTTCAGCTGTACAGAATTCAACATCTACAACACTTGCTAGGAATCAGCTACAAGACAATATCTGCGGAGTAGGTTGGCTGGCTGTCAAAATGATTCTGTCTGTGTTTAGAAAGAATGTCACTTAGAAAGTAGCTTATTTATAAAGTAGAGGTAGTTGATGCTATCTAAATACCTAAAGCAGATTCTTTATAGAAGATTGGATAATTTTTTAATGAGTGAATTTCTGTGAATATCCAATGTTTTTCCCTATGATTTCTCCAGACTTCCTTCTTCTATTCTAGAATATTATTTTATTTATTTTGAAGAGCTGCTTATTTAATAGTTTATTTAATTCCTTTAGAAATCTTTCACTTGTGCTGACAGGAATTGCTAAACCACTTGAACTATTACTTGGGAAAGCATTTATTGAATCTGGTTTAGATCGAAGTATTTGACTTCAATTTCCTTTAGTTTTTCTAAAACCTCATGGTTTTAGGAAATGAACAATGGACTTGTCAAGAATGATCAGATGATATTCTGCCTTGAAATTCAGGAGAGATAAAGATGGATAGCGGTCCTCAGTGTCATTATTGATCACATAATGACAATGTCATTAAATTACACAGTGCTATACTGACCAACAGGCAAACTTTACTGCTCAGAATGCATTTCAATTTTTTATTTATTTCCTAATAAACCAAATGAATAGACTCCTGTCATTATTCCCATTGGGCCTACTTACATTACATTTTTCTGAAAGCTTGTCTTGCTGTCAGCACTGACCACTGTTGGGTATGTAATAGAACATAAGTTTGCAGTATTTTGATAAAGGATGGGGTGTATGTTTCTGATGCTGTTTGAATGCAGCTTAACCCCTACGGTCTCTGTAGAATTGTTGTGTCCATAGATTATAAATATGTGCTCAAATGTTGCTGACTTTGCTAATCAAGCTGCACATTGTCACAATTCTGTGATGGGCAGAAAAGAACTTACATTAGGAGCTAAGAAATGACTGTTAGTCCAGCTGATGTTTTAAGAGTTTAATTAAATACAAATAATTATTGTTTGTCCAGTATAATGCTAAAATACCTGTAGCTCAACTAGATACAGAGGGACCTCATTAGTTATACAGTTATAATTGTCACACATGAAAATCTACCAACATCTACACCTTTATTCTGATGTTACAGTCATCCCTCCTACATCCTTCTGGGTCCTGAGGCTAAAACATCAGGCATTGTTCAGAAGAGCAGAGCAGGGAAACATAAGAAGTTGTCAACATCCTGATATTTTTGCCAAGAAGAATGTGATGTTCATGGTGGTGGGAGTGCCGCCTTCTTCAGTCCTGGGTCCACTTGGATTACTTTGATTTGTTCTTAACTCAGTCTTCATCCTTCACATTAATGCCAAGTTGAAATTTGAGAGCTGTACAGTAGCTTCCCTCAGCTTTAGCTGACATCAAGGGCTGATGTTCATTAGAGTGACTCCCTGTGTTTGTCAGACCATTTCCCTAGATGACAATCACAATACTTATGCATAGAGTTATAAAGTCATAATCATTTGATCACTATAAAATTGTTAAAATAAAATCAATTAAGTTCAAGGCACACCCAGGAGATCTTGAGGACCTGCATAATCAGGTCAACACAGAGCCCACATCCTTCCACTAAATAAAACAAAGATCATATTCACAGCAGTACAACAGGCAAGAAAGAAGAGGATGGCTGCAGCCTTCTTTCTGAATAACCTTGGCCAGAAAATTGGTTGTATAAAAAGGGAAATTCATTCTTTCAGGGACACCAGAACTTTCAAAGCAAGACTGCAGAAACAAAGCATTACACCAAAGATTGACTTCTTTCTTGATATTCCTTTCAATGGTATACAACCATGAGCAAGGACCATGATTCCTACCTAAAGATTAGAAAGGTGTTTAATTGAAATAAACTGGAGCTATTCTAGCAATGTTTTATCTGTATGACATTTTGCTATTCATATTGAACAAACCCTTTGAAATAATGAGGGGAAACAGCTAATTTGAAACTGTGTTTATCTAAAGAAAATTTGACCCAAATTACATCCTTGAAATGTTTTTCAACTACTAAAATTAATTCTTAAGGCCTATTGGAAATAATGTGTCTAATTCAAACCTGTCCACTTATTCATTGAGTGTAACTAGCCACTGGAACAAAACAACTAACAATGACAACATCAATATTAATTAATGTTTCTTTGATTTTAAAAGTTTATTTTTTACTGCCATTAAAAAGAATAAGAAATGTCTTCATTTACATGCGTGCTACTTCAGACTTTGATTCAATAAAATGTGTTTATGTAGCATAGATGAGGCAAGTCTATTCATAAGTTAAGCATGTGTTTATCTTTAACAAGTTCTGAATTGTTTTGAATTGCATATGAATTACATATCCACTTTGTACAAAAACAGATTAAAGAAAGTGTTTGATTTATTTCCTGAGCTGGGATATCAATGTATATAATTTTCTTAACAGATACTGTGTGACTGAAATGGAAAAAATCAACCTTAAAAAATTTTAAATACCACGTGTAATATTGTCTAGGCCATTGTTCTAGGGAGTCAATATACAAGTGATATTTGGTAAGAAAATTATTCCACTTAACAAAGTATGTAACAATGACAGAGTTTAAATGAAGCCTGTAGTCTTTTTGTTTTCAGAAATAATGGTAACATCCTAAAATATGTTAATTTTTCTCCCATCCCTTTTCATTCCACAGGAGATAGAGCACTAGTGTGTTTATAAATGAATACAATCTCTTTTTTTAGAAGAACTTAAGGAGAGAATATTAGTACTTTGTTATTCAGCAACACCAGAAGCAACTCCATGGGTGTACTGTTAAGCAGTAGAGACATGTTGTTCTTAACATTACACAGAAGATTAGTTTTATTGTCATTATATTCCATACTGAGTATAACATCCTTGGTAACCCAGAATCAGACACATTCAACAGAGGTATTATGAAAATAAAGGTAAATATGATGTATCTATAGCTATTTTAATATTGAAAATACCATATGAACATTGTAATGAGGGCAACATATATTACTGAAGGTAATTTAAAATGAAACAAAATTAATATTTAGGTATCCCACATCATTCTATATTGCAACTTATAGAAATAATTTTAAAAATATCCTTGAAAACCGACATAGCTATTGCATTAAGTTCCTTCTGCTATAGAATGGGAAATAAAATGTTTGAAATATGGGTTTCTCAAAACAGAAGAGACTTTAAGCGCAATAACAGGATGTCAGTAAATCACTGCATGGAAGTTGTTAACTTACCATCATTCTTTGTAAAGCTGTGATCGATCTGAAGATGTTTTTTCAAACATACAGGACTTAAATACAGGACATGGACATTACAAGAAGTCTAATAAATATATGAGAAGAACATTTATGCCCCCCATACATAATTTTCTGCCACTGAATGCAACCACAGTTGAGAATTGGTACATTAGTAACTACAGCTATGCAAAAATGATTGACAGGAATGACATGCTAAATATAGAAGCCACTGCATCTCTTTAAGGCAAAACAGCCACAAGTCATGCAGAAACTTGGATAGATCTGAGTTCCACCATGAAAAGAAAATAAGTCTTAGTGTTATGCAAAAACACTCATAGATCATGGTGACTTAAATCTTTCAATCAACATGTACCACATTTTCAATAAGAATATTGGCAATGAGCTGTTAATAGTAACCCCACAAAACTGATCCGATATGTTTTCATTTCCTGAATCATCACTGTAAGCAGTATAAACTTCATGTGAACTAATCAATATATAAGGACCCTAGGCTGTTCTCACATAACACAATGAATTTAATGAGTGATGTTTAGTTTTTCTGATGTTGATTTTGGCAGGTTAACTTATATAAGAAATTAATAATTTCTGGAACTAATTGAACATGGAAATTCATCATAGAAATCCAAGGGAACCTTGAATTTCATTCATTAAATAACATTTCATTTTATTTTTTCTTAATTAGCTGCAGCAATGTCAGTACTGGTGCAAGAAATGGACACCAAACACCAGAACACAATGTTGTTACATATTGAGACAAAATAAAAATTTTATATTGCCTTAATTAATCTAGACATCCCCCAAGAGAAAAAAACAAGCATTTTATAAACTAAGCTTTGGAATGATTACTTATTTTTGTCTCCATCTCCTGTGAACAAAATGGGAGCTCAACAGGTGTGGCTTTTGGACAGGAAATAACAGCACTCATCAGGCTTTATCAAATAATTACTTGGTTGTTTTATAAGAGAATTGAGATGGAAATATATTCAGTCATTATAGTTAAGAACAGATGAAACTCATTCAATATGCATACTGTTATACATTTCCATTACTCTAATAAAAGAGGATCAGAATGTTATTGGGGGAAAAATCAACTCGGAACATAACTTCAATTTAAATATTAACAAGACTTATATTTGTACGTCACTTCTGGAAAAAGAACATCTTGTAAACAAAAAGATGCTATTGAAAATTTATACTTGAATTAATTTCCTCCTTGATATCTTCCATGCATCACCATGCTTTTTTTAATGTGAATGAATAAGATTAGCAGAATACAAAGACATGTTGAGCAGGTTTTTTTCATAAGTTTTTGTTACCTGTTATTTATCCTTAAGTACCATAACTATCCTTATTTTCATGGATTTCTTAAAAATTTAATCTTAAAAACATTACTTCTTAGTTCAACATCATATGTTAGGTTGAGAAATGTAATATCCATTTATTATTATTTTTAAAATGCATCAGAGATAACCTAGGAAAAATAAACTATGCTTCATAAACATTTGGAGAAAAATGAGACTGACATATTCAGGGCTATGGCAGAAAGTGCTCAAGTATGTAAAAAAGACACTTTCTAAAAGTAATTAAAAATTACTGTTACACTCATTAGATTTACTGATCCCCACCCATCTCGCTTTATTCTGACACCTTTTCTGATGAGTGCTGTCCACCGGAAGGCCATGTCACAGGTAGACCTTGTGTCACTGTCAGGGGGTGTGGCCTCTCCAGGTCATTCTTGTACAGACCTGATCCAAGGTTGCAGATCTGAGCATGAATACAGGCAGCTAAATGTCCAAGAGGGAAGAGAAGAGATGCAAAGCCTTTTGGTGAACAGTGTACTCACTCTGCCAACTTTCAGAACAGTCCATGCATTTAATGTTGGGTTTACCTTGCTCTCCTTTGAAAACATCAATTGAAAAATAGAAGTTTGAGACCTTGTGCTCAGAAACCAAATAATCTCTTCATGCAATTTCCATGCTAGGCAAGAAGAAATCTTCGTTGAGGTTTTCAGAAGTTCTCTTCAGCTATTGACTTCTCCAGCATACAGTTGATGTGTCGGTTTATATAGATGCCCGCAATAGTTACCTACTTCAGATATCTGCCTTTGGTAACAACTTTTCCAGCAGTATTCCTTGAGAAATTTTAGGAAGAATCTCCCTGTACTTCATCTGTCTGAAAAACCTTTTGGGCTATCATTCAAGCTGGTCTAAAACAAACAAACAAACAAGCAAGGAAACATTTTCTACTTAGCCCAACATTTTTTTATTTAACATCCTATTGACATACAGAACAAAATCATCAACATCATACAGGAAATACTTAAAATTATATACACAAGTCTTGAATCTTGTCTGTAGTTCTCATTCTCTTACCTCAAAGAAGACACAATAGAATTGGGAAAAATTAAGATAAGGATGACAGGTGTAGGTTGACTTCCCTGAGAAGAACCATGGAGTAGGTCAAGACTCTTCAGCAAAGAGAAAAGGTTACTGAAGACATACTGAAGGTGTCACAGAAATGATAAACAGAGAGCAGTTCTTCACTGTCTCTGCTAAAACAAAAATTGAGGAGCAAGAAAAGGTGCTAGAAGATATATAAATATGAAAAAAAAAAAAAAAAAAAAAGAAGGTTCTTCTGGTCAACATTATGATTAAGCTGCATAATTCCTTGTCCGGGGATTTATAGATGCTAAGAATTTATATAAGGAAGTCTAAAGAAGTAAATGAAAAGTAAACTTTTTGAAGAGAACTGAATAAACACCTCTTCCAACTGTTCAGGAATTCAATGCAGAGCACTGTAGGTTGGGAAAGTACCTGATGAAGTTTCACTATATGCTTTTCCTAGGCTTATGCAGTTTCTGAAGCTTTTAGGTTTTGGCCACTGTTTAGAAATTTTCATCAGACTGTTTTTATGGCTGTCCTTATGTTCATACTGGGATTTCCATCTTGCCTTTTTCCTGCTCCTGAGTACTGGGCTTTAAATATATCATGGTTTCCATCTGTAAATCCATCTCAGCAGCTACTTCCCCCAGGCATTTGAGAACTTTACTGCAAACAACATCTTCGATTACTTTCTCACAAATGTTTTGGAATTGTATAGTATTATCAAATTAACACTTGTGTCTTCTCTTATTGTCACTGTTCTTTTACCCATATATTAACATAGTTAGGAGGTTTAGGCAGAGGCTTTCATTATTCATGAACTAATTCTTGCAGTAGAACTTCTGCCTCTTCATTTCTGGAGTGAGTCTAAACTTTCTAAGGACAGCCTCTCCTAAGTACTCCCCTCCCTCCAGGACTCCACTGTCCAGCTTAAGGTGTAAAGAGAAATCTTGAAGCCCACTGCAGCTCTGTGGGTGCTCAGATACTGTATGACTGTTAAAGAGGGGAAGGTGCCAAATTTTGAGCCTGTCACAATGAAACAATCCTAAAATCTTAGTCTAGGTCACTTTGAGTTCACTCATCAGTTCTCTGTGTCTCCCATTTCTGATATTATCTTGTAATTTCAGTGCATCTTTTTGTTCTTTCTCATCTTATATGGCTTTATTTTGGAATTATTATGGAATTATTCTGATAGACTAGCTGTATTTAGCTGGCCTGTATCTAAGGACCAAAACTATTCTAATTAGTTGTTCCAAAAAGGGAAATGGACTGCTGGATGGAGAAAATTAACTACCCAATAATCTTTTTATAATAATGCTGGTTTAGCAGTGTTCTGAATTCTGTTGCCTTTCCTGCTGTAGTATGCCTCTCCCAAAGCAAAGCTTTTTGTAGTCAGATCTGTCAAACTCAGTGTTTGCTCCAGACTGGCTCACTAATAGCTCTTTCCACAAACATTCAGTTTATTTTCAATTTTTATAATCCTGCAGTGTCCCAGATAGCCTCTAACAGTTTTCCACAAGAAAAACAATGCTTTCCTGAGGACAGCCTTTTCTATTCTATAGACTTTTTGCTCCCGACAGGTGTGTTTCTGGTATATACATATATATACATATGTGTGTATGTGTGTCTGTGTGTGTATATATATATATACAAAAATTTCTCATTCTGAATTTCTCTATCCAAATTAATTTAAATAATCAAGCCCATTGACCTATGGATTTTATTTTTCTCTGGAATAACTTATGGGCTGATAAACTGTTATGACCTCTGACTCATTTGTGCCTCTGTGAACTCTTTAAGGATGCTGTCTCCTTTTACATGGTTGGTGCAAGGCACGTGGAAAGGCTTCCAAGATTCCTGAGTTACTGGTTTGCAAACTGTGTTGTGCAGTCAATGGGAAGAACATAGCCTTTGCATACTCTGTAGACTGCGATTTGGGAGACTGATTACTCTGAAAATGCCTCCAATTTTAAAGATTACTGCCCCCAAAGGAAATGATGACTTTGATGTTAATGAATTATCTCAAAACTGTTGGAGATACAACAATAGCCTATCAGAAAACAGTATCAACTCAAACTGACACATCATCAAGACTCAAGACAACCTTTAGTCAAGAACCAGGTAAGCCCAAGGCTTCTTTCTCCTTAATTAAACTTAGTTAGCTTGTCTTTCTGAAGTTTCTTCATGAAGGAATGTTTGGAGCTTTTGGAATAGTGGGTAGAATTTTCAGAGTTGTTTTCAGGAGAACTGCACTTGCAACAGGTGGGCAGAACTGTTTCCAGATTCATTTATTCCCACAGGGACTGTATTTACTCAGATGTTCTGGGATGTCTTGCGCTTACACATATCTTTGTGAACATGCACAAAAGCACAACATATTTTTTTATTTAAAAATAAACTTTCATAGAATTTTTTACTATCTTGACATCTCTGTGGCTGACAGAATTATTCTCCTGATGATTAATCCTTTACCATTCAAATGTTAATTTCTGATACTTGTGTTATATCCAGGTGATTTTCATGCATATTCAATTCAGTTTGGTTTTGCACAGTTTCTGATTGACATCTCTCAATAAACATTGTAATGTTTCCATTACTGGGTCACAATACCTTTCCTTGATGGCAAAAGTAATCTATTTGCTTAAAAGAAAATGAGAATGCAATTATGTATATTCATATATATTATGTATATTTATATTTATAACTATGCATAATACAAATAATTATGAAAATGCAAGGATGAATTTTGTTTTCTGGCAGTCTATATTTATTTCTTGCTAAGATTACTAGTATTCTACTTATGTACATTTATATAGTAGTATGATAATTCAGTCATTGGACATTTTAAGATACAACTGCTGCTATTACCAGATGATAAATGATTAACACAATAGACATTAGTACTGATTGAATAGCATGTATCTGATAAAATATTTTTCAAAGTAACTTACTCATGGTTTATCTCTTTAAGATTTTACTTATCTAAAATAAAGCCAATATCAGGAAACTACTTTCTGTAGGTTTTTTCTGATTATGTGAACAATTCCAATTTGTTATACAGTAAATGTGAATGACATATTTGGTTGATTGAAATTTTTAGTACAGCAATTCAAAAAGCCCAGAAACCAAATAATGCACACAGCAGAGATAAGAAAATTTTATACATTTGAAAAACTGCTTTTCTCAGTGTTTTACAAGTAACTTCAGGATTATTAATGATAAAACCTTTATGTTCAAATGATATACTGCATGATATGATGATAAGTAATTTGAATTGCTTTTTTTTTTTGTGGGGTTTTCTTGTTTGTTTGTTTGTTTTGTTTTGTTTTGTTTTGTTTTGTTTTGTTTTTTTGTAATATTTTTAAGAAAATAAATAGGTAAAAAAAAAAAAATAGAATTTGCTGTTTGAAGTCCAGCAGAAAAATTACAGGTGTATTTTCTATTTTGCAGCAAATGGAGAATAAAACCATTTTGAATGGCTCTCATTTTTTTTTTTCCCAGAAGTTTTTGGCACAAATTTGAAATGAATAAAGAAAAATGAAAGCAAAGGAGTTGATCACAGATAGTCTCTAGGGTCTTGTTGTTAATTTTTCCTTTTTATTCAGTGAGATCTTCCTGCCACTTTTTTTTTTTTTTTTCTTTAATATTAAAAAAGCTTTTAACAACTTATCCCTTTAATGAATAAGTACAAACTCTATGCAGTTAACTATTTAATATTGTATAGAAAGATTATTTGCCCTTTCTTTTTGTGTTTGAGCATCACACTTTTTCAGAAGTACAAATAAAATTATATATATGTTGACGAAAGTCTGATATGGAAAATGGTCTTGGCAATTAATAGGATCAATGTAAGGCTGCAGTTCAAAACAAATAAAAAATTGAATCTGGTCAAGGTACCAACTATTTCCAGAACATACTTTGACCCAAGTAATGTTACAGGTAAAATAAAGGGAGGATAGTCTTCATTGTTTCATACCGTGACATTATTCTGTAGCCAAACTCAGTATTTGGAAATTATCTTACACTAAAAATGAGAAATTATTCTGACCATAGGAAGAGAAAAGTATATTGTTTTCACATTTCCTTCAGTGGGAGCTGCTCATTGCCAGCTCATTTGAAAGTAAGGCCATAACCTTACTGAATTGGGCTAATTAGCACATCATAGCCTTCAGCTTCAAGCTTTAAGGTTCAGATTTGCTCTATTTTCAGGTGGAATCCTGGGGTCACATCTTATCCAAACTCAATCATTTCCTCTGTACTCTTAAGAAAGTTGTCTGTCTTCACAGCTACTATCTATGCTCAAGTTTAGATTAACATTTTGCGTGAAACTGCAATACATGATCTCTTCAGATGGGTAAGTCTAATTGAAGCTTTAATACTAAAAAAAAATATCTATAACTATTACTGATTCCCACAACTCTTCTATCCTCCCCTGCCTCCTTTAGCATGCAACTCTTCCTTCTGTTTGGAGTTTCATAATTTCAAATTATATATTTTAATGATGAAATAGCAGAAACAATTTCACACACTGTTTCATTGCATTTGTTTTCTTTATTGTTTTTACTAGCAAATAGTTATGTAGTTTCCAATTAGAGTTCTTCTTTCAGAAATTTACTGTGTCTGTAACTACTGCTAAAATAATAGATAAGGCTATTTGATTTATGTGTTATTATTAGCTCATACTACTGGGGTTTATTATGCTTCAGCTTATTTTTTAAAAAAGTTAAATATTGTATTGATGGATGATGTCCATAATATAGCTATGATGCCCTTTGAAAATCAAGGAATGGTTGGATGAGACACAATCCACCTTACTAAGTGAAGCAAAACCATCTTTGACAACAACCTGTCCAAGCTGTTAATGAGAGCTTCAAATTAAGAACAATGGGGGAGATACAATGAGCAACTATCAAAGGAGGAAGTGGTGGACCACATAGGCAAGTAAAGATTGTGGGGTGATGTGAACATGAAGGACCTAGTAATCAGCAAAACTGGACTGAAGTGGGATTACCCCAAGTGTAGGCACATAAATAAGGAAGGGTTTATCAGACAGCATTATGGGGAAAGCTCTCATACTCTTCCTGAGACCTTTTTTTGACAACTGGAAGCAGCCTCATGTTCACAGGCCCTGGTGCTCATGGGGGCCAAGCCAATGAGGTGTGTTATTCTCATGGACATCTTAAATTTGAATAAGGAAGAACTTCCTGGGGATGTGATGGTCAGGGGCAGCCTTATCTGCAGTCATCATGAGGCAGTGAAGTTCAGGATCCTGAGAGGACAGAACAGAGCAAAATTGGAATCACAACACTGGGCTTCAGAAAAATAGACTTAGGCCTGTTCAGGGATCTGGCTGGAAGAATCCCATGGGAAATAGTCCTGGAGAGAAGAGGGGTCCAGGGGAGGTGGTTGGTTTTTGAGGACCTCCTCCTCCAAGATCAAGAATGGCACATCTTGACTACCAGAAAATCAAGCAAAGGTAACTGGAGGCCTGAATGGATGAAAAGAAGTCACTGATAAAACTCTAATATAAAGAGGAAGAATATAAGAGGTGGAAGCAGGGTCAAGTGACATGGAAGGAATATGGAGACACTGTCCAAATCAGCGATGGATTTAGGAAAACCAAAACCTACGCAGACTTCAATCTGATGAAGGACATGAAAGAAAACAAGACGGGTGTCCTAGAATTGAGTGAGTGATGGGATTTTTTTGGTAGCATGGGAGGGGGTTATAGAGGTGGCCCCCTGTGAGAAGCTTCTCAAAGCTCCCCAGGCTCCAAGTCAGATCCACCTCTGCACCAAAACTGAGCCAATCAGCTGTGCCTCTGCAATAACATATTTAAGAAGGGATCTGGTGGGGAAGAGTGTTGGACTTGTGAGGAGGAGTTGGGGCAGCTGAGTGAACACCAAGGTCAGTGGAGGAATGGAGGAAGAAAGGAGGGGGGAGGTGTGCCTGAGCAGAGACCCCCCTGTATCCTGTGGTGAGATGGCAGGGCGGCCCCCCGCCCCGTCACCAATGAAAATCTATGGTGGAGCAGACACTGATTTATGGGCTGTGAGGGGCCTTGTATGGATGACTAAGGTGTCTACACCTAAAGAAGGCCAGGATCTTGTGGGAAGAATCAGCCCCTGCTGTTGTAGTTCGGCACTGGGAGGATTGCAGCACGCGGGGGTGTCTCATGCTGGAGCAACTCAGGAAGGTCTGCAGCCTATGGGAGGGACTCCAGTTGGAGAAATGTGATGTTCCATGCTGGAGCAGTGTGGGGAATGTTGCAGCCC
Organism: Tyto alba; assembly: GCF_018691265.1. NCBI lineage: Eukaryota > Metazoa > Chordata > Aves > Strigiformes > Tytonidae > Tyto > Tyto alba. The sequence goes on from NW_024881272.1 coordinate 950,450, forward strand.
CTGGGAGGGACTCAGATCGGAGAAAGTTTGTGGAGGACTGTGTCCTGTGAGAGGGGGACCACAATGGAGCAGGGGGAACAAGTTCCAGAAGCTCCTTTCCCCACTGAAGATGGAAGAAGTGGCAGCGCTTACTACACACCCCACTTGCTGTACCCTGTGCTGCTGGGGTGATGAGGTAGAGATATTTGGAGCAGAGTTGAGCCCAGGAAGAAGGGAGGGGTGAGGGGAAGGTGTTCTCAAGATGTGCTAATGTTTCTTACTGTCCTACTGTGTTAAGTGCTGTTGTTAGTGTCTGTAATAAATGTATGTTCTTTTTTTCTTCCTCTAATGAGTCTGCCTTTTACCTGTGACCATAATGGGTGATTTGCCCCTTCCTGTCCTGTCTTGAATCCCAAACGTGACTTATTTTTCCCTTCTCATCACTGGGGGGCGAAGGGAGGAGTGAGCAGCTGCATGGTGCTCAGTTGCCTTCTGAGATCAAACCATGACAGCAGGTTTCCATGGGGACCTCAGTATCAAGAAAAACCAGGGAAGATATTGGTTTACTCCTAAATGTGGCTAGGGACTTGGTGATAAAGGATATCAAAACTGTTAAGGTACTCAGTGGCTTCTTCACGTTGGTCTTTTCTGTTATATCCTGCCTTCAGGAATCCCACACGCCTGAAACAAGAGGGAATGTTTGGACTAAGGAAGGCTTACCCTTGGTGGAGAAAGATCAGGTTAGGGAAAGAAACTGGACATGCACAGGTCCCTGATCTCTGATGTGATACACCCAGGATCTGGTTGATGTCATTGCAAGGCCACTTTAGTTATCTTTGAAAAGCCATGGTGTTCAGAGGAGATTTCTGAGGGCTGAAAGAAGCCTGCTGCAATGAGATGGCTTGGTGGAAAAGGGCAGAACAGTAGATGCTACTTATCTCAACTGTAGACTGTAGTAAGGCTTTGGGCACAGTCTCACAAAACTCTCATTGACAATTTGATGAAGTGCAGGCTAGGTAACTGGATAGTGGTATGTACTGCAAACTGCCCAAATTGACACTCTCAAAGAATTCTGATCAGTGACACAAAGTCCAGTGGGAGACCAGTCATTGGTAGAGTACTCCAGGGATCAGTGATTTTCTACATCTTCATTTATGACCTAGATGAAAGAGTTCACAGCAAGTTGACAGATGATACAGATCTGGAACAAGTGGGTGATATACCAGATGGGTGTGCTGCCATTCTTAGGGGGTGACATCAAGCTAGAGTAATGGGTCAATAATGATCTTATACAGTTCATAAGGGGGAAATGCAAAATCCTCCACCTGGGAAGCAATAACCCCGGGCACCAGTACAGACTGGAGGGTGACCAACCTGGAGTCAGTTTGGCATAAAAAGGCCTGGGAAGTCCTCAGAGACCTTAAGCTGACTGTGAGCCAGCAATGTGTCCTCACAACAAAGAAGACCAACAGCTTCTGGGGGCTGAATTAGATAGAGATTTTCCAGCAGGTTGAGAGAGTTGATTCTTCCTCTTTGCTCAGCACCAGTGAGGTCACATCTGGAATAGTGTCCAGATCTGGGATGCCCAGTATGGGAGAGGCATAGACATACTGGAGACAGTCTGGCAAAGGTCCACAAAGATGTTTAGGGGTTTGAAGCATTTGGTTTGGGTGGGTTTTTTAGTCTATGAGGGTGTTTGAACACAAAAACATGTTGTCCAGAGGGTTTGTGGAGTCTATATTCAGTGGAATGGTTGGTGTAGATGATATCCAGAGGTGCTTTTCAAACTCAGCTCTTCTAGGATTCTGTGACATAAATGATACTTTCCAGTATTAAGTAAACTCACCATTTAAAATACTTCATATATCTATGAAATTAAGCACCACATCAGAAGTATGTTGATAGTAAAAAAATCCAACGAACTTTCTGAGATTCTTCCAGCTTTCAATTGCATTAACACGTACTTTGTTGTGAAGTCCTTTATATTGATCCTTTCCAATATAATGCCAATCTAATTACTGCAACTCACCATCACAACATACACCCCTAAAAATTACTTTTGTAGTTAGTGTTCCAATTTGGCAGCTAACAAATGTCATGTTTTTCATTTAAATATAGGGAATCATAAAGACTGCACCAAGCTGTAGGTGAGTGTAATTTTCCATAGTTACATGGCCTTTCATAGAGTTAGGCTAATCAGTACTTTCAGAGATCCTGTCTTTTTTTATTTTTCAGAACCAGTGTTTTTGTTCCTGCATTGTCATTCAACTTCAATATCCTAATATAACCTAACCTTTCAGAGGGCTCTGAATGAACTAATTCAATTGAAGTTCAAAACATCTTATTATCATATATTGCTGTGTCAAATTGTTTTTCATTAGGTAATGTTTACAAGCACCTGAAGGTCTTACTATAACAAAAGAGTTATTAAAATTAAGGGTTACTCAGTGGCACATGAGGAACTTTAAGTTCTGAAATATATGTTAACATTATTTGTTGAAAATGGATACTCTTTTAGCTCAAGCCTTTAATTTGAATTTCACATAGATTTTGGCAGGATACCAGAGTTATTTGAATTCAGCAGAAGACTTACATTGACTATGATGGATAATAATTTAAAATTCAAAAGATTCATAGATTCATCCCAAATAGTACAGAGTACTCATAATCTTCAGTACAGTAATGACATGTAACAATTTTTTTTTTTTTTTTTTTTTTTGGTCTTCCAGAATGCAGTTCTTTACCGATCCAATGATTTAATATAAATTTTCTGTAAGTCCACAGGTGTACAACATAAGGACTGTTTCAAAGCTTTAACTATCACTACAAGTAAGATCAGGTTCTACTCTGTAAATCTGTTTTCTAAGTTGAAATCAATTTCCAAGTTATCTAGGAAAGAGTTCCTCAAAATGACAAAAAACCAGACTAGTTCCCTTAATGATCAGTGTAATATAAAAGGGTATGTCAGATAATTATCTGTTGAGTTTCAAGCTTCAGAATATTTGAGTTACATTAAACTTGATTTTTCTCCCCGGTTTCCTTGAATTGTGATTTTTCCTGTTTCCACCTGATTTCTGTATATATTTTGATTCACAATGGGGATAGCCCAAGAATATTCACTATGTATTTCAGGGAGACACATAATTGAGTTTTCTATTTTGCTTTAATCTTATTTCTCAGACCAGAACTTTTTGGTGCACGTAATACATCTGTTCAGTTGTAGGTAAATAAGGGATAAGAAAAGGTGAAAGTGAGGCTGGAATGGAGATCACGACTCAATTTGTCTTACAACCAGGGGATGAAAAGTGGTTTTGTGATGCCTCCTAAGGAGAGCTACTTATCTCAATACTGCTCTGTACTTTGCTTGCAATAGAATCTGCAGATTTGTCTTTCTGGATTCAGACATAGACAAACTAGATTGAAAATAAGAAGGAACCTAAGTGGGGAAAAATAGAAATACACTGATAAACAGCTGTTGTGTTGTGGTTGGTTTTTTTTTTGTTTTGTTTTGTTTTTTTTTTTTCTTTTCTTTTTAATGCCCAATGTATATACTGTAAAAATAAACCACCTATATTTTGTTTCTATTTTTAAAACACAGTCTGATGGAATTCTTCTCAGGAAAAAAAGTAAAAATGCTGAGGAAGAACCACAAAAAAAGAAGCACTATACAAGATGATACCTTACCTTTACAAAATCCAGTTTGATAAATAATTTTAATTAAGAAAGGATTATTTGAAAATTAATTGAAGAATTATTATTTGTTTTATGTTAGTATCTGCAGGCATGAAAACTATTTGCAGGTAAACTGCATATTAGAAAGGCAAACTTTACCTCTTAAAAACATGTATCAGCCAAAATATTCTCATGATTCACTGATTCACTGTCAAAAGCTGGATATCCTAATATGGTGATATTTTTGGTTGCAATATCTCTATTAAGTCCAATGTTTCCTATAAGTATAACATTATTTGAAACACAATTTTATACAACTCAGAGTTCACTAGGCTGTAGTATAGTAATTCAAGGTGTGCATCTTCTTAAATTTAATTTTTATAATGGTTCATCATTTTACAGTTATTTAAAAATAATTATTAGAAGAATTATGTATAAAACTTTATAGGCTTGATTCAGTAGATGTAATTATGTTTAATCATGTCTGAATAAAGATTGAAGAAGTGGAAGTGCTAAACAAGGGTTGATGTGGTTTGTAGGAAATGTACTGCTTGTCATAATATGTGAGAAGGGAGAAAAACAGTTTGGCTTTGGTAACAGACGATCACTTTGAAATAAATGCATATGTATTGCTGTTCGTAAATTTGCCACATTTTGTGCTGTATAAATGTGAAAAGTAGAAGCATGGAATACTGTAAGGCTATCTTTAAAACTAGCCTTTAGAGTAAAACTGCATTAAAAATACATTCAATTTCAATGATGAGTGAGTTATCAAACATACTATGGCAGGTTATACCAGCTTCTGAGACAGACTATATATTATGTAACCTGTGGTCACCCATTCAATAAAAGTGAAAGGGCACATTGAAGAAAGAAAGAAGCAAACAAATAAAGTCAAAGGATTTTTAAGAGGATAAAGACAAATAATAATAAAAAAGACTGACACTAGACATGGAAAGAAGAGGGCAAAAGGTTTGAAAAGCCAGCATGTCTATACATACTAAAATGACTTTCAGTCTTCTTAGTATGGTACACTTAATTCATTTTCTATTTCTTATTCTATTGGCAACCAAGCTCCTACACCATGCATTTGTCAGCATTGAATTGCATTTGCTTCGTGTCAGAAAACCATATATAAAGACCTTCTGTTATTTTTTTGCTGTCATTGTTTGCCACAGCTCTGAACCTTGGAGTACTGAGTGTGCAGGGAATATGGGAACAAGTATGGGTATATTTTAAAGCTTCACCAAAGTGAGGAATGTTGCCTTTGAACTCATTAAGGAGTGATTTATGTGGGGGATTTATGGGAAGCTGGTTTGTTGGATCTTCTTTTGCTTTCCTGTAAAACATTGTCCTTTCAAATATTTCTGAAAAAAATAAAGGACTACCTATAAAGTAGATATCCTTAACTTTCTAAAAGGTCCTTTTGCCTCAGGAGATTCTATAACACTTCCTAATATTACCATGTTATTGAGATTTAGTGGAAAACAGTTTTAACACTGTATTTGAAAAACAGCAGGGATTTACACTGTACCAAAGACTGTCAGGTCACCAGACGCTGTCTTCTGTGAACATGATCAATAACAGGTCTACTAATGAACTAGTCCATTATAAAGAATAATCAAAATAGAGTTATTGAAATCCTGTCCTCAATGTTGTCAAGAAGAATTTGGTTAATGTCTTCAACAGGCTGAAATTTTTCACCCAATTACATTTTTCATATGAAAAAAGACTGTATATTTTTTATTACTGAATGATAACAGGTTTGTTTATAGTGTGCAGAGCTAAGCTTGTGTTTCAGCCCACATTTAGGAATGATCAAAACTGTCAGAGAAAATAAAATAATACTAAAAGGCTATACCTTTTGCCACTAAACTTACCCGATATTCAGGAACCAAGGTAAATTAACTTACATGAAGCTACTCCCATTAGACAACCGCCTATAACGGAGCTAATTCAAGTATCTCCATGTGCCACTGCAGACACAGTATAGTATGACATCAAAGAGCTTGACACAGCTTTTGATACCAAGTAGCTTGATCTTGGATGTGCTGCAGTACCATCTATCTTCAGATGAAACTTGATGTGCAGAAACTGCAGTCTCAAGCAAATTCCTGTTTTCTCTTTGGTTGTAAGAAATATGTCAGTGGCTGTCATATACACCATACACTTAAAATTCCAGCTTCCAATTTATCAAGATCATAGTGATTAGTTCAGAAGTTGATTCTTGTGTGAAATAGGTAAACTGAATCAATGATGTAATCGAGATGTTTGAGTTGATGCAGCCATCAAATAGAAATACCACACTCCTCAAAGGATTACATTACAGTAGAGGAAAAAAATGTTTTAATATTAAACTGAGTCCTTTAATCTTCACTAAACAGCCCCAGTATTTCAGGTGCTCTGATAATGTCTAAGCAGACAGTTTAATAAATTAGATCTAACGAATATTTTGTATGATAATGAGTTGGATCCATTCTATCAGAAGATATCCAGGTAGATTTTTTTTTCTTTGTAGTTCATAAACTTTGGTGTTTTGTCTAAGAATGAGGATGTTTTTTGCTACCTGAAAATATGGAAAAATGGAAATATTGATTTTAATAACTATAAGATTTGAAAGTATGACCATATTCAATTTACTGAACTCATATTTCCTGGCAAATTTGAGCAGAGAGTAAAAATGTGATTCTGTTTTTAGGAGGGATAGAAATACTTAGTGAAACCTAGATTTAATTTTTTATTGAAATTATTTATTATTATATGAAATTATTGCAATTATTTATTGCAAATATTTGGTAATTTATTCAGCAGATGAATTTATTTAAGTGTATACATACCTATATAGAATGTACATATGAATCATAGAGAGTTGTTTGAGTTGGAGGGGACATTTAAAGATCATCTAGTTCCAGCCATAGGAACTGTCCATGGAGATGGACACCTTCCACTAGACCAGGTTGCTCAAAGCCCTGTCCAACCTGGCCTTGAACTCTTCCAGGGAGGGGGCAGCCACAACTTACCTGGATGTGCTGTCCCAGTGCATCACCACACTCATTATCACCACCTGTATCCAATATAAACCTACCTTCTTATTGTTTAAAAATGTCTCCTCTTGTCCTATCACTAGAGTCCTTGATAGAAAGTCTCTCTCCATCTTTCCTATAAGTCCCCTTTATATATGAAAGCCCACAACAAGGTGTCCCTGGAGCCTTCTTTTCTCCAGACTGAACAAGGCCAAATCCTTCAGCCTTTTTCCACAGGAGTCATGCTCCAGCCCTCTAACCATTTTTGTGTCATCCTCTGGACCCACTCTAACAGGCCCATGTCTGTCTTATACTCAGGACCCCAGAGATGGATACAGGTATGCACAGTGCATAAAAATACATGGAGACAAGCATACACCAGAGAAAGAATTTGTGATACATATTTATATCTATAGATTTTATATGTAATAAAAATAAACATAATATGTTTTCTTCATGATTATGACATTTGAAGAAAACCTTCTGTGCTTGCTTCTGGGACTAAATACAGTAAGTAAAATGTTAAGTTAAACAGGCATACAACTAAAATGTAAGAAATAAACACCTCTCTCCCCTTATATTTAGTATAAAAAATAAAAACAGTCATACCATTTTTAATGTTAATTAGGTTGGAAAATGTTTTAAAGTGTCCTTTTCACCTGGATTCTCATTAGTTCAAGAGATATCACAAGGTTATTAATTCATGAGAGATCACTACTTCTCAGACTGCCTGAGTAGCATTTTCTTCACTCAACCACATCACATGTCAGAAAATATATGCAATACTTTCATAAGAAATAGTTGAATTGATAGCAGTGTTTATACATCATCGGGTCCTGAAGCTCACATCCTCAAAGATGATTGTGTACCTAGCTTCCACAAAAGCACATAATCCTCACTGAAATCAGTCATGGTCTCTCCCGGTAGATACTATAAATGTACGGGATTATAAAGAACTAAGGGATTTATCTAGTTCTATCATAAATTAATCTCTACATATAAATTATTTAAACTCCTCTATGTAATGTAGGGTTTCTGTATTTTCCCCTAAAATAAAGCTAATATATGTAAGAAGTTTGTGATTCACACTACAAATGGCATTTTTTTGAAGCTCCTATCATTAGTACTAAAAATGCTTTGCCATCTGTCTCCTCTTTTCAGTCATTCGTTGTGCTTTCTGGTGTCATGTCATTTACTTTTTGAAGAAAGAGAGAAAGTAAGCATAAGGAATGCAGATATCCTCGTTTCAGCAAACATTCTCCACCTTCTGCCTCCTGTCCCCTGAGTAAGCTTCTTTTGCATGAAATCACATGCTTTGATGATGTATACCATCAGTAATGACACAGACTAAATATAACTCAAACACCAGATTGCATCTCCTGTCAAATAGTTTACTAACTAGTATGTGAAAAGTCTTCATTTTCCTTTTGTTCAATTCCAGCTTACTATGGAGGAGAAAAAATAAAGGGAAAAAAAACCCCAAACAAACAACTGAAAACAAAACAAAACAAAACAAAACAAAACAAAAACCCAAAAATCAGCAACAAAAAAAAATGCTCATGGTTTTATGTTTTTTCCATTTGTTTGTTTGTCCTGCTGTCATGTATACATCTCTTCACAACTAACTTGGGCTTCTTCCTCTTCATAGGTCCTTTAATAAAATCCATATGAAAATTATTGCTTGGTTAAAAATAAAAGTTGCAAGCACATAAAAACAATACGTTGGTACAGCAGATATTAATCTATATAAATAAGAAATAGCTAAATAATATAGAAGATATGTCATATTTGAACAAGCAACTTAAGAATTTAAGTGAATCAAATAAATATATAGATTTGTAGGTTAAAGAAAAAACAAAACAAAACAAAAACATTCTACTGTCTGGTAAGATCTCTTGCATTAAATTAATGTTAAAACTGGTTGTAGTGCACTCAACCGTCAAGTCTGTATTGTTTGTCTAAATTAGAATAGATCATTTTAGAAAGTCATACTAAATCAAGCATTCAAACTGACTAAGAATAGATCTTATGTCTTGCTTAGGATTAATCACAGTGGTTTTTTTCCTAGGTAAAAACACCCTGCTCAAGAAGAGTTCAGTGGAAAAATATGATGGATATGTTAAGCTTTTTTTTATACATGGTTAATCAGTACATTCTTTTTTATAGTGGCAAAAGGAAGGTGAAACAAACCTGTGAGAGTGAGTCCTTTCTTTGGCTTCATCAGGGTTTATAAGCTCAAGTATGCACAGCAACAAAAACACTTGGAGTTTAAGACCTGAAATTACTCTTTACTTACTGGCTTCTGACATGGCAATGCAAAAGAAGCATTATGGGTGCTAAAATACGTAAAGATAAAAATGTATGTATGTATACACACACACAGAGAAACACACACACACACACATATATGAATTGTAAGCTCTCAGGAAATAGGGTCATTTTTCCAGCATAGTATAGATTACTTCTGAGATATATATGTAGAATTTGCCAGTCTTTAACTAGAATATTCACAAGTGTCTTTAACTGTCTGTTTAGTATCTTACTAAAATTGTAGTCTACAGAACCCAGTTCAAACTGCACTTTAGCATTTCTGACTCATCTGTTTGCAACATAACAAGGTTAGCTTTCCCACTGGCTAGCAGTTATCCACCTCCAGTCTTTAATTCATCTGTCTGCAATGAGTCAACAATGAACCTGGTATTTTAAAAACAGTTGCATCCATGTGATGGTAGAGTTCAGAAGCTATCAGGTTCTTGGAAAATTAAGCACTAGTTACACACAGATGCTACCAATGCAGAAATAAATGAATGAAAAAAAGAAATAAACTTTTAAATTTATTTAAAATAGATGTTCCTTTTAAAATGTCTATTTTAGAAAGCTTGATTAAAATGCTTAATTTTAGAATAAACTGCTGGAAACAAATTGCAATTTGTATTAATACTCAGCTCAGAAGACTTTATCAAGATGGTGTCACAATTTGATATCAATTGCAACCATGCAAGCAATTTTCCAGAAACACAAGTAAAACAAACAAACAAAAAAACCCTCTAAACCCCTGGTCTGGCAGGAAATCACCTGATAAGCTTTTAAACACAGGAACACAACCATAGCTTAAGTATGATGTTTTGCTCTGATAAAGCAATATGTTTGAGAGTCAGCAGAGCACTTGCAGAAGTGATGAATATGCAGTGATTGATGTGGATGGGTGCTTAGAGTGTGTTAATGAACAGCAATCCATTAGTGTAAACATATAATTTCTCAGTCATTACCTGTACATTAACTTTTGATTTCATATCTTGTCAACATCAAGTGGAAACTAACACATAGATGAAGAAAATTTCATGTGGATGGCTTCTCAGTAGAAAAAAATAGCCATAGTCTTAAAAGTGCATAAAAGAGCACATTAATTTTCACCCTCCCAAGAGCTGTTCTGCTGAAGGCTATGGTAGCGGGCTAGTTTATTGGTAGGACAGCTTGAACTGTATTTGACTTCTGCATGATCGCTGAACTTTATTTTCTATTGCCGAGCCTCTTTTAACCTCTTGCAAATGCCAATTTCTTTTCAGTATCTGTAAGGTAAAAGTGACAGAGGCAAAAAATACTGTCTAAAGCCAGTAGATATTGAAACTGTGAAGATGGATATTTACCCTCGAACCCCTTATTCCTGGGAAATAATCTTAGCAGCAATGAAAGTGAATAACAGATGGGATTATAACTAGTGAAATTCAGGAACTGACAATAGATGTTCATAATAAATACCATAAAGAAGGTATGAGCAACTAAACATGGGGCTAGATCTTATAGTATATTTGACAGCATAAAAAGAGCATTAATATTCCCAAGTCTCAGATTTCTTCCTTTCTGATGCCAACATGCAGAACAGTTTTTAACAACCATTTACTCATCATTGTTAAGAACCTCTGTTTCCTGGATGGCAGGGTTGTGGTCTTTAGTAACTCTATATACAAGTGATTTTTCTTGCAAGTCACTATTACCAAGGTTAGATATTTTGGGAAAGAATGGAAGAAAAAATGACTCCAAATAATGAAATTTTAGTCATCAAAACACAATTTTTGAGATGCTGAATATATAAGAAAATCAGCTATAGTATTCTATATACCACAACCAAAAGAACTTTAAAATGGAATATTTCATTACGCTGTATATATTTCTGTACAGACGATTGCATTTGCCCGGTCTTAAACTGGTTTAAATCTCCCAGAAAGTTATCAGTGATCCAATTAATACCAAAATTTGCACTGTTATGTAATGATCAGTACACTGCATAATAACTTCTACATAAAATAGAACTTTGTGAACATTACCATATATTTTAATTTTCAGAGAAATTTACTAGTTTTGGTTTTGATATATTTTATTTCTGATACTAACCTGGGTTCTTAGTGAATGCTTTTCAAAATCATCCCTCTTTTTCTGTCCTCTGTCAATAGTAATTAGATCCCCAGAGAAATTATCTGTAGAATTATTTACATCTCCCCCAAAAATCAAGGAAAAAAAACAGACTTTGTCTGCTTTCTTTTATAATTATTTTTATATTATTATATTTTTTAGTCTAATTTTGTGGTATTACAAAACCTGCCTTTTAGACTAGAACCTTCATTATTATTGAACATCTGTAGTCTTCTGTATTTACAACTCCAGAATTCAAATTTAAAGACCATGATTAAGCATATTCTTTCCAAATTCACCATCATTAACTGCTGAATGAAGGTTTTACAAATGAAATGATATGCACTATTTACTTGTCTATATTTGTAGAATGTCATGGAGAGCATTTCTTAAGTTTGATTTATTTTGGGAACAGTTATTTAATGCATATCAGATGCAGAATCGATAATAAAGAGTTAAAATCAATGTTTATGATGCTCTGTGAAAACAGTTCTATAACTAGGTCATAGCAACCACAGAATTAAGTCATTTTTTTAAGTAAAAAACATTTTTTTGGAAAAAAAAAAGAGAACTCTATTTTGGGGACATTGGAGTGCCTTTGCAAATGTTATTACATTTCATAGAATCACATGGTTATGGTCTGGACTCACATATTCTCTATTTTTCATAGATGACTTACTGAGGAAGGAACTTCAGTCACAATTTGAATCATGGCTGATTTATATTCTTGTAAAGGTTTTCTAAACTATTTGGATTAAAGATCCTATATATCTAGAAGGAGGGGAGATTCCAAAGAAATATGGATAACAATGAGTTGTATGTGTATCAGTTCGTTGAATTCTTCTTCTATGGGATATTTCCCAAGATCTGTGAAACACCTGGCTTGCTTGAGGGGAAAAAAAAAAAAAAAAAAAAAAAAAAAAAAAAAAAAAAAAAAGAAGAAAAAGTGATAGAAGAGGGAAAGAAAAGAAGGGAAAATGCATCTAGAAGTGATTTCTTACGTGAAATACTAAGAAAAGCAGAAAATCCTTGAATAGCTAGAACAGCTGGAGGAATACCTAAGTATGAATAAAACCAATCTGTATTTTAAGGCTCTATGTAGCATATTTTTAATTTTTTAAAAGCTTTTTCTAAAGGAAACTTCTTTACCACAGAAGTTAAATTACCATTTAATATAGTATATACCAAAATTTTATTAAAAATTCAAAATATTTTGACCTAGTTATACTGGAAGGTGAATAAAAACTGGTTTATAAACCCTGAGAAAACAGCAATAGGACTACACACATGGAACTATTCTAGAATACGTAGCATTTGTATCAAACCCATTCATGTTACATAATGACATTTTAACCTTTCTGTTGGTAATATAAGAAGGAAAACCCCTTCTAATTAAACAGACAGTGTTGACTACAATACAAGGAGTCATGAGCCCATAGATGAACTTTAAAAGTTACAGAAATAGTTGGGAAGAGTAGATATGTAAAAAAAACATTTAACAATACAGTGTATGGAAGAAGGTGATACAGATAATAAGTAATTGCTGCCAAGAATTTTAAAACAATGATTAAAGCAAAAACCGGATTTTAAGTGCAACTAATTGATATACATGGTGCTTAAAAGAAAAGAAAAAAAAAAAAAAAAAGCTGTCTCAAACTGTAATGCATAGAAATACAAACACCTTCAAAAATAATGATCATTTTGAAGACTTTTTTGGACTACATTAAAATGTCATTTTAACGCTCTGCTTCAAAAAAGAGATTATGAAATTAGAAGCAAGAAGACAAGACAATTAAATATCACTTAGGGCTTAAACAGAAATACCCATGTGGAAAAAAATGATACATCAAACCTTCTTCCCAACACATTTTGCTCCCACCCCACACCCTGACAGCAAAGTGAAATACTTCAAGGCTGACAGAAAAATAATGTGGAGATCTGGAAGTTAAAGAACATTATGTAAAGAAAAGAAAATGGGAGGAAAAGCACTAGGTAAAATGAAAAAGGAAAACTGAAATCAGAAATCAAAATTACCACTAAATACTGACAACAAAGGAAAAAAATTGCATGTTCTGGTCACAAAGAGAAAGCTGGCAACTCTACTTGCATATAATTTCACATCCAGACTCAAAATCCAGTTAAATTTTCTTGCAAGTTTTCAATGACACAGTCACAAAGAGTAGTAGCGGTGTAAGATATGTAATGTCGGTTTCAACCAGTAAAGAAAACATCCCAAATAAAGTAGACAGAAATTATACTGAATTAAAAGCTAGTTATTTATAATGTTTACAAATACATAGTAAGGAATGGTCAAAAAAAGAACAACTGACAAATTTTGATAAATTCCAATATGGCATGACCTTAAAAATCTGAGAAACTTTTCTTTTATTAGATCATCTATTTTTCTATCTTCATTCAAAAGCAATTTAAATTAATTTTAGAAGCTAAATTAAAGATTAGATAGCTCCTGGAATTAATATTTAGGAATTAATAGTTTGAGTTGGGCAATATGTTTTATTTAAGATATTTCAGTCCTCAGAATAATTCTGTTTTGGTTTGAACAAAATCAATCTGTTTCTGATGAGATCTATGAATAAAAAAATCTATCAGATATTCTTTCATCTCAAATAGAGTTGAGGGAAGGATTTTTACTCATTGAAGGTAGGATTTTTCCATAACAATTTTGTAACCGTCCTTCTTTTAAAGGAAGTTTTTTTCCATCATGTGAAATAATGTAGGAGACAGCATGCATGACACCTTCTCTGTAAGAAATTTCATTCTATTTAAAGACTGAGTGACACTTAATGTAAAATATAGTTCGAATATTAATTTTTTTAATCTATGTCTTGGAAATATAATCATATACTGTGTGAGTTTTAATATTATTTTAATATATATTTGTAGTGAGACATTAGAAAGAGCTAAGCAGGATGGCCACAAGGGATTAATATATTTGGTTTATAATGTCTAGTGAATGATTGATGCTCTTTTTAACAAGGTACATAGAAGGAAAGTGGTACTTACATTTTTAAATACATGATTTATATAAAACATTGCTTTTCTTCACTTCTTTTCAGTACTGCTAGCAGGTGTTTATTGTATTTGTATTCATTTTTCAAGCACCTGTGTACATGCTGTGGCAAATTTCACAAGTTATGTATCTAGATCTTGTACCTAGTAAACAAACCATGGGACTTTCTTGTTAAAAAAGGAAGATTAACACAAATTTGCTTTTTTAGATTTAAGGTGACATTTTTCAATGTGATAAGAATTCACCATAAAAACATGGCAGGTGAAGTCTTAAAATTTCCTGAATTAACACAAACATTTCCAGTAGCATGTTAAATTTTAATACAGAAGAGTTGATCATAGGAAACGTCAGAAAAAATACAGTGTAAATGACCACATTTTCTGTGAAAAATAAGAGGAAGGCTGTGAATTTATACAGTGAGTAAGAAAAAGAAAAAAGGAAAATACAAAAAGTAAAAACAAGTGAATATAGGCTTTGTCATTGATAAGCTATTGATGAATAAGAGTATTGGCTTGACAAATATTTTTTCTATGTTGTATGGAAAAACCATATGCTACTGGCAAGTGGAGATTGTAAGGTTTAATTTGCTTTTAAAAATTAATGTGAAATACCTTCATATGAAACATCAAATTAAATAACATCACTGGAAATACTTGAAGTGAAGGCATAAAAAAAGAAAGAAAAAAAAATCAGGACTTCTTAAGTTGAAAATAGCTGTTTACAAATATTAAATTAATTAATTAATTAATTAATTAATTTCTCCATCCTGCAATATACATAAACAGAGGTGCATGTCTATGTCAAAACCCACTGAATTAAAATTTGATCCCAAAACATTCAATTAGTTCAGTCTAAGGTAGCTCACTCAGCATTCAGTTTCATAAACCAAGCTATTGCCTCTTTCTTTTATCTCTTGTTCAAGAATGTTACTCCAGAGCCTTTGATTCACTCCATGAACAAATTCTGTGAACCCTCAACAAAATAATACAAAAACAAAAAACAAAACAAAACAAAACAAAACAAAACAACCTTAAAATCTTAAAAAAAAAGGGTAAAGATATGAAAAGAACCTGCTTTTAGTACTTTAAGGAATTATCCTTATGCACAAGAACATGAAACTAACACTGAAACACCTCTTAGCTTTGTTCCCATCCATTTAGCATCACTTTCACAGTCACCTTTCTTAAACCCAGCTATCTGAGGCCTGACAACATCAAACTGTAATGTCAAAGAAGGGACTCAGTGGCTATCAAATTGGCATTCTTAACTATTTTAAACATGGCCTCTTTACTTTGTTTTCTTGTAGCAATTTAATGGGGGACTACTACCTTGTGACACCTGAGAATTTGTCTTTTTATGTCATTACCACTATATTTTTGGGACTTCTTTGTGTTTGGACTAACGTTTAAGTTATTTTACTCTTTGTTGTCTTACTTCCTCTTAAAAACTTTAATGTACTCACTGGTGAACATTAACTGTTTATACAGTCCTATAGACACTGCCTCTGAAACTGCAGTAAACTGACTACATCTATGGCTTACACAGGATCTAATAAGAACTCATTGCAAATGTACAAAGTATTATCCAAGTATTGCACACTACTGTGCAAATATTAATAAATGAAGTTTTGTGACATTCAAATGTCTTACAGACAGTTGGTGGTACGGGAATGTTCAAGCAAATGAGTAATCTCAGATTGTGAGCCTGCATAGTTCTAATTATAAAACATCCTTATTATTTTCTGTAACATTTTATGATATAATAGTATTTGGAAAATGAGTACATTAAGAGCATGACACTTACTGAAGTGAATAAGCTTTTCATATGCGAATTTCACTGCAGGTTATTGTGCAAAACAGATACTTCAGAAGCAGAGATCAGATAACTTCATTGATAAACTACCAATCTAAAGTTATTGTATTAATTTATGATCTTTCCACATTGGTATCCATATTTAAGCGAGAAATTAAATATACAGCTTCTTTCTTCAATCTCATGTTTTGTCCCCTTTATATTATGGTCTCGTGTGGGTTTCAGTTCTTGAGCATCATTTTGCTTTGTCTGTGTGACAAATGGTTTGTCAGGCTATGTTTACTCTCATGTCACTCAGCCCTATTGCTTCATGCGCAATTAGTAAAGGATACATATTATATGACTATAAGAAATTAACACATGAAGTTCTTGAGATTTTTTTGTGCAGTTGTAGTGAGTTGATCTTGGCTGGCTGCCAGACACCCACCCAGCTGCTCTCTTATGCCCCCTCCTACCCCCCAGCAGGACAGGGAGTAAAAAATAACATGAAAAAGCTCATGAGTCAAGATAAAGATGTGGAGTTCACTTACCATTTACCATTATGGACAACACAGCACAACCTGGGGAAAATGAATCTACTTTATTACCAATTAAAAGAGTTGGATGGTGAGAAACAGACAACAAATAAATCACCTTTCTCCCATGCTCTCTTTCCCAGGTTCAACTCCACTCCTTCACTCCCAGCTCTTCTATCTCCTACCCCCTGAGGGGTGCAGGGGAATAGGGGTTTTCAATAGGTCCATAACAGATCCTCTCTGCCTCTCCTTCCTCCTTATGCTTTTCTCTTGCTCAAGTGTGGGTCCTTTCCATGAGCTGCAGTCCTACCAGGTAGATCTACTCTGGTGTGGGCTATTTACAAGCTGCAGTTTCTTTCTATGTGAAGTTTAACTTGTGTCATCTGAAATACATAAAGCATAGAAATGACTTACACAAATTATTACAGTTGCAGTTGGACTAGATGATCATTGTAGGTCCCTTTCAATTGAACTATTCTATTCTACAGGTATTGTACTGGTGTGCTATTTCTTAATTTTTTTTAGAGTCAGTTTCTGGGATGCTTACAGTAAATAACATTTTGCTGTATAATATATGAAAAAAACTAAATAGAGTTCCAAGAAATCTTACAGAAACCAAGAACATACTAGTCTCCCTTGAAAAACACAGCCAGATCTCCTAAACTGTTTCTAATGGTTTCAATAAAGTTAGATCAGGTTCTTTTTCTCCTTTGATAATTTTCATTTCCAATTTCCCATGGAAGTGGGCATCTAACCTATCTGAAGAACAAATATAGCTATATATATTACATATATTACAAGTACAGACTACTTTTTCTGTGTTGATTACAAATGTAATCAGGTCATAATCATTGATCTCCGACTCTAACAGTCCTCCCTCATCGGTAGCTTTTTCTGGTTTTGTTAATTAATCACTGATATTCTTATTATACTTGCAGTTTGCATACAAAATATTGCAATAGTCCTAGGTACATATTTGAAAGTTTATTTCTAAATAACTAATCAAAGATATATACAAAGTTAAGCCTAATAAAAATATATATCCATATATTAATTTCGTTAAACATTTCACAACTATTTGAATATAATAACTAATTTAAAAGAAAAATCAGTTACTGTTGCTTTATGTATATTAATGGAAAAATGTTATTGTTCCAAAATCATATTGTAATCAGTGTTGTTATAATTTCAGTGCAAGCTAGATAGCAAATGCTTCTACAACACTCTATTCCATATAATTATAAGCAGTAATTCTGTAAATTCAGCACCTAAAAGCCTCGCAGTTGTAAATATATTTGTTTTATTTTGTATTATTTATTTTGAGGGAAAATATATATTGCTACCTTCCTTTTAAAGAATGAACCAGACATTAAAACACAGGAAACCAATGATAATGTCAAAGACTGAATCTGAATCCAGGCTTTCTCTGTTCTTAGACAAGCACCCTAAGCAGTTGGCATTCTTTAATTCAGCAGTTAGTACTTGAAGCAGTTAGGCAAGTTGATTTCCTATAAGTGTTTTTAATTAAAATGTTTATTTAAACCTTTTTGAATTATTTGAAGAGTTTCCCTCCGTAGGCATTTATTTTTACTAACTCCAGATTTTACTCTCTTAACCCAATTGTCTTCTATTTTCTTGGTCCTTTCCAAATGTCGTTTTATTCTTGGCTCCACCTACTGGAAGTTGGTAGATATGTTATCCATCTTGGCCTATTTGTGACAAGAAAGATCTTCCCCATGCTCTTCTACTTAAAAAAAAAAAAAAAAAAAAAAAAAAAAAAAAACAAACCTCAAAAAAAAAAAAACAAAAAAACAAAAAAACCCACAACTAAACACACCTCCAAAAGCCCAAACCAACTAACAAAAGACACCAAAAAACCCCCACTATCAAACCTGTTAGAAAATTAGAGTTCTAACAAAACATTCATAACAGGTGCTAGATTTCTACTACTAGGTTAATTAAATAATACCAAGAGGGAAAATATCACTGGCCTGTTTGATCAAGCAATATTAACAGAGGGAGAAACTGAAAGAATAAATACGAAAAGTAACTAAACTACTGTAAGATAAATAAAAATCCATGCTAGTCCTGTTCTGTTCTTACAGAGTGATTCAATCAAGACTTGGCTCACATCAAACAAATTCAATTAATAAAATTTAACTAGTAATAAATCTGACAGAAGTATACAACATGTTTCATTTGAATGAGTTGATCAGGAAATAACAAATTGTCAAAATTGGAATATTTGTACTTTCAAATAACATCAAATCAATCATTCCTCATACAATACTAACAGAATTTTCAAAGCGTAGATACATTTGAAATGAGTAATGTCATTGTTGCTCTGTATGTTAGAACAGTTTTAAGGGGAACTGATTTCTCATTCTTCATCTGTATGTCAAATATACATTTTGTTTTCCTTTTTTTTTTTTTTTTTTTTTTCCCAAGTGCCAGGTCTGTTCAAAATTTCTGAACACATGTATTTTCTTAGTTTGTGGACTTTGAAATTATATTTAATATGTACCTTCTATGGAGTTCTTAAAAAAATGGTTATCAGATCAACTAAGTCACTGTTGCCCAAGCTAATTTTAAATTGGAGTTCAAGAAGGAAAAGGTCAATGAGTCACACAGTAAACTACACTACAAATTCATTATTGAATTGCTTCACTAAATTATGATCTCAGTTTTTCACATGGAACTGTATAGAAAAATGGATTGTACTGTGCATTGGAGATATGATTGGCTTTTTGATATACTGTATACAAAGTAATGTTCTTATCTCTATAGAATATTTGCAGACTGCATCATAGTTGAAACAGTATATATTTAAAAATACTACTAATGGAGTATATTGTGGATATACTTAAAAAGTTTTAAATATTTCATATCTAAGAAGTTGTAGAAAATATTGTAGAAAATTATATGTGAGATGTGGCAACAGCTGGAGTGAGATCATTCTGGAATAATTAAAGGAGGGAGTAGTCAATTTTCCTGTCAAACAATGATTAACCAATTTACTAGAATCATTAAGATTGAGCCAAGAATTATGATTGCAGGAAGATGAGTTTAGATGTCAGCTAGAATCAGTGTTAGTTCCACTACTTAAAAAATAGCATAGATGATTAGCACTGCCACCATAGTAATGTCACAGGAGCCATGATTGAGCCAAAACTGGCAATCAGAATTTTTTTGCCAAAGGAGATATCCCAAGATCAGATATCCCAAGATAATTTCTGTTGTATCCCCTAGGGAAATCATTTTGGATCTGGAGACTGTGTTTTCTTCCCAGGTTAACAGACACTCTGAGGCATGGAAACCTGCCTGAGGTTGCAGAATATTAACAATTACAATTATTTCTAACACTAACCAGCAGTGATCCCTAGTTAACCTACATGCAGGTGTTAGTGCTAAGCAATCAAATGCTAATGCACCGTCGGGGAGAAGAATTGAATACAAAGCAAATTTTCCATGTCCACCAGGGTAACCTGCTTATCCCAAGGCATAATGTATTTTATGTTGTGTCTATTTTTTCTGTTAAAAACAAAATGTAAGAGGAAAAGAGTTACTGATGGTATTGCTTAATGTACAGGCACTGCGACAGTGCAGGGTTGCCCAGCAACAGTAAGTAGCACAATTTAGAGCGGAGGAGGTCCAGCTAAATGGAAAGATGAGTCAGAGGCATATTGAAATGAGCAAGAAAAGGCTACATTCTCAGTGAACTTTGATTAAAAACAAAGCAGAGCAGCCCAAACAACTGCCTCTTGCCCTTACATCATAAGACATAATAAGATATGTGCTTCTCATGAGGAAATTGAACAAAGGGCAACTACACAGTGGCTTCAAGTTACACCACCAGGTTGGAGCTCATGTTCACATGCAGTCAATCTTCAGGAAAATGTTAGTGCTCAGAAGTATATCTCAATTATGACAACGCTTCTCCTAATAGCAACTGCAGCACAAGCAACCTTTCTGTACTGCTTCTACAATGTGTTTCAGATTTGTCCTGTTGAGAAAAGAGAAAAGAAGAAACTTACATTCATTTTCCACATCCTTTAGATCATAGCCACCAGTTATGACTACAGATCTATAAAATTGAAACCTATACTTCAGACACTGAGCTGCAATTTTCTTTTCCTGGCCTTCATTCTGTCATGGATGGAAACTCATCCAGAAGTAGCAAAGTGAGTGTAGCTTCCAATAAAGGGAAGTCACTGAGTTTCCATAGAAAATTACCACTAAGTACAATGT
Source organism: Tyto alba (assembly GCF_018691265.1). Lineage (NCBI taxonomy): Eukaryota > Metazoa > Chordata > Aves > Strigiformes > Tytonidae > Tyto > Tyto alba. The sequence goes on from NW_024881272.1 coordinate 971,140, forward strand.
CACTAATTAATACAAAACAGGAAAACCTTCCATTCAGAACTTCTTACAGAAGGCCTACATGTTTTAGACAAGATGAATGGAATATAAAAGACCAAATAGACACAAGACAGTGAGACTAACTACAGAAATTACTTTTTGTCTCTTATGAACTGAAATTTATTAGAGATACTTAGAATGAATGCCTGATGCAAAATATAGTGAAAAAGCATAGTAAGGAATCGACAGGTTAAGGAACAGGACCCACTGCTAGTGAAATATTTTTGTCTTATATCTCTAGAAAAAAGCATTTATTCTGAAGTGTCAGGAGGAAACATTTTAAAGCATCAGGCAAATAATGCAAGGCAGGAAAAAGAGCAAATGCTTCAGTATTAGTTGTAGGCAAAACAGAGTTAGAATCAATCTGTGCAAAGGAAGAATGGATAGTGATGGTTATTACACAGTGGTTATTACAGCTGATTAGTGTCTCCTTATCTCCCCACATCCTCAATAATATTTCTATCCATTAAAGATTCTGTCTATGTATAGTTATAAACCTTTAAAAAAGACATGTTGTCCAGTTATATTAATTCAAGTGCTACTGGAATTATTCTTCAAGGACATTTATGAATTTTACGTGAAACAGAATTTAAATTTGGTTTGGTAATCTGAGTTAGACTCCTGGTAATACATATGGTGTGATTTTTGAAGGGAAATCTCTATTTTGGAGATGACAGAAACTGATCAATCTAGAGCAAGATAGCATGAATCTGGCAGGTGAGAAACAGGACCTTATGATAGTTTAGACAACTGAAATTATTTTCTGGTTCCAGTAAATGTAAGCTAAGCACTTGTTTAGTTTATCTTAGAAGCAGCAAGTAGAGTAGTACTACTCATGTGTTGATGTATCTTGTTAGATAGGGGTCATTATGATAGAATCACCTAAGTTTGAATGCCCTGTGGACAAAATAATAACATTTGTTTCCAGATATACAATGTGTCAGATTTCAGAATGTAGTAAGATGTTCTCAGAAATTAAGTCTTAGGTCAGTACTCGTGTAGAAGATGCTTTTATTAAAAGTTTTCTTTCCTGTAGAGATTGTGAGTCTGTGTGTATATGTAGAGATGTCTATGTTTGTACATAAATATAAATATACACACACAAATACTATAGAAGCACATGGAATGTATAAAAAGATTACCACATTCTATTTTTTCCTTATTTCTGCTTCAGCTACTTCAAACTGGTAAGGGCAAGGAATGTGGGCCAGTGCTTTTATGGAGAAGGTAATTGCAAGCAGCAGCTTTTGAAATTGCACCTTCACTTTACCTGCATTGCATTAAACTCTTGCCATGGTTTAGGCCCAACTGGCAACTAAGCGCTGCACAGCCACTTTTTCACTCCCCTCCCCTCAAGGTGGGATGAGGAGGAGAACCAGGAGAAAAGGTGAAACTCGTGGGTTGAGATAAGAACAGTTCAATAGGACAATAAGAAATAATAATAATAATAGTAATAACAATAATAGTAATGATAAAAGATTATATGAAACAAATGATGCACAATGCAATTGCTCACTACCCAGAACCCGATGCCCAGCTCTTTTCTGAGCTGTGATCTCTCCTTCCTCCCCACCAGCTCCTCCTGTTACATATGGAGTATGACATCACATGGTATTGAATATCCCCTTGGCAAGTTCAGGTCAGTTGTTCTGGTTTTGTCCCCTCCCTGCTTCTTGTGAAAATTAACTCTATCCCTGTCAAACTCAGGACAACTCTATGTATAATGATTTCTCACCTGCAACAACAGCAACATGAAGAACTATTTCTCTAGTCATAAGTAGGCTTACAAGAGCAAAAAGAGAGTATTTGCTTGTGTTTGATATCCTGTTATCCTCTTGAGATCATTAAAGGTACTTACTGACAATTCAGCTTCCAGCCACTTGGTCAATAGAAAAAAAATTCCATTTCCAATATTTAAAAATGTTTTTCAGCATTAAATCCAGAGAAAGCAATTTTCACAGACATATCTCAATGCCCCAAATGGATTTTTTTTTTCACTCCATACATTTATTTCTTTTAGTATTAGCAGTATTAGTATGTACTAGCATTATTAGCATTAGTATTATGCTGAAGCAAATTATCAAGATTTGCTATGATGGGACATGCCCCAAGTATGACAAATTTTCATCCAGATCCTAAAGGATCTTTTTATTGAGGTTAGATTATAGTTTGACATATGGTTACTTTTCCTGCTCCCAAATATACCATCCTTTTTCAGCAAGGTAATATTGGAGTGCAGGTGGACTACAGAAATTCCATTTATTAAGAATAGCTTTTTTTTTTCCTTTGAAAGTACCTAATGTGATCGTGGCTGTATTGAATTTTATTGTCTGTATAAAACTTGCTCAAACCTACAGATAAAATGCTTAGAATGTAATAAACTTGCTTCAGTGTTGCAACTTGTTCTAGTGTTCAATGTGTTCTTTTTTAATCTTTGTTAGAGATATGGGAAAAGAAAATAACAAAATCTGTATGTTAGGCACAGCTGACAGTTCCCTTCAAATATATTAAACACTTTGAATAAAGATTAATGAATACAGCAGGCCTTGCTAATGAATAAACACCTTTACTATATATTATTATTTAGAGTTACATGGAATTCAGAGAGCCTAATGAGACAGTGAGAAAGCTGAGATGAACTGGTGCAAATGGTGTAAATCAACAACTATAATTTAATGAGCACTTTCAAAGCATGAAGAAAACCTGACCATCTAAGTTCTGGACTTGGTTAAGAAATGCCAACAGAAAATAGCATGTTTTATAATACACCTTTCCAGGTTTCCCTGGTTTCTATAACCTCTTTGCTGGAGAGTTTTGGAAGAATAAAGGGACATAACTAACAGAAAAAGTAAAAATAACAGGATTCATTGCTTTAAAGAGGCAGAGCCCATGTGTTCAAGTTATAGCAGCCAAGAAAGAAATAGAAAATAATTTTTGGGGTATTTCCTATTTTTGAGGTACAGTCATCAATATAAAATGTCATATGTTTAGTAGATATTAGAAACCATGAAGGTAGAAAGCTCCCCAAGTCTTCATGGCTGTTAAATGCTTTAAATTCAAGAGATCCCACACAGTGGCTCTTTTGGTTTGACGTCATAGGGCAACTGAGAACCACTCAGCTGCTCAGTTCCCCCTTCCCCCAACAGTGATGAGGAGGAGAATATAAGTCAGGCTTGGGATTTGAGATAGGATAGGGAGGGGAAAATCACCCATTATAGTCACAGGGCAAAAGGCAGACTCATTAGGGGAAGGAAAAAAGAACATACATTTATTACAGACACTAACAACAGCACTTAACACAGTAGGACAGTGAGAAGCATTGCCACATCTTGAGAACACCTTCCCCCCACCCTTCCCTTCTTCCTGGGCTCAACTCTGCTCCCAATATCTCTACCTCATCACCCCAGCAATGCAGGGGACAGCAATTGGGGGGTGCAGTCAGCGCTGCCGCTTCTTCAGTGGGGAAAGGAGCTTCTGGAACTTGTTTCCCCTGCTTCATCGTGGTCCCCCTCTCACAAGAGACAGTCCTCCACAAACTTTCTCTGACGTAAGTCCCTCCTATGGACTACAGCCCTTCCTAAGCTACTCCAGAATGAGACACCCCCGCATGCTGCAATCCTCCCAGTGCCGAACTACAACAGTGGGGGCTGCTTTTTCACATAAGACCCCATCCTTCTTTGGGCACAGTTACCTTAGTCATCCATACGAGGCCCCTCACAGGCCATAAATCAATGTCTGCTCCACCATAGATCTTCATGGGTGGCGGGCGGGCCCTGCCATCTCACCCCAGGATACAGGGGGGTCTCTGCTCCGGCACACCTCCTCCCTCCTTTCTTCCTCTGTTCCTCCACTGACCTTGGTGTTCATGAATCTGCTGCAACTCCTCCTCACAAGTCCAACTCTTCCTCACCATGTGCCTTCCTAAATGCATTATTTCAGAGGCACAACTGATTGTCTCAGCCTTGATGCAGAGGTGGAGCTGACTTGGAGCTGGGAGAGCTTTGAGAAGCTTCTCACAGTGGTGAGGGTGGTAGCCCCCTCCACTGCTACCAAAAAAAACCCCACCACTCACTCAAACCCAGGACAATGGCTTTCAGCAGACCTAAATCATTTAAGTCTAAGAAAACATATTAATGGACATGAGTGAGACCAATTGTTTCTAAGCAATTTTAAGACTGTGTTGGGTTTGAGTGCAGTAGGGTTTTGGTAGCAGGGGAAGGGCTACCATCGTGGCTTCTTTGGGATGCTTCTTAAAGCATCTCTGACTCCAAGTTGGACCTGGCTCTCTCCAAGGATGAGTCAGTTGGTGATGGTGGTTGCACCTTTGTGATAATGTATTTAAGAGGGAAAGAACCTACTGAGCAATGTGGAGGAGCAGAGAAGAGTGAGATGTGAGAGAAATACCTCTACAGACACCCATGTCAGTGAAGAAGGAGCAGGAGAAGGTACACTGGAACAGAGACCTGCCCCTGCAGCCCACAGTAAGAGGTCTGGCTGTGCCCTGCAGCCCATGGAAGTCACTGGTGAAGCAGATGACACCTGTAGCCGGTGGAAGACTCCACACCAGAGCAGGCAGATGCACCTCAAGAAGGCCGGGACTATGAGAGCAGCCCGCGCTGGAGCAGTTTGTTGCTGGGATGACTGCAGCTTTTGGCAGGGACCCACGCTGGAGCAGTTCAGGAAGAGCTGCAGCCCATGGGAAAGACTCACATCAGAGAAAATCGTAGAGGACTGTCTCCTGTGGGAGGGGCCCCATCCTGTATCAGGAGAAGACTGTGAGAATTCCTCCCCCTGAGGAGGAAGGAGCAGCAGAGACAACAGGTGATGAACTGATCACAACCCCCATCCCCTGCACCCTGCATCACTGGGAGGGGAGGAGGGAGAGAAATTGGGAGTGAAGTTAAGCCTGAGAAGAAGGGAGGGGTGGGAGGAAGGTGTTTTTAAGATGTGGTTGTATTTCTGTCTTACTCTGATTTGATTGGTAAATTAATGGTGGTGGTGGTGTTCAAATTAATTTAATGATATTTCTTCCCAAGTTGAGTCTGTCTTTTGCCCATGACCATAATGGGTGAGTCATCCCTCCCTCTCCTTGTCTCAACCCAGGAACCTTTTGTTTTATTTTCTCCTCCCCATCCCAGAACAAGTGGGGAGCAAGTGGCTGCATGGTGCTTAGTTGCCGGCTGAGCCTAGACCACAACAATCACACACTAAAAGTTTATCATGGTGTTACTAGTTATATTAGTCTAGATTTGGGCTCCTTGTCCAAGAGGAAATATTCATATTACTGATGGCTATAGAGATTCATAGTGATAGAGATTATTTCAACATTATAATATTAAAAAAAAAAAAAAATCTAAAACTTCTAATAATAAATACATACATTCTCATAGCAAAGAAATCATCTTAAATGTTCTGCATTACTGGTTTCAGAGTATGACATTTCAGAAGGTTGATAAGGCAGGTATGCTCAGAAAGGTAGAGAATATAATTGTAAGTGTGATCACACCTTTTAGCAGAGACATTTAAATATAAAATGAAGAGTGCAAATTCTGTACAGTGAAGACATTTTACAGAATACCCTGACAAGTGAAAAATCTTTCCAAAAAGATAAAATGTCTCTAGCGACTTCAGCCAGCTGGTTAGCTATGGAGCCACAGAAATGAATGTATAATTTAAGTTGCATGTTAAGTAACACTTTTATTATTAATATGACTCTCACTCATTCCTACTTTTTCAATTTAAAAAGAAAACACATTTCATCATGGTATAGCATTTTCCACAAGACAAATATTTAGGAGTAATGGCTTGATTACACATTACCTATTTGAAAATTTGAAAAGTGAAAAGTTCTTTGGATTTAGAATAAATTCTTTAATATAACCTATATAAAGAAAGCTTAGTGTGGAAACTGCAAATTGGTTTATGTTGTGAGCTTGCTCAAGAGTTAGGGGATAAGTTATAGGCAATAGGCTATAGATATATGCTGGTATATCCTGGAATGGAAGAGATCTCTGTTTAGATGACTAGTAGAGAACATATGCAATTAAATCTTCAATATGCTTAATATTTCTTGGCTCAAATTACATATCCTGATGAAAAATAAATAACTCTTCACTTCCTCAAATACTCTGAGGAATACCCCACTCTGAGTTTCAAAAACCTCTTATCAAGTATTTATAAAGAAACAATTTACTATTTCCACCCATGGGAATCTGATAAACTACTCGCTTAACCTGTTCACAATTTCTTACACTTGTAATTAGTCAGCATAGGTTGTATGTTTTTGTTGTTGTTTTGACTGAGTGACTGAAATTCCCTAGAAAAAAATAATGGATTGAAAACAACAAATAACGAATTCTGTTATTCAAGCAGACATTACCTTGACAAATATGAATTATAATGTCCCATAAAGAAAAAATTCATGAACAAAAGACTCAAGCAACTTAGTATGTGTGGCTTAGGCCTTCAGAGGATAACATTCCTTAAATATTTGTGTAGGAAAGGATTTGAGTGATTGGTAGCTGCTAATGATTAAGGAGGCCACATATTAAAAATAACCACTCACCTAACATTTTCATATTTTTTTTACAGTTCTCTGACAGCTTTACTGTTAATAAGGAGTTTGGAAAAGAAGGTGCAATTTGGAAATGTGAACAAGTAAATTGGTTAAACCTTTATTCAGCATGAATACAGTCTATCAATTTCTACTCAGCATTATTTTCTGCTGTATGACTACGTGCTCTACATCTTTTACATACTGAATTGTTGGTTAAACAGAAGCTGGTTTGGAAATAAATTTGTGAACATTTGGAAGATAATCATATGACATGACCATTTCAATGTTTTATCCATATTTCTACTGCCAAAAAGATTCTGATACTTAGGCAGGAAATACATTGAAAGGTCCTGGCAAAACAAAATGTGTTATGAAGCTTAATATGAGATACAGTGTCCCATGAACTCTTAAATAACAGATTCTAAGGAATTTTTCATATATATATGTATGTAGCTATTAAAATACATACATATGCACATGTATACACACACACACACATATATATATATTTGCATGGAAATATGCTATTAAAAAGAACATAAAAAGTAAAGTTCTTCAAAAGTTTTTAATTTATTCTATGCATTCTATCAGAAAAATGAGATGCAAATGCTCCTGAGCCAGAGAGTAAGAGCAATGAATAACAGTGAATGGCAAATCTAGTATACTATGTACACTTACATTTCAGTCAAACCAACATTCCTGGCAAAAGAAAAATAATGAACTCTACTAATAAATTCACCTTCTGTTTATATCTTTAAGTTTCCCCTAAATATTCATTCAGATCTAATAGTTAGAAAAAATAAAAGACATGGACTGTACAGTAAAGAGTTTTAATGTTTTATGTATTACTGAATAAATAGTTGAGAATTTTCCCTGTATCATCCTGCCATACACTGTATCTTTTACTAGTCTATTAGGTTTAACAGAAGAAGAGGAGTAAGATTCTATGTCCTTTTAAGCCTAATTTTCTCTATTGACAATGCCAACACAACTGGCAATAAGCTGTAATAATAATGAAGATATCTTTCATGATGAAATGGATGAAGTTGTGCAATAAGTTTAATATAGGCTACCAAGGAATAGCAATCTGTGAACAATATATATTTTATTCTAATTAAATTGACAGATAAATCTTCCACCTTTCTTTACAAAAGTACAAAAAAAAAAAAAAATAAAAGGTACATATTTCTCAATGGTAAAGGATCTTGAATTAATGAAACTCACAGCTTTTTTTGCACTTCTAAGTTATGGAGTGCAAATTATGTCTGCTATATATGGATGTATTAACAGCTTCATCAATATTCTGTACATTGGGCCGAAGTTTTCGTGACTTCAAAGGCATTTATGTTAAACCTTTAGAACATTTAAGTGTATTTGTATACAATCTTTGACAAAAACTGATGGAATATTTTGAAATTTAAAATATTTCTCAGGAGTTGCTTAGGGGTGAGGAGATAAATAGAAAACTACTGCTAATCTCACAATTGTGATTCTTTTGTCACAAAGTTTTTAAATTGTATTGTCACCATGTTTGATATTCAATAAATCTTCCCTGTTGAGATGGCAGTCCCAGGAACTTCCACACAGAAGTCCAGACAATCTTCTGCAGTCAGAACTCCAGGTTACGGGTTACAGGTTTTATGTTACAGGAAATGGTCCTAGAAAAGGGAATTACCAGTCAGGAATAGTCAAGCACAACTCAGATCTTACACAGGAGCAATATGGAAAGAGATTAGAGAGTCTGCTAGAGTGTCAATATATTTGTCTTATATCTCCCAATCAGACAGATTTGAAATATTTTTAATGCTCGGACCTACATCTCCAGAGCCAAGCCTAATGTTCTTTCTTATGTGCAAAAGGAACAAAATAATTTTGAATGACCAAAACTAGCAAGGCTTGCTTTTTCTCATTTTCATTGCCACCCTCAGTCCATTAATGTTAAAAATGAACCAGCTTGCAGACCTTTACTTAAAAAACCTATCTTAGTGGCTGTTCACCCTTTTCCTGTTTGTCCTGATTTGTTGTATGTACTTTACTACCTATCTCTGTATAAATGCTATGACTTTAACTTTTGCACTAAGATAGGAATTTTTTTTCCTAGTATAAGTCTATTTTCTGTGAGTCAATATATTAGCAAACACTGAAACAAGATTTGCAGTTATTTGGTGCATTTTTGCCATTCAAGTCATGGGGCAACATCAATTTATGTTCCCTGCTAATATCACACCATGTATACTCAATAAAATTCTGAAAATTTGTTAAAAAAAAAAAAAAAAAAAGAATTAAGAAATGAGGAAAGTCTTTGGTTTATTATTGCAAAAGTTTAAAAAAGTTGTACATATTGATCAAAACAACATTATTCCCAGAGAGGGAATAAATATACTAACTCACAATGTATTTCTTTTCCTGTGAAGTTCAGTAAACCAGAGAATTATATGCTTTATAAATCAAAAAATATGGGAATCTAAAGTCACTCTACTCTCTATGTAATATAATTTCTAAATATGAAATTCTTATTCTCTTTTTCCTACCCCATAAAAACTCCAGAAAAAAGGTTTTGCCTCAGTTAGAGAAAGATTTAGGAGTCTGAATTGGTAGAGGTAAAGAAGATGACTACCCCAGGGAGGATATTAATTTCAGTTTTATTAATTTTTCCCCAAAGAGTCAAATTTAATTTGTTCATGTGTTCTTCATAACTTCTTATTAAAACTACAATGAAGGGTCAAGATTTAATTTCATCAAATCTTCTGGTTTATTAGAATTGTTATCCCAGATATTGGACTATATTAACCAGCCATTGGAAATTCTACTCTGAAATGTTCAATGTTGAAAGCTAAAACTACAGCTATAGAAGTAAGTTTGTATAACACATGTCCCTATAAATGCAGACTTGTTTTCTATTGCCCGTTTTTTCAGTTCTGCATCTTGATCTACTTGTAAACATGTTGAATGATGGGGCTGCCTCTTCCCTGAGAGTGTCTATGGCAGAAGTGGCATTGCTTGGAGATTATCAAAGCATCTGATTTCTAATTTAATTTGACTTTAATTCAGTAAAGTACCAAAGAAATAGGCTTAACTTAATGCAGTTTAACAACTTTAAATTGTGTTTCATTCAACTATCTTCAGCAAGATTTAAGCTCATCTTTAAGTATTTTTTGTATTAAGAAAAGATTTTCATATATGCTTAAGTATTTTGTTAAAATGATGACTCTAGTTTTAGTCTGATCAATTAAATTAATAAGGTCAATTTGTTATCAGAATGTGCTGGTAGTATTCTGAGAAAAATGACGTTATAAAAAATACCAGAGCCTACCAGGCGACTATAGATGACATATTATTTTTAACATTTCCTATAATTAGGATATAAGAAGAATCATTAACTGTGTGTTATTAAAATATTTCCTTTTGTAATTAATATCTTTCTGATAGTTCTCATCTTAATATCTTGAGCTTGGCCATGTTCTGATCTTATTTATGCTATTATAAAACTCAAAAATTCTTTAGCTATGGTTCTTTTGACACTGAAGATCCTAAAATCCAAGTCAAAAACATAAAGCTGGTCATCAGTTTTCCAGTGATAGCATTTTATTGTAAGTTTTGAAGATATTTGTTGATTCTTTTAGGTCTTTAATGTGATGTTCCACTTAAAATGCAAACTAAGTCTCTAGCCCTTACTGTTGTAAAAGAAAATGAAAAAGTTTTCTATTTCTGATGTGAGCCAGGACAAATCAAACAGGACAAGACATAATGAGGTAGAAGAAAAGTAGGAAAAAATTCAAACTGCTGGGTTTGTGAGGCATTGCAATAGGCTGCCTGGGAAAATTACCATGCTCTGTAGTGACATCAGTATGAGCAGGAATTAAGACCTGCTGTTTCCTAAAGGATGCTGAGACTACCTTACATGCACAAGGCTTTATTAGCAGTGTCCATAGATGATGGCATACCTCAAATATAATGAAATTTTCTTCTTTGTGAGGGGGGAAAAAAAGGACTTTGTTTCAAGCTAATAGATAAGGAAAAGTGGAGAAAATAAGGGGTGATTCTCAGACAATTGATACCTTTCATGAAAACACACCATAACAACAGTTTCAGGATTTACAGATGCTAGGTCATGAGAACAACTGCACAAAAACAACAACATGAGAACAAAAAGGGAAAAATATTTCCACAGAGACTTTGAAATAACACTGCCAAAAAAACAGGTTTCCAGAGCTGCAATCCAAAGGCAGACTACAGAACAGCAAATGGCAGGCCCTCAGCACTAGAAAAGCTAAGATTACCTGATGCACTGTGTAGCCTTGTGATGGATCAGAAGAAGACTCAGGGTCTTTTCCAGACTTCTGTTCCAGGAGAGAAAAACTTACATGGTTTAAATTTTCTCAACTAAAACACAGTTGTGAGTTTTAATGGTTGTTTAATGTTTAACAAATCAAATTCAAGTAAATTTAAAGAAGTTACAATCCAGACTGGGTTCAGCATTTCTCAGGACCATAATATTTTTAGGAAGTCAGTGGTCTCCAATGGGGACAAAAAATTCAAACACCAGAGAAAGAAATACATGACACCCACATTAAGACTTCTGATTTGGCTGTCACTTGGTTAAACAGTACAAGTCATCTGCAGCTTGGGAAGTCAGTCACCTGCCAGTGGGTGTGGGTGTCCTGTTTCCCTGGGTCTATGGTGCTGGTCTCAACTGGACCACAGGGCATGACCTTGATTGATGAGACTGTGTGTCATAGAACAAAGATCAACCACCACTCATCCTGCTTAGCAAACAAACATTTGGTTATATTCCACTGAGTAGTGTGGTTCTATTCCTGCATCCAACCCCCCTGTAAATCCCTAGTAATGCTTGTATTTCAAAACTGTAAGAGAAATATTTTGCTGATGTGGTGTATTAGCCGTGACTAAGAGCCAAGCTCTCACTTTGCTGCTTGCTCATTCTCCCCTTTCAGAGGGACAAAGGGAGAAAAATAGGAAGAACAGGGATGTGCAAGCTTGTGGTTTGAGATCAAGACAGGAAGCTCATTTATCAGTTACCATCACAAGCAACACAGACTCAACTTGGGGAAATTAACTTATTATCAACTAAACTAGATTTGGGTATTAATGAAGAAAAATTTAAAACAACAAGTCCTCTTAGCCAGGCTCAACTTTACTCCTTCCTCCTGACTCTTCCCCACCCCAAGCAGAGCAGGGGGAGAGTGGGGGTTATGGTCAGCCCACAACAGCTCCCCTTTACCCTCCTTTCCTCCTCACACTTTTCCCCTGTTTCAGCATGGATCCTTCCCACTGGCTGCAGTCCTTCAGGATGAACCTGCTCCTCTGTGGTCTCTCCCATAGGCTACAGGGGAATCCTTGCTCCTATACCTGCAACATCTCTTCATTCTTTCTTTCACTTCGGTGCCCTCAGGGCTCTTTCTCTTACTTTCCTTCCCACCACTTCTCCTCTGCCTAGATGATGTTTTTGCCATATGGGCAAATATGTCTCTTATAGAGATCCCTTGAGTGGGTGTCCTCGGTTGAGTGGTGGAGTTTTTTTGGTAGCAGGGGAGGGGGCTATAGGGGCAGCCCCCTGTGAGCTCCCCCAGCTCCAAGTCAGCTCCACTTCTGTTTGGAAACTGAGCCCATCAGCTGCACCTCTGTGATAACGTATTTAAGAAGGGACGTGGTGACGTGCAGTCGGACTTGTGAGGAGGAGTTGCTGCAGCTGCGTGAACACCAAGGCCAGTGGAGGAACGGAGGAAGAAAGGAGGGGGGAGGTGTGCTGGAGCAGAGACCCCCTTGTATCCTGTGGTGAGACGGCAGGGCACACACACCACACACACACACACACCCCCGCCACCCATGGAGATCTACGGTGGAGCAGACATTGATTTATGGCCTGTGTTTTTTGACTGGATGATCAAGGTGCTGTGCCCGAAGAAGGCCAGGGTCTCATTGGAAAAGATAGCCCTGCTGCTGTAATTCAGCACTGGGAGGATTGCAGCATGCGGGGGTGTCCCACGCCAGAGCAGCTCGGGAAGGGCTGCAGCTGTGGGAGATAATCCAGTCAGAGAAAGTTAGTGACCCATGACGGAACAGTGTGGGGAACGCTGCGGCCCATGGGAGGGACTCATGATGGAGAAAGTTTGTGAAGGACTGTCTCCTGTGGGAGGGGGACCACGATGGAGCCGGGGAAACAAGTTCCGGAAACTCACCTCACTGAAGATAAAGGAAGTGGCAGCGCTGACTGCACCCCCCATTCCCTGCCTCTGCGCCGCTGAGGGAGGAGGTAGAGATATTGGGAGCAGAGCTGAGCCTGGGAAGAAGGGAGGGGTGGGGGGAAGGTGTTCTAAAGATGTGGCAATGCTTCTCACTGTCCTACTCTGTTAAGTGTTGTTGTTAGTGTCTGTAATAAATGTATGTTCTTTTTTTTCTTCCCCTAACGAGTCTGCCTTTTGTTTGTGATCATAAAGGGGGATTTTTCCCCATCCCAGTCCTATCTCTAATCCCGAGCCTGGCTCTCTGTCCCTTCTTATTGCTGGAAGAGAAGGGGAGAAAGCTGCTGCGTGGTGGTTGGCTGCCGACCAGGCCCAAATCACAACAGTGGGCAATGATGTGAAAATTATAGCTGTTAGCCAAAGACTAAGAAACAGATATTAGGTGTAGGTTGAGAGTGGAGAAGGTGTAAGAGCAAGTTGTGAGAGAATATGTTCCATTTTCTGTTTAGCTTTTAAATATTCAGGTCAGTTACATACCTAATTTATAGGTGATGGTTATATGCAGGTGATATATACAAGATGATATATGTAGTTGCCCATTTATTACTAAGAATATTTTGTGGAATAATTAATGAATAAATTTAACACAAGCTTTGCTGATGAAGTCATTTGAATTTCCTACTGTGTTTGTGAAAAATGGGCAGATACAGTGGTGACCTTCAAAATGATGTATTAATGTTTTGTTTGATTTGCCATCTTTCATTACATGGTTGCATTGGTTTTAAACTGAAATAGGGTAGATTTAAATCGGACAGAAGGAAGAAGCTTTTTATGATGAGTGTGTGAGTCACTGGAACAGGTTGCCAAGGGAAACTGTGGATTCTCTATCACTGAAAGTGTTCAGGGTCAGGCTGGATGCAGCTTTGAGCAACCTGATCTAGTGAAAGATGTCCTTGCCCATGCCAGGGCAACTAGACTAGATGATCTTTGAAAGTTCCCTCCAACTTAAACTATTCTATGATTCTATAAAAATATCTACCTCAAGAAATACAGTTAGCTAGGAGGTTGGACTACATGACCTTCTGAGGTCCCTTTCAACATGAATTTTCCTCTTATACCTATGAAATAGAGGATATTTTCGTATAGTGTTGGTATATCAAAATGAAACAAAACAAAACCAATAAAAATCACATAACACACACACACACACACACACACACACACAAACAACCTCACAAACTAAAACCAAAAAAACAATCCAGAAGTTCTCTATCTAGCTAAGACAGTATATATTCAAGACATGGGCAATAATTTTTGGACAATATAGAGAGGGAAAACCCCTGAACATTTAACTCTACTTTTGTTGTGATTTCTACTCACAATAAAACAGATGACAACTTTGATCAATTCTGAAATCACTTTTCACTAGGCAAAAATAACTGCAATGATTCAAAATTTTTTCAAGTTTCTCCACAGAGCTCCAAGCACACAGTCCCAAAGGGGCTGGTCAATTTCCCTTACAACTGTTCACATTTAAAACACTGACTCTTAAAAGGTGGACATCTGGGATATTCAACTGGTGTATTCTGTTTAGTTTTTGTCAAAACTGCATGTCTCAGTAAGTCTACAAGTCCTTACAGAACTTTTTGCTTATAGTCAGATGCTCAGCTGCCTTATGTTGGCATAGCTCAAATAAATAATTACTCTGATAGACAAGAGCTTAAGTTCTAGCCCACAGTCAGTATTCTATAATATTTTGAGATGCAGAATTAGATATAGACTAAAGAATTGGTGAAGAAAATTTCACAGTATTATTAGTATGAGAACAAGCAATTGTTATTTTAAAATAGTTTGTTCCATTAATCTGTATCTGTAATGAGTTTGTTTCTAGCTATTTTACTACAAGATAATTGATTAAGGATGTTATCATTGCCAGCATGAGTCCTTTGAAATAGAAGTTTATTGTGCTGTAGGAATGTGGGTGAATCAAACTCTAGATTAATCTAATATTTGAATCTGTCAACAAGCAGATGGAGCAGCTTTTCTGCAAAGGAAGGAGAGACAGCATTGGTTCTGATATGAAGGCCATCAGGGCAATGCCCTCTGGACCAGGATAAAGTACCACCATTCCTAAGTGAGCATAGCCGGTCCAGTGACAAAAATATAGTCACCCAGGAGTCCAGAACATCATAGAAGTCTGTAATGATAGGGTATATCCAGGACTAGGCTAACAAGTGAAAATAACAAGTGAAGCTCATCCTACAGCATAGCTCAGGCAAGGACCAAGATCAATGATCTGAGTTTGAACGTGGCTACTGAGTCAAGGGCAAAAGCTTTGAGTGAGGCTCCTCCCAGCAAATTCTCAGGCAGCTGTTCTCACTGAAGCCTGACGCAAGGCTATTTAGCCAAAACAGACACCCACAAATTCTTACAGTCTCTTTTTATTTCCAGCACCTCCTCTGTCATTTCCATCTTATCATGACTTACCAGGCTATTGAGGTTATTTCAAGTTAAAAAGGCTGGTTCTTGATTTCTGTCTAAGACCTTCTAAAAACCCAGCAGGCAAATTGCAATCAGGAATCTCATTTTTGTAACCATACTTCCTTTTAATTACTCTGATTCATTCTGCTTAGTTAATTCAACTACCATTCAAGTGAACAATATGTTTGGTGTAGCTATTGAGTCTTTGTTATTAATACTGTAATGGAAATATTGCCTGAACGCTGCACAGCTTCTAAGTATAATGTATTTATTATGAAAAAAAAAAAAAAAAAAAAAAAAAGGTATTTGCAGCATGATTGGGATGGTGGAAACACATTAAAGTGAAGTTTGAACCTAAAATTATCTCCTTTTGTAATTTCAAAGGTATCGTAGAAATAGGCATCATATGAATTCTCAAGAGAAATCTTGGTGTTATGATCACAAATGCTCTGTTTGGAGTGTAGAGACATGATATTAATATAAGAAAACTCATACTGACTGTTAAAAGCACATTTTACTTTATTTTTTTATATGTGAATCTGTAATGTAAAAGATTTAATTATTAAATTACTATGAATATGTGTCCTTGGGTGGTAAGAGTTACCTAAAGAAAACATGCTACATTTATTTTTGTTCTCTGCAGTCTATGAAAAACAGCAGTTCATACAGGCAGGACGAAGAGGAGACTAGCTATTAAAGTTTCTGCAAGTAACTTCAGAACACTAAAAGCAAACCTTAACTGTTAATTAAATTGGGTGACTTTGTGTCTCCTGGAGAAAGATATATGTTTAAAATAGCAATATTTGTTACTCTTTCTGCCATATTATCATGTGATGTAAAAGACAGTGTAACCGAATAGAAATTACAAAGTAATGCTAGAGAAGATCACAGCTTTAGATATCACTCTACATTAATGAGGGATTCATTCAGGAGAAAACCATGTTTATAAGTAACTAGTCTTCACAGTAGTCACTGACCTCAGAAATGATGCCTGAAATTTTTTTATTTTTTTTTTTTTTTTTTTTAAATCTTGAAACCACTACTGAAGAACATGTTGACAGTATGTGCATTTAGAGTCACCACTTCTCAAAAGAAAGCTCTTTGAAATACAGAATTTTTATAAACTCTAAAATGTCTGTGAGGACAGGTAAGCAGCGGCACAGGCTGCCCAGGTCGATAAAAAAAGAACTAGTAGATGAGAGAAGAGCAGTGGATATTCTCTGTCTAGACTTCAGCAAGTCTTTGATGCTCTTTCCTGTTAAGATCCTTACAGAGAAGATTATGAAGTATGGGGGATATAAGTAGACTGAAAACTGGTTAAACAGCTGAGCTCAGAGGATGTAATCAGTAGCACAAAGTCTAGTTGGAGGCCTGTCACTATTGGTGTACCTCAGGGTTCAGTACTGGGTCCAGTCCTGTTTAGCATCATCATTAATGATCTGTGTGATGGGGCAGTGTACCCTCAGCAACTTTGCAGATGACACAGAACTGGGAGGAGTGGATAGTATGCCAGAAGGTTGTTCTGTCATCCATAAAGACCTCAACAGGCTGGAGAAATGGGCTGACAGGAAACTCATGAAGTTCAACAAAGAGAAGTAGAGTCTTGCACCTGGGAAGGAACAACCCCAGGCAACAGGACACAATGGGGGCCACCCAGCTGGGAAGCAGCTTGGCAGAAAAGGACCTGGGGATTGTGGTGGACACCAGGTTGTCTGTGAGTCAGCAATGTGCCCTTGCAGCAAAGGCAGTTGATGGTATCCTGTGATGCATTAGGAGGAGAGTTGCCAGCAGGCTGAGGGAGGGAATAATTTCCATTTATTCAGCACTGGTGAGGCCACACATGAAGGACACTGTCCAGTTCTGGGCTCCTCAGTATAAGAGACATTGACATACTAGAGAGAGTCCGACAAAGAACCACGATGATGACAAAAGGTCTGGAGCATCTCTCATATGAGGAAAGGCTGAGAGACCCGGGACTGTTCAGCCTGGAGAAGAGAAGGCTCAGAGGGATCTTACCTATGTATAGAAATTCCTGAAGGCATAGTGCAAAGAGGATGGAGCCGGGCTCTTTCCAGTGGTTCTCAGTGACAGGACAAGTTAGTTGGCACAAACTGAAACAGAATGTTCCCTCTGAACAGCAAGAAACATTTCTTCACTGTGAGGGTGACAGCACTGACAGAGGTTGTTCAGAGAGGTAGTAAAGTCTCCATCCTTGGGATATTCAAAAGATGTCTGCACACAGTCAAGGGCAAGTGGATCTAGGTGGCCCTGCTTGAGCAGGGAGGTTAGATCTGATAACCTCCAGAGGTCCCTTCCAACCTCAGCCTTCTGTGATTCTGTGATTCTGTTGCACCCTTTCCACCCTTGGAGGTTTTTGAAATCTGACAGAATCAAGCTCTGATCAATGTGGTCTGACTTCAGATCTGCCCCTGCTTTGAGCTGGAGATTGAACTAGTTACCTTCTGAGGTCCCTTAGATAATTCATGGAGAAATTAAAAAATCCTTCATTTTAATAAAACATTTTAAAGATTATTAAAGAAATATATAGGTATATGTTAATTTGTCAAAACATGTTTGATGAGAAGAACCATCCACTGTAGGTTGCATATAACTTTTTTCTTTGTTTTACAAATAATGAGTCAACACTGAATAACTCATCTTCTCTTTGTTTCCCTTCAAGTGCTTTCAGATCCTCAATGCAATTCCATCATTGTCCAAGATTTTTAAAATATATTAAAAAAAAATGTATGTTGCTCAAAATTCAAAACATCTTTCTTTCTTCCTAAATGCTAATAAGGATTTTAACATGCACAAAACTGAGTATTGCATTTATGACTGAATTACAGTGTGAAATTTAATTTCTCCTGCTAATTTACAACTCAAATAATTCATTCATTGCTTCCTTTTTTTTTTTTTTTTTTTTTAATAGTGAAGCTGTCTCTTTGTATCAAGGTCTTAAAAGAATGGATTAATGCAGATAAATCTATTTAAAAAAAAAGAGAAAAGTTAAATTTAAATCACAAAGTAAAAGATTTTTAAAGGAAAGGTTTTAGCTCAAAACTATGAAACAGCTAAGTAACTCGCCTTTATTTTGCAGAACTATCAGGCTTCTGACTTCAGTGATGTTTTTCTCAGTGTTATATTCACTACCCATCAGACACTGGAAGGAGAATACTTCTAAGGAATCTATCACAGTTCTGAAATTTCAGCAGTAGAATTTGAAAGCTCCTACTAATAAAAATATTTTCAGGACCCCCACTAAACAACATGGTAGAATCATTATATAGGAAAAAAACTATACCTTCAGTTATTTGCTTACTGCACTATTGTTTCAGTGTACTAGGGTCCAAAAAGAATGGTGGGCTGCTGTACAGCTTGGGTGAGCTACACCAAATCATCTGGCTTTTTCTTCTGCTCACCACCTATAAACTAGATTGAAAAGCATATTTTACCACATGTCTTCTATAAGCATTCAGACATAACTATTCACAGCATAAAATACAGAGTCAGTCTTTATTAAATGCTGTATTTAATTCCATTCAGACTGCACACATCAAACAGACTAATTGGTTTAGATATTGGTCTACAAGGTGACATAGTTCCAATCCAGTGCCTAAATTTTTCAAGAAAATGTACAGTCATTGACTTGTAGTATATCTTTAAAAGAAGAGAGTAAGGTTAGATAGTCTCTATAGCTGTGAAATTACTGAATTTAAAAGGATGTTATGGTATGAAGTAGCTGGAATTAAAGCTCAAATGTATTCAGTACTTATTTGTGTTGATTGCTCAAAAGCTGTGCACTCAAGATGGTGGGAAGACAGTCTGAATGCCTGAACAGGGAAAAAGAGACCAACAAAATCTGTTTCATTTGCAATTTTATCACCTATTGTCTAGTGACCTGGGGCAAAATATCAAGTCCTGCTGTACTGTTGTCTCTGCATCGGCTAATAATGCTTGTCTCATCTCTTAAAGTGACTAGAAATGTTTGGGGCTGGAAACAAAGCACAGGACAATATGTAAAGGCACAGCAAATAGAAAATTTGGCTGGAAGGAAGATTATGGTATTTTTCCACAGCTGATCATACACTGCAGCAGTCCAGAAAATTATGAGATAGTCTCTTGTACCTACCTGATATAGAAAGTTCCAGTAATGAAATTATAATTATTCCTAATTTTTTAATATATATAGTATCCATTATATCGATATCTATATATATATATATATAAAATCCATAATTTCATTTATATTTCAGCAGTAAGGCTTGTGCTGAAATCTGCTGAGAATCTATTTTTAAAATATTTATAAAAACAAAATTCTCAGATTTATAAATACAAGTTTAGCTTGTTCTACCATTTACTGATTTCCGTTGCAAATAAAGCAGGAGTTCAGTCAGCAGAAAACTATCATTTTTACTGTGAGAAAATATATACATAAGGAAAAAATATTGGCAAAATACTACATTTTTTTCAAAGTTTTAGCAATGACGGTTGAGAAATTTTCTGCTGAATGAAATAAAAATATGCAAGAGGATTTAAGGTGAAACGCTATGACTCCAGTAACATGAATGAAATTAAACTGTGTAATGTCAGCTGAGAAATAGCTGTTCTGCATATGTTAATGTTGGTTACAGTTCCCAGAATTTTGTGTCAGCTGCATCCCCTTCCTTGAAGCAGAAGCTTGGCAGCACATGAACATACCCAGTTTCTCAAGCACTCCTGGACATCAGAAAATCTAAAATGGGCAGATGTGATATTGGAAGGAAGGAAGGCAAGAAGGTGGGAAAGGAGAGAAAGAGAAAGAGAGAAACAGATTGAGAAAGAGAGATAAAGAGTGAAAGAGTGAGTGAAATACCAAGCAAAGGAGTGAAAGAAAGAAGGAAAGAGTAAAAGAGTGAGCAGAAGAACAAGGGAAAGAAAGAGTGAAAGAAAGAAAAGGTGGAAGAGTGAAAGAGCAAAAGAAAGAGCAAAAGAACAAAAGAAACTATGAGCAAAAGGAAGGTCAAAAGAGTGAAAGAAAGAGTGAAAGAAAGAGAGAAAGATAAAAAGAAAGAACTACAGAAGAATTGAAAGAAGGAGTGAAAAAAAGAGTAAAATAATAAAACAAAGAAAAAGCAAAAGAAAAAGAGTGAAAGAAAAAGAAAGGGGGAAAGAAAGAGAGAAAGAAAGAAAGAAGAAAGAGGGAAAGAAAGGTAGAAAGGGAGAAAGAAAGGTAGAAAGGGAGAAAGAAAGGTAGAAAGAAAGGTAGAAAGTTAGAAAGAAAGGTAGAAAGGGAGAAAGAAAGGTAGAAAGTTAGAAAGAAAGGTAGAAAGGGAGAAAGGAAGATAGAAAGGTAGAAAGAAAGGTAGAAATAAAGGTAGAAAGGTAGAAAGAAAGGTAGAAAGGTAGAAAGGTAGAAAGGTAGAAAGAAAGAAAGAAAGGTAGAAAGGAAGAAAGGTAGAAAGGAAGAAAGGAAGAAAGAAAGAAAGAAAGAAAGGTAGAAAGAAAGAAAGAAAGAAAGGTAGAAAGAAAGAAAGAAAGAAAGGTAGAAAGAAAGAAAGAAAGGTAGAAAGAAAGAAAGAAAGAAAGGTAGAAAGAAAGAAAGAAAGGTAGAAAGAAAGAAAGAAAGGTAGAAAGAAAGAAAGAAAGAA
Source organism: Tyto alba (assembly GCF_018691265.1). NCBI lineage: Eukaryota > Metazoa > Chordata > Aves > Strigiformes > Tytonidae > Tyto > Tyto alba. Next base: position 992,043 of record NW_024881272.1, read on the forward strand.
AGAAAGAAAGAAAGAAAGAAAGAAAGAAAGAAAGAAAGAAAGAAAGAAAGAAAGAAAGAAAGAAAGAAAGAAAGAAAGAAAGAAAGAAAGAAAGAAAGAAAGAAAGAAAGAAAGAAAGAAAGAAAGAAAGAAAGAAAGAAAGAAAGAAAGAAAGAAAGAAAGAAAGAAAGAAAGAAAGAAAGAAAGAAAGAAAGAAAGAAAGAAAGAAAGAAAGAAAGAAAGAAAGAAAGAAAGAAAGAAAGAAAGAAAGAAAGAAAGAAAGAAAGAAAGAAAGAAAGAAAGAAAGAAAGAAAGAAAGAAAGAAAGAAAGAAAGAAAGAAAGAAAGAAAGAAGAAAGAAAGAAAGAAAGAAAGAAAGAAAGAAAGAAAGAAAGAAAGAAGAAAGAAAGAAAGAAAGAAAGAAAGAAAGAAAGAAAGAAAGAAAGAAAGAAAGAAAGAAAGAAAGAAAGAAAGAAAGAAAGAAAGAAGAAAGAAAGAAAGAAAGAAAGAAAGAAAGAAGAAAGAAAGAAGAAAGAAAGAAAGAAAGAAAGAAAGAAAGAAAGAAAGAAAGAAAGAAAGAAAGAAAGAAAGAAAGAAAGAAAGAAAGAAAGAAAGAAAGAAAGGTAGAAAGAAAGAAAGAAAGAAAGGTAGAAAGAAAGAAAGAAAGAAAGAAAGAAAGAAAGAAAGAAGAAAGAAAGAAAGAAAGAAAGAAAGAAAGAAAGAAAGAAAGAAAGAAAGAAAGAAAGAAAGAAAGAAAGAAAGAAAGAAAGAAAGAAAGAAAGAAAGAAAGAAAGAAAGAAAGAAAGAAAGAAAGAAAGAAAGAAAGAAAGAAAGAAAGAAAGAAAGAAAGAAAGAAAGAAAGAAAGAAAGAAAGAAAGAAAGAAAGAAAGAAAGAAAGAAAGAAAGAAAGAAAGAAAGAAAGAAAGAAAGAAAGAAAGAAAGAAAGAAAGAAAGAAAGAAAGAAAGAAAGAAAGAAAGAAAGAAAGAAAGAAAGAAAGAAAGAAAGAAAGAAAGAAAGAAAGAAAGAAAGAAAGAAAGAAAGAAAGAAAGAAAGAAAGAAAGAAAGAAAGAAAGAAAGAAAGAAAGAAAGAAAGAAAGAAGAAAGAAAGAAAGAAAGAAAGAAAGAAAGAAAGAAAGAAAGAAAGAAAGAAAGAAAGAAAGAAAGAAAGAAGAAAGAAAGAAAGAAAGAAAGAAAGAAAGAAAGAAAGAAAGAAAGAAAGAAAGAAAGAAAGAAAGAAAGAAAGAAAGAAAGAAAGAAAGAAAGAAAGAAAGAAAGAAAGAAAGAAAGAAAGAAAGAAAGAAAGAAAGAAAGAAAGAAAGAAAGAAAGAAAGAAAGAAAGAAAGAAAGAAAGAAAGAAAGAAAGAAAGAAAGGTAAAGAAAGAAAGAAAGAAAGAAAGAAAGAAAGAAAGAAAGAAAGAAAGAAAGAAAAGATTGATTCCTAAAATTCATTTGAAACTCTCAAGATTTGCAACTTGCTCAGGTAAATGTATCACCTGAAAACCACTTTTATGCTCATGTTACTGTATAAGCTAGCACATTCTCATATGTGAATGAATATGAAGATGCACAGTGCTAATTTTGGAACTAGGTGTATGAACAAAGCAGTAAAAGATCAGAGCAGTAAGAGATTACAGCATTACAGAAACAGATATTTTACAACGGCACTCAGATCACAGACCCACAGCTCTAATGATGTGGAGACAACTAGTCCCCTGAAACCCATCGTACTGTTGATAATGGTTGGAGAAGTAAACCTACATGGTAGTTTAGTACCATTCTTATTTTGCTTGATTTTACCAAATAATATCTTTTACAAGACTCATTGTTCAAACACTATAATAAAAGAAGGCCCAAACCAACAAACTTATTTTTTTCCTTTTGTTAAGACTTTTGCTTTTTTTAAAGATTACATAATGATAGGCCAGGATATATGAGAACATTAGCTTTTTGATAATGAATGGTATATCAAATTAAAGAAGATACAGTGAAGTCAGTATGAAGTAAGACACAATTCAGACTGATCACGATATTAGAATCTGATGTTAAAACATAGACTAATCTGCATTGCTTAAAAATAAATTATCTATTGCCAAAAAAAAAAAAAAAAGATAATGAATACTGTTATCTAATTATGAACATAAAAATAAATTATAACTTTGAAAAAGAGAATTCTGGGAGAAGATACATGTTATTCTTGCAACTCTGTAATCTGTTTTGAGAAACAGGACTTGTTTTCTTAAAACAGTACACTGATAAGGGAAAAATGTAACTTAGGCCAAAGAATCTTAAACCAGTTGTGGATTTTAAAAATATGGTTCTAGTGTGGCATAACTTAATAATATTTTAGAAGATAGAAACCAGTTTACTAGTTTAGGTACTTTAAAAATAAATCTTATTTTTCAACATAAAATTTAAATCCACACTCCAAATTACATGTACGTTGTGGCCTTACATATGCTCTCTGTGCTCTCATTCATCTGATTTCACTGAGATTACTGAAATCTGTCAGAAAATTTCATTATAAGAAGCTCATAGGATTTAGTTATATGGGAGCACATGTACCTATCTTTTACTGCTTTGTGAAATAGCTGCTTCTCAGCTGATGCTTAGAACAGGGCAGCAAGCATGATTAAACTTTCAAAGAACCTTGACTGTGACAAGAGCTTCTTATAATAGACCCATGTTTGAAATAGTGAAGTGAGAATTGTTTAAAAGCAGACCTTCAGAATTTATCTCAATCCACAACAAATATGAGTTTATGTGCCTCCATGTATTATGGCAAATTATAAGAATGGAAAAACTATTTGAGAAGAAACAGGGAAAATAACCCAATATATTTGTCCTAACAGCTGTAGAATTATCCACCTAATCTGTGGGCACATGCAAAGATTGGCACAGGCACAACGGAAAGGACAGGAGTTGAGAATCAATTGCTTTGAGAAGTGTGCTTTTCCTCTTCTATGACCTCCTACTATCTGACTACAGTTGACATTTACCTCTGGGAAGGAATTAGCACCACTCTGGTATCAGAAATATTTCCATGCTAATTATTTTCCTAAGAGAAATGTCAAGATTTCTGCAATACTCAACACATTGCTTTTTTATACTGAATTACTTCTAACAGTTTGTTAAAATGGCACTTCAGGTTTTTAGGAAGAGATTTTCAAAGGCACAAATGAGAGATGGCTGTTAATTCTAAATGTCTTTCACTTTATTTTTTTATTTTTTTTTTTTAATTCTTTTGAAAAATAACAGTGTCCTTGCATTGAATCACTTAGTTTTCATCCTGCTATGAGTTCTTTGAAATTCATCTGAACATTCAGATAAGCATTACTAGACATGTAGCTCAAGAAGCCAATTTTTTATTAAACAAGTTAAGTATGAATGATAACAAAAATTCAGATGCTTTCAATTATAAGAAATTTCATTCTTCATTAAGGTTCTACTGATTCTTAATTCCTAACAGATAGTAATTTTATGCTTTGTCAAGGAAAGGTAAACTGACCTTAATACTTTGGTAACTTCAATCTCTAAAAGACACTGCTATTTCATTTCTTTCCATTCTCAGCCTCAGATGCTAGAAGATGATCAGGTAGGTGATCTCTAAGATTGAGAGCAATCCTTAGGCAATGAACCAATCTAACCAGCCTAGTATGGTTCCAAAAGAAACATGTGCTGGTTGTTCAGAACAATGACCTGACCCTCACAATTAGAACCTTGAATGTCATCATAATGGAATAGACTAAAAATGGAGTAATAACACAGAAATAAGAAAATAAATGGACTGAGCTCACATTCAAAACCCATACATTTTCCCAAAGTATCTAGTCCTTAGCTGTATGAAAGAAGACTGTGATTATTTTTTTTTTTTTTCTTATATTTTATTTTCTATATTGTTCTTCAGTCCAGCACTAATCGGTTAGTCCTTTGCTTTTAGTCCTGTTAGGATTTTACTTTGTTCCAGGTAAAAAAGCCATGGTAAAGTAAAATGAACTTGAGAAAATAATCCTCAAAGGTCGGGGATGACTGCAGAGGCATCACTGTAAATTTTGGGGTTTTTTTGATGATATATATTAAAAGTCACAGTAATTCATTGTTCCCTTTTGGACCCAGAATCCTTTCCTCAGGCCATAGACATCCTGTCTTCTGTTCTGATAGAAAAACTAGTATTACACCAGGACCAATACTCTGTCTGATCTCTCATGCTTCTGTTAGTTCACAGCTGTGTGAGACAGTGAGACACGTTGTTTTTCTTCAGGATTCAGTGGGAATCCTTGAGAAAGGACAGAAGTCAGAAGTCAACACATGGCTTCATTAGTATATCAAGCAGAGTACAGAATACGGGCTTACCAACTATTATTCATTGGAAGATCTAGTATGAACTTGAGGTAGTCTCTACTGGTGTCGTTTTTTTCCTCTTGGCATTGTGAGGTAATTTACTCCTTAGTGATAGTGAACCTGAAATAACCATAAAAAAAAAAAAAAAAAAAAAAAGGTAAACATATCTCTTAAGCTACTGGCACAGTAGTGTATCAAATTACCATTTTCTAGCTGACCTACATCTCCAGAGAAGCTGAGTACTTTCTGTAATGTTGCTAATGGGGTTTGAAAGTAGTATTTATTTATTTACAACCTTCTTCATAAAGACATTTTTGTTTAGATTATTTAAACATATTTGAATTGGCCACAGGAAGGTTGCATTTCTGACCCAGTCTTGCTCAAACATTTCTAAGGTGTATTATCGGAGAATGGGCTGGAATCACTATTAAGATTTGAAGAGTACTAAAGCTTAGGCTAGTAGAAATCTTCTTACCCCTAACTGCAATCCAGACAGAGCTAAAGCAGTATAAATAACTGCTAACATTTGCTTGAAAATCCTCTAGAACTGTAGTTTACTAGCCTTCAGCATTTTTATCTTCTAGCTCATACACAGAAACAGTTTCCAGAGGAAGAGAAAGTAAAGCACTGGGTTAAGAAAGGTGCAACGTGACATATTAGTTCAAAATAGCTCAGTCTGTATACTTGGAAATGATCCAGAATTGTTTGATTTAACTGTAATGTAATATTTAAAAACATACTTTTGAAAAGTATACTCTAAATCTAATGATACTGGTATGATGAATGTACACAGTACATTTCTGTGGAGAAAGAATAATCTTTTGTTATACTGATAGTACTACCCCATTTTACTCTAATTGAGTAAGACAAACAATCCCATGAGCTATGATGTCAACAAGCCTCTTTGTAATATAAAAATTTTCAGAGTACTTAGAATCAAAAAATGTAGGACATTGTTAATTTAATTGCTAAGAGATAAGTTTGATCAAAGCTGAAGAATGTGAACTGCATCCTCAAATATAAAAAGCTTCATTTAGAAAATGGACTTAATAATAGGCACATTTATTCATTGTTGGAGACTTGTGATTATTAATATTTGGTCTAAAGAATGCCTTATACTTAAGACTCTTCCATTATTTACATTTATTATCCAGTTTTCTCCTGCCATTTCTTTCTGGCTTCATTCTTGCCAAGAAATATGTAACCAAGATAATCATATTATCTTCCATCAGTGCTACAATCTGCTTAACTGAGAAAGCCATACACAATATTGCAGTGCTGCTACTGACAGAGGATTTAACTAGAGCTGATTCTCCTCAGAACAACTCACACTCCTGACTTCCAAAAAGAGAGTTCTAAAAACTGTGAAGTTAACCTCCATTCCAGAGGGCTGAAGTTTAGCTTCCACTCACAGCCCCAAAGAGCCAAATGGTTACAGTAGCACAAGGGAACTAGAGACCATTTCTGCCTGATACAAGAACCCATTTCCTGTGGTGATTCAGACAGCTAACAAGTCTATATAGGTGATGTCCACTGAAGATTAATATCTATTTTACTATGCATCTCACTCAGCTCGTGGCTTATTATGTTTTGGATTTTTTTTTAATTATTTGTCTTGTGTAGAGAAGCACCACAATTTAGTGACAACCGTCATATACATTTCAGCATTTTTAAAGCGGTAAATGTAATTCAAAATATTTGATATTCTGCGTGGATGATTCAGTCTCATTCAAAACATAACAAATGTAATTGACAAACTTATTAAGATTTATATGAGGGAGGCCTTTCATAGTAACTTAATTGCCTTATGTCTTTTGACTGAAAAGGATTTATTTTATTTAATTTTTAAAGGTACTCCTTTGTGATTTTGATATCATTGCCCAGAACGATCAGAAGACAGACAAAGTCAAATATACAACTCTTCTTTCCGATAAAATTTGCAGGCTATGTAGGATGTTATAGTTTGGGCTGAAGAAATTTCCTGACCTTAAAGAGAAGAATGCCTGTGCCTGAGGGCAGCCATAGCAACAAGAGGTGATATTTGATTTTATGGGCTCCAGCAATTCTTCTGTTGATTCCTGCTGCTCTTCAGTTTTCACTATGTGCTCATAAGAGCTGTAGAGCCCTAGAGCCATTTCTTTCTTAAGACCTGCAATGTTTTATCCTAGTTACAGCTTCCAAAGAAGTCCAAGCTGGGAAAATGGGTTCAGAAAAGGTTTGGTAAAGACAAGTCCGTGGGGAGTTGATGCTCTAAGGTATACTGTAGATTTTGGAATTTCTTGGCTTTTGCAATAATAACCTTAAAGTGTTATGAAGGAGAAAGAGGAGTCCAAATTGCTCTGTCATCTCATGAGAGGATAAAATAACATGAAAGAATGAAAAGTTACAACTTCAAGAAATAATTTTTAACTGAGAAAGTCCAGTTATTTAGATCATATCCATTCAACTCGTTCCATCTCCAGAATCATTTATTGGTATTAATAAGTATTCTTAATAATTGTAGGTAAACAAGCAACTATAAGTTTGGTTTTAGCCTATAACTAAAAATTTTCACCTAGTTCCATGCCCTGAAGGTGGTTCATTTGTACCACTATTCATGGTTACTGAAGAAATGAATTTCATGAGGCAGAGAAAGAAATAGCATCTTCTGAGAAGCAAACATCTCTCCAGGATGCACTACAACTTGAATTATCAATAATCACCTTTCAGGCTCAGAGTGTATCAGACATGCAGTGTTATAAAGATGATACAGGATAAACCTTATTTTCCAAGTCATATTGTGTTCTTATACTCCAAAAAATCATTTGTCAAGAACTATGCATTTGATCAAATAGAACTGGAAGGTGAGCTCTTAAATCTCACTGCCTCCATACTTCGAAGACTGAATGAAAACATGAAGGACACAGCCTAATTTTCTTGGAGTGCTGATGGAGTTATATCTGACGCTATCAAATAACAGTAACAGATAGAAAGTAGTTACAGAGAAATAATACAGGATATGGATGTTTTTGAATAACTGACAGAGAAATGGAATAGAGAAGGTTGCAAGGAGAAGCAAGTATAGAATGTGGTCTTTGTATTATGTTTGTGTGTGGCTGGATTTTAGCAGTGGGGGAGAGTCTACAGCTGTGGTCTCTGTGAGAAGCTTCTCGAAGATCGCCCAGCTCCAAGTCAGACTCACCTCTGCACCAAGGCCGAGCCAATCAACTGCATCTCTGTGATAATGTATTGAAGAAGGGGAACCTGAGAGGAAGAGGTTGTGAGGGAAATACCTTTGCAAAAACTGAGGTCAGTGGAATAAAGGAGGAGGAGAATGTGACCCTGGCTGTGGCAGGGGGGCTGGACTGTGCCCTGCAGCTCATGGAGGTCACCAGTGGGGCAGATGCCCACCTGTAGTCCATGGAGGACCCCACACCAGAGCAGGTATCTACATCCCAAGAAGGCTGGGACTCTGAGGGCAGCCCACACTGGAGCAGTTTGTTGCTTGGAGAACTACAGCTCATGGGAGGGACCCATGATGGAGCAGTTTATGAAGAGCTGCAGCCTGTTCAAAGGAATCACATGGTAGAAGTTCATGGAGGACTGTCTCCAGTGAGAGGGACCCCACGCTGGAACAGGGGAAGATTATGAGAGACAACGGGTGATGAAATGACCACAACTCCCATCCTCTGCCCCGTCCGCTGCAGCAGGGTAAGAGGGAGAGAAATCAGGAGCAAAGCGGAATGCAGGGGAAACGTGACATTAAGTTGTGGCAGTATTTCTTACTATCCTACTCAATTTGTTTGGAAAATTAATTGGTGGTGATGGTATTTAAATTATATTTATATTATTTTTCTTCCCCTAAGGAGTCTGTCTTTTGCCTGTGACTGTACTGAATAAATCATCCCTCCCTGTCCTTGTCTGGATTCCTGAGCCTTTTGTTCTATTTTCTTCTTCCCATCCCTGAGGGAGAAAGAGTTAGTGAGTGACCTGGTGCTCAGTTTCCCTCTGGACTTAAAGCAAGACAGTCTTTGATCAGGGGGCTAAGTTTAGCAGCCTTCATATTAGCTCATATTATACTGTGAGGAGGTGGGTTTTCCTGAGGTAAGTTCTTAAACCAAGTAATGCATCTCCTTTGCTCATTTTGAAAACTCCTTATTTTTTTTTTTTTTTTTTTAAATAAATGGTGGTCTTTTGAATACAATCCAAATAAACAACAACTTCAATTCTATCAACCAAGAGAAAGAAGAGGATGCACATTGTTTACAGAACGTGTATGGGGAATAGTGAAGTGTGAATGGCTTTATAACTTCTGTGAATTATTCACTTTCTAAAAACTATGGTTACCATAGCTAAGATTCCCAAAATAAAATATTTTTAAATTTAGTACTCATGGAAGGAGTAAAGCATGGCATATCAGATCAAACTGTCAGGTACATTGAGATATAAAGCATGTTGAGATGGAAGATGACAACTTGATGCAGGCTGACTTTTTGGGGAACTGTTTTAAGGAATACATGTTTATTATAAGTGTTAAGGAATGATCTGGGGCTAGATAGAAGAATTAAGAACTGTAAGCTATGTTGAAAACTGGCTTCAGAAATTAAAATCCTCATTAGCTACACTCTCCCCTGAGAGCTCTGTCTCACGTATTGCTTATTTCAATACCTGACTTACATTAAATTAGAGTTCTCTTGGCTGGAATTTGTCATTATTGTTTTACACAAAATTCTTATACATAATAATTTTACTGCATTAGTTCATTTGTTTTGTTTTGCGTTTAAATACAAACTAGAAGAATTTCTACGTAATCTGAACTAATTTCCTCATAAAACCAAAGACAGTCTCACATACTGTTGCTTCGTAAGGGAAATCAAATGTGTTGGACTTCAGGACTCAGGGGATTCCTCCTCTTTATTTGCTGCTGTTCCCAATTTTAGGTCAAGCCAATAGCAAGGCTGAGCATGTATTACTACTGATCCTAAATAAACAACTTGCACTTAAGTGCTTTTCCTCCATTGACCCTATATACTCTGTGTATTTGGCAATTATTTGTATTTTGGGAGTGAGGGGCTGCACAGAGGGGGACATCTGTGAGAATAGGCCAGGGGCTGCCCTAAGCTGGACACAGTTGCTTCCAGCTAGCTCTGCAAAGGTCCCAACACAACCACAGCTGAGCCCATCGGCATCTCTGGCAGTGCCTCTAGGAAAAGGTATTCAAAAGGGGGCTGGACAGGCAGAGGACTGGGGGAAAAAAGTGTGAAAAATATCCCCACAACACCTTGGTGAGAGAAGAAAAAGGGAGAAGGTACTGTAGGTGCCAGAGCAGATATTTCCCCTGCAGCCCATGGAGAGACCAAGGTGGAGCAGATATCCACACTGCACACCATGGATGACACCATGAAGGAACAGGTGGATATTTCCTGAAGGAGCTGTGGCAGGTGGATGACCCACACTGGAGCAGGTTTATCCTGAAGGAATACAGCCTATAAAGAACCCACACCAGAGCAAGAGAAAAGTGTGAGGAGGAAGGCCATTTGTTTAGACACTTATTGTGGCTACATTGTGCCTACTCAATTTAGTATGCTCTTTAGTTTTAAAAAAGGTTTTGAGAGCCTTTGTTATTTGATCCTGAGGTCACTCACAGCCACACCTGCCCCCTCTTTGTGAGCCCAGAATCCCACATCACCTCTCCTGGGACCTCAGTATCATTCAGCGACACTGTAGGATGTCCACCTCTATCCCCACCACAGCTGTGCTCTACCAAACCCTCCTGAGCCAGGCCCAACTCATGGGCCAGTGTCCCATCTCCTACCTGTCCCCATGGAGGTGCCAGCTACCCCAGCTGCCCTGTTTCCTGGTGGGGACATTGGGATGGGCCCTGGTCAGATGGCCTAATGGCAATCCCTCTAGCTGGTGGTCCTGAGGGTCTGTTGGACCCAGCTGCGTCCTAGCACACAATTAACTTCAATGTATTTTACCCTTGTTTCCCAGAGCAAATATGTGATGCCCCACATCACTTTTTAAGACATTAAACCACTTAAATATAGAAAAACCCCATCAATAATATTCTTATATTGTCTCAAGCTTGTATGTGACAGGATAATTCTTTTTAACTTGGGAAGCAACTGTAGATCAAGCTCTTAACGATTTAAATTACAAGATAATGAAGACTGGATTTTCACTCTTCAGCAGTTCTTAAACTAAAGAAATACCAAATATTTTCAGATTTACAAATTAAAAGCAGAATTTCTTGCTGTTTCTTACTCATTGAATTGAAACATTACTTGCATATTGTCATTATTGTCATAGATTAATGAAAAATAAATTTAATCATTATTGTTAACTTACACTAGATCAATGCTGTAGATTGCCTCCAACCGACTCATAGCTTTGTGAAAAATAAAAATTTCCCATGTGTAGTCAACAAAATAAATAAAATTTTAATCTGTACTTATAAAAGATACGATTTTTAAAAAAGCTTCATGACCAGCAAATCTAAAAAAAACCTATATTTTTTCTGTAGTTGGGTTTATTCTTTGAATGAACAAGTTCTGAAGACATTTTGAAGCTTAGACTGTTGTTGGAATGTTTATGGAGAGCAAACATAGGATTCCCTCCTCTAATAACCATTCCATTTTCACTCAGAATTTGGTGAGTTGTAAAAGCTCCATCATTATGAAACATCTAATTGAAAGTACTTGAAAGGTTTTTTGGATGAAATGCAGAGTCACATAGACAGTATGATGATATTCATTTGGGTTTAATCAGATTTTCAGGGGAAAAAAAAAAAAGAAAACTGGCTTCTAATTCTTATTTTCCTGCAACTGTCCTGACCATATTTTTTTTTCCCCACATAGTGTTATTACTTAATGGCAATAAAAATAAAAGGACTAATCAGAAGTGTACATAAAAATTTGTTTCTACTTGTCAGATAGCAATTACACTGCGATAGTAAAATCTTTTGCTGAAACCAGTTTATTATGTTTTGAAAATCCTAGGTGTAAGTATTGTGCCTTGTTTTTGAGTCATGGAAGCATTTCCTCTTATTATGGAAAATTATTGCTGTGAAATAATCACACATTATCTTTCTGTTGTACAGTTACAGTTTTATATCACCTTAGGATTCTTAAACGATGTTCTTCTCTATTTCTTTCCCTATCCCTAATGTGTCTTCTAATGATGGCATTGTTTTTATTGACAGTTTTGAAGACATTATCTTTGGTAAAACTGCAAAGTATAAGAATGAGACATGTGGAAATGTCAGGATTAAAAAATCCCCCCAAGCCTTTTCCATTATCACCAATTTAAGGTCATGTGTTGGGTTTACATGGCAACGTTCTGATAGCAGAGGTGCCTTCTATGAGAAGAGACCAGTTCCAGCCATCTCCAAGTCAGACCCACTGTTGGCCAGCTGAGCTGGTGGTGCCTCTGTGATAACATAGTTTAAAAAGGGTAAAAATTACTGAGAGAAAGAAAATGTGAGAGAAACGGTCCTGAAGACACTGGGGAGGAGGGGGAATAAGTGCTCCAGGTACTGGAATAGAGATTCACCTGCAGCCTGTGGTGAAGACCATGGAGACACAGGTTATTCCTCTGTGTTCACGAAGGACCACAGTGGCGCAGAGATCCACAACGGAGCAGAGATCCAAACTGCAACTTGTGGAGGACCCCATGCCACAGCAGGTGGAGATGGCCTGAAGGAAGCTGCAGCCCATGGATCAGGTTTTCTGGCAGGACATGTGGCCCATTGGGGACACACGTTAGAGCAGTTCATTCATAAAAGACATACCCCATGGAAGGTATTCACATTGGAGCAGTTCTTGAAGATCTTCAGCCCATGGGAAAGACCAATATTGGAGAAGTTTATGATTGACTGTATCCTGTGAGGGGGGGGCCACTTTGAGGCCGGGAACAGTAAGAGGAGGAAGGAGCAGCAAACAAGGAATTGTTATGGACTGACTACAACAGCCATTCCTCAATTCCTGTGCCACACAGGGGTTGGAGGGAAGGAGGTAGAAAACTCAGGAGTGAAGTTGAGACTGGGAAGAAAGGGGGAGTAAGGGAGAAGATGGTTTATTTTAAAATTTTTATTTATTTCTTGCTATCTTACTCTGTTATTAATTGGTAATAAATGAAATTAATCTTCCCCAATTTGAATCTTGTTTGTCCATGATGATAACTAGTGAGTGATCTTGTCTTCATCCAACGCATGAGATTTTTTTTGTCTTATTTTCTCCCTTGTCTTTCTGAGGAAGGAGAGTGAGACAGTGGCTTGGTGGGCACCTGGGAGAGAGGTTAACCCACCTCAGGCTATATTAACAAGACATTTTTTATTGCTTTAAAAAAATCAAAGCCAAAAAACCAACAACATTCAGGCAGCTGAAGTAAAAAGCTATTTGAAAAGTTACATAGGTATTTGCATTTAGCATCTCAATGTGTAGAATATAACTTCTAATTTCCAAAATCAAAACACTGACATATTAAAAAAAATATATATTTTTTTTTGGCAGTCTGAGATTTGAAACAACCATTTGATCTGTGAAATTGTGTTACTCAGAAAATAACAGTCAACAATTTTTAATGATTCAAAAGCTCTGTTCCTTTATGGCTGTTGGAAGTATCTAAAAATAAATCAGGTTATTTTAATGTGAAAAGTAATAAAGACTACTAAACATGAAAAAATAAACAAATTAAAGTACAGAATTATAGTATTTGTGAAGGACCTGATATCTCCAGCTATAAAGATAGCACAGGCTTTATACTCCTATCACTTCAATTATTGATGAAATAATTTCTGGTAGTAAATAAAAATTACAATTCATTTCTAGACAATATATTTATTCTCCAGAATTCTATAAAATGTTAGGGATTTAATGTGAAGAGAAGTATTAACTTTGTGAAGAGAAAAAGTCCAATGAATATTGAGTCTTTTTTTTTATGCAAAATAATTCCCTTAGATAGGTGGCTGTAAATTTAGTAAGATGTTACAAGTGACATGACTAAAAATGAAAGTTATTGCGGTTGTGTAGTTCTGTATAATTCTTTGCAAAATCTTCTCATCCTCTGGTAAATCTAAATTACAAGTGTGGGGCAATACAGACAATCTCAAGTGGAGCTATCTAGGAGTCACTCAGTGTCTCACAACATACACAGCTTTGTTTTGCTATTTGGAACAGACTCTAGGGCTGAATTCTCTCTTTTTTTTTTTTTTTTTTTTTTTTTTTTATTTGTTTGTTTGTTTGTGGGTTTTTTGTTTTGTTTTGTTTTGTTTTTAACTAGACATGCCTCATTGGCTTTATTTCCCACCCATCTTGTCGTAGTATCTGTGAAACAGTCAGCTTTTCAAAGCAATTAAAGTTTTATTGGCCAGAAAGAACACAACACTTGACAAGATTTGTGAAAATACTGCCACATTTCTCAATAAGCCAAACTTTTCAAGCAGGCCCAGCTTATTTCCAAGTTAGAAGTTCTAATTTTCTACTGTTTCTATATGTTGTCTTTATCCTGCCAGTGCCATGCCTGTTTTACTCCTGGCAATTATTCACATCTGGCTGTGCCCACACTGACTGGGGAGCTCTGGGTGCACCCCAAACTTTCTCACCTGTTGAACTCTCTACTTGGGATCTTTCTGGAGAGTAACTTAGCAATTTGGTTGCACAAGCCAGAAAGGGCTATGGTAACAAGTGAGAGATCTGGAAGAGCGATGTAAGAGGGTGCACACTCAGACGCGACAAAGGGGAATCACCTTCAGGCCATGTATAAGCTTCATTCTTTTCTCCTGATCAGAAACTAGGGATGGGAATCCCTCTTTGGTTTTTTTTTGGTTAGGATTCCTCTTTGAAGAACCAAGATCTAAAGGCTTTTGGCTTTAGGAAGATTAGCAAGACAGGCATGAAGGAGACTAACTGAGATTTTGCCTCTTAATATCTTCCTCTACTTTGTTTCTTTAAGGTGCTTTACCTTTGTCTTTATTATTTGCTGTCTTCTTAACAGTCTCCTTAGGACTAATTTCTCATTAACATGCATGTCATTTTTGTTTAGAAAGTCTGAAGAGCGGGAGAGTCACATTTATACCTATGATCAGTCTGGTCCTAGAACAACTATTTTCTGTCCTGTTTGATCTAGACTGGAAGGGGTCTGCTCAGCCCTTTATTTTCTGGTGGGGCCTAGTTACATCACTGAGCATATCCTGGGAAATCCAATATTTCCATTTTGGTCAATATTGTCCCCAAACTCCATTAATTCTAGCTGATATCAAACATGTCATCAAAGATAATCTGCTACCTCCTGAACTAGACAGTTAATTTATTGTCACTGGAATTATTTTTCTCTAAGGGCTCTAACTTCATTGAACACTACTAGCTGTCAATAAGTACATCACTAATAATTCATATCATAACCACTTTTTACACACAGCTCTGTCATCTTATCAAACTCTGAGTGCTGCTGTGAAAATTTCAGGAAAAAAGAGTCCAATGTCTACTTCTGGTAGTTCTAATACAGATTCATATATATATATATATATACACATACATACACTCTCCCATATATATACACACACATTTGTATATGTTATATATGTTATATATGTTTATATATACACATGCATATATATAAGAATCTGTATATATATACATGTATATACGTACACACATATACATATAAATGCACATACATATATACATATATATATATACAGAATATATACACACCTATACATATACAATATATGCACGTTTACATTATATATGTATATAAAAATCTGTATATACATATATGTGTGTGTATATATGTGCATATGTGTATATATGTGTATACATATGTGTATATGTGTGTATATATATGTGCATATATACAAACATGTATATGTGTATGTATATAAACACACACATATCTATATACATACAAATTTTAAAGAAAATTATTATCTTGACATTATGCTCTCAACTTTATTTACTCAATGCCTTGCCATGTCTTGGAAAAGATATGTGGTTTGACTAAAATATATGACTCAAAACAGATAAAAAAAAAAGTCCCATCCATATGGAATTTCTTACAGACTTTTATTTCCTCTGTAGCTTTTTTTAAAATTTGTTTTTCTATATAAACTATATAACTTAAAAAGAAAAAAAAAAAAAAAAACACTGTAGGGACATTCTCTGACAGGAAATAAAATAACATCAATGAAAATAGAGTTCCTTAAGTTTCAGTCTAGTAAGTGTAACAGTATGCTACATAAGAAGACTAGTATAGATAAATTCTAAAGCTGATTGCACCAGCCTTGAAAATCTGTAATTAAGGTAAAGAAAGTCCAGGGAATGATCTCTAAGGAAGTAAAAATAATGAAAGAAGAAACTATTTCTCTACAGTACATTATTTCACAATAATTAACATCTTTTATCGCTGCATATATTTCTCCAATTAGCTATCTGAAAACTGGGGTCTAAGTTAATTGATTCTGTTATACTTGTGTAAATCTCAGCTAATTCCATGTGCTTCAGAAAAGCTGCTCTGGTGTAGTTGATAGCAGGATCTGGTCATCCATATGGACTGCTTTGATCATTCTAAGCTGCTCATTTATAAATGTACAGTAACTAACAAAAAGTAATACAAGTATTTATCTGCAAAATAAGGAAAATCAAACATTTCCTATCTTACTGTGTGTAAAAATATAATCTAAGTATTATAAAATATACGTACACATAATAAAGTGGAATAATAAATATTCTTTTGAAAGTTTGTCCTTAAACCATCTCACTTCTCTATCAGCACTGAAATTTTATTAAGACTGAACACATATAGGCAATTGGAGCAGCTTGCCACCTAACTTATTTGCAGGTGATTGAAAATGTCCAAAGTACTACAGTAAAGCACATGTCAGTAGTTCAAAGGACTGATAAGGTTTCACCATTCCAGTGATTCTTTTATATAACAAAGACTGAGACAAATATAGAAGATGGCATAACATAGGAAGGATATATAGACTGGTAATGTTATTACTAGCAAAATTTATCAGAAAAGATTACTGAAAAGGGTATGTTGTCTTAAATTCCATCAACATAATAAAACTTACCTTGTCTTAAACTGATACAAATAATTGACTTAATTTATTGAAATTTAGTAATTTCACCTATTTCTACTGAGAATGTATCTTTTTTATGATTCAGATGGAAATGACACTTCGATGTGATTTTTATGATCTTTCAGAATCTTTAGATACATTTTTGTATAACACAGAATTGTAAATTGGAAAAATCTGCTGGTTTGTGTTTTTCGTGTCAGACTATGGACTACTTCAAGAGAGCTTAACAACATGCAGTTTTAAAAGCAGTTAAACTATTATATTCTGTGATAAAATACCTTTTGAAGAATATGTTGAAGGGTTTTACTCTTCAAACATTCCTTTTATCTAATTAGCTGGAAAAAGAAAACAAACATGAAAATATAAAAAAGATATAAAAAATTGTTGTGGTTTAGGCCTGATTGGCAGCCAACCACAATGCAGCAGCTCTCTCTCCCTTCCCCTCTGGCAATGAGAAGGGACAGAGAGCCAGGCTTGGGGTTCAAGATAGGACTGGGATGGGGAAAAAATCCCCCTTTATGATCACGAGCAAAAGGCAGACTCGTTAGGGGAAGAAAAAAAGAACACACATTTATTACAGACACTAACAACACATAACAGAGTAAGACAGTGAGAAGCATTGCCACATCTTGAGAACACCTTCCCCCCAACCCTCCCTTCTTCCCGGGCTCAGCTCTGCTCCCGATATCTCTACCTCCTCCCCCAGTGGTGCAGGGGCAGGGAATGGGGGGTGCAGTCAGTGCTGCCACTTCCTTCATGTTCAGTGAGGGGAGTGTCCGAAACTTGTTCCTCCTGCTCCATCGTGGTCCCCCTCTCACAGGAGACAGTCCTCCACAAACTTTCTCCGACTTGAGTTCCTCCCACGGGCTGCAGCGTTCCCCACACTGCTCCATCATGGGTCACTAACTTCCTCTGACTGGATTCTCTCCCACGGCTGCAGCCCTTCCCGAGCTGCTCCGGCGTGGGATTCCCCACATGCTGCAATCCTCCCAGCGCTGAATTACAGCAGCGGGGCTACCTTTTCCCATGAGACCCCGGCCTTCTTCGGGCACAGCACCTTGATCATGCGAGCAGGAACAACAGGCCATAAATCAATGTCTGCTCCACCGTAGATCTTCATGGGTGGCAGGGGGGATCCGCCCTGCCATCTCACCACAGGATACAGGGGGGTCTCTGCTCTGGCACACTTCCCCCCTCCTTTCTTCGTCTGTTCCTCCACTGACCTTGGTGTTCATGCAGCTGCAGCAACTCCTCCTCACAAGTCCGACTGCCCGTCACCACGTCCCTTCTTAAATACGTTCTGGCAGAGGCGCAGCCGATTGGCTCAATTTCCCAAACAGAAGTGTAGCTGACGTGGAGCTGGGGGAGCTTCGAGAAGCTTCTCACACGGGGCCGCCCCGATAGCCCCCTCCCCTGCCACCAAAAAACTCCACCACTCATTCAACCCAGGACAAAAATCCATAGAACCTCTGAGTTCAGTGCATACAAATTACTCTGCTGTCTTTGTTTTTGACAGAAGTATGTTATATCTCAGATTTCTACACTGAAGGATATTGCTTAAATCTGCTGGACTCAATGGGGATTAAACCCATCTCTAACAGTTCTAGAGACAGTTTAAGGCTTCTTAACAGTGCAGATAAAATAAACTACTATGGTGGCAACCAAGTGGGTTGAAAGCATGATGGCAAGATATTCAGCTTTCAGTTAGTATGGATTTGGAAAACAATGTGACAAGTGATGGTTTCTAAGGAACAGTAAAGAATCAGACACTGGGGCTTTCTAGAATAGAAATTAGGGTCTTGTTTTCTTACCCACTCTTCTTCCTTACATTATTACTATTCTTCTCTAGAGCGTTCCTGTAAAGATGCCTCCTTTTTGCACACCCTAGCCAGCAGTAGAATTAATTTAGAACAGTAAGGTTTAACGTAGACGTGATTTTGGGGCTTGATTTAGTAAAAATGATGTGTAACTATAAAGCTTCAACATTGTCCTGGTTCGGGTGGGCAAGTGGCTGCATGGTGTTTGACTGCTGACAGCATTCAAACCATGACAAACATCTTGTTATACAAGCACCTTTTTTTGACATACATTCTTGCTTTGTAAGACTGATCCGATTATGAAAAAATACTTTCTAAATTACTATAATTTCAATTTTAAAGGGAAAAAACACAGTTGTTCACGTTTATTTCAGACATATATTACAGACATCAAAAAATTCATAGGTGTCAAACTAAAAATCTGAATGATAATTTTCTTTTAAATGGTAGCTTGCATATTATACCAGAACAGACAAAAAAATTCTACTGAAGACTGTTTAGAAAATAAACAGAACACAAAATAAACATAAATATTTTTTCCTTCACAGGAATATCTGTCAGGTTATAAAGTATTACAGCTGGCAGGAAGCCATATATTTATGGACTGTTGATGTAATTTGGTTCTAACCATAAGTAGCAGGGGCTGGTGTGTTACTTCAAAACTGATAAAGCAACAGAAAGCTTCAAAATTCAGAAAAAACCTCAACTGAGTTCCTGACATTCTTACTGAAGTAAGCATTGTAGGCTGTTTTATGATCTTCACTGCAGCCAATATCTGCCTTATATATTGATTTACTTAAGGAGCTGTGGTGTTTCAGAAGATAAATTGTATGGATCTCCTAAATAGGGAGGAACACAAAATTAGGATCAATTCCTTCGATTGTTCTGTGGGAAACTTAAGCTTATAATTGACAAAATGTATGTGTTTGCTACTGTGGTTTTTTAGCTTTTTTTTTTTTTTTTTTTTTTTTAATGGAAGACAACTTCAGGAGAAAAATGGTTCCTTTATCTGAGATCAGTTCTAGTAAGGCCTATAAAAATATCTTAAAAACTCAGATTAAATTCTCAGATCTCACTAGTGTCAGTGATCTATGGCTATGGTGGGCTCATCTTGGACTAACCTTTTCCATAACTACGTGCATCCAGAAGTGGTCGGTCTGTTAAAAAGCATGATGGTCACTTCTCATAAAGGTCGAAAGAGAGGTCCAGCTATAAGGAAGGTGTTCAACATATTATTTTCTTATAATTTTTTTAACAATTCAGAAACTGTTTTATTTAACAGTTTTAACTTTTTGACATCCAAAACTTTAAAACTTCTAAAACTCAGATGCCTGGACTTCAGGTCAGGTGTGAAGCATACCAGGCAGATCCCATGGAACAATGATCTCATATGTCTAATATACAATGACTAATATGTTCATGTAACACCATAATACAATATTTTTCCTTTCTGTATAAGAAGAAAACAAATGTTATCTGGCTTCCTAAAGCACACTCTGAAGGAGGTAGCAGATTTTTGCTGTTCTCCTCAATGAGGAAATAGTCCTTTGACTGACAGTGAATTAAAAATTAACAATCCTGTTAATTTGAGACCTCATACTTAAGATAAAACTGGAATTCAAAACATGTGTCCCTCAGCAAATGTTTGCTGAATATTATGCTGACATCTGTTCCCTTTGTCAAAGTCTGTTGTACTTGGTCTTCCAAGAAGAAAACTTCATGAATTACCTACACATTTGAGATTAGTCTGTAGGAAAAAAAGCCCACAACCCCCCACCCCACCCCCCCAAAACTACACCTCTCTTCATTCTACACGAATTCTAATACTGATCTGATAAAAGACAGAATTTATTTGCTGAATGTTAAATATGTTCACAAAATGCATATACGCACATTTTCTAGACCAAATGCTGTATTTTTAAATCCTTTGTTTTATATGTACTAAATCAGCATTTTTTCAGCAATAATCGGGGAAGCTTATATCATACCTTGGGAAGAATAAATATTTTGTGGATACAAGATCCTTCTCAATCCAAACTGACATGTGGGATCTCAGTCCTTGGAGGTCTTCACAGTTCTAGAAGACAAGGCCTCAAGCAACCTAAACTGGCTCTGTTTGGAACAGGACGTTGAATCAGAGAGATCTTCCTGAGGACCCTGCCAACCCCACTTATTTTAGAATTCTTTAATTATTTTTTTAGTAGTTTTAGAAATTAGAACAGTATTCTTGCCCACTATTTGTGAGGAATCTTAGGGGTTTTTTTCCAAGTCCTCTTTTTACATGTCTGATGTCATTAATGGTCTGAATATTCATTTGATAGAAGTCAGCCAACTTTATTGAAGTTGGTGACAAAAAGCATAAACTGATTTATAGCAGCTGATGAATTGACCTTTGTTTTTTGATACAAAGGTCTCCTTTCACATCTGAGACATGATCCATGAGCTAAAGAGTGGGCTGTTTTATTTATACACTGTAAGTGAAAATACAGTCACTAAGTCAGATGGATTGTATACAACATGCCAACCTCCCTATACAGGTTACCTGTAAAATAAATGTATACAAATCTGTTCCCTATAGTTATTTTCCAATGCATAAACAATGCCCTAATTTTTTACAGAGTTCTTAGCAATTTACTACTTATGATAGAAATATCAAGTCATCATTATTCATTTCTGTCATTTAGATTTTCACCAAATAATTTGTGTTATATAATGTTCAGCTGTAAACCCTAAATGTACTTTTCTTCCTCCATCTTCCACTATCTTCAGGTGTTTAACTGCGGCACAGTACTCCTGATGTAAAAGCAAGAACAAGAGACAATTTCACCACAGCTTACTTCTATATTTTTTTTATTTATTGCCTTCTTTGAATTATGTGAAAAGAACAAATATTACTGAAAGTTTGATCTATATAGAGAAAATTATGCCTAACCTACATGACTGAAATAACAACTTGATCTTTTTAATAATTATACTTCTTAGGTTTGTTAGAAATAAAGATGCAAGGAATAGCTACTATAACACATTCCAGAGTTAACCAGAATAGCAGGTATGAAGAGACTCATTTTACATATATTTTGCACTTCACCAAACTTTGGATGAAACAGGTTTCTAGCAGGTTGCATATGTGTACAAAGATCCTCCCAGGAAAGCTTCTCTTAGTCCCTCCAAAAGTCTGATTAATTTTTCCATGTTGCATTTATTCATCAGTCTAATATGCTTGGTGAGTATCTAACCTCATGTTCACCCGCAGCTGTGTCCTCAGTTCCACATTCTCCCCAAACTCTACATCTCTTACTAATGGCAATACTCAATTCAATTGCACAGGGCACTTAATACAAGTTTTGTCAATTCTTGCAGAAAAGATATGACAACATGACCTCCTACATGTACACCTTTCTAAATTCATGATCATGATTTCAACATCAAAATGCCTTTTCCTGTTGTGGTTTTCAAAGACATTTCTTATTGCTTAAAACATCCATGGCCATTCTAAAATGAGTATCTGAAACTGTTCCCAGCCATCTGTAGCAGCAATTCATGAACCTAGAAAATATAAGAAATGTTTTAATTTAATTTAATTATTTTTCCCATAATTCTTTTCCCACATTCTGAATTTTGAGGTAAGGAAATTAAAATAATATAAAGAGGGAAAAATTGATTTGCTTTTTAATCTTTATTTTCAGGTTTGATGGAGGAGAATTTATAAGATAGTGAAAATAGAAATGGAAGGAAGCATTTTTCACCTTCTACTACTTAAAGGATTTTATTTTTATTTTTTTCCTAATATGAGAGGTTAAGAGGGTAAGGGGCCTAAATTGACCTAGGAATCAAAAAGAAAATTCCTACTGCTCTGTGAAAGATAGTTATAAAACAAACATCATGCAATTCGGTTAATGGCAGCCCACCCTCAAAGCTGACATTTCCTTCTGCAAAATAAATTGTCAGAAACACATAATTTATTTAAATTTATGTGTCAGAAGATTTCAACTACCCCACCTCCCCATTCAATACAGAAAGATGTAATTTTCCAGATGTAATTATTTAGAGGTCAGTTAGTCTGAATGGAAGCTTAAAGAAAGACTTTCCAAGCTAGAACACTTCTTCATGCCCTCCTCATTTACTACATCACTGTAGAATCAGACAGTTTTCTAAAAGACATTTTATTTCCATTTCACTACTTGTGGAACAGTTTCTTAAGATGGCTTCCTGTAGGAGCTGTTGTCACTGTCTTCCTGTATATGGAGTGTTATGCTGAGTGAGCTTATTTTAGACATAGAGGTAGGAAAGCACATAATAAAGAAGGTGAATATTCTTTAGTAGAAAGTTATAAAAGCACACTCTTATGTCACTTGCAAATTATTAGGAGTATATCATACATGAAGTTGTCTGTACATGTACAACACAAAGAGAGAAGAGGAAACAGTATGCCCTTTGTTGTATATAGAAACCATAAACTTCATTTTCCTATTCTTTCCTACCAAAGACAAAATAACTTTCAGTTTGCACTTAATGGTTATGTTTCTGAGAATAGCCCATATCTTTGTGACTTTCCAATACAAATGGGTGCATTCAATTCTCCTAAGCAATTTTTAAGGTAGTACAACACTGGCAGTGATATTATCCTTAATTTCACCAATTTACTATTTCACTCAAGATTTTGTAGTGTATATGAAAAATTAAATGAGATTTAAATATGAAGCACAATGCATTAATATCGAGGAAGTATCTAATATTTCTTTTATCTCTAGTATAACATTTCTGTTAAAACTCAGTTTATGCGATAATAACTTTTCTAATACAACTCAAACAAAATAAGAAAAAAAGCCGAAAGCAAACTGGGAATTTTTATTGTTCTTAAAACTGGGTTCCATTTTAATACTATAGTCCTGTTGAAATTGATAACACAATATACTTTCATCTTGAAGCATCCTTAATTATATTCAGAAGAAATGGAGATTGAATGTATTCTGCATAACAACGCAAACAGAGGACAAGTTTGGAAGTTTATTAATACCACAATTAAATTTATGATATTCTAAATAAATAATGCCAATTTTTCTTTAATTATTTTGAAATGAAGCATGAGAGTATGTAGAAGTTCTATGCTCTCAGTTTAGATAGTTTATTTTTTATCATATTATCTATTTATCCTGAAGATGCTGAATGAAATCAAGACAGATGTCAAAATCAAAATACAAAATTAATTTGAAAAATACTTCAGCACAAAAATAGTAAGATGAAAAATAATTAAAAATGTATAGTTACTTCTAGACTATGGCTTGAGTTAACTTTCTTGACATGGTTTTGAAAACAAATCAAATCTATACTGTGTTGGAATTGCATTTATCTCTGAAAAAAAATGGAATTCTGGAAGAATAAAAGACTCTTGGTAAATCCATATATGCTGTGGCAGTGGCCTTGATACTGCTCACTGACCTTATCTATGGCAACTTGTCAATAAACAGATGTTCAATCACTCTTCCATGTCCTGGATATGTAATGGTAGTGGAATCTGGTTCTCCATCTAATGCAGTATTGCAAGATAAAGCTAAAAAGAATCTAGTTACAGTTCAACATATTTAGAGCTAAGAAACTTTCTCGTACTCCAGGAAATTAATATTATTACTAAAACCAAGGTAACATTCAAAGGCAATCTAAAAAAACACAATCACTTTCTGAGTGTGAGGGCTTTTGTCAGAGCGGCTCACACATGAAGATTAGATCAGATCTTTTTCAGAGACATTCATTATTAAGTTTTCAGATCATCTCTAGTTATGCCAAGTAAACTCATAAACCATAACTAGACATTATGCTATCTGCATATGTTACATATGCTGTAGCATGACTACTTAGGCAATGGTTTAGTGATGAGAGTGTCTGAAAATCAAATTAGAGATTAAGAGATCTTATAGATCACTGTTTTCAAAGATGAAAGGTGAAAATTTAATACCTCAGTGATAAGTTAACTGTTTACCATTTGGGGAGTCTAAGGCTCCATATGGTCTTACAGATGACTTGCAAAAACATTAGAACTTAATCTTGTTATCATGACAAAACTGAATATTCTCTGTCCTGTACCTCAGACCACTATCACATATGGGCTGGTTCAGAGGGGAAACAATGAATTATTTATTTGGCATATATTTTAAACTGCCATATGTGTTTGAAGCTGTTGGAAGGTCTGAAATGACATAAGTAGCTCTGCAGGAGATGGATTGGTAGGCAGAATGTAAGTGAAGCTGCCCAAATTACATGATGAATTTAGTTTTTCACTAGCTAC
Organism: Tyto alba; assembly: GCF_018691265.1. NCBI lineage: Eukaryota > Metazoa > Chordata > Aves > Strigiformes > Tytonidae > Tyto > Tyto alba. The sequence continues at coordinate 1,016,524 of NW_024881272.1, forward strand.
TATTTTATTGCATGATTTTCGCCAGAACTAACAGAAAATCAGGAAGGAAACTGGTTAGCATGTATCATTATCTAGTCAAGAGAAGGAAAATTCAAAGCATCTTCTTCAATCCTGTTCTGATTGAAGTGTGGATACACAAGAACTGAAATTCTACCTGAGTATCCAGGTTTCCTTCCTATGCAAAAGAAAAACAACAAACAAATGAAAAACCAATACAAACCCTCTAAGAAACAGATAAATGGATTTAGCAAAAAATTGTGTCTTATCCTCAAGAGGAGTAACACAGTAAGGAGTAGCATAGGCAAGACTCACACCTGAATCCTGAAATTCAGAAAGTGTTCACTAACTCCCAGTTTAGATATAGGCTAAGGAAATCCTGTAGGGCCAGATTTCAGTAGCTCCAGCCAATGAGGTAATAAAGAGTGAAGGCTAGAAACAATTATTCATTGTTGATAAAGACAATAGAGAATATTGTGATACAATACCTTGAAGACAAGGGATTTATTATTATGTGGTTTTAATTTTATTTTTCTTTGAATGATATCTTGTTAAAATAGTTGAAATATTGCATGGTAAAATACCACTTGTTCTTCTAGTTTCAGATTCTGAGGAAGAACAGGTCATTTAACATCAGCTGCATTTTATTACTTAAAAAAAAAAAAAAAAAAAATGCCATAGAAGTTAATTGAGTGTTAATATTCTGGGAAACTTCATTCCCAGCAATGCTACATTTTAAGAAAAATTACTAGTAGTCCATTACTGAGGAAACAGAAGTCATAAAAGTTATGAGCAGAGCAAATCAAGTGTGTGAAATATTGCATGTAAGTGTATGTATGTGTTGGCATTTTGTGGACCTCATATGGAAATTTTTATCAGATTTGTCCAATATGTATAAACAATATAGTAGTTTGCTATGATGCCCATTGAACCAAAAGGGTACTTACGTAAAACCTAATTACATAGGCTAAAAAACCCCTGCATTATAAATGCAGCTTTCACATGAAAGTTTACAGAACATATAGAAAGGTCAGAGAAAGTTTTGCTGTAGATTATTACTGAAGATGATAGTATTCCCTTTTTATTCTTGAGAATTTGCTAAGTTTACTGCAGGAAATTTTTTGCTTTACCCAGTGAGGGGAATGTCAATAGTCACATTTCAACACTTTTTACTGGAAATGCTACATGAACTTCATTAATTTTACAAATTTGAAGAGGAAGTTAATTTCATCCATTTACAAGACACACAACTACCCACTCTTGAAGGGATCTTTTACCCTTTAGGTTTCAAGCTTTCATATGACCTTTCCTTGAAAGTAAACAGCTCCTGCTCTTTCTGACTTACTAAACTTGCAAAATAGGGCATATGCTGATAAAGTTTCATGAACAGGAAAATGGCAATTTGTGTTTGAGACGTAATTTAAAAAGAAAAAAATATAAAGTCTTTTTTTTTACTGAGTAGGTAGAATTTAGATATTGGAAAAACAATTTTCATTATTTCTGGTATTTATTACTGTTGGCAGATGCTTCCAGTCCTCTCAGAACCAACCCACACATTTTCTTTACCATAGTGTTGCAAATACAGTGTATGCATTAAGAATGATTTAAAATTCATTAGCAAATATGTTCATTTTCTATTTTAATTTTCTTTAGTTGTTCCAAAAGATTTCAGGGAAAAAAATATTGTAGAGACAAGATTACAACCAATGACAACATGTAACTATGCAAAATTATTTCTTAAGCAATAACTACAACATATATATGTTTACTTCTAGTACATCCGTATCAACTGTAAATACATAAGATGTTCAATTTTAAATCTGAACCCAATGATTAGACCTATTGTTTTTTTCCCAAAGTTTATTAACTACATGAAGTAGTAAAAAGAAATTATGATTAAATGGTGTGCCCTAGAATCTGTGATCAGACCATGGTGAACACTTATGATCTAAGGGTCTAGCCTAGGATAATATACCTTAAAGAAGAAAGGGTAATACCTACAAGTAAATTATGCTATGTTGATGAAAAAGAGTTGTGAATTGTTTATGAGTCTTTCATCTATATCTGGAAAAACAGATTCTTCCTGATAAGAGATTCTGACTTTTTGCCCTGGACTTCAATTTTTTTTTTTTTTTTTTTTTTATAAATGAGATAAGAAGACACAGACATTAATCAGGCCTAAGCAGTTTAATATTTTGGCTGATTTTATGGTATAATATTAGGCTGGATCTATACAGAATGAAAAGTTGAGGCTTTCCACCTAAAATCTTATCTGTGTTTTTTTTTATCTCTTTACTGCCGTAAAAGAGAAGAAAACTGCAAATTTCACACTATAGTGGGCAATGTATTTTAAAATGCTGAAACAGCTATATAAACAGAAAGCAACAACTGAAGTTCCTGGAAAGTCTATAATGTCAGGGGGTTCTTTTCTCATAGATTGTAAACACTTCACAAATATTATAAAGCTTATTTAAATAATGTAGGTGGCTAAGGTCTTATAGAGAAAATAAGCCAGATAAGGTGATGATTTGTAATCTTCATTGTTCTATAATGCTTAAGTCTAAGGTTCCTATAATCAGCTTCACTTTTATACAAAGAACCATATCCAAGAACAGCTACTTGAATATAGTATTAAGAATAAGAAGGAAAGGGAATGAATAACACTCCTGTTTGAAATCTATAGCTATACTTCACTGCTTTTCTGCTGATATCTGATTATTTTCTACTGGTGAAGCAGGAGCAGATCAAGTTTCATCTTATTTGTGAAATGAAAATACTATGAACTTTCTGCAAAGCTCTGAAAAATTAATTTTCTGATTTTATATGAAAGGTCAAAGTTCTTTTAACTACTTGCAGTATTGTAACATCTCTGTAAACATTCTTTTTACAAGTATATAAAAATGAGGATTCCCATGGTGTACTGGCAAATTAGCAGACAGAAATATTTTCCTACAAGTATTAAGAAATTGTGTGGAGAATAAATTAGGCAGCAAAAAAAAAAAAAGTAAAAAGCTTGCAACTTTGACAGTAAAGGTCTTAATTAAAATATAACATGACTCCTCAGCATTGTAGTGAGACACAACAGCCTGGAATGAGGTGGCTTGAACTCCACCCTAGCAGGTCCTTTACTAAAATCTTCCACTTTCACAAGAGCTATTGCAGATTATTATTTCTGTTCTGAAATGCCTAGAAAGCCTTGTCTAGCACACTAGAGTTGTAAAATAAGTGGGGTTGTCTGGGACCTCAGGAAGATAACTCTAATCCAAATAGGGCCAGCTCCAAAGCTAGCACAGGTCACTCTAGGCCTTGACTAAAGACCTCCAAGGAGCTGTGAAGACCTCCAAGGACTGAGATCCCACAACCTCCTGCGATGACCTGTGCCTGTGCTGAACTACGAGCATGGTGAAAATCCTTGATGCAGCTCACTGCATTGCTCCTTTTTGCTGGGCACCCCTCAGAAGAGTCTTGCTCGATTCCCACTGTAAAGTCCATCAGGGGGTTAAAGACAGGATATTTGCCCCACCTCTTTCCCCATAGCTTTCTCTCCTTCAGGTTCCACAAACCCAGGTCTTTTGGGTTGCCCCTTGACTTCACATGCTCCAACCACGGTGCATTTTGTTGGTCCTCTGCTGGGATTTCTCCAGTTTATCATTATCTCTCATGTACAACAGGTGATACAGTGCCAGGCGCAGCCTCACAAGTGCCAGACATGGGGACGCTCAGGTCTGCTTTGTGAATCCTAGGAACTTCTGATAAATTTGATTAAGACAGTATGCTTATTATTCTTAGCAATATCCCTCATTTATTTCCTTTTATAGTCTAAAAAGATTGTTAACTAATAAAGATTCTGCTAACATATTATTTGCTAACAATTATCTGGGTTTATTAATAGAAAGGCATTATCGTCCAAGCTTTTCTCACCAACTAAATCAATCATTTAAATTTTGTTTTCTACATAGCTGATTCTATTGACCTTATCATTATAGAACCCGAGTGCTTCAACTTTACATCTCTTTTGAAAGGCACTGACAAAGACTATAATTTACATAATTTTAGGGTCTGTTTATAAATAAACACAACAGACTAAAAATCTGGAAAAAATGGCTAACAGATAATGATAAAGATAAGCAATGAAAGGTACAGAGAAAAATGGTAAGCATAACAGTCAAGTGCTACTATGGAAGCAAGTTTTTTTTTTTTTTCAAAGTTATTTTTACCGTCTAGTCTTTTTGACCTGTAAGATATATATAATTAAGGATATAGGCATCTTCACCTCTTCTGTGGAAAAAGAGGGATATGGTAGATTACCAGAAAAAAACAATCACCGAGAAGAGCTTTTGAGGAAGAAAATAGGACTCCTAATATCGTGTACAGAGAACTTCTAATCTGATAGCAAGAACATAAATTTAAGACTTTGATCTACTCTGTATGAAGTGCAGTGACAAAGCAAACATAAACTGATGCAACTCTTCAGGCTTCATGTCTTCTATGCTACTTTCATGGACTAAATTCATTGTCTAACAAACAAAATCTTTAAGTAAACTAATAAATAAAATAAATTGTAAAAGTATAAATAATTGAATATAAAAGAGGGAAGACACGTGCTGGGTATAAGTAAAAAAAAACCCAAACCAACATTTCCAAGGTGATTCAAGTTCCCCTGAATGAGAGATGAACAGACATAAAAAAGAAATAAGCAGTAGGGAACAGCAAATGTGTTCTATGAAATCCTATCATGAAACCCATGACTATAGCAGCCACATATTGTGGGAGGCTGGGAAATTGTATTTGCAATTCTAAATGAACAAAATGCATATGAAGCAATATACAAGCCTCTTCTTTCCATCATGTTAGGAATTGTAAAATGAAATGAGAGCAAAATAACCATAATTTTAAAAAGATTGAAATAAAATAAAAACTGAAGAAATAGGAGAAAAAAAATGTTACAGGAAGAAAGATGACATTTGATTGTAAAAAACATTTAACAGTAATAAAGAAAGCTAAAATGCTCAAGAAATGCACAGAGAAGAAAAAAGGAAAAAAAATATAAAAGTATATTTGTTATTTGATGGATAAAAAATCCACTTCTGCAAAATATTAAGTTTGCTGCTTTAGACTACTAGGTGGAAGCAAATACAATTCTATACTGAGATTTCAAAGTGTGGGAAATGTACTTAGTTCACTTAAAGATTGTGGACATGTTATCTTTTACAGATATTTTCAACACCTGGAAAACTTGGTGATGAGGAACCACAGGTCTGTCAATGCTAGGAGATTCTGGCTAATTGTTCCTGGAAAAAATGACAAGCATCTTCTGCTACTTGTTTTCTCGCTCTGAGTGTCAATAAGTTTATCAGAAATCAAAGGAAGTCTCCTGTGGAGCCTTCAAAAGATCACTAGTAATTGCCTGAGATATTGATTATACTACAAAACCCTACTAGAAGCATTATATGCACATTTGAATGTGGCTAAAAAAAAAAAAAAAAAAAAAAAAAAAAGTGTGTGTGTGCACAGATGTTCAATTTATATTTTATATATGTGCATAAAATATAAATATTTTATATATCATAGAACAATTTGAGTTGGAAGGGACCTTAAAGATTATCTAGTTCCAACCCCCCTGACAATGGCAGGGACACCTTCCACTAGATCAGGTTGCTCAAAGCCCCATCCAACCTGGCCTTGAACTCTTCCAGGGAGGGGGCAGCCACCGCTTCTCTGGGCAACCTGTGCCAGTGTCTCACCACACTCACAGGGAAGAATTTATTCCTCACATCTAATCTAAATCTGCCTTCATTTAGTTTAAAACTGTTACCCCTCATCCTATTCCTACATCCCCTGATCAAGAGTGTCCCCCCATCTTTCCTGTAGGCCCCCTTTAAGTACTGGAAAGACACTGTATGGTCTCCTCAGAACCTCCTCTTCTCCAGGCTGAACATCACAACTCTCTCAGCCTGGCCTGATAAGGGGGGTGCTCCAACCCCTGGATCATCTTCGTGGCCTCCTCTGGTCCTGCTCAAGCAGGTCCATGTCCTTCTGATGTTGCGGGCCCCAGAGTTGGACACCGCACTGCAGGGAGAGTCTCATGAGAGAAGACCAGAGGGGGAGAATCCCCTCCCTCTACCTGCTGCCCACATTTCTCTTGATGCAGCCCAAGACACAATTGGCTTTCTGGGCTGTCAGTGCACATTGCTGGGTTATGTTTAGCTTGTCAACCAACACGCCAAAGTGTTTCTCCTCAGGGTTGTTCCCAATCCACGCATTGCCCAGCCTGTATTTGTGCTTAGGTTTGCCTTGACCAATGTGCCGGACCTTGCACTTGGCCTTGTTGAACTTCATGAGGTTTGAACAGGCTCACCTCTCCAGCCATGGACTTGTGCACCTTCATGCTCCTTAGATAGTTTCAAACCTGTTCTTATCCTACAATGGGTGTTTCTTCCTTCTTACAGTCCCTGCCTTTGCCTTCTGGACTTCTGTGATGTGGCCAGAGACCTTGATGGTGAAGATTCAGGCAAAGAAGTCATTAGTACCTCAGCCTTCTCCAAATCCTGGGTGATCAAGACTCCCTTTCTTTCTGAAGAGTGCCCACATTTTACCTAGTCTTCCTTTTATCACCAATGTACCTAAAGAATCTTTTCTTTGATGTCCCTAGCCAGATTTAATTCTATCAGGACTTTGACCTTCCTAACCTGATCCCTGGCTGGCCTGTCCTTGCTTTCATCCTCTGTAGGCTTCCTTTTTCTGTTTGCACTTTTCAAGGAACATCTTGTTAATCCATGCACGCCTCCTGGCATTCTTGTCTGACTTCCTCTTTGTGGGGATGCATTGCTCCTGAGCTTGAAGAAGGTGATTCTTGAATATTAATCAGCTTTCTTGGGCCGCTCTTCCCTCCAGGGCCTTATCCTATGATATCCTGTCAAGCTGATCCCTGAGGAGGCCAAAGTCTACTTTCCTGAAGTTCAGGGTAGTGCCATTTTTCACTAGCATTTTAATGGAAATCTTCACAAACCTAAAATAGCCCAAATTTATTCAAAGTTATATGTGCAATGAAAACTCAGAAGACGTATTTTCTAAAATAAAACAAGGTAAGACAAAGTAGATATAAAATATCTTTAATTTGTACATAATGGAATGTATGTAAAGCAGTTGTGTTTCGACAGCTGATCACTTAAGCTTTGAAATTTTGGATTTCATATTCTTATTTCATAGTCTGTAAGGTAAGTCCTGACCATATTCATATGAGTGAAGGAGAATGAAGGCTAATACCAGTTTTGTAAAAATAACTGATTTCAAACAAATAAATAGAATTTTTGCATTAATTTTATTATAATAATTTAAACTTTTCTCTTTTATTTTTCTGTTAATGAAAGCCAACACTACAATATTATTTTATCTGGGTTTGACATGGTGACATAGAATAAAGAAGAGTGAAGAATCTGCCAGGCACCAATTGAGTTTACAGGTTACAGCTCTGATAAGCCTGTCTACTCAAAATGAAATGTACAGATTACATTTCAATGCTTTACTGCATCTGTAGATAAGATAGTTCATTTCGCTTTTTTCTACCCCATGTTAATGTCCATTTTTCAGTTTCACTAAAGGCCAGTCTAGCTATAATATAACATTTTTGAAACAGACTGGCTGGATTATTTTGAGTTACTACTACCCAAAGTGGTATAAATCCAGAGACCTGAAGTATTAATGTCCATGACTGAAGAAAGTCTTCTACAGCTTCTGGAAAGAACTGTAAGTTTTTTTATAACTTAGGGATCAGCATTTCTTCCATTCCATTCCATTCCATTCCATTCCATTCCATTCCATTCCATTCCATTCCATTCCATTCCATTCCATTCCATTCCATTCCAGTTTTCTTTCATTTAGTTTTCATTTTCCTTCCATTTAATTTTCATTCAATATTTTACCTTCAGTGTACATCAAAACATAATTTTAACTCTTAACACAATAATAGCTTGAAAGTAGCTATATATACTTTGCTTTATATCTTTTTTAGGGAAAAAGAGATGGGACAGAAGTCATGATGACATATTGTTTATTTTAAAAGTCTTGCAGATAAACTTTATCCTGTGAACGCAATGAAAAATTCTGAGGACAGTTTACATATATTTATTGTTCAGCAACTACACATTCTTTAACTTAGATGATTCTTACAAAGTTGTTTAAAAATTGAAGTATATGAGAACTAACATTAATTTGGTACACTTAATAATAAAATTAGTACTTCCTTAAATTTCAGTCATAGTATCAGAATAGCTACACAAAACACTTTAAACACTTTCAGATAAGTTAACCATCAAGATGATTTAAACATCATCTTCATATAGCAAATTTTAAGTCAATATTACTTTTATATTGAAAGTAGCTACCAAAGATCTATATATTTAAAAATATAGAATTAGGAAGGAACAATTTAAAAAAGCAAAGAAGAAGAAAACAAACGAGCAACATCAACTAGGAGACAGACTAAGACATAAAAATAACTAATCAACAGGAAACATTTATGTAACACAAGAAATCCAACTAGGTTTATGTCAAGCTTAGTGATATTTCTAGTAAAGTACAAAATATAATGTTTCCAAGAAACATGAAAAAAAAATCTGATCAAAGGCCTTTTTATAAATAGCTGTTAAAATAAGACATATCCTTGAATTCTAGTCTTCATTTGAAAACTGGTTACTTGAACAGCTACTCTTACACTCACAGAGTTTTCTGGACAGTGTATCAGCACATTTCTTATCTGATTCCAAAAAGATGTCAGAAACTCTCTGATCTACAGTAGACAAATAATGGTTGAGTCTTACTGCAGAAAAGGGACCTCTGTGGAAAAATAATCAGGGGACACAAGACAGTATGGAAGAGCTTATTTCTTTTCCTTTGTTTCACAACCCAGCTAGGAAAGCAATCGGCTAAGAAGAGACCAGCATAATATGCCATTGAACATAATAACTGAAATTTCTTTACCTTTACTCAGTTAATAAGGCTTATTCCTAAAACTTTTTCTTTGATTAAATTCTTGTTTTAACAGTCATTGTTATATTGAGTTCACTGATATATTATCTGTTCCTGAACAGTTTTTTGATAACTTGACCTTTTCAAATGTGGAACATTTCAGATATGCTTTCATTTATGGTTTTGGCTACACCACAGTGTGATATTTCAATTGAATATGACAGTTTTACTATGTCTTCTTCTGTCTAGGAGTAGAGTTTATAGACACGGTACAATAACTAATAAAAATTGTATAATAAAACAAAACCAAAACTGAGCAACTTTGTCATTGAGATGTACTAAATTGCTTAAGATAGATACTTTAGAAGACAAAACTGAACATATTAAGAAATTCTGTATTATATATTTCTAGTGCCATTTTATTATATTTTTTTTATCATCCCATACATATTCATACCTGTGTCACTTGCTGTTGCCACAAGTTGCAGGGTATTACAGACATAATATGGAACTTAACAAAAGTCATAACTACTGATTTCAATGGCCATGAGGCAAAAGACACATCTCTTAAATGGAGCATTCTTAGATCAGATTTCTTGTCTCTTATTCTAACCATCTCAAATGCATGTTATATGTAGTATCTATGTAGGTGTCACAGGTGAAATAAGAGCATTCTTTACTAGTAGGCCAGAGCTTGAGCAAAAAGGATTGACATGTCTCAAGTACTCTTAGAATGAGTTTATAATCTGTATTAGAGCATGTATTCATGAGGTAGCATAATGGCAATCACAGAACTGAAATATCTTTGTTCACTGACTCTTCACAGCTCTCTGAAATTCTCTATTCTGCTTATAATATCTACTAAAGAGGAAGTCTGTCTGAATGAAAAGATTACACATTGTGGTAAACATTTAGTGTTTTCCCCAATCTAAACATATTTCCTCATTGGATGACGTTTAGATTTTTCCTTTAAATCAATTTACATTTATTTTATGGGCTGCACATTATCTTTCACCAAATACAAGAAACAGAAGTAAATTATTTAAACAGAATGGATTCACTGATTTCCAATTAAATCAAGAACAGTGAAGTCATTTTAGTTCTTGTTGCTAAGGAGACTCTCAATTATTTGTTGATAGCAGAATATTAGGCCAATCTTTTTATATTGTTATTACTCTACACTGCAACATTTTTTGGCAGATAAACTTTAATCAGTTAAACAGCCAAATTCTTCAGGATAAGTATGCTTTTGAAATAGGATGAGGAAATTAAGGAATGTCTGATGTCTGCAAAAACCATGTACTTATGGGGATCTCAATATGTCCTCCTGTGCATAAGTAGTTTGCACTGACAGGAAAAGGAATATCAAAGAATAAAAGGTGGATGCAGAATGAACATAATTTTAAAAATATATCTGCTTATATAATTCTTTCCCTGAGAAATACTCTTTCCCTTTTAACCGTATCTCCAAAAACTAATGTAAAACATACAAGGAGAGGCTAAAATCTGCAAGACAGGGTACTGTGAGGGGAATCAGGCACTGAACTAAACTAAAAACTAAATGGCCCTACATTTAATATAAGTATGAGAGGACATGTAAATTGAGCAAGGTCTGGATGTCATGAAAAAAAAAAGATATCAGTAGAAATTAGCATAACTTTTTTTAATGTCCAAAAAAACCCTTACTGTAATTACTGTATTTAGATTTCAGACGCATTTGTTCAGAATAAAAGCGTATTGCTGCATCAAAATTGTTAGGCTCTAGCTGTAGGAAACTGAAGAAATTTGCAGTTTTGGATTCTGAATAACACCTTGCTACTTTGACAAACATATGCTGTGTCCTGAGAAAGGCACTCTGAAATTTCACCATTAAGGAAAAGATCTTGGAAATGTTACTTCTCTCTAAGAAATTTTTGTGAAGTGAAACAGTCATGTTTACAAAGCCTTAGTGACAAATCCTAGCCATTTGCTATATGTATACTACATTACTCATTTCCACCCTAGAGCAACTGATACAGATTGTCATTAGTCAGATCTCTTGCCTTCAAGGCTTATGTTTATGGCAAGCAATTTCAATTAAGTGAATGAAGAACAGGTAACTGGAATAAATCTCTCCCTCAACAATGGGTCTTGCATAGCATAATGATACATCACAACTTCATTTTTAACCTGGAGAGTCTTTCCTGTGCAATTCATGTTGGAATCTAAATTGAGTATCTATTGACATCAACAGACTTTATCTAAGCATTCATAAGCAAAACAGAATTACAAATATGACAGAATAATCCATTAATTTTGGTCTTTTATAATGTAGTACAAAACTGCAGAGTTTTTAAACTTTAAACCAGAATACACCTCAGCTTTATTAAAAGTTAAACAAAAGAAACTATGTAAGACAATATCATGGACGTACTGTTTATATAACTAATAATACAACTGCTAAAAGTTTAGGAAGGTGGGAAGCAAATGAAAGAAACCTAGTATCAGGAAACTAGCCAGGGAAACCAGGGGAGGTATGAGTTGTGTCATTAGCCCTACTAGAGTGACTGTGACAAGATTTTCATGAGTTTTGTCTTACCAGCTTCTGATTTTTTCACCCTTGCAGAGCATTTCATTCGTGTTTACATTTACATCATATGGAACAGTTATTATATTCCAGTCATTAAGTTTTTTGTATTGTTATCTGGTTATGCCTCTCTGAAAACAATTGGAGATTGATTTTATCTATGCATCTCACCCTGACTTCAAGTCTTGCAATAACGTGATAGCCACCAAACCGGGGTCTAGTTCATGTTCTGTCAAATACAGTGGAAGAACTTATTTTAACAGGGACACAACAGAATCTGTTCTTAGTTCAGACCTCATCACTACTGTAAATCTTTTAACATCACCTTAACAAAATCCCTTTTCTTCTTATCTTTCAATTAGGGTGCTATAAAAGGCAATAAAATATAGTGAAATGTACCGAGACACTTGCTGAAATCATGAGTGCTTGACTCACTGAAGATACAGTACTCTGTGAAGATGATGATGCCATTTTACTTTTCTGCTAGATAGCTGGAGATCAGCTAACCTTGTATCAAAGTTGTGAATTTAATCAGCACTGTATCACTGTGGAAGCCTTAAAGAAACACCAGCTTTCTGATGCCTACATTTGTATCAAATTGGTACAGAATGTTTAAATTGATGCCAATAGATACTAGAGGAAATTAATAGTTGTATGGCCATTACTTGAAAACACAACTTTATAATTCAACTATGCTTTTATATAATTTTATATATATATATATATGTAGAGAGAGGTACATTTCAAAGTGGACAAAACCATCAGAGATCTTAGAAGTGCAGCTTTTAAATAAACAAATGTTTGACAGTTCAAGTTCTTTTAATTTGCAACAAGGAATGTTAACAATATGTTGTGTGGAGGAGAGAATGAAATGAGGACACAATTGCAATTCTGAAACAAAAAGAGATAAGGATTTCATACAGGATATAATACCAATGGCAGAGCTGTGAACAGCGTTACTGTTCTTACTCCAGCTCTCTTGTTTTTTTTGTTGAACTCCCATGGAAGCATTGGCTTTGCATGGCATAAAGACAGAGTACTATCCGTTTCACAGGAGAAAGGGATGTTGATTGCCAACTGTTGGCAACCAATACATAATTTAAAAGCTTTAACAACTGCACGGGACTCAGCATCTCCTGCATTGATAGGTTTTTATACTTGTTAGGAATATGACAAAAACTAACCTTTTGCATCGATTTTAAATTTTATTTACACTGACAAAAATGAACAATGTTACTCATGAATTCAGCAAACTCCAGGTTTAATGCACAATTATAAAGACCACAGATTTATTCAGATGCTTACATATTCATTAAAGTGTGTATTTCTGCTTACTTATAGAAATTAATATTGAACAACTGCACAGCACAATTTCTATATTTTTAGAACCTCTATGGATCACCAGGTCAGCAGCACTGTCTTCTCTTTAGGAGTCCAATTCTCTTACAGGAACCACCATATTCTCATGAGTTGTATCAAAACCTGGATCCAAGCAAAGAACTAAATAATGAGGAATATCACTTTGTCAGATCTTCAGATACCTGTTCTGGAATCCCTGAGATCCCAAGCATCCTTGAAACACCTCTTTCTCAGTGAAGAAAACTAATTCTTGCTGCAGGAAAATAATATGTCAAGCAGGGAGTCTTCCCCAACTGCAATCGGTGAAGATGTTCCCTAAAAGAACTAAAGAACTGTTGGTCAAACACAAAGATGAGCATGGTTCTATCCCAAGGAACAAATTCTTGGCTAGGTTAATTCAACCCTATGAAATAGCACTTCTTGAAGCAACTATGCATTTCTGGCAGAATTTCAAAAAAAAAAATCAAATACAAATCCTGGCCTGATAGTGATGAATTCACAAATTATTATTTTACAGAAATATCACCACAATGTTTCATTGGTTACATCTCAAATTTTCCAGCTCATATCTACAGCTCTGACAGTCAGTCATTGACTGGTTAATTGTTTTAGGGCACACCAGTCAAAAAAAATATATACATATATTTTAATAGTTTGCATACAGTTTGGATAGTTTACAAAAGAGTACAATAAAAGGTTACACATACATACATACATAAATCCTTGTGAAAATTGAAGTACCTTGAACTTCAGAGAGAAAATCACTGTGATATGAACGATGAAAATGTCAACATGTATATAATCTGAAAAACAGTTATGCTATTCCTGTTAAAGACATTTTCACCTCTCTAGTCCTAGTTTTTCCAAGTTAATTGCCACGTTAATGTTTAGAATATGTATTCTTGTTGTCTGCTGCATTCAAATATGCAATCATAATTGCTGACCAAAGGCAAAACAGAATCCACATTTTCTAAAACAATGAATATTTTAGCAACTACATTAAGAACAGTGTTGTAGTTTGAGCCTGGTTGGCAGCCAAACAACCCGCAGCCACTCTCTCCCCCTTCTCTTCCGGAAATGAGAAGGGACAGATGAGCCAGGCTTGGGGTTCAAGATAGGACGGGGAGGGGCAGATCACCCATTATGGTCACAGGCAAAAGGCAGACTTGTTAGGGGAAGAAAAAAAGAACATACATTTATTACAGACACTAACAACAACACTTAACAGAGTAGGACAGTGAGAAGCATTGCCACATCTTGAGAACACCTTCCCCCCACCCTTCCCTTCTTCCCGGGCTCAGCTCTGCTCCCGATATCTCTACCTCCTCCCCCAGCAGCGCAGGGGCAGGGAATGGGGGGTGCAGTCAGTGCTGCCACTTCTTCCATCTGCGGTGGGGGAAGCTTCTGGAACTTCTTTCCCCTGTTCCATTGTGGTCCCCCTCTCACAGAAGACAGTCCTCCATAAACTTTCTCTGATGTGAGTCCCTCCCACGGGCTGCAGCATTCCCCACACTGCTCTGGCGTGGGACACCAACTTTCTCCGACTGGAGTCCCTCCCACGGGCTGCAGCCCTTCCTGAGCTGCTCCAGCGTGGGACACCCCCTCATGCTGCAATCCTCCCAGCACTGAACTACAACAGCTGGGTCTATCTTTTCCCATAAGACCCCAGCCTTCTTCAAGCACAGTCACCTTGACCACCAGGAGAAAAACACAGGCCATAAATCAGTGTCTACTCCACCGTAGATCTTCATGGGTGGCGGGGGGGGAGGGGGGGGGGGGGGCACCCTGCCTTCTCACCACAGGATACAGGGGGGGTCTCTGCTCCGGCACACCTCCCCCCTCCTTTCTTCCTCCGTTCCTCCACTGACCTTGGTGTTCACGCAGCTTCAGCAACTCCTCCTCACAAGTCTGACTCCTTGTCATTATGTCCCTTCTTAAATATATTATTGCAGAGGTGCAGCTGATTGGCTCAGTTTTGGTGCAGAGGTGGAGCTGACTTGGAGCTGGGGAAGCTTCAAGAAGCTTTTCACAAGGGGCCACCCCTATATCCCCCTCCCCTGCTACCAAAAAACCCCACCACTCACTCAAACCCAGGACAAAAAGGAATATGTTAGTCACAAAAGTATTACCAAAGAGAAGCTGAAAGATGCAGATTTGTGAAAATAATTTCATTTGAGAATTTATTTATTACTCGAGGAGACAAGTGTAAAAACAACATGGTGTAAAATGTCCACACTTGTATAACTGCTCTCTTAATGAAATGTTCTGGTTTTACAGCCCTGTCAATGAAAAATCAGGGCTAATGATTTTACTCAAGTCTAATATACTTTACCTTGCAGGCTGCAAGCTGCCAAGATGGAGGTTGCCCTTCATACTGGAAGTTCATGACCTTGCAAGAATAAGATTTTTCATTACACTCATTGAAGTGTAATGTCATTAAAACAAATGTAATACATTCATTTCAATTACATAGTAGTTTTATGTAAGATACAGTGTATTTACATTATGGAAGAGTTGTGGGGTTTTTTTGTTTGGTTTTTTTGTTTTGTTTTGGTTTTTTTTTAAGTTACTCCAGTTCACAGGACTGGAATGATATTTTTATAACAGATGCTTTTATTATTTTCCATTGGATATTTTAATTTTTAAAATAACTATTAGAATTCAGTTTACATTTTCAAGATTATAATTACACTTTATTTATTCCCAGTAATATAATTGCTTTCTGGTTAAAAAGTGTAATTGCAGTGTAACTACTCTGAAATTTCTACTTGCACATTACAGAGTTGAAGGGAATGTTTTCACTGCTTACATAATTTTGTATGGCAACAGTAAGATGCAAAACAAGAAAGGTAATTTAAAACTTATTAAATGTAAGAGATTATCTCTACTCCCCTGTGCTTTTGTTATTCTCAAGTAGTGGGAAGAGTAAGAATGACTGTAGTTTGTTCAGAAGTGTGAATGTGCTATTGGAATTTTTGTATTGTAAGTGGAGGAAGATTTAAAAGGCAAAAGAGAAGAGAAGCAATGTAGTAAACAGCAATGTCTATCTTGGAACTGGATTGAAAAATATTTACCAGAATGATTAAACTGTTGTGCATCCATTGATTCTGATCCTTGACACACACACAAAAAAAATAGATTGATGGTAAAGATACAATAATCAATAAACTATTAACTTACTGCATCTTCCTTTGGTATTAAAAAAGGTCATCTGACCTAGGTTGTCCATCGGGCAAAAACTTTTATCAGAATGGGCACATGAGGGAATGTCATTGTTTAACCCCAGCCAGCAAATAAGCACCATGCTGCTGCTTGCTCATTCCTCTCTACCCACCCCTGGTGGGATGGGGAGGAGAACTGTATGAGCAAAGCTCATGGGTTCAGATAAGAACAGTTTAATAACTGAAATAAAATAAAATACAGTAGTGATAATAATCATAGTAATAGTAATAATAGTAATGAAAAAGAAGATTAAAAAAAAAAAAAATAAAGAAACCCCAAGAAAAGACAAGTGATGCCTAGTGCAATTGCTCACCATCCACTGACAGATGTCCAACCAGTCACCCAAGCAGCAATCAGCCCATCCTGGACATCTCCCCCCAGTTTCTATACTAAACATGACCCCTATGGTATGGAATATCCCTTTGGCTAGTTCAGGTCAGCTCTCCTGGCCATGGTGTCTCCCAGCTTCTTGTGTATCCCCTCAATAGCAGAGCATGGAAAAATGAAAAATCCTTGACTTAGGATAAGTGAGACTTAGCAACAACTAAAGAACATTATTCTCACACTGAATCTAAAACAGCGTTGTACCAACTACGAAGAAGAAAATTAATTTTGTCCCAGACGAAACCAGGACAGAGAATTATGTCACCAAAATCACAGCTGGTCTATGCTGATAAAAATCCAGAATTGAGATCATGTTACTATTTATAACTGGGCCAAACAAAAATAGCTGAATGGGAAATCTAGCGCAAAGTTTAATCTGCTTTGTCTGGACCCATATCAAGATGTCCTTGGAACAGCAGAGTGTTCTGTTCTAAAAGAAATCATATCTTCTGGCTTATCAAAAGGCCTCAAAATTTGGTATGTTGTACTTTGCAATGAACATAAAAAATACAGAATTTAATTTTTCTACTAAGAAAAAAAAAAAAGAAAAAAAAAAAAAAAAGCCCAGATAGAAATAAAGCACCTTATTTGTTGTAAAACACCTCTTTTCATTGTACAGTTACCATCAGACAAAGTGGAAGCTATGTCTAGAAGCTGCATCACTATTTGCTTCTAGTACCATGGATATAACATTTATTAGAAACGTTATTAGGAAGTCTTCCTCAAAATGTGTCATATCTGTTCAGTTGTCCAACTAGTCTTTCACTGACTAGTTTGACTCTCAGCTGCTTTTTGAAGTACCAGCTCATGAGCCAGCTGTTTTCACAGGCTAATTTTCACAGTGAAATGAGCAATGTATATTCTGAAAATATTTTTCAACAAAGTAGATTTTAATTATTTTTTCTTTCTCACATTCATTTAAATAGTGTATCAAATCACGACAGGTTTTCTGAAAACAAGAAACTGCATGTATATGTGTAGAAATATACCACATAAACAAACACAATTGAGGAACATGTAATGGACCTAAATCATCAGATGAGGTTATGTTTCAGAGTTTAGTGGGAGAAGATAAATGGTAGTAGGAAGGAGGAGGAGGAACAAGAAGAATATTAAAGTTTGCCTGAAGTGATTTTTACATTATTTTCTAGTATGTTTGCTTGCAGACAATGTAATATAATAAGGTATCTAAACAATATTGGTATCTTTCTTAAAGAGCTCCCTTGATTTTAGTTATTTATGATTATTTTATTTCCCTGACATATCATAAATCAGGTTTTCTGCCTACTAGTAGACCATAATATAGAGACCTGTCTGAGAGCTAGATTTAACTAAGTGGACACTTTTCTATTGTATTTAACTGCCCTCTGTTTTTGTGGAAATGATGTTACCAACACTCATTTCACCTGAAAACAAAAACTTTTGAATTCACTGTTGTTTCTATACTGCACCACTTTTGAGATTTTTATATTCATAGATACTTAATGCTTACTAAGAAAAGTAGTACCGAGTGGTCTACAGACTTTTAGTATTATATCAGACACTTATTTGTACCTGTAGGTACCTAAATATCTTTGAAAGATCTCATCTACAAAACCTAATGATAACATTTCCCTTTAAAATTTTTGTGGAAAATATTTCCTCTTAACAGTGTGTGCAATATTCCTTGTCTTGTTGGTGCTCTCTGTTAGTTGCAGATCTTAAATCATTGCAAAATTACTGACAGGTTGTATCACTAACATGCTGTACCCTATTCTGGGACTTAATTATATCAGCATCCAATGGCAACACCACTGAAAGGGTTTTGTCAGCATTTTCAGTATGCGTGTATTTTTTTTTTTTCCAAAGTGGATGAAAACTTAGTATGTCAGTAATTTCAACACTGTCTGTTTAAACAGACACAAAAGTTGTCAGTCAAGATTTGATTTTACTTGTCCAGAATATGTTTTAGTTTTACGTATTTATTTTTTTCCATTAGAGACTGAGAATAATACAACATGTTTATTAGTTTGCATGTTTAAAAGTTCCTATTAAAAAACTGATCAGTATTTTTCACTTCTTTAACTACTATAAATAAGAGAAATGGCTACTGAATAATGAAGTGTTAAATATATTCAGTGTAGAGCCTTCTCTTCTCCAGGCTGAACCCCCCCAACTCTCTCAGCCTGGCCTCACAGGGGAGCTGCTCCAGCCCCCCGAGCATCTTCGTGGCCTCCTCTGGACCCACTCAAGCAGGTCCATATCTCTCTTTTGTTGGCTACAGATCTGGGCACAGTACTGCAGGTGAAATCTCATGAGAATGGAGCAGAGAGGGAGAATCCCCTCCCTCGCCCTGCTGCCCACTCTGCTCTTGATGCAGCCCAGGGCACAGTTGGATTTCCGGGCTGTGAGCGCATGTTGCTGGCTCACAGACAGTTTTCATCTATCAACAATCCCAAATCCTTCTCCACATGGCTGTTTTCAATCCACTCCTCGCCCAGCCCGGATTTGTGCTTGGTATTGTACTGACCCATGGGCAGGACCTTGCACTTGGACTTGTTGATCTTCATGAGGTTTGCATGGGCCCACCTCTCTAGCCTGTCCAGGTCCCTCTGGATGGCATCCCTTCCTTCCAGCGTGTCAACTGCACCACACAGCTCAGTGTCATCAACAAACTTGCTGAGGATGCACACAATTCCAATCTCCATGTTGCTAACAAAGATGTAAACAT
Organism: Tyto alba; assembly: GCF_018691265.1. NCBI lineage: Eukaryota > Metazoa > Chordata > Aves > Strigiformes > Tytonidae > Tyto > Tyto alba. Next base: position 1,035,729 of record NW_024881272.1, read on the forward strand.
CACTGGTCACAGCGCCAACCCCTGAGGAACTCAACTCGTCACTGCTCTCCTCTTGGACATCAAGCCATTGACCTCAACTCATCCAGGTCACACACAATCTGGTAGCAGAGATTACTTTATTGCTAAAATATCAAATTAATTAATGAGACTCATAATTTTACAGGTTGAAACAGTACTGACTGTGGTGAATAATAGTTACTAGGTGTTGATAGTCCATGGAAAGTGTCACTTACGGCATCAGTAGTAATAAAAGACATTATATGTTAGACATTTTGTTGCCATTTCATTCTGCAGCACCAAATTCAATGAAAAGCCTTGATATAGTTAGCTGTTGCCTCAGGATAATATCCATCTGGAGCACTCTGGCTAACACTGGTTTGTACCTGGGATATACTCCAAATTCAATTTAACAGGAAGGACTTCTCAGCACATTTGGTAGAATTGCCTCTTCCACCTTCCTTGATCAGTTTGCCTCATGTGCAACTCTGAACTGTTTTTCTTTCTGTATACTTTGTTCTTTCCTCAAAATTGTCACATTTCATACTGATGAAAATATTTCTAATAATTTTTCTGTATTCTATTTCTTTGAGAGTTCTGTCACTGATGTTTTTTTGTCTCAGTGAAGACTTCCCAAGCTTTATTTCTGTAGTCACCATTCTGCATCCTCTTCTTACGATATACCAAGTATAAATTTGTAAGAATTAAAGGCTTAAGTACCCAGTATTGTGAAAACAGGTATTGTAGCACTTTGGTGCCTATATCTCAATGTACAAAGTAATGTGCAGAATGCCAGAAGTTCCCAAATTATTTCCAAATGATGTCTAACACAGCATCCATGATGAGCAGCGGATCTGTCCAAAGCCAGACAATAAAAAAACCCTGCATATTAGTGGAAAGTCACAGATTCTTCCTCTCCTGGCCCCTTTTTCTTTTGATATGCCCTCTTGAGGAGGCTGGAGGAAGAATTTCCAGAGCCATTGCAAGCGAACAAGAGTGTAATTGCCATAACTAGATGTTATGGTGAGAGAGAAAAAGCCAGAATTCCCTGTGGATGCTGTGTGTAATATCTACTCTGTCCAGGGCTTAGACACCCCCCTTCATGCTACAGTCTCTCTTGAAGAGAAATGAGAGATACAGTTGATGCAAACTCTTGTAAACAGAATTTATCACTTCTAAACTGTAAACTACTATTAACTTATTTCCCATATTCACAAAGGACAGAGTTTAACAACACATTTTTACTTATCTCTTGCACCACTGAGATGTCAATTCTGGGGCCAGTGCTCATTCTCTTTATAATATGTAGCTATGACTTTTTATTTATTACATTCATTGAGAGACTTCTAATCCAGGCAAAGTGATACCCCAGTTCTATTTCTCAGTTCAATTTTACTCCAAGTGTAATAAAATCTATTCACAAGACCTGTAGGTACCACTTTTCACATCTCTATGTAGATATGGCACTTAGGGACATGGTTTAGTGGTGGACTTGGCAGTGTTAGGTTTACATTTGGACTCAATGATCTTAAAGGTCTTTTCCAATCTAAATGATTCTATGATTCTACAGTAAATTAGATTTTCACCCATCCTACTGAGTTTGTCAAGGGTGAAAAAATAACCCAAACCTCACATTAAATATTTTTTTTATGAACAAATACACATGACTTGCCTGCACAGTTGCATGAACAACTCTTGTTTCTTGTTGGTGAATATGAGATCACTTACCTTTCCCAAACAATAATTACATTAATGTAAAATTACATTAATGTTCTTTGGAGCAGAAACTATGAGTCAGCATCTTCCTTGCCTCCCCTTTGTACTCAGAAGAATTCTTATACTTCTCTTCCTCCTTTTTTGTTGGTCCAGATTCCTCTTGAGGATGTTTGGCAGGAGAAATTATTTTTCCCCATGTAACATATTTTGCCCATGAAGACATGGCCTCAAAGACTGCAGTTCTGCTCCAAGTCATATTGTTATAAATTGGCAGCCCTCTGCTTAACCAATATGTTTATTCTGAGCTTTCAAAATCAGAATTCAGAAAAAGAATTAACTTTTAAAAATGTTAAATATTTACCTAAATATTTTATTTTAACCTATATTGGTCTTACATGTGTTATTTTTCTTTTCTTTTGCACTTATATTCACATGTGAGACAAAGTATTAATTAGCAATACTACTGTATTAGAGAGACTTACATTTGAAAGACCTAATCCATGCAGCTAGAGTATTTCATATGTTAATATAAAGTTAAACAGCTTTTCAAAAAGAATGAAATCTTGACAAAGATTTCAACTATACAGATCTAGCCAGGCTTCCTACAGCTTTCTTCTACAGTAGTAATCAGCCTCATAAGGAGGTCTATAAAACTTTGACAACACAATGAGAACACAGCTGAATCTAAACCATGATAAATCACTAGGGATCTCATTGCAATGCTTATTATAGCTGTACCAAACGTGTCTGAACAACTGAAAAACCAAATCAAGTCCTTGTGCATTTCAAGAGGAAAAAGCATCAAATGAAATTCACAAAGGGTAACTACACCGAGCAGCATCATATTCTGTTGTCAGGATACATTTTCAGCTTCATAAAAAATCATATATTTTTTGTTTCTTGGAAAACTGCCATCTCACAAAAGGGTGACGTTATATGAAGAAAATAATAGTTAATGAGTGGACTGTGTGCTAGAGAAATTAGGTAAAGGAAGCAAGAAGAGTCTTCCTAACATGAGCTTGCCTCACAGGAGGAAATACGCTTGCAGATGCTACGATGACTGTTCGTAACCCTGGTGTTCTGTTTCAAGCAAAGTTCTGGCTCAGTTGAATCTGTTTCCAAAAATAAGGAGCAAAGACCTGAGCTCTTATTTTGATCAGAATGAGAGCACTGTGTAAAGATAAGCAAAAAGCAAAATCAAATTATATAATCTACATTTCTTCCTACTACCTACATATTTTAGAAGCACTAACATTAGTGTTGTTTTGTTGATAATAACAAAGAAAGAATGTCCACATGGTATTTATATAAAATCAATATTTCAGGTGAGCCCAGATTTTCAAGTGATGTTCACTTCTTATGGGAAATCAGGTTTTCAAATGAAATCAGATACTAATTTATGCACCCAGGTAGGGTCCATCCTTCTGAAAATGCTCTGATTTCAGCAGTAACCACTGAAATTCCATTAGACAAATTTTCAGAGAGCTCTAGAACCCAAACATGAGCTCATCTGAACATGGTGGATGAGACCACAACCCCTTTGATATCGATGGGGATATTGTCACTCACTACAAATGAATCAATCCCACAAAGGGATTACGTCCCTTTAACTGATCGTGGATGCCGATCTTTTTGAATTATTTGTGGCTTTGGTGCTTATATCTGAAGGTTCCCCAAAAGTTTTTCTAACTATTTTCACTATGATTCTCCATATTAAGAAAAGATAAAAAGCAAACTATCGTAATTCTGAAGTTTTTGATCTATGAAATCAACACAATTATATAGAATTGTAATGCAGCTTTTTCAAAAGGTTTAAGAACCTGTTTTATTGTAAGATACTTTTAGTTTCCCAAATGTTTGAATAAGGCTCTATAGAAACATATGATTGTATGTTACATTACAGGTTATATTAGAAAGTCAGCATCATCCATAAGAATCAAGAAATTAGCAGTGCCATCATAGTGATGGTGGAGAGAAAATCCTGTTTTCTCAGAATGAAAAGGCATATCAACAAATGAAATCTCAACAGAGAGTAACAGACTAGATGCAGAGGATGATTTTTTGGCACTATGCAAGCACCAATACCCATGGACCCACACACTAGAATTAGGTATGTTTCCTCCAACCAGAATAAATGACTATTCAATCTATTTCCTTTAGGACTTAACTGTAAGGGACTAGAATCTAGAATAAGCCGTTCCAAATAGTGATGACTTATTGTCTGTATATATTTGGAAGTTGGCATGCATATGGCTGATTTTCTTTCTTGCAGTAAGCCTTAAAGGAGTGCCACTGATCCCTGAACCTAATTAACAAGTCAGTCTTTCCCCTCCTTTCCCCCCGCTAAATGTATTCAGTGAAGCAATAATCATTTAATAAGCTAAACAACTAAACTGCTTATGTAAAGTTGTGGGCACATGGAGGAACGGTTCTGAGATAGCACCCGTGGCTCCATTATAGTTGATACTTATTTTAACTGTTCTTAGTACATTCTACTTCAGTCCAGTTTCAAGAACTCTATTATAAATCTTCCACTTGGGTATTTTAAACAGGGACTAAACTTCAGGCAAATGGCAGTCCTGATGCCCAATTACAAAAGAAATCAATCACATGTCGTAACTGGAAAGGCACATGAAGCAAGTACAGCATATACCACAGCACACTGAATTGCTTGCAGCAGGACACAGTTTCAGTTTCATCAGTAAATCACTGGGGATTTTCCTCTTTCTACTAAACATGATTTGTGAATGAAAAACATTCCTACAGTTATTTAAGTGTACCAGAACTTTATGGCTTGAGTTTCATTATTTTATTAAACAACATGTCATTAATTACCACTTGCACATTTCTCCCATGTACAGTAGCTGGAGCTGTATTTCACAGATGGAAGACAGTAAATTCTGAATCTAAGATTAAAGAATGCAAATGATAGCTTGTGTTATGTTTTTTCAGAGTGATACAGTGTACACAAGACCATTATGTTGCCTGATGCTGTGTACCATAATGTTAACAATTTACATTCATTTGCATTTCACTACAAACCTTCTGTTAACAAGCAAGGTCAAAAGAATATCATAGGGAGTTAGTCTAGGACAAAAATGTTTCTTCCTAAGTTTATGGTAAATCACAGATGTCTCCCACTACATAACCACTCAATATAAAGTGAGTTTAAAACACACATAATGTAATTAAGGCATTGTTTTCAAGCTCTGTAAACTACAGATATTTTCTAGCACAGTGAAATCAGTACTTACACTTAAAATTTCTACAAATATGTAAGGAAAAGGTGATAGGAAATACTCAGCATCAAGAAATTAGTTTCAACTGAGAGAAACCTTATCAGATGGGTATGAAAATATTGTCAGATGGAAATAATTATTTAAATATATATGTACAACTTGAGTTTAGAACTCGTGGTTATTGTCTCTATTCTGGGCCCAGCCTATGAGAATTTACTGGGTGCAGCTGTGAGAGACAGCTTTTATGCTTCCTTAATCATCTTTTTAGTTTAAACAGTGGCACAACCTACGGGATTATTTTACAGTCAGTGTGCTCCACCCTGGTCTTAGACTTTCCATAAAGCCTTTCAATTTCTTTCCAGGACCAGAAAACAAGATTGAGGAACCCATGGTCTTCCTAGCAATTCTAGGACACAAAGTTATTGAAAAGTATTAAAGTCACTACCATAAACTATATACCAAAAGGCAGAGCAAGGTCTTCCAATATATCTTTGGGCAGAAACATTTTGAGGCAAAAGATCTATCTATCTATCTATCTATCTATCTATCTATCTATCTATCTATCTATCTATCTATCTATCTATCTATCTATCTATCTATCTATCTATCATCTATCTATCTATCTATCTATCTATCTATCTATCTATCTATCTATCTATCTATCTATCTATCTATCTATCTATCTATCTATCTATCTATCTATCTATCTATCTATCCTGGTTGCCTGATTGGAAGTTCCTGAGATTCATAATTTTTAAGGAGCTGAGCAACTTACATGCATCGACAACTTAACCAGTTCAATAATAGGCTGGAGGAAAGGTAGATGATAATGGATGTTACACATCTCTGAAGTAACTGACTTCTTATATGTCATGACAGCAACATATTACTATAATTTTCGATCATGTGTTTTTCACCTTGATCTTAGAAAAGGAGAACAGGAAGTAAGCATAGCTGAAATCATATAGCTTAGTGCTGAGATACCTCTCATTATATAGAGAGATAAAGCAATAAAAAAATGTATGAAGTACTATGAACAGTTTTTGTCTTTTATAGAACAAGTGATTTGTCTTTGATATAATGAGGTATAATGCTACATTATTCCACTAATGAACAGACTCATTTCAGATCTGAGCAACAGAACTGGATGTTATCATTTTGTAGCAACCAGCTATAAATTGACTTCTAAGCTCCAGTTGATTAAAACAGTTGCAGTGACTAAAGGAATTTGTTAAGTTTGTTAAGCCTTTTCCTACTTACGATGTGTGTCTGTGCCTGGCTCTAAAATAGGAAGAGAGAGATTTTCTCTGAGTGAGAAGTACATGGTTTGAGAACTGCAAGCAATCTTCTGTTTTTAAGCTCCCTCCAGACTGGTAAGTGATTGACTGCTTTACTGTATCATGTCTTATCAATATAATTTATTAATCTAGTAATTCGGTTCAAGTTGGCACTGTATGTTGCCGAAAGGTATAAAATAAAAAGAGCATTGCAATAAAATATTATCATCTTGCCATTGCTGCAAATCTGAATGACAGCAGAAGTGAAATTCACACTGATAAACTGTTACGTATCTCACGGTGGCACGGTTACTATATCTTTAGGCCAAAAGACACACTGCATTGTAAAGGAAAAAGTACTCCCACAGTTTTAGAAATATTAAACTATACTGCATGACTGGAGTGCCTTGACAGCACAGCCTGCCTGCCTGTAATAAAAATGCAGCAATTGTGAAATTACCAAGTTACTGAATCAGTCACGGACACACAGAAATTTCTGCATTTCTTCTTTTCTCCTCGACCAGATGGTCCTTTTTGAAAATAGGAAATGAAACTTGGAGCCATATGAGCTATGGTATTTCTCTCTTAATGTTTTGTATGCACCAGACTGTCAAAGAGGTAATCTTTTTCTTCTATGAAAAAACCTAGAGCTTCAGTCACCAAATCTGGGAATGTCAAAGATCTGCAGAAATATAGTACATTTTTCCAGAAAATCAGGAGAATCTGCATACAGTGATAAACATCAACCACAGGCAGCTGAAGGGGGCCTGAGATCATTCAAATTTTTTGCTGTTGAAGATGGAACTGATAATGTGGAACAAATACAGAGTCCACGTACTACAGAACAACCACAGCCTTCAGATGATTGATAGTTTCGGACTCCAGGAATATCAGACACCAAAACTTTGGAGCTGCCTAATATTGGAGCATTCCAGATCCATGATTATAGCACCAAAAGCAGTTGTTATTGTGGATACTTCTTGTCACTGCTGCAGAGCCTGAAGCATTCATCCACAGAACTAACACGAATTCTAGTTTCCTAGTTGTTTGGACCCAGGGATCATATTTTATTTCTAAAATACCATCTTCCAGTATTTTCTGAAGTGAATCCTCTTTGGAAATTTTGAGGTGTAAGGGGATTTTATATTTTTAACAATTTTTTAAGATAAACCAATGTTATATTAAAAAAAATTAAATTACTTCCAAAATGTGGTTGCGTCTCCATTTAAGTTATGCAATCATATACTAATTGTAGTTCAGTAATTTCCATGTAAAGAAAATGAGATTGTGCACCACTGCACCAGCATTCATAAAGATTTATCATAATTTAATTTTACTAATGAGATTAAATTGTTACATAACATGAGTTTTACATTTTTTGTCTTTTAAATGTTCACTTAACACTCCATATACCCCAATGTGACCACCACTTTTTTCCACAGCTTGCAAGGGGATTTATTTCCACTGACTTGACTACACTGTAGACTACAGTGCAACATAGATAAGAGGAATTGGGCTCATAAAATTACTTTGTTGGGAGACTGGAAGTAGCCCATGATAACCCAGACCCCTTACAAGTTAATTTACTATGTTTACTTACAGCAAAACACTGGAAAAAACCTACACTGGTTCAACAGTATATGACCGGTTCATACTAATTTACCATCTATATGTTTATATGGTAGACTTAAAAGAAGAAAAACATGGATTTAATTTTTTTAAAAGAAAATCTATATTTCTTTCCTCTACCATAACAAAATTCTACTGATTCTACTGATTAGTTAATGGGATCTTTGGAAGTGATATAGAGTTATTACATTCTGATCTGGATATTAAAATGATAAATGTCTTATTGACAATAAATGGTAATATGGTTAGAAGCAGTTACCATGTCCTATTACAAAAAGTTCTATGGCCCTTAAATAAAAAAAAAAAAAAAAAAAAAGGAAAAGAAAAAGACCAAAGAGAGAAATATTTTTCTTTCTGTAGAAGATCAAATTAACCCTAAGACAAGTATTAACAGGGGTTACTGGCATTTCTGCTATGGGCCAATGACAAGTATGAATAGTGTCTTAAAAGTTACACCATAATGCTTTATGACAAAAGACATGATTACTTTTAATTTCATGTAACAAAAGACATTTTGTGTTTTCTATGCTTGCATTTTTTTCTGTGATTAATTTTTTTCTGAATATATATCACTATTGTTTCTTAGTTCAATTACTACCCTTTCTCTCAAAAATTGTAGTATATTTTAAAAACTCTTTTAATATTCTACAGCAGGAATATGACACACAGAATTAAAAATTGATGCCATGACCAATGCCAATAAAACATACATGCATTTGTGGAGGTCGTCTGCCAAGTTCTGGGGAGACATAGTTAATTACCTGATCAGATTTTAGCTTAATTTCTACTATATTGTATGCACTAAAAACAATGTAGATACCTGTAGCTAACTCATTACAAATAAAACTACTAGTTTTAATAGGAACTCTAATAGCAAAACTAATGGGCTCCTAATAATGACTTGATGAAATGAAAAAAAATAAAAAAATAAAAAGAAGTAATTTTACCAAGAATGGAAAACATGGTTGTAAAATATTTTTCAACACATCTGTGAAGACTGTGGGCTTTGCTTCACTACATGAGTTCTGTCTAGAAATCCTTAACAGCAAAAATCTAATGGCATGAATCAATAAACTAATTTCATAGGAAGCATGGCTCTGTTCTTATTCAAGCCACCCAACTTTCTTGAGCCTTCTACTCTGCTAAAAAATAGACAGCAGTATTTTTCCTAGTATAGACCTGAAAAATAATTCTATTACAACTGCTGCTCTTGCTAACCAATTAAGTCCATTAACAAAGTACAAGGATTGTGTAATTGCAATTAAATGTGTGAACAAAGCTGAGACCACATATTGGCTCAATGAAACACACCTTCTTAAGAGTCAAAGTCTAAAAGATGGGATGATTATTTTCCTGTAGCTGAGTCAGAGGGAACAGAAAACATTTATGCCCAAAAGCCACAGAATATGTCACAATGGACAGAGATCAAGGGGCTTTTATCTAAAAATCATCAAAGGGAAATCACTGCCTCATATTTCCTTTGAATATATTGATGATAATAATTTATGTTATGCTGGATGCAAAAATGAGAGATTAATTGGTATAAACAAGAATAGGCTATGTCAACGGTTAAGAAGTCTACATGGGCATCAGATCATGCTTTGTTTCTATAATATTTGATCAGGTAACTGCTTCACAGATAAGTCTTTTTTCCACTTCAGCTTTCTTTTATCAATACAATTTCTCTGAAAGTTATCTATAAGGAATGGAGGGCAAGTAAGAGTGCTGGCCCCACAAGTCCCATTCAGCACATCAGAGAATTTTTGAAGTCTCATGAGATGACTGTGGTGGGCATGAGAATTATTTTAGGCAGATCAACATAGCAAATGAAGCAAACTGAAATTCCTCTGCAAATGAGGTTCTTAAAGCTAGGCATGATAAGACTTAGACTGTCAATGTATTCCTTATGCTTTTATGTTACTCTTGGTGATAACTCAACGGACTAGAAAGATGAAAAAGACTGTGTGTGATAAATGTTTTTCACACTCCTGGTCTCTTCTCCCTTCTGGATCAGACTTTCATAGTCAATGTAGAATAACTCTTGTGTGTTTCACTTAGCAAGTGCATATCTGTTCTACTTTAGTTAGGAGTTTTAAATAAATAAAGAAGGTTAATTGTTTGAGCCTACTCAGCAGCTAAACACCACGCAGTCGCTCACCTACCCTCCCCCACTTGGGAATGGGGAGGGAATCGGAGAGGCAAAGGGAGACTCGCGGGTTGAGATAAAAACAGTTTAATAACAGTAACAGAATAATACACTGACAGCAGTACCAGCGGGTAATGTACAATACAGCTGCTCACCTCCCGCCGACCGACACCTGCCTGCTCCCAGCCAGCAATCCCAAACACAAAGGCCCCACAGCCACACTCACAGAAGTGAGAGCCCCTCCTGGCCCACTCCTGCCTTTATATGACATGGACCATCGGCTAATCGGGGCCCAGCCCTCCAGCTGTGCTCCCCCCATCCCCACACACAGGTGAGGGCATTGGGACCTGGGGAGCCCCTGGGGTCTCAGGGTGCTGCAGCTCCTCCTGCTGCCAGACCAACGGGAGCTCTATGCCAGCCCCAACCAGGACAGTATGCAAAAAGGAACTGTGATTATAGCCCTTTTGACCAATAGTTTGACAGTCTTCCTCTTTTAAAATACATTTGTCTACTGTCAAAATAAAACATCTAACAAAATAACACCATTCATTTCAATAGAAATGTAAGTCTGTAATAGTATAAATGACATATCTCTAGATTGCTCCTTCCCTCAGAAAATAGATCTGCAATAAAGCAAGTCTAATCCTTGAGAATTTATTTGTAGAAAATCCATGAGGTGTATTACTGAAAACCTTCAACAACAAACATAAAGCAAGGCCTGTCTAAAGCATATGTAGTCAAAGTCAAGTCTTTTTTTTAATAAAAATTACTTCTTTCTGAGAAGCCAGAAAGCAAAGCTTCCAGAAGATTTCTACTTCTGTGGAGTGCAAAAATGTTTTCCTTTAATTGAAACCAATAAATATATTTGTTAAGCTTTTACAGTCTTCAGAAAAGCTCTATGGCTGTCATCATTGTTAACTTTTGATCTAGGACTTTGAAGTTAACATCTACAAGATTTTTCTCAATCAACCTACTTCTTAAATGTTTCTGATTTTCTTTGATATTGAAAATACACACTTTCACAGGAAAATCAAGAAACAATGCTTGTCTTTTACTGATATCTTCTTTCTTTACCACATATGTTACCCTGTGACTGGATCTGAATGAATTAAAAAGAATATGTGAAAGGAAATGATATCTTCTATTATTTGCATGTAACTTTTTCCCCAATATTAGTCCAAATGATGTAACCAGGAAAAAACAGATGGCTTTCAGGAGCAGGAGATATTCAGTCCAGAAATGGAAGAATTTCTTTTTTCCATAGTCTGCTTCCATTTATGGGATGTTCATAAGTTTTGTGTTAATATTATGTAGTACATGATCTTTCACTAATTCAATTAAGAAATTAAGTATACAAGAGAAATAATTTTTTATTAATTAGCACTTTCAAGCAGTTTTAGTTCCTGAATTAGGAGGTAGTGGGGGATACAGCTGCAATCTATATTGTTGTGATAAATTCACAGTGGGTGGAATGTGTTATCAAATTGTCTGTTTTTTTTATCTTACAAAACAATACCTACCAATGGGTAAATATAGACAATAGCAATTTACATCATACTGGGTTTATAGAAAATAAATAATTGTACAAATATAAGTACATTATTTAATGGAGCAAGTTTAACTCTTCTTGCTAAGAATTTACTTGTGTACATTATGGCTAACTAACAGTGTAAGTTAACTGTCCAAAAGCAGTTATGATTTAAACTTCAGAAATGGCTCCTCTTGTAGCAGCTTTGATATGTTTCACACTTCTGATGTATTTTAATAACAGAACGTCCATTTCAGCCAGAAAACCTCAGAATGGTTTGAACTGCAGATCTGGAATAAATGGTGTTATGAGGTGGCCATATATTACATTATAAAGAAAAAGTAAATATCTTAAGTCTTAGTGTTTCCAGGAATAATTTGGATTTGGTTTGATTTTGTTTTGTTTTGTTTTGCTGAGCTTTTTAGTCTTTCAGCAGTGTTACCCCACCGATATTTGTATTCAGCTAGCAGAAGCAAATGGTTTAAAAGACAGTCTTGTGTTCTGCCAGCAATTATTTTATTCAGTACCAGAGTGGAGATTGCTTTAACTTGGCTGTTCATATCCTTAACATGATTTAACTGGCCCTTGGGATTCTTTAAGAGCAGTGCATTTGATTAAATCAGCCAAAAACAGTTAATTGCTTCTAAGAACCTAAAATGACTAAGATACCAGAACAAAAGTAGTTCTTGTGGTCAGGTCTTGTTCTTTTATGCCAAAATGATTTTTTTTTTTTCCCTGTGTCATTATGAATTTCATTAAATGAAATTTACTGAATATCAGAAATATTAAGACAGACATTGTTCAGAATAATAGGCTTGGATTGTCTATAACACATGATTAGTCACTTTATCTTCATATTTTTCAGGAAAAACATATGTGTCTTATTCATACAGTTCAATAAGGGACTAGTTATAAAGAACCAACATGTGCACTAAGAAAGCTTACAGCCACTATAAAATTTAAAATTATTGGACTACAAAGGGCTATTTTAGCTCACTTGTTTTTTCAATATGTTTTAGGAAAATAAATTCTAGTTTTTTTCAACATTTTATAAAGACACATGAACAGGAGAGAGCTGGAGAAAGTTTTAGAAAGTCAAATGAAGAAGGAAAGGGTATTAAGGGGGAGGAAATCTTTCTCTGTTAGATAATCACAATGACATTAGGGAGTTCCCTGTTCGTAGCTGCAGTGGCAGAGACATGTCAGAATAACAGAACTGTGTAAGAATAAAGATTTAAAATATGCATGAAATTATTGGGGAAATAAGTTTCTCTAGATCTGCATGTTTGGCACAACATATATTTGCATTAATTTATTTGAAGGATTGGGGCTTAGTATAATGCAGTAGTGATGGATTGTTTTAATTTAAGACAACTATCAACCATTATAAAAGGTCTCAGACAATTTAGGTAGAAAAAATCCCTACTGTGAGCAAAGTATATGCAATAATAAAACTGTTTACTCTTGCTTTTACAATATGCTATAGAAAAATACAGTTAAAATAATTGGACTATATAATTCAAATACCAGAGATTCTAGGGAACAGAAATATCTTACTCATCATCTGTGTTTCAAAACTGTCTAAAATTACCAAACCATGACTAATTCAAATACAAAACATACTTCACATTTCATCTTCATACACCTATACACACATCATTCTTTTTTTGATCCTTTAAATAACCTCTTACATTTTCTAATGGCTTTGGCATAGCTATTAATAAATAGATAAATCTACCCACTGAGCAGTGATTTTTTACCAAGATATTTTATGTACCTGTCCTGGGTTGAGTGAGTGGTGGAGTTTTTTGGTGGCAGGGGAGGGGGCTATCAGGGCGGCCCCCTGTGAGAAGCTTCTCGAAGCTCCCCCAGCTCCACGTCAGCTACACTTCTGTTTGGGAAATTGAGCCAATCGGCTGCGCCTCTGCCAGAACGTATTTAAGAAGGGACGTGGTGACGGGCAGGGGGACTTGTGAGGAGGAGTTGCTGCAGCTGCATGAACACCAAGGTCAGTGGAGGAACGGAGGAAGAAAGGAGGGGGGAGGTGTGCCGGAGCAGAGACCCCCCTGTATCCTGTGGGGAGACGGCAGGGCGGCCCCCCCCTGCCACCCATGAAGATCTACGGTGGAGCAGACACTGATTTACAGCCTGTTGTTCCTGCTCAGCTGATCAAGGTTCTGTGCCTGAAGAAGGCCGGGGTCTCATGGGAAAAGGTAGCCCCGCTGCTGTAATTCAGTGCTGGGAGGATTGCAGCACGCGGGGGAGTCCCACGCTGGAGCAGCTCGGGAAGGGCTGTAGCCGTGGGGGAGAATCCAGTCAGAGGAAGTTAGTGACCCGTGACGGAGCAGTGTGGGGAACGCTGCGGCCCATGGGAGGAATTCATGTTGGAGAAAGTTTGTGGAGGACTGTCTCCTGTGAGAGGGGGACCACGATGGATCAGGGGGTAACAAGTTTTGGACACTCCCCTCACTGAACATGAAGGAAGTGGCAGCACTGACTGCACCCCCCATTCCCTGCCCCTGCACCACTGGGGGAGGAGGTAGAGATATTGGGAGCAGAGCTGAGCCCGGGAAGAAGGGAGGGTTGGGGGGAAGGTGTTCTCAAGATGTGGCAATGCTTCTCACTGTCTTACTCTGTTATGTGTTGTTAGTTTCTGTAATAAATGTATGTTCTTTCTTTTCTTCCCCTAACGAGTCTGCCTTTTGCTCGTGATCATAAAAGGGGGATTTTCCCCCATCCCAGTCCTATCTTGAACCCCAAGCCTGGCTCTCTGTCCCTTCTCATTGCCGGAGGGGAAGGGAGAGAGAGCTGCTGCATTGTGGTTGGCTGCCAACCAGGCCTAAACCACGACAGTACCATATCTTAAAAAAAGGTAGCAATTGTACATCCTCAATTCCTGACAAAAAGAGCACATACTCATACTTTCACTCATACACATTAACATATGTGTATATTTGAGTATTGGTGGAGGTGGGAGAAGACATGATCGGCTACAGAAGTTCATTACTAAGAACCTGGGATTTTTTTTATATTAGTCAGATTATTCAAGTAATTTAAAAATAGTGTCAGCTAGAAACCTACCAAAAAGGCTACGAAAATGAACACACACTATGTTATCCGGACTTCTCCTGAGAGCCATGTTTGAAATGAAATGTCTAATTCGCCTTAGACTTCTTGCAATAAAGCTAGACTGTGCAGTCTTGGGGAGGTAAGCTTTCTTGTTAAATTTATAGAGAACTTAGCAAAGGGCACTACTTTTGTCTTCACAGAATCACAGAATGGTTGAAGTTGGAAGGGACCTCTGGAGGTCACCCAGCCTAACTCCCCTGTTCAAGCAGGGCTACTCAGATCCAGTTGTCCTGGATTGTGTCCAGACAGCTCTTGAATACCTCCAAGGAAGGAGACTCCACAACCTCTCTGGGCAACCTGTGCCAGTGCTTGATCACCCTCACAGTAAAAAGTGTTTCCTGATGTTCTGAGGGAATCTCCTGTGTTTCAGTTTGTGTCCATTGCCACTGGTCTTGCCACTGGGTGCCACTGAAAAGACCCCGGTTCCATCCTCTTTGCACCTTCCCTTCAGGTATTGATATGCACTGATAAGATCCCTCAGAGCCTTCTCTTCTCCAAGCTGAACAGTCTCAGCTCTTGCAGCTTGTCCTCATAGAAGAGATGCTCCAAACACTTCATCATCTTTGAGGCTCGGTATGTCCATGTCTCTCTTGTATCGAGGCACCCAGAACTGGACACAGCATTCTAGATATGGCCTCACCAGTGCTGAGAAGAGGTGAAAGATCACCTCACTTGACCTGCTGGCAATATTTTGTTGAATGCACCCCAAGATACAATCAGCCGTCTTTGCCACAGGGACACATACAAGTCTTGTATGTTTTAAAACCTGTGAATTCATGACTAGGATTTCCAGATTATGTCATAAAAAAGTCATTACTGAAGAAATTTATGATAACCAGTCAGAACATACATTTGAGAGTACACCAAACTTGGGCATTAAGGAAGACCCTCAATATCTGAGAAAAGGCAAAAAGAGAACCAGTATGTCACTTTTCTTCTTATGTTTTGACTTTACCATTCTGGAAAGAGTAACTCTGACTATGAGGCATTTTCCAAGGGGCTGTGTCCTGGTTTGGGCTGGAATAGAGTTCATGTTTGTTTTGATAGCTGGAGGAGTGCTGGAGCACACTGAGACCCCTGGGGCTCCCCAGGCTCCAGAGCCCTTGCTGTGTGCAGGGGCGGGGGGAGCACAGATGGAGTGCTGGGCCCAGATTGGCCGATATTCCATGTCATGTGACATTGTGCTCACTATATAAAGGCAGGAGTGGGCCAGGAGGGGCTCTTGCTTCCGGGAGTGTGGCTGCAGGGCCTTTGTGTTCGGGATCACTGGCCGGGAGCAGGGAGGTGTCGGTCGGCAGGTGGTGAGCAGCTGTATTGTACATTACCCGCTGATACTGCTGTCAGTGTATTATTTTGTTACTGTTATTAAACTGTTTTTATCTCAACCCGTGAGTCTCCCTTGGCCCCTCCGATTCCCTCCCCATTCCCAAGTGTGTGTGTGTGTGTGTGGGGTGAGCAACTGCGTGGCGTTTAGCTGCTGACCAGGCTCAAACGATGACAGTCCTTTTTGGTGCCCAACATGGGGCATGAAGGGTTGAGATAATAACAGATTTGATCTCTGTGTACTATCAAGTTTGTTATAATGCCGACTGCCCATCCTGTTATAATGTCATTCATGTAGCTCCTATAATCATGGTTTTTGTTGCTGCAGTTGTGTTACCGTATGTAGTTCCCATGCTGCTGCTTATTACCCGTGGGAATTGGATTTTTTGCCTTGCTGTATTACGTAACACTAATCTATGGCATGATAAAATTGTTGGTCCAGGGAGTAGTGGGGCATTTGTACTCAGCATGGTCGTTGTCTGTGTAAACTGGGGGGCACCTAGTGAAATGGGTTAGTAACTACACCCTCCAGCTTTTCTCCTTGGAGAGCCCACCCAAGGGGGAGATACCTTCTTCCATCTTCCCCTTCTCCAAGCTACTTGCACGTACACTTGAGAATGCTGAGAACTCTGAATACCCATGGAATGCTCATATTAACGTTGTTGTCTTGTTTCTGGAAGCTGTAGTGTTCCTGAATGTGGTTCAGGTTCTGTTTCGGGTTAAGCAACTGTTTCTGAATACCACCCAGAGGTCTACCCCAGGGTTGCAGAGTTATGAGTGGCTGGGAGTGTGGGGTAGCATGGGCAAGTACCTAGGACAGTGGGGATGTCCAATGTTTTGGAACTTCACCCCTGAACAAGTGCAGGATCCTGAGAAACTTATAAAATATTTAGAAAAGGTGTGTTGTCATCCTGACACCTCAAGAGAGATGCAGATCATTGCAACGTGCGGGGGCCTGGCCCATGCCTACTGAACCCTGCTTGCCACTATGCAATACCCTCAAAAAGAAGAGGTCTCTGCATCTGAGAGCAAAACAACCAGCACTGCAACCACTCTGACACCCCCACCAGACACTGTAGCCACTCCAACTCGGGTGACAGACACTGCAGCCAATCCGACCCCTACGATAAGTACTGTGGGTGAACCGGAGCATCAATCCACAACATTATCAGTTTCTCCCATACAGAAGAAGAAATACACTAAAAAATCCCCTCGCATTGTAAAAGATGATGGTGAACCTGGGCCGTCACAAGAACAGGAGGAGGAGGAGGCAGAGCCAGTGATAGTCACCTGATCCCTATCCCTGAGTGAACTACGAGACATGCAAAAGGATTTCAGCCACCATCCAGGTGAACACCTCCTTACCTGGCTGCTCCGATGCTGGGATAGCGGGGCCAACTGTGTGGAAATAGAAGGTAGAGGGGCCAGGCAACTGGGATCCCTGTCCAGGGATTCAGGCATTGACAAGACAATTGGAAGAAAGACACAAACGCTCAGCCTTTGGAGATGACTTCTGTCAGGTGTGAGAGACAGATATCCCTTCAAGGAAGATCTTATGTGTCATCCAAGTAAGTGGACCACCATGGAGAGAGGCATCCAATACCTGAGGGAATTGGCTGTGTGGGAGATGGTTTATTATGACCCAGACAATGTGCAGCTAGCCACAGACCCAGATGAAGTCCAATGCACCCGGCCCATGTGGCGGAAGTTTATACGGAGTGCTCCATCATCACATTTGAATGCACTAGCAGTATTTGACTGGAGAGACGAAGAGGGACCAGCTATGGATGACTTGGCTCGCTGACTCTGGCACTACGAAGAAAGTCTCTCTTCTTCCATCATCACAGCTGTGCAGAAACGATCACAAGAAGTCCAATAACTCAAAGAGTACATGTCCTACTCTCCACCTGCACAGACTAAGGTCTCAGCTATCAGGAGCAAACGGCTCCCTACTCAAGCAAGACGGTATACACCACAGGGGAACCTATGGTATTACCTGTTCAACCATGGAGAAGACATGAGGAAATGTGATGGGAAATCCACCTACATTCTAAGAAAGCGGGTTCGAGAGTTGGAAGGAAGAATGGCTACAAATCAAGGTTCTTCCAGGATAAGTGCTGCTCCAGTCTTCATTAATCAGTTACCCAAACTGCGTAGAGGAGTTGACTTTACTCCTGATCCTATGACGAAAAAATCTGAGTCGTACTTACAAGAAGTGAGTAACCAGGACAAGACCGAGATTCACACAGACCGCACTAACCCCTTCATCGATAACGGATACTATGACCAGCATTAGAGGGGCCCTGCCTCCAGCCAGGTGGAGGAAAGGGACAACCATGTTTACTGGACTGTGTGGATTCGATGGCCTGGCACATCTGACCCCCAGGAGTATAAGACTCTGGTGGACACTGGTGCCCAATGCACCCTGATGCCATCAAATTTCCAAGGAACAGAGGCTATCTGTATCTCAGGATTGACAGGAGGTTCTCAACAGCTGACTGTGTTGGAGGCTGAGGTGAGCCTAACTGGAAATGAGTGGCAAAAGCACCCCGTTGTGACTGGCCTGGGAGCTCTGTGTATTCTTGGAATAGATTATCTCCAGAGAGGGTATTTTAAGGACCCAAAAGGATACTGGTGGGCTTTTGGTATAGCTGCCTTGGAGACAGAAGAAATCAAACAGCTGTCCACTCTGCAAGGACTCTCAGAGGATCCTTCTGCTGTGAGACTACTGAGGGTTGAAGAACAGCAGGTGCCGATCGCTACCATGACTGTGCACCAACAGCAATATCGCACCAACAGACTCTGTAGTTCCCATCCACCAACTCTTTCATCAACTCGAGAGCCAAGGGGTGATCAGCAAGACTCGCTCACCCTTCAACAGCCCTATATGGCCAATGCAGAAGTCTAATGGAGAGTGGAGACTGACAGTGGACTATCAGGGCCTGAATGAAGTCACACCACCGTTAAGTACTGCTGTGTCAGACATGCTACAGCTTCAGTATGAATTGGAGTCAAAGGCAGCCAAGTGGTATGCCACAATTGATATCGCCAATGCCTTTTTCTCCATCCCTCTGGCAGCAGAGTGCAGGCCACAGTTTGCTTTCACCTGGAGGGGTGTCCAATACACCTGGAACAGACTGTCCAGGGGTGGAAACACAGTCCCACTATTTGCCATGGACTGATCCACAATGCACTGGAACAAGGTGAAGATCCAGAACACTTACAATACATTGATGACATCATTATATGGGGGAATACAGGAGAAGAAGTTTTTGAGAAGGGAGAAAAAATAGTGCAAATTCTTTTGAGAGCTGGATTCACCATAAAATGGGGTAAAGTCAAGGGTCCTGCACAGGAGATTCAGTTTTTAGGATTCAAATGGCAAGATGGATGCGGAGCTGCGGAGGAACGACATGCTGAGACGGACTCAAAGTTGGTGATAGAGCATCCTATATCGTATCCCTTTATTGGTCCAGGGTACATATATTTATACAGACAACGATAATTATTATGCCTACTAGTCACTAGCTGATTGGCTTAAGCTCTAAAGGTCGTGTTTGCACCGTCCACCTACTTGCAGTTAGCTAGCAGCACAAACTTCTCATAACACTAAGTTTCTCAGGCCACTATTTCTAATTCCTCTTAACTTGTTTTCAACCCACAACGGTACACAAGGCCAAAGTGTCCTTGACATTCTTCACATATCAGCAGCTGCGAGCAGCTGCAGGCAAACCCTAGTGAAGCCCAGCATCAGCCCCTAGAACAGGCTCTGATCGTACAACTGCTCGGTGGGCTCAGGACCTTTGTCTCTGAGCCATTCTTCAACAGATGGACGTAGTCAGATTCCAATGGATGTGATTAATAAAATAACAGCTATGTCTCCACCAACCAGCAAAAAGGAAGCACAAGCTTTCTTAGGCTTCTGAAGAATGCATATTCTAAATTACAGTCAGATCGTAAGCCCTATCTATCAAGTGACCCAGAAGAAAAATGACTTTTTATAGGGCCCTGAGAAAAAGCAAGGTTTTGAACAAATTAAACAAGAAATCGTTCATGCTGTAGCCCTTGGGCCAGTTCGGGCAGGACATGATGTTAAAAATATGCTCTACACTGCAGCCGGGGAGAATGGCCCTACCTGGAGTCTTTGGCAGAGAGCACCAGGGGAGACCGTGGTTGACCCCTGGGAGTCTGGAGTCGAGGATATAGAGGATCCGAAGCCCGTTATACTCCAACTGAAAAAGAGATACTGGCAGCATATGAAGGGGTCCGAGCTGCTTCAGAAGTGATTGGTACAGAAGCACAGCTCCTCTTGGCACCCTGACTGTCAGTACTGGGCTGGATGTTCAAAGGGAGGGTCCCCTCAACACATCATGCAACTGATGCCACGTGGAGTAAGTGGGTCGCACTCATCACACAGTGGGCTTGAATAGGAAACACCAACCGCTCAGGAATACCAGAAGTAATTACAAATTGGCCAGAAAACAAAGACTTTGGAATGTCACCAGAGGAAGAGGTGACCCGAGCTGAAGAGGCACCGCCATATAATGAACTACCAGATAATGAGAAGCGATATGCCTTATTTACTGATGGGTCCTGTCGCATTGTAGGGAAACATCGGAAGTGGAAGGCTGCTGTGTGGAGCCCCACACGTCGGGTCACAGAAGCTGCTGAAGGAGAGGGTGAATCCAGTCAATTTGCAGAGGTGAAAGCCATCCAGCTGGCCTTAAGTATCTCCGAGCGAGAAAAATGGCCAGTCCTTTACCTCTACACTGACTCATGGATGGTGGCAAATGCCCTGTGGGGGTGGTTGCGGCAGTGGAAACAGAGTGGCTGGCAGCGTAGAGGCAAACCCATCTGGGCTGCTGATTTGTGGAAAAATATTGTTGTTCGAATAGAGAACTTGGTTGTGAAAGTATGCCACGTAGATGCTCATATACCCAAAAATTGAACAATGGAAGAGCATCAAAACAACCATCAGGTGGATCAAGCTGCAAAGATTAAGGTGACCCAAGTAGATCTGGACTGGCAGCATAAGGGCGAAAAATTTATGGCTCGCTGGGCCCATGACTCCTCAAGCCATCAAGGAAGAGATGCGACATATAGATGGGCTCGTGACTGAGGGGTGGACCTAACTATGGACATTATATCACAGGTTATCCATGAATGTGAGACCTGTGCTGTGATCAGGTAGGCCAAGCAGTTAAAACCTCTTTGGTATGGAGGGAGATGGTTAAAGTATAGATATGGGGAGGACTGGCAGATTGATTACATCATGCTCCCACAAACTCTACATGGTAAACGTTATGTGCTCACAATGGTAGAAGCAACTACCGGATGGCTGGAAACATATGCTGTGCCCCACGCCACTGCCCAGAACACTATTCTGGGCCTTGAAAAACAAGTCCTGTGGCGGCATGGCACCCCAGATAGAATTGAGTCAGATAATGGTACTCATTTTCGAAATAATCTTATAAACACCTGGGCAAAAGAACATGGCATTGAGTGGATATATCATATCCCCTATCATGTCCCGGCCCCCGGGAAAATTGAGAGGTATAATGGGCTACTAAAGACCATACTGAGAGCAATGGGAGGTGGAACTTTTAAACACTAGGACACACATTTAGCAAAGGCCACCTGGTTAGTCAATACTAGAGGATCTGTCAACCAGGCTGGCCTTGTGCAGTCAAACATTCTACATAATGTAGAGGGAGACAGAGTCCCGGCAGTGCACCCCAAAAACATGCTGGGGAAGACAGTCTGGGTTATTCCTACTTCAGGTAAAGGTAAACCCATAAGTGGAATTACCTTTGCCCAAGGACTCAGGTGCACTTTGTGGATAATGCAGAAGGATGGGGAAGTCTGATGTGTGCCTCAAGGGGACTTAATGTTAGGTGGAAATAGCCAGTAAACTGTATTAGATTAATCACCACAGCACCCTATCAATGCTTTGTTATGGCAAACATGAACTTGGACAAAGTTAGAACTGGTTTCAGCAACTGGTGCCCAGCGACTGCTGCAGACTGTGAATACAGACAGCATCGGATGCATCAGCCACCAGCTCCAGCTGCAACAGAGACTGCATGCCATCCTCCTGACAGGTCCAAGGACGCCTGAGCCCTAGTGACTGAGCATCACTCCTCCTGCCTGAATGGACTGTTATGACAGATGAACCTGAAGCTATGGACCACATGAACTCATGATACATTCTGCAGTGATGGCCCATGGACTGAGGGAATAATATCTGTGTGCTAGTAATTAATTAGTATGTATTAAAAATATGGAATGTGAGCATAACTTAAATGATATGGAATAAGGGATGGATACTGTCCTGGTTCAGGCTGGAATAGAGTTCATGTTTGTTTTGGTAGCTGGAGGAGTGCTGGAGCACACTGAGATTCCAGAGGCTCTCCAGGTCTGAGAGCCCTTGCCTGGGGGTGGGTGGAGCACATCTGTAGTGCTGGGCCCGGATTGGCCAATATGCCATGTCATGTGACATTGTGCTCACTATATAGAGGAAGGAGTGAACCAGGAGGAGCTCTCACTTCTGGGGAGTGTGGCTGTGGTGCCTTTGTGTTTGGGATGGCCAGCCAAGAGCAGGTGGGTGTCAGTCGGTGGGTGGTGAGCAGCTGTATTGTACATTACCTGCTGATACTGCTGTCAGCGTATTGTTCTGTTACTGTTATTAAACTGTTTTGATCTCAACCTGCGAGTCTCCCTTTGCCCCTCTGATTCCTTCCCCATTCCCAAGTGGGGGGGAGGGTGGGTGAGCAACTGCGTGTCGTTTAACTGCTGACCAGGCTCAAACCACGACAGGCTGTTTTTCAGGATTGCCTTACTTTACTTTGTTTTCAATTTAAGGAACATGAAACTGAAAGTGTTTGCAAAGGTAGCACACTGCCTCATCAAAGACGATAGAGATTGTCTCTCTTTGAATTTTTATTATTGATTTGAATACGTGAAAACATTTCCCAGGTTTGATATTTTGGGGAGTGGCACTTAATCTCTTCTGTATTTCATAGAAACTAAAGACTAAGCAAACTGATGCAAAACCTAGTTTCCCCAAGTTCTTGAAAATTACAATACTTACATGCTAAGTAAAACACAGTATTTCAAATTTAAAATAAAAAAAGTTTTTTAACTTGAATTTGCATTTGAAGTTGCAAAGTAGTGGTAATCTAGAAACCTGAAGTCTAATACAAGAACTTCATGCTATTTGTAGAAACTCGAGTGTGAAAGTTCTTATCTCTGCTAAACAGGCCTCTGCAGCACTTCTTACTTCCTACTGTCCAACTCAAATAAATTATGTAAAACTGTTCTCACTAAAGGCTGTTCACTTCAAGTGGTGTCAAAAGCTGCTAGAAAGTATAAAAGGTTCTACTGATGCCTGCTTTAGCTCCAAAGGATGAGCAAGAATCCTAAATGGAAAACTACACTAGTATATTACAGATCTATCCCAAGAGCACAGAAGCTCAAGTACATTTACTGATTAACAGTGGAATCAAATACATTGCAGGGATAATGCTTTTAAAATGGCCATTGAATGCCAAACATTTTCTGAAATTCAGCCGAGATGAAAGTTGGAAGCAAATCCTCATTGTCATGAGTTGGAAATGTTCTTCCAGATATCTCAACAGGGTCAGTAACATTCCATATGAAATGCTAGATACACAGAGTAATGAATACCTTATTTTTTTTCCCTGCACTGGCATCTAGGTTCCGTTTCATGCTGGAGGCCAAATACTCATGTTAATTCCATAACAACATGAAATAAACACAACTGAAGCTCTTTGTGTAAGAGTATGTGGAAGGAGAGTGAGTGCTCCTTTAAGGGTATCTAGTAAAGGACCTTTTTCAGTGCAAAAAAAAAGGGAAATAAGAAAAAGAGGAAGCCATAAACAGAAACATACAAGACACAAATCTGACTGAGAAATAATAAATGAGGTGGTGATGAGAACCAAACCTGGTCAGTCACACTAATTGATGAGGGCCTGTGAGAGTGTTTATTCCAGCCTGGTTATCTGGTCAGGGACCTCATAAATTGAGAAACTAAAGGAAAAAGGTAGAAACCCAAAATAAAATATAGAAACACAGACATGACAAAATAAACATGGAGAACAATGACAAGAAACAAAGCTTGCCACTCACACTAATTGCTAGGCAATGGAGAAACTTCCAGGAAGATCAGCCTGGACTTTCCCACTGATGTGATTGTGGATGAGGGGGACCTGGTCACAGGCTGGGAGGGGTGCAGGAACAAACAGACCCCTACAAACCCATGGGGGGACGTGCAGGTTAGGGGAGTGGGGAAGAACAAGGTGTGTAGGCAGGAGGGGGGATAACAGGGGCTGGCTGGGTGTAGAATGGGGCTGGTCAGGACATTAGTCTGTCTGAGCCTTGTACCCCATCACCACAGTCTTTGCTGTCATCTTCTACAGTCTTATAAAAATCTTTCTTAACTGTCTCTTTGTGTATCTCCCTCTCAATCTGGTGTGCAGGTACGCTGAAGGGCCACGTGTCAGCTATTGGGGGGACCACCATGACTGGAATGAGTGCCAGCTACTGGAGTTAGACCAGGCATGTGGCCCCCCCTCGCCTGTAGTGTCAGTCACTGGAGCCAGTGGGGTCCCAGTGCAGCTACTAGAGCCAGTGGGAGTCTCAGCTTCAGCCACAGGGGCAGGAACAGTGTGAGTCCCCAAACCAGCTGCTGTGGGGATCAGTGTGAGTGACAGGCTCAGCACCAGTGATTAGAGCGGGACCATGGGTCATAGCCCGTGTGCCTGGTGCTGGCTGCTGGGTGGGTTGAGGGTATGTATCTCTCCCAAACAGGGGATGTTTGGTGTGGGTGTGTGTGTATTCACCAGCAAACTTCAAGTTCAACCAGTTGGCAAGTGGGGAACCCTCAGGTCCAGGCAGCATTTTCAGTTGGGTGAGGGGTCTGTTCTGGTACCAGGAGAGACTTACAAATGAGGAGTGCATGAGTTCCTGTTTTGCTAGCAAGCATCAATAAGGACTAGCCAGAAAGTTGGGGACCCATGAAGTGGGTAAGTGGCCCTGTAATCTGGGCAGGGATGCCAGAGGACAAAAGGTTCATGCCAGTGTTCTAGGGATCCATGTGTCTGTGTGTTTCTGGAACACATTCTCAGCTTCATTACTGGTTGAATCTGCAGATGGACAGGTGGCAGCCTCACACCTCAGACTGAGCAGAGATCCCTGTTCAACAGACACCAGGCTGGGGGCGGTGGCTGGGGGCTGCTTACATCACTTAACAGTTTGCAGCGTTGCTGAGGTATCTGTAAGAACAAGAAGTCACTCTGAATGTTCAGGATACCTTTAATATAGAGTTAGGGGCAATGTGCCATTACATTTAATAATGGATGATCTATCAATTCCATAGAAATTCCTCCCACCTTAGTCTTGGTTATATAGTGACCAAAAATTTGATACATCAGTTCACAATCACACTATGTATTTAAAGCTTTGCATATATCTATATGTATGAAAAAAAATCAACCAAACAAGCAAACAAATAAATAAGCCCACCAAAACAAAAATCAAAGCAAAGAGTCTCTTGCCTTTAAGTCTGTATTAACATTTGTGGTAGTACAGTGTCTTGGTTTGGGCTGAAACAGAGTTAATATTCCTTTTCAGGGACTAGATGAGTGCTGTGTTTTGGATTTAGCTTTGGGTTTGGTATGGGAAAAATGCTGATAGCACACTGATGTTTTCAGCTACTGCTGAGACTTCAAGGACTCTCCGACTCCCCATGTCCTGCCCGTGCACAAAGGCACAGGGAGCAGGGGGGGAGCACGACCAGAGCACCTGACCCTAATTGGCCAATGAAATATTCCATATCATGGAACGTCATGCTCACTGTATAGAGGAGGGGTGGTTGGGAAGGGGGACTCACTCTCATTTCCGGGATTGTGACTGTGAGATCTTGGTATCTCGGGGTCGCTGGCCGGGAACGGGCTGGAGATTGGTCAGCGGGTGGTAAGCAATTACGCTGTACATTGCCTGTTTATATATTTCTTTTTGTTTTCCCCCTATCGTCGTTATTGTTCTAATTTTATTGCCATTATTAAACTGTTCTTATCTCAGCCTGCGAGTCTCCCTTCACCCTTCTAATCCCCTCCCCCATTCCCAGGTGGGGAGGGGGAAGGGAGGGTGACCAGCTGCGGTGGTTGGTTGCCGATCAGGCCCAAACCACAACATACAGTTAAGCATATAACATGGATCCTTTGGTTTTGGTTCTGAACACTGAAGACATGCAGAGGAAAGGGCAAGAGAAAAATAAATGCACTTATTCTACTTTTCTCAAGCCCATGCTTTGATTAACTACAACCTCATAAAATGTTGCCTTTTTAAAGTATTCAAAAGGTATTAGATGTGGGGGAAATATACAAAAGAAGCAGGGATATTAATCCTGTTAACAGGATGTTAATCCCTCCATGTGATGAGGAAACACAATTACTAGATTACAATAGAAATAATTACCGAAGATACCAACATAACTAAGGCAGTATTTTTTTTTTTTTTTATGCTAAAATCTATAAAGTCCTAGTTTAATTCCGAGTGCTACCCATCTCAAGGAAAGTGTTCTAAGAACATTATATGCAAGTACCCACTGAAGCCATGAGAGTTTGAAATGTCCTTCAGACATCCTTAATGGGAGAAGTTGATTCCTCTATGAGACTGTTAAATCTCAGAACATTCAGTTCAGCACTTAAAGAATGGGAAGACACAATTATTCACTGCCTCCAAAACATCTAAGTGAGTTTCTTAGCATCTTATATGATCTTAAAGCACAGTCATGGATAGAATCCAATTATCTAGGCATTTATTGCTTTATTTGAAAGTATTCTTTCTCCTCTTTCATTTCTCTGATCATTTATTTAGTTTTTCAATAATATGAAAGATATATTCAATAGGCAATAGTGTTCCATAGAATTGAACACTCTTATCCCACAAACCTACCTTATATGCACTGGGAAAGAAGGACTTCAATGTAAAAATCTCACTCTAAAAGCATAACAAGCTCTTTTCTCTTTCTTCACTCAGGTTTTCTTCTCCAGTGTGCTATGCAAGGAATTGATAATATAGAAAGAGAAGAATTGTGCAACTGGTTCAGGTATCAGACCATGCATCCTTAATATCTTAATGCAAGCAACTCCAGCTTAGACTCAGACAAAAGCCTGTTCAGATGAAAGAATTTATGATATTTGAAGTCCTCTACTCCTGATTTTTCAGAGGGAAAATATTTGGATAACTTGATACTGATCTCCTTCATGGAAACAAAAGGGTATGGTTAACACAAAGGATGCACATCACACTTGAATTATAACCAATAGATTAAGTCTTAAAAATAAAAAGTCTTGGAATTATTTAATTGTAAGTAAAACATCCTGTTTATTGATCATAACCTACTTCATTCAGAACTAATTGCTTTCAGATGTTTGGGACAGAGATTTGGAACTGTGGTTCCACCTTGACACATTATTTCTAATTATTGTTGCACCACAGTAGTTCCACACAATAGTTTTACATTTATATTAATTTATCTCATTGGACTGCTTAATAAACAGGCTCTATTTCTGGTCAAATGATGAGAAAAAACCTTTCCTTTCAATGAAAATCAAAGCAAAGGTAATGACCAGAGTATGACCTCCATCCTCTAGACACATTAACAGGGTCAACACTAAGGAAAAATAAGACTGACACAAGAAATGGACAATAGAATGTAGTGCAAGAATGAATTTCAGAATTAGGGGCAGGACTGCAGCCATAGATAAAGACTATGTAAAGAGCATGGACTTTAAAGTCTGTATATATTTTTATGTATTAATTGTTTCAATAGCACCATTAACATTAAATGTTACCATGTCTTCCCAAGTAAAGTATCAGCCAATACTGTTTTATATTTTGTCAAGCATTTAGAAACAGAATCAACCGGGAGAGTTTCAGGCTGATAAGTAGTATACTTCTAAGTAGTTTATGCTGGATATTAATCCACCTGACTCTCTTGAACATCATAAATCTAGGTCTTTCTTGCCAGAGATAAAGTGTTTCTCTCTCTTCTGCCAGCGGATACCCACTCTGTAAATTCACAAATGAACACTGAAGAGCTGCAAATTGTTATACCCTATCTAAAATGAAGCCAATTTCAGCCCCCTGTTACTTCTCTGTTGATGCAGCAGCAGAGGAAATTATGACTGCTGAGTATACTGTTCTTGTCTAGAGCTTGATACTGGAGGTTAATACATAACTTATTTTTCTTTCCTCTCTTGTCACTGGTAATTAAACAATATATTTGCTATAGTTTGACTAAAGATACTTTGTTTCTTTAGGAGATCAGTCTTAAGTGACCGTACCTGTAATTCTACTTAGTATGCTCATCTTTTTACTTATATATATTCCTGATAGCTATATCAGCCTTCAGTTTATTTACAGCTTGTGTAAATTAATTGTCTAGCTTTGTACCATTGATTTTTCTTCCTGTGAGCTATGTTTATGGTACTTATCACAATAATGTCTTTGAAACAATTATCTTTAAAGTTCAGAAGTACAAGAAAAATCAATGAAAATAGATTGACAACCCAGTTGGGTCAACACCACAAAATATACTTAGGAACATTTATTTGAAGGAAAGTAATTTCAGTAATAGTACATTTGTCACTCTTCCATGAATTTTTAAAAACATTTGGGAATGTAAATATTTGTTTGTATGAATGTTTATGGAAAATTGTTGAAAATATTCATGCTAATATTTATTAAGAGGAATACCCAGATATATCAGGCAGATAATTTAAATGGATTTTTGCAGTGTCATCCATCAGCAAGTCTAAGTGTCATGAGCAGAAAGCAGTTAATAACAGAAAGAATGATGAAAATTTTGCTATAACTGAAATGTTAAGATCTAAAAGTCTCTACTTAAAACAGAGGAAGAAATTCTGGAACAGAGTCTGTGAACTGAAAACTGCTCATAAGGCTTGGTGAACACTCTCACCATGTTGTCACACAGTCTACCTCTTGCAGGGGAAAGCAATACATTTTCTGGTGAATTGAACTCTCATCTCCAGCAGCATCGGTTCAAAAAGAGTTCAGATGAGAAGCACAGTGTAACCTGGAACAACCTTTAGTGTTCTCCCCTTCCCTGTGCAAGTACAGAAGCAGCTGCCACTGTCAACTGTGTTTTCTCTTCTTTTTCTGGATAGCTCTTAAAAGGTATTTATATTAAATCATCAGAATTAATACTTAAGGTTAAATTTCTTCTCTTACAGCTGACAGCTAAAGCTAATTAACTTGACTTTCCAGTAACATTTCATCATCAGCTGGAAAAAGCAAGAACATAACCATTGAATAGCTGAAGGATCTTTTCCACATAACAAATATTCTATATGAAAATGAACTGCTCTAATTCTTGTAAAATAAATGATTTTGAAGTCATTGGGATTTGTACAGCCTACAGTCTGTGCCAACTAAACAAAGCTTATCAAAATTCGACTATGTGCCACTTAGAAATGGTATATCAGAGTTCTGCTGTAGTGATGGAAAGCCTTCACCACCTTGGCTTTTTTCGTTTGGGCAGTTAAGCAGATGATAAAAGGAGATACATTCATAACTTCATGATTGTGAGTACATCGTTATGGTGACTGGAAAGACAGAATCAAGATCCTCTTGCTCAGCATAGGTCCTACTCATTGAGCTGTGGAAAATCTCTTATGTCTGATGTCAGTACAGGACATCTGACACAGAGCTCAGTCTTTCCTATCCTCCTCAGCTGTGCCAGGTATACACAGAGCCAATTCATTGGAATATATTCACTATACTGCTTATCACTGACTTGTAATAGTAGGTTTTAATCTGCCCAGACACTGCATTTCACAGCTTTTTATTAAGGTAACATTTTCTATGATAGTTTCATAAAGTAGATCAAAACTGGTGTGCACAAAAGCCTGAAAGACTTTTAGGAATAATATATATTTGAAAAAAAATGACACTTCTTTTTTGTTTTTTAATGAACCACAAGCATCTGAATTGAGTGATAAAAGTATTATGGAATTAGAATTACAAGATTTTCACTCATTTACATCTGTATTGTTTTCAGCTGCATGTTTGTAAGTCACATTAAGGGAACGTTGCCAATACTGCAATAGCCTGAGGAACATTTTGGCTCAAACTCAGTATATAAAAATCCATGGAGCGTTTTTGTATACTAAATTGTCTCTTACAAAATCCAGTAATACAGCAACTGAAGAAATGAAGAAATATGTGCCTTGAAAACCCATCAGCAGGTCTTCTTACATGGGTATGCTATGGTACATATTTCATATCATAACCCTGTATATTGAAAATAAAATACTCAAACATGAAAGCCTGTTAATCACTGCTAATTTTTGTAATGTATCACAATTATGTAAACACCTGTGCTAAATAATTCTGTGCTAATAATGGCTGAGAGGATGTACGGTGTTCAATAACACTCAAAACATCTAATTCCCTGATATTCCAAAGCCTCTCAGGTTTTTTTCCCTCTGTTCTCTTCAAGACTGCTAAATCTCTTTATGTCTATCTGCTAGGATAAACATGCAGATTTTTTAATAACAGACATTTGGTTAGCTCATTTGGCACACCTAGAAATAACTGAGCTTTTAAACTGGCTGAAGGGGAAAAAAAATCTTTATTATCTTAATCCCTTTCTATTTTTCACTTGTGTTTCAAGAATTTTACTCCTACTACTTTCATGAACATTTTTATTGGTTGCAACTGCTTGAATTCTAAGATAATTTCACTGAAGCTGGATGACGTTCTCAAATACTGTCACATCAGCAAAACCTGGCCAGCTTGCTGGGAGGTACCCCACAGTACAAGCCGGCAGCCTGTGGCTACACTCAGGCTGTTCAGTGCTGCGTTTACAACACACAGCTGCTGGTCAACCCTGCAGGGTAAAATCCATCCTGCATATTTTCAAGATAGCAGTATTAAACTGTAGTGGTCTCCACTCAATCTATCCACAGTGTTTTGCTTCCTTATGGCTTTTACAGGCAAAACCCCTCACAGTACCTGCTTTTGACTGCTACATTTTGACATACACTTTGTACTTCTAACTTCTGTCAGTAGAAAAAGTAGTATGATCCTGCAGAGTGAAAAGAGACTGTGCCAAGACTTAACAGTACATAGCCAGCTTATTATCTGCTGGAGCAAACAGCTCAGATCAGTAGTTCACACAGATGATGTTCAATGTCTTTGTAACAGCCACCCCCTTCCTCATTCCTTTTATCGGTGATACCATAATAGAGGTTGTGGTGTTTCAAAGACTTGATTCAATCTTAAATAGTTCAGAAGGGTTATCAGAAGTATGATGTCTGCTTCCTAAATAAATCTTGTGGCCACTATGGCAACTCTTAAAGCAATATCCTTTCCATCTTCAGCAACCGTGATGATGACTGTTTTATTTGGACTGGTTTAGGACATTTGACACAATCAATTCTCTGTTGTGCAGAAGGTAATACACTTACTCTACAAACATTCCATTGTTATTTAGATAATTTTTTTAGGTGTGAATCTGCTGGCTTTCAAGATTTTTATTACCTCTTTGTAGAGGTACTTGACTTTTCTCACTCCATTATAAACCTCACTGAGTTTAGGTAAGGTTTAGGTTATCTGTAGATTATCACCTATAACCTTGACTTTGTCAATCATGTGAAATTCAGAAAAATGTTACTAAAAAGAATAATTAACAACTAGATGTTTCCTATGGCTTCTGCATGATTTAGTTTATAATCCACAAATGCTTATTTTCAAAGTCTTTTAAAAATTCAGACAAGCTTGTATGGAATCAGGTAGTGCTGCCAGCCCTTGTTTTCATTTTATGCTTAGAAGAGGGTTCAATAACTATAACTGTCTTGAATTAGTTTTAGAATCTTTAAGATCTGCCTGAAATCCTGAAACAAGTGTTTCCTGTGTAATATCACATGGATTATAGGGGATTGAACACTGAAAATCACAATAAAGAGAAATCATACATAACATAGTGAGAAGCATTAGCTGAGAGTGGACCTTGTAGACATGTATAGTAGGAAAGACAGTAGTTGGGGCTTCATATATATTCATGTGGTATCAACATTTATAGCAAAATTTCTGTAAAAGTCTTTCAGCAAAAGGAGCCTGAAGGGGACAGACTTTACACCCTTTTTACAGTGTAAATGATGTCACTGGATGAAAAGTATCTTTTGTATTCTATTTTTTACCTTGTAGGCCTCCTTTCACTTGAACAAGTTCTTTAGGAAAGATTTTCAAAAGACCTAGTGACAAAAAGTAAGTTATGTTGTCTGCTTACTGAAATCTTTATGCTTCTGAATATCTTAATTTTTTCATTTTAATTACAACTTTAAACAATAAAAAATACTCTGTAATAGATCAGAAATATAGCAATATTTAATCTTAACATCAATCTCAGAGAAAGTAGCTAGGTACTATCAAAAAATCTCAGCATGAGGCATTTGATACTGTTATCATGAGCAGCAGCACTACAGGGAAATTAGCAAAAAGACCTTCTGGAACTGATGGAAAAATTCAAAGATAAATGTATGTTTGCTAATGAGATGAATAAATTAATTCAAAGTGTATAATCAGTGAGGTGACGCCTCAATCCTCTGTCTGTCTCTTGCCATTATATGATACGGTAAAGTCAGCACTTGGGGGAATTTGGACTGAAATGTATGAGAAAAATAGATTAACTGAGTAAGAAGACAAGTGCACTCATGCAACATCCAACACAGAGAAGGTCAGTAAAACCCTGAGGTGAGCTTATTTGCTAATTACTGCTGCTTCTCAGTGCATATCTGTACCTAACATACTATTTGTAAAGCAGTATTGCTCTATCCAGCATACAGAACCAGAGAATACAATTCACTCTAAGTATGATATGAATTGCAGTGTAATCGAAGTGTTCTGTGGGTACAGCATATGTAAAACGTCTTTTTTTCTATCTACCTCTAACTTCTAAGAAAAATCATGAAGATAAATTGATGCAGAGAATTTAGTAGTATTCGGCCTACATAACATCTAAAATAAAATAAAAAATGCGATGGGGTTTCATACAACTATGATTTTTGTAATGAAGACATTTTCAAAATGATGGAAAATAATATTTTTCATTTCCAATATCCTGCTTACACTTTTAGCAACAGCAGTTCTCATAGCTAGAAAATAGAGTCACAGCTCAACAGGTGAAGTTTTGGCAGGATCTCAGCTCTAAAGCTCTGCCTGACAGAGACTCTCTCCACCCTCCTGAGTAGATTGGAATTTCACACAAAAGATTCAGGCTGCAAACAGAGCTTGGTAAAAAAAAAAAAAAAAAAAAAAAAAAAAAGCTACAGGTTTTACCTCCTTTTGTTTCCTAATTGTAAAATAGATTTAGCTGATTTCATGTTACTCTTTGGATTTAATGGCCTGATAAATAATGGCCTCATATCCTGGATACAATTTATGTTAAATTTATAGTCTTTTTTTTTTTTTTTTTTTTTTTTGCCAAATAGGTGTAGTATTGTGTTATTATAGAAATATGGTTTTTTAAAATCCTAGAATATCTCTAAGAAAGACAAATGAAAGTGCAAAAGGGAAATGGATTGGCAGGTCATAACTATGAAAAATACTGGCTGTCCTAGAAGGGAAATCACAACTAAATGTGATCAAGACAGTAGTCATGCTTTTCCTGAAGTCAGAATTCCTTCAAAATAATGTGAATTTAGTGTATAAAATGATGAGCCACAAATATAAAATACAATAGTCTTAGGTGAAACAACCAAACCAATTCTCATAAAAGGAGAACGGGAGTTTGAAAAAAGGAAAAAGAAAACTATTTAATCTCTTCAGGCTGATATGTCTGCAGGTTTTCCTCATGCTTTGCCTGGTTTGTCACTATTTGTGTATTAACTACCACCGCTCTGTGCCCTGATATATGACTCAAAAATGCCAATTTGCATTTGAATTCACCTCTTGACTTCAACTATCAACTTATGTGGCAAACACAATTTATTTTAAGAATATGCACAACCATGTAGACACAAGTATATATAGTATTTTGTAATATGTTCATTATAATTGTCTAGAGAAGAAAAACAAATTGGAGCACTAAATCATATCACATCCTCATAGACCTTATCCTTTGTGTAGACACGTGGTGACTTTTGACAACTATAGACTGAAATTGCATTAGTCAGGATATTATTAGTATTAGTTTGCTTTGAACCCAAAGATGACTATAATGAAACAGTGTATTGAACAACAGTATAGAAGTGATTTTCATCATTGCAATTGCACAGCCAGACACTATGCATAGACATTTCATATAAATATATGAAACAAAGTGACTAGATCATTGCTCTTACTTTCAGAGAAGTTGTAGGTCTCCTCCACATCAGGACACATTTTTTAATTTTTAAAAGTAATTGTGACAAGAAGCAGTGACTATACTATATGATTTTTTAGCTCCAAATAAGCATTTTTTTTTCTTCAATAGTAATACTATTCTGCCCTATGAAAATTAGTCATCTGGTTTAAGCTTTAGATAAGAAGATATTCTAGAAATCATTAACATTGCATGAATATCTCTTAACACAGAATATGCTCCACACTGCCTTAAATACTGTTTTCCACCTATGATGTAGAAAATAGACTGAGCAAGAAACAATCACAGCACATGCAACTCTAGCATTTTCATTTAGCTGTCCAATACAATAGCTTTCCTTGGCAAAGGGTTCTGACCACAGACCTAAATGTAGACTTGTACAAATTTCTATTTACTGATTAAAGAAAACCGATTAAAGGTATAGTAAAAGCAAATACTAAATACCTATTGCAAAATACTGATTTCACAGTTGCTTTGTGTCAGCCTTGTGATAATGTCTCATTCACTGGCATCAAGAGTCCCTGTTAAGATTTGTCTCTGTAGGTGAAACCTGCTGATAATATATGATTTAACACTGAAACTATAATAGAGGCTTAGTAAGAACTATAAAAATACCTTCGTTTTTTACATGTGACTATTCACATGACAGAAATCTCTTCTTAATATGCCCAGGGAAAAAGCAAAAAATCTGTAATTAAGTTCACAAAAGTTATTCCAAAGTGATTTTTTTTTTTTTAATTCTTTTCCCCTTCAGAAATTAAACTTTAATGACCTGTTGCCACTTACACTAAGGTTTCAACTAAATAGCAATATTAGTTAAAAAGAAATATATTTTCAGAAGATGAAAATATGTTTTATTTCAGCATATTTTGAAAATCTAGGGTTCTGTGAGGAAAAAATAGTCTCAGAAATAATATTCCTTTGAGACCTGTGCTGGCTTATTCATCAAGGAGACAGAAAGGCAGTATCATAAAATACCATGCAAGAGTGAAGATTAGGTTTTGGCAGTTAGATTTATTATTACAGTAACAGTATTGGGTTTGGTTTTGTTTTTGTCTTTTTTTTTTTATCTGTACCCAGCATAGCAACTGTCACTAGATGAGTAAGGAAGAGCTAATTCAGAAGCTGGATGAACAGTGAACAAAGATGCCTTTGCTTTTGGTACAGCATAATGAAAACAAAATTTGTGATACTCATAGGTCAGGAAAACAATGTGTGACGCCCATTTTGTTAGCACCTCGGGCATGGCAGAGTGCCCTCTGAGTGACCACCCCTGTCCTTACTACCAGGAAACACCATCACATATATGCATAAATATATGTATATATAGGGGTGTACAAATAGGCCCTGGCTATCAAAGAACAAATTGATTGTTTGGCTATGATTTTATATGAGATGTGAAAGGCCTACATGGAAAAGCATCACAATTTTAAAGACTGAAAGTACTGTCTGTGCTATGAGCAGATTTATAACATAAACCAGTGTTTGTAGCCTGTGATCAAAAATCAGGAAGCAGAGCAGGTTTATAATTTTTATGATATGGAGCATTTTCAGGAAACTGGTACACAACTGAAGTCTATTTCTGCCTTGGATTTAACATTGGAAGAACCATGGGCTGAAGAAGAAGTGGTAGAAAATAAAGCTGAATGAGAATAGTTTTTTTAAAGCTTCAGACTATCCAGTCTCAGATAAATGCTGAGAGATGTTCATTATTACAGGCAGAAGAAGTCACTGCTTTGTGGCCTGAGTGCATAAAGAAAACCCCCACAAAATGCCAAACAGTGTTTAAACTCTCTGTGGATAAATATGGAAATATAAATTCAATCTTCCCAGCACTACCACCAGAAGAGTTGTAGCTTCCTCTTTTCTCTGGTTCATGACATGTTGAGGATGCTGCCACTGTCTCATGGAAGAATGTCAAAGAATGCGGGACCCTGAAACACAGCACAAATATTTTTATAGCCTGCTGCACCACAGCATATATGTCTCTTTAGGTGCAAGACCATTGTCTTTACTGCAACACAGACTTTGATATTCATGAGTTGCCTGGGTGACTGTGTGCTTCTCCACCTCTTTTCAGGTGAATGACACCAGCAAATTGCTGAGTTCATGTCATCACATCCCAAATCCTAATGCTACCTGCAGTCAAGGGAGAAGTGTTGTCTAGAAGCTAAATACTTCATTCCAAATGCAATCAGCAGAGAAAAGATCAATTTTGTGTCATTGAGGGAATTTGTGTTGGACTTTGACATAAATCCAGAGCAGAGATGCCTCTAAAATAATCATCATAGGTCAGTGTCCCATCAGTAGGAACCAGGAGGAGTGGGTGAAAAAAATCCCCAAACACCCCACAAACACAGAAGGTGGTCTATGGCAAATAGGTATTGTCTAAAATTGCCTAAAGTTTTTGAAACATGCCCTGGAAGCACCTTTTTTCCACATTTCTTGTAGGGTGTAACAAATGCAGAAAATGTTAATTTGGAGAATGTCAAATACTTGCTCTCTATTATGCCTTGGAATGTGTTGTGGTGTTAGTCAGCAACTGTTATATCAGAGAGTGCTCTGTAAATATCCTTTTATTAAATTTGTGAAAGACTTATTAAAAATTCTTAGGAATAGCCCTTATGTCCACCTTGTAAAATGTACGGGGTTGTGATCAATGATTTGATGAATTCTGCTGGTGAGAGAAACTGAAAAAGACCCCAAATTTTACCAAGTGTATTACAGGATCCTGTCATTGTACAGAATACAGTTTGTTTGTTTGCTTCCTTGATTGTTTGTTGTTTCTTTGTCTCCCAGGGCAAGAAGACCCATACCATCACTCAGTATAAAATACACAATAGTAAGGAGCCCCATGATAAGCTCTAGTCTGTATCCTGTACCCCTAGTGAGACAGATGTATCCTAGCAATATAGAAATTTTCCTCAACTTAGTAGCCATGTGCTACACAAGAAACTTGGAAGGAAAGTGATTGTTTCCAGGGACAAAAGAGGAAAAAATACATTTTTTGGGAGGGAGTGACCAGTGAGAGTAAGCATTTCAGAGAGTCAAGTCTTACATTTCACAAAGGCTATACTTTATGTATGTTATGTCTCTATAAATGTATCAAACAATATAAATGAAAAAGAAATGAGAATAATATAATTTGAATCTGATCAAACTCAGTGCTCTGCTGACTCTCTTCTTTGAGGGTTAAATAGAACTGAAAGTGTTCAGTATTTGATGCAATCCACTTCTTTGCATGGATCTTATGCAGAGTGATTATACCTAGGTGAAGATGGACAGAGAAAAGGAATGCAATTTCCCTTCACTAATAGGCTTTAAAAACATTGGAGAACAAAATTATCTCCTAAAGATCTCTAGATCCTAAATTAGATATAGCAATGCTATTTCACGTGGGCATAGATATATGTCTGAAGAGAAGTGCTGGAAAGTCTCAGATTTAAATGTCACCAGTCTTTGTATGTATAGATCCTGGATGACTCTCTCATTTCATTATTAGTCTCTGCAGTGTTTGTTTAGCTAAAGGGTGGTTCTAGCATGCTCCTCTTTCTTCTATTAGACTTTCTTTTTTTTTTTTTTTCATCTTCCTCTATCTGTTATAGAATTTCAGAGGAAATAATTAATTGGAATCTTTTTTTTCTACTGTGACAATAAATTAGGTGGGTACCACTGAATATATTTTATCCTTTCCTAATTCTGCAGATCAGTGGAACTTCTATAAAGCTGTAGTTTTACAGAATTTAATTTTTGTCATATTGTCAATTTAAGACAACAGAAAAATAGTCGATGCTCACATGAATGTTTACAGTATATCTAAATAGTCTGCCAAGGTTTGAATGTAGTGTGTTATTTTCAGAGCATAGTTACACATATTCAAAGCATACTGTACAGTGACTGAAACAGTTAGTTTGACTTTCCACACTGACTCATGGTAAAGAGCTCTAAATTCTTCTGTTTTTTCTTGAATCACCATTTTTCTCAGCAATGATATCCACGATTTATTATTCCTGTCAATTTTGAGTTTGCATATGACCACAAATGCCATTTTTGACAAGGAATGTTTTTTTCACACTTACATCAAACTCAAGAAAGACAGGTTTGTGTGGGAGAGCATCTTGCTTTACATCTCCTTTGAGCATTTGCCCTACATGTCCTTTGAGAATATTTTTTTGTAGCCAATTAATAAAAATAATTTCAAAAATCATTAGGCTACCAGAAATCACCCTATTTTGTGGCATTTTTTTTTCCTTTCCCATGGCTATCATGATCCTATGTGTCCACAGATTTTACCTAATCTTTCATGTTATAATTTAAACAATATCTGCATTTCATAAGCAGGTCACTCAACTTCCAAAACCAAGAAATTTCTGTAAAAATTAAAATGCCTCAGAACAGTAATGTAATGATAAATATTGACAGTATTTCTTTGTAAACCATTCAACAGAAACTAAATTCTATCCTCATTCTATTTACAAACTGTTTAATTTAAGTAAATGTGGAAAGTGTTGTACATGTATGGTAATTTCTTCTGAATAGTTTGTGGTTAATAATGTCACTTTTGGAGGCTGAAGAAAATAAATTTAGGTATGAGTGAAATTGTGCCTCAGTAAAGATCAGTTTCTAGGATGTGGTTATCTCTTTCTGGTCCATCTGTAGGTGTTTTCACTGAAGGAAAATATTTTCATTCAGTGCATCATCAAAAGACACATAGTCTCCACATATTAGGGAATGGCAGTCCTGGGAGATATACTTGGAATTGGATATCTGCATATCTCATATCTACAGGGAAACCAGATAGAATTAATGCTGTCTGAGCGTTCAAACATTTTCTGTAACACATGAAGACCGTATTGTAATACTTCCATGTTATTAAAAGGCTATGAGATATGCTTCTGCACATGTTATTGTGTGGTACAAATTTTGACATTTCTGCACAATTACTGGAGAAAAGAAGAGGACTAGGAAGCTTTGGATTTGTAGTTATACTGTGTGCTGGAAAGGTGATGCAAGGGGACATGTCCAGCACTGAACATTAAATCATTCCTCATCACCCTGTAATGTACACATTACTTTCTCATAAAACACTGGTGCAGATAATAATGTGATCTTTTACGTTGCTGTAATCCAAGTCCAATTTATAATATTCTTCATATCCTGTGGTAACTACATCACGTGTGGACAGGCAATTACAGGTACCTTTTTCTGTTTTATGCGTATTTTTTAAAACATAATTAATAATAAAATATACTCAGCAATTTTATAACTCTATTACTTCCCATTAAAAATAACAGGCTGCGACAGTATAAAAGGTGACCTATTCCCTGTGACAGCCAGACTCAATGGCACTGTTGCCTACAACCATCTGGAAACACTCTGCCAAAGCAAATACCACATTTTTAAAGTCTGTGCTACCAGTCTGCTGCATGGCTTCCCAATGACAATAAAAACTGACAGCTAAGCCTAGGCTTCTACAGTCCACAGATGTGAAGAATCAGTAATTATGTGTCAGTCCAGTGTCAGCCCTCAAGTTTCAGTATCTTCACCTCAATAGAGGGAACACAGCTCCCACAATTCTGATATCATTGTGAATTTGTAATATTGGTGTTACTATGAGATACACCACAGAGCAAAATCTATGGAATTCAATACCATTATAAAATAACATGTGTACATCTTACCTATGAGACATGTGAATATACATGAGAGAGGAATATAGAAAGAAAGAAAGAATAAAGGGAAATCCTGAGAAAATAATAGGTTATCATTACTCATACTTCAGTGACAATTTCAGTTGTATCCCCACACTTCAGTTTATACTTTTTAGCACCATTAAGCCTCATGAACTATTCCAGGAAACTGATATAATATTTTAAAAAAGAACCAATTTCCAGCAGTTTTGTGGTTTTTACATCCAGAAGAGCTTTCTTGATCTTATTCAAACATAGCTCAACAAAGAAGTGTGTTGACATGCTGCAGTGCAGAGGCTGGTACATCTTGCAGAGTATTGCTGCCAAACTGGGTGAGATGTGAAATCAAGGATTTAATTTGATTGATAGGATGTAATCTGAACATGTAACATCTTAACTGCTATTAAGTTTTACCAACATTGAGCCAAAAGATTTTTTTTCTTTTTTTAAGAGGGATTAGAAGAAGAAATATGAGGCAACTTTGGATATGTTTATTCTTAATTCCTCTCCACTATGAGAGACAACCTAAGAAATGTGATTTGTGATCTAAAATTGATACAGAAGAAAGAATCATAGAATCACAGAAACACAGAATGGTTGAGGTTGGAAGGGACCTACAAAGTTCATCTGGTCCAACCCTAATGCTTATCAGGGTCATTTAGAAACAGTTGCTCAGGGAAATTTTATGAATAAATAAAAATAAAAAAAAAATAAAAAAAAAAAAAAAAAGGAAGAAAAATATTTTCTACCCATTACCTTTCAAGAGCTTTTTCGGCAAATTAATTAAAATCTTGTTTAAATTTGAAATGATAATATGACAAAATGGATTAACTGATTAGAGTGAGATTTACTTTCATGCTTGATTTCCCAACCAACCCTGTTATCTCAGGATACATGTTAAGCTTTTGTGATTTTGAAATGCATTTTGAGCTGGAAAATCTAGAGGAGACCCGACTTGAATACTGAAATTCACTGAAATTGAATCCTGAAGAAAAATCTAGAACATGAGTTTTGATACCAACATTTCTTTATCTCTGTCCCCTTTCTTGTTCTTTGTTTTAAAATATATCACCAAACAACTGAAAATTATATCAAAAAGCCAGGCAAGTTGGGTAAAGTGAGCAAGACATTTCTTTTTGTGATATAGCAAACATAAGACCAGAAATGCAATCAAAATCAATATCTTGCCAGTAGGTGATAAAGCACTTGGACAGCTAGGTCTTTCTTCAGAGGCAAGACTGCAGGTAACAATAATTACAGAACAAGAATGTTCAGTCTTCACTTCAATTTTCTGTACATTAATTTTGCTTTATCTTCAAAATATCAGGATCTGACCTGAATTTCTGAGACCTATAGAAAATTCTCAAGTTAATTTCTACTCTTCAAAGGGACAGTATTTACCATGTTTACAATCTTCATAAAGACATCCAGATTTTTAAATCTTTTATACATTATGCAAAAACTTTTAATTTAAAAGTAAGCAAAATAAGTATTTTACTAAAAAACTTCAATACCTTCCAATTCAAATACCTCAACTTCCCGTCTTTTTCCCCACATACTCTTAAACAGTTAAAAAATATTTTAATTATTTTGTTATGACACAGAATATATCATAATCTCCCCTTGTTTTATTCTTTATGGCAGATTTCAATACAAAAATACCCCCACACTGATAATGAAAAAAACAAACAAACAAACAAAAAACCCAAAACCAACACCACAAAAATAAAAGAAAAAACAAAACAAAACAAAAGAAAAACAAAATCAAAAGAAAACAGACTGACAGTTAAGGATCTTTAGAGAGATGTTTTAAGGCATCAGTGAGGTAGGAGGAAAACCTGTTAAGGACTGTTACAGAGGCTCT
Source organism: Tyto alba (assembly GCF_018691265.1). Lineage (NCBI taxonomy): Eukaryota > Metazoa > Chordata > Aves > Strigiformes > Tytonidae > Tyto > Tyto alba. The sequence goes on from NW_024881272.1 coordinate 1,077,679, forward strand.
CAAAATAAACAAGGCGAATACTCAAAATAAGATTTATTTTGAGTAAAATTAAACACTCCAGCAGACATCAATAAACTATAGATTTGGAAGTCCATGAGATGAAATTATTACTACTCAGTCAATTTAGGAATTCCTAACATTTAAAATGATAATCTAAAATGTTCAATCACTCACCTGACAAATGAGAGCTCTCAGACTCAAGGAGTTTCCTTGGGTTTCCAAGGGTAGAGTCCTTGACCACAGTGAGTTGCTCCAGAGAGGACTGGCTCAAAATGGCTCCAAACAGAACTCCATTTATGCCCTAGCTGAATCTGGTCTGTGGTCATGTCAGCTCTTATTGGCTCAGGGTCCCAATTACAATAAAGACACAAAAACAAAGTTGTGAAATGAGTCAGCAGCCACTATGTTTCAGGAGTCAGAAAGCCCCCCATCTTCATCAGGACAGGTGCACCTGCAACAAGGACAGAACCATGGAAGCCTGGAAAAGACAAAATATCAAGAAAAGAAAAAAGTCAGCTGCATGGAAGGCAGACAGAAGGGCAAAGAGCAAGAAAGGACACTACTTTTGAGGTAAGCTATGAAGAGTTATGCATGTTTAAATGATTTCAGTTTGGTCATTGGATAGGAGAAGATTTAAGGTAATATTCTAGAAGAAGAAATCAGGGCCTTTGTCATAAATAGTTACCTGAAAATCAGGCACACAAGACTTTAGGACTAATATATGGATTGGTTTGCACACCTGCAGTTCTCTAAACTTCTGTAATACAATTTTCATGGCTTCCACATGTTTTGTTGACAAGATGGAAGAGTGGAAATCTTGGACACATGGCACCTGGATTCAGAAGAGGATGCTAAAAGGCCCAAGAGTCCTTTTCAGCTTCATGGTTGGTTCTTGATAGCAGGAAGTCTGAAGACCTTGAGTTTTTTTCAAGTTTGTATCTTATCAAAAATATTTTTTAAAAATATATTTTACTTATGGATATAAAGAATAAATCTTCTGTATTAAAACTGCAGATAATCTCCTTTTCCCACTATTTTAGACATGGGAGTTAAAATTTAGTAACCACTGTCTAGCTCTACAAGAAGTAAGATTTGGTAATCACTGTCTAGATCTACAGTAGCAAGTAATTTGTTACAACTGGAGGAGACTTGTAGAGAAATTGAAGGGACTCTATGTCTAGTGTCATATGTCTGTGTACATTCACTGGTGGTTGGATCACACTGAGTGTAGTGCTGGGCTGTGTTCGGTTTAGCTCCCTCTGAATGAAATCCAAATCTAAGACTGCTCTGCAACATGACAGTGAATGGTGCTGATCAGTAGGTTTGTCTTAAAAGCATATTCCTTACCTAAACTAAAGTAGTAGTGTAGATACTCCTATTGCCAAATTACCCAACTACCAGAGTGATTTTACTTGAGACTTCTATCCATTGTTATGTAGTATGCCATTAAGGTCCCTTATATGCAGGTGATCAAAACAGCATGCAACAGAGATTTTTTGATGGAAGACGAACTTTCAGAAGCTGAAGTAGAAACATCTAAATGGCATTAAGATTTTTTTTTTGTAGAGCAAATGCATTTATAACAAACTGAACTATACTCCAGTAAAATGAATATATTTTTAAAAAATAATTTCACTGTTAACATATAATTATCCTTAAAAATTTAATGGTTTAAATAATGATGTAATGCTGCCTGAGAGATGACTACTTAACAGGTGTCAGCTGACCCTGTTAAAGTGATTGACAGACCCAGACTTTTACAAATGGACTGAGGATTTTGTTAATTAAGATACTGTATTTCCCAACAGTTAAGTTAAAGTCTACAGAGCGGTAGAAAGTGGCTTTTCTTTCTTACTGATATTTTGTTCTATGCTTCTTTAGTCTTGTGAAACACACAACTCTACAGACCCTTCCTCAGTCATCATCATTCTCTCCCAAGTATCTGATATTTGCTCAATGCTCTTAAACCTTCAGAAGGGAAGGCACGGAGCACAGACATCATGCTAAAGGCCTAGCCCTCAGTTTTATTTTCCATGCTTTTCACAGGGACCTGATCTGAAGTCAAAGATCATACTTCTGAAATGTTTAACCACATACTTAAGCACATAAAAGATGCCTATAGCTTTCAATGAACTTAAAAATATGTTTAAACATTAAAATAATTGCTGTTTTATGAAAATAACGATGGGATTTAACTTGGGATATATATGCTTTTCTGGTTTGTAATATTTGTAATCACGAAACATGGGAGATTGGTGTCCTTAATTATAACAAAGAAGAGTTATCTTGATTCTATCTGAGCTACTTATGATGTGTTCTTACATTGAGAATATTGTATTAACCATTAATAGTCTTTTATTTGATAAACGTAAAGTAGTTGCTAATCCCTCCTTACATCCTCATCATTTCCTCACTTTTGCCAGTACAATTTTTGTTGAACTATGCACTGAATTGACTTCATGAACTTTTCCAGGTCATTAATAATTCATAAAAAAGAGGTTATAAATTATTGTCACTATGAATTTAGTTCTCTTGAGGTAAATGTTAAATTTCATTTGAACAAAATCAGAATTCGTGATGAAAGAACTAAATTCTTGGTTATCGAAACTCCTACTGTTTTCATCTACTTCATTTATTATTAAAATTGTTTGACCTTAAAGAAAGTACTGAGAATGCATTAAGTTCATTTTATTATTCACAAGATTTCAGAAATATAATGACACATAGCTCTTTCTGGGAACTAAGAAATGAACGACGTAAAGGTTCAATAGTAGAGATTAGAATAGTGATTTTAGTTGAGAGTCATCTGTGAAAAACTAATCTCAGGATCAATCCAGAAATAAAGACACGGATGTTCAGCAGAGTAAGAATAGACAAATTAGTGTCAGGAGTAATGATTCAGCTGCTACACACTTTCATTGTAATCAGGGATTCTTGAATGGTTGAAAAAATAGCAATCTAGGGAGCAGCACAGGAAATTCACAATTAATTGAAGATAGGTCAGAAAGGGATGCAAAAACTCTAACTACTGAGGGCAAAAAATATAAATAGCATAAATGGCAATAGCATAATAGGGAAAAATGACCTCAAAAGAGAAAATAAAGTATAAAACAGATTATAATGAAAGGAAGGACATGTGCTGAGAAACATAAAAGAGCAATGGAATTTACACTCTGTTGCTGATTTTCTCATTCTGTGATACACAAAAATGTTTTCTCTGATAAGATCAATAATTTGATATAAGTAACAACTGACAAGACAGGGAAAAAAAAAAAAAAAAAAAAAAAAAAAAGAGACAGCAACAGGAGTTCATACCCCAAGAGTCCTTCTGTAAGTAACTGGAATAAATTTTTTCATTTACAGGTGAGGAGTTCAATGAAGTCCTCCCAGCTAAAAATATCTAACAAGATTTTTTACTTTATTGATTCCCCAGCTCAGCAGCCTAAAAAATGTAACAAGTTGCTTAACAGAAAAAAAACCTATCTTACTTTTTGCAAAAAAAAGAAAATGAAAAAATGAACTTGATGATAGATAGATAGATGAATTTTTAACTGGATTTACTTGCTTACTTAGAGATAATCTTGTGGAGATTCATGAGGCTAATTCTATGAATAATATAATATGTTGTTAACACTCAGTGGCTTGTTTCTATTTATATGTAAGTGTGCATATAGATATGTGCAATCAGCTGTGATAATTATGAACAAGAACTTGCAAGGTGGTGTTTTGAAGAGATACTGGATTTAGCATTTCAGACAGTTTCTGAAATCTGTTCATGTCTATCTACTGCTGCCAGCCATTTGGTTTTGTCCTGTAGCGCAGTTACTTCCTGTTGGAGAATGGCTCAGAGACAAGGGTCCTGAGCCCACCGAGCAATTGTATGATCAGAGCCTGCTCTAGCTGCTGATGCTGAGCCTCACTAGGGTTTGCCTGCAGCTGCTCAGCAGCTGCTGATACAGGAGGAATGTCAAGGACGCTTCAGCCCTGTGTACCGTGGTGTGTCGAAAACAGGTTAAGGGGAATTAGGAATAGTGGTCTGAGAAACCCAGTGTTATGATAACGGTGGTCTGAGAAACATTGTGTTACGGTACTGTCGTGTATCGAAAACAAGTCAGCAGGAATCAGAAATAGTAGCATGAGAAACTTAGTGTTATGAGAAGCTTGTGCTGTTAGCTAACTGCAAGTAGGTGGACCGTGCGAATACGACCTTTAGAGCTTAAGCCAATCAGCTAGTGACTAGTAGGCATAATAATTATCATTGTCTGTATAAATATATGTACCCTGGACCAATAAACACACACGTTGATTGATGCTCTATCACCCACACTGAACCCGTCTCGGCGTGTCGTTCGTCCGCGGCTCCGCAACTTCCCTCATTGTAAATCATTAGTTAAAAACGAAAAAAAAGGAAAAAACCCAAACCAAACAACAGCAACAAGAGCCCACTACCCAACCCAAACCAAACAGAAAAGAAGAAATCCAGATTAAAAATAACACTTTGGATAAATAATTATTTTTAACTTGGATCAGTTTGGTAAGCTGGTATAGTGTGGCTTCTCAAAATTGCAATAACACATTGAGGCAGCAAACAGTGATATGAGAAGGAGATCAGACTTAAGTTTATTTTATGGCTAGAGACTGGATTTCATGAAATTGCTTTTTCAGAAGAAAGCCTTTTATTAATATCCTTCAAAACAGCTGTCATTTTGGTGAAAGTAAATGTTATTTCTGTAAATCAACTGATTGTACTGCCTGACAGAATATAAAAATAATTTGATTCTATCAAGTAATGATAATTTTTTTTGTTAAAAGGTAGGGAAAAAATCACTCAGAGATACACATTAAACAGATAACAATTTTAAATCCCTAAAAAGTAAGCAACCTTCAAACTGACAGTTTCCTGAATCTAAGGTTCTGAGATTTGGAAGGCTCTAAATCACAAAAACTGGTAAGTTTCTTAAAAATATTCTATAGGACACTTAATGTCAGTGTTGTGAACTTGTCACTGTAACAAACTCACCTGTCAAGCTCTGTTCTGTTAGTCCACATCCAGAATTTCTTGTCTGTAACAATCTGTGTCAACTCTTTTTCCAAATGTGTTATAACTTGTAGTGATCTGAAAGCTCTTTATTCTCCTCTGAATCATTAATCTGTGTCTTGCTTTCTAGGGATAAATCAGATCACATTTTATGGCCATATAATGTACCATGCCAGGATTATTTTATGTATTTCAAAATGAAGGAGAGTAATTACAATATTTCTAGGTTTATTGACAAGTCTTTTTCTTTTTTTATGTGCTATCATCTTTATATAAGTGTACCTTATCAATAAATGAGATTTAATTCCAATGGTGAATTTAATTCCAGAGAAAAGAAATAGAATTTGTGTCCAGGAGACATTTGCTTGTAAAGCTATTTAATGCAAAAGTTCATTAGATATAGAAATACATGTGAGGATAAGTTCATTATACTTAGATGACTAGCTTTCTTTTGGAAAACTTGGCTGTTTGTATTTTAAATTTAACATTTCTTCAAAATTATGATATGAGGATTATGAGAAAAAGTCAAGCATTTGTCCAGAAGGAGATCAGTGACAAGTGGTGTCCCTCAGGGGTCCATACTAGGACCAGTACTGTTTAATACCTTCATTAATGACATGGACAGTGGAATCGAGTGCACCCTCAGCATGTTCACTAACGACACCGAGCTGTGTGGTGCAGTGACACAATGGAGGGCAGGGATGCCATACAGAGGCACCTGCTCAGCCTGGAGAGGTGGGCCCAGGCAAACCTCATGAAGCTCAAAAAGGCCAAGTGCAAGGTCCTGCCCATGGGTTGGGGCAATCCCAAGCACAAACCCAGGCTGGGATGGAGAGCAGCCCTGTGGAGAAGGATGTGGGAGTATTAGTGAATGGAAAACTGCTTATGAGTCAACAATGTGCTCTTGCAGTCCAGAAAGCCACCCGTGCCCTGGGCTTCAGCCAGAGCAGGGGGGGCAGCAGGGCCAGGGAGGGGATTCTCCCCCTCTGCTCCGCTCTGGGGAGCCCCCCCTGCAGTGCTGGGGCCAGCTCGGGTGCCCCCAACAGCAGAAGGACCCGGAGCTGCTCGAGCGGGGCCAGAGGAGGCCACGAAGATGCTGGGGGGGCTGGAGCAGCTCCCCTGGAAGGCCAGGCTGAGAGAGTTGGGGGGGTTCAGCCTGGAGAAGAGAAGGCTCCGGGGAGACCTTAAAGAGGCCTTACAGTACTTAAAGAGGTCTACAGGAAAGATGGGGAGGGACTTTTTATCAGGGGGTGTAGGGATAGTACAAGGGGTGATGGTTTTTCACTGAAAGAAGGTAGATTTAGATTAATATACAGATGAAATTTTTTACAATGAGGGTGGTGAAACACTGGCACAGCTTGCCCAGAGAAGTGATAGAAGCCCCATCCCTGGAAAAATTCAAGGTCAGGCTGGATGGGTCTCTGAGCAACCTGATGTAGTTGAAGATATTCCTGTTGGTTGCAGGTGGGGGTTGGATTAAATGACCTTTAAGGGTCACTTCCAATCCAAACTATTCTATGATTTCTCTTCTCTGTCAGGTAATGTAACACTAAATTGCAGTCTGTTTACCTTTAATTGCTAATTATATCCTTCATATTTGAAGTCTATAACATGAAGATCAAAAGATTAACTTTTATTATTTTTAAAGTCTATATTGTACACAATGATATGTAACATAGTAGCTGTCATGATATTCTCAAATATTCTTTAAAATCTATTAACATGATTATTGATGCCTCCTAGAGATAGTTGGTTTCACAGATTAATAATATACTGTAAAAAAATCACCTTTTCTAGAGCTATTGTCAGTTAATTTTGTTATGTTTAAATTACTTATCACGTTTCTTAGAGTGGAAAAAAAGGTGATGACTTTTTACTTAGGCATGGCATAATTTTGAACACAAATGTGGATAAGTAATTTTGTGCTTCCTAATTTTTCATCTTACACTGTTGTCATCTTATACCAATTGTAAAAGCTGTTTTGATTTTTAAATATTTATTTTTTATCTTTCCCAGTCAGATGAATTCCTCACTTCCTTTTTCTCTTACTGTTATAACACATTGTCATGGAATCCCCTCCTCCTACCCCTCCCCCCCCCCCCCAAACTTAATATCTGATTTTTTATATCCATTCACCAAAACTGAAACTTTCCTTATAATAAATTATTACACCAGATTTATACAAAGCAAATATACCATTTAGACTGGTAATAGTTAATAGGATAGAACACAATTAAACTTGCATGCAGCTGCTTATACTAATATAGCTTATGTCCCCAGTGGAAAAAGGATGAACTGAAACCCTTGTGAGATTGTTACACAGTTATGACTCTGATCATGCCAAGAGTTATACCGAAAGGCCTATTGCAATAAACACCTGTCCCTCAAACCAAATGGAACCACACTGAGATAAATATTTTCCCACAGACAGTTCAAACTCTCTTGGCAGTGCAAAATTCATTCCTGACAAAAGAAGGGAAGTAATAGAAAAACTTTAAATAGTCAATGTGGTTTAAGGGAAATAACAGCTGGAGTGTTATGAAATGTAATGGGGATATCCCTTTTACACAATTTCATCCTTTTCTCTCTCTGTTTTTATTTAACACAGAGGAAACCAACCAAGGAACTGTCCTTTCTTTAGTCCCTCTACACAGTCACTCATCATTCCCCATTAAAATATCTACATAGTATTTCATGTAGCCTAGCTCTGTACTGCCGGCATCTTCTGCCTCTGCATTCAACACTTCCAGTGGAGTTGGATGGGTTCAGAAATAGAGGTGGATTACATCTACTAGAGGACCCTCAGAAGGAAAGGAAGGGAGGAAGGGCTTCAAGGCCTGGAGGTTACGTAGGGTGGAAGTGGGAGAGGGGATGGGTAACTGCAACCTATTGGGGAACAGCAGCTGCTGCCCCCAGATATTGTTGCCCCTTCCATGGCAGCAGACAAATTTGTGCCTAGAAGAGCTGATCTTCAGCTTCCTCCATGGGATACACAACAGATATTCTGCTGAATTCAGTTTTACTTACTACCTTGAGATAGCTCCATATGGAGGCAATACCCAGAGAGATGAGGTTTGAATCTTCACTGCACTAAAAGTTGCAGATACTTATAAGAAATGTAAAAATGTTGTAATTAGAACAGTATTAATACCTGTAATTGACAGTAAGAATACCTATTTCTGTACCCCACATGCAAAAATCAAGCAAAAAAAACCTCCATGCCCCTGAAAATTATGAATTCCTGACCATAAAGAAATGAAAAAAATCCATGAGATGAGATAACCCCCCTCCTGCTCCCACAATTTTTGATAAATGTGAAATGGAATGTAACTGGACAAGGGATCCTATTTAAGAAAACTGATTACTATTTATTATGTATAGAACTGGATCCATGTTAAGTTTTGTTAGCAATTGTGATCACTGTGCTCAAAATCTATTAATGACATCAGCAGCATATACAACTATCCCTCTCACTTCAGTAGCTAAATATGCTTGCAGAAGTTCATTTCACATTTTTTCGATTCTATGCAATATAGTTTCACACTTATTTCGTTCACTGTGCTACATGAGTTTTTATACTATGATGAGTAGCCCTTGCTACCCTTTCAAGAAACAGTCCTGAGCTGTGAAATCTTGAGCTGGATTTGACAGTAATTTCAAGGAGTTTCTGGCATCCAATGATCCTTAAGTGCCATGTGACAAGTCACACATCACATAGAATAAGTAACAACCTTAACTAGATACCTTTAAACAAACCAGGTCTAAAAAAAATAAATCTATTCTATTATTCTATGATAACTTAAAAAAGGTTAGTTATAAGAAAACTTACTAGATTTATTGTTTTGAAAATGATGACCTTTCAAAAATAGCATGATTTTTTTTTTTACCTGCTAAACTCAGAAATGTCCCAGAAAAGGCTCTTCCATTACACTTTCTACCTGTTTCCCCTGTGAGTTGGAAAGAAACAGGGTAACAACGAGGGAAACTTAGATTCACAATTTGGATTTGAAAGACAAGTAGTTACTAACATTAAAATAGTTTTCTCTTATATTAGGCCAGATCTTATACCAATTAACATCATAGGAAAAACTTCCACTAACCTGCTTAAAAGGATTTTTTAAAAGCTGGATTTTTGTAAATCAATGACTATCTTTGTTTTATTTATAAAAACCACAACCAACCAACCAAACAAACATTATGTTGTTTTAATCTTCAGCCTCATTATAATTAACATATACTTGAAAGAGCACACAAATTCCCAGAAGTATAAATATAACATCTATTTTATTATTCATTCAACAATATTTACATTTTAGTAGCTATGCCAGTGAAGTGTCATTATCAAAAACAGGTGAAAGAACAAAGATGGTCTCCCTGACAAAATATTTGTCTCTCCTCTCTCTTCTCTCCCTCTCTCTCACCACAGCTCCTCAGCCCCCCATCTTACTATTTGAAATACAAGCACATTGCTTACTGCATGTCAACCCCATGAACTAATCAATTTGTAGTTGTTACCAAAGAGTGATTCGGAGATTCTGAGAAGGAAGAAATTGGCCTTGACCAGGTGCTTAACTAGTTCAGTGGAGGCCAATTAAGTTAGAGGTTATCACTCCACAGGGAATAATTTAATAAATAAATAATTATAAATTTTCAGGTGTTGGCGACTGCTGAATCCAGTAGCCCAGCATATGTGAGGCTGCTGTCCTCAGGTCCAGCTGTGAGGGAGGCTGAGCACGCACTTTGAATGTGCATGAACAGGTCATGATACATACAACCCTTCCTTTACCCTTTCGGCACAGAGGGAAGATGCTGACGTGATGAATCTTATATGAGTGGAGGAGAGTGGATCTGACAGAAATCTGAGGCTATTAAGTAATAAATTTGAGTGGTGGAGAGGGAATAAGATACACATCACTTCAGTGATGGAAGTACACAGAGAAACATTTCCAAGCAGCTTGCGCTATGTTTATTTCATGATTCATCATCATAGAATATGCACTTTATAATCTCTGAGACAGAATTTATGCACAATAAGGTTTTTCATCTCCTTGATTGATTGTGTCATCTGTGGGCCACCGATGGAAACAAGGGATTTTAATTAATTACAGAGAAAAAAATGTTTTCACTGTCCTGGTATAATAAAACAGACATAACTCTGTATTTGCAATGTACCCATTAGGTGATACGAGAACATATCTTCCTAACAGTACACAAAGTTGATAGAACAGATTTCTCTTTTTATTGGTAAGACTGGTAAGATAAAAAGAAAGCAGAGTCTTTTATGCCACAAAGACTCACTTCCTGTTAATATTTTTCAAACAGTTCATTACTGTTTATGATATTACAATTTACATAAAACACTGAACATACACACGTGCAATACAGCCCAAATAATTCCTGCCCCAAAGGACCTGGGATACAGCCAATAATACAAATTAAAGTAACTGAAAAAAAATGTGGAAAAAAAATATAAACTTTAAATACATTAAAAGATAACAATATTGATATAGTACAAAGAGCCAATGATTTATTTATTATTTATTTATTTTATAAATTACCAAAGTGTCAAACCATTTCGTATAAGTGTCTGATTTAAAGGGATCTTTCACTGCCAGTTCTGCATGACATTTCTGATAAGGAGGCTTCTCAGTGGAAACCTACTAAGAATATGGAGTATTTATGTGGGATATAGAGAATCTGGGTGGAGGTATTTTCTCTAAAGGGAATGGGACAGAGACTTGAATCCAGGTTGCAGACACATGCTCCAGTTATTAGACTGTTGACTCTTCTGAGAGCTTGTGTAAGGTTTAGGATTTTTTTTTTTTTTTTCCTTCATCAAAAGGCCTAGGTCCCAATTTAATGCAAACTTAAGATGTTTTCAAACACCACTTTGCCCCTGCATCTCTGTTCTTTTCTAGCCAGCTCAACTAATAACTTCTAAAATTATAACAAATCCTCTTGTAATTCAGCCAAATTAATGTTTATTCACCTGAGAGAACACTCTGCAGAGGACAGCAGACATACAGCTTTTTTCCTGTCTTTATCAGAGAAACCGCAGAGTTTCTATCACTAACTGTGCCTAAAGATCTGCATTATTTTTTTCATATACATATAGTTATATAGATAGCCTTCCATACTTATAGCTGAGTTCTTGGCAGAGAATACAAAAAATAAAAATTGATACTAGTAAGTACATAAATCTTGAAATCAAATATTTTCTCTCTTAACTGTACTGAATAGTTGAATTGCTTTTATATTCTAATGAATTAGAATTCCCAAACTCTCTGTCACTTAGATCATTCATGCAAAAACATTAGTTTTCAGGATTTGACATGTCTTAAGATTTTCATATTCCCTTTCATGGGGCTGTGAGGATCAAAATAAAGATCATGCAAACATGAGCTAGACAGCTTGTATATGGATGGGGCATGGGAAGACTAAAGCACTTAGAGGAAACAGTATCCCCTCAAGTAGAAAACAAAAATATCTTCCCCATCTACTCTGTAAGTGCCTTGTCATACTCATTAGTCCTGCTTTTATCACCACTGATCTAGTACAAATACAACAAGAATTAAGAATACCTAAAGTACCATGCAGCATCCAGGTATTGAGAGGAAAACAGAGAAAAAAACCCAGATTTCAGTTTTCAGCTCTCTTTAAAATAATATAATTTATCACCTTTGCATTAGAACTAGATTTAGTTTTTATTTTTAATTTCTGTTTCCCAAATGCAATCCTGAGGAAAGGAATGCAAACTTTGTGATTTAATGTGTTTACTACTTTGTTTCTACGTATTTCTTGTACGGTTACAAGTTGCATGCTTTCTATTTCTTTTTTAAGCCACATTTAAGCAATCTCCATAATAAATTTTTTCATCTGCATCATCATAGAAATTAAAGAGTTTACTTATACAATTACCAAAATGAAAAGTGTGTGACCAAACTCCCAGGCAGTTTTCAAAAATGCAATATTCATCCATTTATTACTTTCAATCGTCTGAACAGTATAGCCCAACGAGGAAGCAGCTTAATTCCCTTCCCTAAAAAACTTGGCTTTGGACTTAAGTGAACATCAAGAATACATCAGTTTACCAATTACAACTATTTAAAACAAAAATGTTTAAAGTTCTTTTAATGATTTTTACTATAAAAAGTTAATAATTCAAGTTTTTCTCCACAAATAGTTTTAAAGAATAAGAAAGATAATATTTGTCCATATTATAGCAAGCAACGATAAAGTTACTTGTTCCAGAATAACATTTATTTATTTTATCATTCTGACTGAAATTTAGGCTCTCATTATCTAAAAGACAAATACACCTCATTAAGAAGATTTCAAAGAGTTAGGCCTAAATTATGTGTGATCTCACATTTCACTGTTTTCTAATTTTGCCATTACCTTACTACTAGCACAGTAAAAGTACTGTTTTAACATGATCTTACAGCATCCTATATTTGATAGCTCTTCCACGATAGTCCGCACTGTTTGTGCAATTATAAAATAAGCATTTTTATTTTATTAAGTTGAAAAAAATCCCAGTTTCATTCCTACTGTTCGGATATGCAGTACGATTTTTATCTTTTGGCACAAATTTTTATTTTATTATTTTTCAGTTAAAAATTCTATTTATACATTATTTTACGTAATATGCCAATTGGGAAGAAACCCATTTTTAAACTTATGTTCTAAAATTTCCAAAATAGTGTTTTTCTATAATGTTAAAAAGACTTTGAAATGTCATTCACTTTGTTTCATGACAGCTATCTAGAAGGCTGCTTTATATTTTTGATTTGTCACTCTTGAAATTGACTCAAAACCCACAAATTACTGCAAACTAAGCTATAAATAATCTAACTCATAGTCCATGTCTTCTAGACTTAAGTCATGATTTCATTATTTGTTTACAAACTATTCTTTGCAATTCCTCTCCAGTATACTTGTCTGCAAAAGCATCGTGACAGACATAATTGTACCCCAAACAGATCTGTAGTCTTCATTATTAAAAAATTTAAACATGTATGTGGGAGAGTAAAAGAGACTGAGATACAGTTAAACAATTCAGGGGAAAAAAAAAAAAATAGCTTTTCCCTCACTAACTATTGTCCTTTTAGGGCTTGAACCAAAGAAAATGAAAAAAAATGTGACTAAAGTGACTTCAGTGGAGTTTGGGTCAGGTGTCTACAGACACATTAATACCCATGCATCCAAAAAAGAAAAAAAAAAGATAAAAGGAATTTTCAAAAAATGTTCATCGTCATTCAGCCTTTTTGTTTGATAGTATAATAGAAACTAAGTTCCAAATAACCGTATTCAATTATTGTACCAAATGATATTTACACTTCTGAGACATGCTATTATTATTGTCTCTCTAATTTGCAGTGATGGACAATAGACAGCACATAGGTTATTGCAACAAAAGAATTTGAGTTCTGCCACTGGTAGATTCAGTTCTGCTCTTGGCAAACATGCACATGAATGGAAAGCCATCATTAATAATTTCAGTTATTGCATTGCTGCCAAGAAATAAATGTAAAGAATCCGCCCTATCCTTCATAATAGCCTGTACAGAATTCCCAACAAGGCTGGGTAATGAAGCTTGAATACAATTGTTTATTCATTTAGTGGCTACTTACTTTACTTCACAGTGCAGACCTTTAAAGTCTAATATTTGTTTGAATAATAAATGGATTAAATGTGTTATTTCAAACCATTTTTCTAATTATTTTCTAATCATGCTCTTTATATATTAGTACACAGGTTTTGTCTTGAAGTTCAGACATGAATATCCTAGACGGTACTCAAACTCAGTATATCACTGTGTTGGTTTTTTTTCCCCCTCTTTTTTTTAAAATAGTCTACTACTACATTTAGAAAGCCAACAAGATAATAAATACACACAGAAATGAATAAAAAAGACCAAATCATGTGCTGTAAGAAGATCCTCCAGCTGGTCGGTAAATTTCATTTACCCTTAAATTTCATATAACCAACTGCTGTAAGAGAACTGAAATGTAATCAAAAAGTATCAGTAGCTGGAAGGAATCCATTACAGCCTTGTGGGACCTTTGAATTCAAAAGTATTCATGAGCAATCTATAGCTGTGTAGCTCATATTTCAAGAACTTTTTTTCATTTTTTATCATGTTACAAGAAAAACAAAAAGGGAAATCCTACTCAGTTTTATCCTGGGGAAAAGGACTTCCACATGGACAATCAGTGAGGCAAAGCACTAACAGTGGTTTCTAGATTGTCACTTAGATTAATGTTTTCAAATATTCCTGGTTAATATTTTTTTTTTTTCCTTCCTAAGTAAGATATGTACCTAAATTTCTCTAACGGCTTCATTCTTCACAATAGTGATTTGACTAACATGGCAGAAAATCTTTGTAAGATTTTCACAAGAAATGAGAATTTTTTTTTTTTTCAATATTTTACTTTCAAATATAGACACAAAGTAATATAATGTGCACATGAACTGTCTTTATATGATTCTTTCTACGTTTTTTTTTTTTGTTATTGCTGTTCTGATACTGATTTTTCTTCATACTATATGGACATTATAATAAAAGATGAACCCATAAAAATTTGTTTATTACATATAGCAGAAAGGAAATGAGAGCTCCTGACTATAGCTTACAAAGGGGATGGGAGGATATTAAATTCTATAGAAAGCTGTGGTTACTCTCTCACTATTATTAAATGTGTTGCTAATTATCATGGGATATTAAATCTTGCTGTCTATTAGCTTTTCGCATGAATCCTCCCACTTTTAAATAACTTTGAGATTCATCACAGCATTTTACCAATATACTGTACCAGAGTTTATTTTTGGACCTCACTAGTAACTTTGATCTTAAATGGGATTTAAAATACACCATGATTTTTTACCCCACCCTGGACAGAAGACACTGATTACATATTTTCTTTCCTTGATTTCACATTTGCTTAAGAAAGAAGGGAAAACAAATTCTTGCAGTGAACTACAATTGATTCACCATTAACAAGATAAGACCCTCCACATCAATTAGAATGAACAAAATGCTGAATGCACCAGAGAGAAAATATTTGGAACCGTGTACATGGTCTTGAAAAAATAATAATTTCCATCATCCTTCTCGACTGTTGCATCATATTGTTGCACATTGAGCTAGACAGCTGTCAAGAGTACGTGGGGAATGGCTGTCTTCCATCAAACACTGGGGGTTTTAAACTTTTTAAACATCTTTCATTAGAGAAGCAGTCTCACATATATTTCTCTAGCTACCGCTTTTTTCCAAATGCTGTTGTGCACATTAGTAAAAATTATGAGAAGTATCATCTGTGTGTGAGTCATGTAGTAGGATTGTCCAGATTCATAACACACTTATTAACCTAGTTCAATCACACTAATAAACTGTGGCAGTATTAAAAGAAAATGAACCCATGTTTTCCAACAAGAAACTAAAGGTTAGTCAATAGTGCAGGGCAGAAACCCGTCATTGATTGGTGCTGAACAACAGTTACTGAGAAAACAATTACTCCTCTCAGAAGAAAGGGGTCATTTGACATAAAGAAGTGATGGAGAACAAATGCAGGGGAAGTAAAAGATGTAATTGGCAAATGGGTCCACTATGTGAAATCGTTTAATATTGTAAATGACTTAAAATAATTTACTGAGTTGGAACTGATGAATAACAATGATAAAGGATGACAGCATCTTGCACACACTTTGTCAAGTCATTGTCACACTTATAAACTCCTGAATGAGGAGACTGCAGTTGCCACAGCCTCACAGGCAGAAACTGGGGGAAGAAAATTCTGTGGTATCAAATACAAGAGGGAAATACAGTTTTCTTTAGAGTCCACACATGTGAATTGGACAATCAAAGCTTAGGTAAGTTTGCTGTTTTCCAGTCAAGAAGAGGAAAACATATTCACTCTTTCTTGCCATGTGGAATTTGCTTTTAAAATTTAAAAGAGTTACTTAAAATAAAATAAAATAAAACAAAAAAAAACCTTTTAAAATAATTCTGTTTTCCCATGTTATAGTATGCAGTACATCTGTACAAGATCCTTTCAAGTAGTGTCTAGTCTCTAAAAGTATTTGTTAATGGGGCACTCATTTCTTAAAGAAGATCAGTGGTGGAATTAAAACCTTATCCATTCTCTTTCTATAGCTCCTTAACTTTAATTTCTTTCTTTAGTTTCTGCAGAATATTGGCAGATAATTTGCATGTGAATTAAAAGTTAAACAATATGTTCATATTCAGAGTTTAAGAGTTTTCCTGTATGGGTTCTACAAATTATAAAACATGCTTCTAGTCTAATTTTGGAGTTTAGCTAACTTATTTAAACTGTATATAGTAAGGACAGCCTTATCCCAAATGGCTATCTAGAAAATGGGACTAAAGCCCCTATGACCTTGATTTGTTACAATGATCTAAATAAATTCCCAAATTAAAATGAGTAAAATACAATATCAAACTATACAAAATTATATATGGAAAGATATTTTTTAAAAGTTTCAAAATTAAACTGACCTTTATTAGAAAACAAATATAATTTGCTGTATTTTCTGTAGCTATTCTACCTAAATGAATTTTCTGGAAAGTTCAGCTGCAAGATAGCTGCAAAAGACACTAATGTTATAATGTGATGTTGTTGTTAACTACGGGTTCTCTGAACTCTGACTCATAAATGATATGTATAAATAACAAGCTGAAAAGAAGCAAACACTACAATTACATTTTAATTTTAGAATTTAGATAGCTATTACATATGGCCAGATGACTGCTCTTCAGGCACAAATTTGATTTCCAGAAGTCTGATTATGATTCAGTTAACCCTGACACAGCCACAAAGGTTTTTTTTTCCCAATAAATCTAAGAAGATACAGTAGAAAATTATACTCTTACCAGGGCTACAGTGGGAAAAAGCGTAAAAGTCTGAGGACCACCACAGTGTTGGTTCATCCTGTGAACACCTCTAAATTTTACTTTAAAATCTATTGTGTTTGAGGAAGAGAGTTTAATCTTTTTCTGTTCAGAAAACTTTTAAAGAATATGAAGGGCCAGAAAAAAAACATTTCATTTGTATTTTAAGTGTCAAAAAAACCCAACCAGCCAAACAAACAGCAAATTTGCAACAGACTGACAAATAAGACACTTCTGAAAAATATACTCTGACTTAGAAGGCTTGTGTCTTTTCATTTGGCTCCAATTGAACTTCCCCCTCATTAAACAATCATCTTTATGGTGAATTCCAATAAAGATGAAAAAAAAAAAATTCTGAAAAGAATGCATAAATAATTCTGGTTGCCTAGCTGTGTCAATGAATTCCTGTTTGTTTTGCCACTGAAGAGTGAATGCAACCCTTTGAGAAAATGGGAATTCATTATTCCAGTGACTGAGAAATGATCCACTTAAAGAACCTAATTGGTTCTACAACAGTGATTTCTTTCAAATCACCGTTTCCGGAAGAAACAACAAAAAGAAAACAGTTCTTTGACTAGTACAGGGTCTACAGGGTACATTTGCCTTCCCATGTTTCAGCTTTAAAAAGAAAATGTCACACATACCCAGGACAAAGGAATAAAGACCTAGTGTTTTAAAAGGTACAGAAATGTAGCATGTCTTCCACTTCTCTCTTGAACAGTAAAGCTGAATTTCAATAAATATTAGTGCATGCTCATGACACTTGAACTGTCAGTAAAAAAGGAAATATTCTACTGACCACAGTTCAACTCCTTTCAAGAAAGATCATTAGTTGCCAAAAGCTACTTGAATATTTTACTATGCAAATGAACAGTAAATCAACATTATTTACCAGTGTTATAGAATAGTTGAATTAATATGCTAAATCTACTGAAGCAAATACTGTCATTTATTTTTAACCTAATGAATTAGAATATGCAAAAAAGAAACTCAGACACACGGGTAGAAACAGACAGTTCTCATTTGCATCTCAATAGTTTCACTGGAAGAATAAAAATAATGTACTGATTATTGCATTTAAATGCAGAATTTTAAACAAGATTTTTTCTGGAGGCAAGGTGCAATTCAGAAACAAATCTGATTGAGGTTAATGGATGGATATCTACTTCAAAATGGGCTTCAGAACAAGCCCCCACAGAACAACAAATTTGCATTCAGACTGAAATCTGACGAAAAACTTCCTGTCATGTACAGATTTGAGAAGCAGTTTAATGGTCTTTTTAGAATTAGAATGAGTGTGTCCAGTAACCAAATAACATAATTGATATTAAATACTCAGATTGAAACAGAAATCTCTTCATCTCTGTTATTCAGTACACATGTCAACACAGTTGTAATACCCCCAAAGCACCAAGACTCATTTCTGTTTTCACAATGCACCTCTGTTTTTCCATTTGTGGCATCAGAGAGTACTTTTGGTGGGTGGCAACAACAAGAACAGACCACATTAGTCAGTGACAAAAAAAATGTAAAAATTACTTAGTAAGTCGGATAGCAATTTATATCTTATGACACACACACTCATGAATGACACAACAAGCAAGGCCCTACCCCTCTGGTCCAGTTTAGACCAGCACCACAAACCAAGAAAACACTTGTCTGCAACACTCATGTCCCACCTGTAAATGTGTATGTGTCAAGCCCTGTCTGGTGGTTCCACCAGTTCTCACAGTGCTTTCACCTTGAATATAAACATCTAAACTGTTTTACATGTCCACAGATGTGTTACTTCCACCACCTCCTATCCTAAGGGGCTATTGTTTTCAATATTTCTTACTTTCTGTATGTGAGAGACTACTTATAACTCCCTGACACAGAGACTGAGAAAAACATCCTGAGAAACAGATAAGGGATTGGGGGGGGGGGGGGGGGGGGGGGGGGGGGGGGTTCGGGAGGAGGGGGTGGCAAGAAGAAAACACTCTAAACTGAGGAATGTCTCAAACACTTGCAAGTAAT
This sequence comes from Tyto alba, assembly GCF_018691265.1. Taxonomy (NCBI): domain Eukaryota; kingdom Metazoa; phylum Chordata; class Aves; order Strigiformes; family Tytonidae; genus Tyto; species Tyto alba. Next base: position 1,096,644 of record NW_024881272.1, read on the forward strand.
GAAACTATAGTCATGGGATGGATAATGTGGAGGCTGGAGCTGAAAAGGCAGCCTGATTAACACAGGATGCAGTGGGGGAGGGAGTCTTGTGAAGGCAGGACCGCTCTGCTCTGGTGCATCTTGTAAAGTTTCAAAGGCCACCAGTCTGGTGAATGACCACTTCATTCTCCACAAAATGCATATTATACTTGACATCCTTAATGAAGATTAACAAGGTCATGCTAATTACATCATCCCATAAAACACCTGACTCCTCCCCACAGATGTGTTATGTAGGTATGTGGATTGGCCTGGGGGACAGACCCAGGGAAGTGTGTATAAATTGAAGGGGGACAAGGAATGAATTACAGAAAGAAAAAAGAAGACATGAAGAAGATGGATGCAACCCTAATGAACTATGACGGAACCAAAGCAGGAACCTGGATCTGTGATCTTTATCTTTTCTCTCTTTTTTTCTTTTTCCCCTTTTCCCTTATTATCATTAAGTAACACAAGGCATACTATGTAGCTGGCCACAATTTGTCCTATTAGCCAATTATCAGGTATCCAGTTAGTACACTGCAGAAAACTAATAAATGTCTGTGCACTGGCTTTGAGACTTGTCTCATCATTGTCCTCTCTATTGGGGATTTATGACTCTAAGTCATTTGTCTCCTTCATCTGAGTGGGACATGACACTGTATTTGTCTGTATAAGCAACAAATGGTTTTTCTCATCCTATAGCTAATCCAATCATTTTGACTTTCTCCATATTTAAATCTTATTATTAATTACTTCAGATGTTTCTCCTACACTCTGGTCTTCTCCCTGAACATGTTACAAAAAGTGAAAAGTTTGTCCACTGCTGATATGAGCTCCAAACCAGAATAATCTAGCCAGCTAGACATGGGTAGATGTCATCAAGGTTTTATCTGGATGATATCTTGACAACAGATATGTCATTTTGTCTGACTCATATCTAAAAATTTACTACACTGTTGAGGGTTTAGTCTTTTCTGAGCTCATTTCTGGACTTTAGCTTTAAGAAGCAATCAGCTTAGAGACACTCTGCCGGAAAGTTCATGTAAAAAAGAAAGCTGGAGATGATTATCCTGTAATATCAGTTATTCTACATAACCAAATTGGTTAACAAATTTTCTCTTAGAGACCTGTAACTTCACAGTGTATCAACATTTTGTCTCAAAACTAGTCTACACAATGGTTACTGAAAAGTAGAGCAAGAAACCAGGAAATTTGGAGGAATAAGGATGTGGAAACATTAGGAAGTTGGGGTTTTGAGAAACAGCCTATGTTGCAAAGAGGTAAGGAGGTTGGAATGTAAAAAACAAGATAACAAGATGTAGAAACAGAGTGTAGGTACAGCAGAGCAAGGCACATGGACACCACACCGAGACCAATCATAAGAAGGCAGAAAGCGTGTGAACAAGCAGCTTTAACCTATTAGCAACCAAAACGTAACGCGTGCGCTTTGTGCTAGTGCATAAACTGTTGTGTATCCTTTAATAAAGTAACATTAACTTGATCACATTGATAGTGTATGTTCCGCGTCAAGTGGCGCCAGAACAGGGACCCTCTCGTCGATGCTCGCCAGGACAGAAGAGATGGCACAGATGTTGCGGCAGCCAGCTGTAGCAGGCACTGCCCTCGTGCCTGGAAGACGCTAGCGCAATCGTCAGAATCTTGCCCTGATCAGGTGAGCGGCTGTGGAGGAGATGGGGTCCATGCTAAGCAAAGAAGAAGCAGCAGTGGTTAAGCTCCTCCAACATATAATCTCTAAGAGAGGATTATTTTATGATGAGGGAAGCCTGAGGAAGTTGCTGTCATGAGCTCAGCAGCATGGATTAATCCCTTCAGTGACCACAGCTTCCGAGCTGGTGACTTGGGACAAGATTGGTGTGGCACCGTGGGAGGACATTAGCTCAGGCTCCAGAGTGTGAAATTCTCCACATTGTGGAGGCTGATACTAGAAACTCTGAAAGAAATGAAAGCGGAATGGCAGGCCACCACCTCCACTTTTGCTGCCCTGTCAGTGGAGGCAGAAAGTTCTAAAGAATCTGCCACATTGATGTTTGCAGGGTCTATATTTCCAAAAGCAGACCCAGAAAAAGGGAGCAGGGCTGCTCTACGTGCAGCGCCAGTGCTGTCACCTTCATCTAGAAGGAAGGACCGGGAGCAGGCATCTGCAGCAGATCCTTCACCCTCCACCACCCCAAAGTCCCCGATGAATTCACCACCACCGATACCAAGCCTAGGGAACCGGTCGCCAGAACAAATCGATGTGCCTCTACCCACGTCTTCGCCACTCTCAGCCTGATCGCTGCATGAAGAACACCATCACGGCTTGGGAGACCCACAGCTGAGAGAACTAATGAAAAAATTGACACAGCTTGAACTGAAAATGCAGGAACTGGCTCAGCCTGTTCCTACAGCACCGCCGCCTCCTCTTCTTCCTACTAACCCCTTTTTACAAGGCGGTGTGTGGAGGGGTGGTCAGGGGGAAACATTAGTGATCCGGCTGCCACTGCTGGGGGGGCAGTGAGAGGCATGGCTGGTAATAGCAATCCAGCACATCGATGGCGGGGAGTCATTCGGGATGCAATAATTGAGGGGCAATTTAATCACCTTGGGCCAATGGCATTCCCGGTGGTAGCGACTCCACAGGGCAATGCATGGGAGGCCTTAGACTGGAAAATGATAAAGAAATCAATATTAGCAGTTACCCAATATGGTTTGAAGTCACCATATACTAATTCTGTGATTCAGCATATCTTTACAGCAAACTTACTAACACCGTATGACGTGTACATGATTACACAGACGCTGTCAACAGCATCTCAGAAATTACAATTTTTTCAATGTTAGCAAGCGGCCTGTGAATCTGTGGCAGCTATGCCCCGTCAACAAGGAGATCCCTTATATGGAGGGGTCCCAGATGTTGCTGGGGTCAGATCAGTTCGCCAACCCTGATTGGCAAGCAGGTTTTCAACTGGAGGTGTTACATTTGGCCCAGGAACTAGCACTGAAAATGGTCTTAGTCACACATGATGAGAAAATGGTGCCAGCATTTACAGGAATAAAGCAAGATGCTGGTCCTCGCTGGGTTCCTGTTTGGTGTGTTTGGCCTGTATTGGAACCTGCGTCAGGGTGAAGGATGGGTGGTTTCACAACCTAAGGAAAATGTTTGGGTCACCCTAGCAAACATGACATGACATGACACCATGTGTCTTGCCACAGCAAGCCCTGAGAATATGTTTTCTACATGCTTGGTAGGAATACCTGTGGACACATGGCCGACTCCACCGAACTTAGAGCTGTTCCAGTGGCTCTGTAATTCTCCAGAAAGTTTTACAGAAAATTGGGATGGTGTATATGTACACCTTCTGCAAGGTACCCAGGAACCCCAAGAGTCAGAATTATTAGGATCTGGTATGATGGATGCTTGTGTATTTTTTAATTACTCTTATAGCAATACTGCTCGCCAAGGCCAAAATGTTAATGCAACTAGTGTCATTTATCGCAATGTTACTGCATGGTGTAATTATACTGAACGTAATGTCTCATGATCCTCTGTTGTTCCTCTTGCGCTACCTCCTGATGTGTTTTTAATCTGTGGAGATTGTGCCTGGGGAGGCATTCCATCCAAATTGAATGGAGGTCTGTGTAGCCTCGGACGCCTCACGTTATTAACACCAAACATGTCGATGATTCTGAATATGACTCAAAAGCATAAGCAAGTCCGAAGGACTGTTCATCAGTTTAGTAGTTCTTGTAAAGATAACATTGAATTTTGGAATCCAGGTGAAATTACAGCGGCCTCCATGTTGGCACCAGGAGTTGGTGTTGCAAATGCTTTAACTACTTTGAATAAACTAGGATGTTGGCTTAATAAGCAAACTACTGCTACTTCTTTAGATCTAAGTGGTCTTTTAACTTATGTTGATAGCGTTAGGCATGCTACATTGAAAAATAGAGCTGCTATTAATTTTTTGCTTTTAGCACAAGGACATGGTTGTGATGAGTTTGAAGGGATGTGTTGTATGAATCTATCTGATCATTCGGAGTCCATTTTAAAAGCATTCAACAGTTAAAGGATGGAGTTAAATGTTTGACAGAAAGTGATAACCTGGATTGGTTGACAAAAATATTTAAAAGATGGGGACTGTTGGGATGGTTAATCTCAGTGATCAAAACTGTAGGGGTGGTTTTCTTGATTGTAGTAGTTGTGCTTTTAATGTTGCCATGTCTCATCAGTCTCCTGCAAAGGGCCCTGCAGAGGACTGTCAGTGCAATATTCTTAGCACAAATACAAAACGGGGTCTGGATCACTCAAAAACAGAAAGGGAAATTTGTGGAGTGTCTGGAAGAAAATGGGCATATTATGAGCGATCCAGACCGAGGGGCCTCACAACTGCAGCTGTTGTGAAGGACATATGCAAGGTCGAAACAGATAAGGAAGTTGGGGTTTTAAGAAACTTCCTATGTTGCAAAGAGGTAAGGAGGTTGGAATGTAAAAAACAAGATAACAAAATGTAGAAACAGAGTGTAGGTACGGCAGAGCAAGGCACGTGGACACCACACCAAGACCAATCATAAGAAGGCAGAAGGCTTGTGAACAAGCAGCTTTAACCTATTAGCAACCAAAACGTAACGCGTGCGCTTTGTGCTAGTGTATAATTTGCTGTGTATCCTTTAATAAAATGGCATTAACATGATCACATTGATCATGCGTGTTGTGTCCGAGAATTCCGTGTCAATAGACATCTCCGCATGTCTATGTATTCTAACTTAAGATTTAGCTGAATTCCACTTCAACTGGTATGTCAACCAAAGACAATTCTCACAACCCTTTCAAAGACTACTTAAATAATGATTTTAAAAGTAAGCCTCAGAAGACATCGCCAATTCCAAATTGTGACTGAGTTATAATGATTTGCCAAGGTAGTGTTTTTGTGCAAACATACACAACTCCTCCCCCAAAAGTGAAATATTTTGCCTTATCCTCAGTGGTCAGTATTTAAACTAAAACATTTTAATTAGCAATCACTGTCTAAAGACATTGTCATCAGTTTCTATAGCTGACCTGACATATATTGCAGGAGTCTGACTGTTCCTTGGATGTCGGACTAGACAGGAATTCCCTTTTCTTTATAAATCACACAATAGTAAAGAAACATTAATTACAGTTTTATTTCCACTGTATTTCTTCATAACACAGGTTATCCACATTTTATTATTATCAGAGTAACTCTGACTCTCTTTAACAACAAGCTTAATCCTTGGCACATAACAAGTTTAGAATTTTCTAGACTTTGGAAATATATTTGGTATATTTGGTGTTTGAAGCAAGAGTCTGAACTCAGGATACCTAGATTTAGTTTCAGAATTTGTTGCATAAATTTAAATAGTAATTTCCAGTGTCTCTCAGTTTCCCTTCAATGCCCTGATGATAGTGAACATTGAACACTTTTAAAGTGGATTTGAGATCCTTACACAATGGAAGCTCTATAAACATGAAATACTATTAATAATACACTCTTATTTAATATGCATTATAAATGTTTCACAATCCTGACATTGGCTCATACTTATCTAGCATTTAATTGGCGCAAAAAGTAAAATCACAGCACCAGTTTATTAGGTGTAACAGCGGCTGATGATGATACAGTTCCTTTTATGGGAACAAAATAGAAGTAAACAATTTAAAATGCATGGCAAGTCCCTCCTGGACACTCGATTAACAGGGAGACACTAAATATCATCTGTCCATCACGAAAACCCAGACAGCTGTGCACAATTAAGCTTTTAAACAAACTGAAGTGAAATCACATTGCAGTGCAAACATATTATGCAGTCATTAGCACACTTACTCCACAGAAATGTAATAAGGAAGCTCTGATTAGCATGCTTTGATGCATTAAAAATCTTCTTTTTATTTAGTACCATTTCACAGATTAATGAGCCATTGTACAAAAAATCACAGAACACCACATTCATCTTAGCATGCCACTGGAATCAAGGGATGTGCATACAGTGAGTTTCCAAAAAGCACATAACCTAGTATCCAACTGTTGGTGACCATTTTAGACACTTAAAGGACAAGCATTTTTCAAATGGACTGAGCTCCTAGGGAGATAGGTTGAAACTCTTTAATTTGTTTTGCTCCATAAACATGATAGATGATTTCTGTTTACATTTGTAGAAGATTTTGATTTACAAATTTTGTCTTGTGTCTTCCTCCTCAAGGAGTCAGCACATATTCAGCCTCCATGGAAACAATCTTCCTGAAGTAAATGAGATGTGCCAAATATTTACTGAATTATATACAAAATATCTGGCTTTAATTCAACTGTTCCTTAAATAAAATTCAACTTCCTTAAGAAAAACTCTAAACCCTTCAATCTCATGTATGAAAGATAGTGGACAAAACAATGATTACAAAATTAAGAAAGCACAGGAATCAAAATCTTCAAATGGCACACTTGCACAAACAATTATTAGAAATATCCAGAATATTACCTGTTGGAATAGCAGCTAGAAGAAACTGTCTGGAAAAAAAAAAAAAAAAAAAAAAAAAAATTATTATGCTGCTAAATTTGTTGCACTTCATGGAGGACCAAATGGACTTCTTTCCCTTGTAAATGTTGAAAACAGAATTTTCTAAAATGTTACTGATCCCTGTTACCTAGCTAAAATAGCTGGAAAATTTTTAAAGCTATACTCAGAAAGAGTATCAAAATCAGTTAAAAAGCACATTACATGAAGACATCATGGAATAAGACTCTTGGCTTTAAAAAAGGTAAATAAACTATGGTATGGTGACAGATGCTGCTTAGGAAAGGGCTGGAAAGCTTTTGCACTATGATAAATCTCACAGAAGTCCTGAATCTCATAGGTTTGCAAGCTTCACTATCAGAAATTAGGTACTGTGGGTATGTGTCTTTTTAACTATCAAATCAGTGCAAAACATATTAAAGGAACACAATCATTTTTATTTTCTTACATGTTGTGTTCAGTTATCTACAGTGAAGAACAAATGGTTTCCACTGAACCATATTGGATTTTAAGTACTTAAGCTCCAAAGTGATAATTTTCCAGTGCTAATTAAATGTAGTTGAACACAATTACAAATATAAACAATGTAAACATGCTCTATAGAAAAGAGTTTGAACTGGCAGTTTCTCTCCATCAGCATTGGCTACAGATGGTTCTTAGGTGCTGATATGGTCCATGAACAGGGTTAAAAGTCTTTTCAGTAAGAAGTTGTTTATAAATACACACTTTGTTGTTCTACTAAACTCCTCATGCTTATTAAAAGCATTAATTATCATGTGTTCTCTTAGAGATTGAAACTTACACAGATGTGATTATCTCTGAAGTATACAACCTGTTGATCCCTGTTCTGCAGAGACATTAATTATCAGAAACTGTCACAACAAGTCCAACTGGTGATCTAGCTTATGTAGATTTCCTTCACACACTCTCCAAAGAACAGAAAATTCCCTTCCTCTTACCTGGTTGGCTCTGTTAACAGCACTACAAAAAGAGCTTGAGTATGAAGCTTTTACTAGATGGATTTATTTTGTAAACCCAAACATAAACAAAAGAAAACATAAAAATCTTCCTTATTTGGCCTATTTCACATACAAGAGTGCACCTAAAGATGCTGAGATCGTGCAAACAACTGAAGCTGTAAAACCATTTTAAAAGAGAGAATGTAAGTTCCTCTAAGTGAGAGCCAATGTTTATCTACTGTGTTGACACAATGTATTGCATCAAGTAATTTACTGTCTTAGAGTGCATATAAATGGGAGTTTAGGGCTTCTTCTTTTCAAGGACATTAATTACCTTGTTAGAAAACACATTGAGACTTCTAAAAATTGAACTATTGTGCATGGTGCTATTCCCAAAGTATCATCCTTCTAATCATTTTAAAAAAGAGACACCCAAGGAGTTTATGACATTTAGCCTTTACAAATAGGAAGCACTTAAGGTTCAAATCTGTTACCATTTAAGACATCTAAAAAGTACTGTTGACATCTGTGTAATTAGGTCAGATCTTACAAGATTTTTTTTTTCTGTAGTTGTTTTCAGGAGATAAATGAGGATAGAGTTGATTGAAAGATGGTGTTCTAGTTCATGGAAATGCATCTATTTTTAAAATTTTATTTGGGGCCAGACTTTTAATTTATTGTTGAAAAATAACTCAAGCCAGGAGAAAATTCTGTAGAAATCCTGGGGCAATGGACGTTCTTGTTGGTTTAATCTTAATTAGTTTCTTCTCAAGTCACTCCTGCTCATGGAGACCACCTCTGGGGATTTTCAGATTTATTGATTCTTCAGTCCTCATAAGTCTAGAGACTTCATAATTTCAGACCAACTCTGTAGCAAGCACTGCAAAAACTTGGTATTTCCAGAGCTTTTAGACACCAGGTTCTCCATAAGGCTCCAGAAGCATTTTGACCTATGTTCTGATGCTAGTCCCTTTATGCCATGGACCTAGATGCTTCCCAAATCTAACTCCAAGTCAAACTCAGAGTCTGATTTACAGACTTCAGTACTTTATTCATGACCACAAGCCTAGAAAGTGTCATAACTGCTCCAGAGTCCCAGATTAGAAGATATGATAGTCCTGTAGCAATCCATTTCAGTTTAGTAGTGCTTTTATGAAAAACCTGTCTTTGATTCAGGGAAATGTTGGGATGTTTAATATATATTTCCACTTACAAATAGTAATAAAATGTTTTAAAGTAAATTTACTTTGCTGAAAATTTTCCTTTGGCAATAGTTTGATACCAATTCTGCTTTCAACTGAGTTTCTCTGTCCCTTTTAAAGCTTAACACACAGATAAGGGAGGAAAATAAGAAGGAAGGTAAGGAATCTGTTTTAGATAAGGGAAGGGCATAAAGCTACAAAAAATGGCACTGCAGTGTCAAAGTAAATGGTAAATTTCACTTTATACTGTTCTCTTAAACAAAGTTTCTGTAACAGTGTCAAAATAATCTTCTTAAATATATATAGCTGATCCTTCAGTATTTTAAAGATCAAATACATCCATATCTATGTCCCAGTACAAACTCATTACAAATGGTCACAATTAGAAGAATCTATTTTCCTGATGTTCATACATCAGTACTTTTAGCTCACGCTTATCAGTCTTTGGCCTGTTTTCCAAATAACCGTGTTATCTGTTGCACATCAGTTTCAGCAGAACACATTCTCTTCCCCTCCAGATCACCCTCATTTTGATTTACAATGTGTCCTTCCATTCTTAGTGATGGTGAAAATTAGCAGAGTCCATGACAGGTATTCTCTCATAAGGAGTTACCTGTTTTGCATGCGCATACATTATTGTCAAAGATGTCTTTCATTTTTCCTCCTTTCATTTTTATTTTGTCTGCTCTGTAAAAATACCTGTAGACTCTGTAAATATTTGGAAACTGTGTGTCAATTTAGATATGGAATAGTCATGTTATGACCAGTAAGGCATAATGACAAAGTCTATGTAGCTATTGTGTTTTGATAGATTGCAATTCACACTCAGACTTTAATATCACACTTGTAACAATAGATTTGTGAAGTAAGCATCATATTTAACCTTATTCTCTATGGAATGTAGATTCATGTCTGAAAACATGGTAATTATAATTTCAGTTTAAATAGATTTCCAAATCCATCAAAAGTGTTCTGAGCTGGATCAATGTCAGCAGAACTGTAATTTCTCTCCAGAAAAAAAAAATTCCTTCAAAATGTCAATTTCTACCCTTTGCAAGTTAATGTAGAATTACTTTTTTTTCCCTGTAGTAGACAAATTTTACTAAACAAAATATTTCAGTTTAATATATTGTACACTGTAATTTAATTATTGGGTTTTTAATCCCAAATATTTATTCAAACCACAAGAGTGGCAAAGCATCAGAGCTCTAATTCAGATTGTTCAGATAACATTGGATGAAAAATATTCAAGGAAATTCAAGTGTGTTTTGAGAACTTGGAAAGAAAACTCCAGCTTGGAATGTAAGGAATGTAAAGAAAAGACTTCTAATACTGAACATACTGACTTGTTTGAACATATATATAATAAATAAATTAAAGGAAAATAAGTACACAATTAATAAACGAAGCATACTGCCTCTCTGCTTCAGTACAGCAACATACTCAGTTCTTTACCTGAAGTATTTCTAGTTACAAATAAAAAAATATTTTTCCTAGATATTTATACAGCCTTGTAGCCACTATGCAGTCTGTGCAATAGCACTGGACCTGCAGCTGCCTTGTGAATTCAACATTATAGTTATGTATCTTCCATTCTTCTGACTAAGATGTTGTTAATGCAGAGGCCAAATACTGAAATGAGGTTATGTATTCCACATTTGAAATCTCTTAGGCGCTTTTCAGTTCTTTCCTGCATAGGTCATCTGTGAACTATGAGCAGTGTAGCTTATTTCAACTGAGCTGTAAAGCTAGAAGAGAAATAATTCCTATATAAATATGGTTTAATTTGAAAAGTAATGATGGTATGATCAATATACAGTAATGTGAAACAGTCATTGATTATATTAACACTTACAGCAAGCCAGTGTGACTTCTTGTCTACTGTAAAGTCTCAAGAGATCTCTGAATGTTACGCTTTCTATTATTGCTCTGATCAAATTAACTTGCATTTTATTTCCTACTGAATTCCTGTTTCCCAGCAGCTAATTTAAAAAACTGTCTTGCTTTCCTGTTTTCATTAGCTACACAAATATTTAACTTCTGGAATACGAGGAATTCCACCAACACAGTGAAATGATGAGAAGTAAAGGACTTTGACAATTAGACCTGATTTTGTTCTCTTTCCTTGTGTAAACTAATTTCAGAAAGTTATGGTTTGTACATTCATTGGAAGTACAGGGTCTATAACTAACAATTCTGAGGGTGAATATCAAGTGCGTATGGGACCAAAAAGTAGAAATACAAGATTGAAGTTATGCTACTGTGACCTGAAGTACATATGTTACAGAGTTGTACTAATGGGGATTGAGCAGGTAGCAGTTCTCTGACATAGGTGATGTAGATCTGCAGTAAACTTGGATCTTCTTTGTTCAGACTAAAAAGAGTGTTTTGTATGTTGTTTAAAAAGAAAATGTCCAGTTGGACTTAAAGTCCTTTAATGGAATTAGAAAGGCATACTATCAAATTTAACAGATAGCTTCACTCAATTATAGAAATTAGGACAAGAATTCGAAAGCAACAGTCATGAGGGCAATAATGATATCTTTATTATTATAAATAATAATAATAATCCTATATAGTTTTAAAATATTTTAATAGAATTTCATGGTCTCTTCCCTTTCAAAATTGTCAGTTTCAAAGATTATTGCATTGGGAAGACAAGGTCAATGTTAAAATTCAGCAATTTACTACCTTTATAAGCAATATCCAATGGTATATGTTTATCTTAAGCACATATATACAAAACTAATAGGGCTGAAAGATTTGCTAACCTTCTTGAAATGTTCTACAGTGCTTTTTAAAAATCAAATAAAAGAGGTCCATCATCAAAGCCAGAAGAAATGTCAGTGTAATGTTTTACATGAACACAGATAATACCTGATTGATCTTGTTCAGGAATGAAACATCAGCTGAAAAAAAAAAAAAAGGTTTATTTGGAACTGTGATACCTATTGCTGTGTTCAAATTGACACAGAAGGAGATTATTTTTTTAAACCCCCATTGGAAACTGTGTCACCATGTCACTGCAGATCAACCATGTTGGGATTTAGTTTCATGCCCCTAAGATAAATTTCATCTCTTATATGACAAAAGAGTAAAAAAGAGAATTCAGTTGGCAGAATACGTGACCTACATGGCAAGCAGGTTAACTAAAATCCAATCAAGTCTTTACTGGTACTGAATGCCAAGACCTACATTAGCTCTGCTCACCCTTGTAAAATTTCTTGCAGCTGAAATTATGGGACCATACAATATCCTAATGCGCTGATAATCCCCAAAGGTGTTAACAACTTGTGTATTTTTACAAGTTCTAGAAAAAAACACATTTTCCTGATTTGTCACTGCTGCTTACCTTGCATTCAAGATAATATTTTGGCATTCAGAGGAAGAATATTATTTTATATTTAAGCTACTTGATAGCTTGCATCATGAAGATCTGTGAAACTATTCTTTGTTCTGTCATTAAAATAAATAATTTTGTAATGCTTTCTGAAGTGATAAATGCCTAATGGAGAAAAAAAGTCTTTCTTAGTGAGGTCAGACTATGATATGTGAGGAATAGAATTATTAATTTTAATAGAGAAGGTTAGGAAATGGACATTTATTCATTTTTCCTAAGAATAATTTGGAAACACTCACTAATTGAAGAAGTTACAGAAATTAAGGGAAAAACCCAACCAACTAGTTTATGCTATATAATTCAGTTTTGGAAGTGCCTTTTTCTATGTTATGTTCACTATCATTTGGAAATGGAGGAGGAGATACATTAAGGAAGCTGAGACATGAAGAGGTCAGATTTTTTTTCTGTTAGCCTGCAGATCCAGTCCTTGGAGAGAGTGGAGTTAGTCACATCTTTGGAAATTAATCCTGAAGATGGTGCAGTAGTAATTCATGCTTTGTTCACTACTTAAACCTAAAAAGAATAATAAATATATATTAATAATAAATTATAATAAACCATTGCAGAAATAAATTTTCTAAACAAAAACCTAAAAAAATAACATATATATATAGTTATGCACACATATATGCTAAAAGGAAAGAGTATTTTATAGTTTGCATATGTTAAAGTAGCCTATATTAGGCTTAAATTCTTTAAAATGTCACTTTTTTTTTTTTTTTTTTTCTGTTTTTTGAGCCTCAACTGTGGTGGGTTGAAGCTGATCAGATGCTAAACACCCACTCAGTTTCTTGCTCGCCCCCCTTTCCCACAGGATGGGGAAAAAAATAGAAGGAAAGCAAGAAGACTCATGGATGGAGAGGACAGTTTAAAAGGGAAAGCAAAATCTGCTTGTGAAAACAAAGCAAAAAGAACTTATTTGTTACTTCTCATTGGGAGGTAGACATCCACCAAATTCCTAGAAAGCAGGACCTCAGCACGCATAATGATTGTTTGAGAAGACAAACTCCATCACCACCCCCTTCTTCCTTCTTTCCTTGAGCATTTATTGCTGAACACAATGTCATATAATATGGAGTATCCTTTGGTCAGTTCAGGTCAATTTTCTTGTCTGTGTCTGCTTCCGTCTGGTAAGGTGCCCAGTGACTGGAGAAAAAGGAGTATCGTACCTATTTTCAAAAGGGTAAAAAGGAGGATTCTATGAATGACCAACAAACCAGCCTCACCTCAGTGTCCAGTAAGGCATAGTGGCCTTCAACAATGGAGTAGCTGTCAGTGGGCAAGGTAAGAGTAATGGATGTCATCTACATGAACTTCTGTAAGGCCTTTGATATGGTCCTCCAAAAACATTCTTACCCATAAATTGGAATATGGATTTGATGGATGGACTGTTAGATAGATAAGGAATTGCCCGAATAGCCGTATCCAAAGGCTTACAGCTCAATGTCCAAATGGAGAACAGTGACAAGTGGTGTCCCTCAAGGGTCCATTCTGGGACCAATAATATTTAATATCTTTATGAATGACATAGAGGTATTGAATGTACCCTCAGAAAGTTTGCAGATGACATTAAGCTGTGTGGTGCAGTCGATAAACTTGAGGGAACGAATGTCATCCAGAAGGACCTGGACAGTCTGGAAGAGTGGGACCATGAGAAGCTCATGAAGTTCAACAGACCAAGTACAAGGTCCTGCACGTGTGTAGGTACAATCCCCAATGTCAATACAGGCTGGGGATAAGTGGACTGAGAGCACCCCTTTGGAGAAGGACTTTGAGGGTACTGGTAGGTGGCAAATTGGACATGAGCCAGCAATGTGTGCTTGCAGCCCAGAAAGCCAATCATGCCTGGGGTTGCATTGAGACAAGTGTGGCCAGCAGGTTGAGGGGATTCTCCCCCTCTACTCTGCCCTGTGAGACCCCTCCTTGCAGTTGTGTGTCCAGCTCTGGGGCCCCCAGGACAAGACAGACATGGACCTGTTACAGCTGGTCCAGAGGAGACCAAAAAATGGTCAGACAGCCAGAACTGCTCTCCTATGGAGAAAGGCTGGGGGAGCCAGGGTTGTTCAGCCTGGAGAAGAGAAGGCTCTGGGAAGACCTTATTGTGGCTTATTGATATATAGAGGGGGCTTATAAGAAAGACAGAGAAAGACTTTTTATCTCTAGTGACAGGACAAAGGACAATGGTTTTAAACTGGAAGGGTAGATTTAGATTGCTTATAAAGAAGAAATTTTTTATGATGAGAGTGATGAGACACTGGAACAGGTCACTCAGAGAAGCTATAGATGCCTCCTCCTTGGATGTGTTCAAGATCAGGTTGGACAGGGCTTTGAGCAACCTGATTTAATGAAAGATATCTCTGCCCATGGCTGGGAGGGATTGGACCAGCTGATCTCTGAAGGTCCTTTCCAATCCAAACCATTCTATGATTCTGTGATTTTATGATTCTATGAACTTCTTGCCTACCATGGACTGACATGCTTGGGGGTCAAAGTAAAGAACAGAGAAGGCCTTGATGCTGTGAAAGCACTGCTCAGTGATAGACAGAACATTTATGTGTTATAACCACTGCTTTATCCACAAATGCAAAGCACAGCACCACAGGGACTGATACAAAGGCAGTTAACTCCATCCCAGACAGATCCAGTACATTGACTTGGTTTTGTTTCTAGATCTACAGGCATCACGGACCTTAAAAACCACTAGTAGAAAGGTCTAAAAGACAGTTTGACCTATGATTATTTCATATTGCATTTAGAAGAAAGAACTCTCAGTAACATAAATATATGAATATGAGGAATATTACATATTAATAACAAAGCTACAAGTCCACAATTCTGGTAACAACTTATTTTATAAACCAAAATATATATAAAAAAAAAAACAAAACAAAACAAAACAAAACAAAACAAAACAAAACAAAACAAAACAAAACCAGCATACAGCAATGAAACAAAGCCTCCCTCCCAGAAAAATGAATACACTATTATGGTCTTTGTAAATTCAGTAGGGTTAGAATATAACCTCTGGAGTTGCAAATCAAACCGTTTCCAATAGATTTCTATTAAAATTAAGAAATACATAAGATACTATTACCATAAGTTGCCTAGAGGAATGTGAGTGGGTGAACTGTTTGGTTTATATTTTTTCCTTTTTGGCAATTGGGAATATGATTTTTTATGTCTGCATAAAATATAAGTGAACTGTAACATTCTTATAAATAACAAAATTCTCAAAGGCCTCTCAACAAATTGCCTACAAAATGTAATTCTTAGAAACCAGTAGATTAGTAATATATGCCTAGCTCCTATGGGCTTTTTTGTCTAGTGGTTAATTTAAAACTTTTGTCCCCTCAAGGAAAAAAAAAAAAAAAGTGCTTAATATATCTATGCTTTGTCTGGAGAATAGCTCTGAAAAGTTTGGAAACAACTTGATAGAGAAAAACACTTGGCTTGATCGGGGGCATCATATAATCAACATTACATTAATGCAAGTAAGAAAGATAATAATAGCGTTACAATCTTTAGCCAAAAGTGGTATTTATCAGGAGAACATGTTACAAAAAAAAAAAAAAAATGGTAGGAACACATTTATAGTAGCAAAGTTTTTTGTTCAGAAAGGAAGGAAAGAAGGAAGGAGGGAATACAACTAACAAGATATTCCTTGAAAGTCCCCTACAGCAGCCCTGAAGTAGTTAGATAAGGAGGAGAGGAAGAACAATATTTACTGGTTATAAGAACAACAATTATGCACTCCTCTGCTCTCTATCCTCCCAAAAAGAAGGGAAAGAAAAAGCAATAAGAAGAAATAGCTGATTAAGAGGGAATATCACTTTACTCACAGTTTACCTAAATATGTCAAGAACCAGGGACCAAAGAAGCTAATTATAATTAATTACACTATAAGGTATATAATTTCAAAAGACCCTCAACATTAGTCATGTTCTATTCTGTATTGTTTTGAAATTATGTCAGCAGATGTGTACTATATTCCAGAAGTTGAATGATTTTTTAAAATCTCTGTGTACAGTCAATTCTAGAATGATGATGTGAATATAATATATTGTTAATTTACATCAGCATTTTTCTTTTGCAGTAAAGCAGGCAGGAAGAAATTGTGAACTAGGAAATTAAGCCAATAAAAGAAAATTTTATCTGGTAATTAGTACTCCATATTTTTTCACACTTAATCATATTGTTCCTGCTGTTTTACCACCAAAATTAATTCCACACTGATGCAATGTTTCCTAAAAGGGACACCTCTCAAGATACCCTTTTTCAAATCCATTATAATACAAAATAGAAGAGGGTTGGTAGATCATATATCCATAAAAAATCAGTGAAAAATTGTGACCCTCATCCATGTCATCAGCAGTACTTTGAGCACAGACCACTATAAACAACACCTGACCCCACAAAAAAAGTAACAGCCACAAACTTATCAGTTTCTTTTCTCATACATGTACATTTTAGAAAAAGGAAAAATTTAAACAAACATTCTCAGTTCATTCAAAAGATGCTTTTCTACAGATTTTTAAAGTTCATAACTAGATTGTCATAATTTCCTTATAAATGCAAAGATTAAAAATAATTACTTGAGTTAACAAATTTCTCTATGAATTTTTAGGCAAGATTCCCCTACAAAAATTAAGCCAAATAGAGTAAGTGGTGCATTTAAAACAGAAAACATCAGATTCAAATTACCATTTTGCCATTTTCTTCTTTATGTAAAACGTGAATAAGCTGGTTTTGTAAAGGAATGAATGCAGGACTGATGATTCAAAATGTCATGGTTTTAGAAAAAAATGGTGGCTGCAGTGTGACTGTGATATCCTATAGCATATCAGTATTGGGACCAGCAGTGTTTAACATCTCCATTGGTGACATGGACAGTGAGATCAAGTGCACCCTCATTAAGTTCGCTGACAACACTGAGCTGTGTGGTACAGTGACACACTGGAGGGCAGGGATGTCATCCAGAGGGACCTGGACTGTCTGGAGAGGTGGGCCCCTGCAAACCTCATGAAGATCAACAAGGCCAAGTGCAGTGTCCTGCCCATGGGTCAGTACAATACCAAGCACAAATCCAGGCTGGGTCAGGAGTGGATTGAGATCAACCCTGTGGAGAAGGAGTCAAGGGTGTTAGTGGATGGAAAACTGCCTGTGAGCCAGCACCGTGTGCTCGCAGCCCAGAACCTACCCGTGCCCTGGGCTGCAGCCAGAGCAGGGGGGGCAGCAGGGCCAGGGAGGGGATTCTCCCCCTCTACTCCACTCTGGGGAGACCCCCCTGCAGTGCTGGGACCAGCTCGGGTGCCCCCAACAGCAGAAGGACATGGAGCTGCTCGAGTGGGGCCAGAGGAGGCCACGAAGATGCTGGGGGGGCTGGAGCAGCTCCCCTGGGAGGCCAGACTGAGAGAGTTGAGGGGGTTCAGCCTGGAGAAGAGAAGGCTCCAGGGAGACCTTCCAATACTTAAAGGAAAGATGGGGAGGGACTCTTGATCAGGGGGTGTGGGGATAGGCTGAGGGGTAATGTTTTTAAACTGAAAGATGGTAGATTTAGATTAGAGATAAGGAAGAAATTCTTCCCTGTGCAGGTGATGAGACACTTGCACAGATTGCCCAGAGAAGTTGTGGCTGCTCCCTCCCTGGAAGTGTTCAAGGCCAGGTTGGATGGGGCTTGGAGCAACCTGGTCTATTGTCCTTGCCAATGGCAGGGGGATTGGGGCTATATGGTCTTTAAGGTCCCTTCCAACACCAAGCTGTCTGTGATTCTATGACTCTGTGATATTGGATAGCAAATAAGGATGAAAGCTCAGCAGAAAAATTTACCTAACTCACAACTTGCTCTTTGCCAATAACTGTATGCATCTCAGAAGGATCATGACCTAAAGGAGGCTAAGTAAACTGCTTTGCACATGCCTAGCCTTTATCTGAGTGTAATAAGGAAGCACTTAAGGAATTGTTTTTTGTAGGCGACTATGCAGAACAAACTCAATTCCTCCAGGAAATGTTAGATGTTCCTGGCATCACATGGCAGGTTATTTAACAGGAAAGAGATTGACACTGCTGTGTAACACAACTATGCCTTGTGTACCAGGTCACCAAATGAAGTCCTCAGAAATTGATTTAAACGTTACTCTGTCCCATGATGAAAGAAATACTGGTTACACATTTGTTACACGTTTAAAAAAACAATAGGACTACAGCTAGTTTGATGTGATCATCAAAGAGCATTACTATCTGCCGAAAGGTAGATAAAGAAGGGCTGTTTTTTTAGTCTAGAGACTTCAGCATTTTGAGTGCTACTGCTTGTAAGGCTTGCCTGGGGCTGGCAAGACACAAAGCCATCTATAGCCTCAGTGTACTGTAGGGTCAGACCAGCCCTAGAACATGATTCTTCTGCCTCATGACCAAGTTTCCTTCCCTTCTCACCCCAAGCATCTTCATCCTCCTTGGTTGCAGTCTTTACATTGATGCTTAACCAAGTTGTCACATAGGAGATCTAATTAGAAAGGAAACTCAGGTTGGTCTGCATAATTTACAGACTGCTTTGCCAAAGGAACATAAGCATATATCTTTATATTATGCTCATCCCCAGTGAAACTGGGGGCTATAATGTGCTTTTTGTGCTCCTTTGGAATATTAAGCCATTGCTACTCAAAGGAGCTCAAGCCCATGCATCTATTATTAAGGGATAATTCCTATTTCTTTCTGTGCAGTCACTCAGGAGTTCATCTCTACTGTGAAAGTCAAGGTGTAAGACTTCAAAATGCTCCTTTTGAGGATTGAGTTTTATTTTTCATGGGTACCCTTGTAGGTTCCTATGTTTAGATAGTTGATATAGTTATTCCTGACAATAATGTAAAATGATTTGATTAATTTCAATCAAAGGAATCATCATCCCTTTGATTCATAAAGCAACAAGTTTAGAAATATGGTAAAGTCCATGCTTACCTGATCTTAAACTTCCAGTGAACTAAAAGGAAGGGACCACAAGGAATCATACATATATGTACTAACTAATAATAAACTTTGTAGTTTTACAGTGTTGAAAATTCAGCAGTGCTTGGATAAACAAAGGCAATATTTGTTATTGAACTTGTTTCTGGAATAAAAATGTTGACAGAATAACAATAGAGTAACTTAGAAAAATTTCAATTAAACAAAATAGAGTAGCTAGTATATTTCTTCCTCAGATGAATTACAAGAAAGCACATCAAAGAAAGAGATGAACCATTGATATTGTGTTTTAATAATACTATAGAACTGTCTGGGGGAGATAGAAATAGACATATTCATAAATATGTTAATCACAGAGTTAGTAAAATATCATCTGATATATCGGATATAGTATTCACAGTGTTATAGCAAATGCTACACAATCTAAAAATGTTGATAATTCCTACAAATTAATTATGATTGGCTTGCAAACTATTTAGCCAAAATGGGAATAAACCTTAATTAAGTATTCATCTGAACCTATTCAGCCTAAAAGAAAAATATGACCTGCAGTGTTTGGGTTTGCTATGCAAACTGGAACGATAAATATATGAAAGCTTCACTTATTCTTATGTGAAAACACAACTGGGAAGATGCTTGAAGCAAATGGATAACTCACTGTATGTATACTGCTAATGAAGTATTGAGTAAGGCCAACATGAAAGCAACATAAAAATTAAAATCGGGGAAGAGATCCTTATTCTGGGGTTCTAAGTGCATTTAAGTATGAACTTTACTTTAGTAATATTTTATTATGTGCCTAACTGCCTTACTAAGTCAGCAACATAACTTTGGCCTACAAGAATAATAAACCAAATGCAAGGAGCCAAATGGTGCTGGCCTTATTCTGGCAAGAAATCATGCTAATTTAATTGGGAATGACTTAAAGAAATCATATGGAATTCACAACCTAAAGTTAATTTTGAACATGCAAGGTGTCACCGAGTTCTTATATGATACTCTAATTGAAGCACTAGACTCCAGAAAATAATAGAATGTGAATAAAAATAAAGTCTTATATTGTCTAAACAAAAGTGCAGAATGTATCTACAAAATTTGAAGATGAAGAACTGTAAATACAAAATGTCAGAGATGGGGTTTTTAACCAAGAATAACAGTAAAGATAGAAGACCCTCTGATTTTATTTGACATCTGTCAGTAGCATACAAAACCTCAAATAAACTAGACAATCATCGTTCATGAAAGGTCAGTCTGCTTTAGGCATGCTGCATGAAAGGACTCATTCACATGGGCTAGGAGTGAGTATTTACTTATGGTGAACTTCAGCTTAAAATATTTTCAAATTACTTGAATAAGAAAAAAAGTATTGAAATTCTGTCAAAAATCTATCTTGAAAAATGGATCATTCCCCAAAAAAAGTAGTTAAACAGTAGAAAAAAAAAAGAGTTACATAGTAATAAAGCTAAATATCTAAATAAATCAACTCTAGCGTATGAAAAAAAAGGCTGGAAGAAATAATATAGCTGATAATCTCATTAAAAATATTACTATAGTTATTAAGAGTGTAGCATAATATCTAGAAGTGTCTAAAAAGCAAACTAATCCTACAAATTTCAATATACACTCAATGAGGCATTAACTGTTTGAACTTCACCTAGTGTATTAAATCAACTATGAAGTCCATCACACGCTACAAAAATCTGTAAAATCTTGACTCCTTTTAGAAAAAATATTCTCTGTCAAACAGTGACACTTCCTATCACTGTGGTTTTTAGTTTCCATGCACTTCATGCACTCACAGATGCAACTGCCTTTAAAATTTGAATTAAATCCTTAAAATTTATTCAGGTTGTTGGTGAGCACTAATTCCTTTCTCAAGGACACACATGGGTCCGAGAGATAGACAAATCTTTATTCCATCAAAAATTTAGATAAGATAAATAATATAAAATTGTAGATAAATTATTTCACTGACGAACCTAGCCTGTATGCCAGCTCTATTTCTGTCTCATGAGATTTATGTTGGGTTCTACTGCACAGACAGTAAAGATCTACAAGTTCATCAATGTGAAAAGTTTAAATTAAATTTTAATTTGTTGAATTAGCCTTCTAATATCAAGAATGGTAATATGGTAAATTGAGGAAAATATCAGGGTTGATTTATCTTTTACCTGTGCTGTGCTGCTTAGGTCATCACAATGAAAACAGATCAGATTGTCTAATTTCTTACTGTCACATATTATTGTATAGAAATCTAAACATATTAAGATATTTTTTTATTATTGTCGAGGCAATCCCATGCACAAATACAGGCTAAGCAAGAAGAGAATGGAGAACAGCCCTGAGAAGAAGGACTCGGGGGTATTGGTGGATGGAAAACAACTGCCTGTGAGCCAGCACCGTGTGCTTGCAGCCCAGAACCCACCCGTGCCCTGGGCTGCAGCCAGAGCAGGGGGGGCAGCAGGGCCAGGGAGGGGATTCTCCCCCTCTACTCCACTCTGGGGAGACCCCCCTGCAGTGCTGGGGCCAGCTTGGGGGCCCCCAACAGCAGAAGGACACGGAGCTGCTTGAGTGGGGCCAGAGGAGGCCACGAAGATGCTGGGGGGACTGGAGCAGCTCCCCTGGGAGGCCAGGCTGAGAGAGTTGGGGGGGTTCAGCCTGGAGAAGAGAAGGCTCTGGGGAGACCTTCGAGCGGACTCCCAGGGCTTAAAGGGGGGACAGGAGAGGTGGGGAGGGACTCTGGATCAGGGGGTGTGGGGGATAGGATGAGGGGTAAGGGTTTTAAACTGACAAAGGATAGATTTAGATTAGAGATAAGGAAGAAATTCTTCCCTGTGCAGGTGGTGAGGCGCTGGCCCAGGGTGCCCAGAGAAGTTGTGGCTGCCCCCTCCCTGGAAGTGTTCAAGGTCAGGTTGGATGGGGCTTGGAGCAACCTGGGCTGGTGGAAGGTGTCCCTACCCATGTCAGGGGAGTTCAAACTTGGTGTTCTCTAAGGTCCCTTCCAACTCAAACCAATCTATGATTCTGTGATGATTAATTCTACAGATTATTGTAAAGCAAAAATCTATTCTGACATCTAAAAAGATGTCAAGTAACCTTAAATCCAAAACAGACAAAATATCAAAGATGGATTTTTTAATTAAAGTGTTCTTTGTTCTTACTAAAATTTACGACAAGATAGGTGAAATCATTATTTGTTTAATGAATATTATTGAGACAAGTGCACAGAGAGATACAAGGAATGTCAAAGCTGCATAAGTGTTTTGTATATGCAAATCCAACTACTTTTCTTAGGGACTGTGTATTTGCTCATGACATTGTGAGGCCTATTGCTATCATCATTGAAATGTAGTGGTGACTAGGGGAGATTCCTTATGTCTTGAATTTTTCAAAAGCAAAATTGAGAATCTGAGGAACTGCAAAGCCTTCAGATTCAGAAACTACAGCAGATTACATATGAGGAGAGGTTGTGGGAACTGACTTTTTTGTTTGCTCTTGAAATAAGACTGAGATCTCAGTGTAACTTCAGTTACCAAATGCAAAGTTATAGAGAAGAAGCAGCTAGATTCCTCCTGAAAGTGGACAGGGTTGTAACAAGAGGCAACGGACATAGGTTGCAACACGGGAAATTCATATTAGATAGATATATATATCCATATAAAGTTTACAATAAGATTGATCAAACATTGGAACAGGTTGCTTGGAGAAGTTTTGGAAACTTTGTCCTTGGAGATACTTCACATGGAATGAGAAAGGTCCTGAGCTACCTGAACTATATTGTCTCTGCTTTCAGTGGCAGTTTGGGCCAGACAAACAGCAAAGGTCCTTCCAACTGGAGTTATCATAGACTGCACCTAGCCTATGACACAACCTGGCTTTCAGTTCTAAAAATGTAACTGGATATCTGGTGAAGAACATTTATGCATTTAATCAGTTGAATTCTTTGTTTTAAGAGGTTAGATATACACAATGGAGCATTCAGTCAGTTTTCTAGAAAAGATTGATCTGTGTCTTTCTAGAAATTTAGTACATTTTCTTTATATTTATGGAATGACAATTACCAGTGAAATAGTTACCATCAGCTGAAATATGCTTAGGGTGTCCTCCCAGATTGAGTCACTATATAGTTGTGGCAAAACATCTTTAGAGAGGGACACGTTTCTTCAATGGTGTTCTGTAATTTGTTATTATAGATAAAACAGTCATGAGCACCATGGGAATGATTCAAAACTTACTGAAACTCAGACTCTTTCAGACTTCATTAAAGTCAGTTGATCTGTTAAGTATTAAAACTACAACATATTCAAAATCTTGAATACCTTGAGTTTGGTGGTCCATGTGATTCAATGTAGAACTCAATCTACTTTTTTTTTTTTTTTTTTTTTTTTTGTCAGCAAATGCAGCCAATGAATGTCATAAAACATTTATTGCTATTTTTCCTAAAAGGTATAATAAATTGTAATTGATTGATAAATTAATGCATAGGCAGATGTTGTTAAATGAAGAAAAAAATAATGATGATTTAAATACTGTTAGTTAATTGGAAAAAAAAAAAAAAAAAAACAAAAAACAAAAAACAAAAACCCTTGAAACAATAAACTGCTTTTGTTTATAATTTCTATTATCTCTTCAATACATTTCATATTCAAGAAGAGAAAAGTAGGTTACCAGTCTTTGAATTGATTTTGTTCCCTGTACATTCCTGTACATGTGTAGGGGAACTGAATTAACTGTTTCTTAGATTGAAAATCTAGATTACTGCAAGGTTATGACTACAGACCAAGATTAACTGTGGTCTTTTTATTTCTGTAACACTCTTTATCCAGGAATCAATACTGATAGACAAGTCTATCATGGAGAAAAAAATATTGTGAATATTCTCACATTTAGATGGGGCCTAGATAATCAAGCAATTAAAAATTCAGTTTGAACAGAGCTGACCACTAAAATTCTTTCCTCTGGATGTTTATTTCCAGTGGAATATACAGGAAACCTATAATTAAATGTACTATTTAACAGTGGGGACACCACTTTTTGAGAGAGAGAGTTCTAGAGTTTACAGTCATTTCATTTATGCCTTGTAAGTAAAGAAAATAGTCAAAGAAGCCCTGAGATGATCAAGCAAGTCTCAACTTGTTACTGCCCTTTACTCTTTTGTGATCCAGACTTTTCCTCATGATATTGTCTTTTGTTAATAACCCTTAAGTGTCTGCAGATGGCATGTTATTTGTAGTCCTTCTGTTCTTATCTCACTTTGTTTTCTACAAATCCCCCATTAGATTAAACAAATGTAATTATACAATAAACTACCTAATAAACTTTTCTACACTCTTCACAAACTCTTGCAGAAACAGATCTGTTTCTGCCACATCCAGTAACTCTCTGGAAGTTATTAGGAGGAGTCTAAGTTTATATTACTGCCATTAAAGGACAGTGGGGGGGTTGAAAAAAGAGTATCAGGAGAACAAGGTAAAAACAAGAACAAAAGAAAAATCTTTATGGCAGATAGCACACTGTTTTGGTATTTTAAGAGGCTAGCCTGGAGGTCCTATTTCAGTGAAGTGACTGTAGTGCAATTCCCAACAATATCTTTTAGGTCAGATATTCCAGACACAGAAAATAAGACAGGCTTTGCACATCACAACGTGTCACATAGGACAGTTGATTTTCTGAGTGACTTCTGCAGAGGAGAACACCCAAAGAAAATAAAATCCCACAATGTAATACAGGTTAGTGTGAAGTGACTCTAGCAAATACCAGTGACAGTTTTGCATTATTGTTTCAAAGCACATGTAAAATTCCACTCCAGGAAGAGGACTGCAGAAGTCCCCATGCATGCAAGCATGTCTGTGATTGCTTGCAGTGAACACTGAGTTAGAAGAGTAGGAAAGAAACAAGCTGAGGACTGAAAGCAACTCACTGGAAAAACGTAAGCTACTGCTTCTGGTAATTTAATTATACTGTGTTTTCTTCAGAAACTACAATATCTCTTGCCTGCAGTACAGTCATTGAAAATATTTAAATTGCTGACATAATAGCTCAGACATTACAGTCTTCAGGTTTGGTACCTAAAGTAATCTAGAAAGATCTGCCTAAGATTTAATTGATTATTCTGACTCGTCAGTATAATGCATTTGGACTGCTTCAGCACAAAGGAAAAAACAGTGATGAAGATAAGGGGACATAAAAACAGTGATATAAAAGATCATATTTCCTAACTGATCTGAGGTGGAGGAAAGAAATGTCAGCTCACTGATTAATGATGGAATTTGATGATCCAATGATGTCCAGGATACCTCTGTGCCCTTAACACCTTGTCCATGCTGTTTCTTCTGCATGCAGAATTAAATGAGTGATATAAAATTCGGCATATTTTGCTCATCACTGTAATGTAAAAGTTTTTTCCAATAGTGTGACAGCTTGGGTCACTGCCAAGACTTCATAATTAACATTTTGATACATTTGCCCCGTTTTGAGGACTTACATGCTACAGATCTTCCGAAATGGCCCTTTCATCCTTTATGCACATTTGAAAAAAAAATGTAATTTAGAGTTGGAAAATGTTATACTCAAAAACTGATTATTGACAAAAGGGAAAATAATCCTGGATATAAATCCAAGAATTTACTGTTGGATCAAGTAATGTTTTAACAGTCAAATTAAACTGATAGTCCCTCTGTGGCTTAAGGTTTCAGCCTTTCTCCAGCAGAATGGATAGAATGAGGTAGGTTGTGAAAAGCTATTATCATCCTGAGGTCTTTGCTTCAAGGTCATTTGTGGCAGGGTTCCTTTTCTCTTCAGTCTTGAGTGGGCTTGGTGTTAATTTGATGCAAATCTTTATCTTAGTCTGCTTCCTTCTCCCATTATGCTTCCTGGTATTCAGCTGAAGTTTGAAAGTTGGACATGGGGCCTCCCCAGGCTCAGCTGGTATCAGCTGTGTCAGTCAATGCAGTGACCCCATGGTTTTGTCAGGATGGTCATACATGTATATTCATGTATTCATAGAGACAAAATATGTTAGGTAATAAGCATTTTATCACTAGAAAATTATTACAGCAAGCAAAAACCAAAAGAGGTCAAAGTATGCGCAAAAAATCGTGAGACTGTCAAGTTAGTACAAAGATTAATGATTTACTAGTAATAAAAATATTTACTGAGCTACAAAGAAAACATAAAATTCATACTAATTTCTGTGATTTATTCATTCAAAACCATGAATAGGGAAAGAAGGCACAAGTATAAACTGGGAAAGGAGTGGCTGGGGAACATCCCTGCAGAAAAGGGTCTGGGAGGCTGGTGGGCAGCAGCTCAGTAGTAGCCAACAACGTGCCCTGGTAGCCAAGAGGGCAAACCCCATCCCGGGGTGCCTCAGGCAGAGCATGTCCAGCCGGCCAGGAGAGGGGATTGTCCCGCTGTGTTCAGCGGCGGTGCGGCCTCACCGGCAGCACCGTGCGCCGTGCTGGGCCCCACCGCCGGAGAAGGATGTAAAGGTACTCGAATGTGTCCAGAGGAGGGAAACAACAAAGCTGGTGACAGAGCTGGCAAACATGTCCTGTGAGGAGCAGCTGAGAACTCTGCCTTTGTCTAGTGTGGAGAAAAGGAGACTGAGGGTCAATCTCCTTGCTATCTGCAGCTTCCTGAGGAGGGGATGTGGAGATGGAGGTGCTGAGCTCTTCTCCCTGGGATCCCGAGACAGGATGCCTGGGAATGGTTCAAAGCTGTGTCAGAAGAGATAAAGTCTGGACATTAGGAAACACTTCTTTGCCGAGAGGGTGGTCAAACCCTTTAACAAGCTTCCTAGAGAGGAGGTCTATGCCCCAAGCCTGTCAATGTTTAAGAGGCATTTGGATGATATTCTTCATAACATGTTTTAACTTGGTCAGACCTAAAGTGATCGGGCAGTTGGACTAGATGACCGTTGTAAGTCCCTCCCAACTGAAATATTCTATTCTATTCTATTCTATTCTATTCTATTCTATTCTATTCTATTCTATTCTATTCTATTCTATTCTATTCTATTCTATTCTATTCTATTCTATTCTATTCTATTCTATTCTATTCTATTCTATTCTATTCTATTCTATTCTATTCTATTCTATTCTATTCTATTCTATTCTATTCTATTCTATTCTGTTCTGTTCTGTTCTGTTCTGTTCTGTTCTGTTCTGTTCTGTTCTGTTCTGTTCTGTTCTATCCTATCCTATCCTATCCTATCCTATCCTATCCTATCCTATCCTATCCTATCCTATCCTATCCTATTCTAATGAATTATATTGTTCTCTATGAGAAGCCCTATTTCCATTCATTTGAAAACTTCAAAGTGAAGACTCAAATATAGTATAAGGAAATAAAAATATGAAAGATTTATGTTAAAGCAGGACAAGATGTGGTTTTACTGGGTGTGGGTGGCAAGGTTTTGGCAGTTGGAAGCTGTAGGGGGGCTTCTGTGAAGAGAGGACAGAAGCTGCCTTGTCCCAGACAGAGTTGGTCCCAGCCATCTTCACAAGAGCCCCACCATACCACAGCTGAGCCCATCAACCACACTGGTAACACCTCAGGGAAAACATGTTTAAGAAAAGTCAAAACATTGCACAGCAGTGAGGAGTGAGGAAAAATGTGTGAGAAACAACCCTGCAGACACCAAGGTCAGAGGAGGAGAAGGGACAAGAGGTGCTCCAGGCACCAGAGCAGAGATGCCTCTGCAGCCAATGAAGAAGACAATGATGGAGCTGATATCCACACTGCAGTCCATGCAGAGCTCCACACTGGAGCAGGTGGGTATGTCCCGAAGGAAACTACAGCTTGTGGAGAGACCACACATGAGCAGATTTATCCTGAAGGAAGCTGCAGCCTGTGGGAAGTACCCATGGTGGAGCAGCAGAAAAATACGAGGAAGAATGGTTGGCAGAGAAGAGCTGTTATGGACTGACCACAAACACCATCCCGTTTCCTGTGCTACTCAGAGCGGGGAGAGATGTAGAGGAACTGTAAATGAAGGAGTAAAGTTGAGGCTGGGCAGTGGGGGAGAGAAAGATTTGATTTAATTTATCATTTTTTCTTAATATCCAAATCTACTATAATAGACAATACTTTATTTTTTTCCAAGATGAGTCTGTTTTGACAGTGACGGTAATTGGTAAGTGATCTCCCTGTCTTCATCTCAAGCCATGATTTTTTTCATGTTATTTTCTCCCCCTGTCCTGTTGAGGAAGGGGGAGTGGCACAGAACTGTCAGAAAAAAAAAGTGATTAGAGATAACAATATAACTGTGTTATTTGAAGCACAAAAAGACTATTTTTTAAACTGGAACAATATAATATCTTTTTTTCATTGAAAAAAAAATATCACTATTTTTCATAGGGCTTGGAAAGCTTTCCATAAAAAAGGAAACAAAAACATGAGTGCCCTAGAACATGATTTGAAAACCATTTTACCATAATGTTATCAACAAAAAGAAATTTTAATATTTACATTAAAATGGACACTAGTCACAGTCTAACTGGCAAAGGCACAAGGAGTCTGGCCAACAGTCAGATTGCAGCTTTCAGGAATGTTTGGGAATGCTGGGAATATAACAGCCAGCTGCATCCTGCTGGTGGTTTCAGCACAGGAGCGGGTGGTGCAGCCAAAGGGATTGTCTAATTACAGAAGTTAGATTATTTATTGTAAATCTATGAACAAAAGAGTGAATGGACACTAAAATACTGATGGAATATAATGGGTAGAGAAACATTCCAAACTACATATTCACACACTATATGAGAAAAGGTAAAGAAATTAGGTCTTAGAGGAATGGTAGGAATAAGAATAAAAATAGGTCTGTTTTTTATCCACTACGTTACATCTATGACAGGTAAGTCCTCCTACCTACTGACTAACAGCTATTATTGTATCTTCTTACAGGAAAGTTTGAGCAGTTTAGCATCACTATCATAATGACTTACAACATAATGTTGGGGGGGTTTTGTAAGAATTATGCCTATTTATTATTTCACATTTGTGAACTTACTTTTTTTTTTTTTTTTTTTTTTTTTTTCCTGTGGTACACTCTACTGTTTCAGAAAGGATAAAAACATAAAAACAGCATTCAGAAAGTCCCATGTACACTGGGTTTTAGCTCTCCTCATTGAAAAAATCTAGGTTCAATTTACATTATGTAAGATTTTGGAAAAAATGTTATGTCACTGTCTCCTGCAGTGGTTTATAATTGAGAAAAGAAAAAGGAAAAATAGAACAAACTCAATCTTTCCTGGAATATTTTTTTTTTTTCACTTTCTGCAAATTGCTGAATAAAGGAGTCATTGATCCAGAATTATATCCTTACTTTTATATTAAATAATCTTCAGTGAACCTTTCTTCTACACATTTCTTTAAGCATTTTGTTGTTCTAGGTATACGGTTGGCATCCAAGACACCTATGATAAAGAATATTAATTCCTTTTTGCTGGTTCTAGAACTTGTATGCTGTACTTTCACTGGATGCTTCCTATTTCTTACATTATAAGAAATACTGAAAAATAGGTCCCTACTCACCTTCTATTTGAGATTTGAGATTTTTTAATGTCTTCATCATAGTCTTCTTGATATCTTTTCCAAGCAGAAAAATATCAGTTTATTTAATGTTTCCATTTGCAGAATGGAACAGATTAAATTTTTTACTTGCAGTCATAGTTGTTCCTCTTCTACATTCATTATTTTTAGATCTTTTATGCCCTTGTGGTTTTACACAGTGGTACAGAGGTATTTTCTGTCTTGTTCTCTATTCTTTTCTTAATTTTTAACATAATACTTGCTTTCTGAACAACCACTGAGCATTAGAGCTGACATTTTCATATAATTATTCACAATGATTTCAAGAGCACTCTTCTGAGTGCTAATACTAGTTTATAATCTACCATGTGCACAGGCAGAGCTGTTTTTCAGCAAATACCTTATCAGCACCTATTAGTGCTGAACCTCATTTGACACATTTTTGTTCAATCACACAGCATTGTGGAAGCCTTCTGAAACAATTCACTGATGTATTCATTCTTTTTTTGCATTAGGAAAATTTGTATTGCTCAACCTTTGCCACCTCTATTGTCCACAATAACTTCTATACTTCTGTGTGGAGGTGAATCCAACAAATAGATTGAACAACAGATTTATACCAGTGAATTACCATCTCAGACCTTCTAGGACTTCTCTGTGGACACTGTAAGCTACAGTGACTTGCTCAGATACACTTCAGCAGTTTGTTCTGAAATGAAAGTTCATCTTTAACTAAATCTTCTATCTAGTGCCCTGTCAAGAAGAGTCCAAAGTAAAAGACAGGACTTGAATATTTTGAAGCACACATTTTTGCTTCTAATGCACTGCTATTTCACTATACTAAGTTTATGCATATGTATCCATTTATATTTTACTTTATTATTGATCAATGAATTGGTTTTGCATTTTTCCTTATCTTCACAAAAGAAAAGTATCGATATTCTGTCTGCTTGCCCTTTTTTAATTTCATTTCCAATAGGACAAAGGAAATGTACCTTAAAATCTGAAAGCAGACTTGGGGGTTTTGTCCTTTATTATCACTTTTTAAATTTATGTTTCTGCCCTTGTAGAAAGCAACCGGTTCTAAAGTCATCTCATTGACATTTTGCACCTCTTGTTAGCCTAAAAGTGCTGTAGTACATTTGCAAATCTAGAATGAGATTACCCCAGTGTTCTAAACTCTTGGCTGTCAGAAGTATAATAACGCCAGCTCCCACATGGGTAACCAAACACCTGACATTGCACTCTGCCATCTGGACTCACTGTAGCTAGCACTGCCTGCAGCGGTGCCCCAGAACCAGGGTCTGCATGGATTCTTCCTCCTTTCCTTCTGCAACAGAATATCTGCTACAGGAAGGAATTGTAGTAGTGCATTAGTTAACAGTAGAATTAGCATAGCTACACATTGTAGTTGAAACAGCAGAATAAGTTTTCACTTTCCCTGTAATCTTTAATAGACCATCAAAATAGCAGCAGTATCTATGCAGAACTGTTCCAATCTCTTACTTGCTGTATATCTTCAAAATACAGAAACAGATGTATTTAAAAATATCATTTATTGAATGGAAGATCAATTATTTTTCTTTTATTTCATACTCATTATTTAAAAAAAGATGAGTTTCTAATGACATCTTCATTTTTTCTTCTCTCCCTGTCTTCATCTTGCATAATTTTAGTCTTCACACCTGCTGTTTATTTAGTATTTATGTTTCTCATTTTCACCTTTACACAGACTAGAGTAGCATATTTTTTTTTTCTTACTTAATAGTGGTTCATTGGTCTAGGACTTGAAGAATATGATTATATTCACTTTTCAGCAACAACATTAGCTATCATCTGTATTATGTTTTCTCCTGGGTTTACTTGGATATTACTCAGTAATCTCTCAGGTACTTCAAATTTCCATTTCTGGCAGCTTTAATGCTAGCTTGTACAATTGTTCCCTATTTGCTAAGGTTACAGTCATTAATAATTATGATAATTATTTGATCCTCTACTTGCTGTAAGCATGGCTGGAGTGTGTGGCAATGACAAATTCACGAGCATGCTCAGGAGCCCTTTGGGGAATTTGTAGTCTTGTGAGAAGGAACCTGCCAGGAATGTCAATCTTGCACAGGAGTGGTAGAAGCCTGTGCCCAGCTTCCATTTATTATTTAACTGGCCCTTAGGGGTCACAGTGACCTGGAACACTGCCATGAGGGGTTGCAGATGGGGGCTGAGACAGGTCACATAGAGGATCTCCAGGGTGCTGATCAGTCTGCTGTTCATGGTGCTTGCAGTCTGTGCAGAAGTTCTCATTTCTGCTTCTCAGTCTTCTGGGAACTACTCCTGGGATGTACAGAGCCAAATTACTGATGAGAAAGCCTGACTCCTGGTCAAGGAATGGCAATAATGCTAGAAAGAGTTAGGGAGAGGGAACGAGAAAACTGCCCAGTTTTGAGCACAGGTCCCAGAAGCAGAAATTTGCAGGGTGGATTATACAAAAGGACATGCAAAAGGCAGCTGCAAACTTCTGAAGACACTGTGTGACTGAGCAATGTTGTTGGTGACATGAAACAGGGCACAGTCCCTGGAACTGATGGGAGCAACTACCCCAGCAAATAAGATGCTTTTATTCAGTCCAATTTCCTGATGGAGAATGCTCTTGGATCTCTAGGAATGATGGGGCTGGGGGAAACTACAGCCTGAAACTGAGTGAGGTAGCAGTCAACAATGGTAAAAAACAGAGAGTACAGAGTAAACAGAAGAGAGAGGAATGGGAACAATCAAATAGGGCAAAGACACATCCACCTTGAATGTGCTCACGTGACTGGGGTGCTGCCATGGACAAGCTCTTCAGGAGAGACGGGCAGGAATGACAAAGAACGAGCAATGAAGCCCTCTTGTGTGGTTGGTAAACAGCAAGCTGAACATGAGCCAGCAGCGTTGTGGGTGGCATGAGCAGAGGTGTGAACAGGAGGAGGTCAAGGGAAGTATTATCCTCCTCTGTTCAACAATGTTAGAATACATCCAGATACCTGCACACAGTTCTAGGCCCCCCAGTACAGGAAAGGCGTTGACAAACTGGAACGAGGTCAGTGAGGCCCACAGGGTGGTCAGGGCTGGGGCACTTGCCCTAGGAGAAGAGGTCACAGGAATGGGGTTTGGTCACCCTTGGGCAGGGAAGGTTTCAGGGGGACCCACATCAACTGCCCTGCCTGTGGGGCAGGGAAAGAGAAGATGGAACCAGGCTTTTCAGAGAGGTACATGGAGGGAGGAAAGGACACAATGGACAAAATTTGAAACAGAAGAGCTTCAGATTGGATGTAAGGATGAACTTTTCCTCCATGAGGACAGTAGAGCAATGGAAGACGTTGCCCAGTGACATTGTGTCAACTCCATCCTCACAGGTTTTCAAATTCCAGCTGGACTAAGCTCTGAGCAACCTGGTCTGACCCCAGTGCTGTGAGCAGGAGGTTGGACAGAGACCACCTGAGGCCTCTCCCTGCCCTAATTATCTGATGAGTCTACGAGATCTTTCATCTGTGCCTATTAGAGAAATCTTACCAAATCCTTATGCACAAGGAAGACAAAAGGAGAATGTTGAAAGTATCAAGGATAATGTATTTCAATTTCAAGCAGAGATCTTTTTTTCCAGCTGATAAGAGATTGGTAAGGATAAAGACATACACACACACACACACACACACACACTTTCCTTCTGAATGGAAATTAGAAATTGCAGATGTAGAAAATAAATTACTTCTTTTAGCAAATCAATCACCAGGAAGCTCAGAATACCAAGTTTTGGTATTGTAAAACAGATCTGTACATTCATTCATCAAATTAAATATCATGCCTAGCTTACTTTTCTGGCTCTGATAAATTTTGTACATGATGTTGAATACTGTTTTCTAATTTCCTAAGATTTCTGTCCCAGTTATAACTAAAATAATGCAAGAAAAAGAGTCTAGGACATGAAAGATATTCCCATCTCACCTACTCTCACCAGGACCATTTTTAAATAAACTCACTTCTGAGCCAATAAAACTTTACCCCTTGTTATAAACTGAATTGGAAGTTATCTATAATCGTGGGTTATGTGTCCAGCCAGATCTGATCTTTTTTCAAATACTTAATCCCTCAATAAAATTTATTCACATCAAACTGTTCATAGTTAATGATGACACCAATGGTGATATCATTCATCAAAATTATTTTTCAAATTGTGATGAAATCAAGATTAAAACACTGGTGGCCTGTAGTTTAACAGTTTACAGGCAGGAAAAACAAAAAAAAACAAAAAACAAAAAACAAAAACAAAAACAAAAACAAAAACAAAAAAAAAAAAAAAAAAACAACAAGATTTGAAAAGTCACACCAAACATGTTCAGACAAAATAATATATAATACTCATTAAATTCCTTCAAACTCTTTCTGTATTAATTAGTAATCAAACTGTCAGGGATCTGACCTATTTTCTCTCCCATATAGCATCCTTCTGACATTTACTATGAGAAGAAATGTAGCTCCTCATCCAATACTACCTTGGTAGCAAATGAGGAAAGTAAGTACAGGAGCAAAGAAATCAGGAAACTCGGAGGAGTGATAGACATATCCTGGTTTGCTCTTTTGCTCATTTGAAATAATTATAAATTATTAAACACACGCACACACACATACACTAGCTATTCTTTTCTTTTTTCTTTGGATCATGGAAATAAGAAATTAGAGAGTCACACTTCTCTTTTGTCTTCTTTGGGTGGTTACACAGCAGGTAGTACTTCACAAATGCATTCAAAGACTTCACCTGAAATCACAATACAAGCGGATCTACATGAGTGAAGCATCATTAACGTAAGCTAGTATCTATTTTATGTAAAACAGGCAGGAACTGGCTTCTGCTTCTATCTTTACAGAATAGAAGAGTATGATAGCATTCATATTCATTATAAATGACAGTTTAGGAAATATAAAGACATGTAAAGCAATTGTTCTTCAGATAAAGAATTTTTTCCTCACACAGCATTTCTCAGAGTCATGACCAGAGGGATGCATCTGGTTCTGTGCAGCGCACAATGCCGAACAGTTTAACTGCACATTTTCCTCTCTCTCAGGTCATATATTTTTGCCCCAGCAAAGATGAGACATAAAGGAAAATCAGTGGGATTTCAGTTAGCAGAGCACCCTCTCAATTGCACTATTCACTTTAAACAGGCACACCAATTGATGCAAAAGAACTGGCTAAGACCAATGAGTCATGCACTCCTGGGTATGGCATGAAATTGTTCTATCAGAGACCAGAGTGTTCTCTCTGCACTGTACATGTAAAAGTACATTAAATTGGGACTATTGTACTGTGACATTTTTATTCTAGACAATTGCAAGTTAAATCAATGCACATTTTATCATGTCTTTGAATAGTCTAGAAATAGTTTGCTGCACAGTACCTTGTCAAACACTTTGCCGTGAATATTTACTCAGGAGAGTGTTGTAATTCTGCATTGGCTAATTTAGACTGTGGTTAAAAAAATTGTGTGCTTCAGTAACAACGTCATTCATAAACTATTCCCACTCTATCATGGGAGTAATCTAGTAACCCTCTAAGTCCTAGCAGCAAACAGAAAAGCAGAGCAAACCTTTTCCCAGTCCTTAACTGTCACTGAATCACACATACTCTAGAAGGAGGTCTGCAGAAGACAGCATCAACTCCTGACTACAGAACTGGATTTAAAATCTGAGTAGAATGAACAAGAATCTGGAACTTCACCATCCATTCTTCTCTCTAAAGAAGTAGAAGCAGGGTAGCAGTGAATTCCTTATCTTCATCTCTACTTAGGCCTTAATCAGAATGAAAAATATAACAAAGAAAATAAAATTATGTTTCTCAAGTAAAGCAAAAACACTGAAATTATAGACAATGACAAACCCAAGACACCTGCAAAATGTACCGTTTATGGTAATTCTTACATTAAGATATTTTCTGTCAGAATTTTTAAATCTCCATCTGTACACATAGCTAAAACCTAACCTATAACAACCAGTTAACAAACAGTGACAAAAAGTAGGCTGTGCAAAAAGAAAAATAACTATCTAACCAACTAACAGTAATCATGTAGGTAACCTAGGATTAAATAGAACTGGCTTCTGTTTTCCAATTTAACGTTTGTTTACCTGATTGATATTGTAGGAGTAAATATAGCTTTTTTAAAAGTCAAATAGAATTAATTTATTAATTTATTCTTACCACTTTAAGAGCCATTAATGATAATTTTCTAGTTTTGTGTTTCCAGTGTTTAATAGACAGCTATTACAAAATGAATGCATAATGATACTACTAAAATATTATATGTTAAATAGCAACAGATACTGGAAAGATTCTTGACTCATCAGAATTTGTTCACATGCAGCAATTAGCTGTGAAAGTTGTTAGTGAAGTAGTTAGATTCTTTTTGGTTTTGAATAAATGGAAATAGTATTTTGGGAGGAATATATTTTCTTTTTGAAACTACAGACATTCTCACATAATCCAAGTGTGGTGGGAAATTCATATAAATGTGAATATACCTTTTACTGTTAGAGACTACAACAAGGCATCCAAAGCTCTTAGATGCTTCTTCAATATCAGCTACTTTTAATAAACAATAGAATGAAAAGACACCAGATCTTACTGCCAGTCACTCATGTTATCCATGAACTGATTATGTGTATGATAATTGAGAAGTTTCCTTTATTCTTACACAGCCCCCAAACTCTGCTTTGTAATATTAAAATAACCGTCTCGAAGCTGTTTCTTGGTCTCGGCACTTTATTAAGAATATCACAAAATTACACTAGCACAGTGGGTTTCCAAGTACTTCTGCTCATTAATTTTGCACAAGTACACAAGAGCTAATAATGAATAGTGAATCACTACTTTGGCAGTTTCAAGTAACAGAAGACAGAGAGACTCTATAAAGGGCTTCCAAGGTATTTACAGGAATAACACACACCTCCAGTACATTACAATCAACAAGCCTTTGCCACTTTTTTCAAAGTTTGATCAGTCATCTGTTAATGTAATGATGATGATGGAAGGCAGGGCAGGCCAAAACTTGTAGTAAGTGTTTTGCTAAGACTGTGACAATTGTGACACAGAAAAGTTCCTTTAGTGGTTAATTCAGAAAGAAACATCATCTGACACTGAGCATAAAAATAAATAAGTTCTTTTTACTTGAAGTTTTCAGCACATTCAAGTTACATCAGTCAGAGAGGAAGGACAAAGAATATGAGAATTGCTGCAAGCTTTAACCAGAAAATAAGCCTTGATTTACTTGTAAAGATACTTAAACAGAAATAATGGATGTCATGAGTGCAGAATGGGGAGCAGCTAACTGAAACTTGTTCTTTAGAAAGGGATCTTTGGTTAATGAGAATACTTGTATGACTCCATTACAATGTGTCCTTGTTAAAAAATAAAATAAAATAAAAAATTAGGACATGGACAGATGTTTATAAGTTTCTTTGGTCTTCCTTTCCTATGGTCTTCTTATTAGCTTTGTGGATTTATTGTCAGAAAAAGTTAGAATAAATCAATCAGTCACAAATGGAACAGGAGAAAATAATGTCATTGTAGTGGAAAGGCAGACATCATATAGGAAATATAAAGATTGATACTAAATGCACATGAAACAGTTATTCTCCACTCAACCAGCATAAAGTCACAGCTGAGTGACTGTAGAACGTCTTGAGAAAATATAGCAGAGGATAACCATAATGATCAGAGGTCTGGAAACCAGGACTCAAAAGTAATGACTGAAGAAAACAGGAAATTTAAGGAAGTGGCTGACATGATTTTTAATGGTCTTCAGCTCAATTTGATAGAGGAAGAATAATTAATTTTTCTATACTCATATAGCCAGAACAAAAAGTAATCTAGAATAAAAAAAATACAGATGAGACATCAAGAAAAGAAAAGCCCACAATTATTTATTTGAGATGGTCATTAACAAGGAAATAAGTTACTTAACAATTGAGGATTCTCCCTTATTAGAGTCATTAAAAGAATCTGTCCTGAATCACATATTATCACTGATCCCAGTTTAGAGGAAAGGAAGGAACTTGGTAACACCTTGAGATCCTTTCCAGCCTTGCTTTTTCATGACTCTATTAGAAGAAAAACTATAGAATAGAAAAAATTATTAGCATGTTTAGTGAAAAGCTGATTAGAAAATTGTATGTATTCTGACTTTCCTTGTAGACTGGCACACCTAAATTTATTGGGATTAGTACAGATCAGTTAAAGTGAACAGATTTTCCCACTTGAAAACATGCATGTTCTCTCTCTACAAGTATATATATTTCTATAAGATGGTATTTTCTTTGTCTCTTTTCTCAAAATATATTTGCACATGTATGTGACTATGTATGGTGTTTTGGTGTTATAAAAAATGGCAAGACCAACTTCATACTCAATGAACAAATTAAAAAGAGAGAGACTGTATTTTCACTGGTCTTATTAATTAGACCTAATTAGATTTGACCACTGTAAATATAGTCAAAAATTATTTGGGTCAAATGGACAGAAATAGATATAGAAAGATATCTACAGATATAGACAGATAAGGAAAGAAACTGCAGGGAACAGACGGAAACTGCAATGATCAGGAAGCAAAGAGGAGAAAGTGAGTCAAAACTGGCCTTGACTATGGTCCATTTTACACGATTCTTAGAGTACAGACCATCTTTCTGCTGTGTATTTCTAAAGTAACCCAGCATAAAGAATTCTTAATTAAAAAAAAAAAAAAAAAAAAAAAAAAAAAAAAAAGGCAAATACAGTTAGGTAGAAAACTAATGTGTTACTGTTGGATGTGTTTATTCTACAGGCTGATAAATTGCAGTACAAGTAACGTGTTTTCTTTTAATATTTTTTTGGTCAGAAAAGACAAAATTTGCTTTAAAGCTTATTTTCCCTCAGTTGAATGACAGAAAAATCCTAATAATATGCTCTCAAAGTATTTCAAGTCTCATTTAGCACTTGTCTACTGCAATCAACTGTTGTCTTTACCTATTGTCATGAAAAAGTGACACTTCCGGACAGTGGATTTTCTAAACCAAGAATTAAATGCCAAGATTATTTTAAATTGAATAGATTTTTATACCCTTGACTTTTGAATGATGGCAGTAAATTTAAATTGTGACTCTCCTATTCCTTGTAAAGGATAGAAATGTATAAATATAAATGTTTGAATATATAGTAAGATGTCATTATTCTGGTTACTTTACCTTTGCTTTCTATCCATATGTATAAGCTCTAGTTTTTTACTTCCTTATTAAAGCATTTCAATCATTTTTCATCAGAAGAGCAAAACCATAATTTCCACTGAAGAAATTATAATTCAATGGAGAGTATCAATAGTTTAAAAGATATACTGTCCACATCCACATCTTTGATCATTGTAAAGCTTAAAACTAGTGAAGTTGCCAGAAATCTTTCCTTAGACCTCAATGCCATATGAACAAAAAGTATAAAAATTGGCTGACATGACTATGAACATAGACACATTTATAACTTGCAGCAGAAAAGCAAAATACCTAACAAAAGACTCATACATATTCTAAAGACACTTTTAAGGAAGTTGATCATCAGCACTGAAAGTATCCTCTCCAGCAACAATGAAGCAAAAATTGCATTTGAGGGAGCAACGTACAGTATAACAACAATGAACATAATATAATCTCTCTTTCCCTCTTTCTCCACAAAAGGAAAAAAAAAAAAAAAAAAAATGAACTACACAGAATAATTGTAGATTTTCTATTCTTTGTGGCAAAATACATGCTACTTTATAAGTTGCTGCAATAGTTTGAAATTTTCTTTTCATACTAGACAAGATCATTTATAAGTTGTGATCCATAGTTCAAGTACCTGTGACTTTATGTTATTACTAGTTCAAATCATACCCAACTGAAACACTTGCACATTTTCGTGGCCATAAGGCTTGATAAGTATTTTTTGCAATGAAGAAAAATTTTTAGAAGTGAATGAGATTCACTTCTAAAAATCCTTACACATAGAAAGTTTTTCAGGAAAACAATAAAAACAAAATGGTTCACTGATGAAATATACCTACTTTCTTGCACATCCTTATTAGCCTGGTACAATATTCCTGCCTCACTGAAAACTTCCACTAAAGTCACTGGGACTTTGAATGCCTGCAGAGTGGTGGATTGAACCTTCATTGCATTCTTGGTTTTATAACCTTTTAAAATTTTTTAGTTCTTTGCACTAGACCCCCATAGAGCCTTTCTCAACCATTTGAAATGTTAATTTCCTTAATAAATGTTGAATGATATACATGTGCAGTACATGACATAAGTAGAAGATTAAGGATTGTTAAAAATAATTTTAAGACATGATAGTTGAAAACAAATAGCTTAGTTATCATTCTAATGGATCTAATCCATTACTAGCTAGAGTACAACTTCCATCCATGACTGCTTTCAATTAGCAGTCTGATGAAGAAAAAAAAAAAGGCAAAAAGAGATCTGCTGGTGTTCATCTCTCTATATATATTTAAAAAGCCAACTCCTTTCCAGTTAATGTTTATCACATTGTCAAACACACTTTACCTAAGAATGATGTCCAGAACCCCTGCAGAGTGTATTTTTCCTCTCAGTTTTCCTGTTTTGATGAGAAAATCATGATCAGCACATCCTTGGTCTGGAGTCAGGTTGAAAGCTAATACTATACATCCATGGGCAAGTTCTTCCCTCTCAGACAGCGCTGTAAAATGTCAACATATCTTTGTTTTGAATATCTTGTTAAAATACTCAAAGATTGTAGCTTCAATTCATTACTAGTAAGAAAGTATTGAACATTAGTTTGCTTTAACAGCCTATTTAAAGGCTGGTTTAAAAAATTATTTCCATCAGTTCTTTGTAATTTCTGAGTCATAAAAATGCTAAAAATGGTTTTAAAAGCCCTGGTTACTTCAGAAACCAAACTGCCTTTTATCCCATTCCTGGGCATGTTTGCATGCTATACTTAGAATTGTAAAAATGGGCTTAACTCCATCATTGTTTTTGGCAACCTAGTCACCAAATATGCTGTCATTCAGCATCCCTACTTGCCATAATAATCTTCAATGTGTTTTATCAGAAGAGGTGCCACACACATATCTAATAACATATGCCTTAACACACATAGAAAAATTTAATTCAAAGTCAAAGAAACTTCACTAGTAGGTTATCTGGGGTGACAGCTGGAAGTCTAGTATCTCCAGACTTCTTTCATTTTGCCCTTGAATATTGTTATATCTATAAAAGAGTATCTATGCATGTATAAAAAACTCCATACATATATCATACCGTTCCGTATTTTTCTACAGCCTTTTTTTATATATTCCTGCACATAAGAGAGGTTCCTCATCCTAAGGAAATGGGCAATGAACAATATGGCATTCAGAGACAACATGGAATGGAGTGGTAGCTTTTAGAGGAAAAGAGCTCCAGGGGGATCCAATAGACCGAGATCAGCCAGGTGGCTGCTGCTCTGAATCATCTAGTCCAAGCAGTTGCAAGGCTGAAGATGTGTTCCCAGAAGACACATACACAAAGTACAAGTATGCAATGTATATATACAGAGATATAAACAACACCAATAGCCTCATCCTGCTCCCTTCTTTGGCTGGACAGGATGGAAGGTCACTAGTGTAACTGAATGTACACACATGGTCAAGGTGGATCCCTCCAGCAGCTGGGCTCAGGCACTCAGCCTGCCCAGGAGATGGTCCATGGGTCCCAGTCTTCCCAGCCTCTGGCCCCTGGACATAGGAGCTCCTGATGCCACAGCCCTACTCCTGTTGCTTATGCAGACCATCACACACATCCAAAGCTGGATGGGACTTCCCACATCCCATAGCCACCTCCCCATGCTCTCACCATGAGACACTCAGGGTCTGTCACACCCAGGGCTGGCTGCAAGAGACGCACTCACCCCCTTGCTCACCAGCTTCTCTGGTTTGATCTTCACTGGTGCTCACACACACTCTGTCACACCCGCACTCGCTCCAGTTGCTGCCCAGGGACACGGGGCCCTCTGCCCCATGGTCTGACCCCAGTGGCTGTGCTCACAGCCCCACACACGCACATGCACACAGGACAGGGGGTCCTTCCCCAGGACAGAGCCAGGAAGGAGCTTAACAAGGAGACGGGACAGGCTGCGCTGGTCCAGGCGCAGGGCGTGGAAAGTGCACTGACCAGACAACTGCTTGCATGCAGCCAGCCCTTTTTAGCCCCTACCCCCCTATTTTTCCCAATCTTGTTCCCCCCGAATCACCTACTACACCTCTTTCTTCTCCCACCTTTGATTCCTCACATAAACATCCCAAAAGAAGTCCTGTGACACTATCCCACACTACTTTCCCCATGCAGCCCAGAATGTGTCCCACTGCTGTCAGCAACCCCCTCAGTCAGAGAGGTGATCCAGAGAGCTGCTCCCCATGGCTGCTGGTGGTGGGTGCACTGCCTGCAACCCGCGGCTGATGGTGTTGCTGGGACAGCCCTGGGAGGGGCCCAGACAAGGTGTTCCTTCCTCAGGAGTCCTTGATTTGGGGCCCCACCTGTTGGGAAAATGTTGCAATGCAGTGCTGCTGCACAAGCTGTTCTATCAGCTCTGTTCCCTGTATAGCCCCAGCCCAGGGCTGCATGCGCAGTCAACTGAATAGAACATTAATAAAATGTTGTAACAAAGATAATAATGCTATCATTGTGACTACTAAGAACTGAGACGTACAGAACTTGAGGTAATCGCCCTTGAAGACTAAAAGAAGAAACAAACAACGAAGTGGTCGGACTCCAGAACAAGATGTGAAACCCACTTGTCAAGATAATAATGACTGATAAAGTATAATTCTGTGTATTCTGGATTAGGTAATGCTTTGTAGGTGCATAAATACATGTATGCGAACTCATGTAAGCTGTCACTCTCTGCGGAGGTGACCCAACGCTGCTGGACCTGAATAAAATCCTAGAGTAACCCACGACGGAGTTCGAGTCTCCTTTAACAGTTTTGGCACCCCAGATGGGACTCTAGGCTGTGACGGGGAGGACGAATAAAAGAGGATCCCGATATTACATCCTACAAACTGCCGGCTACAGAAAGGTGAGTTCAAGTCTCCCCTTGTCTGTGTTTGTGGGTTGGAATAGGAAAGGATCACTCTGAAATACCCCTCACAAAGAAAATTGCAGAATGGGAGGATATCCTTCAGTACCTAAAGGATCTCCCTTGGCAGAATTATTAGCAAATTGGAATAAACTTTCTGGGACAGCAGGGTTGAGTAAAAGTAAAATTATAGTGTTATGTCAAGATGACTGGCCATTTTTAACCAGAATTAGAGGGGCAGGTCCCCAAGAAGTATGGCCACCTGAAGGTACCTTCGATGAAACTAGGTTGAAATGTTTGAGATTGATATTAGAAGATAGGAATCCGCAGCAGATGAATTATTTATTTTTATGGCTGGAATGGGCCGATTTGAGAAATCGTATGGCTCTAAAGAAACCTATGAAAAGAGAAGAATTAATTGCCTTCCTTGATGATCATCAGGGAAAGAATCAGAACCAGAGTTCCCATCCACAATCAGAAGGGAAATCTGTTGTAGGACAATATCCTATGGTAGTGGAATTTCATTCCAATCCTAGAGTAGGCCCCAACTCAGGACCTGAAGTTCCTCCAGTTATTGCAGTTTCCACACACCAACCC
Organism: Tyto alba; assembly: GCF_018691265.1. Classification (NCBI taxonomy): domain Eukaryota; kingdom Metazoa; phylum Chordata; class Aves; order Strigiformes; family Tytonidae; genus Tyto; species Tyto alba. Next base: position 1,139,961 of record NW_024881272.1, read on the forward strand.
TGGAAACCTGGTGATTTGATGTTGTGGCAAGAGAAAATGCCAAGGTTAAGGGACAATGCTGAAAAATGTGCTAAGTTTTTGTCTAGTATTATTAGAGACTATAAGCCCAATTGGGAGGATATGCAAACTTTATTGCAGGAGTTGTTTACAAATGAAGAGAGAGAAAGGATTATGCTGAAAGATCGTGAAATGAGTCAGAATACACCCGGGAGACCAACTTGGCCACAGGCTGATCCGAATTGGCAGATACACACACAAGATGGGTTACAGGCTTGGCGAACTGCGACTAATTTATTAATAGAAGCGGTACGCCAGTGTGAAGAGAGAGTTACCAATTGGGCGAAAGTCCAGGAATGTACTCAACGCACCGATGAACACCCTAGTGATTATTGGCAGAGATTAAGAACAGCACTGTTACAACACGGAGGGATGACTGAACAAAATTTTCAGGAAGCTTTAGCTATTAGTGTGTATGTTAATCAAGCAGCCCCTGATATTCGAAAATATTTTCAGAAACATATGCCTGGCTGGCAAAATGAAAGCTTGCAGAAAATCATTTCAGTAGCCAACTTTGTATATAATGGTAGAGATGCAGAAAGACAAGAGAAATTAGAAAAAGAAAAGAGTGAAGAAAGGAGGAGATTAGAGAAACAGCGGGAGGAGGAGAGAAGGCGAGAAAGAAAAGATAAGAGGGATGACATGTATTTACTAGCAGCTGCTTTAGCCCAAAATATGCGAGGGCGAGGTGTTCTGAGAGGAAATCGGGGACCGAGAAGGGGATTTCCCCCCGGTAGAGGTAGAGGAGGATGGCGTCCGGTTCCTCCTACCACAGGAGGTACAGTAGAATGTTATTGGTGTGGGAATGTAGGCCATATGCAAAGAGAATGTCCTATTCGCCCTAGGCAGACTCTAGAACAAGCTGCTTCACCTTACATCGGAGGAGCTGTTCCTCGTCAAAGAAGTTTCTCGCAGTAATGTCAGTACCGCTGAATTCGGATGGACAATTGATTGCTGAAGTGAATGGTCGACGAGTTATCTTTTTAGTAGATACTGGCGCTACGTTGTCTTTGTTAAATTTTGATGAATTTGAAAAATCCAGTGATAGGATAATTATAAAAGGAGTGATTGGAGCGGAGGAGAAAGCCCTGACAAAACCCTTACCCATTTCAATCGGAGATAGACATACTTGGGCTCGGTTTGTAGTTTCCCCAGGATCCCCTGTATCTTTACTTGGAAGGGATATTTTGCAAGATTTAGGAACTCAAATTGCTTTGGGAAAGAAAGGACTTTTCCTGGTTTTTATAGGGTCAGCTGTAGTTGTAAAGGGAGAAGTCCAACAAGTTCCCTCAATACCATGGGAATTGAGAGAAGTTCCCAGTGCCCTATGGAGTCAATCTAGTAAAGATGTGGGACTTCTGAAATCTGCAACCCCCGTAAAAATTAAGACTAAAGGTGGTATACCCCCAGCAGTTAAGCAGTATCCTATCGTAGCAGAAGCTATTCCTAGTATCACTAAACAAATACAGAATTTTTTGGATAAGGGCATTTTAAGACCTACTGTTAGTCCTTTTAATACTCCCATTTTACCTGTAAATAAAAATCGAAAGGATGAGGATGGAAATCCTGAGTATCGGTTTGTTCAGGATTTACGAGCTGTAAATGAATATGTAGAACCCCCACATCCAGTAGTTCCCGATCCTTCTACTATCCTTACAAAAATACCAATTTGGGCGAAATACTATACTGTTTTGGATTTGACCGGAGCTTTCTTTACAATACCAATTGACCCTGACAGCCAGAAGTTTATTTGCCTTTACATGGGAAGGTCGCCAGTATACCTGGACCAGACTTCCTCAAGGATTTACTGCTTCACCAACTTTGTTCTCTCAAATATTAAAGAGAGACTTACAAGATCTGGAACTACCGGCTGGGTCAGAATTGATACAATATGTGGATGATTTGTTAATTGCAAGTAAAGATTATGACAGTTGTGTAAAAGATACTAAATATGTATGTCTTAGATTATATGAGAAAGGACATAAAGCATCTCTCTCCAAATTGCAGTTTTGTGAGCCTGAGGTAAAATATTTAGGGTTTATACTAGCCGAAGGTACTAGGAAATTAGATCCAGATAGGGTACAGGCAATTCAGGAAATCGCTAGACCTTTGACTAAGAAACAAATGAGAGCCTTTCTTGGACAAGCTGGATATTGTAGACCTGTGGATACTGGGTTTTTCAGAGATTGCAAAACCTTTGGTAGAGACTACTAAAGATGTGAGCCCAGAACCCATACCATGGACGGAAGAATTGGAAACAGCTTTTATGTCCATGAAGACTGCCTTGGTAAATGCTCCAGCTCTTGGGTTACCAGATTACAAAAAACCTTTTAAATTATATGTAACAGAGAACAGAGGAATTGCGAAGGGAGTATTAATTCAGAAGCATGGACCCTACGAACGTCCTGTAGCATACTATTCTGTCACCTTGGACCCAGTTATCAGAGGATCTCCATACTGTCTGCGATCTATTGCCGCAGCTGCTGAGCTGGTGGAAAAGGCAAGGAATATTGTGCTAGGCCATTATCTCATAGTTGCTGTTCCCCATGAGGTTGAACTTTTACTAACTAAATATGCAGAAAAAGCACTCTTCTGCACAAAGGACACACAGATATGAAATTATCCTTTTGCTAACAGAGAATGTCAAACTTGAGAGATCAAAGACTCTTAACCCTGCTACCTTACTCCCAGTGACTGAACCTGAAAGATCACACGACTGTGTAGCTGTCTTGAAAACCATAAGCAAGACTAGAGAAGATTTGAGGGACACTCCGGTGGAACACCCTGATTTGAATCTCTTTACTGACGGATCTTCCTTTTATCTTCACGAATGGAAGAAGATGCAAGCTGTGCAAGATAAAGGGATCTGGACCCTGAATGGTAAACCTCTATTGCCCGGAAGGTATGTGCTGCCGCTTGCGCGTTGGTACCATGAGAAGGGGCATGGAGGTCCCGAAGCAGTAGCCTCAAAGGTAACGCAGCTATGGGCAGCACCAGGAATCTTTTCAGCAGCTAAGAAACTGACTGAAGGATGCTCTTTGTGTAAGAGATATGGAGATATAAGGCCAAAAGTAACGCCAGGGAAGAGGCCGCCAGCAGTCTATCCTTTTCAGAAACTTCAGATTGACTTTGCGGAAATGCCAGCCGCTCTCGGATATAAATACTTGCTGGTAATAGTAGATCAACTCTCTGGGTGGGTAGAAGCTTTCCCGACCCGGAAGAATGATTCAAAAATAGTTGTAAAAATCTTGCTTAAGGAAATCATTCCTCGATATGGCGTACCTGAGGTGATAGACTCTGACCGTGGACCGCATTTTACAGCATCTATTTTATTACAAGTTTATGTAACCCTAGACATCAAAGGACAGTTTCATACTCCGTATCACCCACCTTCATCAGGGCAAGTAGAAAGAATGAATAGAACAATTAAGGAGAAGTTAGCGAAAGTATGCAGTGAAACTGAATTAAAGTGGCCAGAGGCATTAAATTTAGTTTTATGGGATCTTAGAACTACTCCAAAGCAGCCGTTAGGAATTAGCCCAGCAGAGGTCCTATTTGGACGAGTTTTAGCTGTACCTGGTTCATATATTTCAGCAAAAACTGCACTACTGGACGGAGATGAGAATGTCACTCAATATTTATTATATTTACAAGATTCCTTTCAGAAAATTAGAAAATATGCATATTGATACCAAGGTGTGACACCAGAAGTACAGGTTCATGATTATAAAGTGGGAGATGAAGTGTTGGTAAAAACATTTAAACGAAAGAATAAGATGTTGCCAAAATAGGAAGTAAGCCATATGATGCAAGTTGTGCAACGAGACAATGTATCCTGGGATGTTAGTGATTTATGGCAATGGGCTACTTCCTGGATTCCTGATTTTCCAACTTTAATCAAGAAGATTCTAATGGTAGTCGTTTTAGTCATAATCATTTTGATCATGGTAATGTTTGTATGTCAGTGTTGTGTCTCGTGTTTATCTCGTATTCCCACCAGACCCTATTGTATCCGATAGGATAGTGAGTATCCTAAAAGAAAAGGGGGGACTGTTGGGAAAATGTTGCAATGCAGTGCTGCTGCACAAGCTGTTCTATCAGCTCTGTTCCCTGTATAGCCCCAGCCCAGGGCTGCATGCGCAGTCAACTGAATAGAACATTAATAAAATGTTGTAACAAAGATAATAATGCTATCATTGTGACTACTAAGAACTGAGACGTACAGAACTTGAGGTAATCGCCCTTGAAGACTAAAAGAAAACAAACAACGAAGTGGTCGGACTCCAGAACAAGATGTGAAACCCATTGTCAAGATAATAATGACTGATAAAGTATAATTCTGTGTATTCTGGATTAGGTAATGCTTTGTAGGTGCATAAATACATGTATGCGAACTCATGTAAGCTGTCACTCTCTGCGGAGGTGACCCAACGCTGCTGGACCTGAATAAAATCCTAGAGTAACCCACGACGGAGTTCGAGTCTCCTTTAACACCACCTCCACTGGGCATCCCTGCACCACTCTGGGCTTGTGCAGATGGATGGGCCTTTGATGAGCTGATGGCCCCTGTGATGGGCTTGGGAGTAGCCTGGCAGACTAAGATTTGACTTCTCCTTCATGCCACTATCTCTCTGAGCTCCATGATGTGTTTGTAGAGGAGCCTTATCACATGACATAACAGTCACTTTTAATTCAGCAGAAACAAAGTGAGAATTCTGAAAATGTAACTAGAATTTCTGCAGTCCTCACTTGGAAGATTGTCTTTCAGTTGAAAGGAATCTTTGAGATTAAGGTATCATTAGTAAATAACAGGAGAACCAAAATATAAAGTGTTGATTGATCAAGATTAAAATTCTTAGTCACGACTAAAGGCAGAGTGTTATCACCAGTGGTAACAAGGTGAAAATATTGAATCCCTTTTTAAATGACTCTTCTAAAATACCTACTACTTGGACATAGCCTGCCAAACTGATAAATTAAGAGAAAAGCTCTTAACTACAAACAGGAAAAAAAACACCACAACCCCTGCTCTCCCTTCCAATCCACACCCCCCGGAAAATCTATCCAGGAGGGAAACTTAAATATATTACAAATTTTCATATTAGCTGGGTCTGATTAAGTTAATCCTGGAATACTTAAGAAAAATCAGTGATTTTCTATTGATCTTCAGTTGTTATCTTGAAGAAACCATACAGTGGGGTACATGCTGACATTCTTCGACATTTTTCTAATATCTACAAACAATTGGTTTAAACATGAGCATGTGAGGCACAACTGCTGTGCACATATCTACTCCTTAATATATCTAGATGTTCCAAGACATTCCACCCAGTATCTAACGTTATAATGCCATTTTCTATGCTTCACAGATAGACAGATGAAAAAAAAAGTCCAGAAGTTAAGTCATTAATCAAAGAGGAAGGGGAAAAAATAATTAAAAAAACTCCCAGTAATTCCTTAATTCATTCAACATTAGAATCAATTGATTAATAATAATACAGTAAAATAAATGCAATTAAGGAATCAAACAAATGTTTCACTTGGAAATTGTTAAAAATTAATGTATGCACATGTGCTCTTAAACTACAAATAGAGTTAAAAAATACACTGAATAAACTTCAAGGTTTAGATACTGAGATATTAGAAGCTTTCAGAAAATGGGATTGTACACAAGAACTATTATGACCACTAAGAAGTATTTATAATATAAAACTGTTTATTATGTACTATTTATATAACAAAGGTATTAAGTCTTTGTAAAGTTATTGGAAGCTGTATGGAAGAAATTTCTCACCAAGAGGGAAAGATAAAAATTTAAAATGAAAGTTTAATTTTCATCTATTAAGTTTTGAAATTTATAGTCATTCTTCTCAAAGTTAAAAATCTGGGGTGACTTCATTTTTTTATTTATTTATTTGCCTGTGCAGGACAGCATATCAAGAGGTTCAGATCAAGGGTCCGAATGTAACACCTGATACTTCTAGTTGAGTGCCATCTGCATTAAAAAACTATGAAAAAAATCCATTAAATAAAGGGAAAAAAATAACTTTTTTAAGTTGAGAATTCTCTTTTTCAGTGCTTGGTTTTCTGTGGATCTTCATCACCATTTCCTGTTCAGTCACCTACTCAGGAAAATACTTCATGATCTCAGAGTGATGATTAAGACAGACAGATCCTTAAATGCAGAACTATGCTCCATGAAAGTAGTGGGTGATGTATTATGAATGGGACTGTAGGTGGTGTCTGAAATTAAGTAATACAATGCCTCTTTCTGCCTACTTTCACTGTGCTTGCAAGATCATTGTAGGGTTAAGAATAATCATTATTTTATCCACTCTATCCATAGCTTTTAGTGAAAACTGGTAATTGATAGTCTAATGAAAATGGACCAAAACCCCCATGCTTTCTATCATTTCTCTCACCTAATTCAAGAAACTTGACCTGAATTACATGACAAAAAGCATGCTTTTCAGGTGGCATTAGGAGTTTATTGAGAAAATGCCGAGTTTATCAGGATTGATATTGCCTTTTAGCACAACACTATTGCAAGTTGTTAGCTCAAGCAACAACTTTAATACAGACAAAAGTGTAGAATACTAATTTATCTTTTTCAATTAGTTGAACTACATTCAACATCAGAAATCCCATTAAAGAACAATCAGATTTGCAGGTGAGGCCTGAATTGTTCCAAACAATTCAGCTGCACAAACAAACCACATCTATATATCTTTTTTATCACATCCTCTATTATATCATAGGTTCAGAGAAAAAAAAAAAAAAAAAAAACAAAAACACCACCTATAATTAAAAAGAGCCAAATTCCCAAGTAAATGGAAGTTGCTTAGTTTGTACCCTGAGAGGTCATGATTTGCTTACTGCTTCATAGGGAACCTTAGGTCTGTGTTCAGAACTTTGTTGTTTGATAGCTAGGTCTATTATAAGAAATGTATCTATATTAATGTGATAATGCTAAGGTCACAATCGGTGCTAATATCACATCAGTTTAAAACAATGCTAGAAGGAGGGGAGAAAGAAATATTTGCTTGGAGCAATGAAGAGTATTTCTGGTTGATATTCTTCATCCTTTATCTAAACAAACTGCCTTCATGAGGGTGAAACACCCAATGGTAGTAAGGACAATTCCTCTATTAGAACCAAAACACTCAAGACCTGAAAGAAAGACAGAGCATTCTAGATTGTATATTTTTTAGGTATATTTGACACTCCTTCAAAAATGCTGTCTTCCGTGTCATTGACTATTATTCCACAGACCAAAAAAAGGAAAGCCACAACACTGATCCAGTGACCATGGATAGATTTAATCTCAGTAGCATTTATCCATAGAAATGTGTACTTTGTTGAGCAGAATTTGTTTCCATATACATGGATTGCCAAACTGCAGCCAAACTTTTAGAATACTCTTTCACTAGTTCCTAGCATAGATTTCTAAAATAAAAACAGGTGGTACCTCACTACCAAATATATGGAAGACTGTGTGTTGACAACTATCCCTCATCATAGAAAATTATGTATTTTTCTCACTAAGTTTAATGCATTTGTCTTCATTATTTTCAAAAGCTTAAAGCTATGTTATTTTAAAAAGAATCAGTCCTGCTGTTAAAGTTGAGGTACACAGATGGGTACAAAGTGAGATACAGGCAAACAGACCACTTGGTGTTGTAAAGTAACCTAAAAGAACTGTATAAAACTGAGAAGTACTTCAAGAATACCAGTAATGGATTTTTAGTGTAAACTGCCAAATCATTAAGAACAAGGTTTACAATTCCTACTCCTCTTACTTTAATTTCAGCTTTTTTTTTTTTTTTTCCACACAGATTCACTTTAATGAAAAAAAGCTGAATATGATGCACTGTATTTTATCATTTACTGTAACTGTGTTTACCATGTCACCACTGATTTTCCTCTGAGAAGTTGTTTCTGGAGAAACAAATTTCCACTTTTTTTTTTCACAGTATACATTCTATATCCTTTAGCTTTGTTGATTTTACTGACACACCTTATTCCTGGCTAGTGCTGTATTTTTCTTGTCTCTTAAGTTTTTGCTAATATTCAAAAGCTCAGAGTACGTGCTGATAAGAAAACAAAAAAAACAGGTAAAAACATTAAATTTTTCATCTTCTAGGAAAAAGAACAGTTTATTAAAACTAGTGCTCTGGTAACTTTTCCTTGGAATCATCCTTGCAGGAGATGTAGTCCATCTATTCTGAGTGGCATAAGTGAATATCAAACAGCGGGAATGGAAAATTTTAATTCTTTAAAAGTAGTTTCTTTTTAATTCTTGTAAACAGGAAAATAATTCTGGGTGGATTTCTCACCCTGTCTAGAGGGAAAGAAAAACAGAATTTAAAGACTATTTTATTTCTATGGTTACTAGGTTGTGTGCATCTATCCTAAATGTCTTAAGATTTGAATTTAAAATAAAATTCCATAAATGAAGTGAGTATTGTTTGAAATAGTAGCCTCATATTGGAAGAAGAAACAAAAATATAGCAAATCATTAGGCTTTTAAATACACCATACTTTTGTGCATTATAATTCACCTTAAACCAATCTGAGCCAACACAGCACTATCTAAATGCAGAGATGTTAAGAAGGTATGTTTTACCATACTTGCATAATTTTCACATTTGACTCTTCTCTGTATACCTTGAAAACATTCCTTCACATCCTCACCAAGGAGACTTACTAAGCCTCTCCCAAATGCTTATCAGTGACTGACTAAAAAGTCTGTAACACAGAACAGAGACAGTCAGGAAATTTCATCAGTCTTAATTTAGGATTGAAACTTGCTGTGCCTCTCGAGTCATGGTGCTAAGCATGATTTTGTTATTTCCTTATTTTGAAAGTTAATAAGGTCAACAGACACCGAGCAATAGTTGGCACATGGCATTTTTGAGGCAGTAACCCAACAATGAAGTGAAAGCAGTTACAATCTGTGTTTCTCTCTGTGTATCCAGAAGGTCAGGAAGCTCAGAAGCACTCTGAACTGAATCTGCATAATAAGAGACACACTTTCTGCAGATTTTCCTCCAGAGCTTTGTAGAAACATTCTCATAGTAAGTATTAAATTAATTTAATTATTATATTCTGATACATTAGCAAGGGCAAGTATTTAGCATTCCTGAAGGTCATCAGTAATTAATCACAGCTCAAGTGACAATAATTATCTCTTTGTTTCACTGAAACTACCAAGCAATAAACTGGCTGCAATGATCTCATGATCTTACCATGGACTAAGTTTTAGCCACGTGACATACACTACTCCTATTAACATCTATGTTATTAGAACAAGATCAGATGTTTTTGCATCTAAACTTTATTCAACATGCAGATAAGATTGTACATAATATTCCCTTGAAGAGTTTATAAAAATGGAATATAGAGTTGGACAATCATGCATGTTCCTTTCTTTTTTTTTTTTTTTTTTTTTTTTTTTAATTAAGCATGATTAATGAATGAGCAAGAACAAAATCTGGATTCAGAACCTGAATAACATAATTAGTAAATGTTTTAGTCATATAGTTTCTTTTTTCTTTTACTTTCAGTCTTACGCTGCTATACTCTTTTTCAAATATATTTGAAAAAGCTTTGAATCAAAATTCAGAGAGCATTTTTGAGCCTTTGGATTAATCTTTGGATTACTGTGGTAATCATTACGTGTAATTTTCTTTTTCTTTATTCTTTTGGAATAGCAAAATAATAGCTTCAAATGAAACAAGCGAGTGTGGCTAAGGAGGATACCCAATGTTAGGCAGATTTGGTGACTAGATAACAGTTTTCCAAACACAGCAATGTTATGATGCCACATTTTAAAAGCAGGGACATATTATACATTTATTCTAAATAAATAAATTAAAAGTATGATATCAGAGTATATTATTTAAATGTCATTAAATGTTTCTTCAAGCACTTTACTTATCCAAATTAAGGCCAATCTCTAACGATTTAATGCTATTTAGAAACAAATTCAGACTAGCTTTCCTATTTTCTTCTACAGAAAAACTTCACGGCAATGCAATATTTACAGTAGAGTGAGATGCACACACGCACAAAAAATCCAATCAAATAAATGCCAGTACTATTATGTTGTAATAAAATTATTGTTATTAAATGCAAAGGAGGAATTTGGAAGTAATATTTTGATCTAAAGAGAATTAAAAAGAAAACAGTTCCTAAAAGGACCGTTAAAAGACTGCAAAATATATGTTGTTTCACTTCTAAAAAAGACAACCAAATATTTTCCATATGTCAAATGGATTTTACATATAGTGTTTCTAAGCTTATTGATTAATTTTTCTTAGTCAACATTTGTAGAATTAAAAACACAATAAAAATCTCTGGATTTAAGTACATCTTTCCTCTCCCGGTTTGGTACTATCAAAAGTAGTTCATGATCAGTGACAGAAAATATTTTATATGACTCAGGATTATGTTAAGTTTGAGGAATGCTAAAATGAACACTCTACTTGTGAATTTTATGTATATTTCCTTCTGGATCTCACATACTGTGTTAACAACTAAAAGTGATAGTGATCTGTAGGGACATTTAACACGTGAAAAGAAAGCAGAAATAGGGTTTCCAGCCTGTCACATAGAGAATGCCATCAAGCTGCACTTAAGCTAAATCAGAAAAAATCACCCTTAGGGAAAAGAAATAGAAAGCAAACAAACAAAAACAAACAAACAAAACAAAAAAAAAAAAAAAAAAAAAAAACCAAACAACAACAAAACAGAACAAAAACACAAGCCAGTCTTTGTCGGTGGCAACTATGTGAAAAGGCACTATTATTTGTTAATTATTATATTGTTAATTTGTTATTATTATATTGCTAATAATAACAATTTGGTACCAGGAGTTAATTAATGCCAATATGATATGGACTAACTTCAAGAGAAATGTAGACAAAACCAACAGAGATAACAAAGTCTAAGTTCATATTGACTTTAAGTCCATCTCACTTCTAATCAACGTTTCAAAAGGGATGGTAAAAGAAGAGATTTTTGCAAGCAGTGAAGGATCCTATACAGCAGTTAAATGTGTGAACAAAAGCACTTCCTCAGCAATTGCAGTTTGCTTTTCTTTCTTGTGATCAGCCCCACTCCTCTGTCTTTCCATACCCAAATGATTTCAGTGCCCCTCTGAGAGTATCATTCCAGCAGGATGCTGTCTTTACTACTTTTTATGACTCTTTAGTGGGGTTTCTGGTTTTGTTTGTTTGATCTGGAACGTAGAAAAATTGCCACTAGGCTGAATTCAGGGATCAACAAAAAGGATTTCTGAGCTTTTTTTTCTGCAGTGAGCTATCAAAAGAAGGAAATTCTAAGAAAAAATGCTTTTTATTCTTAAAAGACTTAAGATTCTATGACATATAAATGTTATAAATGCCCTCTGTGGATGTTTATATTTTTCTTCAGTATTAAGCAAGTCGTTTTGCTTAATAAAATGATTGATTGACTAATTAAAGGTTAAGTTGTATCACAGCAGAACCTAATACCTAGGAGACATTTCCTACTAAATCTACATTAGCTTTCTACTACAATCAGAACTTTAAAAACTACTCTCAGTTTAATGTTAGGATATATTCTTCCACAGAAAAGGGAATGTACAATAATGTTTTTAAGGCTTGGGAATATTGTGAATGTTGAAGATTATGGTGTTAAAGGCAAATTAAACTAGAAATGACACCTTTTTTTCTTCCCCAAAGGGGCAAAAAAAGAACAGGTTAAATAAAAGCATGAGGGGCATGAAATGTGGTTGAATTATCTCCATTAAATATTATGCACACTTTTTCTTATCAGAATGTTTTCATAATTGAGATACAGAAGCATTAGCATATCAGTCATTCTTTTGTATTGATCTAAGATAATTTCAGAGCATGTATGATTCAGATATACTCCATATAATTGAATACAAAATTTCCAATGATATTATAAGAATTACATGATAATACATTGAAATTGTAATAAAAAATGCTGTTAGCTATGTTTCTTTCATAGTCAATATTATTAGGGTGCTGATATATGAAATTATTATTGTTTGAACCTTAAACACACAATTGACATCATAGCTGCTGTTACTGATACTGATGATTCATACTACTTGTTTTGACTTTCAGCAGCTTGATATTGTTCTACATTAACATTGTTTTGTGTTTCTGCCAAGTTTCCATCTGCCCAGTAGTAACCTCTTCTTGACTTATATGGACATTTATTTAAGAGGCTAGAATTTCACAGGAATTATATGATCAATTATTTCTAAAAGGCTATCCCTGAGAAGTAAAATGGCCTACAATAACCTGGCCTAGGCCAATATACAGAGAAAATCGAATAAAACTGCAATTGTTCTTCACTGTTATGAAAGCTTTGTTTTAAGGTCATGTTTCTGCTTAGACTTCTTCAGTGACATTGATGTCACAGCAGCTTTTGCTCTCACCTCAAACTTACTTATTTCTAATCTTCATTCTCACACAGCACTATCATCAGAAAAAAAAAAAAAAAAAAAAAAAAAAAAAAGTATGTCAAATCCAAAAATACTACACTATTTAAATGATTGGTTGTATCGTGTTTATGTGGCAAGGTTTTGGTAACAGTGGGGCCGCAGGAGTAGCTTCAATGAGAAGATACTAGGAGCTGCCCCCATGGCAGAGTGAGTGAGTTCTAGTCAGGTCCATGACGGACCTGCAGCTGGCCAAAGTTGAGGCCATCAGTGACTCTGGTGGTACATCTATGATAACATATTTAAGAAACTGTAAAAAACACTGGACAGCAGTGAGAAAATGTGAAAGAAGCAATTATGTAGACACCAAGGTTGGTGAAGGAAGAAGGGGAGGTGATGCTCCAGACACTGAAGAAGAAACTCCCCTAACGTCCACGGAGACACCATGGTGAAACAGATATCTTCACTGCAGTCCATGAAGGACCACACTCTGGAACAGGTGGATATGCTCTGAAGGAAGCTGCAGCCCATGGAAAGCCCATGCAAGAACAAGTTTTCTGGCCCACGGAGGACCCATGCTGCAGCAGTCCATTCCTGAAGAACTGCCCTCCATGGAAAGGACCCATGCTGGAACACTTCCTGAAGAACTGCAGCCCATGGAAAGCACTCACATTGAACTTCTTAAAAGACTGTATTCCATGGGAAGGACCCCACACAGGATCAAAGGAACATTGTGAGAAGGAGAGTGGCAGATACAAAGTGTTATTACCTGACCACAACCCCCATCCTGCATCTGCCTATGCTTCCGAGGAGGAGGAGGTAGAGAATTTGAGAGTAAAGTTGGGCCTTGGAAGAAGGGACAGATGGGGGAAGGTGGTTTTATATTTCTTTGATTTTTTTTCTATCCTACTCTGTTTTTAATTGGTAATAAATTAAATTAATCTTCCACAATTTGAATATGTTTTGCCCATGATGGTAACTGGTGAGTGATCTTCCTGTCCTCATCCAACTCATGAGCATTTTTGTCTTATTTTCTCCCCCTGTCTTGCTGAGGAGGGGGAGTGAGAGAGTGTCTTGGTGGACAACTGACAGCCAGTGAAGGTCAACCTACCACATGGGTGTTTCCATAATTGTCCTGGGTTGAGTGAATGGTGGAGTTTTTTGGTGGCAGGGGAGGGGGCTATTGGGGCGGCCCCCTGTGAGAAGCTTCTCGAAGCTCCCCCAGCTCCAAGCCAGCTCCACTTCTGTTCGGGAAATTGAGCCAATCAGCTGCACCTCTGTGATAACGTGTTTAAGAAGGAACGTGGTGACGGGCAGTGGGACTTGTGAGGAGGAGTTGCTGCAGCTGCATGAACACCAAGGTCAGTGGAGGAACGGAGGAAGAAAGGAGGGGGGAGGTGTGCTGGAGCAGAGACCACCCTGTATCCTGTGGTGAGACGGCAGGGCGGCCCCTCCCTGCCACCCATGGAGATCTACGGTGGAACAGACATTGATTTATGGCCTGTGGCTGCTGCTCGGAATAATCAAGGTTCTGTGCCCGAAGAAGGCTAGGGTCTCATGGGAAAAGGCAGCCCCACTGCTGTAATTCAGCTCTGGGAGGATTGCAGCATGCGGGGGGTGTCCCACGCCGGAGCAGCTCGGGAAGGGCTGCAGCCGTGGGAGGGAATCCAGTCAGAGGAAGTTAGTGACCCATGATGGAGCAGTGTGGGGAATGCTGCAGCCCATGGGAGGAACTCATATTGAAGTAAATTTGTGGAGGACTGTCTCCTGTGAGAGGGGGACCATGATGGATCAGGAGGAACAAGTTCTGGAAACTCCCTCACCGAAGATAAAGGAAGTGGCAGCACTGACTGCACCCCCCATTCCCTGCCCCTGCGCCACTGGGGGAAGAGGTAGAGATATCGGGAGCAGAGATAAACCTGGGAAGAAGGGAGGGGTGGGGGGAAAGTGTTCTCAAGATGTGGCAATGCTCCTCACTGTCCTACTCTGTTATGTGTTGTTAGTTTCTGTAATAATTGTATGTTCTTTTTTTTCTTCCCCTAACGAGTCTGCCTTTTGCTTGTGATCATAAAGGGGGATTTTTCCCCATCCCAGTCCTATCTCAAACCCCAATCCTGGCTCTCTGTCCCTTCTTATTGCCGGAGGGGAAGGGATAGAGAGCTGCTGCATTGTGGTTGGCTGCCAACCAGGCCTAAACCACAACAATAATGAAGTGAAACGTGCATCCAGGGGATGACTCCACATGATCAGCACAGCAACAGCATCTTATGTTGGTTTGCTTTCTTTCTTGTCTCCTCATTGAGCTGGTTAAGGGAACAAAGCTAGTAGAAATCTCAGTGATTTTTTTTTTTTTCTTTTTTTTTTCTGGGTTCATTTTCTGCCAAATGAGCGTCTTGTGAAGTCAGGTCAGCACCCATGCTGAAGGTGTGCAGACTGTACATATGTTGCAGCATCACCCAGACCAGGGCTGAGGCTAGGGGTTTGTTGATACCAATCAGTTCAAGTTGAAAGTATTGTGAAATCACATAAATGAAAATAATGTTTCTAAAAAGAAAGGAAACCAAACACCATGAACAATAGGATTACCAAGCTGTATATAAAAGAGAAATGTGCAAATGTACTCTCCAGTACAAAATTCAGAATGACATCAGCATACTTGTTTGTTCTGCTTAGACTCTTCAGGAGGTCCCAGATCTACTTCAGACTAGCATGTAGCTGAAAGAAATTAAATAATAAGCAATTATGTTGTCCCAGAGAATAAAAAACAAGTAAATCTGGACCTCTCAAGACTTCCTCCAAGATCTTCAAACTTCGTAACAGTGAACTAGTAGTCTTATCTCTGATTTCTTTCACAAAACCATTACTGTTTTGCTATGTATTTGATCTCAAAGCACCAGTATTAATGTCTCTTAAGCCTAAACTTACTATTTGATGTTAATTTAAGACTTACCTCAGTGAAGGGAAATTAAAGATATGGTTAAGTAATTTGCAAGACACTGAGTTAATCAGGATGTACTAAAATGAAATGAGGACTATGAACTTAAACAAATGTATTTAAAAGTATCTGAATATTTATTTAAAAATAAGCTCATGTAGGTGCAGATACCTGCCTTGAACATTGCCCTAGATTTGTTACTCAGGCCCGAACTAACAGTACCAGTCTGATTTCTAATTCACCCTTTGTGTTCAAGTCTTATACATTTGCAAGAAATTTTTTAGTCTTCAAAGTGATGGCTGCTGCCTTACATGACACTTGCATCATATAATCAGAGGACAGTATCTGATATACAACTTTTTATGAGGCATCTGAAAAACACTTTAGGAATAATAGAAGAAGAGTTCTTATTTCCTAAATGTAACTAAAAGTGGTACTTAGCCAAAAACAAAGAACAGACTACCCCCAAGTCTTTCTTGAAAAACATTGCTACACTTGAACACACATATTTAACACAACTTTCATTATTTGTAGGATATTTAATGTTTCTGTAGATTTCTTATATATGTACAGTATAAATGACAGAAGATACTCCAAAAAGAAAATACCTTTTTAGTGCCTGACAGGGAAAGGAAAATCAAGACCTTTTTGCCCCTGTGATTTTATGCTACCTTATAAAAGACTAAATGGAATATTCTGTGCTCCCTTTTTATGAAATAACTGGAGACTCTACACCAGTGCAACTGGGACCAATGCCTTTACGAACAACTTCAACATTTTTGCTAGCTACAGAAGAGAGTGTCTGACCTTATACCACTAGTCTTTTAGAATCCAGCACAAAAGTCATTTATACATGGCATAAACTCTGTGAACCACATATTCAGAAAAAAAAGAGACAGACAAAACCTTTGACAATGAAAAAGACTTCCCTGTGTAAAGATGAGTTTCAGTGTAAAACATTAACTATATTAATTAACTATAAATATATATACAAATTATCATAGTTTAAGACCAGTTGACAACTGAGCACCACGTAGCTCACTCACACCTTCCCTCTCAGGGATAGGGAGGAGAAAACACAACAAAAGACTCAAGAGTCCAGACAAGGACAGGGAGAGATGACTCATCCATTATGATCATGAGTGAAAGATAGGCTCCACTGGGGAAGAAAAACCCCATCAATTTAATTTGAACACAAACACCATCACCACTTAATTTACCAGTCAAACTGAGTAAGACAGTGAGAAATACAACCACATCTTAAAAACACTTTCCGCCCGCAACCCTCCCTTCTTCTCAGGCTCAGCTTTATTTCCAATTTCTCTCTCTCCTCCCCAGCAGTGGCACAGGGGGACAGGGATGGGGGGCTGTGGTCAGTTCAGCACCTGTTGTCTCTGCCACTCCTTCCTCCTCAGGGGGAGGACCCCTCACACTCTTTCCCTGCTACAGTGTGGGGTCCCTCCCATGGGAGACAGTCCTCCACAAACTTCCTCCTATGCAAGTTCTTCCCATTGGCTGCAGCTCTTCCTGAATTGCTCCAGTGTGAGTCCCTGCCACGGGCTCCAGTCCTCCCAGTGACAAACTGTTCCAGCATCGGCTGCCCTCATAGTCCTGGCCTTCTTGGAGTGTAGCTGCCTGCTCTGGTGTGGGGTCCTCCACGGGCTGCAGGTGGCATCTGCTCCACTGGTGACCTCCATGGGTTGCAGGGCATAGCCAGCACTCTCACCACGGGCTGCAGGGAGGTCTCTACTCCAGCACACCTCCCCCTTCTCCTCCTCCTTTCTTCAGCTGACCTCAGTGTTTGCAGAGGTATTTCTCTCACAACTCCTTCTCACAACTCCAACTCCTTCTCCCAGGTTCCCCTTCTTAAATATGTTATCACAGATCTTCATCTACCGTCACTAATTGGCCCAACCCTGTCCAGAGGTGGGTCCAACTTGGAGCCAGGGGAGCTCTGAGAAACTTCTCACAGGGTCCATTACTGTAGCTCCAACCCCACTACCAGAACCCCACCACACACAAACCCAACACACAAATATATGTAAGATAACATCAATTGACTTCTCAAATATATCTCAACAGGAGCCCAGTAATATGGACAACGCGATTTACATAATAGCTTGAATATGTTCAAGAAAACTAATTAAACTACCATGAAAGCAATTAAAATTACTATATTTTTGTTCACGTAATAAAGAAAGATCACCCACTAAAGTGGTCTAACTCCCAATAATTCACTTGTGAAGAGACATCTCCAATTCACTTAGCAACAGGAAACAATTTTCCAAAGCTTCTTTTGCAATATATCACTGCCTGTCTGCCACCAAACCTGTCTGAAACCAAGCAAAGAAGCAATTGTATATGATGGGGAGCATGGACTGTGATGAAGTTCCCTTCTTTTTCACAGAAATACTGGGACAGGGATCTAGGAATGGGAAAACAAGGTTCTAGTGTTATATATGTCAATCTCTTTCCGATTTGGTTAGAATCAGAAATGTAAGTCATTCTACATACAGATCCTTGTACACCTTTTTCTCTTCATTCATCCCTGAGGTAAGCATCTAGAAAAAGCATTGGACTTAACAGTTGCTTGTAGAACTGCAAGGATCAGATGTAGCAAGGTATTCAGGAATGCAGATTCACGTGGTGATGTAATCCAGTACTGTTTTAGTAATTCTAATATCTTCTAAACAGTTTCTTATTGTTTTAGCTATCATTTTGTTATTCCAATTAAAAAAATGTTTGTAATTATTGTTGCAGTAATTCACAGATTCATTCAAAGACTAAAAAATATGTTTTGAATTTTGTTCAAATCTTTTTCAGCTAGGAATAAAAGAGTATTAAATACATTTTAAGGACGATATCAGTTTGCATAGACTGATACTGGCCTAGCTCCAGTCACTTGTATTTGTAATAAGGATGGATTATTGCATCCTCATATTCCCTATGTCTTTCAGAGTACAGTTAATACAAACAGGTACATCTGGACATTGCCGTGAATTAAGTGGTAATATTTTTTACAAATCCCTTAAATTAGAATAACTGTAGAACTGGTCATTGAAAGGAATGAAACCACAGTCAAAAAATAAATTAAAATTATACAATACAGACACTGGATTTAAGTTGTTAGTATTGTCCACTGAAAGCATTAGACATGGTTTAAAACCACTGTTGTTTGTGAGTCAGCTTGAATCTTATGAGTTTTGCACTTTAATTCAGCTATATTATTATAAATGAACTATTCTTAAAATGGCAAAATAATTTGTAATATATTTATAAATGATAGACAATATTCTAATTCACATTTCTCTGCTTTTCTTCAAATTTTGGATGAAATCTGTGAAAATACAACAGTCTGACAAGTCATAAGATGTCATACAGTTCATAATATATCCTGGATGTTTGTGATAAAAAATATCTTCCTCATAATCTGAAGAACTTGTTTACTCTCATATTAAGGTAATTATTGTGTTTCATTTAACTTCAATTACTTTAGGATAAGCTCATGAAAACCATGCAGTGTACTAGTGTCGTGGTTTGAACCCAGTCAGCAGCCAACACCACGCAGACGCTTGCCCACCCTCCCCCACCTGGGAATAGGGGAGGGAATTGGAGAGGTAGAGGAAGACTCGCTGGTTGAGATAAAAACAGTTTAATAATGGTAATAAAATAAAACAGTGACAATTATAGAAAGTATAAACGGGCAATGCACAATGCAATTGCTCACCATCCACTGACTGATACCCAGCCCATTCCCGGCTAGTGATCCCAAAATACCAAGATCCTGCAATCTCAACCCTGGAAGCGGGAGAGAGAGAGCCCCTTCCCAGCCGCCCCTCCTCTATATACTGAGCATGATGTTATGTGATATGGAATATTCCATTGACCAATTTGGGTCTGGTGCTCTGTCCGTGCTCCCTCCTCACTTCTTGTGCAACTGTGCACAGGCAGGACATGGGGAGTTGGAGAGTCCTTGAAATCTCAGCAGCAGCTGAAAACTTCAGTGTGCTATCAACATTCTTCTCATATAAAACCTAAGAATAAATGTTAACTCTATTCCAGCCCAAACCAGGACAAACAAATATAACAGGCCAAAGAACTTCACATTTCCAAAGAAAGAGCAGAACCTAACAGAAAGTACCAACCTCAGACTGCCAAGGAATCCCTTCAACTACCGTCCATGCCTTCAGCTGGGAGTTTTACACAATATGTTCTTTCCTATTTCAGGGACTGAGGCCACTGAGTTCAGCATTTTTTAGTTTAATATTTGCTCTGCTGTCATATGACAGGTCAACTGCTTGGTTTCTTGATTGTTCTGGTTGACTTTTTTTTTTTTTTTTTGAGTGCTTTGTAGCAACGTTCTGGCTCATACATTCATGTTTCCTTCTATGAAGATAATGGTAGCTGTAGTGATGATGCCTACCTGTGTCTTGTCCTACCATCTAAACTGAATGTGACCAGAGTGAAAACATAGGGACCAGGATTTTAGAAAGCAGCACAGAGAACATCTGTCCTAAAACATAGAAACAATTATTATCACTGTAACTTTCATAACAGATCTTAAATTATTATAAGATACTAAAAAGTACTTTTGGATGCATACAGAAAACAGTTTCTAAGGATTGTTCAGTATTAAATATTTAAGTTACCTTGTGAGTGTGGCTAGGCCTGCTAATATAATTATATACCCTCTACACAAGAACAATGAAGAGGAAGATGCTGCGCTTTCTATATGCTTTATTTCCTAACAAAGGACCAAAAGGCAATGCGACCCAAAGGCAATGGGAGGCTTAGGATCACCACAGCAATATATACCAAAGCTCTGCTTCCCACCAGCACTGTCTTACTACTTTACTTGGAAGAAAACACAATACAAAATACACAGCACATTTGGGAAAAAAAGAAAAAATAAAACCCACCCACAAAACAGATAAATCTATCATATGGACATATAAAAAATCTTTATTAAACTGATTATTTATCTGTGGTACTATCCACTACATGTGGTCAAATTATGCCCCCGTTATTTTAATTGTGATGTATCTTTTGTATTTTTCTCATAGTTAGCTTTAATATGAGAAATAGATGTTATTATACTCTTAGTGTTCACCTTGCTATTATAATATTGCATATACAAGGTTGTGATCTATTAAATACTTTAATTAAGTGTTGCTATGACTTTCTATAGTTATGAGCTGTAGGTCCCAATTGATCAAAGAGATAAATATAAAAGAACCATAGTTTGTATGCATTCCTTTAATGGTCTTCACCCATTTAATGGATATTTGCACTGCAGAAAGGAAAGGGGTCATATTAGCTTCAGTAATAGAGGCATAAAATTCAGAAATGACTAAATTTTGTGTGTTTGCAGCTTCTGAATATTTAGATTTTGACTTAGTTTTAGCAAATAACAGTATTGCTGCTGGTTGAAATTAGATAAACAATTTCAGCCCCAAAAAGTGGGTATTTTTGTGGAAGTTTCTTTGGTTGAGTTGTCAATTTCAGATAACAGAGGCTTGATAATGAAAATGTTGAAATAACTTTAACAGCCTAAATGGCACCACTGCAATTAACTGCACCATAAAAATTCAAACTTTACTACAGAACTTATAAGCTTGGCTTAAGTGGAGCAAAGCCTTACTTAAGTATCATATTTTTATTTGTTTGGATTTGGCATATTTTACAAACAGAAATGTAAGATGATATAAAAACTGTAATGATTGTTAGGTACAGAGTCCTTCCCCTTCTTTACATTAAAAATAGATTGTGAAATGGAGCTCATATTAAAAAAAATCTCAAAGCAATAGTGGAATAATACAGTCACCCATATATTGCCAGAATCAGTTCTTTTAATGGGCTTGATTTTTCCTCTTGCTAAGGTCTCCCCCATAATGTGATCTAGCAGAGTGTATGCACTCACTAAGAACTAAATCTTGATATCTGTAGCGTGATGGGAAACATCTTACCTTACAAGGAATCCCTCTGCTCCTTACACCAAATAGTTGTGGTATAAACACAACTATAACAACATCCACCTACACTGAACTTACCTAATTGACCTCAGAAAGGACATATTGGAAGCTACAATACCATGACAGTTTCATCTTAAAATTCAGGACTTTAGTCCTTTTTGAGCAGGACACAATGCTTTTATAGGCATTAGATTAAAAATGCACCCCATTTATGGTCACTCTAAATTCCTGAGAAAGTAAAGCTATTCTAATAAAGGAACTATTCTAGAAAAAATATTTTCTTTGTTTATTGATTTTTTTATTATTATCGAGAGGTTCATTTTAATTTTCTTTTCTGGCTTAGTTAATTTCACACTCCAGAAGAGTGATTTAGACTTTGGCCTGCTTTACCATTTTATCTCTCTTTTCTTAGCAATGTCACTGATATGCAAATCAATTGTAATTAATGTATGATATCCTAAAGGCCATCCATGAATGCAAGGATTCTAAGATGTTAGCAGTAACATTTATCTAGACTACTGTATCTTTATTTTTTTTATCTGTTAAAGAAGAGTCCAAATGAATGGACATTCTTTTGTTGTCATTTAAGTTTAACTGCATTATACAGATCTGCATTTTCTAGTTTATGGAGGAATTTAATAGCTTTATATAAGAATTAGGGGTGAACACTGAAAATTCACATCTAAAGCAGTCTACTTGCCGATCCGACAACTCCTGTTGTGCTACTCTGTCAAATGTAGATGGTCTTAAGACTTATATTAAAAGACACAACTTCAGACACTTCAAATTGTTACTTTTGTTCTTTCATGTTAGACATGTCTTCTAACATTTACAACATGTGTTAAGATAGAACACTCTTGGATAATCTGTTGTCTTTACAAAGGTCTAATGTTTAAGTTGAAGCAGGTAAACTGATACATCGAGCATCTCACACATCAGGAGTGATAGTCTAGAGAAATAGATTTGAAATTTGTATCATATAATCAAGATGTAAAATATCTGACACTTTTAATTAATATCCTTCATCAACAGTTGTCATGGTTTGACCTTGACCAGACCACCACCCAACTGCTCTCTCACTTGTCCTCAACAAAAGAGTTGAGGGGGGTTGTGGTCAGTCCATAACAGCTCCTCTCTCACAACCCTTCTGCCTCACAATTTTCCCCTGCTCCAAATGGGTCCTTCCCACAATCTGTTCAGGGAATATCCACCTGCTGTGGTGTGAGGTACTTCACGGGCTGCAGGGGAATCTCGGCTCTGGTGCCGGGAGCACCATCTCCTCCTCCTCCTCTTCTTCCTCTTCCTCTTCCTCCTCTTTTTTTTATTTCTCCTCCTCCTCCTCCACCTCCTTTTGTTTTGGTGCTGACAGGGATGTTTCTCACACTCACTGTTGTGTGTCATTTTTCCCTTTAACAAGCACCAGTGTCAGGGACAGGTCAGCTGTTGTGGTGGGGCTGTCGCGGGGCCAGCTGGAACTGTCTGGGACTTGCTGGAACTGGTTGCATCTGGCACAGGGCCACCCCCAGGCTCCTTGCACAGAGACCACCTTTAAGCACACCCACTGCCAGCACCTTGCTACTGACATGCAATACAACAATACTATTTTATTGAATATATGCTTAAATGCCTAATTTTTTATATATATGTGCATGCTTCAAATTAAGTAGCCACTGCTTTTAGAGATAACAATAGAGGACAAAAATAAATTAAGAGGAAGTAGCGAACTCCAGATTGTTCCCAGTATAAAGATCCATAAGGACAGTGCTGTTATATTTTTTTGAGGAAAAGGACAGTAGGGCTTAGATTATTGTCATGTTACGTACAGTGAGGTAGATTATAGAATTTCTTCAGCCATCCAAAGATCACAATGTAAAGATTTTGTGTTATATACAAAGTTCATTATGTAAATTAAACAGAGCAGACAAATCCAAACCTTATACACTTAAGTTCCAAGATGAAATGATACAGAAGAGAGATACAAAAGCCGACTGTTTGATAGAGTTCAACAGATTTACTAATACGTATAAAATTAAGCATGGGTATACTGAAATCAAGTTGAAATCAAGACTTTATTATATACTTTGTTGATAATGCTTTTGGATTATTGTGATTGCTAACATGAAAAAAAAATGTTACTTACATAGGGTAAAAACTATCACACACACAAAAGTCTGTAGTGACACCAACGCCCAATCTTTTTGTTTTGTTTTGTTTTGTTTTGTTTTGTTTTTTGTTAATCTTGTTTTCAAGTCTGATTATCTTTTGTCTACAGAAGAAAACAATACTATCAAATACACTGTCCTGCAAATGTACCTAAAATTATTGGTCTTTAAAGTTTCTTAGATACTTTTGTCTACTTTCTTTTCTTAAAAAGATAAACAAAACAAAACACACAGAGATATAAATAATTTCTTTTTCTCAAAGACAAATCTCTACTTTACATCCTGGATGTGACTAGCAAAGCCATCAACTCTGGAAAATGCTCTCATGCAGATTGTAGAACACTTCAGGCACTTCTGCAACTAAAATGGAGGCTGTAATAACTGAGTTCCTAAGTAATTTTAGCTGACAAATCCTTACTCCAAGCTATGACATTTCAGATTCATTTACATCATAATCTATCTTCCCTCAGTCTGTGTTGTGATACTTCATATTATCACAAAACCTTATTTGGTAATAAAAAAATTATTCTCAAGTAAATCCCAAGCACTGTCTCTTAGTATAAAATGGAAATGAACCATTATTGTTAGCACCATCACATTAGAAGTGCTAGAATTAATATAAAACTTCACATCGTTTTAATATAATTCCTGTTAATGAAAAAAAGAGAGAGAGTGAAAGCAAAAGATGAAAAGAAAAAGAGAGAGAGAGAGAGAAAAAAAATGCCGGTCAATCTTTATGTTAGATAAACAGCCATTTGTGGTGTAGCATCACAGCTCTATCATACAGACAAAACCTGAAGCTAAATGGAGTTTGTGGAACAGGAAAGGCAAAGGGAGGCTCAGTAACTGTGTAAGCCAGAAACATGCACCCATCTGCTGGTCCTAGTATGGGAAGGAGGAAAGGGAAAGAGGAAAGGTCACCTCTTAGCTCTATCAATAAATCTATTGTGCTAGAGAAAACAAGAGCTAGATAACATTTTAAAAACTTTCTGTTGTTTCTACTGTTATGACTAAATTGGTGGAGTGAGTGTATATGTATGTGCACTTCAATATCCCATTTGAGATTAACCAATATTCCTGGACCTCAGTGATAATGTTTCCCTCTCCTTTTAAGTCTTTGAATGCAGCACAGTCTCTTTACAATGAGGAAAATGCATAGGAAGGGATGCTAACCAACCTTACAAGAAGAATAGGTACAGCC
The DNA here is from genome assembly GCF_018691265.1 of Tyto alba. Classification (NCBI taxonomy): domain Eukaryota; kingdom Metazoa; phylum Chordata; class Aves; order Strigiformes; family Tytonidae; genus Tyto; species Tyto alba. Next base: position 1,164,745 of record NW_024881272.1, read on the forward strand.
ATATGCTTAACCAGTGCAGTATCTCTTCAGAAATAAATCCATCTTGTTAACAATCAGCAGATCCTGAGGATTTACTGAAGTTAAGATACAGATATAATAGTTGCTCTTCTTGAGGGATAAATTCATCCAACAGTTAAATTGTTCATGAAACAGACTTAGCAAGTAACAGCTCTAGTAACAGACCAGAAGGTTATCTGAGATATGAAGAAAGAGAGAAAAGGCTAAAACCAGACTAGAATAGCTCAGAATTTCTGATGGACACATGTGCATGCAGAAATATGTGTGGAGGGGAGTATGTATGCTCATACCTTTTGTAGTATACTTATGCAAGCACACATTGGTAAGATAGAAAGGATAAAGGATAAGGGAGCAAGGAAATACAAGTAACACAGAAAAAACTTCTAATGGAAAAGACAGGAAAATGAGAGTTCCTGAGTGCTTTCAAGGGTACTTAATCCTATAAGAAAGTATATTCTCTTCTTCTATTTAATCCATCTTTGATAAAACAAATTACTACCCTCAAGCATATACTTTACCCTAGCATATCCTGATAGCCATTAACAGGTCATGTATCTTGTTTGCTTGCCAGCATTCTAGAAGAAATATCTATGAGAGCTTTGCAGATACTAATGTAATACTAGGATAGTTCTGCACAGAACCTGTTAAATATACACTAGAAGTTTATTTCCAATACAAATTGAAAAGCAGAATTTAGAGTAAAATGTCCCATATTTCCAACATCACTATATCTACAGGCTGCTGTAATATGTCAGGTAATGTCAGGCTGAGAAAATGTATCATGTGTTTCTTCTGTGGGTATTGTGGGACTGCATCTCTCCTGGGGGATGACTCTGTCTTTGCTCACCTTGGTTCCCAGCTGGGGCAACCCACTCTGTAACAAGGGCTAAATTGCCTGAATAAGGTCCTTCAACTGCTGTGTGAAAGGCAGAAATTGACATGTTATTTGTTTCCATTCCCATTATTTGCTAATAATCAGCTGTGAATTTCTGTATTTGACTAAATTATCTTTATAATAACACTCAGTCTGAAGTTTTTCAGTTGGGATATAAGAAAGAATATCTGCTCACAGATCTGGTAAGATATGTTTTATACACCTATTTTTTTTTTTTTTCTTTTCCAAGGTAATGCTGAAAAATCATAATATTGTGAATTAGTTACCTGCAGGGAAAAAAGGTATAACTGAATCAGGTCAATCAAGATATCAGATTTATACAAATACATTAACTTCTAACTTTTTATCCTTTTATTTCCTGTAAGATACAGTGACTATGTCCTTCCATGAGTTAAACTTTTTCTAGGTCTAACAAATTATCTTAGCTCAGTGGTATCTGGACACTTTCAGATATTATTTTGTATTTTCAAAGTGCTGTATAAGCATTAACTACATCCTGTTAGCACAGTCAGTGTGGCAAAGTTGCACTGAGCTGCTTATCAGATAACAATATGAGATACCATTTGACTTTTACAGAAATCATCAAGAGAGATTTTGAATCAGCAGCTTACAAAGTAAAAGGATAACAATGGAAACAGAGAGCAAATATAGCCTTTGTAATATGGCACATTTGACCATCGACAGCTTTCAAAATATTCTCACCAAATTAAATGGAAAGGGAAAAAAAGACAATAAAGATGAGTATTAAATAACAACTCCATTAGCCACATGGAGACACATGCGAACCTTGTTATCCAGTGAGGGTTACAAGTGATACCAGTTTCTAATCCGGCTTTTGTTGGGCTGTAGTTTTATATATCTATATTGTATCTCTCTTTTTTTTTTTTTTTTTTTTTTTTTTATCATGATGTCATTTTGCTAGATTGTATCCTAAAAGAAAGTAAAGGATATATTTACAAACTGTTTCCAAGAGGGAACTCTTTGGCACACAGGGCACAACAGACAAGAAAGCAGATAAATATACAGCTCATCTCTGCAAGGTCTGGGAAACCTGAAATCTGTGCTCACTTTTGTCAGGTTCCATTGAGCCAATGTTTACTGCTATTATTTTAAAGGTATGGAGGGAGTATGGGGGCAAAGGAAAAATGTCATATTATACACACAAACTGAAGGTATATTTTTTCTTAATGGCTCTTAAATAACACAGTATAAACCCATTAATCCAGTTCTCATTCTATTTTAACTGCTAACTATTTAACTAAGATTGATCCCTTTCAGGTGAAGATAATGTTCATGGGATTTCAAGTAAAAAAACCCCCACATTACAGTAAATTAAGTTTGTATAACTGGAGATTAATGGATTGTTTTATTATACTAAGCACAGCAGACATTTAGTCCATTTTCTGCAATATATTATTATATAGTTGCTGATAGTATCCATTGCAGGAATATTCTCACAGGAGGTACATTAATAGCAGAAAGTTAGACCAAAATCATTCTTCCTCATTGTGCAATAACTGAATGAAGCAGAAGCTGAAGCAGGCCACCCAAATAGCCCTTCAGATGAAGAGAGCTCTGAATTGTTACACAAATTTTAGTCAATTTCTTTATTAACTTATTTCTGATCATACATTCAGGCAAAGAAAGGACCACAGTCTGGAGAAAACAGGAGATTTTTAGGTCATCAAAGCTCCTTTTTGTTCTACAACCCTTCTTCATTGGCACAAAGATAGTCCTATTTTGAACAAAATGTATGAGATCAGCAGACAGATGCTTTAGGACATAGGCTTTTGAATTAGATGGTCTCTTTTTTGCCAAGGTCCTGAGAGCTTCTCACTGCCCCTGGGAGTTGGGCCAGATCAGACATTGTGCAGGAGTTTGACCTTGAACATGGGGCAGGTCCTCAACAGGGCTTCTTCTGGTTCTTCCTTTTAAGTTACATTGGACCTTATCCCAGTCAGCCAAACCCCCAGGAGATGAGGGTTGCACCACAGTAGAGTGCTTCAGTTGCCTTTCCCCTAGTATTGTAAAGCCCTTGCCTTCTACAAGTTAATCTTTGTGCATGTGAAGCTGTTTCAACATCCTGCACACAACATTGCTCAGAGGACTATATGTTTGTGTTTTTCCACTCTCTGAATAACCCTGCTCTAAAATTAGAAAAGACAGTTATTTAGAAGGATGGAGTATCACTTTCTTGAGGAACTCCTCTCAAAAATGTGTTTGGGTGAGGAAATATCTAAATGATTTCCCTACAGATTCCTGTTGCCTTATTCTATCAGAAAATTATCAAGATTATCTCTAGGATCTGATCTAAAATCAGGTTTATGGTAATCCAGGGCAAACTACAGAGATAATCTTAAATATATGGAAGATCCATTTTTCATCCACTCTCTCAGTATCTGTAAAGTCAGTCTTAGGTCTTTCCAATGTTAGCTGCACCTATGCAAGCCATGTAAAAACTGGATTCTGCAAAACCTCTAGAGGCTTCATTACCTCTTCTTCAAAAGATTCACTTTCTTGTTAGAGGTACAAGAAGAACAATTTTTTTCTTGTTTTACTAATTTATTCCACCTCCTTGTGGATATTGTTAGGTTATGTGATTACACAGAGGAGCAAGGCAGGCAGAGAAACACTAATAACCTCATTAGAGCTCATGGAGCATCCCGGCCAATCTGCTCCCAGGGCTGTCAGAGGAGGATGAGCAGTCCATGGCTTATGCATGAGACCCATCATGATATGTCCACAGGAGAGGCTCCCTGCATCATTTTTCAGACAGAAGAGTGTTGCTGCCTAGGGGTATGTGACTTATTATGGGATGTGGCAACATATGGGGATTGTGCCATAATGTTTAGGCAGGGAAAGGGAGAGATTCAGATGGACTGTGGAGGGACAATAAAAGGGGTTAAAAAGGCTTTTTTGCATGTAAAAACATTGTTCCTCCATATTCTTTTCTGGCTGTGCCCTGTGCCTGATCATTGCACTCTGTCCTGTCTTACTGAGACCCATTTCTGGCCATTTTCCTGGGTGAGAGGGATACGTCTCTATTCGGTGTGCATGTGTGTATATAGAGTTCTAAGTGCCAGTCACTGGAGATGGTTCAACAGGTCATAGAGGTCTGTGCATCTAGGGGTCACACCAGACACGTGGGTGAGAGTGTCCATGTGTGTAATCAACAGTGAGCATCAAACTGGACTGACCAGTGAATAGAGTAGAGGCCTGGGAGCCAAATATTGTGACAATTGTCTAAGCTCAGGAGCCAAGTATTACAACAATCGTCTAAGCTCAGCTACTGGAGGGGCCCATATTGTGTATATGTGCAGATTTCCCATTAGATGCCCTTCATTATGATCAGCTGGAGAGGGGAGCATCATGTGGCCTTTGGTGCTCTTCATGGTTGTGTGAGTGTTGAGTGTGACTGTGTTGATCCGTGTTGGTCATTTGTGTACCAATGTCTGTGTGTGTAATGTATAAATATGCACATGTGCTAAGTCAAAATACATGCCCAACCTCACTCTGGGCTGGACCTGGGGAGACAAAGGTGCAGCACCTTTGTCAGGCTGCCACATGTGGCAGCTCCAACATATGTATTCCTTGCACACCTTCCAGGCATTCTGGAGGGGAAGAAAAAGGAAAGGCTATAGTGGCATGGTTTGTTTCCTTTAGCAGATAACTTTACATTTATTTCCTAATTTATTTTCTGTATTTTAAACTACACAGGTGGTTTTAAACTACACTACAAGCTAAATGTGTAATAGGCCTAGAAACTCACCTCCTTGTGCTCTGAGATCTGTGCTTATATTGAGAGAATAGCATATATTGGTGTCTAGTTTTTCAAACTGTCACAAAAAATAGTTACTTTCAAATGTTGAATTATAATATATTTTTACACTTGCCCCATTCCCTGTTTTTCAGCTAGCCTGGCTGACCAACATTTCAGGAAGGGTTAATTATAAATCCACCAGAAATTCTGGATTTTCAGACAAAGGAAATACATAAGCTCAAAAGCAATGCAAGCAAAAATGGAGATAAGCCTAGGCACAGAGCTGACAAAAGGAAGGTGAAGATGGAACTTGTTACAGCTATAAAACTGATAAGAAATGAATGAGATTCAGCTGTCATGAATATTGCCTGAAACAATGACAAGCTACTTTAAGTAAGGTGGATCCAGATTCCCTATGATGAAGACAATGATTACAGTGAAGAGGATGGCTGGGATATTGAGCAGCTATGGCTGGATCAGCTGAGGCAGTTCTGAGGTAATAGGAATGCAATGAAGTATCATTCTGCCAAATTACATACTTTGGGACCAATGTAAAAGATTTCTGACTCAAGCTCATCAGAGAAAAAACAGCTTAATGTTTTAGTCCATAAAGCAGAGATATGAACCCTACTATCATTAGTGGCCATATCAAAGGAAGTATGATCTTAATAAACAGCTGGTGTGTAATTTCTGATAGAAACAGAGAATAAATAATCTGCTCTACAAGGCAAAATTTAATATCTTTAATATTAATTTTAATTTAGTCACTAAGTTTCAAGGATCAGGACTTCAAGCTGAACATGAACGCAAATTACTATTACAGATGCGTTAATCTGTAAGCCTTTCCCAGTAGAAATGTGTGACTGAGAGCAAAGATTACCCTATAAACTAATCAAACGACAAATATCATAGATGAAGAATATATATAAACACAATGCTGGCACAAATAAACAGGCATATCAGTTGATTTTGAGTAATTTTACACTGGAGCTTATTAAAAGATTTTTACCACCTTGAGGAGGCTTTTAAAGAATTCAAGATATATTTTAGAAATATATGTATACTTTTAATAATTTGGGGGAGGTCTGTAGGATATGATGTGGTGACCCAGTCAGTGACTGATAAAGCAACTTTTTTTCCTATATTTTTAAGAAATTAGGAGAGAAAAGCTTGATTATATTCAGTGTTTTATTTGGTTTTGCAGCTTTCATTATGTGAAAGTCATCAACCAGGTGCACCAAAGACCTAAGACTACTTTTTTTAAATATTTTTTTTTCCAAATTCTGTATAGTAAATGTTGAATTATTTCTGACTTTTTTTTTTTTTCCTGAGTTTTATTTACATCATGCTTTCAAGGTTTTTTGTTTATTTGTTTTTGTCACACCTCAGAGGACTGAAAATCCTGTGGTGACTGTTACTTACACAAAGAACCTAAAAAAGCTTACCCAAAAACTTGCAAGAAGTTATATTGACAAGGTCGTGTTACTCTATGGTTGATTTTCATAATAAAAAACAATATTTTGTAAATATGTGGGCAGAATTATCATTGTTTGTATTTAAAATAAGTATAAGCAACATAGTAATTCTTCACATTATTTTTAACTGACAACTTTTGAAATATTTATTTTTAATGTTAGTATACAGAGGCTTCGAAAACATTTTTCTAATATTAAATGTTTTATTTCTGTCCTGGGTAATCTATTCCTTATTTTCTCATGCATTTTTATCTCACTCATTCGTTACACGTACTTATTGGTTGCAGAAGTTGCATGACAATAAAAAATACAGAAACAAATGAATGGCCACATTCCTTCTATAATTTTATTTATCTAGAAGTACAAAATTATTGTAACTGGTTCCTGAGAAGCATCCATTTTACATTCTACTGATCCTTTTTGTACTTCCTCCTTTCCATTTTCTTGTACTAGTTCCTCCTGCATCAACCTTAATCCCTTCTTTTCCTGCCTTTGACTGTTCCATTAAACATACCATAATAAGTTTTGTACATCCCCACCATCCCTTAAAGCATCCCATAAAAAGTTTTACACAGTCCCATCCAACATCCCATGGTAAGTGCACTCTTTCCCATTATAATTTTTTTCCCCCTTCTTACCAGTTGCAAAGATCTGTCTGAGCTCTCCAAGATGCTGAGAGTTCTTTTACACTAATCATCCATCAGGGACCTGAGGGAGAGATCACATCTTCAATATTATCTCCATTGACCTCCTGTTGGTCAGTTTGTGCATCTAAATGCCATTTATTCCCTTCTTTGATTCTTGGCTCTTTTTATACTGAATACCCAGTAACCAGATATCCTCAGAAACCAGACATCCTTGCCTTTCAAGTATCTGCATGTCCTGTACATTCCACATCTCTTTTATCTTCCTCAAATCCCACATAGACTTAAAAAGATGACACATGAGAAAGGAGGGAAAAAAAAAAAAAAAAAAAAAAAAGAGTCCTAAATACTTTCTTGTAATACTATGGTTTTCAAGTAGCACCCATAAAACTGACCTCTTGAGGAAATCTGCATTTTTGTCACCACTAATACCTACATCCTCTTTTACTAAGAGGTTGTCCAATGACCTTTATAGAATGTACTTATTTTCCTTAGCTGTAATTTCTATGAGACTGGAAATGAATCTTGAATTAGGCTGGCCTAATTCTGAAAATCTGTTTTCACAAAGGTAAATACTCATTTAAGAAGAGTTGCAGTTAGGACCACTTAAGAGCTTTCATGATTAAGGATGCTGTTTGAAAATTCAGTGTAAGCTTATTATGTTACAGCATATCATATTTATAAGCATAAGAGAGGACATTGTATGTCAGTTGTTGTACAATTGGTTAATCCATCCTCATTCACCACTCTAAAGAGAATAATCAGTTTTACAGCTGGTGGTTCAGGATTCATAAGTAACTTTTGGTTCCACCCAGTGAATCTGTATGAGCAGTAGAAGGAATTCTCACTGTTGGAGAGAGTTGACTACAGAACTAATCAGCCCTGGTGTTGTATCAACATGGCTTTTCTGGCAAAAAAAAAACGTTTGGATTAAGATATGCTACATGAGCAGGATGCAGCTGGATAAAAGTGATGCCATCTAGATGCATGTTGGATAGCTCCTTTTAAAATGTAGCAGAAGTACAAAAGTATTTAAGGTAGCAATTTAAGGAGTTAAACAGTTCTAAATATGTTATAAGGTCAGTAAATGGCCATATTGCTATACAAATGTATACTCCATAAGACAGACAACACTGACACAGAAATTAGGTTAACAGTTACATGACAGCAGCAAGGTTCTTAACTAGGTCTAGCTATGAGGTAAAAATTAATAATCATATTAGTCCCTTGAATCTTCATCTGACACTTGGCATCCTAGACTCTCTTTACCCATTTTCCAGTTCCCAGTCTCCATTTTCCAATAGCTACTGATGATTCTACTTTTTTTTTTTTTCCTTATTTTTCATTAATACATTTTTTGTAAATGTATTTCACCTTTTGTCTAAGCAGTTATTGAGTCTTCATGTGCTTATTTTATTTCTCTGCATATAGCTAAATATAATTTCCAGATGAACTTTCACTAGAAGTATCAGAAAAAAAGCTTTGGAAACTATTAAGGTAATATGATCATTACTAACCATTTTGGTGACATAATTTAGAACACTTCATTTAAGTAAATAAGTGTCTTAATTTTTTTCTTATTTTAAAGCAAGTGAAAGCTGAAACAGGACATGGGGAAGTTTGTTTGATATTTGCCTCCATACCTGTTGACACAAAAGAACAAAATGCTGACGTAGCTAATACAGGAGTCTGATATTTGGCTGAACTTAGTTTCCAGCACATATTTTGCAGAGGAAAGACCTGCTAATGGTCAAATACAGTATTTCCATTTCAACATTAATTAAGTGAAGCTGTTGGGTTTTTTTCCTCTGAAATTTGTAATTTTTACAAGCTCACATCAGTATACATAAGGTACTGCAAGAAAACCCTTTGTTTTCATATTAAAATTCAGAGGCCCTGATTTATAAGGTCTACTGTCTTAAGCAAGCTCTGACATCTGAATGCTACTGTCAATGGTTAATCTGTAAAATATTGTTTGCTCCCCATCAGTAACCCCAAAGCCAGCCAATACTGCCAGTCCTATGAGTAGATTAGGTCTTCTGTATAAAGATCTTTAAGATGCTCAAAGTACTTAGATATCTGAAGTCTGTGACTTAAAACTTGGAAATTCTACCTACAGTTCAAAATCTGAATTCTTCCCAGATTCTTTGCACTTCTTCAGTGCATTCTCTAATTGTGAGGATTAACCTGGGGAAAAAACAACAACAACAACAACAACAACAACAACAAAATTTTTCCTACCAAACACAGCATTTTCTTCTGGAGAAAATATGTCCACAAACACTTTTACATGGAATAATTTTAATATTTATTCCAATTCAGAAAAAGCAGTCACTTTTTTTTTTAATTTTATTTTTCACTGAAGCTCAGAAAGAATGCTCTGAAATCCCAGTGCTCCAAGGGAAAGAAAAACAAGGAAGGAATGAGCAGTGACATGCCTTAAGAACAGGGGAAATAAAGATCTTTTCAAAGTTCATTGTCTTCAGGCATTGAGTATAACAATGAGATCTATTCCACTATCAAAAAAAAAAAGGTATTATCTTAGACCAATCACTACCATCTCTAAGGAGCAGTATAAACATGTATGAAGCTGAACATAAATTGCTTAGTTGCATTAGCAAGTTTCAGTTGGGATCTTTAATCTTTTGCATATTGAATATCTTCTCAGTTGGAAAACTAATTTGTTTTCTCATTTCTGATCTTTATTCATAAAAGAAGACATTATTCACCTTAAGAAAGAGTGGCAGAATTGAGTAATACAATAAAAATATTATCATTCTATTTGATACTACTATCTTATCATATATCTTATTATTAATTTTTCAAACCATAATATCAGCAGCTACATTGAAGAATTATATCTGAAAGCATCACCAAGCTTTGGGAGAGATTCTTTGGTACTTAGAATCATTAGCTTGAACATAATGGTGCACGATGACAAAATACATTAAATAGATTATTTCCAGTGAATCCTCCTTGTAAAACTCTTACTTTTTTTTTTTTTTTTTTTCCTAAATAAGGGTCAAACACTTAATTTCAACATACATTACATTTTGCTTTCAGATAATAATCATGAGTGAGGAGTTGGGAGGGGAATAAATGTTGTGTATTATATATGCAAAATACCATTAGTGCTTATTGTTTTGTTGGGTTAATGCTTTGAATAGAATTTCTAAGAACTGAGTCCTTCAGCATGAAATGCTACTGTTATATAAAAAAAAGATGTATTCAAGTTCAAGGATGTTTATCACTAATGTACTATTCAAAACCTAAAGATATTGTTCTCTATTTTGTAATTATGCATTATTACAGAATTTTTTAAAATCTGAAAATCCATCACAGAAGAATAAAACTCATGACAGACAATTAATTCAGGGAAGTACATACTGAAACCCATTAAAAGGCAACAGATTGATGACATCTGGTAAAGCGTTAAATAGATATCTCCAAAGCAATAGTATTGGTCTTTGATCCCTTTTTTCCCAGCCAACTGCAACAGATTTTTTATAGACCTTTAAAATCAATTTTTTTCACATTAAGATTACTAGGAAATAGACTAAAACGTCCTAGTGTTTGTTCATAAATAGGATATACTTGACTTCTTCATCAACATGAGGAAGATAAAGTAGTAAAATAACATGTTAAAAGTATAAATAATGACTCCTGTTAGCTTAAATATAATAATCAAAATTAAAAAATAAGCTGTATGGAAAATAAGCCCTCTAAGGATCTGAGCTGATATTAATAAATTTGGCAGTAGAATTACAAATTACATTGCTACACATTAAGTATGAACTTTTGTCTTAAACATCTAAGTATGACATGTAAGTATAATCCTTACAGATCTCTGAAACACTAATCTTAATATTATCCCACTACAAATCTTTTAAGAATGTGCCTACACACTTCCACCACAGCCTTATAGAGAAACTGATGATATATGGGCTAGGTAAGAAGTCAGTGAGGTGTTCTGAAAATTAACTAAGCTGCCAGTCACCAAAAGTTGTCATAAATGACAAGAAGTTCAGATGGAGGCCAGTCCCTGGTGGTGTACCCCAGTGGCCAGTCCTGGGTTAAAACTCTTCAATGTCTTTATCAATGATCTCAATGTTAGGGCTGACTGCACCTTTGTCCAGTTTGCAGCTGACACAAAAGTAGGATGAGTGGCTGTTACACAATATGGGGGTGCTGCTGTTCAGAGAAAATTGGCTAGGCTGGAGAAATGGGACATGAACCTCATGAAATTCAACAGAGGAAAATGCAATGTCTTGTAACTCCAGGCACTGGTACAGGTTGGCAAACTTGTGGCTGTAAAACAGCTTTGCAGAAGAGGAACTGGGTGTTCTGGTCAACAACAAGCAGAAGAGGAGGTGAACATCAGGTCATAGAGGTGATCTTTCCCCTCTGCTCAGCACTGGAATGCTAAGCTTACTACTACATGAGAGATATGGACTTATTGGAGCAAATTCAGCAAGGAAATGTCTAAAGGGCTGGAGCATATTTCCTATGAGCAAAGCCCAAGCGAGCTGGGACTGTCCAGCCTGGAAGAGAGAGGGTTCATAGAAATGTTATCAATCTGTATAAGCACTTGATGGGACAGGGGAACAACGGACCCATGCTTGTTACTGTTTGTCAGCAACAGGAAAAGAGGCAATAGGCACAAACTGAAAGTCAGGAAATTCCATCTGAACATAAGAAAACCATTTTCCTAATGTAAGGGTGGTCAAACACTGAAACAGTGTTTGAATGTCTCCAGTCTGGGGAAATATTAACAACCTGACTGACCACAGTTTTGGCAATCTGCTCTAGGTTACCCTGCCTAAGCCATGGGGTTGGACTAGTTGTGCCCTCCAACCTCGATTATCTGATTCTCTTTCAGGTACCCAGAAATTACTATCATGTAGCACTCTGTGAAGTTACAAAGGCATGATTCAGACTAAAGCACTTGTAAATCCATCTGTTGTGTTACAATGTGTATTCTATGAAAAGAATGCTCCCAGTTCCTGAGCGCAGGGATTAGCTTCTGGGAACTTTAGTGCAGAACCTCAGTGGAAAGTGTAGGGGTGCTGGCTTGAACACAGAACATTTAATAGAGAATTCACTTTATGATTGTCCTGGTTGGGGCTGGACTAGAGTTCCCGTTGGTTTGGTAGCTGGAGGAGTGCTGCAGCACACTGAGACCCCAGGGGCTCCCCAGGTCCCAGAGCCCTCACCTGTGTGCGGGGGCGGGGGGAGCACAGATGGAGTGCTGGGCCCGGATTGGCCAATATGCCATGTCATGTGTCATTGTGCTCACTATATAAAGGCAGGAGCAGGCCAGGAGGGGCTCTCACTTCCAGGAGTGTGGCTGTGGGGCGTTTGTGTTCGGGATCGCCAGCTGGGAGCAGGCGGGTGTTGGTCAGTGGGTGGTGAGCAGCTGTATTGTACATTACCCGCTGATACTGTTGTCAGCGTATTATTCTGTCACTGTTATTAAAATGTTTTTATCTCAACCCATGAGTCTCCCTTTGCCCCTCCAATTCCCTCCCCATTCCCGAGTGGGGGGAGGGTGGGTGAGCGGCTGAGTGGTGTTTAGTTGCTGACGAGGCTCAAATAATGACAATGATTTATTACATCTAACTAATTTTGCTACCTTTAAATATTTGTTCAATACAGTATTAATATTTTTAAGTTACTTTAAGAATTAAAAAATCAAAGGAAATTGATATTTTGAGGACTTATATTCCTTAAATCTCTATTCTTCTAGATTTTGGAGACTGTAAGAGAAAAATTATGTTGGAGAGTAAAGAACTGGTTTATGGGAATGGTCATAAAAGGCCCATAAAAGGGAATGGGTGTAAGAGGGAATCTCCAACGTCAAAACTGTGACATGTTCAAGTTGTAACAACAGATATTCAAGATAAGTAGTAGGAAAAGCTTTCTGTGAGGAAAAATATGAAACGTTAGAACTGAGTATAGTTTGGGTAAAGTTCACAGAAACCTGCCCAATGAAATTTGTTTGTATAAACAATGGTGCTCGTGGCAGTTTTACATTATTCAAGTGCCTGAAAGGCTATCTCAGCTCTGCTGTACACTGGGAATTTTTCTGGTCAGTTATTTTTATTTTCATAAAAACATCAAGAACATAGTAAAATATATCATAAACTGTCTGTGGATATTTCTTGTTTTTAATATAGCACATATAAGGAAATTAATTGCATGTCATTTAAGTAAAACCTATTATTTATAATCAGAGTGTTAATGGAAGACTGTATACCTATTGCCTTGAAAACTTTAAAATATTTTTCCTTTATTAAAATAGCCATTTAGCAAAATGTAGAACAAATAATTTTTGCAGACTGAATGTTTTTTAAGTTAAAAAATAATTCATTCGTTGTTGTCAAAATATATTCAATGTAAGTACTATGTATATTGTTTATCTAATATTATTAATATTTTTATAGATATATGGAGGTAAGCAGTGGTTTCCATGTTTTTTAATGGATAGGAAAAATTAAGCTCTCACAAAAATTGTTGTTCAAGTAGGGAATATACCTTACGGGGAGATTTTTATAGAGCTCTTTCTATTTGTATTATCAAAGCCTAGATTGAGAGCCTACAACATAGAGCACAAACAATAGCTGATAGTTAAAGTGAAACAAACTATAATTACAAATTAAATATATATAAAATTTGCATATAAATGAACACAATTCAGTATAGACACTGAAAAAGCTGTTGGACATGTGTGTGCATATATATACAAAGAAGAAATCTGTAATGACAGAAGATATATAGTCCTTTCAACTAGGCCTAGTTAGTATTAAAATTAGACCTTTTCCAGTGGAAAATCTGTTTTTGTGCTAACAATCACTCTCGGTATTATTTAAGTGTATAGCATTCATAGATATGATGGTATACTGATAGGGAAAAAAAAATCTCCCATGCTGTGGTATTTTTAGAACTGACATAAGACAGTCCAAGGCAAGAAGAGTTTGGACCACAGTTTTTCTCTTATAGCTTGTTTACTGCTTCTTAGATACACAACTACTTTTTTCTTTATATTTTGTGGGAGGGAGGAAGAGAGGAAGGGAGGGAGGAAGAGAGGAAGGGAGGGGAGGAGGAAGGAAGGAAGGAAACAATAAAAATTGTCCTGGAGATTAGTGATGGCAGTGGTCCAAAAGTGATGTGAAGAAGTAAACAAGATGGCCTAGGGATTTGTAGACCAAAATAACATAAGGAACTAACTTGCAAAAGAAGATAAAAATAGAGCAATGATTGAATGAAGTAATCTTGGGTCAAATAAAGATCATTTGACTGGGTGACCCACATAATGCCTACACTGGGAAGTCAGTGGCATAAAGGCAGCATGCAAAGCAAACTCTGGGGAATATCCACCAAAGATCCTTGTGGAATGTCCACACACAGGCCCAGCCACTTTGAGGAAGTGGTTCTGTTGTCAGATACTATTAATCAATACATTTCAAGTCTACCTCCCTGACACAACCACACCCACACCAAGTCATTGACAACAGTGCACAACACGATAAAACCCACCACAAAAACATCGACAGAAAGTTCTCAAGGAGCCTCATGCCCATTTTGCAATCCAGTGCCTACAGCTGCCCTGGAAGTAACTGGTGGAACCACTGGTAGCATGAAATCCTTTCCCTTCATGAAATTATTTATGATATCGTACCTTCTGGTCTCTATATAGACAGTATCACTAATGGCATCCTACTCAAACACTAAGGCACCTTGGCAATTTATTAAATTACTGAGGAGAAAGAAGCTTCCATTGATTTTTCTCTGCAATATATATCAGGAAATGCTTCCTGATGATGGGGAACACTGAATATGGAAACAAAACAGTCCAACATGACTTTGTAATGCTGTTAGACTTTCTACAGATTTCTTAGAGAAAGAATGGAAATACATTTGAAGGTATTCTTAAAGAAAAAGAAAGGAAAAGAGGCAGAACAGGAAAAAAAAAAATATATTAAGACAGTTCCTGATACAGGGAGATCAGAAGACATTGAATCTTTGCTCATTAAATTGTCAAAATCTGCATGTGTTTAACAACCATCAAAAAGGAAAAGTAAGATAGCAAATGTCTGGAGTCACAGATTGGTATTTTGTTTTATCTTAAGTTTATATATGTTCATTGACATCTAGATCCTTAATTCCAAAAGACGTTGAACCATATATGGCATCAACACAGATCCACTGCCAGAAAGAGGGAAATTAAACCATGTGTCACCTTTCTAATACTGGCAAAAAATAAAATGTGTCTAAATATGCAAACATATGTCTGCTCTGCCATAGGGATGCATTGATTGAGTTAACCCCCTCTTAACTGCAATAGCACTGCCATGCATCAGAGAATGCAGACAATTTTACACCACCACATAAAATACATTCTTTAACTCGACAGTGGCAAGATTATGTTTTAAATAATGCAAATAAAAAAGAGGTTTCCTACTAATATTTAGTAAACTGTTAGGCTGTCTGGTTTTATACATGCAAGTATTCAATGTTAAAATTTTATTGAACAGAACTCTATATGGCAGTTAAATTGCAAAGATAAAGCCTGAATTTTGTGCAGTCCTGTAGCTCAGGAAATACAAGGTAGTTATTGCTAGTAACAGGCTTTGGACTCTGTCCTAACATTGCAAGGACTCAAGGCTCAAGTTGGTCAGTTTTTGTCTGAACCTAACTTGGCCTTCCTGGTACTCCATTTTGGCTTGTTGAGCTGTAACAACAGAGTTTCTAAATACCGGGTGATTATGCCCAATTTGTTTTACTTCATCTTTGTATGCATAATCACAATTTGTAGACAGACAGAAGTGACCAGGAGTCATTGCATGCTGAACACCGTATTTATTGCCTCAACCAACATATGGCTGTTTGAATGAGAATGAACATGAGCAGGTCCAGGATGCAGTAATCTTGATTCCTAGTCATAAAAGTTTGAGAATCATAAATCGTTACAGTTAACATAATTAGTACAAATACATTTGTCTGATAAAGAACATCTTCACCTTCGTAATACAGAACATCATGTAAACTTGACAACGGAAGTGTTTTTTTTTGTTTTGTTTTCTATATTAGCTTGACTCTTATCTCAGTGCATGGGGATTTATCTACCTCATAATGTCATTGTCTATATTTACTCTGGAGAAAACTTCATTACTCACAAGAGTATTAAAAGATTTCACTGTTTACTATTGTTTTTACATACCATTCAATGTTATCCCTTTTTTCATATTGTAAGAAATAGCAAAAACCTGTCTTTTTTAGAATTTTAATTTTCATACATCATACCTCTTTTCTTTCTTAACCTCCCTGAAAACTAATTAAGCCTATTGCTTTTTCCTCCCATAAATGAGAAGGTTTCCATACTTTTCACGATAATTTTTATCTTCCTTAAAATTATAGCCCCTGAGGTGATGTGATTCTCTTAATTTACTACATTAATTATAACATTGCTAAATACCTTGGAATTTTTAAACTATTCGATGTCTTTTCTGCATTAGTATGGTATTTTAATCTAAGGAACCTTCACATTTTCTGGATTGCATTCTGGCACTGACCTACAGGCATTTTGTGTCTAAAGTTAAGAGGGTTTGTTTTCAAACAAAAAGCATAGCCATGCAGCTACACCAGTGTGACTATTGCTGCTTAATCACCAGGTCTTAGTAGATGCTATAGTATAGCATATTATAGCATGTCAGTCTGCTGACTGTTCAGGGGTTAGTGATTATGGAGCCATGGAGGAGTTCAGGATCCTTAAGGATCTTCAGACTAGCACTTCTGTCTGGAGACAGTCATTTAATCAAAACCTGTTTGGTGATTAAATCCTAGGCTCTTGTTTTTTAATATCAAGCACTGTATTCAACAGTCAACACTGCATTTCTTCTTAGCTTCCGTTAAGACTTAAATCAATTAAAATATACAGATTCAGATGATATTCCAATATAAGAGGAGGACACACACACAGTTGTACAATGTGTCATATTGTTCTGCAAACAATTTAATATTATATGATTATATTCTGCTACTTTGATTAAATAAATATCACTACTTTTTTCTATGGGCCTACTTGCCTGGGAGGATACTAGAGATTATTAAGAAAAACTGCATATGCCCACTGTAACTAAAAGAAAGCATGTTTCCACAGGAGATCTTAAATCCGCAATCATCTAACTCTAACATAAATTTTAATGCTACTTTAAAAATTCACATAGCAGAAAAAGAAATTCTCAGTAGACTTTTGCTCATCTGGTGCCAAAACAGGCAATTTTTGAGACAGAATGGGGAGAAACAATCCATAAAATTCCATCATTATTAGTTATCATGTGTTGTCAGAAACTGTCACATTGTGATTTACATAATGTTAATGGATGCCATCATTGATACTGAGGTATCTAATAGCATTACAGAATAGTGTTACTAGTAAATTACAAAATCTTGCCATCAAACATCAAAATGACAATTTTAATAGTAACATCAGAATTTTAATGCCCTAAAATTAGTCTTCTTTCCAACAGTTTCCAGTGTGCTGTCTTATCAAGGAAATCACACTGCAATTAGCTTTCACTATGACTTGCGCAATGTCACAGTGCAAATATTATTTTACCGTTCATGCTTATAATGCAACGTGCAATGCATTGATACTTGTTTTAAGCTTTAACTCTTTTTTCTATTTTTTTTTTTCTTCCTGTCAATGAAGGCAATCCTTCACTTACTGAGGAAGCAAATTACTTTTCCATTATAATGTAATGATGTAGGAGAGTGGTATTTTCTAACAATAGAAAATAAAATGTAACTGTCTTCCTAAGCAAGAATCACTTTGCAACTATCAAAAAAAAAAAAAAAACCCACAAAACAAAACAACAACAAACAAACAAAGGAATTTAGAGAAAGTATGCTATAAAGTAGAATAAAATTATCTTCCAGTGGATAGCATGATAAATATTAAATTAATGCCAGAAAAAAAATGCTGCTAAGGCTCCTGTTTCCATTGCCTTTCTCAAATCAGGATTAGTAGCCAGAATTATGCCCAGCTTCTGGAAGCAGTAGAGATGAGTGGTGATGCATTTGTTCAAAGTAGTAGACTGATGTTTATAATTCATTCAGCCTGAGAGTTGCCACCTGTCCTTTCCAAACTTTTGCTTTAATTAATGATTCCAGAAATAGTTAAACATATACCTTGAGCTAAAAACTGATAAAGATAATGTTTAATGACAGAGAATATTGCAAGTCAAAGTGGCAGGAAAACAATTTTCCCCAAGCAAAACTACTGTTTTTTCTTAAGACTTAAAAAAACATTGCCACTTGTCATAAATATGTATAGGAAATGCTTCCTTGTTGTTCTAAAAAATTAAAAGTTACCTTAAGGTTTCTATCTGTTGGAGAATGGCTCAGAGACAAGGGTCCTGAGCCCACTGAGCAACTGTATGATCAGAGCCTGCTCTAGCTGCTGATGCTGAGCCTCACTAGGGTTTGCCTGCAGCTGCTTGCAGCTGCTGATACATGAGGAATGTCAAGGACGCTTCGGCCCTGTGTACCGTGGTGTGTCAAAAACAGGTTAAGGGGAATTAGGAATAGTGGTCTGAGAAACCCAGTGTTATGATAACGGTGGTCTGAGAAACATTGTGTTACGGTACAGGATGCTGATAAGGAACTAAAAGTTGATGTTTAACCACAGGAATGAAGAAGTGCATAACAAAGACGTAACTAGCTAACTGGCCAATGATGAGCTATAATTTTGCAATATGTATGAGCTTATTAACCATTGTATTTAACCACGTTGATAGCGGACAATAAACGAGACTTGCTAATGACCACCTGGTGTCTGCGTCTCCCTTCTCCGACAAATGGCGACCCCGACGTGATCCTGTCGCTGTCAAGAAAACAGGGAGGCACGCGCCACGGTCGGTGAAGTAGTGTTGGGGCCCGACGCAACCGGGTCGGTGTCAAACGACGAAGGGAAGACGCCCTCAGGAGCTACAGCGGTAGTCCCGAGCCATACGTGCTGCCGGAGCCGGAGAGTTGCAACAGCGCTGACGACACAATGGACAGGCAAGCAGCATATGATTTATTTATATCCCACTTAGAAAGAAGGGGGGTGCCGGGTGGAGCGGCGTGCCACCATAAACTCTGTCCGTCCCCCCCCCCCTCTTCGGATGGTTCCGCCCCTGACGGCGCGTCAGCGTCTGACTCGGAGAGAAAAACGGCGGCTCTGTCCGAGTTAAAGCAACAGGGTCACACATCGGTAAAGGACAGTGACAAAGCCCAAGAACTTGAAAGAAAATTACAGAAGTTGAGCTACAGAACAGAACTCTGCATTTATAATTACAAGAAGAGGAAGCGCTGCCGGCAGCCCCACCACACCCACTCCCGTCACCTTTATCAGAACCAGCTCCGCTTTTAGCTCAGTCCCGATGGAGTGGGGTGATTCATGATGCCTTGTTAAAAGTGGACAGGCATGCTGCTGGAGCGTTGGCCTGCCCGGTAGTGACAACGAATGGGGGACACCTGGGAACTCAAGATCACAAGATTCTCCTCGGGGGGTCTGGAGACTCCTTACGAACTTTAGAACTCTGAACTGTCATTTGGGTGTTTCAACATCAACACTGGTATCAAAAACTTGTTCATGTAGTATCAGATTCATTGTATGTTGTGGGTTCATTGCAATGTTTAGAACATAGCATGGTGAAACCTGTATTACATTCTGTATTGCATACTCTGTTGTTACAATTGCTGACACTTTTAAAACTGTAAGGATGGTTTTCTTGCTACATAAGACTGCATAAGATTGGAACATGGACTGACAGACTGGTTACGAGACTTGGGAATTTGGATAATGGACTGATGATGGTTGCAAATCTACAAAACTTGGAAATTACTAGGTGGCTGAAAGCTTTGTTGATGCATAGACTGGCAATGCTGATTGTCATTATGATTGTCATGATGGTATTGGGGTCTGTGTGGAAATGCTTTATGAATGCTATGATTCAGACGTCAAAAGGAGTCTGGATTGTCCAAAAAAGAAAAAGGGGGAAAACCTGGTAGGAATTTTTTTTGGGGGGGGGGATCAGGGTCATGCACTGATCCTACAGGGTTTGGACAATCCAGGCTGGGTCTCTGATCAGAAAACTGCCACATGGTAATCCTGCCCTTGGGGTCACCTGGAAGGGCAAGAAGGAGGAAGTCAATCTAGTGCTTCCTCCCTGTTTGAATGCCTGGATGCACTAACCATAAAGTAGATTTAGTTTGTTCACGCGTACTAACGATGCAGACCTATCACAGCACTTCCGGGTGCGTGATAAGTGCCTTTATCCAGTAGATTGTAAGCCTGCATGCCTAAGTTGTGCCTTGTCATGTATTAAGAAAATCTTTGAATGAACGTTGGCGCAGGCTCTGCTCATACAAAAAGAAAAAGGGGGAATTGTTGGAGAATGGCTCAGAGACAAGGGTCCTGAGCCCACTGAGCAACTGTATGATCAGAGCCTGCTCTAGCTGCTGATGCTGAGCCTCACTAGGGTTTGCCTGCAGCTGCTCGCAGCTGCTGATACATGAGGAATGTCAAGGACGCTTCGGCCCTGTGTACCGTGGTGTGTCGAAAACAGGTTAAGGGGAATTAGGAATAGTGGTCTGAGAAACCCAGTGTTATGATAACGGTGGTCTGAGAAACATTGTGTTACGGTACAGGATGCTGATAAGGAACTAAAAGTTGATGTTTAACCACAGGAATGAAGAAGTGCATAACAAAGACGTAACTAGCTAACTGGCCAATGATGAGCTATAATTTTGCAATATGTATGAGCTTATTAACCATTGTATTTAACCACGTTGATAGCGGACAATAAACGAGACTTGCTGATGACCACCTGGTGTCTGCGTCTCCCTTCTCCGACATCTATTCATTATGAAAATCTTTCTAAAAGGTTTCTAAAAGGGAGATGAAGCCCACTTTCTGTATTTCTAGTAGGTTGATGCTTCCACATCCACATTAAGAGATTCAAGTATCTCTTATTTTTTCTGCCTGTAATTAATTATTTATACAGCTTAGAACAGAGACAGAAAACAGCAACAACATATCACTGGGGCAAAATAAGCATTCAAAACTAGATTTCACACAGTACAGGTAAATGTCCTTATTGCCACTGACTGTTGCATCCTGGCATCTCCCGCTGCCTCTGGAAGCCACTCACTCCTCTCCCTCTTCTGAACCTAGTAATTTGAATGCCTAGAATTTTGAATATACAGTTCATTACAGGACACAATATGGTTTTTCCTTAAAAATGAGCAATTTTCCACTTGAGAGAGACATATACCTTCATAACAATTTATATCCACACTATTGCTTAGTCTTAATCTCCCACTATGGGATAGAAAAAAAAATCAACCAACCAATACTGACTTTAGAAGTATACTCTGCTTTTAATACCTTTTTTCAGATGGCATGGACCTTGAACTAAAGGATTGTCAGTCGTAACCCATGATGCTGCAAGTGGCAATGGCTTCTGTCCTGCTGAAAGTTTTACATAGCAGCCTTACCCATTAAGAACCAGTTCAAATTAGGTGAGGTGGGGACCCTTATGCTGGGGTGTGCCTTTACAACCACACCTGAAAAATGAACACAGTATCTTCTATACTCATATCTGGCAAAGATTGGTCTTATCAGGTGGCAGAACAAGAAATTAATTTTGTTTAATAGCATATTTTTATAGCTTATGAGAAAACATGAAAAAAAAACCAAAACAAAACAACCAAGAAAACCCAAACCAAACTACAAAAACAAAAATACCACTAAATCCAAAATACTTCTCTCATCAATAATACATTTCTTCAGAAATAAGATGACTTTCTAATATGATAACATACCTGAAGAAGTTAATTTTAAAAGTGTTTTTCCATCTACATTAGACTAGTGGGCATATTACAGAGTTCACAAAGAGCCTGACTGCACAGTGATCATGAAGATATTTCTATATTAGCTGTCAGAAAAATTTCTATTGGTTTTACATCATCATCTTTTTACAGTTATAATAAAAGCGTAGCAGTTTTCTCTTGCAATGAATCATTAGTAGCAATACTACAAAACTATTCAAGACGGTAGATGCAATAAAATGTACTTTATTCCTCCTTAGAAAAAGTGTGAAATCTTCTATAAGACTTAAGCTTTATAAGCACAGGTAGTGCATTTCATTGTAAATTAAATCCAAATATTCAAGGATAATGGAAAATCATTGTTAATGTTAGCTTGAGGTAATTTTACTCTGTTGTGTCACCATTTAACAATCATGTGATTGTGATTAATGCAAAACAGTGATGTGGATTTAAGCCTGAATTGACTGACAATAGTCAGTTGAACAAAATAATGAATTAAGATATATTTCCTTGTGTATAGTGTTGAATCTGTAGTTTGGAAACATACACTTGGAGTATTACAACACATTTACATACAAAAACATGATTTAGTGAATCTATAGAATTTAACTGTCATAAATGATTACATAACAATTTATGATATTTAGTTAAGTATAGTCAAGTGCATAAATATAAAATGGAAAACACTAGGCTAGGATGAAGTTTTATAGGAACAAAGCAGAAGGAATTCCAGAAGATTATGACACGTATAAGATATATGTGTTTTCCTTCTGTTAATTCTACCAGGCTTTTATCTTAAGAAAACTAAATTTATTAGAGGCATAATAGTTCTCACCTACATCTCCGTCTTCTCTTTTTGTATACACTTCATATGGCAATATTACTGAATGCATATGATTACACAAAAAAATGAGCATGAATTTTTCTGGGGGGAGAAGAATAAGAAAAACACTCAAAACCCATATTTGTTGGCTAATGGAAAAGATATTCAAGTCCAAAATGCAGTCTTACATGAGCACCATCATGTGCTATTTGGAAGACCTTGTATGATATGTATGATACTTTAACATCTGTTTTTTCTGGCACATTTGGTCCACACAATTTATAAAATAATGAATACATTACAATTTCATTAAGATGTTAATTTCATTAAATGTTCATTGCTTCTCCCCCACCCCTAAAAAATGAAATTAAATTAAATTGTTGGTACCAAATTCTCACTGTGTATAAAATATTATTGGAGTTCAGAAAGCAACAATGACTATGCCACATAAAATAATCTAAGAAATATATATTGATACACTTGCTGTCACTTCTGGTCCATAAAATATGAATCCATTTTGTGCTCATGAGCTAATAAAAGTGGTGAGGACTTTGAAGCCACTACTTTTTTTACCCTTATTACTTAATAGACTTTCTACATATATATTCCCATTCGGCAGGCAAAGTACATTTCATCTCTAAAGTCTCGTGCTTTGGGATTATGTACTTCTTCATTATATCTTTAAAGCCCTTCTATGCTATTATTCTCCTAATGCTATATGTGCAATGAACATTCAATTTTGCGTCTTTTTGCCAAGTGCCCTCTCTCTCCTCTTTCAAATAATTCATTAAACCCACATCTTCCAGGAATCCTTCCTACTTTGTTTTTTTCTAATCATTAATCTCTTCATGCTTTTCACTACTCTAAATCCTGTTCAAATCCCCATTCCCTCCCTATCATTAGGTGAAGCAGACTACTTCTTGTAGCTTTGATTAAGGATAAAATGTAAATCCCTCACCATGTGGAGCCTTCATTTAAACAACCAGGAGGAAAAAAAAAAAAAAAAAGAGGTAGTTTTTCTCGTAACTTGCAAAGTGAAAATGTTTAGTCAGAGGAGTTCAGATAGACAGAAGGACCCTTGATGATGATTTCCCCCATCATAGCTTCATGGGGGAATTATTTATTCCTATGATAATATTTATCGTCTACCAAACTATGAATGATTTGGCATTGCAAATTCTTCAAGAATCCCTTAGAAGTGCATTAATTGGAACAGTAAATTGTTTTACTTTCTTGTTTTATGCCCAGGTTTTTTTCCCATGCATATGCCTGTCATTACAGTAAAAATTTTGTTACAATTCAAAATTTTGTTACAGTCAAAATGGTACAGATTTTATTTGTAGACATAAAAAATTGTTGTTAGTTCAATTCATGTTTAGACTGTCTAAACAAAACTCTGCAGCTGTTATTTGTAGTTCAATTAAAATACTGTATATTAGTTATTAGTCCAGTTAAAGCTGCTATGTAAAAACTTTCTGGAGTCTTCCTCTTTTCTCTGGTGTTACATCCACCTTCAGCAGTGCTCCTAAGAGCCCAAGGGCCACTACTTCCATATTCCTTTAGGAGGATGCAGTGGGACAGGACATGGAGATTACAAATAACCAGAGTACCAAGCTCTCCTCTGAGAGAATACATGATGTTGGTGGTGTTTTCTTCCTCTTCAACCATGCTATGCTTGGATTTGGACATCTAATGTACACATTTTATTTGCTTTTCATTGACTTGCAGTTGAAGTCTGAAAGTGGCAAAGTAGTCTTCCCCAGGCCAATTAACACAGAGGGATATTACTTGTTATTCAGTGACAGCCTAGTTTTGTTTGACCTTTGCTGTATGTGGTATTGGCAGAGCTGAAATAACACTTTCTGCTGGGTTTCTGTGGCTCATTTTTTTGGTAGCAGGGGAGGGAACTATAGCAGTGGCCCCTGTGAGAAGCTTCTTGAAAGCTCCCCTGGATCCAAGTCAGACCCACCCCTGTCTAAGGCTGAACCAATCAGTGATGGTGGCTGTACCTCTGTGATAACGTGTTTAAGAAGAGGAATCTGCAAGGGGATTGGGACTTGTGATGAAGATTTGTGAGAAGGATGAACATCGAGGTCAGTGAAAGGAAGGAGGAGAACGTGGGGGAGGTGTGCCAGAGCAGAAACCCCTGTATCCTGTGGTGAGACAGCAGGGCCACCCTCCCTGACACCCATGGAGGTCCACGGTGGATTATAAGCCAACCTGAAGCCTGAGGAAAATGCCACTCCAGGACAGGAGTCTACGCTTAAAACAAGCCAGGAGTCTGAGGGGAGAAGTGGCTCTTGTAGTTATAGTTCAGTACTGGGAGGACTGCAACACTTGGGGTGGGTACCCACGCTGGAGCAGCATGGGGAGGACTCATGCCAGAGAAGGTTCGTGGAGGACTGTATCCAGTGAGAGGGAAGCTACATGGAGCAGGGGAGGGATGTGCAGTCTTCCCCCCACCTCCTGAGGAGGAAGGAGTGATGAGCTGACTGTAACCCCCAACCCCTGTCCCCATGCCACTGGGCCAGGAGGTAGAGAGATCAGGAGCAGAGCTGGGCTGGGAAGAAGGGAGGGGTGGGGGAGGTGGTTTTGGATGTGGTGGCACTTCTTACTGTCCCACCTTGTCTGTTAAGTGTTGTCTTGTTAGCACGTGAATTAAAGTGAAGTTTTCTTTTCTTCCCCTGATGAGTCTGTCTTTTGCCCATGACCATAATGGGTGAGCTACTCCCCTTCCTTAGATGGATTCTTTAAGTCATTTGTGCTTCATATTTTCCTTCCCATTCCTGACAGGGGAAGGGGTGAGTGAGTGGCTGTGTGGTGCTCAGTTGCCTTCTGGTCTCAAACCACAACACACTTTTAATAACTTTTATTAGGCAACAGCCACTTGACCATATACAAATGTCACTGCATCTAAAAAGTACTAACAAAAACTCAGCTGAAGGCAAGACCAGACAAGTCCGAAACCTGCACTGTCAGGTCAACTTATGACCTCTTACAAGTCAGAGAAAAATCAGAATCACCAGGCTATATCCTATCCACTTGTCAATATTATAGCAATGGAAAAAAGAGAATTAATACGTGTATTCAGAACTTCCACTCTTGACAATAACAGTTGGACACCTACATTTGGATCTATGCCTATTCTGCACATTTATGTGATTCTCTAATATCTAGGACACATCTTCCCAACCATATATGAGAGATACAGTAACTCTGAAGATGTCACTTCCTTACTGTGTGTCTCTCATTTCTTCCACAGGATTCTCTTTTCCACAGCAATTCAGGAGAGGGAGAGATACACACTTTGCATTGTAACGGCTTAGCGTTTAACAGGTGAGGAGTTCAGGTGAACATGGTCCTGCTCCACTGCAGTCCTGTTTCTTGAAAAGCTGAGATCAGTGGCATTGACTAAAGAAGTCCATGTCCCTTATACATCACCAAGCCAGATGTAAGGCTGTCAGGTCCAACAGTGAACTGGAAGAAAATAATATTTAAAAAAAAAAAAATTTAATAGGCTGGGCATATCTGAGCCTCATTTATGGAAAAGAGACAGGAAAAAAATGGGAAGGATTACAGTAATACCTCACAAATAGTATGAATGTAAAATGGCAAATATCATTGATTTTTAATCCATCCCTTATTCGTGTCATCCCTTTCACACTGTAATACAGTATTACTTCTTCCATTAGATATTGTTGTTTCTTTTTTCATGTTGCTCTCATATGAATAATCTTGATCACCTGCATCCCTCTTCTATTTTTGTTTTTATTTCCCAAATACAGTGTACTAGCAATCTCTCTCCACCTCTGGTGATTTAATCATCCTGAACTATCTTTCATGATGAGTTCAACAATGAGGTTATTGTTTGCATATTTGATGATTTTGATGTTATACTAATGCTAAATATTGTCCAAAAATATTGAGGTTTTAAAATACTTCAGTTTGTTCTATAGGACAAACTTAAATTCTAATGGCAATGTATTTTAGATTCCATATCCTTTTGTATATCCACAAATAATTACTAAATTGCTGCCAGTGGCAAGATACAAAGACAGCACATATTGTTGACAATAGCTACATAATTTACAAGTTTTTACTTTAGAAACTCCTTAAGCTTCTCAGCATTTTATACTACACAGGAAACATTTACTATAATTAATTTATTGGATTTTTCTTTCTAAAATGTCCTACCTTACTTTTTCCCACAAGAAATCACAAAGCCTATGTATTTAGTGATGTTTCCAGTCTATCCTAGCCACAACTGAACATCACTGAAATTATAGCTGTGTTTCTTATAATACTTCCTGTTACATTATCTCCTTTGTCTGGTTTTGTACTACTTACATTTTATGACATTTAAGTTCTTTTTACCAGCCTATTAAGAAAGAGAAAATTGCTCTGTTTGTGACCCTAGGACCTATGATATTCCATTAGTGACCTCCATCTTTACCAAATCGTTTCAAATGCTGAATATTTTAAAGCTTTAATATATAACATAGGAAATTTTAGAAAACTCCTTTGTCACTGATGCTCCATAAGTGGCTCTATACAGAAATCGGTGATGGGGGTTCCTTGGGCACCAGATCTCCTCTGGCTGACTACTCTGCTCCACAGCAGTGCTCAGAGCTACTCCTGAGATCAACGGAGGGACCCAGGAATCTTCCAAGTGTAGTTTGTTTTGCATCCCTCTTCTAAATCTGAAAACGTGTTATGTCAAATAGCTTCAGATAAGTAAATTTAGCATTGATCACTAAACCTCCACAAGTGAAATACCTAATGAACACTTCAGAGAGTATTGGGCTCTGATAATTGCAGGTTTGATAATTACTGGTAGCAATCTATTAGCATTTTGCACTTTTCATTCTTTCCTTTTACTGTGTCTCACCAGAACTGGCCTGGCTGCTCAACCTTCTTCAAACTCCTCACATCTTCAGTCTATCAGGATGTTTGTTCTGAAATAATGATTGTATACAAATTCTTAGCAACAACATACTGGTATACTATTATGGTCTATTAAATTCAGACTCAGTATTTTTATTTTTTAATTCTTCTAGGATAATGTTTTTTATTGATTATCATAGATGAGACATCAAGCAGCACGAACCAAGTATTAGCATTATTGTATCTTGCCATCAACTGACGACAAAACCATTTTCTGGCATCTTCCAATCTTTTATGGTTCCATTCTTTATGGAAAAACAAATTTAATTGTTCGCATTTTTCAACTTATAACCTTTTCTAGCACATATATTTGAAATTTTCAGCACACTTTTCACATCACTATACAAACATCAAAGAAACTTAATCAAGAGCTCATTACTACATGGTAACTATTAATATAAAAAATAAACCAATCCCAGATCTTGCAAAAAAACCCCTTGTCATATAAGAAATCTTAGTGGAGAAGAGACCTACAGCCGTATAAAAGAAATTTATTTTCTTGCTCTTAAAGTTTTCCCTTAAAAATATTCAAGGTATTTCTTCTTTTCTTGGGAATAAGCTATTCAACAAATAAAGTCTTCTGCCAGGAGCCAGGGAGCTAAATTTCCATTCCTGTGCCGTTTACTTGCTGAATAAGTAATTTTACTGTGTTTTCTTTAAGGAAGACAAAGTTTGTTCAGCTTAAGGCTGAGAACAGGGTATGAGAAATTAAGGAATTTAAGAAAAACTAGAAAAGAAGAGACTTAATTTTTTCAGTGCAGGGATGAATCTGGGGTCAAGTCACATGCTTTAAGTTGTGTAAGTTTATAGTACCATGTTTCTGGACCCAACTGATAATTTTAGCCTTTTGTTCTCCCCTTGAACTTCCTCCTATTACTCATACTGGAAGAGCAGATCTTCTTTTCTGTCTTTTATTTTTGTCTAGACTAAATGAATGAAGAAATTTTTCTGAGACATTCCAGCTGACATAATTGATAATCTTTTACAGTACACGGTAACAGGACTAAAATACTCAGTGGTGATATTTACCTAAATCATTTTTAATATGCTCTTTGAAAATGTGCAAGTGAACACATTTTAATAACAAAATTTAAAATTTTAAGCAAGGTCTAAGTTTGCCTGTCCTGTATAAAAATAACCACTTAAAAAGCCCAGATGAATGTTAGGCTATCTTTTGGTAACTCTCTGTTAATAGGTTACCCAAGTGTTTCATTTTAAAGTCCTATCAGCTGAATTATTTATATACATATGTGATTTCTGTACAAATAATTTTCAATTATATATATAAAATCTTATTCTTGTGAGGACACCCTCTACTCTGCCCCTGATTTTTAGAGGATATGAAAATTAAAATATAATAACACATATGTATAAAAGTTTGCTAAACTTTTCAGTATTAACTGATCTTCACTAAAAAAGGAGAGTCACATGCAAAGGTCTTCCTTTCTAGAGCTTCCTAAAATTAAAATAGGGCAACGTTGTGAAAAAGAAAAAGAGTTTTAAAAAAAAAAAAAAATAGAAAAAGAAAGAAAAATAAAAAAAAAAAAAAAAAAAACACCAGCATTTTAACAATAAAATGAGGTAGTAAAAATTTAGACAGACAAAACCAACAGTCTTTAAGCCATTTCCTGTGTTCTTGAAAATTATATACATACTCTGCAATTTCTGAGGGATTAAAATGAAGAGATGAATAAATATAGAAAGCAAAGAAAGAAGATTATAAGATTTAAATTCAAATTGAGCTGTACATACATTTTCCAGACTTGCAAGATATAAAAAGAACAAAACAATGTGTTGGATGTTTACTTGAGGCTATGTTGTCAAACCTCTCCTCTGTGACCCAGGTATGAGGTGATGCATAACTGCACAAGGACAACTCAACCACAGTTCCCCCTTTGCTCCTGAGACTACAAAGGGATTAATTTTTCTCCCCCTTTCCTGAACACAGCACATGCTTCAGTCCATACTGCCTCTGATATTCTTGCTAGCTCACTGTTCAAGAAGCTAAAATACTGTTTTTCTCTTTGTCAATTCATCTTTGGAGGAAGAATATGCAGTATAACCTTCAGATAAGATATGGGACAGGCTAACAAAGGCTGTGCAGAGCAGAGTCTCATTAGCCATAGTCTGGCCCTTATTTTATGTTTCCTTTCCATGCTAAAGATTAGAAATACTTAAAATTCTGTTGTTTTTGCTGCATGTAAGCCAATACTCACTTCCAAAGCTTGCATCACAATTGAAAGTTGTTATTTTTCTATCTGGCCCTGATAATTACTATCTCATTAAAGAAAGGAATTGTCTTGTTAATTACACTGGAATAGGCCTCAAAACCAAACCTAAAGGATTAATTAAATGTCCCAGCTTTATCCATTTTCCCCACTGTTTACTATTATAGGTATTTATGTGGAAGGAAAGCATTTTTCTCTTCCTTCAATCCTGCTTTTCCTACTACTTAGTCCTACAAGAAGAATCAATTTTTCTATTGACAGTATCAGTCTGTTGGCATAAGAAAAAAATAAAAACAATAATAATTAAAAAAAATAAGATTATGTTAGCAGTTTGACATAAAAAAAAATCCTGTAACTGTGCAGGAGAAGATAACTGTCAAGAGTAAAGCCTTTCTGAAGACACCCTTTGGGTAGGTGACATCCTGACTTACATCTACCCCAGTCTAATTCATTGGAAGATACTGGCGTGTACTGGAAAAATGACAAAGCAGAGATAATCACTGTTAGCAATTTTAAATTCTTGTAACTCTTTTGGGGGAGGACATGAGACAATGATAGTGATCTAAGTAGAAAGCTGGTGAAAGAGTGTAAAAGTGAAACAGTAAATCCTTTTGGGGAACACCCATACATGGTTTTCTGACAACTTTTTAATGCCTTCAGTGGGACTATTATGTTCAGGGACCAGGCTGCCATCAAGGATTGGACACATCGAGCAGTTGGATGTGAATGCCCTGGTCCCCTGGGTCCACAATGCTGGTCCTAACTGGTCTGGAGGAGCAGAGACTGGTGTGAACTGTGTGAATTTTGAAGAATATAAATCTTAAAATAGAAGTTGTTATGCACCTTTGGTAACCCATCCTGCTTCATAAATAAACTTTAAATGAGTTGTTCCCAAAGAAGTTTTCATCATGACAGAAATAGAAATCCTTGTTTAAACATTGATGAGTGTTATTTAAGGAGAAGGGAAATAAAAAGAATGTGTGAAAGTTAAAAGGATTGAGTAGGTATGTACAGAAGTTGAAAGTTTTAACCAGTGTGAAAATATCTTTTAGAAGGTTAATGGAGGCACTGCTGTGGAAGCAGAATCTGTGAGTTCATAGTCAAAGTGTTTATTGTAAACTTTATTTTGACCATCTGCCACCATTAATCAGATACAATTGACACTTTTAGTTTGAAGGGAAGCATACACAAGACCTGAGATTTTTTCTGGATAGCAAGCATCTAGAAGTTTATCTTCACACAACACTTCATTTGAATTTGTTTACCTTTGAGGAAAACAAGATTAAGAATGAAGCATATGTTCTAGTAGACAACAGAATTAGTTTTAGATGATAACATTGGAAACAATTTCCATCGGTAAAAATAAACCAGTGAAACAAATTCAGATTATGTTGAACATGCAGGTCCTTTCCCAGCTGTAATATTGTCCTGGATGACTAGGGGGCAGATAAAACAGACTTCATCTCTCTCCTAATGCTGGTTCAGGGTCTTACCTCAAAGACTGTCAGAAATTCCATACTGAAACTAAATATCAAACAACATGGTGATGATTCACCATTTTCCTGCTTCTATTTTCTGAGATTAGTCTCTGAAATGCAAAGGTGTCAAGTGAAAAGCTTCTCTGATTCCATAATTAGCACACTAGCATGTCTAGCTTATATAACATTTCATACTTACATTTTAAAAGATTGCATTAATATTTTACCATGAGAAGTATTTATTGTACCTGTATTTTTTTTTAATTTATTACCTATAATGCAGTTGTACTCACAAAAAACACGGTATTTTAATCACACAGATAACAGATGTGGCATTTAGATTACTATTTCTTAGTTACTTACCTTTGTTGCCTTTTTTCTGTCAGCTCTAGGTCTTATTTTGTCACAGTATACTTGATATTTTTTTGATGGGAGTTTTGTCTGGTTGTTAGGCTGGTATTTGGTTTTATCTTTTTGTTGTTCTTTTTTTTTTTTTTTTTTTTTTCTGTAAAAAAAAGCAAATGTTTCAAAGACTGAAAAATGTGCACAGACTTTTTGGAGAGAGATGGTCTGACTGGAACTGCAACTCATCAGCTTCCTTCAGGAAAGATGTCTGTCATATGCATTCCTCCTTGTGAGGTTATCTGTGGTACAACACACAGTGGAAAAAAAGAAAGCAGCCAAATTTTGTGAGGAAAAGGTGGGCTTGATAAGTAAAACAAAATGATCCTGAAACAGACTCATTCCTTCTACATAAAGAATACAAAGTTAAAAAATAATAAAAAAAAAATCAGCTAGGAGTTGACTAAGAAACCATCCAATTATTCTTAAGCCATAACTGCATTTCTATTTGGTTTCTTACAACTTATTGTTTGCAGGTGTTCAATTTATTTTTTTATTTCATTTGGGTGTTAGGTATTATTTGAGAGAAAAGGTGAATTGGAATGAAAATAACAGTGTGAGACTGTATTGCTTCTACAGAAGCAGCAATTTGAAATATTAGAGCGTCATGCTTTTACAAGTGCTGCATTTTTGGGAATACTTCCCCTGGACAGTAATAAAGCAGTTCCTCAACTAATGGAAAGATACAGCTTAGAGCTTTGGAAAACCCTGAAGATTGCACTTACCACACCATGTTTTTAAATTTCTGTAGTTAAACTTCTTGGAGAATATCAACATCACACCTGATAAGACATCACAGTCTGATTTCATCATCTATGGGAAAGAACTGTGTGTAAAGGTAGGGAAGGCTAAGACAGTAGTTGTGATTTGTTGTTGTTGTTGTTTTACGGAAAGAAAGTATTTGTGGAAAAAACAAAACAAAAACATGACACCCCAAAATTTTCATTGTTTTAATTCTTCTTGGTTTGAATGACATGTTTGGGCTGAATTAAGATGAGAACTTCATGAAAGACTACTGGAATTGAACAACTGTGTATTGTTCACTAAGGGAATTTATTTTTTTTCCCCAAAGGATGTCCTGATATATATAATCAGACAAACCTTAACAAACAAACAAACAAACAAAACAGAAAAAACAATCTCAACAAAAAAAAAATAAGGTTTTCCTAATGAAGGACTGTTAAGTTGAGGCACTAGAGGTTTAAAATTCACAAATGCATATTGATGCCCTAAAAGTTATTTGCAAAAGAAAAGGAGTAGGAGGTAGTAAGCAATGAAGATTGACAGTTTTTGATCGTATTTAATTTTGTTTTGACATGTTTGGAATACAGAAAATATTTTAGAAATCTAGAACGTACAAGAACCTATTCTAATTATGACAAGACCAGAAAGAGATAAAATAGAATATAAATGTCCAATCTAGAAGAAGACATTTTAGTTATGTATTGAATTTTTTATTTATTTTATTTTTTAATCAAAGTCCTTGAGGGAGTACATTCTAGTCTGTACTATTTTTAAAATAAGTAAATTTCCATATTTGAACTCAATACTTTGGCAGGCAAGCATGAACAAACAGAACTTTTTGAATGGCATAAAATTATGAGAAAAAAGTCCCTAAATAACTTTTGACATGTACACTTTGTTACCAAATGTTAATCTTGACCAAAGTGATGTGATTAATAAAAGGCAATGAAAAAATCCAGCAACGTAGGTTAATACTAATAGGAAAAAAGCTAATAAAGTTGTTAAAAACTGCTGAAGCTTTTTAAGCACTATATCTGGGGGGAAAAAAAAAAAAAACAACAAAAAAACAAAACAAAACAAAACAAAACAAACAAACAAAACAAAACAAAAAAACAACAGAAAGAATGTGCTATCTTTTCTTTCACAACTGTCATGAGTGAGTGCTATAGCAGCATTTTCAATATGAATAATATAACTCTAAATCGAGATCAAGATTTCCATTCTAGTGTAATGGCTATTAAGGAGAAAGGTGAAACAATAGATGTTTGCCTATTCATCTATCAGGGGCAATATTTCCTCAAAAGTTGTGGTGGGGGAGCAGAAGCAGGCTTCAATGAGCAGGATCCACCTGCTCCTCCCCATGTACTATGCCTGCACCAGCAAGATGGAGGAGATACCACCACAGCCTTGGCCTTCACCCCCAGAGTCACTTCTGATGTACTCAGGGTCCCTCCATGGGCAGCACACTTGGCAGAACCAGAGGTTGAGAATGGAGATTTACATGTGTTACCAAAAGTAGGGAATTTCTAGCCTCCCACACCTCAGGAGTTACCCATTTGTCACATATGGCTCTCGTCTTGCAGCACACTGCAGAAGCAAGCTCTCACCACCAGCAGCCACCACAAGTCCCTGAAGAATAAGCCTGGAAACTCTGCAACAACTGCTATGGCTCTGTGTGCTGATCCCAGGCTTAATAATCTGACTTAATGATCTTCCTAAAATATTGCATGTGAGATGCCTATGATATTAATCAATGTTTAACAAAGGCAAAAAGTGCTGCTCACTGAATATAAATACTTGCACAGAAAGATTTAACATTTATTTAGTGAGCTTAATTAAAAAGCTCTATTTGATGTGAGTGGTGCCCTTTTGAGTATCTAAACTCCTTGATAAAGAAATAATCTGTTTTTTCTCACTTGGAACTTCCTTTTCTTCATAAATGATGAGTGGTTTCAAAGATCAAAAGGTAAATTCTCATCTGCTTTCTTAATTTAAAAGCTATTTTAACATTCTGATAAGCCCAGGAATTTTGGAAGGCTTCATTTTATTTGCCTCACTCGTTGATGAACAAACTTAAGGTAATTAACTGAAGTTAGATATCTCAGAAACATCTAAGGTCTTTGCATTTAGCACAGGAACATGAAAACTTACATAGGAAAGATTGCATGCATTAATGAATAAATTGCTTTGTCTACTGTTTAATACAACTGACTAATTTTAATGAAGGTCAAGGTTGAGAGAGGAAGGCATTGTACTGCATTTAGATTTAATCATGTAGAATTATAAAAATGGAAAAAATAATCAATAATTGAATGATGTGGAATTAAACTCTTCAGCTAGAAAAAAAATGTGATAACATTTTTCCATAACTGGCACTAAGAAAGATCCTAAAATTCTCTGAACAAAGACCAATTGATTTCACTAAGCAAGAAGTTTCCAACTCTTTCTGACCTTACAGTTTCTAGAATTATTTGCATGCATGATTTGTATAAATACAAAACCTACACCTGTCTATGCCAAGCACCTGATATGCAACAAAAAATAAAAAAAAAAATTAGAAAGAATAATTACTTTCATGTCATGTGAACTGATTGTCCTGTAGTGTCAGTTGTCTCACTTTTATTTCAGGAATAAAGTTATAGGATATTAATGTCCAGGATTAAAGGGAACAATGTACTTAGTATTTAAAAAAAAAATCCAGAAGATATGGGGTAAATAAAAGACCAAAACTCACTAAAGCTTATATTGACAAAGATTTTTAACATGGGTTTACACAGACATGGCTGTAATTTCTACATCTCATTAGAAACATTTCAAAAAGCCTTTTTGGAGATACTGATAACTTGTCTAAGGTGAAAAAAAGTAAAAATCTGAAACTGTAAAGTATACAGACTGAACAATTGCAAAAGAATTTATGTCTTTAAAATGTTCTAAATATTGACACAGATATTACTATAAAATTCTACTAAAATAGTAAATAATGATATAGTAAAATAAATTAGTTTAAAACTATATAAATATCCTATATTTCAAAATTATTGAGAGAACATTTAGATTTATCAAATCTTACCTTTTCCCCACTGCTGGGTAATTAGTTATTTACTTTTAGATTATGGAGTCTTGCTATGGGAAACAAACTCCTTTAGATTCTCAAATTTTCCTGGAATGAAAAATTATTTTAATTGGAGCTTAGCTGGTTTTCTTTACTTAGCTTAAGCTGCCAGCAGTATTTCGGGCTTACTTTTCATTATGAAATGAATTTCTGACAGTCAGGTATTTGGCGTGAGTCCATTCAAGTAAAAATAATGCACAAAATTTCTGTTTGTCTTAATAGCAGAATAAAATAATACTAGGTAGTTCTTCTGTGCAAAATTCAAAGTCCTTATCAAAGCACCATCATTTAGCTGTATGGAAGCTGACTAGCAACTGAAAAGGATTTTATGACCCATTGGTCAAATTCAAGTTTACATAATATCAACTAACATCCTCATAAAAGGCAAGGGAAAATCAAACTCACAGACAAAAACCTCAGTCCAAAGCCAGCTGAAGTCACAATATTTTCCATCTTCATAGTGGACCCAGGAAATGCTTTCTGTAATATTACTGGGTGAGATTGTTAATGTCTAGTGTTTTAAACCAGTTTTTATCATAGAAAACAGTATTCATTCAGTTGAATCTAGAAAGCTATGAACAAAGCTTTGGCTTCATTCTCTAAATGTCTACATCATGGCAACTGCAAACTCACAGAGATTCCCTTTTCTAAAGAATTTATATTAGACATACACATTGAACTAAAACTGTAAGTGAGTAATCTTTGCTATTAGTTTTTGCAGCTATAGAAATGTGGCCTAGTTAAATTTCTTCAAGAATTTCATCCAAGCTTATGCTGGATTCTGAACCAAGAACTATAATTTTTCAGTAATATTTTTTGTCACATAAATATACAACTCCTTCCCTAACTTCAGATGACAGAGACTGTTTCAGAGACATTCCAGTTACTGGAAATCAATAATGACTCTCAATTTTACTGATTACAGCAGTAGTAGCTTTTCTTTTTCTTTTCTTTTTTTTTTTTTTTTTTTTTTTCCTACTCTCCGAAAGCTAACTATCCTCTCACAGCATGCTCAGATTAATTTCTGTATTTTATTGACAGGGTTCATTCTGGCTGATAAATGTTTTCTACCTTGTAAGCTTCCTGAGCAAAAAGGCTGAATAAGTAGGGATGGGTATATTCTCTTGGTGCTACTTTCAGTCTCAAAGTTGTACTGAAGAACAGGAAATTTCAAAAGTAGACATCTAATCTCTTCCTGCCCCTGTAAGGACAACTAAAAATAGACCAGTCAAGCTTTCATTTCTATTTGATTAAAAATTATTAATCAAAATGGAGACATCTCTAATGCTGTACAGTCCCAGTTGCAGATAGGAAAGCCTCCTTTCCTGATTAAAACAGGACATTTCAGTCCGTTGTTGATGAAAATGATAAAATTATTAACCATCTTTTGCTGTCTGATTTTGGCTGCAATAGCTGTTCATTGGGAGTGGAGGTAGCAGATGAAGGAATGCTGGGAAGTCAACAACTTCAGGCAGTCAGGTCAATTATAGCATGTGTCTGTCGGAAGATATGTCTCATTTTCTTGGTCACATAGCTAACAAATACTGATTTATCTTTATATTATTCTAGTGTATCTCAAATGCCACCCAGCATGACAATATTCTCCTTCTCATACCATAGCAAGAGATCTGTAAAAATCCATGGACTTCAGACCACCCACAGAACACAGATGTTCACTCTTTATTGTAGGCCAGATCACAAGCAGACTGCAGGCAGATTGCACAAATTCTGACATAGTGCTAGCTTCCAAAATAACAGCAAAAGTTTTTTTGCATGTAAAAGGTACCTTGTTATTCCTTGTTTCAATCTGCTGCCTAATAATTTTACATTCTTATATCAAAAGAACTATATTTTTCTCTATTTTTTAATCTGATTTTTTTTATTCTATAATATTACTTCAGTTATTTTTCTTTTTCTAGCTGAAGAGTCTAGTTACTTCGATTCCTCTCTATAGATGTCATTCAGTATCTTTGTCAATACTTCTCATTGTTCTCTTCTAGTTTTACTATAGCTTTCCAAGAAGGGAAATGACTGTATTTCAGATTCATGTGTTAGCATCATGGTGTAACTGTTAAGGTATCCAGGCAAATGACTACATCCTGGCCTGTGTTTTAACTAACTGAGTGGGCCATGGGAAACTACTGCATTTGACATGAAAAATTCCTGGGCACAACAGATAACAGAGAGAGAAACTCTCAGGAGTTACAAAGAACACCATGAGGGATGGACAGGTATCACAGGTGGTGGAGGGGGGTTGTGTGTGGGAGTGAACAACCTAGCTTCACGGGTAATTCAAGGGGAGCAGTGGGAACCCTTCAAGAGTACAATCTTGCAAGGCCAGCAGCTCCTACGTAACTGTACCAGTGATACCATATAAGTCCAAGACATCCTTGGTAACAGTATCATATATACCAAATTTCAATGTACCAAACTGAGATTGAATGGTAAAAAGTAATTAGATGTGTAATACAAGGGACAAGGGTAGAGAAAGGGAAAGATGGAAGTCAGTGGGGGGAAGACAGAGCTTGGGTAAATGGAGAGAAGAGGGATGAGAGGGGACAGTGCCATGTAAACAGGCATAGGTCAACATACTTGTCTGGCTGAGCCCTGCACCTCATCACTGCCACACGTCCTGTCTTCTTGTTACATCTTATTCCTGAGTATTTCCTGTGTCACCTCATTTTCTACCTGGGGAGAGGAGGTCTCAGTGCCAGATCCATAGGTCTGGGTGCCAGCAAATTGTGGGACTCTGGTGCAGGTGTGTTTTCCCACTGAACTTCAGTCATCTGTGTCCATGTGCATAAGCGTGCTTTCATGTCTGAGCATGTTTCTTTCTGGATTACATGTTCACTCTTGTTCCTGGTCAGCCATACAAAGGAGAACAGCAACAGCCACCTCCATCAGTCTGGAACAGGATATTTTACTACTATGAATTAATTCTATACCATCAGCAAGCTACTCATTTCATTCAGATCATGAATGATCACTCTGAACACCAGAGATCTCTGCATAAGTCTTTGGAGGATTTCACTGATAACCTGTTACATTACAAGAACGATTTAAAATCTGTCTCTATGTTTTCTCTGAAACTTCTGTAAAACCTATTTGAGCAAGTTTTTTGAAGTTCAGTGCTTCGTTAGTGCTCACTGCTTGCTCAATGCCTTATTGAAATGGATGGCCTAAGACTGCATGTGGTTAACACATATAAAGAGCTATCATTTTTAGATATTTAGAGTACATATCTGTCAGATTAGTGGCCAAAGATTTGATTTAAGGAAATAACATATAGTATTTTTCCATCTAAGACGTCAATGCCTATTTTGGGGCACTTTTTCTTTTTATAGCCCTTTGGCAGAGGGCATGCTCTCTCTTAAGTAAAACCTGTTATCTCTAAAGCAAAGGCAATAGACTTTAATCTGGTTACTGCATATCACAAAGAGGTTAAAGAAAATAAATTGAAGCTCATCATTGAAAATATATTTTAAAAATGTGTAAGAAGGTTGAATCTCCTGAGATTGTCCTATATTTTAAAGAAGTGTGGAGAGTACCTAATGTGAATTCTACTTTAAAATGCTTCCAGAGACTGGAATATTTGACTATTACAGATCATTACAATAATGATCAAATAGCAGCAACTATTACAAATGAAACTTCATTCAGAAATGGATCTTGATGTACTTAATGTCATGTTTCAGAATGATCTGTGAAAATTGTTATTGCTTAGATTAACGCCATTCTGGTTTGGTGAATGGTGAATAAACATTAACCAAAAAAAAAAAACAAAAAACAAAAAAAAAACCACACACAAAGAAATGGCCAACCTCATTCTCAAATGTTGGTGGCTAAAAACAAAGACTAAACTAATGAGTCAGTTTTCAGTTTCCAACTATGTACAATGCTACCTCAAGTACACCAACATAAACACAGTTTTTAACATTTATCCAAACTTATTTTTTCTTCTTCTGTGTACAGAACTGTACAGAACTGTCAAGCTTTACCCAATATAGTATCAAAACTTTGAGTACTGAAAACTGAGGAAACTATTCTTATAGAAGCATCAGAAACCTAAATTAGCTTTGTCAATGCAGATCTGTGAAAGTTTTGAAAAAAATAGCAAATGTTAAGGTTTGAAATTTTTGTTACTATGTAACCACTTTGCTCTGCTTACTAGAAAATTAAGCATATTGCTGAGCTATTCTTACGCTGTTGAAAAAGAGAAAACTGCTAATCTGAGTGGCTCTTTTTTTCCTGCTTTCTAAAGAAAGCAACTACCCACTGTAAATTCTAGAAACTCTAAAACAATCAAGGAAATTAGACCTTTAGACTTTCAGATACGAATAATAAACTTGAGTTTATAGCCTCTGATGTCCTGTACAGACATCCAAACTTGAACCTGCTAGTAAACAGCTACAGATTTGCATATGGCTTGAACTATATGCAAATATATTATGTAGTTCTCTATACACTTGTCCCTGAAAAGGAAAAGCATGGAAAAATTTGCTTTTTACTACCTTTATTAAAAAATAAAAAATATTTTCTATTACTTCCTGAAGAAAGTGTAGTGCTTAGACTAGGAACAAGTGGTATCCAGAATTAAATATGTAGACATCATTTTATGATTAATCATAGTCTTCTCCAAAATTTACAGCAAAAATCAAGGTCATCTTTCCATTCAGTTTTCTCTTCTTAACTGATATATTAGACTAGCTCTGTTTTGTTGTAATGGCTTAAAATGATTTCTGTTGAGCACATTCCCTTCAGTACTCAGCACTGCTACAGAATCCTGACCTTTCAGACACATCATCGCCTCTGCAGCTGAATAAAAAGATAGTGTGGTGATACTCTAATGCTATTCTCTACTCACCCTAATGAAGTATGTTTTGCTATTTATTTCCAGCAGAAGGAAAAGTGATCCTATAGATTTTTTTTTTTTTTGATAGTGCTCTTTATTGCACTACAGCTGCAATACTAAAATATTGCATTCTCCCTCTTCCCACAATGCCTGACCCCAGGAGAATTGGTTATTAACTCTAAATGACTATTGCAGGACTGCTTTAAAAGATGCCTGCTCTTAAATGTTGAGATGGAATGAAAATGGAGTGCTTCTGGGTGCCAAGAATTCCCACACAGCTGTGCTGTGACTAGAGCAATGAGCAAGTTAGCTCTGAAGGTTTGTAGGGGGGAAACTATGACTTATATTTTGGCTTCAGTTCACACAGTATGTATTTCCTGAGTCAGTAACATTACCTGCAATAACCAAATTTGGTTTTCATTTTAAGACTGAGATTATGAAAAAAAAAATCCTGTTGTAATTTTCACTCCAAATCACATATTTGTCCCTAGTAAAGTTGGAGGGAAATGAGCAAAAGCCCATAAACTTTGAAACTCATTTCATGTTCACTGAAAAATTGATGTATTTTCCTGTAGCTTTGAAATAAGTATAGAGCAAACTTGGTGTTTATTGCATGACCTGAAATTAAATTAATTTTTGAAAGTTTTATTACAAAAAAAAAAAATATGCATTGCTATTTACAATACAATTGATAAAATTCCTGGGGATAACAGATTGTCATTTTACAAGATTTTCTGAAAAGGCAATGCCAGCACCAAAACTCTGCACAAGGCACTATATCACTGTAGTTTGTATGCATCAATAGGAATTGAAATAAGATCTCTTCAGGTCACACAGAATGCGAATGTGTTGTCTCCTCATGGCATGCTTGATTTGAAAATTCATATGGTCCTGTGTGTACACTTCATCCTTGCTTACGAATAACCTTATTTAATCAGTGTTTGGCAACCATGTTTTTCCCTATTTGTTCCACAAAGGCAAGGAATCTTACTCAGATTATAATACAGTTCGTCTTCAAGTAATACTACAGGAGGAAGAGATCTTAATCTCAGATAATGTTATTGAAAATACTAGTACTAGCTAATAAAAGAACATAATAAAACATGGATATCCGCAAGGAAGGAAAATTTAGGTATCATTAAAACATTTCATTAAATACAGTCATTTTGGTTAGTTTTTATCAGATTATAAAAATAAGATATATAGTTATTATATGCATATGCAATCTAATGAAAGTAATAGAAATGAAACAGAAACAGAACCTGGTATGTTCTTCAAAAGGTATGTTTTGACCTTTTCCGAGTATAAATGAAAAGGGTCATTGAAACTGGCAGACTATATTTTTTGACAAAATATCAATATAATTAAAAAATTTGTATCATAAGTACTTTGACCAGCTCTCATACTTATCTGCATTCTGTCACAATGCCATTATCTCTTAAAATCACTAACAGATGCAGGAAAATATTAAATGTCACTATTACTGAAAAGAAATCTTATGACCGTATTTTTTCTCTTTGCTTCCATGAACGTTTCTTCATTATCTACCCCTTTTTGTCAGTATCATATAACTTTATGGTGCAAACATGTTCTCGACTCATATATATAATCCCTCCCTAACTCTGGCTGACAATTGCAATCACAGAATTCTGGGAAAATCCAGGGATTTCCTTCATCTCTTTGCATAGCAAAGCTAACATCAGCTTGCCATGATCGACCTCTTGCCCATTTCTTTTCTGCAATTTTAAAATTCATCTTTATGGTATGTCAAAAATATCAAGTAAACCGTCAAGTACCATAAAAGTTGAAAACTATCCAAAGACCACAACTAATTTCTGTTAATAGTTAAAAGACCCTTTGGAAACATTTGCATTGATGTTTTTAGAAAACTATATATTGGTATCGGAGTTTCTCTTTG
This sequence comes from Tyto alba, assembly GCF_018691265.1. NCBI lineage: Eukaryota > Metazoa > Chordata > Aves > Strigiformes > Tytonidae > Tyto > Tyto alba. The sequence goes on from NW_024881272.1 coordinate 1,206,915, forward strand.
TTCTAAGCATAATAATGTCAATTTCAAACAGGAAAAGGTGATAATAAATGAAAACACACATAGTTACTTTCACACATAAGAAAGCCAAACCAACAAGAAAAAAACAACCAAACAACAACAACAACAAAAACACAAAACAAACCCAAAACAACAACAAAACAAAACCACCAAATCCAGGGTGTTTCACTAGATGGTCACAGAGTACATGTAATTCTAAGACTGCATTCGTACCCCTCCAAGCAAGGGCCAGCCATGTCACTTCAGTTTCACCTAAGTTGAACAAATGTCAGATGTAGTGAAAAAGAAAATGTAGCACAAAAGTCCTGACTTACTAACTGAAACAGTTTTGTTCTGTCTTATTAAACAAAATTAAAAGTTAGCCATGTTTCAGTATTTGTTAACCCTGGATTTATCTAAAATATGTCACTGTTAACATGGAAACAAAATTAACCTTCTTGATATAAAACTCCTGCTTTCTGTTATTGTGTGAAAAAATGGGAGGCCCTTTTTGAGTGGCTCACTAAATGTCTGCCATTGAGAATGGCAGAAGTGAAGGAAACTTAGAGCTTCCTCTTTCTGGAAATTGAGAGAGTGACTTATTAACTGAAGACAGCACCTTTTATAATCCAAACGTTTCTACTACATGCTCCAAATTTCTTTCACCAGAAAGAAGCATATGCTTCAATCAGAGCCTTAAAGAAAAATCAACATCAGAGTAATTTTTGAATCAAAAGTGTGTGCCAGGTTGAATACATATTTGATTAATTACTTGTATTTATAATTTTTCTTGCATTTGATTTGGATTTTTTGTTGTTGATGTTTTGTTTTGTTTTGGTTTTTTAAATATATATCTGCATTTGTATTTTGGATGCCTTATTAGTTTGTTGAGTACACATACAGAAAACATGGATTTCCAAGCCCAATTATTTATTTTACTTAAAGAAAAGAAAAGAAGAACCCAATAGCAAAGAGATAACACATGAAGAAGGATTGATCTATTGCTTTTAGTAGATCCATTCTGAATTGTCTGGAGTCTCTGTGGAAAAGAAAGGACGCTTACTTACCAGTGAGTGGATAGACTCTGAGATTTTTTGCTCATATGCACAGTCATATTGAACAGATGAATATTCCCATGTACTGAGGTCAGAGAACTTCATCTGCAACCAAACTTCCCCCATGTCACAAATGCTGTTAAGAGGCATAGTACTGCAGTCCACTCTCAAATCCTCTTATGTTATAAAAAATAATATACATCAAAATCAAGAGAGTTCAGTAGCAGAAAGAAGAGGTTGAAATGTGAATATACATGTAAACGACATGTCTCAGAAAACATCCCCAATGCTGCTTTCAGTTTTTCATGACTGTATACTGTCAAGATAAAGCTTGTTAATTGAGACCTCTAGGATCTGAGGCTAATCTAATGGATCTGCTCAGGAAAAAATACATTTCAGCCTCTCTTGCTTCTTTTTTTTTTTCTGTCTGGTGGATTTTAAATTACATTTTCCACTTATATATTCTTCCACAAGAAAGGAAAGGCATCTGGTACGTCCATCAGGGGAGACACATAAGGAGGAGAGAATTTATTTTCTTAGTTGGGGAAGACATGATGAACAACAACAGAGAAACACATAAAATTAAATAAAAGAGAAGGAAAAAAAATCAAGGAATGGAAAACACAGAGAACAAATGTCAAAGAATTATTACATCTGGAAGAGCCATAGAAGAAAAATTCCAACTCAGCAACATGGTTGAGAGAAATTGAAGACAGGATCAAATGCTTCACCCTTCATATTTCTTGCAGAGGAGTTGTGAGTTCCAAGGTACATTTCTAAGGGTGGACATCTCTCCCTGGAGTAGATGGTCTATGAATACAAATCATGAGTAATAACTCAAAGACAATATTTAAGTATCTCTTATACAAAAGAATTTTAATTTTCAGCTTTTTCACAGTTTTATCCCTTAATAGAAAGATAAGATTTCCTGTACATGTAGATATATACACACACATCAGGTAAAACAGATCAATAAACATGTGTCAGGCACACAACACTTTGCACGGTGTTGACAAGCATCAACATTTAAGTGCCAGCTTGTCCTTGTACATAGTAGTTCTGATCGACATTTCAGATTTATCAAGTCATAAGTAATCCCCTCTAGGCAGAATCACTTTATGATACTGAGGCTGTGCAAATGGCTGTGAGGAATTGGAGTGAGAAAATCACTGACTTTCTCAGCATGCTCCTCCTTCACATTCAGCTCTCTAGGAACGTTGCCTGAAAGAGACAGCAATATTGCTGGAAGCCACAAGAAAAGGAAAAAATAAAACTGAAGGTATTAAGGAGAGCAAAACCTGATGTTGCCTACAGGGTTTACCTTGTGTAACATTGCCCACAGACCAGTGAGGGCTGGGGACTGTTACTCTAAACTATAGGACATGCAGGTGTTCAACTTTATTCTTACCACTGAAAAGACCTTTCTGGTTGGAGTTCAGTTGGAATATTTTATTAGTATACCAATCAGCTTTTTTACCCTAGGCAGTTGTAGACAGCTGTTTTGTATGTAATGAGTATTTAACTATGCAAACATATCTTTCCATCTGCACTCATAAATAAATCTGCACCTAAAGATGCCCAGTGTTGATCTGCTGTTAACATAAATAAAAGAACTACTCTTTATTTTAAAGGTAGAAACAGATCTTTTCATCAGCATAAGTAGAGTTAAGTTCTTGTATTTATATAGTTCAATAAATGAGCTCAGAAGCAGTCAAAAACAAATAGGGTGTTAAAAAATGACCAAGTAATGGAGAGCATGCATACAACATCACATCACTAAGGCTGTATCAGAATTCTTGTCTGCTATGTGTATCTTTGCTTTACAGTCTTGGAAAAAAAAAGGTAATATAGCAAGAAGAGATAAGGAGACAGGCTGTGAGGGTGATGGTGATAGAATTAATTCTTTCAGATAGTGAGGGAGAGCTCCTCATCTAGAAAAGAAGTGCCGGGGTAAAATAGTCAGGAGGAAAAAAAAAAGGTAAAATACAAAATGTGGAACCAGAAATTTAGAAATTTACATTGTCATTATAGCACATATAAATATAGTGAGGGGAAACTAGACTTTTCTCAGACTACATAACGAAATTTCAGAAATCACTGTCAAAACTTCCCATGCAATCAAATGTTCTAGACAGGTTTGAAGAGCTGAGAAGATATGATAAGAATGCCCTTCTTGTTCAGCCAGTCTGATGACTAACAATTTGCAGAGCCCCAGAGGTCTGACTGTTACCTTATCTTCCTGTGCGCCTCCTGTTCAAAACAGAGTAGTGAACTACACAGATGTTTGTTCTCATTTAATAAACTCATATATTTTCTTACTTCACCAGCTGAATTTAATTTCTCAAGTAAACCTATAGAAACCTTTATTTTATACAGTATTTTAGATAAATGAAAACTGAGTTTCATCTGCGTTATTTTATAGTGTTTTGTTGTAGGTTTTTTAAATCTTATGTCAGATGGTCTAATTACTTTTAACCATAGTGTTTTTTAAAAAAACTATTTCTGTCTATGCCACAGCTTTGCAGTCAAAAGAATTATGATACTGCAGGTATACAGTAAAATCTATGATTTTATCAGGTTCTTTTTCTCACCAAGAGTACATATTGATAACATTTACTAGCACAAGATTACTAGTGAGACAATATGTGAAATACTTCTGTTATTTTTACAGTTTGAAATGTGTAGAACATTATATGGACTAACCACTGACTTCTTTATATTGACCTAATAAAATAAATAATAGGAAATAAAAAACAAAAGGGGGGAGAAAAAATTGTACTGTAAAAAACATTTATGAAAACAAGACATGAGTAAGTAGAATCTTTATAGTTAACAACTGAGCCAGTACAAGAAGAGCAACCTAATAGCTTACACAAGTAATTCTCTAACATATCTGGCACTGTGCACTGTAGTACAATTTTCTAGAGATTTTCTTCAGCCAAGTCTCAAAAGTAAAATAGAATAGAATAATTTCAATTGGAAGGGACCTACAACAATCATCTAGTCCAACTTCCTGACCACTTCAGGGATCACCAAAAGTTAAAGCATGTTATGAAGGGCATTGTCCACATGCCTCTTAAGCGCTGACAAGCTTGGGGCATAGATCACCTCTCTGGGGAGCCCACTGCAGGGTTTGACCACCCTCTTGGTAAAGGAATGCCTCCTCATGTCCAGTCTAAACCTCCCCTAACACAGCTTTGAACCATTCCCACATGTCCTGCCCCCAGATCCCAAAGAAAAGAGCTCAGCACCTCCCTCTCCACAACCCCTCCTCAGGAAGCTGCAGAGAACAAGGAGGTCGCCCCTCGGCCTCCTCTGCTCCACACTGGGCAAACCCAAAGTCCTCAGCCGCTCCTCACAGGACATGCCTGCCAGCCCTTCACCAGCTTGCTTGCCTTCCTCTGGATGCGTTTAAGGACCTTCACGTCCTTCTCTAGCGGTGGGGCCCAGCACAGCGCATGGTGCTGCCGGTGAGGCCACACCGCCGCTGAACACAGCGGGACAATCCCCTCTCCTGGCCGGCTGGCCATGCTCTGCCTGAGGCACCCCGGGATGGGGTTTTCCCTCTTGGCTACCAGGGCACGCTGCTGGATCCTGTTGAGCCGCAGTCGACCAGCACTCCCAGCACCCTTTCTGCAGGGCTGCACCCCAGCCACCTCTCTCCCAATTTATACTTGTGCCTGACATTCCTCCATCCCAGGTGCAGAATCCAGCATTTAGTCTTGTTAAATTTCATGCCACTAATGACTGCCCAGTGTTCTGGTCTCTTGCAGAGTCCCTCTGAAAGGTTTTTTGTTCCCCATTTGGTATGCCCTTTTGAATGCTATGAGGGACAGTATCTAAAGCCTCCCTCAGGCAATGCCATGCCATCCCTTTATAAACACAATTGAGGAAAACACTATCTGTTCTCCTGACTCCTTTAACATTCTTCTCAGGGACCTGAAGGCCCTGAAATCTCTCTTATTGACCTTGGATGTCTTCTTGCAATATCATTAATACCCACATGAAAGAGCAGAACTGGCTTATAATCTGAAGACTGTACTAAACTCATCACTTTTATGGGAACATCTCTGATCCAAGCCCCAGGGAGGCAGCAAATTTCCTTGAAAAGGGGGTCCAGTCTACAGGTGGGTGCGTCCTTTCCCTTCAGGAAGGAATCACCTATGACCATAACTCACCATTATTTCTTCTCGGTGACAGTCTTAATGCAGCTTTTGATGCAAGGGATTGGTTGATCTGATTTTAGTGAGAGAACTTACACAGATCCCTCCCCTTCCATCTCATCATATACTTTGTTTACCATGGCCAGGGCCTTATATCTATTCTGTAAAGGTAGCTGAGGGGGGAAGGAAGGGTTCTTCTTATAAGTCCATGCAGTAATTTGCTTCCACTCCTCCCTATCACTCATATCACTGCCTTCATTCCAGCACCAAAGAGATACTGGACCTACCTCAGTAATGTATGTTAGGATTTTTGAAGTTGTTTGCCCAACTCAGCTAACTCCTCTATGAAATTAAAAAGAGCATTTTATCATCCCATTAAAAGACTTAGTCTCAATATTTGAAAAATATAACACCTTCATCTCTCTTTAAAATGTGTCCCGTTATATGCTAGAAAAGTTCACTTTGTATCACTAGAAAAGTTGTGCATGTTTAGAATAGAAAAAAGGAGTACATTGACTTCCTCATGTTTAGCCGAAACAAACTAATATAATTCCCTATTCATTTTTTGTTGAACTCTCATTTTCACTTTTTGTTTCTTTTTCTTTTTTCTATTATATTTATGTATCACAAAGACAATCTGTATGTTCTCCTTTCACTGTACTTTTTTTTTTTTTTCAAGTATTACTGTGTGTTGGCCTTGTGTGTGGTGGGTGTTTCTGTAGTGGGGTGGTTCATGTGGGAGGTTTCTCAAAGCTCTCCTGGCTCCAAGTCAGACCCACCTCTGGTCAAGGCCGAGCCAATCAGAGATGGTGGTTGTGCATGTGTGATAACGTATTTAAGGGGAACCTGGGAGAAAGAGTTGTGAGGGAAATACCTCTACAAACACTGAGGTCAGCTGAAGAAAGGAGGAGGATAAAGGGCAGGTATGTGGGAGCAGAGACCTCCCTGCAGCCCATGGTAGAGGGCTGGCTGTGCCCTGCAACCCTTGGAGGTCACTGGTGGAGCAGATGCCACCTGCAGCCTGTGGAGGACCCCACATTGGAGCAGGTGACTGCACCCCAAGAAGGCCGAGACTATGAGGGCAGCCCACGCTGGAGCAGTTTTTTCCTGGGAGGACTGGAGCCCGTGGCAGGGACCCACACTGGAGCAGTTTGGGAAGAGCTACAGCCCATGGGAAGAACTTACATGGAAGAAGTTCACAGAGGATTGTCTCCCATGAGAGGGACCCCATGGTGGATCAGGGGAAGAGTGTGAGGAGTCCTCCCCATAAGGAGGAAGGAGTGGCAGAAGCAGGTGATGAACTGACCACAAACCTCATCCCTGTCCCCCTGAGCAGCAGTGGGGAGGAGGTAGAGAAATTGGGAACAAAACTGAGCATGGGAAGAAGGGAGGGGCTAGGGTGAAGGTGCCTTTAAGATGTGGTTATACTTCTTACTGTCCTACTCCAATTGGATTGGTAAATTAGTGTTAGTGGTGGTGATGTTCACATTAAATTGATGTTCTTTTTCTTCCCCAATGTGGCCTGTCTTTTGTTCATGGCTGTAATGGAAGGGTCATCCGTCCCTGTCCTTGTCTAGATTCCTGAGACTTCTGTTCTATTTCTCCTCCTCATCCCTGGAGGGGCAAGGGGTGAGTGAGCAGCTGCATGGTGCCCAGTTGCCCTCTGGGCTCACACCACTGCATACTGCTTGTTCTTTTATCTTCAGTCCACAACTTTTTTGTTAACCTAGATCAAGAGTTTTCAAAAGAATCTAAAACAGCCAGGTTCCCAATTTCTGATGACACCCAGGGGGATTTCTGTACATGACATGCTTATGTTTTGACATATATATTTTTTGCCATGTTTAAATATTGGTTCTCTTGTTGAACAGCTAATTGTTTTTTATTACTGTTTACTCTCTTATCTTCCAATCCAAAAGACACTCACTTGTATTGGCAGAAGTATCCTACTTATGCCCAAATTAATAGTTTCAAAGTATAAGCCATCAAAAAGCTCTAAATTATCCAATTGTATCCCTTTGAACTTTGTACTTGGGTTTATTTATACTAGAATTTTCTGTGCTATATACCAAGTGCTCCTTCTCTTTTTGTTAATTCTCTGCATTGGTTTATATATTTTCAAATCCATAAAATAACACAAGTTTATATTCACATAATATAGCTACTGTTTTTCTGGGGAAAAAAAAATCTAAAGATTAAAATGCACAGCAGTAATAGAGTATTTCTTTTTTTTTTTTTTAAAAAAAAAAAAAAAAAGCATCTTGTTTTAAAATTACTATTTGAAATCATAAGACTTCCTTGAAAACACACAAAGGCAATTCTGCCTTACTTTTATGATGCAAACACTCTTCTATTTAATTTTTGCCTAGATGTATCAGTGACTCTGTTAAGAAGGATGCAGTTGATATAAAAGCCTTAGACTGTTTCAACAGGAATTCTACATTTGGGATGAAGATAAATGATGGACATTAAAATTTTGGGTAAAAAAAAAATTTAAAAATTCTTTCTGATTTAATTTCAGAAAGAGCTTATATGTTCTCTGAAGTATAAACTGAAGTAGTTTTTTAAATGGTGACTAAAGAAGATCCTGATGTTAGCTGACACCTAGACTGCCATTCCTTTCTCTAACCAGGACAGCTTCTGTACCTGATGAAAATAAGGGAAATGAGATCATCATGGGTCTTTCAGAAAAGGCAAGCTCTTTATGGGTTGTTATAGGGGCTTGTGGGATTAAGCAAAATTTATGTGATGTCAAAGGAAGGACAAAGTTAGGAAAAGGAGGGCTCAGGGTGGACCAAGTTGGAACAAGCGTGGCAAAAAAGAGTCATTTCAGAAAGCAGAAATCCAAACAAAGACAATATCTTATGGAAAACACAAGGATGATTCCCAAAGGACACCGGAGCAGTGCAATGAGCAGCAGCAGCCGTGGCAGCAGCAGCCACAGGGACACACGAGGAGAGGTACATGTGGATGAGGAGCAGCCTGACTGAGCAGGGGACATTCCCCCAGCCACTCACCCCAGACCTGCTGGTGGGATGAGACAGCAAGGGGCAGAGCCTGCGCCAAGCCACATGGCAGATTTAAACAGGTAAAAACACCCAGCCCAGATGATTGTAACAGAGAAACATATATGCTTCCCACCTGGCAGGCTCACAGCAGCAGGCAGCATGGTGACCACCTGGTAAAAAGCAGTGTTCTCTACTTCTCCTGAGATTCTAGCACCCGATAGAACCAATGCAGCCACACAGACAGAGCTCCTCTCAAATCATGCAACCACCCAGGTATCTGGCTGTGGGATATGCCTGGAGGTAGAGAGTGATAACAAGCAGGCTTGTGGGAGGTGTGACCAGATAGATGAACCACTCTGCTTGGTGTCCAAGCTGCAGGATGAGTTGGGCAGACTGAGGAGCATTTCAGAGTCTGGGAAGGAGACTGATGAATGGAGCTGTGCTCTGCCATCTCTGATGCAGACAAGTCAACTTAGCATGGTCACTACAGAGGCAGGTCCAGGATCTGTTTTGTGCAGTATTACAAGGGATAAGGAGGGGTGGAAGAAAGTTACAGCATGGAGCAGTAAAAGAAACTGCTCCTTACCCTCTACAATACACTTACAGAATATGTATGAGGCCCTCAGTATGGTAGATGAAGTGCATAATAAGACAGAGAAGGAATCTGCACAGTCTTTCCAGGCGCAGAGAGACCAACCCCTCAACAAGTCCTGCATGAAGACCAGCACCAAGAAGAAACAACAGCAAGTTATGGTCATTGGTGATTCCCTCCTGTGTGGAACAGAAGCACCAGTTTGCAGACCAGACCCTCTTTTCAGGGAAGTTTTCTGCCTCCCTGCAGCCCAGATTTAGGATGTCACAAGACTGAAGAGCTTAGTACAACCTTCATATTACTATCCATTCCTGCTTCTTCATGTGGGTACTAATGTTGTCACCACAAAAAGTCAATCAAAAAAGATTTCAGACCCCTGGCAAGAATACTAAAAAATTCAGAAGCACAGGTACTGTTTTCCTTAGTCCTCCCAGTGATGGGGGGGGAGAATTTGGGAGAACAGGTGAGCTCAGAATACCAACATCTGGATCCAGAACTGGTGCCTCCACCATAACTTTGGGTTTTAAAACAGTGGAAGAGCCTTTGAGGCACAATGTATGTTGGGGCCTGGTAAGATCCACCTGTCCCACTGGGGAAAATGCATCTTTGGGCATAAGCTGGTAGGACTGATTGTGAGAACTTTAAACTAGAATCAATGAGGGAAGGGCATACCAACAGAGTTGCAGTAGGGAAATCAAGGGTTAGCATGGAATCACCTGAGGTTGGCAATGTTAGTGGGAACATTTACAATGCTCCTTGGAGCACTGAGAGCTCAGGAACATATCTGAAAGGCTTGTACACCAACACCATGCAGTATGAGAAACAAATAGGACATGGTTGAGAGCCCCTTGAGGGGGATGGAAAACAAAGGAGATGTTGTAGTGAATATCTACTACTAATCTCCCAGCCCAGGATGTAAGTGCTGATGAATTATCCTACAAATAATTAGGAGAAGTCATGGCATCAATATCTCTTGTCCTTATGGGAGATTTCAACTTCCCACACATCAACTGGGAATATCATACTGCTATGAAAAACAAGTCTGGGAAATATATAAGTTAGTAGGAGATAACTTCTTGTCACAAGTACTCAGTGAGCCAACTAGGAAGATACTCTCCTAAACATGTTATTTGTGAATAGAAGAGGACTTACGGAAGATGTGATGGTAGGTGGATGTCTTGGTCAGAGTAACCATGAAATTACTGAGCTTAATTTTTGGTTTAATTTTTGGTCAGACTTTAAGAAGCACCTTTTAAAAACACAGAACTAGGCAACCTCATTGTGTCAAAAGTCATGCAATTGAGGCAGAATACCAGCTGAACAGATAACTCCTCCTGGAACTCAGGCAGAAAAATAAATTTTGTGATTTCTGGAAGCAAGGTCAGGCTTTGCGGAAGGATTACAGAGCTGTGGTTCACATGTATAGGGAGAAATCTACCAAGGTCCTTGTAGTCTGGGGAGGTCACTGCTGATTGGAAGATATCCAAAGTTACTCAAATTTACAGGAAGGGCATGAGGAAAGACCCAGGAAACTACAGACCTGTTAGTTTAACCTCAGAACCTGGAAAAATGATGGAGAAGATCATACTAGCTGCTATAGAAATGCATGTAAAGAACAATATAATTATCAGGCACAGTCAACATGGGTTCACAAAGTGAAAATCCTAACTAATCTGACATCATTCTATGATACAGTCACCTGCATAGAGGATGAATGGAAGGCAGTAGATGTTGTTTCCTTGGTTCTTAGTAAGGCTTTGGATATTGTCCCTCACAGCATCCTTCTGGACAAGTTATTGAAGTGTGACATCAGCAGCTTCACGTCATGAGCTCAGAGGTTTGTTGTGAATGGGGCTACATCTGGCTGGTGATCAGTCACCAGTGGTGTGCCTCAGGGCTCAATCCTAGGGCCAGTGATAGCCAGTCTTTTTACCAATGATCTGGAGGCAGGAGTTGAATGTGCCATTAACAAGTTGGCTGATGATACTAAATGGGGACATGTTAGAGGAACAAAAGGCCTTTCGAGGGACTCTGCAAGAGACCGGACACTGGGAAGTCATTAGTGGCATGAAATTTAACAAGACTAAATGCTGGAATCTTAACCTGGGATGGAGGAATGTCAGGCACAAGTATAAATTGGGAGAGAGGTGGCTGGGGTGCAGCCCTGCAGAAAGGGTGCTGGGAGTGCTGGTCGACTGCGGCTCAACAGGATCCAGCAGCGTGCCCTGGTAGCCAAGAGGGAAAACCCCATCCCGGGGTGCCTCAGGCAGAGCATGGCCAGCCGGCCAGGAGAGGGGATTGTCCCGCTGTGTTCAGCGGCGGTGTGGCCTCACCGGCAGCACCATGCGCTGTGCTGGGCCCCACCGCTAGAGAAGGACGTGAAGGTCCTTAAACGCATCCAGAGGAAGGCAAGCAAGCTGGTGAAGGGCTGGCAGGCATGTCCTGTGAGGAGCGGCTGAGGACTTTGGGTTTGCCCAGTGTGGAGCAGAGGAGGCCGAGGGGCGACCTCCTTGTTCTCTGCAGCTTCCTGAGGAGGGGTTGTGGAGAGGGAGGTGCTGAGCTCTTTTCTTTGGGATCTGGGGGCAGGACATGTGGGAATGGTTCAAAGCTGTGTTAGGGGAGGTTTAGACTGGACATGAGGAGGCATTCCTTTACCAAGAGGGTGGTCAAACCCTGCAGTGGGCTCCCCAGAGAGGTGATCTATGCCCCAAGCTTGTCAGCGCTTAAGAGGCATGTGGACAATGCCCTTCATAACATGCTTTAACTTTTGGTGATCCCTGAAGTGGTCAGGAAGTTGGACTAGATGATTGTTGTAGGTCCCTTCCAGTTGAAATTATTCTATTCTATTGTCTTCTGTTCTATTCTAAAATCTATTTCTGTCATGTTGCTTATGATTGGCAAGGTACCACAAACCATTAACCTTATTCAGTATTAGCTATAGTTCAGAATCTTCTCTAATGCTGGAAATTATATTTGGGGGAGCTGAATAAATGAAAAACAGAAGAGAAAAGCAAAGAGCAACTGATGGCAGTTTATGCATAGTCTCAGGAAATGCATATTTTAATATGAGTAACTGTTGTCTCCTTTGTTGAATGTGGATAAATTCTGTGGATTACTAAATAATCACCCTTTTATTCACTTTTCTTTGAGATACATTGTTCCATATTTCAGAGGGTTTATGTTAAGAGGGAGTTGACTGCAACATAATATAGACTCAATATATAATGGTATTGCTTTTACAAAACACTTTTAAAAATGTATTTTGTTTCACATTTAAGCCTACAACAAAACACGGATGATGACTTTTGCAAAACAGAACAAAACAAAACACTCGGGTTTTACTGACTTCAAGATGCCACCATTGACTACTCCTTTAATAATATAAAATGGAATTTTAGATCAACATAAATGCAATGAAAGTTGCCTTATGATGGACAGGGGCTTCACTGTCAATAACAATACAGTATTCAATTATATTTTCAAAACAAATAGTCATAGAAGAATACATTATCTGATGTGCAATTATTTTGGTTTATCTCTTTGGAGTTTCTCCAGAGCACTGAGTTTTGTTTCTGACTCTTAACCCCCCGAAGACTAGATAAAAAAAGTATATGGTACATGATAAAACACAGATACTGAAAGAAGAGTAATATTATGTGTCTCAGTGGGCATGGTCTGAATTAACATCTCTTTACTTATTAAGGCAATCGTTACTTACAAAGTCATGCGGGTACTCAGGGTACTATGAGACTATCTTTAAACAGAAAATGCTTGGAAATCTACAGCCAATTAAAAAATTAGCATTTTCTTAATATACAGAGCCAAGGATGGTATTTATGGAAGAGGTATCATCCCTTGTTATTATATAGGATTCTTTACTAAAAACAACAGAATTTTCTGATATCTCTTATAAACCCAGTTTCATCTTTTATAGCCCTTTGAGACAGGCACTGGAAGTTTTATATCCTCAACTGAAAAGAAAGAAGGGAATGAGCTACTCAAATATTTTATTTTAAAAAAAAAAAAAAAAAAAAAAAAAAAAAAAGAAAAAATAAGTACATACAAATTCTAAATGTGTACACGATGTAAACGAGGCACTTTCATGTTCACACAGGCAGAACAAAACCAAAAAAGAATCCTTGAAACAAAAAATTCTCTGTCCTCTCATGTTAAAACTTAAAAAAGAAAAAGAGTCAATCTTAGAGAAACAAATTCACAAAAATTCTCCAACTGTCCAGCTGTGTTCTTTTTTCATAGAGCTGATCAAAATCCTCAGACAGGATAGAAAGCAGTAATTCTCAGAAACTAAGGCCCTGTTTCTCTGCTTCAACGGTAAAAAAAAACAATGAGCATATTCCAACTGCTTTCTGTTCAACATCCTTCCAAGACTTCTCATGTCATCCAGTGGGACTCCTAAAAAAACAGAGATGTCAATTTATATGGTGATTCAATTTAGTTTTGCTCTTGCATTATTCAAATCACCTGGAATTTTACTATACAATACAAAATGAACAAGTTCTTGTTCCTTTAGTGGACCATGTTTCAACATGAAGAAGAAATATACATACCCAGATTTTTCCTGGCTTTGAAGAGCCTTTATATAAAGTTTTGCTGTAAATGGAATTTATGCATTGTGGGAGACTGCTCATCCATTAGAGATTACTTTGAGGAGTATGACACTCATATTTATGTTCTGTGGGGTTTAAAATTTGCATTTTGCCTTTTACATTTTTTTGCTTGAGTTACATGGAATATACATTTTTTGTTCTGATTTTCCTTCCCAAATCAGAACGAACAACAGGTCTCCCTTTACTATCTAAACTCAATAGCAATCCACATGTAAAATAAATGCTGTATATCCTAGGGGTCTTGTATTATACTTTCTTGATAAATAATGCCTTCTTATAAGGAAACCAAAAGCTAAATATAAGAATGTCCTCAAATTATTCTAACAGGTAAAATGGCCTCAGAAGCATTCACATCTACCATAGAAGCTATAAAAGCTGATACAATAGATCTGTTCATCAGATTGCCATTAATTCCTGTATGAATTTTAGAAAACAATAATGAATTAAAAAAAAAAATCCAATAAGACAATGTTGTTCATGAAGAGAGTGTTTAAAATGTAAATAAAATAATATTTACACTAAATTAGATGTTCTTAGATGAGGTTAAGTCTAGACTTAGATTTAATTCTAAATCAGGATCATTATTTTTTCTATACTGTTTCAGGGCTACAGAATAAAACCTTTAAACAAGGGTTGACATTAAGGAATGACAGATCCCTAGTGAAATATCAGAGCTGTGCTGCTTGATGCAAGCAACCTGGACCACTGAAACGGTAAACTGGAAAAAAAAAATTAAGCTTCACAGGAACATATACATGGAATAATAACCAAAACCCCCAACGTACTTCCTAATAAGACTGCATGCATCCAAAAAAAAGAGATGTATTCTGATTCGTTTCATTTTATGAATTATTACTTGACTGGTCTATAGTCCAACATAAACTCTAAATACACAGATTAAAGGAAAATGTGTGTATAATCTCCTTGATTTTCCACTGAAAGATTAAGATCTGAGCATGTGATTTAAGTGTGTGCATATAACATATATGCCCAACATATGTGAAATTTACTTAAATATACCAGATGAGTTCTTTACAATAAAAAATTGGAGCTATTAAAGCCTGCTATTATGTGCTGAAAATACCAGACGGTTCCTTGTTCTTTTATTCTTACTTCTAAATTGTGAGAGAGGGACAGTATCTGGTTTTTATAATTTTCTTCTGCTGACAGAATGTTTACAATTTATTCTTAATTAACCACAAAATGATTATGTAATCAGTGGCAAAGTTCAAAACTGTAGTAAATGAGCCTTTTGTGAGTATATTTTTAAATTAATTCATTGTGGTTTGTTCTCAAGCTTTCTGTGTTTCACAGAAGTGTAGAAAGCTGAAGAGCTTCAGCATACCCTTTAAGATACGATGTATCAGATCAATGAAAGTGAACAGTTAAAATGAAGAAACAGTAAGGTTTCCATGAATTTATTTAATTTCTAAAGCATGTTTGTAATAATCAAAATAATTGTATTAATGTCTTTATGGATGGACCTTCTGAAAACTAAACATAATGAGACAGGCTGTAGTAACTTATTTATATCAAATAGCCTACAACATCAGGGTCAGTTTGACACTGGGCTTCTTAATGGTTTCCATGTTCCTGTATAGGAAACGTTTTAGTCTGGACTGAAGAACAGTTTTAACTCCATGTCTCAACTACTTTAATAGGTGGGCCTATAACAAAGAACCAGCATACCTATCAGACATAGACACGGATATGACACTAGCCGAGAATGACATTATACAACCTTAGAAAAAGACTTAAAAATTAGAATTAGCTACAAGGAAGCATTTTCCAAAGCATGAAGGATGTGTTCCTAAACCACTTAGAAATGCTCAAAATCTGTGTACAAGTGTTCTAAAAAGGAAACATTGTGGTCAGTGTTGGCAGCTCTCACTAGCATGCAGTTGAGAATTGGAAAGCATGAAGAAAAAATGCACTATAGCAGAGGTCTTTTTGCTTGACATATTGGGAGATCTGAAAAAAAAAGAACAGCTCTTTTCATTCTCTCTCTCTGAAGGTCTATGGGCAGTTGACTGTCCAGGCTAGGCTGCATCACCTGGATCTGGCTGAAAATAATCCAGGCTGCATTAAAAATTAAGTGAGAAGTTATCAGATATATGTGTTAGTGTAAGTTTATATGAAAAATATTGCATATTTGTTTTTTGAGATATGCTAATAAATTTTGGCCGATTTAACCATTGTTAGAGCATTTTTTTCTTGTTTTCTGTACTTTCAGAATACTGCAAAATGGTGGTAATTCGTAATAGTCTGAATAAACCTGCAGCAAAATACATATGACACCAAGTTGAGTGGTACAGCTGATATACTGGAGGGAAGTGATGACATCCAGAGGGACCCTGACAGGACCCTAGAGAGCGGGTTCCTACAAACCTCATGAGGTTCAACAGGCCAAGCACAAGGTCCTCCACCTGGGCAGGGGCAATCCCCAATGTCAGCACAGTCTGGGGCTGAAGGTCTTGAGAGCAGCCCTGTGGAGAAGGACTTGGGTGGCAAGTGGTGGGTGGCAAATTGGGCATGATCCAGCACCGTGCGCTGGCAGTCCAGAACCCACCCGTGCCCTGGGCTGCAGCCAGAGCAGGAGGGGCAGCAGGGCCAGGGAGGGGATTCTCCCCCTTTGCTCCACTCTGGGGAGACCCCCCCTGCAGTGCTGGGTCCAGCTCGGGGGCCCCCAACAGCAGAAGGACATGGACAAATAGGTCCATAGGAGACCATAGTAGGTCCATAGGAGGGCTACGAAAATGGTCAGAAGGCTGGAACACCTCTCCACAGGCTTTGAGCAACCTGAACTAGTGGAAGGTGTCCCTGTCCATGGTAGGAAGCTTGTACTAGATGAACTTTGAAGGTCCCTTCCAACTCAAACCATTCTATCATTCTGTGATTCTAAAATCCTCCATTGTTTGCAATGTATTTGTGCCACCACTTTTCTATTCAGCAACCACTTTTATGCAATACTCGTGTAATGTAACTCTTGCCATGCTCTATTTTTTCCTCCAGAATCCGAAAGTTACTTTTTGCCTTCACTAAAAAACACACACTTCATTTCTTATAACATCACAAGCACCAGAAGTGGATGGGGAACCAGATGCAAGAAGTTTCATCTTTAAGTATCTTTTTTCTATCTTTTTTAATAATTTTGCTTAGGAATTTTTCCACAGAAACCAGCTGGTATTGCCAGTGGCTTAGAAAACTTAAACTGTATATGTATTCAAATGAGAATCAACAGGAGTGAATATTACAGTATTACAGTCCAAATACATTCTTGAGATAGACATCATTATAAGCAAGCTTAATAAAAATAAAAGCATATTTAAAAAAAAAAAAAAAAAAAAAAAAAAAAAAAAAAAAAAAGGACGAGCA
This sequence comes from Tyto alba, assembly GCF_018691265.1. Classification (NCBI taxonomy): domain Eukaryota; kingdom Metazoa; phylum Chordata; class Aves; order Strigiformes; family Tytonidae; genus Tyto; species Tyto alba. The sequence goes on from NW_024881272.1 coordinate 1,223,733, forward strand.
TATTAATAAAAAGAATAGCCTTTGGCAAGGGCAAGGTATCTGAAACAACTCAATAACAAAATTCATGGGGTGTTTAATGAACCTTATGTTACTGTGATATAAGGAAAAAAAATACAGAAGTGATAAATGGAGCTTGCAGCTATTTTGCAGATTTCTCCAAGCTTCAATTATTAAGAATCTGTAAGGCTGAGGGGAGGGACAGCAAAAGAAAAAAGTCTAAACATTAAATGTAACATTTTAAAAAAAGTCAATTGCAAAATATCCATCATCCTGCACTGTGAAGGATGCTGAATGGCATACTTTTCAAAAGCCTTTTATAATCTGAAAGGAATGCCACACTTAGAAAAAAGGGAGATGCTAGATCACACTTCATGCATTCCTTGTCATCATGACCCACAGCCACTGTCATGCTTCCATGCTCTGGATGTGGGGAGTGTCATCGCTGAGCACCGCTGTGCCCAGTGGACAGTTTCCCCATCCCCTCTGCAGCCTGATTGCCACAGACATCCACCTCTTTTTCCCCTTCCCAGTATACACACACACAGAGCAGAAACATGACTGGCCATACTGGCTGACCAGGACTATACTTTGGTCCTAGGGCATAGGTACACCCTCATTGTCTTAATTCACATCCATGTTCACATACACAGGTTGTTCAGCCCCTAGAATTGACTTTAATCCTCTCCAGCATCTCTGGGAATATAAAATACCTATAACTTGGGCTCCTTTTTATCCAGTCTCCAGCTCCAGATTTGAATATTTCCAGATTCTGGTTTCCTCCTCCACACCAGCTAATCCAGATTGAAGTTTGCTCGTGAATCACACACACACAGATGAACAGAGTATAAAATGAAGAAAAATGTAAAATTTAAAGTAGTTTTTCATGTCATTAACTAGATATCCTCACAAACCTGATGTCCTTGCAATCCATATCCTTACATTCCAAATATCCTTAGACAGTGTACATCTCTGTGCTGACAGCTTTCAATTACTTCAAGAGTATTATTCTTCCACTGCAGGCTCATCATGTTTAATGCATTACACCTGCTATTTATGAATATTTTACTGTGTCATTTTTATGACTAGTAAACACTGTGAAGAAGAAAGCCCAGAGGAACCTTCTCACAACCTGCAGCTGCAAAAATGCAAGCTTCCCCTAACTGCTGCGCCTTTTTACCTCTGAGTGTACCAGAGAGTCAGTGTCTGGGTTCATATTTCCAGTTATTCCTAAACCTTTCTGCCCAGACTACCAGCATATGTAGTGCATGTGCTAGTGGGTTTTTTTTCAGGAAAAAAGATCTTTCTTTCCTTAAATTCACTATAAATTGTATTCTACAAATAAAAATCCACATCATTGGGTAATAAAATTGGATGCAGTGTCAATGAATTTAAGAGAGTTATTGACTGAGAACATGAGATCTTTTTTGCAAGGTTTTCCATTTGTTATATTGAAATCATGTTAAAATGTCTGTTATAATACAGTATTTTCATTGTATTCCTCTAAACTACTTTTGGGGTATAGCTATACAAATCTGGATGTCTACTATGTCTAATTTCCAGTCACTACACACATTAATCCCAGGTTTTTTTGCATATTTTTCCCATTAATCCTATAATTTTGCATAAAGCACATTTGTCAGTTTGCGTGTCCATATGGAATATAAGATTCAGTTTATCCAGAGTCTTCATTTTGAGATTAGCACATTACCCAATTTAGGATGAAAGTATTTTCTCCTACTGACAAATGCTAGATTGGAAAGATACATTATGCAATAAAATCAAGGGGAAAATGCCAAATCTGTAGGAATTTTGCAGCATGAACGTGTTTAAAATTGACTAAAAAATAACTGCAACATTTATACTCTCAACTTGCAAGTATGGAAATAAACTTGAACTTAGAACCAAACAGCTTCTGCCTTCAAGGAGTCTGACATTTGCATCTCTAATATTCCCAAGATTTCTAACAGAAAATCAAAACATCCCTATCTGTACATTGAAAAGTGAAGATATAAATATAAATATATATCTATATGTATGCTTATATATGCTTTAGTTAGAAACATTTTTAACTACCTACAGCCTATGGCAAAGCAGAATTTTTACATGGGTATTTAGAAAGCTGCAAAATATGTCAGCACAGATGTAATGCTGATCTGTTTCATGCTTAATAGTCATATTTAAATAACTAGATATTTCCTAAATAACGTTTTCTTAAGCGCCTTTTAAGTGCAGTAATGTGTCCAGCAGGGTTAGAGGTTATTACCCAGAAGAACTTGTGAAGTATGTAAGACAAATAAAAAAATTAGTATTAAACATTTGCAACAGCAACATGGCAGCAACATAATCATCCAATTGATTTTACTGGGCTTTTTTTAAAGTTCCAGTGCAATGGTTTTTTTTCTAAGATTTTTCTCATGTTATTTTACTGTGAAAAGCCATTTTGTAAAATGAAGTAATGAAGCCCTATGTTTACTTCCAATAACTTTTTAGGTTGAATGATCTCAAGTAAAATGAAGATTTCTATTTATTTTGAGGTTCATACTTATTGCAGCCCCTAGATCAGGTGATGTCATCTAATGTAGTATTCATTTTATACACACTTATTAGAAACAGTCCAATAAGCCTCCATTGAAAGTTAATACTGACTTTGGAAAAAGTTGGGACTAACCCGTGCAGACTTGGCGCACCCTGTGTAGAAGGAAATGCCTGGTTAAAAACCCAGTGTGAAACTCAATGTGATTGGAAGTTATATAATTCCCTGACGGTTTGGAATAAGATGGGGAGAGATCATCAGGGTTTTCCAAGAGATAACCAAACATCTGCCTAAAGACAAAGCCTAAAACAACCCTCAAGGCTCAGGGGAAGTATATAGAGCATTCCATGATGGGAAAGCTCAGAAACAGTGTGTGGATGTGTTGCATGCACAGATCTGTGAATAACTTGCCCATGCAAAAGAGAAGATGGCAGTACAAGGGAGAGGAAGAGTTCACCCCTATGAGAGGAGATGTAGGGGTGCATATGGGTATGTATGTGTGACTGTATTTATGTATAACACCCTGTATATTGATCTCAAGGGGATGGTTATATTTATGATGTTTTGCAGTTCTGTCATGCCTCCATTGCCCTTACCCTCCATTGTGAGAGTGATTTAAAAGTTGTGTGCACTGAAATCCTAAAGGTGTGTCCAGAGTTTGCACTCCTCACCCTGGCAGTTTTATCTCCCAAAAAACCTACATATTTTTTTTTTAAAGTAGAACAAGAACATTAAGACCAACATTAGATGACAAGGAGAAAATTAGTTTCAGAAATGAGATCCTTCTAAGAATTCTGGACCAAGAAATGTTTTAATCAACTCAATATTTTCAATTTGACGTGTAATTAAATGCTGCATTTCATTTAGACCTAATTAACTTTTTTTTTTTTTTTTCAATTAAAAAATGAAAACAGTACTTTAAAATGAAAGGGTATGTTTCATTTTGAAAATGCTGAAATTAAACATGACATAAACCCCCTCTTTTTTCAATATGAAATTAATGACTGCATTTTATCTGTTTATTAATAACTTTGTTCAAGCAAATATACTTTTCAATGAACTCAATAACCTTCAAAAAATTGTGGCTACCTCTATACAGTGTCACTACACCTCTTCTCAAGAAGCTTGTATTGCCTTTGCCCAAATTCACTGAAGTTGTGCCACCATTATCTGGGGCTACATATATGAAAAATAGTGCTTTAAAAATTATTCATGTCTGAGATAATATTTGGAAAATAAACCTAGGCCAATACAAGTATACAAGGGGTTTTTTGGCATTTATATATTTCCTAGAGGCAGTTTGATGTGAACATCAGATTCTGTAGGCTGCAGTGAGGGACCTGTAAGTGCATAAATACATCAGTAGCTTATCAATATACCCAAGGATGATAGCAGTTTTCAGCACACTGAAAGCTTATGGTAAGTTCTGTTTGCACTTTGAAATTGCAGCATCATGAACTAATTCAGATTTGGGTTATTTCATGACAAATATTTATAGCACAGTGCTAGGAAAAGTTTCCTAGAAAAAATTACATCAGATTTTTAAAATGTTATTTGAAACACCCCAAAACCAAAAAAACAACCAACACAAACCCACAAAGGAGGTAGATCAAACACTCAGTGATCTGTCCTAGTTGTTAAAATCAATGGAGAAGAGATTATTTTTTTCAAGCCTTAATGAAGGTTATACCAGTTCATATCGATCAAATAATGACACATTAATCTTTGATTTGCACTAATATTTTACACTGTCTTGGTCCTTTGTTTCTTTGTTACATCATTATGGAAACTTACCTGGGTGTGAAAATAATCAGATTCTGCTATTGTGCTGGCTCACACTCCCAAATGAGAAAACGTTTATGAACCTAGAAGAACTTAGATGTCATATGCCAACCCATTTCTTGTTGAAAGGGAAATTGTAAAAAGAAATTGAAAATTAAGGATAATGAACGTGTGTTTATATGGCACTGTAGGGAATCAGCCATTTAAACTACCAGACCCTCTGGCACAGAGTACAAGAGAGGCTGCTAATTAACAGTAGTTGGTTATTAATCACACTTCTCCCCTCTTCATTCATTCCAATAAGTGCTTGCTTTACAAGTGCTCTCCTTGGTTTGAGAAGAGCAGCTGCATCTATTCCTATGTATTTGAAAAGACAGATGTTAGAAGGACTTTAATTTTCATACACTTGCCTGAAAAAAGGTTTTATTGTTATATTCTCAATGTTAAGACTAATGTTTCTCAAGGTAATACCTCTGCTCCAGCACTGAAAACAGAGCACTTGAGCATTCCCAAGTATAGTATTTTATAAATTCATTACAGCTAAATGTAAAGTAACATACTCAGGAAGATAAACATAAAATTATGATTGGCTCTAAGCTGATCAGTCAAGAGTATGATATTAGTGTTACGATAGGCAGGCCCACAAGGTGGTCATCTCAATAGTGTCAAAAGTCAGACAAAGTGTTAGAAATTACTAGGGAAAGGAAGGGAGAAAGCAAAATAACATATGCTATTGTGCCACTGTTCAAACCCACATTTTATGCATATGTTAAACATTATCACAAAATCACAGAATTGCTGATGTTAGAAGGTACTTCTGGAAGTCATCCAGTCCAAATGCCTGGTCAGGAAGGATCAGCTAGAGCAGGTTGCCCAAGATTGTGTTCAACAGGGTTTTGAATATCTCCAAGGATGGTGTATCCACAGCTTCTCTGGGCGACTTATGCCAGTGTTTGATCCCTGACATGGATGAAAATATCGCATGTGGTTATGGTTTAACAGCAATTTTAAGATATATTAATGGGGTGGGGTGGCTCAAAAGGTTGAATTTTAGCAGCACTTAATGATTGACCAATTTAAAGATTAACAATGTGATTTGGTAGAATATAGTGACTTAATTATAGATTTGAGAATAGCAGGATTCACACTAACTTACTATAAGATATTCTAAATCAAAGTGTAAATATATATATGTATATATTTAAAACACACACACACACACAGAGCAGGAATATTAGGATATGCAGTGAAATATATGAACATCCACACTCATGAAGGCAATTGTGCATATTCAGGCACGTAGATAGGGAAAGAGGTGGATGGAAGAGGCTAGCCTATAGTTAATATTTCCCTATTCTCGAGTTTGGAGCAAATACTCACAGCGCATTGGTGTTTCTCAACGGGAGATAATATAGAGTCGAGAAGGAGTCTGACTTCACCCTGGCCGTCTGTCAGCTTTGTGGGCAGACAATCTTCAAACTTCAAAGAGTTTGAATCTGAGAGGCATTCCAGCTCAGGGGAGATGCTGGTCACAGCCCACTGAGATCCAGGAGAACTCAAAGCTTCTTGCTTGGAAACGCTATTTATAGGGTCCAAGATAACTGACTTTTGTCAGGCACTTTTCCATTTCAGCCCAACTCAGTGGAATATTCTGGAACTTTCTGCCAGTTTTACAAGCCTAGAACTTGCTAGATCTTAGAGTTCTGGCATCACCCCCTTTGGGCCACAACCCAAGTACAGATGTACTGGGCTGATTGTTCCTATTCTTAATTGGTAAGAAAGGGGTTAGAAACCAAGTGGGCTAGGGGGATGCCTTCATGTTCTGGTCCCCTGCCCTTTACAATCCATTTGAGTTGGCATGTGGTCTGTTCTCAAGCAACATGAGCATTAAGGGAGTGCCTTTACTGCTCTGGTTCACTACCTTTTGCTATTCATCTTAAGTTGGAATGTGACTCAGGGCAGGGAAAATTGCACTAAGCACTGAGCAGCCCAAGATGGCAGGGGTTGCACCACCACAATCCCTCTCATGGTAATAAGTAAATAAATATAAAATTTCTTCTATTTAAACGGAATTTCCCGTGCTTCAGTTTGCACCCACTGCCTCATCTCCTGTTACTGGATACCACTGGAAGAGCCTGATCTATCTCTTCTATACCCTCCCATAAAATATTTATATAAATGTATAAGATCCCCTCAAGCCACCCTTTCTCCAGGCTGAACAGTCCCAGCTCTCAGCATCTTGTTGTGCCCAGACCTAGACACAACACTCCAATTGTGGCCTCACCAGCGCCAAGCAAGCATCACTTCTTTGAGCTCCTGTCAATGCTCTGCTGGTTGAAAACAGTTAAGGCTAACATAGTAATAAAAAGAAATGTCACATATGTTGTTGTTATCCTTCTCACGCATGAAGGACAACTCTCTCAGTTCCTGAACACTGGTAAAAGTGATGGCATACTGACAGATAGTTGTTTTCACCTTGCAAGGTCATTTTGACCTTCGGATGACTTCCAAAACACTGTAGCATTAGAGTGCATACTCAATCCTAATTTTGCTGAAATGCAGCAAACAATTGTTAGTCTAAAGGCACACAGCTCAACAGGTTAGGACAAGAAATGAAGAACAGATAATTCTTACACCAGTAATGATAAGAACAAAAAGCACCTCCAAAACTGTGAAGTTATTACCTTTTTTATGTTATGTTATTGACCTCATTAAACTCAAAGACAAAAAATGATAACTGTCCATGAAAATTATAATTTTCAAATGTGTTATCTCCTTCTTCAGATCAAGTATTGTCTTATTTGATACAGTATAATTATAAGGAACAATTTATTTCATCTTTCATTTGATAGACATGTTACTGCTGTGAACCAATATAACTTAATTCTAGAACTGAGCATTAGATCAGCTATTAAAATTGATAGCAGACGTGAGCTAACTTCATATAAGCAAAAAACACAGCTGGAAGTTTGTGGGAATGTGGTGAACATACCCATGTTTACTCTATAAAGTTCATTGCCACAGAGTTACTATGCTGAACCCAAGGAAGGAACCAAACCTTAAGGGCTTTAAAAAATTATAGAGTAAAAATTAAAGTTATATTACTTGAAATTTATAATTGTCGTGGTTTGAGCTTAGTCAACAGACAACCACCACGCAGCCACTCTCTCCCCCTTCTCTTCCGGCAATAAGAAGGGACAGAGAGCCAGGCTTGAGGTTTGAGATAGGACTGGGATGGGGAAAAAAATCACCCTTTATGGTCACGAGCAAAAGGCAGACTTGTTAGGGGAAGAAAAAAAGAACTTACATGTATTACAGGCACTAACAACACGTAACAGAGTAGGACAGTGAGAAGCATTGTCACATCTTGAGAAAACCTTCCCCCCACCCCTCCCTTCTTCCCGGGCTCAGCTCTGCTCCCAATATCTCTACCTCCTCCCCCAGCGGCGCAGGGGCAGGGAATGGGGGGTGCAGTCAGTGCTGCCGCTTTTCCACCTTCGGTGCGGTTAGATTCTGGAACTTCTTTCCCCTGCTCCAGCATGGTCCCCCTCTCACAGGAGACAGTCCTCCACAAACTTTCTCTGACATGAGTCCCTCCCACGAGCCACAGCATTCCCTACACTTCTCCGGTGTGGGACACCAACTTTCTCTGACGTGAGTCCCTCCCACGGCTGCAACCCTTCCCGAGCTGCTCCAGCGTGGGACACCCCCGCATGCTGCAATCCTCCCAGCACTGAATTACAGCAGCAGGGCTACCTTTTCCATGAGACACCGGTCTTCTTCAGGCACAGAACCTTGATCATCTAGGCTAAAAACACAGGCCATACATCGGTGTCTGCTCCACCATAGATCTTCATGGGTGGCAGGGGGGGCCGCCCTGCCGTCTCACCACAGGATACAGGGGGGTCTCTTCTCTGGCATACCTCCCCCCTCCTTTCTTCCTCCGTTCCTCCACTGACCTGGGTGTTCACGCAGCTGCCCCAACTCCTCTTCACAAGTCCCACTTCACGTCACCACGTCCCTTCTTAAATACGTTATCACAGAGGCGCAGCTGCTTGGCTCAGTTTCCAAACAGAAGTGGAGCTGACTTGGAGCTGAGGGAGCTTTGAGAAGCTTCTCACAGGGAGTCGCCTCTATATCCCCCTCCCCTGCCACCAAAAATCTCCACTGCTCACTCAACCCAGGACAATAATGTTCTTATTTTATTTTTCTTTGTTTCATTCCACTTTTTTTTTTTTTTTTTTTTTTTTTTTTTTTTACTGAAGGAAAACATCCCCCTAACTTTTCTCTCTTTGTTTTCAAAAGGAACTTAAGTTCACTTTGTTTGGCAATTCTTTCCAATTCACTATAAATTTTGTTAATGTACCCCTGACATTCCTTAATAAAGAAATCTATTTTAATCTTTCAGAACATTTTTTTTTTTTTCTGATTTGGATCCTTCTCATCCAGAGAAATACAAGAATATTTCTTAGTTAAAAGTTTAGTACTTTTAAGGTTTTCACTAGCACAGATCTATTCTTCAGCTGGTTGATGTCGGTTAAACCATATATTGAAGAATTCTTTGACCTTTTACATAATGGAACTTCAAAACTACCACTATCTGCCACACAAAAGTCTAAATCACACTGTACATGGGGGAAAAAAGGAGAAAAAGTAGAAGTGGGTGTTGAGGTTTCAAAAATGATAAATAGAAATTTTTATTTTCAAATGAGGAAATTATTTTTCTTTATTTGAACATCAGGTCTAGAATCAATGAGAGCTAAGGTCAATGGGATTTATTTGTCTGAGCACTAATGAGTTAATTGTGCAGCAGTTCATGCAGAAAGGCACAAAGTAGCCAGTAACACTGCTCAGACTATCATAAACAACCTCAGCAATAGTGGCAATGCAGCACAGGACACAGTCCCCAGCAGCCACTGGAGTAACCGTTCTTGCAAGACTGGAGGCCTTGACCCAGGTGGAAGTCTGTTAGGAAGACAGTTCTGCAGGTCTCAATCTGCAGGGAGCACCTTGACCCTCTTGCTGTGCCTAGGACACATGGTTTTCTAGCCTGAAGGAGGTGTGAAGTTGTCAGGGGTCTGTGTTTCTAAGAGAAGGAAATGCAGGAGCAGGTCAGGAGACTGCACAGCATCAGAGATAATCAGAAGGAGATCAACTGGGTCTTCTCTGAAACCTTGTATCTTCAAGACTGCAAATATCCAGATTAAGCTGTGAGGCAGGCATAGTCTGTGCCTATCAGGTTGCAAAGTGGAAATTTCCACCGTGGAAAGGGCTGGAAGCCTGTGACTTCTGGCCCAAGGAGGAAGGCTCTGGCTCCACCCAAAGGCTTGCAAGTATGGAATAGCTCCATCACCATCAGCTGACAAAAATCTGCGAGTTCTCTTGAATGGAACATCTTTGTTAGCTGAGTCTGAGCCCCCAGGGTGGAAGGAAGCAGTAGATATTAGTGCTGGGAGACTGCAGGGGACAAATGATGCCCTCTCCCAACCTCACTTATGATCATCTAGGGAGGTTTACTTCTTGCTGGAGGCTCACAGTCAGGAAATGCTGAGGAAGTTGTTGTGGCTAGTCTGACTCTTGGACTATTATCCCTTATTGCTCTTCCATGTAGGCACCAGTTACATTGTCAGGGGAGGGCTGGAAAGTATCAAGCTTAACTATATTGCTCTGGAAGTGATGGTCAAGCACAAGGTTGTGTCTCCCTGATCCTGTGATCCCTGATAGTGATAGGGATGTGCTTGAGGATGACTAGACAACCCTGGAGGTCCAATCAATGCACAGCTGATGGTGGAAATTGTGTTTTGGTTTCTACCATCATGTAGTAATCTTTGAAGACTAACAACTGTATTTAAGAGACAGGATCCACCTGAAATATTGGGGCAAAAATATCTTTTTCAAAAGATTGGCCTATCTGGAAACGAGATCTTTAAACTAGGAGCTGGGAAATCAGAATATCCCACTGTCTTTCTGAAATGACTTTATGCCATTACAGGCAACATGGGGAACAAACAGGAGGAATTTGAGATCTGAGTGCAGTTATAGGGATACAATCCCCTTGGGATAATGAAAGCGTGGTGGGATAACTCACATGCCTGGAGCACTGCAATGGATGGATAGAGGTCCATGGGGAAGGGAAGGCCAGGAAGGCAAGGGAGCTCTGGCTTGAAGTCAATGATGAGCCAGATCAGAACTTATAGGTCATGAGTAAAAGGCAGACAAATATGGGCAATATTGTAGTGGCTGTCCGTTACAGATCACTTGACTGGGAAGAAGTACATGAGTCCTTCTTTGGGCAACTGGAAGAAGCCCCCCATGTTTACATGAATTCCAACAAGAATCTCATGTAATTCAATAGAGGGAAATGCTAAGTTCTGCCCTTGAGGGGGAATACATCCATGCTTTAGTCCATGGTGGGGACCACATGTCTGGAAAGCAGCTTTGCAGAGAAGGATCTGGGGGTCCTGATGGACACCAAAACTGAGCATGAACCAGAAAAGGCAGCCAATGGCCTCCTGAGCTGTGTTTGGAAGAGCATAGCCAGATGGTCAAGGGAAGTGATCATTCCCCTTTACACGCAGCATTGGTGAAGACACACCTGCAGTGATGTGTCCAATGCTGGGCTCTGCAAGATAAGAGAGACATGGACTTACTGGGGTGAGTCCAGCAAAGGACTTTATCTGATGCTGCTTTAGGGAAGGGGTGTTGAACTAAACAATCTCCAGAAGTCCTTTCCAACCTCAACTATTCTATGATCCTGTCATTCTGTAATGTTATTCTCCATCAAAATAACTTTCAAAGTAACTTCTGATGTGGAAAAAAACCCCTGAATATGTAAAATTTTGTTAGGTGGAGCACCAAGCATTTTCCTGTAAAGAGCTATAAAATGCCTGATAATAGCCCTTGCATGCTAAAGACACGTGAATGTTTTAAATAGTTTGCTGAAAGCATCTGTGAGTTTACAATGCTTCCATTCATAGCAATTCTTTCAAATCTAATAGGTGGAATGAATTACAATGAAGTAAGCATCAAAATTAATTTTAAAATATGAGCACATTGACAACAGGTGTTCTTTCAAGGGTGAGAGCTCCTGGTCCACAAACCATTAAATCAATGAAATTTTAAGTGAAATTTAGGAATGACATCAGTTAAGCAGTGTCTACACCTGCAAAATATATTTTACATTTATCTCAGTAATTACAAGACATCCATCATTTCTGAATCTTCTTGCCAACAAATTGCATAAAGTTCACTAGATTCTCAAACCTGCATTACTGTACTAGTATCTCACTTATTTTAGATAATTTCTGTTGCTTACTTTAAGGATGTGCTGCTGAGCCATTATTCACACATTTTGTTGCTATAAAAACAACAATATGCATACAAGTCTTGCACTTCTTTCTGAAGGCAGTGAGACCGAGGCCTGATATGAATTTATGGTGGTAAAAATTTTATATTCTAGTGCCAAATACTTGAAAAGCCTTGCACTTGGTCAGCTCTGAAGCTCTTAGCAATTCCAGTTGTTATAGTGTTTTTTTAAAAATAACCATTTAGTCATCAAACATTAATATGTTTACTGGTTATCTGGTCCAAGATTATAAGGAACCAATGTATAGCAGTAAATCATGAAGATGAGTAGTAAATTCCTCTCCTCCAAAGGTAATGATATCAATAAAAAACATAGAAGTGACAAATGTATAAATATTCATGAAAACATCTGCTTCCAACATAGAATTTGTTTTTATTTACAATTATATTAAAGTTTTCTGAGTTATTTTAACACTACCTTTTTCCAACTGCATCTCTTATAAAGGGAAGAGACATTATTTACCCGAAATAACCAGACAAAGGTGGATGAAGTAACTGGACTACAGTCATTGTATTGTAGAGATTATAGGAACAAGAATATTGCAAGCATTATACACACATGCGTAAGTATTATTGCTAACCATATTCACCCATGACAATCAGTTGTAGGCTCAGTTTCATAATACTTAAGACTATGTCTTGTGGACGTTTGTTTAGACTTCTGTGATCTCTGCACTTAGCATTACTTCTACCTCACATACAGAAGCAGAAGCTATCTAATCATCTGTACCTGATAGAGAAAAAATCTACAGGTCTTGGTTGCATCACTCTGGAGACCTATTCCTACATCTTCCGGCTAGTTATTCCCTCTCAGAGAAATTTAGGGTAGCAGGAAGAAAGGATGACTGATTCAGCAAGGACAGTACCTGTGTTCCATTCTTTCTGCACCTAAAGAGGTCAGGCAAACATTCTTTAAATAATCTAATGTCAATGTCCCCTTAGGTAAATAAGAAATAACCCAATAGTTATATCCCACTGAAAAAAAATTGAATTGTTTGTTTCACTTCAGCTGTGTTGAATCTGGCCTTTATTTCTTTTCACCATATACCTACATGCAGTACTCCACTGGCAGCAGAATTTCTTAGTGGGGTTAGAGCAGAGATCGTACATGTTCTACCTGGTGGAAAAAGGCTATATGATATTTCCAAAAGACAGCCTTGTGCACAGAAAGAAGTTCTCAAGTGATCTTACAGGAAAGGAAATGTTTATAGTAAATCCTGGCTTAAATCAGAAAATCAAGCACGTTTTTTAATAATAATGATGCTAAGGGGTAATTAGGTTTGAGGAGGTTTTGGTAAATAATGTTTAAATAATAATATTTAAAATTTCTACAAACATAAATACCAGAAATATTTATTTCTCTCCTTGTTTTTCTTTTCAAGTCAGTAGAGTTAAAAGCAGTGAATAAAGCAAAAGAAACAGAGCAAGTTTATGAAACTATGGCCCAAACCTATCACAATAAGTATATAACATATTCACGGCCACAAAGTACTACCAATGGAAGCAATACAAATTAGTTCTAATCACTACAAACTTTTTAGGAATAATCAGAGACTATCAAAGAAGCTGCAATTATTTACAAATCTGAGGGTCTTCCTGCTTCCAGCAGTAAAATTTATGTAACTACTATCTGTGCTATTTCACTTTGATTGCTTTCGCCACTTCTACACTTTATCCTCAAATAAAATGTTGTTAAATTAAGCAGGTAATTCAAATATGAATATGATGCAATGTCAGAGGAAGGTCTTTTTCAAATATTTATTTTAAGCAACAAATCAGCAACAATACTTACTATCAGTCTCCATACTGTGGAATATTGATTTTTGCTTTGCAGTACCTATGGTGGTGGGCTGTCCCTGGCCAGCTCTCAGATGCCTATCCAGCCACCCTCTCACTCCCTCACCTCAACAGGACAGGGGGAGAAAATAATACAAAAAATCTCATAGGTTGAGATAAAAGCAGAGAGATTGTTTATCAGTTACCTTCACAAGCAAAACAGACATGGGGAAAACTAGTTTAATCTCTTGACAATTAAAATAGTTTTAGATAGTGAAAAATAAAGACAAAAAATAAAACAATTTAACTTCATTCCTTCATTCCCGGCTTCTCTAGATCCTCTCTGACTTCAGCACAGGGAGTGGGGATGTCAGGGTTACGGTCAGTCTGTAACAGCTCCTCTCTGCCACTCCTTTCTCCTCACATTTTCCCCAAGCTCCAGCATGGGACATCTCCACAGGCTGCAGCTTCCTTCAAGGTAAACCTGCTCCTGCGTGGGCTCTTCCTGGGCTGCAGGGAAACACCTGCTCCACTGTGGTGTCTCTAGGAGCTAGAGGGGAACCTCTGCTCCAGGGCTGGCAACAAACACAAGCCTCTGATGCTTGCTCTCTCACCCGGATGTCTCAGGGCTCTTCCTCACACTTCTTTCCTCACTTGTCACTCTGCTGTGCAGTGTTTTGCCCTTTCTTAAATACATTTTCCCAGAGGTGCCACCGGTGAGATTGATGGGCTCAGCTGTGGCAGTGGTGGGGACACTGCAGACCTGCCTGAAACATCTGGAACTGGCTGGAACCAGCTGGGACCAGCAGGCACTTGTTGTGTCTGGCTCAGGGCAGCCCCTGCTCTTCTCTCACAGAGGCCACTCCTGCAGCCCTCCTGATGCCAACATGTCAACACATCAACCCCGTACACATCCGCAGAAACATATGTACATATTTGCAGAGAACATTTGCACAGTTTTTAAGTTCTAGATGGCTTGGATAACCATTAGGCTTTACCTGCAAGACAAATTAAATTCTAGTTTATGCTTGTTTGCCACCATTTGTACATAGAATTTCCATTATAAAAGAAAATTATGAAGACATTAAGTAAAATTGAATTTTTCATGTTCAGGAAAATTAAATATTAAACTATACTTTTTATTATACTTTCTATTATTTCATTATTGATAGCTAAAAAGATAATGTAACCTCAAAGTTCTACCAAAAGACTTGAAAAGGCCTCCTATCATGGAAAACTTGTCCATGTCTACTGGCTTAGCCTTTTCATCTCTACTGAAACAGGTCAGTTCTCTATTTAATGTGCATTAGTGATAAGCTCCCCACTAAAATCTAGGTTAAGCAAAGAAGAAAAAAAATCTCATCTATTTTGGTATATTAAACCAGCATTTTATCTTTGTCCAGTATAGGTCAGATCAGCAAAGTTTTACATAAGCAAGTTTCAATTACCTGAAATGCAAAATTAATAGTTTTCACCCAATTTATAAAGGACTTTACAAATGATTTAAATAAATACTTATTTATTTAGATCAATTAAAGTAATTAAGATATTTGGACAAATTTTAATTATACAAAGCACATTTATATTTCTAAACCAAAGCTAATTCTATTGACTGTTGTTTAAAAATGAATTATTCTCATTCAGGGAGTATATTAACCCTGTAAGTTCCTGAAAATCTTAAAGAAAAATACTTTTAACTTTGTTTTCTAACTCATACCACAGGAAACCATGATAAAGTGACCTTTTAGATGATGTTTTACTCATTTTTTACATTTGTCACTTAAACCACTTGCTCATACTAACAGTATACAAATGGTCACCAAAAGCTAATACTCAGATAAAAGTTGTAAGCAGGGGATCAGCATACATTATACCAGTTTAAAGTATGCACCCTTGGTCAATCTTTAAGTTGGCATTAATTTAGGGCTCAGAAACCTCCTGAGCTTGATATGTTTTATACATCCTTGATATTTCTCAGTGGACTTTTCATCCATTACTTTGTTCAGCTTCTTCCTGAACTCTTGTACAAGTGTGTCATCTGTGACAGCATAGTCTGGCACTGAAGTTAACACCTCATGCTATAGCCCCAGGCCAGTTCAGTCCTCTCATACTTCTCTCTACTGGCATAAGCTTAGAGCTACTGACCTCATTTTCAAGGAAGGTGACAAACTAGGAGGGCACATGCTTTTATAGTTATGGTTCCTAGCCAGTCATGGAGACTGTGTTATACTCAATGATCTTTTCAACTCAGTTATCATATATCCCTGAGGAAGAAGGAAAGAAGACACCATGTTATGTAGATCCTTCACTGCTTATAAACAGTGCAAATGAAATACCACACTAGAAAATGTTGAAAATGGCTTAGGCTACAAGCCCCCATATTTCTACTGGTTTACAAATGTATCTAAAATCTGTGGTGTAGATAAGACTTACAGTCAGAAAGCAAGAAATCCATCAAGATATTATTTAAATTTAAAAAAATAAAATAGAAGTATAAGCAGAAATATACAATATTACATTCTACCCTTTCACAGTTAATATTTTCTGTGCACCTCATAACACTTGATCCAGTATTAATATAGAATTAATGATTTCATTCTAGCTCAGCGTTAGTACAGCCAACTTGAGGCTTCTTAGCCAGATATGAAAACCAAGTTGCTGTCCACAGCAAACAGCCTGTCTAAGGGTGGAGTTGAGAATGGATGTTGGAGTGGAGTTATCATCAGGACTGTGGCAGGAGCAGAACTTCCCTCTGAATCACATTTTGGCTCTGTCCTGCCTCCTAGAGTGCTTCTTACAGTTGATTTCCCTCCACTTGGATCCAGAGGTCAACACTCTTACCATCGACGCAAGCTTCTTCCTACTCTGCATCCACAAAAGACATCACTTAATTTTATTTTCTTTTTCAAGAGCTTCTATTCATTTCCTTGTGAGAAGTAGGAATGGGAAGAAACTATGGCTGTCCCCACAAGAGAAAGGAAACAGAAGGAAGTCTGCAGAAAATAACACAGAGGAAAAGGCATTCTTCTGCCATTACTGCTAGAGGTGGATAGAGGTGGTTTCTATGACTATTGCAATGGGCTGACCTCTAAACAATGACCATACAATGTCCATCAGGAGGACCAGGCAGACTCAGAGAAACCAGATCAGTCTCTGCAGCTGCTGGAAGATGTGCTCTGTCACCCACTGTTCACTGCCTTTCAAGGCAAGTGACTGTTCACCCTACAAGTTGAACCAGCAGTAAAAGAGTTCATATAAAAAATGCCTCTCTATACTTTTTCACCTTGTATTTGCAACTAGTAGTAAGAATCAATAAAAATAATAAGAAAGAGACATGTATATATTGTATGTTCTAGAATATATTTCTGTGCAAGATACTTAAGCCCCTGATTACAGCATTGTAAACTAAACAATGTTTTCACAGTACCAATTTCAGGTCAAGGGCAAAACATTAATTTCTCTGTACTTGAGATTGTTCAGTGGTTCAAGCTTTGTTCAGTTCAATCACAGTGACTTTATTCAGGGTCAAATTCTAATTTCACTGGAGATGTTATATTATGTCTTTCACTCTAATCTCATAGTTGATGGAGGAACATAAGGAATAAAATGCTACTTGATATGAGTAAACCTTCAGGAATCAAGTTCTGATACAATGATTCATTCTTAACATTTTCCTGAAGAAGTAAGGTACAGAAATGCTCAGAGTGAAAAAAAAAAAAAAAAAAAAAAAAAAGATGTGGAAAATTATTATGTACAATTAAAGGGGTGTTGCTATAAACTCCACCTTTTTTTTTTTTTTTTTTTTGTGTTGGACTTTTTATAGTATGTCATAAATAATGTCTGAGGAATTACAGTTTGCTTATAACAGAGTGTTAGTCCATTATATCTATGTGCATAATATTAAGGTATCTTCAAGAAAAAGTGTCCCTGAAAGAATGCTCTAGTATAAGCATACAAAGTAATTCAAGCAAAGACAAAACAACAAAGGAATAAACAACTCCAGTCTGTTTAATGTACTACAAGCAGGAACTGTCCATTCAATCTTTCGTATTTTCAATACTTGTGAAAAACTTAATTTGGATGGTTTTTTCCTTCATTTGTTTAGATTTTAATTCAAGTGTGAAAATAATGGATGAACTAGAAAACCTCTGTTATGGACAGAGAAATAGATGCAACACCTTTCTATTTACTAAAACCAGCCATCTTGTTATTGAGGAGTGAATTGACTATTATGCTATTCTAGCAAACATAAAGAGACATTTAAAAGATATAATAACAGCTGCCCACAGAAATTCAACACGCTGCAGCGTTTTTTCATCTGGTGTTGTACATCTGTTTTCTGTATCTCATCGAGCACATTCTCCTGCTGAAATGAAGACACAGAGAGACATAAATTGAGCATTAGTGGCAGGCAGAGTTCATCCTACTGCTTTTGGATAAGATACTGACAATGAACAGTAATAGACCAAACCATCTCAGTCTTAGCTGAAAATACCATTAATATAATCTCTTGCTAGACACTATAAGAAGTGAGGTTGATGGGAAAAAAAAAAAAAAATCTGCTCCATGCATAGGAAAAGGCTGTTTTGTATAAAGATTTTTTATGTTATTGCTGCTTTGTTTTTAGTATCTATTCTTAAGTAAAAATAAAGCTAACTTTATGAAGTAAAATTAAAATAAACTACGGTCTAATAAATCACCATCACTTTCAATTTCCTCTATTAATTATATCCCAGTGATGATTAGCAGAATAATTTATATAGGGAAAATGTACAAAATCTTCTATTTCAAGACTACAGTAAGAAAGCTCTCCCAAAGAGAGTCAATGGAAAGTTTAAGCAAAATTCATATTTGAATACTGTTGGAAAAATAGTGTAGATCGTGACATATGAATTTAGTTAATATTACTACACAAATGGACAATAGTGTCTAAATCTTGTTCTGAAAAACAAACAAACAAAAAAACCCCAAAAAACCTAAAACAAACAAAACAAATAAATTAACATTAACAAAAGATAAATACAATACAGAGAAGAGCACATATAGACCACAGAATTTGATTCAATATTTTTAATACAATATACTTCTTAATGATTTGTCAAGTAACCTAAAAGCATGCTGATGCTCTCTTTTAACTTGCAACATCCAAATCTTCTCAAAGGCTTCCTTTCAAAGACCTTTTTTTCTAATTCAGCTTAATTGAACTCCTTAAAAAAAGAACAAGTATCTGAGGACTGCTTTCTTGAGAAAAAAACATAAAGCAAAGCAGAAATACAATAAATACTGAAACATTAATTTATTTACATTGCTATACTTCTGCCACTAAAAGAAAACATCTAGGCAAAGCTCTTATGATAAGCAAGCATGATTTATTTCAGCTTATTAACAGGAATAACAAAGATCCTTAAGTATATCATATGCTACACTAAAATTTATTTAAGTTTCAATTATTTGAATAAAACTTTTTTTTTTTTTTTCTATAAATATGGTCTTAGTATTGTACTTCTATCATTTGGTCTGTCATGTTTTGCAGGAGCAGAGATACACATCAACAATGTATAACAAAACAATGGTATAATATATTATGAATTTGTGGAAAAGAAAATACCTCACCAATGTTCTTCAACTTTTACCTTTTTCAGTTGGAACCCAGAACAATTTTCACAGTGGAAACTCAGCCAATCTACAGGATGCTTGAGCACTTGTTCCTTTAGAGCACTGATCAATGTACTTAAATATTTTTCAGAGCAACATTAGATTAGAATACAAATTAAATTGTCTGTATTGGAACCACAATGCAAGTAACTGGTCACGTTACATTGGAGCAAGAATTTCATAGAATTTCTGCTACTTTTCTGAGTGAAGTTTATTAAGCTATGTGACAGCTAGCACAGCTGTCTGGAACTGCTCCGTGGTTATGTGTCCTCTCTGCCAACCACTAAAATAACAAGGAAGGATAAGATTTTTCAGTGTACCTAAAAATACTATTACCACAGCATCTGAGCATTTCAGAATTATTAATGTAATTCTTTACCTCTGAATCAATATTACTTCCTGTTTGAAAGTAAATAATAAGTATAATAATAAAAAAAAAAAAAAAAAAAAGACAACTCTGGAGAGAAAATTTATAAACCTAAAATGTTATGGCACTCATTTTCAAAGGTGATACTGGGACTTGAACAAACTGAGCTCTAATGATGCTTAAATTCTGTAGTAGTACATGACAATAAGATTTAGATAGCTGTGTTGTTCAGGTGGCTTCAAAAGCTTTATGATTCTTCATAATCTTGAGGATGCTCAGAAAAAGGGAGGTAGAAGAAGGAAATGAATCATTGTTTACAAGGCTAGAGGATTTGCTAGTGTAGCACAGCACAAATAATCTGTTGAAAAAAGCATCAGTCCTCTTTCTCTTCTTAGAAATGTTCTAATTTCTGCAACATCCTTTTTCATTATTTTGGTAGCCCATTTTCAATTCTAAGCAATGACAATCTCTTAGTACTTTTACCAGACACACATGAAAGAGTGAGAAAGTTTGAATTCATCCAGAGACATCCAAACCTGGCAAAACAAAATAGCCTGACATGGTTATAAGTGAGGTGTAGTAACTGAAACATTTCATATTCAGGAGCCATTTTCCTCAGTTTAAAAGAAACAAAGATAACTATTCTGTACAAGATTTCTTTTTGTGTAAAAAGATTAGTTATTTCAGTATTTAATTTTTTTATTATGTACTCTTATCTTACATGAAATTACTGTTGATATTTAACTCATTGGAAATGCTGACTCTTTCAGATGGAGTAGTAACTGCTTTTTTTCTGATCTTCCAAGATTCAAATTAAAAATTAATGTAATGAATCATCTGAACATCTTTTCTTGATGTTTATTAACTTGCAGCATAGTACCATATATTCTTTAGAATTTTTTTTTTTATTTTAATATATAAACAAGATTATTATTTTGGGGGTGTTAATATATTCACCACTTACCTGTCATTCAAGACCAATGCATTAACCATCAGAACCTTCTTTTGTTCCTTCACTGTTGAAGGATGATCAAGATGTTATGTCCTCCAAACTCACCTAGTTTTGCTTCAGTTTTGTTTCCACACCTAGTGAAATGATATCTGAATGTGTTATATTTTCATGACAAGTAGGATCATAGTGTCTGCTGTCACAGAAAGTCCATCTGGCCTGGTGAAAATGGGTGTAAGTGCTACTGCAAATGGTTTGACCACAATACCCTTCATCTTCTCTTTCACTTCTGAATGATTACAGACCTACAATTCATGTGATCTGGAATTCGAAAACTTCAGTGACCCAAATTTATTAGTGAGAAGCCAAAAATTATTTCTGAAAGGAAATAACAAAAATGTCTGGGTTTTTATTTTAACAAAAATATTTTTTATTTTAGCAAGATTAAATCAAAAGCGGTTTTCTTTTAAGGAAAAAAAATGAGGATGAAGAGAAAAGAGAGAAACTAGGCATAATCTTAGTCATATCACCTGTTAGGTAATATTTATCTTCAGCTTATGGTATGAAATTTAGTTTTAAATGTCCTTCAGAGGAAATGAGATTAACACTCATTTCTGTAACCTCATTAGACACATAATGAGATTAATACTTCTGTTTCCACAAGCTAAGGAATTACGTCTGTCTTTTGCATATGTTCTTTGAGTTCTTATTTGCAAAACAAGTAGGAAGTAAAATTTAGATATTTTCCAAATACATAAATATATTTGTTTTATTATGGGGGAGAAAGTAGTTTCTTTAAATATCATGGCATCAAAAGCTATTAAATTAATATAGGTTTATCCTCAAGAAAGTGAATTACTAACAAATTGACAGTGAAAATGAATCCATGCATTTGTATGTAAGCAGAAATTAAGCAGACATTTTCAGAAATAAAGAATGGGCTATAATAAGGTCTCATATGCAGGAAAAAGTCAAGTATGGCAAGGAAAAAAAAAAAAAAGCAACACATAAAACAGTCACTGTGATATAAAAAACCCTATTCATTTGCCACAGTGTAGGATAGGCCTATGAGGGCAGGAATTCCAACTCCAATTATTCATGTACTTCTATTATAGATATTACCTTTATGAAAATTACACATATAAAAATTTTATTGTAAAAAATAATTTGTTTGTTTATAAGCATGGGTTTAGAATGGACTTCGTTGAAAGGACAGTTTTTTATGAACTCATAAAAAAAGTTTAAAACTGTAGTTTTTGCATAAGTTTAGAAATTGAGATAGATAACATGGATATAATACATCACTCTCTTTGCCTCATAACAGCTGAAGATATAGAACAATTAATTGAGTCTAAAACCTCTCATGTAAGTCTACTACATTAATGATAATGTATTTTTTAATGCAATTGGCATCTTCCACTTTTCTCTTTTTTTTCCTGTGTATTTGGTACAAAGTGCCTGAAAAATGTCCACAAATCATATTCAGTAAATGCAGCGACTGACCCAAATATAGAATTATAATTAATATTCATTACTTAATTTTTTATTTACTCTCTAACACCTTGCCAAGGAACTAGCAATCCTCCTAATCGTCCTCCAATAGCCATGTTCTACCAATTCATCTTCTATGAAGTATGTCAATGCTGGATTTGATTTCAATATTCAAACCAAAATGAACTTCAAAATCATCCAGAAGAGATTTTTCTAACCTGAAATCTCTTCCCAATATCCACGTCTTTTATTGCTTTAACTGACCATAACTACATTGGTGTTAAAGCAGTAGGCTCAAGAGATTAATGACTTGTATGTTGCTCAAGCTTACCTCTGAACTAACAAAAACTAATCTACTTACTATACATTGAAAAAAAAAAATGCAGAAATCCCACTCAGTAATGGTCAAGTTCCCTTAAAATAGTCAACATCTATGAAGACACTTTGTCCTGATATGAACACATTATGAGTCATGACAATATTGTAAAGGGAAATCCTTATTAGGCATAGAGGCAAGTGAAATGTATTGTATATACATGCAACAAAAGAAAAAGGATAATATTCTAGAGACGGCAGAAGATGCATTACACAGGTTTTGATTTTTGGGAGGCTTTTCAGCATAAGCAATTTATTGCTTTATATTCCAGGGTCAAAGTTTGTGAGACATGCAGAGCAAAGTCAATCAGCTGTATGCCTTTCACCAATCTTCTCCTATGTGCTTTTCAAATAATAGCACATCAACGGATTGACAAATCTAGGTGTGTCAGTTGTCCTCTGTTATCAGCTGGTTTTGTTATGCAAGAACTCATCACAATTATCTCAAGGAAGCTGGATGAGAATTGTAAGAAATTAACACAGTTTATGTAAAACATTAGCATTATTGTCCAGCTTTTTTCCTTGATCTTCAGAGCATGAAGTTGAATCAGACAACACAATGAGAAAAAAAAATGGGCACAGAGAACTGAAAATCATGTATAAAGATTAATCTGTACTCAAGGACAGTACATGTGATGAAAAAAATCAGAAAGCAGACACAAAATAATCAGGCACAATAATAAAAGAATTAGTCATCATAATGAAAGACAGCAGTAAAACTGACTGTCTTTTGGATAATTCTTTGTCTGAACAAAAGGTTTTAATGTTGTTAGATTGTTGGCTAAACATCAGGAGAGGCAATAAAGACATCTCTATGAAAATTTGTTTTCATTTCATTAAGTTAAGCACACCTATATGTTTCAGTGAGGCCCCTAAAACATGGGAAAAATCTGTTGTATCATGGCATTTTTATTTCTTAAAACTTGTATTTATAAAAATTCTACTTTAGTATCATAAGACTTTGAACACTAATGACTGTATTTTTCAAAATCTTTATGCAATATGGAATAAAGAAAACAAAAAATACATGCTATAGCTGATCATCATGTCAGTTTCTCAAGGGTCAGTGTTGAGCCTAATGTTGTTTAACATCTTTGTGGGTGACATGACCAGTAGGATCAAGTGCACTCTCAGCAAGTTAACGACACCGAGCTGTGTGGTGTGGTGACACATCGGAGGGAAGGGATGTCATACAGAGGGATCTGGATGGGCTGGAGAGGTGGGCCCATGCAAACCTCATGAAGTTCAACAAGGTGAAGTGCAAGGTTCTTACCCGTGGACTGGGGCAATCACAAGCACAAATCTAGGCTGGGAGAAGGGTGGGTTGAGAGCCATCTTGTGGGTAAGGACATGGGGATATCAGTGGATGGAAAACTGCCTGTGAGCCAGCAGTGTGCGCTCACAGCCCAGAAAGCCACCTGTGTCCTGGTCTGCATCCAGAGCAGTGTGGGCAGCAGGTCGAGGGAGAGGATTCTGCCCCTCTACTCTGCTCTTGTGAGACCCCCCCCCTACAGTGCTGGGTCCAGCTCTGGGGCCCCCAACATCAGAAGAATACTGACCTGCTCAAATGGATCCAGAGGAGGCCATGAAGATGCTTAGGGGGCTGGAGCACCTCCCCTGTGAGGCCAGGCTGAGAGAGTTGAGAGTGTTCAGCCTGGAGAAGATAAGGCTCCAAGGAAATGTTCTAGTGGCCTTCCAGTACTTAAAGGGGGATACAGGAAAGATGGAGA
Source organism: Tyto alba (assembly GCF_018691265.1). Taxonomy (NCBI): domain Eukaryota; kingdom Metazoa; phylum Chordata; class Aves; order Strigiformes; family Tytonidae; genus Tyto; species Tyto alba. Next base: position 1,247,756 of record NW_024881272.1, read on the forward strand.
GGGGCTTTTTATCAGGGAGTGTAGGGATAGAATGAGCAGTAAGAGTTGAAAACTGCCAGAGGGTAGATTTAGATTAGATATTATGAGAAAGAAGTTCTTACCTGTGAGGATGCTGAGATACTGGAAAAGGTTGCCCAGAGAAGCTGTGGTTGCCCCCTCCCTGGAAGGTTTCAAGGCCAGGTTGGATGGGGCTTTGAGTAATGTGATCTAACGGAAGGTGTTCCTACCCATGGCAGGGTGTTTGGAACTAGATGATCTTTAAGGTTCCTTCCAACCCAAACCATTCTATGAATCTATGATTCTATAAATACAAAGATACATCTAAATATTTATTAGATTTTTATTCCAAACCAGGTATCAGTTGTGTGTAGATATAGGAAAAATAGAACACTTCATTGTGTCTTACATTATTTTCCTGTACTAATCTAATTTCAATTGGTGTGCCTTCTACATCACCATAATACTTTTGTTTTCCCAATACTATATATTAAGTCAGTACTGAATATAAAACTCTGATGTAACACCAATCTAGAATATTTGTCTTACTGTTAGAGCAAATCAGAGTATTTAGGCTGGTGTTCTGCTAGGATCAAGAAGCAATTTTTTGATAAAACTTCCTTGTGGAAGGGAAGTGTTTTCTGAAATCCTAAAACATTCCCAGAAAATATTTTGTTTTACACTAACTGGTGCCAAAATATTCAGGGTTAACCACATAGTTCCTTGACATTTCATCTGTTAAACTCTCCATTGCCTTTTTTACAAATTATTGCCAAGGCACTGATCGCCTCAGAAAGTTCAATGCTACCAGAATTTCCAATAAAGAACAAAAAATCCTGTAAAGTTCTGTTGTAGTGTGAGCACTAACTTTAGAAAATTAAAACCTCTAAAGACTCAGGACTGAAATGGGCTCTGAGTGATTCTTGTTTCTGTGCTGTAGGGCTGAAATCCAGCAGTACAAGGGTCCAGTAAGATATACCCTACACTGCTTACTGCGAGAAGAAATATCTCTCTGGAGAGATGAGTGAGCTACTTCTGAGTCAGGGGTAGACTCTTAACATACTTAGGAAAGTCATAATAAATATTTTCTAAATTCCTAGACTGACCTTCCTAAGGAGATATGTGAACTAAAGCCTTTCTTCATAGTACAAAAATTTCTTACGGTACAGAGAATCATAGTTTCAAATACAGCCACTTATATTTTTTCCAAGCCCAGGGGTGGCTATTCTCTCTATGGATGAGAACAATTCAGAAATGATCTAAAAACTGTCAATCCCAACTCTCCCGTCAGACTCATAGTAGTTAGTTACCCAAACTTCCTAAAGAAGATCTTACAGTAAAAGAGGAAGATCCTTAAAAGTTAGAACCTCTGTCATTTTTTTCCTTAAATTCAATAAGGAACTATGTTGAAAGGTTTTTTCAAGCAAATTGAAAGAAGGCATCCCTCTCAGGGCTTCAGTAGTCCAATAGCATAATCTTTGACCTTTTATTTCATGAAGAACTTCAGTGCAGATTTTTTAGGAATAAATGAATCACAAATCTGTTCTGATTATTTTTGTCAAAAAACTGTTCTTGTGTTTTAACATAGGTGGCAATTTGCTTCTTGAGGAAAAAGCAAAACATATTACGAGATACCCACAAAATTGAAATTATCTGTTTGGGGAATAACATATCTTCTGTGCTCAGCAGCATATTTCTTACGATAAGTATGTGTGAAGTTCTTTAATCAGTGTATTTCACACATACTTTTGTTCTTCTCTACTTAAATATGTAGTTGTGGGTTTTTTTTGTTTGTTGGTTATTTTTTTTTATTCACTTCAGATTCTTTTGTCATAATCACTAGTGCTGAAATCCACTAGAAAAGGAAAAAAAATAAACCAACAAACTGAAAATTATTGCTATTGAAAATATCTGTTCTTTACATAATCATTGTGCATTTTATTCTGAGTTTTATACATCTCTAGGTGGTAAAAAAGTATGAATAACAGGAGGAAAAAAATATTTTTTTGAATAAAAGGATGCTGCTTCAGGCTAACTCCAGGACACATATTGTTCATAAGACATAAGACTAAGGAGCCAGCCCTAGATGAATTACTAGACATTTCCCTTTTCCATAGAAACTTTAAAGGAAATAATTGAGAATCACAGCAGGTGGAATCCACAGTGCTTGGACAGATAAGGGCATCCCTCAGAGCTAAAAGACACAATAGCAGATGCCTGGAACTGTACACATCATATACCAAAGCAGAGGACTATTTCACTCATAAACATAGAAGCATAATAAGCAGGATTAAAAATATTATCTTGTAAGAATAATTACTAGAGTAATATCAGCTTGTTTTGAACTCAGGCAAAGAAATACAGCATAAATCTGTGTGTGTGGGTGTTTGTTTGTTTGTTTGTTTGTTTGTTTTTGTTTGTTTGATTGTGGGGGTTTTTTTTTGGTTGGTTGGTTGGTTTGGGTTTTTTTTTTACCTGGTGGTCCAGTAAAATATATTATTATCGTTACTAGGAAGTGGCCTTGGGTCTTACACTAACTATGCCTAATGCTAACTGCTCATGGCTCCAGTCCTGTCCTGTTAGGCTTGTTATCAACCTGTAGCAAGAAACAGAGCTTATTATCACATCATAACAGTGTGTAGCTTAACTGTGGGACAACAGAGAACACCTTAAAAATATGGACACAGAGTCAAAACGGGAGCCCAGAACTAAAATGAGGTCCATTTCCGGGTTGCATTGAAGAAATGGAATCTTGAGAACTGCAAAAGATTTTAATCATGACAAAAAAAATAGAAGCAGCTAAGAAGAAACACGAACAGCTAAGCCATACAGTAAGGCAGCTGTCCTGGCCTGGAAAACACACACACCAGCACTGTGCAGGGCAGAGTCTGGGGAGCAAAAAATAAGGGTTAAGAACCATCTAAAGACTGAATCATCTTGTAAATAAGACAATCTCAAATTAAGAAGGGAGGGAGAGGAAAGACGATTGAGATTCACTACAGTTTTCGCTTCCTTCATCAATGAGCCTGATCACTGTGACTTCAGCAACTAAAGCCACCAAGATTGATACCAGCCCTCTTTTAAAAAACAGGGCCATCTGGCTCTGATATCTTCTCTGATGGGCTTTGTTCCTCTTTACCTGTTCCCAGACCACTATTATCAATACTTTAATTGCAGAAATGAAGTTGGAGAAGAAAGCTTTGTTCTGTTGCCTGAAGCCATGATTTGCTAGTCTTCATCACCCACTCTTTTGAGGATAGTCTTTAGCTGTCCTTCCTTCCTCACATCACAGGAATCAAATTCTTGGCTCTGCATGCTCTCTGTGAAGACCTTATAGATCTCCTGTTTAACTTCCCTGATATTATACAGTCTTCTCATCTCCTTTCATGTTCCCTCACTTGATGACTGAGCACCTCAGCAACAGCACACCTCCCACAGGGGAAATAATTTTTGTCCCCAGCATAAGGTAGAGGTGCCAGGCACTCCCTCTAGTCCAAGATGTGGAGTCTCTCTGGAGCTCTGTCTGCACTGAGATCTCGCATATGTTAGGAATATTTGTTTCAGCCAGCTGCAAAACCATGGACGCCATTGTTTTGCAGCCTCTAGCAGTCTCACAATCTTCAGCAGAGTTTCTGGGCCTTTCTCAACAACTGTTCTTTGCACCATGGGAGCTTCTGGTAACAGTTAGATAGTGGATCCCCAGGCTACAGCTGAGTAAGTGCTTGACATGCTGATCAGATATCAGCTGAAGAAGCAGTTGAAGACAATGCAAGTCCTTACTCTCTAATCTAGAAAGTACTTCCTGTTAAGGCAGACAAAAGCAAAATTCTCCAGAAGCTACCTTCAACAACAGCAAGTCTCTGGAAGATGATTCCTGAGAAATTGTTTCCTGAAGAAAAACTTTGAAAGCTGCTGCAATAACTGTGATGTCTCTTACCGCTGCCTCTCTTTGATCTGTTTGCTGCAAGATCCAAACAATATTTCCTATCTCAGCTACAGGGAGTAGTTACAAATAAGTTTTTCTATCTTCTGTATTAAATAAAATTCATCTGTTACCATTTTAGACTATGTCAATTATGCAGGCCTTTCCTGCCTCTACTTCCAATCCAAAATATTTATATTTATAGAGAGGAAAGGGTTGAAATACCCAATCTGAATATATATCAACGAAAAGGCCAGGATTTAATCACTGAATCATTCTAATGATCTTTGGATCTGAATATTTACTCAGTGAAAATGTTACAGTGAGATGTGTTTATGAATTTAGAGCCTCTTGTTAGGAGCATTGAAATTTCCCTTTTACAAATTCCTGATATTAAATATCTCTCCTGTCTTTACTTTCATATTAGAAATAAGGAATCAAATATATGTTTTAAAATTCAGATTGCTGTAAACGAAGCAAAATATTTTGGCTGTAGTAGAAGTTTTCTGCAAAATCTGACTCTCTCCATTACACAGATAAGACAATTAATAATAGATAAATCTCTCAGAATACGGGGTTATTTAAATTTCTAAAAGATGCTTCTATAATGTAGAAGAGAAAAAATGGGTAGTTAAAATGTAAAATTTTGGGTAATCATTTCTAGAGACAAATGTATCTGAAAAATCTTGTGAAAATAGTGAAATTTTCCAGAGACTTGCCTCAGTGTGGTGAATCACTGAAAGGAGAAAAAAAATATGGAACTATAAATGCAAAATAATTAATTCATGCTAAGGTATTTTCTAGAGATATTTTTTAGGTAGAAGAAATAACTTAAAATGCATGCACATGAAAATCTTCATATTTTATTTTAAATGAAGGAAGATGAGTTTAACAAACTTATCAAACACTTACTCAAATAAATTAAAATAAGGTTCGATACCATGTAGAGACAAAAAAGAAAGACTTAAAGCACAAAATAGCAGTCATAGTCTAGGGTCTATTGGAAAACTGAGTTCCCAAATTAAACATTATGACTTACAATATTAAGAAGTCGAAAAATGGACTGTGATTGATGGAGTCCTTAATTAAGACAAATAGCATTTCATGTTAGCAAAAGTTTCAGTTTCCTAAATAAAAGCCTTACGTACGTCTTCAATGGAAAAGAATATTTTAAGAACCTGTAAATAACATTACACTTGATCTAAATTAGATAACAACATTTATTTATTTTTGTACCCTCATATTTGTAATGACACAGCACAACTTCTGCTTTAACCTTCCAGGACCCAGATGGTTTTAATTCAAGCTTAACTTCAAGTCTATGATCTGGTTTTAATTCTGATTTGGCAGATTTAAGGCAATGGCAGGTTGCTATTTGTCCCAAGAGAAAAAAAAATCATTACATTTAAGCTTTATCTGCTGTAACCTGATGAAGAATAAGAGTTAGAAATTGAACAGGTTTTACATATTTCTAGAAAATAATTGGTCTAGACACACTCAACAACTATATTGGAAACATAAGAATATATGGGTCACTATTTGTGTTGGACAATCTATCTATTTCTAAGGGTAAAAAATAAGAATCTATCTCATTATTGTAGTTTAGTATACAGAGTGAAGTAATCCACTTCAGTGTAAAGTAAAACCATTCTTTTTTGAGACAATTATGCAAAGAGAAAGATTCTTGTCAAAGAATCCTATTACTCTAGAAAAACAGGAACCCTGAAAGCATATGCAAAATTAAAAAACAAAACAAGACAAAACAAAACAAAAAAACAAAACAAAATTAAAAACAAACAAACAAACAAACAAAGCCAAACTTAAAGCAGTAAATCTAAACTAAAAGGAATTGTCAACTATTGCTGTTCTAGAAGCTAGACTAGAAGGGTCAGATCTGATCACGTAAGGATTTTCACAGAATCACAGAATGTCTATAGTTGGAAGTCATCTTGTCCAACCACCCTGTGCCCACAGATCCACCTAGAGCCAGTTGCCCAGGACCATGTCCAGATGGCTTCAGAATCTCTCCAAGGATGGAGACTCCATAATCTCCAAGAGCAACCTGTGCTATCGCTCAGTTACCCTCACACTAAAATAGTGATTTCTGTTCAGGTGGAAATTCCTGTGCTTCAATTTGTCCTGTCACTGGACACAATTTCATAGAAAGAATTTGGTTTGGGCTCAAAATTAGGATTCTATTTGTAAAAACAAGTCAAACTTCTCATAAAATATATATGATGAGGTTTTATTCTCAAGCTATATTAAACAAAACTTGACTTAAATCTCATTCCATTGAACCATATTTCAAGTGTTTATGGGGGCATAGTTACAAAAATAATGAGGAACATTATGAGTTTATTCAACTGTTTGAATTTATTAATTAGGTGTCATAGTTGATTGAATTAGGTTCAAGACGTTCTGTGTTCTTCACACTGAAACTTCTAATGAAACAATAATTTTAATTATATTTTTCTGCACTGCTGCACTATTTTCTGTACAAAATAATGGACATAAAGCCAATCTTTAATATATAGATAAATATATTAATTCTTATATACATATATGTGTGTGTGTGTGTATAATTTATTTGATCTCCAACATAATTACAATTACAGAAAGTTGCACTGGCATGTATCTCAAAGTCTCAGTGTGTCTAGACTACAGCTGACATTTCTTTCACCCCTCTCCCCATGAACCTGGAATTACACAGACTCTTCCTCCCTATCCAAATCATTTAACGTTGTGGCAAGAAACAAAGCTTTTTTGTCATGATAGACAGACTCATACAAGTTTTTGATTCCTCCCACTATAGCTAATTAACTATTTTTTTTTATTTTTAAAGGAGGTAATTTTGTGAATTCTTTGTCCTCTGCTTCTAGTCCTGAAAAATCATAAAGGCATTCTTTTTTCTTCACCCTCTTCCCATGACCTATCATCTCTTCTCTAAGTGTAATTGTCAGAAATCTAATATCCAAGCAGATGGAGCTCCTGCAATGTTTGAAATTCACCCTACAGTTATGCTAAGTGACAGTTTCACCTGAGTGAAAATAAAACAGCTTCACACCATCTGATTCTGGCTAATGTGACAGTCCTTGCTTTAAAGTGAATTAATGTGAAGTTTCTTACATCACAGGAATCAAAATTAGGGCCTAGAGAAAGGGTAATGGTAATTTGATTTCATATATTACAGATGCAGAAATAAAAGGATATTTCACTTCCCTTTTACACAAAACAGTCGTTACCCTGGACTGAAACCAGAATTCAAAGCAGTGCCAAGAGCTGGAAATCTGGTCCAATGAAGAGGTTTAGTACATTATTAGACAAATGTACATTAAAAAAAAAATCTCAAATGTAGTTGTAGACAAAATAAAATGTGTCAGAGAGCTTTTAAAATCCTCAGTTTTGACTTCTTTTGATGATCAAGGCAACTGTATGTATATAAGAATATGCGGAAAAGGATTTTTTTTTTTTTTTTAATAGTACTACTTTATATTGGAAATGATAGCTGATTGGTATGCATTCAGGGAAAGATAACAGTAAAATTATGAGGATGGCCTCCATCATACATTATGGAAAGAAAGAAAATAAAACCTACACATTTAATGAAACCTGAAAAAAATAACTAACAAAACTTGTATTTCGACCAAGTAGGATGAAAGCTGAGGAGATATTTTGGGCTAGAAAAAATATAGATAAAAAGCTGTTTAGAAAACAGATTTCATTTCACGTGAAACTCCACCACTTAAGATTTCTGAAAACTAGAATCTGATTTTTTTCTAAATTCAGTGGCTACACTGAATTGATTCAATACCATAAAAAATCTCATTACACAAATTGACAAATAGTTTTTTTAAAAATATTTTAACTTTTTCATGTATTCATATATAATGTCAAAAGTTTTTAGACTAAATACTACTAATGTCATATAACATCTGCAGACACAGTGTGATAAAATTCACATTTTTATATTGATATGCAACCTAAAAGAAAGCTGAGACAAACAGATCTTTTTTATTATTATTATCAAATTGTGTAAAGGAAACAAATAAAAAAGCATTTTTAGAATTTTCCCCTGTTGTATATGTTAAAGCAAATCTAGTTCCTAAAAAGTTTTGGTTTTAATGAAATTACATTTTCAAACTAAAAGTTCTTATGTTGAAAAATATATTTTTCAGTTGTGTTTTGGTTGTCAGAATACAGGTTCCTACTGCTGACAAGATAGTCAAAACATATCCTATTGAAACCTGTATATTCATTTAAGTCAGTAAATACTGCATTCCATTGTCAGATTGCTTCAGTCAACAAAATAGGTTTGTATACTCCTCCATTTACATAAGAAATAAAGAAAAAATAGATGTAACCTGATTTATTCTAGGGTGATAAGCAACTGTAGTAAATAAATAAGAGTTAAATTACAGCACTTTTCAATTCTTTCCGTTTCAATTCCTCTAGTGTAGTTTGCAATCAAAATGCATCATTTTAATGACTTTAAAGCAGAAATAACTAAAGTCACTAAAATACAGGAACCCCAAATTGAGCCTGTGGAGCTGACCATCTTGAAATTCAGAAACATAGCATGTGTGGCATGAAATAGAACATAATGTTCTTTACAACTGTTACAATTCATGATAAATTTCCTAAAAGTTATTAACAAGGCACTTTTGGGGGAGATTCTAAAAAGCAACAAAAGTCAAACTATTTATAGTACCGATTGGATTTAAGTGCCTTTTACGTGTTCCTTTGAAGATTGTTTTTCTTATCTTACATTTAGAAAACATATATTCCTTTACAGTAACTCTTTGACATTCCTTAATTACTACATGATTTCTTAGGCTAAGATCAACTGACAGTATTACATTGAAAATTTTCATAGAAAAAAAAGGGATTCAAAAATTTGGTACTGACACTTCAGTACTTCTGATACATAAAGAAAATACTCCACTGATCTGCACAGATATAGCTTTCAATATTAATATCATCATAATGTTCTTCTCAGATGCTGAGAAAAGCTAGCTGCAAACTTCTCTGTAAAACTAATCTCCTAAGAGAAATATGCTTTCTATTTATTTATTTAGTTATTTTATTATTTGGTGATTTATTTTTCCTGACTCACAATTGTTCCTCTTTAGAATCATATCAAAAAATTTTAGTAGGCAATTATGACTTAAGTCTGCCCTGTGGAAAAATTGTTCCTCTTTCTCAACTTGTAATTTAGCTAATGTCTTTGTAATATGGTCTTTTCAATATATTAACCACTACACATTTTCATTTTACATATATATATATGTAGTCACTCTATTAAACTCTTGTATTCTGTGAGATCTTGTGATGAGTATCATTGTCTCTATCTGCTATACATTAAAAAGCCTTTTAAAAAAATAAATGTTCTTTCTCCTCATTTCATTGAAAATCTCCTATGACATACTCACATTCAATTATTTTTTATTCATCCTGATCTTCTTGGGAGCATTTTCTAATTGCCAAACACCCTGCAATGGAGCATGGTACAAATATCCTTTCAAAAGCTCCAAATAAATTGTTTATGAAAGTTTATAAATACAGTAAGTTCATATGGTGCTGTACAAAGACATCAGTTTAGGGTTTGTCTGATCTAGTGGGCCATACTTTTCAGCAGACCAAGTGAATCGATACACATCATTGCACTGATCTAACTCTATGGTTTTCAGTCCTTCAGTTTGAGAATGGACGGTGCTGGCTTTCACAGCATTATCTGTTGTTCCCTGTACATTTAAAAGGAAAACATCTTACTCTGTTGTGGTATCAATTTTCTTTCAGGAGCAATTAATGCTGTTTCCTCGTAATAAGAAGGATACATCCATTTTCCCATCATGCAGTCCCGCAGGAATGCTCATTGTTTGAAAGGAATGATTTACACTGAGAAGTAAAGGATTATATGGAATATATTGGTAACTAATGCATGTTACTTAGTTTTGGTACTAATAAACTAAACCAAACCAAAAGCAGTTCCTTACATATAGCATAGCTCTACATATGAAACACATAATATACAGGACATAATGGAAGAGCTCCTACAGAATTTCTGTCATATATAATATGAATGAATTCACATGGATATTTTTGAATCCAGTTATAGCAAATGTATGTGGCTCTAACTAATGTCACAGGATTTTACTTATATACATATTTATCTGTAAATCTAGAATCTACCTGTACTCTGCTAATGACTTCATTTCAAGCAGTTTAAAATATTTCCTTTACTTTTCAAATAATTTTCACATACAGATTTTAACTCATTCAAATTTCCTTGGGTTGTTTGGGCATTTGCTTTTCTGTTAATAGAAATATAAAAGTGTGCTTAAGAACAGAGAGTGAAAAGTGTGATTTGACAAGAGAGACCATAGAAGCTCCTAAGGTCAGGGCAAATATATCATACACATAATGTAACCATCTTTTCTATGAACAAAAGTGTTAACTTTTTATTTAAAGCTGTAATAATTTATCAGGTAAGTCTGCTTGTGACTCTATTATCCCATTGATATATGAAGGAAGTGCACATTAAAATCCCATTAATAGTCTGTGCCATTGATAAAATGGACCCATTTAGCTTACAAATCATCAAAAGTAAAAACAATCATGCTCCATAGACTCATTCTAGAAAACATTATTATTTTGTAGTGTTCAACAAAGTGCTGTGCAAACAAGAAATGAAACAAAGGTCGTTGCACTGAAACATTTTACAGTATAAGAATGGACAGAAAAGCTACATGACTATATACAATGGAGGATTTTGTAAACACAACCATATTATCCCATGCTACAAGAGGCTTATCCTCAGGTTTTTACGTTTCTTGTATTCTAAGCCTACAACAACAAGTCTGCATATGTTCTACAAATTGAGAAGACTTAACAATTATATTCAGTAACAATTATATCTTTCTAAGCTTTGATCCAATTCTGCTGAAGATAAAATAATAGGAGTATTTCTGTCGTGGTTTGAGCCTGGTTGGCAGCAAACCACCACACAGCCACTCGCTCACTCTCCCCAACTTGGGAATGGGGAGGGAATCAGAGGGGCAAAGGGAGACTCTTGGGTTGAGATAAAAACAGAGTAATAAAATAATATGGTGACAATATGAACAGATAATGTACAATGCAATTGCTCACCACCCACTGACTGACACCCACCTGCTCCCGGCTGGTGATCCTGAAACATAAAGACACCGCGACCGCAATCCCAGAAGTGAGAGCACGCTCCATCATGCCCACCCCTCCTTTATATGATGAACATTATGTCACATGACATGGGATATCAGCCAATCCAGGCCCAGTGATCCAGCTCTGTTCCCTCCCTGCTTCTTGCTTGCTTGCACACAGGCAGGGAACGCAGAGCTGGAGAGTCCCTGAAATCTCAGTGTGTCATCATCACTCCTCCAGCTACCAAAAGCGAACACGAAATCTATTCCTGTCTGAACCAGGACAGTTGCATAGACAACTCCTATTCTGCAGTAATTTTCTGCTCTTGAATATCTGTGAAGACAATATCATTAAATTGGAAGGGCTTTCAGGAAAGCACAGAACATAGATAACTTTTCTGAATAAATGAACAGAACAAGAGACAATGGATCTGAGGGTTTAAGTAAAGGAAAAAAAATACATACAAGGGAAAAAAGAAGAGGTAAAGGCTCCAGCATAGGGGCCTTCACAGGATGCAGTGTGAGTATCTGCTCTGGCATGGCCTTCTTCATGGGCTGCAGGAGAACACCATCTCCACCATGGACTTCTCCCTGGGCTGCAGAGGAATCTCTGTTCTGCTGCCTGGAGTACTTCTTCATCTTTCTTCTTCACTGACTTTGATGTTATTAGTGCTGTTACTCATTATTTTTTTTTTCCCTCATTCCTTTGCCTATGACATGTTTTTACCCTTTCTTAAATATGTATTCCCAAAGGTACCACCAGCATCACTGACAGGCCCAGCTGTGGCAGTGCTGGAACAATTGTGGAGCCCCTGGTTCCAACTAGAACCAACTGGAACAGGCTGTGCCTTGATCTCCCCTCACAAAGGCTTCAGCAGCCCTCCTTGCCAACACCTTCCCACCCACACTCAATATACCAGTCAGATATTGAAAACCAAGGACTAAGATGACACAACATTTGTGACATGTTCTAATTCTTAATTAGCATGATAGTGACTTTTTTTCCTCTTTATATCTGTCCAGGGTTTGAGTGAGTGCTGGGGGTTTTGGGTAGCAGGGGAGAAGGTTACAGCGGTGGCCCCCTGTGAGAAGCTTCTCAAAGCTCCCCTGGCTCCAAGCTGTCCCCACCTCTGCACCAAGGCTGAGCTAATCAGCTGTGCCTCTAAGGCAGTTTATTTAAGAAGGGACCTGGGAGGAGGAGTTGGACTTGTGAGGAGGAGTTGTGACATCTGAGTGAACACTGAGGTCAATGGAGGAACAAAGGAAGAAAGAAAGGGGAATGTACCAGAGCAGAGACCCTCCTGTTTCCTCTGGTGAGACAACATGGTGGCCCCCCTCTGCCACCCATGAAGTCCTATGGTGGAGCAGATGCCTGTGAGGAGCCTAATTCAGTAATTTAAGGTGACTGAGACCAAATTCAGCTGGGAACCTCTGGGAAGAAACAGCCCCACTGTTGTAGTTCAGTGTTGGGAGGATTGCAACATGCGGGGGTGTCTCACGCTAAGGCAGATTGGGAAACTCTGTGGCCTGTGGGAGGGACTCAAGTCAGAGAAATTTTGTGGAGGACTGTCTCCTGTGAGAGGGGGACCACGCTGGAGAAGGGGGAGAAGTTCCAGAATTTCTCCCCCAAAATGGAAGAAGTGGCAGCACTGACTGCACCCCCCATCCCCTGCCTCATGTGATACTGCGGGGAGGAGATAGTAAAATCAGGAGCAGAGCTGAACCCCAGAAGGAGGGAGGGGTGGGGGGAAGGTATTCTCAGTATGTGGTAATGCTTCTCACTGTCCTACTCCGTCTGTTAAGTGTTGTTATTAATGTCTGTAATAAATTCAAGGGGTTTTCCTTCCCTAGCAAGTCTGTCTTTTGCCCATGACCGTAATGAGTGATTAATCCCTCCCTCTCTTATCTAGAATCCCAAGCCTTTGTTTATTTTCTCCTTCTCATCACTGGGGGGAAAAGCATAAGTGAGCGACTGTGTGGTGCTCGGTTGTCCTCTGAGCTTAAGCTACAACAGTATCAAATTGGAACAACCTTTATTTCAGTTTATACCTGTTTTTTCTTGTTCTGCTATGCACCTCAGAAAAGAACTTGCCTCTGTTTTCTCATTAGCAATCCCACAGGTACTGACTCATTCCCCGCCTGCCTCCAAAGCCTTCCCTGTCCCAGCTGGAACAAGCTTCACTCCCTCAGGCTATGCCCATGGGACATACAGTCAAGCCCAGGACCCTCTTGATGTCTCTTTCCCAGACTTCCTTGCTTATCAACATTTCTATTCTACTGGGGACCCTAAAACTGTACACACTCTTCCAGGTGCAGTCTAATGGATGCTGAGTGAGGAGGAAGAGCAACTTTCTTGACCTTCTGGCAGTGCCAGTATTCATACAGCCCCAAGGCCTGATGGTGTTCTTTGCTGCTAGGGCACACTGATGCCTTATGTTTAGAGATTCCTGTTGGTCCACTCCTCTATCCTGTCCAGGTCCTTCTGAATGATGGCTCTGTCCTGGATCATGCTGACTACATCCTACAATTCGTTATCTGCAATTTGGTTGAGGTTATCTCTGTATCCTCCTCCAACTTATTGATAAAGATATGAAGCAGATGCCTGAAGAACTCATTTGTAACTGAAATACCGTACAATATAACCAGTTATCCTCACCCTTTTAACCCACTGCTTTTCTCTCACACACATGGCCAGTCATTTCATCACAAAAGGGAAACAGGTTGGTGCGCATCATTTACTCCTGGTATATCCATGGTGGTTATTCCAATTCACCTTTTTCATATGCCCAGAAGTGTCTTCAAGAAGGATGTGATAAAGATTGTCTAATAGATGGAAACAAGGCTTGCTAGTCCATTTTTCACCTGGTCATTCCTTTGCCCTTTTTGAAGTTGGGTGCACTATTTGCCCTTCCCCATCATCTTTGACCTTCTCTATACAACCTAGAAGAAATGACAAAGAATGATGACAGTTGCCATGAAAGCAGCCATCTTCCTTGCAGTACTTGGATGCAACCCATCTGTCTTCTTGTATGGGCTTCTGAAGAGATCCCTGCTTGAGTACATCCTCTTCCACTGCTGTTATCTCCTCTATTCCCAAACCCTGTCTCTACACACGAAAGTCTAGGACACCTTGTAAGTGAGTATTGAAGCAAAGAAGGCATATATTACCTCTGCCTTCTCTATGTTTTCTGACAGTAAATCACCCTCCCCATTCAGCAGCAAGTCCATAGTTTCCTTGTTCATCCTTCTGCTGCTGATGAAGCAATAATAGATCTTATTACCCTTGAAACTCCCCCAAATTTCAGCTGTAGCTGAGCTCTCACTTTTCTAAGATTATCCCTTCATATCCATGTATTTCTATATCCCATCTCTGTCACCTGCCTTCATGTCCATCTCTTCTACATCTACCCCTTTCTACATTAGAGCTCAGTCTGAAATTCCCTGGTCAACCAAGCCAGCCTTGTGATACATCTACTTGATTGTCTGAATACTGGGATGTAGCAAAGACACAGGGAAACAAAGGCATGTACAGTTTTTAAAGTATATTTGGTGAACAATTTTCTATGTCTAAAATTCCAAAATATTTTTCAGTAGAGGAATATATTCTTCAACCTCCTTGCTATGAAAACATAATTAGTTGTTTAAATTATTCAAAGACTGACACCCCAAAAACTATATTTCAGTACATAGTGGAACTTTTTTATTTTAATGAACAGTTTTGAATCCTATTAATTTTGCAATAGATATTTCCAAAGGTCACTTTAGTCAACAGCTGACACTGCTGAAGTGGAAATAACAACGTTAACAGAGGGAGGCAGATAAGTAGTTGAAATATGACAATCCATATTTATTTTTTTAATATCATTAAAATTACTCAAAAGAAGAAGATGTCTTGTTTTGGTTTTCAATTAGAGGGTTTATATTCATAATCGTATTGCACCTCAGCATTTTTCATTAAATTTGGAACACTGACTTCATTTGGAGACCTTTCAAGCCTTTCACTCAGTTATCCATCAAGCTATACTACATTGAGTTGTCAGAGAAAGCATGAAATGACTAAACTTTTAAAAAACCCAGATGTTAATGTCTCTTGACAAGGAAATATTTTTTTATCACAAAATTATGATGCCTTTAGGGCTGTTAGTGAGACATAAACAACATTCATCAAACTCCTTTTTCATATGACAGAGAAGCTGCACATGTTGCTCTCCTTTCTGTTGTTAATATGAATTAGCATATAGCTTAGAATACCTATATGTTAATTCATGATTAACATTCTAGTAATAATATAAAATGGCAAAAAATGGTTTTAATAATTAGAATTGAGAGTAAACTGTGTTTTAGCTGTGTGTGTGTGTGTCTTGTTTTGCTTTTTTGTGTCAAGGTTTTTTTACCATTGGAATAACCCACCTAATGAAATTTAGATGTAGCTAGAGCTTTTAAACTAAGCTTGGATTTTTTTTCTAAAAGATCTGTTCGTGCTTCACTGGAGTTTATCATTCTTAGTAATGCTCTCTTACATAGCTAGGGAATACAAATCCCTTCACTATAAAAATCACTAGGTAAAATTCTAATGGCTGCTTGTTATGTAGGAATTCAGATTAGAAAGTCATAGGTTTAGTTAGTTTTAAACTGAGAAAATATAAATTTGTTCTTACAGAAGAATCTCTCTCTATAAAAGTTACTCTCGCATAAAAAAATAAATAGAGGAAAAAACCCATGGTTTTAGAATCAAAGAACAACAAATAAATTATATTCTACCTCTAGTATTGTGACTCTTGCATTCTTGGGAACAACTTAGTGAAATTTATTAGTTTGTTATTCAGAGGAAGCCAAACTAGTTTTTTATTTATTTATTTTTTAAATCACTACTGTTTTATGATTGATTACAACTGAGAAAATTCTATGTCTTAGTTTTGCCAGCTGAACAGGCTGGATGGAGCAATTCATCATAACACATTCCTACAGAAACGTTGAACCTTCCAGTGATAGTTTTAAAATTATTTTGTTTGCTTAATTATATGTAAGCCAGGAGGTATACATAAACTTATTTAAGATCCAACCAGTTTTGTTTCAGGACACTATTGGCAACAGGCTCAGTGGTTCTGACTCCTTTATCCTACAGTAAAACTTTCTAGAGGGCTTCATGCAGAGACTACTGCCCTCCAACTGTGATTCATCTTGTTTTTTTTCACTCATATACATGTTGCTGAAGTGTCACTGCTCTGGCACTGGAACTAAAATTTCCTTCAATGTTTCTATGTGCTCTCTAATCACAGTTCCAGAGGCAGTGCAGCAGAACCTAACCTTATGCCATTTGGGAATGTTACAAAAGTTTTACCCCAAAAAAATTAGGAACTTGAAACAGCAAGTTGTTGAACTTAAATTTTGCAGACTTCTTTTTCTGATGTCATATAATTTTAGCTCTGAATTAAATAAATGCATTTCAATAAAAACTTTAATTTCTCCATTCAAAATAGTTTGTGGCAATTAGCTGACATAAAGAACAGAGGCAAGTACAGAGTCATAGCATCCCAGAGGAAAATTTGAGATACCCAGTCCATTGCCCTCTATCTTTATGTAAGGTATATGAATGACATAATTTAGAAGTTGTCATTGTAATCCTAATAATGACTTAATGTATTTCATCTTCATTGTAATATCTATCGGCATTTTTGAACAGGAATGTCATATGAAAAGAAAATGCAATGCTTTTTTTAAGATTTTAGCCCTCTTGTAAGAAGTGTCCGGAGGTACTGATCCAGATGGATCATGATCTGGATCTGGATCCATGATCCAGATGTAATTTAATGTGAAATGTATTCTAACATTAATAGCTAACTTCTTTCCCCAGATTTGCTACCACGACGTTTTACAAAGTGTGTGAATATTTCACAAAATTTATATCTGTTTTATCCTCTGAGCACTGAACAGATCTTGGTTTTAGATCTCAGCTTAGCATTACTTTCTGCTACACATGATAGTCCTTTGCAGTAATTTAACTGATGCAAATCTGGCAGCAGAAATCCTTGGACTCAGATGCTCAGTTTTATTCATGGATCCATCCCTCATTATTTGACAATTAAAAAAAAAATACATTTGATATAATAACCCACCACCACTACTCTACTTTTCAGAAATAAAATCCAAATTTTCTTTGAAATCATTTTATTACTGGCCATGCAACAGTACAAGCTAATAAAAGAGCACAATGTTTTATAAAGGGAATTGGATTTATAAGAATTTCATATGGCAGATTCTTCCATAACTTCCTAGTGAGTAATAAATACAATGTGTTCACACAAGACTTAAAAAATGGTTACAGAGAACTGAGTATGTGGCAGTAAGTGAATAATGACAGGTCCACATTAACAGTAGTAAACAACCAATCTGGAACAACATATGCAGAATTAACTGAAGTTCAATTATCTGCATTAAAATGCCTCCTAGGAACAATGGAGAGAGACATGATATTAAAAAAAAAAAGAAGAAAATTGTCCACACGTGGCTTTTGGAAAACAAGAAGTCTGTATAAATAATGAGAAATGAGCATCTAGATCATTATATGACTGTTTTACTGAGAGATTTTTCCTGGTAGGATTTTGCCTTTGCTAAGTTACCTTTCTTTTAGAGGAAGAATTTTTGTCTTTCCTTATTGGAGCCAATCTGTTATCTTGAGTAAAAAAAAAATAAAATAACATAGCTGTATTGAATAATACACAGTATAAATTAGCTCATGCTTTTTCCTACATATTCACAAACTAACATCAGTAAGGATGTATTTAACTGTTAAGACTTCTCTGTTGTGACTGTAAGAAAGGAAAAATACAGGAAAGCAACAAGGAAAGAAGACCATAAATAGGTCTTTTTTTTTTTTTTTTTTTTTTTTTTTTTATATATAAAATGTGTAATTTATCTACTATTTCTTTTATGCCTGAATTAACAGTCATTCACATGGTTCAAGAAATTGCATGACTTTGGCTGATTCTTATCTATCTCTAATCAATGATCTTGCATTCAGATGACATGGCTGAAGTAATTTAACTGCTACTAGTCCCAACGAATGAGATGAGTTTTCTTCCCTGACAATTTTCTGCTGATGTTAATGCAAGTCCTGCTGTCACTCACCAGGTTTGGTACTCATCTGACACTTCAGTGAGCCTATGAAATGCATTACTTAGCTTTCTTGTTTTGTTTTGTTTGCCTGGCATAGTCATCTTCTACATTAGTGATTTAAATTAGTTCACTAAAAATTGAAATGAGTACTAGAGTTAGCACAAGTGAGGCTACAGGAGTATGTTACATGCACAAATCACGTTATGAGCAAAAGGGAACTTATGATGAGTATGTAGCTAAGAATTTTCTGATAACCTAATTAAGTTCTTAACAACTTAAGAACTTAGTAACAACTTAGTCATAACAAGCAGTTGATATGACTACAGAAAAACCTCGTTACAACACAGTTAAAATAGTTATACAGAAAGCCTTCCTAGAATCTATGTGGTTTTGGTGTTATGTTCACCCTTCTCTGACTCAGTGGGTCCTATGGCTGACATGTCAGACCTCAAGAACAGAGAATGGTGACTACAGGCCTTTGCTGTCCTGAAGTCTTCGTTAGGAAGGTTATAATCCTCATGGGTCTGTTGTTCATTTAGATGGTGTGTGTTTTGGGGGTCTTTGTCTTGGACAGCAGTGTCAGAGACCTCACCGAAAAGGGACACGGTTCCACAGGAGGACCTAAACAAGAAGAGCAGAGCAGGATCTGTGAGGGTAGTTGAAGTCAGCCCCAATTCATAATGATAAGGCTGGGCCACAGCCAAGCTTCAGTCTCTTAGAGATGTCTTCAAACATAGACAGCCCTAGTGGGGTGTGTGGGTGTGCCAGGACATGACAAGTCAAATGCTGAACAATAATCTTCCTGGCCTCATTTCACATCATTGGTGCCTTTTTAGTTCTCAGAAAAAATAACTTGGCAGTTTTAACTAAATAACAATTGACTTTCTTATGACTTGGGCTTTAACTCTTAGTTATTACTTATTAGCTTCTCCAGTGCTGTAGTGGTATAAATTCTCCCAGCTCACTTCAGTGCAAAGCCAAACAATGTATGCTAAGCCATTCCTAACAGTAATTTCTGCTAACTGGTTTTATTTAGACTGGGAGAAACTGGGTTTGTTTATATAGTAAGTTAAAAAATAAAGACAAGTTTGGAGGATGATATGCAGACTTAAGATCTAAATATGGCTTTTAAGGACATACGCTATGAACTGAATACATGGGGCTGCTAAAGAATATTACTTTCCATTGCGCTTAACTTATTGCTAAATTTATTAATCAATTCAAAGCATAAGACAAATGACAGAAGAAAGTTGACATAAACGTGACTAGGAATTGATTAAATGTGTGGAGAAAGAGGACTCCAAGATTCCTTGGATTCATACTGATATAAACGTGAGGTAAAAAATGAGAGGTAAACCTCTCCTACTTGCTGTGTAAGGGTTGATACATGCAGGAGCGCATTGAAGTAATGTGAGAAACACATCTACTATCAAGTTGGAAGGCAAAATAGGATTGAGTTTGAGGGGTTCTCAGATGACATGGAACTAGAAACCAGCCCTTAACCATCCAACATGACCTTTGGTGGAGTTGTTACACCCTCAGGTGCCAGAATATATATGTGAGTGCATGTGTACACACAAACACATATGCACATACATGGGTAATATGCATTCACCTGTATATAGCATGAGTTCAACCAAAGCAAACTAAGCATAAGCTGCTACATGAATTTCTAAGCATTTTGGATCACTTTCTATTTGATAAACATAATTTCAGGACTTCTTGGATGCCAATGCTGACTAGTGAGACCCAAAGGCCAAAGGCAAATAAGAAAAGCAAACCATAGAAAGAGGAACTAACATTATTTTTTGGGGTGATTTTGACAACATATTCCTAAGTACTCGAGATATTTAGGAACATTTTCTTTAGTAGTTCCAGATAATATCCTTAATTTGGATTGAAAGCTACTAGAAATCCAAGTCCTGCACTAGATGAGTAAATATATATTGCTTACCAATACTGTATAATATGTGGTACTTTTATTGTGCAAACAGGATACATAACTTAATCTGTATTCAATTTATTTATAGCTAAGATGAGTCAGTTTGGTACATAATAAAAAGCATTATTAACAGAAGTGGGGATTTATGTTATTTCTTGAAAATTAAGTCAGCATGCAAATTTCCTAAATGACATTCAGGTCATTCTTCTATAATATAGAGAGCTTGTTCATATACAAGCTAAGAAAGGAAGAAGAATGCTGTTCATCAAACAAAAAGTGATCAAAAATGCTTAGAAATTAGTGTAGTATATTAAGTTTACATGGGTTGAACACATGCTCTGTGCAGGTGGGTGACATTATATGTATATGTGTATGTCTGTGTGTCTCTGTGTGCACATGCACTTGTGTCTATATACCAGAGATTTTCTATTATGCAAACTTAGATGTACAAGTTAATTTTTGCATGTTTACAAGAATTCTACAAAATAAAGTTCTACCATAGCAGCAGGAGCTCCTTTAAATACACATTCTAAAAGGCATGCACAGTTAATTTTAGGCAGAAACATTAAAAGTCCTTATGGAAACAGAATTAGTAATTAGTAGGAAATAGTGAAGACTGAGATTCTTTGTATCTTTCTATTCAAAGTCCATTAACAGCTTAAGCTTATTTTCTAAATTCAAAGTAATGAAAAAAGTTCAATAAGCAATGAAGTCTGAATGCATTAAAGTAGAATCACATCTGTTTTTTACAAATCTTAATGAATAGAGCTAACCCAAAATAAAGAAAGAAAGAAAAAATGGAAGAAAACTTACTGCATTCTATCTTTTCTAATTAATGTAAATGCAGAGGATAACATTCTTGTGTTTTTATACAGGAACTTTGGTGAGCAATCATTATAAGAGACTCAGCATCTCACTGACTGTAAATGTGAATAAGTATTGTGCAACAAGCTGTACTGAGCAAAACTGTCTTCAAGCAAGTCCTTAATCTTTATGTCACTGATTTCTGTAGTATATGTTCTGAATTTTAAAATAAATCCCAACTTCCACTCTGTTAGTCCTAAAGATTATTAATAAGAAGACAGGAATAGTTTTGGCAATAAACATCAACCCGATTACCTATTAAATATTCCAGAACTTCTATGGGTCATGTTCTGCCTTTGGCTATAATAATGCAAAAATTTCCTCTGGCTTCCCTGTTTGTAGCTCACAATATGACTAACCATCATTTTTGTAACTGTTCAAAAAGAACAAACCACAGGTTACTTTTTGCACGTATGATGACTTAAAAATAATTGTAAGAATGAAAACACTAAAAATATCATTCAGAGATGACTTGGGATGGTCTTTTGGATGCTGCTGTATTTATTTGAAGTCATATCTGAAGTGAGTTCTGTGAGTTCTGTTAAGGTCACTTTTACCTTTAGCATAACTTTTTTTTTTTTTTTTTTTTTTTTTTTTCACTTTACACATAGGGAGTGAGAAGACTGATCCAGAAAAAATAAGGACCTCTGCCTTTTAAATAATCTTTTCCTGAGTTTCCTCAGAAAGTACAGTATGTCATATAGCTTTTCAGCCTGTACTGCAAGAATAGGTATTATCAAATATTTTAAGATAAATGCATATGCTTGTCTTTATTTCTTCTGCTGTTGGCTCAACCTACATGACACAGGACACAGATTATGCCTCCATCTCCTCTCTTATCTCTTGGTGTGGGGAGACCAAAGGTAAGAACTGGTCTACTGAGTAGTCCTTCTGCCAGTAAAGCCTAAGATACATTTCATACAGCAGTGCAATTTGTAAAGGACTACACCAAAGACACATCTACGGAAAAAAAAAAAAAAAAAAAAAAAAAAAAAAAAAAATCAACTTATCAGGGATGAGTTTTGAGTAAAACCTGACCTTTTGAAGACTGGTACTACTTTGGACAGATAGAGGAAGCCCAATGTTTCCTCATGATTTTCAGTGAGCTGTTCTGTAAATTGGAGTATCTATGACACCTCCTCTTCCTGAAACTCTTTCTACTTTCTCCTGCATTCTTTAATACAGTGTATTATGAAATACAGGTGTATTTCTGTGTGTATGTGGTTTATTCTGATTCCGTAGTGAGAGAATCCATCACAATTCAGTTGAGGTTCCTTTTCAAACCTATCATACAGCTCATTTAGAAAGAGATAAAGGGCTAGTTTTTCCCAACTCTCTTTTGCAGTAAGTAGGGACCAGTCACAGATTACTATAACACATCCTTCAAAATCCAGTTTGTTTAAAATGTTAGGTCAAGTATTTCAACATTTGAACGTATCTCCCTTTGCTCTTCTCATTTTTTATGCAATAACAGGAAGATATGTAACCAGGATCAGCTCTCCCTGTGAATCCCTAAAATTCTATTGATAGATCAATCTCTTAATGAAAATGTGATGCTTCAAAATGTAATTTAGCAATATACTGGAGGTATAGTCCAAATTGTAATTTCCTTCCAAGAACACTGTTTAATGTGTTAAAGATCCAAGTATATAAAAGACATCAGAGAAACCTAAGGTCAAATTTAGGTGGAATTTATGCAACTAACTCCAAGAATTCCTGTACGTATGTAACTCAAAACATGGTACAAGCAGCTGGTTTCCTGATAAGCCAGTATGAAGCAAAGCCAGAGAAAGGTCATGTCTGTATCAATTCAAACAGGTCTATCTTAATTCTCTTATGTTTGTCTATAAAATTTGTTCCTGGTCTTTAGAAAGATATATGTTAATTAACAGTACAAGGACAGAAAAAGGATCATAGCATTTTTTTATTTTTCAAACATTTCAGCCATACAAAGACAATCCTGAGTTATTTTTTCATAGTGTTCATTAGAATTTTTTTAGGCATATTAATCCCTACATTGAGAGTTGCACTGTGACCTCTGTAATCTTCTGTAGTTACTACCTAAAACTCTATATGTTGCATTTTATAAGTTAATTCATCACATGCATTGTCATTTGTAAGGTGGAAGCCACAGATGATATTAAATCCCCTGTGGAATGCACTTAATATTGTAGTAGTAACTAGTACAACTATGTCATTCAAATTTATAAAAATAATAGAATAGGAGCAAGAGCATCACAGAACATCAACATATATGTTGTAGAGAAATTTTCTTTTGTGATCTAGCCTGCTTGCTTTGAGGTTTTACAAAGCATTATTCTTACATGGTCATTAAAAGAAATTATAAAAGATAAGTAGAACTCTAAGAAAGATAATGCAATAGGAAATGTAAGGTTAGGAGAGAAATCTTAAAAATTCCAAGAATATATGTGGTTTTTTTCACTATCCATTTAATCTACTTCCTGTTAATTTTGTTTAAGAAATGTTTCAATTATATTTCTCAGAAAGTGTATGGACACCCAAAATTGTAATTTTTATAATGTTATTTAGATAGACATAAAATAATCCTTCCCATAAGAGATACATGACCTTTTTAAATTACTATGATTTAAGAAGTGTGTAAATGTAGTTATTTTATAAAATATTTTATATTTTGCATTTATTTTATAAAACAAACAATATCTGAAGCTGCTGGAGGAAATACTTCTTCAGGACTAATGCCTCCTAAATTTAGGCTCACCAGAAAGGTCTATCAACATTCATAATTAAATCACAATTTCTGAAATAACAGACCACTTATGGATAAGACACTCCTCAAAATTAATAACCAAAACTGTTTCTTGTGAGATTCAATCTGCAGTAGCAGTCACAGATGGAGTGAAACATTATGAAATAACACACACAAAATTCTTTGTCTATGAAACACGAATATTTTACTTATAAACTAATAACAGATAAGAATGGGTCTTAGAAGATTTGTGAAGCTGGTATTAGTTATGAAAGAAGAACAAGGTGCAGTGTGTGTCAGCAAATATACAAAAATTATGCTGAACAGACCCAAGTGTGAGAAGGAAGGTGCAACATCAACACCCTACATATTCCACAAAGGATTCGAGATACTGATGACTTGTCTGTTCCCCATCCTCCCTTCACCAGACTAAGCCATCAACTCTGGGACCCAGTGAGGTGGTGGACAAATGAGCATAAAATGAGAGGAAGTAGTAGGTACTAGGAAGTTTGTATGTATAGTTTGATCTGAATATAATTTGAACCATTGAGGTTTAGTATCATTGTAACTGGGTGTACTGATTTGGGATAGCATAGAGTTAAATTTCCTCATAGCAGATAGTATGGGGCTGTGTTTTGGATCTGTGCTGGAAACAGTGTTGATAACAGAGGGATGTTTTCACTTTTCCTGAACAATGGTTACACAGAGCTAGGGCCTTTTCTGCTCCTCATCTCACCCCATCAGTGAGCAGGCTGGTGGTGCACAAGGAGCTGGGAGGGGACACAGCTAGAACAGCTGACCCCAACTGACCAAAGGGATATCCCATAGCATATGCCCAAAAGTAAATACTTACACTTAGGTGTGTAGCACCAAGAACAATTCATTAGGACCACACAATTTAACAGTAACCTCTCTGCTATCTTATTTCCCGACAGCACACCAAAATTTGGATCAGATTTGTTATGTTGCAAAGTGCAATCAGGTCTATAATCTTTCAAGTTCGTTTCTTGCTATATCATAGTAGCATCACACGCATTACATGTGGACTTGTTTGTGCTTTCTTTCATGTTATGTGCACACTACGTGATGGCAAAAGGATTGGTGAATTTCTATAACAGGCTATGTGATCAATCCGGCCAAAATACTGGGAGCACTTCTCACAGGACTTTAATTTGTTGGTGAAATGAGACTGGAAATATTTTCCTTGTTTGTCTTTATTCATGAAGTTGTTCTTACTTTCGGTAAGGCCTAGTTTGGAATTAGAAAGTAGACTATTAATTTCCTTCTAAAGACTCCCTGGGAGTAAAGTCCATCACTCTCCCCATCATCTCTGGGATAGCTGAGAGGCACAGCTGCAATAACCAGACAGGGTGTTTTGAAGATAAGTAACAGATACCATGTGTAGAAAAGAATCCTATATTCTTCCACTTCAGTAATTTTACTTGTACCAGATAAAAAGCTTTGTCTGATTTTAGATGTGTCATAAAACATAGCCTGTAAAAGTGAACTTGGATTAAGGAATTGGTATGTGTAGCCCTGAAGTTCAAAGGGTTTTTATTTCTTTTTTTGAGATACAGATAATATTTAATTTAAAAAGTCATCAAGCAAAACAAACAATAAGTGGCCAGTCAGCAAGTTCTACTTACTTCCAAGAAAATGTGGGGAATTTCCGTTTCTTCTGTCTGTCATGTTGTTTTAAATACAAATACAATTGGTTACATAGCCAGGTGGAAACCTGGTCATTTGATCTCCAAAGCTGTGAACTTGTTTTCTCACATATTCCCTTGCCTGTTTTTAAACAGTATAACAGAAACATATAAATACTTTTTCTATTTTTTTTTTTTGTATCTATTTGCTTTATTGGTTAAAGACTAATTGTGAGAGGTACAGTAGTGAAGGGAGCCAGCCATTTCTGAATCACCATTGCTTTAGACTCAACTTTTTAAATTAAAGGAATGCCCCCTGGCAGATTGTTTTTGTCCTAGTTCAAAGAGCATTTGTAGAAGCATGTCTTACTTTTCTTTGGCACTTGGCTAGCACTAATCATTTTCATAAGGATGACCAAGAAGGCTGACAGCTAATCAATTATTTACTTTGTCCTTAACTTGTTATGCTCTAAGGAATTTAGCATGTCGATCATTGAAAAATGATGCACTAACAGCTTTCATTTACCCATTTGTCTTAAACTGACAGACTCAAAAACTACATTCCATGCAGCGTCACTTTGAAAGTTCTGATTCCATATCTTGAGGGATTTTTAGGAGGAAAAAAAAAAAAAAAAAGAGCTTTATAAGAGTGAATGCATTTTAAGTACAAGAACAGGAAAGTTTGTAACTTGTAATATATACATAAATATACAGCTATCACCAGACTAACTTGGAAGTAGCTCCACTGAAGTCAAATGAATGGTGCAATATAGGAAACGGTAATGAAATAAAATCAGTATTAGATATTGGATATAGAACTGTGATTAGAAATTGGTGATTTTAAAATTTTCCTTTATCTCATGTGTTTCCTTTATGGTTGTGAAAAGGAACTAAAGCAATTAACACAGTCCTGTAAACAGCAAATCTGCATCACAGATTTCCAGTCTAACCCCTTTCTCCTTTCAGGGTTTCTGTTATTCATGAAATTCAGATTCGAGTAATGCTCTAAATAGTATTGTTAACAAATATAGAGAACTTTTATTAAAATACACTTAATTTCTGTATTTGCTGTAGGATAGAAACATCTTTGGTTTTCAGTCCTTTAAGGTACTTAACTGAAGCATAAATCAAATGGGGTATATATATTCTTAAAACTGAGCATGTCATGAACCAAGTCTGACAATACAGTCATCTATAGTGTGCATCTGTCAGATATAGAATATATTAGAATGTTTTGGAACATATTCCTAAGAAAGTTAATGATCAATACGTTCTTTTACAAAAGGTCCAGAAATAAGATAGTTACAAAATTTAGTAAGATATGGATATCTCAGTGCAATTTAAGAACTTTCTGGTATTTCTATTTCTATTTCTAAGTTTCTAAAGCTTTATATTTCCCTCTTGTTTAAAACAATTTTGTTGTTATTTCAGGTGTGCTTATACTCACTTCTACATTTTAAGTTAACTAACTTCAAATGCAAGCAGGCAAATCTATTTGTAAGGTTATCTGCATACAGATAGATTTCTCAAGGTTTTCTGTGGTGCAGTATAATTGTTCAAGTGATATAGGAACAAATGTAGCTTTGAATTAATCTATTATTGAGTATCTTCAGAGCTGGAGGGATTCAAAAGACATTTTAAGTTTCAGCAGCTTTTCTTGATTTCTCTTACAAGTCACAGCATTATCTAGATTCTTCACAGGTTATTATATGGCATCTTTGTTCTTTACCATCCTTCTTCATCGGTACATATCCTATCCATATTCAGCCCCCATCACTATCTCTCACTGTAACTGTTTAAAACACCTGGAAGATCACATAATGATTGGGAGGATTCACTAGATAGAACAAAAGATTTTAACTCCCTTTCACGTTGCTTTAGGCATTACTACAAAGGGGTAAGGGTGGGAGGTAAGGATCCAAAATACCATATTTAACAAGAAAGCGTTCCCTGTTGAGAATTACTCAACATTTCTGAAATCTCACTCATACTCAGGGTTCAGCCAGTCTAAGAGGAGGACACAATTACAACCAATTCAAGAGCTTAATTTCAGTGAAAGACTTCTGTGCTTTAGAAGAAATAAATAACAGTATTTTACATTCTAGAGTACTCAGATTTGAGAAACAGCCTTTGATAACATTTATGTCTTTATGTCTAAGAAATTACAAAAAGACTTCCTTCTGAAATGCAGTGAGGTACAACCACTCAACTAAATTTAATTACCTCACTATTTGTTGTGTGTTTTATTTTCATATATTACTGCAAAATAAACAATCAAATAAATAAATACCAACACAACTTTTGAAAGGGATGGAACTGGAAGGAAAAATTCAGTTAAACTTTCAAATAAATATGACTTTTTTCTCTACTCAATAATATTACTGACATTTCTGTGTGGAATTTTCAGTGAACTGATTACTGCAATATTTTAAACATATAGGACAGCTTGGCATTGACCTCATTCATATCACTGTAAATGATGCTATACTACTGACATTGACTAATGTTGATAATTAATAGCAAAATATAATAAACAGTAAAATTTTGAAATTCTGTCAAAAAATCAGAATTATATCAACATCCATGGTAAATAATGGATGTATACAACCTTAATTCACAGAGATTCCCTAGAAAAATTATAATAAAAAAATGGCAAAATACAGCATAAACTTAATAAATTAGTCACTGGTATACATTGTAACAGCATAATTACATAGATTATCAGTACTGCTACAGGAAAGCCATTCTACCCAAAACCTTAATGTATTATGTGCTTCAAAAAATAAGACACAGTTATTGTCCTCACTCACAATTTGCTAGCTTAAATATACAAAGAAAATCAAGCATGGAAAGATGGAACAGGGTGAAAGAATTTAGCAAAAATTGCACAATAGGTCAGTATAGATCCATGCATATAAAAGCTTACTCCTCAGCTGAGAGAGACAAATCTTCCTTCCTGATCCTGAGGTCAGTAACACTGAAGGCCCATCCAGGACCAAGATCTTTTGCATTAATTGTTCAACATGTAATGATCTGAAGACTTTTTGGTCTAACTAAACAAAACAGATGAAACGCAGTGTGAAACTGCAGCAGATAAATGAATGAATTTCAAACAACATGCCTTCATCTGACATATTCTAGAGCACAGAGATTCTTCTTTATATGATGATCCCATGAATGATGGGGAGTTCTGCTATTTTAGGCTATTTTCTACATACCTTTAGCCTGTGTAATACAGAACAGCTGAAAGCGGGATAAAGCATATGCCTCAGGATTCTCAAGATTAAATTCTGGTCCTGCCTGAAATGAATGGCAGCACTGCAGGCTTTCTACCGACTTTAGGGCTCTACAATGAGAATTACTTGATCAGAAATGAGAAATCCCAATTGCCTGTTCTTCCAGAAACAGATAATGATCCATGAAAAATGCAAGGACAAGGAGTGTCTTAGTTTCACATCACAGCCAACAACTCTTACATGTAGACATTTTCTGTGTCTATGTGTGAGTACATGAATGTGTGTTTGTGTGTGTATACATACCTAAGATTATGTAACACCCAACATTATTCTAGACTTTGGTAACTGTGTAAACCTCAGTTCTTCTCAGTTACCATAGCAACAGGGCACTGCACTGAGATATGATTAGTCTTCCCTTGATATGATTTTGATCAGCTCTTTCTGTTGCAAATTAATATTAAACTGGAAGTCAATAATAAATGAAAATACCTTTCTAAGCAGCAACTAAGGATGTTAACAGATGAACAGCAGGAAGTATTAAGCAATTTAGCAGTCAGATACTTCCTCTAGAAAACAGTGTAATACAAAAAGCAAGATACTGATTTTTATGAAAACACAGTGGAAAATAGCTTCCGGGAGCATTTTAATGCAGAACCAGTCATTTAAACTGCACGCAAAATGATAAACTACAGTCTTCTCTTTTGCATCTTAAGGCCTTCATTCCAAGCTTTTAATTAGACATTGCTTAACTTACTCTTTGTCTAAAGGACCTGTCAATTAGAGGTGACACATTGATATAAATCCCCTACACAAACACTATAATCTCATGTAGGTAAAACTATACTTACAAGCTTCTATGTAGAAAAAAGCAAACAGCCTACAGGAGAAAGAAAAAGGTCAATTACAATTAAAACAATGGAGGATTTACATTAAAAATATACAGTTCTTGATGGTATCATCTGCCTGTTAATTTATAATTGTTTAATAAAATGTGAATTGTGTTAAAACTGCAAAAATACATGGAAGAAATCTAAATGTTTAATGTAATCTCGTAGAAAAGTGCTTATATGACTTTGGAGCCAGAATGCCTAGGTATTGAAATAGAAGTCAGTGAAATGTATGAAACTAAATTGTACAGTAATTTTTGGAAACGGAAGGTATCTTGTTATGCAAGATTTACATCTAAATAGGCAAGACAACCTCACAGAACCAAGAATTTCCCATTATTACAAGGTTTCCCTAAACATATATTCTTTTCCTTTTGGAAATTCTGACTATATAGCATGTGAAGATTTTGTACACATGCTGCTGTTCTGATTGTAAAACTCCTGTCATACACAGGACCAAAACTCGTGACCATGGACATACACACACACTTATTAAATACAGCATATGCCTACCCACATCTCTTTCTTAGCATGAATTCCTGGTGGCTTAAGAAGAAAATTTCCAATGGAAATAAAAGCAACGATCTCAGTTTAGCAATATATTTATTTCAGCAATATGCCTGGTTGTATATGTTACTTACCTAAACATGAATGATCACTTTGTCAAAACAAGAGTCATAGAATTACCACTTAGACTAACATTCTTTCCTTTTGAATATATAATTGTTCATTTTCTACCAGATGAACTTTATTTTAACTTCTAATGTTTAAAGCTCAGGTTTTCTGTCCATGAACAGATCTGCTAAAATATATTCTCCAGAATGTCAGAAAGACTCAGCACTCTACCCCGATAATGTGAAAAAGACAGCACAAACTGTAAAGTTCTATATGCTCACTCTATTTGAGTTATCCACTAAAATAAGGAGAAAAAAAAAAAAAAAAAAAAAAAAAAAAAAAGAAAATTCCAGATAATCAATTCTGAGTTGACTTTTTACATGAGAGACTACTCATGAAAAACTTCACTGCATGGCATTCCCTGTCTCTAGGCAGACATTTTAAAGTTGTCTCACATCAAATGAAGCCTGTGCACCAGTTTTATTAGCTTCTTACAATATGCTTTGCCAAGAAATGTGAGACTCAAACAGCTATGTAAATTCATTAATCTTGTAAAGCAATTAGTGTAAAATCCAGTGACTGCTTAAATGATTCCAAATGAATTAGTTGCAACATAACATTTAATTTTCCGGAGTGTGTTCATTTATTTATGTTATATGGCAATCTTTAGAAGACAAATGCAAATATTTAGACCCTAATCGTGCAACTGCCACAAAAGAAAACAGTTTTTCTTCACTGTTATATCAAAACTGAAAGACAGGTTCCTAAGGACCAGATATCGTGTAACATATCCCACAGTTAGGGAGAGATTTCAGAAAAGCTCAACTGCTCTTTAGGCACTTCAGTGTGCTCCAGATTTTTGTAATTCTTGAAAAGAGACTAGCTACACTAAGGACATTTGTAGGCACATTTAAAAAATTATAATATTGCGCAAAGCCTTGAGCTCATCCAGAAATGTGATCCAGTCTCTTTTCTCAGTCAGGACAACTATACTAAACCAGGCAACTATGCATGACAAGATCAAGACTCCTGTAAAATGATACTAAAGGAAAAACAAATGCGGAGCCGCGGACGAATGACACGCCGAGACGGGTTCAATGTGGAAGATAGAGCATCAATCACGTGTGTGTTTATTAGTCCAGGGTACATATATTTATACAGACAATGATAATTATTATGCCTACTAGTC
Organism: Tyto alba; assembly: GCF_018691265.1. Lineage (NCBI taxonomy): Eukaryota > Metazoa > Chordata > Aves > Strigiformes > Tytonidae > Tyto > Tyto alba. The sequence continues at coordinate 1,279,073 of NW_024881272.1, forward strand.
ACTAGCTGATTGGCTTAAGCTCTAAAGGTCGTATTCGCACAGTCCACCTACTTGCAGTTAGCTTACAGCACAAGCTTCTCATAACACTAAGTTTCTCATGCTACTATTTCTGATTCCTCTTGACTTGTTTTCGATACACGACAGTACCATAACACAATGTTTCTCAGACCACCGTTACCATAACACTAGGTTTCTCAGACCACTCTTCCTAATTCCCCTTAACCTGTTTTCGACACACCACGGTACACAAGGCCGAAGCGTCCTTGACATTCCTCATGTATCAGCAGCTGCGAGCAGCTGCAGGCAAACCCTAGTGAGGCCCAGCATCAGCGAGGCAGCATCAGCCCTTAGAACAGGCTCTGATCGTACAATTGCTCGGTGGGCTCAGGACTCTTGTCTCTGAGCCATTCTCCAACAAACAAACTTGAAAATACTGCAGATCACCTGACTTTCAGATGAGCACAAGAAGAAAATTCTGTCTTAACTGCTCAAGATCTACATTGAAGAATGGGTAACTACTCTGTAGTGGCTGAATACGATGTTCAGATTAACAGCAATTATTCTGAGAGTCTCACACTGCTACCATACGTATTATTGATAAGTAAGATAATTGTTGCAGACTCATAAGATGAGCACCTGATCCTGCCTTCAAGTTGGCATGAAGGTAAACTATGTTGAGCTGTCAGTGATATAAATACTCAAGGGTTACCCAGACATAATGCAATTTTCCTAGAAAAGGTATGAAATAGGAAAGCCAAAACCCACCTGGAGTCAAAACTGGCAAGGAACATGCAAGGCAACAATAAGAGTTTCTATAGCTACACCAGAAGCAAAAGGAAGACTATGAAAAATGTTGGCCTGCTGCTCTATAGCGAAATGGACCCCACAGAATGGGACATGGATAGGGCCATCTCTTCAGTACTTTCTTTTTCTTAGTCTTTACCTGTCAGACCAGCCTTCAGAAATCCTGGGCCCCTGAGACTGGACAGAAGGAAAGTCTGGAACAAGGACCACTTGCCTTCAGTGAAACAAGATCAGGTCACAAAATGTTTAAACAAAGTGGACATGCACAAGTCCAAGGGACCTGCTGGGATGTACCCATGGATACTAAGGGAGCTGGCTGATGTCATTGTGTGGACACTCTCAATTATCTTTGAAAGATCATAGTGTCCACAATAGGTTCCTGAGAACTGGAACAGAGCAAATGCCATGCCTGACTTCAAGAAGGGCAAGAAGGAGGATCTGGGGAGTTACAGGTCCATCATCTTCAGCATAACAGGGGGAAGGTGATAGAGTAATTTATCCTGGAAACAATTTCCAGACATGAGAGACAAAAAGTAGACTGAGAGTAGTCAACGTAGGTTTACAAGTAGGAAATCATGCCTCAATAACCTGGTAGTTTTGTACAACAAAACGTCTAGTTAAGTGGGTGGGGGGAGAATAGTGCATGTTGTTTAACTGACTTCAAGCAAGACTTTGGACACTATCTCCAGTAACATCCTCATAGGCAAACCGAGAAAGTACAGACTATGCAGATAGTGAGGTCAACTGAAAATTGACTGAATTGGAAGGCTCAGAGAGTTCTGATCAACAGCACAAAGTCCTGCTGGAGGCCAGTTGCTAGTGGTGTATCCCAAGGGTTCTGTCAGGACCCTGCAAGTATAATAGGTCTTAATGTCCCTGTGCACCTCACCAGGGCTTTCGTCTCTGCCCATGGGCCCAGGGCCCCCTCTACTCAGCATCGGTGAGATCACATCTGGAGTGCTATGTCTAGTTCTGGGTTCCCCAATGCCAAAGAGGCATGAACTTACTTGAGCAAGTCCAGTGAAGGACCACAAAGATGATTAAAGGATCGGAGCATCTGGCATATGAGGAGAGGCTGAGAGAGCTGGGACTGTTCAGGCTCAAGAAGATAAATCACAGAGAGATTTTACAAATATGATTGAATATCTGGAGAGGGGGGATAAAGGAGATGGAGCCAGACTCTTCTGAGTGGTACCCAGTGGAAGGACAAGAGGCAATGGAGACAAAGTGAAACACAGGAAATTGCATTTAAAAGATTGACTAAAAAGCCTTTTTTATTGTGAGGGTGGTTGAACACTGGAACAAGTTGCTCAGAGATGTTGTGTTGTCTCCATGCTTGGTGATATTCAAACCCCAACTGGACATGGTCTCGGGCAACATGCTCTAGATGACCCTACTCAAGCAGGGTCTTGGACTAGATGATCTCCAGAGGTCTCTTCAGCTTTGTAAATTCTGTGATTCTACACAGTTGATCCAAATCTGTCAAATTCACCTGCATAAGCAAAATAATTTTATTTTACAAGTAGGATATCTCCTGTTACGTGTTCTTTTTCAAAAGTCATATAATCTTATTTCCAGTGAGGAACGGCAAAGAAACCACTTGCGATATTCAAGTGAAGGCAATGTCTGTGTAAGACTGAAAACGAAGTTATGTATACTATTTCTGTTCAAAAGTCAACACATTCAGAAGGTATTTCATTATTCCCAACTTCTAGCATAACTGAAATAAGAAAATACTGCGAATCTTCTTTTATGAATCCTGCTCACCTCTCAACCCAGTCCAGCAAGATACTCAGTGAGGTCCTTGGAATATGTTACTAAAAGCTATGGAAAATTCTAATGGTTGGTTGCAATCACTTCATAAATGTTATGAATTTATTTCAGACAAGATATATCTTTTTGACAAACAATTGCTACAAATCTACTGTCATCAAAAAGATGACAAGTGTTAGACTAAATTCAACAGCTCTAATAAGCCAACTTCCTGATTTGTGTTACATGGGTAGTCTATAACATTTAATCACTAAAATGCTTTTGCAAAAGGAGGATTGTTTTTTCTACAATGAATTTTATCCGCTTTATGTCAGAAAATGGCCTCAGTAGGATTAGGTAAACAGAATTTTAAAAGAACTTTGAGATAAATAAAATATATAAAATGAGTAGATGAACAGGAGAAGAATATAAGCAAGGAGGAAGACACACAATGAGGGTGACAATAGACATCATTAAGTAGAACATACAGTCAGTGACTGGGGTCTTCTAATCCAGTGGTTCAGCAACTAAATTTGGCAGAGGTTTGGCAAGTAGGAAACAAAAATTAAATCTGTATAATACTAGGAATCAAAGCAACAAAATGGATGAGTAGAAACTACTAGTGCAATATGAAAAATATTTTTTTTTCAACAAATCACGGAAACAGTGAGATAATAGTATTGAGACATCTATCTTTAAGATTTCTATGACAAGATAGGAAAATCTAACTTTTCTATGGTAAAACTGAATGAAAACTGAAAAAACACCAAAAGATTGTAAAGAATGTACAGATATGGATACTTCGGAAATTATGAAACAGTATCTGAGACAAAATCACCATGGAGACAGACTGCAGTTCTTTAGGGCTAATACCAGTGATCTGCTAGCAATTTCTAAGGTTGAGTATGCACGGAGATGTCTAGAATGCCATCATAAGCAAATATTACCAAGAATTGTACCATTATGGAAGGATAAGTTACCATGGATGACCTGGGAAACTAAAGTTGAGTGTAATGCTTGAGATTAGACACTGTCCAAAGGAATGTATATAACTTCATCATGGGGAACCTAAGGAGATTATTTTTTTGTGATTTCAGAAAAAAGTTGTGCAAAAATAAAGGTGCACATGGTGAAGTCACATATGGAGATGTAGTGTCAGGGAAATTAAGATGGTTAGCAATATACTGATCTGGATTTGAGGGAAGCAATTATATGCTCAACAACTCTTAGACTGAATCTGCAACACTGTGTCAAATTTTCACATATACACACACAGTGTAAGAGAAATGTTTATAAATGGGTAAGTTCATCAGAGGACCCCTAAGACAGTCAGGGGCTGGAGCACTTGACCTGTAAAGAGAGGCTGAGGGAGTGGAGTTGTTCAGCCTGGAGAGGAGAGAGCTTCAGGGGTGGTAGTGGTGGTGGGGCCTGTGCTGGTTTCAATTGGGATAGAGCTAATTTTTCTTCTTAATGGCTAGAATGGTACTGTGCTTTCAGTTCAGTATGGGATTTGGTATGAGAAGAATGTTGATAACACACTGATTTTTTTCAGTTGTTACTGAGATTTCAAGGACTCTCCAACTCCCCATGTCCTGCACATGTGCAGGTGCACAAGAAGCTGGGAGGAAGCACGGCCAATTAAACATTCCATATCATGTAATGTCATGCTTACTATATAGAGGAGGGATGGCCAGAAGGAGGGGGCTCTCTCTTGCTTCCAGGATTGTGATTTTGGGATCTTGTCTTTTTTGGGATCACTAGCGGGGAATGGGATGGGTATCAGTTGGTGGGCAGTAAGCAATTGCATTGTGCATTACCCATTTGTACTTTCTATTATTGTTATAATCGTTTTATTTTATTTCAATTACTAAACAGGTTTTATCTCAACTTATAATTGTCCCTACCTTTACCCCTCCAATTGTCTCCCCCATTCCGTGGACAGGGGAAGGTGAGCAAGCGGCTGCATGGTGGTTGGCTTCTGGCTGGGTGTAAACCATGACAGGCCTAACATCAGTCTTCCTATACTTATAAAGAGGTTACTGAGCAAAGTGAGACAGACACTTCACCGTGATGAGAACAAGACACAGTGGATGAAAGAGATCCTGGACAAGTGCAGACACAAAAAAAGAATTCTACAGAGGGCGAAAGCAAGGACAGGTAGCCTGGGAGGAATAAACTAAAACTGTGTGAGCAACCAGGGATCAGGTTAGGAATGCCAAAGACTTGGCAGAATTAAACCTGTGCGAGGACATCAAAGACAGCAAGAAAAGCTTCTACAGGTATGTCAGTGGTAAAAGGAAGACGAGGGAAAATGTGGGCCCTCTTCAGAAGGAAACAGGAGACCTGCTTACCAAGGATATGGAGAAGGCTGAGGTACTCAGTGACATTTTGACCTCAGTCTTCACCAGAAAGTGCTTCCACCAACACCGTCCAAGTGACAGAAGGCAAAGGTGGGGACTGGCTGAAGGAATAACCATCCATTGTAGGAGAAGATCAGATTGTGGACCATCAAGAGCTTTAAATTGCACAAACCCATGAAACCTACTGAGATTCATCCACAGCTCCTGAGGAAACTAGCAAATGAAGTGGCTAAGCCACTGTCCATCATATTTGAGAAGTCCATCATATATGTGTTTGGCAGTCCAGTGAAGTTCCTGCTGACTTGAAAAGGGAAACCAAAACCTGCATTTTTAAAAATGGAAAAAAGGAGGACTGGGGAAAATAAAGGCCAGTCACTTTAACCTCTGTGTCCTGCAAGATCATGGAAAAGAAGGAGGTAATTGGTGACAGCCAGCATGGCTTTACTAAGGGCAAATTGTGCCTGATAATTTTGCTGGCCTTCTACAACGGGGTTACATCACTGGCGGATAAGGGAAGAACAACTGTCATCATCTACCAGGATTTGTGCAAAGCATTTGACACTGTCCCACACAATATTCTTGTCTCTAAAATGGAGAGGCATGGATTTGATGGGGAGACCACTTGGTGGATAAGGAGTTGGCTGCCTCATCATACTCATAGGGTTGTGATCAATGGCTTGATGTCCAAGTGAAGAGCAGTGACAAGTGTCATTCCTCAGGGGTCTGTGTTGGAACCAGCGCAGTTTAACGTCTTTGTTGGTGACATGGACAGTGGGATCGAGTGCACTCTCAGCAAGTTGCCTGATGACAATGAGCTGTGTGGTGCAGGAACACGTGGGAGGGCAGGGATGCCATCCAGACAGGTGGGCCCATGCAAACCTCATGGAGTTCAACAAGGCCAAGTGCAAGGTCTTGCCCATGGGTCGGAACAATCCCAAGCACAAATCCAGGCTTAGTAAGGAGTGGATGGAGAACAGCCCTGAGGAGAAGGACTTGGTGGTTTTGGTGGGTGGAAAACTGCCTGTGAGTCAGCAACGTGCACTCGCAGCCCAGAAATACAGCTGTGTCCTGGGCTGCATCAAGAGAAGTGTCAGCAGCAGGTCAAGGGATGGGATTCTCCCCCTCTGCTCCACTCTGGCGAGACCCCCCTGCAGTGCTGGGTCCAGCTCTGGGTCCTCAAAATCACAAGGACATGGACCTGTTGGAGCAGGTCCAGAGGAGGCCACGAAGATGATCAGGGGTCTGGAGCACCTCCCTATGAGGACAGGTTGAGAGAGTTGTGGGTTGTTCAGCCTGGACAAGAGAAGGCTCCAAGGAAACATCCTAGTGACCTTCCAGTACTTAAAGGGGGCTACAGGAAAGATGAGAAGAGGCTTTTTGTCAGGGAGTGTAGGGATAGGATGAGTAGTAAGAGTTGTAAACTGCCAGAGGGTAGATTTAGTTTAGATATGAAAAAGAAGATCTTCTCTGTGCGGATGGTGAGTCACTGGCACAAGATGCCCAGAGCAGCTGTGGCTGCCCCCTCCCTGGGAGGGTTCAAGGCCAGGTTGGACAGGGCTGGGAGCACCCTGGGCTGGGAGAAGATTTCCCTGTCCATGGCAAGAGGGTTGGAACCAGATGATCTTTAAGGTCTCTTCAAACCCAAACCATTCTATGATTCTACAACAAATTGTGGGAAGAGTTTTTCCAGTTTTATATAAGGTGAAAAACCTCCCACACTATCAAGTTAAATAAGCACTGGAACAGGTTGCAGAGAGTTTGTGGATCTCCAGCTTTGGTGGTTTTCAAGATCCAAGTGACCTGTATGCAGTCTCTAAGATTTGACATGAAAACATTTGTTTTGAGAAATCTTTCTGACTTTTGTAACTTATCTTCATGGCTTTGAGTCCCCTCTCATTCCATTCTCTATTTTCCTTCCTTCTTTCTATAAGTCTTGATCCAGTAAGAAATTTATGATCTTAACAAGTAGTTTGCATTTGAATACTATGCAGGAGAAGGGTTATCCATACATGCACATCACTGGATGTGATGTTATTATTGATCACATTTTCTCCTAATTTCCAGACAATTAAAGTGTAATTATATTATTCTTAACCCAGAATCCCTTTGGTATTTTTGAAAAATGTCCACGTAGTTCATTGAAGAAAATTCTTAGGCAATATAACTCAATATATTACAAAGTAACTTGAAAGAGATAAGTTGATCTGTACTAGTATGTATTTTCCTTTACTTTTTTGGAGAAAACAAGTAGAGGAGCTGTTCTGTGATGCCTCTTTTAATTTAGAATGTGTATTTTAGTATTTATTGAATATTTTAGTTTTACCTAGTGCAATAATAGTTTATTCATTGGACACTATGCCAAATTAACTGTAAAGTAGGAATGAGACATTAATATTTAAACAGCTGTTACATTATTCTTAAAATACCTTAAGTCAATGTGTTAAACCAACAAAGCAATGGTTAAATCAACAGTTTCCATCTTTTAAGTCCAGCTTTAGGTTAGAGCCATACTACTAGTCAGATAATTAAGCATTAGTACATTTGCCTTTTGGCTAGTAATAAATTAGAATGTACAGCAAATACAGCTAAGAAAATATCATAATATATTCTTTTAAAAGCTGATATTTTTGAAATATGAATAGAAAACTATAAGAAACCACTGGAAAAAATCTTAAAAAAAAAAAAAATCCTAAAATTATAGCATAAAACAGACAGGTTTTGTTCCTATGATTCATTTATGTATTTATTATACACTTACAAAACTTCCCCTGGGGCTGTTTCAAGTACACATATTATCTTATGTCAATTAATTTCCCCTGACAGTAAAACTGAAATGCACAGTGATTTCTTCTCTTTATATTCTTTTGAAGAATCATTTCTTGTCTTACAGTTATTGAATTCAACTTAAAAGAGCAGATTATGTACCAATAATGTTTTAACATCTATAAAGGACAGTTTACATTCACTTGCAAGTCTGCGATGGTAAAGAAGAAAGCCTATGTACTTAAATTCTAAGACTCTGGCATTGTTTTAGAAATAATTTCTGGAACTATTTAAATGAACACTTCATATTAGTCAGCTACATTGATGTGTTTCCTATTTAAAAATAAATAAATAAACAAACAAATAAATAAATAGAAGCAAGATAAACAGGCATAAACTTTACCCAGTTTTTAAACAGACTTTAAAGATTATGGCTTCTGTAGTCTTCTATAAGAGAACATGTTAAGTTCTCTGCCTTTGTAGCCACTCTAACAAGAAAATCTGGTTTATAAAACATTGACTGGTTACATGGATCTTTTCACTTCCAATATGTGTTTATGGTCTTCATCTTGAATATGGAAAAGCATAGAAAAGGAATGTACAATGACAGAACTGAATGAATGACATTTCACCCACAGGGCACACCATCATAAAATTTATCACTGAATGAAATGACTAAATGCTAAATTCAGAATACCACATGACTTGGCATAGATTCAGTGCTGTGATAGTCAGATAAATAGAAATTTACAATAAAATATATGTACAGTAATTCTTGGAGGGAAGTCTTGGAAGGAAAGAGGACATTGTGTATTTATAAAGCTGATGAAAAAGAAAGTATCAAAAATAAAGTGAAGGCTTGAAGTTGCATGGGACCATTTCTCCACAACCAGTGTTAGACAAATAATTTATCTCCTCTCCCCTCCCCTCCCTTCCCCTCCCAGACTCAGCTATGGGAAAACTAATTTAATTGATTGCCAGTTAAAATAGGATTGGGTAGTGAGAAAGTAGGATAAATTAAGCAACACCTTCCCCTATTACTTCATTGCCAGGTCTCCTACTTTTTTCCCCCACCTCAAACACTGCAGAGGGAATGGACAATGGGGACTTACATTTAGTCCAAAATACATCATCTCTGTCACTCCTGCCTCCTCACACTTTTCCCATGTTGCAGCATGTGTCCTCTCCATGAGCTGCATTCCTTCAGGATACAGCTGCTCAAGTGTAGGTCCTCCACAGGACTTAATTCTTTTCAGGGTCCTCTCCGCAGGCTCCGGGGAAATATCTGATCCATTGTGGTCTCCTTCATGGACTGCAGGGGAATCTCTGCTCCAGCACCTGGAAAACCTCCTCCCCCTCCTTTTCTGATTTTCATGTCCACAGGTTGTTTTTTTGTTTATTTGGTTTTTTTTTTTTTGTTTGTTTGTTTGTTTTGGGTTTTTTTTGTTGTTGTTGTTGTTTTTTGTTTTTTGTTTGTTTTTTGGTTTTTTTTTTCCTCTTCACTCCTCACTGTTGCTGCCAAAACCTTGACACTGATACACAATAAATCACTGACTCTATAATGAATTACTGTATCTGATAAGAGATACTATCCTCACCCACTTCTTAAGAAAGGAATTATTCAAAGAATTAGCAGTTTAGATAGCAAGAGTTGAAGGTTAGAGCCATAATGAAGTTTCAGGGCCTGAGATCGCAGCTAGAGGAAGAAATTTAGGTTATTTGTACCTGGTAGATCCAGACATACCTGATAGTGAAGAATGAAGAATTAAAAGTGTCTTGTAGATCAGATTAAATAATTTTGGAGAGGTTTCTCCACCTGCTCTTGTTTTAGTATCAAAGTGATTTTTCAGAATAAATAAACAGTCAAAATGACTGAAGTTCTCGACTTACAAACACTTCAAATTGTGAATTCTCTTTATGCTTTTTTTCTGGTTGATAAAGAAGTATTTCATCAGATTGATAGTCAATATCTTTCTAAAAGAAGACAAATTGCAAACTTTGTATCTGTTAGGTTTTGTCCACATTAGCAAGATCAATTGATACAGTGTCCCTCAAATCACTTTAAATTTACCCTGTATCTACATGCAAAACTGTTTCATATGATTGATAGGAAGGCCAAAATTGGCTAAAGTTATGCTAAGCACTTTTGAAGGTAAAGCCTTAACTGACTGGAACTCAATCTTTATGGTAGAAATCTGCCTTAGAGTTTTGTAGGCACAAATTATGGTTTCAAACAGTGCATTTTATTATGTGAACTAAAACTGTTCCAGTGACTACAGGGATTTTTCAGGATGATCACTATCACAAGCAACAGCAAGTATAAAGTCATTCTCAATGTATCCAAAGCAGAGGACTGCAATTCCAATAAATTCTAAGTGTATTAGACAGGATATAATTAATATATTTGGGTTCAGGGCAAATTAATAAGTGTACTAAAATAGTGTAACCAATAACAGTAAACAAGTATTTAATAAAATTGTTGGCATATCCAGACACATTATTTACAGAAGCATGAGTAATGTGACCACCAAGACAGAAATAAAATAGGAGACATAGGAGACATGCAAGTGATAAAAAGTTGCCAGATAAACAAAAAGATGAGCATGAGGTACTGCAAAAGGACAGAACATTCTGCCCAACAGACAAGGACATCTGGCAAAACTGAAAAACAAAATAATATAAGGAACAGCTGAGATTCCCCTTTTGGGGATTTGGGCAGAAGCATAAAAACATCACAAATGTAGTTGAGAAAAAACAGAGAAGAAAGAAAAAAGATTCATGTAATTTTCACCTTCTTTCAGCAAGGATCTTTCTAGACTGAGCACTTTGACTTCTGTGACCAAGAACCACTGAGGACTGTAGCCATCTGCAGCATTTATATGGCATCAACTCTGGTAGTATATGCTTACAAATAAATTAAGATGCATTTTTTGAAGTCTAACTGTTTTTGTAAAGATGATGACAAATAATATGTAAGAACAAATAATTAGTTAGGAATTGTATTAATGAAGGAATTTTGTAAAGTTTTGTTTACAGTTTTAAGACTAGTTTGATTATCAATTTTCTACACACTTCCATCATGTTGATTTCAAATTCTCTAATCAATAAGTAATGCATACACACAAGCGTATATACATCACTTTGCAACATTAACATGAATTTTGGTGTAGGTAAGGGCTTTGAGCTTTGATAGAGAAACTCTTCAAACACATAGATTTCTGTTGGCCAAGATAAATTGCTAAGCTTTCTTGTTTAAAGACAGGAATATTTAAGCTGAATGGCAACAGAGATTTACTGCAATAAAACTTTTGGAATGCTGGTCTATGGAGTAAATTTAGGAAACATATTTTCACACTGAAACTTGCTAACAATCATAAAGATAGCTGTAGTGGATCAGATCAGTGGTAATTTAGGACATAATCTGTTTTTTAACAGTGGGCAAAAGCAGGTACATAGGGGACAACATAAGAAAAAGGCAACAGTGTACATTCCCCTAAAAATATTGTTGTCCCAGTCTCTAACCATATGAGGCTCAGGAGAGAAATCATGCCATTACAGAATTTCTCATTACATTTCAATGTTTTTCTCTTCAATATATCTGCTCAGTTTTCCGTTACGTTTTCATTGCCCACAACATCCTGTGGTAACAGGTCCCACAGCTACCATACCTCTTTTGCTAAAGCTGCCCCTGGTTAATCTTGAACTGTTCATTTTGTTCATTGTCACCCAGTGATTGTCCTGGAAGAAATGGAGAATGATTCCTTTCCACTTCTGCCATGTCATTTTCCCAGCTCAGTAATCTTTTTTCTGCATTACAGGACAGTCCTGGAAACAATTCCTCAACTATGTCATCCATGTGATCTTTCACAGGAACTTTACAATTCCTGTTTCATCTTTTTGATAGAACATCTTTGTAGAATATGCCATTTAAGCAATTTAGCCAATATTACAGATTATCAAATGAAATGATAAATGTTGAAAGCTAAAATATGTTAGTAAGATCTTTTGCCATTTAGCAGGTTTATTAATTTGGGCTCAAGTCATTGAACTGTCAACATAGCTCCCAAATGATCCAGGAAGAAAAAGGTATAGTTTACCTTAAAGAAAATGCTGTGTATCATCAGACACTAAACTGATTTGTTTTGATGATTACAGTAATTATTTCAAGAGAATATTCACTGATTAAGGGCATACATAGACTTGAAATGGATTGAAATATATTTGGCTGTGTATAATAATTTATGTGAATTAATAATTATACCAGTCTGATTGGATTTGCCCAAACAGTGTACAAGTATTACAAATTCAGGGAATTATCTATAGAGAGTGTTCAGGAGTGAAATCCTCTTCATAGTTTCTGAAATCAACTCAGTACAAAGAAGGCTGAATTAATTTTTATCCAAGTATAATACTCATTAGAAAATCTGTGAGTTTTTGTTTGTTTCATGTATTTTCCATCTCATCTGAAAATAAATAATGCAGACGTCTATAAACACTATACTGAAATCAGTGCCAGAAATTTATTTCCTGATAGCCATCTTTATTAAGAGTTGTTAAGACACAAACATGTCCTCCAGCTGCTCTGGCCCAGGGCATCCTGTTCAGCTGCTAGAGCCCAGTGGGTGCCCAGGGACCATGTCCCCTCCTCCTCTGGGTCTGGCACAGGAAGGAGGTCACTAGTGCAGGCACAAACATGACACTCTCAGGATCTACAAACACACACACAGTTGCGGATTTCCCCAACCATTGTCACAGCCCTTCTGTCCCACTGGCAACCCTGTCTGGGTCTCAGCCCTCTGACCTGGCCCATGGGCATGATACTCACTGTCTGGTCCAGCTCAGTGCTCACTACAAACACTCACACACTTGTACCATGGACACCACATACTGGCAGGTCCCCCTGGGTGCCAGCACAGACCTTCCACCTGCCTGATACTCCTGTCTGGACCAGAGGGCCCTACCCTTGCTGGTAGGTCCAGCTTGAAGCTTACTGGTGAACAAATATGTCCATTCTACACACACCCAGTCTGGAGGAGATCCCCCAGCAGCCAGCACCAGGGCCACAGGTCGTGACCTGCGTTCCTGCTCCAGCCACCTGTGCTAGGCCCCTCACTCACACTGGTCCCCCCCAGCAGCTAGTTTTGGGGACTCACACTGTTCCTGCCCCTGAGGCTGGAGGTTAAAGACTCCCCACTGGCTCCAGTAGCTGCACTGGGACCTGCTGGCTCCAGTGACTGACACCACAGGCCAGGGGTGCCCACACCCTTGGTCTGACTCCAGCATCAGGCACTCAGTCCACTCCCAGTGGTCACCCCAGTAGCTGACACATGGTCCTGAAGCACACCCACACACCAGGTTGAGAGGGAGATACATAGAGAGGCAGTTAAGAAAAGTTTTCATAAGAAGGTAGAGGATGACAGGACAGACTGTGGTGATCAGATGCAGGGCTCAGTCAGACAAATGCCCTTACTGGCCCCATTTTACACCTGCCTGGCCACTGTTGCACACCTTCCTGCCTACCCACCTTGTTCCTCCTTGCTCCCCTCCCCTGCATTGTCCCCTCCATTTGTCTGGCTCCATCCTGCCTGATCCCACTCCCTCCCCATCCTCATGACCAGTTTGCCTCACTTCCCTCTGCCCCTGGGGCTACATTTTAGTCCCCACCATACTCCCCATGAACTGCCCTGTGATTTGTTGGCAGCCCAGGCCTTGCGTTCCTGTTTGACCTTGAAGTGCCCCAAGGCAAGGCAGTGCCTCCATGAAGAGCTATAACCACAGCTCCTACAGGACTTCAAACTTTGCAGATCATATAGAGAGAAATTTGGAGGTTTAAAATTAAATAAATTCTGCCTCTACTCAGAAATCTGTGTGGAGTGGAGGGAGTGTGTATCATGTGAGGGACTCTAGAACAAAATAAAGATTTAAAAAAGGTTAAGAGCAGATATTCAGAGATTAAATTTTCATAGCAGCTGAAAGTGGGAAAAGATCAGATAACTATGTACCAGATAGACTACAGTCACACAGCTGTCAAGGGGGTGTTTTTGAAGGGTTTCAAAATATGAAACAAAATTAAAGACATCCTCACTGTGAAAGGGAAATAAAAAAGAAACAGCTGTTAGTAAAACAACGTCTAGTTCTAGAAATCTAATTGTTGGATGGAAGCCGTCCCTCAGTAATACTTAATGTTTGGGGCTAGAGTGGATGAGAAAAGGGATGTATTTTACATCATACTGCCCAGCAACACCAGCACTAAGATTTTCCCCAAAAAATTTTTCCCACACAACTGAATTAAAATTAGTGAAGAGGCAACCTTTGAAATTGGTCTTATGGGAAGAACTTTTTTTTTTTCCCCTGCAGGAGAATCTTTTGTTGAATAGAAAAGGTAATCTGACGTTCAGCAAAGACAGCTTTTGTTTGTACACTGGTTATCTTCTACAACTCACCGCATGAAGTTCTTCAGCACACCTTTTGACAGCCATGTCAGTGACCAGGAAAACTTGTCTCTGACAAGACTACCCAAGGGAAATCTGAGCCTACTGTTCCAAGACATCACTGACTTATCAATCTTATTAGCTAGAGTAGACATGTGTCTGTGGACTATCACAAAAGTCTGAAGTTGGTCTAATTCTTTAAAATACAGTTTTAAATGTCACTTCATTGATAAATGATTTCTCCCCACCTCCAAAGAAATATATTGGATAAAAATGTTCATTTGACCATCTGGTTGCCATAAATAAATACTAAATAAATAATTGTTTGCAACATCACACAAAATTTTATTCCAAATTTTTGGGAAAATAAATAAATATACATTCAGGTGGATGGACCTGATACCACATTGTCCTGGGTTTGAGTGAGTGGTGGGTTTTTTGGTAGCAGGAGAAGGGATTATAGGGGTGGCCCCCTATGAGAAGCTTCTTGAAGCTCATCCAGCTCCAAGTCAGCTCCACCTCTGCACCAAATCTGAGCATAACAGCTGTGCCTCTGCGATAACGTATTTAAGAAGGGATGTGGTGAGGAGGAGTCAGACTTGTGAGGAGAAGTTGTGGCAGCTGCGTGAACACCAAGATCAGTAGAGGAATGGAGGAAGAAAGGAGGGGGTAGGTGTGCTGGAGCAGAGACCCCCCTGTATCCTGTGGTGAGACGGCAGGGCGGTCCCTCCCACCACCCATGGAGATCTACAGTGGAGCAGACACCGATGTGTGGCCTGTGTTTTTTACCTGGATGATCAAGGTTCTGTGCCTGAAGAAGGCCAGGATCTTGTGGGAAAAGGTAGCCCAGCTGCTGTAATTCAGTGCTTGGAAGATTGCAGCATGCGGGGGTGTCCCATGCTGGAGCAGCTCGGGAAGGGCTGCAGCCGTGGGAGGGACTCCAGTTGGAGAAAGTTGGTGACCCATGACGGAGCAGTGTGGGGAACGCTGAGGCTCATAGGAGGGACTCATGTCAGAGAAAGTTTGTGGAGGACTGTCTCCTGTGAGAGGGGAACCATGCTGGAGCAGGGGTAAGAAGTTCCAGAAGCTCCCCCCACTTCAGATGGCAGAAGCAGCAGCACTGACTGCACCCCCCATTCCCTGCCCCTGTGCTGCTCAGGGAAGAGGTAGAGATATCAGGAGCAGAGCTGAGCCCGGGAAGAAGGGAGGGGTGCGGGGAAGGTGTTCTCAAGATGTGACAATGCTTCTCACTCTCCTACTCTGTTATGTGTTGCTAGTGTCTGTAATAAAAGTATGTTCTTTTTTTTTTTCCCCTAACGAGTCTGCCTTTTGCTCATGACCATAACAGGTGATTTTCCCCTCCTGGTCCTATCTCCCCCCAAGCCTGACTCATCTGTCCCTTCTCATTGCTGGAAGAGAAGGGGGAGAGAGTGGCTGCGAGCAGGCTCAAACTACTACACACGTTTAGAAGCAGATTAATTTTAGATTGTTTATTTCTAGTAACGATGACTTCTACATTATATATAAACCTTTTGTAATGTCACTGACATCTAATCAACTCTTTTCTTAAACCAACTACATAGGAACTAGGTAGTGCATGTAAAATGCATGCATACACACAAGACACATTATGTATATAAATAAAATATGTATTTAATATGTATCTATGTATGAATGTATATATCTGCATGGGATCATAGAAAGAGATCTTTCAAATAAAATAAAATCTCTCATATTTTGATTCCAAAAGAAATCACGAACTTTGTAAGAACACAGTGTAGTTAAATTCTCTAATAGTATTGTACTTTTTATAGTGTATGTACATATATCCTTCAGAGTACCCTTTGTAACAATTTTCAATACCAGATATGTGCAAAGCCAGAACTTCAATTTTGGAACATATATTTTTACTAACCTTCTAACAAAGATTTTTTTGTTTAGAGAATCTTTTTAGAACTGTCAATGAGTTTGTTACAAAATTCAACATATAATTGTCAACTGCTGTTAGAAACTAACGGGAGAAATTTGTATGCATGCCTAATTTACTTCTATGGAAGTCACATATTTTAAAAGAGAAAAAGTAAGAAAATAAAATTCATTGTGTGAATAGTCCCAAGACAAAATCCACTGAAGTAAGTAAAGAGTCTTTTGAATCTTGGAGAGCAAATGGGTCAGAATATGAATAGTGGAAAGGAACAACCCCTAAACAGTACTAACAGCTGAATGAGAACAAAATTCATCCAGTATGTTAGAGAAAAAAATTTCCTTTTCTCCCCTCTCCAGCTGTCACTGTCAAACTTATTCATGAGAATGATTGTGCACTACTAGTATAAAAAAGTATACAAGTGACAAATGAAATGTGTATGATTAGTTATACCTTCTGTGCAACTTAAAAGGCAGTGGTCTCACAATTGTACCTCTTTGGTAACAGAGTTGATTGTTTAGTGACAAAATCTGGAAGTATTGAGTGATATAATTCCCAGGTTCTGGTTCTGCAAGTTTTAAGAGTATTTGAACTTCATGCATCAGTCATAGTCATGCACTAGGCAAACAGTATAATTTTGTAGAGGACTATATATTTGGAAATACAATATTTGAATCTGTGAGAAAGACTCATCACTGAAATTAATACAACCAGATTGCTTCACCATATGTTTCTCCTAAATTTCCCAAACTATAGCAAACCAAACTGTAGCATATTTTAACTTGTTTATTTCTAGATGCAAAACTAATCTAAACAGCAAGAGACGTGTTGTTTAGTTAACTGAATATTGTGCAGTTCTTGCATGAAAGGTACTATACAGCAGATCATGGAGTGGAACCTCCTGGAAACTATGCTAGGGCACATGGAAAAGAAGGAGGTAATTGGTGACAGCCAGCATGGCTTTACTAAGGGCAAATTGTGCCTGATAATTTTGCTGGCCTTCTACAACGGGGTTACATCACTGGCGGATAAGGGAAGAACAACTGTCATCATCTACCAGGATTTGTGCAAAGCATTTGACACTGTCCCACACAATATTCTTGTCTCTAAAATGGAGAGGCATGGATTTGATGGGGAGACCACTTGGTGGATAAGGAGTTGGCTGCCTCATCATACTCATAGGGTTGTGATCAATGGCTTGATGTCCAAGTGAAGAGCAGTGACAAGTGTCATTCCTCAGGGGTCTGTGTTGGAACCAGCGCAGTTTAACGTCTTTGTTGGTGACATGGACAGTGGGATCGAGTGCACTCTCAGCAAGTTGCCTGATGACAATGAGCTGTGTGGTGCAGGAACACGTGGGAGGGCAGGGATGCCATCCAGACAGGTGGGCCCATGCAAACCTCATGGAGTTCAACAAGGCCAAGTGCAAGGTCTTGCCCATGGGTCGGAACAATCCCAAGCACAAATCCAGGCTTAGTAAGGAGTGGATGGAGAACAGCCCTGAGGAGAAGGACTTGGTGGTTTTGGTGGGTGGAAAACTGCCTGTGAGTCAGCAACGTGCACTCGCAGCCCAGAAATACAACTGTGTCCTGGGCTGCATCAAGAGAAGTGTCAGCAGCAGGTCAAGGGATGGGATTCTCCCCCTCTGCTCCACTCTGGGGAGACCCCCCTACAGTGCTGGGTCCAGCTCTGGGTCCTCAAAATCACAAGGACATGGACCTGTTGGAGCAGGTCCAGAGGAGGCCACGAAGATGATCAGGGGTCTGGAGCACCTCCCTATGAGGACAGGTTGAGAGAGTTGTGGGTTGTTCAGCCTGGACAAGAGAAGGCTCCAAGGAAACATCCTAGTGACCTTCCAGTACTTAAAGGGGGCTACAGGAAAGATGAGAAGAGGCTTTTTGTCAGGGAGTGTAGGGATAGGATGAGTAGTAAGAGTTGTAAACTGCCAGAGGGTAGATTTAGTTTAGATATGAAAAAGAAGATCTTCTCTGTGCGGATGGTGAGTCACTGGCACAAGATGCCCAGAGCAGCTGTGGCTGCCCCCTCCCTGGGAGGGTTCAAGGCCAGGTTGGACAGGGCTGGGAGCACCCTGGGCTGGGAGAAGGTTTCCCTGTCCATGACAAGAGGGTTGGAACCAGATGATCTTTAAGGTCCCTTCAAACCCAAACCATTATTTGAATCTGTTTAATATTATGATATTGTCTGGTATGATAGTATATCTTTTCCTTGGGAAGACTTATTTACTGGAATGTATTGTTTATCGATTATGCTAAATAGCATGTTGTTCATCACTGCTTCCCCATATAGACTCCCTGACATGCTGTCAACTTGAGATTTGTTAATTGTCCATTTTGAATTGACCCTGGCACTGGAAAAGCACTTGAGTTTAAGTTTGACTTTGAGAGATAAATCCATGAAGAAGAATAGGTAGAGAATTAATTTAACGAGCCTTTCAAATAATCAGCTTTGTAAACCACTGATCTGCAAGAAACCAATATCATGCTTACACAATGCTTTTAATTTATCTTCATAGCTGTTATTTTTCTCTTTTCACTTTCAGCAGTTTGAGAATGGTTAGTTCCAGTAATAATTCATAGCAGTTTCTTTTCCTTGACAAGGAGGAAGAATTTGTGATACAGAGTAACATAACATGATTTTGCAATTCAGGTGACTGAATATCATCTTTCAGAACTGGGTTGGACTTCAGCAATGAGTGACTGAAATCAAACTTTGTGAAGCTGGGTAGAAACAGATATGGTCAAAATGTGCAAGCCACAGTATGACTAGTTTAAGTTACCTAATATATTTTGGAGATATGTAACAGAGATAAAGGAGGGAAAAAAACAATTTCTGAAGATTTTTAAAAGTAGCTGACACTTGTAATTTCATACACCATATTACCTTGCAATAATTGTTAATTTACCTGTAACTCCTCACTCAAAACAATAGCTCTAAATCATATGAGCCCTTGCAGTTCCACTAATATTGCTTGAAGTAAATAAATAAAATGGAAAAAAAGCAAAATCTAACTTGACAGCCTAGCTGACTGGACTGAATAGAAGAACATGCAAACTGCTACTTCTTTTCTCCAATTAAAGTGATTGATAGAGATTGAACAACTGAAAATTCACAAGACCTGGCAAAACCTAATTACCTAAAATCAGAAAAAGTATTACACTGAGAGAGATCTGAGCAAATAATTGATTTAGTGGAAAAAACTGTGTGTTCAGTGGAAGAATGAGGATAGGCTTTGTGCAAAGTAAATATTTTGGTGATTTCTGGTGAAAGAAAAGAAGTTGATTCACATAAAGCTGAAAATGATCTGACATTCTTTAACATTTTTTTCATGATTCTTACTTGCTTAAACAGAAATATTTAATTCTGAAATAAAATAAAAAGTTAATTTTGAAAATGTCACGAAAAAAATATTTAAGTCAATACTGTTCAAATATATACAAACCAAGCGAGCTGAGTGCAATCTACTCTATGCCATCAGAACACTCAGCATTACTGTCTGCAGATTCCCATTTGGTTCTTCAGTTTTGTTTCTCCTCATTAACATTACCTCTTTGAAGCATATAAACACATAAATATACTTTATGCTAGCAGTTACTTTAAATGGTCCTTCCTGATCAAGGACAAAGTATTTCTGTAACATACGTAAGCATCTTTAAAACAGCTTCCCTTGAGATCTTGATTTTGCTTCTTAGATCTTTTATGTTCAGTACCACTCTAATTTCAGAAGTTTGTTATGCAATATGTGAGAGACATTGTACTAAAAATAATGAGTTGCCTTCAGAACCAACAGGAAATACTCCATTAATCAGAGATAGTCACTTAAGCATGTCGGCATCATTATGGGAAATAAAATGAGCTACCATTGT
This sequence comes from Tyto alba, assembly GCF_018691265.1. Taxonomy (NCBI): domain Eukaryota; kingdom Metazoa; phylum Chordata; class Aves; order Strigiformes; family Tytonidae; genus Tyto; species Tyto alba. Next base: position 1,298,991 of record NW_024881272.1, read on the forward strand.
TCTGACTTCTAGCACATATGACTACATGATTCTGACAATTAAGCAAAACCTCAAATAACCAGTCAAATAAAAAAGAATGGATTTCCTTTATTGATATTATTATATGGATAAGTATATTGTAGGACACTAATAGTTTGGAAAATGGTGTGAATATAAATCTAGTGACGGAAGGCTGTCACTAGTCAGGCCCTTCAAGAGGAGCCCAGTTATATAAGATATAGTTTTATTTTATAAAGTTGGTTTTCTTTTTCACTAGAGCACTACAGCTGAAAACTTGTAAGGTTTTTAAGCTTCAGCAATTAATTTTGATAGTTACATTCCTCATACCCCAAAGGGACATCCAGTTTGATCACACAGAGATGAGGTTAGAAAAGATAAAGCATACTAGGAGTTGAATCTGGAAAGGGATGTGAAGAGCAACAAGAAGGGCTTCTAAAGGTATATTAGTAGCAAAAGGAAGATTAGGAAAAACGTGGGTCCACTGGTCAATGGAGAAAGAAACAATTCAGTGATTCTCAAAAAAAAAAAAAAAAAAACAAAAAAACACAAAAAAAAAAACCCAAAGAAACAGTAATTTTATTATTCCTTGAAAGGTGGTTTATTTCAATCCTTATTTAGCAAACACTGAACATATAGAAAATCACACCCAGAACCCAGACAATGACTGAAACTAGTTTGAAGCAATTTGTATCTTATGGGAAAAGGTCCACATGTTGTATTGGTCTAGGCCCACTTTGATATTTTATTGTCCACTGCCAGACCTTTAAAATCCTGACATCCTTAACACTGTCTTGGTAATTACTCCCTGAACCTTACAAAAGGCAATTCCATTTTCACTTTTAACTTCTCTTAGTAAGAACTAGAAGCCTTGTCTCATTTCCACCATAACTTCCTTAGATCCCAAGCTGTCAAACTTAGCTTTCTGTGTCTCTAGCAGTGTCCTGAGGATGGCAGGTCTGACAGGTCACCTGTGTAGCAGGTCTGCTGCTCATTGTCAGTATACAGAGCAAAATCTACTGACAAAACTCAAATTCATAAACGTAAGAGTAGCCCAGCTGTTAATAGCCACTAAAAATTATAGTCTGAATAAAATTCAGATAATCAGTTGTATTAGTAACATACCCTATTGACTTCCAAACACTTAATTTTTAAGCTGCTGCAATTTAGATGAGCAGAAGGCATGCAATTTAACAGGTCAGCACCTGTTTTTTTGCTAGTGGCTTGTTTGGTTCTCTTTTCCCAAGTGATCACAGAGAGAAGAGTGGAAGGATGGCAAGATTGGTGCTACCTTTAGAGGCATACCAAGGAATAGTATTCCCTTTGCTATTTTTCCATACTTTTTCCTCCTGTGAAAAATGGTATTTCACAAGCCTCTAATAGATTCAGAAATTCATTTGAAATAACAACCCATAAGTTACCATTTTAAGATTCCAGGCTCTTCAAATCTGAAAAATTGAACTGGAAATGTTGTAAGGATGGTGTCTGCCCCAGGATTTATGCTAACCAGTTCTGTCTCATCAGCTAGTTAGCTTGAAGAAAATCTCTGAAGTATATTGACATGTCTATTTCTGTCTGTCTTGACGAAGAAGGATCGAGAATATGTAAAAGTTTCTCACTGAAGTTATTCAGCGTTTAATACATTACTAAGATGCTATTTTGTTTTCTGCAGTACTTGTTCATGAAAGCAATGTGTATGTTTATTCCTCCCTTGGTGGAAAGTACAAGTGTCTTCTTGTAAATGGCCAGTTTTAGGTTTACTTGTAATAGTACAGCATGATGTTTTTTTTTCATGTAAAAGCATATGTTTCAAGTGTAAATCTGTTTAGTTTGTCAGTGCCTTCACATAAAGGAATAATATTTTTAAACATGCACATGACAGCACCTCCTCCCACTTGTTCAGGGAAGGTGAATCCAGGGAACTTTGGGATCCGGGGCAGTAGTCCTTCCTAGCTCACTAACTCAAAGTCCATGGGCTCTCAGACACAGAGACTGCTCCTGTCTCTGCTAGAGCCTGGCAGCAGTGATTCCCTGGCCCTAGGTCCAAACAGGAGTGAGGATAAACACAAAGCCCCAACATACCAAAACAGAGAAGAGCTGTACCTTTACAGGCACCATATAGACAAAAGTGACATTCATGTAAACATGAAGAGTACAAATGGCCTGAGCCTGTTCTCACCTGTCATCTGATCAGGCTTAAAGCATGCAATCATATCCCACACCTACCTATTCTCCCACCCAGTGGGTCTCTCAGGCAATTGGTGTGCACTTGTGATCTACCCAGTGGTTGATTCCATGGTCCCAGCAGTATCCTACCCCTAGACCAAATGTGCACCAATTGATTGCTTGCACAAGTTTGCTTGCACAAGTTTGGCCATATTTACATGTACAAGTTGTTTACTTGCAACAACATTCTCCTCTTTATCACCCCTTCTCTTAATTTTTCTATGTTAATTACACCCCAGTGCATCCTTTCCCCCAATGCTGGCTCTTACTCATAAGAAGTTTTATCAATTCCACAGTCCGTGTGCAACATCCTTTAAGCTTTTTCCTATGAGACTTATGACAATTTTGTTTCCCTCCTTTAAGTCAATTACCAAGTTCTGAGTGAAGCACTCCAAGGCTATGCATGAGCAGCTCCTTCCCTGGCTCATCCATCTGTGTCCTGTCCTGAGTCTTCATTGTCTCTCTTACCTGCAGTTTGCCAGGTTTTATGCATCTCTGTGCTTAATCTATTATTTTTCCATTCTTTTGCTTTGTCTTTTATGCTGAAAACAGATATCCTTAAAAGCCAAACATATTGCTGTCATGCTCAGTGCCTGGGTCTCCTTCCCTTGTGAAGCCTCTTCTTGCTGCTCTTGTATAAACAGTTAATCTCAGGTGTAACACCCTGGTTTCCAGAGAGACTCTTTTCCCTTCTTACCCAAAATCAGGATCATATTTTCTTATATCTTGTGGTGTCTCTGCCAAAGCTCACAAATGTTGTAGTTTAAATTATTAGTACATGTCTAATTTATACTTCAAAGATCTCTACACATTCTGTGGATCATTCCCTGTTTTATCATATTTATCAACACTAATAACTGTATATGCTGACATACAGCAAAAAAGGCAATGGTTTTTACTTTATTACATACCTATTTTAGATTCTAGTAATAAATATCTCTTCATGCAAGTGGTTTAAGCACCTGAAGTCCAAATTTCCTAACTGTTGAGTAGATCTATATAATTGAAAAAGTTCAGCTGGTTCTAAATTGCATGATTGTGCAGGTCATCATTTTGTAAATGTCCATGCCTGCTCTAAACTGGGAAATCCCACTACAAACCAAAGCTCAGAGACCAGAATTAGACTGCTAAACACAATGCAGGTGAGATGTTCTGCTAACATTGAGTGAAGAGAAATTTCCCTAAATCGCCATAAATATCTGGAGTGAAATACTAACCCCATAGCATTCAATGGCAATACTGCTTTTCAATCACCACCTTCTTTTTTTTTTTTTTTTTTTGGTAGAGAAAGTTTTTCAGGTGTAAATTTTTAAATGTGCATATAGATACAATGCAGGTTTCCAATTCTTTCTTCTCAGTTGCTCTCTCTGAATATCTAATGAATAATGCAATACAAGTTGATGACTGGATGTTGTAATGGGGCTTACCAAGTGTATCTTCAAGTTTACAGCCATACACATATCTTGCAACTTTAGCTGCAGCAGCACTGCATGATGTTAGAGGAAGACCAGGAGAAAAATTATCCATATTAAAAAAAAAATGAAACAAACTTTTCAAGTACAGTTAAAAAAGTAATTTTGACACCTTTCCTCCCAATAATCTTTTCTTAACTTATCTTTCCATTATATGAAGTTTTCTGTACTCACTTCTGCTCAAGGGGATCTGTTTTTTCTTTAAATTGGTGCTGATTTATTTTAAAAATATTTTATTAATTTGGTAATCTTTATGCAAGTCTTTCAAAATGCAAACAGAATTGTCCTCTGGGAAATACACTCAGCTGGCTTGGGGCTAAAATAGACTACTTTATAATGTCAAAAGGCAGCAAAAGGGTGAATTTCTTACTGATCTGACATGCCTTGCATAATAGTATCATACCTACAGCCATAATTTTAATGACAATTTATTGTTAGTGAGAAGGGGAAAAAGAGGTCAGATCTGTATATTGGTTCAGCAAGCACGTGCTGTTATTCATTCTTTTACTCAGTTTTTGCAGAGATGATGGAGAGGAAAAATAAAGCATAATGCATTCTCAAGGTTGCCAGGAGCAACTAATGCTTCCAAATTGGTATTCATGTTTTATTACATCTTAAATTTCAGCACCTTAAAAACAATAAAGGAAATTGCATTTTCACAAAGAATCTTCCTTCAGGGAATGTACTTCAAGTTTATTGTCTTTTTTCTGATGTCTTTGTCCATGTATTATGAACTCCTTGTTTCAAAAAGAATATATATATGTTCACGTTATATATATGTGCAAAGATAAATGTGTATAATTCCATGTTCCTGAAAGCTTACAAATTGGATTCCTCTAAAGCCAATACATAAGGTCCTAGTAAGACTTTCAGAGGAACCATATCTGTAAGATTTCAGGAACATGGAGTTATCTATTCACTTGTCTTTGTACAGACCACACAAAATATGAGTTTGATCCAAGGACAACTGATTTGTAGAGGACTTCACTGAGGTAATGCTGAATCCCCTGATCACTTTTCCTTTTTGAGAACCAAATGGTTCTACTTGGCATGGCATCTGACTGTCTTTACCCAGAATCTGCCTCTTCTTGGAGACATAACTAAGTACTTTTGACAGAGCAATAGCCAGAGGGAGGGAAGAAAAAACATTTGTCCACCATTGTTATTAAACAGCCACACAAGTATTTTTAATGAAAACATGTCAGTACAAATTAATTGTTCCAATACAATTTCTATCAAATGAAAATTTTATAGGGCAAACTCTTAAACTCTAATTTGTTCATACTGTATGTGTAGCTGTCACACTGGCATGAAGAATATTAGACTGAGTACAAAAGAAATGGAAATGAATGACTGTAGAAAAAAGAAGTAATATATTTGAAGTTCAGAATTTCTTATCATTCGAGGGAGTTTATGCAATTCACATTGAATGTGGTAAGTTATTAATAACAACTACATTGATCAGAAAACTTCTATAGATTATGAACATCAGAATAATTTTACTTCACAGAGGTAACAACTTATTAAAAGAGATCTTCTAAAGAAAACATTCCTGTTTTCTTACTACATGTTCTTACACTTCTATACATAAAAAAGAAATAATAATAGTGAAAATTTCTCAACTGGGTTTTGACTGTAGCAACAAAACAAGAGTTCTGGCAGCCAACTGTATTATATTACTCTACACAAATATTTTCACTGCACTATTACAGAAGTGAAGTGCAAAGAAACAAAACTTAAGTGCAGAAAATGCTGACAGATTATTTCTGCCAACTTCATTATCATAAATCCAGACTAAGTCCATTAGCTCTCCTCTGAGTTGTTACCAGATATACCTTTCTAATAAAGGAGAGTTGAATACATGACTTGTTAATCACAATAATTATTTAAATTGCATTGATACTTCCATTTGTGACACTGGAAATGTTATGTCTGATTTGATGATTCACAAGAAATAATCCTCTTTCTCTACCTGAAGATCACTTAATATTTTGTTTCCATCTACTCTGTAAAGGAAATTTGTAGGAGTGCTATGCATTTTATTGCATATTTTATGCAGTATGATATAAAATTTTTTCTTCATAATCTTGGTTAAAATTCAAGAGAAAGACTAAAATCTCTTAGAATATAAGGAGTTGTATGAGGAAGGAATAAAGTATTATTGTTCTGTTATCACTGAAAATGTTATTGGAGAATACTGAAAAGTCACTGATTATCTTTCAGAGCATTAAAAAAAGCATAAAATGCCTAGAGAACACTATCTTTTAAGAAATCTTCATTAGTCTTTGTTGACTGTGCAGATTTTTGCATTACTTGATTAAATGTCTGTAAGACAAAATCAGAGGGTGAGGACTTTAAATGTTCTATTAGAAAACACATATAAAGTTTCTTACGCCTGTGAATTCATGGCTTCTCATATGGAAAAATTTAGAGTTTCAGACTTCCCTATTTGAACTTTTATTATCAGTACCATTCAATTTCCCTTAAATACTTGGGAGTAGTAATCTTCTTTTCTGTTTTTTCTCAACATGTTTCCAGTGTACATTTTCTCTGCATTCTCCATCTTGAATGAAGCTATAGAATCTGCTTGTCATCTTCCAAACATGACTTATATTGTTGCTTCTACACAAGTTAATAAAGTACTCAAATTCATCAATATTTCTCTTCTGTACTTCCAAGTACAGTCCCGATGACTGGTGCATTTTGTTCTTTCACCGTTTGTCATTTTTTATATATTCCCATCCCATTGCCTTCACTTGGAAGACCCCATGTGACATCTCCAGTAAAACTACATCTGATAGACATGTTCAGGAAAAAACTTCAGTGATACATGCTGCTTTTGTAGACCTAAGGTTCTGCTCAGTATAATTTTTTTTTTTTTTCCTCCTTATACTTCCTTTGATCCATTGCTTTACTTCTATGTTGTTTCCCATTTCTTCTGATCTATTGTTTCTCCCCTTCTTTTGCACCTGAGCATTTTTCCCTTCCAATCTTTTCTTTCTCTGCTTTTCCATTCCTGTTTTGAGATTCCCAGCACACCTGCCACCTACCAGTCAGGTAGGAGTGATGTTTTTATGCAGTGCGTGACACGCTGAGAAGTGATTGATGCACACAAAGTTGCTGGATTGGACTGTGATCACTAAATCTGTCCAAGTGGGAATGAGCAATTGACACTACCAACTGAAAGAGTGGTCACAGAATAAAAAAAAGATTTTAAAACACAGGTTTAGCAAGTGAGTATATTTGTATGTCTTCCCTCAGAACAGCCACCTGACCTTTTCCTGATATCATATTTTTTTTTTTTTTATTGTTAACATCCTAATTGTCTTAAGATCGGGAAGTCCCAGAATGACCATGAACTTTCTCTGTGACAGTAAATAGTTATCGGTCCTTTCTTGTTATTCATTTTCTAAAAATCTGAGACCTTCACACATTTCTATTTTTTCTCTCAGTTTTTTGTACTAATAATTCTTCAATATAGCTCTTACACCTCTTTATTCTTAAAAATAATTAGAAAAAAAAAAAGTAGTGAAAATAAGATATTGGTATTAATTGTGATCACTAAATGGTATAATAATCCATACAAACTCTTTAATCATTTGCATTTTTCCCTGAATGCCATTAAAATGTCTAAATCATAAAAGTGAATAATTATACAAAAACCTGAGCAAAGCATAACAAACATTACTGTACTCATGTAACTTAAAACCAAACCCACTTTTATTTCTCTATAAATTTCACATGGGATGTAGACAAATGTTTCAATTCATTAGAAGTAGCATGATCAGCCCAGTGGGAAACCATTCTCACTCACAAGAACTGAATATTTTGTAGTACATATCTAGTAGAAAAAAATAACAACAAAGATCACACAAACTAGTTTTAGTCTTCCAGAAATCTATATCCTTCCAGAGTAAGATTCAAACTTGTGTGTTCTTTTCCTTAGGTGATCTTTTTCAAAAATATGTTCTGCATTTTATAACAAAGCAATTATCTTCACAAAAGACTAGGTAGATATAGAAATACAATACAGAGGAATCAAAATCTGACTAGATAAGATTCATTTTGGACTTGCTGCAGCTTAAGTGATTAAAGTGGAAACAAAAATATATGCAAGGTAAAGGAACAGTTCATTATTCTCAGGAAGTGACAGTACAACTAAATCTACACAGGGAATTTATTTAATTGATAGGTGTTATCTCCCAGTTCTAATGCCTGCTTACTAATTACAAGAAAACCAGCTAACCCCCCAAGGCAATTAAAGATGTGATATAAGTGATTTTGAAAGATTTGCTGGGGGACTTCCTCTCATTTTATCCCTACTTCTATTGTCTTTCACTTACTATGATAGTCAGAGAAAACTATGCAGGAGGCCTAGCTAAGAAGAAAATAAAACTTCTGTTAAGCAGGAAGGATCCAATTCACTTCAATACGGTTAGAATTAGGTCTTAATATCTCTTAATTTTAGTCTTACAAATTCCCTCTAGCAAATTAGGAAAGGATTTATTAAATAATATTCAAAATTCAACTGGGTATATTAAAAACTCAGCTGGGTATTACCCTGAGCAACCTGATCTAATGTTGGAGCTTCTTTTGTTTTGAGCAGGTTGTTTGAACAGATAATTATCAGAGGTCTTTCTTCCAAAAACCAAGAAAATACTCAACCCTCCAGAAAAAATACTCAATTACTGTAATTAATTCTTGTAACTCAAACATGAAGTATTATTTATCACATTTCAGAGGGAGAAAGACATTTTGACTCTTCTGAATGTCAGATTATAACCTAAATTTTATATTATGCCATCTTTCTCTTATTTTCTAACTTTCTCCATCCTAGCAATATTTCATGTTTCATGCTCATAATAATCAAAGCAGCATGATACAATAATTCTTGTCTTCATTATTTTCAGCTTTATTTTCTTTAAGAGTTACTATACTCATAAAAGTTTTAATTTGCCCATTGTCATGATGCAAAACTTAAATGTGATAGTAAACCAGATAACAGATGATTGTCATTAAATATGGGGAAAGTCAAAGAGATTACCTTGGGGTGACTTCGCCAATGAGGCCACAGATGGCTTATGCCAACCATCCAAGTTAGAAAGCAATAAATAGTGAAAATATTTTGGCTTGTGGGGAAATCTACCCACTGTAATTTTGCTTCCTGTAGGAGCCCAAGCCTGAACTTGGATCATTACATGCAGAAGCCAGACCACCGGCAAGGACTGGAGACTGAGTGGTCAGATATGAGTGCCCTTACACCCAGGTATGTGTCCTGACTGGGCCAGAGGGGCAGGGCCTACACTGGTTTGAGTGTGTACTCTTCCCAGGATGTGTGTGTGTCACTGAACAGAAATCTTGGAATAGGAATCATTATCCACTTTTCACACTCATGTCAGTTAATAAATAAATCTAAACTTTTGTGTCACCAAGAATTAGAGTTTTATTCTTGTGACTACCTCACTCCTAAATTCTGTTACTTTAAGTCTGGTAGAACAAATACTGCCAGTGCTTCCAACTGCTACTCAATGGACAGACTACTGAATTAATTCAATTTTTTCACTCCTAACTGACTGTTATGAACCTAACAGATGTCAGAAATGACAATATAAAACCTTAAGGTTTCTGTCTATATTGAAGCACCAGATATACATATACCTGCACAATTCTTTGTGGCCTCCAGCTACAAATGCCAAAATCTCTGCTTTTCTAGATAACTGGATCCCAAAGAATATTCTGAAACAACAGGATAGTACTGCAATTTGCTATTTTTTTTTTTTTAGGTATACCCTTACTGTACTTAATAAATCACAATTAGATTTTACCATCAGCTTTGCACTAATAAACATTGACAAACAGGAAATTTCTCATCTTGTCACATTTGACAGACATAAGTCATATCATTATATGAAAGAAGTGCTAGTAGTTGCTATCAGTCTATTTTCTGTGCTAGCTGTATAACTGTGGCTGGTGTGAATTATAAGCTGATTTCTACTGTCCCTTAACAAATTTTATCTTACCTATTATTTGAATAGATGGACTTCCTGTACCACATGTGATTCTTACACTGATGGAAGGATAGAAAGACAATGCAGTGTCACTTTTTGGGGCACAGTCATGTGATTATTGATTATTGGGGCTTCTTAATCTGAGGCAAAACAGGTTAAGGTGTCACAGGAAACCCAGCTGGAAGAATTTTTTTCTTTGTTATTGTACCTTAGATGATAGGCATGATGTTTTTACTGTTTTTGATTACAAATAGTGTCTTCTTCTTTCTGGAAATGCATTGATAACTTTAAATTTTGACTACTAAAGGGAAGGTGTTCAGAATATAGACCTTAATCTATTTTTATATTTCAGAATTTATAGAAACACTGCTAACTCTGGAATGAAGAATACGTGTAAACAAATACTCAGGAAATTTTTTTTTTTATTTTTTTTTTTTTTTACTAATTGAAGCAGAGGTAATAAATACTTGTTTCCCTCACTAGTTAGTATAGTGACTAAATGCATTTTTTATGAAGATACATATTTCTTTCCTGGTAAGTTTTCTATGTTCTCCAGTAGTCACTGACAAATTTGTCAGAAGAAATGCAAAAAAAAAGACTCGGGAAAAATCTGTGTATTTTTACTTGCCCCTACAGAGATTTTGTTCTCACAGAGATTATATCCTGATGTCACCCTACCATTTACCCATCCTCAAAGAATTTTATTACAAAATAAGGTTAGGGTAACTTTTTCTAAAAAGGCACTTTTTGATAGCTCCGGAAGAAATAACCTTTTTCTTTGAACATTACAGTGATAAATAGTCAGCAGGTATAAATCAGTATTAAGTCAGTGAGCAGAACCAGGCTGACATATTCTACTGAAGACTTTCAAATTCTCAATCTGAATTCTATGTAACTGGAAAAAAATTACATAGGAATGAAGTCTTCTCCATTCCATAACATTTTTCCACTTTTCTCAACGCAGAGTTGACATCAGTGTAATACAGAGGAAAAAATAGCCCACAGCGGTCAGTTCTGGGCATCTCCTGAAACATACTACTGCCTTGGCTCTCACAACAACTATTATGCTATTTTTTTCTCTCTCTTTTTTTTTTTTCCTTTAAAAAAAAAAAAAAAAAAAAAAAGGAAAGACACAAGTAATTTAGATCCAGGTTGGCATAAATTGTTGACATTAATAAAAAGGTCTATGACCTCATTCAATTCTTTCAGTTAAAATACTATCCAGATGTTTTTATAGTGTGAACTTGGAACAAAAGTGACATACTCTTTTTTAATTATTCTTTTCTAATAATAAAGTTTTTCCTCATAGTTTACAATAGGGAATGTTTATCAGATTAGTCCTAAAAACAGAATTAAAACTCTTATAACTGATAGGGCAGAAAATAGGAATCAAGAAAGTATTTTAACTAGATTGACTCTCTACTAGCAGATTGGAACTGCGTTTATCGTCAGACTCCACGGCACATGATATATAGGGCATTTTGCACAACAGATGGAATAAAATCTAATGTAACAGATGAGGAAGAAGGAAGATTTTTCTTTGCCATTCCTGTTGTCTGAATCAGGTTTTCCAACAAGGCATTCTGAATAAGTAAAACAGTTACTGAATCATTCATATTTTTCTCAAATTACCTACGTAAAATCTAAGAACACAAGAAGCAGCTCTATGATTGCCTCAAGCCCTTCAATAAAAATTGTAAGGGCAGAAGCTGCTGCTACTACCTCATTTCAGTGATCCTTTTTCCCCTGAACTAACAATTTGCATTTCCACATAAATCTGTAGCCCTTCTTTTGGAGCTATGCAGAAAGGAAATGCTGCATCATATTTACATGCTGGAAGTATACTCATCTTTGGACAAACCTATCTACACAGCTGAATGCATCCTAGACAGATGGATCCATGACTTTGTCCCCCACTGCTTACCTTAAGGAACAAGGTAGCAGATCTGCAGTCTGTATCCTTGCCTTTGAGTAATGAGCTGTCACGAGAGAGTATCTCAGCTTTTTATAGTTCAGTCTACGACCATGTTGTTGCTTAACCCCGGTAGACAGCTCAGCCCCACACAGATGCTCACTCACTCCCCCCAGCAGGATGGAGGGGAGAATTGGAAAAGTAGAAGTGCAAAAACTCGTGGGTTGAGATAAAGATAATATAACTAATGGAAAAGCTGCACACACAAGCAAAGCAAAACAAGGCATTCACTCCTTCCCATCAGCAGGCAGATGTAATCTGTACAGTAATCTGTAAATCTGCATCATAGGTTCTATGCCTTGTCACTGAAAGAGCTGCAATATCATTATTTGTCCTTTCTTATGCCTCTTACTGCTGTAATACATGTCTCTCATTGTTAGCTATGATCCTCAGAGACGGTCATGACCACTGGTGAAACAACTTGGCTAAAGTCTCAAGTACTCTATGATTTTGCAGTTTTGATATTTATGGGTTTTTTTGGTTGGTTTCTCACTACAACACATTTGTTTTCTACCTGTTATTTTTGGTTGTGTGTTGCACAGCTATCCAGTTAATTAAAACAAAATATTCATTATTATCAGATTTTGTTGTTCTTAGAGTGGCTTTCTACCATTCTGTCTTACTCTTTTCCAGCAATATTTCTTTTTCTGTCCAGTCCCATACAGTGTGTTTTGAAATTAGTAAAATGATGAAATGAAAGAAAACTGATGAAAGAAACACTTGATTTATGAAGTATAAATGTCAGAAGTGAGTTTTAAGAAAATACTATTAAGAAAATATAGAATTTTCTGCTGAAGAAGTTCATCAAAAGTAAAAGTAAAGTAGCAGAACATCCACAGTTATTATTGCTGCAACTTGATCAGAAAAATACATGTGCAATATCAGTAAGCTTTCAAAGAGTAGTCCTCTTACTTTGAAACGTTTTTTCAAGAAACAAAAATATTCTTTATGAACACTGATATTGTCAAGAACTCAGTATGTTCATGTGAGGGTGGTGCGTTCAAGACAATACTAGCTGTAAGTTTTCACAAGTTAAGCAAGGTCATTTATGCTCGGTGTTTGAATAGAAGTCCTCTTTCAATGTCACTAGTAGTTGAGCAGGGAAATTCTATCCTGTAAGCCAATTCTGAAAGAAGTGTCAGACAATATTTAAGGAAATTCTGTTGTTTCTGAGGGTCATCAGATGGAATGCAAAGCCCAAGTATTGATGGTACACAGTAGTTAAATACCCCTTTGAGGAATTAGCTTATTAACCTTGTGTCCTGGCTAAATCCCAATTTCAGCAATTAAAAATTTGCTTTCTGAAATTCTCTCTGCAGATTTAATGCAGCACATGATTAATTAGCCCCTGTCTTAAACGACAGTTCTGTTTTTACTGAGAAATGTTTAAGGGCAGTTGTATTCCACTCTAGGGATGAAGAAATGAATTCAAATTTAATTTTTCAGGAGGTACAGCAGCTGCTATTGAAATAGAAGACACTAACAAAACATCATCTTCATGCACATAAGAATCAGAAAGACTCTGCAAAGTTTTTAAGAAACATTTACCATGTAAGCCTAAATGAAAAACAACAAAATCATAATAAAAGCAACTGTTTGATTAAAAATACTAGAGTTTTAACTGCAAAATTGTCATAGTTATTACATTTCTAAAATCATATCTGCATTATTTTTATGTCTCAGAACAATAAAACACAGCAGAATCAAAAGAGTAACTTGAGAATAAGTAGTTGATTCACTTACAATAAAGGATCGCACTGTTTATGTTCTGTTTCTTTGCATCTACTACTTTTTTATTTTTTATATAGTCAAAGGAAAATGGAGGAGACAGAAGCAGCTATGTCCCAGTCTAACAAATTATGAAGTTATATGAAAGAACATTGAAAGTTTCTTATTTATGACATTACAATTTATATATCAGTTTCGTCTGAGCAAAGGTTATGTGAATATCTTATTTTATTAAGTACTACACTCTGAGTTCATGTCTAATTCCTCTCTGTATCAAATTAAAGATGGCACATAGTGATAACTTTGATTCCTTAATTTCATGAAAATTACAAACCCAACATCTGGTGTCTTAAACAAATTAGTTATGTCAGTGGTTGATTACAGATCTTCAAAAATGTTGCAATTTCTATTAAAATTTGACACAGTAAAAATTTTGGAAATTTAGTTAAAAAATAGGAATACTGAATGTATTCTTTCAAACTTTTTTAGCACACATGGCTACTTCATAATAAAATTCCTAAGAATACTTAAAAACTTTTAGGAGAAAACCAAAAAAAAACTGTATTGTGGGTTACAGAATTGTTAAACTACTGTGTATGGGCTGATCTTTCAAGTACAGCATGAAGTGACTGCTAATCAAATGTGCCTCAAGGCAGTAGACACTAAAATATTAAAGCTAGTTTATTCAGGGTCTCTCAATTTTTTTAATTTAACTTTGGCTGATACTAAATCAAACTGCCTTTAAAAGTATTATTTAAGCAACCCAAAGCATGAAGAAAAAAATCCATCATGATCTGGGTCTATATAATTAAAATATATTATAAATTTTGGAAAATAATAGAATAATTTATCAAATCTGATTTGCACGATAATGCCACTGTGTAAAAGTAATAAAGATGTATATGCTCTCTGCATCTTTTGTGTGCTATTAGTGGGTTCACAGGTCTGTCTAGAAGCCAGGCGGACCATAAATATTAAGCCAGGAAACACAAAAAGTAACTCATCTTCATGTTCAAGATGTCAAATGAGGTTCTGACTGAATAAGTTTGTATACCTAGTAGATGCCGTCTTTAGGTACCATAATAAACTTTAAGATTTGATTCTTGAAACACATTAGGCAACCTGAGATTCTATCATATAATGCCTCATCTGAGCTGCAAACTCTTTCCAAAACAGATATCCTTTTCTGTGGTCCTTTCTACCCAGTCATTCATTCTAAGAAAGTAATAAATAGGAGAGTTCACTGTACTTCACAGCTTTTTCTTGTTAATTTTGCCTATCTTAATCCCTTAGACACTGCTTATTATATTTCTGGTAAATTTTTCTACCTATAATCAGATAACTCTTTCTCATGTAGAGATCTGTACATTAATCAGTTCACCTATTTGTTTTATCTTGAGCAAGTTAGACTTTCCTAGGTGTTTTTACTATGGCACATTTTCCTGAAACACTCTTTTTGGACCATTTTTCAGCTGTATTCTTGAACTGTAAACACCAGAGCTATGAACACAGTTTATGTACCTATCACTGTACCTAAGATTATCATCTCAGTCCTATTCTTGCTGTTATCCTACATAGTCTACGAGGGCCAGACTGACTTTTGTACTTGAAGCTTATGATCAACCAGTTATATGCCACAATTTATACTCATATATCATTGCTTCTGCATTACAGGGTAGTATCCCTTTTCCCTGAACTTCATTCCCAAATGTGTTCTACACTTTCTCCTCTCTGATGTATAATCTATGCTACATCTGGCAGCCTAAAGAGTCTCCTGAGCCCCTTCTTAACAGATAGATCACCATCATCATTTTCCTGAACACCAGTAAGTGAATATTTTGCACATATTGCTGCAATCAGATGCTTGAATTATATTATTTTTAGTAGACTGGTCTTTTAATAGCCTGTAATGTAAAGATGTTATGGAGGTGGCTGTGTGAAAAAGTGTCTGAGAACTCCTACTGTGGATTGCCAATTCAAAATCCTCTAAGCACTCATGAACATAATATTATCTCTTCATCCCAGTCAATTTGCTACCTGAATATTTATTGAATACTAAATATATATCCAAGTCAGTGGTCATGAAATTAAAGGAAGAAACAGGACATAATCCATGCTTTTTCCTCCTTGTCATCGGATTACTGTGTGACAGAGATAGCTGTAAAACTCACCTAAGGATTCGGTTAATATATATTGCATATATTCTTTTAAATGCTATCCTCACATAAATATACACAAAATTTCCAATTGATTTTGAGGCACTTTGCATTAGAAACATACAGGTATTAGGTATTTGAAACTATTAGTCTCTTTCTTGGTATTTTGGAACACCAGTGAACCAAATTTACAATAAAGGTAGGCACTTAATTACAAAAAGGTTGTTCTTCCTTGATTTTATAATACAATCCCATCAATTTTCCCAAACTTCCCTGGACAGATTATGTAGCTTGAATTCACCATAATTAATAAAAATAATACTGTTGCTGCAGGTGAAGAAGTCAGATTTTCTCTGTGTATGCATAATTGCATTAAAGATGGTTGTTTAGCATTATTATAGTTCAGATAAAATGCTCTAAATGTCCCTAGTCAAACAATCTAACCTAAAAATTTGTAGCTCTATGGATCATAAATATTTCTGCTGTCACTTCTCCTAAATGAATTATCCTCTTTTGTTATTTTCCAAATTAAATTATATTTGAAACAAGTAAATGCAGCAGTTGGATTTTCACTGTAAGCAGAGACTTTATACATATACCGAGTAGAAAACTCAAGCAAATAAAACAGATACCAATCAAGCTTTATAAAATATTAGAGCCTTCCTAATTTTCTTATTGCAAAAGGTTTTATAAAGTTTATTTCTAAGAAATGAAATTTCCTTTTCATCCTTCTTTCCCTTTTTGTTCTTTTCCCTCAAGCCAATATATCGATAGAGCATATTTCAGAGACATCAAATTCTACAACACTGCCAGTACCTGAGATCGCATACCAAAGAATCAGCATGAAAAAGAAAACAGCAACTAAAAAGAACATAGATGGATGGATAGATAGATGCATAGATGCATAGATGCATAGATGCATAGATGCATAGATGCATAGATGCATAGATAGATAGATAGATAGATAGATAGATAGATAGATAGATAGATAGATAGATAGATAGATAGATAGATAGATAGATAGATAGATAGATAGATAGATAGATAGATAGATAGATAGATAGATAGATAGATAGATAGATATTTACTAAACCGTTATTCTTCAACCTGTAAACTGAATATGAAATAGCTTTGCCCATGAGTATTAGCAAGATAGCTTGAGGGACTTGGGAGGTGTTGCTTCAGCTCTTTATCTCCAATTTTAATTTATCTTCTGCAGTATCCATCTCATCTCATTTTATTATGCTTTGTGTGATATTTACAATTACCTTGATTCCTCCCATCATAAACAGGATGAAGAATATTTCTCTGTACTGTTAACAGGGTGTCTCACAAAGTGAAGGCTATGAAATAAAAATAGGGGTGATATAATTAGGCTTGCTATTCTAATGAAAAACTTGTAAAACTTGGAATGTGAAACTCTCATTTAGCAAAGCCACCCTCAAATTATTTTCTCTCTTTGTAATTTTTCTAATTCTAGTCCCATTCTGCTGACTGAAGAAAGCTTATATCTCTGAGACTTTCAATGTGTTCCCTGAGTTTCAGTGTGTTGGTGTATGCTGGCGTCAACAATGTGTCAAGGAAATGTCAGTGATTTCTAATTGCAGTCACTGTTTTATACTGTCTAATAAACAGCCCTTCGGTTTAATGACTTCTAAAACTCTCCTCTTCTTTTTTGCAGTTATTTGACATTCATCAATGTACCTTGAATGTATAGATTACTATACTTTTCATTTGACTGTACATTCTATATCAATCTGCATAGTAAAAACGCATATTGCACAAATATCTGAAGATGTTTATTTTTGGGTCTTATCTGAAACCAAACAGAGCAGTTAAACACCTTGAGATGCCAATTGGTTTAGGCTGACTGATTCTGAACCTTTTCTTCTGTAATATTAATTTGTACATCTAAATTATATATTTCTATATACATCTGCACTTCTATATACATATTGTATATGCTCATAACCACAGTTAAATATGAATGTATTATATCTGACTGCATTTCCTTCCGCAGTGCATACTAACACTTTTTTTCAGCTCTCTTACCTCTCATATCACCATCACCAGTAACATATAAACTGTAAGATATCTGGAACATGGAAATTGTCTTTATAATACACCTGTGGAAAGAACAAAACAGTTATGTTAGAAGCAAATGTTGCAAAATTTAGTACTGTAGCACAAGATACTCATTCACAGCTTCATCTTCCCATTATACTGAGGCATTCAACACAAGACAAATTCTACGTTGAAAGAGTAAATTTCTTACAATGAGAACAATCAGACAATGGAATAATCTCCCCAGGGAAGTGGTGGATTCCCCAACATTGGACACTTTTAAGGTTCATCTGGACAGGGTGCTGGACTATCCTGTCTAGACTGTGATTTTGCCAAAAAAAGGTTGGACCAGATGATACTTGAGATCCTTTCCAACCTGGTATTCCATGATTCTAGGATTCTATGACACTTTTTTTCAGTCTAGCTAAGGAATATTGGTTGATCTGCACTTGAGAGGAGATGACATCTTACTAATTAGAATAAAATTCCATTTCACTGAACAGGTGACCTGCACCTATTAAACATTTCTCTGCTGATTTGAAAAATAGTCATGATCATTTAAGCATGATTATACGGAGCTATTTTCAACATTTTATTTTCCACATCTTGTGCTTATAAGGGCTAAGAAAAATTAAGAAAGACCGTTATCAAGACCAGATGGAAAAACTGAGCAAATAGCTCAATGTACCAATGAGTTCAAGTATTTTTGACTGAGTTATTTACAACATGTTTGCAATCTAATACTCAGAGAGGGGATGAGGAATTGATTTTTGGGAAAGGACATGGAAGAAATCACATACATATGTATGCACTGCGAACACTCGGGAGTTAGCTAATACATGACGTTAAAAGATATCCAATTTTGGATGTGAAACCTTAAAATATCATAGAAATTGTATTCTTTTATTATGTGAATTCTTACTTACAGTGATACAAGTATGTAGAACGGTAACTCTTTTGAATAAGTAAAATGTGAGTAGCCTGACTGTCCACTTGCAAATTATGTGTAGACAATATACTGTTCAGCATTAGAGAGTTTGACACAAATCATGCTATTGATGCTATTTTAGTTCTGAGTGCTAGATATTAGCTATACACCCTAGCATTCATTAGTGTTTTTTTTTTTTCTCAGGTGCTGCATCTTACATTTTGGAAACATTAGCACTACAATTGATAAATAACTCCTGAGTGGACCAGAAAGTCTTACTCCAAGGCTTAGCAGCTGCAGTATGTTGTCATTGCCTCTTGTTATTTTACCCATTAAAGTTTTAATTTCATCACCTCTGGGACCCAGACAAGAGATATTTTTTATTCCTCCTCAGTATCCATTTTCTGAAATAACAACCTGAATAAAATATCTGGTGCAACAGCACTGCTGTTTGCAAACTGTTTCACATTTTAAGTAGTCACAATGAAAGCTTTCAAAGAGCAGGGTCAGCTCTTGGAAAATCAAACAATAACAATATATGCACAGTTCTCTACAAATTAGCATCTATTTCTAATTCTGAATGTGTTCCTTTGACTTTCCTTTCAGCAAAAGACTGAGGTTAAAATGCCTGATTCATTTCAGTATTCTTTTTTTTTTTTTTTTTTTTTTTTTTTTTTTTTTTTTTGTTAGTTTAACAGGCTAAATACAAACATGATTCTGACTTCTTTCAAGGGTGATTTATTATTTTGACAGATCTCAAGCAGCATCTCGGATCAGCAGTAGTAAAGCCCTAGCAGTTACATGTTCGACAGAGCAAACTGCTTAAACTCAAGCACAGTAGACTGCAACTCACTGTCTGACATTGATGTGTCAAAAGTGTGTCAAAGTGGATACAACACAGGCAATCAGAGGTTTAAGTACAGTTTCTCTCCTTGGAAATCCATCTCACTAAAGAAGTTGGGATAGCAGTGCTAAGATAATATAGGGGTCGTATTTGTTTCCTTTTTTTTCCCCTCCAAACATGAACAGGTCTGTTCCTTTTTTACGGTGAAAATGAACTCTTACATTGCTGACCTGAGTTCTTTATTTGGGCTTCTTCTGGCATAAAGATTGCAAATTTACACAATTTCAGTGTCCCTATTCAATCTGAAGCTTGTACAAGATATTTTGAACCTTTCCTTTCCAAAATTAAGCTTTTAAAATGGTACCATTCCTCACAGTATACACGGACCTATTTAATACTTACTGATGCACTGCTAGTTTTAGAGAGGCTAGGAATAAAACTATATAGTACAAAGGAGGACATACTCCCTGAAAGTGATAGTTATTCAATCACATTCAATTGCTTCTTTATATCACTTCAATTAAAGGCTTATTGTATCTTTTCACCATCCCAAGTTAGGCTTGAATTAGAGATAAGCTAAGTTCTTTGAAATATAAAAAGTATAAGCACAGAAGAAAGAAGAAGACCAATGTGGTTTTCTAATGTCTTTCTGAGTAGTGTAACTTGTATATGCATGGAAAATCTACCTTATATTTTCACCATGTATATTCTTCCCCATCTTGAGAATATGAATCAGAAATCTTAATAACAGTGACCCATCTAAACCCAGTATTAGGGTAGGCTAGGCAGCAAAGATGTTGGAGGAAGAATATGAGTTGCAGATGAAACAAGAAAATAGCCAGAGAAATTCTGCTGCAATGTAAGTGAGTGTGCAAAGCAGTTTGCTCACACAGACTTGGAAGCACCATGTCAATCTGTACTGTGCATCCTCACTCACTGTTTTAGGAACAGAGGGTGGAATAACCGGTCACTGTCACCGTGTTCAGGAAAAATCAGATTAAGTGGGTTTAAAAGAGATGTTATTTATCTAGATATTCAGATGGCTGAGCTCTGTTTGTCATAAAATATCAGTAACATTTTTTACAAGTGATGTTAGACATAATTTCCGTTACTTCATTTTAGCAACCAATGCATTTAGGAAATCAAGATTAAGTTGTCAAGTCTTTTTTTTTTAATTTTTTTTTTTTAATAATAAATATGGATGTTATTTTAAAATAGTACAGGAACAGAAGTACCATTTGCTACCACTTTTATTCTACAAATTATAAAATGTGAGTCTTAGATGTTTTAATTTAACAGAAAACATTGATCAAACCCCTCTTTTCTTAGGACCTACAACAGCAAAACAAATATCTCCAGAGGCAATTGTTTTGTATTTCAACCTGTCATTGAAGAAACAAATTTGGTGCTGGCATGACTGATTTTTAAGTCTAAAACCAGGAGGGAAAAGTAAATACTAAAATCAAAGATGGAAAATTATTTTTAAGGAATGTTCAACTTTCAAACAGCATAGCTTGATATGTCAGAAAAAACATAGGAAGGAAAAATGCTGTAAATGGAGAGTAGGTGATCATCCAAAGCTGCCTGTCATCTAATCTCTTACCTGAACACACTGTGAAGGAAAGCATAAAATGTTATAGCCATACAGTTATATTATTAGTATCATATTGGTACTTGTCTGTCAGGAGCTATCCTAGAAAACTGGCTTTTTAAAACAAATAGCAAGACAGGTTAAAGATAAAGGTGCAGCAGAGAGATGTTGATTATTTTCCAGACACTTATTATTGAGAGCAAAAAAAATAAATATTCTGAATTTTAATTTCTGCCAGAAATTGTAGCAGATAAATCCTGCATAGACACCACATGATTTCCAGCTAGAAAAAGTAATGCTGTCTACTGATAGGAAAACTTCCTTCTAGCTCATCAGATTGAACTGATAGTTATAGCCTACAAGGATGTCCTCAAACCTCAGCTGAATGGATGCAAAATCTTCAGATAGCAAGTTCAGTCACTAGATGGCAGAATCTTCTAATTAGTTAAGTGTGATTTGTTATTTAACCACCTCTGGGAGCAAACCTGTTTCTCAGTTATGAGAGCAGTGCAGCAAGTCGTTCTCATCTTCAGTTGTGCAGTAAACCACACATCTTTGTTACTCAATGCAGCCACAAGTTTTTATCATTCAGTAGCTTTTCCCAGCTATTCCTTCAATACCATAACATAAAAATATTTTATGTTATGCAAATTACTTTCAAGCAAGCACAGAGCAGTGCTGCACTTGTAATTCTGGCTCATATGTTCAAATGCCACAGTAGCGGTTCAGAGGCCAAATTTAAAGTCTTTGTAAAAATCATTCTACATTTGAGTGCACACTCAAATTTATTTGGTAGTATTTGACCTAGTAGCTTACAGCACTCATACAGTTCTGAGGTAGGCAATAAATTAATCTAACAAAAAGTTGAAATCCATAAGAAAAGCATGGATTTTTCTAATTAATTCACATTTTTATGTCCATGTGAAACTGAAAGCAGATCAGTGTGCCCAGATAGGTAGAAAGTAGACAGAGCTTTACTCAGCTCTATATGCAGTGATATCAACTGTGAATGGTGGTAGGTGGAGACCAATGCATTTCTGAGTTTCACTGTCTGTCTTTATGCCTGTTCCATCCTTGCCTGTGGGTAAATACTGCTGCTACATATTGTAAAGTCCTTTGTGACTTAAGTGGTGTGCCAAAGTCACACAAGCAAACTTCAGAGGAGCAGGAACTTAAACCCGAATTTCCCCAGTGCCAGCTGCATACACTCAGTTGATTGAGTGGATGTTTACTCTTCCTTTTTGGCCATGGAAAAACTGAGTGAAGTTACAAATTTTGCAGAGAGTTATACCACATTATATCAAACCTTTATGTAGATGAGTCCTAAAAGACAAGGCCCATGATTAATATGTGCATTCAAAAGACAGTAGGAGTTCAATTAAAAACAAAGGCACGGGTAATGTACTTAGCTGGAAGGGAGGGTGATGACACCAAGGAATAACAACTCTGACAACTAAGGAGAGAAAAGGGAACAAAAAGCTACTAGTGAAAAAGCTCTATGCAATTGCTGCAGAAATTTCAGTAGAGTTCTTTCTGGTACAGACAAGTATTGCCTAATGCACAAGAAAATCTATTGACTTCATTTATTCATTTATTATTTTTTAATAAATGATGAAACAGTGTTTACAATGCAATGATCATTTTTAGATCATAGCTTTAATATTTATCAAGGCCACTTAGAAGCCTCACATGGCTTTTTCATCTCATCTACTTATGATCTTTCTAAGCAGTTGACTAGCAATTAATTGAAGAACAGCCGACATGGCTATAATAATGGTATTTGCAAACAGTTATGGATAATACTAATTATTTAAAATAGTTTTGATACATGCTAGAATTTCTCTGAACACAGACAAGCTATAGATACAACTTGGGACACTAAAGACAAAGGTACTCGTTATAGCTTTGTTGATCTAACAGTTTACTACTTCTAAAAGGTGGCAGTTTCTTTCCTTCTCTTACTTTCTCTACTATGTCAGCAATCATCAGATCCTCTGCACACTCAGTACAACTTGCTGGACAGGTAAAAAAAAAAAAAAAAAAACAACAAAAAAAAAAAAAAAAAAAAAAAAAAAACCAAAAAACTAAAACCTGACCTGGCAAAATTAAATCATTAGGTTAGCAAACTGAATCAGCTCCAAGCAAAAGGTCAGAGAGGGAAGTCGCAGCCAAGAGACTAAGAGAAAGGTGAAATGACTATCATTCTGGAGTGGGAATTGGCTAGATTAGCTCAAGTGTACTTTCACTGAAATGTCTATTTCATGTAAGTCAGTGAGAGAGACCCCAGACTCTGATTATACACGAACTCGTGAATCTGCAGTTCCTGAATCTCTAAGTAGGACATTACTTCTGCAAACTTTCTGGAAGAATGAAATGATAAAAAAAACCCTAGTATTTTGATGTTTGCATACATTTAGTAATACTGCATATAAATTCAGATCAGGCTGTTAATCTTCTGCTTTTGTTCCATTCTGGAAGCACAGCAAGAATTCCAGAGTGTGGCATTACTATATCTAAGAGTCATTAAATGTACAGTTAGGTGATTTAGTGACAGATGACACAGATAAGGAAGTGGTACTCAGTGCTGCCTTTACCTTCAGTCATCACTAGTGAGGTCTCTCAGATCCCTGAGCTTAGTGAAGCAGTTCAAGAAGAGCTACCAGCAGTGGATGAGGATAGAGTCAGGGTTTACTTGAGACCCATGCAAGTCCATGGGACCCGCCACACTGCATCCAGAGTTACTGAGGGAGTCAGAAGCTGTCCCTGCAATACCACTCACTATTATCTTTGATAGACTGTAGAGATCAGGGATGTCTCCAATCACTGAAGAGAAGGAAAAGTTACAGTCACCTTTAAAATGGGTCAAAAGCATAATTCAGGGAACTATGACATGGTCAGCCTCACTTTGTTCCCTGGAAAATCAAGGAAGTGTTTCTGGACACAAGACAGAGAAGACGGTGACTGGGAACAGTTAGCATAGATTTACCAGGTTTACCAATGATAATTCATGCCTGATGAACCTGATTGTCTTATAGGATAAAATTATTGAATCTGAGAATGAAGAGAGATCAATTACTTTACCAAGGTTTTGTAAACCATATCCTATAATATTCTTTTATTCAAGTTGGGACATTACAGTCTGCATGGGTGGTAAGCCACAGGGGTAATGTGTGTTGTAGCTGCATATGTGTATATACAACTGTATATGTGTATACACATGTGTATATATACACATATACAAATATACATATTAGCTAACAAATCAGAGCATTATGGTGTGCTGAGGAAAGCAAGGGTTCAGGTCAGCTTTAAACTTTAAACATTTTTAAATTAATTTATAAGCAACACCACTTTTTGTTTTAATAGTTACTTCTTATTAATCAACAGTATTTGCAATTATTGATCAACATCACTATGTATAGAAAACTGTTACTCTTTAATGCTTATAACCTAAATACCACAGAGCTAATACTATGTAGACAGCACTTGCAGTCCCTGTTGGTCTTAGTAGCTTAGGCTTGAGAGCTCTTTGATAAGAGGACTCATAATTTCAACAGGCTGTTTGGTTTCTTCTCCTTCCTTGCTCCCTGCTGTTTTTATATTATATACTACTTATTTTGTATTTACTTTTGGCTGTTCAACTTCTATATTAGGTAGGATGGTCTGCATATTTTCAGTTCCTTTTGTTTATCTTGTTCTTTATCTTGCAACTGTTTGTTTTCTGGATGACTCTTATGTGCACCTACATATACCTTTCTGTCTTTGGTTGTTACATTACTCGCATAACTATTTAAAATGTTTGTACATTGTGTCTGGCTATGCCATAACAATTACAAAATACTTGTTTACTGTTACTGGATATACCAAATATATTTGTCTTCAAGGCAAAGTATTATTAATTATATTCTGATTGACAAACTTCTAATTTATATGTGGCCTCTGCTTTGGCTACATGCAGCATAGTGTTAGAAAATTATTGCATAGAAGCCCATCTCTGCAGGAGAGTTCTACCGTATTCTAAAAAGAAAGATGAATATTCACAAAATATTCTGAAACAAATAACATCTAGTGTTTGTTCAGATCCCTCTCTTTTGTCTGGTACCATTAGCTACGGGATAGATATCTGCAAACTTAAATTATGCAGGTATACTCTGGACCACAGCAGTGGCCAGATTTAGTTACAATACATATTTCATTAAGAAACTCAAGTTGTATTAATATAGATAATGGGATACTGTGGCATAATATTATAGATATAGAATAAAACTAGATTTTGGATAATGTAATGCTTCAGTTCTGCTACTTTTATTGACTGAAACATTGCCAAGTCTCATTACTTTTATCACTAGTTTTCGGATCTGGTGTTCTATTCTTAAGTCACCAAATACTAAGTTAAATGATTGTGTGGAAGACTCATTTCTTTTAAAAATAAAAATAAGAATGTTTGTGTTCGTGGTTCTGAAACCCAATCTGGACAGAAATAAAAGTATCTCCAAATCTCCCTAGATCTTATTTTGGTTCCTTTTGTTCCTGGAACTGGACATGGAAGTGTATTGGGTGTCCATCTGTCATTCTCCATCCTGTCAGTCGTTCTTTGAATCACAGCAAAAGTAAATGAAAAGGGGGCAATAGTCATTAGCACAGAGATTTTCCCTCTCTTAACTGTACTTTACCTTGGACACTTTTGGCTAAGAGATATGTGAATTCTATGTCTTAGGGATTTGTTCATCATGATATGCAAGGCATAAAGTACCTTAGACAATACCTCAGTTCTTCAGAGACAACCTTAGTGAAGTCCTTATGTCAATATAAAGTGTTGCCTTTGGACATACTTCTTCCTATTCCAACATTAATTAGATAAAAAGGATAAATAAAACTTGTTTAATGCTTTGTAGAGCAGCAGAAATAACAATTTGAGGATCAGTAAAGCTATGTGGATCAGTGTGCATCATGGAGTAAAGCCTACCCAAAAGTATCACGCAGACACATGAGACCTTGACTACATCTGTCCAGCTCTAACTAGATAGATTAATCCAGTAATTGCTTCCAGAGAAGTAACAGATTAATTTGCTGATTTAACAGTTTCCATATTCATTATATTTGTAGTACACTGGCAGACCAGAAGGTGATAGAAATCCCAGTGACAACTGCTAATTGGCCTTGGATATGGGGAACATCAAGGAGATTGGCCTGGTTATGTGATTAGCAAGGCTGTTGGTGGCATATGCTGACAGTCTGATATGGAAAGTAATAAACAGTGAAAACACAGTCACCATTGGGGTAAACACATCCACGGGCATCCATCACCACATTGGTCAGTGGAATGGCTGTGCTTCTGATGGAACTATTACACAGAGAAGTTGAGCTGCCAGTCCAGGATCCCAAACATGCAATGATCAGAGTGTCCTCTTCCCCTGCAACCATAGTGTTGGTCTGGCATGAGTGTGAAGTGTGTGTATACTGTAGAACAGAGGTCTTCAATTAGAAATAACTGCCAACGTGCTGTATCCACCCTGCTCAGAAAATAAACTTCAGATTCTATATGAGTTGTGCGATTTTGTTTTTGCATTCAGCCAAGTCTACATTTCCCTGTGAAAAACTGCTACTCTAATCTAAGGAATGCTTAAACAAATGAAGAGGAAATCTCCAAGTACTTGCAATTTTCCATGATTTTAATAATAATGTGAGTTGGCTAATGTAAAACTTGACTCTGTCATGTACTGGTGGGCATGTATTCCAGAAGTCTTTTCAGCTAAGTAGAGTTTTCTAAGAAACAAATAATTTGACAAAATCAAGTCCAAAGCAAGTGCATAAGATGCCTAAATTTACTTTAAAAAAAATCCATAGGCCATCAGGGGAATGCATTCTTTACAAAAATGACTAATAGATCTTATTCTAAAACAATGTTATCTGAACAGTATCTAATCATTTCCCCCATAAAATATTTCTGCATTAAGTTCAGACTGAACTTGAAGAAAAACATTTCAGTTCTTGAATATTTAATATTCTAAAATGTGTTAACATTTTTTATCTATCATTTTACAGAAAACACTAAGTTAACTATCACAAAGCAGAAAGCAAATCTTTATATTACTACTGTGGCCCAAAGTCATAGCACTAAGAAATACAAATTTCCATCTCAAACACAAACTAAAGTGAAATATGACATTAGTATGACATGTACACAATTATGTTGGCAGACTAAGTTTGCAGATTCCTTATATAGTTTAAGGAACTGGTAGGAGAGCTTTGAAATTGTGCATAAGGAAATATTTGGACATCAATTAAATTATAGTTGGTGATGTAAATAAAACCAGAAGAAATTTATTAGTCAATAAGTTCAGAAATCTGAACCTGGGGAGGAGACAATGAAGCAAGGTAGAGAAGGCAGCTTCAGTAAGGTGAAGATAACTGAAATAACAGCAACTGATACCTCTTTTCTTTCCTACCATGATCTGAATGCTTCACTGAAGCTAACATGAAAAAAAAAAAAAAAAAAAAAAAAAAGGAAAAGCTTATGCTGGTCATGATGCACGGATACTGAAGATTCCCACTCTCCTAGGTATACCTCTAAATTGATAAAAATTTATATTTAGGGGCTAGTGAGATCTGCAGACAGAACGACCTTTCATTTTCTTCTTATAGTGAAGACAAAGGGATGAGATTAAGGTTTTTCCCATCTTCATAGAAAAAAAATCTATTCTTCCTTTCATGGATTTTTATTAGTCATTTTAAAAATATTTATGGGAAATAAGCCAACAAGTGAAAGATTATTAAATGCATATGCAATTTATAGTAACTTCTGAAATACATTATTGCATCCTGAATTGTTGAATTTACAGGCAACAAGAAGAAAAAAAAAAAAAAGGAAAAATAGAAAAAAAAAAAAAAAAACACTAAGAAAAACACAGTCTGTTTTAAGACATTAGGATGGAATAAATTGAACAGCCCCTGGTTATAAAAGAAATGCACGTTTTGCAATGCTGTTACAGTCCTGCCACATTTGTAGAAAAAATGCTGCTCTGTGCCAAAAGCTCGGAAGGTGCTCAGCACATTGATAAAGTAGCTATAAAACAGCAGCAAATTGCAGCTGCCCAGGCCGCTGGGGAATACACATGCAGTCAGTTTGTTACAATTTGGCAATTACTTCTGTGGCCAAGCAGTTTGTTATTAGGGATGTAGAAAAGTGCTTTTTCAGAGAACAGGAAAGACATTAACAAAACCAGCACCGCAAAGCTGCGGGAACAGCACTTACCTACACCACTTACCATAAAAGCAGGAAAAAAAAATCTCCTGATTGCAATAGGCTTTGAAGCCTTCTGTGATTAGAAAGCAAAAGACCTCTGTTGGGAATGGACATTACACAAATGCTGCATGCAAATAACTGTACAGGCGACCTGTGCCGGCCATCAGCAGTGATGGCACAGGGAGCACAGCCAGTAGTTGCCCCCTTTGCCTCCCCAGCCTCAGAGGGATGGACAGGGGCAGAGGTACTTCTTGCTGGGCTGGAGAAGGGTTTTTGCAGCCACAGCACCCAGAGAAAACATGTACTGCGGGTGTTAGGAGAGAGAAAATTAGATATGCAGTAGTGGTTCTGCCAGTGATACTCTGGGAGAACTGGGAGCGTGGGCCTTGCCACTGTGACAGATGATTCACTTGATCTTTCAGTCAAAGTAACAAAATATTTTGTCATATTAGGCTCACATAAACATATTGCTAACTACACACAAAGACACGGGGTCTAGCTTAATAAACACTTGTGCTCTAATTGGCAGTTTCCAAAATACTAAAAACAATAGTGGCCACTGGAGGGCTCAAACACATCTTAAGAAATATTATTGCAGCCCATGGATTGTGCTTGGCCACCAAGCAAGGATGAGACATAAATGTCTTTACATAACTAGGAGTGAATATTTGAGGATATAAATATCAAACTTTGTGGCTAATGGGATGTAATTATGAGTTGTCTTGAAATTTAATTTGCTTATTCCTCTTTCTAGCTATCCTGTGCTAAAGGATGCTAGCAGAATGAGGATCTTCTGTTCCTAATGGCTACCATTATTATGCTCAGTCTTTAAACATAAAGTATTATTTCTTGGAAGACTCACAATAAAAA
Source organism: Tyto alba (assembly GCF_018691265.1). NCBI lineage: Eukaryota > Metazoa > Chordata > Aves > Strigiformes > Tytonidae > Tyto > Tyto alba. The sequence goes on from NW_024881272.1 coordinate 1,328,093, forward strand.
TCTTTTCCTTTATATGAAGGCCAAACCTGTGCAAGTAAAACTAAAGGCAACTAGGTAGCAAATATAAAATTTTCACATTGCAGTAGGTTAAAATGTAATAATCAGAGATGTGTGATTTCTGCTAAACCAGATGATTACAAATTAGTATGTTATTCATTTATTTCTGAGGGATTATCAGAAAGTTTGGACAAACTCTGGACAAAGAGGAAGAGGTTAATTAACTAGCTATTTAATGGACTTATGACATGAAGGAGATATATCTTAACTAACTGTTAAAATAATCTCTCATGTATTTTTACGTGAAAAGGTCTTCACAGATTTTTCTGGGAATTATTGTCACCTGTGGGTTATTAACCATCTTTAAAAAGCAACATTCTAAATAAGTGTTTGGATGAAGTTAAACAAGCCCATTTACAAAGCACATTGACAGTATCAGTTAATAATATCTTAAACTATTGAGGCTGGTAATACCTTTAGTGCAAAACTAGGTTATATTAAACACACTGTGGGAGCTGGAAGGACCTCACTCTGATAGGAAATCACCATGTCAAAAAAATTTATGAATATGTAGTGTGAGAAGGACAAAATTATTCACACCAAGTTGAAATTTTACTTTAACTCCAATATAAGCAAAAGGAGATAAGATGGAGTGCAATTATCACTATTTTTCAGGTAAGTAAGAGGGAAACATGTTAAGATTCACAGTACTTGAAGGCTATGTTTTCAAATGGGGATAGATTTTGAGTGATCTCAACACAATTGATTCCTGTTAATATATCATGCAGAGTACCAGAATTGATAGATGTCCTGAAATTCTGATCCATGAGAAAACTCAGTAAAAATCCATGAACATGCACCTGTTCTTGAGTACACATTTACTGGCTTGGCTGAGTAGGGATGGATCATTCAGTTGAAATAGCTGAGCACAAATATGTTTTCAAATACTTCTCTGACATCGTCAGAAGCACTGATGGATGGATTTCCATTTCTGTTGTGCCAACTTGGACCACAAACATGTTCAAGGTGGTCTATGTCCCCCACCCTCCATGACACATTCCCAACACTCTCTTCAACTCACTCCAGCCCAGACAGTTCTGGATCTGTTTAGTAAACTTGTAGAGTGCTGATTCCAAGCCTGCATTTTCTTTTTCTTTAATTTTCTTTCTATTCACATTCAAACTTTAATAATTAATTTCATCTTTAATTGTTAAGTAATATTTATTCATGCACTTTTATAAATATATTCTTATATGTAAAATAGATACAAATCTGCATGCATATATATAAATGCAAATATTTTATATTTATACATATTTGTAACTTTTAAAAAATATAAATATATATTTTTATAAAGAGAGAAAGAGTCCTCTCTATGTGAGGTCCTTAAGGTACTTCTGGGCTAAAGAAGGTGTCAGGGATTCAGCAGTCAACCAGTCCCAAGGACATTTGTGATCACCTGGGTGCAGCCATGGCAAATAGCAAGGCTGGGCCAAAGAGTGGCTCCCTTGGGGTCGTCACTGTCCTCTTCTTGTTTCATTTTCATGGTATTAAGCAGTATGGTTATTCTCCTTCTCAGTCTTTCATTTGTTCCTTCAGCCAACAATGAAAGTCAGAAAAAATTAATCAAATGAGATGTTTAACAGATATCTATACTTCTTATTCCAGTTAGAAACTAATTGGACAGATACTTCTTTAAAGTGCAAGATCAAACCTGCTAAGTACTACATTTATGAAATCCATTCAACCAGCACAACTGATAAAAAAACAGGGTGTTTCTTACCATACCAATCACATCCTCACACCCCCTCAAACCAACTTATCCAAAGAAACAAACAGAAAAAAAAAAACAAACCCAAACCTGAAACTGTCTATATAAAATAGTGCAGTGGATTAATCTGATAGGAATCTTTCTGAATACAAGCAAAACAATAGATAGCAACATGTCAACTGTTCAACAACCAAAAAAGTTATCAAGGAAAAATTAGAAAAGGTCTTCAGGAATGATCTTATTTAGATACCCACACTAAATGCATGGGTATCACATATCTTTTAGTGCATACAAGAACAAAGGGACCTTGTCTTCTTAAGAGCCCATTTGTTCCTGCTCAGTGAGCTGGTGTCCTGCTTACCTGTAAAACTTTCCCCCATGAAGATGTATGAATAACCTTTTATTTCAGTATAAATGTAGGTTGCAGGCTGATCCTATATCTCAAGCCCATCATGGGGTGGAGGAAATTGAAGATTTCTTAAATTACTAAATTTCAAAATTAAAATGTATGACTTCTAAGCAATTGCCACTTGAAGGAAATATTTGTCAGCTATTGCTTCACTATGAAATAGCCTGTTCCTCTTGAATTCAGGAAAAAAAAAAAAAAAAAAAAAAAAAGTGACAGTTTCCTTGTCCAGCACTGAATACTGAAGAAACTGTTCCTGATGTCAGTTTTTTGTATGGCAGTGGAAGTACAGTCTTTTTTGGTTGTTATGTTCTTCATTCTACTTTTGTTGTTTTTCTTTATGGTTCTCCAAAATGAAAACCTACAATTTATGTACATTTTTCAAGGAAAGTTCCTTCATTTAAAATGTTCAGAGTAGCCTTGAATTTGTTTTGAGATATTGACATGAAACTTTTTTCTGCTTCTATCTTAAGTGAAAAACAGTGGTTAAATCAACCACAGTTGTATCTATGAAAAGAAGTCATATTTTCAAGGCATGTTTCAGTGGCTATCCAAAAAGCTATCAATAGAGTATACTAATAATAATCTGGTTCTACAAAAAAAAAAAATATTTGAAATTATTAGTTGGCTAAAAATGATAGTAAGATTAATATAAATGGTTAAGTTCTTTACCCTGTATTTTGTTGGTCATATATCTTGAAGTTCCTGATTGCTACAGGTTTCCACAAATTAAGTTATAGAAAAAGACCCAGTTTGCTATTTTTTCTTATTTCACTATCAGTCTTGAATTGTATCATTTCCTACACAATATATATATGAAACATTACCTTGAAGTGTATTACTAAATCAAAGCTGATACATAATTAAAACAAGTATTAACAACTGCTGCCACATAACTCAGACTATTGCATTTTTTCCCAGAAATAAAATAAAAGTCGTCATGCATTGCTTATTCTTGAAAGTAAAAAATTTATTATACTCACAGTCTTCCCTTGTAATAGATTTCAGAGCAAATCACTTTATTTTAATCTCAATTTTGTAGTACTTTTCAGTGGAAAATGCTGGAAACTGAAGCTCCATATGTATTTCCAGTAACAGTAATATAAATATCTTGAGACATTTTTGCTGGTCCTGTTTAGTGGTGTAGTACTGCTTGAAGTTTAAATACATACATCAGATTTTGCTCAGTTTAGAATCAACTTAAAGTGGATAAATAAAGTACCAAGTTTCTATCAAAAAAATTGTTTCTGGCTTAAGCAACTACCCCACCATGTAATTTGAGAGCTAAAATAGTAAGAAAATAATACCTTTTATTCTCATATACTGAAACCTTGTACTAGTCACTGTCTATTAGGTAATATTTTTTTTATAACCTTAGTTATACAAATACTTCACCTTAAAAGGAATGTTTGCACTCTCCTCCAAAAAAAATTGGATATATCGCTTTTTTTTTTTTTTTTTTTAGTCCTATAATGTTTAATTAGGGTGTTTAATCCTGAGTTTATAGTTTAATTCTGAGTATTTATTTTTAAAACATAGGCTATTAATAGCATTGTATTCACAAATAAAACTACAAACTCACTTTTGGTTTTCTGCTGAGACCAGTTTTTCGGATAGTTGTATGAGGAAGTAAAACAGCAGTTTTTCAGGTCTGTGGTCCTCATTTTTTGATCTTGCTTCTGGGAAAATGAGGAATGCAGAGGAACTGATCTTGGTTTTGAATAGAATTTATTCTCATATAAACCAATTCTTTTGAAATCTCAGGATAAGGAGTCTCCTGGCAGGGGATGAGGAAGAAACCCTTTATTTCTGAAAGGAATCTCTACTGAACCGTGGATACATTAAACCTCATCAAAGCACAAGATTTTGTATGCTTGGTCATTTTGGGCTTAGGCTCTCATTACAGGATTCAAGTGTTGGGGTTTTTTTATTATTTCATTGCTGAGTTAGGCTTTTAAAATTATATTTAATATGTTTAATATTTATTATTTTTATCATCCTTCAGTCTACTTTGTTCAAAAAGAAGTAGCCATTTCCAGAAATATAGCTCTGTGAACACTATTCTAGCCATCTGTTGTGGTTTGAGCTCAGCAGGCATCTGAGTAACACACAGCTGCTCACCCCTCCCTTCCCCCCAGCGCTAAGATGAAGAAAATAAGTGAAGGCTTGGGATATGAGATAGGACACGAAGAGATAACACATCCATTATGGTCACGGGCAAAAGACAGACTCGATAGGGCAACAAAAAAAGTACATAAATTTATTACAGGCACTAACAGCAACAACACTTAACAGAGCAGGACAGTGAGAAGTATTGCCACATCTTGAGAACACCTTCCCCCCACTCCTCCCTTCTTCCTGGGCTCAGCTCTGCTCCCAACATCTCTACCTCATCCCTACAGCAGCGTATGGACAGGGAATGGGGGGTGCAGTCAGTGCTGCCGCTTCTTCCATCTTTGGTGGGGGGAGCTTCTGGAACTTCTTTCCCCTGCTCCAGCATGGTCCCCCTCTCACAGGAGACAGTCATCCACAAACTTTCTGTGACATGAGTCCCTCCAACAGGCCACTGTGTTTCCCTCGCTGCTCTGGCACAAGACACTATCTTTCTCTGATGTGAATCCCTCCCAAAGGCTGCGGCCCTTCCCGAGCTGCTCCAGCTTGGGACAACCCCGCATGCTGCAATCCTCCCAGCGCTGAGCTACAACAGTGGGGGCTGCTTCTTCTCACAGGATCCCAGATGGCTTTGGGTTCAGCCACCTTAAATGGGCATACAAGACCCCTCACAGGCCATAAATCTATGTCTGCTCCACGGTAGATCTTTATGGGTGGCAGAGGCAGCCGCCCTGCCGTCTCACCACAGGATACAGGGGGGTCTCTGCTCCGGCACACCTCCCACCTCCTTTCTTCCTCGGTTCCTCCACTGACCTTGGTGTTCATGCAGCTGCTGAAATGCCTCCTCACAAGTCCCACTCCACCACACCACATCTCTTCTTAAATATGTTATCACAAAGGCACAGATGATTGGCTGTTTTGGTGTAGAGGTGGAGCTGACTTGGAGCTGGGGGAGCTTTGAGAAGCTTCTCACAGAGGGCCACCCCTGTATCCCCCTCCCTTGCTACCAAAAAACCCCCCACCACTCACTCAAACCCAGGACACCATCATACACTTAGAAGTGTCACATGTTCAAGCTGAAAAGGCAATTTTCATCAAGAAATGTGAATATGTATGAACTTCCAAAAGCCAAATGATGACTGTTCGGTACTGCTGTTCACAAACCCAAATCTGAAATGCAGAGTGACTACTCAAGTACAAAATGAGAACTTAAAAACTATCAAGTAACAAATTAATGCTTAAATGCTGTAAGAGACAATGCTGTTTTCCCTGAGTTACATCATCATCTTCTGTCTGTATTCACAGCAGTCAAGTTAAAGAAAATAGCATTTATCCTATCCAAAGACCAAGAAAAACTTGTGTTTAAGTTTAGTGAAAACCATGTTGACCTTGGCTATTGGGCTTTATCCTGTCATAAAATACAAAATTAAAATGAGAAAAAAATAGTCAAAGCACCAATTTCTCCAAGTCATAAAAACTCTGGAACTCCTAAAAAAGCCTTGTATTGATATCCTCCAGTGTTTGAAATCAAAGAAAAAATATGTGAAGAAGGGGCTGAAATTTAAATGGATTATATGAAAGACATACTAACACTCTTAAAGCCAAACAAATGCAATAGATTTAAACAATTAAGGCTTATAGAAAAAGCCGCAATAAAATCTATGTGCATGCCAGAATTTGAGTATTGTAGAAAGGGTAGGAGAATGTAAAAGCATAAAAAAAACCAATAGCTAACTCTTTTCTAGACATCTGTTCATAGCAACTTTAGAGGTTTTAGGTCACTGTATTCTATTAACATTACAGAAGCTATATGGAGCTGGTACAAATGGAAAGGTGAGACAGAAAGTGCTAGGTTAAATAACAAAAAATAAATTAAATTTGTGTACAAAGACTTTGGTGTAACATTTTTTTTTTCACTGTTGATTGTCCTTCCTTCACAATCTAGATAACTGTCCCCAGTCAATTACATATCATCAAATGAGTTACCTAACTTGTTTGCAGTTAAGGAACACTGAAAGGTAAAAAGTGAAACAATCTTCTGCTGGACACTCTTCTTCGTATTCAAGTAAAGACACAGAAGAGGACATACATAGATTAAAGTCTTCCAAGTTTAGAAAAGCAATCCTGAAAATCTCCACATGACTCCTTAATCAGTCACCTAAATAAAAAATGCATTGGTCTTGGACTGTATTTTATAATTCTCCTTCATTAAACATGTATTTTTCCACTTCCAAGTGACCTGTTTCAGAGTGCTCAGTAGCATGACACCTGCCTTATTCACATAGTGCAACAAGGGGAACTCTGGTGCTGCCTCTCAACAGGACTGTGTGTTCATACTGGGCAATAAATGTTTCACATAAAATTCATCAAGTGGCCTGAAAATGGAAGCTGCTAAATTCCTTCTTTCTGAATTTCTATGTTCCCACTTACTTGCTGTCTTTCCCACTCTGACCCACTAACTCTGACACTGATTACTGTCTAATGAACAGTCCAAAGTTTGTTACATGAACTGCCAAGACTGACAAAATGTGCTCCTATCTGAGAATAGTATATACCCTGTGCTTTGTTCATTCCTCTTGAGGAATGTAGGTTGATCTCCTCAGGCAAGGGAAGATATGAACATAGTTTTCAGGAAACCTGCAGCAAATGAGTGAGATGGTTTCACTATCCAAACTTCCCTTTGTCATTTTAAACAAGAACAATCTTTTTCCAGTCTTTGAAAAAAGAGGCAGAGTCCTAACCCCAGGCTGTGAAGACTAAGTGGGCAACAGCCTTCTTGTTATCTTTTCACGGGTTGCAGGATGTATGGCATCAAAGTTGTAACTGTGATATAAGGATGAATTTCAGGTTTGTGCTATAGTTATACCTGTGGTCTGTGTACACATAAAACACACTTAGTGACCAGGTCCACAGGTGGTCCAGGGACTCTCCAGCAAATCTTTGCATATATGAGACCACGGGCTGATTTGGGACAACCAGCAGATTTGAGAACATGGACAACTTTGAGACAATGAACTGGTTTGAGACAAAGTGCTTGACTGAACTTTTGTCACCTTCACAACAAAACATTTGATTAAATTTCCCAGGATCTCTTCAGGTGGGACTTTCTCTCAGCCCTGGAAGTTCTCCTGCCAGATCCTGCACTACAGGAGTCTACTGATAGGTAATGTTTGTAGGCTTAAATATGTTGACTTGCATCCTGGATGAAGAATGGCACAGGCCCAGTGACACCTCCCACCCCCCCACCCCTAGGCAGTTCCAACTGTAGAATTGACGCTAAACAAGGATAGATAACATTTCTGTCAGTCAATAGAGACCTTTATTTGAGCACACACACTCTTTTCTCTTATTGTAATATGAACTGTCTTTAAATTTTTATTTTTATATTGGAAGTTGCAGCAAAACAGTCCACTCATTTTATATTGCTGAAAAACTAAGAGTTATCATTTCTTCAGTTAAGCCATTCAATTGACTGAAAGTGCTTTAAGCAAAAACATTATATCTGGTAAATATTCTGATAGCTTCACATTACAAGAAATATGATAGTGAAAGGATTTTGGATGACTTGAAAATTTACTATATGTTATTTTATCCAATGCTGAAGGTAACTAGAACAGATTCTCATACTTACCCTCAGAATCTCAGCTGCATTCTGTAAATCAGAACATGACTCATTCTTCTGAGATTAAAAGAGACTTTTACTGATTATTTTCAGATTAAAACCCCCAGAATTATTTTTCCCCATCTAATATTATTTCTAAAAATATCCTACTCCAGGAAGCCCACTGAACAGGCTTTTTCCTCAGCAGACTGCTAAAAACACAGGACAGAAATTAATAGCATTTTCAGCTGTCTACTAGTAGAGAGAAATGAAAAAGTCTCTAAGCATAGATTAATAGAATTAAAAGGGTTATTTTTCAAATTGTCACCATGACAAAGACTGAGACATTTGTGTCAACAGCAGCACAAAATAATTCTGTCAACATGCTAAAGAATCACTTCTTAACATTCCAGAATATTAGTTGCAAAGATATTTGGGGGACTTCTTTTTAACAAGTTATTTTGTGCAGGGGAGACAAATAAAGGAGACTGTAGAAACCATGACCCTGCTTTTCTAGTTTAATTTCAGCTGCCCTAAAGACAGTGGGAAGCAGATACTTAGTTTCCTCAGACTCCCTGGCACTTTCTAAACTCCCACAAGGCAGCTACAATGAGTCATATGGAGAACTGTAACAAGAGGCAGATCTTCTGAACTCAGACTTCACAAGACAATGTTGAAAACACAGAGAGACAAACATTTTCAATAATGGTTTTACTAAACAAACAGACAACGACAACAGCATTCATTTAGGAGTCCATCCTTATTTACTTTTTAGAGTTATATATTGGAGTGTGAAATTATTTGAGATTTAACCATGACAAGTATGGAATAGCCACTCTTGAAATAGTGAGCCTATTGAATATCAAGACTTGTGAATAGCAAAGAAGTAGCAAAAGCCTGTGAAGGACTTATTCCTGATGGCAACATATATGTCACCCCAAGGTCTTTTCCACCACCTCTCTCTGCACTGGTCTGCAATGAGGTGGATAAGTCAAAATTGCCTTATTTTGACTTATTCCCAGCAGGGCTGGGACTGATTGGTTTGTTTTGTCTGATAATCAGAATATGTGTATATTGCATCTTTTGGCATCATGAATAATGGCAATGTATTTAAGTCATGTCTTCCCTTTGGAGAGCATGGGATGTGTGCTAGATTTTTAGACCTAGTCATGAAAAACAGTGACTTTTTTTTGAACTTTCTTATGGACTCCTGGACAGAACAACAATATATCATTGATCCAATCAATGTAGCGACTCCTTGAGGCAACAAAAGAACATCTACCATCCCTTAATCTGCTGAATCATATTGTTAATTTCTGTTTCTTTCAGGAGGCCAGGACACAGTGGTGTTTGTTTCTGTTTTTGTTTTAGTCTTACTAGAACATAATTAGAGATGGTGAGGGAAAAAAATAGTTTTCTCCAAAATACCATTTTCTACCTTGTTTATGTCTTGACTTATATTAGCTGATGAGAATTATAGCAGTTTTTCTTGACAAAACACATGTAAAGAAAACAACAGGAAACATGTCAAAGAAGCAAAAAGGAGCTCCGGCTAACTACAGGCTTTCCTTAGTTCCCTGGGAAGTTAGGGATAAAACCTTTCTGGGGTGACAGGAATAGTTTTTCCATCTATACAGTCTCTGGCAGAGGCACTGTTCAGTACCTGGAGACCCATGGGGTCATGTTCCCAACCAGGTCTCTGCCCAAGAGAAGGCCACTAATGTGATGGAGAGGTTTCTCCTCTCCAGTCTGGGGTCCATGCCCTGTGGCACATCACCACCAGTTACCAGCAGCTTCTAACAGCCCTTTAATTCATCATGTCTTGATATCTCTTTCAACATACAGTGCAAATGCTTTTCATCCAGATAAGTATCTTAGTGCTTTTTTTTTTTTTAATGTTATGCTATGATTTTAGAATTTTTATGTTATTTTATGTTGTGTTATTACAGATTTTTATGTTATGATTGCAGAAAATCACATAACATTTAAATTCCATTTCAAATCATTGAAGCATAGTTACTTGGAGAAAGGATGCTTTCGGTAATCCCTCCCTTCAAATATATTTTTGTTATTTTCTTTAAATAATTCAATATAGATAACTCAGTTTGCATAATTCAGGTACAGTGAGGACAGGCTGCTGAACTTTGGACATGAAATGACTTACTGATTTAATAATTGCTCCTTAGGCCCTTGTAGCTCTTCAGTATTAAGTTTTCAACATGCTGTGAAATACCTATATCATAAAGAATGGTTCAAGATATTGATTACACTTAATTCCTAATTTCAGACTTCATATGAAAAATTAAATAAATCCATAATTGAAGGATCTCCCAAAGAAACAGTTGTACACAGGAAACAGGTATCTTAACAGTAGATTAACTGAAAATTTTTGGAGAAATTTTGTATCAGTAAACAAAAGTAAAATGATGACAAAAGAGACCGAAATTGATCTAATTTTATAAGGATTTCTCAGTTAAAAACATCAACCCAAATTTACAGAAAGACTTCTGAATTAAGAACTTGAATGCTTAAGTCAGGTAACATACCTCTTCTGTTTGTATCTCCAGCAACTTCAAGAGGGACATGGAACATTGTGGATGCAAAATGAACACAAATAAAAGAAGGAAATAAGGTATCCTTGCCTCAAAATGCATCATGACAACTCAGCCAGATTAGAACTATAAATTTAGTAAATTGCTATAAGATATAGCACATAGTGCTGTTAATATAAAATGAGTAAAAGAAATCACAAAGGTACTCATCATTTATCATTTATTATTAAGAAAAGACATCAACATATAATAATTAATTTATCTAAGAAAATACCTTTAGAAACCATTTAACGTAAAGCCTCAGAGGAAATCTTTATGTTTTTGTTAACATATGTGCATAGCCAGTCTTCAGACTTAGTTTGCTATTCTCAAGTAAACAAAAATTTTAAATAAGCTTGAAAATATTTTCCTAGTTTTCAGTCTTAAGATCCAAAGATCCAGCACAATGACATTTTCACAAGGAATGTATTGTGTGCCATATAGAAACTAATATAAAAAAACCCACACTAAAGTCCAATAGAAAACCTTCATTCTTACTCTGCTCACTCTCTGGATACAACATTGTGATGTTTCTGACATAATTATTTTCATGATGATTTCAATATGCAAGATCTTACCCTATTTGCATCTGTGTAGCATGAGTGCTTCCTTGCTGTGAAGGCTACTGAGACAATTTTCTGAGACCAGACTTTATGGAAGATTTATACTCAATACCCAGCTGTCCTGGGTTTGAGTGAGTGGTGAGGTTTGATGGTAGCAGGGAAGGGGGCTAGAGGGGTGGGCCCCTGTGAGAAGCTTCTCAAAGCTCCCCCAGCTCTAGGTCAGATCCACCTCTGCACAAAAACTGAGACAATCAGCTGCACCTCTTTGAGAACGTACTTAAGAAGGGATGTGGTGTGGAGGAGCAGTCAGACTTGAGAGGAGGAGTTGCGGCAGCTGCGTGAACACCAAGGTCAGTGGAGGAACCTCCAGAGGAAGAAAGGAGGTGGGAGGTGTGCTGGAGCAGAGACCCCCCTGTATCCTGTGGTGAGATGGCAGGGCGGCCCCCTCTGCCACCCATGAAGATCTACAGTGGAACAGAAACTGATTTATGGCCTGTGTTTCGTTTAGCCTGGCTGATCAAGGTGCTGTGCCCAAAGAAGGCCAGGGTCTTGTGGGAAAAGGCAGACCCACTGCTGTAATTCAGCGCTGGGAGGATTGCAGCATGCGGGGGTGTCCCATGTCGGAGCAGCTCAGGAAGATTGCAGCCGTGGGAGGGACTCACATCAGAGAAAGATGGTGTCTTGTGCCAGAGCAGCGAGGGAAACACAGTGGCCTGTTGGAGGGACTCATGTCACAGAAAGTTTGTGGATGACTGTCTCCTGTGAGAGGGGGACCATGCTGGAGCAGGGGAAAGAAGTTCCAGAAGCTCCCCCCACCAAAGATGGAAGAAGCGGCAGCACTGACTGCACCCCCCATTCCCTGCCCCTGCGCCACTGGGGGAGGAGGTAGAGATATCAGGAGCAGAGCTGAGCCCGGGAAGAAGGGAGGGGTGGGGGGAAGGTGTTCTCAAGATGTGACAATGCTTCTCACTGTCCTACTCTGTTGCATGTTGTTAGTGTCTGTAATAAATGTATGTTCTTTTTTTCTTCCCCTTACAAGTCTGCCTTTTTCTCATGACCTATCTCGAATCCCAAGCCTGGCTCATTTGTCCTTTCTCATTGCCGGAAGAGAAGGAGGAGAGTGTGAATGCATGGTGTTTGGCTGGCGACTGGGCTCAAACCATGACACCAGCTTAACTGCAATGCAATTCTTTCAGTTTGCTTTCTTTTGAAACAATACTTGTCACAGGTTTCACATTTACTCTGTACATCTCAAAAACATATATATTGATGATCTTGGAATATGAAGAGCAGAAAGACTGTTTTCATGGCTTTTAACACTATTTAACATGAGACTGTCACAATACATGTAATGGACTACATGAACCAGAAAGATAGTTAAGTGATGTCAGTGGCTTTTCTGGGTTTTCTAACTTCTATTTTTCCACTAATTTTGCTGTCATTCTTTCTTCCTATAAACAGAGAACTCTCAGACAAGCAGTCAGTTGTCCTTTCATCCTCTGGTGCAGTTGATAACATACAGTTCAGGCCAATATAAGGTGAGCCTGAAGTAGAGGATATGTCTGGCCTTATTTATTACCGAATTTATCTTTTCTTGTTACTTTTGTAGTGAGCTTTCTCTTATGGGTAAATAAGCACTGGGAGCTATCTGGGAAGATAAAGCTTTAGGTAGATGAAGATGAAACATGTGAGAAAAGTGGCAACTTGTAGTGACACCTAAGTGTAAGATAAATCACATCCTGAAGTAGCAAAATGAGTTACCTGACTACACCATCCATTTACCATTATCAGCCACTCTGTATATGCAGGACTGTTTACAGAATGAAAAAAAAGAATGGGCAAGGATACATTAAATATCTATAAAGCAGTAGGGAGTGCCAGAGCTCAGTAATAAGACACACTGGGGATCATTTATTTAATATTAATATTCTAAAATATTAAACAAATCTGATTTAAATTTTTTATTTATCATCTTAGAATCAAACATCTTCAATTCTTCTTATGTACTTTATTGAATGATTCCTCCATTAATATGAAAAAGAACACTAGATACTGCAAACAAATTATCTTTTCCAAATTTCCAGAAGGAATATTGATTATTGTCACATCCCATAAGACTGTAATAAAGGTTTTCTTCTGTTATATGTGTTTTGTGATAACAAGAAAACGCCAACAGAATCAGTCCTTACACAGCTAATTGAAATAAAGACACTGGGAAAATAAGGAAGTCATATCAAGGTTAAGAGTACAAGTGATGAGCTACGCATTTGGAAAAATTTCATAGTTTTATAGAGTTTCCATTCAGCATTTTCAGGCTTATGAAGAAGACTGTATATTAAGAACTATGGATAATTTTCCTATATGACAGACATCTTCTCAAAATTCATTAAACCTTCTCTCTACTAACAAAACCATTTTTTTGCCTAAAAGAAAAAGGAAATTAATAAAATGTAACTTTTTCTATAATAATATAAAGATAATCTTTTAATGAGAAAATATTATCGTAATAATCATTTATGACATGAAGTAATATACATTTTTTGTAAGTTTCATTCAGGTTTTGACAGTTAAATGAAATATAAAAATTAATATAATTATAATACATTTACATTGGTTATTTGAAAAGTGTGCAATATCAGCAGCAATAAAGTATTTTAAAGACAGAGAAAAAAAACTCTACTATAAATAATAAAAGATAAACCAATAAAGCCCCTAAAATTTTAGGTAACATATAAGTACAACTGCAGTAACTGCAGTTCTTACAGGATCACACATATTGAGTATAATTGTACATTACTGTGCATCACATGCTGTGTTGACAATTGTAATCCACTATGAGGGAGAACAGCTTCAGTGATTTCCCTCCTCTTTTGAAAGGCAGGTATCTGCAAGCACTGAATTTTCTACCCACCAGGTAAGTCATTCAGAAAGGATTATGGCAAGTGTATCTCAAAATATTCAAAGTAAAGGCAGAGGAAAAAAATATCATGAATTCCTTGCAGATGGTAAGAATTTATTTGGCAGTCCTCTAACAAAAATATTTGTTTTAAATTTTTGATTTTAAGAAGAAAATAATTTTACTCCAATTAAAGTGTTTTCTTAGATTTTTTGTTATTATTAAATATTATACACTACATATACCGCATCAAACACATTTGCAAAGTGAGAAAGATGTGAATGCATCTGTCCACAAAACTAGACTAGTCCCTCTCTGGACATACTTAAGCGAATGTGATTTTGCTTGAAACACCAGCATTTTGAAGGCTATAGTTGTGCAATCTATTGTAAAATGGAATTTTAAAACAGGTAGAATAAAAGCTGTGGACCTGTCTATGAAATAAGATATTTCGGCATGTTGTTGTGACTGCTGACTGTGTTTTCAGGCTGTAAGTTTTTGAATTCTGAAGTTAGTGACATTGGAAGTCCTTCCATGTCAAAAAGTCAGTCTCAATGGTTACAATTTTGTGAGACCAGTGACCTCCCAGAAAATGTACTCAAATTTCATATCCCTATAAACTTTTGGGAAGAGTTCCCAGAGAGTGAAGCCATCCAGATTATGATCTCCAACAAATGCTGAACATGTAAATTTTGTGGTTCACTTGGATACAGGTGATACTGCCATGGCCTTTGGTTGCCCAAATAATGATGTAATGAGCCTTTTAAACAGGTCTTACCCAATTCTACTCTTCCAGTTTCTCCCAGAAGTAAATATCCAACTGCTGGCATGCAACACTGAAGATATATCATAAATAAATGATCTGTAGCTAGTCACCCAGAAAAACTATTAACAACAAAGAGGATAACCATTGAAGCCACGTGATAATTTTAACTGTCTATCTTTCTAAAATTAGAAAGTGTTGGTTTTATTGTGCTTTACTTGCCAGGCTTTACTAATAAAAAATTCCGTTTACTTCATAATTTTTAAATTTAACCTTGGTTACTATCTAATAGGTAGCAGCTATTGCTTGTGAAGAAAACCCACAGATTTTTTTCATCTAT
Source organism: Tyto alba (assembly GCF_018691265.1). Taxonomy (NCBI): domain Eukaryota; kingdom Metazoa; phylum Chordata; class Aves; order Strigiformes; family Tytonidae; genus Tyto; species Tyto alba. The sequence continues at coordinate 1,343,133 of NW_024881272.1, forward strand.
TGTTTTGTGATAAGTCTTCAAATGTCTAAAAAACTTTTAATGGTAAGCAGCCCTGAAACACCTAAGAAAAGTAAAATCTCATGTATAAACTCATATTTTACAGAAAGTTAATTGAAGGCTTAATCCTGAAAATTAATTTGAGTATTGAATGTTAAATATTTGTTTGCTATTAAATATTTATTTACAATGCAGAAGACAACGTGTTTGCTTCATCAAATACTTTGGAGTTGGAAAATTATTGTCCATTCTTATAAAAACCAAAGACTATTTCAGTGTATTTTGTAACCCAAAGAAGGTTAAGAACATGATTTTTATCTGGTCTGTAATTGCTGATAAAGACAGTGTCTGTTAGTATTTTTGCCACAAAATGTCATCTGTAGATTATGCTTGTAAATCCTGGGGATTTTCCGTATGAAATGACTGAGCAGCCATGAACAGATTTGACACCTTTAAATCTATGTCAAATGCTATTCTTCGGAGGACTTCAGGACTGATGCTTTTCTCAGCTCTTCTGGGTGCATCTTCCTGACACTACTCCTGGATTGAAAACCTATTTCGTATTCCCTCTTATAGAATACTAATAAAGTACTTTACCTAAGTTTTAAGAAATAGGAACGGCTGGAGATCAGAAATACCAAATCCTTTTGGGAAAAAAAAAAATATATATATATATATATATAACAACAATTTTAAAAGAGCATCTTTGGTCCAGATTACAGGATTTTATCCCATGATAAGAAGGGCACAAGGGTAAAGCCCTTAAATTTGCTCAAATTGGTCAACTTCAGAGGTTAGTTTCAGACACTAGTTCCATGTCTGACGTGTAACCCTTTCCACATCCACATCTCAGTTACCCAGCAACAAGGTTGGTCTATTAACAGACCATAAAACCTAATTATTGTAGGAATTAGCCAACCTAATAAGTAGCGAGATCTTTTCTGACTGTACATTCTTCTACAGTTATTCTTAACAGTGGTCTTCTTGTGTATCTTTTTATCTTTATGTTTTGAGACATAAACAATTTGACATATCTTTAGGATGTCCTGAATAAGTAAAAATAAAATGCAGCAGACAATTTTTATATAATGGTGTGCAGAAGTGTGAGGATGTATTCCAGACACAGGCACTTCAGCTCACAAACAGCCCACAGAAGCAAGGGTTAGCTATCTCTAAATCTAGTATAAAGCCTTTCTCATAGTCTAAAGAAGGAGATTTCATTCTGAAATGAAGCAACTATTTTAACCAGATGTTTGTTACACAATCATAATATAAAAATCAGGATTAGTGAAGCTATTAAGGGTTGTTACCACATAAACAACAGGTGTAGAAAGGATAAATGATATCTTCATGTAGATAGTTAACCAAATTTTTGATATTGAGGGGGAAAAAATGTTAGTTTCCCAAGCCAAGCTTAAAATAAGGAAAATCATGTTGTATTGAACTCAGAGCACATTGAACAGGAGGAGGATTGAAAGGAATGAAAGATCCTGATTAAGGAGGCATTAACACTTTACAGTTAGTCTGCAGTTCAACTTAGTAGACCTGAGATCACATAAAATTTGTATTGTATTAACAATCTCTATACACAACAGTAAGAAAATACTAGCAAAATCATATTTTCATGTAATTTGTTTCTCTTGACCCCCACACTAAATCATTTTTTTAGAACAGCTTTATAATCAAAATACCTTACAATACTTCAGGCTGAGATTTTTGGAAATATATTCCAAAATATTCCTACCATTGTGAAGTTAAAGTATATATTTGTTATGTGGATTGATAGTGTGGTTATTATAAAATACTGCAATATCATATTGTTAAAAGATTTTACCATCCCGAGAAGTACTTTATATTTTATTTTTAACCTTTTAATTATTCTTTTTTTTGGAATTTAAATAAAATTTTAATGTGAAAATGTGAAGGAAAGTATCATGAGACATTGTAATATATAGAAACTTGTGACCAGAAAAGAATTTGCTCATTTATTTATTTTACTAAGATATTTTATAAAACATTGCACAAATATAATACATTAAGCTTTGTTCAAAAACACATTTGTGATCTGATTTTGCCTGGGGATTTGTAGTGTTCATCTCTTCTGGTGTTCAGTGATTGTGATGGAAAGCAGAATAAATAAATTCTAAGTAATACTATAGCTTAGGTGAATTGCATCCCCTCCTCTGAGAAGAATAAAGAAAAGACTCAGCTATATTTTAATACAGAAATATCATACCTAATGTGTATGCATTCTTATAGATAACATATGAACAGGTCTGTACATAGACACAAACAACTGCAATGAGACAGGGCAGACCTATCTGTACTGATTATTTTAAGTAATGTAGTAACACACAGACACCAGCATTCTGCTTCCAGAATCTTCCATGGGCCTTTCAGCCCACCCCTCTTCTTTAAAAAGTCACTGTTGTTTATTCATTAGCATATTTAAAAAAAAATACTGGCAAAAAAAAGACTGTTCTCCCATGTCAACATATTTTGGTCTTAAGTATTGCAATGAACAGTGATAGCCATCAGATGTAAAATACATTAAAGGTCCAAGAGCATGTGACCTTATTTTAAATGCAATCCAGGGCTGAAGAAGCTTTCATGGAGCATGGTGTTTAAGTGGGGAAAATATAAATGATCGCATGTTGGAGCAGATCATTAGAACTGCTGCATATGATAACTTTTATACAAAGTCCAATAAGCTTTGACTATTTAGGCTGTTTTCTTAATCCTTAAAATACCTCCTGATATCAGTCTCTATAGGGTGTAAAGAAACATGTACATGTGGGCACAGCTTTGTCCAGCAGTGGGTTGGTTGTGGAGCTGGCTGGAAGTGGCTGTGTCTGGCATGGTGACATGCCCTGGCTTCTTCTCACAGAGTCCACCCCCGCAGACCATCTCCACTACCAAAACTTTGCCATATAAATTAGCTAGTTTAGCTTCAAATGGGATATGAGAGTTGGTTGCACCACATGCATCCTGCCCACTCACCAGTCTGCCCATGGTCTGCTATTCATCAGTTTTGGGGGAAGCTGGAAAAGCTCCATTATTTGCTATACACTCAATAATAACTGTCACTGATTTTTAATTTTTATTTTTTCCAGTGGCCACCTTGATCTATAAAAAGCACAAGGAGTCATTTTCAACCTACTTGCACTGATAATCCCTGAGTGTCTGATCTGCCTGCTACTGGATATAGCACATATTCATACATAAACAGTGCACAATTACAGATCCAAGTTAAATTTAATTTTTTCTTATTATAAAATGAATATATTGTATCCACAAATATAAAACCTTCATCACAAAATTTGAAGAACAATGTTTGCCGAATATTACATTCTATAACCCTACAAACATCAAATAAGAAATCAACAATATATAGCAATTTAATTACAATTAAAACTTCTAAATACACCCTATCATATTGTGCAAAATCCTAATAATGCCTAAAATCTTTCAAGTATGCAGGAACTAAAAAAATCAACTGCAAAATTGTTAACCACCTTTTTTGTTGTATCACTATAAACTAAGCTTTTTCAGTCTTCTGGAAAGAGTAAACAAGTGATAGAAGTCCATCTTAGGAACTTTGTTCTTTCCTAAGGGAACTCTGCCATTCCAATTTACTTCACTAATAGTTCCAGGGATCATAAAGTCTACGATTCACACAAGCATCATGACAGAACATTGTTGTTCAAATCAGTTTTGTCATCCATTGGGACAACTGTTTCTTTGAAATGGAGACTTTTCCCCAGTATGCAGGATGATCTAGTCTACAGTAAAGTAAAATCTAAAATTTCTCTTTTATTCAAGATCCTTGAGAGTTACTTGATGTCAACTGTTATGGGCCATCATCATGCAGTCATCTAGGGCAACTGCTAGGTTATACCAAAATCGGCTTCATGGGTCAATAAAAGAATAGGCAAACTTGTGATCTGAAAGGATTGTAATCAGAATACTTCTGAAAAACATTCTGGGCATCTTTTACTTTGCATGGAGGCTGCTGATCCCTGCAATCTACCTCCTAACGACTGTTGCTTTTAGTAATGGCATCTACACAGCCTTTGTAAAGACTCCAGCAAAATGTCAACATATGCTTTGATTAGAAAGTAAAAATAATTATATGAGTTACCCATTTCTGCAATTTCTATATATGGTTATTCTATCCTGCAACTGAAGTAGCTCCAATCAGATGATTTTAGAATACTAAAACTTTCATATAAAAAGAAAAAAAAAAAAAAAAAAAAAAAAAAAAAAAAAAACTAAAAATAAGTCTGAGGGACTTTTAATCTTTTATGCATCAAACCTAATTTGTTACTGCTACAAGAATAAATACAAGTGCTTTATGACATTCATTACAGAATTAAGGTAGATAAGACTGATAACCAGACAAAAATAATTCTTTGAGCAATACTGATAACTGAATATGGCAATAACTCACAGTTGCCATGGAAGGGCATGATTTCCATGATTTAAGACTGTAACAAATAAAATCTTGCTCTTGCAGCTGTGCTTGGATTAACCCACAGTATAAAGCTACCAGGCAACTAAAGAACTTGTGAGAATGGTCAGATTATAATGTTTTGAGCAATTTGGAGTTTCTTGTTCATTTAAGTCTCATTTATACACTTGTACAAGATAAACACAAGCTGCTGTGTTTATATTGTGAAATAGGATCAATTTTGCTGAAGTAAACTGAATGGACCAGGTTCATCATGCAATGTCAAAACTTTCTGAAAAGAAGTTTTCAATGAGCCTTTCCTCAGTGGACAAGTCTTAAGACTCTCACAAGAACAAGCTGGTATTTTTTATTTCCAGCCAACTAGGGAAAACATCCCTGTTAGAAAAATAGAAAATAACCACCAGAAATGAATCTGTCGATTGAAAAGACATACTTTTACCATACTCATAGTTGAATATATTATAGAAGATTTGTTAAGTAAAATAATTTCCCTGTCATTTAAATTAATGTAGTCATTCTTAGAAAGCCTAAATTCAGGTGGGATTATTTTTGGTTTTCACTCTGCTCTCTCAGCATCCTCTGGATCTTGAGCAGTCAGGAAGTCAATGACTGTACTAATATAAATAGTACCTTGCATTGTAAGTTCTGTATCCATGGGAGACTTATTTCAAGGTAGCATTCCAAATGACCTGCTCTACATTATTCTGCTTGCCCTGAGCATCACTTGAAGGATATTTCCTAGTGACGTTTTATGGTCTGACTGAAACTCTTTCAGCACGCTTTCTAAAACTGAACCAAGGACATGGCTTGCAACAATGTGCTCAATAAGGTCACATTTTTGAATGGGACAAGGGTTAAATTGACTGGTTGGAGCTCTTCCAGCACAATCTGCTATTTTCTAACTTCTGCGTGACACACCAGGTAGGAAGACTTATGTTCACCTTTTGTATTGCATCTTGTAACTAGAGAAGAAGACTTTATTTTTAACTGTGCACTGCAACAATATGTCAGCTGCACAGCCCAATCAGTAACTCACTGAGACACATAAGACTCAAATACACATAATTTATTTCTCAACTGCTTTGTTTATGCATGTGTTTATAGACATGTGCAGGTATTTCTGCCCCCTGTTTCTGTAAGTGGCCTGTCAGAATCTAATCAGACCTTCATCTTTAAAAGCAATCACTCCCGTTTCTCCCTATAAAAACAAAAAGCAAAATCTCCTGTCTCCAATAGTAGCCATTGACAACAGAGACCATTTTTGATCTAGAAATACTGAAATTCAGTTTGAGTTACTACGTGTATTTCTGATAAAGCTGAGATCTGACTTTATGAGTTTCAAAATTAAACTCTCCTTAATCTTTTTATAAAGTCTTAGATGAGGTTTATGACTTAAGTATTGTGCTTCTTTTTTGTCCTATATAAATCACAGTTCTGGCAAAAAAAGCTCTCATGTTATACATAGATATTCTTATCTTACAACATTTTTTTCTTACAATTAGTGAAACTCATTAATGTCTAATGTCAACTGTCAAAATAAATTAAGCCTGGAAGTGAGTAGTCCTTTTTTTATTTTGGGCCTTGGCTAACTATTCTGAAATTTTTGTGGGTATTTTTACAAATTGCAGCAAGCCTAAACAGTTAATGAGAGCAGAATGATGAGCAGAAACAGAGGGCAGAAACTCTGTGAAGGAAGCATGGTACTTCTCCACAAGAGTGATAAAGTGCCACATGGCACAGGGCATACTTCCCAGCACCCACAGGAACAACAAACCCCACACATCAGAGACCTCCACTAAGTCAGAGCCTTGGCTAGAGGAACAGCCCCACAGGTCTTTGAATGCAGAGGCTGCTTGGTGCCTCTGCCAGAGGCTGAGGAACAGGAGGTGGTGTCCTCCGAGAAGCTGGGTCAGTGGATGAAAAGGCTGCCACTTGAGTTGTGCAGACCATGCAGCTTCCATGAGGTGTTTGTTCCAAGAGGTATTTCTGCAATTCCATGAGGATGAACTGTAGATCTATACGGTCTTCACAGAGACACTGCAGAGATGAAAACCCAAATCTTACTTTGCACCAAATGAGGGAAAGACAGAGGTTATGCTTGATTATGTGGCAGATGGAGGAAAATATCAATTATGAAACCCAGTCAAATAGTTTCCTCTCCCGCCCCCCAATATCCAGAGAAAGGCAATTTGAATTTATTCCATTCACCACAGACTAATGAAGAGAGAAGTAGCAACAAAGACCCTGGCATAATTCATGCACTGCCAGCATCTACAAGTCCTTCACACAGGATTTTGCTTGGTCTTGAAAACCACTCTTTCAAATGAGTGTCTATTTTATACTTGTTATAGTTAAATCCCACATTAATGTCACACTCCAACATATAGCTCAAAAAGTGAATAAGAATGGACTCCTTTGTGAATTGTACTTTGGTTAAATGAGTATAAATTATAGGGAAGAAGAGGATTGCTTAGGTCTTAATACTATCTATAAATGTTAATTTTGTAAACACTTGAATAAGTCAATACAAACATTTATGTTAAAATTTAAGCACAAAAGAAGGTATTTCTACACTTGCAAGTGGGATGGGAGAGGTTAAGAACCAGCTATGTTGTTATCTAGGAGCTTTATAGCTTATAATATTTCTAGATACCAGTTCCTCTCTTCCTGATGACTGTTTTCTTTGCTATTGACATCAAAGCCCTACATAGTTCCCCAATCAATTTATGCTCTGAGAGCAGTAAAACCACAGAAGACCATGTGGAGTGGAACCTAGTAGTCAGATTTTTGCAGGGATGATGCAAGGATTCAGGAGATTCTTCTTACCCTCTAAACACACTGGCTGGGGAGCAGGGGTCATCGGGGAAGATCTGCTGGCTGTGTTTAGTCTTTTGTTTTGCTGTGTGAATGTAATAGACCCTGAATATGAGGTGTTCTTCTTTCATAAAATATTCATTTCCTTGACGGAGTAAGAATGGCCAATGGCATCTTCATTCTGTTTCCCTGAAATTCTCAGACAACTTGCTATCTGTTACCTGACAAAGAGGAACTTAGTAAAACACTTGGCACAGCTGAAATACTCAGTGAGTTGAAATCCAAAAGGAGTATATCATCATTTAGGAGCAGCTAGCTACCTCACAGACAAAACTTATGTGTTCTATTAAAAAAGCAACAGTGGAGCACAACTGACTTTTCTGGACTCCTCAAGCTCGTTAAAGGTCATTATCCATTGAAAAGCTTGTCCAAAGCTTGAAGTCATGGCCTGCATTAAAGAGTAATTAACATAGTGAATGCCCATTTGGACCAACTTGAAAAATAAATTCCACCTAAGAATTTGACCTCTAAAGAAAATACTGTCTAACTGATGTTCATGTTTCTGTACAAACATGATGCAAATTAACGGGTAATCTGACTTTACTCTTCTGCTTAACTTTACCGTTCTTTCAGGTGATATTTTAGAAGGAAAAAAAAAAAAAAATAGATTTTGAGTAAATTTAGTCTGAAGTCTTTAGTTTACAGTCATAAACTGGAAAACATAAAAGGCTGTTAAGGGAAAGCCCCAACTCAGTGGAGTTTAAAAGCTAGGTGATTTCTCCCTTTGTTCTGCTAGATGCATCTGCTGTCATTTCTCTTTGGACTCCTAGCCAATAGTGAGGCCAAGTTCAAATCCTGAGGATACAGGTACATGCACATGCACACAGCCAGCCGCTGAGATCAACACGATCCCCCCCTCCCCACTTTGTCTCCATTGTCCAGTGCTTGTTCTTCTCTGTTCTGCACAGATCCCCCTCTTCCTTTGCTTTTGTCTCCTCAAAAATGAGCAGCCCACCTCTAATTACTTCATCCTCACCTCAACTATCTGAGAGGTCTGGCTATTTCTCACACATCTCCTTCAGCATCTGTGAAACCCAGCTATCCTTCATGGTGCTGTCTCTAATTTCTACCCTTCTCCCTTTGTCATTTTTTATATCCAAAATTTTCTCATGTCACATCCAGCAGTTTCTCCTATTCGGCTAGCTAAACCTCAGATCAGGGCCTAATAATCTAGCTTCATCCTTAACCAAGATGACTCGATTTTTTAAAGGATAATAAACATTTTAATATATTATTTTCAAAGTTGTTATAACTATAACCACTTTGACTTTTTCTTATTGTTAAGGTAAGAATAAGGAGTTAAAAGTAAAATAAAAAAATACCCTCTCATTTTTTATTTTTATATTATTTTTGTAAACTACAAGAAGAATTTACATTTAAATCATTCCACTATTCCTGAACTTAGTGTTGTTCAGTGCAAGAAACAGAGTTAAATTTCCAGACCTTAATCTTCTTTTTTGTTTCTAGAAAGAGTGAGTTCTCTATACTGTTGTACTACTGTGAATGTAGGAAGAATTAATTTACACTGTTCTAAAAGAACCAATAATCACTTTTCCAGCAGAGCTGGGTTCTGAGTATAATGATGAATTTTTGATATCATGGGAAAAAAAAAAAAAAAAAACAAACTAAGTGCAAAAAATATTTGACAACTTCAAATTCACATTATGTTACAATGCCACTTTTTAAGATATTAGTTATAGGCAGAATATATTTCTCCTTTTAAAAAACCTCTTTCACTAAAACTGCAAGGCCTTATGGTAAAGTGAGATATTTTTTACATTTCTCCTTTTTTTTGTTTGTTTTTGTTTTTCATTTTTGTTTTTTTCTTGCTTGAAAACCAGTTTGAATTGACCAATCTAAAACTATCAGAATATCACATTTGAAAAATTTACCGGTGAAAACTAAGTTGTTTGTTTGTTTGTTTTATTTTAACAGCATAAAGAACGTTCTACAAAGTTAATATCATAAGAAAGTAAGAGATCTAAAGAGGGTAAGGAGAGGAGGGAATTCATATAAACGCACTGCTTGATCTTTTTCCATAGAAAATGAAGAAAACCAAAAAACATTATATATTTTATCAGCTAAAATAATTAAATTGTACACTCAATATCAACCAATACAATGTACAGTTAATAAATGATGTCATACTAGATCCTTAGTTAGGATTTTTGTTGAAACAAAGTCCTCTACAAACACATAAACTGCTACAACTCTGTGTTTAAACCTGACTGATGTACATAAATACATTTCCAAACTAACCAAGAAGGATGAATGCCCTATGTAGTAATCCTTTCGAGCATTCAGATAATATCCATTATTCGATAGCAGCTTCTGGAACATTTCCCCACAAAGAAGGCATTTGCTTACAAGATAAATAAAGTACAAAATAACTAGTGTTAATTCTCTAGAAAAAAATGTTTGTAATAAAAATCTAATTTTCCCAAGGGTGATAAAAATAAGGTTTCACCTTGTAATTCTGCAGAGTTTCATAGATATTGTAGGATAGTTTAAAGAGAAAAGAATGTGAAATCCTACAAATAACATGCAAAGTCAGGTCTTTATCTAATCTAAATTGCACAATTTTGGTTCTTAATTTTGCTTGTAGATATATATTAGTTTAAAATTCTTACATTTGTTCACTTTCTGTTCTATTGGAACCAAAACAACAATATTAAAAGCTACAGTATCATACACAAGAAGTAATTATAGTATACAAGGAAGCTGAAGTGCACTATGCTTTGTAATGGATAACATGGAACTGATTGCCACAGGACCGCCTGAAAACTGTCATGTGTAGACCCATCACCTACATGTTGTTATATACCACCACACTGTGAACTACATAACGCTGAATCAGATATTTAGAAAAGCTTAATGGTTGTTAAACTTCCTGCATTTTAAAACTGTATGGCTTTGTATTATAAATGTCTGCAAAAATCCTAATTACAAAACTACTAATGAAATATGCAAGTTTGTTGCATACCATCATATGTAATGAGATACTGTGATTAGCTATGGGTGCTGTCATCAGATATCAGTAATAAATAGAACACTAATGGGATTTTCTGAGTGTCGCATATCTCCTCCAATACATCCTTTAGATTAAACAACCTAAGTTCTTTTCTTCAATAACTCAAACACATTTTAATTCAGTTAGTCTCTAGTGTGCTCACTTCTGCTGAAGGAATTTTGTGAAGTTAAGGGAAAACTTTAAATGATTTCAAGATGCAGAAGATGAACAGTTTTATCATTACCTATTGATTTTACATATATCTATGAACTATGTAAATGTTAATTTCATTACTATGAAATTAGTAAAAGGTCAGCAAATATTCCTTGCAAGGTATTTACTGGTGCAGAAAATGCCAATATCTGAAAAAAAAAAAATGTAGATACCATATTTTTTATATTTGTGTGGGTGAATGAGTGGATTTATGTCTTGCATTCAACTATTTTCCTTGGTCCAATGTAAATTCTACTGTCTGAGGAGCAAATTCATTAAGAAAAATATGTGCTAACTATCAGCAGTAAAGAATGTCTTTCACAGAATATAAGCATTCCATAAGAACAATTTCAAATTTCCACATGACAAATAAAGATGGTGGTTCCTTTCAGTAATGAGATTATCCTTACAGACAAAATTAATCCTTCCTTTTCAAAGTGTAGAAAATACCTCACATGAAATCAACTAACATTTTCTACTTCATTTACCTTGATGAAATTTGTTTGAAAATCTAATCTAGAGGCCTTAAATCCATTTCTTTTCTTCATTTTTTATCACTTCAAGAAGAAATATATACAGCTGATCTTACAAAGACACAGAAGCCAATCTTAAATATATATATATATATATATATATATATATATATATATATATATATAATTTTTACTGTAAGAATATAAACTTTAAAAATTTTAAGAACCCTCCATTTGAGAGACAGGTCTTCAAAATATTTCAGAGATGCCTCTAGTATACCACAGTCCTTTATGTCATAATGTCACTGGGCCACCAGCAGAAAGTCTTGGATTGAAGCCCAAGGGGAAGCAATGTGATTAGATCAGGGCAAGTTCCTTAAATATCTGATCTTTTTCAATTAGAAGCTTCTTCACTTTTTCAGACAACATTGCCTTTTCCAGCTGCAAATCCAGTGGTATCTGCAATGCTGAGACTGAACCCGAGAAAAAAACTCATGTCAAAAAGGCTTTGTGTTGATGTGACAAGTACAGTCTCAGGATTTGTGTGGGCTTACCTTGTCCTGAACTGTATTAAGAACTTTCTAGTAGCCAAGTACTACTCGTCTAAACTCTCTTGCCTTAAACTCTGGGAAAAACATATAGACAGGTCACTGTATAACACGAGGCCATGATGTCAACCAAGGGTGGAGAGGCTAGTTTTCATTGGGGAAACAATGAGAAGGATGTAGACTGTACTGAGAGAATTATAAAAATAATTTCCAGTATACTTGGGAAGGAAGCCCCTCTGCAATGAACATTGCATTCCTCCTGTCAAAGACATTGGGATGATGGTAGAGACTGACAGCCTACCCAGTCCCATTTTTCTACAGGAGAACTGAAGTGTAAACCTTAGGACAGAGAAAAGTGTGAACATAACAGCAAAAAAAAAAAAATAAGTTTTTTATATAAGAAGGCTTTTTATATAATTATTTTCACTATATTATTAATGAGACTTTTCTGTACTGATTAGCTCATTTGGACTATTAAAATATTTAGACTATTTAAACATTATTAGACTGTTGAAACATTAATCAGAGTAACCATAAATTTTTCACTTCATTGTGTGCCTATGCTATGTTCCTTTTGCCTGTAACAAGATTCTGAGTGCAAGAGGATTTTATTTCACCATGAACTTGGGAGAAAAAAAAACGGGGCTGCTGCTATCAAAATTTCTGTGTTTGTATGAATCACAAACCAGTCTTTCCCAATTATTAGTAATTGTGTGGGCCTTTGAAGGTCCAATTCAGCTACTAGACCAAAGCCACATCAGATCTCCACAGGAGTGGCAAGTCTGCACCCTTGACTATGTCTGTTTTCAGTGGCTGTTGCATTCACTATTAATGTTACACAGAAAGTTGGGACAAAGCCCAGCTCAGAGTAATCTCTACTTCTATTTGAAAAAAAAAAAATAAAAATAAAATAAAAAAATGTTTGGGAATAGGGAGAGGCTGCTGAATTCCATTCCTAAGATATTGAAAACCTGTGGTATTTTAGTATGACACCTCCAATTTCAAGGCAGTTTATTTCTGATGTATCTAACACACGAAGAAATACATCTCCCAAAAACCACTTGCTATAAATGTTTATGAGTGACTAGGATGTTTATAATGTTAAATCTGGCATAAATATCTCAACAAAATAATTTATTTTGCCTTGCTGTTTTCTACATAAGCTCAGGAAGAATAAATAATACAGAAAAATAAGGAAACTACAGAAGTCTCCTTAAGATACTGCAATATTGAGCATAGTAAAATAAATGGTGAGTTGTGAAGAACTTCAGGAAGCACTCATGATACTGAATAACTTGTCAAGTAAGCCACAAATGAAATAGAGTTTAGACACATGTAAAACAACACACATGGGAAAAAAAAAAAAATCCTCATTTTACCCATTACTGCTACTCAGGAAGAGTTAAGAAAAAAAATAAAGATATGGATGTTGGGCTAGACTGGTCAGCTCCAGTATACTATTTGCATGTAGCACATCGATGCCCAAAGAAAACGAGAATGGTATCCTTTTACAAAAAAGCAATGTATGTGATTTTTATTGATATGATCTCAAACTTGTCTCAATGCAATGTCGACACTGTTTCAGCATTTCAGTCAGCAGTGCTGCACCATTAAATTTCCCCCTCTGAAGGGCCAAGCCTCAAGAAACCCTGCTTCAAGCCTAATTTACTGTGATTGGCCTTGCTGCAGGGAGCCTTAGGCTACCACATGCCAGGTTCTCAGGCATGTCATATTCCCTTTTTTTGAGCTGAGACCCTAGCAGTCATAACTTTGGCAGCTGGAAGTTCTGTGCAATTTGTTGCAAATTCTTGAACTGAAGAATTTCACTGAGAGAGTCTTGGAATAAAATTTCTATTTCATACAGAGTAATGAGAAGCCAGAGGGGAATACAATGATTACTTTTCTAAAACAAAGCATTTTCATGACAAAGTATTTGGTTTTACTGTGTTCACAGAAGACTGAAATTAAACAGTGAGAAAATGTAACCTAGGCTGAAAATTAAGGAAAAACAACAATAAAAATTTCAGACATCCAAGTACTCTTTTAACTTCAAAAGAGTATTCAGACCAGGGTTATCTCATTAGAATTACTTTCCTAATATTATTTCTAAAGTCCTCTGACTGAAAGTATTGTCTGGGTCTTCATAATTTTAGACAGATGTGATACCATTTTTATCAAGAGATAAAGGGTTAAAATAACATGGAACTATCATATATAAAAAAGTCTTTCAATTCTCATCATGTAAATGAAGAAAATTCCACATAGAGATCGTGTATAGAAATGTGCCTATTACTTAACTTTATGTTCTTAATCAGAAGACTATTTTATTAGATAATATATGGAATTTGGGGTAATGCGGTTAACAAATAATAGGTTTACAAAATCATTTGTAAATGCTACAGGCGAGGTGGCTGTTTCAGTCAAATATTCTGAAGAAAGTGCAGCATAAATTTTCAGAGGATTTTGGTAATTGGCAGATTTATTAGGAGTCAATAGCAAGTTACTCATTAATAACTATTGTTTTTCAAAAAATGTGCATGCAAATCACTAATCAGGAGAAGGTATATTTGTGTTCAGTCACTTAAGAATAGAAAGTTTTGTCTCATGCTAACCAGAGATACTTTTCTGCTTGTTTTTTACATTTAATGAAGAGCATTAAACAGTGCTTTTATTACAGAATTTCCAACTTCTTTTCAGTTACTTCTGAAATATACCACAGATTCCTGGGGGAAAAAAAAAAAAAAAAAAAAAAAAAAATCTTGGAAATGAGTTGCTAAACACCAGTAACTGTTGTTTACCGTAAATTTTCTTCTCTTCAAAGTAACCTCTCTTTCAAGTGGATCTATATGGATATTCTTTGAGTCACTCTAAGCAATCTGTGATAGCCAAAGCTTCTATGTCAAGGGATAAAACTAGCTGGTCAATATATATTCAGCATTTGGTGAATGTATAGACAAAGATCCAGGTAGCTACATGATACTATACAAATTTTTCTCAAAACAATCCTGAAGTCATTTTTTTGACAGAATGCCTCTGGAAAGAAATGACAGTATCCATCAGATGTGCTGCAGTAAGTCACCATTTGCTTTATAAACTGTGATGCTTAGATATAGAATTAATCAATCCCCCTCCATCAGGGCATGGACACTGAAAACAAAGAAGAATTCCTACAGACATCAAGACTATGAAACACATAGTCATGGAGGACACATATGAAAAAAACATGGGACACTAACATCCTAATTAAGAACAAAGTCTTTCACTGTCATGAAAGGAATTGTGGAACAGGTCCAGACAGACATTTTCATAAAGAAATAAAAATAATAACATATATTAGCCACATAGAATTGAAATTACCTATATTCCTATTAGTGGAAACAGGAGCTACTAAGAACTCAGATATTTAGGCAACCAACTCATCAAAGTCAACAGCAAGGAAGTCAAAAAACATTGAGAAATGATGACAGGGCAATATGCTTTGACTTGCCTTATAAAAGACTGGTTGATCAGCTCATGATTATCAGACATGACAGTGAAGCAGATCCTGAAAAACTCAGAAAAAATTCAAATTCTTTCCGCTATGGTAAGAAACCCAAAGTAGTCAAGAAGACCACAGGGAAGAAGATGAGGTTGGACAGAAGCAGCAAACAAGGCCTCCTGCTTGTACTGTGAGCTTATCAGACTCACTGTTATTTCTATCTGTTAGAACTTTTCCCCTTGGAGAAGAAAAGATGCCTGGCAGGCAGAGGGTGAACTGTGAATCCTTAAAAAAAATTGGAGGAACTGATCAATAGAGATCTTTTAAAGGGCAGGTTCTGAGGAGAACTGCATCTCCTTCAATGCAACACATTACACGTTAGAAAACAGGAATTTACGACAGTTGTGAAAACTCAAGTCTGTCTTAAGCTGGGGCTTCCAAAAGTGTCCTTTTTTTCCTATACATTAATTTGAAATATTAAATATCTTTTCTCCTCTGCAACAAGCTTAGGAACAGCAGTAAAATATTTAGTAAAGTTTAGAAGTTTAAATAGTCATTCTCAGTGGGAGGGGAGAGATAATAACAGAGTATGGACCAAACAGATTGTCAACAAGGGAAGGGAAGGGAAGGGAAGGGAAGGGAAGGGAAGGGAAGGGAAGGGAAGGGAAGGGAAGGGAAGGGAAGGGAAGGGAAGGGAAGGGAAGGGAAGGGAAGGGAAGGGAAGGGAAGGGAAGGGAAGGGAAGGGAAGGGAAGGGAAGGGAAGGGAAGGGAAGGGAAGGGAAGGGAAGGGAAGGGAAGGGAAGGGAAGGGAAGGGAAGGGAAGGGAAGGGAAGGGAAGGGAAGGGAAGGGAAGGGAAGGGAAGGGAAGGGAAGGGAAGGGAAGGGAAGGGAAGGGAAGGGAAGGGAAGGGAAGGGAAGGGAAGGGAAGGGAAACATCAGGATTCTAGTTTACAAACTAAGGAGATCTGTGCACCAAATGCAGCAATAGACAAAGCTCATATTGTTTCTTCATACCTGTTGTTTAAGTAATAGACAAGTGTGTAATACTTAGTAAGGCAGCACCTACAGTACCAAGGAACTAATGACATTCCTTTAATTTTCCTTTCTCTGTACGTCTTAAGATAATGTGATTTTCCATAGAACCTAAGACTATGAATTCATACTGGATACACATATACTCCTTTTCAAAGGTTTTCTTACTTAATCTTCTATTTTCCCATATTTATAGCATATATAAACTGAAGTCCTAAATTATTTGTTAAAATACATGAATTTAAATGAGCAGACTCAGATTTTTGTGCATATCTTATTAAAGTTCTTTGTTGTTTGTTCCATAGCTTTTAGATTGATGAAAATCACTCACACTGGAGAATGCTTCAAAATTATTTTTGATATATAGTATGTCAGAAGTCTTCAAGCATTTCATGTCTGGACATGACAACAGATTTCAAATTTCTGGTTTTTAACAAGGCTCTGACAAGGCATGTTGACAAGAACAGAGAGAATGAAGAAAAGCCTAGAAATCTGACATTAATACAGTGCATTTCTTCTTCACTGTGTACAAGTCCTTCCCTAGTTTGGGAAGTTAAATCGTGACTACTCTGTGTTGCAATTGAATAAATATATATGCATGTATCAGTTAGGGAAAGGAAGATTTTGAAAAATTGCTATATCTAACAGGAAAATGGAAAGTAGATATTAGATACCAAAATCTTCAGATTGCATGTTCAGGATTATCCCAATTACAAAGAGAAAAAGCAATGTGTACAATTCACTCCTATGGGCAAAAAAAAAAGTAAAGGGAACATGAAAGAAACGTTCAAGCTGCACAGGTGACAGCACTGAATCTGACGGATAAGAAAGAATGAACCAATACTGAAGCCTTTCAGTGGACACATTGGTTACACTATATAAGATTATACAAATATTAATTCCTCCCCAAACAAAATCAACACTAATGAGTTAAAGGTGAACTAATAGAATTTCTTATTCTTTGTGAAAAATCAAACATTTATTGCTTACATGTTTGAGAAGAAGTTTGCACATCCTCTAGCAGAGCAACATGATTAAATGGTGTGAAACAGCCCGATTGCTTTGACTAAATTAGAGAAAGGTCCCAGAGGACCTGCTTAGAAACCACCAAGACCATCTAAGTTAATCTTAACTGAATGGAACAACCCAGAAGAGTGAGGATCTCCCCACAGTGCACCGATGTGCCTGGCAGGGAGCAGGTTAGGTCCGTGGTGCACCTATGGGTAAGGAGAACCAAAGCATTTGAGTCTCACAAGACTATGTCAGCACATCTGTGAGATTTTGTGTGCATTTTGTTTACTTGAAACTTAAGGTTCAAGCACAGGTTTGAGTTTATAGTGTCAAGGTTGCACTTATACTATAAGAGAACACTTTCAGTTTTGCAGTTCTTCTAGGCCTCCTTATGTGCATGCATCAGAGTGAATTAAATGTTGAACATGTTGAAATTTTAACAGTGTGTCCAGAGTATGAGATTCCCACCTTGCAACAGAAATTGACACCAACCTATACCCTTGTGTATTTTGTGAAAAGTCATCTGAATCTAAACATTATGTACATTAAATATGCTGACCTTATGAATGTCCATTGTACAGTAAAGTATTAATGTAACAATATTTAAGAAAATGGGTAACTTTATATGCGTATGTATTTTCCTGAGGTCAAAGCTATTAAAATGTAAAAAATGAATATAATGAATAATATTACTGGGACTTTGAGGAAGTGTAAGTTTTCTTGCCATTTTTAGCTTCACATATACCTGTAACATTCAAAAATATTTTTATTACAAAAGAAATGTTATTGTATATCATTACAGCAGTAAATACATTTGACTATTAATTCCCAGAAATTTATTCATATTTTTAGTAGACATTTTTGTCTGTTCTCATTCAGTTTTGTCTATTTAATACAGTTCAGCTGACATAAATCAGAGGAGAAGCGAGATAATTTTAAGATCTGATACACAGGAAACTGTTGTCAATTAATCTGATTCCTGAAGTTCTTCTGAGGACAAATGTAACAGAATGAACAATCTCAACATATTCTTTATGCTATTTTTGTTCTTCCTATAGATTTTTTGTCATAGAAAGCATAGAAAAGACTTGCCTGCATGTAAGAACATTATTCCTGCTACACATTAGTGATGGGTGTAAACTGCAAAATTTCACATATTCAGAACAAATTACATTTAGAATTGACATCCTAATTATGTGTTCATTTGAAATTACTCAAATATTTCAAGTTTGAGAGGCTTCTTGAATTTAATATACTTTTCTCAGAAGAATTTTAGGAATTTCTTATATAAAGCAATACTATAAGAAACATTCTTGTTAGCTTTCTGCCTTGGACTTGAAAAGAAAACATGATAGAAACAAAATCTTATGAGTTTCATTTGAAAGTATTCATATTTGCAACGCATATTTAAAGACAGAGAGTTTTAAGAAAATTATTCTCAAAAATATGTTTTCCAAAGTTAATAAGTGTTATCCTACTTCTTTCTTCCAACTCAGGAGCTTACTCAGGAATGCCTGTCCAAATCCTGGATTTAGCGCTAATGAGTTTGACATTTTCCATAACTATTTATTGTCTGATAAATCTGCCTCCAATTCTTCATACTGCTTCATTACAAAATCTTATATTTGACAAGGATTTCTTCTCTAATTACATCAAACTTAATTTTTTTTTTTTTAATATGGAAGAAGCAAACAATAAGGACCACAGGTGAAATATCAATAATTTATTACATTAAAATGTCACTCAAGGCAGTCTGAAATTTAATGTCCTGCATATTTTTATTATTACTATTTTCTTGAAGAGAAGAAAACCCTTCAGCAAATGACTGTGCTGTCTCAGGAATAAAAGTGGTTAATGCTCAAAAATACTTCTTGCTACTCAGACTTGGAAATTAGTGTCTCGCTAATCATGAAAATAAATTTCTTAATAGATTTTTTAATGAAAAATGTGGAAAGAAAACATGCATACAAAAATCAGCTAGACCTCTGTTTCAGAAACTCTCCAAAATTGAACAGACCTTTTAATAACCCTTTTGCCTCATTGACCTAACCAGTATTAGATCAACTGTGGCAGTATGAATGCTGAAATGGAGCTTTCTGGGGTGGCTATGAAGTAAAGGCATCTCCAAAGTAATAAGAGTATGAGAAGGCAATAGAAATAATATGGAGAATGGGATGAAGCCAATGAGGATGAGGTAGGAAAAAGAAATAAATTATTGGTCTGGAGAAGATAATACAATATTGATATATTTTGTTTCCAAGTGAGACCCATTCTTAGAACAAAAAGGGTTTAGACCATGCAGCTATTTTTATTTTTTTCCTCATTTCCTATGTGCAAGCATATTATAACATAATAAAATCTGTAACAGAATTCAGCTACAACTGAAGATGGACTGACTCTGAGTATTAGAGTTTAATTCTATTACATGTTAAGGATGAAATAAATGTCTCTATCTTGAGAGAGATAGAGAGTTCATCTCAAGATCCGTCTCTCAGCCCATTTTTACCCCTTCATGGATCATCATACAGAGCTCAGGAACATCTGATTCCTAATCCAGTGTCCATGTCATTTTAATATGATTTATAAGAAAATTTAATCTCTGTGAAGCCTATATAAATTCATAGATCCATGCCACCACCAGTCAGGTCATTATTAAGAAAAAAAAAAAAAACAAAAAACCAAAACTGACTCAGCTCAGCAGAGTTGAAAATTTTGTTTCTGGGTAAATTTTGCAAAAATGTGGGTAATGCCTTGGGGCATTTAAGGAAATTTTAAATTTTAAATGGCTTGCTGGGATTAAGGGCTTTACAAAAATCACTTCTGTTCATTTACAGAGGGTTCAAATGATTGCCTTATTCCCCTCCACTGAGGCCCAGCTCCAGATTTACAAAGAAATATTTTATTAAGAAAAACCTTGGAAATTTATTGCCTTTTTGTATGATGACCTATTAAAAACTCATCCTACGTTGAAGTGATGATCTATCAATGAAGATTGCTTTCCTGCAATGACTGCAGGCAAATGCATACTGCCTTGTAAACTCCAGTATACCAAAAGTCTCACAAACTGAGCTATGTTTATGAACTTACAACACTAAAACACAGTAATTATCTCTTATGCTTGGCATTAACTTTCAGAAGCAAAAGTGACACAAAAGATGACATATTTGTGCTTCTTAATAGAGAACATATAAAGTTAAATTCAAGAGTGAGAAGAAGATACATTAATTAAATGATTCTGTACATAGTTTATTAAGCAGGGGACAAGACTAATCTTCTAAAGATGTTTCTATGACAAATAGATTAAAGCTACACTGAGAACAAGGTGCTTCCTTTTCAGTTTCCACAGTCTTCTGACACTTTAAAATTCAAGTAGAATAGTTTCTCCCCCTTTTCATGAGTTTGTAATGCTATAATTAGTAGACACATGATATAGTTACCCAGTAGAAATTAAAAAAATTGAAAAGGTCACTAAGGTAGATGGTATCAATTATTTATAAAATATGAGGAGTATTAACATTCCTGTATGTTTTCTATGACAATTTTTAAAAGATAAAATGAACTGTAAATTATTTCTCTTTCATCATAAAATATGATAATAAGACTGAGAAAATAGAACTGAATATGCCAATCATTACTACTTTGAAACTCCATCATATTTTCTTCCTCTTCATCCTCTTTGGTTTATTTTTATTTACCATTCTTTCAATATGTGCCTGTAAACCTGGATCTGGACTTCTGGACTCCATTTCCCTTACTTAATTTTGTTTGTGCAACACAGGGTCAAAAGGTCAAATTCTGCCCTAGGACAGATGTTTCTTTTATTTTCTTTTGTAAGAGGTGGTTCCCATCAGCCTACAACTTTGAACTGCAATGACTACAACTGTCTCAGGCACAGAAGACATCAGTAATAAGTATTTATTAGAAATACTGGCTTGACAAGTCACTTGAGCAATTGTAACAGAAATAAATTCTATTTTGGATGAGTAGACTGCTGCTAAAGAATTCGGTAAAGCATTGCCTGCTAAAGACAGTAGTAGAAAATGAAGACATCTATCCAATTTTGCTTTGAGCTTCTTCATGATCTTTCAGAATGACAGTGTGGAATAAACAAGTCATTTTACCCGACCTCTGAACTTACCTGCATTTCAGTATTGTCAATATTAGTTTTGAAATATTAATTCCACTTTAGCATATATATTTCGTCCCACGGAGTGAATTTTCTGCTCAGTGTTCACTTTTTCCTTCCTTACAATTACCTTTTATATCATATATATAGTGTATGTACATAAACCTACATATTCATTTAATTCAGTCTTTAAATTTTATTAAAAGTAGTCTAGGCATCAGACAATTTTGTTAACACAGGTTAAACTTCTGCACTTACTCAAAAATTTAAAAATAGATTCTATATTTCAAGGAAACTTAATAAGGGAATATGTATTGATATACATATGGATATATATGGGAACATGTATTGAAAAGTGTGGGGTATTTTGCAATGGCAGTTACTTCTAGAGGTTTTTCTTTACATAAAACCAGCTCAATTTTTATCCATGCTAGAATAAGTTCATTACATCGTGTGTCATTCATGTAAGTAACATTGATTTTCATTAGTTTCACAAACACTGAAGGGAAACAGCTTCAGAAAAAAAGCAAACTTTTACTGACATTACCCTGCATGCATGTCTTCATATTTTCAAAGTGGCTGAAATGATCAAGGCACGATAAGGGAATTTTTTGTACTAAAATTACCCAATAGAAATGTATTCAAATTTCACTATAATTGCTTAATGTTTTTTACATCACAGTCATTGGCAAGATTTGGGTTAGGAACATAGAATAAACAACTACAGCAGCTGAAGGATGAGTAATTTAATTTTGTCCCATAGTCTATTTACTCTCCAACAGGTATGAATCACTGAACACATGCAGGGAGGTTCATAAGTTAATAGACTTACTCATTTTCACCACTAGTGTTGTTTATCATCCCAAGTAACATGAACAGACTCAGAAAACTCTCTCAGGATGAGGATTCTCAAGAAATAATCCAAACAACCTTCCTAGAAAAAACCCTGCTTTTTTGGAAAGACAATTTCCTAGGCATCTCACTCTAAATACTGTTATGAATTTGAGAACAGATGACCAACTCTTAGTTTCAGGAGGAAGGTTTATGGCAGAGCTGTTTTCCTGCTGCAGGCTCCCAAGAAATCTTTCAGGAAAACAAGCCATAACTCTGACACCATCTCAGAAACTGTTTACTAAAGCATGCTTTTGGAAGACATTTTTGTTCCAGGAACTTGACATTCTCTTATTTAAATGTTATTACATTTTTTTTTTTTTTTTTCTAAAGGCAGCCAGCTCTAACTTCAGATGCCTTGTGCTTTGGTGAATTATTGGAGATGTGAGTAGCATATGCTAGACTAGAGCACCTACAGCTTTTGCACTGAACATTAAAAAATATCAAAGTAGTAAAGAAAGGATATCTGTGCTCACAGCAATTGAACAAAATATCTAGAACTTAATTTTTACTGCCCTTAAATATCACCTTCTTATGCCAGTTCTATATTCATTGTGTTTAAAAGTGACAGAAACCTCATTCAATTTAAAGTCTTCCCAGAAACCTTGAAAATATTTTTCATTAATTCACTTTCTTACTGATGCTTATAACTGATACTTACTTTTTATCTATTTTTACAATTGCATTTCCAAAGAAGCAAATGGTGACTTTCACCTAACACATGTAACTCAATTATTTTAGGTGATGTATATACTGTGGACAAGTTAGTGTCTTGTCTCTACCTGTCACTTTACAAGGACAAGAGTTACCCATTGGTCCACTTCTATATCTTCCAATCCCTGAAGAAGTCTCAGATACACTGAGAAAACATGAATGCTATCAGAAGTCCACGTTTAGGCTGCCAACTTTCCTAAAAGGTCTGTATTAAACACTTTTTTCCTGTAAGCTCATTTACAAAAACAGAATAACAGATTTTAGCAATAACAGTCTATATAGTTTAAAATATTTTGCCTAACAAAAATGGAATAACATATCAAGTAACAATTCTTTATGACCCATATAAAAGCTTGTGATAAGATGCCTCACACAGATCAGGGTTTTGCTATAACAGGCTTTTGTCTGTTCTTACTGTGACAAACCTAGTAGACCTAGTAGAAAAATTTATGATAGAGCTTGGAAGTCTATCAGTGCTTTGGCTCAGGAAGGGGGGGTACTAATACAGGTGATGGCATACAGAACAAAGTAGAGATTTCAGCAAGGTTACAAGTAGCTATTCACAGAATAAACTTTCAAACTTGTTGAAACTGTGAGAAGGGATTTTACAGTGGTGGTGTTGAAAGACTGCACCACTGACCAAATTTATTCCAATGACAATTTAAAATCTATCTGGCAATTTGACATTCTGCAGTGTTTTGTTTTGGTTTGTTTTTTTCCTTAACAGGCTCTGATCATAAAGTAGAATCAGTGATTTTTTGTATATTTGACTTTTTTGTCAGCTTTTGTGCTCAGTGGCCTAAAGCTTTTTTGCTTCTGTTAGTGGTATATTTTTATATATTTTGAGAAAAAGCTGTTATTCCCTCTTTTCAAAATGCCAGACCTCAGAGGTATCACAGACCTAGTACCCCTTCTCCAGTTCAGTTGCAGGGAACACCAAATGCCCCCAAGGGCTTATCTATTGCTGTGAGTGCAGAGGGCCTGACAGGTTTCAGCACAAGGGTGGCAGAAAGGAAACCTGAGCTTGCCATTCACCCCAATGAGAAGCTTGGGTAAAATTCTCAAAAATATCTTCGGAGTATCCAAGAAGGTAGATTTATTTTTTTGATGAAGGGA
The DNA here is from genome assembly GCF_018691265.1 of Tyto alba. NCBI lineage: Eukaryota > Metazoa > Chordata > Aves > Strigiformes > Tytonidae > Tyto > Tyto alba. The sequence goes on from NW_024881272.1 coordinate 1,367,088, forward strand.
CAGTGACTACTAAAATCACAGGCATTTATCCAGTCACTGTAAAGATCATCTCTGGGGATCAGAGCTAAAAGCTCTAGGAGCTCCTCACCTGACTTTGCCATGACAGCCCATTCATGCTCCCATATAGAACTGTGATTAATACCCACATTCTTTAGGTGGTCTGTATTTTGTTGTATTGTGAAATACAAATACCTGAAGGTGGCCTCTGCCAGAGTGTTACAGTGATTTTCACAGTACTATCCAAAACTGCCCTGGGAAAGTCACCAATTTCATTCAAAAGCTCTAACTTACTAATTACTATATAGTTGTGCAAGAAGCATGCTCCCACTTCATGTTCACTTCCTCATAACTCACGGCAGATTTCAGTATTTTTCCTTTTGGCCACATATATAAGTAATTGAACAGAGGGGGTCCAAGAACTTTTTTCCTCTGATAATAGCCACACAGTGGGAGGTAGGACACAGTGCTTTAAGAACCATAGATTGGTAGATGGCCATGCAAGTCAAGTCCACTGCAGTGTACAGAAAGGGATTTATACAGCCATACACCTTTATATCTGCAACCCTCTATTTTCATACGATGTGCAATGAATCATCACCATAATGTCATTCCTGTGTGATCTCTTCAGGTCTCTTAAAATTTTCACATCTTCTTAGCACTAGTAAGATGGCTCCTTTTGCAGGTGAAAATGTTCTGATGAGCTGTATGTCACGCCAGGAGATTTTTTTTCTCCTCAAGCACTAGGTTGTCCACACCACAGCATTCTACTTGTGGAGAAGAGCCTACATAATCCTGACTTTCAGGGGTGTTGAAAAAAATGAGGGTATTTTTCATTTATGTATACTGGTGAGAATAAAATTTTGACAGAAGAATTGAGGAGAGTCTATTTGAAATTTCAAAATCAAATTCACCTGACCCATTAATCAGTCACCTCAGGAGAATGGCAAACTTACTTATTCAGTTAATTTAGTGTTCCTGTGATGCATCTGTATTCTATGCTGTAATTACAGAGGAAAAATAAAACCCTAAATAAAATCTGTTCAGCAGATAAAAGTGGAGGTTGCCTTTAAAAAACAGTATTTAACTTGCAATGATATTGTGTTGTCCTCTAATGTAGAGGCTAACAGCTCAGTCAAGTGTGAATGTGAAAGTATTCTTAGCGATGGTTTTTCTACAGAAAGAAGTTTTACCATTGCACATTTTATTTAATAGCTTTCTAATTCAAATCTCTCTGCAGACACAAAATGCTCAGTTACATTACTGGAATAGCTGAAGGACAGAACAATGCAGTAGAAGTAATAAGGCTGCACTACTCTGCTATAACTTTTAACAAGAATTGCATAATATTTTAGTTTATAAATTTCTGTGCATGAAATGGGATTATTACTTTTGCAACATATTTTTAATTTTTACCCTTCACTTTCATGTAATTTAAAAAAGCTCAAGGTTATAATTTCTCCAGTATGCTGCAGCTTTTCCTACAAATTCTGTCCCAAAAACAGCCTTTATCCAATCCTGGCAACACTCTAATTATTTCAACAAAAGGAACAATGAGCAAATATAAATGATCATTTTAAATGAAAACCGGATTATAATACCAGCAAAAGAAATGTAGCTCTTGTCATAAAAATATCAAAACTGTTTAAGGATTAGAATCTATTCTGCAGGAAATACTATACAACTTTAAAGATCAGCTAATTAAAGTTTCTACTTGCCTATAGTTTGCATTACTTTGCATATTTTTTGACAGATGGCTTAAATATATGTCATGGCCCTGAGTACTCCAGTAGGCTGCAATTGTCATGTCCATCCTCTGCTGAGATGCCCACCACTGCTCTTTGTCTGTGTTCTAGGGACTGTATTTCAGCTCAGACACATCAAGAACTTAAAGTGTCACAATTTAAGTAATTCATAGTTATTAAATAATTTCACCTGCAGCAAAATATATTTTAATCCTTGCAGAGAACAATTATCTTACAATGCATCGATTAAGTGGTCAGAATGTGTCATAATTAGTTGGTATTACTTGAAGAGAAAAGGTCAATATTCTTCTTACTGTCCCTTTAATGTGGATTTCCATTGGCAATGAGGTTAGAAGGAAGGAAATACTTTGCTTTTTGCAGAGGATTGAAGAATTACAAATGGATTATTTCTAAAGTCATTAGGTTTAGTCATTCAGATTTAACTACTATATAGCTGCTCATCCGTGACACACATTTACAAACCATATTTGAACTTCCTTAAAAATATTTTAAAAACCCAACCAAACAAAAAGAAACTGTATTAAATGGTTGCAGCATAAAATCATGTAAACAAATATAAACCAGTAAAAGGCGAATCTGATGAAACACACCAATATTCACAGACAACAGTCCCATCATTGATTCATCATAGATTCATAAGTGTGCCTCTCTAAACCTTATTATATTATATGAGTGGAAAGTTCCTCATGTGGGTCTTTGAATTTTCAACATTTTCTTATGAGTTAAATAGAGTCGGCATGGTCTGCAAAGACAAGAATATACTAGAAGTGTAATTAAAACCATAATGCTCTATTCAAACTATAATACATGATAGTTGTCAGTCCAGTTACAATAGTGCTAAAATTTACAGTCCAAATTAACACAGGAATGCCTCAATAACAACACTTAAGGTGCTATACAAGACATCAGCCTCCTAGGACTCATATTCTTGAATGTTACAATCATTCAGAGATCCTCTGGGTCTTGAGGCTGATGGTTTCTGATCTGGTGGAGTCGAGAGCTTTCAACACCCTGGGGCCTTGCCTGGGAGGAGTAGGATGTTTGTGGTATCAATATTTCTTCCTCATTCTTGGGATCCACTTAGTTAATTTATATACATTTTCCTAGCACAGTCTGCTGACACAATTCTCTTCATTTGTTCCCTATTACTCAGTTGTTCTTACCTGTTATCTCTGAAACTGGTTTTACCCGAATTATATGAGATTTTATCCCTGTAACAACCACTGATTGACCACTGTGATTGGTATTAACAGTGTGAGACTTCTGAGATCACTCTGTACCTAAAATATTCTACATAACATTTTATTCTGGATGGCATAGACAATTCAATCCACATAGAACAATTACTTTTTTTTTCTCTATGAATTAAATTAAAACTACAACAAAATGAGGCAACAGTTATCTGATTGTTAAACAACTGCTATCAAAACTAACAAAGCTAAAATCCATTCAGCCTAAGTCAAAACCAGAAAAGTCCTGAGACCTAACAGTGTACAGTCTGTACAAAAGCCTCAGGCTTTTTATTAGTAAAGGCAAAAATCTTTCCTGGGATGACAGATGTTATAATGTTGTTAGCAGATCATTGTCTAAGACTGTTGAGAGAAACAAACCTTCTTCATTATCTTATATTATCTTATATTTTATATTATATTATTATATTATATTATATTATATTATATTATATTATATTATATTATATTATATTATATTATATTATTATATTATATTATATTATATTATATTATATTATATTATATTATATTATATTATATTATATTATATTATATTATATTATATTATATTATATTATATTATATTATATTATATTATATTATATTGTATTGTATTATATTATATTGTATTATATTATATTGTGGTATAGTATATCATATTTATTATTATACTATTGGAGCTTTACTGCAACAGATGCTGCAAAAAGATTATTTACGTCTTTACTAGAAAGAGATAATGAATAACATGGATAGGTGAAATGACATTTCATGTTTTAGTGGCATAATGGGGAAGTTGTTGCTGTTTTAATTATTAATCCACTTTTCTAGGCCTTAAATTTCATTCATATGCCAAAGTAAATTCACTGATAAAGCTATTAGCTTATTCTTTCATAAACATCATATTAACGATCAACCAAGAAGTCCAGTGTCAAATACAATGAATTCCGGATGTAGAACTACTTCTGTATATGAGTGGATATTATTGTGATCTTGTACTTACCCTACTACATAGAAAAATACCGATGAGCAGTAGTGAAGAACAGAATCTGAATGTCAAACTTCTCACTTAAGGATTTGTGCAAAAGACACATAAATCTTAAGCTTTTGTTCCAGGGGGATTTATGATAGTCTGTAAGTGCAGCTTGTGAAGGAAATCCATCCTTTACAGGTGGGCTATTTCATCCTTAAAAGGTTCATTCCAGTGTCCTGTAAAATGAACTTCTATATTAGAAGTGTTGCTTGATCTTTACCTTTCAAAAATGATGCTAACGGAAAGCAAACAATACTGTTGCAAGTAACTGTATTTTAGGACCTGTCAGGAAGTGCTACATAGGCTTAAAAGATTGTTGGTTTGTTTTTGTTTGTTTGTTTGTTTTTTTTTTTTTTTTTGTCTTGGTTGAATATTATTATTTTGGTAGACAATTAAGGTGCTTTCTAAATTATCATCCAGATGATGTTTGTAAGGAGAATGTGGTGGGCACAGTAAATTGCATATCTCAGAGTTGCTGATTGCATGAAGGCAATGAATTCAATAAGGTACTTCAGATCTGGTTTATTTTCCTAGGATAATAAGAAAAAAGAAAAAAAAAAAAAAAAAAAAGCCCCAAGCCAAAAGCAACCCTAAATGTTTCTTCCAGAACAGTACAACAGAATGAATCTAACTTTCAGACAGTTACATTATGTTTTATAGAGGGGGGAAAGGGAAAAAAAAAATGGTAAAATGTTTCCAAATGTTTTCTAGCAAAATTATTTGTTCATGTGTATTTTGGTAGAAAATGGCATTTCTTTCCCCTGACATTTATTCATAATTTCAGTCTCTTCTGTAGATTTCCTGGAACAGAAATTACTTCCATTTCAGAATATATGAAAGACTGACGCCATTTTCAACTTCTTGCATGGAATGGAAGCATTACTTATTGTTCTGTGTGACTATCTGGAAGGTGGGAGAAATAATTTTCTACCTATGACACAGACCACTAACTTTGACTTAATATTTCTTTGAGTCCAATATTCTGTGTTCAGCTGAACTATATGTTCTTGGAAGACTTATTCTGAAGACACTATGAAATGAAAAATACCTACTATTCTAGTTCTTTTCCTGATAAATTGTTTCCTTTATAAATTATTTTGGAATCAGTTTGAATCTGTCTGTCCTGAGCTTCCAGCTCTGGTTTTCACTGTGACTTTCTCTACTAAATTAGACTCTCTATAAATATCTGTTGTTGAAAAAGATTTGACTTCTTGATCAAGTCACATTTCAGTTATCTTTTAGATAAGCTGGATAGATCATAGTCTTTAAATCTCTTATGTTGATGCATTTTTTTTTTTTCAATTCTTTCTGTGGTTCCTTTAAAGCTTCTTCATTTTTTACACATCCTTTTCTTTACATTGTAAAGAATGTATTTGTAGATGGTATTTCAACACCAAGTTAGCCAATACTACACTTTCAGATGTAATGACCCATTAAATACTATCTTTTCCCATTCATTCTCTTGTATGGACAGATGAATTAAATTAGTTTTCCTGTCAAGCCATTCAAAATCAGACTAAAAGGCTCACACTTACTTTCATACAAGGTCACCTACACCTCTCACTAGATTATGATTATCCATTTTGTAAGTTAGCCTGTATTTTTTGTCCTAATCATAAGAGTATATTTTCAGTGTAGCAAAAAGACATGTATATCTCTATATAAAACTACAGAGCACGTGTGGTTTTTATCTATATACTGCACAAAAAGATAAGAAAAATCTCTTCAGTTGTAATGTGTTATTACTTTGGTCCTAGAATTTCTAAAAGCTGTGTACCATCCATGGTGAAAAACACTCTCAAAAAACTGTGACAAGAGCCAGCCCACTCAGATGAAGTGCTTTGTACTGGTTGCCACACATGCATAATTTTTTGTCCAAGTCATCATTTCTAACTCTCCTCTGGCCTCTCCCCAAAATTAGAACTGCAGCACCAGTTTAGCTGCTATCACTGTGTTTCACTGAAAAAAGGTCTTACTCATCCAATAAAAAAGATAAAACCAAATTAATTAAACCACATGTAAATTAAAACTGCAGATGTCTGTGATGCAAGAATACGTACCTGAAGACAGTTGCCTTTCTAATCCCATTAATAATTGTTTATTTTAGCATGTCTAAAACAAATAAACAAACAGGCCATATGTCGACAAATAGATTTTTAACCAAAATCATAGTTTATTAATACCTAATAACACAAGCATGAAATTATCTCTAAAATATTTTAAGATCAGTATGCATTCATTAACAGTGTTATACAACTTGAGTCAAGATTCCCATGAATGCTTACCTAACTCAATACTTCAGATTTATAAAGGAAATATACATTTGCATGTAATATAATCTCTGTTCCTTGAAGTATATGATATTCTGCATATTCTGATATCAGAAGATGAAACAAAGTGAAGACTACTATGGCCTTTCAAATCATAGCATCCCAGGATGATAAAGGTTGGAAAGAGGCTCTGGAAGTCACCCATTCCAATCCCTGCTCTAAACCGGGCCAGAATAGATCAGGTTGCTAAGGGATTTGACCACTCATAGTTGGAATATCGCCATGTCAGGAAATTCAACAGCCCCTCTGGCAACTTCTGCCAGTGTTTGAAGCCTTTTTCAGGATTTTCAGTATGTGAATTACTACAGAGGTTGTAACATAAGACATATTTTCTGTTTTGATTACATAAGCACACAAATAAAAATGTAGTATTGATTTATGTGCCACCTGACACTGGTCCAAGCCAAGATCTCCCCAGCCAAGTAGTACTGGTTTGTTTTGTTTTCCAACACCATCACAGAGAATTACAACCACAGAAAACAAAACTAGAAGAGACTGCTACTAGTCATCTAGTCCGATTTCCTGTTGCAAGGCAGTATCATCTGTATGCAAGTTATTTCTAACAGACATTTCCCTAACATGCTTTAGAAAGTCTTCAAAATGAAGTATTTCACACTAAAAAAAATTACCTGGAAACTGTCTGACTATGGAAATTTCTAACCTAAACCCTCAGTAAACTTATCACTCGCTCTCTTATTCACCATGTACTCAGAAGAACAGGTTGTTATCCTCTTCTTCACAAGATTCCCTTACCTCATTAGTTTAGTATTGCTTTCAATATTTACTCATTATTTGCAACTACTTGGATAAATTAAGAAGTTGCATAGTTAGGAACTGTAACAAACCTGTCAGATTTGTTTCCATGCAAATGAAGGTTCTTTCATATGTTCAAAAGCACAAACTTCTCTGCTTTCTGTCTAATGGGAACTTGTAAATCCTTGTAAAAATCTAGTTGTCCAGCATGCTTCACAATTTGACTTGAACTTGTACAGAGTCGGTACTTTTCCTACTGGAGTCTATATTAAACCACATTGGTTTAATAATTGATTTCCTATCTTGTTCAAGCCATGTGTATTACCATACTGGTATTTGGCTAAGGAAACTAAAAAGAGCTATAGACTGTCCTGGTAAATGATACCTTGTACAAAAGGCAATGTCAAAACAGGTTATTCTTGTTCACCGTAGTTAAAGCTAAGCATATTTACTACTGTTCTGGGCTGTTAGAGTTATAACTAACAACATTTTCCCCACCCTATTCATCCAAGTAAATAAGATAATGCAATGTTAAAATAACTCTTTTGTGTAATGCTTCTTAAATATGCACACAGAAACACATATTTTCAGGCAAATGGATTTATCTGTGGAGCACTGTTGCATTCTTGACCGGGACCAGTGTAAGTATTCAAAATTCTGTTTCTCCCTGTAAGAGGTACATACCTTGGTGTTGTATATACAAAAGTACACATCTACATTTATAAGGATTCCACAAATTGTAGTGACCCATATTTTAAAATTTAGTCACTATTTCTAGACTTTACTCTGTTGAGATAAAAAAAATCAGGCTCTTTCCACCTCTTACTGACATTTGTATGTTTTTATTCTAATTAGAATTTGCTTATGCACACACACCTATTTACGTTATCAGGACATACTCTGATTACTACATATTTCTAGAATTTCTATAATTTTCCATCTTAAACAAACAAGTAGACAAACCCAAACCCAGTAATTTGGAAATACTGTCAAAACCTGTCAGTCAGTGACAAGCACATTAGCAACTGGGATGCAATATCTACATCAGTATGTCTGTGTGTCACATCACTTGGACTATGATTCTCTGGTATCACAGATCAGTGTTTCATAAGTCACAGTAGGGAAAATCATATTTTTTTCCTATTAACATCATTCACAGAATTTTCCTGAAAAGGCTTACAATTATTGGGATACTCTTTAGTGTGTCCACAATCTTGCTAGTGAAACTATAGCTTACAAACTTAATTACCAGACTGTGAAACTGATGATTATTCAGTTAGTGATGCCAATTAGTGTAGTATTTATCTACCCAGCATCTCTGGTGCCTCTAGAAACTGACTGTACAGATAGCTTTCTCTTGAGATGACAGAAACTGGAATCATACTGAAGTTAAGTTACTATGTTTGACTACAAAATGTCTATGATGTATTTAACTTTATATGTAACCCAAACAGAACAGCTGACATGATCAAGGAAAAATCAATGAGGGTAAGTTTGACTGCAATTTTTAAAAATGGTTGTGACCTGAAAGTGCAATGAAACATCCATGTACTTTAATTCTAAAAATCTAGTTTCAGCTTTTTAACTTGAAAAAACTTGTACTATAGTTTCCTTGCTACTTCTTCCTCCCTTTCCTCATCCCCCCACTTCCAAATGTCACAGAGATGTATTTACATCCTTCAACAGCAAGACAAAAGCTAATATTTATGAGTTGGTAGAATTCACAAATTTACAAGAAGGCATAGTCTAATGACATAGAAAGTCTCTTTACTCTGAAAATTCATTGGTAGGTTATCAAAGAGAAAAAAATACATTTACAGTCAAGCACAAGAAAGGAGAAAATCATCAATTTATATTCATATTTAGGCTACATGAATCATAAAATGTGCTGTAAAATGCTGTATGTTATAAATATCTTGTTTAAGCAGTTTTCTTATTTGCAATAGTGTTTGTTATTAAACAAAGAACCCAGTCATCGGAACAAACCTTCAGCTAATGCAAATCATGTTTTAAAATTTTTTGTTTGGTTTGGGGTTTTTTTAATATTTTATGACAGCAAGCTTGAGTTTACTGGTAAACCTCTAGCAAATAGTCACTACACGAGCTTCAGAACTGAACAGCAAGAATCACTAGTCATTGTGTACATAGCTTTTATGACTATCTGACTTATATATTCATTTTTCGTTTATATATTTTTTCTGCATTGAATATTGTAGTTAACAATGAAGTTACTTCCTTTAAAAATCAGTCAAAGCTAACATGATTCAGCTTCATTTAGGGATAAGCCTCAACTTAGATTTCTCACCAGTAACAAAACTGAGTTATTAGTTTCAGGGGTCCATCCACTACCATTTATACAGCCTGTGGAGGAAGCTCTACCTGTTGAACAGACAACGAGAAAGGCTCAATGGCCATGCCAAATTCGTTTTGACCATCACTAAGATGGGTCCCACTTGCACAAAACTGCTGTGTTAGTGATCCTACATTAACCTACTTGTTCAACTCATGAATGTGTTAATTAATGAACTCCTTAGCAATCTTTGAGGTTTTAAATCTAGATTTAATAGGCACTACAAATTTTATTGTCATATTATTTTGCTTGATTTAAAATGAATGTTATGCATCCAGATAACTTTTAATCTACCTAATACAATAATTATTGAAACAACAACATTCTAAACAAACCTAGTTAAAGGAATTAATCATCTCAAGCTGCATGTTTAATTAAATGTAGAAAATGGTCCGATCACAACTTAGATCCTTATCCTAGAGCTATTCCAAATATCATAGATGAAGTAACATCCCAAAATTCCAAACTTGATCTACATAAGCTTTTAAGTCAGTAATCTGACATGTAAATGTTTATTAATAGGTAGCTACTTTTGTCCACTCTGCATTCATCAAATGCGCTACTGAGGTAAAGAAGTGATAACAATCCACAGGAAATAATGTTGTTCCTTGTCACAGTTTGAGCCTGGTCTGCAGCCAACCACCATGCAGCCGCTCGCCCACCCTCCCCCAGCTGGGATTGCAGAGGGAATTGGAGGGGCAAAGGGAGACTCACAGGTTGAGGTAAAAACAGATTAATAAGAGTAATAAAATAATACAGTGACAGTATAAACAGATAATGTGCAATGCAATTTGCATACCACCCATTGACTGACACCTCACCCGCTCCCAGCTATTGATCTCGAAACATAAAGACTCCACAACCGCAATCCCAGAAGTGAGAGTGCACCCCTTCCCACCCACCCCTCCTTTATATGGTGAACATTATGTCACATGACATGGAATATCAGCCAGTCTGGGCCCAGTGCTCCAGCTGTGTTCCCTCCCTGCTTCTTGCTTGCCTGCATACAGGCAGAACACATGGAGCTGGAGAGTCCCTGAAATCTCAATGTGTCATCAGCACTCCTCCAGCTACCAAAAGAGAACATGAACTCTACTCCATCCTGATCCAGGACGTTCTTACTGGGGTTCAGTGATCAAACCCAATGTTATTGCATCAATTAAATCATATAGCATTTGTAAATTAATAAAGTTATTGCCCACAATTTTAGGAGTCTGTGGCAAAATCTCCCTGCCTCAACTGGTAACCTTCATGTAATCTCAAAACTAATGCAATTAAGAGACATTTTATACTCATAAAAGATGAAAGTATTGTAAAGAAGAACAGCATAATTATAAATTCATTTTACATCACTCTCGTACACCTCTAATTCCATCACCACAATACTCCCACCTTCTTCTGTATTGATAATGCTACAAAACTTGATGTTCTGTGAAAGTTGAATTCAAAGCAGTATTTTTTCATATATCAATATTGATATATCAATATATCCATATAATATGTTGTACTGTTGTGCATCTACTTCAGCTGGCTCCCAGATGTCCATCCACCTGATCTCTTGCTCTCCTTCAACAGGGCAAGGGAGAAAATAAGATGAAAAAGCTCATGGGTTGCAATAAAAACTAAAGACAGGGAGATCACTTACTAGTCACAAGAAAAACAGACTCAACCTGGGGAAAATTAATTTAATTGATCGCCAACTAAAATATGTTTGGGTAATGAGAAACAAAACCAAATTAAAACACCACCTTCCACCACACACACACTTTCCCTGGCTCAACTTCACTTCTTCATTCCCAACTCCTCTACCTCCCCGTATCCCTAAGAGGTGCAGGGGGGATGCAGGGCGGGGGGTTGTGGTCAGTCTATAAAAACTCCTTCCTCCTCAAACTTCAGTAATTTTAGAAAGGATTAACAGTCATACATGATTGCCAATAAGTACATTCAGAATTTGCATGGAAAACTGTTCCTAACACAAGCCCATGGGCTATTAGCTGACACTTTTAAGAGTGATGTACATCCCCTATTAAAATATAATGCAGTCTTCAGGGCAACACTGGTTCCCAAGACCTAAGTATTTCAGAAGAAGACGCACATGAATTTTATAACAGAACTGGAAAAAAAAAAAAAAAAAAAATTACTAACAACATAACCCAAACAAATAGGTCAGATAGGTTCAACCTTTAGAGAACAGCAATCAGTAGTACTTGTGGAAATAATTCTGGTGCATTTCAGAAACAGGAAAAGAACGGACACTAAATTGGTAAATGTGATTAGGTAATAAAGTGGGATATTTCATTAAGTTTCTGAAAATGCTGTTTTTCTCCTTAATTTTCTGTTAAATTAGTCTTTGTAAAATAACAGTACTCTTGTCATAAAATATCTGGGGAGGTTAAAAAAGAGCATTCTGCATCTATCCATTTGTTCTCACTGAAAAAATCTTGGTTCCTCCAGCTGTGAAAGCTGAACTACCTTTTTCTCTTCTCTTTGAAACGACATTTCTGTAAATACTATGTACTTAACTACTACTCCACTTTAAAAGTCCCCACTTATATTACTGTCCAGCTCCTCTATATCACTTCATCACATTTATGTTAAAGAAATCAGTTCCAGCATGGAGGAGAAGAAGGCTTTAGAAAGTTTTGCTTCTCAGTATACAGCAGTGTCATGACAGCCCATTTCAATATGTGTCAATTTTCCCAAAACATGAGCGATAAGGCACTCTCAGGCCTGGTAGCTCCATATTTCCCTGCACTTGTCTTTCTCTTTTAATCTTAAAGTTGTTTTGACAGGCTTGCTGACCCTGCTTGGGGATACCATAATAATCATCCTTAGCACTGAAAATTATCTTAGCTTTCACTCACTGGATAATCAAGAAGGCACAATGACATACCTAAGGAGGTGTCCAGGGTGTCCTCTATCATAGCTGCAAAGAGAGAACTAGCAAATATTTATTTTCACTTACATGACATGTGCCAGGAGAATCAACAGCAAGCACACTGAAACATACATGTGCATTTTTTTCAGTCACACTCCAAACTAGACATCAATCGGTACTTTATTCCAGCATCGCCAAAAATAAAACAAACAAACAAGCAACAACAACCAAAACACAGCAAGACAACCAAAGCAACCAAAGGAGGGGAAAAACAAACAAACAAACAAACAAACAAACAAACAAAACTTATTCTATCTTAAATTAAAAGAAAAAAATCAGAAATTCATCTGGAGAAATTAACAAAAATTCATGTGTTCACAACAAACCTACCCAAGGGTTCGAGGGTTTAGTGAAAAAAAAAAACACAGAAACAGAAAATGTCAATTTTGCCACACACAGTGGCATACAGTGTGGCAAAACCTGTGGAGTTTTTAATTTGCACTAAAATTACAGCTGTGATGTAGTAGGGTGTGAAGGTTGTGCCTGCACGCATACATATCACACATAGTCCTCAGTCCCGGCTCATGCAGGACCCCTACAGCTCATCTATGCACTGAGGAAACAAAGGACTGGTGTGAGATAAGAGAATGATTTACAGCAAAGAGATTGACTGGACACCTGGCAGATTCAGAAGAAAGTCATTGACTCAAGTCCACAAAAGCTCTTCAACAAAGTGGCTGAATAATGGGTATAGGAGCTCTTTGTGAGGGATCTGAGGCACTTTTGGGCAATTGCTCCAGGTATCTTCTCCTGTGCTTAAACCATCTGAAAGGGACTGTTTTCATATCAGGTTATGTTGATGAACTCTCTGGAGGGGAAAAGAGAGACCAGGAAAGTTAGGAGACACCATGCAGTTCCTGCTGTAGACTGAAGAACTGGCAAAACTCTATGCACATAATTTTAAATTGGTGTTAGAATCTGTTCCCACCTATCAGCAGAACAACAGCTGCTGAGTTGCAGCTAATCCAGCTGAAAATATTATTGCAAGGATGTTAGAGGTGGTGATTCCCATTGTCCCCTGGACAACACCCAGAAACCCTGTTCCAGGGATTAGATTCTCCATGTGAAGTTTAACCCTATGCCAACAATCCAAATAAATGGTGGGGTTTTCTAGTGAACACTGTTCATGAACATCTGTGCAACAATCTGCACTAGCAGCTTTGCACAATGATATTATAACTCCTTGGATTTTAAGACTCTGGGGACATTATCATTCCACCTTAAATATAATCCTCTCTATTACATGGTCAAGCACTGTTTTTTCCCTTGCCTCCACAAAAAAATTCAAGCTCAGGTCATGATTTAAATACTTAAAAATTGAATATACTTAAATCTTTGCAGATTGAGTGCCTGAAATGCTTTCACATTATACAATCATTTTTGATAAAATTTCACCTTGTACAAAGGAGATAAGGGAATCTAAAGAGTTCTCTCAGGTACATTTGAAGAGAAGTCTCTGCATTATTTTAATGTAGAAATTAATAAGCTGGAGTCTTAGACAAAATTTGCATGATTTTTTTTAACTCCTAATATTTATATGCTCTGAAGATTAAAAAGACTATAGTATAGACTATTTTAATGACCACTCAATCAAGAGAGGTCACTGACTTTTAAGTCAACCTTAGGAATGAAGAACTGAATATCATAGTCCTTGTTTTATATCTGCCTGGAAAATTAATGATGCATTAAAACTTAATGGCACTAGAGTCCATCACCCCTCATAAATGGTCCATCTCAGTGTGTCAGTGTGTACATTAAAACGATGTGTCAGAGTAAATGAGAGAGTGATCAAAAATTAACCCAATCCTCAATGTAATTACTGCAAGGCTATGATTGGACTAACCACTCTAACACCTGACAGTGATTGAAATGCCATTATGCTTCCCCAATGCAGACCTCTATTCAGGAATGACTTCCATATGGAGGATCAAAGTCACCCCACAAATCTCCACTGGCATCAACAAAACGTGAATCAGACCTCATTAGGATTTTTTAAAACCCCATTATAAGGTCAGTTAAAAGAGGAAGTGTCACAAAGAGGCAAAATATATTTTATCTTCTGTAATATTTATTCTATACATGACAAGTATTTATAATACTTCCACTCCTGAAGTAAGCAGCACCAAATAAAAGGGTTGATCATCATTAAGTGGTTTTCTTTGAAATGCGAATTCTATGAATGTGTACATACACATCCTGAGCACATCATCTGTTACCTGAAGCAATACAGCATCTTTCACTGAAGTTAGTATAAAGGCATCCTCATCTCTGACTCTCCCTTATGGCCAGTGTTAGGATATACAGTATGGAGCTCACCTATTAGCTTCAACCATAAAATAGACTAACTTCAAAAGACTCTAACAAACAAAACCAATAAACAACAATTTCCTCTCCAGTGGTTAGGAAGTCAAAATTACTGAGAAAATTATTACTGCAGACTGTCCAAGATACTTGTGTGGAGGAAGATGCTGAACCTAACAGTAGATTTGTTCCTGGGAACCACCAGAAAGCTATCCAAATGGATTAAAGCCTACACATCCTCAGAAAACTGCAGGATGTCAGCCTACACTGACACTGAGAAAAAAGGTACAGTTCCTTGGCTGTTCAGGAAGTCAGGTTTTTGCAAATAGCGTCTTTCACATTCTCAAATGTCCTTCCAAGAATCAGTGTGTGCATTTGGAATATTCTTGATTTTAGGAACTAGAATTTTATATGGATGTTTTCATTATAAGATTGAAAGAGCAAATGTTTTCAGAGAAAACTCATAAGCCAAAATAGTTCAATAATGGACAACAACACACCAGCTGCAGAGGAGTAAGCTAGGATCATAGTCCCAGATTTCATAGACCATGAAACAGATTGGGGTAATAATCCTATCCTCAGGGATCAACAGTGGAACCAATACTCTTTAATATTTCACAGCCTGGAATACTGGGATGGAGTGAACTTTCAGTAAGCTTGGGGGGAGGTGAATATGCTAGAGAGCTGCTATTCAGAGGGACCTGAATATGCTGGAAGATGGAGAAATGGCTGTCACACACACCATCAAGTCCAACAAAAGTAAATGCAAAAACTTTTCTCTGGGAAAAAATAACCCATGCAGTAGGGGTTGAGGCTGACTGCTTCGGAAGCTGCTCTTTAGAAAGGATGGGGGAGTCATTTTGGGAAATAAGATAAATCTGAGTTAGCCATGTGCCCTTGCAGCAAGGAAGGCTGTGGTGGGTTGACCCTGACTAGGCATCAGGTGCAAACCAAGCTGCTTTTTTACTTCCCTCCTCAGCAGGACAAGGCAGTGAGAAAATAAGATTGAAAAACTTCACGATAGATCAAAAGCAAAGGATGCACATAAAAACAAAGGAAAAAAGAAAAGATTTATTCTCTACTTCCCATCAGCAGGTGATGTACAGCCACTTCCTAGGAAGTAGAGCTTTCAGTACTCGTAGTGGTTACTCCAGAAAACAAATATCTTAATAACAAATGCCCCACCACCTTCTCCTTTCTCTTAACTGAGCAGATGTCATATGGTATGGCATAGCTCTTTGGTCACTTCAGGTGAGCTGTTCTGGCTATGTCCTATCCCAAGATCTTGTCAACCCCTAGCCTACTGGTGAGGGGGTAATGGAGAGAGCCTTGGTGCTATGCAAGCACACCTCAGCAGTATCCAAAACATTGGTGTGTGTTGTGGTTTGAGCCTGGTAGGCAGCCAACCATCACGCAGCCACTCTCTTCCCCTTCTCCTCCAGCAATAAGAAGGGACAGAGAGCCAGGCTTGGGGTTCAAGATAGGACTGGGAGGGGAAAAAAAAAAAAAAAAATCACCCTTTATGGCCACAAGCAAAAGGCAGACTCGTTAGGGGAAGAAAAAAAATAACATACATTTATTACAGACACTAACAACATGCAACAGAGTAGGACAGTGAGAAGCATTGCCACATCTTGAGAACACCTTCCCCCCACCCCTCCCTTCTTCCCGGGCTCAGCTCTGCTCCCGATATCTCTACCTCCTCCCCCAGCGGCACAGGGGCAGGGAATGGGGGGTGCAGTCAGTGCTGCCGCTTCTGCCATCTTCCGTGAGGGAGCTTCTGGAACTTTTTCCCCCTGCTCCAGCGTGGTCCCCTTCTCACAGGAGACAGTCCTCCACAAATTTTCTCTGACATGTGTTCCTCTCACGGCTGCAGTGTTCCCCACACTGCTCCAGCATGGGTCACCAACATTCTCCAACTGGAGTCCCTCCCACAGCTGCAGCCCTTCCCAAGCTGAATTACAGCTGAATTACAGCAGCAGGGCTACCTTTTCCCATGAGATCCCGGCCTTCTTCGGGCACAGCACCTTGATCATCCAGGTAAAAAACACAGGCCATAAATCAGTGTCTGCCCCACTGTAGATCTTCATGGGTGGCAGGGGGGGGGACGCCCTGCTGTCTCACCACAGGACACAGGGGGGTCTCTGCTCTGGCACACCTCCCCCCTCCTTTCTTCCTCCGTTCCTCCACTGATCTTTGTGATTACACAGCTGCCACAACTCCTCCTCACAAGTCCGACTGCTCCCCACCATGTCCCTTCTTAAATATGTTATTACAGAGGCATAGCTCATTGGCTCAGTTCTGGTGCAGAGGTGGAGCTGGGGGAGCTTTGAGAAGCTTCTCACAGGGGGCCGCCCCTATAGCCCCCCTCCCCTGCCACCAAAAACCCCCACCACTCACTCAAACCCATGAAAATGTGTTACCAACACATTTCTAGACACCAATACAAAGAACAGCACTATGAGAGCTGCTATGGGGAAAACTAACTCCATCTCAGCCAGACTGAATACAAAGGCTAACCACACCCAAGGATGTATTAGTAAAAGTGTTGTCAGAAGGTCAAATATAATGATCTGGCACTTGTGAGACCACATCTGGAATACTGTATCCATTTTGGGACTTCTTGTTACATGAAAGTTATTGACATACTGGAGTGAGTCCAGGGGAGGCTTCCAAGATGATTAGGGGGCTGGACCACAGGCCACTCTTGTTTAGGCTGAAAGAACTGAGACAGTTTAGCCTGGAGAAGAGAAGGCTTACGGGAGACTTTTTGTTGTCTACAGAGGATACAGACAAATGGAGACAGGCTCTTAGACATGCACAGGAGTAGGATGAGAGGCGACGCATATAGATAGGAACATGGGGCAATTCTTATCAGATATAAGGGAAAAAATAAATTTACCATGAGGGTGATCAAATACTGAAAGATGTCAGGTATGAATTCTCCAACCTTGGGGATGTTCAAGGCTTATCTTGAGTCTCTGGTCAGTGTGTCATGGTTTAACCCCAGATAGCAACTAAATCCTGCACAACCTCCAGTGGGATGGGGGATACAATTGGAAGAGTAAAAGTGAGAAAACTTGCCAGTTGAGATAAAGAAAAATTAATAGATAAAGCAAAAGCCACATGCACAAGAAAAGAAAAACAAGGATTTCATTCACTCCTTCCCATACACAAGCAGGGGCTCAGCCATCTCCAGGACAGCCAAGTTCTGTCACATGTAATGGTGGCTTGGGAAGACAAAAGACATCACATCGAATGTCCTCCCCTTCCTCCTTCTTTTCCCGGCTCTACATGCTGAGCATGACGCCATATGGTCTGGGATATCCTTGGGGACAGTTGGGGTCAGCTGTCCTGGCTGTGTCCCCTCCCAGCTCCTTGTACCCCCCCAGCCTGCTTGCTGTTGGGGTGGGGTGAGGAGCAGAAAATGCCTTGGCTCTCTGTGAGCACTGCTCAGCAGTAACAAAAATGTCACTGTGTTATCAACACTGTTTCCAGCAGAAATCCAAAATGTAGCACCATATTAGTTATTATGAAGAAAATTAACTTTATCCCAGCTAAAGCCTGTACAAGCAGGTTGGATGGATGACCGTGGAAGGTGCTGGTAACCTGATTTTTTTTATGAATCTCATTAGAGGAATACTGAACGAGAATATGAACTGCTTTTGCAGATCTTGGAAGAGTGGGCTTCTTCATTGACAAATTCACAACCAAAGAGATGCTTGCTCTGTTGGATTGACTTCACGAGGAATGCCCCATATTTCCTCTAAGTGCTTGGTTAAGTACTGGTATAGTCTATAAGAAAGCAAAAAATAAAGCCAAGTTGTCTTCTCTGTGGTCTAGGAGTCAATTAATGTTCATTGACTGCTTCCAAAAGACAACTACGTTGACCATGTGGGAAGCAAAGTTCTAATGCCTTTGGTTGCCTAAGTGCCTAACAGTTGAGGTGGACAGCCTGACTACAAATGTTGATCAAGCTCAGGTGTTGTCGCAGATGAAAGTATTAGCACCTTAATGATTTAACAAAAAATCAAAATTTATTAATAACTAACAGCACTTGATCATTAACCGGTTTGAATATGTACAAAATAATTCAGGAAAATGTTATAATTAAAAATAGTGACTATAGGTTCTAAGATGACAAGATTCACTCTAATTTACTATATGGTATCTTAAATCAAAACATATATACATGCTCATGCACAAACACAAAACATACAAACACATACACACAAGACAAAAGTATTTGGATCCAGTAGAATGAAGTATATATCTATACACACCAATAGGCAGAGAAAGAGGAAGAGAAGCTAGCTCAAAGTAAAAGTTCCCTCCTTGAGTTTAGAGCAAATACTCACAATGCCTTGGAATTCCTCAATGGGCAGTAGTTGAGACTCAAGCGGGTTGACTTCTCCCTGGCCTTCCATCAGCTCTGGCAGCAGATGACACCTTAAGGTTTTTGAGACCTGAGAGGCATCCCAGCTCAGGGGAGATGCTGGTCACAGGCCTGCTGCAATCCAGGGGAGCTCAAAGGGTCTCACTTGGAGTGGCAATTTATAGGGTCCAAGATAATTGACTTTCATCATGTATTTTTGCTTAGGCCCAGCTCAAACAATGAAACATGCTGGGACCTTCCAACAGTTGCACAAGAATTTGATGAAGGTGCAATTCTGTTATTGTTCTCATTTGATCACATCCCAGCCACAGGTGTGCCAGGCTGTTAGGAGATGAGGGACTGTTATAATAATTTCTGAGTGATAGGGAGGGGCAGGAGCCAGACTTATTAAAGGGGCACCTTAACGTTCTGATTCACAGCCATTAGCAGTCCTTATTTCTCCAGGTTGACGTATAGCCCAGGGGAGGTGAGTGGAATCACACTTAGCACCAAGCTGCCCAGGAGGTGAGAATTGCACCACCACAGGTGTAAGTCACTACTCCATAGTAAAAAAGGAAAATCACTGTCAGGTCTTCCTGTTCAAAGCCAGTTTCCCCAGGGAAGTGAACATTTGAAACTACTCCCCATCTATTTCCTGGGGGTCAAACTGGCAACCCTCGCTTTCTTACTCTAGCATCACTTTTTAAAACAGAACATATGCAGTACACATGAATTAGAAACAATTGTTTCTTCCATCATGTACATTTTCTCTTTTTCTTTAATATAGTGAAGATACTGGGGACATTCTTATAAAAATAACTTTTCAAAAATAAGAAGCAAGTCAAAATATCACACATATATGCCATTAAAGCAATGGATTATTGATACTAAAGAGCACAGGGAATTCTGAGAGAATATATTATAGACCTGAGAATGGGAAAATCCAACACATTTCTCAGAAATTATTTTGATAAAATTTAAGAGCTATTGAGGCACGGAATCACGACTTTAGAACCAGTAAGGTTATAAAGTAGGTATGTTTATTCAGTGCTGGGCGCACGGGGGAATCATTTCCTCCAAATGCACACGCGCCTTGGAGCCAAAAGTGGCTCCTTTTTATTACGTAGAATGTTATATATGTATCACAATTCCAGAATAGGGAGATAATATTACAATTAGCTCCGAGAAATCCTTAAAATATCCCCCACCCCAAGTCCCGGGTGCCGACCCTCCCCTAGCAACTCCCATGTTATCAGATAAACGGTATGTCTTAACAAAACACAGGCCATGTCCCAACAAGCACAGGGCATGTCCCAACAAGCACAGGGCATGTCCCAGCAAACACGGGGCATGTCCCAACAAACAATCTTAACAGACAAAGGGCATGTCTCAACCCCCCAGGTGCAAGGCTTCCTGAGGGTGGGAGGGCCATCTGGTTTCCTTAGATCACTATGAGCACAGAAAAACAAATTGTGAAGGATTATGAATCTAAAGAAGACTATAATTTCAGAGAATGTCACAGAAAAATAATGTTACATAAAAACATGTATTTTTTAATCAGAAGATCTTTGGATACTGCAGATTTGAATTTCAGTTCTTCTGAGCACTTGTGACTCCAGCAGTATTTAATGAAAGATACACATTTTTAAAAGCTTTGGAATGGAAAAATCAACAAAGCCTCAGCTGTACTTTGTTCTCAGATGTGGTCTACTGCATGTGCAAAAAATTAAGTTATGATTGAGAACCCAACTTTCTTGATTATATCCTGCAGAAACTGTTTATTTTTTAACCAATATTCCTACACAAATCCAACTGCATGAAGCAAATCCTTAACAATGTAAAAGAGAAAACAATATTTATACCTTTTACCTTAGGATATTAAACATGAGAAAAAATATTTTCATAAAAACAATAAACATTATAGAAAATGTTGTGGTTTATTTTGAACTTGTCATCAAACCCTTAGTGGTTGCACAGTTTATCAGTCTCAGAGTATCATTATGATTCCTACTGAAGATATATGTAGATCTTCAAAAGCTATTACTTATATAAAAGAGTTATGTATATTCAATGTGATGTCATTATATAGTTTGACTGACTTAAAAACTGTTTATATCTCTTACTGAAATATGAAAATTGTGGAAACTTAGAAACATAGAATCATTTAGCTTGGAAAGGACCCTTAAAATCATCAAGTCCAACCATTAACCTAACATGACCAAGTCCACCGTTAAACCATGTCCCTAAGCACCATGCCTACACGTCTTTTAAACACCTCCAGGGATGGTGACTCCACCACTTCCCTGGGAAGCCTGTTCCAGTGCTTGACAACCCTTTTCAGTGAAGAAATTTTTCCTAATATCCAATCCAAACCTCCCCTGGAACAATTTGAGGCCATGTCCTCTTGTACTGTTGCTTGTTACTTGGGAAAAGAGACTGACACCCACTTCACTACAGCCTCCTTTCAGGTAGTTGTAGAGATTGATGAGGTCTCCCCTCTGCTTCCTTCTCTTAAGGCTAAACACCTCGAGTTCCCTCAGCTGCTCCTCATAATTCTTGTGATCCAGACCCTTCACCAGCTTTGTTGTTCTTCTTTAGACATGATTACTACATGGAGAAGTGTTTGAATGTATCTAGGTATCTGAGAAATTACAATTTGAAAACAAACTTCTTATATCACACAGTTGTTATGTCATATAACATAGACAAAATATACTGAAAAATTTTTTACATAAAGTTGAAAACTAAAGTTCATGCAAGGAGAATTTTCCTGAATATAGACATACAAAAATATAAAATTGACTGATTCATTAACAAAATAGAAGTTAACTGAAACAAAGCAAAACATTCACAGAAATATCTCATAAAAAAAAAAAAAAAAAAAAAAAAAAGAAAAAAAGAAAAAAACAAAGCAAAACAAAACAAAATATATTGCTAGGAAAAATTTTTCTGTACTGGATTGTTAGTGTCTTTCAGCAGAAGTCTAGCAAAAAAAAAAAAAACACAATCAAACCCAGCAACTTATTCAGAGCAGCATATCTTAAAATAAAAAAGCAAAACCTAAGGAAACAAACAAACAAACAAACAAACAAACAAACAAAAAAAACCCAAAAACAACCAGGGGATAAAAAGAAGCCTCCAAAGCAAAAAATCACATACATTAAGACACATAGATAATTCCACTCCCCCAAATTTAAAAACCTGGGGGAGAGAGAAAAAAATACCACAAGTTAATATTCCTATGCAATCTCCTGTATCCAAGGTTTAACTGAATCAGAGGAAAAATAAGGCAGTTGCTCAATACAGTTTCAAATCAATTCAAGATGAGATGATAAAATCCTACTAATTCAAAACTTAGGTGCACATAATATGCAAAGTGTCAGTGTCATGCAAGTAAAACCCGGTAACAGAAACTGTGACTGTACATGGCAGAAATTAAGAAAAAAATATTTCAGAACTTTTTAAAGCACCTTTTTTGAATGAGCAAAGAAGGAAAAATACTTTGAAATAAGGCACTTTTTTACATTTCTTATCTTTCATAGGAGTGGAATCTTTCCCAGAAGACTTCCAATAACACCTCTTGACCTCTTCTAATGTATTTTAGATTAGTAGTCCCAACCTATGGCTCTAAACCCCTTGGCTGATAGGGGGAATAAGAAAGCAATAACTGACATCAACTGAGATCATGTTACTTTCTCACTATTATTGTCCATGGGCTGGAGAATATCAGACACTACTGTATGGAACAATAAGAAAGTATCACTGGTGTAATTTAATTCATTAGAGAAGCTTTATGTTTGATCATCCACCCCTTGTTTCTGCTTAAAATATATCCCTTACTGACTCTGCTAGACAATATTTGCAGTGAATTGACTGAAGAGAAACATGGAAATTCTATTTCCAAGTAGTTTACATCCCTCCATGTGTCACACAAGATGGAGTGAGCATCAGAAGTGTGATTCACCACTCTCCACATCACTCACTCCACTCAATATGGCCTAGGCATAAATTCCATTATAGCTAAATGGGAATCAATTGCGCTTTTCATATGGTAACTGCAAGTCAATGGTTTTAAAGGATGAAAATCCAAAGTTTAGTACTAGTTTTTTATTACCAAAGATATAATTCAAAAGCAACCTAAGTCCTGAATATTCTTTGAGTTAGCTGTTTGAAGAAAACCTCAATACATTCTGTTAACAGTTGTGAGTAGAGAAGTCTCATTTATTATTCAAGCCAGAAGTTTCAGAGATTGAATTCTAGTGATAAACCTTAAGTTATAAGCTATTTTTTTCCCCATATATATGTTCCACTGCAAATCATTACACTTGCTACCAAAGAAAACTTAAAATGAGTCATTCCTTAGTTTGAATATGACCTATACAGAAAACTTTACTAATAGCAGTCTGACACCTGGTCACAGGCTAGCTGTCTATGCAATACATAGATATACCTGACTTTCTGTATAGCAATGCTCTGTAGGTCTCAGAACCAAGGCATCACCTTCCTTTGTTTCTGTGTGTCTGTTTAGCTTTAGTAGTTGATTATGCTGAACTATAATTTTTATTTAATTGTGTAAGCTTTTAAGAACAATGTGGCATTACCTGCTAAGTGTCACTGTTTTTTTCTTTACCTTTGCAAATAATGTGTTTGTGAGCACTAAATGAATTGCTAAAAGTAAAAACTAATCAGAAATTATTGCTCATTTTGCAAAATGAAGTTTACTTTTAATGTAAAGGAACCTCTAGTAACCAAAAAAAAAAAAAAAAAAAAGCCTTTAGAGCTTAATTGTAAAAAATTTTTTGCAGTTAATATTGATTTATTGACCTTTTTGTATAAGCCCTGCTAGTTCAGGCAATTTCTGTACCAGAAGAAAGCTTAGCATTTTGAAAAAAAAAGCAGATCAAAAATAGATTGACTGCAGATTTCTGCACATTTGTGATTTCCAGGTATAAGCATATTCTTTATGTGCAAAAGCACATAGACGATCACATAAATCACTGCCTAGCAACAACAGCAGCTGTGCCTGCAATGTCCCAGTAACTTAAAACCAATGTAAATGTGGGCTGCTGCCCGAACCAGTGGTTTCTCCCTGAGACTTGTGCTCTGGTTCATTAGCTATCAGATAGACTGCTTTCCTGGTACGGCTTCCCACGTGAGTCCCCATCGATGGGGACTGCGCATGGGATCAGGATTGAGAGGAAGAGAACTACCTTTCCCACTGAGAATAACTCACACGTTCACTTTAAATAAATCATGAAATCAAAGCATGAATCCTATGTTAATACTACATATATTCATATGTATATTATGAATAATTTACGGTGACCAGCTATATTCTTCTGTATCTTTTCTTTGAGAAAAGTTACTTCAATAAAGAAAACAATCTGCCTGTTTCTAAATTAAGCTGTTTGTGACTTTTTTAAAATGTATTCTGAAAAGGCCAGATGTCAACTTTTGCCAGGGCCTTTAAATATCAAATCAGGTTCCTTGCAAAACAAGTTATTTTCATTAGTATGTATTTTCTTTTCTGTAGTTATCATTGCAGCTAATTTTCATCTTATGTTTTTCTTACAAGGCTGTTTTACATCCTTGTCAAATCTTTATACAAACCCATATGGGATTTAAATCTAAATGGATGTTTGTTATGTAGATTTCAAAATAATACTATTGCCTGCAAAATAAAATATTGAAAGGATACATTATGTGTTTTTACTTTCAAATCTCCAGTGGATCCTGGTTAAATGCTATCTTCCATATGAAAAAAACTATTCAAAAATTCCAAATGAATTACGACCCTAATTTTGCATATTTTGGAAGCTTTAAGAAATCTCTCCTTGCAAGTCTCAAACTTCCAACTTTGCATATATTTTTCTAAATTATGAAGAATATGCTTAAGGCTATAGGAAGTGTGATACTGATGTACTCTAGCACTAGATCAATGTCAGATGTTGTATGTAATTGTATATAATTTTCCTATAAACATCTGTCAGTTTTTGTGACAAGTTCCACTGACATTTTTTTTGCTAGCAGGCTTATTATTCAGTTTCTTTAAATTTGATGGTGTTTAAATAATTACTGTGCTATATTCAACCTTCTGCCTCCTTGCTGTACAAAATCATCAATGAAATTTTGGTGAAAAAAAAATTTCA
This sequence comes from Tyto alba, assembly GCF_018691265.1. Lineage (NCBI taxonomy): Eukaryota > Metazoa > Chordata > Aves > Strigiformes > Tytonidae > Tyto > Tyto alba. The sequence continues at coordinate 1,392,309 of NW_024881272.1, forward strand.
ATGAATGACCTTTTATTGTCAAATAATATCATGCATAAGTAATATCTCAAAACCATTTATGAATATTTTTCTGTAATCTTAACCAAAAAAAAAAAAAAAAAAAACAAGTTGTGACATGTTATTCTTTCAATACTTCAGTCCCAGAAGTAAAAAAAATACATCAGTTGGCCCTTATAAGTTATCCCAAGTGCTTCTTAATATACTACAATTTTTAATTAGACAGAATATTCAAACTGAGAGAGGAAGCAAAGAAAAAAGACAACGTTATGATAAACAGAGCAATGATCAGAACAAAAAATTGACACTAAGTGAACAAAATTTATACCAGAATATAAAAGTTTATAACTTTTAAAAGAGTGAAGTTTTGAAACGGTTATTCAATAAGAAGCATGCTAAATTTATTCATGGAAGTGTATGATGTGGTTATGTGCATGATAATCAATTTTTATAATAAAAGTGATATTGATGCAAATAAAAATAGTAATAACAAGGAGTTACCAAAGTACAATATGTGTAATATGATTGAGATATTAACATATATGATAAATAGTATATTCTTGCTGATCATTACTTCTGTGTAGTGAACTGTTCAAGATGTCTGTTTTACTAAATTGTGCTAGTTAAAAATTAGCTTTGATATTACAGACATCTTGAAGTTTGTTTTTTAAAAATAAGATTGTTGCAGGGGACACCAAAGAGTACAAGCACAACATGATGGGAGAGGCCTTGAAAGTGAAAGTGCAGGAAGATACTAAATCCTCAAAAATATCAACACAAATGACAGATGATAATTTTCTGGTCCTTACAGTAATGCAAACATGACAGCTAGGTAGAACAGGGTTTAGGGCATAACTTGACAGTGTAGAGGCAGGTTTACAATCTCTTGTAGCTGCCAAGATCAATAGCACAGGCAGAAAGATCTTCAGATTGTATGCAGGACTGCAATGAAACTAGTTGTGCAGGACTTGCAGGCATCTGACTTCAAAACTAGGTACACAGAATTGATCACTCTGGTACCTTGTATTTCTGCATAAGTATTAGTTTATGATGATTAAACTGAAATACACCTTCATTCACTATATTTGATATTATGTTTGAATATTATTTTTAGTCTATTATTCTGCTCGAGGACTGGCTCTAATCTGAATGCAACATCTGTGATTACATCAAAATATTGAATTAATTTAATCAAGAGAGCTTTCTGAGTCTTACAAAAATCCAAAATAAATATTATTTCCATATTCAGTGTTCATCTTCAGTGATTCCTTCACTAAAACTGTCTTGGATCTTGACAACTTATATTTCATGTTCAAGCCAGTGTTGGAGAGACAAAATTTGTTATAAAAATTATCACAGAAAGAAAAACAAAAAAAGCCAACAAAATCATCTTCAAACCATAAACTGTCTACCTTGCAATGGATATCATGACAGGAGAAGCTGCAGAGTTACCACAGCATCAGAAAATTACTGTTACAGATTTTAATGCTGGAAAAGACCATCAGGATCATACATCATCATATCGTATATACTGCCATAGAGTCTTGCAGCAAATTTATTACATCTCAAACAGACAAGAATGTTCAATCATTCAAAAAACTATGAGAGCACCATAACCTTAAGTCAGTTATTCAAATACCCTTAGAAGTTATTGCTGTTCATTCACCCATAGAAATTTTCATCCAATTTCTGTAGTGAAGTTAACTAATTTTAGTTTCTAGTCATTTAGTTTCATATGCTTTCCCATCAGAAATCCCTTCTCCAAGCCAGTAACTGGTCAAATAGTTCCTCAGACTACCTTGGATAAAGAAAATAAGCCTGTATGGTCTGCTTTTTTTTTTATCTTCCAATTTTTTATTTTCTTAGAGAAAACAGCCTTAAAAAATGTCCATATAACAGAATGAGTAATCAGTTTAATAATTTACAGATTGATTAACAGTTATCTGAACAATATTTCACCAAATAAAATTCCCCAAATCATAAATATATTAATAAAGATTAGTAGTGGCTTTGTAATATTATTTAACCAAGATAGACTAACTAACATTATTTCTAAGATGACTGCCTTCATCATCTGTGCCTAGGCATTTAAGTACATGGGTAAATAGTATTAATGTTATGGTCTATGCTAAACATTAAGATTGTATGACAATGTGTCTTTCAAACTCTTTACAGAGTGTTTAGTGGGGAGAAGATGTAAATTAATGTCACTCTCTCTTCAGCTCATCTTCCATTTGTTCAAAATTTACAGAATCTTATTACTACAGGGAAGAGAATACTAATCTTCTCCTTCTTGTAAGCTTTCATTTATGTCCTCACACCCAGAGAAATAAATTTGATTTTAAAGCCACTCAGAACACAAATACATTGTGTTCATTGCAATAAAACTCATTTGCATAAATAAAAATAATTCCTATATCCTGGCTTATTACCCAATGTTCTCATCTGTAATACTTTCACGCTGTCTGGGGCTAAAATGATTTTTTTATGCAGACTAGAGAGGTTTGAGTTATAATTGAATTATAATTTGTAAATAAAAATTTTATATTGGAAAGGTAAAAAGACAAGATTACTTTTTAAAAACCATAAATAGTTTAAATTATGTGCAATAACTGTGAACAAATTGTTAGTGGTGATTGCTGACTTACAGAAGAATTGTAACAAAATTTTATCTAAACAGCACAGAAATTGTGAATGCCTACTGGATATGGAGAGTTCACATTAGAAGCACTGCATAATCTCAAAATTCCTCTGTCACTGTTCTATCACTCTTTGTACCATACAAAAATCAAGGGAATTTTATATAAGGAACCAAAGTGGGTGTAATCTGACATTCAAAGCATTTATTCTGCTTAAACAAAAATACGTCTATATAGTATACCGTTTCTGAGTGTTGTGTTTCACACTGGTTTCATAAAAACGGGTTTAGAAGAATTTTGCTTCTCTTAAATGGTAGATTCTATATTTCTGAACTGCAACTCAGTGCCATCTTGAATTTGACATCCTATGAATGGTCATCATGACTTCAACTTTTTGGAGTGGAGATGTTTTGTCCCTGGTGCTTGAACTACTATAGGATCAGGGGAATAGTAGGGTGAGACCTTCAATCAGTCATGCTTAAGTCATTATATAAAATCTATAGGTATTTGACTCAAAACACTGAAACCTGGTCAAATGCCAGCTGGATGTCAATGCCCAGTTTATGCACATTCTCAGCCCTCTGAGTGAGTTCACACAAAAACCTTCTCTCCAGAATTTTAACAGAAAGCAAAACCAGAACAGAAGGCATAGAAACTGGAACCCTACCCAGAACCTAACAGGTTGAAAAGCTATGTCAAAGGGAATCCTGAAGAATAAATTTCCAACTATGCTGCTGATAGTAAATAGACTACAAGATAACACACCCACATCAAACCTTCAGATTTCTGTTTACATCTTGAAAAGAAGTGTCTTTTCAGATGATGTCTTATTTTTTTTTTTTGCCAGCTATTCAAACACAATAGTGAAGACTGACTACCCTCTCTCTTTAAAATAGCATCCCTTGAACAGTTGTTAAAAGTATTGATGCAATCAGAATACATTTAATATTTCTAGAAAAGGAGAAAGCCATATGACTATGCAAACTACTTGATCTACTGTTCAATACCAGAGAAGGAGATAAGTTCAAATTTTATTGTTGCCTTTGAGGGGGAGAAGACAACAGATCTGCATAAACCTTTTGTATTTCTAATTTCTTAATTTTGTATTTCTAAGGTGAAACCATCTTTCTACATAGGAATTAGTTTACTAACTCATCATCTAAATTATCCTTCACCATAACATTTATGGAAACATACACAAACTAGGTGTCTGAAGATGTCAAATACAAGTACCAAACCAAACCACTGTAATAATTTTTGCCAAAAGGTAGATAGTTTTTAATTACAAAGTCCTCTGGAAATTAAGTTTTGAACTATAAAGACTGTCATCTTCATATCATTCAGGGTCCTATCAAAATTACAGATCTATGAATTGAATAGTCATAGTTTTGAGAATGATGCTGCTTGGATCTCTAATATACTGAAAAACTGTCTTACAGTTAAAACAGAATTATTCTAAAAACAGGCCCTCTAAACAGAAAACTAAATTTGGTTACTCTCTTGGTTTGTTAGCCAAAAGCAGGCTGTCTCATATCAAAACACATGCTAGGAGTCAAAGGGAAAGGAGGAAGCTCAGTTCACCTCCTACTGTGAAGGTATGAAAGTCCCAGAAATAGTGTGGATGTAGGACCACTTAAAGGACTTAGGAGCCATTTTGCTCCTACAATATGGATCTTCTGGTTTTTGAAGGCAACCAAGGTCTCATCTGTGTGAAGATGAGCTGCAATACAGTCCGTGATAAGAACATACCCTGAAAGTACAGATGTGTGGCTATAACTGTGCTAAGCTCTTTCTATTTCAACCTTTAGCCTCAAGGAAAAAAAATAGTCAAGAGGAATGAAAGGTGCCTCCCCAATATCTGTAAAGATAAATAAAGTCTTTATGCCTCTTTCAAGAGCCTAAGCCCATACTACTTCTTCATCTTTAGAGGAAGACTTTTCACAGATCTGATGGCACAGCCACAAAGATGTAAGCCGAAATGAAGCTTTCTTTCCACCCCTCACAACGATTAACCTTTTCCCTCAGATCTCTGAAGGCAAGATGAAAGATCCCTAAAGATCAGAATTCCAGCAAGAGAGTGTGACCCACTCTATTAATGGCTTTAAGTCTAAAACCTTGAACTCCATCAAAACTCCAACAAGCAGTTTGTGCACAGTAAAGCAGTAGGAAGGATCAAAAATCCACAACCCAAACTTCACAGTAATTGCCCTACTGTATTCTGCACAAGCTGGAGGCAATTGCTAAACTTTTTTAGCAGCATAGTTTAGAGTACATTTGAAGTAGCTTGACCATGATATAACAAAGACATGTAATAAGGTTATGTCAAGGGTGAGGGAGTGCTGCAGTCCAATGACACTGTAAGGTTAGTAAAGAAATCAAACTGAGCAGGACTTCCTCTTTCTTGTTTAGTGATCCAGCAACAAGCTGCACACCTTCTGCTGGGAAACCGAAGAGACCTACAAAATGACATCTCTAAATTCCCACATTAATTTGCCTATGGTTGGTCATAACCATTGTGGTTTTGGTCCTGTACAACTCTACAGGGATGAAAAGCATTGCTCAGAGGAAGTTATAGCAGAATGGTATCATTATTATCCTGCTTTATGATTTCTGAGATGATTATTTTATTTGGAATTTAATCTGGGATAGAGAGAATATTTAAAGGAAATTTTTTTTTCCTCAACTTTTGACATGATTCCTCCAGTGGAGGCCTACTTTGTGAGCTGAAAACACCTGTACTTCTGGCATATTATAAGGAGATTACTTAAAATCAATGTGTTAATCTTAGCATTGTAGAGAAGAAGAAATAAAATACCACAGTCTAATAGTGAATAAAACAACAAAACTGAAGTATATTCCTGTACAACCTGTACAATTCTAATACATATTTTACTAGAGGATGAGTGCTCTTCTTTGGGGTAAAAGCCATGTTATTTGCAAGTGTATAACACCCAAGAACAGAACTTTTATGCATGATGTAAGCATTTAGGCATTATTATGCTACAAAAAAAGTATAAATATTATTTCAATGGTTGCTTTTAAAGTAGTGGTATCAATTTTAAAAAAATATTTCAATGGTATCTGCTAATGCTCTAACTGTCTTACTGCTAATAGTCTCTGTGTAAAATGAAAATTGGGGTAATATTACATACAAGGAAAGCCTTAATCCCTGAGAGAGATGCACAGAACTAAAGCCAAAAATCTACATGGCAAAAAGTCTGCTAATCTGCCTAGAAAAGAGGACTCTGACATGCAGTCTTTATAAACTACACCCAAGCTACTATATCTTCATGATTCACTAGTTTCTACAAGCTATCTGGAAATTTTGCTATTCACATTAACAATGTCCTTCATATCACAGCTTTTTTTTTCTAAATAAGGAGCAACAGATATAGAAATATTATCATATACAGAATACATATATATAAAGAAAAAATTAAGAGTATACAGTACAAAACTCCAAAATATTTTATGCATGTAAAGATTTTGTAAATTTTAACGTTATATGGCTTATATACTTTTATAACAGACATTCTAAAAACTGACTGTATGGTAAGTAATCTATCTGACTATCTATCTATCTATCTATCTATCTATCTATCTATCTATCTATCTATCTATCTATCTATCTGCCTGTCGATCTATCAATCTATCAATCTATCTAAATACAAGATAAAAGTTAAAGCTACAACTTGATCATAATATATAATTTCATCTTCACACACAACCAACCATGTAGAAAGAATAGTTTACTTTCTGACTTCATTGTCAGGCTAATTCCTGTGCAGGTGAAAGCATAATACTTGGGAGCTTCTAATAATAGAATTTTCAGCTATAAAGTTAATCAGTTTGCCACTGATTTATACAAAGATTAGCTCTGCGATAGTTAACACTAATAAGAAACCAAACATTAAAGGGCTACATTAACTACAACATCCCTGGACAATGTTCTGTACTCTTGAATTCTGAAATAAATGCTGCTCACAATCTTCATCTTTGTGAAATCCAAGTTTTAGTCAACTGACATCAGCTGAAAATGTTTTTCAAGATAGAAATGGAAGTCAGTAGGGATCCTGCAACTAATCCAATGGAAAAAAAAATATCCATTTTTATAGACTATTAATTAATGACAAGATATCTCAAAACACATAGAGTTAAACATGGAGTTCACTGTTCTCACTTTGATGTTTTACCTGTTTATTCTTTCTTTTTACCTTGATATCACAACAAGTTTCAGTCAGGACTACAGTTCATTCTATACAAAGTATTCAATGCAGCAGTAAATGTTTAAGGAATCAAATTTATTACTGAAAAAATCTTCTGCCTATATTAAATGTAGGCAACGTGCTTCTTTTTAAAAGGAAAATTTGAAAACAGGTGAAAATATTTCTTCCACCAGCCTCCATTTGTCCAGAACATATCAGAATTGTAAGACATCTGAGACAAATTATTCACCTAGCTAGCATGCAGAGTAAAAACCATTTTAATTCTTGTGCATTCCTTCTTTAAATGCGAAAAGTTTATACTGGAAACTTTTAGACAAATCTTCCAAAATATGTTTGCATTTTATATTTAATGAGTTAGAAAATAAGTGACTTGTCTACTTATGTCCAGGCCTATGAAAACTATGGACCAAAATCTCACCAGTAATAGTTGGCTTTTCCTGGATTATGTTCATGGAAAAACTAATACAATTTATTCTTGTACTTCTTTTTTACAATATAAAATGGAAAACTAGATTGACATCATACTGATGCAGAAGCAAAATTAAAGGTGGGTTTTGCATATTCTTGAAACAGAATACATACATCTTCTATTTGAAAGATCTAGCTGAAATTTATATCCTTGAATTCAGTTGTGCATTCTAAATTTCCCATTAAAACAAACCCCTATCTAAAGAATTTAGTAGCAGTTTAAACTAGTTTCTTAAGGAGCTTTGTAAAATTATTGGGGCTTTGCAGCTTATGATCACATAATAAAAATGCTTGGAAATCAACCTCGTTCCCAGAAAGTCAGACTCTTACAAATGTCAAATGAATGCTTTACTACAAATTAATCTGGTTCTGTAACAGAGTAAACCACTTATGCTATACAAGGCAACAGAAAAAAAAAATAAAAAGAAAGAAAATGCACTGCTTTTATAGTGTTGAGGTAAACCATTTTCTTCAGTTCTGTACTCCCAGATATTCATTCTATCTCAGTAGTGCCTTATTGTTTAAAACAAATTGACTTAAGATACCTTTATAAAGTTTTCACTGTGACCCCCAAACTTAAATCACATGTCCAATTAGCTGTTTGCTGAATATCCATAGTTCCCATGGATTTTGACCCAGAATTAAAAAAACAAACAAACAAACAAACAAACAACCAAAAACACAACCAAACAACCAAACACAAAAGAAAAGCTGGTATAGTAATTTTTAATATGGCATATCTTTGTCAAGAGTGTTGAAGAGGAATAAGCACCTTTCTATAAGCAAACAGTCCTCAACAATGTATATTTAAATATTTTCATGTTTTTCCACATTTAATAAATATATAGTGTCCTTTTGTATAAAGACCATTCTGACTTGAAGGACATAATACAGCTTTTAATAAGCTCAGTCTGAAGAAAACATGAATGATGAAAGCTAGAATAAAAACTTCAAAAAACAAAGACACCTGCAGTCATTCCCATAATATCCATGTACTGTATCCTCTTATGCATTTCCTTTTAGCCTGTGAAGGTAAATGGCACATGAACCTAGCTAATTTCACCACTGTTAAAACTGCCATGTCATGAAACAGTTTTGCAGAATCTGTCTTCAAAAATGCTTCTTATAAGAAGGACTGAAGAGCCTGTGTACATCAATAAAGCAGTATAAATTACAAGCAGAACCTCAGCTTTTCAGGAAAACATAGAAAGGAGGTCACCAATGTTATTATGTTTTTCTTTCTTGTATGTGTAAGAACTGGAAAGACTGTGTGTCCAAGAGAAAGTTCTCTGCGCATCACATTCCTACTGCTACACAAGAGCTGAGACATGGTTCCTATACCTTTTCCATGCTACTGCAGAACCTCACTTTGCTGAAACAAATATATAATGCAATTGTAGATAAAAGTTTGTTTAAAAGTGTAAATAAAATCAAGTACTCTTTCAAAAAAAAAAAAAAAAAAAAACACCAGAGAGCAGGAAAAGAGCATTTCACTGCATGGCACTACTAAGACAATTCTGTGCAACATGTTTTACATAGACAAAAGGGAAAGAAAACAATTATGCTGAGAAGCCACAGACTTCTGAAGCCTCAAAAGCAACAGAGTGAGTTGTTGTAGTCTAATCACTATGACATTTGAAGTAGTATACTGAACTGAAAGAAGCTTTACTGCAAATACCATTTACTAACTCAAAGGCAGATCTACCATTCAGCATTTAATCCTGTCAACATGCACAGAACATCAAAGGAGACTCTACAAAATCATCCCCACCTACATAAACAATACTTTTTCAGACAACTTGAAAAATATTTCTTCAGAGTAATTTTCCTTCAATTTAAAAATGCAGATTTTATAAATTCAAACACTTGGAGCTTTAGTTTGTTACTAATAAGCTAGAGAAAAAGCTAATACTCTTATTTCTGATTAATCTAAAATCCAAAGAAAAATGTCTTGTTTACTTTTTAAATACTTTGTCAGTATTTTTCTCCACCAGCAAAATCAAGGGTATTTTACAGTCTCACCTTAGAAACTCTGATAGGAAAGTATCAGTATTACATTTATTCTGTGTGAACTATCACAGGTTATGTGAAATGATGGTGAGTATTACCATTTTCAGTATTACAAGTTTTTCAAATCATTGATTCAATAAATGATCATAACGCTTTTGAAACATTTTTAAAACACTCCACAAAAGCTTCTACTTTTCCATCTGAACTGTCGTGCTACCTTTCAAACATAAGCGGTCAATGCAATTGTTTGTCAAAGACAGCATCAGAAGGTGTATTTCTAAATTAATCATTAATTGAGGTAAACTTTTTTTAAACAGATCTGACTCCAAGTATTACAACCACACATTTCTTAAACTTTTTCTCATGGGTCAAATATACATAATGAATTGAATGTTTCTTCCAAGGCAGAAAGAAAAGTGCTCCAAGGCAGACAGAATTTGAAAAAAGCATCAATCTGCTGCTGCAGTCAACCAAGTCTAACAAGAACTTGTCATTAATTTTAAAAGGAACTTCAAGATGTGGACTGGCAAAGTGAAACTTCCACATATATTCTCTGCTGGTGGGTTGGGGCTGAAACTGTGTATTTTCCTCCAGGCTTTTGTTTTCCTTTTAATCAAGAACTGCTACACTGTTGTCAAGGATGCTAACAATACTTTCAAAAAACTAGTGTGCTTGTCACTTCATAATTTTTCCTTTCTCATTAATATGAACACCAACAGATCATGATCTTAATACTAGTATTTTGAAGAAACAGTAGTTCTAGACAAACAAAAGAAACGATTGAAAAGATATTACTACTGTTGAAAACTTCATTATTCCAAGCCAGCAGCCCCAAATCAAATATGTACAAAATAGCTCAATATGTTAAAATGTGACTAAGAAAAAAGTTTCCTGGGCAGTTTAAATAACATTAAGAAGAAAGTAATAAGACTGTAAGCCTTATTATAGAAGGCAGAAAAATAAAGCTTTTTATAAATTGTGATGCTAAACTTTTTTATTATGAAGACATAATAGGACCTGTGACCTTTAAAAGATTTATTTTGTTCCCTCATCCCTTCTCCCGTGCAAAGAATTAAAACGTTATTCATTCCACAGCTATAAAAATATCTGCTATTTTCACTACTTCTTTTTTTTTTTTTTTTTTTTTTTTTTTTTTTTTTAATTCTCAACACATCCATTATGCTTTAAATAAACTCTTTTTTTTTTTTTTTTTTTTCTCAACTCCTGGAGTTCTCAAATAACTTCTTCAAACACTCAGAAGTGTTGACAAAACTGTGAACAACGTTCAGCTGAATTGTATGTGTCACAAAGAAACACCTCATCTACAGGCACGTATTTCCCCTGAGACGGTATGTTAAAGCAATGCAGACTTCAGTTCCACAGCTTCCAAGGACAGCCATCTTGCCCCAGTATGGCAAATATGATCACAGCACATCATCTTCACGAAATAAAATATTCATAGCTTAGCAGTTATCCGGATATCTCAGCAAAAGTGCTGAGTATTTTAATTTGAGCACACTGGGATTCATTTAGCAAATATCATTGTATTTTATTGGTGTTTTTAATCAGTTTGACTCATCTAATGCTTGCATTGCCTTAAGTATCTAGTAGTCATATTTTCACATATGATAACAGATATATAATGCATAATTGCATTGTATCCTTACTGTCATAATTCTTAATAGTTTAACTGTCATTGTTGGATTGTTCTCCCATGATCTGATGATCTGATCTTTAAGTATATACTTACTTTGCTTACACATACTTCTGTTTGGATGACTTCTGGAGGCTTCTTCAGTTTGGTCACATGCTGTGGATATGCTAACAGTTGTATTTCCAATAAAACTGCAAAGCATCTCTTGATTGTGTACCCTCTGCAGTTAAAATGAGAAATGAAACACCCTTTCCTTTCTCCTGCAAAGATCTGCTCAGACATTAGGAATAATTGTGAGTGAGATGTTGGCTTATATACATTTGGACATACTGATTTAAGAGATTGTCCTATTCCTATCTATGACCTCACTGCATACCTTTGCATATTTTACCTGTTGGACCTCCTGCTTTCTTCCATGGCTTCTGCTATTACATTTCTGCAATATATACATCTAGACCCTGTTGCCATTCAAAATAAATCAATAATGGAAGGGCTTTTCTGTACTCCTTCAAATACAGAACTTGTCATTAGAAAAAGCAAAATGTTTTCCTACTCTTAATTGAAAAGTAAAAGAGACACTGACATCTTATGCCTCAGCCCATGTAAGAGCAAATAGTTGCAATGCTTTGATCTAGGTTCTACCAGAAACAGAAAACAGAATAGGCAAAACTGGTCTTTACACACTGGAAAAAGGTTCCCAAATAGTTTTAAAAGCTAATATTCCAGTTCTGGCCTGGCAGAACAAGTTCAATCTCAAAACAAAACAAAACAAACAAACAAACAAAAAAAACAACAACAAAACCAAAAAACTTTAAGAAGAAAAGGAAAGACAAAAAAAAAAGCCCCAAACAAAGCAGAACCACCACCACAACAACAGATAAACTAGTGATGTTGCTTTTAAGAACACAGAAAAGGAAGTTTCAGCCAGGGAAATGCATTGGAAATGAGGAATTTGCATGAAGTTCACTGTTTGAAAAACAAAACCTTCAAGCTAAAACACTGCTAACACAGTCTGTGAAAACATATTGTCTTCAAAGTCCTAAGAGCGATGATTACTTACCCAACAGTCTCACTGCCAGGGGAACTGTATGGGACACCAGTCAAACAACCAAAACAGCAAACAGCTTCTGGGAATATGCCCTTTCACTTTTTTAAAACAAACTTATCTAAAACAAACACAATCTGAAGTACTTAGACATCTCCAAAAATAAATAATATTGTGAAAAAATCAGCAACAAAAGGAAAGCAAACTGAAGACCAATACCTCATGCAAAAATCCCGCTGATTCACACCTTTCCCTAGCATTAAAGATAAAGCCAAATACACTTTCTGAAATGTTAAGAGATTTTTGGTTTCATTCTACAGAGTTAAAAGAGACTAAAACACTGAACCGGCTAGAGGTGTACTTGCACTAGTAAGTATTTTTGTATGTTTGTATATACAAAAATATACCAAGTATAATTGTGGTTTCAAGTGGGTAGGCAGTCTCCAAAGCAAGCAATTTAACAGCTTCACTGTGGCCACCATGCTTTAAAATTCATAACAGTAGTAATCAGTCTCTTTTTTTTTTTTTTTTTTAAATACAAGCCATGTCATGTGTAAGAATGAGTGACAGATCAGCATCACTTTCATCAAGTGATTGAGCTATTCCTAAGTTACTCAAATCAGTGTAGCAGAGTTGATGCAGGGGCCTGTTTCCTGCATAAAGCAGAAGCAGCCTAAGCAAAAGGTAGCTAATATTTTATTGCCTTGCATCAAGGTATAAGCACACTAAAATAGTGTATCTAGCAATGTTACACAATGCATTTTGCAATACTTTTTGTAAGAGTGTAACATTATTCAGTCTTTTGTGGTGCAGCTAAGAATAAATATATACATTTACATAAGTATATGTAACCACAAAGGGGTCATCAGAAACCTGTGGTACAGCTGTGCAGAGAGAGTAGGGGAAAACACTTGGAAACAGTAAAATCAACAAGTATAGGGAATTGAGAAGCAGGAGAGATGCATGCTGGAACCAGATAATCCTGCAGAATAAGCAAGAAAAGAGCCCAGTGAAACCAGAAAAGATCCTGGTTTCTGAAATAATTTAAACTATCAGAGGCAGATGAGATCATCCCTTTTTCTTCTGGGAGAGGAGCATAAAACATCAACAATGGGAAAGGAAAGCTAGGGAGGAAAGAAGACTTCAACTCCAATTCCTGCTTTCCGGCCGGCTCTGCCACAAGCATCCTTGCAATATCTTCTGCCACGCCAGCTCAGACTCACCAAACTGATGTTCTGCTGATTTCTTGTCATTTGTCTAGCCCATGGACCTATGTTACATGTGTCTTACCGGTTTATTTTGACCAGCATAATCTATGCACAAAACATACCTGAACTAATTGCAGAAGACTCTTCTTGTAGCTTATCTCATATGGACTTTATCCTTACATCAACATCTTAATGCCTATCACAATTACAACTGAGATTGTGCCACACTATCCACCAGAAGAGATGCATTATTCTCCCTCTTCCATATGACAGAAGATAAATAATTGAAAAGGCATTTTCATTTGGCTTGTTCTTCGGACGTGATGCGCTGCACAGTGGAGTCCCCTTCGACTGACGGCTCCTTTAGAAAAATCAACAAGCACAGAATATGACAACATGCCCCAACAACTTATAAAAACTCCAGTAAGACATTTCATAATGCTGTCTCTCAGGCAAGATGACTGATATCTATGTTCAAAGAAACCACTTATCATATAACAATAAATTTTCATTAAATGACTCACAAGTCTCTGAGCCAGAAAACAGAGAAAGCAAACTGGCCTCAAGCAAACATCGTTCCAAAAATTTACCTATGCATTCACCACAGGGAAACCAGATCCATATTTTCAGGAATATAAAAATATTAAATTTGGAATAAATAAAACAGTCTTAACAGCACAAGGCAAATAATGTTTATTTGCCCAGTGCAATTGGGATAATGAGAAATTAACTATTTACACTAATAACCTCAGACTTTTATGAGGATGAATAATTTGTTTGCAGAGGTATTCCTAAACAACCCCAAGATACTGTACTATATATGCTACACTTCTGAGATGTATGAATTGAGGGAGCTAAGAAGAACATTGCAAATACTTTTAGATTAACTAGAACAGAAAAAAGTGAACAAAAAGTAAACCTTGAGATTTAATAGTGAATTTGTTACCTACAGTCCAATGCTAAATCTGGGAATTTTACCAAGATCTGTGAATTGCAGAAGCATGTCCTGAATCTTAGTGCAATTTTCCATTTAGCAATCTATCTCTGAAATGTTATTGTTAGCATTCCCAAAAAGCCTACATATCAGAAACATACTAAAGCATGCATTTATCATTAGATGCAATAATGGTAAATTTATTGCCTAGAGGAGGCAGCTTTTGTAGATTACATACATTTTTTTGTACACTGACTTCTGAATGCTTTGGTAATTACTATATTCATTTGCTTCGTGAGACATAGATGACCACTGCAACTATTGCCTGACCATTTGCCACCAGGTTTTTTTGTTCTTATTTCAAGACTTGAAGAATCTAGCTAATTAGCTAATATTTGTTTAATCTGACTTCTGCTTTAAATGACCTCCAAGAGTAAGGATTCAGGGCAGAATGGGTTTGCTGATTTATTTTTTAACAATATAGAAGAAACAAGCTATTACAGAAATGATGCTATTGATTTTCTTTTCTACAGGATTCTGTGGATTTCATCATCCTTCTTGCCCCTCCTATTGCTTCTCTTGCTGAGATGTTTCTACACTAAAGAATGTACAGTTTTTGTGAATGAGGTCAGAATACGTTTAGATCACTGCTCTACATGGAGAATTAATCTATTCAGTGACTCCTGAAAAGCTGCACATTCTTTAATTCTAATTCCATTGAAATAAATTAATATGTTTGAGATATGAGTATTATTAATACAAACTTCTCACAGGAATTTGTGATTTTCCCAGCATATTATAAGATAATACACAAGTATGGCTACAAAATAGTCCACGTTGATCAACAAAATTTGACAATATTTTTTAAAAGAATGAGTTTTAGTTCTCTGCATGTGTTCTTCAGACAGGTGTCCCTTGCTAATTTTTCTCTTATTTCTCAACATCAACAAGATTATAAGAGCAGATCAAAAAAAAAAAAAAAACACAAAACAAAAAAACAAACAAACAAAAAAAACCACACAAGAACAAAAACAAAACAAAACAAACAAAAAACCAGAATTCTCTTCACCTGCTTTCAGATGTATATCAGAAGGAGAGGTGGTGTTTATTGTAGCTCAATAGTGAAGAGTTGCATAACTCATACAATTCAAAATTTGAATTTCATGTCAATTTATGTACTAATTTGTTCAACCTGCACTAGTGCTGTATAAACAGTCAACAAAAATGTAAAATTTTTCTTTTGTTTGTTCTCCTTGTATTTCTAGTTGAAATATCTTAGTTTAAACTCTACAGATTTCATTTTTTACGCACTAAATGTTCTAGTTGTCTAGACCTTTTGTAAGTCTTTTTTTTTCTTTTTGTCTAAATAGGAACTGAGATTTTTAGAAAGCTATCCTGCTTGATTTTGAAAACAACTGACATATTTATAACACCAAAAGAAGGTCTTTTTCTGTGCATACCTGATCATATATTTTTTTACTATAACAGACAGAGGTATGCCAAGAGAGTATTCACTTGACATTGAAACATATCTTTTCTGGTTTTATGGTGACACATTTGAGTTTTGGGCATGCCTTATGTATTGAACTCCTGCTTCAAGTGACTGCCTTCCACTGAGTATGAAAGTTAGGAAGGCCTAACCTAAATTACAAATCTTCTTTTTCCTTGGACCTTTCCTATTTACTTGAAGTATTTTTTTTTTTTCCTATTGATGTAGGTCAAATTTCATCACTGTGACACTGATAGATTTTTTAAGTATAATAATGTATTTTATATATATATATACATGTATGAATACAACGTATTATATAAATATGTGTATGTGTGCATACTCATATTTGTATGAAAAGATACCTTATTCTGATACATATAATAATACATACTTTATATAAATATACATCTATGCATGCTTATACAGGTGCTGTTTTGAGAGAGGGGTTGTTCACTTGTTTGTGGTATTTTTTTGTAGCCAGTTCTCCTCCCAAATTCTGATAAGTCTGAGTATTCATGTAGCAAAAATAAAAATTTTCCTGACCCAGTGAACACGCTAGAGCTCATTCAGTCTGGGGTCTGCATTCCAGTACGTCTTGAAAATTCTACTATTTATCAATTCAGAAGGTAAAATATGTAAGAAACTGTTTCAGTGCCTTTCCACCACTTATGGTCTATTTCCTACAAATGATTAATATGAATCATCAGGGTTGCCTTTCTAACTAACACCATATTTCAGCAACATGCTGAAGAAGACCTACTTCAGAGAACATGGAAGGAGTAAGCAGATGATCAGTTTTGGGTCACTTGCTCTTCTTCCCAAAAAATCCTCCTTTATTATTAATGAGTTCCTTTAAAGCTTACACATAGTATCTAACTGCCAATATGTAATAAGGAAACAATATTTGTAACTCTTCTGACAGAATGAAAATACACTGTTTGAAAGTTTTCATTACACATCAATCCTGCTGTATGATTAGGTTATCTATGTTTTGGGGGGTCTTTAATTCATTTGCTCTAAGTGGCAATTATCAAGAAGAAATCATAGCTATTATTTTTTAATCTAATTAGATATGGTCTAGTTTACTTTCAGATGTATCCTATTTACTAAAAAAGGAAAACTCTAATATTTCACAGTTTCTCTAGGATTGGTTTGTCATTTGATTAATTCCCTGCTCATCATCATCTTGCTTTCTGATGTAATAAATCAGCCTAACAAAATTATTGTTACTTTCTTCATAACAAACAGAAAAAATACAGTTTTCTTTACTGTCAGCAGTTGCCAGAATTCTAAAATGTGAAGTTTGTTAAAATATATGAACAAGCAAAAAATACAGACTGAAAAAATGAGAGCTTCTTTCCAGAGCTAAATAGATAGGGTTTATATTAATCATTCATAAAATTTCACCTCCTTCCTATCTTCTGTCCTACCTAAATGCAGAAATTGTGAATCAAATTTATCACTGTAAATAACCAGAATGGAGGGAGAAGAAGAGGACATTTTTGCAAAAGCAGTGATTCATGAGGGAAACTTTAATTTCACTCTATTTGTCTTGTCTGAAACTTTTAAATTGCTTGGCCTGGAGGAGGTATTTAATTTCATTTGTTATTTAACATTAGTCTGGAACAACCCATACTGCTTCTACTGTGTAGAAAATATGGAATACCAGTATTTTTTCCCCAGAATCAAAGACCATATTTACTTGGTAAGCGATGCCTCCTCTGATGTACCTTTTGCTCGTATAATATTCCATGTGTAGTTTATTCTAAGAATCTTATTTTCTCTCAATATATAACCTCAAACTACTCTAGAGATTAATCTAGTTAATTTACATTTGGAATAACATGTTTAGGTAGAGCTTTTGATTTGACTGAATGCGCATATGACTTTTCTGAGGAGCAAGTACAAATAATTAAAAATTTTTTGGCTGCCAGTATTACATAATGAAACTTAATAATGAAATTATATAATAACTGAGAATTATTGATTCTGTTAATGTCATGATTTACTTGCCCAGAAATAAGAAGAGTGCTTGGGAATAAGGGACAGAAACCTCACTTGGCATATTTTGCTATTTATAGATTCATTTTGAAAATGACACAATAAAATTGGTACAGGTTGTACAAATAACAAGGAAAATAATTTAGTGTTTTATGCAAGTGTAGTTATATTTGGCTTAAATCTCACACAAAACAAAAATGGGAGGAATTTCAATTAACTATACAATGTCATTGTGCTGGGTTTCTGTGGCATGGGGGTTTTTTGGTAGTGGGAGAGGGGGCTACAGCAGAGCCCCCTGTAAGAAGCTTCTTGAAGCTCCCCCGGCTCCAAGTCAGACCCACCTCTGGCCAGGGTTAAGCCCATCAGCTGTACCTCTGCGATAACATATTTAAGAAGGGGAACCTGAGAAGGGCTTGGGACTTGTGAGGAGGAGTTGTGAAGGGTGGACACCCAGGTCAGTGGAAGGAAGAAGGACATGGGGGAGAAGAGACCCCTGCATCCCATGGGGGGACAGCAGGGCCACCATCCTGCCACCCATGGAGGTCACTAGTGGAGCAGAGGTCAACCTGAAGCCTGTGGAGGAGCCCATGCCAGGACAGGCAGCTGCGCTTAAAGGAGGCCGGGACTCTGAGGATAGAAGCAGCCCCCACTGTTGTGGTTTGGCCCTGGGAGGACTGCAACATGTGGGGGTCACCCACAGCGGAGCAGCTCGGGAACGGCTGCGGCCTGTGGGGAGGACTCACGCTGGAGAAGGTTCAAGGAGAACTGTCTGCAGTGAGAGGGGATCCATGTATAGCAGGGGAGGGATGTGCGGCGTTCCCCCCACCTCCTGAGGAGGAAGGAGCAGTGAGATTGCTGTAACCCCCATCCCCTGCCCCTGCATTGCTGGGGGAGGAGGGAGAGAGATCAGGAGCAGAGCTGAGCTGGGAAGAAGGGAGCAGTGTTGGAGATGTTTTTGGATGTGGTGGCCCTTCTCACTGTCCCCACCTTGTCTGTTAAGTGTTGTCTTGTTAGCATTTGAATTAAAGTGATATTTTCTTTTTCTTCCCCTAATGAGTCTGCCTTCTGCCTGTAACCATAATGGGTGAGTGACTCCTCCCAGTCCTTAGATGGATTCCTTGAGCCATTCCTGTTCCATATTCTCCCCCCATCTCTGCAGTGGGGGAGGGAGCGAGTGAACCGGCTGCATGATGCTCAGTTGCCCTATGGGCCTAAACCACGACAGTCATCAAATTCAAAAAATAGACTGATGCAATGTTCCCGACGAAAGAGTTGAGAGATTGATGTGAAGTGGGACATTTTTTCATAGGATTAAAAGAAAATTCGTGTACAAAAAGCAAGAAACATAGGAATAAAATACTATAAGTATTGCTATATTTTTAGGGGGGTAGGAAATTGCTATCCATTACTTCCAGAAATACAATATAAAAAGAGCAGTTCTTCAAATGAGTCATTAGACAGCTGCTTACAAATTCACATAATCAAATCAAACAATTTTTTAAGTCTTGCCTCTGATGAAGTACAGTTTGCCTACAAACTTTTACATTACTTGTTCATTCAATTTAATTACAAGAACATATTTGATTATGTCCTTCCTCCAGACGTAGTACTTGAACTGATATTTTACAGTTCTGAACATAACATTAAGAAAACTGTCAAACTTGACAAGCTATTAGATTATAACACTTTTATTCTCCCATTAAACAGATGGACAATGAGCCTAGACCAGACTGTCTACTACTAAGTGCTATAGAAAGAGATAAATCCAGGTAAATATAGTTGATCCAATACATAATTGCAGTATTATAATGTTACTTCTGCTTTGAGGCAAAAGGACACCAGAAAGGTGAATTTACTCCCTTCTGTTTATTATGGAATCATGTAAATTTACATTTCAGTCCAGCATTGGAAAGTAGAATTCAGATCAACAATTTCTTGAACCTGTATCCTCACTAGATACATCTTCTGTTCTGTATAATGAACACTGGTGAAGAATTTGTGACTGATGAAAGAATTAATAAAAGTATTAATAGTCATCCTCTTTTTCTTCTTGGAGATGAAATAGAAAGTTGGAGCATTCTTTAATAGTTTGTCGGCCAACTCACTTCAGAGTTGTATCTATCTGGATTTTTTTAATGGTGAAAGCTTGCACCCTAAATTCTAAGCAAAAGAAATTGTGTGAAGGATTCCAAAGGCTTATTCATGTTGAGTAACACCATATTCACTTTATTTAAATGGAGTTATTTATGGATGTAAAAGTTTTATACAAATGATTTAAACAGAGTCCCCAATAAAAATAGAAACCATTGGAGAGTGAAGGGGTAAGATCAGAAGAAATTTAGCAGTGGAAGATAAATTCAACCCTCCATGGTGTATATTTCCTCTACCACATTCTCCACAAGTATATTTTTTACAAGTCTCTTTTGAAAAACCCAGGTAACTCAATGGCAAAACCATAATTCTGAAACAACCAGCATTACTCATGTTTGAACTACTGAAGTGCCATTCTGAGCACACCACAAATTGTACTTCTATAAGAAAAGTGAATCTGCTACACCAAAGCAAGCAGGTGTATAAAAGTAGGTTTAAAAACTGCTGATTATAGAATGATTCCAGGGAAATAAGATGGTTCTATTAAACCAGAATTATTATTTAAAAAAAAAAAAAAAATGGGGAAAAAGAAGTAATAATTCTTATCAAGTTACCTTGAGTCCTGACACTTAAAAAATCAAACACATCATGTCTAAGTCAGTAAAAGACTGACCTAGATGTGAAATAATGGCCTAGTCATGAAAAGAGATTCAGGTGGCCTAATTAATGCTCCCACTTTCAGAAAAGAGCAATTGTGGATGATCCTTGGATTCTTTATGAAGTAGATTTCATTACTGCTTTATTGCTGTTTAAACTAAATGTACATAATAGGATTCATGTTACACATAGCTCTCAGCAAAAAAAAAAAACAGGGCCTTGGACAAGAAAAGGATGCAGGCCAATTATAGAACAGCATTATGAGAACCAGTTGAGAAAGCATTTTTCTATCAATTTCTTACATATCTTGTATAAGGATGCCTCTACACTCCAGTTGCTAGTTAGACTAGCATACTCCAGACTGTTTCTCCTATATTTCAAACATCACTTTAAGTCATGTTTTAGTGGTCTTACTGGCAAGTTACCAATCAATGAAAGAATAGCAAATTAATTGTGTCCTGAAGGAAAAGCCAGATCCAATTTCCAAAAAGAGGAAACTTTCATATCGTTAAGTATAGTTTATTAAAAGCCAATTATTAGTAAAATAATTGAACTCCTGTGGATAAAATTAGAAAGTTACTTCAGCTAATCTCAGTACACAATAAACCAAAAAAGTATCAGGATGCTATACTCCTTTGAAAAGCTCAGACAGGTGATAATTTTAAGCACATCAATGAAAAACAGTGGGAAATGGCTGTCTTATTTTCAGGCCTTTAAAATGTCAACCAGCCTTGTTACTTCAGTCAGAATGTTTCTCTTGTAATGGTCTTCGAGCTTCAGAAGTGTGATGTGTTGCATCTGAACAAATATTGACAAGGAAATTAGAGATCACTGTAATAGAAATATTTAAAAGAATGACAGATCATGCCAATTTTAAGGTCTAAAACTTTACTGGGTTCATTCGTTCACAACACACTTCATGCTAATAGTTAATTGTTACACATTATTAACATCACAACTACAACTGCAAAACCATTAGCTTTCAATACCCATGTTCTAAGCTAACTGTGAGTATATAATATTATGGACCCAATGCTATATACTTAGTGAATATTTCACAAAAAAATGTAAGGAAAAAAAAAAAAAAAAAAAAACAAAGAGAGCAAAATAAAAGCCAATAAAAACAAGTCATGCAAATAATGATTGCTCACCACCAACCAACTGATGGCCAGGCAGTCCCTGGGCATTGGCAATCCCCCCACCTCCCAGTTTTATTGCTGAGCATGACGCCATATAGTCTGGGATATCCCTTCGGTCAGTTGGGGTCAGCTGTCACAGCTGTGTCTCCTCCCAGCTCCTGGTGCACCCCCAGCCTGCTCACTGCTGGGGTGAGAAGCAGAAAATGCTGTGTAAGCACTGCTCAACAAAAACTAAAACATCAGTGTGTTATCATGATTATTTTCAGCACAAACCCAAAACATAGCCCCATACAAGCTATCATGAAGAAATTTAACGGTATTCCAGCTAAAACCAGTAAATAGCTATAGCCTTTCTAATTTTTAGTCATGGATTCAAGATGGTCATGCTGGAGATCTCTCTGACAAGAGGAGTGGGAACCACAGTAGGCTCATATTCTTCATTCTCCAGTATTTCTGGCTTGTGCTTGATGTTCTTATGTCCCTCAGAAGGATCACATCTTCTCCTGATATTGCTCACATTTTAAATTATTTTTCTTGCTGGTCATCTTTTTAGGTATTCAGCAGGTTTCAGTCTATTTGTAATCCCTTATGCTAATGTTTTCCTTGGTAATATGAATATACACAGTGTCTGGCTACACCATCACAGTATTGCCAATGCTACCACTGTTGTACACTGTAGCTGATGATTACACTATTGATTATAACCTGATTAATAAACTTTAAGGTGTCACTCTGCTTTGCTGGCAAACAAAAGTTGCTGGTGTAGATGTGTACCACAGACTGTTCCAAGCTGTTTATAAACAGCCCTCTTTCAGGATGATGGGTGCTACTGATACAGGCATATTTTCTGTTCCTTTTGAATATCAAGTTATGTCTTTTGAATTCTCCTTACAACTTCATGTCAATATGTTAATACATCAGCAGCAAAAATTCTAATAAATCTTACTGTTATAGTCTAAATAATGAGCAAAATTCAGTCAAGAGAAAAATGTGGCAGAATTTCAGTGCTGTACTACAGATGTATCAGGAGAGTAGAGGTTCTCTTTTGCATTTTCTTGTTTCTCTTTGAGGAAAGTAACTTTGAAACAAATAGCTTTATATTTTTGCTTATTTCCTTAACATGTTTTTTTCTTTGTGATACAGAACTATTCTCAGTTTTGTATTACTGTTGTAATTGCTATAACTGCTGTTGTAGATATTGAGTGGTCACATCTCCCACTGAAGCAAACAACTACCAAGTTCTCATGAGGAATATTTGATCTAGCAAGGTAGTAGCTGGGTGTTTCCTTCCATCACATTGTCAGGAAGCAGTGAAGGGCAGCTGATACCTAACGGACAGGGAGTCAGATGGGAAAGCATGGAACTTTCACTCAAACATTAGGTATTATTTCCTATTGAGCATAGGAGTTTTTTTGAAAGAAGATAACAACATGTCCATAGCATTCTGGAACCACCATTTCCCTCCATTTCAGAGGAGTGTTGATTTCACGTATTTAAGATGGAATTTTTTGTGTGAAACTTCTTATATAAAATACTGAGATATGGCAAATATATATAAAATAATAACATAAACAAGCATCTTTCTTACAATTTAAGCTGTAGAAACATGATTCTTTCCCTCATTTATTCTAATACACACATTAGTTTCTCATAAAAAACCTTCTGAATAAATCTTTTGATGCTCCTACTAAGCTGGGACATGAAAACATCAAGTAGGATTGCTTTCTAAATCCAAGAAATAGGAAAGCATTTCTTGCACCATTAAAGATGAGATTTCAAAGACAATCAAATCATCACAGATTACATGCAAATCTGATAGTTCACTGTAAAAAGAAAGCAGTGAAAATTCAACTGTTTACCCTGTCTAAAAGATGAACTATATATTTCTTCAGTTAACGTTTAAGAAGGCCTAAAAAGAAAAGCTTAGACTAAACCATCTTCTTTAATAAATTTGCTTCAGCCTCTCATTTGATAATCTCCAGTTTTTCTAGTACATTGATATTTTACCATTATCCTGGTCAACAGGCTGGTCTTAGGTGTAGAGTTAGGATTAGGAAAAGTATACACACTGCTGACCATTACACTTCACTCTATTTCTATGAGGACAGCAGTTTAGATAAACAGTCATACAGCATATAGTTATCAGCAATAGGCAACTGTTTGAAATGTATGCTATGAAATTCAGTTACTTTATGGACTTAAAAAAAGCCCCAAAACTGTTTCACATGATTGAAGACTCTTACATGTAAACTGACCTAGCTATTCCAGGTACGTATTAAGGCCTTGGCCTTGATATTACATTAGCAAAACTAAGACAGAGAGAAATTAAATAACCCGCTGAAGGTCACACAGTGTCTGTGACAGAGGACAAAGTGCAAAATGTATCAGTAAGAAATAAAACTCTGATTACATATTAAATTTGTGGTCTATGAAATACTGGTGATAAACAGAAAACACTACTCATTTGTTTCCTTACGGTCCATGTCTTTATGGCTGGAAGGAATAATGGATGATATAATGGTTCCTCCAGCAAATTCAGGTTTAACTTATGAAAGTCAGAAAATTCTACACCTTCCTGGTCAGAGTTACATACTGTCTGAGTACAGAAAGAGAAGATGCACAATCTCATTGATCCTAGCTAAGCCTGATTAAGATAAAATATGAATGATATTAATATCCATCTGAAATCTATTCTATTCTATTCTTCTATTCTTCTATTCTATTCTATTCTATTCTATTCTATTCTATTCTATTCTATTCTATTCTATTCTATTCTATTCTATTCTATTCTATTCTATTCTATTCATTCTATTCTATTCTAGCCTCTTTTAATCTTAAACTTCATTCACTCTCCCAGCTTCTGAGTAATGTCCATGACAGTCTTCCTTCTACCTAGTAAAACTGATAAAAAGTCCATCTGCATGCTGCACCACTGGGAAATAACTTCCTTATATTTAAATAAATGTTTGAGTGTTTTAAATGGAATGATTATTTTTGCATATAACAAATGAAACTGGAGAATAAAACACTGTGATTTCTTTCTCCTCTAAGGGTTTTCAGTACTTTACTTTGGCTTGTACTTCCCAGCTGCATGACCATCATTTGACACTATAAATAAACAGCTAGCACAGCCCTGTTTTTTGGATAAATACTGATAATTCTGTGTCCTGTTTCAGGACATTCCTCCATGCAATATGTGCACAAATCTCTTCCAGCTTTGAAGTCTAATAGCTTAACTGAAGGCCAGATCTAAGGCATATGACAGGTTCAGCTTTCCTAGGCTTACACATTTTCAAACCTGCACCTTCTTCCCCCTCCAGAGGTCTCTTTTTATTGGACTACTTGCTTCTTAATTCCTGCATTCTTTGTGCTAGTCTTATTAAGGCAATCAAACAATTTGCCAGTGCTTGTAGCCTTTTCCTTTACCTTGATTTTCCTCCAGGCTTTCTACCAAGTCTTTAGAAAGGATTCCAGATTACAGAAAGAAAGAAGCTGCCTCCTGCTGTTCAACAATTCTAGACTTCTCACAGCTCCCACTGTGTAGGACTTCCGTGAGGAACCAGGTAGATGCATTTCTAGTGTTTTCCCCCAAGGATGTCTTCTTTACTTTTTTTCTTGAACATCTCCCAGAGACAGGATTTTGTGCACTTGCTCCCAGCTGTCCTGCTACTATTGCAATCTTCCAGTTTGCTCTGCAGTCTGAGCAGACCTTTTTCCCTCTACAGATGGAACTATTTTCTATGTCTATTAAAGAAAAGGCCAAAAATTTTTATCACAATTAATGTAGCTTTATAGAAGCCATGACTAAACCCTTTTGTAATGCATTAGCACAAGCAAAAATGTTAGCAGCCGAAGTGGCAGACAGAACATCATTCTATTGCTGTAACAATGTAACAAAGCTGTTGCTTCTCTGCAATTCAATAAAGCTTAATAAATTACAACCAAATAGTTGAACTATGTCTAATTGTAGTTGAATGCCAGGCAGTTCTGTTATTTTGATTACTCCAGGCACCTGTTGATATAGACTTGGAAATTAATGAAACATTTCTAAACATCTTTTGTAACAGACGATATATGTGCAATACATATTTGCTGTTGCTGCATGTCACACCACAGTAGGAAACACTGCCCTTCCAAAACTTGAAAAATTCTTGCAAAAGATATTGGCACATGGAAGACTTCACAAAGTAGCTTGCTCATGTCATAGTCTCTGTGCTTCTCCCGCCTTATTTTTTTAAGAAAGTTTTCATGAAAAGTATCTTTGCTACAAATAACTCTTCTATTCCTGCTGCTTAGCTCTCTCCCAGAGCCATAATGCTTTTTCTATGATATCAAAATTGCTTCCAAAGCGAACAATTATGATGGCTAAAACAGGAAATTGTGAATAAAAGTAAAAATAAGAAGCAGACATCAAACTCTTAGGCAACAGATATCACATTTTTGTGCAAACGTACCAAGTGTTAAAAGAATCAAAGATTCTTAGAGGGGAAAGATAAAATAACACAAACCAGGATCGACATAGTCACAGAAAGGGATGTGTAGCAATGTTCATGATACAATTTCTTTAATTTATATCAAAATTACAGGGTGTATCCAAAAGTTTAAATCCTTTCTTGATTTTTCTCTCATGTATGGTAAGCATTATTTTGGCACAATCTGAGCCATACTCCCAAAACCTACATCACAGGTATGAAAAAAAGTATGACACCCTTAATAAGTTGCTGGCTGTATTATGCAGTAATAGCTATGAAATCAGTTCTTAAACCTTCCTACCCTGCTAAGCTGCATTATTTACTTGTTAGGATTAAGTCTATAACCTACTTTAAATTTGGCCTGAATGGCTTAGAGATCAAGCATGACCCAGAAAAAAAAAAAAAAAAAAAAAAAATTAAAGTATATTAAAAAGTGTGAAGACAGCCTTTCCTCTTGCATAAGAATTCAGAAGGTGATGACAGTAATGTTTATTTTGCTAACATGAATAAACTTTGATTTTATCTACTATAACTGAAGATGAAGAAACAAATCTATTAAACTGAAATTAAACCTCCTCCTTGTACTATTATAACAGAGATATCTGGGAAGTGAGGCAGGAAAGAATGTGCAATATATTCAAATACTAGACACTAAATATTAAAAGAAGAAGCCCCCTACCAGTTATTATTTTTCACGTTTTTTCTCATTTACACTTTTTTGTCTCATTTACCTTCATTTAATAGATTCTACATTGCAACAAAGATTCTCTACTTTGCATCTACTCTGTTTTTCTGATTTGTTCCCTTTTTCACACATAAGAATTCAATTCCCACCAGCAGTTCAAAAAGCACAATCTTCTTAATATAATTTCATCAAATGGAAAGATAAGCAAAGAAATTCATAGGGGCTAGAATACCTTGAATCTATGTATAAATAAGACACCTATTTTAAGTCATAAAAAATTTTCTGTGCAGATTCTTAAAATAACAATTTGACTATGAGGAAACAAATGCAATTGTGTGATTGTCATATCCCCCCATATTTAGCAGATCCTGAAGGATATTTAGCTGATGCCGATGGTTTGAAATTAAAACGTTTTACATTAGGTGCACATTTCAGTCTGACAGGGAAGAAATAGAAAATACAAGTGTTTCAAGTACATAAAAGTACACAAATTATTGCAGACAGGAGAGTGTCTTCAGGGTTACATCCCTTAAAACCTACGTGACAGTTTTGTCTCAGCAAACAGATGGATATTAGTTTACATTTTCACTGTATTGGTTTGTAGTAACAAAAGTCATGATGAAAGTAAGAAAAGCATACCTTTTTCTGTATATATATCTAAAAGGTATATATAGCAGTATAGTAGGTGGATGGTAGAAGGATGTCAATATCATCAGGCCTGGAACAGGCACGGACACATTGAAAGGGGGATGCTCAATGTACAGTACAGTTGGAAAAATGGCTGTGTTTCATTGTCCCATTCCAGGTTATGGTTGGTCAAATGCATGGTTGCCTAGCAGGTACCTCTGAACAGTCTGGATTGCATTATTACATGTCTTATTATTCTTTCTAATATTTCTTGACCGGTCTTTTCTCCACCCCAATTTGCAAATAAAAAACTGCTCCTAATTACTTTTCCCCCAGTAGACAGGTTTTGCTGCATCTTATCCAAATTTGGTATTTCCAATAACTTTACCTAGGTCATATCAGTCTTAAATGATATTGATGTTGGTATTATTATCCTTGTGAGACTGTACTGCTCAGAAGGTCCTTCTCCGGTCATTTGTGAAGTCTGGCTACTTCTCACATAATACCCCATACTTAACCAGCTATAAATATAGCCATCCCTCTTGGCACATCTGTAGCTTCTGTCATTTTATCTGTCATGTCCAGCAGTTTTCTCGTGTCGCATCCAGTAGTTTCAACATTTTGTTCCCTTAGATCAGCTTCAGGCCAGGTCATAGTCACCTGCCTGGAGCCCTAACAGTATCACCATGGGCAACAACTTAACTCTGCTTATCTAATTTTTCATTTTCTGTATTTTAGTGAGACCCAGTATTTTCTACACCTATACAGAGTAATATATTCCCTGGTATTAACAGTTCATAAGTAAGGACTTGGATTCCTCCTTAATCATAGAATATATAGAATCATTTAGTCTGGAAAAGACTCTTAAGATCATCAAGTTCAACTGTAAACCTAACACTGCCAAGTCCACTGTTAAACCATGGCCCCAGCTGCCAATTCTCCACCTTACATCCAGGGATGGTGACTCAACCACTTCCCTGGGCATCCTGTTCCAGTGCTGGACAGCCTTTTCAATTAATATTTTTTAGCTGATATCCAATATAAACTTTCCCTGGTACAACTTTTCCTCTCATCCTATCACTGGGTACTTTGGAGAAGAGACTAAACCCCACCTCGCTACAAGCTCCTTTCAATTAGTTGTAGAAAGCAATAAGGTCTCCTCTCAGCCTCCTTTTCTCCAGATTAAACAACCACAGTTCCCTCTGATGATCCTCTAGACCCTTCACCAGCTTCATTGCTCTTCTTTGGACATGCTCCAACACCATTCCTCCACCATGGACCTCCATGGACGGCAGGGCACAACCTGTCCTCTCAGCATGGGCTGCAGAGGAGTGCCTGCTTCAGCACACCTCCCCCCTCCTCCTCCTCTTCCTTTCTTCCACTGGCCTCAGTGTTTGCAAAGGTGTCTCCCTCACAACCTCGCCTTCTCTCAAGTTCCCCTATGTTATCACAGAGGCACAACCACTATCACTAATTGGCCCAGCCTTGCCTAGAGGCAGGTCCGACTTGGAGCCAGAGTCACTTTGAGAAGCTTCTCACAGTGTTTCCCCCTCTCCTGCTACCAAAACCCCACCACATACACAGAAACTCAACAAAGATGTTAAATAGCACTG
The DNA here is from genome assembly GCF_018691265.1 of Tyto alba. NCBI lineage: Eukaryota > Metazoa > Chordata > Aves > Strigiformes > Tytonidae > Tyto > Tyto alba. The sequence goes on from NW_024881272.1 coordinate 1,421,267, forward strand.
TCCCCAACACTGACCCCTAAAGAACAACACTCATCACTGCTCTCCACTTGGACACTGAGCTGTTGACTGCAACTCTTTGAGTGTGCTTATCCAACCAATTCCTCATCCACCAAGTGGTCCATCCATCAAATCCATATCTCTCCAATTTAGAGACAAGTATGTCATGTGGGACGGTGTCAAAAGATTTGCACAAGTCCAGGTAGGAGTTGTTCTTCCTTTACCCACCAGTGATGTAATCTTCTCATGGAAGGCCACCAAATTTGTCATGTACAATTTGCCCGTAGTGAAGCCATGTTGGCTATCACCAATCACCTCCTTAATTTCCATGTGTCTTAGCAGAGTTTCCAGGAGGATCCACTCTATGATCTTGCAGGGCACAGAGGTGAGATTGACTGGCATGCAGTTCCCTGGGTTCTTTTTATTTCCCTTTTTAAAAATGGGGGTTATGTTTCCCCTTTTCCAGCCAGTGGGAACTTCACCAGACTGCCATGACTCCTCAAATACGATGGATAATGGCTTAACTACTTCATCTGCTCATTCCCTCAGGACCTGCAGATGCATCTCATCATGTCCTATGGACTCATATACCTTCAAGTTCCTTAGATCGTCTAGAATCTGATCTTCTCCTACAGCGGGTAGTTCTTCTTTCTTCCAGTCCCTGCCTTTGCATTCTGTGACTTGGGTGGTGTGGCTGGAGCCCTTGCTGGTGAAGAACGAGGCAAAAGAGTCATTGAGTACCTCAGCCTTTTCCATAGCCTGGGTGACCAAGTCTCCTGTTTCCTTCTGGAGAGGGCCTACATTTTCCCTAGTCTTCCTTTTATCACCAACTTACTTGTAAAAGCCTTTTTTGTTGCCCTTCATGTCCCCGGCCAGATTTGGTTCTGTCAGGGCTTTGGCTTTCCCAACCTGATCCTTGTCTGCTTGGACAATTTCTCTGTATTCCTTCCAGGCTATCTGACCTTGCTTCCATCCACTGTAGGTTTCCTTTTTGTGTTTGAGCTTGTCCAGGAGCTCCTTGTTCATCCATGCAGACTCCTGGTGTTCTTACTTGATTTTCTTTTTGTTGGGATGCATGACTTCTGAGCTTAGAGGAGGTGAACCTTGAATATTTATCAACTTTCTTGGGCCCTTCTTCCATCCAGAGTACCATCCCATGGTACTCTGCCAAGAGATCACTGAAAAGGCCAATGTCTGATCTCCTGAAGTCCAGGGTAAGAAGTTTGCTGCATGCCCTCCTCACTGTTCTAAGGATCTTGAACTCCTCTATTTCACAGTCACTGTGCCTAAGGCTGTCCTTGAGTTTCATACTCTTCACCAGCCCCTCCTTGTTGGTGAGAACAAGGCCCAGCATAGCACATCTTGCTGGCTCCTCTAACACTCAGAGAAGGACGCTATTATCAACACATTCCATGAACCTCCTGTATTATGTCCTACTGTGTTGTCCCTTCAGCAGGTATCAGGGTGGTTGAAGTCTCCCATGAAGACAAGGGCTTGTGAATGTGAGGCTGCTCCCTTATGTCTATAGAGGGCCTCATGCACTCGGTCTTCCCTGGTCGGGTGGCCTGTAGCAGACCCCCACTATAATGTCTTCTGTCCCTGCCTTACCTTTAATGCTGACCCATAGGACCTCTCCCAGAAACTACATATTCTATTCCATAGACTGTTTCAATTTTTTCAAAAAGGTTCTTTCATTTAGGAGAAACATTTGTGGCAAAGGAGTTCTCAAGAACTAAATTTTTGAAATAGTGATGAAAAATCTCTGATATTTTGATTCAAACATTCTAAAAACTCCCTTTTCCTAAGGGTAACCAGGAATGGCGAAAAGATAGCTCAATGAAAAAGACAGAGGCTCTGTTTTCCTGGAGGTCTGTCCAATTGCTGACAAAGTCCTTTTCCAATTTCCTTTAAAATGGATTTGGGAAATGTTTATTAGTTCTTCCTGAAGTGCTTGTAATTACTTTTTCTTTGCTGTTCAGTGTTCGCCTTCAGGCTGTTTTGCACATACTATCTATTGTCATTCTGTGCAAAGTGCTTTGACAGTAGATATTAAGTCTCCAGTATAAAAAAGTTTAGATGTACTTTGTGATTCTAATCCATGCAAAGTTGCTACTGATGATTTTGAGGATTCCTTCAGATCAAATTTTATGAAAGTAGTACCTGAAGTTCAGAGTAGTCCTGGGTTGAGTGGTGGAGTTTTTTTGGTAGCAGAGGAGGGGGCTATAGGGGTGGCCCCCTGTGAGAAGCTTCTTGAAGCTCCCCCAGCTCCAAGTCAGCTCCACTTCTGTTTGGAAAACTGAGCCAATCAGCTGCACCTCTGCGATAACATATTTAAGAAGGGACGTGGTGACTTGCAGTCGGACTTGTGAGGAAGAGTTGTGGCAGCTGCATGAACACCAAGGTCAGTGGAGGAATGGAGGAAGAAAGGAGGGGGGAGGTGTGCTGGAGCAGAGACCCCCCTGTACCCTGTGGTGAGACAGCAGGGCAGCCCCCCCACCACCCACGAAGATCTACGGTGGAGCAGACACTGATTTATGGCCTGTGGCTTCAGCCTGCATGATCAAGGTGCTGTGCCTGAAGAAGCCCAGGGTCTTGTGGGAAAAGGTAGCCCTGCTGCTGTAAATCAGTGCTGGGAGGATTGCAGCATGTGGGGGTGTCCCACGCTGGAGCAGCTCTGGAAGGGCTGCAGCCGTGGGGGAGAATCCAGTCAGAGAAAGTGACCCATGACAGAGCAGTGTGGGGAACACTGCGGCCCATGGGAGGAAATCATGTCAGAGAAAGTTTGTGGAAGACTGTCTCCTGTAAGAGGGGGACCACGATGGAGCAGGAGGAACAAGTTCTGGAAACTCCCCTCACCGAAGATGGAGAAAGTTGCAGCACTGACTGCACCCCCCATTCCCTGCCCCTGCGCCGCTGGGGGAGGAGGTAGAGATATCGGGAGCAGAGCTGAGCCCGGGAAGAAGGGAGGGTTGGGAGGAAGGTGTTCTCAAGATGTGGCAATGCTTCTCACTGTCCTACTCTGTTATGTGTTTTTAGTGTCTGTAATAAATATATGTTCTTTTTTTCTTCCCCTAACGAGTCTGCCTTTTGCTCGTGATCATAAAGGGGGATTTTTTTTCCCGATCCCAGTCCTATCTCAAACTCCAAGCCTGGATCTCTGTCCCTTCTTATTGCCGAAAGAGAGGGGAGGGTGAGCTGCTGCGTGGTGGCTGGCTGCCTACCAGGCCCAAACCTCGACAAGAGTTAATATAGTTTTACTTATTTTGCTTATAATTTTACTTATATCATACTACACAGTACTTAAGGATTAGGTTCTAACAACCTTAAATTATGTGGAATATCTCTTTAGGCAAAAACTTGCTCTTACTTCAGTAGTAATGGATGTATTTCATAGAGTATATCTATACTGGCTTTGAGTTTGATCATGAGAGTACTTTTGAAGTAACTCTTCATTATCCCCACTTATTAATTCAGTTCATGTATTGTAAGTCTGGGAGCACAACAATTCAAAATCCAAATTAGATAAAAATCTAAATCAGAAAACATTCTCCAGGAGTATATCTAAGGCACTCCAGGAACTAACAGTCATTCAACCCATGGTATCAGATTAGAGCCAGCCTAAACCAAGGTCCTCAAAATTCTGAGTGTTCCTTATTAATCTGCACTGCTTTCTGTACAGATCTGTTCCTATCCTAATGTCCTATTTGGTAAGACAGACATAACTATACATCTAAACATGGTATTTCCATGATGTATCACACTAGCTTGAAATAAAACTACATCTGAAGGTTTATGGGGAAGAAATCCCATCTGACATTCAGAGATTTTATCAACATTTTTCCAGTATCAATGTTAAAGTAACAGTTACAGGTCAAATTTCAGAAATAAGAAGTAAACTTAGTTCACTGATGATTTTTGGGTGTTCCATTTCTTTCTATGACTATACAAATCTATTCAGAAATTATTTTTTGGAAGACAGCTCATTTGTTGAAATTAATCGTTCATTAAATCATATATTCATTCATTTTAGAATTCTTTCTCAGCTTCTGATCTGTATCATGAACATAAGAAAGAACTCTGAAAACAATTACACTATAATCAGTTTTCTTAAAAAAAAAAAAAGGCATTGCAAGAAATTTTCAGCTTCAAATCCTGGGCTCTCTCAATTTTCTCTCAGAAAATAAAACTTTTTTCCAGAGGTGAATTTAATCAATATACTATAATAACTATTTAGAGCTCATTCAAATGTTTACCATATATTACCTGCGAAATGGCACAGGGAATTGCAGAGCAGATAAAATAGCTATCATTGCTTCTTAAATCTACAGCCCAGTATCCTAAGAGTGTAACAGAGCCCAGCCTTCAGCTTTAAGCGAAAGCTAGTTTACTTTGTGAATTTACTTTGTGATTCCCTTTAATTTTACTCCTAATATAAAAAAGGATATTGCTTATGGATATTAAGCATTAATTTATTTGTTTAGAAAGCTAATATACCTCAGGATTCCCCTTTTAATTGTATTAAGTAACTACAACTTTCATTACAAAACATAGAATCAGCATGGACTGAATAAAAACATTAGAAGAAATAGGGGGTTTCTGTAGTCAGAACTTGAAAATGATGTTTATTATTTTGGATCAGTTTAAAGAAGACAACAAAGTGTTTACAATACTAGTACAAGGGGTGCAAAAAAAATGCATAGTCAAAAAACACAGCTTCAATTCTTCTCAACTACTTCAAGAAAAAAAAATATTGCTGAAAGTTATAAAACTTTGTAATATTTTCATTTTCTATTCCACAATAACTTTGAGTTATCTTCTGAAATGAGACTTGAAAGCACAGCACTGATAATGTTTTAGAAATGATATTTTCCCAGAATTATTAAACTGGAGACAAAAGCAAAAAGTATTTCAGCAGAGATCAGCTTTTACATGTTTTTTAAACATATTTCTATCCTGAGTTAACTGTTCATTATAAGGAATGGAATGAACCACTCAAATTTCTCATTTTTTTTACTATTTTTCTCATTATGTCTATTACTAGCCTTTTATCCCTTCTCTCATAATAACTTAGGCAGTTTGGCAACACAGCAACCAAAGGAAAGGTAGGTTATCAATAGATTATTTTGGTTGTAAGACTGTAGAGTATCTATGATAAGAAAGAATTGAAGTGCAACCTCAAAGAACCCAAGTTTATTGCCTTCTATCAAGGCAATCTTAGAAAAACACTGGAAGTACAGTTACAAACATCACAAGAAAAGCCAGCTGTTCCCTGTTTTGCCATTTTGTAACTTATTTTTGCAGATATCAGCCCAAGTACTTTTTCTAAGAAACGTTATTCTTTTTCATAAAACAGGTTTTTTAACAGGGCAAATTCTCTCAGCAATAAGACTTACCGAAAATTATCCATAATAATTTTTGAAGACTCCAGTGACTAGGAATTTTTATGTTTACCTTACTGCAGTGGCCTAAATACCATTAAGCCACTACCTATCCCTCAGGGAAAGCTCTTGCAATATAGCAGGTTGAATTTGGGGCTATTTTTTAAGTGCACCTACTATTTTAAATAACTTTTGAGACTACAGAAATGCACTAGTTGAAGTATATCTCTATTATCAGCATCTAATGCTACCTAGTAATAATTAAAGAAAACATTTTCTAGGAAGAAAAGGTCAAATGTACAGATTATTGTTGGATACACATGAGATGATTTTTGAAAGTTTAGGAAATTTAATGCATAAAAATTAGTTATTTTCTGTATATCAGAAAACATTAAAAAGAAGTGGTCTAGATCATCTAATTTCAGTGTCTTCATTCTGCATCTGGATTCCTTTTAAAATTTATGTAATAAAGCTCCATTTCATTAAGATTTTCCAGACTGATTTTTATTCCTTCCCAACTGTAACATAAGGTACAAATTATAAACAGGATGGTATGTCATAATCATTGCATCATTCTAGTGGAGCTGTGGCATACTACATTAATTTAGAGTCTTCCATAAGAATATGTTGCTATCAAATAGTAAACGTTGGCAAGAGGAATAATACCAAGAAATAGATCCTAATTGTAGTATTGGTAGAAGGCACAATGTAGACTTCTATTTTAACCAATTCATCCTTTATTTTCTCCACTAAGAAAATCTGAATAATCGCATTAGTTTAGATCAACAATCTGTCTAGATATATCCTCTGACCCTCAGATTCAGAACAGGAGGTCTGATTTAGCAGTATTTTAGTATGCTTATTGCTATCAACGATTTAACAGGAGATCCCCTGAAAAAAATCCTGAAGGCCTGAAAGCAGCTAAGTTAGTAGCAGGACAACAAGGAACTGACCTTTCTTATTCATTTTTCATCTCAAATAAGTCTGGCAAAACATGTACATCAATAATTAAAATTAAAAAAAATAAACAAAACAAAAAACAACCAATGAACCAAACAAAAAAAAAAGTGTTGCATTGAAAAAAAAAACCACCAACAAAATCTTGCAGTTATTGAGGAATTTAAACTGAGAGATACTAGTTTGTAAAGTCTGAATGACTGAACTGAAACAGTTGACCAGTCATTCTAGTGTCTTCTAACTTGAATTTTCTGTGAATTTTGATCATGGAAATTCATTAGCCATGTTTCCCAGTTTCCCAATACATTCATCAGGAACTTTTAATGAGCCAGCTGGTACTGTCACAAATTGAATATACAGGGAACTGGAAAAAGAGGAAGAATAAATCAGGTCTAGTCTTTTAAGAGATATCTTTTTTTTTTTTTTTTTTTTTTAAAGGTCACGTAATACTTTAAGAATATGTCTAGACTGTGCCAGCCTTATATAGATGCAAAAGATCTTTTCATGGTAGGAGTCACGCAGTAAGTGTGACTTACTGTCTATTCCTCAGCTCAGAATGGCCAAAGGAAGTTTCCTGGTGCAAGAGGCAAACACAAAGAATCATAGAACCACAGGAAGGTTTGGGTTGGAAGGGACCTTAAAGACCATCTAGTTCCAAACCCCTGCCAGGGACAGGGACACCTTCCACTAGACCAGGTTTCTCCAAGTCCCTTCCAACCTGGTCTTGAACCCTTCCAGGGAGGGGGCAGCCACAGCTGCTCTGGGCACCCTGGGCCAGCGCCTCACCCCCTACACAGGGAAGGATTTCCTCCTTACATCTAACCTAAATCTTCCCTTTGTCAGTTTGAAATCATCACCCCTCATCCTACCCCCACACCCCCTGATCCAGAGTCCCTCCCCACCTCTCCTGTCCCCCCTTTAAGCCCTGGGAGGCCGCTTGAAGGGCTCCCCGGAGCCTTCTCTTCTCCAGGCTGAACCCCTCCAACTCTCTCAGCCTGGCCCCCCAGGGGAGCTGCTCCAGCCCCCCCAGCATCTTCATGGCCTCCTCTGGCCCCGCTCGAGCAGCTCCGTGTCCTTCTGCTGTTGGGGGCCCCGGAGCTGGACCCGGCACTGCAGGGGGGTCTCCCCAGAGTGGAGCAGAGGGGGAGAATCCCCTCCCTGGCCCTGCTGCCCCCCCTGCTCTGGCTGCAGCCCAGGGCACGGGTGGGTTCTGGGCTGTGAGCGCACGGTGCTGGCTCAATGGGCAGTTTTCCATCCATTACAGCCCCCAAGTCCTTCTCCACAGCACTGATCTCCATCTGCTCCTCACCCAGCCTGGATTTGTGCTTGGGATGTCATGATGCTTTATCTAGAGATTGTGCATTAATTGTCCTTTCACAGAGAAGGGAATTTCTACAGGAATTTCTGCAGCATGTAAGCATAATGTGGAGAGTTTCTTAATGCTTATTCCCTTCCACATATGTAGTCAGATGTTGAGTTTTCAATAGATACCTCAGAAAGGAAAAAAAAAGATCCATCATTTAAGAAAAAATAACATTATATGCAAAATGTCAGTTAGAAATCCATGGAAAGTCCTTAACACAAGGAAAGGAAAATTATACTGGTAAAAAATACACTTTTGATCAGAGAGGCCATTTAAAATAATATGACATGCAGTTATTTTTAATGAAGTTTAAAAGCATAAATGGGGCTTAACATTATAGAGAATAAAAAATTAGCACCAGACTAATTAATGTTTTTTCTTTAACTTTTGGAATAAAATTCTTCCAAATGTCAGTAGCATCATTAGCAATTAAAATATAGGTCAACTTTTCCACTGATGGTAAATGAGAATCTAACTGGTTCCTACAAGTTTAAAAATGAACATTGTATTTAAAATTCTCAGTTTTCTATTTTTAAAGAAAACTACCAAGTTAATTTTATTTTTAAATATTACAGGAATCTTAAAAATTAATTATACAGCCTAAAATATTAAAATATAACATAATCAATTCCAAGTGAATTTTTTACACTTATTACATCAATTCTTACATTTCTCCAATAATTAAAATAGACCTTATAAAAAAAAATCTGTCCCAGCTTCATCTCAGATGGTTTCAAATCTGAGGAGTTTTTTCCTATTTATTTTAAAGAAAATAGAGAATTGTTATTTCCAAGACATTTAAAGGCCATTTTCATTTTAATCTCTCAGTTTTGGGGGGAATAAAATGCCTATTTATTTTAAGTAGCCCATCATCCTCAACAGACTGTCATCACATGCAGCTTTATTACAAAAACTTATGCCACCAATTAGCTTGTCTTCTACACAGAGTTTCAATGACTAAGTTATAGGCTACTTATTGGAGGATTTTGTGATTACTTCTTTACAATCACAAATAATTTTAAGTTTGTTTATGTCCTTATATTAGAGAATTGGTTCAGCTACAACCTTTCCTACAACACTGCCTTCAAATGTCATTATTCTTTGCTTGTTTTGTTCTCCATAAAAAGGACGTAACACCTCTTTTCTTCTGTTCTTGCCCCTTACTATTACTGCAAACAGGAAACTGAGTATGAAAATGTAAACAGTGCTAAGGTATAGAAAACCCCTGATCCTTGCTTTAGTCTCTACATAATGATATATATCTGAAAAATACAACACATAAATACAAATAGGACATTGCCAAACATTCTGTTCAAGTAAACATACTTTTAGCACTCAATTTTGTTGTATTTTCTAAATTATTCTCCATTTGGTCATACACTATTGCATTAGACAAAGGAAATCATGCAGTCAATCTATGGATTATGTAAAGCAAATGAGACTAGTGAACCAAGAAGTCCCATAGATGAAAACAATTTTTATGGGAATTAGAGAAAGTACTTGAACTCAGACTTCATTTCAGATGAACTGGAAAGCCATTCAGGATTGAGGGAAATAATCATTGACAGCATCCTCTGCTGTTAGTACTTCCATCCTCATCTCCTGCAATAAATTATTTATATGAGTATTTACTGATTAAAAAGCAAACAAAACCTAAAGGTGATTTTTCACAGCTCCTCATTTTAGGTAGTATCTGTTACCACAGACTCTTTTTTCTCATTGTCTCCTGTTTCTGATTCATATCCATAATTTCAACTTGGATCCCAAGAGGTGTACATCGATAGGATTCAGTCAGGAGCTGCAATGTTATAAGACATAAAAGGGAAGCTATGCTGAAACCGGCTTCAGTCCTTCATTACAGAGAATCAGCTCTTCAACTTCTTTTGCCATTTTCTTAAAGAATGTAATTTTTGTTCTAGTAATTTGGGTGCTTCTCATGACAGCAGTTCAAGTCAGCTTCTTTTCCAGCTTCCATCACTAATTTAAATGCTAATGATTTAGACTTTTTGCTGAAGTAACAACATACTATCTTTCAGTAGCAAAGTGCAGTAATCTCTGACATATTTTAGAGATTTCTGTTAGAGAGCACCAGGAGTGGAAATGTGAGCCCAGGGTGATGAGAAGGCCAGTAGGTCAGTGTCCTCACTAATCAGGGTGCCATATCACTGAACCAAAGCGAAGTGAGCAGAGAAGTCTGGGGAAAGTAATGATGTCCAGCCAAGAGTCTTGGGATTAGCATAGAATTCTGTAAGAAGTCAAGCTTTGAAATAAAGCCATGAAGGCAAGGCCATAAGAGATAAGATGCAAGACCAGGCACAACATAGCTAAAATATTGCTTGGATATGATCAAGGACAAGGGCCTGAGCTTAAGCAGCTTCCAAACCAATAGAAGCTTCTCACAGCTGGCTCTCTGAACAGCTGTTTTCACATGAGTGTGCTACAAGTATTAAGCTAGTCCTTTGAACTGTAGCAATACAGGAATGTGTGAATTTTCTCTGGATCTGCAAACAATGAAGTGTTCTAAAGTGGACAGCTGAGAACTGTTCTTTCGGGAATCTTTTTCAGAATTGCGTATCAGCTTCAAGCAATGATATAAATAAGTGTTTTGTTTCTTCTACTCTGAGAACATTAATAAATACAATTGCAAAAAAAAAAAAAAAAATTAGGTTGGGAGAACGTCTGGAGTTTTTATATCAACATAAAGCAAAAAGCAGTGGTAACTTCAAAGCTGGATTTTCTCAGGGCTTGTCCAACTGACTTTTGACAGTCTCCAAAAATGGAAATACGTCTCCCTTAGCAATCTGTCACAGTGCTGAGTGATGCTCCTTATGTCCAATCAAAAATTCCCTTATTGTAGATTGTGCCTATAGCTTCTGGTCCTTTCACTGTTTGCATGGCCCTGTCTTCTCTAGGACCCTCCGCTATGCAGTCAAGGACAGTAATTAGATTCTCCCCATCCAGGTTAATCCAGGTTAATCAAAGCAAGCTCCTTCCACCCTTCTTCATATATTACATGCTCCTACCTAGTGCTGACCATCTCCAGCTAGGAAAATCTCCCCTGTACAGCACGACACACAAATCTGGATGCTATATTCCATGTAAAATCTCACAAGTGCCAAACAAATTTATATATTCACTTGACTCAACTTGCTCTCGATAGTACAGCACAGAATACATTTCACCGTAATTGCTAGAATACACTACTGATCACATTCAGAGATGATATATCTTGGTGTTTTAGAGCATTACTTCATGTAAGGAAGATATTCAGTTCCAAAACAGTTCAGTGTTTCCTAACTGAGCAGAGCCTCCAACAGATTCTTGGTTTTGTTTAAAAAGTGTGTTACTACAGATGGTCAAAGCTAGTTTACTAATTTCAGTTATTCCTGTCTATTGTAGGCATGGAAGTCCACTTCAAATGCTGGAGTAAGAAATGTTGGTTTTATACCAAGAAAACAGAATCAAAAATTGAAGAATTAAATTTAACTACAAATGTCTGAAACTTGATGGTCTTTCCCCTGATATTTCAGTTATGTTGATATAGCTGTCTTTAATACAGTTTATCTAATTTAAACCAAGATAAAAAGAACAAGAATCAGACATTCTACAGCTAGTGCATTACTACACATTTTTCACAAAGAACTAAGAGTCCTTCAGATATTTAATACTCAGTTTTATGCGATTTTTTTTTTCTTCTTTCCCTGCTAACCACTGTTCAAAGCACACCTATTCATAAACATCACTACGAAGTCCATACTAAAGGTACCAGAGTAAGGTAAGGCTGTAGCACAGAAAACTCAATGGACGATGTCAATGAGGCTTTTATTCCACTTGTACATTTACATATTTCTCTAATTCATAACTAAACAATAAAATCTCCACTAATTTAAAAGGGGGCTGAATTTTTACATATGAATATTGTGTAACATTAATGTGCTAAGCATCACATCATCTGGGGACACTAGAACAGGTGAATTTAAAAGCAGTGCAAATCTCTCTACGGCTTCCCCCATTACCATTATTTCCATGTTTAAATCAATTTAAATGTTTGCTCAGTTACCTTCTTCCCAGCCTACAAATATGTTTCTTCAAAACATATGATACCAACTCTAAATCTTTGGCTGCTTACCAAAATGAATTTGCTCAATTTGCACTTTTTCTATCAGATTTAATGTCTTTTAAAATCAACCTGAATTATGGAAAACTATGTCTAACAGGGAAAATATTTCAGTTCTTCATAGACCACAGTAATGTTAGATTTAAAATGTTCAAGTAAATAACAAATTTTCATCTAACAAATAAGGGAAAACACAGATTTTTATGAGTTTAACCTTATTTCACTATTATCTTTGTATTAAAAAAGTGGAAAAATATTTTATGGATTATTGTTTGGTCTTCTCATCCAGACATGGCACTTTTTGAGCTGTTTTTAAAAATATTGAAGTAAGAGTTAAACAACTCAAGAGCTAAAAAGATAAATTACGGTAAAATTCTTCATTTAAGGATCAGCAAAACATGTTAATTTACCTAGAAGTATCTGAGTGTGATGTGAAATGAAAGAAAAAGTGAATGAAAATGGAATAAATTTCCACTTACATCACTCTAAACAAAATTTTTGGTTTTCTATGTCATATGAATTATACTGCTTTGGTGAGCCTGTTATGAACTTCTATAGAATCAAAGGTAACTTTAATTTAGAAAGGACATCAGCTAGTCATCTAATCCAATCCTGTGCTGCAGGTAGGTCCAGTTAGATAAGACTGCCCAGGCTCACACCCAGCTGAGCATTAGATATCTCTTTTTGACACTTGAAGTTATAAGCATTGCCTCACTCAGAACTAAAGAAAGTCTAAACAGGGTCTTAGAGACAAACACTCAGCTCCAAATGATTGTTAAACATGACCTTATTCTCAAGATTTCTCTCCTTCTCCTCCTCTTTCTGATTCATTTCCAAAGAGTAAAGAGAGATAAAGTTGATGTTTGCAATTACTCTGTCACGAGCTCCCAGCTGCATGTCCTTCATTCTTGGTCTTAATGTTTTGTTCTATCTCATTAGCTCTTTTCCAGACTTTTTTTTTTTTTTTTTGGTAAGAAATATTTAATATATTGGGATTGCTCAACACAGATGGAGGAAAAAAAAAAAAAAAGAACATTAATTTTCAATCACATAAATTTTCTACCAAAAGGAGTGAAACAGTTTATTCTGAATATAGAAATAATTATGAACTAGGCTAGATTCCTGGGATCTTTAGTGCTCTCTCTACTGATGTTTAGTTAAAGTTGGACCAAGGTTCACTGTGCAAGGTATAGTCAATCCTGGAGAAAAAATAGATTGACTTTTGTAGTCCCCTCTAGCCTGGTATCTGCTTCCCAAGTTTCATTTCACTCATTACTTTCACATAGAAGATTAACTAAAAAATGTCATTCTGAATGCCTTTAACAAGACAGTTCATCCAATGGCAGATCCACAGCAGTCACAAAATTGCGCTTGTTTGAAGTCTAATTCAGTATTGATGCTTCTATTGGAAAGGAAATTTCTGTATCCACTTGGAAATATTTCTAAATAAAAGTCCAGTGTTACACTATCTAGAGGTAAGGATGTTGTAAAAAATGTGGATTTTCACTCTGTCTCCATTCAGAAACATATTTTTTATATAATAGATTAACACTTAATATTAAGCCAGATGAACATCTTGAATTTCAGATGTTTTCTACCTTTTCTACCTTTCAGCTCACACAGTCAAAATCTGTTTCTCAGCACTAAGAATACAAAAATCCAGAATAAAGCAGAATAATTATCTGCACTGTCTCTGGCAGTGCTGGTAGTGTCCAAGCTGTAAATACAGGATGTAATACAAAAGAGCAACTACCCTCTGAACTCACTGAAACTGGTGAAACCTGTGCATTGCTGTATTTATCCAGAGGTCTGGAACATTATTCTTAAAATGAGCAGGTGGAAGCCTTTTCTTTATTTTTAAAATGAGCAGAAGGAAGCTGCTTGTTGTTTTTTCCTTCTGCAAATAATTTTGCTTGCTTATTACACCTTTTCTTCAACTAGAATAGGATTTAGAGTCTAATTACTAGTCTGACAGCATTTGTCATTTGTTGTTACAGTCATAATAAAGCATTATCAAAGTATACAGTGGATGTTTTCTTCTTTCTATTGTATGCAAACATTATCCATAATAACATTTACTTCAATAATTTGTTTTCTCTCAACATTTTAGAGTTCAGGTGTTGAGACAGCAGAAGTGTTAGCAAAAGGGCTGCATGGTCTTCATTACTCTCACCCTATCCTCAGCAACATGTTGCTCATCAGGGGACAGGGAACTACCTGCTGGTTGTCACTTTGGAATCTAAGTTTCATATATAATAATGTTTTAAAACTAAATTAGTAATTGTCAAATATTTAAAGTGTAATGAGATTCAGCTCCTTTTTATTTTCAAAATGAAATTTATTTCTTCCCCTAATCTTCATAGTACTTTAACCTAAATTAACTGATTTAGTTGACTAAGCAAAATCCAGAACTAAACTGCTTTTTTTAATTCCATCGAGGACCAGCTTTCTAACTCTGAATGAAAACTTGTTTTTAATATATATGATACACAAGGAACTAGATTTTGAGCCATTGGTCCCAGTGTTTTAGAGTTCAAATTCTGTGTTACAAAAATGGATTCTAACTTAACTGTAAAGAGACTGGAATGGAAATCTGAGAGAAAGTTTTCAACACAATTTGGAGACTTTTGTATAGTAGGACATAGAGAAAAGCTGCCAGATGTTTAGATATGCTTTGAACAGGCCATAAAATTAGCAGGTGCAAGGAACGGGATGAAAAGCCAAGAAAAATAAATTTATTCTGAACCATTTTATTCCCAGAGGCACCTGGTATTAAACAAAAGGTTGAACTACCATCAATTCAAGCAAAAATAGAGCTGTAACTCTTTCAGCTTATTTAATAATACTTGCTGTGGAAATAAAAAGCTTGGGGGAAAATATTCAATAGTACAATACCTGCAGAGAAATGGTTAGCTTTGGGAGTCCAGCTACAACTCTGCCAAAATTTGAGGTGGTTTTCCATCTGTCTCTTTTTTGAAGGGCTCTACAAATCCCTTCCAGAGAACTTCAACCTAAGGGTTTTTTTCCTAAGAACTAATATTTAACATATGGAATAATTCTGTTTCAAGAAGTATGTTCTAAGCAACCTCCTCACAGAGGCTATATACATCAGTCACCACAAATCCTTCTCTCAAATTATACAATCAAAAGGCTTTTAATTTTGAAATATCTAAGATATCATGGAAAGCTTGAGCATTTTCTAAAATAATTAATCTGTCAGGTCATAGGTTATTATTCAGGATCAGATAAACCTGCTTTCAAATAGAGGCATACACCTCCCTAGTGTGTGCCTGCTTGTACTTGGCCTGGCTGGGATGGAGCTAATTTTCTTCATAGTAGCTCATGTGGTGATGTGTTTTACATTTGTGACCAAAACAATACTCATAAACACACTAATGCTTTAGCTACTTCTGAACAGTGTTTGCACAGTATCAAGGACTTCTCTGTTTTTCACTCTGCCCCCCCAATGGACAGACTGTGGAGTGCAAAAGATGTTGGGAGGGGACACAACCTGGCAGATGACCCAGACAAACAGAAGAGATATTCCATGCTATATAACATCATGCTCAGAAATAAAATAGAGACAAGAGGGTTTAGAAAAGTTAGCCATCTTTTGCTTAGGATCTGGCTAGGTATCAGTGTACCTGTGGAAGGTGGTGAATGACTGCCTTTGCATCACTTCTTTCATTTTGTTTTCTTTCCCTCTTATTCTACTTCTCTTTCACTTATTAAACATTTTTTATCTCAACTCACAGATTTTATTGCTTTTAGTCTTCTCTTCTTCTTCCTCCATCCCACTGGGTGTGCAGAGGGGAAATGAACAAGTGGCTGTATGGTGTTCACCAGGGTTAACCCACAACATTGTTCCATGTCTAAATAAAATAACTGTCATCAGACAAAAAACAGGGGTGAAAAGCAGACCTGTCCCCCAGGTCTTTTAGTCCAGCATCACTTGTCCATCATCTGGAAAAAAATCTTATTTGAATTTATTATAAACATAGAGAACATAGTTTTCCAATGTTGAAAAAATTGTTCATAAACCCCTTTTAATAGCTAAATCTGTAAGAATGGGATGCATTTTTTTAAAGAATTCTTTCACCAAATAACCTGGAACTAATAGTCATGATAGACATTTCCCTAAATTTCCTTTAATACAAGCAAGGTTGTCAAATGCAATTGACATATTCCTTCTTAGCATCTGTGACTGAGTGATTCGGATTAGCCAAAGAAATGTTTATTTGCATGATGTTGTTACCAGTTTGCTGCATCAACTGTACTGAATGTATTGCATGGATTTCAACTAGTATGTTGCACTCAAAAATCTCACTGTAAGCAAGACAAACGCATTATGTATGCAAAAGCAAGAACTGTTATTCCAATTAACAGCCTAATTAAAGAATTATTATTAATTCAACTTAAATTATTCTAATTTTTACAGTTCAGATCTCATAATAGTAAAAAATAAAATACAAAAACTCTAGTAACTGCCCCTTTTTTTGACGTGTTTAATTTGAATAAAAATTTTTTAATAGTTAAAATTTATAAAAGTTAAATCATAAAATTTAAAGCACGATTAACCCTATGGTAGCTCTGTGTCCGCCTCTTCCTGCATTAAGACCTTCTGGGGTGAACAGAACAGTACTGAATCATGAAACATTTCACTGAAGATAATCACAGGAAATTCAGCTACATTGAGCACAGAAATTTTTCACTGAATTCAAAAAGGTAATCGGGTCTCATTAAATACAGATAATTTATCTGTCCATCTTAAAGTTCTGCATGCCATCCAAAAGCACAGATTCTAATAAACTACCTAAGTAGCTGATCAGTCAACTGTGCATACAACTGCAGTTACCACAAAGCAGGACAAAAAGTCCCAAAGAAAGAAAAAAGACAGCAAGAATATAAATATTTAGTTTATGAACAGCCAAATTAATACCTCAGAAATAACCTGCTAGAAATAATTACGATATTAGTTTTAATAACAAGGAATAAGGACAACAGTAAATTTGTCTTATCTGTTAAAATAGGGTCCATTGTAAACCCATCAATGGATTTAATCAGACAATGAGATGTTCTGTAAAGTCTCCTGTGTTCTGCTCTGCCTTGTATAAGCATATTTCGGTAATTGTTTCCACTGCCCTTTGTACCTATTAAATGAATGATGAATAGTTATTAAAAGCATGGCTCAGTAGGATTATTTATGTGACATATTTCACAAAATACATGTTTAATTAAAAATCAGCAATGCAATTATGAGCATCATAAAGGAAATTAAAAAAGCAATATTAAACTGTTAATTAGGTGGTTTTTCTCTTAGAAATTAAGTCAAGGTATTCCATGTGCATACATAAAACCCTTCATTGAAGGTATTTCACTTAATTCTGTTGGTATTAGCAAAAAATATTAATCAAAATGTCTGAGAAAGCCAGCTTTCACTGAACATCTCTTTGGGGAATTAAGAATACTCAACTTAAATGAACAGAGCCAGTCTTCTACTCCCCTATCTGCTCACAATTTCACAGAAAAAAAACAGTCATTTTCAGAGAAGTAATCTGTCCTTGCCCATCCTCATTTCAGTCTGCTCCAGGAAGACCTGCCCCAAAACCAGGTTCCAGAGCCACAGCGCTGGGTGCGTACCCCACTGTCGGGCTGGGCCAGGTTACTTCATGGACACCTGCTCTGCAGGACATGGAAGCTCCTGCCCCATCCTGGTCATATGACCAGTTTCCCGCCTCTTTCAGTAACTACAATAATGTCTCATTTCACTATATCTGTAAATAGTTGTCGTGGTTTGAACCTGGTCAGCAACCAACCACCGCAGCTGGTCACCCTCCCTTCCCCCTCCCCACCTGGGAATGGGGGAGGGGATTAGAGGGGTGAAGGGAGACTTGCAGGCTGAGATAAGAACAGTTTAATAATGGCAATAAAACAAGAACAATAACGATGATAGGGGGAAAAAAATATATATATATAAACAGGCAATGTACAGCGTAATTGCTCACCACCTGCTAACCAATCCCCAGCCCGTTCCCAGCCAGTGACCCCGAGATACCAAGATCCCACAATCGCAATCCCGGAAGTGAGAGAGAGATCGTCCCTGACCACCCCTCCTCTATATAGTGAGCATGACGTTCCATGATATGGAATATTTCATTGGCCAATTAGGCTCAGGTGCTGTGGCCGTGCTCCCTCCCCGATCCCTGTGCCCTTGCGCACGGGCAGGACATGGAGAGTCGGAGAGTCCTTGAAGTCTCGGTAGCAGCTGAAAACATCAGTGTGCTATCAGCATTCTTCTCATACCAAACCCAAAGCTAAATCCAAAACACAGCACTCATCTAGTCCCTGAAAAGGAATATTAACTCTATTTCAGCCCAAACCAGGACAATAGCCTACTCAAAAATCAGGTAACCAACAATATGGACACAAAGGACTGTACCAGGCACTGAGGGAGAGACTTTCCCTCAATGCCTGGTTATGACTTAGGAAGTTATGACTCCCTTCGCGAGCCTGTTACAATAGGACAAGGGGCAATGATTTTAAACTGGAAGAGGGTAGATACAGACTAGATATAAGGAAGAACTTTTGGGGAACAAAGTTCCACCAATGAGGGTGGTGAGGGACTGGAACAGGTTGCCCAGAGAAGTTGTGGATGCGCCATCCCTGGAAACACTCAGGGCCAGGTTGGATAAGGCTCTGAGCAACCTGTTCTGAAGATGTCCCTAGTCATTTCAGAGGGGTTGGAGTAGATGACCTTTAAAGGTCCCTTCCAACCCAAACTATCCTATGATTATATACCATCTTCCATTTTTTGTATAGAGTTGTGTAGTTTGTATAAGTGTATGTTTTGTAAAGAGTATACAGAATATAAAGGATCCTAAAAGGGAAAAGCAGGGAGTTCTCAGAACATTTCTCTGTCCCTTAACCCACATCACTACAACTTTTATTCAACGCATCATGTAACTTCTCTCTAACTTGGATTTATTCTCTTATACCTGCCCTTTCCATGTAACATGTAATATAAACTATGATGTGGCTTTTGAAGTGTTAGAAAAATTAAAATTTTGACTTTCCACATTTATTTCTTTACAGTGAAATCACTCATCATCTATCCTTATGAGATAAAAGAATAATTCTGAGAGAGCTTTTCATATGATCAATATTTTTCAGATTAGCTGCCCTCTAAAATGCAAATCAAGAAGCAATAAATATACATTTTAAAATTAAAAGATTCAGTCAAATGCAACGCAATTGGTGAAGCAATAATTTTGATATATAGTTGTGTCTTCTGACCACAAAACAACACAACTCATTAGATGGTTTAAGCTTACCATCTCCTCTACTTCCAGTTATCATAAGTATCATAATTCCAGTTTTTATGTAGTTACATTTTTTTTTTAATTCCACTTACATTATTCTCTGGGTTTCTCATCACATCACAATGATATAGCAACCTAAATTTTAAAAACAAAAACAACAACAGAAAACACCTATTTTTCTTATCACGTTAAACATTCATCGTATAAACATACCTGTTCAAGTATTTATTCAAAGCTGATAAGCTGCATAAATTTTTGAAGAGCCATTTTCTGCCCCAGTTAACAGCAATGACACACTGTGAATGCAATGATATTCCTTGCACAAAAATATACGCTAATCATCAGAACAAAGAACTGATTTCTATAGTTAAATGTGAAAACAAGAATCTACAGATCTGTATGTACCAAAGCTGCTTCCAGACTTGAACTTTGCAGCACTATGTATATTTAAAGCCACATTTCCATCCTGCTCCAAGCACTGACAGTGAGAATACGCCAAGCTCAGCCCCACAGCAGGCAATATACTGCATTGGCAGTCTCTACCACTGGGCTGCAGGCTACTGCAAGCCAAGTCACAAGGGTGTTTGTTAGGAGGAAGAAATTAAAGCTGCTGAAAAAATGTTGTTACCTGAAGATACTCTAGGTCAAGTAATGATAATGTCTCCTCATACAGTAGCTTCTATTTGTTTCCCACTAATAGGGCTATGGATCAAAGCCAGTCCAAATCACTGGCAGTGCTTTAAGAGGAGGTCGTAACTAAATATGCATATACATATCAGCTACAGCCCACTGTGATGAGAGTATTTAGATTCACCAGGGCAGTCTTAATCTTTAAAAACCAAAACAAAACTATTTAATTCATTCATTAGCAACATTGTCTGTGCTAGTGTCTAGTTCTTAATGATCATCCTTACAAAGAAAATGTCCAGTTTTGACACTCATATTCTAACTTAGTTGTGTGTTTACAGTTAATGATGTATAATCAGCACTGACATCTATGGTCTTCATTGGGTCTT
Source organism: Tyto alba (assembly GCF_018691265.1). NCBI lineage: Eukaryota > Metazoa > Chordata > Aves > Strigiformes > Tytonidae > Tyto > Tyto alba. The sequence goes on from NW_024881272.1 coordinate 1,441,414, forward strand.
AGTTGTGTCCATGAAGGTGATCAGAGAAGTTGAAAGATAAATGGGTTGTCTTTCTACTTCATCCCTCCATGCTTATTCTTGATTTTCTATGCTGCTTATCCCTCTCTCAAAAGACCTTACCTGCTGTGGATACTCTTTTTCTTGTGTTTCATTGTGTTAGTCATCATTCTCACACCTCTGTGTGATCCTCTGCCACCCCTGATAAGTATCTTGTTCCTTGTTCCTTATCTTGCAACTTTTTGTCATTCAGATGCAACTGCACCTATCTTATGTTTGTTCCTTTGGAGTCAAATTGCTCCCATACTTATATGTAAAACATTTATGCATTGTGCCTGGCTATGCCTTCACAGTATTACAAAATACTTACATGATATTACACTATTTTAATAAGTTTATGTTTATGTTGGAGGCACCCTAATACTGCTTAATCCTTATTAGTCTACTTAGAGTTTATAGGTGTCATAGACTTCAGTTTTAACTACAGAAGGTGCTGGAGAAACAACAGGAGACTTGGAACTGACATATTCCTATAGGTCTGAACAGTGGGCAAGTCATGCACCTGCTTTGCTGGGCTTGGTTCAGTAAAAAGTTACAGGCTGAAGGGATTTTTCTGTTGATTTGGGGTCATTAGAAGAAACTGAGCAGAACTTCTCATCCACTATGCATAGGAAGTGTTGAAGGTGGCTCCTGTTTCTTTTCAAAAATAATTTGTAGCAGTCCTTATATGAGTAATCAAAGTATGGCTTACCTCTGTGTAAATCTCTTATGCTACCATTTCCTACGTGTCAGGGTAAAGGAAGATTCAGGCCTCGTTCACAAAAAACACAGGAGTGCTTGTTCTTTCTCCATCTTCATGTGCAGGATGAATACAAAAACTGAGCATCCTGTATCCATGTAGCAATCAGTGAACCTGAAACTTGCACCTGGAGCCTTGAGGAAGGGCATCTCATTTGTCATATTAATGGTAGATTACATTACCTGCCATCACTGCCATGATAATATCAGGCATGCCTCCGTTAGTGCTGTTGAATCACCAGGCAAAATACTCCAGACACTCCAGTTTTACTGTTACAGCTATCACTAATGAAAGAAGCATACTGATCTCATTAACAATAGCAGGTTTCCAAAGCAGATTTATTTTCTGTTTCATCTGTATTTGCTTATGGGACAAAAAGGAAGGGAGAGGAAAACACTGAAGGAAAGGCTGCTTCAGAATAACACATTTTGGATATGTTGATATGGTACTCTAAGTCATAAAACATAATAATACTTCATAGAATTCTAATTAGCAACAGAAAATAAATATAATTTTCACATTTCTTTGCTTTATCAAAAGACTTTTAATTGGTGGAAGGTCACTGGGACCCAGAAAAATAATGGAATATCTCTGCTAACACCTTTCTTTTTCTCTGTCACTCCCAGTGTTGAAAAGCAATAGCTGTGTGAGTCATCAAAAGCTTACAGAATCAGTTTCTCTACTGTGGTTATGAGATACCAGATATTCGATGGTGCCTGAAAATTGGAAAGAAGAAATTTTATACGTTGTTAAAATTGGATTAAATAAACCTATTGGGTAAAATTTGCAAAATAAAATTTCTGTTTCAAAAGAATATATAGCAAAACTAATATTTTCAGAGTGTCAGCTAAAATATTTTGGCATTTTAAAATATTGTACAATGTTCCTAAAGACAAAAATACTGTACTTTTATTGTGATCTGTGGTGAAGTGTCCTTGATATAACTTTATTTAACTGAATTACACTTAATGGTAGGCAAACTTCTTTGTTAAAATGTGGAAGAGAACTAACAGAGAGGGTTTTTTTGGTTTTCATTACTGATTGTATCCAACTGTCTTTGAACAGTCGATAGAAGAAAGTTCATAGAGTCTTTGTCATTTGGTTTTGAACCAGAGTCTGTTCTTTGAGACCTGCATTCAGTGGGCCCATGTCCTGTACATTGATTTGAGAGATTAAGGGTTTCAAAAAATCATAGTATATCAGAGTATAAATACAGAGATTTTACAGATACAGAGTACCAGTGATGTGGTGTTCTGTAACATTACAAAAGGACCAAGAGGACTTCTTTCCTATCAAAAAACTCTTTCCTGTAGGGAAGATTCTCAGATTCTTTTCCAGACAATGGTATCTTTCTTTTGCATAAGCATTCAACTCTAACATTGTGTTGCAAGAATACACTGACTTGTCTTTTTGAGAAGACGGAGATATAGTACCAATGTTTATGAGTGGATAAAATAAGAAATAGACTTCAAACTATCTTGGGATCAGATGAAGAGGAAAACAATTAGAAGGTGAAAGATAAAACACAGATCAAGTGAGAAGCTCAAAAAAGTCTGACCAAAAGATGGCAGGGCTGCTGCTGGAGCTCACTCCAGTAGAGCTGTTGGATAGGCCAGTCCTATTTCATTAGTCTCTGATCTCAGGTTTCTGGTAAAGAAAATACCAAGGACAAGCATTTTAAGAGAATCTGCCTAAGGAAAGAGAAGCTGTTACAAGAATGCATTCTCTTGGAGGTCACAGTGTCTCATAGCATCCACCAAATCCCAGGCTTAGGTTTTTGAATAGGTGCCATGCAAGACATACAAGGGCAGCAGCACTAAGAGTCTTCTAGCGGGAAGGTAGTCTGATACCTGACACAGTTTTCTAGCTCTGCTCTGGGTAATACATGTGTCCCATGGCATCTGTGTCAGATTAGGCTCAGGTGCTTGAGAAGGCATAAGTAGAAGCCCTAGAGAAGGGCTCAGTAGAACCTGTCCAAGGAATAGCTAGGGCTGCCACTAGGACTAATCCTCCTCAGGGGTGGTGTCTTCAAAGACACTAGGCTCAGCAAAGGCTTAAGTGACTGACAGGGAGGGCTCTGAAATGCTCAGTGAGAATTCATTCACTCATAAGAAGCTTGAAGATTTAAGCAAGAACTGCTTGATCTCACCCTCCAGCTGTGTTTTACCTGGGCAATCAGGGTGTCCAGGGGCATTAGCATCTCTGTAAGGTTAGGTGTCTGAGGAGATATCTGAGACATTCAGAAATGGAGGGGATGAGAAGACAGTTGCCTATGGAAAGAGAAGGCTGTTTCTAGAGCTCTCTTTCAGTTTTTCCAACTGAGCAATTGGAGTGTTGCATGCCTTTAAACCCTTTATTTGACTTAGAGATGGAATTCATGCAGGAAGTGGGAAGGTCAGAACAGCAAAGGGTGAATTGTACAGATAAGATGAGGGCTGCTACTTGTTTGCATCCTCAAGCAGTGCTTTACCGAGGATCTGGTTGTCCCATGGCATTAGTCTCTGCCTAGGTTTAGGATTCCCAAAAGAGACACTAGCAACATGCACTGAGAGAGATCTAAGAAGATATTCCCAAAGTAAAGAGAGACAATACTATTAATATTATGGTTACACTGAAACAATGAGTAGGCTAATAAAATAGCTCTGCCTTAACAACTCTGCAGATGGATAACAGCTGGAAGACCTGACAAAAGCTCACCTAATGTTAAGGTTTAGGGTTATATTGTAGTTCAGGATAAGGGCTCAGAACAATAAAAAGACTGCTATTGCAGTCAAATTAGTCTGGAAAGGGTCTAGCAAAAAGAGCTGTAGTCTGCAAAAGGAAATTCTTCCACAGGGAGTTGTTTGATCTGGCCAGGAGTTGGAGTTATTGGTTAAACCTTAGTTGCAAATTAGGATTAGGGTTACTGTTGAAGGAGAGAGAAAGCCTAGAGCTTCAGGTAGAATGGATCTGGGAAAGGACTGCCAAATATAGGTGCCCACTGTAGAAAGAGTTGTTCTCTGGAGAACTTTTTGACTGGGAAATGCTTGGGAGTTTTCAGCAAAGGCTTTTTGACGGATTTAAGGTTAGTGTTACATTTATGGAGAGAGTAGGATAAAGCCCAAAACTCAAGTTAGTCTTAGTCCAGATGTATACTCATAGAGATTGCATACGCTTCAGGAAGAATCATCCCTGCAGAATTTCTTTCTTTGGTCAATGACTTGGGTTCCTTAGCAATGGCTAATCTGAGCAGTAAAGTTAAGTGAGAACAGGAAAAAATCTCAAGATTCAGTCAGAGGTGGTGTTCAGGGAGGTTGCCAAAGAAAGGTAAAACTGAATTCTCCTGAGAACTTTTTTATCTGGGCAATGGCTAAGGGATCTTGTCTATAGTGTGGCAAAGGGTAAGGGCTAGTTTTAGAGTTTAGGTAAGGGTTAGTTTTGAAAGCAAGAAAAATCTAGAGCTCAAGTCACATCAGGACTGTTACAGGGCCGCCAGAGGCAGATGTAAGCCACAGTAACAAAACCTCCCCTGAGAAATCTTTCATGTAGGCTGTGGCTGGGTTATCTGGTAAAAGCTCAAGCAAGCAGTGGTGTGAGGGTTAGGGATATGTTTATGGATCAGCTTGAGGGGAAAAAAAAACCTTGAGCTTCAGTTCAAGCAGGATTGGAAGAGGATGACAAGGGTACAGTCAAACTGCAAAAAGAATATTCCTTTGTGGAGTTATTCATCTGGGAAATTATCTGGTGCCTTGTCTAAAGCTCAGCTGAGTGTTCAGGCAGGGTTGAAAGAAAGCAAAAACCTTGAACTCCAGTAGCAGTGTCTCTGCTGAAGTGAAGCTGGCAAGATTCCTTCAATTTCTTCTTCCAAAGTAGATAATAACAAAATTGTGTATGCCAAGCTAATTTTTACCAAATTAATGGATTCCCTTTCTCTCATTCAAATTACTAGTCCAAGATGATCTAAGGCATTAAGACTCTTTTCTGAAATAAGCTGTGTCCCCTTGACATATTTAATGATATAAGCTATATAAAATCTGAGGCACAAGGAAGAATCAATGCTCCTGACTGTTCGAATAAGTGCATTTTTTCATCAAGGATCCAGTGCAGAGTATAGGATAGAAGAATAATGTAGCTGTGAGAGAGACAGTAGCAGTTCTGCACTCCACTCTGTATTCTTCCAGAATTCCATCTGCTGCGCACCATGGGCATTTTCAATATTTGGAAGAAATAAATTCAATTAATCATCTTTTAATGAACATATAGAAAGCTTAAGCAGGACTTCAAGATATGAAGTATACATAGTATATACAAAAAATAGGCATCTAAGTGCCTCTCAGCATCTTCCATGAAGTTGCCTCTATCTTTTATAATCAATGAGTATAGCTACCCTGGTGCCACCCTGACTGTGAAATTAGGGACAACTCATTCACTCTGTAAAGAAAGAAGCTTGACAGTAAATGCAGTTTTGATGGTTGAATTAGTCATTGTCTATATTTTGCAATAGTTTCTTTCCTAACAAGAACACTTTCTCCCTTTCCAATAAATTATGCATTTGAGAGATACCTCTACTAATAGCTGCATCCTTTGCATACGTGAAAAAATATCACAATTATTTGGTAACTAAAGGTAATTTGCTTTGTAATTTATTTACTTTCCCTTGTAATGCATAATGTATAGTAGTCCCTACAATGAATCAAATCCATAAATTTATCTTACCACACAAATATTTACATAAGAATTAGTCTTATTCTTAATGTATAAAGAATAAGGGAGGTAGAAATACAGAGGAATTACCTGACTTCCTTCAGGACATGGAACTAGTAAAAGGAGTTGTGGGAAACTAACTGATGAATCCAAACTCAGGTTGCTTCATTAGGTAACATTGCTATTTTCCATGAAGATAATTACTTATTTTTTTTTCCTCTAAGAAAGATCCTTTACAAGAGTTCAGTGTTGAGTTATAGAACAGTGTTCCAACTTTTTCCATTATAACATCACTGGCATACTCAAAAATGAGATTCTCAAGAGAAAGTAGACTGCATGATATCAGGTCATGATGACTCAGAGTAACAACTGATGTTTCTTTGTTGCATTAACTGTTCATTGTTATTATTTTAATTAACATTGACTTAAAATAAAAATTCATATTCTGATATCATTTTAAATCCAGCAAATAAAAGTTTCTGTTTCATTCTGTTAAAAATGTTTACATAAATGATTTAGCTCCAAAATACATTTCACAATAACAAAAACAAACAAGTAAAAAAATGAATTAGTATAACAAAAGGTATCCATATTTGTAATGGAAAATAAAAGATTTTCTCAGCTCTTTATGATGTTTGCTCTGTCAATCTTATGCTACATTGTTACTACTTAGTGTACACCTTCATTGATTTAAATACTTATAGTCACTTTGGAAAACCAAAACCTCTCCCCTAGCATTTTGTTCACATGTTGCTTGTTCACCTGTGAATAGAACTCCTAATATGTTTCTTATAAAGTTAATAATGACTTATTAACCATTATTCAAATATAGTGAAATTACGGGAGTCAGTGTTTTATAAGCAGGGGTCTCAAGGCCATTTTAATTTTAATTTGCAGCCTGAAGGGTTATGATACTGTTATGATGTTTATTATGTCACTGACGTACGCGAACTAGCAAGCAATTACAAAACAGTGTCTAGAGCTGAGGATTTCCTTTCACTATGTGTAATTATTGCAAAAGATCCTACTAATGCAAGTAAAAACAACACTATAGTTTGGTCTCTAATATTTGCTGAAGACCATACATGTGTGGGTTATGTAAATCAGTTAAGCAATAACTGATATGTCAGTGAAGGGCCATAGTGAAAACCCACTTTAATTCTGTTTTTCTCCTACAGTTTCACTGATTTGGGCAGATGCATTCCTTTCTGTCCACATACCTCAGCAACAGAAGGGAATGCCTGTGATATAGTTCATCCCTTTACATAGAAACCACTAGCTGGTCAAATAGGAGGACCTCAGATCTTTAGAATAATATCTAGAATCTGCAAATTTTGCCCATATTAAATCAGACTGTAGTGTCCTGTAGTCCTATATAAATTTATAACAGCAAGCTCGATTATGTAGCTAAATATCAGCTTCTGTGTGAAGATATGCCAGCTCTAGATGGGGCTATACTGCTATTCCTACCTACAAGTCTGACCTAAGTCTGACCTCTGATCTAGGCCTTTCTTATTGTGGTTTATCTGACTTCATTAGAGTCAAAACCTGGAGATCAGTGAGTCTAAAAAGCTCTTGTAGATGAATGGCAATAAGCACCTTGAAGCAGGTTATGGGACATACGATGGCTAATAAAATGACTTAATAGTCTATTAGTTTACCTTAAATTCAGTATTGATGCTGCTGATTATTTGTTTGTTACTGATTTTCAGGTGAGTTTACCTTTTCCATAACTAAGAGTTTAGAATGTAGTGTGCAAGTGTCCCTTGTAGGGGACTATACTGCTAGCCTAAACACTGACTGAAGAACATTTAAAATAAACTCTGATATATTTGTGCTATACAGCAATAACAGTGTTCTGAATGTGCCCTAAGTCAAACAGACTGCTCTAAAGATGTCAGATCAGGGAGTACAGTTTGGGAGATATGCTATAGGGAAAAAAGCATTTTAATAACATTCAGCATTTGCTCCTTACCTGGAGTTCCTAGCATCTCATTTTTTTTTCCCATCTAATAAAGATAGAAGAAGTTTCTAAGGGTTCATCCTGGAAACTCTTGTGTATGCATTTTAATTTTATGGCAATGACTTTTTTTAAAAAAATGAAGAAAAACAAAAGAAAATTTAACATTTAAGAAGATGTTTTAAAGTGGTCTGTAAAACAACATCCATTTAAGATATTTTTCCATTCTTCAGAGAACTGTGCTCTGCCTGATAATTTATTCAAGCAATTGCTATCATGTACTTTCATAATTTAAATTTATGTTATTTAGTTTATTGCAATGGAAGGTTTTTATTTTGCTTCAGAAACTTGTTCTTGTACATCCAAAACCTAAATGGGGGGGTGTGGGGTGGGGGAATAAGAGACTTTTTGTTACACTTGAGGATGCAGAATCGATCTGTTTCCTCCTATTAAAAAAATAAATAAATAAATAAATCAAACAACTCATACGAAGCCCAACCACACTATTTTGAAGCATTTTTTTTCTCCCTTTTTAAAAAGCAAGTGCAGTACTGGGTTAATGCTGCTCAGTGCTTTTCTAATGAAGCATCAGAAGCTGACCTCTGTCTTCCAAGTAAATAGAGCAGGTGATTGACTAGGGCAGCAAAGTGTTTACCGCATTTTATTTGTATGAATGTGTGAGGGATCTTGCACATTTTCTAGTCTGCCTGTGGAAATGCCTACTTCTGACAATAGTGAAATACATTTCTTTTCTAATTTAACAACATGTTGCAGCAGAACCATCATTTGAAAATTTGTAGTAAGTTTGGTTCTAAGCTTGAATAATGTGTAGTCTTAGGAACAACTATTACTCAGCACAATATTAGATATTTATGTGAGAGGTTCAAATGACAATGTTCTGATAAAGCTATGCTGCACAAAATGAAATTAACTGCTGCTACAAACAGGCTGACCAATTGTTAAAGCAACCCAGTTGTGTAGCAGAAGAGTTAGACTCATCTAGTAGATGCCATATGGAAACAAGATTTCTTTTTTTCTTATAACAGTAGCTATATGCTACTATTTAGTAAGCTAGCTCCCATTAAAAAAAAACTCCTTTCTAATATTATGTGCCTCAGATTTCTCAAATAAAAATAAAGTATATAAATATGTAAGAAATAATATTTTTCTGTTTAAAATATTAATTTACCTTATGGAGTGAATATTCACATATGTATGTGGATAAATAAATAAAAATATATAGATCTATATATCACACATATACATTTAGATACCAATACAGTGAGGTCCTAGAGGACATGCTTTACTCCATTTCCTTCACTTTACATCAAAATTATCCACCTGCAAAATTACTTCTAGAGTGAAGATGTTGATGCACCATGAAATTAATTTTCTATTCTACAGAAGGCCATTTGTAATTTTTTTTTTTTATTTATAAAGTACTAATCTTCTCCCAGATCTGTTATACCACAAAGAATCTCAGGGCCCGTTAGAGAAGATAACTCAGCAACAGCCAGAAATAATCAATAGAATATTCAAGTGTTCCTCTTTTTGTTTGCCAGGCAGTATTATTATGGAAATTATGGTAAAGTTGATAGTTTCAGAAAACATCAGCCAGGATGAGTAGATCTATGTTATAATCATAGTAAATTGACACATCAAAAAGGCTTCTGAGTGGTGTTAGAGGTTGCTGAGTCCAGCAGTTAACTCACAGATACAAAGCCACCGGGGCTGCCTGTCCCCAGTTCAGCTGAGTGCATGATCCCAGTAGGCTCACACATACATACACAGTATATATGCATACATGACCAGACACACAGATCCAGTCTGGCAGAAAATGGTGACTTTATTAGCATCCACCTGAACACACAGCACACAGATGAACATGAACAGCACAGATGACCCCATCCAGTTTTTATTCTTGAGCTGATCCGAATTTTAATCTGCTAGTGAAAATATTACATGTGTGTATGAGTGTACACACAGCTTGTCTGAGTTCCCCTCTTCTGGCTGGATCATGGTGTCACTCTAGCTGCTGGTACTCGAACTTCTGCTTGTTGAGCGTGAGGTCTGCAGCCTGCACCCACACACACTCACCCACTCCCACTCAGAGAGCACACCCACACCGGTGCCAGAGATTGAATTTAGTGAGAATATGAGAAGATAGGGTAGACTGCAGTGACTAAGGTGCAGGACTTTGTAGGACAAGCATACTGACCTGCAACCTGCTCACACCTAGCTGGACACCTGTAACACCTTATCCCTCCCTTTCCCCACCTTTAGTCCTTCTCCTCAATATCCCATATTAAGTCCCACACATCTCCACAACCCCATTGTGAGTTTTCAGCACTCCCCAAGTGTTCTTCCCTTGTATCTCGTAAATCCCATACCCTGTAGGTCACACCTCTCTTCAGATTTCAGGTGCTCAGGTAGACAGTTTATCTCCTGTCTCAATGAGAGGAATCCTTCTCCTCAGATGGGCCAATCCAGCTCTGCTCAGGAGGCAGATCAACCAGGGAGCCCCCAAGAGCCCTTGTTCCTCTAATCCTTGTGGGTTTTGTTTGTAAGGGATATCAGTCCTCAAAGGCAGACCCTACCTAGAGGCCCTTAAGTATTGCCTGAGCAATACTGATCTTTGTCTTTTATCTTGAGAAGCTTTCAAAGCAATTTCTGCCATCTTCAGTTAGCAAAAAGCAGTTGTTACCTTCAAACAGCATGTAAAATAGCTTGAAATGTCTCTCAGTTGTGGACAGAATTAAAGTCCAGGTCAGAGGAGGATTTAGAGAAAATTCCAGCAGTCCAAATGGGAGAATAAAATGGTGTTCTGTCACTGAGATAACACTGAAGATGAAACACTGGCAATGAAGTTAAATGTGCATTATACACTGTGAAGCTAGTCCTTGTCACCTATTAAAAAAAAATATATAGAATCTTTTAAATCTATAGAAATTAAGGGAGAAAAATAGTGTGTCTAGAATGTGAAAAAAAATAGTGTTTTCTTTCAAAGCCTATAATGATGAAAAAGTACAACAACCCCCATCACAAAAATAACTTGAAAAAATTAATGTATGGCATACAATTATTTTCTTTATTTAATAGTCAGGTTTCTAACATACTAATTTAATTTTCATGTGTAACAGAAATAGTTAACTTAGACAACAGCATTTATAAAAACCCAAAGAACTATTTTTGTTGCAATTTAGAACTCTATTAGCTTTCCATGATAAATTAGCACAGGAGATTATTTTTTAAATGGATCTCTAATTAGACTTCATTAATAGCAATGTTATCTCTTGCAAATTCCTTTCCTTCATTAAGGAGATGTTTCTTGCTTTTCATATAAAATATTCAAATTAATTATTTTAAAATGAATACAACTTTAAAATAATATAGCCTGAAGATGGATGGTACTTTCAAAGACAGAATAAGAATTGGAATTGCACTTTCATCGTCAAATGACCCGACTGATTGTTTTGTCTTTAACAATAGCCTCTTTATCTCCTTTAGTATCAAGTAAACAACGTTAAATTAACTAAGATAAATTTCTGGGTATGCCTCAGTTCTGTGGGGTCTAATAAGGACAGAGGCTATGGTGTGGCCTTTATGGTAAAGGTTTGGCAGGGTCTTTCTTATTGAAACCTCTAGTTATCCATTGCAAGACCCTTACATTTTTGTCTACTTTGGAGAAAGGATTCAAAATTTAGCAGTAATTCTGAGGATGCACAGAAAGTCAGGCATATGTGCCCAGACAGCCACTGATTCTTTGAGTCTTGTTTCCTTTATGAAAGCAAGCTAAAAATCAAATTAACTTAATTTGTAACAAATTTTGTAACAAACTCTGTGACAATGCTACTAGCTCATCCAAGGCAACAAGATTCCACCTTTGTTGCCAGATGGATGGTTTTCCTTCTGCTCTGTGAAGCATAGCAAAAATCTGTGTAGGTCTACAATATCTCCCCCATTTTGCTCATTAAGTGATGACACTGAAGATCAATGAGCAATTGCATGTTCTTGAAGAAATCAAAGAGCTGCAAAACAATTATTTTTAATAGAAGAGATGGTGTGGTAGGGGGAGGAGTAGAAAAAGATGTATAAATATTCTTTTTTTGCTGGTAGTAATTCCCATGGAGATTTGAGTAAAACCAAATATATGCTTCCCTCAAAAAGGCATATTTCTTCAATTTCTTTTTCAGTGTGCAAAATGTAACAAGATTTTGTATAATCTATCAAAATAAGCTGTGCAAAATGCTACCAATATGTGAAGGAATAAAGGTAGAAAGACAAAAGGATTCAATGCTAGATTACACAAAACACATGAATGCAAAACTTCTGAATATTCCATAGATTGCTAACCCTCTGAATATTCTTGTTTGTACAGAAGTATGCTTCTTGTCTTCTGACATAAAAAAAAAGTGCCATTCAACTGTTAATTTTGGCAGAGATTATTTTTTCAAGAAGATGTTATAGATGAAGGACTAAAAATCTCTTTTGATTTTAGCTTCATCCATTCTTAGGTTGTTCATGTTCTTTTATTTTTTTTTCCTATTGAATATGTTTTCTGACTAATTATTTATTTTGATAAGCTAAAGTAAATTCCATTTTCCACTTGTGTTTCTATGGTCCCTTTATTATGTTGTTTTATCCAATACTGAACCTAAATATGCCAGTGCTCAGTACTAGCACTTCAGAAAAAAAAAAAAATACAGTGGGATAACTAAAATCCAGCGATAACTACAATTACAAACATATTTAGTCAGGACTAGCTCATTCATCTGTTAAAAACTTACTTCTTTTTCTCAGTAAACTGATTTTGGAGAATCTGAATTATTTTGTTCTCTGTAGCCCCAGTTCATGCAGACTCTTGGGAAATGGTGATGGCACTATGACAGCAAAGATCAATAGAAGGAAGACTGAAAAGACATGGAAAATGATTAAACTTTAAACAGACCACCACCTAGAGAACAGCTGTCCTTCAGGGCTCCATAGGCCTCAGAAATTCTATTTAGAATATCCAGTTTACCCTATTTCACCCATCAACAGTTTATAATCCTTTCATGCAGATTGTTTTGTCAAATAATTGAACCAATTTATTTGTAGGTAAAGTGGGTGCTTCTTAATTTTTGAAGAGTAGCTATTTTTCAGTGAAATTATTAATTATGACCATTATTTACCTCAAAGGGTTAGTATTTATAGAAGCTTCACATATTATAATAATGTGAACGATTCAAAGTTTTTCAGTTAGAGTTACAGTATATATGGCATTCAGATGTAGTATGTTCTATAGTTTCTTAGGTAAGACAACACTTATTAACTGGTAAAAATCTATAAATTATCTACTATAGAGCTAGACACATTCCTCATTTGCCACATTTCTATAGAATAAGGGAGAGATTTTATTAATATCAGAATTATCATCTAGCAATAACACCATCTGTTTATTTATTTATTTTTTAAATGAGAATGTAGAAAGTTTCTCTTTTTTAGTTACTCAGGGATTTGTACACATTTAATCTTTAAATACAAGATTTATTCGGATGACTTTTTTAAAATAGGTTTGCTATGTTATTTTTACAAAATGGAAGAAATAAACTGAGAGGAAGGCATGGAAGAAAAATGCTCTCTAGAAAGTAAACATTAAGCTACTGGCAACAGAGAGAGGTTTAGACACCAACATTCCTGAACAGATTTTAAAGATAAAGCAAGAAACAGCATTTCACATTTTTGGCTGAACAAGGGGAACAAACTGTACACATCAGCACAAAATTAAGTCTTAAGCCACAGGATAAATAATTTCCTATGTTGGCTCAGGCACTCAGACAGAAAAGGAATTGAATTCTGCTCTCCTGTTGCCTGCCTAAGAACTCCTGATTTTATTAGTTGCTATAATGTAGTCATAAAAATGGCCACATTGGGTCAAAATCAAAGTTACATCTCCTACTGGATCTTGTCTTCCACAGTGACCACAACTGATTCCTGAGGAGGCTACAAGATTAGCTTGAGTACCAAGTGTTGTTCTACTGAGGGCCCCCTCAGCTTCCTGAGCCAAAAGAGGATCATGTAAAGTTATGTGGAAGGAGAGTACTTGCTCCTTCAAGGGCAGCAGGCCAAGGACTTTTTTCAATGCAAAAAGGGATAATAAGAAAAGGAAGAAGCCATAAACAAGAACATGCCAGGGACACAAACATGAGATGAATGATATGGGAGGCAGAACAAAACTTGATCAGTCACACTGATTGATGAGGGCATGCGGGGTGTGAGAATGTTTATTCCAGTGAGGTTATCTGATCAGAAATGTCAGCTGGGAAATGGGGGGGAAAAGGTGAAACAAAAACAAATTGTACAGAGACATAGATCCAACAAAACAGGCATGGAGACAATAACAAAAAACAAACCTCATCAGCCATGCTGATGGGTTATGGAGAAACTACAGGTGTATGGTGTTGGTGTCCTCTGGGGGTGGGAGGGGTGTCTGTTTGCCTCTGGTGGTGGGTTTAGGATACTCAGCTTCGTTACTGGTCAGAATTGCAAACCAGCAAGTGGCAGCTGTGTCCCTCAGCCTGTCACCACACCATGTGTTCTCCATTCCATTGTTTATGAATATGCTGAAAAAAACAGGTACTGGCAGTTATCACCTTGCCTTGTGAAAACTGACCTTCTCTTTTATTCGGTTTTAAATGGATCTTATATTCTTATCCATCTTCTTGATTACTGATACTGTTAGAGTTTAAAAAGATTTAATGAAAGACCTTCTTTGCAGAAAAACCTTGGAAGTCCAGGTAGTCTGTATCAGTTCAGTATCCTTCATCCAGCCCTTTTTTGTTTTATTCATTAAAGTCATCCAACCATTTTGGTTCCACAAACTTATATAGTAATCCCATCTTTTCTGTGACAAGTCAGAAAACAGTTAAAGGGTTTGACTGTCATTACAAGAAAATAATCACAGGTCCATAAAATAATCTTGTCTTTCTGTTTATTCTGAAACTCTGACTTTATCCAGAACTGTTTATTTTTGATAAAATTTTATTGAAAGGGTTTGGTTATTTCCTCTCCCTTCATCTCCTTTAAATTAAAGTGATATTACTTCAGAAAACATTATAATTCCACTTAATAGGACCACCTTATCTCTGTATAGATCTCTTCTCGAAGCTGTTCAAGATAAGAATATTTTATCAGGTGGTTGTGCTTCCCTAAGCTACTTTTGAATGTGGGGAGGCAATTAGTTATTTAAAACCTAGATTAGTCTCAGATTTTTTTTTTTTTTTTTTCTCTATTGAACAGCTATGCAGTGGTTTCTGACATGGTTCCCAGAGTTCCAACGGCATACCATAAAAGATCAGTACACTCCATTGCAGAGAAATTCTTCCTTTGGTACCTCTGCTGGCTTTTTAAAATTTAGTAGAATTTCTCAAATAAAATTATATATGAACATATCTGTGAAAGCATATATAGTGGTATACAGCTGAGTGATCAAAGATGCAAATATAGAAAAAGAAGAAGAAATACATAATGGTACTTGAAAATTGTTCTTACCTCGTGCACTTATAGACTCATGAAGGGATTCTTGCACACTTTAGAGGAATAAAATTTTGTTATACAATGAAACAACTATTACATGTGAAAGATGACAGGTACTTTGTCACTTAAATTTATTATTTTTTTTCAATTACACTGAAAAACAATTGAGTACCATCACAAAACACTTATGTTACTTAAAAAAGACACTGAGGTTATTCACAAAAAATGCTGGGTTTGAAATTTTCTCTTTTTTAAAAAATTATTTTTTATCACATTTATATTTTGGCACATTTTAGCTAAATGGCCTAGAAATTCTTAAATGACTCCTGTTTAGAAGACCTATCTCTACTAAACTCTTTAAAAATGCTAAATGTCATTGAAGCTGTGTTAGCTATATACAAAACTAGCATCTATTGTTCTAGAGAATATTAGGTTGATTTTTTATTTCATAAGCTTATTCTTTGATAGGCACATAAGGTCTACTAGAAAAATCATGGAATGTAGAGCAAAACACACTTTTTTCTCACATAGAATAATGCAAGATAAATGTACATTATATTGTCTAGGACATTATAACATCAGAAGAGAATGAATGTTTCTGGAAGCTTAAGGTAGAGTTTTGAAATTTTCTACTCTAGACCATTTAATTTGACTTAGAGTATCATTCATACTGAACTGTTAATATATTATATTAATTGTCAAAATTCAGAGTGTAAAAATTAGTACCTTGGCAAATAACTCCTATTTTAACACATGGTTAACAAAAAGGGGACAGAAAGACCCTAAAAAATTAATTTCTATCTCACTGTAGAGATAGTCTTCAACAAAAGGATGCCAGTTGTCAAGATTCAAAACCACTGAAGTCTAGACTGTCACTTCCAAAGGTGCTCCAGAGGACAGGACTTAAATCTCAAGTGAATCTGACATCCAAAGGAACATAAAAATATATGCACAGTATATGCAGCAAACTCTCACTGCACTACGATGTAGTTCCTGTTACAGAGCTGTCCTTTGCAAACAGCACTCTACTGTCACAGGAAACTGAACTGAATACCCTGAGAAAATCTGGCAAGTTTTTCTGCTATGGAAGATAGGGTTGATTCATTCTTCAGTTGCTAGCAGACACACAAAATGTGTTAGTTAAAGCCTTACACATTAAAGACACAGAGTCATTCCTGCAGAACATGTTAATAAGGAAGGTGTTTCCTGACAATACCTGACTTTACAGTAGACTGATGATGGCTTATTAAAAAGACATAAAACATCTTCACAAATAGCGTGAATTCATTTTTGAGAGAGGAGCAGAAGTATTTTCACTCTAAGCCAGGAAAGCACAACTACAGTAAAGTTATCATTAATGATGTTTTGCTCAACTTTTTTGCCTTTCTTGTGGTCAGATCACAGCCAGTGTCTGTGCGTGAGCAACCACAAGGACCTTTCCCTTTCTTTCATGTAGGAGCCATCCAAGGTTGAACACAGTCACTGTTCTGCCCAGGTCCTCCTCTGCATTGTCTTGAAAATCTGCATAAGCTTGCAAAGATATAGGCTTTCTCCCTCTTGGGAACTTCTAAATCAACTGTGCCTTCACAGTATACACTTCCTCTCACTACTTCTGCAAGGGGAGGATGGTGGTCCATGATGAGGGTGCAAGAGAAAATTGACACAGATTGAAACCCCTTTTTCTCTGTGGGGACAGTCAAGCACTTTGGCATGTTGCCCGGAGAGGTCATGCCATCTCCATCCTTGGAGGTTTTCAAGACCTGAGCAACTTGGTCTGACCCTAGAGCTGATCTGCTTGGGACAGGAGGTTAGACTACAGAGCTCCTGAGGTCTCTTTCAATCTGAAATATTCTATGATCCTATGATCTGATAGCTATGTTTTTTCAAAATAATTTTTATATTTATCACATTGCAATATAGGATTGCTTTGAGGTTTTTTTAAATGTAATTGGTGTACTGTATTTCAAACTGTTAAGAATATAAGGATTTCTGATTATAGATTCTTCTTAAAAACACTGTGTATATTCTGTAAAATTGCAAGAGCTTGTACAAAGTTTCTCCATGTTCAAATCTATTAATATAATTCTCATTTCAAAATTCAATTAACAGCCTCATATTTGGAGAGACGAATTTCATAGATTAACTTTTCCCGGTTTACAATTCAGGATGTTAGATAAAAACATTCAGTAAACCTCTCACTGTCTTTCTCTCAATATATTTCCATTTAATTTTCAGATTTAATAAGAATTCTGTCTGTTTCCTGACACACTTCATACTGCTGAAAAGAGATCCACCCAGTTCTATATTCTGACCAATAAAATTCTGTGTAAATATTACTTTTATCAGAGGGAAGGCCAAAAGACTTAGTTCACTAAACCATGTAATCTAAAGCAATCTTATTCATCTGGAAGAGAGAACTTTGCAAGTCTGATCTGTGGACTGGCTTTCATACATTTAACCCTGATATTCATAATCCTGCAGCTCACTGCAGTATTACCATAATGCTCTTAGCACAGATGAGATTCTGCCACCTTTACCAACATAATCAATGCAACTGTGCCTGGAGGATATCATAGTTCCAAATGAGCTGGCAGAATCCAGCCCCAGGAAAATTAGATGTTAGACAATGAATTCATGAAGACATTAGAAAAACAGAGGGTGTCTTACAATATGCCTTGAGTGAGCAATCTTTTTCTGAGCAGCTTCAAAGTAACTGTAAAAATAATATCTATCAGATCTTCTCCATCCCCCTCAGGAGCACAGAGAGTTTCCACAATAAAGATAATGCAGTCTCCAGCTACATTATCCATCTACTTGCTGAAGCAGCATTTGTCCAAACAGAGCCACTACTCATAGCTGTGCTCTTCTCGCCTCCATCTTTAGGCTAAACATTCCTTCCCTCCTGTAAATCAGTTCCCTCCATAGATTTTCCTGCCACTGAAGCACACTTGGTTTCCCTTCAACCCAGAAGGTGATGTTACATGGTGGGGCTCTGTGCCTACTGTGATACTCAGGTACTGTTGTTCTGGAAGAAGCCAATAACATCTACTAGAAAAAATGTTGTTTAATCAGCATGGCTGCTTTGAAGTGAGGTAGTTTAATGAACAGATGTAATCTGTCATACAGTTGCACTCATATGTTAAGCACTTTGCTTATCTATTTAGCACTACTACAAGTTGGTGAACTGCTCATACGGTGGATGCACTAAGGTAATACCACTGTGGGGCTTTGAAAAGTTGTAGAAGGCAGGCATGATTACTTTACCTTGGGAGGTTTGTGTTCAAGTTTGATTCACTTTCTCTTGTGAGGATTCTATCCCTTTGTAGGCAGCACTCTCATTGACTTCAGGATTAGTCCAAGTGGAATGGTTTAAAATTATTTCTCCACAATACAAACCTTGACTGTTTGACTGAAGTCACTGAAAAAAGGGAGCAGATATTGTCTTCTATATTTATTATCTCTGCCATATTAATTTCCGTGGGGAAGACTAATTATGGTAGCTTAAAGACTCATTGCTATTAGTTTTTCCTTTCATATCAGACTTGTTTATATTTTCTTATATTTTAGATATTTCAAAATTTATAAAAAGTCTGCAAACTTACAGAAATGTGGAGAAAATAAAAGTTTTCTCTTTTCTCATCAAGTGTCACATGCAATTACTATAAATGACAACAGAAGCTTTCTGTGAGGGAACACAAATGGGTAGAGTTAGTGTTGACCCATGTGTATTGCAAACGACACACTACATTTGTTTATAAAATCAAGTTAGTTGGCTTTATTGTTAAAAACAGTGTTTTCTTGTTTTGAGTGAGAGTGAAATGTATGAAATGAGTTAGCTCCAAATATTGGGAGAGAAATATATGCGTTGAAACTGATACCAGAAAGAAATTATCTTCTGAAAACATTCTATTTTGAATAGCTTACAAAATATAAATTCAAATATTACCAGATACCTCACTATCAAAAAGGGAGAATACATTTTTTGTTTCCTTGGATTGTTAGTCTTCTGTTGAAGGAAGATCCTTCTTTATTTCTTCTCCAGGCATAAGAAAGAAGAAATGGAAGACAAGACTATAAATATTGCCATTATATAATGTTGGGTTAGAGTTTTCAGAAATAATAAGGCATAAAAGTGTTAGTGCACACTATAAAATATCCAAGGGAGTAATTCTTTTAATGCCTAGTTTTATTATTATAATAAACAGAAACCGTTTAAAAGAATAATTTTATGTATATATACTAATCATATTAACTACTTTTTTATTCATAATTTTAGGCCCTTGTGAAATCTATTGTTAGTAAGTCTTACACCTCTAAGTAATCATATGCTTATTGTGAAAAATATTCATTATGATAATATGGAGTCTTTTTTATAGGAGAGATGTTTTGTTATTTGATCAGCTGCTGGACTGAGAAATGTTGTACTATAAAACACATCTACTCTACAAGCACTCTTCTAGTGATTTTGATAAATTCCGTATTTGCTAAATGGAAAAAAAACAAACAAGCAAACAAACAAACAAACAAACAAAACAAAAACAAAAACAAAAACAAAACAAACAAAAAAAAAAACAAAACCAAAACACCCCTCCTTAAAAAAAAACAAAAAACAAAAAACAACAACAACAAAAAAACAAAAAACAAAAAACAAAAAACCAAACTGTGAAATTAAAGAGACTTCAGTATTTCCCTTTCTTTCTTCAGTGACCAAAAACAAAACACAAAACAAAGTTCCTACTATATTAATATCTCTGAAATGTAGTCTACTAATAAACATGAGATTAATGTGCATTCTGAATAGACTATTTCATCTGCAAAATAAATCTAATTTTCTTTTTTTCTAGAGAATAAAATTTATTCTGAAACCATCTGGTAAAGGTCAAACAGTTATCTTTTCATCATTATCTTACTTCCAATCCAATTAATACACTACACAAATACTTAATTTATCTTCAGATCCATCACACGTTATATATTTAGAGCATTTTTTGGTAAATTTTAGTAATTTAAGGAATATTAATAGAAATTTTTCAGTAGCATTCACAGTAATAGAATTGCCTTCTGCCTTCTCTCCTCTAGCTCCTCTCAGCTGCTCCAGTCCCAGCTTCTCTAAAAAAAAAATAAACAAACCAGAAAACAAAATACTGTACATAAAAATAAAATGCAGTCATACAAAGAACATATGGAATGTACTGAATTCTGAAATCATGAAGACCAGGATGGAAATTAGCAAGAAGCTTTCCCAGTATTTTACTTAATTTATCTATTTTGTACAATTTGTTCTTTAAAGCTTCCTATAGATGGATCTTTCCTTGTTACTGCAGTGTGACTAGTATTATGGCATAAACAGTAATTATTATTTTTTTGACAGTTTCAAGAATAAATTGAGTCCCTGTGCCATAATCTGAGTATTTTGTGGGTTTTAAGCAAATCTGTAATCTCAAATATCTCAAATCAGAACTAACATCTCTTTTCAGATATTATGCCATGTTTCTCATGTTCTAGGTGCATAGGCTGCCATACAAATTCACCCTCTGACCTTACCGCAACACTATTCATGTGCTGGGAATGAGGCAGTAACTACACTTGTGATATTATGTCAGTCAGTCTTTTTTCTTTCCCTTCCCACATCAGTCCACAAATAGAATTCAAAGAGCTTTGTTCCCCGTAGTGGTTTAAGTGCATTAATTTTCTTGCAGTGGTGTTGTGGATTGTACACTAATATTAGAACAGTACCTGCACTTTTCCCCTACCCATTTTTCATCAATCAAGCCAGAGAAAAGCTTTAATTATCAAGCTTCCACACAGCCTTGGGTGGATTCACAAGGACACTAATGGTGTGTGCTCTGATCTCACATTTCATGACAGAGGATCTGGGCAGTGAACCCAGGGTCATAGAACAATATTTGCCTTTATAGATTCGTATTTGGGAACCGAGTTTAAGAAATCAGAGTCAAATTTCACACTGGCAGCGGTGTCTTCCACTGCCCAATGCTTTTTCAGGTGAATCCTATTTATTACCTAGGAGTTAAAAAAATGGTAACATGAATATTCTCATGCTTTCTTGAAACACAGGAAGTTTGTACACGAATATGCAGAAAAAAAAAAAAAAGAAAAAAAATGAAACAACACCCACAGAGGAAAAAAAAAAAAAAAAAAGGGGAGTGAACTCATCTGCTTCTGGCAAAGTTAATTTTATTTTTAGGAACAAAGCTTGTTCTGGTTTACTAGGCATCTTGCTTCCTTATTCCCTGGGATATTCTGATTCCAACAGACATTTTACATGCTTTTTTCTACATCCCTTGTTCACCAGTCATATTTGATTTCCTGCACCCTGACCGGCAACTCTACCACAATTTCATTTACACCTTTGTGGTTACATATCATATGTGTATTGATGCTTAGGTATATCTAAAAAAGCTTGTCTGTTTATGCCATTAGTGGTGTTACAATGTTACAAAATGCTTGTACACTGTCACCAGTTATACTGTTTTAGTGTGCTTATGTTTAGTTACAAGACAAGCAAACATTCACTGTATCTTGCTTAGGCTGCATTTGCTTTATGGGTGTAACAGGCCTCTGCTTCGGCTACATAGGGCTTTTTCCTTTACAATCAGCTTTTTTCTTTTCTAAAAGGTGAGAAGCTATATGTCCCCTATAGGGACACAATAGTGAGATTGTAGGTGTATTTCTTTTTAGGCACAATGTAACCCTTAATATCAATTTGGTTATTTGCTGCAGTGCTTTTAGAGTTCATAATCATATCAGCCTTTTCAAGGCTAATCAGAAGGGCATATTAATTCTAACCAGTCACAAAAGATAGCCACACTTAAACTCAACTGTGTGATGATTTCCACATTATATATACGCCTTATTCTAAAATTTGACACCTGTAGACTCACATACCAGGTGCATGTTTGGAATCTGTTTGGGATTTGCTTACTAAGGAAGGAAAATACCTCTAAACTGTCCATTAATACAGAATACTTTGATTTCTTCTGTTAAATTCTTCATCCTACAAATACATGTTGATCTAACAAATTAACTGTTAATTATTTAATTAGATTTTATTTAGTGTGGCTATAAACAAGAATAAGTTGTTGTTAAGAAAGTAGTTACAAGAAGAGGTAGATTTCTAAATGCGTATAAATATAGACTGCCATGCTCAGGTTTCAGTTCAGATGTTTACCTCCCTAGAGAAGAAATGTAGGAAATGTGAAGCTATCGGTAACTGCCGAAGTAGCTGCTTTCTAACATGAAAACTGAAAATGTTTGTTCAGAGCAATAAATGATTGCAGAGGTAGGATTGCACAAAATTAACCTGACTAGTCATAAACTGGTTACATGTATTAAACATAGTTTTTGTCACAGGGAAAAAAAAACCCATGAGTTAATTACTTGTAAGAACAACAAGAACAACAGATGCACTTATAATATCAAAACTTAATTTCAGATAATTTCTAAAGCAACAAAGTTTCACTGAACAAAGAAGGAGAGGGAAAAGGATAACTGAGAGAATTTATTTAAGTTAGTGTAGGTGAACGTGTCTTCATCACAGTGAGACTGCATAGGGAGATGGTAGAGATCATCCCATTAACAAAAAGAAAATGTTAAACTGGTCAGTAATTAAACTTCAAAAATAATTTGAGAAATGTTTAATTTAAACTTTAAGAGTACATACAAAGTATATATAAATATACATATAAATGGTTACATTTTAGCCCGTAGTATGTAGAGAAAACAAACCAAACCTATTCATGCATTTGAAAGAGAATATAAATTGCAGAAATTCAAATTACTCTTGTTGACATGAAAGCATCACTATTTTCCATCAGATATTCTTGATCCATGTCAGATGTGTCATACAATTCAATGTGTGCACTAAGAACCTTTTATTCAGGCTCAAGAAAAGCAGGTTAAGTACAAAAATGAGTCCTGGTGTCATTTTAAGGCCCAGAATTACTGTCATCCTCTCAGCATATCCCATGGCTGCAGGGGATTTGCTGAAATCTCAGTTTCCTGAGCAGTGTAATTCCTGTTTATCTTCTTTCCTTGACATCCATGTACTCTACATGAAACCTCAGTAGAAGGGCAGATCTCTGGAGGCGACCCCACAATTTCATGTTTCTCCAGACTGATCCTTTCAATTTCATATCTTTGTGATATTGTCTGGGATTACAACTAAACCCAGAAGGAAGCAGGTCTCTGAAGTGATTCCTGTTCTGCAAGGTCAGTCCTGACATCATCACAGCTCTCTTGAGTCAGCCCTCCCAACTGTAGCATGCTGTGCTCTGTATCACACTTCTTATGCCTGAAGTATCAGAACATGAATGTTCATTTGTTCTTTTCTAGAAGTGGCAAACTGAAAAATTAATGTGGCGTTTCTGGAAGGTATATGCCAGAAAATTTAGGAGTGAAAATTCTAAGGTTTTTAAACTTGGGTTGGATAGTTTGTTGGGTAATCTTGTGGCATATAAAGCAATTTTCATAGAATGACATACATAAATAATTACATCAGGAGCTGTTCTGGTTCCTGCTGGCATTTTGTCAGATTTGAAGAGTTCAAATATGTCGACACATTCTGAACGTTTACATTTGGACTGACCAACATTTTCCAATGGGAAAATATTTAACCAAACTATGTCCTGTTGAAGGATTGGGACAGAAAATTCATAGCAGTAGCAACATGGCAGGTAAAAGAACATAAAATAATTGCCACCTTTCTCAATGACTTTTGAGGATAAAAACTTCATAAATGGTGAAGCTCAGCAATAGAATATGCATTCAGTACTTTGTCATTTAAGAAGCAGTTGCTTTGTGTTATGTCACACCATAACAACCTGTTTGTCAAAATCCAGAGATATTAGGAAAAATCCCATCCAATATTAGAAGCATTATAAGCCTGTGCTTGCTATTTCTTGATACCCTTTATATGCTTTATAAATACACGCTTTATATACATTGTAAGCAGTAAAAGTTCCAAGAATTAAAAATCCTCCAAGGTCTGACCTTGCCTTGTCTTGCTTTTCATTTCCCTTTATATACAGCAGAAACCTCCTCTGTCTCAATTTACATGTGTTGTTGGTCATGTCTCCCGCCATGTACCTCTGTGATGTGAAAGGCCTGGCTTCACCATCTCATCCCCTCCCTGCAGGCAGGGTGGCTGCTGTGAATCCCTCCAAAGCCTTCCATGCCTCAGGTTGGCCAAGCTCTGCTCCCATGGTCTCTCCTCCCAGGGCAAGAGCTCCAGCTCTGACTGTCCTGGGGACCTCACTGACTGCACCCATTTGTTGATGTGGTATCTAGATATGATCTAACAAGTGCTGAGCAGAAGGGGCTAATTCCCCCTTTAATCTCCTGGCCATGCCTCTTTATGCCCTCGGTGCTGTCCTCTGCACTGCAGGCTCTTCTCCATTTGCTGCCTCCAGGCCCCAGAGACTTCAACAAGGCAGGACCAGCCTGGATCACTGCTGGGGCTCTGCATTTGTCCCTCTGTCATGGTTTGGGCCTGATCGGCAACCAACCACCGCAGCTGGTCACCCTCCCTTCCCCCTCCCCACCTGGGAATGGGGGAGGGGATTAGAGGGGTGAAGGGAGACTTGCAGGCTGAGATAAGAACAGTTTAATAATGGCAATAAAACAAGAACAATAACAATGATAGGGGGAAAAAAAAATATATATATATAAACAGGCAATGTACAGCAAAATTGCTCACCACCTGCTAACCAATCCCCAGCCCGTTCCTGGACAGCGACCCCGAGATACCAAGATCCCGCAATTGCAATCCTGGAAGCGAGAGAGAGCTCCTTCCCAACCACCCCTCCTTTATATAGTGAGCATGACGTTCCATGATATGGAATATTTCACTGGCCAGTTAGGGTCAGGTGCTCTGGCCGTGCACCCTCCCTGCTCCCTGTGCCCTTGCGCACGGGCAGGACATGGGGAGTCGGAGAGTCCTTGAAGTCTCGGTAGCAGCTGAAAACATCAGTGTGCTATCAGCATTCTTCTCATACCAAACCCAAAGCTAAATCCAAAACACAGCACTTATCTAGTCCCTGAAAAGGAATATTAACTCTATTTCAGCACAAACCAGGACACCCTGTTGAACTTCTTCATATTCTTGTTGTCCCATTCCTCCAGCTTGTCCAGATCCCCTTGGGAAGAATCCCTGCCCTCAAACTACCAGCTGGCCCCTAGAAGTTTGTATCATCTATAAACTTCATGAGGGTGCATTTCAGCACCTGGAGAAGGTTCTCTGACCCTTTGAGCCATACTTGAGGCATAATCTGTTAACTTTATTTGAGAAGTTGACAGAATTTGCTGATTTTAGAGGGAAATTCCGATGTTTCTGGTATTGAAGTTTGTGTGCAAGGAGGGGGAAATCCAGGCCTCTACCTGGTCTGTATCCTTTCTCATAGCCTTCTTACAGAAGACAAAAATTGATAATGTTTATCTACCCATTGTGTCTTCATAGCTACATGAAAGATACCATGGTTCATGTGAGGATCAAATAGAATTCTTAGTTGTCATTACTCCTCTATAGAATCATTAAATATGTATTGTAAACTAGCCCTTGTTATTTTTACGCAAAGGTTTACTATGGAGCTGTAACTACTGGTTTGCCCCTTTAAACAAAAGGAAAAATTATAAATCAAATTGCAGAAGTTAGGAAAGCAAATTAATAATTTCCAAGCTTTCAACTCCTATGAATTATGGTAATCCATTTTGTCATGCAGTGTTTCACTTAGCAACTGTTGCCAAGAAAATCTGCATCTTAATCCACAGTTCCAAGAAAGATGACAACCTCTTTCTGTAAATGATCAAGGCTATAATGTATATTTCAAATCTTTTTGCTTCCTGTGTTTCGCTGACTCAAAAATAACCCCAATAAGTTTTCAGTTTGTTTTATATATTTATTTTTTTACTACCGTTCACAAATAGGTCATCCAGAAGTTATTTATTTAAGGATGCAAGCTGTAAACCACTGATTTTTCTTTGTGAAAGTGAAAAAACAGGCACTATTTTAGAAAAGTGTCAACTACTCATGCTTACATTTTTTTATACTTTGACAAGTTTTCTAGTACTTTTCTGGATTATTTCCAACAGTGTACTCTGTGTATTTTGAGAGTAATTTTTAAATTGTTTTTACTTCCCTTAGTCCAGTGAAAATATACAACGCATAAAATTTAGTTTATCTCATGTTTGCTGACAGTAATCCATTGTCAACAAATGCCTTAACCAGCCTCGTTAATTTATGCTATCCATTGACTCTGAAATTCATAGGAGTAATTGTTGACTAGATACAATGCAGTGATTCCTAAAACTACCAGGATTTTGAAAGTTGGGGAGAGTTGATGTAATTTATACAATATATATGTTGTCCATAAAAAGACAGCAAACAATACAGGCTACTACCCAATAGATTACTGTACATTTAGTAGTATATTTTAAAAAATATACTACTAAATGTATACTACAATCTATGGAGTAGTTTTTGCAGAATATTACAAGCCAAGATTTACAAAAGAACATTGACTGTGGTAAAAACACTTCTGATAAGTCCTGCCCAGGAAGTGGGGTGGTGGTGGCTAAGATCTTCCTTCAGTTCATTCCATCCAAGGGTTTAGATTATGTCTCAGAAAGAGCATCAGAAAGTTTAGTCATACTTGCCTCTTTTGTAATTTTATTTGCAGCTCTAAAAACAGGGGTTTTATTTTTTTCCATTGACAAAACAGAGCACAAGTAATATTTTACTTTAATTCTTTCTGTTGTTGACATTGATCTTGGTTGAAACTGGTGAACATATATTGCTTTGCTGAAGGCACTCTTATAAACTAACATAAGCAAGGAAAGGTATCTGTGGGACTTCAAACCAAACATGGATATCTGAAGATGGATTTCTAATACGGATTTCAGTTTTCTAAAGCAATAAAGTGTCCTGAGAACCTGCAAGAGTCTCTTTTAAAGTAAACATTACTGGATTCTGAACTTTAAAAAGCAATATCCTCTGGGAAAAGGCAAGTGACAAATCTATGCTCTTTTATCAAAACAACAAATGTGTTAGTCAAGATAAAGAAGGGGTAGGTTGAAAGCAGTAACATGAATTCAGTATGGATTCTCCAACTTTTACTATTCCTTTTCACAGACACAATTTATTATATGCCTCTGCCCACTCTTCCCAGGGGAGGAACATCCCTGTTAATGGAACCTTTAGATGTAAATGCATTGTTTTAGTAGTATCCAGATTAGGTGTACACTCCATTATGTATTGTTTGGCTGGCTGCAAAGCCAGGGATAAAATGATCAGTCTGTTGGTGAAGTCAACATCTGCAAATCACATACGTAATACAATAAAATACATTAATCCCAAAAGTCTTCATAAAATGTGTTTTCTTCTAGCCCAATCCCAGTGATTACAACAAATTCTGAGGAATAATACAATAAATTGTAAAGTAGGAATACAGTTTTAAAGGTCACCATTGCAGAGTATCAGATTTCTTTGTGTTAATGTAATCTCAAAAGGTCATCATTGGTGTGTTTTGCTAGTACATTGTTAATAACGTTTAAGACCTTGTCTATGTGGTTTTCACCAAAACTAATGAGAGAATGTAACATAAACTGTGTTACGGCCACAGACCACCTGTAGTAAGCTTGTAAGTCTATGTGGTTTATGGAGTTGTGTTCTACACATAATCTTTAGTCCATAGATATAATTTTGATAAATAATCAGAGAAAGTATCTGAATGGATGTTATTGCATGACCCATATGACCCAATTCATGAGCCTATTTAACCTCACGCTATTATCCACTGTTGCCATGTGGTGGCAGATTTGACTGAAAGTCTTTGAAAAAATAATGCCTTTTTAGAGTGGCAAAAGAAAGATAGCTGGGATGCTGAAAGATACTTGAGATCCTCTTGAAAGTGGTATGTTACTACATATATGAAGTTAATTACATCTCAAGCTTTGTTGGATTGAGGTCTAGAGATAAAAAGCCATCTGGTAGATTTTCATTACTTATAATATCTTTGCTAAAAAAATAATAAAAACTCATTATGGAGTACATTCTGTAATATTAAAATCTAAATTGCAGAAAACACAAGAAATTAAAAAGTATAATGAATATAGCACATTGTGCAGCTAAAGATTAAATTAAATGCAAATCAGTTGTTAAAATGACTAAGTAATAGAGCACATTGTATTTAAATTTTAGGATAAAAGTTACTGTAAAAACCATTGTAGCAATCATATAGTTTTCTATCGATTGGGCAAGTAGTAAAAATAATTAAAGTTTAATATTTTTTATTGCATAGATACACAGTAGAATAACAAAATCATATTATTCTACTATGAGGTAGAATAATAGTTTAATGAGGTTACTCATAATTTTTTACAATTATTTTTAAGAACTTCCATTAAGGTCCACAATCATATATCAAACAACTAACTTGTTTGAGAAGTAAGGATTTAAATAAAATTGCTTGCAGTTATAGACTAATTTGTTATAATTGCTAAGGGCAGTCACATCTGGAGCAGAAAAAGATGCAAAAATGCTTTTCTTCCCTGTTCCTATGTCTGGCCAGCACTCAGGATGAGCATGTGTGCCCACTGTACATTGCAAGGACAATGTATACACAAAAAACAAATAAACAATAAAAAATTCCCACATTAATTCATCCTATAAGGAGATAGGTCACAAAGACATCAGTGACTATTTTTTTTGTGTACCATTTATTAGTGTTAAAGAAGTTATTCACATAAACTATTCAACTTTTTGATGGAGGATAATTCTATAAACTTGAATGCTCTATTTCTAGTATGCTCCCAATGTCTTCATAAAATGAGCCTCCTTATTGTTCGACAAGGGTGTCAACTGATGTGACACAGTACTTTTTTGAATACAATATATATGCCCTCTGGCAATGTTTTCTTTAAAAATGTCTTAATATATTATAATTTTGCAAAGATAAAGAAAAAAAAAAATTGAAAAAGAGAGACTCTGAGCAACAGGAGGATAAGGAAAACTGGCTAGTACCAAGTTTAATTTGTCACCAGCCCATTGAAAAGAATGACTGACTTGAACAAAATATGTAAGCCTCATCATTAAAATCAGCATTTGCACTGAAGAATACTGAGGTAGTACTTACATTCTAAAATCATACTGGTGAACCAATTCAATATACTCCAGTACAGCATAAACTAAATAGAACAAACATTTAGGCCATATTATACAAGAAAATATGGAAATTATGTGACAAGAAGAAACCAGAATGGTCTCTGTGGAGGAAAACTGTGTACCAATAAATAGGTACTTAAATAATGGGAATGGTAGAATGATAGATTTGGAAGAAGTCTCGTATTTAACGTTGTCTCAGGCATAAGGTTTCCATTTAAGCAAAGCCCTTCTTTGGTTTTAGTAGACTAAAAGTGATTTTTTAAGAGTCTAAAACCTAAAGGCTTAGTGAAAATAGATTTAGGTGAGAGGGAAAGGACAACCACTCTGCCCCAAACTCTCAAAAGAAACAAACCTGATAATAGAGTTTACAATAGAATGAATGTTTATAGATTACCAGTACAGATGTTATACTGGAGAACATATGTTCTCTTGTAAAATATTAGAGAGGCTTCATCCTTATCCATGCTTACGTGTTTCCTGTTTTCATTTTACATGTCACTGGTACATGCTACTGGATAATATCAACCACATATAATAGTCTGGGCAAGTACATGATCTAATCCTGCATGTTTAAGGTAAAAAGACAGAATATAGAAACTGCAGTTGTAATCCTGCTATATATAATTATCAATGATATTTTCAGAGTATTAAAATCCAGCCTTAGAGGTTGATCGTGCAATTGACAATTACGCATTTCTCTTCTTATGATGAGAAAAGCTCTTGTATTTTGTGAAGTAGGAAGGATTAAGAATAAAAGTAAATCGTTCCTGTGAGGGAATCCTGAAGGAGCTGAAAATTCTTTTTCATGTTTTTTTGCACTCACTAGCATATTCTGGAAGAAAAACAAAACAAAAAAAAAAAGTCATTTTAGAATACTGTATTTTCTGTGTTGTTGTTTTCATCCATATTTTCTAAATAAGTGATTCTAATAGTAATCAAATTATGAAATTCTTTTACTTAGAGCCATATGTATTACCTTTCTTAACTTTCCAGCTTTGGAAAGCTCCAACAGAGGAACTGCCTTTGTGAACAGCTACATATTAATGCCTATACTTAAACATAAAAGTGTATACCACTTTTTACACAAATTTTACTGCAGTAAAATAAACAGAGCACTAGGAATTAAACCCAAATGTAGCTTCCCCTAAATGCCAGTGAGATCACTAATGTCTTGGTTGAATAGATTGAGCAATGTTAAAGAAGATACATTTCTCCAGAAATATACATACCCTAGACATTTTGTCTAAATGGAGAAATCCATCTTGTAAGTGTCATCAAGACAGTTACTGAATGTCCCAGGATAATGTCTAAGCTGCAAATGAACCAAATGTCACAGCTCAATCAGGCTCCCAGAAACTTTATTGATTTATAACAGTATTACATACTGGAAAGGCATAATAAGTGAACAGATCAGCAGCATTCCAAGCACAACTGAGTTTCATTTGAAGTTTGATCTTTATCATGTTGAGGGAATCATTTCTAAAGGAAGATGCTCTTGTATGTGCCAGTCAGAAGTTTGCTCAGACATGATTTCCTGTCTGCATAGACACTGTCCAGGTGATTACATTTTTGCTAATTTGAGTGACATATTGATGGAGATTATTTCAAAATAAGCAAACAAAATTTCACTGGCGTGGATCAGATTTATGCCCATTCTAAAACCAAATGAACTCACCAAGATACTTTAATTTTGCAGGTCCAGCTTTTGGAAAGCCCCATGGAGCTGCACTCAAATCAGTGAATTTGCATCATTAATTCCAAGCAGTTCTCTCCCTGGCTTCAGTGAGAAGTTCAGATACAGGCCTGCTTTTGAGATA
This sequence comes from Tyto alba, assembly GCF_018691265.1. Taxonomy (NCBI): domain Eukaryota; kingdom Metazoa; phylum Chordata; class Aves; order Strigiformes; family Tytonidae; genus Tyto; species Tyto alba. The sequence continues at coordinate 1,472,361 of NW_024881272.1, forward strand.
TTTTCTGATTTCTAGTGGTAGGCATGTCTATAGACCTTAGATATTTGGTCATCTTTTGAAATTATAGAAAACTGTAAGCCTACGAGCAACTCTTGAAAATGTGCGTAGTTTTGTAGCTTCTCTAGGTACGAGATAATTCATTATAATAATACCCACAGTTGTCTGCAGGCCATGCAAACCCTCCTGGAAGGAGGCTGCAGGGAAAGATAATGTTTCACTAGCTGTCTTTAAATCATGTTTTCAGAACAGCAGCATAACTCAAATCTACAGTATCAAGCAACTCTTGTCCCTATTGATCCCAAAGTGCTACATAAAGAAATGGCCTCACCTCTAAGAGAGAATATGAAGTATTTTTAAAGGTGTGTCCTAACACCAAACACAGACAGAAAGTGAAGAAAAACAATGTACCTCTTTCAAAGGATTTAGGACATTCTAAGTAAGCCAAATCTAATTACATGAAATGGAATATGGCTGAAATCTAAGATTACACCTCTTCCCATTGAAAAAATTATCAGCCCTTCAAGATGGACTATACTGAAAACCTAAAATAGCCTCTTCCATAGCAGTCAGGCATATTGGTTACGTGGTGACAGAGAAAGTACTCAGCAATACTTTCTGCTCTATTTGTTTAATGTACTCTGTAATATTATCTTCATAACTGTAGTGTCTGAGTCCTTTTCAGATGTGCATTAAAGAAGTGTGACCAGCATATAGTTGTGTGAATTGTTCCTACCTAGTAATTACTAATGTCTATATGGTAGCAACAATTAATATCAATAATAGATGTTGCTTGGAGGAAAACTCCTTCCTGCAAACTATATTTGAACCACTAAATCTTTCCGGGGATACTGTCTAGCATAGGAATGGAGAAGGCTTCATGGACAGGATTTGCCTGAAGTGAAGGAATCTTTCAAAACTATTCTTTCCCTTCTTTTCCCCATTTTTAATGCTGCAAAGGTATGGTATACAGAATACCTGCAGAAATGTTAACTGAAATTCTACCGTGAATTGCATATGCTATCTACTGCAGAAAAGCAGTTAATACTTAATAAACCACCACACAAAACACAAGGGAAATTAATCCTATTAAGTGTGAATAAGAAGTAAAAAGGGCATTGGATACCAGTGTGGTTAAGTAGTAATAGATAGAAAAAGTTTTAAAACTATAATCCTCTTGAAAATAGAAGTATAAGAATAGCTGTTGATCTAAATAAACTAATACAGGTTAAGAAATATAATTAAAGGGGCAAAAACATACCCACAGGATGCCAACATTGCTACAGATTGTTCAGCTGACAGAGTGAAGGGGTTTGCACATATTCACAGCAGGTGAAAAGTAACCAAATAAGACACTGAAGAAGAAAACACGAGGAAAAATAACTGCAAGGTGCAGTATGCATGGTGAACAGTAGAATTTTTCACTGTGGCATAAAGAAGCCCACATCAAATCCTGAGGTGCAAAGAAGAAAGAATACTGGGGATGCAGAACAAAAGCAACATGTATTTATGCCTCTAAATTCTCACCAGTTTTCTAGATCAATTAAAAGGATAAAACTGTTTCTAATCACTGACATTCTCTTTAAAAGTTCAGCATAAGGAGACATTGGGACTATCTGGCAGAGCCCCCTATAATCAACTATTTCACAAGAGAAAGAAGTTCAAAGAATATCTTGTTTGGTCAAGCCCTCATCTGGGAAAGGAATGAAATCTGATTCTAGATTTGTACATGCCAAAGTCTGAACAACTACAGAAATACATGGAGAAGAAAAATCCCTTGCACACATGTGCATGTCTGATGAAATCAGTCACTGGTTGGAAGCCTTAACCTGATTATATAATCTTTATTGATGAAGCATAGTTTTTACTCTATATTACTAGATTACATTTTTGTTGTGTCTAAAGTAAAACTTTTATGTGCAATGGACATAACTGAAGGCCGTGGAGCATCAGTCTGCATTTCCTGATCCTCCTTTGTTATTCCATAGAACTCTTTTCTTCAGGAAAAATCAGTGACCTCGGTCTTCTGTTTGTCTGGAGTTTAATTTGGAAAATAGAACCTACTTTTTGTTTTCAATATACTGCATGTCATCTCCTCCATTTTCCTCACTTGGCCTTGGCAGCAGCAAGAGGAGGACTCTGCACGTACTTGTTTCCATGTCCCTCCCTTGTACTTAAATGTCAACTAAATCTAAGAAGTTAAATCAGTTTATGATGCTGAGGAGCCTTGTCCTAAAGCTGCTGTACAGTCTTTGCATTTGCAACAGAGGTGGATCGAATGAGGGCCAAAGTTTACTCGCATTTCCATTTGTGAAGAAATCAGATGTTGATTAATAGGGTGTTTGGAACCTGTAGAATCAATCAATATGTAACTTATTTTTTCATATTCTCCAAATTTAGGAATATGAAAAATCTGTAGTGCCAACATACTTTGTGTGTTCCATAATGGATTGAAGATTGAAAAGTTTCCAAGTGTCAGGGACAGAGGGAGAGAGAGAAAAGAAGGGAGTAACACAAAATATTTAATAAAATAAAAGCATTAAAGAATAGAAATTCATAAATTATTGATTATTTAAGTAACAGATGTGCTGGAAGTACTAGTGCAAGTAGTTAATTAATTCAATGAGTAGAATAAGCAGATAATTTTCTCTCTCCCTCTGTTCTTTCCACATCTTTTGCACATTTGGCTGTAGATAAGTGGCAATGATAAATATTCTACTGAAAACAGTTAAGTCAAGGGAATGGGTAGATGGTGATAAATTCAGGATTCTTTTCGCTGTTACTTTGAGTTGATCAGTGTGAAAATATTTATATTTAAAAGGGAAAAGTGTGTTTCTTTTAAGTAAATTTTCCATGATTTTCCCTGGATCTTATAATTCACAAAATTTCTCAGCTAATTTTCTGTTGCAAGACCTAAATTCCACAGTGCTTGCCACATTAGCAAGTTCTCTGCTGCAGCATTAACTAGAATAATTAAATGAAAAATGCTTTGCTATAGTAGAGAAAAGCATCTTTCTTTGAGGACCTCGGAAACTATCCTTGTGCATTCTGACTAGTAATATGGTGAACATACAGCCCTTACAAAAGAAGATGTTAACCACTAATAGAGTTAAAACAACTGCCCCTTCTGCTCTTAAGATGACATGTCAGAGTTCACACGAGCTATTCAAAAGGCATAACATAACCTGTTGTGACTATTGCATATTTTCTCCTCACACTTCTATTGAAAATCTAATTCCTTATTTTTATGTGTTTAGAATCTGTCAAAAATGTAATTTCAGGTGAATTAAATTATTTGATAATTCATATAAAATCACCAAATTGTTCTAGTAATAAAATAACACAAAAAAAAAATCACTTTCCTTATTTGACATTGAATTCTTTTGGTGTTTAAAATCCATTTTAGATCAACTGCGTTTGATAGAAATTCTAGTGGGACATTACATCAATTTTTGTTCAGCATGAATCATTTAAACTGTTGTTTTCTCATTAAATTGAATAATCTATTGTTTGGAAAGATCCATTGAGCAGTTTATGATGCCTACATTTTTAACCACTTTCAGGGCCTCTAACTCATCTCACATATTCATATTTCCCATTGACTTAAGCTAATTTATAAAATCATCTCAACACCCCTGCTTTTACTCTCCATTGCTTAGATTGTTACTGGGTAGCCTGAAGAAGAACAGAGCAGAAAGAGTACCTGCCCTGGTCAAGAATGTAAGTGATCAGGTTTTCAGGTTATTCTACTTGCAAGAATACTCACCTCAGTTGTTTTTCCATGATAAAAAATATCTGCTCTTGACCACTAATGTAGCTCCTTAATCATCATCTACATTCCCATCTTACTGAACCATGGTGGGTCATATCTAGAAATACGATCCTATAACTTCTGATAAGCTCCTGGGAGCTCATAGTGTCATCTTTTTTTTTTTTTTTTTTTCTGATCCTGAAAATGTGACAAGACAGTCTGGAGATTTCTTCATGCTCAATGTAAACCAAAGTGACAGTTTCACTAGTGCTTGGACCATCTGTACAACCCCATCCTGAGCAGGTGAACCACAAGGATGAAAGGGCGTGACTGCTAGTTGCAGAGGAAAGTGAGATTATCCTTACCTCATCTTTCTCATGTTGCCATTCTGATGATTCCTGTGCTGGTGGCACAAATCAGGTCTACTTTCTTCAACTCTAGCTTAAACTAAGGCAAAGTAGTTGTCAAGGTAAACTTCAGCCAGGTGCAAATGAAACAAACATTCTGTCCTTTCTGTCTGTACCCTGGCCCTGAGAAACTCTGAAAGCTTTGTCTGTTCTACACAAGTATAGATATGAGAATAGTCTGGCTACAAATGCTTCCAATATAAACAGAGGTTTTCCATTTTAATTCACTTAGAAAAAGAAGATAACAAGAAGTACCTAGCTATGAGGTGTCTTTAATGTTTTTGAAATAATTCTGAACTGTAATTGTGCACTTTGGTTGGTATAAATAACAATTAAAACTGACACTGCCAAATATTTCTTGTGGCACATATTATCCAGCTGAACATCAATTTGTTAGATTACAGTTGTTTGCATTAAAAACTGTGAATTTACAGTGACCTATATACATGTTCTGATTAAAATATAATTAAATTAATGCATTAACATAATGAATTATATTAATGCATCAACTGATACATTAACAACAAGCTTTCCTATTAATACATTTCAATAGTATAAACACAGGTAAATGTTCTCATACAATCCTAAACTTAAACAATGAATAGAGTAAACATACTTAAATCATTGAAAGAATTTTAAAGGAAAGAAATGTGTTCTAGCAAGTTTCTCTTCACTGCTCAGTGGTATTTTTCAGAAGATTATAGATGCTTTTTTCAGCATAATGTTTGCTAAATTTCTAATTCAGTGATAAAATAATTTGTTCTACTTGCCATTGTGACTAATTTCCTGGACTAATACAAAAAACAACAGAGATTTTAATTCACTGCCAGTTCCAAAGAGTGGGAAAGTTAAGGAGTAATGAGAGGGAAGCTATATTGTTTATGATATGCTTAATTTTCTTCTCAAACCAGGATGTTAGAGGCAGTGGTCGTCTCTCAGTGAAATCTTAGTGGGTGGATGATGTGAAAGCTGCAATTTTTACAGGACACATGAAAAATTGTGTTTTCAAGTGCAAGAAACAGGAAATACTAAATGCTAAATATTCTTCTATGTAGTGTGAACCTCTTCAAATATTTCCAATTTTTATATCAAATTTCAACTGTGAATTATGATTAAACTGAAAGCTTTCTACTCGTCAAAATAATAGGCACCCTTCTGCATGCACAAACAAACTTTACACCAAATTATTTATAATTTAATGCCTGCATAGATGTTAACAGAAGATATGCTACTAGGTCTGCTTAAAATAGCATTAGCATGTGTATCACCTACTGAGAAAATGTAATAGATGTACACAGTTAATATAGACATACAACAGTAAGGGTTTTAAAGCCACTGAAAGCCATATTTGTTTTTCTTAATACTATATTTTTGCTTCTTGATTTTAATTAGTCCCTATCAGAAAGTCTGTCTTCCCAGAGTCCCATGGTTGAGCAAGAACTGCAGAAGTACAAGATTCTAGATCTTAACCAATGTCATTATGGTTCTTCCTTACAAAGGCAGAGAAAGTGAATATTTTTCTTGTATATTTTCCTATCTGTAATTTAGACAACAATTACATGTTTCAAAACTACACAGCTATTTCAAAGGTAAATCAAACCACAACAAAGGAGAGCTGAATGATAATTTAAAAACAAATCGAAATACTGTCAACAGAATAATAAAACCCAAATTAGCTCCATTGGTGTCTGTAGCTGTCAGGAGTTGTTTATATTTCTGATACTATTTTGAAAAAAATAAAAAAAAAAAGTACGGAAAAAAAGAAAAAAACAACCAAACAAAAAAAAACACAACCAAACAAAACCAAACCAAACCAAACCAAACCAAACCAAACCAAAACAAAACAAAACAAAGAAAAGTCTTTCTTGTTGTTCCTTTCACTTTATTCTGTATCATTCAGGTAGCTGGTAAAAAACTTTTTTTTTTTTTTATTTTATTTTACTTTACACCTTCCTTCTTAATTGCTTTTCAAATTATTTTGAGTTGACAGGAAATATTAGAATCTTGTTCAATTTTTTTTTCATTACCCAAGACATAATGAAGAGAACAGTGAGCTCCTTACGGCATAACAAATGCAGAAATAAAGGAACAGCATTTTCAAGATGTTCACAACAGAAGCTCATTAGAAGTCTAAATACAGTCTATGAATGGCACAGTTATTTCTTGGTGTCCTTGTGGATTTCAAAACTAAATTGCTGTTATTGAAAAGCAAAATAGAAAATCTCTGAGATGGGATTGATAATTAAGTCTGAACTGTAGGTCAACTTCTCAATAAAAGCTAATTTATTTGCCTATAAATTGTCTATTCCACTTGTTTAACCCAAGAAGCTTTGTAAGCTAGACACTGAATGTTATGTCTATACTGTGGTCACAGGTAAGCCTGCAGCTTTTCTATATGTAAGTATCTACACTTGTACCATTCTTCTGTTCGATTAACTAAGTGAAGCACCAATACCTGTGAAGGTGTGAGGAATTGCGTCCTGCAAAGCCTGCCCTGGGCACATGGCAGAAATGCTCCTGCTGCCCTAGATTCATTGCGGTCAACAATGGGTGCTCAGGCTGTGTCTAGTATCTGTACAGAACCAGCCACCACACCTTTGACCAAGCTAGAAACACACTGTTACATGCAGAGTGATTTATACCTTTATTCAGAGATTAAGTATGATAGGTGTCTGTGTAATAGCCTCTTCATCTTCTAAAACATAATCCTTCTTTTTCTTGCATCCATTTTATACCTCTGTGATAGCACTGGCCTTGCCTGGTTTATGTCTGATTTACACTGTAGCTAAGGACAATCAGGAAGGTATCAGCAAAATCCTTTTAAGTCCTAGGATGGTAAGACACTGTAAAGAGCTAACCACAAGATTGTGGAAAATCTTGCACTGGAGGTTTTTAAGATGAATTCAAGACAAAGAGTAGCTATTAAGAATAGCTAAATCATGCAATGGCAGAGGGAAAGACCAGCTGATCTTCGGATCCTTTACTACTCCTACATTTCTACTGTGAGATATTAGGGTGAGACAGGAGCCTTCCTTTATGTATATGTAATTGACTCTATCTTTTTTTTTTGCTCATTAACAACTCTTCACAGTGAGTACATTATTCCACTATTATGCTGACCATCCCATCAATGATCTCTTTCCCTTCTAGAGAAACAAACTTTTCTCTTACGTGTCTGTCCCTGATTTGGCAGAACTGCTATCTATGTATTCTTTTGCTTAAGCTGCAATCCAGTGTTTTAAAACCCTGGATGTTGCTGGATATTCAGGTTGTTCCAATGAACAAACCCATTATTGATGAGTTTGTGCTGGCTTCCTTTTACATTTTCTCTTATTTCTGCTTGTTTTGAATGCTATTTCAATGACACTCCGTTACTGCATCACTTTTAAAATGAATTGTTGCATGCACTCAGCATGAAAAGGAGATAAAAAATGAAAATTATCACAGCTGTACTGTAGTTGCTGAATTTCAGCAACAGATAGAACTTCTTTCATTCATTAATACTATTGACTGTAAATTGGAAGAGGAAGGAGGAGCTGGAAAGAAAAAATCCAGTTTATATCAGTATTCCTCATTCTGGATATAGTCTACTGGATTTAGAAGCCTATCTGTTAGTTTGCCGAAGTCTGCAGATAAAATACATCTTTCAGTATATTACATCCTCACTCAAAGAAAAAAAAAAATACTGAACTGCAGATATTAGATGTGGGTTTTTGAATCTTAATTTGAAAACTTTCTGCTGTTGTGATTCTTCTGCATGACTTACAAAGCAAAAAACATTACTTATTGCTGAAGCTACACTTAGTAAAATACCTTAAGATGTAAATTCTATCTCCTATTTACCATTTTTTTCTCATTACATGTTCCAAAACTCTGTATCAAATAAAAAATTCTATTTCTTAGTGCATACTATAAAATTCCCATATTTTGCTTCATTTCCATATTACAGTCAAATTTACTGTTTTAATTTGGCAAAATGCATAGATTCTGATTAAGGAGCTATGCAGTGAGGTAAAAACTATGATAAGTGAGATAATACAAGTGTGGTATAGCTACAGTGCTATTAATGTATCATTTAACAAATTAAATCTTTAAATGATGTAGATTCACTAGAATTCTCTTTAATGAATGTCAACATTAAAAAGCTACCTTTCTTATTGCTGTACATTGCAATACCTTCCTCACATAAATACACTAATGACTGGTAATTGGCATTAAATCTGCTCTCAGATACAGAATTTCAGATGAACCATGGCTAAAGTAGGACAGGATTAAATGAGCTGCATATTTCCTTTTATTGCTTCACCCATGCTACTTCCATTCTGTGGAAATCTTTTAATAAATTATTTCCAGTACTATCAAAAGAGTACTGCTAAAGAGTGCAGCATTCATTTTAGGAGAAAAAGAGTGCCTACATTTCCTGGAAATATCCTTTAATGGGTGGATAGTAGAAATGCAAATGTCTTTCTTGAGTTAACATAATTTTTCATACAATTTTAACTATGGTCATATTTGTTATTTGGAAAAGAAGAGAAAAACCTCTTTCATTTTGCTTCATAATCTTATTATTACTCTAGCAACTATGCTCATAGAGGTAAAATATTTATCAAAATATCTGTGAAAAGGTATTATTTTCTATGTGCAACATGCAAGCTATGAAGGTAATATATAATGACCTATTTAACAGTGCCAGGTGTTTGTTTTGAAGTTTTCTCATATTTCTGATTCCTTTGCCACACTTAAACCATATTATTGCTGTTTCTAATCACAGCGGACTATAAAAATATGGAATATTCTTAAATGGATTTTTCAACAAAAGGCCCAGAGGCTAGATATCTCTAATTTTCTGATAATACAAACCTGACATTCTAATTAGAAAATGTGTATTTTCTATGAAGTACCACTGAAATATCTGACTTTCTTTTCCTCTTTGAATCAACCTGCATTTTAAGATAAAATGAAAGGGTGACAGCTTCACAAGAAATTCCCATTGCTTCCTGTTCTGGTGGATACAGACTGACAAAGATGTACTGCCTGGAAGACACTCACTAGGAGTCATTCAGTAATTTTTTTGAAGCACGAAATCAGAATACCAGACTCAAACTTTGAGTATCTTTGTATGTTCTTGGTGTATCAGAGTCTTTGTTCTTTCCTGAAGCTACAAAATTCCAAGGAATATAACCAAGTAACTGATTATATTTGTCTTCCATTTTCAGGGGAATGAGTTGTCCATATGACAAAATGTCATTTGCAGCTGGATATACAGTTCATATGTGAGTAAAGCAAAGACATGTCACTTAAACTTTAAAATAAAAGTAAAATGTAGCTAAATTCTGTTCATACTCTTAATTGTTAATTCCTCTGTTCCTGCCCTGGAAAATAAATCATTTCCTATACTTAACTCTTATGAAGCTACTGAACATATTTTTATGTTTGTTGAATACATGCCACAAAGATTTTGAAACAGGGCAAAATCCCAAATGACTAAGAAGGCTAGAAAATATTTGGGCTTAATTTGATGTATTTTGACGTGCGGAAACAGACTCCACAATCTGATAGATTGTAAAGTAGGTATGTTTATTCAGCGCTGAGGTACACAGGGGATAACTCCTCCTATTGTGTACCCAACGTGGGGTGCTGTTACCTTAGATTTATAGAGCAAATGATTACATATTCATAATATTTCGCAATACGCCTATACATATGCAACACCTATCCCCGCTTCGTATCATAATTAGCATTTCCATAATCTCCTCCTAGTTGAGTCTGCACAGTGTCTTCTGGTGGTGGTCGTGGGGGTCTTTGGGGATGAAGTCAAGCTCCTCTTCCTCCTGTCCGCTCTGTGACCCCAGGTTTTGCGCAGACTCAGTCTCTTACTGGCTGTTGTCCAAACCGCGGGTCTAGTTCCAACCGGCTTGGTACTGATAAAGCCTAGAGAGCTCATCGTGTTTTACAAACTGTCTGCTCACTAAGCAGAACTGTTAACCGTTATCTAAACTATTTCCCTTGAACTATTTTCTTTTGTTATCCCCTTCTTGCTATTCTCATGTTAACCCTTACATCCCCTGTTCCTATCTTGGCCCTGTATCAATTTGATGTACTTTAAAAATAATGCCAAATAATTCACTTGTGGATTTTCTAGACATTTGCAGGGGTTTTTTCCATCTCTTTGAAGAATTTCTTGATACTATTTGTATGTCAACTGTTCCCATGCGAGATTTTTCTTACTTGCAATGATTTTTTTCAAGATTTTTTCAATATAGTCACTTACAATAAAAAAGAGATTGTGATTATGTGAAAATAGTCCTTTGAAAGGAAAGACAAGGCCAATCAGATGTCACAGAAAGGCAGAAATCCAGTGAATAATCTAAAAAACATACAGGAAAATCAGTTATGAAACAGAACCAGCAAAAGGGAAAGTTTACTTAGATTACAGAAAATATCAATAAACCAACATGGTGTAAACGTATGGGGGCAATTTAAAATTTTGTGGCACATCTCAGATTCCACAAAGTCAAGGAAGGACAAATCAAGTCATGCAAAGCTTGTAGTCTATAATGACTTAAGTGGTGGAGAATGTGGTTTTGAAAAACAGTTTGTGATTGATATTTTTTCATAAATGTGTTTTCCTAAGAATAATTTATTTTCACAAAAATAATAAAGGAATTTCCAGGTAATGTCAGTGGAAGCAATACTGGGACAAAGAACATACACTGAATCTGTGCTTCCACATTTAATGATTTCCAAATCTGTTTCAAAAGAGAACGTATATTTTCAGAAACGCCACATTGCAACATGAAGAAGTTGACAAGATCATGATAAAAGGGTGGTTGGGCAGATTTGCAGCTAATGAGAAAAAAACTTGAGGACTGAGAACTTTGGCTATATTTGTGAAGAAAAACTCAGCAATGTTCAAATGCAGTCATATGTTCCATAACTGCCTGCTTAACAACTGGAAAATCTTTGTTTGATTCAGGTGAAGGAAGTTTTAAAGTTGTATGATGACAGAGAATGAATAAAGATTTTCAAAGGCTCCAATAACCCTCAAGGCTTTAATTTGTGAGCAAATGTACAACATATAAAAAATATTAAAATATTGAGCAGCAAAATCAGGGTTAACTAAGCACTAAAACATTGTTTTTTGAGGTCTTTTTCATCCTTTCAAATAATATCTAGATTAGGAAAAATTCATTCATCTCATAGCACAAGTGATGCCTGAGGTTAATGGTCCTACAAAGAGACATTATGAAGTTCTGGGCAGGATACGGCAGAGAAAGATGAATATAAAGTGTTTTAAGAGGTCTTTTACTATCTGTCTTTCCTTCCACGAAAGAGTTGCTATTTCTCCCTGTGACCTGATATGGGATTCATCAGCATTGGCAGTTTGGGGACTGTATTTCAACTTTGGACCACCAGACTTAGAGACATGCTTTTCTTTCCAGCTGACATGGAAACACAAAAATATGAGAACTGAAGTGGTTGCTCTTCCAGCTTTTTCTGGTTTATAGTTTCCAGGTTTTCTGTGCCAACTTGACTCTTTCTGCTTGTTTAGGGGGCACTAAGGAACTTTCCATCAGAGCCTGAACTGGACAACTGTAACATCTTTGGACTTCTTTCTGAAATTTCCTAACTGTTTTAAAACATTCTTTTGCCAGTATTTTTCACTGCAGCTCTTGCACATTCAGGATCAGCAGGACTTTTCAAAGGGCTCTGTCATTACACCAGAGAGTTTAGTGTCTTGAGTTCAAAGATGAAGAAGAGCTACAAACATAACTGAGTGAGCTTTCTTTTTAGTAAATAGATATTGCACATCAGAAGAGCATGATATTCTGCCTATGACTAAGTTAGTTCAGCCTCTCATGCTGCAGTCCTGTAATATTCTTGTCAGGAAGAAGCTGTGAATTTTCCTTTTAAGGAAATGACTGAGTTGAGATTTTGATTCCTAAAAATACATCACCAAGATAAGTCTTTATACACAGACTAGTGGAACTAACCTTTTCTTCAGACACGTGGGGACTGCTGCATATCATTTTGATACTTGCTTTCTAGAGACAGTTTGTTATAGGCATTGAAAACATGCAAAACTCCAGGAGCAGAGCACATTACTGAAGTAGTGTTAAAAGTGTTTGCCACTGCTACAGCAAAAACAACAACAAAATAGGTATTCCATTTCTTATTTTGACTTGTTCTGCAAGAGAAATCTCTTCTTATTGTTATAGGTAGATTAAGGCAAATCACATCCAAATATGGATTAATGAAACTTTATTAAGGTAAGAGAGCAAATGCAGCGCTGGCGTGGCTGAGGAGTCGCAGCTCCGTCCAGGCTCACCAAATTGTTTAAGTTTCAAACCCCCTTTTATCCACACAGCTGCCGGTTTCAACACCTTCAGCACTCCTGGCTTCTTCTACAATCTTATCTTCTTTCTTCAGTCCTGTGGTCACCTACACCTTGTCCTTCAAGTCTGGGCCAATTTGCAGCTCCTTTGTCTTTTATGGCTCAGTGGTTTCAGTTCCTCTCTTATCTCAAGAACAAGGGATACCAGAGATGGCCCATTCTGTTCTTTCTCATTCCAATGCAAAGGAGTTACCACCCTTTGATATGGACCATTTGGTGTGCATCCCAAGGAGGGGGGGCTGTTGGGTTGGTGTTTCCTCAGATCAATTCCCCCCTTTTCTTTTCCCAGTAGTAAAGTCTTTTACTTTTCTTAAAATTTGGATCATTGTACTAATAACAGCTTTAGCCTAAGAAGCAATTGTTTAATTACTTTTAGTGAAAGCAAAATTCTTCTATTATTTATCACATTATTGTCAAAAATACAGTTTGGAATCTTACTATACATGTGTCCCTGACATTAATAAAAACAATATTTTTTTGTGGTTTTTTATTAGATTGCAGGAAGTGCTAATCTCACCTTTTCTTTGGAGTGGTGTAATTTCAGAGTTTGTCCTTTAGTGCATCTTGAAGAGGGTTCATGGTTAACTCTTATTGTTTAATGTATTACCTTTGCTAAACGCCTTACTTGCAGAAGTTCAGAAATGTTAGCTTTTCTGGAGAAGCCCTACAGTAAACAGTAAAACTGTTGAAGTAGTATATATATCTACCAGATACTTTTCTCTTTCCAGTTAAAAACACTTTAAAAGCTCTTTTTATGAAAAAGATACCATGTGCAATGCAAGGTAAGGGCCAAGAATAATTGTCATTCATCCTGTGAAACACGAAAGAATTGAAAAGTACATCAGTGAGTCCAAGGACTTTGCATCAAGGACCACAAAGCTATAAAAGGCTTCACAGAAAGTCTTTCCTCCAGTTTGTGAGGAAAGAAAAGCCCCGGGGGAACCTGACATTCAAGTCTGTCCTGGGAGCAGTAACTTTTAAAAGCTACGATGAATAGCTGTGTAAAGTGTCTGTCTTATTCATGGTGAATGGCTTGAGGTCTACTATAAAAGACCAGGTGAGAGCCCTTGCAGATTTAGCCAAGACAAAGTGGAGTTGATTTTGGTTGGTAGAGAGAAACTGAAAACAAAATGGTATGCCAATAGTGCTCTGAAGCAAATATTTGGCCTTCTGGGTGAACTTGTGAGGGTACTGTTTTTCCGCAAGCCCATGGCTCAATTGCATATTTATCCATACAACTTCAAAATAATAGACCTCTGTCCTGCAGAACATACTCTGATATTTAGCGTCCCTAGACCTGTACACTCAGACCTGATAGCAACAATGGTCATTTACATAATGAAAATTATTTTGGGAAAATACATTGCACTGGATCCTACAGCCAAAGAGAGAAAAGGCTGCTGCAGCTCTGGGCCCCGGGTCCAACCAGAAATGAGTCTTAAGATGTATTCCCAGTATGCTACGTGCACACAGCATACACATCCACATCACATCTTTACATATACACATGGCTGGCCACGTACATCATAGAGACACGCAGAGCACTCATACAGCTGCAGGCAGCATCAACAGCTTCGTCTGCTCCTCTCTCTGGCTGAGCAGAAGAGAGATCTGATAGTGAGAGTATCTATATATACCTATGTGCAATGTGGTTTCCTCCAGCAGCTGGTTCAGACCTGCAGTCTCCCCAGTAGCTGTCCCTAGACATGCAAGCCCCTGAGGCTGCAGCTGATGGTACAGACTGTCACACACACTTATACACGCACACATACACAGATCTGATGAGGACTCCTCTGGTCCCCATTAGCCAAGCCCCACATGGCCTCACCCTTAAGAGACACACACACATATGTGGATCTCATTCCAAAAGACCCCCTAGGCCCCACAGTCTCTCCAGAATCTGACTGGGGCTACCCTGTTACCCAGTTGCCAACCCTTCCATGGCTTTGCCATTAGAGACATCCCTGATTCCCATGTGTGTCTGAGCGATCTCCTCATCTCGTCTCCTGTGACACTATCCCAAACTGCTTTCCCCACGCAGCCCAGAATGTGTCCCACCACTGGCAGTAACCCCCTCAGTCAGAGAGGTGATCAGAGAGCTGCTCCCCATGGCTGGTGGTGGTGGGTGCGCTGCCTGCACCCCGGGGCTGATGGTGCTGCTGGGACAGCCCTGGGAGGGGCCCAGACAAGGTGTTCCTTCCTCAGGAGTCCTTGATTTGGGGCCCCACCTTCACTGGGCATTCCTGCACCACTCTGGGTTTGTGCAGATGGATGGGCCTTCGATGGCCCCAGGCCAGGCTTGGAACTAGCCAGTTAGGCTATGATTTGGGCTCCTCCTCCTGCCATTGTCTCTCTGAGCTCCTTGATGAGTGTGCAGAGGATTTTTATCACCTCTAAACATACTATCACATGACATCATCTTTAAATCATGTGGAGTCTTTGATGGTAGAAAATACCCATTGTTCATGGGGCTTCAGTGAATGGGTCTCTGAAAGCACAGTTATTTATTTATGCAAAACACTGCCTTTGTAAAGACCTCTTTTTACTTTTGCCTCCCCTAAACTGTGTAGTTTATGGAGTGAGGAAAGATTAGCTGCCTACATTCTTTCACTTTGGCTTTCACAACCCAGATTTAAATGTACTTTTCAAATTTCTTGCAGGCAACTTTGCATGTAGCAAAGATATAGAGAGTTCATTCAGGGACTCTCCACCCTGGGTAAATCTGCACCTAATAGGAGACCAGAGACTTTTGCTGATCTTTAGCTATGACACATCTTTCATAAATGTTACTAGAGAGTATGCCTAGATGAAAGTATAACTGCACTGGTAAAGTGACTTGTAAAATGAAACCTCTCTTCATATTTTCTAGCAACCCTAATCATTCTGTACAAATCAGAAGGTTTTTTGTTGCTATTCAAATTAGAAATGGAGAAAAAATGGGAGGGAAAATCACAAACCAGGTGATATGCTTTTCTTAACACTGTCAACTGTTCAGTACTGTTATATCAAGCTGAACACATCTGTTTTGGTTTAATAGGTGTATACTTAATGTTTTGAACAATAAATGTACATTTAAATAGTAATATATAGAAAAAAATGTCATATATACTTGGATACAGCTAAAATAAATGAGATAGTAGCTGAAGGCTACATATCAAGCCATTAGTCTAGTAGCATATCTACAAGGGTCACAATTAACATCTCTCTTTTATCAGTTGTAATGATTTAATTATTTTTTTCCTGATTCTGTTACACATTAGGATACTAAATTGGGGTTCAGGCAGATTATGACCCACATCTGTTGTTTAATGTCCTTGAGATGACCCTTGTGCAGAAGTCCACTAACAAAGACTATCACAGAAATACTTTGAAGGATGAGGAAAAGAATCTGTGCTAGGACCTTTGCTAAAACTGTGGGAGTTTTAAAGTTATAAATATACTTAGAAATCTAAAGCTCTTAGATGCTTCAATTTTTTAAAGTCAATAAATTGAGTAGGCTTGTAATCTGTTTTGTCATATTCATATTTTAAGTAAATACATATTTACTGTTTAATCTTTTCAATGCAAACTTATCTGAAGTAAATACTCATCAATAGATGCAGATGGATATTACTTGGAATGTAAAATTATTTTCCATACATATCTAGTTAGGTTGTACCAAGAATGCTGTTAATGGTGCAGAAACATTTCAACATGTGAATACAAAAGGAAAAAAAAATAAAAACAAACCAGAAAAAAAACGCTGGAGGGAATGGAAGTGTTTTCTAAGATAGAACACAAGAGACAGATGAGATAGATAGTAAAAAACTTTTTCTAAAAGCAAGTCTAAGGTAGTAGGAGATTATGACCGAATATGCTCAGTCACTCAGCAGGAATGTTGATACCAAACACACTACCAAAGATGTAAATAATTCATCTACTACTTTTTAAAATTATTAACTAATTTTAACAAATTTCCATGTTTTTTTTCTTTTTTTGTGAGAAATACGATACAGGATACTACTCTTATGCTTGTTCTCAGTGTTTTCTATTGTATATGTGAATTATTAAAATAAATGTTTTGCCTTATCTGCTGTCAAGTATTTTGTAAAAATGCATCTATTTTACTAGTCTAGTTATTAAAGACATGAGTTATGTCTCCCTGAATAAGCTACATACATTTTTTTAGATGTGTATGTGAACAAGATGCTAGATCACTGTCAATTTTACATGGCTGTACAAGTTGTTTGTAGGAAAAGGGAACACAGAACCTCATGCCAAACTTCAGGATAGAAGTGGCACTTGCAGATGATTACTTCCAGCCAGCTGAACTCTGCAAAAGCCTTCACTGATTTTACTATTGGGTTTGTTTTGGTTTGTTCTTTTTTTTAATTATTATTATTAATCAGTACTGGTTTCTCTTTCCCCTCTAAAGCTACCACAGACTGGGAGTCTCTGCCCTATTTATACTTCAGAGACATTACACCAGATGGGGCACTCAAGTGTGTCAGCCCAGAGTCGGGTGAAAGTCTGTTCCAGATGGCAAAGTGAAATATTGCTAAATATGCCTACAAGGTATTTAAGCACAGCATGACAGACAGCTATAACAAACAGTAATGGAAAAAAGCCAGTATAAACAACAGTTGAGGAAAGACTGCCTTTTTCCTGAATACTCAGGCCTTACTACAGCTTGTATAGTAAGAAGGTATTTGGAGGAGAAGACAAAGAATTGTTGATTACATCAGAGAACAAAAAAAAATAATGTTGTAAGGCAGCTTTGGTAATGGTCATTACAGTTCATTTCCAATGTTACTGTACTGAAGACAGTCTCCCCATAGGGTTCTTTGTTAAAGACAATTGAAATTTAGTTTAAAAACTGCTTTTGTGATTCCTTCTTTAGGGAAGACAGCGCATTTCTATAAAGATTGTTCCAGATTTTGCTAAAAGCATACTTGTATTGAGTTAACCAGTTAACCTCTCTAAGCCATTTTTGCTGTCATGGTGCAATGAGCACAGGCCATGGGGAAGGCTTTCTGTGATGGGCTCTGCCCTTGCATGAAGTGCCTCTCAGCAAAGAGGAAGATCTATCTCCTTTCAGATTCATCTCCTTGGAACAAGGAAAGAGCCTTCTCTGTGCCCAGCTATTGAAAAGCTTGTTTATTTAAAGGAATAACTATACTCTTGACAATTTTGCCTGCTCTGTTTCAGCCTTAATGTTTTTCAATGTTATGGTGTTTCAGCAAGGCTTCTCCACTGGCGTCTTTTCCTGGTGCATTTTGGACAAATGGTAGAAACTCTCAGGTCTCATGTCTTTCGGATAAGGAAACTACACTACTGATATTTTTAAGCTTGGAGAAGACTGTAGGAGTTGTGAAATTCATAAGCCTTTCCCCAGATTCAAACTCTGTTGTTTTAACCAGTTGCTGGCTGAAATAATCAGAAAATAAAACTTTACTAAAAAAAAAAAAAAAAAAAAAACAAACCTAAGGACTGAACTAAAAAATGATTCTTTATTCTCTCCATACAGTAACAGTAAAACATCTAGACAGTTTTACTGCCAGTACTTTAGGGGTTATGGAATCTTTTAAAGGAAATACTTTATTTCTGTAGGAAAATAATTCCTCTCTACTTTTTGTCAAGCTGCTTTTCACTTATAAGTCTCTTTTTCCCAAACAGGGGCTTATTTAATTGTATTCAAGGTAAAGTACATCTTAAGTGAATGGTTTGGAGGTAGGGTTGTGGAAATGTGATGGTTGTGGAAATATTATGTGATACGGGACAACACTGACAGGAGAGTCAAGGGAAAAAGGGAACATATCATAGCTTTAGATATGGTCTTATTTTTTTATTAAAGCCTCACTGAGGCTTTTCATAAAATTCACAGGAGCATTGTCTGGTTTGGGAGATAAATTTTCTCATCTACCTAAGGGAATGAAAACCAACATCCCCACCCTGAGTGCATAAACTCATAGTCATTAAGTTTTTCAGGAGAGCAGTCTTGATGTCTGCAGCTGTGCTACTGTGTAGTGAAAGATTAATGTAATTCATGAGAAAAATACAAGGAACATAACATGACCCAGAGGCAAGAGTGTTTGTGATGCTGTTCTGGTCTTCACTGTGAAGACTGTTTCTGTATTATTAAACTTTCATTATTTGGCAGTGCATTATAAAGACCACACCAAGCTGCTCAGCTTTCTTAAGGGCACAGTGTTTCTAAACCTCTCTGGAAGCAGAGATCTAGGCTCAGGGGGGATACTCTGAAACAAACTGGGAAACAGCTATGAAGTTAGCTATTGTCTAACCTTGGGGTTAGTTAGGAGAGAGTGTGTAGGACTCTGCTTCAGACTTCATCAAAGCAGAATTTATGAAGTAATGTTAGGTGCCACAGAACAGCAGCAAGTGCTGGTTTCAGAATGGCAGTGTAAGGGAAAGAAAGAATGTTGTTTTCACAGAACAAGCCTGATAATAAGAGGAGCAATTCACAACCGCTTAAGTCCCTAGCCTGTGACTAGTGGTCTTTTTGTCAACTGTGATGACCCAGTTCTTGGAACTAGTGTTATGTTGATGGAGATACCAAAAGGCTTGGGGAACCTGAACTTTTGAACTTTGCATCTTAGTACGCTTTCGTGATGAGCTCATGCATATTAACTTATCTGCCCTGGAGAGAGTCAAGGTTCATTTCCATGAACATGAGGTGTATGAACACATACATGAAGGGGTATGTTGGTAGGCAGTTCGGGAAGTTTGTACACCCTGTAGTACTCAGACAGTGAGGAATCAGGGGAGGGAACTCATGGTCGGGAGAAAGGGCTAGAAACCATTGCACAATGGCTGCTAGGCACGTCCACCTGATGGGATGCCTGGTCTTGCAAGAACATAATAAAAAGTGCTTCACGACTCATCCTGTCTGAGCCACTGATCATTGGCAATTGAGCATTTCTCATAACAGAATTATCAGGGCTGGGGGCAGGGGGTGAAAGGCAAACCAAACAGTTAGTTTCCAGAATCAAAACTAGCATTTCTCCATGATGATGCACTGAAAATTACAGCTTAGACTGCCTGAATTCTCCACCAATAATTGGATCCAAATATTAAAAGATAGCCCTTGAGGTCAAAACCAGATGAAATATTGTGTGAGCTAAAAAAAGAACACAGATCCCATGCTAAGACTAGAATTTGTTAGTTTATATGAAGTCCTTTTTGTTTAATCTAAGAATCATCATTAGTCCTTTTACAATGACAAGAACACTTACACTTCTACCCCTTCCCCTGGTTTTGTGCTCACCCATCCCCTGTTCCTCTGGGTCCTGAGGCCAATGGGACCAGTCCCGTTTAGGAGGAAGGGGAGGGGTAGGAGTTATGGCACACAGTCAGCATCCCAAGGCTTTCCCAAAACCAGCATGCCAACACTGTGGGTTTCTTTATGTTCATGCTGAGTCTGCCTGATATTACTTCTGTATGTTTTCTAAGATGGGATGCTTACTTTATAGAGCTGCAAGTTAAACATTATGTACAAGATTTACTACATATTTTACGTATGTTGTCAGTAAACATTTGTGATTTTTGTTTATAGCCCTTGGGTGTATGGTATCATGCTGTGCTTGGACTTTCAAGTCGTCTGCTTTCATCTTGTGCTTGTACTTTTGGGAGCCTTTGTTACAATCCTGTTTGGTTTGGTTGGTTGTATAGTATTTTAAAGTGTTTCTTATTACTATCAACCTTCTAGCTGAGATTTCCTGATCACCTAAAAAATGTTTTATTCTCACAATCTAATCACACAAGTATACTTCTAGGATAGTTAACAGTTAATTCCGTAAAAATAATGACCTATTAGAAAGCATACATAGACATATACTGACACAATGCTTGGGTAATGACTTGCAACCATGATAACAGTAACATCAGCAGTTCACAGACACAATTATTTGATCTTAGTGACTCCCCATATATACCACCCCACTTTCATTTTGCTTAGAATTTATGCTCAATAATACAAATACATGTAATACAAATGTGCCTCAAATTTTGCTAAAACTAAGATTTGGCATTAAACACCTCCAGCAGGAAAAAATGCCCTAAACCTTATATTAACTACAATTAATACTAGTGTCTATAGTTTAATTGTTTACTTTACAAATATTGATCAATAACATGAGGCCAGATCAGTTATTTAAACTTTTTTTTTTTCCAAATTACTGAACATGGCAAAACCCACGATACATTAGAGACAAGATGTAAAAGAGTACTTCAAGTCTTTCTTTGACTATAAATGTAGGGTTTTTCATGAAGTATGGTAAATTGTTCAGTATTAAATAAAAGAATAATTAAGGCAAAGACAGAAGTTGAAAGAGTACAGTTATACCACTCTGAAATAGTTGCTTAAGCCCCATATGTTAGCAGTCACAATCGCGAATAGAACTTATCTACACAAAGCAGATGAGCAGGCACTTCTTTATTCCAGCACTGGGGAACATGGGGGATAGCTCCACCAAAGACGTGTTCACTGACAGGTACAAAGCATAGCATATTTATACACTTTTTCAGCGGAGTCATGGCTACACAAGATCAACAAAATTCATAAAGTTTAATTTGACCTTGATAATGATTGGCTTTCAGTTACCTCACCTTACCTATATTCTTATTCTACAGAAATCATTGGTCATATTTACTGATTGATTTGAATAGAATGAGGGGAGGGTGGTGATTAGCATATTCATGTTATTTCCTGGAAGTCATTATCATATGCAAATGTCTCTAACACATGTGTGGTTACGTTGGACGGGGGTCCTCTGGTGGTCGTCGATAGTCTTCCTCACTGTGTCCACTGATTGAACTCCATCCTTGTGCATGCTCATCTCATCTTTGGCTAATGTTCATTTCTTCTTTGGCTAATCTTTCCAACCAAAACCAGTCTTCTGGTACCTATTGTTTCAACTCAAGATCCATAACCAATACCCATTGTTTCAATTCAGAGCCCATGACGATTCTTACAGTGTTCAAGGCACACACCATACTGGCTACCTATTCCTAACGGCCTTAGCATGCTTTATATTCTCATAGATGCTATAACTCCATTTTAAAATCAAAGGCATATTCTAAACTAAAATCAAAATAATATTCTAGGATTCAAGATATTTTATTAAGGTAGCTGCAACACATAGTGTATATAAATTCTGGTTTTGTTAATTACATAATGTCTGCCTAAATGCACAGTGCCTTTTTAATGGGAAGGTAATCCACAATATTCCTTATTCTACTGTGCACTGCTCTAACATACTACCAAACATGCTGAAGAAATTTGGAGTTGTACAGGAATTTTCTATATCCCTATATAACGGAAAAATCATATGAATTTTCATAATCACATGAAACTTCTATGATTAGCCTATCATAATATGAAATATAGAGATGTGCTTCACTTTATGAAGAAACATCTGATCATTTATACAGAAATAAACTTTCAGGAAGAAAACCCTGTCTACTATGAACTACTGGAAGACTGAAGATACAAGGCCACTGTTGAAAAGATGTACAGATCCTTAGTATTTTGAGTTAATCATTTATTTGCATTCTGAAGTTGAGCAGAAATTCATCTTAAAAAATCAAGAAGCATTAATGGGAGAAGATCAGAGGTTATCTCATCACCTTGGAGGCCAGAAAGGGAGAATTTTGAACAGTAGTGTAGATGCTGATTAATGTAATAGGTTAATAAAGGGCAGGAAAAAAAAAAATCTCATAATAAGGGCATTACATTTAAGGAATTAAAAGCCTTAATAAGGAAATTATTCACAATTGTTAACATTCACTGATCCTGGTGAATGTGCAGTTATGTTTTAAAATGTGTATAAAACCAAAAAAGTAGTTGCTTTCAAAACAAAATTAATCAGACTGTGACTCCATAAAAAATATTAGGCTGAGGATGCATGGTCACCCACCTGCTAGTATTTGCTTTATTTCATAAAAAACTGTCATGGTTTGAGCTAAAAGGGCAACTGAGCACCACACAGCCGCTCACTCCTCCCTTCCCTCCCAGTGATGAGAAGGGAAAAATAAGCCAAGCTTGAGATTTGAGATAAGACCAGGAGGGGAAAATCACCCATTCAGGTCATGAGAAAAAGGCAGACTCATTATGGTAAGGAAAAAAGAACATACATTTATTACAGACACTAACAGCACTTAACAGAGTAGGACAGTGAGAAGCATTGCCACATCTGGAGAACACCTTCCCCCCACCCCTCCCTTCTTCCCGGGCTCAGCTCTGCTCCCGATATCTCTACCTCCTCCCCCAGTGGCACAGGGGGCAGGGAATGGTGGGAGCAGTCAATGCTGCCACTTCTTCCATCTTCAGTGGGGGAAGTTCTGGAACTTGTTTCCCCTGCTCCAGCATGGTCCCCCTCTCACAGAAGACAGTCCTCCACAAACCCTCTCCGATGTGAATCCTTCACATGGCTGCAGCCCTTCCCGAGCTGCTCCAGTGTGGGACACCCCCTCATGCTGCAATCCTCCCAGCACTGAACTACAGCAGCGGAGCTACTTTTTCCCACAAGACCCCGGCCTTCTTCGGGCACAGTCACCTTGATCATCCATGAGAAACACCTCACAGGCCATAAATCAGTGTCTGCTCCACCGTAGATCTTCATGGGTAGCAGGGGGGGGCCACCCTGTTGTCTCACCACAAGATACAGGGGGGTCTCTGCTCTGGCATACCTCCCCCTCATTTCCTCCTCCATTCTTCCACTGACCTTGGTGTTCATGCAAGCTGCTGCAACTCCTCCTCACAAGTCCCACTCCTCCTCACCACATCCCTTCTCAAATATGTTATTGCAGATGTGCAGCTGATTGGCTCGGCCTTGGTGCTGAGGTGGAGCTGACTTGAGGAGCTTTGAGAAGCTTCTCACAAGGGGCCACCCCTATACCCCCTCTCTTGCTACCAAAAAACCCCCACCCACAACTCACTCAAACCCAGGACAAAAACTAATGGTATTAGATCTTTGTTATTTTTTTAATTATTATTTTTTTCCATAATTTGTCACTTTCCTCAGACAGGTCTTCTCATTTCTGAAATTAATTTTAATCCATATGTTAAAGAAAGCCAACAGAAAAATGTTTACAAGATTGAAAAGATGCTCACAAGGAAAGAAATTGTTAAAATTACGTATAACCAACACAATTTATTAAATTCAGTCAAGGCTTGGAGGCCTTTTAAATTTCTCATTGATCTTTGGACGCAATAAATGTTATCTGCCATAAAGAAGTGGCCAGAACAGTTAATTATATTTGTTCTACCTGGTGTGTTTCACTGCTTCAGAGGCCTGACCAGGGAACACTTATGAACTTGCCTATGCATGATGGATGGGAACTGCAAGGAAAACTGATTCTTCAGAAGGGAAGAAAAGAATAAACATATGCCTCTGAGTGAGAAAGATTACATTGATTTGGGTTTTGCCTCACAAATTCTTGAATTTTATGAAAATAGTCAAATGTAAAAATTCTCATAAAAAAATAGTGTCATCTGCAGACTGAGAGGAACTGATTGTTTTCTGTATCATCTTGTTCAGATGCAACTGTAAATTCATAACATTAATTTATGAGGAAAATGTAACAGACTTCAATTGGACTGCTATTCTAAAAATATTTCAAATTCACTGAGGACTTTAAAAAACATTGCTGTTAATTACAAAGGTGTCAGAATGTGCTTAATTGACATCTAATTTGTGTGGAGGTGACAGAAGAGAAAGTAAACCTTAAGAGATGTCAAAATGTTTTCTCCAGGAATATACATCTCTGCCAGTGGGCAGTGCACAGGTTTCAATAATGTGTGAAAGTGCCCTTGTTGCTACACTAGAAATTGCCAAGAAACTTACCCATAATAGAAGATTTTGGTTAGAACTAGGGAACAAGGAGAAATGTATTACACAACTACACAGGCTTTTTAATTGAAGCTGATACTTTCAAATAAATCTCTAGAATTTCTTTTTTATATCTCATACTGTGATTTATTTCTTCAAGAGCTTGACATGTGTGACTGCATCCTTTCCCTTATCATCATATCTTGTTCCTGAATTTTGAATTTGAATAAAAGAAATTAACTGATTCTTGAAGGAGAGAAATGGTGGCAGACAAGATAACTTTGTTAACTGAAGTCAACTATACATGTAATTTAAAGGAGGAAAAATCACTTTCCAACCTGTACTCATTGAAGTTGATCATCAGGTAGGACCTGCTGAAGCATATTCTCACTGATTTCAGTGTAATCAGCTTTTATTTAATTAATATTTTAGATATTTCAGGATAATAAAAAAATAACATATGCAATATCTTTAAAAGAATTATTTTCCTTTTAAAGCATTAAAGTGGAAGTAGAGTTGTTTTGCATAACTGCATTAGTAAACAGATTAATTTACATTTTAATTTACATTAGTAGTGTAATTGGGATTCTAAAGTGTAATATACAGGAAGGAATGAAAGCAGGAATGAAGTCCCGTAGCTACTAAAGGATGGAGATGCCAGACTCCAATTAAGATATTCTTTTGTCAAGCCTTATCTCTGAGGTTTGTGAGATTAATTTAAAACAAAATGGCTGGCTTTTATCTCCCCTGCTATTGGTTTTAATTCCACAGTTTAAAAGGATTCTTTTTGAGATTAATGTTAGGAAGTCAATTTCTTCCACTGTGTCTTAAGAGTAACACTGGTTATCTTTTGGGATAAATAGTGTAGCTAAGACGAAATTTAATTCTGCCTCAATGCCCCTTGCTCTCCCCCCAAACAAATCTCCTTTAGATAGCATCACTTCTGAATGCAGTTTGTTTACTCTGAGGCTTATATGCTGAATAACACGTCCCATAAGTGTGGTTATATACTATAATGAACGCATGTTGGTGTCTTGCAATGACATGATTATTTGTGCAAAAATGACTGCCCAACTATGTTTGTGAAGCTTACGGTGACTGTTTGTACAGAATATATGAAAGCCACATGAAAGCCTCCTTCTTGGTTTATTCATAGTCTTCCATCATAAGTAACTCTAGTGAGGTCAATTAACTTCTAGGTGAGTAGAAACTGAAAGGAAATAAAATACAGCTCAATAATATATCAAACCTAAGGTAGGAACTTAACTGGTTTTGAACACACAAAAATGAATTTGACAGGTACCCAGAGGACATGGAACAAGTGACTCAGTAACAAGCCTGAACCTGAACAAAGTGTTAGCCTGAAGATCCATACCTACATGTTATACTGATAGCACTACAGACTTTGAAGTAATTATAGCTTTTTTTTTTGCAATAATAGAAACTAGATGGTCATCTGTGTAAATTAGTCGTTATAGGCAAAAGTCACTTATCACAGTTGAAATTCTGAGAAGCCAAGGAGTATAAGTAAAACTGTTGTGCCTCAGATGTCTTATTTGAAGCTATTTTTAATCTAGGTATTTTAGTAAATTTACTCCAGATGGATGTACATGCTGCATGAAATACATTTTCAGGAAGTGTGTTGAGTGCTCACATTGAATCAATGCTTTACCAAGCTATTAGAATATTTTCCAGATAGCTCAGTTTCCATTTCTTCTAATTATTAGCAGCCTTACAGCCATTTCCACAAGAAAGGTTTTACTGAATATCCTGACCAAAGTCATGTTCCTGCAACTATATTCCACTGATTCAGAACAGAGCTTTGAATTTGACATTTTTTTTTTTTTTTCATATTTTCAGTGAAGTAAACACATTTGTTTATTCTGCAGAGAAAATCTCAGAGATAAATAGACCACTGCTAGACTTTGTGAAGCATAAGCATTGCAAAGCATCTGGGATTTCTGTGCATGAGAGAAGTGGAACACTGTGTAAGTAGTTGCTCTGACATGTCATGGAAGTCTTGGACAGCTCTTAGAGAATTGCACAGAGCCCATATCCTGTGATAGGGAAAACTGCAGCAGTTCAGAATTTGATGGTCAAATCTAGCTAGGAAAAAAATGATAAAGAAGTCTATATACAAATTGCTATAGTGCTGCAGACCTACATCTGACTTGTGCAGTATCCTGTCATTGACCAAGCACAACACCGAATAATCAAGAGGTCATGTAGAAATTCTGGTGTAAGAAGGCATGCGGAAATCAAACTGTCATTCCAAATCTCACTGTGACCTCTAGCAACTAGGTAATCTTAAACAAAAAATATAGTGTTAAATATAGTATCCAAAATATGGTTACAAATTTGGGAATAATATTCTCTTTGGCTATTTTGGTATCCAGTTTTTTGAATTTAATAAGTTATTGGCTTCATTAATTGTATGTGTCAGTCTCATAGTTATACTGTAGTGAACATTTTGATCAGTGTTGAGCTTCCTTCTTTTAAGTTCACTGACTGGTATTTCAGTATTGTTACAAAACCTGCTAAACAGATATTTCCCATCTAATTTCTTAATAGTGTTCATTGCCATGCTACCTTGTTTCTTTTTCAGTATTTTATATTTTCCATAATTTTCTAATACTCTATCATTTATATCTATCTGATGAGTATTCCTTCATAATAATTGCTTACATCATTCCTTTTTGAAACCTCGACATTCCACAATATCTTCTTGAAATAAGTGGGGTAGAAGGAGGAGGGATGAGTACTGTAAATAAGACTCCATGCATATAATGATTATCTGTACAGTACTTGTTCACATTTTCCCCATCCCCACTACATACTAAATAAAGCACTTGAAAATTTCATTATCTGGCTATAGGAAACAGTTTGATAGAGAACTTTTGGAAGATAATTACTCTGATATCAGTCAGTTATCACAAGATATTAGAATTGATTTGCAAAATCAAGCAAGTAAAGTATGACTTAAAATGCTCTGGTGCCATAATCCAACACTATCTCAAAACTACTCTCTTCCATTGGGTTAAAAAAATCATCATACATTGTACTGAAGTACTGAGATTTCAGCTTGTTTAGTCTTTAAAAGCCACTTTTAGTGTATGAGCTTTTTAATAAGGCATAAGACATATCTGACTTTGTAACATCTGCTTTATTTTAAAAATATAATTTAAAAGGACATGCTAAACAGCAAACTCTCTTGAGCGCCTAACTCAAATTGCTGAGTAAAGTCTCTTTGACAGTCTTATGAATGAGGTTAATCCTAATTACAGATGAGAATGTTTTTTTCCCTAGCCTTAAACATCTATTAATATCATAGGAAATTTAATTTGGAGACTACAAAGACTCTTCCAGTGATCACCATAATAATGATCATTTGACCTAACTTTGTTGACACGTGAACCCCTGAAAATAAATACCCTTTGTAAAATCTAACTAGACTACAACACAAGACTAAGGTAGGCTAATCCTTGGAATTTCTTAACGGCACTTGTACTCAGCTATCAGTGTCTCCTAAGGTACTTCCAATATTTACTGTATTCTTTTCTACATTGACCTCAAATACTTATTTTTTTCTTAGGCCAGAAAATGGAATTCTAATTCATAAATCACACTCTTATAGAAACCTTTCTCTGGGCTAGTAGCACTTCATTTATGAAGAGAAGTATTTAAGTATTCTAACTTAACTCATAACTCATCTGGATGGAATGAGATTTTCTATATTTATGTCAGGGCACATTTCAGGCCAGCTGCTCCCCAAGGGCCGGGAGCTAGGGGAATGTATGCTGACCTGTCTGGGTAGGGTATGTCCTACAACCCCAGCTAAGAAGCAGGGCAGCCGGGGGACCTGGGGCAGCCCCAGCCCCAGGCATTGGGCACCTCTATGGGAATAAGGCCAGCCTCAGGTCAGGCCAGGCCATCAACCCACAGGTTGGGCCTGGTTCCGCAGGGCCCAATGTAGCGGTGAGACAGGGGGGCTGGGGATGGACATTCTCACTGGAGCAGGACTGAGGGTCCTGGAGGATTGGACATGGGGTCCTGGCATGTGCAGGTGTCTGGGGGGCAGATCAGGGCCAGCGCAACCTCTGAGTGCCCGCCGGGCCCTGGAGGTGGAAAAGGAAAGCTAGCTCTGTTCACTGTGCACATACTGAGTAATATTACTGTTCTTTCGAACTTGCAAATTTTCCTTTGGCTGTGGTGTAATGAAGCATACATATATATTTTATAAAACATTTAGTCATACATCTGGTGTTTCTCTTGCTCTGAATCTGTCATCATTTTCTGAATTTCAGTGGCATAAGAGAATTTTGCCTGTAAGCCACTTGACTTCATCTGAATTTTATCAAGGTACACAGCCAACAGCAGAAATAATATATTGCTCATGCATTACACTTATACTAAATAATTCCTAAAAGTCTTTGTAACAGACTTTATTATATACTTCAGAAAACTCAATGTGCCATAAAGTAATTCAATTGGCTGCAGGTTATCACATGTGATTTAATCAGCCAATGAACATTGGTGTTTTAAAATCATCATGATTACATTTAGGTTGAGTAATTAATAAACTAAAGATGAGCCACTGATCATGATATAGACATGAATTGTTGCTACAGTAACCCAGTGTCATATTGCTGAGAGAAGCTCTAAGTTCAATTTATTTGTAGTGAGCATTTCTTACCTGTATCTACAGGCTTATTTAAAGGTTGAAGATTGATATGTAGCCTGGTCTGAATTTAATGATGCTTTGTAGAGTGTTATGTTTAGCTATAAATGTTACAAGTACAAGAAAGGCATCCCAGTTTCTCAGGCTTCTGTACTGATTAGTGCCTGTACAAATAATACTAATATACTTTAAAAAATCAAGTGACTGAGCAAATTTTACTTGACATAATTTCAAGTAACTAATTCAGTGTTCTTCAGATTTGCACAATATCTTTTTCATACAGAATGAGTTTGCCCTAGTGTCTATGGCCTAGCTGATCTACAGACTCTATTCCAGTCTGTGAATTGTCACAAAGTAAGCCACCTTACTTTTTGTGACAGGTGATGGTTTCAGTAATGCTTTTAAAGGGCTGCAAATAACTATGTACTCTGGATGCTTGCAGAAACTTCCTTTGAAAAGTCATCTGTTGGCAAATGATGTCTTCCTCTTCATCTCTAAAGATGCGAATGTTTCATTGAGCTTGACTTGGATACAACAGTATTATTTCATCGCTAGTCTTCCAGATCACTTTCCTGTAGTAACCAAGTGGTTGATCATTTCATACTTGACCTGTCAGCCTATTCCACTGCAATGTTGCCTAAGGGACTTGAAAGTATGATTCTTATTAACTCTTCATGAAAGTCAAAATCTTTCATAATACATCTCTAAATCCTCTTCTGGTGGTACTTTTGTAAAAGTGCTACTATGTGGAACACTACTGACATACAGAGATTGTTTGCAGTTTCCTCTATATCTCATTCCTATTACTTTAGCTCTGCTTTCAGCTGTGCTTTGCTGTAAAAATCTGATGAACCAATACCAATTGAAGCCTCTTACAATGAGAAGCAAATAAAGGCTTACTTTAAATGAGCTTATGTTTCCCATCATGAGTAGCCTTTGAATTAAGTGTTGCAATTATATGTACTTAAAATGTAATACACCTTTGAACATTGAAGACTAGCTGTATTCTTGACTTCTAAAGAAAGACTTAGGAAAAGGTTGAAACACTAGATACTCCCTCTAAATTCTTATTCCAGGCAATCTAATTTACTAGGATCAAAACTATTCCCCATGGTCACTCTCAAGTAGTACAAATCTTTAAAAGTATTCAATGTCAGTACATATAGATAATAATAGTAGAAAGACTCATTCCCTGAGAACCCAAGAAACTGTAACCTTTTCAGTTAATAACACCCACTATTATCTCTGATGACACAAAATTCATGTTTTTACTAAGAATTCAGTTTCCAGGTCCCCTGCTTTGCAGTGTAAAATTGTACAAAAAGCCCCAAACAAAAAGCTTAAGTTTGATAGTATTTACAAATGTTTCTGTAGCCTTAAAAGTTTTAAGCATTCAAAAGACTTATGAACTAAATATCAGATCTAGTGTATAATCCCAGTAAGTTGATAAAAAAAATTAGTCTTTAGATGGCTAAAGAAAAAAGAAAATAGTCACAAATTCTATCCACTGCTATAGGCCTCTGTTGCATGATTCTATCGTTTCCCTCAGCTGTTGCTACCAAAACATCTGTTTTAAATCATTCCTCTGCACAGTTAAAGTACAGCTGCTGGATAGTCAGGCTAAACTCTCACGAAGTATTTTCTAATTGACATTTAACTTAGGTCTTTAAAGGAGAGAGTATAAACATAGCACTTGAAATGTTATGAAGATTAAAAGTATGAATTATGGAAAGTATTTATCTGGTCTGTGCTGACTTTAAGGTTAAGTAGACACAACTGGTGTTTGAGTCACTCCTACAAACTACTCTTGAGAATAGACTGTAGGTATAGGAGCTCTTCAGAAGGGAGATGGCTGGAAGAGAACATGACTAAGAATCCCACAGTTGTGAAAGCTGTGCCTAAGCTGAATACAGAAGCGTTATTCACCAAATCCTGCAGCAATAGAAGAAGGCAGCTTTCACTAGAATTAGCAGAAGATCACTTTAAAACAGATAAAACTAGTTTCATATTCCACTGTTGGTGAACCTGTGGAGTTTCCTGCCACTGGAGGTAAGATAGCAGAAGTGTCTTGTCCCTTTTTCAAGCTGCTGGTTCTGTTAATGAACAGGTTTTCAAACAAATACAACAGACTGTTTTGCCAATTGACGGGGTTAACACAAAGGACACAGACACCAAGCTAAAGAAATAGGCTTATTTTACTTTAGTAGAAATAGAAATTTTACTATAGTAGAAATAGCAGAAAGAATAAGCAAGGTAATGCACCTAGACATTACTATTTAAAGCTAGCTATAGTGATTAAGAAAGATACATCACCAATTGTCCTCATACTTTACCATCATCCAGACCCGTGCATCAGCTGGGGAGCCCCATCACAGCGAAGGGTCGGAGAGCCTTTCCCGGCAATTGGGAAGCCCTACGCAGTGCATCCACTCGTAGGTGAGGTCTCCGTCTTTGCTGTGAGAGGGTCCAGCTTTTATACAGTTTAACAAACAAGTCTAAACAAAACGCACAGGAGATATCTGGTAGATTGATATGCCTCACTCAGGCATGTCTGGATCTGGCCAGGATCCGGGCATGTCTGAGGAGTTTCTGTTTTTCTTTACATTTGGGATTTATAGTTACTTCCTATTGTTTACTTATAGTTCCCAAGGATTGTTCCCAGGGTTACATTTTCATGCTGATAAGATACTGGTTGCTTCAGTCTGCTGATAAGATGCTGATTGCTGGTCGGGGAATTCACTCAGAAGTCAACTTTGGTTTGAGGCCTATTGTTTGGGCCCCTTTTTGTTTCACAGACAGAAAGGGCCCCTTCAGTATCTCACATAAAAAGGCTGTGCATGCTGTGAAGTATGAGGAAAAGTACCACAATTACATTTTATTAAATATTTTTCTTTCTTTTTTACCCCTTTCACCCCCTGCCCAATTTTAGTATCTATTGACACTGTTGACAGAGTCCAATACTTTGACCATGTTCTTCTAGATATTCTACATGCGGAGGGCATAATTTAATATAAAATTTATTTATTTATTTGAAAATATTGTATGTTATGTGGGATTTTTGATTTAGCAGACTGATACAAAATATGCTGAAAACCCAATAGAAGTGTAAGTAACACTTAGCAAAATATAACAATTGCAATATACAATTCAAACACAATACCAATGTCATGCCTGTTACCAGTCTCTATAATATGCTCTCTGTAACAATGCTGGACATCCACAGTCACCTGGAAGGAATACAGGGGTTGAAGCCAGCTCATGCCCATTGCTGTCTTTGAGTTTTTTTCTTAGTTATTCAGTTTTTGTACTCTAGGTTGGGCTGAGCAATGTTTTCACTTCCCCCCATGTTAGTTCTGTCTAACTCAGGGAGACATTCACACTCCTTTAATGAACTTAGGGAGAAACACCATCAATCGATCCACCTGACTGTTGATAGCTGTTTATCTAAAACAAAGACCAAGCTTTGGTCCTCTGTGTGGAGATAAAGTCAGCTTCTTTGCTTTTTCTTAGCTGAACTGTCACATGCTGCATTATTCCCTGACTTTCACATTGCTCTTTTCCATCTCCTCTGAGCTTCATTCTGTTATTGGTTAGTCACAACTATTAAGAATTACATTTTTTCTCCAAAACAGGAAAATTGCATATAGTTCTGGAAAAGGTTTGATAGATTTATGTACTATATCTGAATGAAGAAGTTGCTGGTTACTCTTCATGTCAGATGTTTCTATATGGATTCAAAGGTTAAGTGATTTCAGAATAATGATCCTAACTTTTCTAAAATTGTCAGAAAATCTCTTTCATTTAAAGATGATGACATGTGCCTGTACTATGACCAAAAAATATTAATGTTGGTGAATATAGTAATCTCAGTACAAACCAAGAACTGGTTTAACCTGAAGGGGTATATAAATTGAAATCTCCAGTGACTGGAAAAAGGGAAACATCACACTCATTTAAAAATCAGTAAAAAGGAGGACCCTGAGAACTACTAACTTGTCAGCCTCACCACCGTGCCTGATAAAATCATGGAGCAGATTCTCCTGGAACATACGTTGAAATATAGAAGGCAGGTAAGTCTTCTTAGAGACAACCGACATGGCTTCACCAAAGGCAAATGGTGATTGACTAATCTAGTGACCTTCTATGATGAAGTGACTGCATTAGTGGACAAGGAAGGAGCTACAGATGTCATCTATCTGGACTTCTGTAAGGCCTTTGTTATGATCCTCCCATAACATTCTTAATGCTAAATATATTCCATGGATGAACTGTTAGAATAATAAGAAACTGTCTGGATGTCTGCATCCAAAGAGTTACAGTCAATGGCTTAATGTCCCAGTGGAAACCAGTAACAAATGGTGTCCCTCAAAAGTCCATACTGGGACCAATACTATTTAATATCTTTATCTATGATATGGATAGTGGGATTGAGTGCACTCCCAGCAAAATTGCAGATGTCACCCAACTGAGTTGTGGAATAAATTTGCTAGACAGAAGGGATGCTATTCAAAGGCACCTTGACAGGCTTGAGAAGCAGCTGGGCCCATGTGAATCTCATGAAGTTCAATGATGCCAAGTGCAACATCCCGCTCATGGGCAAGGGCAATCCCCAATGACAGTACAGGCTGGTGGATGAAGAGGTTGAGAGCAGCCCTACAGTGAAGGATGTAGGAGCAGTGGTGGGTCTCAAATTGAGCATGAGCCAGCAATGTGAGCTTGCAGCCCAGAAAGCCAACTATACCTTGGGCTGCATCCAGAGAAGTGTGGACAGCAGGTCAAGGGAGGGGATTCTGCCTGTCTACTCCTTTCTAGTGAGACCCCCCCCTGCAGTTCTGTGTCCAGCTCTGGGACCCCTACTACAAGACAGACATAGACCTATTACAGCCAGTCCAGAGGAGGCCACAAAATGTTCAAAGGGCCAGAACATCTCTCCTGTGAAGAAAAACTGAGGGACTTGGGGTTGTTCATCCTGGAGAAGGGAAGGCTCTGGTAAGACTTTATTGCAGCCGTTCAATACTTAACGGGGGCTTATAAGAAAGAGGGAAAGGGACTTTTTAGCAAGCCCTGTAATGTCAGGACCAGGGACAATGGTTTTAAACTAACAGAGGATAGATTTAGATTGCACATAAGGAAGAAATTGTTTCCAATGAGGCTGGTGAGACAGTGGAACAGGTTGACCAGATAGGCTGTGGATGCCCTGTCCCTGGTGTGTTCAAGGCCAGGTTGGATGGGGCTTTGAGCAACCTTGTCTAGTAGAAGGTGTCCCTACCCATGGTGGGGGCAAGGTAGAGTGGATGATCTTTAAAGCTCTCTTCCAAGCTAAACTGTTTTGTGATTTAGTGATTCTATGACTGTGTATTTTGGGCACTTTCGGCAGTATATTATGCTTGGCCACCTATATGATAATTTGAACTAATTGACTGATAGATGAAGGGAAAGAAAAGTTTTCACAATATGAGGTACATATTTCTCTTTGTATGGGCTCTTGTTTCAGCATGTGAAAAAATTTCAAGGATTTCCAGAATAAAAAGACATCTGGTTTGTAAGGTTATCTGCTTAATGGCTAAGAAACAACATGAGATGAAAAAAAGAGACAGAAAAAGCCATAAATTAATCCTATAGATAGACTGGTTGTAACAAGCTGTATATAATTCAGAAAACAATAAATACCAGAACCCATAGGTCACTGATTGATGGGCCATCAAATTAACTAGAATTGCAGCCCTGGAGAAGTTTGATCAGAACTTTGTAACAAGATAATCGCAATTAGCATGGCAAAGACTTATGAGACATCTGAGCAGGCTTGTGGGACTGTTTGAAGCTTATTATGGGTTATCTAAAGGGGAATTAAGAAATTGTGAAAAAGATGGATCAGGGTGGATCAAGGGAAAACAAGCTTGCAAAAAAGCAGAGGAGGGGGATAAAAGAGGTCAGCCCTCTTTAAAAAGGCTGTTCAATAGTAATCTTGTCTATCTGAGGTTTGAGCCTCATCCATGTCCACTTTATCTTACTAAATGATGAATAGAATAGAATAGAATAGAATAGAATAGAATAGAATAGAATAGAATAGAATAGAATAGAATAGAATAGAATAGAATAGAATAGAATAGTTCCAGTTTGTAGGGGTCTACAACAATCACCTAGTCCAACTGCCTGACCACTTCAGGGCTGGGCAAAAGTTAATGATTTAAGAGCATTGTCCAAATGCCTCTTAAACATTGACAGTAATGGGGCCTTGACCACCTCTCCAGGAAGTCTGTTCCAGTGTTTGATCACCCTCTCAGTAAACTAATGTCTTGTAATATCCAGTATGAAACTCCCTGGACACAGTTGTGAGCCATTCCCACACATCCTGTAACTGGAGACCAAGGAGAAGAGCTCAGCACCTCCCTCTTCACATTCCCTCCTCAGGAAGCTGCTAGAGCAATGAGGTTGCTCCTCAGACTCTTTTTCTCCAAACTAGACAAGCCTAAAGTCCTTAGCCATTCCTCACAGGACATGACTTCCAGCCCTGACACCAGCTTGCTTGCCTCCTCTCAATGTATTCAAGGACCTTCATAACTTTCTCAAATGGTGGGGCCCATCATGGCACAAGGTGCTGCCGGTGAGGCCGCACCAACACTGAATACAGCGGGACATTCCCCTCTTCTGGCCGGCTGGCCATGTTGTGTCTGATGCACCTCAGAATGGGGGTTTTCCCTTTTGGCTACAAGGGCACGCTGCTGGCTACTACTGAGCTGAAGTCAACCTGCGGCCCCAGTCCCCTTTCTACAGGGCTGCTCTCTGGCTACTCCAAATTTATACTTGTTCCTGACATTATTCCATCCCAGGTGCAGAATGTGGCATTTAGTCTTGTTAAATATCATGCTACTGATGATTTGCTAGTACTCTAGTCTATCTAGATCCTTCTGCAAGGCCTCTTGTCCCTCAAGAGAGTCAACAGCACCTCTCAGTTTAGTACTATCAACGAACTTGTTAATGGTGCTTCCAGATCCTGCCTCCAGATCACTGATAAAAATATCAGACAGAACTGGCACTAGAACCTATCCCTGAGGAACACCATTAGTGTTTCTAGTGATATTCTTAATTATTTTCTGTATGGTGTTGTGCTCTATATTGTGTATTTATGTATATTTGTGAATCACTAGCAAACTTCAAGCTGTTCTAGTGAATGAGAAGGAGACAGAAGTCTGAAAAGACCCAGTATCAGAGCTAGAGACTGAATAAATGGGTCCCAAGGTTCAGGTGTCTTGGCCTGGATACTGCTTAGTCTTACAGTCTGGTCAAGGGTGCAGGTTCCCATGAACATGAATGAGCACATGAAGTGAGAAAGTGTGCATCTACATTCTGTGAACAGGCATGTTTATATGGGTGCTGGTAAAGGCATTATTCCTTCTGTCTGCATTGATCTATGTGGCTAGCAGTGTATGCATTGTGTAGGTTTATATCTGCTTCCTTGGAATCCATGCTCAGGTTTAATTCAGGCTGGACATATAAATGAGAATGTCATGAACATCTGATTTAGACTGCCTAAAGAACCACAGCCCAAGGTATCAGCAAAAATGGTTTTATTGAAATATGATGTTGTAAAAGTGCAACTTAAATTTTGATGGCAAGTTTCCTTCTATTATATACTACATAAAGGATATAACAATGATTCAAAACTACCAAGACAGAATCAAAGTTACTAAGACAAAATCAAAGTTACCACTACAGAATCTTAGTGCACTATAAGACAGAGTTATGTGCAATACTGGTCACTTAAAAAGATCTCTAGTTACTAAGAGGTCTCTCTGCCTTGAGGATCAACCTTGAGAGGTGTCCCAGTTTGAGAGGAGATCACCACCATGCAACCAACTGCTTAGCAGCAAGAGCTCAAAGAGGGCTCACTTATGCTTTCATATTTATGGAATAAAGTGGTTGGCTCATAGTCAAATTACAAGAGATGGAAAAGGTATGCACAAGACTCCTTGTACCCACATCTTGCTTTATTCCTTGGTAAATGAGTTTTGGAAAAGCCACCTGCTATTCATGTGGTAATCGCATGATTACTGTTCCAAGCTCATATGCTTCAATGATCACTGTGTCATTCTGTTCCTGTCTGTGTTTTCAGAGAACAGATTGGAACTAGAGAAGTTCTTGACCTGGTTGTGGCTTGAGCCTTTACCTCCCCTTTGGGGCCTGAACCAAACTACTACCGCTAGTTTGGGCAAGGAGACAAATGCCTCCATCACAGAACAGCAGCAACTTGAACTTGATCTAGCAGAAACAAGAGTAGAAATTCCCTGGGTCTTGCAGTCTGTGGGATCTGATGTTCCCTAAACACTGGTGTGCTATCATAGTCTAAGATGTGCCACAATTTGGTTCAAGACACACTGAACTGGAGTCTTACTGAGTAATTTTTAGTAATTCTCACCTTTTTCAATAGTAGGACTTGTCATAAATTCTGCCTTCAAAGAGAAAAGCAGCTTTCAAAATTAAATTGTTTATGAATAATAAGAAAATTAAAAGAAAATCTGGCTCCATCTGAAAGTGTTATCAAGGATGAGCTTCAGATAATGATAAACCCTTAAAATGTTATTGTTTATATTGGAGGAAAGAGTTTATATGATAGTGTCAGAACATAAATATCAAGCAATGGCCACCTGCAGTTGTTGTAAACATGAAGTTCATATTGTGTACATAAAATGACTCTGGTATACTACAAAGTGTTCTAGTAGTTTAACATTGTCTCTCTAATTGGATTTAACAATCCATTTAATAATTTCAATTTACTGCATTCCACAAAGTGGCAATACTGATTATATTGTTTAAAATACAGCATTTTCTTCCATATATTAAAAATATTGATTGGGAAACATTTTTGTGTACTTTGGAGAAAATAGTAAGTTACGAAACTTGTATACAGACAGGTTCTGTGAAAGATACATATTGTTATCACCCTTGAACATCCCTTACTAAAATAAAAACACATTTTATAAATTGATTGTCTATTACCTAACCAACTAAAAAATCATGTGTGATCTGACCTATGCAACGATGTGACTCATCTCTCTCTTCTGTTGTCCCCTTTTCTGACTAAATCCATATTCTTACTTCTTCCTTTTTAATTTAGTGAGTCATGTAGCTCTAAATACTAGAACTGTCATTATGCTCTAACTTAATTCATATACATTCTACAGCTCATTTGATATCATTAATGTCAAGACTGAATGGCCTCTTACAAGCAATGAATCATTAGCATAGCACATTCATTATGATGTTTGTCTTTCAACAGAATTTTCATCATTTATCTATCAGCATTAAAAATTTCCAATGAAAATCTATTGTCTATTAGTACATTTAATAGATCTATGAACATATGCTTTTTTATTTCATAGTAGTTCCAGAAAGAGTCCTCAAGCAGGTTCAGATTTTGTCAACAGAAAAGGGGAGCTGCTTGCTGATGTTTGATATACATGTGTGTGCTCTGCTTTTTGTGTGTGTGTATTGCATTTACTGTGTCTTTCATTAAAAACTTACATCAAAATTACAATGTTCAGATATTCAAATGCTATACCTACCTAATTAGGCAGTATTGATGAAGAGGATTAGATTCAAATAATACAACCGCTGCACTGTGAGGACTTTACCTCTCTAAAATATATATGCTAAAGGGTCTTTTATTGTGGTACATCTCTATTTTAGTGATATCAGCTGAATGTCCATTAGTAAAGCACCTTTATTTCACTCTAAAGAATCCAGCTCACCCTCATTACCTTACTGTAAAACAGAAAGTTGGGAGGAAGGATGTTCACTTTGAAAACAGACTCTTAAACAAAAGTAAAAGACTAATGTAAATACACCCTTAGAATCTTAGCTGCTATTAAAGCCAACTACTTCTGTAGCTTATCAGTAAAACCTGAGGAAAAATGAAATTAAATGTGTCTGAATGCTTTTGCTTTTCCCAGAACTATTGCAAAAAATATTCACTAACTACAGTTAAATGCTTACATGAGTATAATTTCCTGTTTAAAAGAATTTCTACAATTTCACTAGCAAAGATTTATCATTTTACACTACTAAAAGTCTATGTCATTTTAACTGTTGCTGCTACTGAAAATTTGTGTCTTTGTTATGCAAGGTGATTGCTCTAAGCGTAGGCTTCATTATTTAAGTAAGTCTAAAATTCTGCGGTTATAACCCAAACATTCTCATAGTACACCTTTTGTAGAAGTTCCTTCAAACTTAGTTCCATCCTTGAGCCGTCCTTATAGATCTACCCTGTGTCATGGTAGAGATATCTCATGGAAAATATATTAATTCTCCTTAAAAATAGTTCACACTTGAATTTTAGAGATAGACAAGAACTCCTGCGTATTTTAATTTAAAAATTAGACATATATTTGCTATTGTAAAATCTACTGTTTCCTCAAACCAATAACAAAAGCATTGAAGCACCTTGTCAACTGATAGTCTTCCAGTTCTCCCCCAAGTATCAAAAAAGCTACTGAAACCAAAAACTGTTTTACAAAGTGTCTTATGAAAAAAGGCCACTTCCTGGATCACTTGATATAACTAGCTCAACAGTTGGTCAAGGACTGCAGTAATCTAGTATTAACAACTTTCTTATTAAGTCATCTTTAAATGTTAAATATTTACTCTATTCATACTAATTTATTTACATGAATATGAACTACTATCTTAATCTGAGATTGTTATATGTATCACTGAAACCTTATGTGTTTTCAGGGTCTTCACCAGATGACTGCTTGATTCAGCTACCCTGCTGGATGCCTGAGGACAATTCACGATCAGTTCTGAGTATAAAAATTACACTTCTGTTATATTTTATCAAGTCTGTACATGAAAGGCTTTTACCAGTGATGACTTCACCTAACTGAATTAATATAACAAAGGAGTAAAACAATCAGTTCTACTCAAAGTGCTCAAGCACTCAGAGTTTGTGGCAACTGAGAAAATCACCTAGCTTTGTAAGGGTATGTGGAAGGAGAGTGTCTGCTTTCTTAAGGGTATCTGAAAAGGTCAAGGGCCTTTTCAGAGCAAGAAAGGATAAATGAAAAGGAGGAAGAGAAAAACAAGAATATTGGGGGCCCAAAATCTAGCCATTAACTGTGAGCAAAACAAATCTTGTCAGTGACACTAATTGGTAAGGATATGTGGTGTGTGAGAGTGTTTATTTTTTAGTAAGGTTATCTAACTAAGGACCTTGTCAAATTTGGAATATAAGGAAAAGGAGAGAGGCAAAACCACAGAGACATGAAATCTGAACTGACTTGGTTGCCCAATATCCAACTAAGCCACTGCCTTTTAGAAATCACTAGCTGCATCTGTAGAGAAATACTGTCCTGTAACAATCTGGTCACAGCTCACTTTTAGGACAAGCTTCTTAGACTTCAATGTTAAAGATCCTTTGCAATAGGCTAAAGGTGATTGTCCATTGCATCTGGTGCCAGACATGTTAGAGAAGAAGGAACATGATATTAAGAAAACAATGTTTTTATATCAAAAGTTAGTCTTCAGTAGTTTTATATGACTGTGAAGTTAAAGAGAAAACTGAATACATTTCAAGATTCCGTATGAGCCACTATATGCACGTGTACTAATCCAGTAAAAGCAAGAAACCCCTATTTATCAAAACATGATATATTTTAGTCTTTTAAACATGAGCCATGTCATAAGTTTGAAATCATAGGGAACTTGATAGTCTCTGCTCTGGATCCAGCATTCTGACCTATGTACACACCTGGAGGTATGTATCAGAAGACTTAGATATCATCTAATTTTTAATCAAATAAGAAGTTTTGTTTCTCATTTCTAGTTTATAACCACCTGTGGAGAGGGATAATTCACACCTGAATTCTAGCTATGTTGCATTACTTATTTTAGCTTCATTTTACAACCAGACTTCTGAGTGACCTCTCCTTCAATTCTTCAATTTCTAATTTCCTTAGCAGAAACATATTTCCTGATCTTTTATGATAAATTGTCTGACCAACATTTAATCAAATTAAACACAAATTCCTAACAAGAATCAGAGGAACAATGACAGGCAAAAGAATCCTTGTAAGCTAATCAGAGAAAACCTAATCAGTGAATATTAAGGCATATCAAACTGGTTAGTCCTAAAATGGTAAAATCCACCAAGATCGTAGAATCATAGAATAGTTTGAGTTGGAAGGGACCTTTAAAGGTCATCTAGTCCAACCCCCTGCAATGAGCAGGGACATTTTCAACATCATCAGGTTGCTCAGAGACCCATCCAGTCTCACCTTGAATGTTTCCAGGGTTGGAAAAAACACGTCTATGGGCAACCTGTTCCACTGTCTCACCATCCTCATTGTAAAACATTTATTCCTTATATCTAGTCTGAATCTACCCTCCTTTAATTTAAAACCATTACCCCTTGCCACTACAGGCCCTACCAAAAAGACGCTCCCCATATTTCTTATAAGACCCATTTAAATACTGGAAGGCTGTTATAGGGTGTACCTGGAGCCTTCTCTTC
The DNA here is from genome assembly GCF_018691265.1 of Tyto alba. Lineage (NCBI taxonomy): Eukaryota > Metazoa > Chordata > Aves > Strigiformes > Tytonidae > Tyto > Tyto alba. The sequence continues at coordinate 1,513,925 of NW_024881272.1, forward strand.
TCCAGGCTGAACACCCCCAACTCTCTCAGACTGTCTTCATAGGAGAGCAGTTTCTGACTTCTGATCATTTTTTTGACCCTCCTCTGGACCTGCTCCAACAGGTCCATGTCCTTCTTATGTTGAGGGCCGCAGAGCTGGACAGCACTGCATGGGGGCATCTCACAAGAGCAGAGAGAGGGGGAGAATCCCCTCCCTTGACCTGCTTTCCACACTTCTCTGGATGCAGCCCAGGACACAGCTGGTTTTCTGGGCTGCGAGTGCACATTGCTGGCTCATAGTCAGTTTTCCACCCACTAATATCCCCAAGTCATTCTCCACAGGGAGGCTGGATTTGTGCTTGGGATTGCCCCAACACATGTGCAGGACCTTGCACTTGGCCTTGTTGCACTTCATGACATTCACATGGACCCACTATTCAAGCTTGTCCAGGTCTCTCTGGATGACATCCCAACCCTCAAGTGTGTCAACTGCACCACTCATCTTGGTGTCACCTGCAAACTTGCGGAGGGTACTCTTGATCCCACTGTCCAAGTCACTGATGACGATATTAAACAGTACTTGTCCCACTATGGACCCCCGAGGGACACCACTCATCAATGATGTCCATTTGGACATTGAGCCATTGACCACTACTCCCTGGATACGACCACCCAGACAATTCCATATCCACCAAACAGTCCACTCATCAAATGCATATATCTTCAATATATAGAGAAGAGTGTTGTGGGAAACCACATCAAAGGCCTTGCAGAAGTCCAGGTAAATGACATCTGTATCTCTTCCCTTGACCACTGATGTAGTCACTCCATCAGACATGCCACAAGGTTTGTTAGGCAAGGCTAACCTTTGGTGAAGCCATGCTGGCTATCTCGAATCACCTCCCTGTCCTCCATGTGCCTTAGCACAGCTTCTAGGAGGATATGTTCCGTGATCTTCACCGAAAAAGAGGTGAGTCTGACAGATCAGTAGTTTCCAGGGTGCTCTTTTCTACCCTTTTTAAAATGGGTGCAATGTTTCCCATTTTCCAGTCACCAGGGACTTCACCTGACTTCCATGCATTTTCAAATAAAATGGAGAGTGTCTTATCAACTACATCTGCCAGTTCCCTCAGGACTATGGGATGTATCTCATCAGTCCTGTAGACTTATGTATGTTCAGGGTCCTCGAGTGGTCACAAACCTGATCATCTTTTACACTAGTAGGGACTTTGCTCCCCAAGTCCCTGTCTTGAGCTCCATCCATTCTAGAGGTGTAGGAAGAAATGTTTCCAGTGAAGACTGAGGCAAAAATGTTGTTGAGTATCTCAGTCTTGTCCTTGTCTGTTGTTACCAAGTTGGCTGTTGTATTCATCTGGGGAGGTACACTTCCTTTGACCTTCCTTTTCTGGCTGACATATGTCTAGAAGCCATTATTATTATTATTATTTGTGTCCCTTGTCACATTCAGCTCCAGCCACACCTTGGCCTTCCTGATCCCATCCCTACACAACCAGACAACATCCCTATACTCTTCCCAAGATAGCTGTCCCTGCTTCCACTGTCTGTGCATTTCCTTCTTTCCCAGTTTGACCAGCCTGTATTGACGCACCCCTGCTGGTCTTTTACCATCCTTTCCTGATCTCTTACACCTGGAGATAGAGAGCTGTTGTGCCCTATGGAGTGTCCTTAAAGATTTGGCATTCCTGTTCTTCTCCCTTGTCCCAGGGGCAGTTTCATAGGGGGTCCTATTGACTAGCCCCTTGAACAGATGGAATTTTGCTTTCTTAGGGTTCAGTGTCCTAACTTTGGTCTTTGCCTGACTCAGGGCTGAGAACTCCACCAGTGCGTGATCACTGAAGCCAAGGCTGCCTCCATTCTTGACATTACCAGTTAGCTCATTTGCATTGTTGACCAACAGGTCCAGTATCACATCTGCTCCGGTAAGGTTGTCTGTTACCTGGCTTAAGAAGTTATCCTCAGTGCACTCCAGGAGCCTTCTGGATTGCCTACAGCTTGCTGTGCTACTTTCCCAGCATATGTTGAGGTGGTTGAAGTCCCCCAGCAGGACGAGAGCCTGCAAGCACGATGCCTCCTGTAGCTGGAGTAAGATGGCTTCACCAATAGGATGCCCTTGATCAGGGATGAGTCAACAGAAGAAATTTTGATGGTTATATAAAACTCATATGATATCAAGTGGGGATGATGTAAGACATGATGGGATGTTTAGGAGAAGGACTGATAGTGAAAAAAAGGGATTGTGGTGGGTTGGGGAAGGAGCAAGGATGGAGAACAGAGGGAAAAAGATGAAAAAGACAGGTATAGACAGGCTGCTTCTCAGGACACCTCAGGACACTCAGGACACCCGTGCATCGCCAAATCCACCAGATCCAGCAACCTCTAATGTTTTTCTGTTTGTAATTTAGCTGCCCAGAACAAAACACACTCATTTCAAAGAGAATTTATTTTTAGCATTGGGTCCCAGAGATGAAGACACAGTGAATTAGGGGTGTAAACATAACCTTGCATAATTTAAGAATAAGCTCAATATTGCTTCCACTATTCTGCCTTGAGGAATTTTCCTTGCTCCCATTTCCAGACATATCTTTTTGCAGCTGCCAGATCTGTCAGCTCAGAGCCTTTCTGTTTTTAACTCGGTTCAAGGTACTATCTTCATTCCCTTTCAGCGCTGGGAATTTTGGAACTTAATTTGTCACATCCAGAATATTTCTTGAGGGAAATGCTTTAAAATTTATGTGGAAAAATGAGCTTTGCCTTAAAATGTGAGGTCAAAGAATAAACAATGCTGTCTTGCTGAATAATTAAGGCAGGACATGACTTTTATCATGAAGTTGGAGAATCCAGCTGCCAATTGTTGTAAGTAAAGAACAGATAAATGCAATCTGAGAAATATTTTTAAAATCTTTAACATGTTCTGATACAAATAAGCATTGAGTGTAGCACAAAATTATTTCTTTTAAAGTATTACAATTAGAGCAAAGAGGAGGAAGGACTCTGCCTACAATCCTTCTTCAGAGTAGTTGAATGAGTAAGTAAACAATTCTAAAATATTTTTAAAAATAAGTCTTTCTTCCCTCATAAAAAAGTCCAAGAGGACTGATTTTATTCATTGACTTAAAACAACTGGCACAAATCAAGACTGAGAGAAAAGGAAAAAAAAACATATATGTATGTTTAGATAGATACATATGTGTTTACATATTCCACCCTCCCAGTCTATTTATTCTGTTTTTGCATTTGCCCTTCATTTCATGACAAAAGGCATCTTCTCTTGGAATGAAAAACCATTAAAATATTTCAATATGTTATACTTGAAAATTTTACTTTTTGGTAAGAGCACATAAGGATTAAATTTATTTATATTCTTGGTTTTCAAGTTTGCATGTGTTGAAAATAAGCTATGCATCTCTTTCTTGAAGTTACATTCTATTTCAGATTTATATTTCACTATATTTGAACAGAAAGGAAAATTAACTACAGTGAATAACCCTTGGACAATTGGGAAGAGTGAGAAATGACATTTGGCATTTTAAATTTGCTGCTCTATTAAATCAAATATTTACTCTGTGGACCAGCAAAATGACATCAGGATAGTGATACTCAGATGCACTGAGACAGCAATCATTTTCTTAGGGTGTTGAGTTGCTATGAAGGATTTTCATGAGTATTATATAAGTCTACTTCATTAGGGGAACTGTGCATTTAAAAGACTCATTCCTTTTGCTAAGTGATTTCTTTGTCTATCCTGAACTGAGCATAAGCCAATAGTAAGAAAGTAAGTAGAGCTGATAATTAAATGCTTATAACTTAATGTATCCAGACAAAAAGGTGAATGGCAAAGTGATGCTTGACTTTTCAGGTTATCTGTACCACTCAGGGTGGAAATTTTTATGTTGGAGTTAAGAAACACTAAGAACAAGGAGTGATAGCAGAGTCCAGTTGGTAATTTAAGGAAGCAGTACAGGCAGTTTCTGGTTGTATGAAGACAAATTTGGTCTAGTATCCTTATCAGTCCTTGTGCATGTGCTTCTGCTCTAGTAGGTCTCTTATTTCTTCTAATTTCTTGAATCCTGTATAATAAAACATGATGCAACCCCTGATGTAATCCCTTAGTCCTCATGTAAAGAAAAAAAAGAAATCTGTAAACCTGAATTTTGGAAAAAAGGGATCATGCCTCCTTTGAGCAGCTGCAGTACCATGCCTGTTGTTGACATTCAGAAGAGACTTATCACACCAAAATGAGTTTTGTGTTGGTGGTGAGAGCTCAGTAACTCCTGCAGCACTAACACAGTAGTGAGAAACCTGTTACTTGAGATAATGTGAACTAGTTGTGCTGTGGAGAAACCTGATACTTGAGATGATGTGAACTAGTTGAGCTGTGGAGAGCTACAGCAACTGAAATTTGACACAGTACACTTCGATTTTTTTCACTGGAAGTTCAGCATGTCTCTTTCCATTGAAGACTGACAATTTCATGGTGAGAAAATAATTTAAAGAATACATATACACACAAAAACCTCCATGTGCACCTAGTAGTATATACTGTAGGAAAACATGTATAATTTTTGATAGATGTCAAAACCAGTAATGATCATTAATGCAGAAAATCAAATACCAGTTCCTAGTTTTGGGGATACACAGCAGCCTTGCAAACAGAAACAGAAAGGGAAAAATAATTGTAATCTTCAAATAAGGTCAACTGGAGTTTCTTTGAAAAGAGTTTCTGCACTTAGATAAGTCAGATAAACAGTATTTGGATTGTCAGCATTGCTGACAGAGCTATCGGGGTAGGACAACATTTTTGTGAGATGTAAACTGGTGGCTTCAGGTTGTTTTCCTATCACTGTGCTGAAAGTGCTTCATCTGGTTTGACTGAGGATAAGTCTTCCTCTGTACACTTCATGCAATTATTTATTCCATTTTTTTCTATTTTATTTTGTTTTTAAGGTAAGATCAATAGTGTATCTGAAGCTTAATTCATAATCTGCGAGGAAGGATTACAAAGTGCTATAAGAAAAAGGGAAAAATGTAAAGACGTTTTGGTTAAAGAATAAAGGCGCTTCTGTAGAGTAACACAGAGAGCAATAACAAGTGTCATATAAATGGAGAAGCTGAGGCTGTAAGAAAGAAAATCTGTCAGTGCTATTGTTTGCAAGACATAAAAAAATCTACTGTCCCATCATAAAAAGTAATCAGAAAGACCTTATATCTGTTTATTAGGGGATATAGTTACTGCAGGAGCTCTGGAGGGCAGGAGAAAGGTGAAGGGGAGTCTGGTATTTTATCATCCTTTTGCTTCCTGCAGCACACCTTTTATACACACCAGTGTGACCACCACAAAGTAAAAACATGAATGAGGAAGGAAGGGATTTTGTCATCTATATTAGTTTGCCACCAGTTTTCTGCAGTGAAAAACATTATGTGAATGGACATCAATTTAAAAAACTCCTGAGATGCTACTTTGTTTGTTTGAAAAAAACCTGGGACTTCACGTTTGGGACATTGCATGTTTTTATTTGATAAGGGACATGTCATCCTGTTGGGTGGGGTTTTTTTCAACATAGTGATTTGACAAGGAAAAGTGATGAAAGAGCAAATGTCTGCTAAAGGTTTAAAATGCTGATAGGCTTTGGTTTGCTGAAAAACACACTATCATTGAATAAATTGATGGAGAATTTACTTTTTTTTTGCCTAAGGTGTGATAGTATTCCCCTTAATGGACAGTATGCATATAACTTGAGGAGAAAAATGGATAATAGACTGCACATTTAAGTCAGGATGGCACATTTCCTCTTCTTTTTGATAATTCAGTGTAATTTTCATTTAGTACAATTGTTAATGTCTTGATGTAGATTTGAGTTTAAATAAATATAAAAATCTTAAAGATAACTCACTGAAAAAATATTTTTTAAAAATATTAATAAGCAATCCATCACAACAAAACTCCATTAGCTGCAGATGCTCATACTTTAATTGCAGACAAAAAAAAAAAAAAAAAGGAAGAGGTGGCAAGATGGTAAACTCTACAGTTTATGTGACAGAATAAATGCAAAATAGGAGCATGTTTTGTTGTAATGCAGTTACTGAGGTTCTCTCCCTTCCTCATGCACTGGAGGGGAATATTGTGGATTTGCACTGGTGTAGGCATCTTTGTATATAAGAGCTAAAGTTTTATTAATCTGCATAGTTCTTTGCTTCAGGTAAGTATTTGGTTGAGCCATGGAAAACCAGAGCATCTCATATCTGAAATTATACTAAAGAGGTTCTGCCTGCAATTATGTAAAGCTGTCCATAAAACTTTGCAGCAAATAACATGCCTTGCACACTATCATCCTATTTTTCTGCAACAAAACCATCATACTGCAAGATTAATGTCCTGAGGGTTCCTAATTCTCAAAACTGTGCATGTTTAAGGCAGCGGGTTGTCTGAACAATCTTACGTGAAAGTTCAAGTCATAAATTTATAATAGCTTTTGAACTCACAATAAATATATTATGCCCTGTAATTCTAGGTAAGTGTGAATAAAGGCTGAGGGTGCATTAAATGGCCTTATTTTGAGATTACATACTGTGCATACAATGCATTATCATACAATGCATATCACGCACTCACTATTTTCTCAATGCTTGTATCTGATAATGTACATGTTATAAAATTAAAAAAAAAAAATAATAAAGCCAGTCCCTAATTATATATTTTGCTTCTACGGTAAAACTAATTCTTCAATTCAGAAGTGTTTTTATATTCTTTTTTTTAATATATTTTTCATGGGTGAAGTGGGAAGACATAGCAATATTTTTTTTCTGATAGTAAAAATGTTATGAGAAAGTTGATTTCTAACAAGGGAAGACTAAAATTATTCCAGGTTTTCTCTATCTCCATAGAGGTCAGAAAGAAAGAAAGAGTTTATGAAAATCTTTAACAGTTATGCAACATAAACATTCATATTTTTTTCTCCTTCATCTCTGCCTTAAAGCAATGAGATGCATTACTTTAAGTATCCAAAAGCATTAAAATCCACAAGAATAATAGACTTTCATGCTGATGAAGAAATTCAGACCATTAGAATGAAATTTCCCATACCAAAGGCTCTTCCAGACTTTCTGATTTTGCACAGTGGGAAAGAATAGGTGACTTCAATGAGAGCAGAGCAGTAAGTGACCCCATTTCTGTTATATATAACTGCAGATTGTGTAGAAAAATATGCACATATTGGAGGGAATGCTTAAACAGGAAGATCAACTTTAATTTTGAGAAAAAAATACAATTTTGAGTGTTAGTATAATTCATGGATGAGACAGTAATAAATCAGTTGAAGAGTTTTCTGATTTTTTCAAGAAGAGTTCATTGCTGCACATCTCTGTACAAAATATTTCTTATTCTAACAGGAAATATTTCTTTCCTTTTGATAGAAGTGAAACTTTTGCAAGTTTCCCAATTCTTTTTTCCCTCCAGTGAAAAAATTGAGATAGTTTTTATGGATTTCTGTGAGGTCATTCATAAATACATTCAGTAATGTGAGGACACTCTACAAAAAATTCAGATTTATAAATTTTCTGTTAAGCAATACAAAAGGGAAAATTCTTATAAATGGTTTTTACAATTTGAAGCTCTTCTTAAGCCAATGTTGATGTTAAGTACTAAGTCAGTGAAAGAATGTGTGAGTTTATTTCTTTAATGTTTATTGGTATTATTCTGGACTAGTAATTTATTGAAGATAGGATATTAGGCTTATTTGAGTCAATTAAGAGTTATATTAATATAGGCTGTATGTATTTCCATTTATTGACTTATTCCAGAGCTGGAAGAATGTTTTCAGTTGAACACTTTTTCATTTGACAAAATCAGTTGGGAGCAGGGGAAAGAAAATTTATTGTACAAATAAAACCAAATTCAGGTCACAGTCTCCTTCATTGCTGGCATATGTCCAGAATGGGGTGAAAAGCCATCATTCAGTTTGGAACAGTTTTTTACTGTTCTTATGAACTGAAACTTCCTGAAATTTTCATTGGAATGATACATTTCACCTTCTATGTTGCCCCTTGTCCTTTACCCGTGCACAGCTGACTGCCTTTAAAACCTATGCGTCTTTAATTGATTTTAGAAACCTTGTTTTAGGGACACTGCTTTATAGAATCATGCTTTCACAAGGTGAAAGAGAAAACATGATATCCAGTGAAAGTCTCCTCGAGGGGGATTGCTAATGGGGTCACATTAGGAATCCAGATTAATCAAAATATTTAATATTCTTCATGGACATTAATCTATTGGTTTAAAGACCAAAATTTTGTATCTTATTTACCAGTATAACAAAAGAACTTTGATTTTAATATGAATGTTTTTAGCTGTTCTCATTAGCCTTTTCTTTACCTTGGAAAAATTCTAAAATACACAGACTGAATCAGGATGTGATTTGAGAAGCCTTTTTCCCTTCACCTTTGAGTAAGTCAGATAGTAAATACAAAATGTAAACACCAATCTGATAAATTCTTGATCAGAATTGAAAAAAAAAAAATATACAGAAATTAATACATTCTTTTTCAAATGAAGTACTGTCTATATAATTTTCTCTTTTACTGTGTGTATATACATGCATATATGAATGTGTGCAACCATAGATACATATGTTCGAGCATATATGTGTCTGAATATGCATGAACAGATTAGACTTCTTGAGTTCAAAAGAACACCTCTGGCCAGAAGAGATAGCATTCCTAGTGAAAAAGCAATGTTATTCATTAAAAATGAAAACCTGAGCTTAAATTGTCATTGCTGTTGATAGAATTAAAACAACAATAACAACAAAAACCCCCACAAAATTGTGCCCATATGAATGACTTTCAGCGTTGAATTAAACAGGCAACCTTACTAATATTAAAGAGGAAATCAAACAAGAAGTTTAGACACACAGAAAAGAAGAGTTTGTACATTTGGATAATTTTTTCATTTAAATGTTTTGGCAATGCTAAGAATAAAATTGTGTGCTATTCTAAGTTCAGTTAGCAACTAATTATGACATTTCCAGAATTGTGAGATGTAATGGTATAATTTTTTTTTTTTTTTTTTTTTTTTTTTTTTACATCAAAATATTTTAATGACCATCTTGTTATATGCACTAATCCAGATGGAACTTGGCTTTGGTGATTTCTTAAGGGTGTGTATTGAGAAAACTCCAACAAGTACCATTAGCACAGCTCCGAATGTGTGTTTGGAATTTTTCTCCTTGGAGTTAATGCCAAGTCAGTGTTAACTGCTTCAGAGATGACTTCATGAAAAATAACATTCTTAAAACCTCAATGTCAGAATAATCTTTTGTACGGTACTTTTGAGGAACTGGCTGTGCTGCCAGACAACGGTCATGGCAGTGACGATGAATAGAAGAGAAAAATAGGTAAGGATTCCCTTTTCATCAATTGGTTGTAAATTTCTTTAGATTTTCTCAGAAGCACCTGACATCTGCTGCATGTCCCATATAGTTTTGACAATCTTTTTTAAATGTGTGTGATGTCACTTCACTTGAAAGAGAAAAATAAATCAAATCATGTGAGCTGTTGAAAATAGTTTCTATCCTTTAAATTTCAGTCAGAGATTCTTTCTGTTTTCCATAATGGATACCTGTCAGAAGTTCTTGACAATAGATGTTCAAAACCACAACTTTCCCTGGTATAATTTTTATTAGAGTGGAATCTGCACAATAGAGAACTTTTGATTTGTCATTCTTTGTAAAGATACACAGGTAAGCACCATTGTTTTTTCTGTAACATAATTCATTGTGCTAAGTTAAGAGAAAGGAAATCTAATATGTATATATTACACTAGCTCTTCTATAATTTTAAAACTTTGTAAAACTATGTTATCTCCTTAATGTGCTAAATCTAAGATCTAAGTTTCAAGATTCCTTAGTGTAAAGTAGGGGACTGAGACACTGATGTGGTATCAGTGACTGTTTGGTTTGATCCATGTGTGACTTGGAAAAGCAGAGCATGGACTACCTCATACTAGACTGTCCAGGGAAGGCTGAGGCATGTTGGTATGCCTATGGAAGACAGTGTTTTCCTCAACAACCTGGTGAGATCTGGTGGACTCATGCAGCACGAGAAAGGAGATAACCCACCAAGGTTTCTCCACCGATAGATATGATATCACTGATAGAGATGTTGATGGGTCTGTAACCCCTCCTGGCTGGTTGCATGATAGATGTGCTGGATAAAGGCAGTGTGCAGTGGCAAGTGATCTCCAGGTGATCAAAATTGAAATGGCTCTAGGATTTGAACGAATGTCAATTTATTGGTATTAGTATTATCTGCCAAAACAAATGCCAATACCAGTAAAGATATTGTCTGCTTCTACCACATCCTATAGAAAAAACTCTAAATTTTCACTGCTTTAGGAAAGGATGTGTCAGCACCTGGACTGTAAGGTTATATGGTTGAGGATATCTGCTTAGTGCAAGAATATGTTAAATATAAGTGCTCCTCTATGTTCACCAGAGAGATTCTTTTCTAGATTAAGTGAGTACTCCTATTTCCAGGTCCAGTAGGTAATAGCAATAACCAATTTTCTATATTTCTTCCCAATGTCTCTTTTCTTAGGTGATGAATCAAAAAGTCAGTTTTTGTCAATATTGGTCTCTCCTCCTGTTTATTCTTGGTTTATGTTTTTTTGTTGTTGTTCTTGGGCTTTTTGGGGGGGGAAGTAGGGTGGGGGATGGGTGTTTAAATTTGTGTTTTGACATTAACTTTCTTTGAAAACCGTCTTTGAAAGGCATGTCATGTTCCCCTAATCAGACTAAGCCTAATTTTTTTTGTTTGCACCCCCCCCCAACAAATACATCTATTTTGCCTGGGCACAAGATGAGCTGTTAAAGCAGTGTACTGATCTTTTGGACTAGATCAAGATCCCATTGTGCCAAACTCACTACCTGCTGTTACTGTAAACTGCATTTCTGTGTTTGTCTTGTGAAGAATAAGTTAATAGTTCAATTTAATTTTCTTTTGGAATTTTGTTGTTTCATGGTGCAGTAACTTCCAGAAGAAAATGATAAAGCCATATTGTTAAGGACGATCACATTCAGTGGGATAAATAAGACCAAGGAGTCTCTCATTCCTGTCAGGTGAAGGTGAACTCACAAACAGATAAACAAACAAGAGGACAGTGTCTTTACAGGCACTCATATAACACAGACAGCAAAAATAGTCCAATCCTGGTTTTATGGGTTGGTGCTCATGGACATCTCCTTTCACAGGTGTCTCTGATAATGTGGCTCTGAGATCCTTGGTGTCTCCCCTATCTGGATCCCTAGCCTCCTTCTACTCACCAACTGATTGGGCTTGAAGTTCACTATTAAATCACACACACATATATATACATACAAAGAGAGGATATAGAGCACATTCACACAGAAAATCATTAGAAATAAGAGTTTAATAATAAAACAGGACATATTGCAATGATCAAATCCAGGTCAGACAAACATACTGAGCGGCATCCTATTTTATGTGCAACTGGACCCTTCTGTCTCTCCTCTCCATTTTCCTCTGAAATCACCTCATTTGCTCCCTTTCTCACCTTTAGTCACTCCCTTAAAGAACCATTATCAATTTTGTATGGGCACCAAATTTTTTTTCAAAATCCCACCTCAGGTATTGTATAATAAGTTTTATATTCCATTTTGCAATAGTCCCCCTTAGTATAACATTCCTGAGAGATACTTTTTTCTGATTAATAACATTGGTGTGTTTAACACCAGTGACAAAGGCTTAATCATCTTCCATCAATAGCCTTTGGAATAAGTGATGCAGATGAGCTAGGCTGCTGCATTTCCTATAATAACTTGTGTTATGATAGGTGTATTTGACTACTTTTTAGCTAGGTATCCTTACATACTTGAATGTACTGTAATTAGAATTCAGAAAATTAGTATTTCATGTTCATATTTTGATTTAAATAAGAAGAAAGAAAATATAATAAAAAACCCAGAAAAAAATATCATAAGCACTTATGTCAAAGCTATATATGTTTTGAAAAATATTTTGTCAAACTGATGCATATATTTTTATTCTGTCTTTACTATTTTGTTGTCAAATTAATTGCTAAGAACAATGGTCTATAAGGCATTTTCATCACATCTGTGCTTTACCTGTGGGCTATTTAAACCTGTCAATCACATAATAATATGTACAGGCCCTCTCTAAACATTTTCAGTTCATGTTCCACCGGGTCCCACAATGTGAATCTCAAAACAGTCTAGCATAACTTATTTTCATGTTTTGTCTTCAGGGTAACAAGACTAGATCTATGAGAAGGGACATGGAAGTCTAAATATACTATTTGCTTTTAGAAGAACTTCACACTCAGTATTCCTCAGGTTTCATGCAGGTCTGGTTATAATGATGAATTACCACTTATTTCTCAGTTGTCAGTACTGAACTTCTTGAAGTTCTGCAAATCAAAATTAAGACAAAGGTTTTGTTCTAGGTGTTTTTAATGAAAAAAAAAGATCAGTTCAAATGTTTATTTAAGAAATTTAAAGGAAGTCAAAGTGTTACAGTTACCCTAATAAAATAGCTTGAATCCTAGAATATTATTCTGATTTTAGTTTAGAATATGATTTTGATTTTAATATGGAGTTATAGCAGCTTTGAGAATATAAGGTATGTTAAGGCCCTTAGGAACAGGTAACTAGTATGGTGTGTGCCTTGATCACTATAGGAATCATTTTGGACTCTGAATTAAAACAATGGGTACAGGTTATGGACCTTGAGTCAAAACAAAAAGTACCAGAAAATACTGGTCTTGGTTTGTGAGATCAGCCAAAGATGAGATGAGCATGCACAAGGATGGAGTTCAGTCAGCGGACACAGTGAGGAAGACTATCGACGACCACCAGAGGACCCCCATCCAACATAACCACACATGAGTTAAAGACATTTGCATATGAAGATGACTTCCAGGAAATAACATGAATATGCTGATCATTACCCTCCCCTTATTCTATTCAAATCAGTCAGTAAAGATGACAAATGATTTCTGTAAAATAGGAATATAGGTAAGGTGAGGTAACTGAAAGCCAATCATTATAGAGGTCAAATTAAGAAGCGAGCATTCTATGCATTTTATTGAACCTTATGTAACTATGACTGCTGAAAAAGTGGATAAATATGTTGTGCTTTGTATCTGTTGATGAACATGTCTTTGCTGGAGCTATCCCCCGTGTTCCCCAGGTCTGGAATAAAGAAGTGCCTGCTTATCTGCTTTGAGTAGATAAGTTCTATTCATGATTGCAACTGCTAACAGAAGAACTTTAGGAAAGTAAAAATATAGTGTAATATTATTGTGATGTCAAAGCTGCAACTTGAGCCTTATGAACAAAGGAGATAATTTGCTTAGCAGGTGAGACTAAATGATCTAGGAGAGACACAGAAAAATGGAATAATGTACTAGAAGTGCAAAGATAGGGATAAGAAAATGGAAAAAAGGGGAAGAAAGGTTGCTACACAGATAAAATTTATGTTGGAAAAAGGAGAGTAAAGAAGTTTAAAAGAAAAAGAACTAGCGATACATGCCTTGCCATAGCAAGGACAATATGCATGAGTAGCCTTCAGTGTATAGGTAAGATTGTGATTTGACTTTTATGAAACACAAACTCAGACAAAAGAATATTTAATATAATCGAGGTGATGAAAAAAAAAAAAAAAAAAAAAACAAAAAAACAACACAAAACAGAAAAACAAACAAACAAAAAAACCCCAAACCAAAAATAAAACAAATGACCAGTGTAGCTATTTTATCATTTAGGTCTCCTCTCTCACTTTCTGTACTCTAATGCTGGCACAGGAGACTCCAGCATATGGTATTACATTCATTCTAAAGTGTATAATTCCTTATTAGAAAATTCTACAGTATTAGTTTCCAAGGAATTTTGTCTGGCTGTACATCTTTTGTTGTAGCTGTTTTTATTTTGTAAGAAGCCAACTACCTCATTGTTTCATTAAGCATTTCAAGTTTGGCAGCTCCAGATTAGTCTTACTTGTCGGTACTCTTGTCTTCCAGACATTGATTGTTGTAGAAAGTTGACTGGTACCATTGATTTTTTTTTTTTTTTTTCCCTGTGTGCAAGTTCTAATTGCTTATTTCCTGCAAAAGTTGACATAATTAATCAGTAATGATTTTCTTTTTTTTCTTTGGGGGACAGTATACTATGATTCAACATTAGAGATAAGCTGATAGGACAAGCCCCTATAAAAAGAAAGAGTCCACTGAATTTTTAAGTTGAAGCTGTATTTCAGATGGCTCGACCATGCAACAAAAGGCATCCTCTTGCTCTAATAGCATTGTAAAATATCCATTAATAAAGAGTTACTTTAAACTGGATATGAATGGTCATTCTCCTTGGGTGTGTGTCCAATCTCAACTGAGCAGGTGACTTCTATAAACACTTCTATGGAACAAGGTGGTGAGAAACTACTGATGCTGTCAGACCTGGAAGGGGCACCGCCACACTCACATGGATGTTCTATACATCAGTCTGAGTTCTCCTCTGCCAGCCAGGTGAAACTCCACATCCCACTCCCACCCCTGTCCTCCTGACTTCAAAAACCTTTGTGTTATAGTCAGAAAAGCAGGTTTGGTTCTGCTCCAGCTGCAGTGATCATGCATAGAACTGTCTGACAGTATCCCCGAACAGAACTATCTCTCACATAACACTCCCTTAAACATCTGTGCAATCCAGCCATCTCCCGTGGCACTATCTGCAATTTGTCTGCTTCTCACACTGTTAGCATGTCCAGCAATTTGTCATGTCACATCCAGGGCCTAGCCAACAGCTTGGTCATCTGCTTACAGCTCTAGCATTGGTCCTGGGTCTTTTTTTGCTGTTGTACAAGGTGGTACAACAGCACTGGATATTTTTTTTTCCTTCCCAATGAGAAAATAAAAGCTTTTAACTTGTCAGGAATCACAAAAATTAAGTACTCCCACAGCTGCAGGTAGATGCAGCCTTAAAATAACTGGAGGAGGAAGGCTGGGAAGCTGCACAGTCACCAGTACCCAAGGTACTGGTGAATGTGTACTGTTTCGGGTAATGTTAGTGGGGTAGGAAGGTGGAGATAGACAGTAACAGACTCTGGGACCTTCTGAGAAATTTCCTCCTGAGTAACCCTCCTAGAGTTTGAAACATTCAAGGCTCAAGGATCTGTTGCATCATTGTGTGTTCTGTTTTTTCTTGAGAGGTAACTGAATGCAAACCCTAAATGAAATTTAATCCGACGAATACCTTCACTTTAAATGGTATTAATGATGTTTTCCCAAGTAAACTGGTTTTATCTTAGTAGTTTTTTTTGGGAGGGGATGAGATGGAAGTTTTTCGTTTTGTTTTGTTTTTTTCCCTAAGTAGGACTGAAATATACATTAAAGACAGATACTTCTTTTCTCTCCCCAAATGATCACCATCTTGAATACAAGTGGAGAGAAAAGACCAGATTTGTTTTTCTGTTATTAAAGAGTAAGATTTATCCCAGTATGCAAGAAGAGTGGGATGAGAAAAATGCATCTAAAAATTGGATGAATGGTACTAGGCGGTCTTAAAGAAGTTTATTACCAATGAAAAAATATTTGTGAAATTTCACCTTGATGTCATTTGTGCTTTTCTTATAAATAAACACATACATCATCCCTGTTTGATAATTATTTTTCAGTCTATGAAAGTAAATGAGCTAATGTGTATTTATCATCACAATAAAGATTATGTTTGAATATTGTACTAATATCAATTTTGTGATTTTAGTTTACTGTTACAACCTCTTCGTAGAAATAGTAAGTGGGATTTTTTCTTCATAATAAACAAGTTTGATTTTCTGGGTAGATACTTAAATCTCCAAAACCATACTAAATCGCTCCCTTTCAAAATATTCTTCATAGATTCTATTTGTTTTAAAAAGATTGAACTTAAATTTTAAAAAGACAATGGATGCAGTTTCAGTCAATGTTCATTTTCTTTGCAGGGGAACTATCAAGATCTACAGTATTCAGTGATTTCTTTTTCAAAGCAGTCTCAGTTATCACCTTTAAGTTCTCACAGCACCATGATTCCTCACAGAGAATTTGGCCCGTGGCTCCTCAGTGCTGTCCTCTTTCTCACTGCAGCCTTTGAAACTCTCTACCCTACACATCTCCTTATCTATCTTGCAGGCTGATGTCATTGTTACTTAATTGTCTCTTAAGGTATTGACGTGTGAATCGAAAACTTTGCAAGTTAATTTCAGAATCATGGTTAACTATTACTTCTAATAATTCCTTTTCACAGTCACAGTAAATAGGGTGCTTGATTTGTATTCCTCCTCTTGGTTGACTCTGAAATTATGGGAGTGAACAGAAAAATATTCAAAACTAAAAGTGAGAGTTCAGGACAGATGCAGTAATAATTTATAAATAGTGTATGTTAAAGTCTTAGTTCTGAGAGCAGTTTTTTGAAGCTCCACCTATATTCTTTAATTCTGTTTCCCATATATAAACTAAAATGGGTATAGGCCAATTGTAGAAAGAGACAGCTGTTGGTTTGCTTCAAGTCTATTAAAATATATTTGAAAATAATGTCAAATTAACAGAATAGCTTAATTACCATACAGGTCATATATGCAGCTTCACTAAGGACTCATGAAATGCCTTTTGAAGTAATTTGAGTAGTAGGAGACAAGTACAGGTCAGACAGATGTCTTTGACTTTCCTACGCAGCTCTGTGCTTGCTCTAACCACCTCAGCCACTTAGCCTTTGCAATGATTTCTTGAAGTATAATGTCATTTAACTGAACCTCTTCCTTTTGCAGAGCTGCTACCTTTTACCTGGACTATGAAGCAAGTTGTTTATAAGGCTGAGGTCAGTGATAAGATAGAGAGTATCTGAATCAAGAACCAGAAGCATCTTTGAACATCAAAGGCTCTTGCACTTATATTAGACTCAGGTGTGACCCCTTCTCCTAAAAAAACACCTTCTGTGTTGTCATCAGTGGGATTTCTTGCTCTTAACACTCCAGCAGTAATAAAACAACTAGAAGATGATTGCTGACTTCACAGTTGATGTCTTTCTTTTTCTTCCAGTGTTAACTAACAAGGCAGAACTGAAGAGTTTTGTCTATCTTTCAGGACAGATCACTGTCACAGAATCCTGGAAAAGAAATTCTCACAAATATTTTCTCCCAGTTTTGGACAGCAAGAGGATGTCTTTCATCGAACAGGAAGTGTTTCAACACCTAAAGTGAAATACAGTTTTATTGTAAATATCTCAGAAGCAGGAAAGTGAAACATCTTATATTATTCTATGTTCATATTTGAAAACCTCAGGGTAATTTACAAGAAAGATCAGAAGCATCCAGTGTGAGGTTTTTTATTAAAAAAAAATTAAATCCCTCTTCCAGGGTATGAAGGAAATTATTTTCTATAAAGTGGTGGAATTCTGGGAAAATAATGTAAGTTTGTTTGGGCTTAATTATTTAAACTTTATAATTTTGATTAAAGAATAATCTCCATTCTATTCTAATAATAGTAACTGAATTTAAATTAATGGAAAACTGTAGGGGCTACACTTAGCCTGAAAATAGTAAGCCATCCATGTTAGAAATCCAGCTGAGAATATCAAGTTTTAGCCATCTCCATACTCCTTTGTACAGAATTTACTTCTAAGTGGTTCATTACAAAATCCCGCCCTGTGTTGGTAATTCCATATCTCCAATCTTCAGAAGCACTGAAGGTAGGAGTCTGGATCTCACTGAAAATGAGTAATATGTAAGGTGCCTAACTCCTTTACTTTAGAATAGTATAAACATATAATTACAGGACAAACAAAGGATCCTACTTAAGTAACTTCTGACTTTTCTGTGATAGACAGTTTCACCTATGCCTTAACTAATTGTTGATAGGGTGTGCAAAGAGAACTTTTGTTTCCATGATTACAGAGGAATAAACATGTTCCAATGATTGGTTAACCTTTACATAGACCTTACTAGAACAGATGCTGAAAAAATTTGCACTTCGGATATTAACACTGTACAAGGGTAGAACAACTAAAATAGTATGATTTCTGGATAAAGATTTTAGCTTTTTCTTTCTGTGGATAGTGTGAGTGTAGAGGAGCTCATGGGGATATTGCTCAATGTAGACAGACCCCAGCTTTTAACTTATAATGGTAATATTTTTGTCTATAGCCTTAGATTTGCAATACAAACATTTAAAAATTAGAAGCAATTTTTGCACTAGATTACAACACTGTTAAGAATAACCAGGCTAAATTTTTGCTCTTGACTCTCTTATAGATTATCAGAGTTTCACTGTTCTTTAATTTTTAACTTTCTAAACTCTTTGAAAGATCATCTTAGTTTCATAAGCCCTTGAATTGAACTTAGACACCATTAGGAATAGCTGTATTTTATAGCTTTAAGAATTGTTCTGAAGAGTCTGAGAGTAAGGGGCCAAAATAATTTCATTTTATATCTGCACAAGGATGAGTCCCAGTAGACCAATTACAGCAAACCCATGATCAGAGAGATCAAGGAAGGTAGACCCTGCTATAAACCATTTATACATGTAACCCAAATGCATATGAAAAATAAGACTGGTGGGGCAATGTACACTGCCCATAAATTAATAGGTAGCCATTTTTCTGCATCTGCAACATATACAGAAGTGTAGTGCAATATAATCTACATATTCTGTGAATCAAAAGAGATATGGTTATGAATTGCGTTGGTTTATGAAATACTGTGTCCTGCAGATGGCTCAGACAACTTCAGACAATATAGTCAATAAATTCTGAAATAAATGCAAGATCCACAATTCAAATGGGCCAATATTTAATTCTAAATAGATGCTTAATATGTGCTTTCTTAGGAAGACTCAGGGAACTGCATCCACTGAGTTTTCTCAATACCACACTGTGTTTCATTTAAATGCATGTGAAAACTAACTAGGTGAAAGGAATCTAAATGAATAGGATTTTATGAAGAGTCATCATAGGCTTCCATTTTTATATTGAAAGATGTGAAGTTTAAACTTTTGCATAATTTTTAATAGGAAATCAAGACAGTATCAAATATTCTATTTCACATCTGCATTGAAACAGATCATGAGACTGAATTTAAACTATTCCAAATTTTTACAGATAAACTAGAATATTCCTATTTCATTGAAAAAAAATATTCAAACTGACTGTGTCTGAAAAATGACAACAGGCTTTCCTGTCCACTTACACTAGGTTCCTGTCTACAAGAAAATTGACTGCAGGCATGTAGTGTTACTCACGCAGAATAGCCTTCCAACATGCACTAATTTCTTGTCAGGAGCTTCCTAAATCTACACTGAATTTAAATATGTAACGGCTCTCAGACTTCTCTTCTAAATTGCTTCTAAGTTAATGCAAGATTTTATCAGCATCCTACAGCAGGGAGTTCCACAACTTCTTTAAATTGTTAATGGCAAACCACTTCTTTTTATTTACTTTTGGATTTTTGTATACTCATTTCAATTCGCATTTGTTATGCCAAAAATTACCTTGAACAGCTATTCCCTGTTCACGATGTTTAGCCCTTTTTATCCTTGTCTTCTAAGAAGTATGTTTAGTCAGCTAATTCTCATATAAAAAACATTTCATAACTATGATTTTCCTTGCTAACTTTTTTTTATCTTCTCTGTTTCTTAGTATAAAGATAATAAAAACCTTATTCAAAGTGATTTATTACTTTCAGATTATTATAAAACATTCTGTACATTTGTATAAAACCCCCTGTCATCTGTGGAATTTTAAAAAATATTATATTTGTGTAATTTTAAGAACATGTATTACAATTGTGACCTAAACAAAACACTTAGTCTTTGTTTTTATTACACATTAAGTGCTTTTATTATTACTTTTTTGTAATTCACACAGGAAGTCTAATGAACAGATTGAATATTGCAAAAATTCAGTCAGACTGATTAAATATTAAAATGTAAATCATCAAAAGAGCAATTTGGGGAAAAACCAGCACCCCATCCATACTGAAAACATTGCTTATGACATTTGGAAATTCTGTTTTCAGCAGTTTTTCTTTTTCAACCTTCTGTCCCTGTTAACTCATCTTTTTTAAAATAACATGAAAGAAAGTAAATGTAGCTGATCTCACAGTTATTATAGTAATGGAAGCATACTGTTCACAGCCATTTATTTTGATTTTATCATTTTCATAACGTACATAAAAAATAGAGCCTGCAGGTTTGGCATGTCAAAATTACTTTAATCTTGCAATGATTTTACACCTGAAAGGCCAAACAGCACTATTCAATCTTTGGTGCAATTTTTATCCTAATTTATTCTTTATTCCAACCATTTGTTTTTAATTTGATGGTCTTAATATTAACAGAAAAACACAACACTCAGAGTCTTAAATGAGAACTATCAGAACATTGTGTCTTATCTACAAGACACAGTCCTTTAAGTCTTCTTATGAAACGTGAAATTATGAATTGTAATATTATCAAAATAGTTTTGTTTTCTATGGGTAATTCTTGAAATAATACAAAGAGTACAAAAACATAAAAAGATTTGCAATATTAAGTGTATAAAAATATATGTGTATATAACATTGAATTTAAAACTCATATGTAAAATATATACACAGAGATATATATTCAATTTAACAAGGTAAAGCTGTTATTCTATTTATATATATACACATTTTGTTATGTAACCCACTACTGGACCATTCCTTCTGTTATTTTAAAACTTTGTTTTCTGTGGATTTACAGCTATATCATGTTCAAAAACCATGTAACAGACTGTGAATATGAAATACAGTGATAAGTGGATTAGGAAGGAATGGGCCTGAAAATCAGTGATCCAGAGGGCTACAGAGTTGGGATTAGCTGGGGAATAAATATTGCACAATGACATTTGTGAAGGATCCTCAAAAGAACTTTAAATAAAGAAAGCAAAGTAGATGGTCTGTGAATGCGAGATCTTTAGAGCTAGGACAAAAGAGACTGCACAAAAACTGGAATAATGTAAACTAGATTAATTTAGATGAATACAATTAATGTCTGAGTTAGAATGAGGTAGTCAGGCCAAAAAGGAGGAGGGGTAAAGGCAAGTTTGGATGTGGAGGTAACTGGCAGTAGTATCTCGATTCACCACAACACAAACCATCTAGAAAGTGAAGTGCAACTTCAGTACCAAAGTCCTGCCATTTGTCTTCAGTTGTACTAGACAGTTATTCTTATTACTTAAGCCTCTGTCTCCTGGAATCAACTTGCTTTTATTTCATGTAAAAATCACAGGACTGAAAGAATATGAGAGAAGGCAAAAGAAGATAGGATTCTTTGAAATCTTTGGAGAGTCCTGCTCTTTACACTAACTAGGCATGCAAAAAAGATGCATTTATGGCACTGACAAAAACTCCTAACTGAGGAGTGGAGGAATTATAATATCCTGAAGCGTCTCTAGTATATCTCAACACAGTTCTGCAGGGACTGTTTTTAATCATCTGAGGGTAATGTAGTCAGATCTCCTGGATTTTTTTTTTTGATAGTTCTGAAGCTGCCAAGAACTGTTTCATATGATTTTGTCATGCTTTCTACCCTGTCAAGACAGATACAGAAAGTCACCTTTGCTTCTGTATTTCACACTTAAGTCAGACTTGCTAACCATGAGAGAAGAAAATGGACTTTCAGTTGATATGTTGTAGGTCAACCATATAGTAGCCAAAAGGTGAGAACACCTCTAGCTTTATTCCCATAATGAAAACAAATTATGTATTTTCAATCTGATTTCATATATATTTTACTGCTCAAGATAATCTCACATGGAATCACTAAATAAAAGACATAGAAAAACTGTTTAGTTTTTAGAGTTCTGGAAGTTGAGAAAGTGCCAATTCATCTGAAGTTCAGATTGTTTTCTCAATTCAGCAGCCACTTAGATGTTTCTTGGAAAAATTATTGTCCATAAGTGCATACTGCTATCTTAACACTTTTCTCTTGAAGTGGACAGAAGCCAGTAGTAAGGACTTCTACTGATTTCCCAGAATAAATTATTTTTGTAAGTATCTGAGGATAAAAATACCTCTCTTCAGTAAATAAGGGGAGGTTTTGCAATGAATTCAACCTTTCTGTCGTTGTTGTACCTTCAGAATTAGGAAGTATACATGCATGAAGAAAAAACTTGAAACTTGAAACCTTCTTGCAGGTGGATTTGTTGGTTGTGAAAAATATTGGATTTCTTTAAAACAACAATTTTGAGAAACTAAAACTTATTAAATCCTCAGAACTAATAACAACAGAAGTCATAATCAAGACAGCACCAGCACCTGGTAGAAAAAAGGAAATAAGTTCTGTTTCCATAACTAAAATAGAAAGAAAATTGATCGTTTAGGTTTTAACTTGGGTTTTAAGTGTCAGACTGGGAAGGTGGAAAATAGCTATTCACAAGAATTGAGACCATCTGCTCAATCCAAAAAAGCTATCAAATATCTCTGAAGCATTGAAAGATTTTAGGCCACAATAATCCTGCAGGATAATCAAAATAATATCTTTTAAAATATTTAGTATTCTTTTAAAATATAGTTTTGCTAATTTAGGAGGCAGTTTCTGACCATGTGTGCACATACAGAAATCTATTAAGTAAAAATGTTCACACAGAGAATGCACTTTAAACTTGGTCAATAATATCTGTAAGAGTTGAAAGTAAACATCTGCAGTTACTGAATTTCAGGTTATTTGTAATTATTCCCTTTGGAATTTATTAGTCCTGTGTAGGCAAAATAAACACTCCACTTTAGAGGAGGTAATAGAAGGCCTTCCCCTGATACCTGTAAAGATTCCACAGTTCCTGTCTAAGCACTTTAGGAAAGGTTAGGCTTTTAATTCCCCAAAGCCAAATCACAGCACAATTCAGTGTTGTTCCACTTTCCAGTCTTTTAAGTATCCTTTCCAGCTTTCAGAGTATAAATCTATTTGCAGCTAGAGGCTTTCAAATTTTGGAACTCTCTTCAGTTCAGGATGCTAAATAATTTCAAATCTAAATACAAATAAACATATATACAACTGAAAATTTTAGATTCTGGTTAATCTGTCCACTCTAGTTCCTCATGTAGTTCATCTGAAAGATTTTTATTGTATTAGCTGATCCTACATAAAGTGCTAAAATAAGTTCTGTTGTCATTATTTTTAAAAATGTAAATAATTTTAAACAGAAGAGGCAACAAAACTTTTCTAATTATATTATGTAGTTGAAAATAACATCATTTCAAGATATTTAATTTCTTTTTTTTTTTTTTTAAGTGTCACTATTCTGAATACCAATTTAATCTTGTTGTAAGATCTAAGAGAAAAAAAACAGTAAGGAAATCAGCTGCAAGTTAGGCACAATTTACAGACATACCCAATAAGTAGCTGAAGCCCTCCCAGTGAGCTCTTCAGACTTGTATCAATTCTTTCAATTGTTCAAAACCTTGAAAAAGTTATTGTGTACACTGTGTGCATAGATATGAGAAAAGGCAGAATTTAATCTGTCAGAAAGAGTTTAATCTCATTTCCCATCTGATAATATGTTTGATCATTAGAATGTCATTTATGAAGGGTACTTGCCTTTAGAGCAACTGGTAGGAAAATTAATTATAAAATATAAACTAAATTCATTATAAAATGTTATAAACTATAAGCATTGTAAAATATAAACTAGCAAATACAATTCATCATGAGTCATATATGTGTCATTAAATCATTGGATAATTTACATCAGAAAAAAGCTCTGAGGGTCATATGGTCTAGCCTCCTTTTCTAATCAGGTCAGACTAGGTCAGGTTGCTCTAAGATGTGACCAGTCAAGTTTTGAAAATCTCTGGGAATGGAGATCTCACAACATTTCTGGGAAACCTGTTCCAATATCTGACCATCTTCAAAATAATAACAATAATTAAAAAAAGGGTATCTTTATACTTAATTAATGAATTTTATTATATAAATAATTAAGCTAAATTTAATTGTGTTCCTACTAGTCTCTTTTGCTTCTCATCCTCTCACTGTGCACTACTGAGAAGTGTCTGGCTACATCTTCTCTCTACCCTCCTGTGATACTTATTTCTGAAAAAAAATTGATTGAATCTGTTTTATAATTAATTCTCTACTGAATTAATATTTATATGCTACCTTTTCAGTAGCATATGGATACAGGCCATAATAATCATTTAATCACTATTATAAATAAATAAAAATATAGATAAATAAATATATAAATAGATAACTAAATATCTAGATAAATAGATAAATAGATATCTAGATAAATAGATAAATAAATAAATAAATAGAGACAATATCGTTCAATGTTTAAAACACTGGATGATCTGTACCAAAAGCCAAGATTTTGAATAAGAATAAGAACAATATCACTAACATTTCTGAATTATTGTAGTTTTTTGAATTTGTGAAGGGAAAGAGTACATTCTTCTGCCCTGTTCTGGACTGAACAAATACAGCTATTCAGAGTGAGTCTTGGATACTACTGAGGCTGTCGGTGTTCCAAACACAGCAACAAAAAGCAAGGCTGTAGCTAGAAGTGAATCTTCTAATTATTTATCTTTGTCTGCAAGGCTTACACAGGGTTCACTGTATAAACTGCAAGCTGTTTATGCAAATGGAATTTGGTTTTGATTGGAAGTGGTAAGCACCTAGACTACACTGCCAATTTTCCTACTGTATCTTTCTTCTCTTCCTTCATCATGCAAGTAGAAAGGTTTTCTGTCTTCACCAGGAGTGACTTCTATGTACTACAGAAAATCCTTGATTACTGGATATGTCAAAATTCTACACAAGCAAGAAGAAATCATAGACAGATTTTTATTCCTTAATATTCAGGACCTGAATGTTGATTTTGTACCCTAGAAAAACAGTTTGATTAATCAAAAGATATTAATCAAGTAACATATGAAGAACACTGAATAAATTTGAAACAAGACCATCTCATATAAAATACTGTGTTGCTCTGATGCAACTGGTAGCCAGCTAATTGAACCTGAAAGCAATTTTCACCTTTCTTATAGGGGAGGGGGTTACCTAAGTTTAGCTTGTGTGTGTATCTTGGCGTACTAATAACTGTCTGAAAATTATTGGACCCTGTGTGTTACAGCTAGCCTTGCTCCCTTCATTCATTTCAGGGGACAGCATGAGTCTAGAGCATTTGAGGTAGCAACTTGGATACAGTCATCAGTCCACAAAATGGTGTTTTGGATTTGATCTCATAATTTAAGTTGTATACACAATAACAGTAATTTTGTCCACAAAAAATTCCAAACACAGCAATGTTGTCATTATGTTTTTGGAAAGTTAATATAAAAATAGATAATCAAAAGATGATTAGTTGAATGTAATGTAGAATTCCCAATTAAAGAAAGAAAGTTAATGAGTTTCTGTAGAATTATGTTATGATGATATCAAGTATCTTACATGTTGTTTGCACTTGAAATATATTCTGTAATAGTCATGGTTTGAGCCCAGAGGGCAACTGAGCACCACACAAGGGTTTACTCATCCCTGCATGGGAAAGAGAAAATAAAGCAAAAGGCTTTGGAATTGAGATAAGGATAGAGAGGGGTGACTCACTCATTACAGTCACAGGCTTGTTAGGGGAAGGAAAAGAACATCACTTTAATTCAAATACTAATAACAACAACACTTAACAGACAGTAGGACATCAAGAAGTATTACCACATCTTAAAAACACCTCCCCCCACCCATACCTTTTCCCAGGCTCAGATCAGCTCTGGATGTCTCTATCTCCTCTCCCACTGGCACAGGGGCAGGGGATGGGAGGGTGCAGTCAGTCCCACTGCTTCTTTCTTCTCAGAGGTAGGACTCCTCACGTCCTCCCCTGCTTCTGTATGATGTCCCTCTCACAGGAGACAGTCCTTCACAAACTTTCTCCAAACTGAGTCCTTCCCACAGGCTGCAGTGTTTCCCAAGCTACTCCAGTATGGGTCACACCTTTGTGTTGCAGTCCTCCCAAACTACAACAGTGGGGTCTGATTCTTCCCTCAGAGACCCATCCTTTGGGTGCAGGCTCCTGTTCTGGCATGGGGTCCCTTCACAGGCTGCAGGTTGGCATCTGCTCCACCAGTGACCTCCAGGGGTGTCAGGGGCGGTGGTCCTGACATCTCACTCTGAGCTGCAGGGGGGGTCTCTGCTTTGGCACACCTCTCCCCCTTCCACATTCTTTCTTCCACTGACCTTGTTGTTTGTATAGGTGTCCTCCTTGCACCTGCCCCTCACAACTCCTTCTCCTAGGTTCCCCTTCTTAATTAAGTTATTGCAGAGGCACAATCACCATCACTGCTTGGCTCAGCCTTGACCAGAGGCTGGTTGAACTTGGAGTCAGGGGAGCTTCAAGAACGTCCTCACAGGGGGTCATTGTTATATCCCCCCCTCCTGCTATCAAAAACCCCACCCCCCACCCCCAACGTAGTTATTAGAAACTGAAGGTTGGGTTTCTTCCTTTCCATGACCTATATTATTTCTTCAAACAAAATAAATGAGTTTACCTAAGAATATATTTCAAGTGAATTGAATGCAACAACTCTAATGCAAAGTTTAATCTCAAAAAGAAGAAACAAAATGGCATTTTTTATAATATCCTGATTTGTAGCCCATTAACTAGGACAGAAATCTTCCACTTGTCCACCCCAAAATTTCTTTTGCAGAGAAGCCAGGAAAAAACTAATATCTTTTGTGTTACAGACAAGGATGATTTGAATCTACACATTTGTTATGCTTTGTGCCACCCTTCTTTACTTTGCCAAGTATCTAAGTGCATGCTGGAAAACTCTTCTAGCTGATTACTGTGTCCTAATGACAAAATGTTGAGGACCATTCTGATTATTAATGATAATGAGAAATAAAGAAATCAGATGAGAGTGTTCATAAATCATTGTGAGAGAAGGCCCAGACTAAATGTTTATGTTGTCATGATTATCAGGGCTAATATATCCTCACATTTCTAATATCAACATTAGGCTAAAGTCTCAGTGGGTATATATCATTCTAGTTCTTTTATTATAAAGGTTTTTTTCTTTGTTAGATGGTTGGTTTTGTTTTGTCCTAGTCCTTTTGGATAAAGAATGTTCTATACAATGAATTAAGGTCTCTTTCCTCCTACAGTATATCTACCCCAACAGAACATTTGACCTGTGTATTTGAATATATATTTTACTCCAAAGCCAAATAATTTTATATTATCATTTTTACAAATATTTCAAAACAACAACTAGTTTTAAAGGCTTTTTTCTATATTTTTTTTTGGTCATTTTTGACATAGCCAAACAAACGTGTGAAAAGTCTTTTTTTTTAAAAAAAGCAAACAAAACACAAAGACTGACCTGAACATGCTAGCTATTTTACCCGTTGACTTTGCTGTTAAATCAAAGGCCAAAAACACTAAGTCCCAAGAGTCTGGTATGTGGGAGACAGCAATATTTCTTTTGTTAAAGCAGCAGTTCTGTCTTGTTGAGAGCAGAGACAAAGGTGTCTTGTAACTTGCCCAGTCAAGCATTGAAGAAAAATGACTCAATACATTTTAAAAATCTGTGTGTTTTCTCTCCAATTATTTTTTAATATGCCTTTTGACAAATTGTCAAGAGGCAAGTTGCTTTTATGGTCAGCCATGCCAAGTGAAAGGAACAGACCTCTGAATGGGAGGCATTCAGCATGGAAAGGGGGTTGCTGAGCAGAGTTGGTGCCAGTCTGGATATCAGGACAGAAAGCAAATGTAGGCAGTGCTCACAGTCCTGTTCTAGACATCTTTGCGGGGTTCACAGAAATCTTGAATCCTGTCAGGAAAGAGATTCAAAACTTACCAGAAAAACAATTATTGGTAGTTTTTATAAGGAAAATATAGAAAATTCTTAGTTTCATGATGAGAGATTCAGTCCATTAAAAGAGTCTGTGTATGCATTCTTAAGTGTATATTTTGATACTTATGATAAAAATAATAGCTAAGTGATTATAAAATACATAGAATTTACACTGATTTAATCTATTAAAGGAATATATGTTTTGCTTAATTTAATGTGTTGTTTCCTACATGCTCACTGGAAAATCAGAACAGAAAGAAAATGGCACAGAAACATTTGTACCTGACATAAGCACATCCAGCTTTGTACCTTTCTACATTTATATAACACTGTCAACCCTCTGTAAAACCTAAATTTTCAGAACTTAAATATTTGATTATGTTTTCAAAATCAAAATTTAGGACATAAACATGAATTTCTACCTAGGATGGTTTCAGAGAGAAGGTATTCATGCTGCCCTACTGTAAAGCAGTTGATCCTTAGAAAGAGGCTGAAGCTTTGGTTTATGAAACAGAATACAAGAAACCAGTATAAAACTGTAACTGAACGTGTAGGAAATGCCCTGAGAGGATCTGTTGAAGAAGAGGCCATACTAGAGGTGTTGACTGAATGAGTGAAAGGGAGTATATATGCTAAAGCAACAAGTGTGTGAACTGCCTACTTACCTGTGAGAGACATTAGAGCAAATTCAACTACATGAATTGTACATTGTGTGCTACATTTTACTGAATTTCCCTCTTGTTAATAACAGCCTATATTTTTTTTTCCTCTTTTGGACTCAACACCAAACTTTTGGACTCAACACTGAGAGCCTTTACAACAACTCTAGAACATTAAGAATCAAGCTATCCATTTAATCGCAGTTTATGGTTCACTGACAGATAAAATGCTTTCATTTAATACTTATTTAGGTACTTATTTATAAATATACATATAAATAGGTATGCATTTATTTAGGTTTATAAAGTCATTATAGGCACTTCTAACACTATATAAATGTGAGATACTTTTTATTATTGAAAATAAAGGTTTAAAATATCTATCAGGAGTTCCCGTATAAGGTTAAGAGGTTTTAGTTAGATAAGTGTTGCCTGTAGGGCTAGATTAAAAAACTAAATGATTTAATATGCTTTTTATAGAATGTGACTAACAGGGAGAAATTAAGCGGGAGAACATGTCTTGTTCATCCAACAGCGATTTTTGTGTGCGTATGGTTAGACTTATTAAAAAAAAAAAAAAAAACAAAAAACAAAAAAAAAAAAAAAAAAACAAAAAACAGTCCATCCCTGTTCTCCTTCAAGAATGGAAGACTAATGTAATGTCTATGACTTCTAGTTGACCATTTGCAATATCAGTAGAGCACAATTCACTCAGAAGTCAGCTTGACTTGTGTGAAAATGTTAAAGCGCTGTCCCTAATGCCTGGACACGCTTCTCTACCCCACGAGATAACAGCAGTCAAAAAGAAGCTGTGCATATAGAAGCCTCAGGGGTTACTCACTAAAGGGCAAAGAAATTTATCAAAATTGAGAGAAAGTCCTCTGTACTTTCAAGAAAAGTGAAATCTTGCATGACAAATTGAGTCTGTTTAGAGCGATGTAATTGAACAGGGCTGCTCAAGTGGAACTAAGCCCACTCAAAGGGCATATCATACAGTAGGGAAGACTGACCTATGCATACTGTGTTCAAGGTAAACATTCAGGCCAGTACTTTAAAGCTGAGTGACTTTGCAGTTTTGCTGGCTTAATGGGGATATGATTAGAATTAGAAAATGTGATCTTCAGAGGTGAAAAAATTAAACAAACAAACAAACAAACAAAACCACAACAAAAAATCCCCACCAAAAAGCAGGCTTGTATGGGCAGTTTCAGCTGTTTTAAGAACAAGTTTTGAGGGTTACATCATCCTTAAAAGTCATGTAGCCATCCATATCTATCTTTTAGGAAATAATGAATCTCTTCATTTATTTCTAGGTAGTTTCATCGGGCCTTTAGTAATTTTTTGTTCTAACGTAGCACGTACTGACATATCTATAAACACAAGTTGCACCAATCCATTCAATAAATTTTACAGTCTTCCTCCCAGAAAACCAATTTACACAGTCTGTCATTTCTCCAGATGCAGTTACAAAAAGCATGGCAAATACCAGAAAGATTTTATTTTCTTCAGAAGCAAAAAAGTGCTGGTGAACAGGTTTCTTAGTCAGTTAGGCCTGTTGAACACAGCAGAGCTTTGAATTCTTACTGAATGACTGTGTTTTGCTTTCCTTCCATTTGAGTTCCTCTAGGCAAAGCCGAATAGCTTTTTCAATAGTCTGCTTCATGTTACCCAGAGTGAAAGTAATGACCCCAAATTTGTTCATTTTTTCCTCTCCTGCTTACCTCCCTCTTTGCCAGTCATTACAGGTAATTGGTAGATCTCTGGTGTCTCCACAGTTGAGTGTACTGACCTTTGATGAAAGCTGTATCGACTCTTGCACCTTTAACAATAATCCTGATATTTTCATTCATTACAAATTAGACTTCTGTAATTTTCTCCCCCCCCCCTTTTTTTTTTTTTTTTTTTTTAAATGAATTGAGGAAAAAAGAAGATTAAATAATGTCATAGGGCGTAACAATTTCTCATGGGTCAACAGTAGGTTTGGAAAGATTTGAATTCATGCCACAGGTTCAGGACAGCATAGTGTCTACAGTTTTTCCTGAGTTTTGTGGGACAGAATTTTTTAGGTGAGAGGGAGGGATGATGTTCTAAATATTATGTTATTTGCAGATTACAGAAGAATGATGGAAGACTGTAATCCTGATTGTATTTACTGAGATTTTAGCTTCAGGAGGAATATTACATAGTGATTTTTGAAGTCATGTTTTACCGAGTTTACAATATATAAATAAAATAGACAAACATCAATAATAAGCCAACTTATTAAAAAAAAAAAAAAAAAAAAAAAAAAAAAAAAGACTTTTTAAAGCAATCAAATAAAAATGGGCATCTTTATTTAAAGTTATCATAATATGGAGGGACAAAACTTTTACTTAAATATAGCACAGTGTACATAGGAACAGATGCTGTCCCTCTCAAAATAGTCAGTCACCTGCATGGTAACCACCAATCAACAGCAGGTATTGAAAGAATGGTACAAAAAATAATTTAAAAAAAATCAATTTAGTGACCTCGGTGCCATAACATTTTGGAAGCCTGTGTCTAAGCTATAACTCAAGAGGAAATGGTCAGCCAGTTCTACTTGGTCTCCTAGAAGTCAAATATTTTGTTCTTAGCTAGAATGAAACAAAGTATTAGATGTCATGGTTGTATACATCCAGATGACCTGAGAAGTTTGCTCTTGTATTTCTAATGTTTAATGAATACGTAAGCCATCTATTTTAAGTTCAGTATCTAGTTGGGATATACATATGAACCTGGAAGATCCAAAGGGTTCCTGGTGATTTGAGGAGCACGGTTTTACATTTTGCTGTCTCTATTTCCCATTTTGTTGGCAGTGATACAAATTATAATGAAAAATAAAAGAGGTCAGAAAAGCACAGAGTAACTAAAGAAGTGCAGAAATTCTGAGGTTTTTTGTGGGTTGTTTTGGTCAATAACCACAAATAGCCAAGTTATCTATCTAGGTAAGAAACATTTGATATGAGTATTTATTGACAGTAGAAAAAATATCACCAATAGGAAGTTGTTGGGTTGTTAGAGTAAAAAAAAAAAAAAAAAGGTGATCAAGAACTGTCATAAATGAGAATTCATTCATCAAAATGGACTAGATTGTTGTAATGTTTTGCCTTGACAAATTACAATGATAGTTTTATAACATAGCTGAACAACATAGTTGCATTTTTGCAAGATACTCATAGAGATTTTTAGCTTCAAATTAAGGAACAGAGGGAGGACCAGAGTACAGAGAAACCACTTCTTCAGTGCCAAGTCTGCTCCTGAGAGGGAGCTAAAATATAAACTGAATTTGCCACAATAGTGAAATACCAGCTCTACAATCCTTAAGCAATCCACTGGTGACCAATATTTTTAGCTGATTAATAGAACTGATGTGCACTTTGTGTTTAGAAGTTGAAACAGTGGTATAAAAACTTAGAAAGTTATAATTCTTATTCTGTATGTATTTAAAAATGCTGTTTGATAGCCTTTGCTGGTAAAGGTAATGGATAGAAGTATGCAATAGGCATGCATTTCTTGGAAGGTCTGGTAGTCTGTGAAGTGGACCTATGTTCCTTACTAGCATTGACTGGAACCACAAGCTGGAAACAAAATTCTCCTACACTACTACAGACTCATGCCAAGCCTGACTCAAATCTTAGTCTAATGAATCTAAAGCTTAAACATGAACCAGCTGTATAAAGTTCCCAAATAAATTAATGGCAAAATGTGCTTGGACATTTAATTCTGCTGGTTTGATTTTGCAAGAAATTCAGTTCTTTTTACCTCTAATTGGATATGCAGGAGTGTGGAGAAATGCATCTCACACTCGTTTTTCCATGAAGCAGGATCTAACTTAGGAAAGAGCATGTGTGTGTTGTTTATATGCCAAGGAAACAAGGCTTATAAAAGTTCCTTCTAGCCTGTCCCACTCCTGCCTTCATATATCAGACTAATTTAAACTGGCTTTAGGAGAAAGTAAAATAAATAAATAAAAAAAATTTAACAATAGTAAATTCTTACAAGTTACATGAAAATAAGTGTCTGGAAAGAGTAAAGTCAAGAACTTTTAGCAATGCCCTAGCTAAATGAAAGAGGGAAGCACAGTCCTGGTTAGAAACTTATGTGAGCTTTTAAAAATTCCCAAGTTACTGAGTGAGAAACTGTCAGAATTTGCAGCAAGTCATGGGAGACTATTTAGAAACAAACCTGTGGTGGTACAGATTACATGAATCATACTGTTCACATAATTTGTGTTTTAGCATTTTAGTTCATTTCCTCCTGTTTTTCTCTCTTATATTTTGTTCCTTGTAGTAAACATTTTATTCTCCTACAGAGTGTACCCTACTCCTCCATTTCCATCTTTTTCGAGCCTCAGTGTCTTAATTCTTTCTCTGTTTTAAAGCTTCACTCCAGACCTGTGTTCCAAGACATCTACAGGGATGATGTTTTTGGTGCACTATCCCAGTTTCTCATAGTTTGTATTTCACGTTCATTCTGGAATGGCATTGGAAAAAGCAGGTCAGATACCTACAGTAAAGGGCAGCTTGCTCTTTTGATCCAATAACTGGAAAAAAAAAAAAAAAAAGTCTTCGCTTTAGTCAGAAAAGATATTACAATTAATACAAAAAATCCTAGAGATAAAAGTTTATAAAGAGAGAAAGAAATTGTTGGTTCAGTAGTTGAAGTTATTGGCAGGACATGTCCCATAAAGTAACCTGTTACTTCTCTGTGTGCTGTAGATTTCATGTATTTTCATATTATTGTGAGTATTAAATATATTCTATGCAATCTGTTTTATATATCTACTATACTTAAATCCTTCTCAGAGGCATTGATAAAAGATGAACTAAAGGATAAATGTCAGAGAGAAGTCAGAAGGATACCTCTATACTTAAAAGCATGTGTTTTAATATTCTGTTATGTCTGTGCTTTTTCTGAGGGAGGGAGGAGAATAAAAAAAAAAAAAAGGATTGGTAGAGAACAAAGTTTTTTGGGTTTTGTGGAATAATGTATAGCAACACTTGTGGAGCAGGGAAGATAACTTTTTGGATGCACATTAGTTGATATTTTTCTTCCAATTTCCTTGTACTATAAAGTAAATAATTATTTTTTAGAAAGACCTAGGTTTTCATAAATTATTTTTTTCATGAACACTCAATAATAGTATGTTCTAGATGATAAGTGAAAATCTAAAACTCCCTAATATTTTAAAATGTATGTCTACTCAGTGCTTAAATTGATATTTTTCTTGTACTCTAAATCTGAAGGGTTAGACCCTAGGCAGACGAGTATTCAAATTAACACACCAAAATGATGTTTTAAATTTGCTTCAAATAAAACAATTTTATTCTACTCCAACAGCACCCCCTGGAACAAACAACTTCCGACATCCCCTTTTTCAGACTGGGAGATATATGCCAGGAGATTATGATTGTTTTACCAACACCTTAGTCTGCCAGACATCTTTGAAATTTTTCCAAAAATTTCTCTATTTTAACTGAGACTGAAGAAAAAGCTGATTAGGAAAAGCAGTGAAAGTTACACTAACAGTAAAAGCAAAGAAATAAGAAGCAACAAACCAACATACAAAACCTAAGGCAACCCATCTGAAATGATTTGGGGTACTTACATTTAGCGGCTCAAACTGAGACACTAAAGGTTTTGATTTCAAGAAAATTCAGGACTCAGAGTGTTAACAATAGGCTCCTTTGAAACAATGCATTCTGAGTAGATACAAAATGGATGCCTCAAATAATTTTTGTTTATTAAAAAACAAACAAACAAAAAAAAAAGGCAAGCAGAATTTCCTTAAAGCTGAAATAAAAGTAAAGATTTATGGAGAGGTAAGTTGTTGTACTGAGTGTTTTTTTCATTTCATCAGGTCAGTGCA
Source organism: Tyto alba (assembly GCF_018691265.1). Taxonomy (NCBI): domain Eukaryota; kingdom Metazoa; phylum Chordata; class Aves; order Strigiformes; family Tytonidae; genus Tyto; species Tyto alba. The sequence goes on from NW_024881272.1 coordinate 1,548,331, forward strand.
GTACACTCAATAATACAAAGAAAACAAATAATTGATACTTTTTATTTATCTGTTAGATATTGATTTTCAATGTGGTTGGTTTTCCCTACAACATAATCTAAGCATCCAGAATTGTAGATATATGTTTTTATAGTTTATTGCAAATCACTTAAAATAGAAACAATATTCCTTTCCACCATTATTATAATTTCTATTCCATAACTCGACATTGTTATTTGAACTTTCTAAATAAATATCAAATTTTTCAATAACAAATGGTAATAACCTCTGGCTCTTCTGCTGGGGAAAAAAATGACAACTTGTGAGACTGTCCTTTTTTGCATTACTGGTTAGTGGGACATTTTCAGTCAGTGACTTGTATTTATTTCTTATGAATTACAAATTAACTATTAACATTGAGCTTTCCATAAAGAAGTTAAGATACACAGAAGGTAATAATGCATCACTGCTGTCTAGCTGTAACAAATCACTATCATTATGCCTTCATGTTTAAGTAATAAATGCACTTTGTCCTCCAGAGATGTAAACTAACCTGTGTGATAGATTGTCTCAGCTTTGACTCAAAGGATCAACATCACTTCAGATTGTTTTATTTTAGAAAGTAAACTATTCTTGTTCACATCACCTCACAAGAAACAATTGTAATCGTTATATTTATTACCTAATAAGTATAATGTGAATTATCTTTGCTCTAGTTGTTTGGTGAATAAAATCACACGAACAGATCTGTAAAACTATGTATGTTTCTTTCACTATATACAGATCATTTGGGTCTTGATTCAGGAAAGCAGTGCAGCTTCTTTTTGTAGGCCTAAGGATATGGTAGAGCCTGCATAGAGAAAATAAAATTATCTGTTTTTTCATTTAAACAGTATTTTCTTTTACAAACAAAAGTCAAGTAATCATCAGCCCAACTTTCTCTGTAAAAGAACAGAAAAAAGAAACTTCAGCAACAAAACTAGCAATAGGTAAATGTTCAAGGCAGTTTTAAAATCCATGTGTCTCTGACTGAGATACATAAGTCATTCCACTAAATGAGTCAAAAAAACAGTCCAAAAATCATCTTATTAATCTTCCCAAAGAAAAAAAAAAATATCCAAAATCATTACTAGGAAAAAATGATTGATCTTTGTATTCATGGCACGTATTTGCTCTACAGTCTGAAACAGAGTTAGGAAAGCTTGAAGTTTAAATGAAAATCTGCCAGCATGTATAATGTCTGAGTCCATTAGTCCTTAGACTGTAATCCTTTGGATTGTGGGAGCAGTCCAGAACCAAAGAAATTAGAAGCAACATCCATTAGTTGCTGTCTCAGTGCTACTCAGATTTAAGTCCTGAAGAAGTAATTTTCTGTAATGGGATTATTTTATTGGTTCCTCCAGTGAGCTAAAAAGTTTATGAAAACCATAGGGAATACAGCTGTAACTCTGTGATGTTTATCTCATCCCACCAAGAACTGCACTGACCTACATCAACATATATATACCTTGCTCTGGTTAGCCAGTTTTCCTTAATACTGCTTTTTCCTTTTCTCCTTCTCTTTTCACTTACATACCTGGCTAGTAGGAAAAGATACTTGCCCTGAGAAATGTCTACTTGGTTCCCAATAATGGGCAAAAGAATAGAGACCCAGTGATTAGGTGATCTGAAACCAGAATACACATTTTCTTGAATAGGACATTCAGTTTAGCTACTTCAATTAAAGCAGGATGTTATAGAGAAAGTCAGAGAAAGTCCAAAGCGAGAAAATAATTAGAGCCCTGGAAAGCCTCATAAGAGGAACTGAAGATGCTCCAGCTGTAATTACTTCCACAGCAACTCTAACAAGCAATTTAATAAGAGGAATCCTGTTGTCATTAATAGGGTTCTTCAGAGAAGCAATGCATCGCCTTAATATGGAGACTTATGGTACTGGGTTTTGCGGTTATATAACCTGAGGAGGAGATGAAAAGGTAAAATAAAGAGACTAAAGCAATTCAGTAAAAAAAGGATTATAGAGCAATAAATTTCAAATAATTAAAATAAGTTATTTGCAATTAATCAGTAACTTCTTTACTATGTAAATAAAGAACGATTCTTGAGAAGATACAGAATTTATTGCAATAAAAAGAATAGAGTTTACAAGTACATCTAGCTTAAAAATTCAGTATTATATCTTGGAATAAATCAAGTATTATATCTAGGAATATAAAGGTTTTGGTGTCACTGTAGGTTTCTCCTTACCTTACTCATTGACAGCTAAGAAATATTAGGCTAGGCAAACCTTTCCTGTAGTGTGTAATGTCGATTATGTTGTTCCTAGGTCAATAAAAGTAAAAAATGCGATAGATTTTGTGCCCTAGCCTGCAGCTGAGATTTCTGGGCCTTCATTGGTGTTGGGAAGACCTCACAGAAACACAGCACTCACAATGTACCTTTTGCAACACTAGCTCACTGGTTCAGAAAGAATCGCTGCTTTTTATGTACAGACAAAAATATGCTTTACAATAAATTGTATTATTTGATTGATTATTATGCCATTGTCTAATTACTATGCAACTATCTGCCCTCAGTGAATTTATTACTCTATGAGGGGAATACCAAATTCAAACCCTCTAATTTTTAAATTATGTCATTGAAAATTGACTTCCTAACAAGAATAGTTGTTTTATATTTTACGCATTCTGTTACGACTATACAGCACTCTTTCCTTGTCTTGAAAAAGGACGTTTGCAAAGGTATGTATTTGAAAAGTATTTCCACCCTAGAAGTCCCATTAAACAGACTCTGCATACACTGAGGGCCATTATGCACATTACAGCATGTTGAAAACCGTAACTCTGAGATCCCTGATTAGACACTTCCTTCTTCTGCTTTGTCAGTTGTGCATATATAGATCTTTTGTATATCCCACAAATAAGACTTTTTTGTCAATACTTGAAATTATTACTTTTTTTTATGATTTTTGGCTGCCTTTTAGGATCTTAATTTGTTTAGACATCTGCATGGGAAGATCCCATGCTGGAGTAGATTCAATAAAGACAAAGCTCAGACTGTACATGTATTGTTTAATGTCTTTATTAATGACCAGGACAATGGAATGAAATGCACCAACCGAAAGTTTGCAGAGAGGGGTGATAAGTGTTGAGGCAGGATTGTTCAACAAGATACAAGAGATCTGAGGGGATAAATAAGCTGACCACAACCTCATGAGGTTCAACAACATCAAATACAAAGCTGAGCTGCCATGCAGACCGGTGCTGAACATCTGGAAGGCAGCTTCGAGAGGCAGGAGCTGGGGGTCCTGGTGGAGAACATGCTGAGCCATGTGCCAGCCGTAACCTAGCTGTATTTGCAAGAGTGTAGCCAGCAGGCTGAGAGGAGTAATTACCCACCTCTATTCATCACTTGTGAGACCACATCTGGAGTGCTGTGTCTAGTTAGAGCTCCCCAGTACAAGAAAACCATGGAAGGACTGGAGAGATCCCAGTGGAGGGTCAAGATGCTCAGGAGGTTGGAGCACATGTGGTACAAACAAAGGCCAAGAGAACTTAGTTTGTTTGATCTTAAAAAGAGATTGGCTATGGGGAGATTATGTCTGTCTTCAGCCACAAATTTCATAATACAGTTGGCTGATTGTGCAGTACCAAAGTGGAGATAAAAATTCCTTCATGGTTCAGTTAATACTGTAAATCCAATGGTATTAACTATCAAATTTATGCATCATATCATAAAATTATCCAGCCATTTTAGAAATTCAGCTATATCATTTGACTCCTTGACCTCCAGCTATAGAGAATTTCACAGATCGACTAAAAGATGTTGAAAGAATTACTTCATTTTAATTATCCATTTTCTTCATCATTGGGTTTTATAATTCAACAAACGTAACAGCTACCAGTCTCCTCCTTGATGCTAAATTCCACACTTTTTCTTCTGCAATGTTTAACTAAGTGAATGTCTGTCATTGAAATTGATAATCAGATGATGGAAGTCATCATGTTAAAAGGTAAAGGTCCAAAATGCAAACAAATGTAACCCATAAATACTAATAATATCAGCAATCTTTAGACAAGAGGAGACTATTAAGAGTATTGATATAGGTATTAAGGTTATTGCATTTACATTGGGCTAAAAACACGAGCATAGACAATTACGGGAAGCAGCAGATAACCGACAGTTTTTTACCCTAGCATATCCCATCTTTCACTGATCCATATCCTATTCTGCAGCTTAAGTCTGTGATTGCTAAAAGGAAGATTTAAACATGTTGCAAATGGTATAGTCGTTGAAAGTCACTAGGTAAGAGAAATTTAAAATCTGTTTATTGAAGTACAAAGAGAGGGGAGCTACCATACAGAGTAGCTATTTTATTTGTAGAGTTCTGTAATTACAGTAACATTTTGCTATAACTACACTATTTTGCTCAAACAGAATCCCAAAATAAATAAATGATGGAGATTTCAACCCATTGTTTAGAACACGGTTGAGAATTCATTCAGGCTTCTCATCAGAGGGCACAAATCTCTTGTGGATAAAAGTTGTGGACAAGCATGAGGAGAAGGGACAGACAAACAGTTTGAGATGGGATGAAGTTTAGAGAGGAAGGAGCAGTGCTAGGAACACTGACTGATACTTCAGGTAAGTTTCTTTCCTTTATTCTTTGTATCATCTGCAAATCTTGGCTTACCACTCAACAGCACCTGCCAAGGCTCAAGTGAAGACCACACAGACAACTGGGCCATGGCCATTCTGCTTCCCCTGAGAGTCTAAAAATCTTCAAAATCACTGAAATTAGTAAGTGTTGTTAGATGTCACTGAGCTGTGAGTTGAATTCAAAGTGGTATTAGGAATTTTGTACTTAATATCTAGAATGTTTCTGGGCAGAACAAAGGACTACTGCTGGTATAAGTAAAAAAAAAATCAGTATCCCTTGGTGTTGCACATTTATCATTTTCTCCTTATTTTCAAGCTAAAAAAAATAATTTGTGAAACAAAAACAAAGAACCACAAACACTCTTCTCTCTTGGTAGGCTGCAAATATATCTAACTACATAGTGTAATTTTTAATGCATGACATTTAAAGACGGGTAATATATTAATATACATTATAAAAGAGAAGTAAGAAGAAATATACATTGTCTGCAGTACATGTTACTAAGAAGAAAACCTAAAATGGACAACTAGGGAAATAACATAGCTTGAAACATGTTTGGACTAAATTAAGTCATTTTGATAACTCATCTGAAATTGTTAAAAAAAGATTCAATAAAGAACTGTCTTTCTTCTTAATGTTGAAAATGTAGTTTACATTAGCCAACATATAAAATTTATAAACATTTATAAAATGAAGGCATTTTTTTGACTTAAATATTTAAAGTGTGAAGAATGCTTTTCTGCATTTCTACTACACTATTTGTGAAGAAAATAGGTAATATTTCAGGTTTTTTGAGTGTAAAAAAGTAAATCTAAAATCTATCTGTTTCTTATTTCTTTAAGCTTATTACTCAGAAAATCTTCTCTCAGGTTCTTATTCTCATTGAAAAAATCAGCAAGTAAATTCTAAAACAGTGGAGAAATGTTTTATGGTATGAAATTTTGTTCCAGTTTACAGGGATAGCTTACAAGAAAGACTCAGGGAAGTCTTCCTCACAAAGACAGTGCACCTGAAATTAATGTAAAATGAAACTAAAAGGAACATTTTTTTTTTTTTTAATGCAGTGCATATTCAAGTTTTTAAATTAATTGGCATAGTACATTTTGAGTAATAGGAATTTGCATCTTTTCAAAAGCTAATCTGTTGAATTCATGGCAAAATTCTACTAAGACACTACCTCTGTTAAAGCTACTGACTGGTAGAAGACAACAGTGAGTATGAGGGAAGTAACACTGGGTAGTACTCTGTTATTTTACTCTTCTTTAGAATATGCTGCTGACATTTGTTGGGTCATAGAATGAGCTAAATGACTTATCTAGTACACCTCTTTTATATTTTTATTTCCTATCAAGTAACTAGGATTATTTTTATAGGATATAGGCAGACAGAAATTCAAATCCATCTTTTCAAAAGATCTGGAATAAAAAACTGTGCTACAAAGTTCTTATTCAGCATATAATAACATGACAAAGGTCTTGTTGAGCCTGCTTTTTGTTGAGACTACTGTTAATCTGCTTTCATGAAAAAATATCTGACTTTGGGGTCAGAGGATGAAAATAAAATTCCCTGGCATACAAATCGGCTACTCTCTGGAATTCTTATTTCTCCAGTTAACTTTGTAAATGAGAAGGGTGATGGATTTTCTGTCCATAATGATCCTGGAAAGTTGTACAACCTGTGCAGGCCAAGGAGTGAGTTTTTATAGTTCTTGCAAAATAGAGTCTGCTGAAAGTTTATTAATCTGCACATACAAAATGTGAGTCATTAAAACTTTGAAAAATATGTGAGTTATTGGAATTTCTCTTCCTATGTTTAGCATATACTAGGAATCAAACAAGAGCGTCAGCAGTGTAAATTTATCTGATTAATCATTCCATTTCAGTGGATATTGATTTTTTACTCTTCACAATTCTCAATTACAAAAGCACTAAGTAGTCTGGTGGGGAATGGAATCAACATGTAATTAAAGAACAACCCTGTATCTGTCACTGTGTTTTTCCTCTATTTTATCAAAGACAGATATAAGATATGTATGACTTTAGCAAGGCAGATATCAGGTATATCTGCAAGGAGAGACATAAGAGACAAAAGATAAAAGATAGATGAGTTATACACATGGAGGACAGATGGATAAATCCACAGCTGCACCAATATACAGGTAGAGATTTTAGGTTACCTTGGGAACACAAATGTTAAATATTACTTTAGCGTTTCCATTTAAAACAGTGAAATTGGACTTTTTTTTTTTTTTTTTTTTTTCTATTCTAGTTGTATACTGAGAAGTGTTATTGCATTGAATTTTTACTTATTTTTATTATGTTTTTATCAAGCAACATGAGTAACGAGATAGCCCTTCTTTCTTATACACCTCTAGAGAAGCTTATATGTCACTACTGGTTCATATTCTTCATTTTACTGTAACTGGGAATGAATTAAAGTTTAATTTTTTCTTTTCCATGTGGCCAAAAACAATAGTAGAGTCCTCAGAGGAAAGCTCTTTGGAAAACAATTTGCAATTAAACAGAAACAGAAACAGGGAAGGTGATTAAAATTAGAAATAAAAATAATAAAATGTAATGACTCTAAAGAGCTGAGACCGAAGAATCCCTGTGTAAGAAAAAATGCATGTAATTATGACATCCAATTCTGGGAACTTGTTTTTGTTTATTTATTTATTTTTTAATAAAAAGATCAGACCTTCAGTCATTGTAGAGCTTCATTGATTTCAATACCAGCTAATATATAACTGGTCTACGTAGTATCTAGCATTAATACAATCAAGAAACTCCTCAGATAAACTATATTTTCTAGTTATGTAGGGGGAAAGTTACAAGAAACTTCATCATTCTGACACTCAAGTTAATTTACAGGCAGGATTTTTTTTCAGAGCTTGACAAGTTTCATTCAGGAGGAAATGTTCTCCTGTGGTATAAAAGATCTACTTTGAGATCTGGATCAGTTTCTGTTTTTATTAGCAAGTTTGTCTATATTAGAACATAGCTTGCCAAGCCATGTTTCTCTGAAGTCATATAGGAAGCCAAGACCTATCTGTCCTGTCAAATTATGTTCGTGCAAGCCTAGTGATGATGATGAATATCGAAAGGAAGCCCAGAAAGCTCCACACATTTGAAGACCAGGTGCAGAATTATTAAAGTGGGAGTTCTCACTGAGAAGCTACAATGAATGTGAAAGGACAAATAAGTTTTTCACGTAGACAGTCGCAAATGTCTTTTTCTATTATGATCTTACTAGTCCTTACTCAACTCTTGCTAATATAACAATAACAATAAACACATTTAACAAGACTTTTTAAATGCTTGGAGCTATGAATTTGATGAGAAAAGCATGTGCTGTTGGTTGAAATGTGGCACTGGGGTCATTTAGTCAGCTTTTGTTCCCAGTAGAAATTGTGAAAAGCAGAAGCTTATTTAAAAGTAACTTCAGAAAACACAGAGAGCAACTCAGAGAACAATGTGGCATTACAGTGTCAAGAGAAAGCCCTTCTTGCAGTCTCTGTAACCATAGCTGAGGGGTCTGCACAACCATGAGCCCAAGCATACCAGCCACAGAAAGAAACAACACACTGGAACAGAAATGTAATGGATTTTCCTGTATGTGGTGGTCTCTGAGTACTCTTTATCTATAGCAGAAATACATATTAAGTGTCTAGGTCCACAAAGACATTGATGTGATGTATCTGTCCTATAGAACCAAAGTAATCTAATATCTGAAGTTTAGCTTCATTCTAATCATTATTCCAGCTCAGCCCCTGAACATTATACCAGTGTGGTAGAACCTCAGAGCTGCACAGATAGCTAGATTTGGTACATAATGCACCTGTTGGGTGGGATATTCCATTAACTGAACATCCTAGCCTCTTAGTAAAGGCAAACTAAATAGGAACCTCTGCCCACTAGTATCTGTCATGGTGTAGATATGTCATAAATTTGCTATATTATGTTGCATCCTCAGATAATATGACAAGAAACACCTTGAAGAATATGTCAATACAACAGATCTGGACATTTGTTTGTAGGAAGTCATATCCCATGAAAATTAGCCAGAATGTATAAAGTGCTTTGAGCAGGTAGTTAGTAAGAGCGAAGTTTCTGCAAAGTTGTTTTTCTTGACATTTTTACCAGGAACTGACAGAAACTTTCACTATTACAAAGTGAGGTGAAAACTAGTGAAGAAATTTGTCCCAAAGAAAATAAACAAAAATAGATGAATTCCGTCTATTGGCAACAAATTTTTGAATCACTATGTCGAGACTTTGAGAATCTACCAGTTAATTAATATAGCCCAATGCCTGAATATTGAAATGCCTGATTTGATCCTTCTTTGGTCTCTCTGAGATCCACTTACTTCATAATGAAAATATGTGGGCCTAAATAATAGAAATAATAGGTTATGCTTTACCTGGACTTATAGCAGGCATCAATTTGGACAAACAGTTTTTGTTCTGGTCAGAAAGTAAAACAACATTTTAACAATAAAAAATATGGTGAAATGTTCCTTCGGCATCTTTCTGGAGAATACTGAAGAGGAAAAACCTACAACATAGATGACTTCAACGTAAATGGGATTTCTAGAACATCTCATTCACCAATTAAAATTTCTGTAGATGGTGACTTTATTAATGAGATGAATATGTCACATATAGGCTATTAAAACTTACTCTGACAGATAAAGAAACATTAAGTACTGACCTTTAAATGCTAATTGCTTATGTGTTAGTGCTCATAAACTGCTTAAATGTAGTTCATGCATACAAATCATAGAGCAACAAAGTATGTGCTTATCTGAAACATTAAAAGAACCAACTGACCAACGCTTCAAGATATATTCAGCATAACAGTAGAGGAATGCGGATTTAACACCAGAAGTGTAACAAAATAATAAAACAAAATTATAAAAAGACATCTCAATACATGTTCAAAGGTCAACGGTTTGAAGACAAAGCTATTACAATGTATAAAAAGACAAGTTGTTTGAAAGAAAATGTGGAAGATGTCTAAAATACCTTCCCATGGCCAAATGCAAACTGTAAAGGAGAGGTAATGGAAATGAGACAGGGAAGAAATGTCAATAATGCATTTAGAAGGTAGTTGCCTCACTATTTTGTTGCCTTTTTTAACTCTTAAAGACCTTGTCTTCATCTTGGTAAGTCTACCATCTCCTATAAAAACTTATGAAGTTCTCAGGTTAAGTAATTTTCTCTGATGTTAACAAAGAATTTATTTTCTTCAAAGAAGAGGGACCTATTGTGACTATAATAAATCACATCTCCCTAAAATGGAAAATTTGAAAGTTAGTCTACAGAGAATGCAGTTGACAGCAAGTGTCTGAGATGTAACCTACTAGTTTTCTCATGTAGAGTGGCACAATTGAGTATGATGTTTCTATAGTCATCTTTTTGCCTGACTAGAAGTTGATCACATTCAACACAAAGGCTTGTTGAGGAACCGGTGATGGCTGGAGGAAACTTATTGAACTAATCAGTGAAAACTGGTTACTGCTAATGCTATCAAAGCAGAGGGATTCACCCATTCTACCTTCTGGGACACAAACCCAGAGAGGAGTCAAGGGAGGAAATTCTCTCTCCACAGAATAATACACAATGGGATTTTGCCTAATGGGGTATGATATGCAGAGGAAAGAGCAATTGTGTAAAATCTGTGGGACTTTATTAGTGAGTTGGGGGAATATGCATAGGGATGCTTAGGGGAAGAACCAGAGGTGGAGAAAGGGCAGGATCAAGCTGCATAACCTGGATGCCTAATACCAGCTACAAAGGAATCTATATCGCCCATGTGAAACCTAACGAGTTTGGGCTAGCCAAAGGACAGGTCTGAGTGCTAGGTGTAGTGTTTCCGTCATGAAAAATATTGTACATTAGGGTCAGAGTGATCCACTCAACATGTTGATCTAAAAAGGTGCAGGCCTGTGCTGGGAACATATCCCTGGGATGCAGGATAAAATTAGCTGACTAATTATAATGGGGGAGCCTGCAGACAGCTCACGCTTGGAACCTGCATGACTTTGTCTTATCTTGAAGAGAAGCAGTGTGTTTTCATATAAACAGCCTTTTCCTCAACAGTAGAAATTATTAATAGAGTGGTTTATTTCTAAGAAACTTCCCTAAGAGCTCTGAAGGCCACATTGCCAATGACCCTCTTAGAAGTTGGGATCTGTGCATTGTGCTGTTCTTGGAGGCCTGTTGATGCTGCACAGTTCAGGGTTCCCACCATCTAACATTATCTATGCTATCCCCTATTTTCTTCTTATGTTGTTTCCAATAAATGGAATTTTAATCAATACTTTACAGAGTCTGAGTACCTCTCTTACTGGGATCCATATCAAGCATTTACACCACTGCATTACACTAATTCAGAGTATTCTATTTTTTTCTTGATAAATTTAAATAACCCAGATAACGATAAGGTTTATAAATCAGAAGGTACAGGAAACTGAAGTCACTTTGCTCACTATGCAATACTCTTTTTAAATAAGGAAACTCAGCAGATCCAGCACCCTCTACCCTCTTTGTTTCTAGTCTACATTGTTCTTGCTAATAACATTTTTCAGCGGATGTCATACTGGGATTTTTTTCTAAGTGTGAAATATATCCTTGTGCCTGATGGATGCCATAGCTGAAGTGCTGGAAACAACTGGAAGAGCTCTGTAGACTAATTGCAGAAAAAGGAATGAAAAGCTCAAGAGGATGACAACTCAGGAAGACACTTCAGCTGGAGAACAATTTGTCTTCATTGGTTAGAAATTGAAAACTGTCCACTCTACCAAGTTTATATGGCATGTTCAGAAGATGTGAAAATACCCACTCAGATTTATAAAGGTTAGAAAATACTAATATAAATTATTTCCCTGTCCTCACCCCCCATCTTTCTCCAATGCACTAACACTCATGTATCTACACACATTATTTCACAGCACGCCATGACTTTCAGAGTCTTTTATTCTTCAATTATATTCTGAAATTAAAGTACTTAAACTGCTTTTGAAAATATTTTTAATTGCATTTTAGAAACTGTTCTGTGAGGTTTTGCATTCAGACAGTTTTCTTTACTGTGTCTTCACTGATCTATACAAACAAAAGAATTAGAAGCTTGGGTTAAAAACTTCACCATTTAGGTGAGAATAGTCAATATTTTAAAAATTGTTTTGTTGAAAACCACTCTGTTTTACAAATGTTACCTATAGTGCCTCTTTTATTACATAGCATATATATATATATATAAAATATACAGATAATTATAAACATAATGAGCCTATGTCAGGTTTCTTCTCCCTCAATTTATCAAGGACATTGAAAAACAAGAAGAAAGGGACTGAAAAAAAACCTCTATAACTCATTCTGCAATGAAAACCCTTGAGTTCACCACTGTTGCTGACCTATGTCAGCCAATCCAAGAAACGGTACTTCCCTAGTGCTCAAGGAGGAATATAAATCTTTCAAAGTACACAGTAAACATTTCACAATATCACCAGTGTGTAGGATATGTTACTGCAATCTTTACAGACATGACTGAAATCAGCACTTTATAGTTTTTGTCTACAGCACATCCGTTGAGTTTTGTAAATTATACTTGGATTTCAATCTGTTCAGTATGGAATTATGTAGCTATTGTACTAGAAGCCTTCTGAGTACAAATCAAATCTGTTTGATGCATCTGTTTTTCATAACTTGTAAAAAAATCAGACAAATAAACAGAAATTCCAAATTTTCTTGTATTTGGTAACAAACTGCACATGTAAAATAAGTGAAAATACTTTATATACAGTAGAACAATTTAAACCAAAAGCACTGGAGAGTCTACTCAGAATATGCAGAATATTCTCTATAGAAGCTGAAGATCTTTCTTTTTAATTTCTTTAGGCTGGTGAAAGATTTAAGACACATGTCTTCTACATCCTGGGAAAATCCTATTCCTCTTATTCTGTTAGGAACTGGCAGTGATGAATTATTTTCCGGTAGATTTTGTGAGTTCTGTACCTCTTTCTCCTGTTTATTTTTTACAGAAATTCAGTGAATTTTGTATAAAATAGCAGTATGTGGGAGGGAAAGGGCTGATGAATAGACTTATTTTGCTGAATGAATTAAAGTAATTTAGACTTAGGCAGAAATAAGTGCTCCTTAATTATTCAAAGTGAAACCTCCTTGGGGGCTAAAAGAGAGCTCTAATTTAAAAATATTTTTTCTATTGTTTTAAACAGTAAATAATTTTCAAACCTTTTCTTCTATTTGTTCCATCTTTTTCCTCCACATCTACATTTTCAAATTTTTGGAAGGAAGAGCACATAATTCATGTGTTTATGGACATTGTGTATTTTCTGATTTTTACCAACAGTCCCATTCTTCATAACAAGATCCATGTTGTTAGAATGCCAAAAGAAAATTGTACCAAGCAGCTCATCCGTGAATGTTCTTTTAGCTTTCCTGGTATCAAGCACTACCATTTGTTTTCTAGAATTTTAACCCAATTTTAGAAATGTACCTCAGGGCCTAGTAAAAATATGAATATTTTTGTGTTATTTTATGTTATGTCTCAAGTTACGTTTTGTTTTTTTTTTTGTTTGTTTGTTTGTTGTTTTTTTGTTTGTTTGTTTGTTTTGTTTTTTTACAAAATTTCAAACACGGAAAACACAATGTTTTAACATATTGATAAAACCATTTTTAAAAGTTTTAAACTAAAAAAATAGCCTAATATTAAATAAAATCTTAACTTTATGTTCACTTTTTAACCTTGGCTTGGGTTAGATGTAGGGGGGGCAGGTCAGCTGCTAAAAAACTTCCATTGTTTCTTCTCAATTTGCAATCTATAGGATATCATATCTATACCTGTAATGTTTTATTTTAAAAAATAAATTTTATATTTAAACCAGACATGGTACCTCAAAAGGGAGATTTGTCTTTAGGGGTTCACCTGTAGGACACTCAATACTTTGCCCACAGCACCAGTTCAGCTCTGTAAATCTTTCAAACTGATGGCAAAACTCGCTTTGAGGATGTCAGCAGACAACATGTGCCTCATTTGCCAAAATCTACATGCATTTAAAAAAGTTTAAAACATAGTTTCCCCTCTGTTCTTATTCTAAGAACTTTAACGTCAGCAGGTATTTTTTTTTTCTTTTTTTTTTTTTTCAAATTGCTCAAGTTCAAGTAAAGATGTTGCTAGCTTGGAAGATATATAAGTTTATGGTCCCCTCTTTATAAAGTTCTAAGATATTATAATATTTGTATCACTTGCTCTGCTGGTTTTATTTATCTAAATAGCAATGCAACAGAAGGACTGAACAGATAGCTTAAGAGAAAAATGATGAAGAAAGAAGGGAAAGAAAGAGATTATACTCATTGATAGATTGCTGTTTTTTTTTTCTTTCATCCTTCCTAAAAGTATTAATCCATGCTAAATTACTGAGTCACACATTAATGAGAAATATTATATAAATATGTCTACCATGTGCCTTGTTTTTCTAATAATAGAAATGAACAATTGCAAAACTGGAATGAAATACTCTATTATCAGTGAAGGACAATATAGCTAAAGCAAAAAATCAAAATACTTTCTCAGTTCAATTCTACATAACTAAAAAGTCGTCAGAGCTTTTCTTCAAGCAAGTTGCAGTTCTATTCTTTTTCTATTGCTTTTGATGTTATGTGAGGTCATTCATTGCTGAAGCATCTTTCTATCTTCTAAAAGAAAGCCAAATACTTAAACATCTAATAACTGTTTTAATCATTATCCATTCACTTGAAGAAAATTAATATCAGGAGAAAAGACCAGATTATTTCTTTATTTCTAGAAAAAGAAGAGAGAAAACCAGCACTAATTAGATTCCTGATGACACTCGCAGTATTGATTGCTGAGCATCAGCCAACTTGAGGGCACACTGCTGGACTCTTCAACTGAGACAGCTTGCTGTACAAGATTAAAATATGGCTGTGAGGCTGTTGAAACTTGGAAAATTCAAAGCAGAATGTATACTGTTTGAAGTAGGGAAGAAGGCTAAGAAAAAGTGTCACTTGCCTGGCTGAACTACTCCTGCTGAACAGGCAAAGCCTTAGTCTGGCAGATCCACATACAGAAACATCAATCTTAGATCAGGCATCAGTTCACCTTTTGCCCTACACCAAAACTTAAAATAGGCTTTTTTTTACTGAGAAAGAAACTGCATGAAGGCATAAAGTCTCTGTTTCAGGCACAACGGATAATGCAGTGTTGCTAGTCCTAGAGGAATATGCAAATTCTATTTTACAATGCCATTCTGGTTTTGGACAGAAACTATTTCTTTAATATTTGGGATATTAAGTCAGATATATTTATTATTCAGAAATAATTTAATCATTGAAAAGTGGTAGCATAAATGCTACAGTAACTTTTTTCTTATTTGTCTCATTTTACCATTATTGTTTGAAATTTGAAAACTCTGCTTGATTAAATAATTTCTTTTAATGGATCCTGATTTTCTAAAGTTTTATGAGAAGTATTAAATTCTGTGATATCATTGATATTGAAATGTCTTCACTGGTAATTTGATTTGTATTTGAATACAGGTATTACTACAGAGACATTTTTAGGGAATAATTTCATAATTCACTGTGAAAACTAGTAAGCAGACTGTTAATGGTGCTTCACTAGTGACATTTAATAAAAAACTATAGTTTTATTTTCCTGACTGCAATAAGCGTAAGGAAGTGCTATGTTTTCTGTTCTCCATACCAATATAGTTAGTTTGACAGGATATGGAAAGTAAAACAGGTACCATCTCTTACACATCCTCAGTATAGAACATGATTCACAAACAGAAGAAATGGAATAATTAATCCTAAAGTGAACATGAAGTGAAGCTTAAAGGTCAGCTGAGCTGATAGGCATGTTTTGCAGCATAACAATTTCTGAAATTGTATTGAACTTCTGCAGGTTACACACTGCTGGAAATGCCAAGCGTCTGTTTGCTGTTGAGCTTCAGCTTTAGTTTTTGAAGTTACACAGATTAAGATCAGTCATGCATGGAAAGGAACAGTAAAGTATAATTTTGTGGGGGAAAAAAACCTGAATTTTTAAGTTGTCCCTGTTGTAGAGGACTTAATCACTTATGCCACTGCTAATAGTAAATTAAGTCTTTAAATGTCAGATCCTTGTTCTGCATCTTTCTCAGATCAGAACAAGGAAAACCTCTTTCTACTTGTAGTCTAGCATTCGCCCACTAGGAACTGAGCCAACAAATACAGTTTTCCTTGTTGCTGAGCTGGTAAAGATGCAAAGCAGCCCTCTTTCAAGCCTGATTCCTCAGGGCGGAATGGTGAATTCCAGTTCACTTCATTTCAGAGACTTCGTAGTTTCATCAAAACAAGTATCCAAAACTGATTGGACCACAAAGTTTATAACATTGGCACTGAAAAAGTAATTTGTCCAGGTTAGAAATTAAGTACGTTAATTAGACAAAACAGAAATGCTTGAAAATCTGAAAATAAACAGTCTTATTGCTTTCACTGATGTCGATATAGTACATTTTATCAACAATAAATTCCCTAGTAACCAAAAAAATAGAGAATAATTAACATTCTTATAATGATTACAACTGTCATTTAAAACAACTTACACTATGAAATATTAATGCCTCAAAATTATGAGATGTGAAACTAAACATGAAAATCAGACAGAAGGAAACATTAATTTTAAATATGCACTGTATATAATAGTAGATTAAAGTATTACAACATCTCTAAACAGCAGAACCTCATGAGGAAATATGACAGTTCTGACAGCTGCAAATACAGGTAGTAATTTGATTAAACTACACACCATTCTAGTTTTATTCTTATCAGATGAAAATATGTGAAATTTTAATTTCAAAATTATAACTTTGTTTATAAAATCCATTTCCCTTTAAATAAGCAAAATCAGCCTAGGAATTGAATACTTTGAGTTTATCAAAATAGAATGGCATTTCTGACAATTATTTTTTCAGTTGTTGAAAACACATGATTATTTAGAGAATTTGTGTGTCTTCCTAGTTTTTTTTTTTTTTTTGGACAAAAACTATTGTTACATCAGAATTACAGCACTTCCCAAATTTCAACATGTTCAAATCTCATCTTATAGAGCACCAAGGCTGAAGCTAAAGATTTCATACTTGAACCATCTAATGACTTCACATTCAGCCTTTAGTAACCCCACCATTACAGCTGCTTCCTACATTATGAAAAAGATAACACATTAAGAGGCTTAGTTCTTCCCTTTCATTTGATTTACAGAATTTTTTACATGAAGTGTTAAACACTAATCTTTTACTCTTCAGGCAACAGTCATTCTGTTAGTGAGATAGAGAGCTTATTTTGGGATTTCTGCAGACTAACAGAGTTCAGATAAAAATCTAGCAGAATAATCATGTAATTTAATTGTATTTATCAAGTCAATGAGTTAGTGTTCTAATAAATCTAATCAGTTCACCCTTCCTTCCTGCAATCAGGTCTATCAGTGTGGTCTTCCACCACAGACAACTTTATCTCAATTAATCAGACCACTTCAGCTTTTCCTCACTCTATTAAAACCTTCTGCTGAATCCTGCCTACACTGTGTCATAAGATTTATTGCCACAAATAGATGTGTTACTTCAGCTCATTATTATTGAACTTGAACTGATTTTCATGTTAATACATTTACCTAACCACAGGGCCATGGTGATTCAGCTTCCTTAATATTATAGGTTGGCTAAAGTTTATGTCTGAGATGTGTGTATTTTAGGAGCACTTACTACATTTGCATACTAACGGTTAAACAAGACTCATTTCTCCTCCACAGCTGACAACACTTCTAAGCATTACTTTCTCATTCATTACAATGTGCTTTACCAAAGCTTCCATTGTAACAGCAGTTAAGGTCCACATTTTTGTATCTGTCATTTGTCAGCAGGATGATTTCAGTTTTCAGCACATAACTAACTGGGAAGGGGCATTTTTTAAAGTTACAACCACACTGGTCGCCCCGCTACCCAATAGTTTTATTAGAAGTCATATTCATCATACTGACTTTTGTACTAGTGTGAAATGATGTCACATGTATAATTATACAGCACCACACTGACAACAGAAATAAGAAAAAATATGAGGAACAATCCGTAACTGCAGCTTAAACACTGTATCTCCCTGAGGATTACAATGTTTCCCTCAATATGGCCCTAAAGTTCAGGTGGATTTTCTGAAGTTACAATCAACAGAGCTGTGTAGATCTATTACTACAATAGTTATAGATTTTTCAGCTAAGGTCTAAAAATGTAAGATATAACATCAGAAAATCATTAACTGAATTCCATAAAACCTTATTGCATTTAGCTTCATCCTTCTGGGAAGCAGCAAATATCACATTAATACACATATAATGACAAGGAGCAGAAGTGAGGTACTCCCAGTATTTGAGAAGGATGAATGTTTAAGAGGTGAAGAATGCTTCAGGAAGTATGAACATAAAACTGATTGCAAACTGTGAATTACTGAAATCATTACTCTGTCTTCACATAACTAATTGACATTAACATTGTAGCATTGTGACTCACCTGACCATGTTTCAGTAATAAATAGTAGCCATATCTAGAGAGATTTTGTTAGTTTGTTTGCTTTGTTTTTTTTTTTTTTTTTTTTTTTTTGTTTTATTTGTTTGTTTGTTTGTTTGTTTTGTTTTGTTTTTTTTAAGTGTAGAAATGGACTTTTAAAACTGTTCAGGGTCCACATACCATGTTTAGACAATGTAATATGCATTGCACCTATTGAATTTCTTTCCTGAAGGTATCACAAGTACTCCCTGGAACATAAAAATATACATGAATTCATGGTATAGTTATGATGCAGATGTCCCTATGTGTACTAGGCAAGCATACTGCTTAAGGGACCAACAGGCATATGATGGAAACTGGATGTGTATCTCTGAACCTGGTCTAGAGACAAGAAGGGCCTGCAGCAGAGGACCCTCACATTCTCCAGTGAGTGGTGACGTGCCTCAACTTGGCAGAAGAATGGGTGTCATTAACCTGGACTTCTCATACCTCTGTGGAGACAAATAATTAAACAATTGTTCTTTATCCAGCTGTAAAACTCTGTTTCCCGCACGCATAACATCTCATGCTAGTTTGTAGGGATGCTTACTCTGAGAATCTCACTCCAACAGGCTCATTGCAGAGCCCAGTGCCCACTGACGTGGCCCTGCTGAGACTGAGGTTTTGCTGAGAGACAGGTCTCAGAACACACAGTGCACCCTCCCCATGACAACCACTGCAGGTCACCAAGTCATTGCTTACTCTCTATTTAGCCATACCTTCACCTCCCATCACCTTCTATCTCTCATTTCTTATTTAAGCTACAGGGAGGATTTCTAACTTTATCCTCTGGCTTATAG
Source organism: Tyto alba (assembly GCF_018691265.1). Lineage (NCBI taxonomy): Eukaryota > Metazoa > Chordata > Aves > Strigiformes > Tytonidae > Tyto > Tyto alba. The sequence continues at coordinate 1,567,381 of NW_024881272.1, forward strand.
TTTCTTTCAGTTCTCTTCTCAGATCTGGATGTTGTGCTTGATACAGTGTCATATTAATTTCTTTTCACTATCCTTTTGTAATTTTTATATCCTTTGCAAAATAGGCATATGTTTATGCACACAAAATATCAGCAATTCATGGTTTTTCATCCAGTGTAATTTTCAGGGTGGATATAGAGGAAGATTTAGTGACTGTCAAACACTGAACATATAACAACACTTCTCTGAAATAAAGATGTTTTGCAATTTTGATGAAAACATAATACATAATAATACCACCAACTCAGATGCATTACAATAATAATCTTATTAAAAATATAATAATTTATAATTAAAGTAAAATTAAGGAAAATTAATATCAATGCTATCAACAGATTGTATCTTGACCTGTTGTGCAAATATCTGACTTTTATGTGACTATTTCAGTGTACTGGAAAATTACAAGTTTTATTTCCAAGCTGACTTGTATATCATCTTCATCCTGTAGGCAGCAATGCAAAGTTCCAAAGAAATGTTGTTCTACTTATCAGCACTTAATATAGCCTCAATATTTGACATTATTTACAGAAAACCACACTGTATGCCATATTCAACCATGTATGGCTTTATAGATGGCTTCAGAATAATAAATAGAAAAAATAAGGTATAAGGAAAAGTAAATTGTAATTATGCTTTACTACATGGCCCTTGATTTAGGACGAAGAGTTCCTTAGTACATTTTTAATTCAAATTGACCTATCTTTGGATAATATAACAATAACATCTTGAAGAAATTAAGTCCTCCTAAAATTCAGGTGGGTCACTTCTGTCTTGGACATCCATTAATAATTACATTGATAAGACAGTGATGATTAATGGACTTCAGGTGTTCAAACAGGACAAAGTGAAAACATTTGAGGCATGCCTGAACCTCTCAGAGGGAGAAGAGATGTTTCTCTGAAATTGAACTGTAATAAGGTTAAAGTTACAGTGAAACGTATGTCTGTAAAACCTGGGGCAGACTTTCAGCAGGCTCCACAACACATAGAGCTGCCTGATTTTGCCTGTTTGAGCTTAATCCTGTTCTACTGCTGAAAAAAGGGAGATTCCTTGGAAGCTTTGACAGCAATATGGCTAGTGTCCTTTGCAACTCAGCAGCCAGACTAACTGCTTTATAGCAGAATAGTAAGAACCAAGAAGGAATATAGTTTTGTGAAATGCAGCACCAGTGATCCTTGGACCTATGAGTTAATTACCTGTTCAGAGGAGAAAGACCAAAGAAGAAATAAAAGTAAGTCACATTTTTTTCCATTTCTGTATACAGCCTACCACAACAAAAGGAATGTTTGCTCTGACTCAGTGGGCTTTGGGTATAATGGCTCAAACTGAAAGCATCTCTCACATACAGATAGTCTGCAGAGCAAATGATGAATGAGGTTTTGTAATGTGATGGTTGTGGTGGTATAAAGACTTATTACATATTATTTTAATTTTGCATCTACTTGAGGTCAGCTTAATATTCCCCAGCTGGAAAATAATTACCTCCCACCGTTTCCCCATTAAGGGCAAAGTCATCTTGAGTTACTATCCCAACATAAATGCACACTTACTGATTGCATGAAAAGCATATAACAACATATTTTATCCTTCTGCAGGTTGATTGCTTCTTTCCATGAGACTTTCCTCCTCCTTAAAAGCTGAAAGACCGGCAACAGCTCTACTGTGTCCTTGAAAGTCTTGCCCTTGTACCTTCCTGTCTTTCTTGGCTTGCTGCTTCAGCCTCCTCAGCCTCTGTAGAGTTCTTCTCATGCTGGTGGCTGAGACACCCATGTTGCATGCTGATACACAAAACATCTGGCCAGCCTTTTTCCCAAAAATATCTATTTTTTCTCAAATGGAACTGAATACTACAGCCACCTTTTCCTACAGCCCAGCTCTCCTTTCTCTTGTCAGTTTACTGCTAGGTACCTCAGCAGTGTTAATTCCAGTCTTGTAATGGTGCATGCTCAGTATCCTGCAAGCAGATAGAAAAAGAAATATTTGTGTCTGTACTACTACCAAGGAAATGTCTGGAATATAAGAAACACCTTAATCTTCTGACTGCAGTACAAATGAAAGGTAATTATTTCATTTTCCTAATACGGATTTCTGTTAAAATCAGCCTAACTGAAAGCTGAAAAAGAGAAACATTTAAATGAGCAGACTTCTGTTTGTGCAATTTGTATAACAAGTCCTTTAAAAGAAAGACAAAGTTGTTTTTTTTTTTTTTTTTCCTACATATGTAAGATTTATTTCTCCCATACACCAATAATCCTTTCTTTTATTCTCCGAGCAAAAATTATCTCTGCTGCTTGAGTTTCTTGACTTATATTTGTAAGTGGGCCTGTGTGAACCTCACGAGGTTCAACAAGGCCAAGTGCAAGGTCCTACACCTGGGTTTGGTTAACCCTCGGTGTCAATACAGGCTGGTGGATGAAGGGAGCAGCCCTGCAAAGAAGTAACGTGGGGGCTGTTGGCTTCTGCCTTGCCTGCAGACCCCATGGAGAAGGCCAACGCAGCATGCATGGAGGCTAGCTGTGCCCAGGCCACCAGTCCCTGGGAAAAGCCCTTATGGACTGGGAGGCTGGCAGGGGCTTGCCTGGTGCCTGCCCAGCCCCTCGCCTACTGCTCTCCTTCCCCCACAGGCATCCCTGCCCTCCCCTGCCCCCCAGCCCGCTGGTGATGGCACTCTGGTGTCAGGACGGCCCCAAGGACAACCTGTTGACGGCCTCAGCCCATCTGTGGCTGCTTTCTTCTCTAAATAGAAACTTGGGAAGGTTTTTCCCCAGTGCTCCTCTGTGCTAGGTCCAATTCTGTACTTGGTGTCCTTGTCTCTCTCCTTGGTCGGCAGAGAGCCCACTTTAATGTGCTGTAAGTGGCTCGTGTCAGCCTGAACCCGTCCAGCCTGAGCCTGGACACTGTGCCTGGGCTCAGTCTCTCCCAGGCTTGGTGGCATGGAGGAAGCCCTCCCTGCAGTGCCACCCGTGTCCTTGCAAGCACAGCCCAGGCTGCAGGACTGCCCTTGCTGCCCACACATCCTGGGGAGTGTGCCCCTGCAAACCTCGTGAGGCTCAACAGGCCAAGAACAAGGTCCTGCCCATGGGCCGGGGCAATCCCCAGCACAAACCCAGGCTGGGCGAGGAGTGGCTGGAGAGCAGCCCCGAGAAGAGGGACTTGGGGGTGTTAGTGGGGGGAAAACTGTCTGTGAGCCAGCACCGTGCACTTACAGCCCAGAACCCACCCGTGCCCTGGGCTGCAGCCAGAGCAGGGTGGACAGCAGGGCAAGGGAGGGGAGACCCCCCCTACTCTGGGGAGACCCCCCTGCATTGCTGGGTCCAGCTCTGGGCCCCCAATACAAGAAAGATGTGGACCTGTTACAGCTGGTCCAGAGGAGGCCACCAAGATGGTCAGAGGGCTGGAGCACATCTCCTGTAAAGAAAGACTGAATGAGCTGAGGTTATTCAGCCTGGAGAAGAGAAGGCTCTGGGGAGTCCTTATTGTGGCCTTTCAGTATATAAAGAGGGCTTATAAGAATGATAAAGACTTTTTAGTAAGCCCTGTAGTGACAAGAGAAAGGGCAATGATTTTAAATAGAAAGAGGGTAGGTTTAGATTGGATATAAGAAGAAATAGCTTCCAGTGAGGGTGTTGAGACACTGGCCCAGGGTGCCCAGAGCAGCTGTGGCTGCCCCCTCCCTGGAAGGGTTCAAGGCCAGGTTGGACGGGGCTGGGAGCACCCTGGGCTGGGGGAAGGGGGCCCTGCCCGGGGCAGGGGAATTGGGACTAAATGATCTTTAAAAGTCCCTTCCAACACAAACCATTCTAGTATTCTACGTAATCTAATGACTTAATCATTTATAATCAGGAGGATTATTGGTATATTTTGCTCACAACTTCCTGACATTTTGTCCATTTTCCATCACCTAATTATTTTTTTACCTCTAGTGCTTGTGGTTTTACTGTAATCTTAAAAAATAAAAAACAACCAAAGTTGATTTTTTTTAATATATAAAGTGCTTGGTTTTGCATATAATTTCAGCCATGTTTAAGAAAATATTCCAGTAATACCATATTTCAAAGTATTCAGCCTGATTTTTGTTTTCAATACTCAGAAAAGCATCTACCCATATAACATGATCTTGACATTTGTTGTGTAAGGAATGTTAGACAAAAAAAAAAAATCCACAATATTATTCAGTAAAGTTAATGATATTTCTGGGAAGAAATATATAGAGTTCAAATTTAGATTTTTTTTTTTTTAAAAAGAATATTAAGCTAAAGTTTTCCTTCATCCCACTATAAACCTGATAGACATGATATAACAAAATCTGGGGCTACATAACCAGTGGTTAGTGGATCAGTCATATATTAATATTAGGCCATATAGAAGCAATTGTGTTGGCTGACAAAGCCTTCTGTAGATGACTGGAAAATTTTGTACTTCTTCCAGATAGAACTAATTTTCCCCACATATCCTCCTTTTCCTCACAGTTTCCTGGTGGGATTCAGCATAGCCTGGAGATATGGCTGTGCATTTGCTTTTTCGTGTTGAGATTTCAAGTGGGTACATCTTGTAAGATGTCCTGTTAGAGCAAGATGAAGTCTTTTCTATAGACTTCCAGTGCCAGTTATGCAGGTTTCTATGAGTTTTTGAAAGCAGAAAGGGAAAAAATGGCAAGGTAAAGATATTAAGTGTGAGGTTGGTGTGATAGCAAGAAGATAAATATCAATGCAGTTTATCTATAAGCCATAGTTCTGAGTCTGTGATACTACTTGAGGATAATTTAAATCAAATTATTTGATGTAATAAAGTTAAAAACATCAAAAGAATGACTTTATTCCTCATATGAAATGTTTAGATGCATAGCAAACTGTGTTTAGAGCATGGGCTGATCAGAGCAACTTGATCAGCCACTTAATAACAGATGTTGCTGCAATCCTGACTGTCAGAAACAGTTCAGGAGTAGCTACATACTGGTTTTCTCTTTCTGACTGTGGGAAATGTTAAAGAAAGAATCTATTTATGACATAATTCATAGCAGCAACCTTCTTAAATATACTTAGTCTTTTTTATTATTATTTATTTTCATTGTTTTATTCCTAACTTTGTGATTGCCTTCACAGTATGTGTTCTCTTAGCCATGATCTGCATGGACATGCAGCATACTGCATTTTCTGCAAGATATATCCTAAGAAATATCACCCTGTGACAATGAACAGTTTAAAAAAAACAGAGAAAGATTAAAAAAAAAAAAAAAAGTCTTTTTGCATGATCAGGGTTAAGATTTCTCCCCGTTTCCTTATTGATATTTTAAATTAGTTTTATATGTACTTGAAATGTGGTATTGCAAAAATACCCATCCTAAGAAAGACAAATTCCATGTTTTTGTTGCATGTGACACAGGAAGCAAGGTGATATGTTAACATTTGTCTTGTTTTCCATACAGCAGATAATACGATGTTTAGATACAGTTTATCTTTTTTCTTCTCTTTACTTTTGTATAGGAATTTGTTTGCTTTTCAGTGGTTAATATTTGCCTCATTCATTATGTCACAAAACACAATAAATTACAAGTTTTTCATACCACTGATAGCGTTTCATAACATTCCATAGCAGAGTATACTCAGTGAAGTAAAACGTGGATTACAGGGGTCATCTGTAAATTCTCCCCCAACAGTGGTTAGTTAGACATATATGTGCTGAAGTGCAATGCAGGAGAAAACTTTTTTGATAAGAATATCTACTTCTGATGTCAGATAGTAAAGATTATGTTGATCATAAAGATTAAGTAAGGAGGACTTCCACTGCCAAGTATCAGGGTTAAATCTTTCCTGTAGATTTGAATTGCTTATAGAATCAGTAAGAAATCATAAATACTTTCTTATTATGGTTTACAGAGTACTTGAGAGTCTTCCCTACATACCTAAAACAGAGTATGGGAGCTACATTGGAAAGATTGCTGTGAGCTTATTTTATGCAAATGGTTGTAAGTGGAAAGTAGTTGAATTTATTCCAAACTGGAAATTAGTAGAAGTTTTTCTGTATTGCTATCACGTTGGAAGATCTGTTTTACTTTCATCAGAAGGAACAAGCCAAAAGTTGTTAACAATAAACAGATGAAGTGAAATATCTATGTAGTTCCTCAAGAGCCTGGGTGAAATTATGAAATGGTCTACTACAAAATTAAATGTGTATCTTCCCATAAAACCCTGAGTTTCACGAGTTTATTACATAGCATTGTCAGGAAAGTAACAGCCTCGGTTTTGCTTAGACCTACAAAGTCTTTTCAGACTTGGCATTATCAGTGTACACTAATCTCACCAGTCCCACTCTTTTGTATCATTCCAGGTTAACTAAACATTTTTTTTCTAAGAACAAAGAAGGTATTGACTAGTAGGAGAGAGAAATTTATTTAGAGAAACCTCTGGAAAAGAGAGGTGAAGGGGTAAGCAACTTTCTGTTTCAACTGAAACTACAGATTGAACCTAATTCAACATTGTACTGCTCAAATTTATTTCGCCAAAATGACACCAAACCCTACACTAGTGAAAAGCGATGCAGCAAGCCTCTTTTGTCATATTTTGTAGCTAAACTTAAGATACTGACATGCATATTTAATACAAGAATACTGAGAAAATCAATATTTCTGTAATCAATTTGGTGCCTCTATATTTGAAGAAACTTGCCTAGGGATATTCTGAAGAGTAATTATTTTGATCTATAGTGAAATTGATAAAATAGCAACTTATTTCAATGTCTATTACTGAAATGATCAAATGAGCAAATTACAAGTAGTCATTTGTTTTTAGTTTGCATCATCAGTGCAAATACTGAAAGGAATGGCCTCTGTATTTGTTATAATCCAGACTCTTACTAACAGTAGTCAACTCACTGAATCCATTGACCATGTACCAGACTTGTATTGGCTTTAATGTTCCCTGTAGATTTTTAACTCCTTGATTTTACCAGGTCTTGATATTTCTGCTGTAAAATACAGAAAGGCATAACCAATGACTGTTTAGTACCAAAAAAACTCCCAAACCTTAAATTATTATGTGGCGAAATTGAAATATTTCCACTGCTTTCCAGTGAGACATGTTGATTTTTAAGTCCACTGCAGTACATCCGAACTAACCTCAGTTAGTTTGAGATTTTAAAGTGACTCCCCTAAAGGATGAGCAATTTGTATCGTAGATCTGTCATATTAACTCTTTGATAGCTAGATGCACTTTCTCTTAGTGTCTTTTTCTAGAGCCTGTACTTTATTATATATAATTATTTATTTATTTGCATAGATTCATGGTCTATGATGTGTCTCCTGTATATTTACTTTTTGTGATTCACATTTATACCTAGAAGAAGTTATTTTTCCAGTAGAAGAAGCACAGAGAGACATAAAAAATAGATAGCCCAAAGCCTCTACAGATTTCTTATGTTTATTTTTTCCAAACTGCTTTTGTAACTCATTACTCATTGGGGAAAAAAAAAAAACAAAAAAAAAACAAAAAAACAAAACCAAACCTAAAACCAACACCAAAACAAACATACAACAAAACCAACCCCCTCCACCCCCCCCCCCCCAAAAAAAAAAAAACACATTCCTGTTATATAAAAAAACCCTAGACCAAATAAGAAAAAATGATAGAAAACCAAATTAAATCCCATTCCAATAGAGGAGATTGTAACACATTAAAATAAAGTAGATAACACCGTATTTCAGAACATTATGTAAAAGAGAGCATTTAAAAACCTACAGATGGCAATAAATCTTTAATCTGTAGCAATATAAGCAAACAGTGTGAACTCAGTTTTACATTTTCATTGTCTGTCCCAAGGGATTGGTTTGTGATGTTTAGCTTCCTGCTCATTTCAACTTCATGTGAATTTACAGAGCTATAGAGAAATTCAGCTATGAAAGTGTAAAAGTGTTTGAGAAAACACAACCCTCACTCCAACTCACTGCCAAACTGGACAGAAAAACTCTAAATAAGTGAGACTTCCTAAAATTCATGCTGCTCCAAACAGATGTATGATAATTTCATTGTAAAGAACCATGCATTTTTAATAGTATCTACCAGTTATGTCCTTACAATGAATATGTCCAAAGTACTTGGAAGATTGATGCTAATCACCTTAAAGCAGAGGAATTAACGGCTCTTTATTAGTACAAAAATATAAAAACGCAGTTTGTATTTCCACCTTCCTGGAAATTTATGTAATGTAATCCCTTGCAATAAATGATATGCAAAGATTATTCTACTTCTCTGAACATGAAGTTGAGTTGACCTAGTAGAAATCTACAATCTACAAAAAAAAAAAAGCATATCAAATACTCTTTGCATCCATTAATATCTGATTAAACAGAGGCACCAAAATACCGGAACAAATTGTTTCTCCTTTAAAAACTTCGAAAAGACTCCATGAAGAATGCATTCCTGTATGGAAATCTATGTGAAATATTCTTAAAGAAAAAATGAAGGGGTAAATGAAGGATCAGAGATGCCCTGTAGATGATCCTTTTGTGGACTAAAAAATGCATGTTCCTTGGACTCCTTGATCTTAAAGGGCTTTTCCAACCTAAATGATTCCATGATTCTGTGATTCTATTTTGGTGCAGTGAGGAAATATTAACAAAAAGACAAAGAGAAATACTTTAAAAGAGATAAGGAAGGTGTGATGATGTGTATTTTGGTGGGTGGAAATGGTTGTGTGGTATTTAAGATGAAAGCTCAAGAAAGAGTAGACATTTTCTGAGTAGAAATTTAACTTGTAGATAAGGTAGAATAGTTGCACATTAAACTCACTAATCAGAGAACAGTCAGTACAAATTAGCATTATATCTCTCAAGTCAGCATGATATAGAAAATCAGATTTTAACATTAAATTAATGTTGATTAAAAAGTGAGAAACTGATTGCAATGAAAATAGGAGTCCCTTCTTCATCTGTAGAGCATAAACACCACAAAAATTAATTATTAAAAAAAAAGTTCAACTGCTGAACTATTTAATATGCCATAAACAGTATGCAGCTTCTTTTTCAGAGCAAAGGAGTGGCTTTCTTTATCAGTTCAGCATTTGCTGTGCTTGTATAATCACTAAGAACAGTATTAATGGCACTGAGGAATGCATAACTGGACATTTTTCACAGTGTTGAGACTACTTACTCATGGCAAACTGGAACACAAAGCTGTAGGATAAATGCAAACTATCAGACACTAGTCCTTTACTCCCAATGGGGGTAAATGTGAATAGACTATTTAGATAGTACAGCTACTACACTGCAGCTAATTTATAATCATAACTGAGGTGCAATATGCTGCATTATTTAAGGCTTTTTTATATTTCTACTTCTACAGTTATTTCAGTTAGATTCATAACTGTTGGCATGTGGAGCAGTCATTATTCTAATTAGGAAGGAAAATACTGATGGCTTAGTTCATCCTCCGACAAATCAATATTTAATTAACAATATGTCAAAACCAAAATGTCTGTAATTAAATTTTGTGTGGGTAAGATGACAATACCATTCTTTATTGATATCGCTATATATACATGCTATATATACTAAAATATTAGGACAGATAGTGGGAAAAAGGCTGTCTCAATGCATTCAGTCAGCCAGTTTCCCTTTTAATATATCCTCAAAGAAGTGTAATATTTTTTTTTTTCAAAAGGCTCTAGATTTTTCCCTTAACCCAGATTCCTACCAGCTGTATTAAAAAAAAAAAAAAAAAAAAAAATGCCTGAAATACTGATGTGTAAAGATCTCTTGCTATAAGATGTCAAGCACATTCATCTCCTTCAGTGCCTGTGCTATGTGAAATTTGGAGCAGAGTTAATCTTCATTTACATCACTATTTCCCTGTTGGGGAGTTTGTAATAGCTAGTATCTAAATATAATCTGTAATATTTAGTACAGGAGGACAGCAAAGTTCCTGACGGATCTTTGGAAAATCTGCAAATGCCACATCTCTGTTGAAACTGTTTTTCAACCTTTCCTCTGGAAACCATTGTTGCAGAGCAAAAAATTCAAGTTGGACAATCTTTGACTCCAGAATGTGTCAGAGGAACTAAGAAATTCCAGCAATATTCCTCTGATTTTCTTCAATTTGCTGTCTCTGGTAACCAAGTAGAATGTTTAGGAATATTTATTTATTAGGAACATGCTTCTGCACCCATGTGTATGAGAGGCAAAAGAGTATATGTATGGAAAATGAGAGAGATGACAGGGTTGATAAAGTCACACAACAGCATTAGAAACTATATTCTTAACACAGAAAATATGTTAACATAGTTATGTTAAGAATGTCTAATACATTATCAAATATTAGAAATATTTATTTTCCAGAAGCTCATTTTGCTGGGGAGAAAATACAATCAGCACTTTCTTGAGCATAATTGCAAGGTAAATTAATTTGGTAATTAAAGATAAATTATAATTATGTATTTTTTTTCTTTAGGGCTAATAGCTGTTGTTATATTCACTTTGAGATTGTTGGTCTGTTGTTCATTCATGATTTCTTATATTCATTTCTCTTAAAAGAAAAGAGAATCTTGCTCCTATGGTGTGTTCACAGTCTTTCCTAATCTTGATTGAATTGTCACAGCTTGGTTTTAACCCTTTTTAAATATTAGTTTAAAGTTGTAAGCCCTGAAGACTTTTAACTTTACAGGTGGTAGCAAGTTAAACCTCCTCTCAGTCCTCTACTTTTCTCCGGTATATTAACACCAGGCAGGATATAATCACTGTAATTCCTTCAAAGACAGTGAGGAAGATCAAACACTGCTTTTCCCTGCAATATCTCAGCAAATCCTATGTGTAAATTTTGAAGCTTACTGAGGCCACAGTTGCATGTGCACCAAGGTCAATATCAATGCCATATTAGAGCTCTGGATCAATGATTACTCTTGTCAAAAAGAGTGAAGGGGCCACTTTATTGCAATGGATCTTTTCCTTACTTACTGAAAAGGAAATTAGTTTTAGTCTTTAGGAGTGTATTAATATCTGTAGCATAACATTGTAACCAGTTGTGGTCTGTAGATATAAAACTGTTTAGGTCTTGGTATTGCATAAAAGTGCTTTGTCTAGTGTGAGTCCAATTATGAAGTCCAAATTTTTTCCTCTGCAGACCTCTGAAATCATGTAATAATAATGGGCTTATAGGTGCATATTCCCCAGAGGGATTTAAGGTGCAAGTTTACTAGTGTTTTTTTTCCCAGCTTTGCGAATTATTTTCTTGGAAATGCATTTAAATTAGTTGAAACAAATTTCTCAGCTCCTTCCATTAGTAAGTCTGCAAGTTATGCTTAAGGTTGTAGTTTCATATGCAAATGTTGAGTCCATCATACATCCTTATGAGTGTTTTCAGAGCAACTCCACTTTTCAATGCATTTCAAGGTCTTCTTTTAACCCTAAAATATGGAAACTGGAAAAAATATCAATTGCTTTGGTACCAGGTAACCTTTAGCTTGTCTGTCTCAGAATCTAATTGTAGACTGATCTCATGTGATGTGTTACTGTCTGGGGTTTGAGTAAGTGGTAGGTTGTTTTTTTTTTTTTTTTAGTAGCAGGGGAGGTAGCTACAACAGTGGCCCCCTGTGAGAAGCATCTTGAAACTCCCCCAGCTCCAAGTCAGCTCCACCTCTGCACCAAAACTGAGCCAATCCGCTGAGCCTCTGCAATAAAGTATTTAAGAAGGGATGTGGGGAGGAGGAGTTGGACTTGTGAAGAGGAGTTGTTGCAGCTGCATGAACACCAAGGTCAGTGGAGGAATGGAGGAAGAAAGGAGGGAGGAGGTGTGCCGGAGCAGAGACCCTCCTGTATCCTGTGGTGAGATGGCAGGGCAGCCCCCCCTGCCACCCATGGAGATCTATGGTGGAGCAGACACTGATGTATGGCTTGTGAGGGGGCTCATATGATAGACTAAGATGGCTGTTCCTGAAGGAGGCTGGGATCTTGTGGGAAAAGCAGCCCTTGCTGTTGTAGTTTGGCATTGGGAGGACTGCAGCATGCAGAGGTGTCCCACACCAGAGCAGCTCGGGAAGGGCTGCAGCCATGGGAAGGACTCCAGTTGGAGAAAGTTGGTGACCCACGCTGGAGCAGTGAGGGAAATGCTGCGGCCTGTGGGAGGGACTCATGTCACAGAAAGTTTGTGGAGGACTGTCTCCTGTGAGAAGGGGACCATGACGGAGCAGGGGGAACAAGTTACAGAATCTCCCCCCACAGAAGATGGAAAAGCAGCAGCACAGCACTGACTGCACCCCCATTCCCTGTCCCTGCACTGCTGGGGGAGGAGGTAGAGATATCGGGAGCAGAGCTGAGCTCGGGAAGAAGGGAGGGGTGGAGGGAAGGTGTTCTCCAGATGTGGCAATGCTTCTCACTGTCCTACTCTGTTAAGTATTGTTATTGTCTGTAACAAATCTATGTGGTTTTTTTTCTTCCCCTAATGAGTCTGCCTTTTACCTGTGACCATAAAGGGTGATTTGCCTCTCCCAGTCCTATCTCAAATCACAAGCCTGGCTCATTTGTCTCTTCTCATCACTGGGGTTGAAGGGGGCACTAAGCATCTGTGTGGTGCTCAGTTGACCTCTGAGCTCAAGCCAGGACAGTTACTCATTCCCCCCCTGCCATGCTCGGGTGAAGCAAAGCAGATTTAATGAGTGATGCTGCTTCTGGTTCTTCTTCCTTTAATTATAGCATGGTATTCAGGCTGTGGTCAAAGAGACTGGAAAAAAAAACAGGAGTCAGAGGAACAGGACTACATTTCAATCCATCATTCTAAATTTGAGAGAAATAGCCTGTAAGTGAATATTTTATCCTTTTATCAACATCACACTACTTGCAAAACAGAGAAGAGACCTATGATTTTATGTGAGACACAAACCATGATCAGAATCAAGTTCCAAACATGTAAACTAGTACCCCAGAGAGTGTCTGGTGGCTCTATCTGATGATGGTTCCATTTTGTGGTATTAATTAATATACATATAAGGTACTTGTTTATCTCTTTGTCTTGGAAACATAAAAGTCAAGCAATAAAATCCGATGTTTCATCATATGGAAAAGCACCAGAAACAGAAAAATAGATTCCTGAACCTGATCTTGTCTTTCAAGAGGAAAAAAAGTAATAAAAATCAGAAATTTCTCTCTATATTCCTGACCTGAAAAACTAACTGCATGTGACTGTTTGCTTCTCTGTTGGCAAGATGAAAGCTGTTATCACACTTCACTGGATGAAATCCAAACAATAGAGTAAGAAATTCCCTGTATTTGAAGGATTTAAAAAAATATTGTGTATTACTTAGATAAAGGTATGCTTTACATTCAGACTATTGTCCCACACTCTCCACACCCCTACCTAAATTACTATTCACCTCATTTATAACTTTCAGTAAATAAGATACCTGTAGGCCGCAGTAGTATATTCTCAAATTCTATATCGTTTGTTGTCAGTCTTTTTCTTCATAGTACTTTGATGCCCAAAAATAAAGGTTCTCTCCTGATATTTGCCTTCCTAAACCCATCTAGAACAATGCAAACATCATCTGCAAATAATTTACTTTCCTTTAGATAACTTATCTTCTTAATGTCATTGAAAACTGTAGAAACCAAAGAAACATTTGAGTGGGAATCCTGAAAGATTTGTATACTGTGTCTCCCTGGTGTATGTTACATACTACTTGGCCTATGGTGAGCATATTTCTGCTGCCTGAAATAAAACTGCATTACTGCAGGGACAGGACTGGGGAGAAAGATCTGACTGGTCCTTGATAGCTATGTATAGACAGGAGTAACAATTGACTTTTTTTTTTTTATTTCTTCAGATAGCGGTTTTTCTGAGGTAAGTACTTCATAATGAGGGTGTATATAAAGATGAAAAGGACAGTGTTTTGACTCTGGATGTGTACAAATGCAAGGAATGCTGACCTAGAAAGAGAAATTTTCCATGTGCAGGAAAGTTTTATTATTAATTTGATTGCAACTGTGTTAGGCCAGTGATGAAAATCTAACCTGCTACATTTAAATACTAGGGACAACTGAATAAAAAAGATGCCATTTTCAATTCCCTGTTTATTTATGCATATGCAGTGCATGTTGGTGTTGTATCTGCACTACCGTGCATGAACTTGTTACAGAATACTTCCCAAGCAGGATCTAAACTCCCATGAAATTCTGGCACCTGAGGCTGGAGAATGTCTTTTGACTGTGCAGGATTTTTATCAGTGAACTTGTGATATTCACTATCTGGACTTTATAAAAAAGTAAGAGGACTGTACTGTTACCACCTAGAGGAATGTTATTGTAAGTCAAACAATTAAAATGTGCTTTTGGGAGTGTGAGTCAGGTCTTTATTCTTCATACACCAATTAGTGTGTGATTTGTTTAACTATTGTTCCAGTTGTCTATAGAATAGGACGCCACTCTCTATGTATTAGGATATAGAGAATTATCATCTTTTGTGAGCTCTTAATTAAAAAGCCAGCTAGGTCTAATTTACAGGTAAATCTTAGCTATATACTCAACTCCAGGTTTCAACTCTTTCCTTCCTTTTACAGTCTCTCAAAACAGAAACAAAGACATTTATTAGGACTCAGACTTGGAATTGGCCAATTATACAGAGAAGGTCCAGCTGTGAAATTTAGGTCTGACTTTGTACCACATAAACCTTAGGATGGCAGACTTGAAGGCTGTTTTGGATATAGCACTCCAGATTTTGTTCTTATCTAAAAAAAAAAAAAAACCAAAACATACTCCAAGCCCCCCAAAACTACAGACAAAATTCTTTATAATTTTTTTCACTATGTATCTTCAATGTTTAAATTAAAACTCAGTCTATTAATATTTTTTAATAATGTTGAGGTCTTGAGAGGACAACATTACTCTAAGAGATCATCTTTTATTGAAAAACACCAAATACTACATAAAAAGTTTAACAGTGTTACTGCCACATAGAACAAGGTAGTATATGTTACATTTGCAATTTAGATAAATTAAGTCATTAAATTTTAGCGCCATGTTCTTCATCCACTACATGTGAAATATTTCCTCATACATAATTTTTTATACATACATACATTTTACACACATAGAATCATAGAATCATTTGGGTTGGAAAAGACCTTTAAGATTATCGAGTCCAACTGTTAACCTAACACTGCCAAGTCTACCACTAAGCCATGTCCCTAAGTGCCACATCTACATGCTTTTTAAATACCTCCAAGGATGGTTTCTCAACCACTTCCCTGGGCAGTCTGTTCCAGTACTTCACAGCAATTTTGGTGAAGAAATGTTTCCTAATATCCAAACTAAACATCCCCTGGTGCAACCTGAGGCCATTTCCTCTAGTCCTGTTGCCTCTTACTTGGAAAAGGAGACCAATGCCCACCTCACTACAACCCCCTTTTAGGTAGTTACAGAGAGCAATAAGGTCTCCCCTCAGCTTCCTTTTCTCCAGACTGAACCACCCCAGTTCCCTCATAAGATTTGTTGTCCAGACCCTTCACCAGCTTTGTTGACCTTCTCTGGACATGCTCCAGCACCTCAAAGACTTTTTTGTAGTGTGGAGCCCAAAACTAAACCCAGTATTCGAGCTGCAGCCTCACCAGTGCTGACTACTGGGGGATGGTCCCTGCCCTAGTCCTGCTGGCCACACTACTGCTGATACAAGTCAGGAGGCTCTTGGTCTTCTTGGCCACCTGGGCACACTGCCCACTCATTTTTATCCAGCTGTTGACCAACACCCCCAGGTCCTTTTCCAACAGGCAGCTTTCCAGCCACTCTGACCCAAGCCTGTAGCATTATGTGGGGTTGTTATGACCCAAGCACAAGACACAGCACTGAGCTTTGTTGAATCTCATACAATTGGCCTTGACTCATCACTCCAGCCTGACCAGATCCCTCTGAGCAGCCTTCCTACCCTTCAGCAGATCAACGTTCCCACCCAGCTTGGTGTCATCTGCAACTTGCTGAGGGTATACTCAATCCCTTCATCCAGATCCTTGATAAAGATCTTAATCAGAAATGGCACCAGTACTGAGCCCTGGGGAACGCCACTTGTGACCGGCTGCCAACTGGATTTAACTCCATTCACCACCACTCTCTAGGTCTGGCCATCCAGCCAGATTTTTATCTAGCAAAGTTTTCACCTGTCCAAGACATAAGCATCCAGATTGTGTAGAAGAATGCTGTGGGATATGGTGTCAAAGGCTTTTCAAAATACAGGTAAACAACTTCTACAGCCTTTCCCTCATCTATTAAGCGGGTCATCTTGTTATAGGAGGAGATCAAATTAGTCAAGCAGGATGTTCACGAACTCAGGCTGACTGGGGCTGATCACCTGGTTGTGCTGTATGTGCAATGTGATGGCATTCAAGATGACTTGCTCCAAAACCTTCCCTGGTACCAAGGTCAGACTGACAGGCCTGTAGTTCCCTGGATACTCCTTCCAGCCCTTCTTGTAAATGGATGTCACATCTGCTAACCTCCAGTCAACCGGGACCTCCCCGGTTAACCAGGGCTGCTGACAAATGTTGGAAAGTGGCTTGGTGAGCACTTCTGCCAGCTCCCTCAGCACCCTGGGGTGGATCCCATCTGGCCCCATAGAGATGTGTATGTCTAAATATTTTTAGGCTCTTAATTTTTTAAGCACTTGCAGCTAGCTTCAGAGATGTTATTTTTCCAGAACAAAGAGGGAGTATAAAAATGAGAAAACTTTCTTAGTAAAAGCTTTACTCTTAGTTCTAAAAAGTATTTCCACTGAGAATTGTTAACAGTTGGAGATAAGAAATATCTAGTCTCGTAGAAGCACCTGTGCTATGCAGCCTAACTTCTTTGCCATGTTTGAGTCTGTCATGCTACTCTACTCTGCAGTTACTTCCTATTACATAAAACAAAGCTTTTTTCCACCACACATTTTTTCCCTTCAGATGTGCAACTAGTGGCAATATTTCCATGCTATAGTTGCCTTTTTATTCCTACCTCTTTTGCCTTACATAGAGGAGTTCACTGTGTCATCTTGCAGTAGGATTTCACCTTGAAATCCTTTTTCAAAGTTTCTAAATAGGGTTCAGCAGTTTTCACATACGAAGGACGAAAACATTTCTTAATTATATTAGCAAAATGTTTATTGTGAAATATTTTCCTTTTTTTTTTCTTATTTTCCTTTTCCTGAAAACATATAAAAATAAATTTACCTGACAATTAGCAACAATCTGGATCTAGTTTGTATGCTAATGAACATAGCTGTATAGAGCAATAGGAACTCCCTCTTTGCCTGTTAACTTTATGAATTCTAACACCTATAAAAACTCCACCTTGGAAGCTAAACAATGCTTTATTAACAATAACTTTGTCAAGAAGTATTTTTCCTTCTTCAAAGTAAAATGGTTCTTCTTGTTTGTTTGCTTTTGTTTTACTTGTCTAAGAAAGGCTTTTTTGATCAGTAGACTTTTTCTTGAGATTTTCCTTATTTCTACTGATTTTCATCTAGCAAATTAATTCTCAGGATTTTTTTTTTTTTTTTTTTTTTTTTTTTTTTTTTTTTTTTCTGAGGGAGAGATTCTTCAGGGCTTTTCTCCCTTTGTATTAGAGAAACTTCTTGATGGTGTAATATTTTCATCTGGGTAGAGACACTTTTTATGCACACACTCAATATTTCAACACATAAGCTGTAAATTTAGGAGTACATAATTTACCTCAAACCAAAGAGGCTGATAGCATTTTTATGGGTAATACATTGTGTGAGACATGTGCCAGGCTCCTTACCATCATACTGCAGTTCTCCACAACAGTTTATGAGAAGAAATAAAGAAATTTTAGGGGTGGAAAAGCTATCTAAAGTAGGAGAGTATAATTATCTCACTGGAGATTTAGCTAGGACAGCAGACTAAAACACTCTTGTAAAGGTACCATATTATCTTTAACAACTACATATGGCCAGATCCGTAATACGTTTTCCTGAAAGACTAACTGTTGGAAAGATGTGAACTGACAAAACAACTTTCAAGTGCTCTTTGTGATTTCTCAATACACAGCTCAATAAACACAATGTTAGGATCTTGGATGTTGCCTGTGGGTTATATACTTCTATTGCTGTGGGATAAAAATACTTTGACATGGGGGAAGCAAAGAGAAAGTCAGATGGGTACCTCCCTCCATAATCAGTCATCACTGCAAGATAACAGGGGCAGATTTGACTTTGTAGGCTTGCCCCCACTCAGTGCTCCCTGTGCTTAGCAATAACCTGTAGATCTTTTGGATCTGTGCTAAGTAAAAATAAATAAAATAATGGAGGGAAGTACAAAATTGTTTCATGTAGATTACTGTACTGTATTGGCACAGATCCAAAAGGCCTATAATTATTCCACATTCATACAACAGTTGCTGCAAAATGTTAACTGCTGAGGTTAAGAAAGCAGAGCAGTATATCAATGTTTGGTAGTCAAAGCCTGTCCTTCATGCCCCAAATCAATATTTATGATCGTCAATTAGATGTAATATGATAACTAGACATTTGAAAGATCAGAAACAATATTTTTCCTCTGTATAATGCTGTGGGGTTTGTCAGTTATGACTCTTTAAGGGTACAGGATTTGGGGAACTGAGACCATCTGGATAGCTTCTGGCATCTATTTTGTTTCATTTTTTGGTTCATTCAGGTCTGTCCAAACAAATAAAAGATCCCCTCTAGCAATATTTTGACAATTTTATTGATGAAGATTTTAAGGTACTAACATATAAGAACATGTTGTATGGAAACCATTAATCTTTCATTGATTTCATTGCACAAATAGGCAGAAAAAAGTGGCAATTAAATGGATTGGTACATGGCATTTTTCACATGCTTTGTCAAAGTTCAGAGTTGCCACAATTAGGTAACTATCTGGGTTATTAATGGTTAGAATTTTTAGGTAAAACTGGAGACACTTAATTTTTAAATGTCTAATAGTCTTTTTGTATTTTTATTATTACAAATCTAGAGTATGGAGGAAATCATTTGATCCAGTTAGGTTGAAACAAGATACATCAATCCAACTGCTCTATTTGCTACATAAAGGACTATTAGCATCTATTGTTTACAAATTAATTCATTATTTTTTGCATCTGAAGTATTTTTTCTTTATGTTATTTGCCTTTATAACTTGATATACCAACTGTCTTACATCCATCCCTTTTCTTAATTTATAAATTTAATTGCATGTATCCCATACGTTACTATTTCATACACGAGTGCCTAGTTTTAAATGAATGCATTAATACAAAAGCAAATTTTTATTAATAATGATATAGAGTTTTTTACCAAAAAATGGTGACACACCTTTCCTTCCCTCTTAGAAAAATTGAGTTTATATAACCTAAGAGTGACTCAAAGATATATATGAGAGACAGTTTCTTGTTATTATGGAAATGATGGTAAGCTGACTGTATATTTTTCTGTGAATTTAAAAAGTGTTATTGTATAAATTTTGCTGACACCTATGCAACTACATCAATAAACATTTTTTAAAATCCCATCTGTGGAGGGTAATGAATGCTGGGGGTCCACAAGAGACATCTTTGCTTTCACTGTGAATAGTTGAATTTTATGTGTGTTCAGAGACAGAATGTATAGAGATATATAACAGCATTTTATGCACAGAATTGCCACACAGCTAGCAAAAGCAGGCATGACAATCTATAATGCCTTTTTTTCCCATGTAGATGGGATGCTGATTTTATTTGACCCTAGAATCCAGTACTTCTCTTGTACTTCACATAGACATTTGTGTTTGCTTTGTATGTGTGTTTATGATGATACTTCTGGAAAACCAAAGCTTGTGTTGTGCTAAATTCTGAATCTGTTGAAGGCAATTGGACATTACTTTATTATCTTCAACATAGTCTCCTATCCCAGCAATCTCCAATTTCATTATATACATATGAATACACATACATGCATACCGTGGCAACAGAATGTAGTCTGACTTTGAGATAGACAACAAAGGTTAAAGTTTCAATCTCATAAAAATAAAGACCAACACTTTAATCATAAATTTAATTAAATGCATTGTATTTAAATGGATTTATAATTGCATTTTGAAAATACAATTTTTATTTTTTTTAGTTGCAAATATTCCTTGCTATTAATAATATTTTGTCCTGAGTGTAGTCAAATAGAATTAATAATTTTCCATACCATTCTTAGCTCAAATTAAATGATGCAGAAAGCAAAAATATCAGCAACTGATGGTTTATTTACTTTCCTTTTGTCGTTATTTTACACTTTTCTTGTTAAGACCTGAAAAACATAATTTCAAAAGTTAAAAACAAAAAGCAGGGAGACATAGAAACTGCATAGTATAATTTACATCAAAATCTCACATAAAAAAAATTGTACTCCTGTAGAACTTTTTAACTTTATATGAGTTCCCAGATTTACTTTGTTTATTTAGTTTTTTGTTTGTTTAATTTCAGTCAAAAGTTAATTCTATCCTGTTAATCCCTATCATCTGAGGAAAGTAAGCAACATGATGTAAAAGTATTTCACATTCACATGCATTTTACACAACAAAATGCTAGTTGGAGGGTCTTTTCTAAGAGAAGGGGAGTTGAGGAAAGTGAATGAAAACTGAATCAATGTCAATGTTCACTTCATAGAATTACAGCATTTTCACTATTTTTTTTTTTTTTAATTATTGGAGTGTTTTCTGTTGGATTCACAGACAGGGACAAAAGATAAAGTGACAAATCCAGTTGAAAA
Source organism: Tyto alba (assembly GCF_018691265.1). Lineage (NCBI taxonomy): Eukaryota > Metazoa > Chordata > Aves > Strigiformes > Tytonidae > Tyto > Tyto alba. Next base: position 1,588,137 of record NW_024881272.1, read on the forward strand.
CAGATCTCCTGAGTTCATGGCAAGTGCTGTAACAGTAAGATCAGAGGACACAGCACTGATTCTCTGCATGTTTCTGGTTTCCTGTGTATTTAGCTGCCTTTAATCCAGAACTTTGGTCTTACTGACAGGTCAATGTTAACAAAGTGGAGTTTGTGACTGTTATAACCAAAGCTTTGTTTAGATATCAGTAGGGTGAGAATCTACCATAACGGATGAGATTTAGCAAGGGCTTATTGCAACATCATTACCCCAAGTGCCATTGAGTGTCCTCTTTAAATTGTGGGGCAACAGCATGTTACCTTTGATGTCATGTCACTTGGCTCATCATAGTATCCCATATGGATTCATCCATAGAGAAAAAACCCTGGTGTCTAAGATATCAGGAGCAAGGATGAATTAACCTTTGCATCCCTTCCTGTGAACAGTATCCCATGTGTTTAGAAGACAGAATCTAACCATTGATGAACAAAGTACCATGATAATAACATTATAATGGGATTTTGTGGATTTTGGAGAGAGGAAGACCCTAAATTATTAATACAATGAGGCAATATTACTTATAGCAAGCAAAATGATATTGTGGAACAAAAAAAAAATAATATTTCCAAATAAATTTGGTTCATTAACTTAAATTTATATTAACTAATTTACATATAGACTTATCTTACTCTAGCTTTTTCCAGTCTTCAATTAGATTAATTTAACCAGAAATGTCTAGATAGGTCACAGCTCTCAAGTTTAATAAAAAATGAGTGAAATGGGTTTAATAGAAATTCATAAGTTACTGATGTTCTTTGGAGTAACACATACATTATTTAGTTCTGAGTGATACACTACACATTTAACCATATTTAGGCAACTAATTGTACTAGACATAATGTCCCTGTGTGAATATCTTTCAAGATTTAAGACAGCTACTCACTTGACTCACTAGATAGCTCACCAAAACAAAAACCAGCTCCTGGATATTGATTACTCATATTAACTGTTTTAATGACAGAAGAATACTGCATAGAATAAACTAGAAAATCTCTAATTAATTTTAATGTTCCCTGGACTTATCTAAATGATGACAAAGAGATAAAAAGGCAATTTCTATGAAGTATGTTTTAAAGTGTTTTGTAAGAACTAATTTATTTTTCAGTCTCTGAGGATATTCTGCCTTTAACACTTGCTGACAGTAATTTCAGTAGAAATTAAAGGTGTGTCCATTCTGAAAATAAGATCCTCTCCTCTTTATCTCTTTTAGGCTTTGTTTTACACTGAGAAGGCTCTAATAACTAACAATATGCAGACTCAGTAGTGATGCATCACTGGAGAACTGAAGTAGGTGAAGCAAGGAAATGTGATATACTCCAGAGTGTATGACCCAAATTAGTTTAAAAGTGATGTCCTTTCTTTAAAATTTTGCTTCCTTTGTCCCAAATATGTGATTGCATTTGACTTTTTTTCTGGGCAAATAAATCAAACTGAGATACTGAAAACCTGGAGACGGGAAATGTTGGTATTCTAAGGAGATAAAAGGAAAGACACAAAAAACCCCCAACCAACAGAGGTAACAAGAAAAATCTGAAGAGAAAAAAAAAAAAAAAGGCTGAATTTTCCCTTAGGTCATTAAATTAAATGTGTTTAAAATTATTCAAGTACAATATATGGTTTTGTTAGAAATAAGAATTTTTTTTTTAAAAAGAAAAATGTCCATCAAATATTTAATTAATTTTACAAAATACATATAGTAACAAACATTATTTTGGCAAAAATGATGGAACAGGTTTTTTGACACAATTTTCAAAAGTTTTCAACTACTTTTAAGACCTTTTATAAAATTCCAGTGAATTATGAATAAAATTGGACAGCAATATAGATTACTCTTTTAGCCAACAAACTTAGTTTTCAAAATATAACTGAAAATCATCAAAAGTGTTATACCACTGAACTGGCATGGATTTCTAATCTAATTGAAAACATGTTGGGGTACAAACTTTATTCTCATTATATTTAAATCCTGTATTAGAGGAATTGACTTTCTCCCTAAAATATATTCAGAATTCAAATGCTTTCTTTCACTTTGTCAGAGGAGCTAAGAATTCGAGAAATTTGAAATTGCTTATTTTGATTGATCCTACTAGCTGCCACACAATTCAGAGCTCAGGCCAAGAGAAAACAGTATTAGAAAGAGTTCTCAGAAACCCTAAGCGCTAAGATGGCTCTATTCACTATTAACTTATGTTATTTCTGCCATAATTAAAACATTGGGACATAGAAAAACCAAAAGAGAAGTGGATCCCTTAACACTTGTGATTTTTTTGCAAGCATTTTTAAAAACTACTCTAGCCACTCTCTCTTACAGTTCAAACAGATTACTCAGAAGTCACAGGAAAAAAAGATTTATCTTCTTCTCAGTTGGGAAACTGAAGTAATTGGCTCATAAGTCATCAGAGAAGGTCATTATTTTAGGTCTAGTGACTACCATCACTAATTCAGGTCTAGTTATCCAGAGAACATCAGCAGTAGAACCAGCAAACCAGTTAGCATAATCATATCTTAAATTTGATATTGGAAATACAAATTGATTCTTGTCTCCAGTTAATATAGCTTCAGTCTTTACATTTTCATATGCTTCTTCTAATCAATCATAAATTGGTATTTTCTTCCTGAACATGAGAAGTTAGTCTGATTTCGTTTTCTAAAATACTCTGAAATTTCTAATAAGAGATGTGGTGATTGTATATTCAGATTTCCTTTAATTTCTTTCTTTATCAGGGGAATTAAAGTAGAATTCATCTTGCCTATCTTTAGATGTCTACAGCGAAGACCTTAACATTTGAACTAAGTGTTTAAGGCTGCACCTGCACTAATGCCTTAATTTAAAGCAGTATATTTTTTTTCAGAGAAACTCTATTGAAACATTAATTAACCCTAACCCAATGATTACAAAGCCTTGATTTGGTTTACAGAGTGGGGTCTGATATCTGCTATCCTTTTCAAATGAAACTGAACTGGTGAGGGTTGACCCCAGGGTGTCCCAAGTGCTATCAGGGACCAAACATCTCTGCCAGTGACTGCCTCATTGGGCAGCCCAAAGCTGTATGTGTGGTGATGACACCATTTGATCTGAGGACTGAACACAGCTTAGTCCAGAGGAAAATTCTCTTGTGGTCTTGACTCATCTCAGAGTAGTCATTACTTTAGTCTTCTGAAATCTGTTGGGCATAGCAGGAGCTGCAGACACTGAAAACCAAGTAAGAATTTCCCCTCCAGTGACTTGCAGGTTTATGATATTTCTCTGTTTGTTCTTTACTTTATACATTCTTGGTCTGGGTTTTATTTTTTGTTTTCTTTTGTTTTGTTTTGGTTTTGTTTTTGTTTTGTTTTTTTTTTTCCCCATTTCATTGTTTTATTTAAGTTTTTGATGGAGTTATGTTCCATAGTAAGAATGTACAATCATGATGGCAAGAACTCTGAATAAAATCCGTATTTCCACATAAAAATAATCCTGAGTAAACCACTGAAATAAACCACTTTACATATCTTCTGATTAGGCAAACAATTCAAATATGTTTGAAATACAGAAATTCAGTGGTGGTTACCAGTAGGAACCTGGAATACATTTTGAATCATGTAGACATACTCTGTGTATGGAAAACATGTACCTAAGAATATACTAATAGATAAGTATTCTTCCTGTTGCTTTACGGTCATATCAAAATCTTAAGTTTTTTATTATTTATTTTCTACTCTTAATAAAATCTTTCTGAATAAGAGAAACTCCAAAGGAGTAGTTTACTAAAGAGATCTGAATTTAGATGTCAAAGCTGAAAATAAAGCTATAACTCGCAGCTTCACCTGTGCAGACCTCTCCTCTTCATTTAGAAAAAGATATTTTATCCCAAATATTAGGGTATTTTGCTGATATAATGTGCACTGAAATCAATGAGATTCATGAGTCTGAATCTTGGAAATACTGAGCAGAATAGCAGCTGAAAATATTTGGCAAATCTAATGAAATATTCAGTCAACATCAGGAAGGGTTATACTTTCATTACAAACTTTTGACACATTTCTTTGTGAAATCAGTATACTATACTGGATACTGCCTTGATATTTCTATTATTACAAAGACTGGGAAAAATGATACCGTGTTATGATAATGTCATTTTAGTCCTGTCAAAGAAGAAATCTAACAGGCTGATGAAGTAATACTGGATTTCTTTTGTAGTTATGAGTTTAATGCTTATTTATCTGTAAACTTTATGCCATAAATAAACCTATACAGATCTGTGGTACTGAAATTTTTAAGAGGGGTGCCTGAATGTACATAGTACACTGACAAATGAAATAGCATTAAAATAACAGAATTTCTTCCAGAAATTAAAATAGTTTGTTTTTTCTACTCGGAATAAAACATATCAAAGTTACAGAATTTTCACAATGTAATACAAAGAATGTGCTGTACAAGAAAGCTGAATCAGAAGGAAATTGTTTTAAAATGAAATTATTTTCTTATATAATTATTTAATTATTTTGTTAAACATCTATAGAGCAATTCAATATTTACAAAAGGGGTGGGCTAACCCCTTTGATCATGTGTCTACAGGAGAGGCATATTGATCTATGAATTCAGTTGTGTGTCAAAACTAATTTAAACATTTCACTTTCATGTGAATCTAACTCCATATCCTAGGAAATTCTTTATGTGGTTAGAAGTGTATTACAGAGTAATCAAAAGTCAAAGCCTGTATTTGTAAACCAATACACAAAGAAAGATGACAAAGCTAGAAAATTACTAGCTATTGATGTTCTCACTGAGAAAAGATGTTCCATACATAAAGTCAAGTATCCTTATTAGGAAAAAAAAAAAAAATCTATGTCCTGTAAAGACATCTGCAGGCAAAGCAGCTTTTACATGAGTCATCTATATATCAGTAGGAAATGCACCAGTACTTCATATAACACTGGAGGGCTATATGATCCATTAAATACTATCTAGCCATCTCACTCAATTCCTTCATAATCTGGCTAAGTTTAGTGTTGAAACATGCCCCTTTGTTCCTCCACTTTTGCTGAATTCTCACATAGTATTCTAACTGCCCTTATTATTAGAAACTTTCTGGGTTTAACATAAATTCATAAATATTCATGGCTAATTTAAACCTCTTGCCCTTGTGTCATTATCATTTCACAGGAGGTCGCTCTTCTCCAGTGACCATCTTCTAATTATTATATATGTGGAAAGCAATTGTATCTCTTCTCAGTCTTTGGTTTGCTTGGATGAAAGAAAAAAAAAAAAGGCTGTCATCCATATTTCACAAGGGAGGCTATCTATTTCCTAATGTTCCTGTGACCTCTCCTCTGTGTCCATTCCATCTGTAATGAATCCTCTCTGAAAACATAGTAGTAGCACAATTGTATGCAATGCTCTATACAAGGTCTAAACAGTGCCTGCCATAATATTAATTATTCCTAGTAATTAATGAAAATGCTCTTCCCAATACATCTTATCATTTGCCTTTTCCATGGCTTCATCAAAATGGTAGACTGTTGCATAATCATCAAAACAGGAAATAGGCAAAGTCCTACAAAACAAATGTTGTCAATGCATCTGTTTTAAATGTTATTGATGCCAGGAACGTGCTATGAAGGGTTATGAAACTAATATAAAAGCTGTTGTTCCTATGAGTAGACCAGATGTACAAAATCATTACTTTTATTTTTGTCACAATACTGTATGGAGATTAATAAAAGTTATATAAAATAATGCTGATAATTCTTTGTTTTCTGTTAGCAATATCATATGAGTGTGAATATATGTGTATGAGTCAGGGAAGAAAGATGGGGCAAACAATTTGACCATTAAGTTAAAGCATCTGATAAGTGAAATTACAACAGTGACCCAAACCTACTTCTTCAGATCCAGCTTCTTTTATATGAGTCATTTCAACTCAGATCTTCAAATGTACAAATCCATTACATTTCATACAATTTTTATTTTTAAGTAAATAATACATTGTTTATTTATTTAATGACAAGAGTAATATAAAGAATAATATGACTCTAGGTTGTTTAGTACATGGTGAAGGGAGTTGAGAATGTCCAGAAGCACGACTGAGCAAATATTTTGAATCACTATTCTGAAGGTCAGCAGCAAGACCAAAAATTGGGGAAAATACTGGTAGAATATGAACTGGAAGAATAATGTTCGCTCAGAAGTAAAGAATAAAATGTGCTTAAAGATAAAATAGATTTCCTTTTGGTGGACAAAAATTATATCCTACAGGTACTATTTGCCACTTAAAACCAGCTAAGTTTAGGCATTCTTTTATCTACATTTGAGATTTTTTCCCACTGAAGTGATGATACCAGTTTTGTGAGAAAACAAAAAAGAACAAAGAAAGAAAGAAACAAACAAACTTTTAAACAACCAAACTTGACAAGGAAATATGTCTTTTGGACATTGTTTACCACATCACAGAGGCAGACAGAATTTCATGGGCTGATGAGGCTCTAAGGAGCGTCCTTAAACTTCAGATCTTCAGAATGGAAACCACCTACATTTCATCCATAACTACAAACCAAATTATGGACAGTACTAATGGATTTGAACATGACATAACCTTGTCAGTAGGAGAGGATGTGTTTTTACATTGTGCTTTTCTGGACTATCTGCAGAGACTTCACCAACCTATAACATATGTATATTAAATTTAAAAATTTAGCTTAACAGTATTAGTAAAGTTAAATATATGATACAGAAAAAGTTTGTGGTTTCACTATATATTGAAATTAAATATATACAATGGTGCTGCCAGTGGTGGTGAAAGCAAACTTGAAAACACTCAAAGTTTAGAGCTTTTTTTATACTTACATGTTAGGAGACTAAACCAAGTTTAATACTTTACTTCTCTTGTTCATAATTTGCCTGTCCCACAAAAAAATACGTTTTTGTTTTTTTTTTTTTAAGGTTATGTTAGAGGACAAACGCAGGTTTATATTGATCTATACAAGCTATTTGTAATTTTTAGGTTTTCTGAAAAGGTAGCATGCTTTTTAGCAGGGCACAGTACCAGGGAAAAATATCAAATTATCTGTATTTGTAACAATAAGAATGATCACTGAAGCAGTATCAAAGACTTACAATTCCCTTTTCTGTCTAGTGTTTTATCAAATGTTTTTAAAATGACTCATGTAATTTAAATTCTCTATAAAAAAGAGACTTGTGTTGTTCTCTAAAGTTTCTAGGTGCAAGATATGATTGCAACATGATATGTTACATTAAGCAAAATAATTGATCAAACCTAGACCTCCATAGAGCTATCTGTCACACAAACACCTGAGCAGAAAAAAAACAACAAACTCACAAGTTCTAAGTCATGACTGAACCTGGGTGTGAGATGAACAAACTGCTGATAAAAACAGCTATAAACAGAACTATATATTTAAAAAAAAAAAAAAAAAAAAAAAAAAAAAAGGTAAATGAAAAGTATTTTCTTCTCCATAAGAAATAATACCTCGAAAGTACAGAGAAGATAATTAACAAAAAGGATATAGTTGAAGTCAGGCATATCAGTACAAATCATGTAGAATCATCACTTATCAACTTACATTTAAATTAAATAAAAATTTCTTACAATCAGCAGAAAACACATCACAGTTATTCAGGGTTCTAATGACATCTGCAGTTTTAAGTGGTTAGTTTTATACACGGTTTCCTAAATTCTTATTAAGTGCTGTAGTCACTCCCATCATATCCCACAGATTTGGGAGACTTATTAGGAAATGCCTAGAGCACAGAATGGTTGTATTTGGAAGCAGCCTCTGGAATTCATCTGGTTCAATTCACCTGGCTCAAGCAAAGCCACCTAGAGCTGGTTGCCTGGGACCATGTCCAGATGCTTTTTGAATACCTCCAAGGAAGGAGACTCTACTACCTCCCTGGGCATCCTGTGCCAGTGCTCGGGTGCCCTCACAGTAAAAACGTGTGTCCTGATGCTCAGAGGGAAAGTCCTGTGTTTCAGTTTGTGCCTGTAGCCTCTGGTTCTGTCACTGGGCACTGCAGAAAAAATCCTGGCTCCATCATCTTTACATCTTCCCTTCAGGTATTGATGTACCTTAACGAGATACCCCTTGAGCCTTCCCTTCTCCAGGCTGAACAGTCCCAGCTCCCTCAGCCTTTCCTCATAGGAGAGTTGCTCCAGTCCCTTTATCATCTTTGTTGGACTCTCTCCAGTATGTCCACTTATTTGTTGTACTGGGGAGCCCAGAACTGGACACAGCACTTCAGGTGTGGCCTCACCTGTGCTGAGCAGAGAGGAAGGATCACCTCCCTCGTCTTGCTGGCAGCTTTCCTCCTGATGCAGCCCAGCATACCTTGGGTGTTCCTTTCCACAAAGACGCATTGCTGGCTCCTGTTCAACTTGGTGTCTACCAGGACCCCCAGGTCCTTTTCTGAGAAGCTGCTTTCCAGTTGGGTGGCCCCCAGCATGTCCTGGTGCCTGGGGTTGTTTCTTCCCGGGTGCAGGATTTTGCACTCTCTCTTGTTTAACTGCATGAGGTTCAGAGCAGCAGAAGGGGCATTACAACCAATGCCTGTGTTTGGCTTTCCTCAAAGAAAAGAGGTGTATCTTCAGGACAGCTCACTATTGACTGTTTTTACCAACAGAACTACCTGATTTACAATGTACACTGCATTAAGTGGAGTATGAAACTATTATATCTTTATTAGTAAATCAGTAGACATTCATGAATATTGTCATCAGGGCAACATGTCAAATATCCATGAAAAAAACCCTCAGACACTACTGTTGTTGGCAGAACAATACACATATATGGATAGAGGTGTTGTTGTGAATTACACCAACACACCTATTAGATGGATTTATACTTCCTCTTTTCCTGGCAAAAGTGCTCTCTTCTGCCTACTGATGTCACCAGAAAGTAGAATATTGCAAGGTTAGGGCCTAAATTTATATCTATTTAGAACACATTTCATATAGTTTCATCATTCATTCTGGCCTTGACTCTGTGTGTGCAAGTGCCATCAAACTGGCACCTGGGAAGGTGTCCTTAATTTAGCATACTTGCAACCTTGCCAAAGTCCTCTTTCAGTTTCCAAGAGTCCTATCTTTCAATTTTCATAATTGATAGTGCAGAGAAGACTAAATGCAAAGTCAGGAAATTAATTTACATATGATGCCTTGATCTGCATTTCTTTAATTCAGGCTGAGGTACTCAATTATGGGTCACTTTCAGTGATATTGGACCAGAAGTGTGTAACTAAGAAGGCCAAATGCTAAATCTCTGGAAAAATTAGTTTGACCTGCCAAAACAACAGAAAACATTCTGAAGGATTAATATTCAGCTGTAATATTCAGTCACAGAAAGAAGACAAACAGTAGAGACATATATATATAAATCCCAATTTATAGCAAGAAAGCGAAGTACATAACAAATTTTAAACATGCAATTCTAAGCCTGTGTAACAAGTGACTAATGTGAAGCAGAAGATAAAGCGCTCCTCTCATATAGAGTCTTATTTGGGATGAAAAATGTGCTTTTTCTTTTTACCTTTAATACCTCATGACCTGGGGGAAAAAAAAAAAAAAAAAAGAAAAAAAAGAAAAAAAGTCTGTATTCTGTCCTGAAGGATGCTCAGGCATAGAGACATTTCAGAATACGAAGTCTCTTCCAGAAGAAATGCTTCCATGTTCCCTGTTCTTGATCAGGGATGCTCTGAGCCTGGTCCTTCACCCCATACCCAAAAGAAAGGGGGTAATCTCACCTGTCTCAACATAGTTCACCTAATTGGATTTATCTGGGGACTATCTCTGGATTTGTCAGGGTTTACCTTTTTTCCTTGTTCTGTTGGATTATCCTGGTTCCACCAGTTGTTATACCTCCCACTCTTCATTCCTTGTTCTGATCTTACAGTGTGTTCTCATTTTCCTGTATCCTGTTTGTGCAACTTACCACAAATCTCTGTTTTTTCCCTTAGTGGTAACATGTTACTTTATATATAAAGAGAAATACACAGGTAGCTGTGGTAGAAAATGCTTGCCGCTGGTCATGTTATTTGTACCCTTAAAGCATCACAAAATGTTTATGCAAGCTGTTGGTTATAACTGCTAGTTGTGTTTATGTCTGGGTTAAAGACCAGTAAATATTAATTATATCTTTCTTAATCTCTTTCTCCTTTATGGATGCAACAAACCTCTGCTTTGGCTACAAGATTTTACCATTACATTTCTTTGATTTTTACCCTTGATATTCTCTCTTTTCTCTTTTTTTTTTTCTGTTTTATTTTGAAAATTCAGTTGAGAATTTTTAAAAAAAATGTATTTATTTTTAGAATTTTTAAGGCAGCAAAGTGCTCCAGAACACTATTTTAAATAATTATTTATGTGCATATTAGACATACTGCAGCTTCTGTCCTCAAACCTTTTTTTTCTTTAGATTAACCATAAAGTAGATCTGGTGGGCAATACATATTTTTACCAATGATTATGTAGACAAGAGAGGGAAAAAAAAAATACACTTGTGAATAACATCAATTGGATAAGAAAAAGGCAGACTGATTTGATAATATATTAAATATTAACAGTTCTACCAGCTTGACATGATAACATAATTTGGGATAATTGTAAAATCTCTTATTCAAGGAATGAATAACCATGAACCACATCCTCATAATGAAGAAACCAAATAAACATAATAAACGCCAAAGGTGACAAGAAACTAGACACCAGAAGTTTTAAAATAATAAATACAATTTTATACCTGGTAGACTGTAAGCAAAGTGAATGAACATGAAATATTTGCTGATAAGAAATGGTTTTCTAGAGTACCATTATTCTGGAATTGCCCCTTTATAATAAAAACATTTTTATTATTTGTCCTAGCTAAAATGTTATATAATTAAAAAACAAAACAAAACAAAAACAAAAAAGAAAACCAAAACCACCAAAAAAACCTTTCACAGTAAAGAACGAGGTTTCTGAACCTTAATTAGAATATGTACATCATAATTTCTTCTAAGGAAAATATTTTCTAGACAATTTACTCGTAATGTTTATAGATATTTCCAGCAGCATTTCTGTAGTTTCACTTTTATGTCAGTTTCTGACGATGAAACAAGACCTGTCCATAATTCTTGGCCCTTCTGCTTGTGAACCTCTCCCTTTGACCCCTCTCAAAACAAGTCATACTAAATCAGTGTAACCACACTTGATGTATTATACTTCCTCCAAGATCTGTTTCATCTTGTCTATGCCCCTACACTTCCAGACAATCTGGAGGAAAAGAAAGCTTTGCGATAAGTACTAAAGATCAACAGTTCAAATTATTTCAGATGAAGGTTTTAAAGGCAAGAAAGAATTTCAGAGGTGAAATACAAGCAAGATATTTTTTTTTTTAAATCCAGTTAAACCAAGTCATCTCTTTCTCATGTGTTTGAAGTAGGTTTATAGGCAGAAGATATAGATAGCTTCTAAAATAACTCCTGCTGCTCCCAGATGTCCTGGGTGTTTATAGAATTTTTGAATAGAGACCACCATGTCTTTCTACTTGAAGGATGTTTTCACATCTTTGTGCTCTAAAATTATGAAAGACACTTGGGCTCTATGCCCTTTTTCATACCTGTTTAGCCAAGTGCTAAAGAAACCAAAATAAGTTAGCTTCTTAATATCCATCAGTTCTCTTATTCTGAGGACCTTATAGCAGCCTGTAAAAAGGCTCATTATTTGGTACCTGGGAAGTAGAAAAATTTAGATCCATTAAAATAGAAAGGGGTTAGGGGTGGGAGGGGCGGGATTATCTTCCTGAATACCAAAAATTCCATGCTGGTCAGCAAAATCTCAAACCTGAGACTGGAGTCTGCAGTTTAACCAAATCTAATGAGAGAAAAAAAAACCAAACAAACAAAAAAAAAGGAGCTGTGTTAGCTCTGACGTTCATGAAAGCACATTAATAGGATGAAATTCAGTCCTTATCCTATCCAACCCCTGGTGCTCATTTTCAGTGCCTGAAATCTGTGACAGATAAACACTAATTTCTGAAGAGTGCTCATATGGTGACTGTTAAAATGGAAGATCCCTTACTCTGGTGTTTATGCTAATAACATTTAGGGGGTTAGCAACCACTTTGATTTCCCATATGTAATAAGAAGATTGTAATGCTATGTTCCTAGTCAAAGTTTATTGAGCAGGCAGGATATTAGAAGTCAGAACTGATTAATTCATGGTACAAACAGTCACCTCTTCTTTTTTTTCCCTCTCCTTTTTGTTCCACGCAGTCTTGCCTCCCAAACATTTCACCAAATATTCTTATTAATGCTCTCATTTCTGATGACAATTGTTGCTTTTATTTCTCTTTCTGAGTTTTCACCTTACATTAAAGAACACATTAAGTACTCATGGCTTAGTCTTGATACATTTTGTTGGAGTCAGAATGAGCTCAACAGTCCAGTGTTAGGCCCTTAAATGGACCACCAGTCTGGCTGGAGCAGATAGACCTTGTAATATGGTTCACAGCAGTAGTGAAACCCTTCAAATTATAATGTAATAATAATAAAAAAAAAAATATAGTGAATGATCTATAGATTCAAATGTTGAGGGTTTTTTACAATAGAGCTAAAACGGGCATTTATTATCTTTGTATCTATTTTAAGGTCAAGAGCATCAAGGGACTATCCTATAATTTGGGTAAGCCCATTTCAGGTTCCTTGGGGAAAGATTTGTTACTAAGGGGAAAGCACATTTTTAACTACCCCAATCTAAGTAGAAGTATCTTCTAATGTCCTTCTTGCTCAATAAACTTCTACTAGAAATGTAAGAGTCTATTCCTATTATTACTTATGGGATATCAAGACAATTGCTAACCCCATGATATGCTATTGCTGTAGCCACAGGAGTAAGGGATCTGCCATCATAGCAGTTGCCATATGAGCACTCATTAGAATTACTAATTTGTCACAGAATTGGAGTGGGAATCAACACCTGGAGTGTGACTTGATAATGATAGAGCTCTATTCCAATAATGAGCCTGGTGTCTTAATGTAAGTCTTTTTCGTAACTTCAGGTAGCTTAAGAAGAATCCACTCTCTGTCAGTGTTGAAAACATAAATATATATATTTATATATGTATATATATATAAAAAATATATAATAACATATATATGTATTATATTTATATATAATATATAACATGTTATATATATATATATATATATACATATTTATATATGTGTATATGCACACACACATACATATTTTATATGTAAAAGAAGATAACCAAAACAACAGAAAGAACGCAAGAGGGTTATTTGGGTTTGCTTCCATATAAATAAGGACAAATCTGCCCCATGGAAATTATTTTTATTACATTCATAAGAGAAAAATAAAAGGCACAATCAAGCTAAAGATATTTTAATAAAACAACATAACATAAGCACAAAACATCTTGACAGACTACAGAGGAAGTTTGGGGTGCAATAGAACACAAAGTTCTGGTCTTCTCACAGGCCACAAGATCTCCTTCTGTGTTCACCATACCTTATGCAGCATTTTAAACAAGCTAAGGCAGTGTAGTAACTATACTGACACCTAAATAAATTAGGCTTCTCAATTTCTTTCTTTCAACGGTTCCTGAAATATCTTCTTTCCTTAAACCAATTGACAGACTGTTTAACTTCACCTGACAGCTGTACTTGAAATCCCACAGGATTTTATTGTAACCTCATACTTAAGATGCCTCTCTGTCCACATATATGAACAACTTTTTTTCTTTAAGACTGTATAGATCATTCTTTCTCTACATGCTAGCTTACAGCAAGATGTCTCTCTCCTGCTGTTTTTTTCATTTTATGTTCTGGTTTCACTAGAAGAATCCACTGGTTGTTGCCAAATATTACTGTAGTCCCATTCCTATTCTCTTTTTATGGGTTTCCTCCCATTTATCAGAAATACAATTAAAAGAAAAACAACAACAACAAAAGGTCAAAGCATTTAATCACACACTGCAAGAGATATCATAGGTGTGGCTTGTGGGATGTTATAATGAAGAAGCAAAACAGTGGCTACTTATTATACGGTTTACTATCCTAGGGACATCCTGAGTTGCTTTCTCCACATCACTAAAACAAAAGTTTAGATTTTGCAGTTAAATCTCTGGATGATATTTGTGACATTTGCTGTTATCTTCAGATGCTTCCAGTTACAGCATGTGATTCTTTGTGTTCAATGTATATGTCTATCTAACTCCCTAAAGGCTTTATTTTCTTCTTGTGCCCGGAGATTATCTTTAAAAGCATATACTTCCCCAGTGCATCTCAGAACAGTAGTATCATTTTTAATTTCTGTTTACTCTACCTAGTTTGAATTTTGTACATGTTCTGAAGGAAATCATACTTTTATAATGATGTCTTTGCTGAGTTCTCTTCAGTCTTGAGTGAAGGATTTCTAAACATTTGAACATTTATGATATCAGTGAAGAAACCAGTGATATTAAATTTAAATGCAAAAGCCAATCCATGATTTGTCATGCAAGTAGGGTCACTAGGATAGGGATAAGAAGATATCACTTACACTGGGTTCTTCATGTACAGATCAATCCCACACTTGCTATCTTCTTTTCAAACAATCATGCATGTCTAATATTTTTTTTTCCTGCCTAACAATGGCCATACATTTACATAACAGCATTCCCATGAAGTGTTAACACAGGTTCCCTATCATTTTTGCATCAGATAAGGATGTAAAATCATTGCATTATTTCTGGTTTATGTGAATTAGGACTTTTTTCCTAACATGGAATGATATGTTACACCAGAGAGGCTGAAATTCCAGCAGGACTGCAGAGTTCTGTAAGGTTGTGCACTCAGATGTGTACAGCCATGTCTTAACACATGGTAAGGTGAAAGAAGGGTTGTGTTAAATTCATTAAAAAAAAAAAAAAAAATCAAAGACCAAACCCCAAAAGCCAATATATATTTAATACAGAGTAAAGAAGAATATTAAGTTTCTAAAATTTATTCATCTTTCAAAAAGTATGAGGAAATCTATGAAATAATAGGGGTTTTTTAATTAATCTCTGCTTTCAGAATTACTTTTTTAAGAGCAAAAACTTAAATAACTGATTTCTTATATTGAGGGAAATCATGTGGAAATAAGTACCATAATTTTGAGACTAGCAAAATCTAGTATCTCAGATGCGATATGATGAGCTCAGTTTTTGGCTACGAAAATGAAACTAACTCTTCTTATGAGCAAAAAGAATTACCAGGAGAATAGTTCTCTTTTTAGTTAATTTTTTAACCCAGAACTGTAGGCAGTCTAAAGATGTTACAAAGCTAAGATTGGTGTGATAAAGGCAAGACCCTCCCACCAAAAATCAGAAGGGAATTAATGAAAGTTTATTAGTACCACCAACTATGTTTGGGATGGTGTTAGAACATGATCTGTTAAGAAGGATGTTTCTCCCTTGAAACTCTACTCAAGTTGTCAGGAAATATAAAGTACAACAGTCTAAGGAACATCTCTGTGATGAAACAAAGTAAGACAGATGAACTTGAAGGCTGATTGGGTAGAGAAATATGTGTCAGTGCACTCTATTTTTTTTTTTGTTTATTTTATTTTTTAAAATGTGAGCTAGAACTATTCATAGGCCAACTACGACTGTCAATAAAAACAGAATAGCGTGTTAAAGCTATCATGTAACCACTGCTACATAGAGAAGTTAGAAAATAGGTGCACAGAAAGCAATTATTTGGTTTCAGATGTTCAGCGCACAGCATGTGGGGTTTGCTGCGGTTTTTTGATGGGGGAAGGGAGGTCCTGTCTTCTCTTCACATCAGAGTTTCCAGCACTTTTTATGACATTTAATTTTAAATGAACTGAGCCTGTAGTCCTGCTAAGACCAAAGTGCTCTTGGATGTAAAATGTGTTGCAACACAGACACCATTGTGGCCTTTAGGAGAAAGGGGATACAAAGATTTGGAGCTTACTGTTCTGGAAACTCCTACTTCCAATTCCTCAGCTCTTTGCAAAGTCCTTAATAACTCAGTAAACATTCCTGTGTACTTCTGATGTAGTCTTTTCTGAATTCATAACCCCAGAGAATTATTCCATCCCTGGAGTAAACCTTTAAGGTGCTTAAAAGAACAGATGATAACTGGCCCCTCTCTTGTAAAAAATTGAAACATGCACATTTAGAGTCAGAAATAAATTGTAAAAACGTATTTGTCCACAGACCTAATAAATCAAAAACACTTAACTGTAGCAGATTTCAATATCAATCATGCTAATTGGACTTCTATAACAATAATTATAGATGAATCAATAAATGCATACTAAAAGTTAGATGAACACAGTTAATGAACTCTTTACAGTCTTTCTAGTAAGAGGAAGTCTAGAAAATTCAGAAGATGCATTCTGATACATTTCTGTGTTAAATTTCCATGTATTGATATGTATTCCACTAACAAAGACCCAGTAAGAGGCCTTTAGAGCTTTTCCTCTAAAACTAACTTGCATTGATCAGGCTTTGATATAAGCAATAAAAGATGTATTTAAGTCTCTGTGGAGGTCTTCTTGAATCTGTTTCTATCACTTGGAAATAATATAGATCTTGCTTATAACAATGTGGCGGGTTGAACTTGACTGGCTGCCAGGTGCCCAACAAGATGTCTTGTCACTCCTCCATCAACAGGACAGTAGCAGAAAACACGATGAAAAGCCCATGGGTCAAGGTAAGAACAGGGACATTGCTTACCAATTACCATCGTGGGCAAACAGTCTTGACTTGGGGAAAATAATTTAATTTATTACCAATTAATTGTAACAGAATATGATATTGAGAAATAAAATAAAATTTAAAACACCCTTCCCCCACCCATCCCTTCTTCCCAGGCTCAACTTCACTCCTGACTTTTCTACCTACTCCCCCTGAGTGGCACAGGGAGATGGGTAATGAGGATTGTGGTTAGTTTATAACATGTTGTTTCTGTCTCTCCTTCCTCCTCACACTCTTCCCCTGATCCATCATAGGATCCCTCCCATGAGATACAGTCCCTCATGAACTTCTCCAGCATGGTTCCTTCCCAAGAAATGCAGTTCATCAAGAACTGCACCAGCATGAGGTCCTTCCCACAGGGTTCAGTCCTTCAGGAACAGATTGCTCCAGTGTGGGTCCCCTGTGGGCCACAGGTCCTTCCAGAAAATCTGCTCCTTGCATGGGATCCTCTCCACTGGCCACAGCTCCTGCCAGCAGCCTGCTCCTGTGTGGGCTCTCCATAGGCTGCAGTTTCCCTCAGGGCACATCCACCTGCTCTGGTGTGGGGTCCTCCATGAGCTGCAGGTGGGTATTTGCTCCACTGTGGTTCTCCATGGGCTGCAGGGGGACAACCTGCCTCGCTGTGGTATTCACCACGGGCTGCAGGGGAATCTCTGCTCTGGAGTCTAGAACATCTCCTCCCGCTCCTTCAGGGATCTTAGTGTCTGCAGAAGTGTTTCTCTCACATTTTCTCCCTCCTGTCTCACAGCTGCTGCGCAGCAGCTTTTACCCTTTCTTAAATACATTATCACAGTGTCACTGATGGTCTCAGCTTTGGACAGCAGCTGGTTCATCTTGGATTCAGCTGGAACTGGCTCTGTCTGACACAGGGACAGCTTCTGATGTCTTCTCATGGAAGCTACCCCTGCAGCCCCCCTGCTACCAAAATCTTGTCACATAAACCCAATACAGACAGCAATATTAACTTTCTTGAAATTTTAGTTCCAAACATTGTTATCATGAGTCCTCTGTATTTCCTTAATCATCCATGAGGCAGCTCAAACTTCAGAGGAACAAGTACTTCCTTGGACAAGTACTTTTGCTGGAAATATCTTACATGAAAACTCCTAAGACTGCTTTTACTTTGTTCAGGTCTCTAGCCAACCTGTAGAGAGGTTCAGGAGATTTTTTCCACCCACCTCTTTTAGCCATTTTTAATTTTTTATTAATAGCAGGCATTCTTGTTAATCAGCATGGTATTTTTTCCTACTGAATTCTACTTCATTCCAGCTTTTGAGCTCAACCAGTTATTTCTGCATGCTACCCTATAGTGAAAAATGCTTCTTCTTTTGTCACCCATGCATTTCATCAGTACAGTCCTACTGTTTATGCCAGGGTCCTTGATGAAATTGTAAATCATTGTCTTTCTAAACTATAATCAATAAATACAGTAGCTTGCATTCTCTTAAGATATGACTTAAGTGAGTTAAATGTATAACACAACTTTGCCAGCAGATCTGTACATCTGCTTTGTGACCACATGTAGTTTTATCATAAATATACAGATTTTTTAAAAGTTCAGAAATTATTACACAAAATAGCAATATTAGCCAGATCTTAATTTGTCTTACTTAGTGTTAGCATGTCTAAATTCACCAACAAAATCACACTGGCTGCTCTCAACTTTTATCCTGCTGAAGATAGAGGTAAGATTTTGGTTAAAGTGTTTCTATTTCAGTTTAACCCGTAAGTATTTGAAGTGTTTTAAAATGACTTATTACTTCTACATTTTCTTTTCCTTTAAAGATTTCCTTTCAGCTTTAACAACCAGTGTGGAAATGATTTTCTTTCCCCAATCACAGCAGGATGGAAGTACATGTGGAGAGGACACAGTGGGAAACCATCTGATGTTGGTCCTGTCTCTTGCTCTGACCACGAAGTGTGCAAATCATCTTGTTCTCTCATGCCTTAGTTTCCCCAAATTTAAACTGAAAATAATTACACAGTTCTTTATTCTATCATGTTATGAGATGCACGGATGGAAAGTGATACTGAGAGACACGTTCCACATGTAGAGGACCAGTGCAGCTCTCTATATGATTAAAATAGAGGAGTTGGAGCCTGTAAGTACCGAGTCTCCAAGAACAAAGTCGTGTATTTCTAAAGGCATTCTTGATTTGATTTCCAGTGAATGGTTACTGAAATTTTGACTGTGAAACTCAACAATTCCTAAATATTTTGGTTTTCTGGAATAACATAGTGTAACATCTTCAGAATTCATTCAGTTAAGGGAAAACCATCTCTGAAATGAAGCCTAGTATATAATACACAATACTAAAACAGCTCACAATTACTGTAATTTAACATTTAACTCACATTCAGCTTATAGAAAAAATAAAGACATAGCTACTTGTGCTGTATACCTTTGTGCAGCTTCCATTAAAAAATGTACAAACAACCCTATTACGTGGGATGCAAAAACACTTTCCTAAATGTCATATTAAACTCATTACTAGGAGAATGAGAGAGCTCTCTAATGTGATTGCTCTTTCTTCTTAACAATGGCAAAAATAACCAGTTCCTCGGAGTCTAAAATGAGTTGTGATTAGAGATAGATGAACTGATGCTGATGAATATTCACTTGCACTGGCGATGTGTGTGCAAAGGCATGTTAAAATGTGTAAGTTTCATCTGCACTGATAACTTCTATTCATCAAATGAAACCCTTTCTTCCGTTACATACTTAGAGATTCATCTGAAGTCAACAACAAGCATACATAAAGTAAGTTGTAAAACATCACTGGTGACATCCTTCATCTTTTGAAAGCAAAAAAATATTGCGACTGATAATGATACTGGTATTTATTGGTCCAGTTTGAGCAAACTGAACTGTGTCTTCAGATTGCTCATTACAAAACTATAACGTGAGAAGAGCCCTTCAGTTTCCAAAAAGATTAGATCAGAATAACTGGTTTTGTCTCATTAGTGCACATGGCATAGTTATATGAACTGCAGTGCTGAAGGAAATTCACAAAGGTGATCTCAGCCTGGGCCACCTATTTAGAAGCAGCAGCATTTACCTAACTGGGTCAATATAGTAATACTGCATTGGGAATACAGTCCACGTGGCCCTTCCTCGTTGCTGCCCATATAACTCTGGGCTATTCACATTCATAGGTCCTGGATAGAGTATATGTTGAACAAAGTAGCAAATTGATCTGGAGAAATTGGAGCACTGCTAATATGAAAAGTATGTTGATGTCACTGAAAACCCTCAGTGACCATAAGCTTACATTGATCCAGAAAGCTAATATATTGATGCACAATATAACAGTCCAGTAGAAAATACAGCAATGGTTACTTCTGCTCTAAAAGGCTTCACTTAGACTGGCAGTTTGGGAAGAATATCTGAACAGCATCTCAACAAAGAGGTAACACTTGTGTTTCCAGAAACAGTGCAATTGACTATAGGCCACTAAAAACTCAACTTTTTCTCACTTGTTGCTTTGAGTTGTTCCACCACAAGTTTTTTCTAGTATTTGGTCTAGTTACTTCATTCTGATTATATTTTTCATATCATTTCTTTCTTACGTACTTAGATTGCAAGAACTGCTCAAGAGTTTTTCTTTTATCAGATGCTTGTAGACAACACAGCTCCATAAAGTCTACTGCTCTTCAGAGGACTGTCTACAAGGGAATAACATTCAGATTGCTCTTTGAGTGGGTATGATTAAAAAAACAAAACAAAACAAAACAAAAACAAAAAAACAACAAACAAACAAAAAACAACAAAAAACACAAAACAACAAACAAACAAACAAACAAAAAACCCCACAATGCACTAAGTGACACAGGGAGGGGCCTGGTAGTCATGAAAAAATAACAGGAAAAAAAAGATAATTTATTGGAATTTCACAGATGTGAAGGAGGTAGCAAGTCCAAACATTATGAAGTGTTTTATTTATCCTTCATCACAATTGTGTTCACTTTTATCCAACTCTCTCTTTAATACACCAATAGTGTATCAAATAGTAATATTGTGTATCAACAGTAAAATAGTGTATCAATAGCTAATAGTAAAATGAAACCTATTATTCAGTGAAGATATTTAGTAATTATTAAACACCTAGGTCAGGGACACAGTGCCATAATTTTTCTTGATTTCAAGTAGGACCCTTCCTTACTTGATGTTTCCCTTATCATAAGGATATAAACCCACATTTTTAAGAATATAACAAAATCTACAGAGTGAAAACTGGAAATCCATCTCTGAATACTTTAGAAGATGGAGATGTATAAATTGTCAGTGATTCTATAGCTTTTCGGCAAAACACAGAAATCTTTGGAAGTCTTTACTTGGTTAGGGTTTATATGTTTTTCACATAATGATAATCTGCTCCAAAAATCTTTTCACAATATTGGATCTTCTAATTCAAAGAAAAAAATTCTGCTATGACAATCAAAAATTTAGGTGAGTAAAAAACTCACTAATGGTGTCTGATTCTAGAATAATCTATCACTTCAAGCTGTTGTGACATAGCTTATAATAAGCTGAAAATAATAAGTATCAAGCAGTGTCAGATGAAAAAGCAGGATGAGACAAAAAAATATATCCCAGTATTCAGCATAATTAGGTCTACCATGTGTTAATCACAGAAATTAAACTAGTAATAAAATAAGAATGTTATTTTCCATGATATAATGAGCAACCTGCATATTTTAATAAGCACTACCTTAATAAGTTTAGAAGCAATGAAAACCTTTACTGGTATTAGGAATATAGTAGAAATATTTTTACCTCAGATGTATTTCTTTTCCAGTGTAACTATCAAAATAGAAGGAAAAATAAGAGAAAATGGTTAGGCTAAAATATCTATCTCAAAAACAAAAGTTATGGTATGACTAAACTGATATGACAAATGCTCTACATGAAAATACTATGTTGTTTGTGTTCTGAATGAAAGGAAGGGGTTAATGAGGTATAATTTAATTACAGGGGCCCCTGTAGGATATTAGCCTAGCCAGGATAAACTGGTATTTTTGCATTAAAAATCAATGCATGTATACACTGATTTCTGTTTATCAAGGAACTGCTGAAGTATCATATTCAAAACCATGTTTATAAAAATTGCTACTCTTTTTAGTTTGATTCTTCCATGAAAGTGGAAAAATACCCTTGTCTCTTAGCTTCATCCTGCAAACCAGATAAATAATGGGATGATCTCCCAGAGCCATGGTGGTGCTTTGTACTCCCTACGTTTTAGAAATTGTTAAACTTGCTTTTTCTCAACTGAAAAAAATAAATTGGTCAATTCTTAATCCAGGGGAAGAGGTAAGAGAGGGAATCTAAACATGTGGGTGCTTAAGAGACAAAGAAAATTTTGTCAAGTGCTGGCAGTGCCCTGTCTTGGCCAGTGTCCAAATCTTGACGTGCTATAATGTCAACATACTGCTACTTATTAGGTGAAGGCTTAACCCTAAATATTTCAGTTTTACAATTTAATCTTTAATAATGTATAAGACTTTTCACAATCTTTAACAATGTTGGAGTTTGATTTTTCAAAATGTTTAAAGGTAGTCAAGTGTCCACACAAATACAACTGGATAGTATTTCCCCCTTAAGAAATGCCAGATTGATATCTAATGATTTTTCAGAGAACTCTTTCACTTTTTTATACTCTATTTATTCAGTGCAAGATTTGCACACATTGATTTCCAGACAAGTTTTGACTTGCTGTTTCTCTGATCCTGTTGATCCTGACAGTTGCATTAAAATGAATTACATTAACACTTTACACTACAATGAAGTAGAAACGCGCTCCTTCATCTCAGTAAGAGAAAAACTGGGTGTCGTGGTTTGAGCCTGGTCAGCAGCCAACCACCATACAGCAACTCTCTCTCCCTTCTCTTCCAGCAATAAGAAGGGACAGAGAGCCAGGCTTGGGGTTCAATATAGGACTGGGATGGGGACAAATCTCCCGTTATGGGCACGAGCAAAAGGCAGACTAGTTAGGGGAAGAAAAAAAGAACATACATTTATTACAGACACTAACAACACATAACAGAGTAGGACAGTGAGAAGCATTGCCACATCTTGAGAACACCTTCCCTCCACCCCTCCCTTCTTCCCGGGCTCAGCTCTGCTCCTGATATCTCTACCTCCTCCCCCAGCAGCGCAGGGGCAGAGAATGGGGGGTGCAGTCAGTGCTGCCACTTCTTCCATCTTCAGTGGAGGGAGATTCTGGAACTTCTCCTCCTGCTCCATTGTGGTCCCCCTCTCACAGGAGACAGTCGTCCACAGACTTTCTCCAATGTGAGTTCCTCCCACAGGCCACAGTGTTCCCCACACTGCTCCGTCATGGGTCACTAACTTCCTCTGACTGGAGTCCCTCCCATGGCTTTAGCCCTTCCCAAGCTGCTCTGGCGTGGGACACCCCCGCATGCTGCAATTCTCCCAGCGCTGAATTACAGCAGCAGGGCTGCCTTTTCCCACAAGACCACGGCCTTCTTCAGTCTCAGCACCTTGATCATCCAGGCTAAACGAAACACAGGCCATAAATCAGTGTCTGCTCCACCGTAGATCTTCATGGGTGGCGGGGGGGGGGGGGGGGGGGGGCGGACTCCGCCCTGCCGTCTCACCACAAGATATAGGGGGGTCTCTGCTCCGGCACACTTCCCACCTCCTTTCTTCCTCCGTTCCTCCATTGACCTTGGTGTTCACACAGCTGCCACAACTCCTCCTCACCAATCCCACTCCACGTCACCACATCCCTTCTTAAATACGTTATCGAAGAGGTGCAGCTGATTGGCTTAGTTTTCCAAACAGAAGTGGAGCTGACTTGGAGCTGGGGGAGCTTCGAGAAGCTTCTCACAGGGGGCCACCCCTATATCCCCCTCCCCTGCCACCAAAATAACCCCACCACTCACTCAACAAGGACACTGGGTTTTAAAGCTTACCCTTGTTCCACAAAAATCATACAAATAGAAAGATATCAGCCATGCTATGAGAAATTTTACTATTTTTTTTCTTTCTTTCCATAATAAGAATATATGAAATATGTTAACCTTGAAATTTGACACATTTTTCTCTCATACTTGCATGCCTCACAGAAAGTACATAGGTATTTGACCTTATCTTGCTCAGGTGCTTCATTACTTCATATGTAGCCTATGACAACCAGAGTTTTCCATGAGATGGAGTGTGCTTTGACTTTTGTTACGGGAATCAGTCTTAAGGCTAAAATATTTCTCTAGAGAAGTGTCATGATACAGTCTTGGCGGCTCATTTATTCTCTGTCTACTCCTCTTTTCAAGAGTATCTATGAATGTATTCGTAGATAATATTTTATCCTGAAACTGGTTGAAAATAATGCAGAACAAAGCACCCTCTTTTCATTCTGAAAAATATGCAGCTAAAATAGGCTTACTCATTTGTTCATAATTTCCAGCAGTTGCACATACTCTTCTGCAATGAGACTCTTATCCATCGTCTTGTCACTGAATGCATTACAGAAAAATAATAATATTCATTAATTACATCTTAATTTGCACATATCTCAAATGTAGTTTCATTGGACTAAACTAGTCACCATCATAAATTAAATCTTCTATTACCATGTTGTAAAGAGTGAAAACTTTTCTGGGAAAGAGAGATATGCTGTTTATAATTTAATATTAAGAAAATGCACATACATATCTGGTCCTTGATCATTCTCTACAGCGTGTTACTGAGTAACATTATTTTTCTAGGTACTTTTCCTCATTTCACCTTCTTTCAGAAGTCCTATTATTTTAGCTTCAGAGGGCTTGCTTACTTAAGGGTCATATACTGTGAGTACAGCTGAATGAATTTTATGTAATAAAAGATGAGAGTCCCTCTGGACTTCATTTAAAGTTTGCTGCTCAAGAGGCTGGAAACTTGCTATGTCTTTGCTCTTTCCTCAAGTATTCCCAAAAGCTCAAATCACAATAGATCACTTGGGAGCTTGAAATGATATGTCTGTTGCCTACAAACCTTGGAGCAGAGAGGAGGGAAATTGAGGTCTTGACCTATAAGTCCAAGTCTGTATGGAAAAGGCTATTCACCAAATGCCATCTATATTAGAATCTCTCCTGCTTATTTCAGTTTGTTGGTAAATTACATGTTCAGTAACTGTTGTCCTTGAAGTCTCTCCAAGACTTACTGAACCTCAGTGTTAACCTTTTGCCAGCCTGAAAATTGACCATTTATTTCTGTTCTTTGTTTCCTACCTCTTTTAGCTAGTTTCTAATCCATGGCAGACCTTTACCTTTCACCTCAGGACTACTTAGTTCTCATAATAGCCTTCTGTGAAGGACTCTTTTGAAGTCTTTTTGAAAATCCAGACAAATTATACCTAGAATTTCCCTTCATCCACTCCCTTCCAGACATTCAATACAAATTGTAGCAGACTGGTAGTGAGGTGTGATGTGCAATGCTCAGTTCTCAGTCGGCAAAGCCAAACCATCAGTAATCCTTTGTGGGTGGAAACCGGAGGAACAAGCTACGGGAGAGCAGAGGTTAGGGGGAAAAAGTGAAGGAAGAGCCAAATTGAATCTGATGAATGACCTTTCTTCTTGGTAAAATAAAAGCTAGTGTTTGGGATCAGATATATCAACTTATCTGAGAAAAGAACAAGTTGGGATGCTTCTTAGAATCCATATGTAGCTAAAGGTTTCTTCTGCTTGATTTTAGTATCAAGCACAGTGAAGGCTCAAGATACTAACAGAAAGCACCAGGATCCCCCTCAGCATGGTAGTGGAATGTATTTGTGGACAAGGAATATGCCAGTTAGGTTAGATTAGTTAAAAACAGGTTTAAAACAGATCTTAAAGTTTTCCAGTTTAAAATAAATAAATAAATAAATAAATAAATCAATCATCACTAAACAGGTACTGTAGCAGCAGAAAAGGGTTAAAACCAGAAAAAAAGATAAAAAGAAGAGGAAAAACTTAGCTATCTCATTCTATGTGTTATGAATCTACCCACAAAATAGCAGGAACAAGAGGTCCTGAAATATTTTCCTTTTCTCTAATCAGAGGCATGCATTGACCTGCTTCCTAGGGACAAGAACAATATCTGGTGTCCTGAATGCCATATTCAGTAAAGGAGACCACACAGCGGTGAGCAACAGCCCTAGAAATACATCTGGAGTGTACATAGGAATGAGTAATAAAGAAGCAATAAGAAACTAAGAGCAATAAGGGGTCTTTATTACCTGTCACACACTCACTAGTGAAGGTGAAGTATTTTGTGAAAACTACCTAAATGCATTGTGGAATTTCAGAATTTAGATAAAAAGATATGATCCCATTTCTTCTTCCAGATTGAGTTTGCTCAGCTGACTTTTCCTGAGGCATGTTTCTGCTCAGCTTTGTACAGGGTGTTTGCTGAGGTATCATTCAACAATTTTTCATCACTAATGAGGATAGGGTCTGAACAGAGCATCTCCTGTAGCAGTGTCAAGAGATGACACATGCCTGGCAAGGTGCAGACAAAATATCATGTGGACCTGGACCAGAAGCAGCTATGAGTTGATTTTTTCTGAAACGTGCTATGGTGTGTCTGTCTTCAGCAGCCAGCATGACAAGGTATGCACACACTTGAGTAAAGAGGCCTTGCATGAGTTATGCA
The DNA here is from genome assembly GCF_018691265.1 of Tyto alba. Taxonomy (NCBI): domain Eukaryota; kingdom Metazoa; phylum Chordata; class Aves; order Strigiformes; family Tytonidae; genus Tyto; species Tyto alba. Next base: position 1,614,550 of record NW_024881272.1, read on the forward strand.
TGAGAGCAAAGGGGCAAAATATTCATTTCTGAAAAACGTGAGAAAGGTGCCATTTTCCTGAGCTATTTTTACAACCCTCAGATTCAGAAAGATTTTTCTTGATGCTTTTTCCTTTCAAAGGCATTCAGTCCAACCTTCCTGCCTCCCATTTTATAATTGATATGCCTCTTCTCAGGAAAGCAGAACATCATAAAATACTACTATTTTTATAGTCTCTATTCAGTTCTCTAAAAATTAATCATTATGCTGTACCACATTTTCTATACCTGCCAAACTGTAAACCTTTCAAAAAAGCCATGAAAACATTGGGGTTGGCATATTTCTTGCCCTGTAACTCAGTCTCTTGCAGATTAGCAGTTAGTCAAGCAGAAGCATGAATAGGCAGATATCACAGTAAACACCGAGGTTTTCCAGTAGTAATGTTCTTGAAAGATGTATATGATATGCACTGGCTTCTGTGGGCATCTTAAGCTAGGTGCGTGTTTTTCAGCTTGTTGACAGGGATATGAGAAGTTTTTAATTCTGTCTAGTATATTCATTGTTCCAGTTAACCCATTTTCACATATAGTCCTTTTCCTGAACCTCCCAGTCAATCACAGAAAAAGGGTAGAAAACACAAAGACATTTTTCTCCTGTCCTGTTTTTCACTATCCAGAAGCAGGCAAAACAATTTCCAATTCCTCCTCCTGGTCTTCCAGAAAGGGTGGGTAGCATGTTATGAAAAACTTCTGGGATAAACTGATGGAAATTGAATAGATTGGACCCTTGCACCTGCCCTTTCCCATCCCTTAATTACTTTTTTTTTTTCCCTTTGTTTCCTGTTTCACCAGGTTTGTACAGAAATTTGGCATTTCTGGTACCAGTGCTAAAATAATGATGGCCTTACCTGTTGTTACTGATGCAGTCCTCCAGGTGGTGTTGCCCTTGCAGGACTGCACTCACCAAACGCCCCAGTTTCCCCCTTCCAGTTATCTAAGAAGCTTGGCTGTCTCTCTCGTGACTGTCCTTTATGTGGCTGTGAAAATCTAATTACCTCTCACAGCTCTGTTGGATGTTTTTTGTTGCCTTGTCACATTTCTTTGCCATGTTCAGCAGTTTCCCATGCGCTGTCTAGTAGTTTCCCACATCCTGTCTGGTTAGCTCAGCTGTGGGCCAGGACTCAGTCAGCAGCTTAGCCATTTACCTCTAGCCCTAAGAGATTCATGACAGGCTTACGGACAGTCCCAGCATCCCTGGAAAATGAGATGTCTCCAGACACCTGATAATGATTACCTTTTAAGTATGTTCAGACACAGGAGATCTGGGATGACTACTTCTTCAAGCTATTACCCTTCACAGTCAGCCGGTCCCCTCTACAGAGCAATCACAAGGTTCTCTTCACCTGCAAATATAAGCACAGACTTCTAGCCTCTCATGAATGGTGTGGTCTAGGTTGGGGGAATTAATTCAGGACATGAGCTGCAAAAGCAGCTGCAAACTGTGTCTCTATTCTGCCTCTGCTTGCATACAGAACGTGTGAGAGACCAGACCAGACCAGAACTGCTCTCGAGGAGCTGTTTGGTAATAACAACACAGTTTGTAGGACTGTTTAAAGAACCTTTTCCTGGTAAAGACTGAAAATGACCACTTTCTGGTTTCTTCATTATGATAGACTTTTTATTATGTTGTCAACATGTTTTAGTTTGGAGTAAAAAAAAAAAAAATTTGCACTGGAGATGCAGCTGAAACTGGTTGATAGAGAGAAAGGTCTCAACTAGGAGACATTCAGTCTACATGTTCTTGACCCAATGTATAAATCTATTTCAGGTGACAGAAATAGATTCAATGTTATCCAGCCTCTAACCCAAACAGCTTTTGTCTTCAAACTACTCACTACTTCTTGGCTATTTCAGCTCGTATATATTAAAAAGACTGCCATTTGTTAACAGCCCTCTTTGGGGTTAAGCTTGTTCAGGCACCATCAGCCATGTACACAGAAACTCTGCAAGCAGGATATTTGGGACTTCAGAACAAGACAACTGTTTATTGTCTGACACATGCAAAAGATACCCAGGATTTAGTGAGCTATGAGGCTGAGCATGCTCACTGATGAGGACAAGGACTCAGAGACTCTGTGCTGGCCAGGCAGGCACTGGTCAGAAGGGGACAGACTGAAACTCTGCAACTCCTGAGCGGGTCCTTGGTGTTGCTGAGCTGCCATCCTCCCCCAGCTCCGTTGACACAGACGGCCCTGAGGACCTGAGCTGAGAATCTGATAGCTCCTAGCCCTGATTAGTCTCCCTGTTTTTTCCCCATAAACATTTAATACCTTTTCATATTGATTTTTTTCTTGAATCCTTGAGCTACCCGCATTCCTCATCTCAGCTTTCCAACCTCTCTCTGTAATTTCACCTCTCATCCTCCTGCAGACTTTTCATAGCTCTTGCTCACAGCTCAGCAATTTTCTCAGAGTCCTGAGCCAAGGTTAAGTACCTCCCTGTAACAGAGTGGGGCTTTGTGTCCTTGGCTTTACATCTCTCCTGCAGGGAGGAAGGTTTTGGCAGAGGTTACTGAGTGAGAGTCACAGTTTTCATTTCAACAAGAAGTATAGCAAGAAACAGCATGAGGAAGGGTGGACAGGAGCCATGTTGTTGGAGAAGTCGGAGTATAAATCAGGTACATTGCACTAAAATAGCTCAAGGAAGTATACTTTAAATATAATGATAAACAACTGAGAAAGTCAAATTATATGCTAAAAACATGTAAATGTTTACTAGAACACTAACTAGAAATATTCCCCACAACTGATATTTTTAAAAAGTAATTTAAACCTTAGATGTTATTACCTAGAGAAAAAGTCTTTGCTCATATTATCAGTGTGCTGATTTTGAAGGTACTTGGTAAATAAACAAACAAACAAACAAACAAACAAAAAAATTGAATAGTCTACTATTGCTCTGAATAACTAGAAATAGATACAGAGTGATGAGCTTTTTTTAGAAGTGTTGGGATGATAATCTAGTAATTTTGCAAGTAAAATATAAGTCCTGGTACTTGAACTATGAGATCAGAGGTTTCTCATTTCTTTAGGGAAGCAAAGTCTCTGCCATGTATTTGGTCCCTTGTCCCTTAAAGTCTTAATAAGCTGTAATGACAACAAACAAAATGATACCTCAGTGACATCATTTTTCTTAACCCATTCCTAAAACTTTTATTGCTGAAGGTAAGTTTGCTTTGTTTTTATTTTCTATATATTAAAGCTCAGCAAAGAATAATGGAATTTTTGCAGCAGAGAATTCCACAGTAAAGATCAAAACTGTTAAGGAGATACTGTAACCAAGCTGAAGACACTGTATTGCAAACTGAATGATAGTTTAGCAACAAGCTACAAAGAATAATGAGTTTTTATTTTATCTGCAAAGATTAATCTGACTCTGAGAAGGTTAGAGTGACTGCATGTACAGGACTGTGTATAGTGCCTGTGGTCTTTACTTCCTGCCCCAAGGCTACTCTGGCATGAATTTCACTAGCATACTATTTGCACACAGATAACAGAAGACATTTAGATAAAATAGTTAGAAATATAATTTAATAAGAATGCAGACTAACTACACTGAACAGGTGCAGATTTTGCAATGTCAGGGTCCTGCTTACAAGCAAATCTTCCTTTCATGCCCTGCTTCCCTCCATTTTCCAGTGGTTGTTCCTCCCCAAACCACTTTGGTTCCTCCCTTTCCTTGTCTTTTGCCCTTTTCCCAGAATGGTTGCAGTTAGAAGCAGCCTCTAGAATTCATCTGGTTCAATTCACCTGGCTCAAGCAAAGCCACCTAGAGCTGGTTGCCTGGGACCATGTCCAGATGCTTTTTGAATACCTCCAAGGAAGGAGACTCTACTACCTCCCTGGGCATCCTGTGCCAGTGCTCGGGTGCCCTCACAGTAAAAACGTGTGTCCTGATGTTCAGAGGGAAAGTCCTGTGTTTCAGTTTGTGCCTGTAGCCTCTGGTTCTGTCACTGGGCACTGCAGAAAAAATCCTGGCTCCATCATCTTTACATCTTCCCTTCAGGTATTGATGTACCTTAACGAGATACTCCTTGAGCCTTCCCTTCTCCAGGCTGAACAGTCCCAGCTCCCTCAGCCTTTCCTCATAGGAGAGTTGCTCCAGTCCCTTTATCATCTTTGTTGGACTCTCTCCAGTATGTCCACTTATTTGTTGTACTGGGGAGCCCAGAACTGGACACAGCACTTCAGGTGTGGCCTCACCTGTGCTGAGCAGAGAGGAAGGATCACCTCCCTCGTCTTGCTGGCAGCTTTCCTCCTGATGCAGCCCAGCATACCTTGGGTGTTCCTTTCCACAAAGACGCATTGCTGGCTCCTGTTCAACTTGGTGTCTACCAGGACCCCCAGGTCCTTTTCTGAGAAGCTGCTTTCCAGTTGGGTGGCCCCCAGCATGTCCTGGTGCCTGGGGTTGTTCCTCCACAGTTGCAGGACTTTGGACTTCCCCTTGCTGAACTTCATGAAATTCCTGTCAGTCCACTTTTACAGCCTGTTGAGGTCCCTCAGGATGGCAACAAATCCCTCTGGCATATCAGACACTCGTCCTCTAGTTACTGGCCTCCAACTAAAATTTGTGCCACCTATCACCACCCTCAGGTCCAGCCATTCAGCCACTTTTTAGTTCATCTCCCTGTCTGCTCCTCCAGCCCATACTTCAATACCTTCTCTATGAGGGTCTTATGAGAGGTTGTGGCAAAGTCCGTGAAGTCTAGGTAGACAATATCCACTTCTCTCCCCTCATCCACCAGGCCACTCATTACATCATAGCAGCTTATCAAGTTGGTCAAGTATGACTTCCCCTTGGTGAAACCATGCTGACTATTTCTGATGATTTTCTTGGTTTTGCTCCATTACCTTCCCAAGGGATGAGGTGAGGCTAACCAGCCTGTAGTTCTGTAGGTTCTCTTTCTTGCCCTTCTTGAAGATATGAGTGATATTTTCTTCCATCTAGTCCTCACGAACTTCACCCATTTGCCATGATTAATCAAAAGATCATTGAAAAAGACCTTGCAATGACATCTGCCAGCTTCTTCAGTACTCATGGGCACATCCAATCAGGGCCCATAGACTTAAGTATGTCCAGTTTGCTGAAGTATTCCTTGAACAGAACCTCTGACACTGAGGCATTGTCTTTCTTGCTCCAGTCCTTCCCTCTGGTGTGACCTGAGATTCCTGAAGGACAGTTTGCTAGCAAATATCAAGGCAAAGAAGGCATTCAGTACATTCCATGTCCCATGTCACTAGGTCCCCCATCTCAACGAACAATGGGCCCACAATTTCCTTGAATTGCCTCTATACTTACAGGAGCCCTTCTTGTTGTCTTTGACAACCCAGTACAGATTCAATTCCAGCTGGGCTTTAACTTTACTAACCTCATCCCTGCATGCTCAGACAGTGTTTCTGTACTCCTCTCAAGTTACATATCCTTGCTGGTTCCCTCTGAATGCTTCCTTTCTGTGTTTGAATTTGACCAGGATCTTCTTGTTCATCCATGCATGTGGTAGGATTTTTGGGGATCAGGGCCATGCACTGATCCTACAGGATTTGGACAATCCAGGCTGGGTCTCTGAGCAGAAAACTGCCACGTGATAATCCTGCCCTTGAGGTCACCTGGAAGGGCAAGAATGAGGAAGTTAGGCTAGTGCTTCCTTCCTGTTTGATTGCCTGGATACACTAACCACAAAGTAGATTTAGTTTGTTCACGTGTGCTAACAATGCAGACCTATCACAGCACTTCCAGGGGTGTGATAAGTGCCTTTAGCCAATAGATTGTAAAGCATAGAATATGTGACCATCTGGCTCTGTATATCTTGGGGCTATTCGGGTAAATAAATTGAGTACGACTTTCATCGCATCGGTGTGAGGTCTAACTCCAGTCTCACCCTCCATACAAGGTCCCTCCTACAAATGGTGCCCGGACAGGGACCGTCTTGGAGTAGCTTAAATGCTGAAAACTCAATCGCTTAAATGTGGAGAGGCTTCCAAAGATTGTGAGACTGCAGTCACGGGAAGCACGGAGGTGAGGCAGCGGAGGTGGGCACGAGCCAAAATAGAAAGCGTCGGAGCCTGGAGAGCTGTACTGCAGGACAGCCCCTTCACCTTAGGTAAGACCGTGATGGAAACGGATGCGTCAATAAGACTCCTGGTTAGCATCCTCTCTAAGAGAAGGGAGGAAGTGAGTCTGAGAAATATACAAGCCCTCGTTAAGTGGGCACAAGAACAGGGTCGGTGCGCTGCTGCCTCGTTGCTGTTTAGTCCAATAGAATGGCGAGAAGTAAGCGACTTGCTTTGGACAGCCACCATGGAGGGGAAGAAAACAGAAAGTACCTGCTGAAGATCTGAATCGGACTGAGAGAAAAGTGAGACTGCCAGGCAGTCAAGGGGGACTGCACATGCCAGTTATGCAAACATCTTCTGGCAAGGAATCAGATTGCGAGAGAAGGGGATCATCACCATCTTGCACCCCCCCAGCAATACCAAAAGGTGATAAAGTGGGAGAAATGCCCGTGCAGATGCTGCGATCAGCTGGGTTGCTCACGTTCCCCCAAATAATCAGTTTGAGCGAGCCTGAGAGAGCCACACAGTTTTTCATCAAAGTGCTAAAAAAAAAAAAAAAAAAAAAAAAAAGAGAGAGAGAAACACACAAATCTCGAAATCCCTGCAGTCACATGGAAATCAGGGGACGCCTGGGAACACAAGATCACAAGATACTCCCCAGGGGGTCTGGAGACTCCTTACAAACTTTAGAACTCCGAGCTGTCATCTGGGTGTTTCAACATCAACACTGGTATCAAGAACTTGTTTATGTAGTATCAGATTCATTGTATGTTGTGGATACAGTGCAACATTTAGAACATAGCATGGTGAAACCTGTACGAAATTCTGTATTGCATACTCTGTTGTTACAATTGCTGACACTTTCAAAACTGTAAGGGTGGTTTTCTTGATTGGCATAGTTTGTGCTTTTAATATTGCAATGTCTCATCAGTCTCCTGCAAAGGGCCCTGCAGAAGACTGTCAGTGCAACATTCTTAGCACAAACACAAAACGGGGTCTGGATGGCAAAAAAAAAAAAAAAAAAAAAAAAAAGAGGGGGATTTGTGCAGTGGCTGGAAGAAAATAGGCATGTTGTGAGCAATCCAGACCGAGGGGCCTCACAACTGCAGCTGTTGTGAAGGTCATATGCAAAGTAGAAAGAGATAATGAAATTGGGGTTATGAGAAACTGCCAATGTTGCAGAGAGGTAAGGAGAATGGAATGTAAGAAACAAGATAACAAGAAGGAGAAACAGAATATAGGTACAGCAGAGCAAGGCGTGTGAACAAACAGCTTTAACCTATTAGTAACAAAAACGTAATGCATGTGCCTTGTACTAGTGTATAAATTGCTGTACTTGGGGGGGAAAAAAAAAAAAAAGGTACAAGACATAAGACTGGAACATGGACTGACAGAATGGTTACAAAACTTGAGAATTTGGAAAATGGACTGACAGAATGGTTACAAATCTACAAAACTTGAGAATTAGTGGGTGGCTGAAAGCTTTTTTGATGCATGGACTGGCAATGCTGATTGTCATTATGTCATGATGGTATTGGGGTCTGTGTGGAAATGCTTTATGAATGTTATCAGTCGAGTGTTAAAAGGAGTCTGGATTGTCCAAAAAGAAAAAGGGGGAAATGTGGTAGGATTTCTTGGGGATCAGGGTCATGCACTGATCCTACAGGGTTTGGACAATCCAGGCTGGGTCTCTGAGCAGAAAACTGCCACGTGATAATCCTGCCCTTGAGGTCACCTGGAAGGGCAAGAATGAGGAAGTCAAGCTAGTGCTTCCTTCCTGTTGAATGCCTGGATACACTAACCACAGAGTAGATTTAGTTTATACTCATGTACTAATGATGCAGACCTATCACAGCACTTCCAGGGGTGTGATAAGTGCCTTTAACCAATAGATTGTAAAGCATAGAGTGTGTGACCATCTGGCTCTGTATATCTTGGGGCTATTCGGTTAAATAAATTGAGTACAACTTTCATCGCATCAGTGTGAGGTCTAACTCCGGTCTCACCCTCCGTACGAGGTCCCTCCTACACATGCAGTCCTCCCGGCATTTTAATTCGATCTCTTATTTGTGGGGATGGACTGCTCTTGAGCTTGCAGGAGGTGAACCTTGAATATCAACCATCTTTCTTGAGTCCCTATTCCTTCCAGGGTCTTATCCCACAGGACTCTTTTAAGCAGATCTTTGAAGAGGCCAAAGTCTGCTCTACCGAAGTCCAGGGTTGTAACCTTCCTTTTATTTGTTGTCCCTCCTTTCAGGATGCTGAATTCCATCTTTTGGACACTTCATCCAAGGCTGGTTTTGACCTTCACATCCCCATCAAGCTCCTCCCTGTTGGTATGAGGTCTTACTGAGCACCTCTACTTGCTGGGTCTTCTGTCACTTTGGTCAGGAAATTGTCTTTGATGCTCTCCATTAACCTCCTGGATTGCTTATGTCTGGCTGTATTGTTCCTCCAGCAGTTATCAGGGAGGAGGAAGTCCCCCATGAAGGCCAGAGCCTGCAAACGTGAGGCCCCTTCCACTTGCCTGTAGAGGACCTCATCCATTTGTTCTCCCTAACCAGGCAGCCTGAAGCAAACACCCACTACAATGTCACCCTTGTCTGTCTGCATCTGCAGCTTTACCATCTGCTTGTATGGAGAGGACACCAGACAGGGAAGAAGACATGCAAATAAGTTGGTATTTATCTTAAAAAATGCCTGGGTCAAGGGCGGAGAGGTCTTGTACCTGATAGTTATGTAGTCCTTTAAGAAAAAATAGAAACTCAAAGAACTCTTGGGATGACTCTATCAGGTACAACAAAGGTGCAGGGTTCAGTTTCCCACTTGTAAACACAGGTTTGTGCATGAAACAAGGAAAGAAGATCTGGAACAAGCATGACATATTTAACTTGAGGAAAACTTTCAGCAATTTATCCTTCATAAAAAATGAAAAGGGTTGTTCCCTTGTAATAATTTTAGTAGTTTAATCTGTTAACCAACAAACAGTGTTGGGAAACCTTTTTACTGGTAAGTAAATATTACTTTCCTTTCTCCCTGCTCACTGAACTCCCACTGTGGTATCAGGGAATACTTTAGTCCCTGTGGTATGGTCCCTTATGATGTGCTAACTGATCCTTTCTTCTAGTTGCAGTAGGATTTTTGAGCTTACTTAGAGGGTGAGTGGAGTGACTTCACACTGGTTTGATGCAGTTACCACAATGTCCTCGCAGTTGTACATCTTCAGTAACAGTTTCCTCAGCTGCCATACAAAGCAGTGTGGAGAAAAACATTGCCCTTTTCTACCTGTTTTGTTTGAAGTGCATACAGGAACAGAAAACTAAGACGTATGTGCACCTCTGTGGGCTAGTGAAATTGTAGTGTTAAATTTACAAAGCAGATATGGAAGCTGCTTATCTTTCAATCAGAAACTTGAAGATATCATTGCACTCACTCTCCTTTATGAGGAGGGAAAAAGCAATTGTTTAGTGCCTTGAAATTCCACATGAATTCATTTCAATTTTGTTTTTATGGCTCTCTGAAAAATAATTCAAAGAGAGCAGAGAGAGAAGGTTTTACTTTTATGGTGGTTCTATATATCTAAAGTGACATGAATGGTAAGTGGCATAGCTATGATTAGAATGAAGAGAATGGGAGACAGGGTCATCATAAAGTATTTATAACGGCAAGTTGTATATTTTCCCTGTCAGAGAAGAATGGATGGGAAAGCAGTAAAGCTGAATTAAGTTAAAAATATGAAATGTCAGTAGGTGTTGAGAATCCTTGATGCTGGGTTGTTTTGAATAAACAAAAGGAAGGACAAAAGTGTTTAAGAAGAAAATACATTAGTTCTTTTCTTTCTGGTCACTTTGGTGAATTTATTCTGAATTAAATGTTGCACATTTTGACCTCTATTTTTCTGGTGTTTCAGCTTATCACCTTCTGAGTTTTAGTTCACATATGCTAAATAAGTGTTTCAGACTAGATATAAGGAAGAAATTTTTTATGATGAAGGTGGTGAAACACTAGAACAGGTTGCCCAGAGAGGTGGTAGGTGCCTCATCCGGTCAGGCCGGAGCAACCTGATCTAGTTGAAAATGTCCCTGCTCATTTCAGGGATGCTGATCTAGATGGCCACTAAAGGTCCCTTCCAATCCAAACCATTTTATGATTCTACTGAAGTGCTAGATGTTGGAAGAGAGAAAAGTGACCATAAACCTTAAATGCTCCATGAAATGTTTTTGTGTGTTAAAAAATGAGAGTAGATGAAAAATAATTATTAAAATGTTTTAATTACTGGAGCAAAGAGTTCTACAAGATCTTCAAATATTTTGCTATTTAAACTGTAAGCAACTATACAGCAATTATAAATAAATATGCTGCATTAAGTAATAATTCTGCAGTGCATTTTAGTGTACTTTATACTGAATTAATTGGAACTGCAACATATGCTACACTATCCTAAAGAATTGGGCCTTAGTTACTATCTCAACCATCTTTTTAGAGCTGCTACTATAAGTCATGTAGACTTTCTCATTTTTAAGGTACACTGCCCATTTTTCTTTAGGAAAAAAAAATATTTTCTTTAGGAAAATTTGTTTAATTTTTAGGAAGTAAGTATTTTGTAAAATACAAATATAACCAAAGTTGCGCTGCTGAAGGAAGTGAAATTACCCTTCCATAGTAGTGATACAGGCCATGAATGCATAAAGGAAGACGAGGAAGTAAGTGGTTTGCAGAATCCCCAGATGACTCTAATTTGTTGCAAAGATCAAGGTGTTCTGGTGACAACAGGAACAGGATAGTAGGGCATATGAAATAATGATAATGATTGAGAGACAGGACTCCGGATGGGTGTAAGTAAGAGGTTGAGAGTTCGGAGTTGAAATCAAATCCGAAGTTGAAGTTGTGGCCGAAGTCATTGCTGAAGTCATTGCTGAAGTCGTTTATTGTCAAAAATTCTCCTACAATTATACAGTCTCTAACAATACTTGTCAACATTTGATTGGTCATAATCCTCTGTCCATAATACACCAGACAACTCATTGCCTACAAGTTAGTTACTACTATCCTAAGCCTATTGGCTAATTAAATCTTACAAGCACAAGCACAATGTTCTATACACTTTTAGCTCAAGGTAGAAAACCTTCCACTGTCAAAGAAACAGCCAAATGTTTTTCATTAACCGTAGCCTTGCATGTTTTCTTCAGACAAAGCTCAGCATCCTTATCTTGTTTTTCTACACTCCTGTTTGTCGCTCCCAAGGCTTCTGGCCGACCAAGGTCAATATGTCCTCATCATTCACTAGCTGTACAGCACTCTCAGTTCCTCCTCCCAGCTGTCCTGCTACAAACTAATACATGCTGCCTACCAGACCCTAAAAGTAATGTCTGTGCTTTGTTTTTTTTTTTTTTTTAGCTAAAATTTATCCTGAAAACACCCTGGAGTTAGCTGACATTTTTCTAAATATGACATATGTATATGTGTATACACATGCATGTAGGTCTATGGTCATGGGAAGAAGATGCTTCTGAGACATAGTTTTCCTGATTTCACTCACTATCAGCTCTCCCTGAAATCACATGGGGCATAGGCACATCAATAAGTTGAAAACAAAATAAGGCATGGATCTGTGATAATACAGAGACTTAGCAATATAATTACCCTGAAATAACTTTTTGAACAACTGCATTTTTGAGGAAAATATACTGTTAGTTATTTGTTAAGGTTTGTAACAAAGACCTTAAAGACTATGTGTCAGTTGGTTATTCCAAGCTCCCCAGAATAATTCAGAAATAATGAATATTGATATTGTAATGATCTGATTATAAAACAATTCAATTATCTCAGGAATTTCCCAAATTAAAAAAAAAAAAAAAACCAACACTTTTTTTTGATAATCAGGAAAGATGCTCATGTTGATTGCTCCTATACACATGATTTTGCATATTACTGTGAAATTGCTAATAAAGTATTAAGTAGATGTGAAAATATGCACAGGCTCAGAGAAGAAGTGATTCACAGTGGTATGACTGTAGCAAAATTTTGGAGGACTAAAGTAATAGTTTTTTAGAATTTTTACTGAATATTCATATTTCTTTAAAAATAGGTAAATCAACAACCACAAAACAGAATCAACTATGCTATACTCTACCCTGTATCACATATACACTGCCAGATATTATTCTACTGGCATCCCAGATGTCACTTACAGTAGGCTAAAAATGCCAGTTTTCATTAAAAGCTATTATCTAACACAGTTCAGGGGAGACATAAATGATGAAAACTGCTTCTAACCTTTGAGCATTCTGTTTGACAGATTCAGTAATAAGTGATACAGTTTCCTCCTAAGGGGATTAGTAGAGGATCTGGAATTGGCAATAGCAACACAATGTGAATATATTCTGGTTTTAATTGCTGTTATTTTGTTATGCTACCAAGGGTTAGATAATCTGTTAAGTTGGAAAATGTGTATGTTTGGACAAAATAAGTATTTTCCGTTAACATCAGTAAATCCCTTAATAAGGGCAAAATTACAGTGAAATTAATTACATCCTGAGCTTGTCAGGGATTTCTGCTCATATTCCTTAAAATATTTTATACATGTCTTCTGACTTAATTTTCTTGTAAAAAATAGAGTCATTTGAAAGAGAAAGCTTTGTGGCCAAGCAAAGAAAATGATGAAGGAAAGCACATAAGAGCTAGGTTTTATTCTTAATACTGTAACTGATCAAGTAATTTCATCCTCCTGTGCTTTTTGCCTCTTAGATCCATTCACTCACTCTTGTCTATTTAGACTACATGCTCTTTGGGTCTGGGAGTGTCTTTGTACCCCTTTGTACTGTGAAATTCACCCAAGGCTTAGTCCTCAGGATTGAAATTTGTCTTGACTTGACCTCCAAAGCTGAGAAACTGTGTTACAAAGAATGGTAATAATCCTGTTTCATCAAATTTCCTTTGCCAAAAGTCTATTTTTCATGAGTGTTTTACTAAGGAAAAAAAAAAAAAAAAGTTTCCCTTACTTTGAGTTTTATTTAGTTTCTGACAGAGTGATGCTACTGGAGCTCATTTACTTCCTCTCATACTCCCAACAGGGTGCCTGCTCTTTCTTTCAGATGCGCAGATCCATATTCCTTCATCAATCAGGGGACCAGATCTTGCATCTGTCTCTATCAGTATTCATGGAAAAGGTTCAGGTAAGATTCATGCATTGTCAGGCAGCTGTATATTTTGTGGAGGTTCCTGCTGTTTCAGCTATTGTCTTCTATAAAACACCCTGATTGTTTCTTAGATTTTTTTTCTGAAGAAAGTAATTGACAGCCAGGATTTCACTGAGGAGTTTTGCACAAACTCTCATCATACACTGTATTGTTATTTATAAGCATAACTGATGGTGTTCTTGCTGGTGAATAAATATTACTGGAAGACTTATTGTGATGAAACTGGAAATTTACTATTCGTTGATAGAGACATGGGGGTATAAGCATTTAGTAATCTTATAGGTAATGGTTTATTTGGTTCACCAGTCACAGCAGCAGAACTTGAGCCATTGCTTAAGAAATTGTGTAAAAATTTCCCATGGCCATCAATGATCTTTTGTTGGAGCTCTAAGAAGAAAACCATGTTTACAGAAAGTCAAGAAATCGTACAGTTATTTTTTATTTAGTTGTGACACTCCAAATGTTAAGTCTCATTACCTGTTTGGTAAGTCTTCAGTCACACATCCTAACATCAATAATATTAAATAAAATTTATTCAGCATACATTAAGAATAAACTAGATGAATCAGTGCTAATATATTTTGAAGTTGCATAATTTGTTTGTGTTATTTATTCAACACTGCAATTAAATCCTAATATAATTTGCCCTTCAAGAGGGCAAATCCAGAATAATACTGTTAATGGTAGTATAAAATTATGATTCAAAAAAGTCATGTAATTTTTTTCTTGTTTATTACTATTTGGTGTTTTAATGAGTTATAATTTTATTATTATAAATACAGAAACCATTCATTGTAAGTTACAATAAAAATTTTCATGTGTTAACAAATTGTTTGTAATTGACATTACACCATCCTGAAAAAAAGAGAACTTATTGATATTCTTTTACTGATGATTAATGTTTTCTAATTAAACAGATTTATTTCTTAAAGAAATCTAACCAATTAAAAGATTAGAATTCAGAGGTGTTCTGGAAAAAGAAACATGTATATTTATTTAGAAGTAGTTATTTCTTTACACTGTTACAAATCCAGCATGCCTATAAATTACAAGCTTGTAATGTCTTTAAAAAATACTGGTTTTCCATTCAACAGTGCAGTGGAAATCTATCTGATGCATGGGGTATAAGATTTATAATAACTTTTCAGAATTAATTCCTTTTGCTCTGTAATGAGGTTAATTTAATTATATTAATGAAATATTGGCACCAATATATGTACTGTGAAAATCCAATAGCTGAATAAACAGCCAACAAAAGTAGTTGAAGTAGGACCACTACGTGTTGAACTAGTTATTAGTACAGTATATCCATTCTCTATTTGGAATATAGGTACTGTTAATTGTACATACAGATTCTTTCCTGAAAAGAAGCTTTGGTTGCTATACTGACAGAAAGTCCTGGATATAGAGAGAGGACTGCTGCTTGCTTCAGCCCCTTCCCTTCCCTTCCCTTCCCTTCCCTTCCCTTCCCTTCCCTTCCCTTCCCTTCCCTTCCCTTCCCTTCCCTTCCCTTCCCTTCCCTTCCCTTCCCTTCCCTTCCCTTCCCTTCCCTTCCCTTCCCTTCCCTTCCCTTCCCTTCCCTTCCCTTCCCTTCCCTTCCCTTCCCTTCCCTTCCCTTCCCTTCCCTTCCCTTCCCTTCCCTTCCCTTCCCTTCCCTTCCCTTCCCTTCCCTTCCCTTCCCTTCCCTTCCCTTCCCTTCCCTTCCCTTCCCTTCCCTTCCCTTCCCTTCCCTTCCCTTCCCTTCCCTTCCCTTCCCTTCCCTTCCCTTCCCTTCCCTTCCCTTCCTTCTCTCACAGAGCTAGCTTTGAGTAGTACGCATTGTTCACTTTGGGTCATTCAGCCATTTATTCTGATTCTCTGTTAGCAATGTACAGTTTGCCAGATCTTGGCTTTTTCTGAAATGTGTGGTCTTTTTCAACATTTTTTCTTCTGACCACTTCTGTAATCTTCCTGTTTATGTCTTCCTTCCTTACACCTCTTATTCCTGGACACATGTTGGTTACATAAAACCAGATTTGCTCTCTCTCCAAAGCATAGCTGTGGGCAGAGGCATATCTGGAAGGTTAGACCATGAGCATACTGTTGGCAGTGAGTCTCTGGGAAGTTTGACTGACTCTCTTAATGTTGCTGTGTTAAATCCTTTTGTTATGAACAACATATAGCTGTAACCAACCTATAGCATCTTCTGGAGTTAATTTTTCCTTGTATATCAGGTAGAAAATGGTGTGTGTGTTTTCTTTTCCCTTTCTGAGGCTTGCGATCAGCTTAAAATAATGTAAGATTTAATCTGAAAAGTAGGACTAGCACAGTATAAGAAAAAGTATTTAATTTAAAAAAATCAATAGGATTACACACTTGTTTATTTTACTTAGAAATCCATATGAGCATCCTGTAATCAGTCTTAAGTTCACCTGAAACTGTGCTAACTTAACAGCACACTTCATCACTCCCCTTTACCCCAGCTCTCCCCTTGCCCTGCTCCCAGCTGCATGGTCTCGTTCAGGCTTTGACCTGGCTTTAGCAACTGTTGGATCTTTCACTGGAACAAAATGATTTTACCAAAATTTCAGAAAGCTGCACTTTTATGCATACATGTATGTATGTGGCTGCCTATGTATGTATCCCTCTAGTTGTGTTGGATAATATTGTGCCATTTGAATTAATAAAATTGTCTAGCATAGCTGGTACAGGGTAAAAAAATGAGAGGATGAAAGAAGATGACAGAAGGAAGATGCTACCCTGTCAGTGGCAGAAACTTGAGACTTACCCTGACTCCTGAGGGTGTAGCCTGAACACCTGATGCTTCACTGAGCTTCTCTTACAAAACAAGCTTTCCCTCTGAGGTTTTCCTATCAGATGTCTTGCTTGAGACTGTATGACCCATCAGCTTCTGCACAGCACTGAATCCCTCAGGACTATAGACAGGTTTTCATTTCTACCAGCATCAGAGATGTATGCATCCTACATAAGGGAAAAACAACAACAAAAACAAAAACAATAACTAAAAAAGAATGAAAACAACCCCAAACCAAAAAAAAAAAAAAAAAAAAGTCATTTGCTCAAAAGATCTGACCAGGAAATGTATATTTGCACAGACAGAACAGATTAGCAAACAGCCTCAAACTCATTGTTACATTGGTATCAAGACCCATAGTAGAACTACAAGCTTGGAGCTCCATTCGTTATGTCACATGATGAAATAGAAATGTAGCAATACTTTCAGAAGAACTCTGGTTTGGGACAAAGGCAAAGAAATTGTTTTTGAGGGGGGTGGAAAATGGGTCTGGAGGTGGTCCACAAGAATGTTCTGTGGGATTAGGAATAAGGAATCTGTTCCTCTTACCAAAGGGTGGGGTGACAGGTTCACTGCCTACAGGAACAACTCAGACAATATGTGTGAGTTCAATACGAAGTTCCTGAATTAAATACATAATATATGTAACATATAACGTATTGGTTCCTATTCTTAGTTTTGCAGATAATTTGTATGGGAACAATCTACCATGATTTACACTGGATTTTCCCTCACTGAAAAAATTAAAAATATGAGCTTTTTTTTTTTTAAATTAAAACTATCTTAAGCAAAACACAACAACTTGTGGTTTTGAGAGGTCCGAGTAGGAATTGCGAGTGTAATCACTTCTGGGGTGTACAGATCAGCTATCAAGAAAGATATTTTGAATTGTTTCATAACAATGTGCCCAAGACCCTTGAAAAATTATTTTAAAACATCAGGACTCTGCATAGATTCAAAGGCTTCAACTTCTCAGATAAAATTGTAGAAACAGGACTTTGGTTATCTCTGTAACTCCTGCAAAGAGAAAGGATAAATTACTTGATCTTATCTAGTGCCAAGTTTGCTCCTAGCATAAACCTTTTTTTTTTTTTTTTCTCTTTCTCTTTCTCTCTGACATATACAACTGTGAAATCAGCTGAATATGTCTGGGAAATAAAAAGAACAGCAAATGATAAGTGATTAAATTAAAATGCAAAGTCTAAAACAAAATTCAGCTGACAGGTTTAGAAAAAAAAAGGAATTACTATTAATGTTGAACCATGTAAAATTACAGTCTTTCAAAGCTGGAATTGAAATGGCAAGAGAAAGGTTTTTTTTTATTATTTTCTGATATAAGCAAATCACTGAATTTATATACTTGAAAATTGTTCAACAATTTTTAGTATGTTTGGAAATGTATTTTATGCTTCTGTTAAGCTTGGTCAAAGAGTAACCTATATGAAAATATACATATTCCTGTGTGATTTATACACACTTTGTCAACTGTGCAGGAAAGCTAGTTAATATGTTAGTTTTGAGAGGCTGTTGAAAAGCTTTGCATGAAGCCAGAATGATTTTTACATGATGCTGATATTACACATTGTTTAACAGATGAGTTATTCGAGTTTTTTCTATATCATGTGTTATTGTAAAGACTACATGTATGATCCTACACTGACATATTACAAATAATAAATACTTTGCATAACATTAATATATATGTCCAGTATGGAAAAAGCTTTGCTCAGTGTGTTGTGATACTTTGGTACAAATTTGAAAAAAGTACTTGAGAGATTTTTTCTTTTGCTCTCTGACCCTTGAAAGATGACATTCGTACGCATGAGGATGATAATATTTCAATTTAATAGTATATGCATGAACTTTTAGAGAGACAAAAAGTAATAATGAACACTGTGCATATGCAAAATTATTAAGTCAGAAACTGTCTCATTTTTTCATGAAACTTGTTCTTTTTTAATTATCTTATCATATTTTATTTTGCTGGGCAAGAGCTGTGCCCATTTTTAAGAATCTTTACAAACTGGGGATATTTAAAGGAATAATATGGACATGCAAATCTTTATATTCCAGCCTTTTCTCCGTATACACACCCTTGCCAAGGAAATGAAAATCTGTACTAGTAATTTACAAATTATGAATAGTGTAGAAACTCACATACCAGGTACTGATGGGGTACAGCAAGATCTGACATGTTATATCATGGTACAAACCTCTATACCTTCTTCTGACAGAAAGAAGCTGATTAAAAATGTAGAACCATCAACTTTTGCAGTATATTTGAAAAAGACAGTGAGAAATGTAAACTGCAAAGAAATGGAGATTATTGCACAAAATAAATTATATATTTCTTCATCTGCTTTTTTCATTGGCTAAGTTTGAGACATGAGCTTCAACTGTAAATCCCCCAATATCTTATGGGTTCCTGTAGTCAGTTACTCATACAAACTTCTTTTTGCTTTGTAGAGAAGTTAATTTCTTTTTATAGTTCTTTTTTCCCAGTGGATATAGTTTCAGAGCAAAACATTTAAAAATTTTGTAGAAACTGCTATCTCTGAAAATAAGATTGCCCTCACCTATTTAAGTGGCTTCTCCAATCAAGTGTGATGACATAGCTATAGTTTGAGTTGTTTTGATAGGAGGTTATCTCTGATGAAGAGTGAATGCCGGAAGAAAATTTAGTTCCTACTGGAAATATTTATTTGTTGATGTGTTCTGATACATGATCTGATTTCAAAAAGCTTTCATTACAGCATTTAATTTGCATTAATTGCATACTCAAATTAAAAAATATATTTGGGCTTGTAGCAATTTGTGCAGAAACTGATGTGTTTTAATTGTTTGTTTGCAGTTTACTGTGTGCTGCATATGATATCTCTTTGAAGATGCCTTGACCTGGCAAAGGGAGGGAAGAATTCAATTTTTGGTCTTCTGTGGGCTGCTTTGGGCCAAAGGGAATTCACAGAGCTTCTTCTTTCCTGCTCTTCCCCAAAACTTGAAGGAATGGGACAGCTGTCATGGAGGAGTTAAGTAGAGCAAAAGACTGCAGCAGACGCATGGGGAGGTAGGAAAGACAGAATTTTCTGGTGCTGGAAAGAGCAAGGTGAAATTTAACACAACTCAGAAAGCCCCAGGAAGAATCTTGGGTTGAGGCCGTGCCTGGGAATAATAAACTCCCTACAGAGATGCATCGAGAAAATGGGAGATTTATTAATAAAACTTATTTTTTTAGTCTCTTTTCATTAACACCTCTGGGTTTTCTGTTTTATAAACATGATGATCCTTATTTTTGTTCTACTACAATCCAATTTTTAATTCCAGTCTCTTCTGTGTCTTGTGGGTAATGAACCTTGAAGAAAGCTACAGACAGGCAGATATACCTTGAAGGTCTAGCAGATGTCCTGTCACAGTCATGTATCGACTGAATAAAGTGGTTGTACAGGGAAGGGTAAGAAAATTAAAAAAGAAAAAAAAAATCCTAAAGTAATTTATTTTTCTGGTTATAATTGCTACCTTAGTTAACACCAGTTATGCACTGTCCAGGGAGGAGACTCAGTGTGGACAGACTGCAGAGCCAGCTCTGAGGACCAGAGAGGTTACCTTGTCTGGGCAAGCTTCATACAAAGTTACGCAGCTCATCTGGTTATCTACCAGTCCCCACATATACATACCATAACAGTAAATGAAGCAAACTGCCATTTTGATAATTCACTAACTAGCCAAGCTATTTTGTAAGTGCATCCTTTATAAATTTATATGATACCTTGAGGAAGCTCAACTTCCTATAGTCTCATTGCCAAGGAAGAGGAATGAGTCACCTTATCTCTCGGAGATACCGCTGGGCAACATAAAAACTTATATTGGATACATGATACTCAGCTATTGATATTGCTCACAGCAGTTGCTGCTGGGGAAAGTAATTTCATTAATGACCTTCCTGTAAAAAAAGATAATCCTCTTTGGTTTTGCTGAGAATAAATACTAATAAACTTCAGTTGAGGAGATCCTCCTGACCCAGTTCTTTGCCATTAATTTAGCCTCTGCATGTGTGTGTTTTTTATAGTATTTATCACCGAAGTGCTATTACTAGCTTTATGGCCAAAATCATTATGTTCCTATTTCTTGATAATTTAGCTTTTTTATTGCATCAACTTTTACATTTGGATTTTTTAATTGTATAACCCACTGCATAAGTATCCTCAACAGTCAAACTACTCATGCTAATGAGTCACCACATTCTACTTCACCAATTTTGTTTTATTCATTCACTGGATTCATGGGAAATTCTGTTTAGAGGATATTCATTTGAAATGTGAGTCTGTCTGTAGAATTAACTTGTGCCTTTTGGCATTTTTGTTTTCCTGTTGTAAATTTCTGTAGACATATAATTAATCCTTTTCTCTGACATATAGTATACGTTACCAAAGAAGGATTGTTAATTCTAATATCTGTAGACCATAAGATCTCTCCTTGTTATTTATTTTCAAATAAAGGTTGTATATTTTCTTACATCATTATGCTGAATTTAAGAGAACAGGGTGTGATGAGATAACACCTATATTATCCCAGTAACCTAAGAAACTGCAGTGACTGCTCTGAAAAACAATCATGTGAAAGAGGTGAAGAATTCTTAAGCAATGGTATTTTCTTTTTCTTCAGTAAGATACCAAAGTATCACAGTAAATACCAAGTAAAATATCTAATTTAGATTTTAAATTAAATTATGTGTAATTGTAACATTTAGTATTGGAATTTTTTGGAAAATGAGGGAATGAGAAAATGTAGAGGTGAGTCTTTTAAATGGTGAGTTTATTTAGAAAAAGGA
This sequence comes from Tyto alba, assembly GCF_018691265.1. Taxonomy (NCBI): domain Eukaryota; kingdom Metazoa; phylum Chordata; class Aves; order Strigiformes; family Tytonidae; genus Tyto; species Tyto alba. The sequence goes on from NW_024881272.1 coordinate 1,635,459, forward strand.
CTACTCATAAGCACTGGATGAATAATCATAGTTTAGCCATCATTGTAATCTGTTTGTCCACAGCATGAAATATTCTGAAAAATAAACGCAGACTGTTTTGGTGAGAAGGCCATAATGGGAGAGAAATCAGCTCCAACAAATGGTTTTATTCTTTTATCTGTCTACTTATGAAGCAATATACTAAACTAAATACTGAAAATATTTTTTTTATATTTATATTTTTATATATATACTGAAAATATTTACATGATTGTATAGTTACATTCTTGGGATATTTCACCATATCATCTCTGAAGTATTGAAATAATGAATTGAGGGGAAAAATTGAAAAAAAGAAAAGTATATTTTCAGTTTGTGTTCCTATTGCAAAGAAAATGTAGTAACTTGGGTTACTAGATCATTTCATCTCAGGTTGAAACATCACCTTCTAGATTATCAACAAGAACTCTCCCTAGATTTCAAACTTATGTTGTAACACAAATTTTGTTGTAATCATTTTTTGTTTAATTCATTAGGTAAGTCTGTAATAGAATTTTAAATAACTTTATTTATGTGGGTTTTCTTTTTTTACATTGCAGAAGTGTTACTAGACTCATAGAAGGACACACAAGAAAAATAATACCAGTGATCATTAGTGCTGAATGAAAATGTTGTTTGCATTATTTTAATTATTAAAGGTAAAAAGAAGGTTAGACATTTTTATATCACCTGAAAACTAATTACTTAAGTGTCTGGAGCAGAAATTAATGCAGATAGAAATTATTTTGGCTGTTGCACTGGAAAAAGAAGAGTTATATGATCAAAAGTCCTTTTTAATTTTATGATTTTCGATAACTTCATCTAGTTATATATGAAGTAAGTACATATGAAAGGTGTGCAGATGATAACAAGAAGTTTGATTCTGCAGAAAATTATATAAAACAACATAATTCTTTTTATTATTCCCATTTGTCTTTTCATAAGAAACAAGAAGTGGAAATATTCAAATTTTCTATGAAATAACAATAAGAATGGCGAGACACAGAAATATGGGGTTTCTTCGTACTTTTAACTTTAAAATGACTTTTAAAATTCCCATTTTTAATTTATTCTTTTTATATTGTTTTAATTACATTTCACAGAAAGTAGTAGCTTTGATAACTGCTTTTTTTACTTCATACAGGCTACCCTGGGGTTTTTTACACCAGGTTTGTAATTTACAATGGATTTGGTGCTAGAATGTACAACATAGAATGAATAGTTTGCAAGAGATATGTCCTTAAAAATTCTAGCTGAAAACTAAATAACTAAATTCTATATAACTATACCTCATTAGTAAACCACTATTTCAGTTCAGAGAGATTGAAAATAAATAAAATAAACTATTTCAGTTCAGTTTAAAAAATAAGTATTGTGCCTTGGTTTTTCTGACAGAAACTCACAACCTTGTTGAAAAACCCCGAAAACTACCCAAAACAGGAAGATCATTCCAATACCTTTCTAATCAGATATTGTTTAAGCATGTAGTTGTTATTAAAGCACAGTATTAGCTCTGTTAATTCTTCATACGGTAAGCCTTTTTATAATCTGCTTTTGGTATAAGGCTATAATGAAAGTTTTGTAACTTTGCCCTGTAGGTTTTGTCAGGTCCTTGTATCTCACCATAACGCAACAACTGCAGTCTAATCAGAAGAATTTTAATTCCCTTGTGCACTGCAGTCTAAGAAAAAGGTCTTATTCTATATTAATGGTTGTTCAGTGTATATGCTGCAGAAATTTATTATAAGGAAGAAATGCAGAGTCCATCTGAATATACCTGTCGGTAGTGGTACACCTCATGGTAGTCTTAATTTGATGCTAAAGCCACCATGACACAAATGACTTCAAAGGTATTTCTGCAAGTATGACCTCAAATTGGCAAATAAAAATTATCTTCCCTAGTTCATTCAGCAGATAACAGTTTCTTGTGTTTGTCTCATGGATTTTCTGGCTGGAAAGCAATGTAAGCAACTCCTTGAAGAACACAATGCCATTGCTAATTCAGGCTGTTGAGATCTAAAATTGTTCAAAATCCAAATTTGTTTACGGTTACAGGGGAAAAGGCCATTTGGCAGAACAAGCCTGCACTTTAAGGTTTATTAATCTCAGCCACCTCCCTAATTTTACCCTGCATCCTTCAATTAATTCCCCGTACAAATAACCAGTTGTCTTGAACTCATTTATTATATTTGCTTTAATGGCTTTATAGAATCATTTTGCATGTATTAACTGAAGAGAGTAAGTGAGAACACTTTAAGAATGGCATGCTGTTTTGGCCGCAGAAAGCTGTTATTTTAATGGAAGTCTTGTGGTTATAGCCACATGAATCACTGTCACAGTGCAGGGGTTAAAATGATACCTTTTAAACAAACAGATCTCCTGGTTTTATCTCCTGGTTATAGGATAGATTCTCTTTTTTTTTTTTTTTTTTTTTTCCTTAACACAAAGATTGCACTTCATCCCACTTGAAATAATCTCCATCTACAACATGAGAACCCTTAGTTACAAGTTTATTAATTGATTATCTCACTAATTAGAGTATGATTGCTGTTGTACGGCTTCAAATTAATTTTAAACTACGTGAATTAAAAAATTGCACACAATTGCATCTATTCAAATTTTGAATACAAATATAATAGCAAGAGATATGAATGACAATTACCAGTTTAATTAGCCTTTCAGCACAGAAATGAATCTAGATATAACACATTACGCAAGAAAATGTTCATGGTTGGTGTTTTGGTAAGCATATGAATCATTCAGGATAATTGGCACTATATGAAGAAGATGGCTACGGCAAATTTGGCTTGTCTTCATATCAGTGTGCTGTCAGTTGTTCACTTGTTTGCTTCATTGCACTGAGCTAAATGCCCATGTGTGCAGAATCTTAAAACATACTTATTAATTATTTTTGGATTCGGCCTTAGGAGCAAACTGCAGCTTTCTCATTATAATGCTTTCTCTAAAGAAAATACTCACAATAATCTGAATGTACTAAGGCTGCTCCCAAAAGAAATAAAAAAAAAAAAAAAAAAAAAAAAAAAAAAAAGAACAATTTACTTGAATACTGAGATACATTCTTATTTAAATTTTGGAAGTGTATTTTCTCTTTCTCTCTCACAAGCAAACATATGCTCATTGGGATGAGCTGTGATATTACAAGATCTCAGATGCTGAACTTTTCCAGTATGTGTATCTTTACACATCTATGAAGAAATATATAAAGAAATGAATTGCTAATGCAGTAGATGTCAGACCTTCCTCTAAAGAATCATCCAGGAGGTTGGAGGAAGGACTTGCCATTGCATCTCAAAGCTTACAAACTCCACTTTTCTTAAATCTGACAATGTTTATCATCTTCAGGAATACATAGAGTTTAATGGAAAAAATAATTTCCTCATATTTAGGCTGACAGTTTCCATTCTGGGTTTTGTGTTGGGACTTGTGTGTGAATATTTAACAGACAGCTTCTCAGTAAGTCACTAGTGCAAAAACACACAATACATTTTAATTATAATTTTGTTGCACAATTTTTGCTATCACATTTTTTTTATAAAGTGTGTCTTGACATATGTGAAATGTCGATGTCTGTGTCAGGAGGGGGATACCCCAACAGCTATGATAGGGGTGCAGCACCTGTGCTTGGCAGGCAGCACCAGCCTCACTTCTGCCAGCATTAGGGAAAAGGGCTGAGAGACAAACGGCCCGAAGGGCAGCCACAACATGCCACAGCCAAGCCAGAGGCACGATGGACCCAGTGTTGCCTTGGGATGCCTTTGGTTTCTAAGAAGATCCCAAGATGTTGGTGAACTTTTATCAGAGGATATCATCCCTATGTCTCATCTCTCTAATAAGTAATTTTTCTTTCCACTTTTCTTCCCTGTTCTGTCTACTAAGGTGGCAAAGTCTTAGGCAACAGACTGAGGGCTGTAACGAGGCTTTGTTTCTGCTACAGCTTTGTTAGCACTACTGTAATAAGAATATGACAGTAGTTCCAGTGTTGTAACTTATTTTTCGCTATGCTGCCATTCAGTTCATGCAATTTTAAAAATATGTGAAGACTGGTAAAAAATCTGAAAAATATGTATCCAATTGTAGCATATCTATATCCAGTTTTAGGAAGGTTTTAATTTACAACATTTGTAAAATATTTTTTAGGCTATTATATTTTAGTTTTTGCTGTATCAAGGCTATCAGTTTAGTTCTTTTCACATGAAAGCTGTGTAAAGACACAAGTTACAACTGGTAACCCCATGAAACACCTTAGTAAGTATCTTCAGAAAAGAAAGTGGGTCAGTGTTCAGACAGTCATTAATCTAATGAAGCATATGATAATTACAAACAGTCAAAGTGTGAGTCTATAGCTATTCCCTTTAATACTAAAAATCCCAAGATACTGATCCATCAGATATATAATTCCATAATTGAATGCTTATGTAAGTTCAATAGCCTATTTTGTAAATCTTCTGGTCTCAGAAGGATACAGATTGATGATATTTGGTACTAAGTTCTCAGATCAGCACTTACAAGGCATTTCCTAAATCTTTCTTGCCACTTTCTGTCTAGTCAATTGGAAAAAATCTGTCCTGAGAGTAATTGAAAATTGCCCCAGATTGTCATTGAGTGATTTACAGAAATACCCTTTGATTATAGTCCCAGTCAGTTTTATATTTTACTAGCCATCATACTGCACCGAGAAAAAATAAATAATACGTCAGCTGTGGACAACCAGATAATTGGTGTAGTTTATTCAAAAAAATTATGTCTATTTCTGTAGGCGATCTACTGCAAGGTTAAAAAAAATCAATACCATAAATCATGTTTCAAAGGAAATATGATGGCCTTACAAGGTCTGCTAAACTGTATCCAAATGTTTATTTTGCTTCAGCAGTATAACTTTTCTGCAGGAAGTAAAAACAGCAGCCAAGTGGCACACTTTATACTACACTCTTTCCTATGCTTTCCCACTCCCTATGTTCTAAAAAAAAAAAAAAATATTAATTTTATATATATGACAAACACTGTTTTAGGATAACTGATTTCGAAAATGTTGAATACATAGTCTCATATGTACTCCTGTTTGTATACATAGTTCATATGTCCTCTTCATTCTCAAGAACTCAGGAAGAATTTTGTTCTGGATTTGTTGAGTAGGAACAAGGCATGTCTTCACTGAGATAGGCTTGTTTTGGGATCTTGTAGTAGATATTGGACAATTTGATTTACACAGTTCTCTCTATCACTGACAAACTTAAACTCTGAGAATAACCTAATTGGTCTGAGATTCTTCAAGTCAAATATGTGCTAAAGGAACTTGGTGATTTGGACGTCTATTAAGATCAGTGTCTCCTGATTCCTCGGAATCCAACCCCCCTGATAAACAATAAACTTGAAGTGATCCACATCAAGAAAAGAGTTTAATCCTAATTTGTGTATTAGGTTTGCCCCATGACTGATATTTGTGAAATAATTTTCTAGATGTTCTGTAACTATGCAATATGAGAATATATACAGAAAAATATTATTAAAAAAAAAAAAAAAAAAAAAAGAAACCTGACAGGAAAAAAAAAAAAAAAAAAAAAAAAGAAAGAAAATTCTAATGTCAGGTTCTCAGACAAAACCATTACTGAGAACAGAAGCCTAAAATTGCCCAGTATTCAGATTTGCGTTTTATGTGCAGTAGGAAAGTATCTTCAGAAAAAAATATCTCACACCTACAGCTCAAAACATATTTCAGATGAAGACACAGCAAACCAATGAAGCAGAGACATTACAGGCCCAGTATCAGACAAGCCAACTGCCTCAAAGTGACAAATGTGATTAGATATTAATGACATTTTTTAAAATGAAATGGGGAAACATTATTATTTCTCTTGAGACAGCTTTTAGTATTACAGCAAGAAACTTTAAGGCAAGAGTTGGGTTGTAAAATGATGGTAGAAAGACAGTTTACTCTTAAAACAAGTAAGTCTTATGCTACTTCAGTCCCTTCTTTTAGCATCTACCATTTACCAGATACTAGCACTGAAAATCTGCCCTATCTTTTCACAGGCTGGCTTTGGTTTTGTTTTGAAATTGTTACAGTAACATATGCAGAAAGGCTGTTCTTGTTTGCACAAATTATTGTGTATTCTATTGACAACATATTCTGAAATGTGTCTTGTCATGCTGCATATAAGTAGACAAATCACCAGATAAAGATGTGCACCTTCAGAAAAATTCTGGTCTAAATATAAATTTATTATAAAAGAAGAGCTACTTATAAGCAAGTTTTATTCTGTTAGTATAAATACGGTAATGTGAATTGGTCTTCTTGCTTTATTTAGTATCATGATGTACTGGATGACAATAAGAGGAAAGTCCTGAAGCTTTTTCCTTTCCAGTTTGGTGGTAAAAATCTCGTGAAATAAATTTAAATAACATCTGAAAAACAAATGTACTTTAGTTATTTCATATAGTGCATGGAGTCTGGCAAGTAGTAACAAACAAATTAAACTCTGAGGCAATAATTATGAAGAAATCCACCATTTGGATAATATAAAAGAAAGAAAATTCCTGTGTTTTTTTTAAGAAGTTGCTTATATCTGAAGAAATGACAAGTGTTTGAATAAATTAGCATAAATGAGCTAATTTTTTTTATTTTTTTGGGGGGGGGGGGTGAGTAGTTAAGAAACTACAAACTGGAGAAGACTTTTAGGAGAAACACTTATAGGAGAAACATCAAATTGTGACCTTCCAATCTGGAAGAATGATTTAGTTGTTGATCCTGAACAACTGATTACAGGTGTTACCACCCACTTCTCAGACTTGAAATACCCACTTCATAAATGTGAGACTGTTTATTACTTACTGTCACTTTCCTCGAAGATATACACCGTAAATACAGAACTGGAAGAGGTGCTCAAAGTTTGCATTGGATATGAGCACTTTTATCCTCAGAACTTCTTGTTATAACCCTGGCAAATATATATAATAACTCTGACAAGGTTACTGTGAAATTATTTACTTACTAATGCCTTCAGTCTGTTTCTCCTTTCTTCCTCCCAACAGTCTTACTCTCCCAGGTCACATAAGACCAGTGGGTGCCTTCAAGAGAAATGCCTTGCTCTTATATTCTCAGATGGTGAGTACTGGAGTACAAGACAGCTGCAACTTGATTCCTAACTTTCCCTCATATGAGGTGCATGTCATGACTTTCAATGTCCATGAGGTAATGCCACAGACCTGACCAAGCATTGTACGTTTTTTTTCCATTAAGTGAAGAAGGGCACAGTCAGAAGGTCTTCTATTAAATTGAACAAATTCTTTTAATGAGCTGTTTTCTATGGGATGTGATGACACAGTTAACAAAGTTTCTGTGCAATAGCTGCCCTCTACAGACACATCTTTTTTCATTTGCATGAAATTTAATTGGTAAGTGTCATCAGTAATTGTGGATTGAAGTGGCTCTTGATTATGTTTCGCTTATGTACTCCAAAAGCAGGATATGTATTCTGTTGGCAACCTAGACCTTTACAAAGGCATCCTCCAGTACCTATTTCCTGACAATGACAAAACATTATAAGGTGTTTATGGAATATTAGCTGGTTTTTTTTTGTTTTTGTTTTTTTTTTTTTTTTCACCTGAGAACAGCAAGAAGGTGCCTGTGGAGAGAAACAAAAGCCCAATATGAGAAAAATTATGAGGATTCCCATGAGAATGGTGGATAGTATAAAGAATGAATGCTGGTTTAGGCTTTGGGCTAGGGAAGTCAGACATCCTTGTGGTTTTTAGCCAGTTAAGGCTGTTTTGAAAAAAGCTGTCATGGCAACTAGAATATTGGAAGAAGCAGGAGAAAAATAATTAGGCCTTAGTCACTAGAGATGGGGTTTCACTGGCCGTCTCTTTGAGCATAATAAATTCCCTCTGAGGAGCTGCAGGAATCCACATTTCTGGGAAATCAGTGGGAGTGGAACTTGTAGAGGAGGTGATGGTGCAACATCTGAGAAGAAAGCCTGGTTTTACATGAAAAAAAAAAAACAAACCGAACCAAACCAAACTAAACAAACCAAACATAAAACCCCCAACCTTGTGGAAGTTTTGCTTAAACTTTGATGAAAGTCTGATGTTTAGGGAAGCACAGATTTGTCTATTACTGAGCAGACAAATTCAGGTAGGTTTATGGGTTCACAGAATAAAAAATTGCTTTAAAAACCTTTAAAGCTACATGCATTTACTTCTTGTTGTATCAATTAAGAAATAGCCAAAGAGATCTGCCTGTCACCTTCTGGCTTTGAAGTACAATGTCATTTTAAATAAGAAATATTTCCATTCATTGGATAATTAAAATAAAAATTGAATAGATTGAGAAATCAATAAAACCAGGAAAAAATAGTAATAATGTTTGTATTCAGTTCAGAAGCATGTATTTCTCTTTCTTTAATTGTATTAGCTGTATATGACCTATTTCTCAGCAAATACCCTACTCTTGAACAGTTTTGCTGGAGGAGACTGCTAAACTGAAAGAGGTATTTCTTAAATAAAACACCGTTAAATACACATTAATACGAATCAGCAACCAGGAGCTGAAAGAATAGGTTCATTTCTTTTTGTTATGATGTGTCAGACATACCTCAATAATTTTGAATCATATTCTAAGCTGACAGGATAAGTAAACAATAGGAGAATTAGGCCTATAAAATCTAAACAAAAGCTCAACATTTCCAGCAGCTGGAGTACAACGGTGTCTGCTGCTTTTTCCTTTTCTATCACAGTTATTGTTATAATTTGCTGGCAAAGACCGAGGTAAGTACATTGCAGCCAACATCCTCCCTGTGGGCATTAAGCAGTTTACCTGAATGATGCACATTGCTTCTGCCAGCTTAAGGCCTTGAGCCTCAAAATCTTTTTCCTCGATGTTTGGTCGCTTGCACAAAAGCACAATATGCTTACAGCTGCACCAGAAGTCTGGCTCCCCTGCAGCTGGGGCCAAGAAACCACAGCTGTGTGAAGTAGCACGTATCATAAACAATTAGGCCTTGAGATTGTGTTTTTTAAAGCCTTCATCCTCTCAGATGCACAGCTGTCAGAAAATAATGAAATGCCTTCCTATCAAAGAAATAAATATTTTGGAACCCGATTAAGCAGATGAGTTGTTTTAGTAACAGGTCATGGCGACGTTCACCTCTCCAGCACCAGTACCTGTCATAAAGCTGTAAGAATTTAAAACCTCTCTCTTAGCCTATTAGAAATGAGCCAAGATGTGTGCTCCAGCTGCCACTGAGAAGAAAACCACTCCCAAAGTTGTTCCTGGGACAGAAAGGAAGAAAGGGAGAGGCTAAGCTTTTCTCATGATGTTTCCAACACAAAGATTGAGCCAAATGGAGATAGTGTGGGAGAGTAAATATCTTTGTATCTCCCAATCTGTACATGAACAGAAGATATTTATTTTAGAAAACTATTACTGTCAGCTTTTGATTAGTGTTTCTACTTTTGAAACACTCTTCACCTAGGCTACCTGTTCAGCAGTTTCATCAAAAATTTATTTAAGTTAATAGCGAGAAAGATGCACATTACTGAATGGATATTCAGTGCAAATATTCCATACTAAAATCACATCAAATCATCAGATGTAGACCTAGAAAGTCCCATGACAGAGTTCAGGTCCTCAGGGGCAGCTCTGGAAGAAAGGGTCCTCCTGGTCACTTTGGTGAGGTACTGTGGCTCTGAAGGCAGAACAAAGCCATGGATGGGGAGCACAGTCAAACTGACTGCAGACAAATAGTCATAGCAGTGGTAGAAAGCTAAAATATACCAGAAAATATCAGCTGCCATGTAAGTACTGGTGGCTATTTTCTAGCCATATGTATTCTATTTAGGAGGATTTGATTTGTACAACTGTATTTCAACAAATACATAAATGAAAGGAACCATCAGTTCAGAAAAGTAAAGTTTTCAAATTGTATAGCTATCTTAATAATAATAATAATAGTGATAATAATAATAATGATATGTGAAATACACTTTTGATGGATAACATTGTATTTCAACACAATTGACCATTAAAAATGGGAATAATGGGGAAAAAAAAAAAAAACAAAACAAACTGTGGAGAAGTAGGAAGCTGAAAGCAATACATGGGTGGTTAGTGAGAGAGCTGTTATGCATGTACATTTTTCTCTAAATATATAGTTGTGGACAACCTTTGGTTGTATCCTGGATTGTATTGCACTTGACACCAGTCCCACATAGAATTAAGTACATGCTTCACGTAAAGTGCACGGGTAGTCCTGCTGCAGAAGAAAGACTTTATCCAACTGACAGTTACACAAACCTGAAAACATTTTTTCTAACTGTAGAAATATCCAAATGTTTTCAGGTGTGAGTTGTTTTTTTAAATTAAGTGTTGTAGTTTCCACTTAGTGGTGTACAGCTATCATTATAAACTATTAGAAGAATCCAAATAATTATGAAAAGTCAAATGTACAATGTGAAATTCTAGACCCCAGGAAGTGAATATAAGGTTCTTTACCTGGTGGAACCAGATCGCTAACCCTTTCTGTTGTCTTTATCAAGAAATGTAATCCAGTACCTGATAGAAATAGCTTTGGATACCAGAGCTTGATTATGTTACTGCTCGTAAAGCAAACTTCTTTATTCATTTAATCATCTTGTATGTTTATCAAAAACAATTTTAAATATTTTGATATGCAGCATTCCTTATAACATAGATTACACTTAAGAAAATTGATCTTTTTGCAGCTATGTTATACCTTTTCCTTGTGATTTTTTTTACATTGTATGCTGTATAGCACCTGATGGTCTTACTGACAATGCTTGCACTCCTGTCTCTCGTATTACAAAATCAAAGAAGAACAAACTTATTCCTATTTATTTTAGTAACAACAACATTTTCCATTATGAAATCTACATTTTTTTTTTGTGCTTGAAGGTGATATATGAAGCAGGAAAAACAGTTTGACTTTCAGATACTCAACAAAGGTTATGCTGGCAGTAAACCAAATCCTCTTTCAAACCTCTGCAGGAAGGAAGCTTGATGCAGAATTCACTAAGGGAAAAGGAACCTGGAACACAGGTTATTATCAAGAAAACTGTAGTTCCCAAATATCTTAAAGAATGTGAATGAAAGCTGATATGGAAATATTTGGAATTGCTAATCATTGTTTCTATGTGTTTTCCCTCTCTGCTGTTTGCAGTATACATATAACAGTTCTGTAAACATTTACTCACCTGTTAAAAATGTGGTAATTAAGATGTTTCCAGCTTCAAAGAAGCATATGGCAGTTGTGTAGTTTTGTTTCTGCAGACTAAATATATATTATAATTGTATGTATTATTTGCTTGTATTGTTTTTTAAAACATGTAAACTTTATCTAGTATACTATTCTACAGTTTCTTACTTCTGAATTAAGAAGTTAAATAAAAAATTTCAAGAAAATAGTACAGTGAGTGGCTGCTAAAAATATCCATAAAACTGCTGCATACATGAAAAAATAAAACTGAGAGAAAGGCATAATATCAATAGTTGTAACAGGCAATAGGCATAGTAGTATATCCCTCTGTGTGTGAATTGATTGAATAATTATTAAATAAATGCTTAATGTAGTATACAATGAAAATTGTATTTGTATTTGTAAACAGATTGGCTGTTGGAAAGATTTCTAAGAGGAAGAAATAATTTGCCTAAAACTACTGTGTTGTAATACAAGGTGACTCGTGAGTATTTCTGGTGTAATGGATACACCTTCAAAAAAAATATGTTAGATGGGGCAGCATAACTGTTATGAAATTGTGAGTCTTTCCCCATTACTATAGTTTCAGGATATCTGAAAGGTTTTTTTGCATGTTTGTTATGCAAGATACAGCTTTTGAGCATTCCTACTGGTATGAATGAGACCTCTTGTTTTAACTGTGTGTTATCATGCATGTAGAGGTTTCCCATACAAAGCATGTGCATTAAAGGATACAGTGCTATTAACTTAGAATTTGGACAATATAAATTATTCCCCCTTTTTCTCTGACTCTTATTTTCAACCTGAATTTCATAGACCCACCTATATGATGTTATATATATAAATATGTATGTGTGGACCAGAAACACTGGACTACATTTGATCTTCCGTTCTGTGTCTCATTCCATAAGAAATTATTAATATTTGTTATTTGAATGTTTCTACTTGAGTTGACAAGTGAATTTGCTTTTTCAAAAATTAAATCTGGTAGCAGGTTCACTAGCTTATCCAGGATATATGAATAGAGAAGAAACTGATTTCCTTCTAATTCTTCCTTTAGATGTTGATGGTGAAAGAACTCAAATTCCAAATCAAGCATTTAAAGAAAAGGCAAAATCAACACAGGAGTTTCTGAAGCATAAAAGACTTTGATATGATGGGGGTGTGTGATTAGTTTTTAAAGTTTGACAGTAACACATTTATATGACTTGATTTTTCACCCCTTTTCACTGAGACTGGTCATGCTATATTTCTACAAAAGGGAACTCAGACCCTATGATACCAGAATGGAGTAGGTAGAAAATTTACTGGATACCTGTGCTCTGTGTAGGAGATATCTCTTGCACAGTGCCAGGATATGATTTGCAGAGTTGTGTTCCTGAGGGAATTTCTTTCAACATTACAAGAATGTTGGTGTAGGCATAAGAAATATTGTGAAAGATGATGTGAAACGAAAGAAAGTAAAAGACAAAACTGTTTGAAGTCTAAAAAAATCCAAACAGCATTCAGTGAGAATGGAAATTCCACAGTGGTCTTGAGGCCTGAACATCCTCTGACTAGCCAAGTGCCTATGCTGAGGTGAAAATCAATTTTCTCTCCCACAAAGTTATTTTGAGGTTTCATAAGTGTGGTTTAAGTTCCTGAGTAGAAAGAAAAAATTGCTTTTAAAACCTTTTGAAGAAAAATAAGTGGAAGAGCCCCTAATTTATAATAAATCCTCCAATAGCTCAACAGTTAGGTCATCTAACTGGGGTAGGTGAGGCTGGTTCAGACCAAAGATTTGAACTACAGGTCCCCATAAATTTAACAAGTGTGGATTCTCATTCAGTGTCTCCATTGGATCCAGGAACTATTTCACACTGCCAGCTTTATTGCACTTTTAAATTTTATTTTATTTAAATGCATTTTTAAGGGCTCTCTGTTTAAAGTCTCAGACAGCTCTAATTTTGACCTGAAGCAACTCCATTATCTTCTGCAGCGTGAGTTCATGGAAAGAATTAGTTTCTTTTTACCATTCTTCAGGCTAAGCTTGTCTTCAAAGTGTCCTCATATCCAGGCAGAAGAAATGTTTCATCTATAATCTCTTCTTTGACATGTCTGATCCTTTCTCTTCCTTTCCCCAAATTAGGATTCCTCTGCCAACAGAGGCTGCTACGATTCTGGCTGGCCTTTTACATTACAACCACTCTACCTGGCTGAGCAAAGCAAAGAGCGAGTTGCTCTTGAACTCACTACATCATTCTAAAATACTGGTTTTATCATCTTAATGCTGCAATAATTGTTCTTTTTTCCTGTTTGTACCATGCTGTTTCTCTGACTGCAGGACAGCCCTCTTATTTCTCATTCCATTTCACTGAAAATGTTGCTGTTACAATATGAGTTATCTCTCCTTTATAGCGTCTATCATTCAGAATGAAGTTCAGTATCTGAACTTTGCAGCCTCCAGCACGTTATCACCTGCCACCCAGGTAGGTCAATCATTTATAACACGTTTAACTCCAATCCTTTATTTTCCTTCATAAGTTGCAAGGTCACCTTAAACCCTGAAAAGGGCCTAAAGAGCAGTGGAAAGAAGAATGAGCAAGGAAATGGTGCAGTCACTGTTGCTATAGGCTGGTTGTTTCCAAGCAGAATGCTACCTAAAGTACTAATAATGTATAACAAAGAAGCAAGACAATTCAGCAAAATCCTGCACTGGTCAATCAGATCCTTCTCTGCTAGGAGTTTCAACTGTGGACCAAGGAAATTCCACTGCAGGTGAGTACCATTTTTCCCTGATCTTGCCCAGACCCACAGTTCAGAAAGCAGCTCTCCACATCTTTTCTGGTTCCTCCATAGACTCTCAGGGTAAAGCCAACAGGTTATTATTTCCAATCTAATGAGAAAGCCAAATGTTAACCTGTTATCACTGTACTGAGGAAGTCATCAGAAGCATGCTGTTTTTTTGCCTGGGTTTCAGGGACCTAGTATTAAGTAAATCTGTATTGACCAGTGAGGTACATATATTTGTGACATTTTCAGCTTCGATGCTTCTGTACTAGAGATTGCAGGGGTTTTCTGAACATTTGTACCTGTTCTGGAAAGATGAGAGTTGTGAACTGGCAAATTTTCCATGAAACTATTTTCTCAAAACTATCGAGAGTAGGTTAATCTACAAAGGACAGAAGATCTTAACAAAGCGTGGTATCTCAGCAGCACAATAGGGGATGAAATTCATTGTGACAGCTGCAAGGTAAGGCACACTGGAAGGAACAATTGATACATTGATGGGATCTAAATTAACTGTAAGTACTCAGGGAAAAATGTCCTGGCTGTCATTGTGAACAGCTCAGTGAAAATCTCTGCCTGGCGTTCAGTAATGATTAAAAACCAAACAAGATGTTACAATGTGCTAAGGAGAGAATAGAGAATACTTCTGAAAATGCTGTAAGGCCATTCTGTAAATCAGTGTGTGAGCTCACCTTGAACCACGCACTTGGTTTTATCACCCCATCTTGAAAAGGGTGTATCAGAAATAAAGAATAAGCACTCTGAAAGTCTATCTTTTCAGGGAAATTGTTGGGTCAAATTCATTCTTTGATTTATACCCTGTGCTGTCCCTCTGAAACCAAATGGTTCTCCAGGTTATAAATCACTATGCAATATGACCTATTTAATTTAGTGAAGGGATGCATGAAAATGCTTATGACGAAGGTACACAAACTAATGAATGGTATACTACAGACAGAGAAGATTTCATGTTCCTTATTGAGCTCCTCCTTCACTCATATATGATCACCAACGCATAAAAACAAATACAGACATTTTATTTTTACATGTAAGTAGGCATTTTATGCTTGTTCCACATGAAATATATCATCTTTCCTCTTTTTTTCCCACTTAAAAAATAATTTGGGGGCACACAAGTAGAGGAGGAAGAGGATTTAAACTTCTTAAGCAGAGGTAAGGTTTGATAAACAGTATGACAAATTGATTCTGGAAAAATATACCTCAAAATAAGGGGCAATTCAGAGTGAGGCACAGGGAACTTCAAGAGAAGGATATCAGCATCATTGATACAGAATGTCAGGAAGCAACGCAGAAAAAAAAAAAAAAAAAAAAAAAAAAAACAAGACAACCCAGGAGTTGATAAATGAATAACCTGGATTGCAGCACAATTTTGAGAAACTTGATAGAGTCTTAGGCAACATCCTATGTTAAAACAGAGAAAATCCACAAATTATGCCCACACCCATGTTGTGGCAGCAAAAAAACTCCTGGCTGTTTAACAGATCAGTCAGTGTTTTGGGGTTTTTAACAGCCTCTGCAGCCTGCATTTACACTAGTTTGTAGCTAGTGCAAGGTAGAATATTTAGGCACTAATTAGAAGCCTTTGTGTGCTCCTCTGCTTGAAATGTCTGAACTGAGTCAGAAGCTCTTGGTCTAGCAAGGCAGAATGAGCTGGTTATTAGTAACGAAAGCTGATCACAGAGGGAGATACTCAGACTGTGAATCTAATTCATAACAGGCAGGAGAGCATGATTTCAGCAGGGCAGAAAAGGAACATTTCATTCTCTTGTTATACGCCTTGGCAGGGGAGAAAGCCCAAATGGAGCATGTCACAGAGACTCTGAATCTCTGTGGTGGATTATGTGATTTATCACAAAGAAGAGCTGGGGGGGGGGGGGGGGGGGTGGGGTGGGGTGGGGGTGGGTAGGGTGGGCAGGGAACTAAAAAAACAAACCCTAAAGACTCATCTCTCCTGGTTTGGTTAATAGATGCTATGACCCATTTATAATGATGGTTCCCACTCCTGTTTCCACTGAACCAAGGCAGAAAGGGG
This sequence comes from Tyto alba, assembly GCF_018691265.1. Classification (NCBI taxonomy): domain Eukaryota; kingdom Metazoa; phylum Chordata; class Aves; order Strigiformes; family Tytonidae; genus Tyto; species Tyto alba. Next base: position 1,651,530 of record NW_024881272.1, read on the forward strand.
CAAGCCATGGTACAATCTTTGTGTTTCCACATCATCCCTTTTCTTTCCTGAGATATCAGAACCTGAGAGATTTCATCTCAGAGGGGGCTGCTCTGATTGCCTTTGTACAGGTGCATACAAGTAAGGAAGTGTTTCCCATCCATGTTAAGGGATAACCCACAATGGGCACCATTTTCACATTTAGTTTAGTATCAGGTAGCTTTAAGTAGAATTTAATAAGATTGTACATTTTCTTTTTCTCTTTAGTTTACTGCTTGGCTAAATGGTTGGATTTAAAGAGCAAATAATTCTGTTTCTGTTTTGGAATAAGGACCATGTATTTCCTCTGGCTTTCCCACTAGGTCTTGGCTCAACTATTTACTACAGTGACAGGTATATTAATCAACTGTGTGTGTGAATGAATTTCATCCTGTGGACTGTGCATGACAGTCGGTTATGGTCACTAGAGTCACACAGCCGTGTGGCTCACTAGTTGGATGACATACCCTCTACAACTGCAGTGAGTGCCTGAACAATTCCCAGCAACGTTGGTTTGCTCAGGGGTCTGCAGGGAACAAAAGGCAGTAGAAGAGAAGCAGACTTCCAGAGTTTAATTAGGGATGTAGGAAATAGTTTCCTTTCCTATTGCAGGACCATGATATTATGTCTGTGTAAATGGCCTTGGTTGTCAAGCTAGGATTTGCATAGACTTTATAAACATTAATGATGCATTCCCGTGAGAACTGCATCAGTCCAACAGTGTGTGCTGCAAAGGTGAAATAGCCCTTGTGGCGTTCTTGAACAGTGTCCCTTACCAAAAATGACTGCACAGGTGCATCTACTGCGTATGAAGAAAACTATAGTTAGATATCTCTTGATAACTCTTGGAAAATGGACAATTATGAACATTTCTCATGGTAATTGGTATCTTCCTCAGTAAGGTCACAGAAGGTTTTGCAAGCTGTCTATTATCTGTGCATCTCAGCTTTTCTTACATAGTGTGAAGCAAATTTTACATACACTTTTTCAATGTTCATGAAATATTTTAACTTTTCAGCAGTAGTTTTGGGAAGTCAACCAGAGAAGATTTGCATGACAATAATAATTGCTCCATTTCCTAAAACCAGGAGCAAGCCTGACAAAATATTAATAACATTGACACCTCTAAAGTATTTGTCTCTTCCCTTCTCCTTTCTTTGGAACATTTACAAAGGAATTGTGACACCACTGCATAAAGAAAGGATTCTCTTAAGCAACGTTCTACTGTCTTCAACACAAATATAATTAGGATAAGAACAGAAAATATTGATCAATATTATTACAGTGAACATAGCTCTCAGACTGTGACAACTGAGCTCTTGTATTGAAGTGTCTAGACAATGAGCTGTAGCAGGTGCAGAAAATAAACCCAGCTGGGCACACCTCACACTATTTAAAATTCTTTATAGAACTGCTTTGTGAGTAAGATTTCAGGAGTAGCAAGCAAAAGGTGAAAAATCTCTGTTATAAAAGTTTCAACACAATTTCTAGAGAGGGCAAGCATAAAAGTTTACAGTTCCCATTATGGCTTTCTCTGAACCAGACAAACCCTTGAGATTACGGTAAGGCAGGCATGCCAGGGTTATAAATATATTTATAGGAAGCACTGGTGCAGTGAGTAAATGGGCTGTTGCTTCCAGCAAGCTCCCAGGAGTAATCACACATGGGCTTCGCAGCTTTTCCAAGGGCAGGCATCCTGATTGGTGTGCCCCACCAATGGCAGGTAGCAATGAACTTTCATCATTCTCTGAGAGTGCCCTGAAGCAGATTGGATTGGGTTTGTGTGGCAAAATCTTGGTAATGGGGGGCTACAGGGGTGGCTTCCGTGAGGAGCTGCTAGAAGCTTCCATCATGTCCCATAGAGCCAATGCCAGCTGGCTCCAAGATGGACCTACCACTGGCCAAGGTCAATCCCATCAGCGATGGTTGTAGCACCTCTTGGATAACGTGTTTAAAAAGGGGAAAAAAACTGTGCCACTCCAGCCAAAGAGAGGAGTGAGAATATGTGGAAGAGTAAGAATATTCTGCAGACACCAAGATCAGCAAAGGAGGGAGAGAAGGCATGCCAGGTGCCAGAGCACAAACCCCCTTGCAGCCCATGGTGAGATGGCAGGCTGTGCTCCTGCAGCCTATAGAGGTCACGGGTGGAGCAGATGCCTCCCTGCAGCCCGTGGAGGACCCCACGCTGGAGCAGGTGAATGCACCTGAAAGTGACTGTGACACCATGGGAAGCCTGTGCTGGAGCAGGTTTGCTGGCAGGGTTTTGACCCCATGGGAGACCTGTGTTGGAGCAGCCTGTTGCTGAGAGGATTGCAGCCTGTGGCAGGGACCCATGCTGGAGCAGTTCAGGAAGAGCTGCAGCCCATGGGAAGGACTCACATCGGAGAAGTTAGTGAAGGACTGTCTCCTGTGAGGAAGAGTATGAGGAGCCCTCCCCCCCTCCCCCTGAGGAGTGGCAGAGACTGCAGGTGATGAACTGACTGCAACCCCCATCCCCTGCCCCCCTGTGCCACTGGAGAGGAGGAGTTAGAGAAATCAGGAGTGAAGTTAAGGAAGAAAAGAAGGATGGGGAGAAGGTGTTTTAAGATTTATATTTTTTTTTTATTTCTTATTATTCTATTCTGATTTGATTGGCAATAAATTAATTACCACCAAGTCAAGCCTGTTTTGCCTATGACAGTAATTCTTGAGTGATCTTATTGTCCTTATCTCAAACCACAGGCCTTTCCTTGTATTTTCTCTCCCTCATCTGGCTGCGCAGAGCAGTGATAGAGTGGCTTTGGTGGGCATGTGGCATCCAGACAGGGGCAATCCACCACACAGATATGTCATGCAGTCTCTTTCTTGCTGCAGCAAATAGCTAGTCTACCCCTCCAGATACACTCTGTGCGAATATATAACCTACACATGTACTTGTTGTGGTCGTCAGGTATATCGAAGAAGCAATGAAGCCAGGAGCAAGTGGAAAGAGGTGAAGAATTTTTTCTATTTTTGTGATTGTTATGTGGGGTTTTTACATGAAAAGCTTAGTTAAATAGAGTAATAATGACTGAGTACTCTTTTTTTTTCCCCCATATCTTTAAAATAGTATCTTTCCTGCATATTAGTTTTCACATGGGTAGACATTTAGATAAGACTAATCATTCTAGTTTAAAACTGGACTGTTTGCATGATAAAGCTCCAGCTCCTTGCATTTAGGCTCCCTCTGAATTGCATTCAAGTTGTCAAGTGGCTCTGAAAGCGCAAGAGGCCGAGTACTGTTCGTGTTCCACTGTGTACCCATGGCTGTGTCCTACAGCATCTCAGCTTTGATTAGAAAGAAAGAAAAACACACACTGTTACAGCTCCAAAGTAAATCTACTTATGCCATGAGTCTAGACAAAATCGTTGGTTACTCTAACAGCTAAAGGATCATTCTGCTGCTTGTTTAATTCTATGTGCACTTTATCACTTAAAGAAACATGCCCTTATTAACACTTCATGAGTTTTTGTTACTCCATTGGTTTTAGCCAGCCATCATGCCATACTGGTGCCAGGCATTTATTGCCGCCAGCACATGCTGATTTGATGCCTTTGATGCCCTTCTGTACTATCACTTCTTTCACTTGTCTTAACTGAGGCTAAGAGTCCCTCCAAGATCAGGTACACCAGCTCAAGACTTCAGCAGATCAGATGACTGCCTAAATCTTAAGCAGACTGTCAGTGTAGTGGGAAAGAACAAACTGCCTATTTCCTATAAGTCAGGGAAGACAGGGAATTAACTGTTCCAACACAAACAATGTATTCCTTTTCGGTACTTGCTCAGCCTTTTCTGCTGTTGCTGTTAATAGAGATGTGGCTTGAAAGGAGTGGTAACGACTCACTCACAGACTCCTGTACCCTTTTTTCCCCCCAGGTGTAGAACTAACGGCTGCTACAACAAAATACAATTTTGCTTATTCGCCTGAGAAAAACCGCAACTGCACAAGAGTTATAATATCATGCCTTTCTACCACGCTAATGTATCCTGACTGAGGCCTTTTATCATACTCATAATAGGAATAAAAAAGAATGGTTGTATCACATAAGGGGAAAGCACTTTGTGTAATGGTGATGTTTTTCAGCTGTTATTGTAAGCATCCAGGGTGAATGGTACAGTGTTTTTGTACAGACAAGGAGAAGTCTTGATACTGCAAAAACCTTCTGGGAGCTAATGTATTACAAGAATTTACTACTATCACTATGAATAAGATTTCGCCTGCTCAGAGTCAAAGTGAGTGCTGTTTTGTTCAAGACTGTTGTTTCTCAGATTTTTATTCCACCCAGGTAATCTCTCAATATAAAAATTTCCAGAGAGCTACTTTATTATGATAAATTGATTGCACTTGTGGACAAATTTTTTTTGCCCATTTATTTTCTTTTTATAAGAAGACTTGAGCAACTTAGTTATTAAAATGAATGTGGAATTTTTATGGAAAGGCACTTGCTTACTTGATCCATTTAGAGTAGGTCATGGTAAAGTCTGCACTGCTGTAGGATTTATACAGCTGATAATCTAGAAGTTATTTATTCTTCCCACAAACCTTTGAAATGCATTGATATCCTACATATTTTACAGATAAGGAAAAAGCAAGATGAAGTATTTAGAATTTAAAAAAAAAAATAAAACTAAATACCATTAAGTATTTGAAAATCAGAAAGTAATGTTGTTCAAGATAAAGATTAATCAGTCTTATTTAACAAGACTGTGATATTCACATGTCACATCTAGCATTTTCTTGAAGAGTTTACTGCTGATAAAGAAGTAATTTTCAAAAGAATTAAGGACCTTATGATTTACTTTGAAGTGTTTCAAAATTATCAGAATTAGAATAAAACTCAGAAGCTGCATGAAATATCATGGAAACTTCTGGTGCACAGTAGTTTGTTTTTATTATTTTAAAAAAACAAATCAACGTTAATGTGAAAACATCTTTCTAATATTTAGTGTAGAATGAGCTATGTGGTAAAGTAGAAGAATTGGATTACCAGTTTCATCTATTATCTCTTGAACATGTTTGTTTACAGTCCATCATATAAATCACATGTTTCTGCTGTTACTTCAGTGGTTTGGGGTGACGTACATAAGATAAGAAGTGGCAGCTACTGTGGTTTAATTTTAGCAGTTTAAATGTAGTAGGTATGAATAAATTCCTCCATGCAACCCTTTCTACCTGGAACAAACAACTTCAAGATAGGTTTTGGCAAGGACATCAGCCAAAAAAGAAAAAAAAAAAGGCACATGGGGAGTCTTGTTCAGCAAATAAGAAGAATAAGACAGGAAAACAAGGCAAAGACAGAAAAGTTACATTTGGAAAATTATATGCAGTTTACAGATCCTCTAAATATCAATAAAACCCTAAAAGTCTGGTTTACAATGCACTATGGTTATGTGTAATCCTACCTCAGCAAAGGATACAAGGACAATGTTGAACCACTTCTCATCCATTAAATTCCTTTTTTCCCAGTCTTCATCAGTGGACCTTTTTTTTTTTTTTTTCTTTTTTTTGCAGTGGTTGAAGAGATCTAGTTCTTAATTAGTATATCAGTAGGGATTTTGCAGGTGAAACTTTTGTAATTCACACATTTGTCTTCTTCAGGAAGGTTATTAGACTAGAGCAGAGATCATTTGTCTCCTTTTGCAGGCTTCTGACAAACCATTCCTTGTTCCCTATGGGAGTGTGGGAATTGTAATATAGGCAGAAAATTGACCCTGTGTGAGCGAGTCTGAGAGAAGGAATACATTTGCAAATGATCTTAAAACAACAAGGCAAACTCCAATTTGCAACATTTAATAAAGCATGTGAAATTGTTGAAGAAAAAGAAAAAAAAAAAGAACTCTTCCTTGTAGGCCAATAAAAAGAAAAATTATGGCTTAATCTTGAAATAAATTATCCTTGGTGTTGACATTGCTGCATCATTTTTGAAAACAGAACATTTGTGTCTTTCTTACCCTGAAGCAATGGAGGGTAGACAACAATTCTTTTTTCTGGTTTTACTGTTGGAGAAATATGGCTGCTTTAGGCAGAGTCCTGCTCATAAGTACCTTTTTCTTAAAAAAATCCCACTAAACAAATGAGACATGTTGCCTATGTAAATTGTGCTTCTAGGGTGTATTTTTTCTATTCTCAGTTTACTGGATCTTGTCCTTTGATACCTCAGGCATGAGCAGCATCTACCAGATATTGCAACAGATTCTATAACTTCAGTCAAAGTTCTTGTTACTGACGTTTATGTAAATTACTGCTCTGAATATGTCATCACAAAACTGGACTTGGGGTCCATTAACAAGCCTGCTTTTTAATAATTCAATGCCTGAAAAAACTTCAATGTTACAAGTGCACTCAAGTCACTAATTCCTATGGACGAATTGTCTTACTCCTGATGGTATGTGCATGTTTTAAACTCACCCTGACTCTGGGGTTTGTGAATGGTTCTGCACCCTGCTACACCTGTAAATGTTAGCTATCCTTGGAAGGGTGAATTGTGGGGTGATGGTTGTCCTACATGAGCAGTGTCAGATCACTCAGAGGCGAATAGTGTTCAATGGTCTTTTGTTTCCAGATTTCTGCTTTCGCTACAATGTCTACTCAGTTTTAAATCAGTTCATTATTATACTTAGTATTAGTAGTATTAATGACTAATGCAGCTTCCTTTACTTTTCTTGTGTTGCAGATTTGCTTACGATCCCCAAAGAAATGTATTTTCATTTTACCCCTTAGCGTTGCTATTCACAACACAATACGTTGTATCTTCCAGTACACCTTTCCTCTTTTCTCCATCTGTTGTCTTCCTTATAAGGCATTAACTGTAAAATACCGTAGGGCAATTATCACAACAATAAGGTCTTAAAATGAATGGTAATATAAGATAATGTAATAGAAAACTGCTTTATAGATGACTCCATTATTTTCATGATCAGATAAATGCTTATACTGGCTATAATAATCAATAGGCATCAGGCATTTAAAACAGCAGGTTTTGTGCTGGTTGAACATCTGGAAGACTGCTTCTTTTTGTTCATTAAATTATGCAGAAGGAACTTTTGGAGGACCAGAAAGTTCACTGATGCTTGCCTGACCTATTCCATGGGGGCCCTTTATTTATTGCAGGTTGCCAGGTTGCCTTCTGCTTGGTCATTGAAATCACTTGACATGAAACTTTTATCCGCTAGTGGAAGGTTGTTGACCACGTCATTTATTTCAGTAAGGAGTTATTCTGTCACTTACAGTCATAGCTGTATAAATGTTGTGATGATAATAGTAGAAAACTTTATCTCTTAAAGTGGCAACTGTTATTTTATCCCTTGGAGCAAACTGTCAGAATTCCTAAAGGTCTTATATAAAATTGCAAATCTAGCACCATTGTGTCTGAATTCTAATTTTAGTTGCTCATGTTAGAAAGTGTAGTTCTTAGCATATGTGCTCTCAATTAAGGATCTATTTAGCATTTTTCATCTAAGAAAATAAGCTTTTTCAGTTAGGTCAAAATTCAATTAAAACATTTCCAATATACTTTTTCTGAAATACAGTGATAAAAAAACAAAACAAAACAAAACCAACATTAATGTCCTATGCACCCTAGAAGCCTTTTCTTTAATATTGGCTTTTCTATACACAGAAATTTGAAGATTGTTTGCCTGCTAAGGAAAAAAAGCTGTTGATGATCCAATAACAGAAGCCCACCATCCTTTCATTAGCAGCTGATCAGAAATGCCAGGACTCCTTAACATCAATAACTAAAGCTATATTTTAACACAAACAAATTCAAAACAGCCTTCAGCAAGCCTTAAATTAAAACTTTGTGGGCTATTCCACAAGAAATACCTCTTTCATAATATATATTTAACTCATGAGGAAGACAGGTTTTAAGTTCTCTTTCTACCTGATCTGCAGAAGAAAGATAAGGAGGTTTACAGAGGAGTCACTCGACTTGTTTAGTCCTGAATTTTCCAGTTTACTCTCCAGTGTGTTGGCTGTGACTGCAGCTACCACAGAAAAACATGGTAAGACTTCATTTTGAGAGAAACTTCATTTTGAGAGATTCCATTTTTGGGGCATGGCAGAGCTCTATAAAATCCTAAGTGGCAGGAAGATGGGTGAATGGGGATCATCAATTCTCTTTTAATGCAAAATCTCAGGGGCACAAATTGAAACCAGGAGATGACAGGAGATTGTGCTTTACGCTGCTTACTCTTAAGCCATGGTTGAAGTGCTGAACTTCATGTGAGTGCAAGGGGAGCTCACAGAAGAAAAAATTATTGACAAAAATTTAAATTGAGCCTGAAAAGTGGACGTGTTCAGAAAGCTCTTTCCTATATTGCAAAGATTTCAGTTAAGAGGGAAGTCACAAAATGTGGACTCTCTCTCTCTTAATCTAGTATTTATGATAGATGACTTGGTACTTGCTGTATTGCTCTCCCACCCTCTATCCCAGCTGCCAGAGGTAAATCTACAGACATGATTTTTATTCTCCTGGTCAGTAAGACATCTTTCCAGGTGTCAATAGGCACCAGCTATGTCTGGATTGTGGGGAGATGTCCACACAGGGGACTCTCCTAAAGCATCTAAGATCATTCTTGTGAGAGTGTGGGCTCAGAGGGAGACAGCAGTGTGTCCTTGTCTCTTGCCAATAGTGAGTTGCTTCCACGTCCCCTAGTTTAGCTACAGCAAAAGCCATAAAAATGCATTACACTGAACTCAGATAAGTTATACAGTTGAATATTATGTTGTAGAAACAACCAAATTAGATGACATATATGCAGTAATAAATCCTTTCACAAGATTTTTAATTAAATATTACATGCTGTAGCTACTTCAGCAGCCTAAACTAGCTCTATTTGGTTCATAAAGGCATTATGGATATTCATTTATATAAATAACAAATAAAATTATATTTCTTTTAAAAATGAGAAACCAACAGTTTAATATATGCTTTTTTTTTTTCCCAGGATATTTTAACTTCTTCAGTAAAACTTAATTAAGATAATATACCTACATATAGGTGCATGCACATGTATAGACAAAAATATTAAATTAAGATACTTGCCAGTTTATTTGCACCAGTTTCAACACAGGCTTATTCTCAGAATAATTATTCCTCTACAAAGTAGGAAGAATTCACTAAGCTTTCCTGTTTGCATGTGTTTTTTTTTTTAAAGTTGCATGCCATAAAGAATAGGTGAAATCCCAGAATAACACTCAGATCTAATTAGTATACTAATTTTGGTTTTGAGTTAATTTTTCTTTAGGTTACAACTTTCTAAATGTTCCAAACCAGAAGTATCTCATGATTCCACTTCCACTTACTATAATGTACATAGCACTTTACCCCACTCAATTGTCACTTTAAATCACTCTCCTCAATGCCTCCTCATTACATGCACGCACACACACAACTCTAGTGTTGATCTAATCAGGAAAATCAAAGTCATTCCACTCTTCCTCCTGCCAAATACTTGTTACCATATACCAGTTACCATTCCAGAAATCTTTGCTTTGCGTACTGCTACAAAATGAAGCATGGTAGCCATATTCTTGATCAACTGAATAGAATAAAAGAATAAAAGCACTCAATACAAAACACAGACATGTGCTCCTTTTCTAACAAAAAATTCACAATCTCCAACAACACAATTTTTACTAAAATGACAAGGTTTCTTTACAGCTTGGGGTGTCTTTTGGTGCATGATAGTGTTACAGTAGAAAGAAATGAATAACAAAATATACTCCCTTAATACCTTGAGCTTGGTTTTGCTTTTTATTGAGAAAAAAAATAAACTTATCAGCTGTGGATATCCTTTTCCACTTACTGCTTCTATAATTTACATCTCAGTCTAGCTCCTTCCAGGTACCTCTTACACTGCCCAGCCAAATAACTCACGAGAGATGTAAAATTATGACTTCTTCGGAGGAAGTCCATTATAAGCTTGCTGAATGGGGGAAAAAAACAAATGTGCTTTGACAAATTGCTTATTAAAAGTGGTCATACGATGGGATCATTGCTCCTATCCTCTGATGACTCTCCAGCTGCCACTGTCTTTTTCTCCAAAATAAAATCTGAACTTCAGCAGCTACTGTATTTCTAATCAGCATGGTAATTCAACATCCTCTCAATTTCCCCCAGGACCAATTAAGAAAAACATCAAAAAGTATAGTGACTTTAATTAGCCCATTATTCAGCATGTTTTTATCATTAGCCTGCTCTGTAACCATCACCCTCATCACAACTATAATGATGGAGGAAATTAAGCTATAGATATTGACCATATTTAATAAGCAATTCCAAGGAAAACTGGACTTGAACAGAATCTAGTGGGGCGCTGGGTGTGACTGTAGATCACTATTGCCTTAGAGCAGTATGAGATCACCTTTTTTGAAAGCATAGCTATGAATTTGAAACCATCTCTGTGAATTAAAACACTACAATGAACTCTCAGTATAAAAATTAGTATTACTATATTTTAATATAACTAAATTTTAGTAATAGATTTCTTAAATCAAATGCAAGATGAAAAAAATATTCCTTTGTGGAAGTATATGACTCCTATGTGCATTAAAGACTAGATTATTTTATTTGTTGATACCCGTTTTGTCTAATATTAAAGCAATTTCATTGATTACTGAACATTATCAGAGAAGGAAGAAGAAGAAATGGCATATCCCTAAGGAATCTTAATGAGGTTTTAGAAAAAAAAAAAAAATCCAACAACTACCAGAATATCACAAACCATAAGCTTTTTGGGGGGATTTTAGTTTTGGTTTTGTTTTTTGTTTCTTCTCTGATATACATATAAGTGACAAAGATGCAGTCCATATTCGTCAAGGTACCCATATGACCTCTGTTATTGTGTTGTGATTTCAGCTCACAAGGCAACTGAGCACCACACAGACACTCACTCCTCCCTTCCCCCCCAACAATGAGAAGGGGAAAGTAAGCTGAGCTTGGGATTTGAGATAGGACTGGGAAGGGCAAATCACCCATTATGGTCATGGGCAAAAGGCAGACTCATTAGGGGAAATAAAAAAACCCATAGATTTATTACAGACACTAAAAACACATAACAGAGTAGGACAGTGAGAAGCATTGCTACATCTGGAGAACACCTTCCCCCCACCCTTCCCTTCTTCCTGGGCTCAGCTCTGCTCCCGATATCTCTACCTCCTCCCCCCAGTGGTGCAGGGGCAGGGAATGGGAGGTGAAGTCAATGCTGCCACTTCCTTTATCTTCAGTTGGGGGGAGCTTCTGGAACTTGTTTCCCCTGCTCCAGCGTGGTCCCCCTCTCACAGGAGACCGTCCTCCTCAAACTTCCTCCGACATGAGTCCTTCCCACGAGCCGCAGCATTTCCTTACACTGCTCCATTGTGGGTCACCAATCTCCTCCAACTGGAGTCCTTCCCAAGGCTGCAGCCCTTCCCGAGCTGCTCTGGCATGGGACACCCCCGCATGCTGCAATCCTCCCAGTGCTGAATTACAGCAGCAGAGCTACCTTTTCACACGAGACTTCGGCCTTCTTCAGGCACAGCACCTTGATCTTCCAGGCAGAAGCCACAGGCCATAAATCAATGTCTGCTCCACCGTAGATCTTTATGGGTGGCGGGGGGGGGGCCACCCTGCCGTCTCACCACAGGATACAGGGGGGGTCTCTGCTCCGGCACACCTCCCCCCTTCTTTTTTCCTCCTTTCCTCCACTGACCTTGGTGTTCACGCAGCTGCTGCAACTCCTCCTCACAAGTCCCACTCCTCCTTACTATGTCCCTTCTTAAATATGTTATTGCAGAGGTGCAGCTGATTGGCTTAGACTTGGTGGAGAGGTGGGACCAGCTTGGAGCCAGGGGAGCTTTAAGAAGCTTCTCATAGGGGTCCACCACTGTAGCACCCACCTCTGCTACCAAAAAAAAACCCCATCACTCACTCAAACCCAGGGCATTCTTGTAATCTCTGTATGTCACAAAAGCTTTCACACTTGTACCTTAAATATATAGGAAACAGATGTGACTCGATGAGTCAGAGAAACAGAACCAATGACTGAAACATTTCTCTAGAGTCCTAGGCTGGCATTTTAATTTGTCTTGTATGTCTGTACTGTGTGAATGTGTACTGTATGCACTCACAGACATGAATAAGTATAATAAACTCATGTCAGAACTAACTTAACTTTTGCACCAAGACTGATGCTATCAGGCTGGAAGATGATTGTTTGAACTCCTACATATAAAGCAAACACAGTCTGTCCCAGTCCCAGTTTCCAGTGGGATGATAGGTGCCTGGTGACTGACCCTTGTCTCCTGCAGAGCAGACATGCTTCATTGCAGTGCTTTAAAGCACAACGAATGAGTCCAATCACTCCTGGCTGTGCAAGGATGTTCACATCCAGCTCACAAGACTTGGGACTGACCACTCCTCCGGTGGCAACTTCGTGCTAAGGAGCATTAACATTTGGGAATTTTAGGTGATATATCCAAGCTTCAAGATGAATCTTACCAAATCCTGTGTAATACCAGTGAAGTTAATGCTGAGACATCATAACTACTGCTAGTAATATTAATGGGAGCTTTTGTACCGAGATCTTTAAGGCAAGAAGAAGTGTCAGTTTGTGCTGGTTTTGACTCAGAGTTAATTTTCTTCATAGTAGCTAGTATGGGGCTGTGTTTTGGATTTGTGCTGAAAACAATGTTGATGACACAGGGATATTTTTGTTACTGCTGAGCAGTGCTTACACAGAGTCAAGGCCTTTTCTGCTCCTCATCCCACACCACCAGTGAGCAGGCTGGAAGGGCATAAGGAGCTGGGAAGGGACATGGCTGCCCCCAACTGACCAAAAGGACATCCCAGACCATATGGTGTCATGCTCAGCATATAAACTAGAGGGAAGATGGGGGGACACATTCAGAGAGATGGCATTTGTCTTCTCAAGTGTCTTTAGAACATAGTTTCACTGTGTAGATCTAGACAGTAGACAGTAGGCATGTAAATGAAGAAAGCAAAATACAGTTTTATAAAGCAGAATTTCTACTCCTCCAAGAGACTGGAAGTACTACAGACCTAGCTTTTATGGATAATTAGCAGTCCCACTGACACATTGATACACAAATGGTATGATGCTAGAGAGGCATCATGGTCCAGATGATGTTCTTGTGCCTCAGAAATATGGGACTGACAAAGAGAGAAACTGGGGATTTGTCGTGGTTTGGGCCTGGTCGGCAGCCAACCACCATGCAGGGGCTCTCTCTCCCTTCCTTTCCGGCAATAAGAAGGGACAGAGAGCCAGGTTTGGGGTTCGAGATAGGACTGGGATGGGGAAAAATCCCCCGTTATGGGCACGAGCAAAAGGCAGACTAGTTAGGGGAAGAAAAAAAGAACATACATTTATTACAGACACTAAAAACACTTAACAGAGTAGGACAGTGAGAATCATTGCCACATCTGGAGAACACGTTCCCCCCACCCCTCCCTTCTTCCCGGGCTCAGCTCTGCTCCCAATATCTCTACCTCCTCCCCCAGCAGCACAGGGGCAGGGAATGGGGGGTGCAGTCAGCGCTGCCACTTCTTCCATCTTCAGTGGGGGCAGTTTCTGGAACTTGTTCCCCCTGCTCCAGCGTGGTCCCCCCTCTCACAGCAGACAATCCTCCACAAACTTTCTGTGACATAAGTCCCTCCCACAGGCCACAGTGTTCCCCACACTGCTCCGTCATGGGTCACTAACTTCCTCCGACTGGATTCCCTCCCATGGCTGCAGCCCTTCCCAAGCTTCTCTGGCGTGGGACACCCCCGCATGCTGCAATCCTCCCAGCGCTGAATTACAGCGGTGGGGCTGCCTTTTCCCACAAGACCCTGGCCTTCTTCAGGCACAGCACCTTGATCATCCAGGCTAAACGAAGCACAGGCCATAAATCAGTGTCTGCTCCACTGTAGATCTTCATGGGTGGCAGGGGGGGCCGCCCTGCCGTCTCCCCACAGGATACAGGGGGGTCTCTGCTCCGGCACACCTCCCCCCTCCTTTCTTCTTCCGTTCCTCCACTGACCTTGGTGTTCATGCAGCTGCCCCAACTCCTCCTCACAAGTCCCACTGCTCGTCACCACATCCCTTCTTAAATATGTTATCACAGAGGTGCAGCTGATTGGCTCAGTTTTCCAAACAGAAGTGGAGCTGGCTTGGAGCTGGGGGAGCTTCAAGAAGCTTCTCACAGGGGGTTGCCCCTATAGCCCCCTCCCCTGCCACCAAAAATACTTCTCCACTCACTCAACCCAGGACAGGAGTAGAGAAAGGCCCCCACTCCCTGTATGCCAGTTAATAAGGAGGACTTATTTAAAATGTTTTTCCCTCTGCTCCATTACTTTTTTTTGCCCTTGCACCAGCAAAGAATGCGGGTAACTGACTTCTCATTTTTTAACTCCAGGCCAAAATTAGACACAAAATATGTTTTTAGGAAGGACATTTAGGTGTTCCCACTAAATTTTGCCATTTGGTTACCCATTATTTCGGTTTTTAAAAGTGGAAGTGTTCTACTCATGGTACAAATAATGCTTCTTTATTAGCAGATGAGTGTATATAGCGTCTTGAAGATCCTACACCCTTGATCATGCTGTTACAAAGAAATATTTCTCTTACAAAGTTGTAGCTCCTCTCATTCCAGATGACCTTTATTAATTTTGAATAGGAATCTTGTATCAAAACCCACATACATTCATGTTTGTATGTGCAGATTGTCCAGCCAACACTGAGCTATAGTAATCATCCAGTAATAATTTACATGCAACTACAATACTGAGAAATATTGAACAAAATCACAAAGGATTACATATAAATGCACATTTCTTCTCAGGCACTGAAAAACATTTAAAAAGGAATTAAATAGCAGATCTCATCTTTATCAAATATGAAAATGCAAACTGATGCAAATTATTTGCTCCTGACCTAGAAACATGGTGGCCTATTGCCTAATCTGTGGTCAGAAAACAATACTGAATTTTATAGGCTCTTGACAAGGAATGTATTTGAAGTTTCTGTTGCATCAGTATAAAAATCAGAATGAACATATGTTTCTCAAAGCACTTCAATCAGTTTTTATTTCCTAGGATAGCATCTCTGCCTATCAAAGCATGAAGCCTAGAATATATTAGCAAAGTATTAATTATGGTGGAAATCCTCAAACATATTTCAATAGCTAGCTGTCACCAAAGTGGTAATAAGTGTCATCCTCTAGCAAAAATCATTGTGCAGCAATGCTTGAGGCATAAACGTGATAAGATTATTCTATTATTTCTTAAGGAATATTACTAAAATTAATTATATAAAAAATGTTATGTATAAACCAGTACAACTCAATGTACTAATATATCAATTTTCTAGTGATATCTGGGAGAGTGTATTATAAGTGTAACACAAGATCAAAGTTAAGTAAATACTTCTGCAGCACTACTGAACACAAATTCAACATCATGTTCTAATTCTGTAATACATATATATATATAAATATTCATGCATGAACTTATCTTTACTGCAAATAAAATCAAAGAATAAAATTATTTTTTTCTCATTCACAATATTTAAAACTCAGTTGTGCTGGAGATGCTTAGGTTTGTCTGTTGCTTCCTGGTCATAGTTCTAATCAGTTATAATAGTAGATATAATCAAGTTATAATCAGTTCCTCAGCCTGTCCAGTTTAAATAATAATAACAATATCAATAATAACAATAATAACAATAATAACAACAATAGCAGTAAAAGCTTTTTAGAAAGCCTACAATCACTTAACAGCCACTAACTTCTTAACATATGGAGTTGTCTTAAAATAAACCTTATGTGCCAGCCTTATCAGGAAATAAATCGTCCAGTCTGTCCTCACGTGTTATTGCAAACTTTGTCATGTAAACTGTGGAAGGGTTGACTCCCCTGGCAGCTAAGACCCCACCCAGCCTTTCCATCATTTCATGTTGAAATGACAAAAGTGAGAAAACTCGTGGGTTGAGATAAAGACAGTGTAATAGACAGGGCAAAGCCGCATGCTGAAGAAAAGCTAAAAGAGTGACTCATTCCTGCCAACCCACCAGCAGGCAGATGTTTAACCATTTCTATGAAAGCAGGACTCCATCATGCATAATGGTTACCTGAGAAGGCAAAAGCCAGAGAGATGAATATGTGTGCCTCTTCCTCCTCCCTTCCCTGAGCTTTTACTGCTGAGCATGACTAGCTGTGGTGGGGAACATCCCTTTGGTCAGCTGGGGTCAGCTCTTCAGGCTGTGCCCACTCCCAATCTCTTTGTCCATCCCCAGCATACTCACTGTGGGGGCAAGAGTGGGAAAAAGAAAAACAAAAGGAAAAAGGTTGACACCATGCTAGCATGGCTCAGGAATCAGCAAAACACTGTTTTGGGCACAGATGCAAAGCACAGCACCTTAGGGGTTGTTACAAAGGAAAATAAGTCCATCCTAGCCAGTCTCAGGACATAAACATATGATTTATTAAAATAATATAGATGGATCATAAAGATTTTTTTTTATAAACATCGCATGAGTCTCCATGAATACTGGAAGAGATTTCCCAATAACCAGCCAGAAAGCTCTATTTCAGTAATAGGTAGTGTTTTCACTCAATTAATATGGAAAGCTTTTATCAATCTACATTCATCTAACCTGGATATTAACTCTAAATTGCTAGTGATAGTTTATTGGCATATGACCATAGAGCTCTGAGAAAGACATTACAGTAACTGATATGAACTTCAGTTTTTCCTTACCAGCAGAGCTGTTAAAAATACTTTATTAAACAGGTTGGAATGGTGTAGTATAACAATCTCCCACAGCCACTGCACATTATCCTCTCTATTCCCCATTGTCTTAAAACAGCAATTAGAAGTTGATGAGAAATGTCCAGAAACAATAATAGTTAAAGATCAATTAGGAATCCATGCAGCTAGGAAGATTAAATATTTATTAAAATAACAACAACCTTTCAAATAATAGTTCAAACTTCATTACTCTAATACGTTCTTGAACTTCTATTTTCTGCCTCACTTCACTGTAATTGCAAACTCAGTAGTGACAGTGAATATTTCAGACTAAAGTACATAAAAACATAAAGCTTTTACATTACAATAACAGTAGCTGAGATTTTGTAAACAGACTTGAACAGTCTTATTTTTTATTTGTCTTCACACTTCTAAAGCTCTTTTCTAATGTAAAATGACAAAAATCTCCCATTTAGCTAAATTTAACCTGAACTTATGGCATTCACCTTCCCCTTGCAGTCAGATGGACAAGTGGCCATAGGCATGATATTCCTTTTCAGTAGCAGACCTGGGGGAGAAGAGAAATTGAGACGTTGAGTATAAGCTAAGAAATGATTTTGCGGCAAGAACAGGGCTTCTTCTTTGGAATTCAGTGCAAAAAAGTGAAGGTTTCTGTAAGTAGATGTGGCCACTACAGGTCAAAGTGGAAGTGCCATGTTTTAATAGAGTGGCAGCTATGGTTTCTGTCTATGTCTACCCCGGTGACAAACAGAAAGTGTGCAACCCAGTGTTGCTCGAACATATAACCTAAAGGTTTACTTAGAGTCATTTAAAATAGTAATTTAAACCAAAACCTGATGGAATTAGGGGCCAAAAGATTCAAGTTTTAGCATCTATAAACACAGAAGATGAAAAAATAATTCATTAGCATAAAATCCAAAGGGGAAAAAAAAGGAGCATCTTTAGTTTGAATGTCATACACAAAATGTTCAGAAACCACATAGCTCAAGACATGTAAATTTCAACAAGAGAATGTTCTTCACTGGGGGAATAGGTACAACAACAAGGTTTAGGGTAACATGGTTACCTTGCAATTAGACTGTTTAACACTAGATGAAATGGTTCACTAGGTGACACAAAGGGTTTATGTAGCCGTCAGGGTGTATCGAGTGGGAGAAGCCCTCAGCACCCACCAAGGGAGCACCTCAAACTCATGGCCCTGGAGCCGGGGTGAAGCACTCTAGGACTGCATCAGCAAGTTATATGAGGAGCACAAATTCTTCTCCACATACATCTAATTTGGGCTTGGAGTGTTGACATGGAAACACAAAGTGGCATTTTTTTCTTGACACCTTTCTCTATATATACCTTATTAAAGGGTGTTAAGATCTGCCATCTCCTTCAGCCATGTGGGCAAATGATCTGTCCTGAGCCCAGTATAGACCAGTATCAGCCAGTACAGTCCACACACAGGGCCTGGATCACACACTGTCATAAATTGTTCTTAAAAATAATGTCTCAAACAACTCAAGTGGGAGCCCTGTAGGGAGCAGAAAGCGGGGGAGCTCTGAGGAGGTGGGGAAGCAGGCTGTTTCTCTCTGTCTCACTCCTATTTCTGCCCAAAGACAGAACTTGTCCAGTAGTGCCGGGCCAGGACAAAGAAAATGAGAAAATTCTGGAACACCTTATTGTACAGGTGTAAAAAGGACTATATAGAGACCGCACCCCCACCTGTGTTTTTGTCGACCCACCAGCTAAGGATCAAGCTTGCTACCCTATGACAATGTGGGATCCAAAGAGTGGTGATTCCACTCTTCTTATTCACTCCTCTTATCTTTTCTCTTTCCTCTTTCTCTCTCTTTCTTCTTACATTTATTCATGTAGATAAGTTTTGCATGAATTATGATGGGTTATTAGGAAAATAGCCTCTTTGTAAAAGTGCCCTTATTCATTCTATGAAGGTTGTCAGCTAATTGTTGTCAGATTGTCTCCATTTGCTCACCAAAACTATCAGTTAATAAAGGTAACAGCTAAATTGTTCCTCCAAGTCATTGTCGACTCAATCCTGCCCTGTGGCTCTGCCCAGTAGGGACCAGATTGTCCCCTGATACTGCATTGTGCCCTGGTATGCAGGCCCTTAGGAATTCAAAAGATTCACCCCCCCTGTAACCCACTAAGTGCTCTTCCTCTGGGACTGGCACGGGTAGGAGGTCACTAGTGCAGGCACACACACATGACACTCTCAGGGTTCACAAGCACACACACACTCACATGTCACTAAAAAGATTAATAAGACTTTATTCAAGTATTAATTCTTCATTTTCCAGGAAAATGACAGCCTAATTCAGAGTAGTAGTTTTGGACTATTTGAGAAGTACATTCACTACAATGCCTACAGCCACAGCTTTTCTCAGTCAGTCAATCTGAGCAGTGATCTTTTCCGTCTTGCTGCCTGGAGCTGGCCATCTTTCTATAAAGTACACAGGTAAGCGAATATTTCCTTTACTGCAAATAATTTAAAACATAAATGAGATTCAGGTTTTGATGTTTACTTTATTGAAGAAATGTCTTGTTGAAACATGTATTGAAATTTTAAAAGAAAAAGAAAATCAATGCATTTTATGTTAAATGGTGAGGAAAGAAGTGCTTGACTCTTGTTCTGTTTCTCCTTAGTCCTTCATTCTTCCCCTTTGGGGATAAAAAAAAAAAAAAAAAAAAAAAAAAAAGATATGGAAGAGCTGAACACATTGAAAATGATTATGTCATCAAAACAAAGTTTATTTTGTTTAATAAAAACGAAGTAAAACTGCTGTTTAAGCTAATCATTGAAAGAAGTAGGCAATAATTCTAAATGCTTTTAACATTTGAAAATGCACAGCTGTTCAAAACATTATCCTAATGTTAAGTTGCTGCAATACTCCTCTGTAAAGGTTTCTTATAAACTGCTAACAACAGGAGCACTGCCGGAGCTATGATCTACACAAGCGAAATAGCAGGGCAGGACTGCAGTAGTATTTATTTCCACAGCAGTTACTGATGTGAAAGCCACAAGAGGTATTTCAGCTGATACCCACATCTGAAAAACAAGAATAAATAAGGATGCTGTTGTCAATGGACAATCTTTTCAGGCTTTATGCATACCCTATGTGCAGAAATATCAACTAACTGCTTTTCAGCAGCCTTCCAGAAAGGTTCTAAAGGAAGCTTTCATCCTGATAAAAGAACGAGATTTTGCAGTGATGATTTGCCCTAATATTTGCATCATTGATCCCACAAGGCCAGCTCATCCCATCAGATACACAAGAAAGAGTACTGCTGGCAGAGTATTCAGCTTTTTCTGGAATGTATGGAAGTTGAATGGAAATTGCTACTTTATTCTTTCACCTAATAAGAACGCTTTTGCTGCTTGTAAAGTGCATTAACAGGGGGCAACAACTGATACTGATACATCAGGTGATCAGAAATGTGCATAGACATACTCACTTCTGCTGATTTTCACTCTTCAATTCTTCATTACAATGTTTCCTTTGTTCTCCTCCCCCACCACCCTCAAAGCCAAGGATGATAAATTTTAGTCTAGTAGCATCATAATGTTATAAACTGACTAAATTAAGAAGCGTTTGTGAGCAACCTCAATTTGGGTCTTTTATGACAAAGAAACAATACTCAGGAAAGTACATTTAGAAAAAAAATGAAACTATTTACGTAAATATAAACGTGTCTAATGGATTTGGCTTAAACAAGTTTCATACTTCAAACCCTTTTTCTTTTCATGACCAACAGTTCTATCTCTGATCTTTAAAATGCTCTGTGTTTCTTCTTCTGGCTCTATACCTTAGGGAAAACATGCTAATCATCCTGCTCATGCTTCCTCATGCTCTGAACTTATTTCCCTCTGTTGGTTCCATGCTTGATTATAATTCAACGATAAGAAAAACAATTTAAAACTTCAATTATGAAAACATTTCTTTGGTAATTCCCTCCCGGCTAAATGACTTCCTCTCACACTAGGAAGTTAAATATCTGACAGCATGACTGAGCTTCAGGAACTTCAATTTCCATTCACAAAAGCCTGCTTTCCTAGCTGCTTTTCACAGTCTTGTTGGAATTTATACTAATTTACTCCCTCTTTTTACGTACAGATTCAAGGATCAATGAGAGACTCAACCTGGAGCAAATATTTGCATCTAGGTTAGACATCTGACTCTTTGTTTTAGTTGACATTACATTGTGTGTATTTCATTGACTGAGTAGACGAGGTACATACACATTTTTTGGGGCTGTACCTTTGGACATCGTCTAGCTAGCTCAGCTGGCAAGACAGATCAGAGTGGTATAGCACAGTGCTACCGCAAGGATTGGGCAATAACAGTAGGTTTCATGTTATGAAATAGAATATTATAAGACAGCTCATAAAACATCCTATCAGTATTACAGTCTTGCGATGAGAAAATCAGTAGGTAGAACACATGGTGGAATGAAAAGTTATGTAATTGTTAATTTCATGTAGGTAAAATCATGTGCCATGATGATGGCACTCTAGTTCAAATACAGGTTAAAAAATGCAGGAAGTGGACAGGGTTACTTTTTTCTTTCCTTTTCCTCTAAGATTATACCTAAACTAGCTATAAAAGACAATAGAGAACAACAGAATTTAAATGCAAGTGCTAAGACAATAGAAAATAAAAATTATCCTCATTTGTCTACTCAACTTTATTTCATTGCTGTAAGTGGATACTAGTGCGTAACTTGCAACAAATATAAAATCTATATGCTTTCTGCTAAAAATATGTAACTTTGATTTAAGGTAATTGGTTTAAAAGCCTAATGAAGTTGACATTTGAATCAGGTTCCTGCCATTTCTGTTACTTCTAGCTTCACTGAGATAAAATAAAATTGTGGCAGGTGACTCATAAAATGAGTTGACCTGCCAGGGCAGAACAGATACTCTGAAATGTCCATGTGGAATGGTGTTATTTTTGAGCTTTATTGGTTATGATAGCAGGTTTTTCAGTACTTCTTGATTTGGGCCACGGACAAGACAACCTGGAAGGATATGGGTGGAGGCTCCCATGTGGAGAGGATGGGGTATAGGGGAGAGAGGAGGGCCAGGTGAGCCACAGTGAGTGTGTCAGAGAGTGGAGCAGTGATGGGGAGCTGGGCACATCCCAAGGTCCCTGCAGGCAGAGGGCACAGTCATAGCTGAGAGAAGAATAAGCTGGAAGAGGATTGTAGAAATCATTTGAGAAGCAGCTTTGATTTCCACAGTTAACCAAACCACCCCAGATAAGAGCACCTCCAACATGAGTTTAGAGAATAAGAAACTTCTACTGACCTGCAGTAGAATATCAGTGGAGGAAAATTAAACTCATCAGTATTGCTTCTTGGGACATGATTTTCATCCTCTTAAGGTTCAGCTTAGCATATTTATTGCAATTAAATACCTGTCTTCATGTTTTCCATTTCTTTTTGGCACCACAGTGAGGAAGTAAATGAATATCTGCACCATACACTGATCCTAGTTGTTCTTGGCACTAATGAACATCAATGTCATTTATAGTCACTAAAATAAGCCATTGTCAATGGTTTTACATGCTTAGTTATTATCCCTAGATTTCAGCCTTTTTTTATGTTGAAAAGCAGTGAGCAAAACCAGTGTAAAGTATGTTGGAAAGCATGTAGATGGGATGGTGTTATAGCAGTAACAGACCACAGGAAGTGTTATTGCAGTTTGGCAAGTCTGGAAATGTGTTCAGCCTAGAAGACAATATAAAGACTCTTACACGGTACCCTATTATCACACTAAAAACCAGAGTGTCTTGCTTTAGCAAATGGGATAATGGTGGATGAGTATCAAGCACTTCAGACCTGAATTGTCAAAAACTATCTTTAAATTAAGAGATATAAATTCTTCATATAATAGAAATTGTAGGGACAGTCTTTAACAAAGACAGGGGAGATGATATCAGGCAATGAAGGTACGGGTAAAAGAGAAACTTAGGCAGATGGATGAGAACATGTGAGCAAACATTTTTCATGCAACCGAAGGATTCACTTTTGAAGGATTTTTTAAAGTTATTTTATATGAGGTTGAAATATTTTCCTTTAAATTTTATTTCCTTTAGTTTAAAAGGTTCTTGGACTTACATGATAAAGATATATTATTGAACATGTTATGAAGGGTAAACTGCTAATGTAGAGGAGTCTGTGGACAAAGTCTATGCTAGCAGGAAATTACTGAAGGTGCCTGAGGAAGTGCTGAAAGGAACAAGATAAGTGGTTTCAGCTGTTTTGTGAAGAATAGGACAAGAGCAGAGAAATAAGAAATGCTTAACATTTCTCTTGGAAGCAGAGCAACAGAGAAATTTTATGAATTCTCTACTGGTCCTGTGCTAGACTTGGTGTTAACACTAAGAACCATCATATACAGTGTAATTTCTTATGTTGCTTTTTCTTGACTTCACTCATGAATATAAGCCTTAAAGATAACGAGATCTGAGATAAGGAGTTCTTTTTGCTCATATTTGTCTCTTCTCATGTCAGAAAGTCCTGCTCAAAAGGTCACAGCACGGATAATAGTCTTTCCAAGAAGATCTAAAGAGTTCATTTGGGCTTCTTTTCTTTTTTGTCCCACTGACATCTATAATATTCAACTATCTACAATGTGTTTTGGAAGCAATGCCCTTCTCAAATCAGCAGAGAGTACGTATTCAAATAAGAAATGTTTCTCTTTATGTAAAGATGTTTTGTTCCAGTTTAATCTGATTTCATTCTAAATTCATGTTCAGCCTGTGCATACTTTTTGAATTTGTTATTTTACATTAACAGTGTCAGAGTCACCAGTCTGCACAAAATCACACTTTTAAAATTGAGGGAATGGAAAAATCAGCTCAGTGTATAGCTCAAAAATCCCTTTTTGCAGTGAAAAATAATCAGGGAAATACATATTTTAAAACACCTAAATTTTAAATGTTTTTCTATCAGTATTAAAATTGATTAAATTTAATAGAATGGTGATTTCTTTTGACTGAGGTGTGTTGGGAAAATATTGGTTACAAAAACACCTTGATCCACCTCAGGAACATAACTGCTAAGATAAATGCATTAAACAGAGGTGTTCTGCAAGAAAACAAAATTGAAAAATAAATAAATCTTTTGTCAGAGTTTACAAGCTCAGAGCCACATTAAGCTTTGTATACAATTTGGCTCAGTGCTTAAATACCTGTATGATGACATATGGAGGTTGGAGTTCACAGTGAAGCAATGTGGTATATCTGATGGCATTTATATTGATTTTATCACCAGATAGCTGCAATGTGACAACTGATGGATTGTAGAGAACACACTTCGTTAACTCTGTATGCCTGTCTCTTGCAAGTAGCCTTTTTAATCTGCTCACTTTTTAACACCCCACTCAATAATTTCTCTCTAGAGCATGTATGTCTGGGTTGTTCTTTAATGGTCTTTCCAAACAGGGAAATCAATGGTATTAAATACTCATGGAATGGAATGTAAATAAGCAGCTATAAATTTACATGCAGTTTTTAAACTATTTTTGATCCAATGATACAAACTGGGAGCCTGCATTTTTTTAATATTGATGATTATTCTTACAATTTATGTAGCTTTTCTGAAAAATTTATTACTTTCTTCATTATTTCAGTAATAGATTTAATATTAGATTACTTCAAGAGAAGAATAAAAGCAAAGAATTGAAAAGAGAAAAGGATTTATATTTAAGAAACTTGTAATTACATTCTGCACTTAACTGCACTTTTGTCAGATCAGTTGTAACCAAACTTTAAGCCAAAGAAATGAACATCAGAGATGACAAATTAATAATCCAACTAATTGGCACCATTACTGTGTTTTGCCAGGCATTGTCATCATGCTGGGAAAAATTTCAAACTACAGGCACTTAGTGATGAAACAGACCTGTGTCACTTTCTATTTCTGGTTTATATGTTTTTTGCTATTTGAAACACATGCATTTAATTGCTGCAAACAGTGGGACTCCAACATTATTCTGATGACTACTGAACTGTTAAATTGATCAGAGCACTGAGAATATGTATATGTTTTTAAATCAAGCTACTGGCAAATTCCCTTTGCCTTAATGCTTTCCCATTACCCTTAATTAAATCTTTTTCTTACCCATTGCCTCCCAAATGATATCACTAAGCCTTCTCTTTCTCATCTTGGTAGGTCCTCCAAAATGTACAAAAATTAATGGCTCCTCGAGTTTTTAAACACTTTGGGCAAAATTCACCGCACGTAATTTCATTGGGAACAGATGGAGATGCACCAGGAATGAATTTGGCTGCTAGGAATTACTGAGCGACCTGAGGACTAAACTATTCATGCATTCTTGTTTTGCAAATCTGATTTCTCCAGCAATGTTGAGAAAGATAAAGAAGCAAAAACAAAATGCTAAAGACGTTATGATCTCTGGGAGGCATAGCTTACCCTCAATTCACACATTCACAACTCCCAGTGACAGTGATGAGAAGTCTGCCATGGATCAGGGATAGTCATAAACCTGTGTGTGTTGGTTGGTTGTAGCATCTATTTATCTAAATATATTTAAAGCTCTTTCCCTACAGACATTTTTACTACCTGGTATGTGTGTTGGAATTGAATTACTACTGCCTTATTTTAGTTTTATGCCTTTGTAATGACATTAAAAGCAATACTTACTCAACATAAAAGTAGAGAAAAGTGATAGTGAATCAGGTCCAATTCACTTTTCTGTAATCATGTTCTTTAAAAAGGTGGGAAGTATCTGAGTATGAAAGAAGCAAACAATTACAAAAACTAGTAGCTTCCCCTAAAAGATTACATTTTATCTTCTTTTATATATTTTTTTTTTAATTCCTCCAAAATGTCTTGAAAAAATTGGCTTGGAAACATAAAAACAATCTTATTGAAAGCTTTACTTTGACAACAAAATATATGTATTACACAATTTCTGGAAAAGCAAAATGACAGAGAAGCAATATGCCTGATTAATTTTGAAACATTTAAAACAATCAATTGAAAACCTTTAAAGCAACACCTTCTGATTAAACATAACGCTTTGCAACATCAAAATAGCCTGTAGTTATATTTTTGAACTGGAAAACCTGGAAATGTTCTTGGTAAACTGCAAACAAATTGCTTTGAGATTCTGGAAATATAGAATGACACTCATTATAGAAAAGATTGCATATTACTTGATCTGGTCCAGGAGCAGGGGAAAAAGTGTGACAGCTGGCTTTGTGGGCACTTGAGCGCATTTTCCTCCAGAAGGCTGTCAGGCAAAACAAACTTCCTTGTTATAATTAAATTAGGTGATATATATAGTTGAAGAGTCATCTCTATTGATTCTTAAATAAAATGAGTTGTTTTAGGGGCCCAAAATGCTGTCATTTCACAAAATTATATGTTTTCCACTTTGTACTTCGCTGTTATTTGAAAAATTAATCATAGGGAGGATTCTAGCTTCGCTCTGTCACACAAAAAAACCCCGTCATTTAAGCAAATGGCTTGCTAAGACTGATTTATAGATATTATATAATATAACATAATGACACGTAACAAAATTTCATTACACAGTAAGGTTAATTTGAATTATGATTTGTTCTCCCTGGTAGTCAATGGGAGATACTCGCATTTGGTAACTGCTGCAGTATTTTACACCAGCATTTCAGCGTACTGTAACATTCTGAAAATGCAGCAATTAGCTAACCTGAAGATAGAAAGCCTAAGTGATAAACTAGGTTTTAAAAGTATGTGTTGTTTAATGTCATTACTACAATATATGCTGAAAATCTGCTAGTTCAGAGCAGTCAGAGCTAGTAGTGCATAGAAAAGGAATTGAAGAAGAGTGATACGAAACAGGAATAATATTTGGTATTCAGCAAATTATTTCACTGTGTCGAAAAGCAAGCGGTTGCAAAACCACAGCTCTAGTGCTGATGAGCAAGATCCCACAAGAGACTCAGGTTGCTTCCCATAGACAAGAGTCTGCACTCCTCCATGTAAATTTCTCCTGAATGGGCTGCTCTACTCTTTGGAGTTAAATGGAAGGACAAATACAGAAGCGGCCCTTCAAACAGAGTTTGCTCTCACCTTTTCTTATTTTTACCTGCCTTAGGCATACAGAAATGGTAACTGGTGAACAGTTAGCTAGCATTTTTATACTTAGATCTAACTATTTGTCAGTTATGTCATTCCAGTAGTATCTGTGATTTAACAGATTATGTGATAAAGTATTTGATGATTATACATTGACACAAACTCTTGGGCTATGGTGTATTCTTCAAAAAAGGGATTTTGGGTAGATCATAGAATGATGTACAAAATCTGATTCAGAAAAGTAATTAAATAAACCTTCAGAGAAACAAAGAACAGAAAAAAAAAATACAAGACAGTTTCTATTGAAAATGGCAGATTTTTGGACATCACTCTAAAAAATCAAAACACTAATTTTAACTACTTACAGGAAAGTAATACTGCAGAAAAAAAAATGTACCATAGAGGATCTGGAAATCAAAGCAGATTTGAATTAACAAAATGCTACAATTACTTCTGAATTGAGTACTTCCCTGAGAAATTTCCCAGCACTGTGAAATCCTCCCTAAGCTTACGTACAGTGGACTGTGAGTCTTTGTATTACCACATTTCCATTATCTTTTGAAAAATACACCTTATCAGGTCATAGATTCAGAACATTTCTAAGAAGGGATATTCAAACTCATACAGGAATCATTTCTGCAGGCCTGATATGACATGACAGCCCACATGTCTTTTACATCATTACAAGTAAATCGCTGTCTAACTCACAACTTCAGAAGTTCACAGAAGTAGGTTCAGATTGTGATGCTGGCAAAAGCAGCAGGGATGAGGAGAGAGACGAGGGTTCACCAGGAGAGAGACGAGGGTTCACCAGGAGAGAAGGGAAGCTGGAATAGGCATACATCCCCATGGATTCCTTTCTCCTTCTTACAACCTGTCCTGCTACTGGCTTGCAGGTCTTTTTCACATAACTTACAGTTGTAAATGTGAAAGCAGAGTAATAATGATTTTAGTCAGGTGCCAAGAGAATAACAAAATGCAGGTTCTTAAAACCTAAGGAACAGTGTGAAGCAGTTAAAATGATAGAAAGAGGT
This sequence comes from Tyto alba, assembly GCF_018691265.1. Taxonomy (NCBI): domain Eukaryota; kingdom Metazoa; phylum Chordata; class Aves; order Strigiformes; family Tytonidae; genus Tyto; species Tyto alba. The sequence continues at coordinate 1,679,447 of NW_024881272.1, forward strand.
CAGGTGCAAAGAGATCCTGGTTCTTTCTGTCACAGGATTTATAAGTGAGAATATGTAAGAGATATATAAAAAGAATATTTCATTGGAGATTGAACCACTTAGAGCTGGGGAACAATGATAAGGTCTCTGCATGGATTTTTTTCGAGAAATTACAGTTCATGTTCTCTATAATGTTTTAAAACTAGATGTAAGAAATACCTACTTGTAACTCAGCTGACTCCCACAATCATAAAATTGGTGCTACAAACAGAAGCAGACTCTGAGAAACTGTTCATGAATGTAATAAAACTGGCAAGAACTTTGAGATCTGAAAACAAAATTGAGCTCTTGTCTTCTTCAATATTTCATTTTCCCTATAACAGTTTACAAAATAATCCAAACGTTACATTTCATTGTCACTATTATTTAGGGACTTTGCAAGATGAGATGAAATCCCTGTCTGCATTAAATGAGACATTTCTGAAAACACTGCAACACATCACAGGGGGAGGTGAAAGCCAAGACAAAATGTGAGGTCTCAAAGACAGCCTCAGCTACTGGCAAGTTTTGTGGGGTTGGGGTTTTTTTCTTCTTAAGAAAGTACTAACCTTTCTAAATGTGAAATATATGAGGACTTCATGCCCTTAACAAATGAATGAGCATGAGAGAGAGAAATGGAAACCAGGCCTGGGGAAAAGTTTGATCCCTGGTTCTTAATAGATACACAGAATACAGTGCTAGTATAATCAGACTGAGTCTGTTGGAGAAGAGAGATGTGTGGCACACCAATTACCGACAGCAGGGAGAATTGAAAAAAAATTACATTCAGGGGAGTGTGAAATGTGAAAGTCAAGGAAATAAATTAGATGTTGTATGACCTCTAGTGTAATATGTGGAGAACTAATACATTTAACCTAGTTGTAATCATGTCATAGCTAGACTACATTAGGAATTTTTTCATTTAAATTTTCCTCTCTGTGGCTTTGTGTTCAACTTTTCAAAATGGAAAATAACACAGTAACACAGGCAGCTCCAGAGTTGGTTCTGGAAAGGGAAGCTAGGCAAAGTTTGCACTGCTCAAAGAAGCCAAGATCAGAATTTGCTAATCATGCACCACTCAAATCTGATGACATTAAATATTAGGGTTACTAGAGGTTTCCTTGAAGAAGAAAAAAAAATATCTCCTGCAAACTATGGTACATTGTAATGGCCAGTAGACTAAGGTCTACTTTACCTATAGAATAAAAATGATTTATGTGGAAATATCCTTACTAGTATCAGAAAAGGTGAAGGAGTGGTTTAAATTGCTTGAAGATGTGATTGGAGATCCTTAAGTATAATGAGACTTCTTCAAAGAAAGCATGGATTTGGGCTGTCACCTGTCTTAAAGAAGGATCTAAAAATGGTAGAAGCTCTGACTGTAGAGAGGCAAAAGTCTTTGGGAAACATCTGATGATGTGATCGTACTTAAGCTCTGAATAACTCAAAGTCTACCTGATACCTGATTTAAGTATTTCAAGAGTTTATTTTCATTATTCTGTTTCCTTAGCATCAGGAAGCCTTTTCCTACAGCTTGAAAAATAGTGTCTTCCTCTTTGCAAGACCCTTTTATTTCTTCTTGTGTTCAGGATAAACTACTGACATTCTTTCATTTTCAACTCATGATATCTGCAAATCATTCTGCTTGCACTCCACTTGATCCATGTTCCTAATATGGTTGAGATAATGCATAAATGGCTTTCAGTAGATATGAAATCTATTTCTTAAGTTCTTATCATGAGTTCACCTCAAACAGAATTGTGACTAGTCTGCCTACCTGAAAACAAAACAAAACGGAACAAAACAAAACTCAAACAAACAAACAAACAAAATAAACAAAACCAAGCAAGCAAGCAACCAACCAAACACACAAACAAACATACATTGTGGGAACATTAATTTATAAAGGTACATGTTGGAGGTGGTATGTACATTGGGGAGGAATGAGGGAGAGAGTTAATAAAAGATACCCTATCCTGTGATGCTGTGACAATGCACAAGAATGTGTCTTTTGTCCATAGATATCTCCATCACAAACAAAAAGGAAGGCTTTGTTCCTGCAGCACAATTGTGAAAGTGGGTGGGACAACCCAGTTTTCTCAACTTAGTTGTGTCACTAATTAGATTAGGTAACAGACTGGATGCAATCTAGTTAACAGACTGGTTGCAGTCACTTCAAATGTTTTACTATAGTAATGGTGGTTGTTAATTGTTATGGTTATGTCTGGCTCAAAAATGAAATTTTGAGGACCTGTACCTTTCAGAAAGGCTGGCACAAATGATTGTTATGAACTTTAGTACTAATTAATTAAATATCCAGCACTGCTAAACTAGACCTCACTAAAAGACTTTATTGGCCCTGAATAAACCTGGGCAGCCCAGTTCTAGTATGTAACTAGACTTTGCTTGGTCATGCTCAAACCAGATAAAAAAGCAATGTTTCATGTCCTTATAATTCTTGCATCAGAAAAATATCTTTTCTGACATCAGAAATATAATTTTACTAAACACATTCTGCATAATTTTGAAATAAATTGTATATAAAATATATCATAAACTCACACATAATATTCAATGGGTTTCCAATTACTTTTGTCCGAAAGTCTGCTTGTATTATTTGGATGAAGCTTTAATATCAAGTTAATACATCTTTTCCAACTGTCTCCTCACAGATAAGAACATAATTATGGCCTTGAATTTGGAAATTATGCTGATTGCCTATTTCTGTCCCTTCCCTTGTACCATGATGCTTTTCTCAACGAAAAAAATCAACTTTCGCAATTGAAAACCAGACTAGTTCATTCAGCCAATCCATCCATTCTTCCATCTCTCGAAGCCAAGTTTTCACACCAAACCATTCTCCTCTTGAGAGTATACAGGGTCCCTTCTAGCGATTTAGAGCGGCACTGGGTTTAGTGATGAAGTGGGGGTGTGAGTGCTTGCCCCAACTCCCCGTGGCAGCTGTTGTGTTGGTACAGGTTGCCATCCTCTGCTGACCCTAAGGACGTGGGATAGACAAACTGTGACCCTGCCCCAGACAGGCCACCAGCTGTGTTCCGTGTCCTGTCCATCACCATGGATCCTTCTGTGTGTCTCGGGCAGAGGTACAGGAGTCTCAAATTCTGAAAACATGGGAAAATCCATATGATCTGCTAAGTATGTCCCACTGAAATGATAGAAGTAGGTCTAATATCTTTCTCAGATATATTTATATTTATACTGTATGTGTTCATGCCATACAGTGAGTGAACTTTGTTTTGTCTATGTACTTTTTTGTACAAACATATCATGGTTTAACAGCAAAACACAATTTCACAACTGAAACACCCAGAAACTAATGTATCTGTACTTCCGTGTAACTGTCAAGCTCATTCACAACTTAGCATGTCTATAATCTTGAATACTGATGTACAGACTTCACCAGTCAGCTGCTGAGTTCTTTTCTTCAGCTTTCAAATGACCTATAGATAAAATCAAAAGGTTTTTCTTGTGAAGACCGTGACAACATTGTTTTCACTAAGGCAAAGGCAGCATCCCAGTAAAGTAAATCCACCAGAGAAAATAGTAAGATAGGTATAGAGAAAAGAAAAAAAAGAAGGCAAGTATAAAATAGAGAATGATATTGAAATAGGGCAGCAATGGCCAGGACATGAGACTGTAATGTTACTCCAGCATACAAATGGCAGAAGACATCGAGCTTTAGTGGTAAGAAGAAGCCCTTGAAAAGAACATGGAAGGAGCTAGAAGCACACTTTGCTCATGGCAGGGCCATTTTTCCTTTTTAAGTTGCTACCTCCGGTCATTTAAATCAGATTCTGATGATCACTAAGCTGTATCAGAAAGACAATCTGAGAGCCTGAAATTGTTTCTACAATGCATGATTAAACTGTCATCTGGATCCAGGCTTACATGGAAGTAGACTAGTGTAAAACTGGAATAGAGGATTTGGCTCCTGCTTTTTCACTTTTGCAGAAGGCAAGATTTCAAAAATTTTATGAGATTCAAGCTATTCCTAGATATAATCATGTTTTCAGAAGTGAATTTGCTTATTAAAATATTTACATTGTTACTGTCCACTATATTGTTTTAACAATGGCAGTTTCTAAATTCTGTCATGTAATTTGGAAAATATGCCTTTTAACATGTTTAAATGGTACTTTAGTGCTGCTAATGAGTAACTGATTTTTTCATCCCATGTAAAAGAAAGAGAATGGTTAGAAGTGGCTTCCACTATCCTCAAAACTGTTTGTTGGAAATGCCCCATGTGGGATAAGCATGTTATAGGGACAGTAGGAGAAGGCACTGGAAGAGAAATAGCCTTCTGAGGGAATGATAATTAATCTGACAGGCCACTTGGTATCCAGTGGTGCAAGCAAACTTCACCAATTAATCAGTGTGACATCCAGAGGTCATTGACCAGCTCTTCATATATCTTTGCATCTCTGGACATGAAGGTGAGAAAACGCATGATGAAGTTGAATATCAGGACTTCTTCCTTATCATTGACCTCTGCTGAAACACACTGCTAAAAGGCTGTCAGTTGTTTCAGGTGTTTGAACTGAAGAACAGACAGCAGGCGGTGCTGCCTGGGCTGGTTAATTCCTATCTATGCACCCTGTTTCCTACCAGAGGAAACGTCTGTTCTCAGCAGAACAGCATTTCATCAGAAAGCACAGCTTTCTTCAGACAGAGTCTCAGAGTTAAGTGTCTAAGGGATAAAAGTGAAACAGCACAGGGGAAGTATCAGAGCTTGAGACACATTTACGTGGAAATTTGGAAAACTCATGCATATTTGTAGTGCTCCTTTTTGGTCCTAGATTTGCCCGCTATCTACCTGTAACAGCACTGGACCACATCAACCTCTTCTTGGCCAGGCAGGCCCAGCCCACGCTCCTGAAGGAGGCTGGTCCATCCCAGCTGTGGGACTTTGCCTTTGTCATTCCCAAATTTGATGAGATCCCTCTCAGCCCATTCCCCTAACCGGTCCAGCTACATACAATAAATAAGTGAATGGGGTTTACAGACTTGGTGTTGCTGCTCTGAACTTCTTAGATAACAGTGATCGAAAGATGCTTCTGATGAGCTGCAGACTAGAATTTTCCAAAGCTTATCAGCAGAGAAAATACAGTTTGTTACTTCAGGAAAGAGTCAGCAATTTGTTCATAGAAATGTGTGAAAGTATTAGAAATTCAGCTTTTTGAAACCATTATTATTTCTGACTCCCACATGTAGAGGGGATGGCAATATGTAGCCATTTAATGCTATATTAGAAGGCAACATTGGGGAGAGTGTATTTTTATGACATTTTATAACATTTTTCAGTATCAAATGTAATAGAGCAATGAAAGGTCTAGATGTCACTGTACCTACTTGGCTTATAAGAACATATTTTCACAGCTACATGTAAAGTCTTCAGGATGCATGGAAGAGTTGTAGCCACACTTCAGAACCACTGCCCTCTACCTCGTCCACGGTAACTCTAACAGGATATAACCATATTGAAAACCCTACAAAAAATTACAAACACCTATTTTTGTGAAATGTAGTGAGAACAGATATGACACCAGTGAAAAGAAGTGACATTAACTTTACAAAGGATCCACACCAAAATGTTGAAATTGCAGAAATACAAAAGATATGTAAAACTTTTTTCACATTCACTGTGCATGTACCTCAGCCCTTGTTTTCCTTAAGTAAGGAACCCCAGTTTGAAGTCAGAGGATGTGGAGTTATCTCTCAAAGACACAGCTGTTAAGTAAATTAGAAGGTCTGAGAAGGGCTTTACATAGGCACATTCTCTTCATAAGGAGTGAAATTTGTCACCTGATCATTTTAGCTGTCCTGCCGAAGGGACTGGTATGAAGAAGAAAATATAGATTATAGACTGTTAGAGTTATTTATCTGATTTTTGTTAATTTACAAAGTGCCAATGAAAATGTAAGACAGTTTTATTAATTAGAACATCCTTGCCTTTTTGAAATCAGGTAACAGAGACTTCCCCGTAAAACAGATGAGGGAAGGAAAATAAAAAGAAGTAAATATAGTTTGGACATGTCTAATTTCCTTTGTATTAAGCTGCAGGATGCTAAACAACTTAATTTATAATGGCATGATGAAGCTAAGGAAAGCACTTGAACCAGTGAGTGGAGGAGAGAAAGAACATACTGTAGGGAGCCCTGAGGGTGTAGGATTTTTCCTAAGAGAGGGTGTGAAAGATAATTTGAAGGAAATAAGGGATTTTGAGTTTGAAGAAAAGATGTGGAATATCCTCAAGTGAAAGAGCTCCCAAACAGAGACTTGTTCCTTAAGGACTACCTCACCACAGACTTGCTGTAACATAAAACAGCTATGGGGGAATTAATAGGATATTGTACTAGGGGAGTTACTCTCCTTATGCCAAGCTTTAGCTAAGCTCCATCTTTTCTTTTGCTTCAACATATGGACAATCTAGACATCCTTATCTACCATTTTTCTTTTCCCCAGGGAGCCTGAATATTGATGAGCTGTAGTTGTGGGATTTTTTTTTATTGTATGAGTAATAATAACCATAACTACCACATTAACAAAAAGTTGCTTTGTCTGTTTATTACTGTGCTGACATATAACTACAATAAATCTGGTATAATAACAAAAACTTGACTTCCATATGGTCATCTTAATCTTGCATTCAACACTCTGAGATAACCACTTAGAATGATTTCTGGAAGGGATTTTTTTTTCCTCCAGTACAGTACATGATAAAATGTATACACAGTAGGACTGAATACAACTAAAATTTCAGAGTGAACTGGAACTACATTATTAAACATATGCCAGACTTTCTGAAGTTATATTATCTAATCAATTTTCTGTAAGCCAGATAGATATGTTTTCCAATCTGTATAAAATAATAATGAACTTCAACAGTCCTCTTTAGTTATGACTGTCTTCTAAATATTTCAGGACTCCTTATGTGCTGTTTTAGCCAACCAGTTTGACCTGTGGTAGGTTTTTAACGCATAAAACACACAAACTGAAACACTGGAAATTCCACTTAAAAGTTCTTTACTGTGAGGTTGATCAAATGCTGTTTGATGAGATTGGCCAGAGGTGTTATGGAAGCGTCCATCCTTGGCGATACCTAACGGGACATAGTCCTGGGCAACTTGCTCTAGATGGCCCTGTCTGAGCAGAATCATAGATAGTTTGAGTTGGAAGGGGCCTTAAAGCCCATCCAGTCCCAACCCCCCTGCCATGGTGTCTTGGTTTGGGCTGAAATAGAGTTAATATTCCTTTTCAGGGACTTGATGAGTGCTGTGGTTTGGATTTAGCTTTGGGTTTGGTATGGGAAAATTGTTGATAGCACACTGATGTTTTCAGCTGCTACCGAAACTTCAAGGACTCTCCGACTCCCCATGTCCTGCCCGTGTGCAAGGACACAGGGAGCAGGGAGGGAGCACGGCCACAGCACCTGACCCTAATTGGCCAATGAAATATTCCATATCATGGAATGTCATGCTCACTATATAGAGGAGAGGTGGTTGGGAAGGAGCTCTCTCTCTCTCTTGCTTCTGGGATTGCAATTGCAGGATCTTGGTATCTCGGGGTCGCTGTCCAGGAATGGGCTGGGGATTGGTCAGTGGGTGGTGAGCAATTATGCCGTACATTGCCTGTTTATATATTTCTTTTTGTTTTCCCCTTATCATTGTCATTGTTCTCATTTTATTGCCATTATTAAACTGTTCCTATCTCAGCCTACGAGTATCCCTTCACCCCTCTAATTCCCTCCCCCATTCCCAGGTGGGGAAGGGAAGGGAGGGTGACCAGCTGCGGTGGTTGGTTGCTGACCAGGCCCAAACGACGACACATGGACAGGGACACCTTCCACCAGACCAGGTTGCTCCCAGCCCCTTCCAACCTGGCCTTGAACCCTTCCAGGGAGGGGGCAGCCACAGCTGCTCTAGGCACCCTGGGCCAGCGCCTCACCCCCCCGCACAGGGAGGAATTTCTGCCTTATATCTAATCTAAATCTCCCCTCTTTTAGTTTAAAGCCATTAGCCCTTGTCTTATTACTACATGTCCTTGTAAAAAATTCCCTCCCTGGCTTTCTTACAGGCCTCCTTTAGGCATGGGAAGGCTGCTGTAAGTTATCCCCAGAGCCTTCTCTTCTCCAAACTGAGAATTGGACTAGGTGAAGTATTGGAGTAGGTTATCTTCAGAGGTGCCTGCCAAGCTGTTATTCTGTTATTTTGTCAGAAATGTCACATTTCAGAAGATGTCAGTAATGGGTGTTTCTTCCAAGAAATCCCAACGTCCACATTCATCCCACATAGTTTCAGGAAGTTCAGGTAAAAACCTAGATGCTTCTGCAGTTAATCCCAAGACAGAGAGAAGCACACCCAAAAGTAAGGTGAAATCTTCTTTCGCATAAGAACTCCAAAACAAGGGCAAGTACAGCAAAAGCAGTAACTTTACATTACTATTTTGGACTAGCTATTCCTTTTTAAAGAATATCTAGAAAAGTTACTTCTCATAAAACTAGAGACTGATATTATGATCTCAAATTCCTAATTTGAAGAAAGACAGATAAATCTCTTCATATTTTCATCTGCTTTGAATACTTTCTTGTTAAGGCTGTAGAGCTGTGTCTTTAATGGGTACATGAATGCAAGCTATGTATCAAGGCAACATCATGAGCAATATATATCACCTCCAAATGCTTCTCTGCATTTCAAAATGTGACACTTAATTGACAATTCATATAAAAAATTCTGGTCATGTCAAACACAGAATTCCTGACTAATTCAAGTCCATGTGCAAGTTTTATAATGCATAAGTCATATATGGGTGATAGTTGGCTTATACAAACTTGTATCTTAACAAAAGGTTAAAATACAACTTTTTGAAATATTTTTCAAAATGTCCTTATGGAGAGAGGTATAAGATTGAGAGAGGGGTTATGCAACAACTTTTTTAGGCTATTGTGATACAACCAGGTTTTATATAAGACAGGTGTGAAGGATAAAATTAGTCAATTACTGAAAAATAATGAGCAATGCAAAGATGACTTGTCTGTGTTATAGCTCACAGCTGCTGTTGCACATCATGGAAAATAACTATCTCAATTACCAACTTGGCACAAAGAACAACGTTTGTGAGTCATAATTAAAGCAAGTTGTTTGAGCTGATTTTGCTGTGGTTTATGACCGATAACCTGCAGGTGAAGATGAATTTTCACTTTTAAAACCTGCTTCATAATTTAGACCAGATTAACATTTAACATATTCCTCATACTCCTCTGTGCATTTAGCAAAGGCCTGGCTGACTTGTTCCAATGAGCAAGAAAAATGCAGAAAAAAAGAAACCCTCAATTTGAAGGGAATATTTTTAGAGGCCCCTTATTCTGTCATATTTATTCATGCTACTTTCTTACTACATTAACAACTTCAAAAAGTCTTTTGAGCTACTTCACTGTATTTGTCTAATTACCTGCCTTTCTTTTCTGGAACTAGTAATATAAAACATACTATAAGCACTGGAATGAAGTCATTAATCAAATTGCAAATTTAGCTGTCACGGGGAGCAACAAAAATTGGCAGGAATAGATGGTGGGTGGTATGAAAGTGTTTCTGGCAAAACTTGACTTGACTTGTGATGTTTTGCAAACAAGTCACTAGTTCATGCTATTATTGTTACCATTTCTCATCTCTCAGCTATCTGGGTAGGAAAAAATAGGAAAAGATTTAGTCAACTGTCAGTACTGCCCAGAAATGGGAATCTTGTTCAGGACTGGAAGTGTTGGTCTTACCACCCCCTATAATGTCAGAAGAAGCTCAGGGCTCACATTAAAATTGCAACAGAGCCCTTCCACTTCCAGAACAATTCTCCCACCTACAACTGCATGAGCTAGCAGCAATGCTCACCAGATTGGGAACCACAAATCCATTTTTTACTCTTCTGATGCTGCACAGAGCTCCACAAAAGTGGATGTACAATGTTTAAAAGCTTATTTTAGAGAAAGGCTTATGATGTCATTAACTTTGGATACACACACAGTTCTTACTTCAGGTTACTAAAGATTCAGGACCCAAAATGTAAGGGCAGATTGTTCTGCAGCCACAGAGCCAACAAAATCTATGTCTTCCCCTGCCATTGTGCAGATCATATACTACCTCTCATGGACTACAACTATAAAAAAGTGTTTCTGTCAGTGAGAAATATTAACAGAATTATTCTTCTATTCATCTATATGTTTTTTATAAACTTTTTAGTAATTTAAAATGTCTTTCAGGTGTTTGCCCTTCTGCCAAATTTGAGTGAAAATGGCCAATAAGATGAAGTTTTAGGGAAGGGAGACAAGAAAATGCATGTAAACATTCAATTTCTTAGAAAATCAGCCTAAACATTACCAATTTGGTCCCACATTTTTTGTATAATACCAGGGAAATTAATCCTTAGTATTTAGTCACTTTCCAGTCCATTTTCAGATATCTTAGCAATTCACTCAAATAAAATATATATTGTAATTTAAAAGAAAATATATTTCAAGGGAGTTTTCATTAATACACACTTCTCTCAGTTAACATGGTGCTCTGAAAACAATATCTTGAGTAATATATGCTAATTCAGTTCTAGTCAGTTAATCCTTTGGGAATGGCACATTAGCAGTGTTGCTTAGATTGAATAGTCTTTGTTTGAATAATATTCATTCAAAACATGTCATTCACAATTCATCAATCACATGATCATCAATTAATGGGTATGAACTTCCTTAAAACTGGAGAGCTGGGTATATTATAATTCATTTTCCATCTACTAAGGAAATGAAAATTACATGATAGTATGTCTGACTCTTCTAATGATTTTTAATCTATTTGAGGTTTAACTGAATTCAACCACATTTCCAGAATATTAAGGTCTAGCAGAGTTCTGGATTCACTCTGCTACAACTTAGGAAGCAGGCTGGTGGAAGATCCAGGCTTTGTATTTTGTTTTGACCAAAATACTTATTGATGAAACATTGGCAAATAGTGCAATACTTCCCAAAACAGGTCCTGGCTCTCCAGCAAGACTGAGTCACCGAGGACTTGGGTTGTTGGTGGGAGGGTGGGGAAGAGGAAAAGGTGAAAGACAGAGACACCTTTCAACTTGGAAAGCATCCCTCCAAAGTCTACACATTTATAGTCCAAAAGATTGTATAGCAAGCTGATCCTTGGCAGTGTCATGACACTTTTACGCATCAGTGTTATGAAAGATTCAGGTTACTGGCTGTCACTAGTCCTCAGTGTCTTTGATGCTGGCTTCCTTTAGAGTAAAATAAAAAGTAGCAGTGACTCAAAGGCCTGTTGTCTGTACAAAGACCTGTTTTCAGGCTGAAGCAGCACTAACAGATGCATGGCTTGATTCCCCCTTTGAACCAAGGAAAGCAGGAGTACACTTTTGAAAAGATATCAAGAGCTTGTTTCCCCTGAACAGCATGATAATTCTGGTGTTCAGAGAGTAACCTGAATCGCATTATTTGAATGAGGTGAAAAGTGGTGCTGTGTAAGTGAAACATGGTGGAATGACTGCATGCAGACAAGCACAGATCAAAGATAGCACCACTAAGGTATGGGAGGTGATAAAAGGGTAGAAAGAGATCTGCAAAAGATGATGACCAAACAGAATTAGGATGAAGTGGCTAGTATGATCTACAGCAGGTCTTATCTACATAGTAACAAGCAGGGTAGAAGGACTTGATTATGTTTTAGATTTGGAAGCCAGTCTTTCCTTTTGCAGGGCTGGTTAGTTATGCCACGGTTGTGCAGGAATTAGTACCACCCATCTATGGGTTAAGAATGGTATGGGAGGGAGCTTGGAGCTTTCACACTGGGTGGTTGCACCTGGGCCATGCTAATACTCACCAAGTGCCTGGTGGCTGGTGGGATGCTGTCCCCGTGACATCCTGCAGATATTTGCCACTTTTGTCATTAGAGGTGTATCTGTGTTCCTCCACTGCCTTACATGCTGACAGCACAGAAAGAAAAGTTCATGACTGGAAAGGAAGGTTGTAAAAAAAATAAGATCTGCATACACAGAGGCTAGGAATGAGACAAGAAAGGGCAGAAGAACTCAAAGTCATTGGACTTGCTAAAGGACCAGTGAAGTGGGGGACATGTGTGTGCAGTAACCAGTCTGGCATAAAATCTGCCAGAACTCTGTAACTTCAAATCCATTTCAGGATATGTCTTTTTTAAGATCATTCGAAAATGTTTGATCCAGCAGAGCATTTTCACAGTGGAAAATTGCTTTGTACTGTTCCATTGCTGTGGTTTTAATTCAACAACAAGCACCAAAAAACTGGATTTACTATCGTGAGGAACGATGGGAAAAGGGTGCTCCCAAGACAGCATAGAATTTAGTAGTTAAATTGTAGCTATATCACTTTAAAAAATGTGTCCAAAATATTGGATTAAAACAATAACTAAAAACATCCTCAAAATAAACCTTGGTAACACAGATCCTAATAAGGGCAGATTATATTACATTACTGGGTAAATAACATGTGCAGAAACATATTTTAATCAACACTATGTCCCAAAATGTTCAACTTTTACTGCAAATAAGCAAATTTAAATACAAAAAAAAATATTTTGATTTTTTAATTGAGAAAAAAAATGACAAAATAATTCTGAACAAAGCATAACTAATGTCTTTCTATTACAGCCCCTCTAATATCTTATTTCTCCCATATAAGGAAATCACAACATTTTAGTCAGATTTGTCCATTCTTTCCAAATACCAAGCTCCTAACATTAATAAGGTAGTCAATACACTCCTCAGATAATGCAGTGTATTCACTAGTCAAGCCTGGGCTGGAACCCTAACTGCTACTTCCTGCCAAGGAAGTAGTGATCGTGGAACATAATTCTATGTAAAAAGTAAGATTTACCTTACACCTCCCCCCCAACCCATTACACACTGGGTAAAAATAAAAAGAACTTCTGATTGGTTTTGCAAACTCAAAAGTTGCACTGGTATATTTGTGGTCCCTTTTGAGAAATCTGAACACTTTTATTTTTCCTTCTCATCACTTGTTTATTTTCTGGCCAAGAGTATCATATTTACTTGCTATCCAGGCTAGTTGAGACAGTAGATAGTCAGTAGAATTCTTATTCTGGTCTTTGTCAGTGTAAATTTACCACTGCCTAGAAGCCAAGAGAACTGCAATTGCAAGATGTGTCTGATTTGTGCTAAATCCAGTCATGCAAATTAATTATTATGGCCTGCTCTGAGATGTGTCTTAAACCTCACTCAAGTCCATTATGTTACAGTTCGAAATCAAAGTTAGACTTAGAACCATGGCCATAATTCCTTTATTTATTTTATTTTTTTTTTTTTTTTTACTTTCTAGTTTTTAACTAAAGCCAGCTTGTCAGATGTTGAATTTCATTTTTATAGAGAATATTGGGGATAGAAAATCAGAAAATCCTAGATTGTAAATAGAGGAAACAAAATGGCTCCCATTACAGATAATGGATGAACATTTATTTTAATTAAACATTTAAATGTGGCTAATTAACTCATTAACCTTTACATTAACAATTATATTTCACACTGTGCACTATACTGCTCTTCTGCTGTGGTTCATGGGATTCTTAATTAAATCTAAGTCCAGTGGTCTTTCAAAGATTTCCCATTAATTCCACTATTATCATCCAGAAAATGGGGGAAAAATATTCCTTAAGAGTTTGTCTTCTGATAGGCTTTTTGTTATGCTTGTCCCTGCAAGAGCAGTGGTTCGCCTTTAGTCATTTTGTTAGAACCGCAGAATCCTGCGGTATTTCATTTGAGAGACTATTTAAAGAGTTTATGAAGCAAAAGGCATAGGAAGAATTTTGTGACAGTGATTAAGGTTTCCAGTAGTCGAGGGTGCTTGCCTTTTCATAGAGCCATGTTCTCCTTTGCCGCCTCGGAATGACTCTTCTGGGTCCTGTTCAGAGTTCTGCAGTGCTCAATCCCTATTAAAATTCCTGTCTTAACTCCTAACTTCTGTGTGTTTGTCTGCCTTTACTTTCGGAGTTAAATTCTAGATAAGGATCAGGATATGACTTCAATAAAAGCAGCTGCAATTATTTGAACTGCAAAATGTCCAGTGCTCTATGTATTAAAATTTTCTAACGTTTTGGCCCCAGGTAATTACACAGTGCCTGTTAGTAAATCATATAACTGCCCTTGCTGAACCACTATAAACACCAGAGAGCTCAGCTGACCTAGTGCAGCACTGATCAGCTTCTCCTGTGGGACATAACCCCTAGCAAGCTCTGCAGCATATTAAAACATAAGGTTTTCAGCAGGAAAATAAACCAGGTTTATAATACTAACACTGTTCCTCAGATGTGAATGTTGTCAGCCAGAGTATTGAAGAGACAAAACCTCTTAAATTATCTTTTCCTGGATTCATAAAGTAGAAATAAAAAATTAGTTACCAAAGCCCAAGATGTATGGTAGTTTTTTAAGTGTAAATATTCATTGACAGAAACAATTTAAGAAGTTATTGTAAAAATTATAAAATTAAATTTATGCCTTCTCAGTTTTTGCTCTTTTTCTTTTGGCTTTCATCCAGCTCATCAGGTGCAGTTTACTGCCAGGATATCAATCTGTTTCATTAAAATAGTTTCTATGCCTCATTTTATAATCACTTTTTTCTGTGCACAGGATGAACTATAACATTTCAAGTTTTGGTGTTTGTTGATCTGATCGAAAATATTGGACACTTCTCCATAAAACATCACAAGATTCCTCTTTCTGCCATTTAATACTCCTCCCACTTCTAATAGTTATCCAGTGATGCTTATTCTATCAGTTTATGAAGCTTCACATTCATCTCGAAGTACATTTTAAACAGTTCCTGAATTCGGAAGAGAGGAGTATTGACATTTTTATTTTACTTTTCATCACTTCTAGATGAAAAAAAAAAGATATTTCAAGTTCTGTTTTGTGATTCTAACTCAGAATTGCAAGTAGTGAGAAGATAATTTGCTGGTAGAGAAACAGGCAATCATATAAAAAAAAAAAAACATGCACTAAATCGCTGCAGAAAATCATAGACATGGGCTCAATTTAATACTTCATAGGAAAAATGACAAGCCTCTTTAATGCCATGTGCAGATATTGGCTTGCAGCAAGCTCCAAAGGAAGTAAAATATTCCCTAGGAACACTACTGATTATTCAGAAATGTTAAGCGCCAGTCCTTGTTTTCTAGAACACAGCTGCTGATGTTCCCTTGACCTAGCTTGACTTAGCCTGAGAAGAGATACAGTACAGTAATACTGACAAACAGAGTTTGTTTTGACAGGACAGTGTAAAACAGTGTTTCCAAAAGGAATTTCAGTTTTCTGTGAAAAGGCCTTTCTGTTGTCCATTACAATGATCTTGCATTGTTTGAAGTTTACACCAAACTACTCACAGTATAAATGAAATTTGACTTCTGTACTTTTGTTCACTCTTAAAGGCCCTTCACACTTTATTATTTTTCTTCCACGTGACATCAAGAAGACCATAGTTGAATGACAGAGCATGGTTACAGTCTTATTTTGCAAAGCTTCCATAAATGACCCACTTGCAGTTTTGCTAAATGTCACATTCCCATGCTTACCTACCTCATCCTAAAGACATTTATAGCCAAAAATTGTTGTCTATCTTGTACAATTGCTAAAGAGTTACTGAGTAGTACATCACATCTCTGTGACAGACTAATGAACTAATGTCAAGTAGAAACTCTTCTGTTTATTCATGCAGTATTGTCCCTTTTAAGGGTCTCGTTCACTTTGTGTTACATTGATGAATGCATTCTGCATATAGATCTATAGATCTGTTGCCAGAAGTTTTTCTTTATGAGGATTTTATTTTCCAGAGGTTGGAGAAATGTTGTCTGGCTTGCTTTCAACTCAAGATCCTTTTTTTAAAAAAAAAAAAAATTTAAATCTTAGTTCCATTTAATCACTAAACACAGGCACTGAAACATTAATAAGGATGCAGCTGCATTTTTAGGAGTGCTAAAAAGATTGACCTCTCTCTCTTGTAGAGATGAAAGACTTCAATCTACTTTCAAACTGTGATAAACTATCACAAAGAAAGAGCATGGTGGAATTGACTTTGAGAACCCACCACAAGTTGACCCCACACTGATCATTATCCCAGAAGAGACAGATAACCTTCCTGTATGTGACCCCAGATCTCCTATCCTTCCTGAGGAAATATACCCTATATTTTCTGGGCTGAGATCTAATAACAAAAATTCAGCCCAAACTGCAAGACTATCGTGGTATTTCATCACCCTAATCCACTGATTCCATACCCTATGAAGGTAAGGAAGTTAAGGAAATTATGAAGAAGCAGGTCTGGAAGGTTTGGAAAAAAAAAAAAAAAAAAAAAAAAAGAAAAAAAAAGAAAAGCTTTGCCATGATTTATTTATGCAAAAGTGTAATCCAAACTTTTATTTCATTTACTAATCTCTAAATGTTAGGTATTATAAAGTTTTCTATCTACTGAATGTCTCCAAATTCAGCTAAACCTACCCTGCTGCTGTTTTGATCTGAATCTCAAATGCAAGCAATGTCTTGGGTAAACACCTCTAGTTTCTCTTCTGCTTCTAGGCAGAGGTGCAAGTTAGTAACAGTGGCCAAAGCCAGGTCCATTCATTGCAGACAAGGAGAGGTTTCCCACTAATGTCTTGGGCACTAACTTGGGTTCTGTTCCTTGGCAGTTTTACTACTTAAGAAATTCTCCTCTCCACTAGCCTTATTTCTTTCATGTTCAAATTACTTCAAATGAATGGAAATGTTTTGTCTAATCAGATTATTTTGGTTTTAATTAGACAGAAGGGAAGAATTAAAAAGAAAAATCAAAACCCAAAATGAAAACAAACAACAAACCCACAAAAACCATCCAGGAAAGTCAGAGACATAGTTAGCATGACACAGTGTTTCTCTGAATTCAAAGTCAAGCTAGTTTTATATTTCAAACAAACAAATACAATATTTTTTTGGTTTTCATTGGACTTTTTTTTAATTAAAAGCCACTGTTAATTATGCAAAGCAGAAAATAACAATGTTATGCCTAGATGAATGTCAAAAGCTCAGTATCATTAAAAATAACTTTTTTGGGGGAATATAAGGACACAAAAGTAAAAAGAAATGCAAACCTTCTGTCTGTATTGAGCTGTCTAGCAACTGGATATAAAAGAATCCTTTTGAGTAAGTTCTGCAAATCCTCTAGTTTTTTTGCATCCGTTTGTTCAGGCACCATTAGCCAGCTACACAGAAACTCTGCAAGCAGGATATGTACAATTTCATAGCTTCCAACTAGCCTTCCTAGTTTTTCCCATCAACATCTTATACCTTTCCATGTTGGTGATTTTCGTCTTGAAACCATCAGCTGTTAATATGCCCCATCTCTACAGTCCAGCCTGTCTCTGCAGTTTCACCTTTCTTATTTTTCTACAGACGTTTTTTCACAGCAATATTATCCAAGGTTATATAGTTGAGTCAGCTCAGAGCTGGGACTTGAAACCTTGCTAAACAGTGAGCTAAAACTGTTGTGTTTTGTTTTTTTTTTTTTTTTTTTTTTTTCTATGTTTGTTTGTTTATTTAGGTTTTCTTTTGAGAGGTGGGGGTTTGTTTTTTAAAGTTTAGTTGAAGACCGCAGGATTACAGAGAAGGTGGCTCATAAAATTGCACTGGCTTTGCTCTCACATTTTCCAAAGCAATTGTATTTCTTTCCTTCTGTTCTTATCCACATCTTTTCCCCTTCAAATTCCCTAGCAGGTAACTTGCCTTCCTTCATTCCCACAGGCTATACAATAAAAATGTTTTTTCTCCTGAGACTATGCATAGAAAATTTCCTGAGATTCAAACATGGGCTGTAGTACCAAAAAAAAGGAAGAAATGTATACTGAAACAAAAGAAATAACATGTGGTACAACTAAATCTGAACTAAACCCATGTTTAGAGAATACTCATTCCCCTTTTGGAGGTTTCTGTGTACAGTCTCTCTGGCAGGACTGACCACAAAACCCCACCCTCAGGTCCCCGGGTGGGTGCTGGTCCCCCCCTTGTCTGTCTCCAGCCCCTGGCTTTCAATTCAGGTTACTGTCACCTGCTTCTTTTCACTCTTCTCCCTTAGGGGAAAAATTACACAGCTGCACTCATTGAGGATATGAATTCTCTCAAGAAACAGTCGTTGTAGGCTTTCCAATTCTTTTCAAGGCTGTAATGACTTGGGTAAACAGATGAAGATCTGGTTTATTTCCTGTACTCCTTTCACATCCTATTTTCAAATAAGCATCACTTAGTTTGAGGGCTTTCAGCTCCCTTGTTCTAACCTAATGGCTGTGCTTTTGCATGCCAAGGTACTAGCTGGAGGTATCAATCTGAATCTCACTGTCTTAAAAAGGCAGGGCACATTTTTTTATAACTCCTGCTAGACTGTATGTCTGCTTTATATCAGATAAGATTTAATAGACTTTTTAAAGCTAGCCTGTCATCTGCCTTCCCTGAATATGAAGAGAAGTGTATTTACAATGCACAAACCCTAGAAAGCTTTTAATTGTCCCAGAAATCTCTTACTGAAGCATCTATTCAAACATACATGCTTTTTGGAAATCTTAAAGCTACTTTCCTTTGTGCAGATAACTTAAAGTTTTTTTGCTGTTTTATGCTTTGCTTCTTATGAGGTCTGAGAATGGTGTATTACACAGGCACCCTGCAGTATGGGAGGATTTCGGAAATATATCGGTCTGCTCCAGAATCCATCATTTATTAATAACTGCGCCTGGTGCTTTTGCTGCCATCTATCCTCAGCTACAGCCTGAGTCTCTTCAGAAGCAGATTTTCCTTTTTTTTTTTTTATATATTTTGTAACCTACAGCAGGAGTGAAGTCAATCAGCTTCAATCAATGCTGACACTATGAAACACAAAAGCAGTACATCAAAATAGGAAGATTTGAGGGCAAAATTGTTTTATGAATGCACAAATAATAAACTCCAGCTGTGTCCTGCCAGTGGCTACATCAGCTACACAATCTGTTTCATTGGTTTGTTTGTTGGTTCAGGGCTTTTCTGTGTCTGTGTGTATCTGAATTCAGCCTTACATAGCTAAATCAAAGAGTTTGCCTATAGAAAGTTCCTTTTTCAAGATAGAAGATCCATAAACAGAAGTGAGTTTCTTTCAATAGCTAAGTGAGTAACAGATACCTATTTCTTAGAAACAAACTTCACAGACAAGCCTCTACAAACCTCCTTTGAGGAAAACATGGGCTTTGCAAAAGATATAACGATCTGCTGCTTCTGGACATTACTTGTTTTGGATATCCATCAGCTTCTTCATTTTCAGCAATTTCTCTAGAGTACAGCTAAATAGTGGTTTGCAGACTGTGGTGTATTAAGTACCAATGGCTCAAGGGCTACAATCAGTGATCTGGTTTGCCTACAGAGCTATATTCCTTTCCTAGGAAGGTCCATGAGTTATTCTGAGTGTCCAGTGTCTGAAAGGTGGATGAATG
Source organism: Tyto alba (assembly GCF_018691265.1). Taxonomy (NCBI): domain Eukaryota; kingdom Metazoa; phylum Chordata; class Aves; order Strigiformes; family Tytonidae; genus Tyto; species Tyto alba. The sequence goes on from NW_024881272.1 coordinate 1,698,988, forward strand.
TGCAGGTCTCTGCTGAGCCTTAATGATGGCAGCATTGAGACATAATGTATCGAATAGCAACTGAAATATTCAGGATGAGGTTAACAAGGGTTAGTCCATGGATAAAAATTGTTTGGATAGAACATAAACTGTTCACATAGCATAGTACAGATGAAGGAACAAGAGACTGAACAGAAGAGGAAAAATCTCAATAAACTCTTAACTGCCAAGAAACTATGTGAATAAGATAACTTCTCAAAGCTTCATGAAGTTTTGTTTTGAATGGGCTTCTCTAAAGATCTTTTACTTAAATAGGTGGAAAAATCAAGCTCCTGAAATATGTATTGTGCACCTCAGGAAGGTGATTACACCTCCTTAATAATTGGGTGTTTCTATTTCTCAAAGGTCCTATTTCTAGTTGTCCTTCCTCAGACCAGAGGCTTTCCCTGTGCTGACAAATGTTGGATTAGCTGTCACAGACTTCACCTATGATGACTCAGTACTCACTGGAAAAAAAATGAGCTGAAACAAGTAAATATCACCCATCTCTCCTTATTTTGACTCATTAAAAACACTCCTCTATCAAAACTATTTGCATACCTTGAAAATTTACAACATATAGAAGGATGATAATGACTTTAAATTTCTTGCTCTGTGTAAATTTTCTATTAACATATTTCATCTTAGGGTATGTTTTAAAGATATTTCAGGGAAATATCTGATGGTGAAAGATTTCCAATAGCCTTGCTTAGTTTAAACCTGTGAAAAAGTGTCTCTGATATGATTTCCAGCACTTTCAAGTTAACTTTTTGGAGAAATTATTCATTTTGGTGATTGTTTTATTAAGAGACAAGAACAATTCCATGAAGAACAAATGTGTAAGGGAACACAAGGTGTGCTTGTCCTACGACTTTAAAAGTTCTGCTTCATGTATATGAACAAGCACTACATTTTGGTATTTTCTTTGCTCAGTGGTTTTACTAGCATATTTTCTAAAGCTAATGTTTTTACTAACACACTTTTCACAAACAAGGAATCATGAAAACAGTTGCCATATAGAGAGAAGGAAGCTAGTAGGACTTGCATGGATAAGAATGAGGGAGAGGTCCAGGAAATCCAACGTTTTGATAGAAAGTCCCACAATATGGCAGCACTGGTTCACAGTTTGTTTTTGTATATATTTGAATTTAGGTGCACTGCATGTAAGGGGACATCAGTAAAGCCTGTAACTTTCCACTGAATTTCCTTATGTCTGGAGCTTTCCTACAAACTTCGAGTGACTTCAGCAAAAGGACTCAAAACTATACTGGTTATGTAAGTCATATCATCATATCACGAAGAATAAAATTCAAATTTGTAGTTCTTTTGAAGGACATAGTTAATAGACAGGTTATTTTTTGTTTGTTTGTTTTTTTAAATAGAAGATGTGTGAGATTTCTTCTTATTAAATTTGAAATATTTGTAGATTAAATAAATCATATTGAAACTGAGAAATAGAAAATGTAACATTACACTTTAGCAAGAAATATCAACTATCTTAGGCAAAAGTGTGTTTGCTGACAGGAATTTCACTTGGCTCCTTTTGCTATGATAAGACTTGCTCATAGTTTTTAGTGGTTTAGATTAGATCTTGATACAAGTTTATAATCGGTCTTTTGATAGCTAGGCTAATTAAGGACTTATTACTGCTATTATGTCTAAAAAATTCATTTAAGAGTCTATTTTTCTCCACTTGAGAAAATTATTTGCTACATTTGCTAATAAGCCCAAATCTACTTCAAAATTAAGCTAACCAAGAAACTTGCTTTCAGTGCTTTTGTAATACCCCAATATCATATATTCATTAATACTGACACAAAAATTACTAAGTCTATTCTTCAGTCATAGGTTTTCCTTACAAGCACCATGATATATGGGTAACTGTATCTGATGGAATAAATTGAAGTCATTGAGAGTGAGAGAGCTTTTAATTTCCATCCCATGACTGGCTGGAACTGGAGAGAGGAGATCTTTTTTATCAAGTGTGTCAAAAATTCAAGTTGCTTGACTGTTTGGTCAGCCTTGCTGTTTGTGTGCAAATAGAAATACAAATTCACTGCTTGTGATAATTCTGCTGTGAGGATTTGTAGGTGCTGTTCAGTTTCAAAGTTTTTGAAAATTTTAGACTAAATGTTGGCTGAGGATGTTCATGCCTTTTACCATATAGCCTGCTATAAGCTACTAGAACCCCAGTCTTCAGTATTTCACAAATCTTGGGGTCAGGTGTTTAAGGAATTATAATTTAAACAACTTTAGTCTGAGACCTTGATCTTTTCAGTATGACTGGAGGCTTCAAAATGATGCACTTTAAAGTACCCCTCACCACATCAAATGTGTTATTCGATATGATTATCTTCCACATATAAGTAGAAATGCAAAGGATCATTAACTTCAATGATGTCAGGTCGTTCTCACTATTTCATTTACCGTTATTACTGGAAACCTGATTTTAAGTATTATATTTGACCTACAGCACACGGAAAGTATTTGTCTGCTTTCACAATGGAGTAAAATATATTTTTGCCAGGCTTGCCATGATTCTGATGGAAGATACTGCCTGTGCACCAAATAAGAAAAAGAAGAAAAATCAAAATTATTTTGGCAAAATAGGATTATATAAAAGGTGTTTAAGTTTTCATAATTTCTTTGTTAATTATTAGTGCTGATTTTAGGTGAATATGCATTCACGTGTTACCTAAAGGTGACATATTTGGGTTCTGATTATGGCTCATTTTATTACTGACTACCTTCAGTTATGACGAAAATTGTAATATCACTACCTCCTGGGATGCCTTAAAGCTTAAATAACATATAAGTGCAACTCATCTTACAACTGGTATGAATGATAATTGACATCTTTATTTTGCCTAAAAAATTCATTTAATGAAAATGATGTAAATACTGATAGTTAAATGATCACATTTTCCCTTCTTTATCTATCAACTTATTATTAATGCTGATAGATAAATTATTCCATTTTCCTTCCTCCCAAAAACCTTTCAACCTGAAGTCAGACTCTGCTATTTTCTTTATTTAGAGTAAAACAGCCTCCCATATCAAACAAGGTGACATGAACAATTATTGTCAGTGCTAATTTCACACATACGCAGCAGAATCTGGCTTGAGATTTCACCACTGCTGAAAAAGATAAAAACAAACACTGTGATAATCCTTAGCTTTTAGAGCATTATTCATTCAGAAGCTTCACAATGGTTTACTATAATAGGTTGAATCTCTCCACTTGTCATTTAAGCTAAGCAATGGAGCTGGTTGAGCATTTTTTAAATCCTTTAATTTTAATAAGAAGTGGTTAACAGAAATGTTAAAGAAAATATTTATTTCCTTTAGAAATATCCTTCTGGGATATTTTAGAGAACATTTTCGGGAGGAAATTCCAAAAAAAATATAGGTTTCATACTGAAAATTTTTATTCCGTGCTTAATGAATAGTAACTTACCGCTTTTTACAGATAAGTGAAGAGAGAGGCAGAAACGCATTATCTTTGTGTCACGTGCTTACACATTGACTTGTTTACACACTGGGAATTTTTTATTGCTACATCATCGTATATTTATGTGTTATAAAAGTAAAGTACTTAGGGTCACTAGGAAACACTACCTCAGTCAGGAACAGGACCCAAACCAATTGCCATGCTTCCCGGTCCAAAGCTGTAATTACTGGCCTTTTCTTTTTTCCATGTTATATTAACTGTGAAATATTCACTGTGATTAACAGCAATGACAGATCTTTCCTATTCTAGCATGCAATAGGGTTTGCATTATATCCATTAGAAATTATAAAAGAGATTGTGTGAAAATGAAGAAAAAATTCTAAATAAGTGTTAAGGTTCACTGAAATTAATTCTTGATCAGTTTCTTCTCCATAAACTCTCTAAAATAATTACTCACGCATTCTTATAAAACTCCAGTTTATTACAAGAAAAATAATTTGTAGAAAATACAGACAGCTGGGTGAGAATCTATATTCATTCTGAATAACTGAACTCCATGGTTTCAGAGTACAGGAAAAAGGTAAAAGCATCTCAGCAGGTAAAATCTGATATGAATTTACCGAGTAAACTTATAATATTGTATGAAAACATGACATTTATAGATAGGGTTATCCAAAGGCCCATATGTTTGGGGTCCTGTGAGAATAAATAGTAGGGAAAATAGTTTTAATTAAACCTCATTTCTTTCCTTGTAATATCTCAGAACTAAGTTTTGGACTCGTACAAAATTACATAAGAACCTTAATTTTAAAGGTCTAGGACAGCAGAAAATGTATGCAGTAAGTTATACATGGAATAATGTTCTGGGATCCTGTGCAGAAAGGAATGTCTTAAAATTATACTACCTTCAACTTTACCTGTGTGTTTGTTCTTTTGGACTAACAATATCATTCCAAATATAGGCTGCATGACAAGATTTATTAAGTGAGAATTTCTTTTAGTGAGAGTAATATCAATATCTAATTAATTATTAAAAAACATCTATTTATTAAATAAAAGAATTAAATTCTTGTGTTTATGAGTTGTGCAGAGACTTCAGATGTTCTGATCAGTAATATTTCAGCCTGAAACTTGAACTGTGGACATAAAGTAAGAGTTGATATTCAGGAAAATGTTGGATTTGGGAACTTGAACAAAATCCAAGGAACACTGGGTGCTGGGATGCTTTGATACAGCTGACCTAAATTAAGTGGGTTTATGTTGGCTTAGTCTCTTCCTGTTGCTGAAACTAGTCTTTTGGAGGTTTTTTGTTTCTTTTGGGTTGGTTGATTGGGTGTTTTTGTGTTGTTTGTTTTTTTTTTTTTTTTTCTTGTGGGAAAAAGAGGTATCATTCAGAAGCAAGCTATCACAAGGTTTCAGAATCTCAAGCCTAAAATACTTCTAGTTTCACATTTTGTTTCATTATACCAGGTTTTCAAACTTTATTAGGGTATAGAAATTTGTATTTCTAACCAGCAATAGTGAATAAAGACACTCCTCTAAATCCTCTAAAAGGACTTTTGGAAATTATGAATGTTCTTTATGAAAGCTGAAGGTGGAAATCTATTGAGCTGGACATACTGAACACAGTTCTGCAAAGAATCTGGATGACAGTGAATCTTATGATCTTCCAGTATAAGCAATAAAATTGTGAGCAATAACATTCCATAAAATATAATTGATTTTAAACACTAGTAACTATATAATAGTAGTGATAGTATTTTAAAGTCTACTACAGATACTCTTGTCTGCAGGCAGTGAAAAAGGCCTAATTAAAATGAACTGTAATGGTGTTCGACCAGCATGTGATTTGACATATTATAAATTCATTCCCATATTAATTGAGAATACTCTTTTTTTTGTGGTCTCTGGATTAGTAATAAGAAAAGGGAAAAAAAGACATGAAGGTAATTTATTTGCTCTTTCTATAGTACTGACATTTTTCACCTTAATGAGCACTTAAAATGTAAATTATACAGTCAGCTTAAAAAATAGAACAAAAGATATGTGCGAGGATTTTTCTTATTTTTCACATAAAAATTAGCTGCAATTATGCTAAAAATTTTCATTGTTCCACACCAGTCTTTGCCCAAAAGTACTGGGCATCATGAAATACCTTAAAGCGTTGAGGGTTCTTGCTGATATTTTCCTTGATTTAGAACTGAAAGTTAAGAACAAGTTTTTTTACTTTAGTTGAAGACAGAAAACTGACTCAAGAATAGTTTTAAGTATTTTCTTCAGTGTTTTGGGTTTTGGATGCATTTTTTTTTTTCCCAAATATGAATGCATTATTTAACCTAAGCCTGGCATCTTCTACTAAAATCTTGAAGAAGAGACCAGACCTCAGGGAAGTTGCTTAATCTCCCTGCCTAAGTCCTTTTATTGACATCTAATGTACAATTACTTCATGGTTTATAAAGAGCATTGAGGTATTGAAGTGGAAGGTGCTTTAGGAATGAGGTGGTATTGATATTATTACGTCCTTACTGATTTTATAAACCTCAGAAAGGATAAATATGTTTATAGCTTTAAAATTTTTCACCAATCTGTAGTTTAAATTAGACCTCAGAGCTCTATCAGCTGGATTTTTCACTTGACTGCTAATTAATGCTGTTCCACTATCTGGCTTATGAAGAGAAAATGATGCCACCAAAGAAAATGTACCTTAAAAAAAAATACTTCCCAGTAGAAACACTTCAGTTATTCCCTAACTCTCTGACAGCTTTCTCCTAAGAAAGACAACCAAGATCTGTTAATATTATACATATAGTATGTTAATTTTCCAAATAATATGAAGGTTATTGATGCAGTTCTGTTTCAGAAGATATGATTCTCTTTAAATTACTTGAAAACCTGGATATAAAGGTTTAATAAGGCTACAAATGTGAAAAATATGAGTATCCGTGAAGGTTAATAGATTAAGAAAAAACAAGCAACTGAAAGATTGCCTAAAGAATTCAACTCCAGGATCTGGTTTGTTCCTTGTCCTCAGGATTTATAATCCTCTCTGCGAAAGTACACAGAGTCTATGAATAGTTATTAGGGAAAAAAGTATCGTCAAGTTAAAAAAAAAAAAAAAAAAAGCAATATTTATCTTTCTTCGATAAACAATTTTATTACTATTTTTACAAACTAATAGTATTATGAACACAACAACATGATCGTTATCTTATTGCCATCTTCCAAATTAATCTCCTAGGAAATTTCATATTTTTATACCAGAAATATTTAGCACTATATCTGTTATAAAGTTCAATAAAAGTGTTCTAGAGTATCTTGTAACACACTGAAAACTTTTTCAGAGCACTCTTTCTCAAATGATACACAACACTGAAGGGACACTCCTAGAAAGGAAGTCTGATCTTGTGATCAAAGCTAATCAAAACTACTTTAGTATTCTCAATTAATTTCTTAGTTTTTCTGCAGACATTCTCTACAATTTTGATAAATAGCACTTCTTCTCCATATGCATTTACTTCTTACCAGTGAAGTTCATGTAATAAAATTTCCTTCTATCATTTTCCTTGTCTGTTTAGCTTGAAGGCAATGGATGTCTCTTATTATATGGTTATAAACTTAACAGATCCCCATCAGGAGCTAAAATATAAATCAAATGGAAATAACAACAAGCATAACTGCATTGATATGACTAATAAAAATGGTTGCTATAAGAAAACTGCATGATTTTCAAGACAGTTAGATCATATCAACAGATTTTTTTATGCTTTTTCCATGTTAGACATGATCCATCTCATCTAACATGTCCCCTTCTTTAATGGCACAGTACTTCTAGGACTAGTGCACTCTATCAAGAAAGCAAACCACTCATTTAAATGTAGCTAAAAAATTCGCTTCAGGTTATATTGAAAGTATATCTTCAGTATTGCTCTGAGATTCTCACTTCTAAATTTTAACTGAAGATACACTAGATAAGCGTGAAACTGTTTCCTCTTCTAATCCATTCCTGATAAATATAATGTGAGTAAGGTATTGAAGACAACAATAAATAACTGAATGCAGGCAGTAAAAAATAAGGATTACCAAAAAAATGAAAATTATTTTTGCTATAAATCTCAAAGTTATTTTAATTTCCAAATGTTCAAAATGAACCCATATTTTTCATTTAAGTATGTTTATATTGTTTAATTGCTGTTTCATACTAAATGCTTACTGAAGTATTTTCAATCACAATTTCTTTAATTTTTATAACATTGTTTTATTTCCTGAGTAAACTTTTCAGGAAATTTGGTATTTGTGTGATTTCCTGGACTAGGTTAATATTAACATCTTTTGTTTATCATGTCATAGTTATATTTTTAGCCAACTTAAAAATAAATATTATCCTTATTCTGCCTTTTCTCTCCTGCCCCCTGCACACTCCCCTGTGATGAATACTGCTTCAACTTAAGATAATGGTCCATTATACAAATTGCTGCTCAATTAAGTAAAAATTTATGTAAGAAATTCTGTAGAAAAATTTAGACCTTTTCTTATCAAATGTCACCCTTCATCTCTTACTTTCACGCCTTTGTTCTCTCACACTGTAGCCATGATTTTCTACTGATGACTTCATGTTTCGTGCAGCCATTTTAGGTGTAATTAATTTTTTTGTTGAGCAAACACCTAATCAGCACTTTCAGGGGCATCTGCATTTCTGGGGTTAGCTAATTACCTGTCAACATTTTGATGGTGTCTGTGTTGGGTCATGTACTTTATTCCCAGCCTATTGCAAGCAAAGAACTGAAGGGAAAATCAATTATGTTTTGTTTACATAACAGCATTTATTAAATGTACCAAAAGCTTTTTCCTTTTTTTTTTTTTTTTTTTTTTTCACTGATTGGTTTAGAGCTCTATTGCAATTCTATTTTTTTTTTTTTTTTTTTTTAAATTAGGTATACTAACATATACATGAATGCACATATGAACATGGAGGCTGATTTGGATTTTGTAAGGTGAGTATCACTAGAAAATCTTGAATTATTATAGAAAAACCCATTTCCTTTCTTCAAAATTCAGGAGTGCCTATATCAAGTAGAAAGGAGAAAATAGATAGAAAATCTCAAGACATGATCAATGTACTAATTTCCAACATGAATAAACTCTCCAGACCTCTTGAAATGGATGCATATTTATCTTCTGACTAAATCAATATTTGCCCTACAGAAAACTATTGAGAATGTCAAGATTTTTTATAATATAATTGTACATCTTTCAATTACTCATTCTTTTGATTTCATGCTGAAAACAGAATCTTTTCATTTTTGACTTAAGCTATGAAACTCTGGCATTTTCAAAATTGTTTTGTGTGACTCTAGGAAAATTAAAGGTCTCATAATATTTTGCTATGCTTTGCCAATTATCAGTTGCTGGAACTTCTGTTAATGCATTTCACACAACACCCCACCATTGTTTACAAATCATTTTTCATTATCACGTTTATGCCTCTATCCATTCTACTGTATTGATGAAACCTGGGAACTGAAACATGGTGTTTATTTGGTGGGATATTGATATGTTTGGACAGTTAATTCATGGGTGGCTAGCTTCACTGCTGATGCTATTTGGTCAGTACACAAGTGCAGATCAAATTTCTCTCATGCTGTCTTCTCATGTTGACTAGGAAAAAGTAACAAAACTTACAGCCTGATCTACTTTCTCTCAGTAGGCTCTAACTATAGAGTGTGTCATATCTTCATGTTTCAAAAACTCATAAAGCAAAATATACTAAGTTGTAGCATTGTAGTGGTTTGAGCGTGGTCGGGAACCAACCACCACACAGCCAGAAGGGACAGAAAGCCAGGCTTGGGGTTCAAGATAGGACTGGGATGGGGGAAAATCCCCCTTTTATGATCACGAGCAAAAGGCAGACTTGTTAGGGGAAGAAAAAAAAGAACATACATTTATTACAGACACTAACAACACATAACAGAGTAAGACAGTGAGAAGCATTGCCACATCTGGAGAACACTTTCCCCTCACCCCTCCCTTCTTCCCGGGCTCAGCTCTGCTCCCAATATCTCTACCTCCTCCCCCAGCGGCGCAGGGGCAGGGAATGGGGGGTGCAGTCAGCGCTGCCACTTGCTTTATCTTCGATGGGGGTAGTTTCTGGAACTTGTTCCCCCTGCTCCATCGTGGTCCCCCTCTCACAGGAGACAGTCCTCCACAAACTTTCTCCAACATAAGTCCCTCCCATGGGCCGCAGCGTTCCCCACACTGCTCCGTCATGGGTCACCAACTTTCTCCGACTGGATTCCCTCCCACGGCTGCAGCCCTTCCCGAGCTGCTCCAGTGTGGGACACCCCTGCATGCTGCAATCCTCCCAGTGCTGAACTACAGCAGTGGGGCTGCCTTTTCCCACAAGATCCCGGCCTTCTTCAGGCACAGCACCTTGATCAACCAGGCTAAATGAAGCACAGGCCATAAATCAATGTCTGCTCCACCGTAGATCTCCATGGGTGGCAGGGGGGGCCGCCCTGCCATCTCACCACGGGATACAGGGGGGTCTCTGCTCCGGCACACTTCCCCCCTCCTTTCTTCTTCCGTTCCTCCACTGACCTTGGTGTTCACGCAGCTGCCCCAACTCCTCCTCACAAGTCCCACTGCTCGTCACCACATCCCTTCTTAAATATGTTATTGCAGAGGTGAAGCTGATTGGCTCAGTTTTAGTGCAGAGGTGGAGCTGACTTGGAGCTGGGGGAGCTTCAAGAAGCTTCTCACAGGGGGCCACCATTGTATCCCACTCACCTGCTACCAAAGAACCCCACCACTCACTCAACCCAGGACAAGCATCTTGAATTTCAGAGTCTAAAATGAAAACACATGTAAATGTTGTTTTCAGGTTGTTCCTAATTTTCTCAGTCTTCCTACAAAAACCTGTCCCTTCTCAGGCTTTTATTATTATGTGTATGTGGGGAATTGTTTGCATTCAAACTCATCAGCTCTGTGTTCAGACTGTGTCACAAACTAGCAAAGGTGAAATCTCCAGATGTTGAGGGATGTCTGTGACCAATCACGGTACAGACAGCTTCATCGTCACAACATACACAACAAAATAGAATGGAATAGAATGGAATGGAATAGAAAGAATCGAATCGAATCGAATCGAATCGAAACGAATAGAATAGAATAGAATAGAATAGAATAGAATAGAATAGAATAGAATAGAATAGAATAGAATAGAATAGAATAGAATAGAATAGAATAGAATAGAATAGAATAGAATAGAATAGAATAGAACTGAACTGAACTATTTCAGTTGGAAGGATCCTACAGTGATCATCTAGTCCACCTGCTTGACCACTTTAGGGCTGACCAAAAGTTAAAGCATGTTATGAAGGCCATTGTGCAAATGCCTCTTAAACACTCACAGGCTTGGGACATCGATCACCCCTCCAGGGAGCCTGTTGCAGGATTTGACCCCCCTCTTGGTAAAGAAATGTTCTTTAAAGTCAAGACTGGATCTGAATAGCCTCCAAAATATATAATTCTCTCAAAAAATTCTTGTCAAAGACCATGCCAGAAATTACAGGGTGACAAAACCAAGCCTGATTGAGGAGCCTGAGTTCTCACACTGTCTTTCTGGGTGGCAGGGAGCTTTACAGAGTGATTTTTACCTGCACCTGTGCATGTCTTCCCTCCCCACCTGAGCACCCCACAGGAGAATGGTGTGAGCTGGGCCCAGGGATACTCAGCACTGATGAGATGCCAGGGCTGTCTGCCAGTCTCAGAGTAGAGCTGGAGATCTCTGGGGGATTTCAGGGTAGAAATCTGAGGCACTTTTAGCAATAGCTGATGGGAGGGGAGTGAAAACAAAACAAGATAAGTTTACTCTTCTCAGAGGTAGTGCTTTGTGCTGGTTTTGGCTGGGGTAGAGTTAATTATTTTGATAGCAGCTAGTGTGGGGCTCCGTTTTGCATTTGTGCTGGAAACAGTGTTGACAACAGAGAGATGTTTTAGTTCCTGCTGAACAGTGTTTACACAGAGCCAAGGCTTGTTCTGCTCCTCACCCCACCCCACCAGCAAGTGGCTTAGGGGACACAAGGATCTGGGAGAGGACTCAGCCAGGACAGCTGACCCCAACTGATCGAAGGGATATGACAGACCGTATGGCATCATGCTCAGCATATAGAGATGGGGGAGGAAGGAGGAAGCGAAAGACATTCGAAGTGATGGCATTTGTCTTCCCAAGTCACCATGATTTGTGACAGAGCCTGGTTGTCCTGGGGATGGCTGAGCCCCTGCCTGCCCATGGGAAGGGGTGAATGAATTCCTTGGTTTGCTTTGTTTGTGCATGTGGCTTTTGCTTTACCTGTTAAACTGTCTTTATCTCAACCCACGAATTTTGTCACTTTTACCCTTCAGATTCTCTTCCCCATCCTATGTGGGGGGAGCGGTGCATGGAGTGAGTGGCTGTGTGGGGCTAAGCTGTTGGCTGGGGTTAAACCACAACATGCTTGTGGCACTCAAAACTATCAGTATAGACCCTAAGTCTGGGGACTGCTTTTCCCCTGCCCCTGCAGGTCATCACTGAAGAACAGGGGCTGAGAGAGCTCTTAAAGAAGCCATTAAACTGGTCAAATCTACCATAGCAGGGACGTACAGCTTGAGAGCTTTGACCTACTGTGTATGATACTGCCTTTGAATTCTCACATATACACTGAGCAATTGAATCACTTCTAACAGCTGTGACCTGAATCACAAAATTCTCTTGAATCAGCACCCTTGAATAAAGTTTCTTTTGCTTTTGTTACTGCTTGGTCACCTCCATGACATTCTTTATCCAAGGAGATGCTGCTTTGGCATTTCACTTCAGATTGCTTTTCCCCCTTGTCTATATAGCATCTCACAGTCAACAAGACAGAATATAAAGTAGTGCTTATTTGTTGGCAGAATTGCTCATGCTATTGCTGATTATATCTCCACAAGATGCAATGTTACTGTTGTGCTATTTCCAAATTAACTGGCATATATATATACACATATATATATATATATACACATGTATGCATATACATATATAATTACTTCAGGTTTAATGCAATATGTCAGAGTTTAGGATTTCTCCTAGAAAGATTGCTTCAGAACTTGATTATCTATACAGTATTTTGATGCGTGTATAGATGCGTGTGGAAGCACCAGAAAGAGCAGTCTAAAGTGAGAGACATTAAACCTCAGATTAAAACAAGGGACAGATAAGGGTCACTGTGAGGTCCTAAATCATACAAAAAGGCACATCCAAAAACCTGCATATAGGTACCAGTTCAAGGAGAAGGTAAGAGGTGGGATGATGACTCCATATTCATCATCTCCTATCCTCTTTGCACCTGCAATTAACCCCAGCCAAATCACTCTGTCCCACACTTTGTGGTGCCTGTGGGTATTGTAGCATGAGGCTGTTTTGGTGAGTGAGTGAAATCAGTTCTGTTTTAAAATGAAAATGCCTTTCCCTGCTCAGTCTCCCACTGAGCATTGTGACCTGGCTGTTACAATGCTATGACATTAATTGCTTCAAAGCGTGGTGTATAAAAAAAATTCAGAACCATTGTTCTTAGCCTACCACACAATTATAACAGGATATTTTTGATCACTTAGTCTGTGCAATTTCAGTTTTCAAGCCTTTCAAGTTTGTGGACAGTTATGGTTTCAGTGAGAATAAGGCTACAGATCCATGTAGACACGAGAGAGTCATATTAAATCGGTATTGTTTTAAAAGTCTGTTCTAGGTGAGAAATAAATTGAGTTCAAAATGTTTCCTTGTCAGGACACTGCTTCAGAAATAACCTAATCTTGCAATCTCAGCTCTGTTCCAGCTTCTAAAACTTGTTATAGTAATGGAGTTCACCTAATTCTGTCATTTAAATGCTGTCATTAGGCTGTGATAGATGAGGAAAGGTTCTTAATATGCCATTGCTCTATTTTTTTTGTTTATTTAAGCTCCATCCAAATCAAAATATTTCTCACTTCACCTCATTTCTCATTACACTTGAAAGGTTTTTGTGTATAATTATTGGCTAGTGAAGATAAGTGGGATTTTTTTTTTTTTTCTGCAATTTGTTACACACTTTATCTCTCAGTCAAAAGAAACCAAGGCTAAAAATTTTAATGAATTTTGTGTATATCATCTGTGGGTTTCGGGTCCTGATAAAGAAGGTTTCATTTATGTATTATTTAGTTAACATGCACTTTTTTGACTAAGTCAAAGTATCAAGAAAAATAAATAGAAGCCTTAATCGAGGTTTTCTCAGAGATAATTAACTGAAGGGCTTGTAAGTTATGAACAAGGGTTTGTTATCAAGAAAGGGAGAGAAAACTCGTATTTTGTTCAGCTCAGGATCATTCCACAGCAACTGCCCCTGGAGGAAAAGTAATTAAGAAAACCTGCAGGTTTACAATGGATGCCTTTTTTAATGACCAGAATTAACCTTTATTTTTTACTTTTTAGTTAAAATTCTAAACATTATTACTATGGTCTACTTATTATAAGAGTATTGTGCTACATTTAAGATTTGGTGTAATATAATACAAAAAAAGATTTTCATTAAATGAAAAATAGGAGTCATTATTTTGATAATACTTATTTTAACCACTTACTACTTACTTTTGATAACATTTACCTTAACCACTCTACTTACTTTTAACCACTTCCTTTAAATGGCAGAGTTAAATGCCTTTAAATGGCAGAGTTTCTTATGTTTAAAACAAGAATTTCTTTTAAGAGACCAATCTTTCTTGAAGTAGATGGAGACAGGTGGCAGTGCTCCTTAGCAATAAATTTATTTGTTCAGGGAACAATTCCTTTTCACAGCATCTCCCCACCTAGGAAATTTATCCTCCAGGGAAGACAAGACCATATGATTCATTAGGATTGCAATCCTTTTCCAGTCAGCCCTCATTCCTCCTAAGAAAAATATCAATGTTCCCTTTTACCAAGGATAAAAGAATTTCACTTCTCTAGTACTTACTTTTTCTCCTTCATATAAGGTTATCTTTTCAATCTTTTCTTCAATTAATTGCAAAATTTTGGGGTTTTGAGGGGGCGAGAAGGAAGGATCTTTCTGGGTTTTCTTTTTCCCAGTTAGTCTCATGTTGACTGAAATGAAGAAATAGCAGTGGTTTTTAAAATAAAGAATAAAGAGGAAGGAATTGTGTTTTTGTGTATAAGAAAGAGCCCATGATGTTAGTCCCAAATATGTGCAACTTTTTAGTAGAACTTGTGTAATTTTCTGAGCTCACTAAGAATGATTAGTTCATAGCTGTGCCCTCAAAAACTCTTCCTTATTCTCTGAATCACTTACTTTTTAGGAGAATCCAGATATTTCCCCAAACAGTTATTAGAAATTATATGCATCATGGTGTACTACCTACCATAGCACACATATGAGAAGCTCTTCATCAACAAATGAAGTATAGCTGTCTCAAAAACGTCAAATTTACAGTAATTAAATAATACATGCTTTCATAGTGAACATATTAAGAAATTACAAATGATCCATGTATCAAGACTTCCCATTATTATAGATGCAAAATAGGGGGAAAGGCTCAAGGAATCTATAGGTAGGAGATTAAGTGATGTTTGCTGTGATTAACCAGATCTTTTCCTCATTAAAGGTTGTGCCCATACCAGCAATGTGAATAGTCTATAACTGGTAGGATGTAACAGTGAGCGCTTAAACCACCCTCATTATGTCAGTGTTTTGGCAAATTATGTGAGTGTCAGTTACTAACAGAATGGACGGACAGTTGTTTCAGTGTTGCTGGATCATGTTTCCAGTTGGTTCATTGCTCGGATTCAAGACTTCCTTCCACACTGTTTGAGCTGGGTATCAGTGTAAAAATCCAGAAATTTATCTTTTAATTATAATTAAACAATCATTAGAAACGATTAGATTCTGAAAAATGTGACCCATAGTAGCTCCTTCTTGAAGAATAGTCTGCAGATAAATGAAAGTATAGTATTATAGAAGTTTTATCTGAAATTAACTTACATGAAAGGTGTGGAAGCTGCTGGGTAACATGCTGAATTATCTAATGCTACCCAAACAGTTCCACACATGCACTGCCATTTTCATATCCGTACCAGAACACAGGATTCAAAGAACTGTATGGTGGCCTTCCATTCCACTGCTGATAGAGGTGTGATGTTTCTAGTGGTGATGGGATCAGATGATCATAGAATATCTTGAACTGGAAGGGACCCACAAGGATCACTGAGTCGAACTCCTGACTCCAGACAGTGCAAACTAAAAGTTAAACCATATATCTGAGTGTTGTTCAAACACTTCTTGACACAGCTTCCCTGGGGAGCTTGTTACAGTGCTTGACCACCCTCCTAGTGAAGAACTTTTTCCTAATGTTCAATCTGACCTTACCCTGACACAGCTTTAAGCCATTTCCTTGTGTTCTATCACTGGACACCAGAGAGAAGAGTTCAGCACCTCCCTCTCTGTTCTCCCTCATGAGGAAGTTGTAGACAGCAATGAGGTCACCCCTCAATTTCCTCTTCTCTAAGCTGAACAATTCTACTACCCTCAGCCCCTACTTGCAAGTTATGCCCTCTAGTCTTTTCAGCAGCTTCGTTGCCCTCCTTTGGACACATCCTAATACAGTTTGCACAGCTGCCTCCCAGAAAGTTCCGTTACTGCTGTAGGTTACCCAAAATGTTTGTGTAAAGCTGAAGCAGCTTCTCAAAAATTTCTGATCAAGATATGAGGTTTACCTCCAAAATGTTGTTCTCAGGTACTAAAATTTCTGATTCCAGAGTCATTGCCTCGCCACATAGGCGGGTTCCTATCTGCTGAAATGCTCACCCTAGAAACAGCAATTTAGCATCGCCATGTTATGGGTAAGGAGCAAGTAGAGATTTTAAAGTTGATGCTGATGTATTTCTAAACCTTTCCTGTCCCAGACTATGCAAAGAAGGTGTTGACACTTCCAGCACCTCAAAGAGATGTTTCCAAACACAAAGTAGGAGAAATTAAGCCTAGAGACAAAGGGGATGGAGATAACTATGATAAGAATACTGTCCAAAAGAAAGGACCATAGCTGAAAAAAAAAAAAAAAAAAAAAAAAAAAAAGAGGAAAAAAAAAAGTTATAGAAGAATTCCTTTTAATTTCTTTTTTTTTTGGCTACTGTTACCAACTTTGATCTGACTGGGGAGTTTTTTAAGCATTTGGAGAGCACACCAAATAAATCTCTTTGAAATTTATGTATTTCTGAAATGGCTATATATACCTACTATTTCCCACAAGTGATCTGTCACTGTCTTAGCTGAGGCTTCACTTAATAGAGCCTCGGATAAACTTTCTGTGTACTGAGAGTCTTTCAAGTTTCAGAGCTTAGAAAATCCTGTGTTGCATCCCTCCTCATTAGTGCTGCTATATTCTGGGTTTCACAGTTCACATTCATTCCTTCCATAAAACTTTCCAGATGGGTCTTGAATTGCCTTCATCACCATATTTTTTATGTAAGTGGACAAATTTATTCTACTGATGAATTTATCCTCAAGGCAAATTTGAAATAATTACATTATTCATTATATACAAGCAGAGAATGTTTTTATACCTGTTGTCCAGAAGCTATCACTTAGTCCCCTGGAGAAGATTTAATTTTCTGCCAAGTTGTATTCCAATTTTTCAGGCATTCTCTTCACTTTCATTCTGACAAAAGTACCTCATACTCATAATGAAGAACAAAACTCATGAAGAGGAAACAGGAAATTTCTCTGGGATTTTCCTAAGAAACTTGTTCACAAGGATTTGCAGCTACTGGAATAAACATAAATTTCCTATTTATCTTATGTATGTCAGTAGGTCAAAGTCATTGTTCAGAAGACAAAATTAGTTAAGCTCTACTTATCCCTTGCAAAAGAATTTATTTTATAGGAAGACTTCAGCTATGGTTTGACATCTGCATCAATGCTAAGGGAGAACATTATTGAAAACACTGCTGGGCAGGTATGGTAAGGAGTAAGATTGCAGATTCTCCATGCTCATTCTCTTTGAGAATGTTTACATGCACTTTTTGTTATTGAGACATCTTAAAGACTTGTTTCTATTGGTCTTACAATGTAGCAATTAGCTTTGAGGTATCAATAACACACACAAGAAAATAACAAAACAACTGTTGTCTCTGGGTTTTCTAAATCCAAGCAAAAAAGTTTCTAGTTAAGTCAAAAGTTTAGAAGTTAAGAGGGGATACTCGAGATCTCAGAAAGTGGGACCCAGGTTTTCAAGAAAGTACAAGTCTCATATATGGCATTAGGATACAATTAGTTCATTTCTTAAAAATCTTTTACATGTAATAAGATACTTTTGTGTTCATTTAGATCTGAATAGGTTCTTCTGAAACTGACTTTACAAGTTCTGAATCTACTTTTTTGTCCTTAATGTGTGTAAGATTTCTTGCTTGAATGTATGCTGAAATAAACCAAAAAGTGTACAAATTGAAAGGATGTTAATATAGAAAAAAAAAAATATTTTCAGTGAAATTTTTTCTTCTAAGTTAGAAACATGTTTTTATCAGAAATCTGTAGGTCTATGAAATGGAGTTATTTTCAGTATACACTGCTCATTTTGAATATATTTCAAAAAAATTCTTTATATTACTGAATTTAATTTCAAGACATTCACATTTGACTTTTCCATATTTTTTGTATTTTTGGAATTTTTCATGTCATAACATATTGTGCAACACTGCAACCATCGGAGAACCTCAAGTTCTTAATGCTCCAAAAACTTCAATAGTATGGTCTATATGTGGATGGAGTCAAATCCTGAAGATCTAGATTTGGATAATATAATTTCAAGTTGCGTGCTTCAGCAGGATAGCTGAAATTGGTTTTAATTGGTTTATGTTACAGAAGACAAAGGTACATGAGTAGACCAAAGGGAAATTTGCTGTAGATGAAAAAGTTCAAGTGTCAAATCAAATATAGTTATTCCCTTGAGAATATAAGAACAAGAAATACCTGAATTTTCCAGTATCTTCCTATTAAGGTAGACTGTACATTGTCTTACAAGTAAAAAACTATTTCCAAATTGTTATAATTATAAATATGTTCTTCAAAGTTTAGCACTATGCAAGAGTATTTATTTCAACACTGTTATTTCCAAATTAAGGTTTTCAACATATATAGAAGCTTGTGTTTAAACATAGCTTTAGAAACTAAATTATTGTTTTCTTAATAACTATTCAAAAAAGATAGTTTGTAAAAGTATATCAGTACATATCAGTTCATGTCAACTTTAGTGAAGAACAAGAAGATAGGAACTGAATGTCTCAACACAAAATAGTATCATGTTAATTTGTGTTTTTATTTAATGGAATTTCTAGGTAAATACTTCCTCATTTTAAGTTCTTCTCTACATTCCTTGTGATTTTATTCTGTACAAATTGGGGGAGGTTCTTTTGTTTTTCTTTGGGTTCTGTTTTTTTGTTTGTTTATTTGTTTTTTAGGCAGAAATACAGTAATACATTTAGACACTTTTGAAGCAGTGATAATTTCCTGAGATTCAAGAAATGTTAAAGCTATCTTTTCTGACTTTTTGAACATAATAAGAAACAATTGCACATCAACACCTAGCTCTTATTTTTTAGAACCAGCTTGTTAGAGGTATGTAAGTATTATTGTCTTAATCAGTAAAATTTAATTTACTCTATAATGGAACTCCTTAAATTAAAGTCCTAAACTTTCAACTTCATTGAGATTTGTTATCATTTTACTGAAATGGAGGACAAACTCATCTTTCTGTTTATCTCTACTCAGAAGGTTTTTGGAGGTAAAAAGAGGAGAGAAGGCAATTAGGGGAAACCCAGGAATTCATCACTGATGAAGCAGGTTAACAGACTTCCAGATAAAAATGTGTTTGTAAAGTTGACATGTTAAAACAGTGTGGCCAGCAACAATACATATGCATTTTGTAACATCATGATAGCATAGGCCAACAAAACATACACCCACCAATTCTAACCCCATAGCACCAGCTCCATGGAATTACACACTTAACTAATTTAGAGTATAAATGCAAAAGATTAACAGTTTTGTACATGTGGTGATAAGTAGTGGTAATGAACCAGGACCTATGTTGTTAATGAATGAGTTTAATACAGTTTTATATTCAGTTTCAGCAGTTCCATGTAAATTTTATTTTCTTATTTTTCTTTCTTTCTTATTACAAAATACACAAACACTAAATCAAATTCAATGCACACTAAGGCTCCCTTATACCACTCTGAGAGAACTAATGTCTGTGTGTGCCCCTTATCCATGAGGCATGAAAAAAAGTATTTAAATGAAATTATGATATGTGTTGCAGTCTTGTCACTTTTTTTTTGTGACTTGAGGTTGAGAAACTCATATCCTTCAATAAGTTTTTGTCCTTTCTTAAACTGTCTTTTAAAGGCTTAAATGTTATATTCTTATACATATACAAAGTCAATTAACAGACTTTAATAATTCAGTCAAGTGAAATATTAAGTGTCATATTTTATTTTTTATAGCTTAGCCAGATGACATTACAAAAAAAGTATGCAAAACTGGCTAGTATTACACCTGCTGATTTTCCACACTTGTTAAAAGGATACATTGATTGATTTTTTGTTCAAACAGGATATCAGAAAAAAAACAACCTTAACCATTTTAATGCAGAGCTAGGGTAACTTTGGACAACATTTGATCCAGTTTATTTGTCTTCCCTTAAGAAGATGTACTAGGGTCTCTGGCTGACCCCAACCACTTTCTTCATGCTTTCAAAGCTATCCATGTATTTTAAGATTATTGAAGCTGGATATCCATATCTGTATCTATTTATTGATAAATAGATACATACATGCATACATACGCAGATATCTATTAAGGAATTAGAAGTTGCTGCAATGGGAGTGTAGCAGACATTCAAATCTGGCCACTTTTAAATTTCAAAACAAAGCTTCACTCATTATTACTATTGTAATTGTTATAATTATTATCATTTATTGTTATCATTATCATTCATATCATTATTATCATGGTATTGTTTTATTATTATAATAATTGTCATTCATTCACTCATTTACAGCATTATGTTAACAGTTAAATCTTACATGCCATTATCATCATCACTATGTATACAAAAGGGTTACGCTTTAGTACTCGTATTCTAAATTAGCTTTGAGTATGCAATACCATGGAGCTGATACCATGCAGTTATCATTGATGGCTGTGATCCTTGTTATTTTTTAGTCTCAGTGGCCAAGGTCCCCTGGCTACAGAGTCCTTTGGTGGGAGCAGTTGAAATCAAAATGGGGTTGTCTTTTTCCTTCTCTGTTGTTCCTCTTCAGGTTTGACATTTTTATGTTACTTGCCCTCCTACCAAAAGAGCAAGTCACTTCTGCTTCTGATGTTACTTGTGTTGGTTTTGTCTTGCTTGTCATCCCTCTTCTGTATTCCTGAGGATGCTCTACCTATTTTCAGTCTCTGTGTGTAAACAATGTGACAACTTGTTGTCACTGACATGCAGCTATGTACATTTTTGTTTGCCCCTGTGGTGGTTACATTACTCACACATGTATTTAAAATACTTAAACACTATGCTTGGCTATGCTATCACAGTGCTACAAATAGGGTTAAAGTCAAATTAACATTAATGATATCCATATCAGTGATTTTAAAATTTAATGATAATTTGAGTATATTTAAATAAAAAAGACAACAACAAAAACCCCTTAGAAGGAAAGGTGAACTTCAACTTCTAAACAACTTAAGTGATGTGTATCCAGTATGCAATAATTTATATAAACTCATTGAGTTTTGCTGTCAAAAGCACATAGCTGAGCCTGTGCTTTAATGTCACTATATATTATATCTTCGTTAGGGCTCCTGTCTACCTAAGAGTCTTGGTCAAGGTAGACCTTACTGACAGGGAGCATGACATCAATGTGTCACGTTCCACCTAACATGAAAGCAGTGCAGTCCAGTAATGTGTCCCAGCAGGTCTAGGAACATGTCTTCCTGCCTGTTAATGACTGCTACTCTGCACAGGCATTGCACCTAATAGAAGCAGATTGCAGCACAGCAAAACACATACAGATGAAATAAGACATATGCAATTTCTGAAGTAAAAGTATTTTAGATTTCATGTTGGCTAACATCTACATAAAACTAGATAGCTTTTTTTGCTTGTGTAGTAAAGATTGTAAAGTAAGAGTAATAAAGACTGAGCCAGAGATTGGAGTAGTAGTTAATAATAATCACAGTGTACAAATGATTTTTAAAAATCAGAAATATATTAACTTTAATTTGATGCATATCTTCTACTTGTTCCCTTCAAATTTTTTTCTGAAGAGTTGATTTTTCTTGGGCGTTGACATGAGATCAGCAAATTGTATGTACTGGAGAAATTGATACAGCATTTCCTCTTCTCTCCTCTCTCTCTCCCTCATTATATTAGAGGCACAGCAAGAATAAAACTTGAGCACTTGTGGAGACACTGTCTGACAATCTGTGAACTTTTGGGCTTCAAAAATTCCAGAGGGAGAAAAGTCCTGAAATTCAGCATTGAATTTTATGCCAGTTTAAGTCTAATTCATACTATCTGGATCTTCTTTTTCAGTGTTTTCTATCAGCAGAAGTCAGTCTCTCTACCCCCATTTTGCTGCTGAAAAATAATGAGGCACAGAGAGATATAAGTGACTTGTCTAAACCCATGTGGCAGGTACAGGTGGGTTTGGAGCCTGAGTTCAGAAGGTCCAGCACTGCCAATTTGTTGCATACAAGTTACATAATAGGCTACTTAAATTCCTACAAGTTTCTTATAATCTTTTTAATGACAAGAAACTCACCCTGAATACAAAGCCAAGGATTTATTGACAGTATAAAGTCTTAAAAGTCTAATCAGAACATTACTACTACTACAATTACAATGATACTACAAATAATGGCTGAAACCATATGCATTTAAAATGGTATGTGCATATACAAACTTCTTCACCTTCTTCTGATGTTATGCTAATTCTTCCATTGATCATCTGGGTCCTACTCTCAGTGGCGTCAGATTGGGGCTGTTCTGGAGAGGATTACAGTCAGTTGTTATCACCCTGAATCCCTTGCCAGAAGTCTGTTGACAGCTTTTTACTCTTTGCTATTGTATTCTTTGGAGTAGATTTTGTGATTTTACTAACCTTCTTTTATACACTCTAACATGCTTTTATACTTTTGCTAACCTGGTTCTTTCTTTGATGTGTAGGTCCATGTTACATTCAAATTAGATACATAGAGTATTATCCAGCTCCCAAGGCTGAACGCATTTAGTGACCAGTAATTGACTACTGATGAGTTGTTGTTATCTTAGTGACCTCAGCTATCATCCTTTGTCTGTGTTTTCAAGGCCTCTGCTATCATCCCACACATTACATCCTCTACATTAAATATTTCTATGACTATATCAAGAACAAATGGAGAGCTAAGGAGAATCTCCATCCTTTATTGGATGTGTGGGGAAACTGTGACAAAGTCTGAGGAAAAGACTGAGGTACTTAATGCTTTTTTTGCCTCAGTCTTTAATAGTAAAACCACTTGTTCTTCACCTGAGCTGGAAGACAGGGATGGGGAGCAGAATGAAGCCCCATAATCCAAGGGGAAATGGCTAGTGACTTGCTACACCACTTGGACACACACAGGTCTATGGGGCCAGATGGGAACCACCCCAGGGTGCTGAGGGAGCTGGCAGAAGTGCTCACCAGGCCACTTTCCAACATTTTTCAACAGTCCTGGCTAACTGGGTAGGTCCCAGTTGAATGGAGGTTAGCAATTGTGATGCCTGTCTACAAGAAGGGTCATAAGGAGAATCCAGAGAACTACAAGCCTGTCAGTTTGACCTTGGTGCCAGGGAAGGTTATGGAGCAAGTCATCTTGAATGCCATCTCATGGCACATACAGGACAACCAGGTGATCAGGCCCACTCAGCCATGAGTTTATGAAAGACAGGTCTTGTTTGACTAACCTGATCTACTTTTATGAAAAGGTGACCACTTAGTGGATGAGGGAAAAGCTGTGGATGTTGTCTACCTAGACTTTAGTTAAGCATTTGACACGTTTTCCCACAACATTCTCCTGGAGAATCTGGCTGCTCATGGATTGGATGGGTGCACTTATCGCTGGGTAAAAAAATGTCTGGTGGGGAATGGAGTTAAATCCACTTGGCAACGGGTCACAAGTGGTGTTCCTCAGGGCTTGGTACTGGGGTCAGTACTGGGGATCAAATGCACCCCCAGTATGTTTGCAGATGACACCAAGCTGGGTGGGAGTGTTGATGAGTGTTGATCTGCTTGAGGGTAGGAAGGGTAGGAAGGATCTACAGAGGGATCTGGACAGGCTGGAGTGATAAATTGAGGCCAATTGTATGAGGTTCAACAAGGCTCAGTGCTGGGTCCTGCACTTGGGTCACAACAACCCAATGCAACGCGACAGGTTTTGGGACAGAGTGGCTGGAAATCTGCCTGTTGGAAAAGGACCTGGGGGTGTTGGTCAACAGCCAACTGACTATGAGCTGGCAGTGTGCCCAGGTGGCCAAGAAGGCCAAGAGCCTCCTGGCTTGTATCAGCAATAGTGTGGCCAGCAGGACTAGGGCAGGGACCATCCCCCTGTACTCATTACTGGTGAGGCTGCACCTCCAATACTGGGTTCAGTTTTGGGCCCCTCACTACAGGAAAGACACTGAGGTGATGGAGCATGTCCAGAGAAGAGCAACAAATCTGGTGAAGGGTCTGGACAACAAATCTTATGAGGAGTGGCTGAGGGAACTGGGGGTGTTTTGCCTGGAGAAAAGGAGGCTAAGGGGAGACCTTATCACTCTCTGCAACTACCTGAAAGGAGGTTGTAGAGAGGTGGGTGTTGGTCTCTTTTCCCAAGTAAGAGGCAACAGGATGAGAGGAAATGGCCTCAGGTTGCACCAGGGGAGGCTTAGATTAGATATTAGGTAAAATTTCTTCACCAAAAGTGTTGTCAAGCATTGGAACAGACTGCCCAGGGAAGTGGTTGAGTCACCATCCTTGGAGGTGTTTAAAAGACATGTGGATGTGGTGCTTAAAGATATGGTTTAGTGGTGGACTTGGCAGTGTTAAGTAAATGGTTGGACTTGATGATCTTAAAGATCTTTTCCAACCTAAATGAATCTATGATTCTCTGAATCTATTCTAGGTCATGGCTAGCTCATTCTATGCAGAATAACTTCTTGTTATCAATATCTAATAGCTGTAATAATACAGTAAATGTCTCACCACGCAATGGCATAAAGCCAGGTAAAGAAAATGTAGGCAACAGTCTCCTGGTGATTAGACAATTGCTGTTATAAGTAAACAAGCTAAAACATCTCCAGGCAGACCCAGACATGCTCAGGAGCCTGTGTTGTTAGCTTAACACAAAGTCTGCAGCCTCATAAAAGAAGCTGAAACATCTCCTTTACTGGCCTGTACAGCTACCATGAGTCCCAGAGCTGTGGACTTCACTTGAAAAGATGAAGATGAGACTTTGCTTAACAACCTGGGGCAAAACTGAAAAATAGGCTAACACAGGCTGTCAGTACAATTGAAGAAGAATAGAGATCTGTAGAGACAGGATGAAAATGGTGTTGTCAATGTCATCATTTAACACCTCTTAGAGTCCATGCAGAAAACAAAAATCTTATAAGATATATTGCACTAATGAGAGTCATGATGGCAATTTAAATTAACTCAGTGTCACTCTTATTTTCGTCAGCAGATTCATAAATGACAGGGTTACAATTATAAGACATTACCAGCATGGTCCTAGGTTAACATGGTACATTCTGTAGCATCTACAACATTCACAGAGCTCTCACCACTTTACTCTTCTTTTTGCTAACAATATTATATTTCATCCAGGTAATTTTTAAAGATCAGATTTCCATGGTATTTACTTCATACCTTATATCTGACTCTGGGTTTTGAGTAAAAAGTTTTGTTCAATCACAGTGCAATCTTTTGCTATTTCTGTTTCTTTGGTACCAATGCATGATGATGCCATTCACAGAATTCATAAATATAAGGTCTGGTTAGATAGTCACCTGAATAATTCACATTCCAGCAAACACTTTTTTGATATTTTAGACCACTATAATATTCCTTTTGGAAGAAAATTGTCTCAAGATCATTCTGAAAAGACTTCTGATTTCATTTGGGTAAAACATACAGAGACTCGAAGACAGTTCATATTGTAAAAGATGTGTAGTATTCCGTTAAATGTTTTTACAGCTACTAAAAAATGTAAGGCATATCTCAAAGTTGTTCTTCCAGTTTCTGAAAGAAAAAGTTACCTGGTCTGAGTATGGTCCTTCAGAAGTATTAGCTCTAAATGTGCATATAAGTAACCACAGCTTTCCTAAGCTACAAGTTGCAGTGTCTTTGGCTTTCCCACTCCAACACTCTTTTCTTCCACTTTTCTCAAGTTTATCCTGCCTCCCCACACCTTCTGTCATGGCACCTTGTTTTATTTGTCTTTCTCCAAACAGCGCACCACCTTGCTACTTAGCTTGGATGAAAGGGTACATCTTAGGCTCACTGGTTTCAATAACATCTAACCCAACCCATAACAGAATATTATACTCACAGTGGCTCATTATTTTGAAAGCTCCAAAGCTATTGCCTTCACTTCAATTAATCACACTCATCTTCATGGCTAGTGAGAGTCTTCTAAGGTAATTTCGAATCAGCACTTAGTAATGAAAATGGAGGTTTTGAATGATCATGTGGCACTGTTGCTGAAACTTCAGCCAGAAATGGTATCCTCGAGGGCAGAATGATATTTCTGAAGAGGGAGATAATGTAAAACGTGACAGGAACATCATGCTTCACCATGCTACATCACATTATGCCATGCCAGGCAGCATCTGTCTGGGACCTGAAGCTTTTAGACTTTTTCTGTTTTTTGTTTTTTGTTTTTTTTTTTTTTTTTTTTTTTTCTCTGAATCAGGGTTACTACCCCCTTACGGCTCAGTGGACTATTGACTTTTTGGGGTATGGGGAAAGGAGTATGTTGAAAGATTTATTTCTGAAAATTTTTGAAATCCAGTTTGAAAAGTATCTTCAAATATCTAAATGTTGTTGAGGAGAAGAAAATGTTTTCTTTCCCAGCTCTCTCCTTTTCCATCTTGCTTTTTAAGTCTACAAGTGAATTTTTTTTTTGCTTTCCATTCAATTTTCTCTAAGCCTTACTCCTCTTTTAGTATCCTAAATACAAATTCTGTAATATCCTGAGTGTGAAGAGAAATAAAATAGTACAAAATATACATCTTCAAAACTTTCCCTTCTCTGGCAGGCTCTATCTTTCCTTCCTCAGTGATAGAAAGGACCCTTTCAAATTTATTTTCCCGGTTGTGAAAGCTATTGTATATCAGGCACACTAAACTGCTTACTACTCAGATTTCTTTAATAGAAAAGGAAACTTTAAAAGAGACCCAGTCATCCACAGACGTCTAGTAAAGACAGCAGAAGTTAGAAAAGAATCAGAAGCAGTTATAACAGAATAAATCTAAAATAATGAAACAAGTAGAATAAGATAATAGTAAGGGAAGTGAACAGAGTAGGTGAAGAATTACTCCATCTCTTCTCCCTGAAGAAAGCTGACAGTAGAATAGAAATAATCTTCTATAATAGAAAGGTTTGTTCACATTTTTAATAAAATACAAGACAGAAAAATATGTAATAAAAAATAGTTAGACATCCAGAAAACACAAACTACTAGGAAAGATTGAAAGAACTGAGATATCTTAGGCAAGGGAAGACTAAAGAGAGATGTGAAGAAAGTAATCACATATGTAATAAGCTGAAAAAAACAGGGTAAAAAAATCTATCTATAGGTGAATAAGGCAAGAGTAATGGGCTTGGTCTGCAGCCAGGGATAACTAAATTAGGAAAAGGCCAAAGAAACAATAGTGGAGTCAGTCTGAAGACAAGATAACTGGTAGCATTTACTTCACTAAAAGTGATGAACCTCATGCTATATAACATCTTGAAGTCTTTGTTAGCTTTATTTTCTATGATTCTGTCAACAAGAACAGTAAAGAAGAGGTTTATAATGCAAATGACCATTTGGCTGTTAGAGTGCTTCACATGAATCAGATTTGACGGATCTTCTTTTCTTAAAGAAATTCTGTTTTTCCAACTCTCTTTTGCCTAAGACTACATTTTTTTCTCCTAAAATCCTTGAAAGCAATATCTAGTTTTGTGGATGTTATTTATTGTGAAGTAAACTCAGATGGGGCATAGCTAGTGACTGCCAAAGCTGAAAGGTTTAAATAGCTGAAGTAGGACACTTGATGCCATTTCAGTGACTGTTGAGTGTCTCTCTTTACATATTTATGAATTTAAGAATAATCAGTACTATTGGGGTGGTGTTTAATCAGGAAATAGAAGAAAAATTTTCTGACCTCAGGTTTTAGCAAAAGGCTTATTCTGTTTACAACAGTCTGGTGGGCAGGTTAACAGCTGTTCAAGTAACATAAAATGTGGTCTTATTTAACATGCAGTGAAAGATAATAATCTCAACATTCCTACCTATGATGAGAATATAATATGATAGTGTTACGTATGAACAGTATTAATACTGTGATATTTCTCTAGAATAGATTTAGCTTTCATCCTTGTATAATATGATTAGCATAAATGAAACTAGTTGCTCAAATGCACAATGTTATGGCCACCTCAGAATAAGTAGACTTTTTTTTTAATCACTGTGCAATAACCCATTTAACCCTTGACAAGATACACAGACAGTTAACACACAAAAATATGAGACCTTATTTGAGGATATTAGTTTTTAAATACTTGTTAATTCTGAGAATCATATTGGGCTCAGCTGAGGAAGTAAAAACACTGAACAAATGTTTTTGGTATAAAAGCATCAAGAAAATCTATAAGGGGATTTATTAACTTATAATTTTTCTGTGGATTATTTTATTTCCCTTACATCAGTATCACAGTAGGAACTGCACTAACAGTAAATACCAAAGAATATTTTTCCTCCAACCAATCAATATTCATAATGTCTTTCTGTTGTATAGAATTCTCAGCCTTAATTAAAACAAAACAAAAAGAAAACCCTATGGTTTATAAAAGTGTCTAAAAGATCCATTGGGATTATATTCTTTGTACCATCACCTCCAAAGTTTTCTCGTTAAGCCCTGGAGGACACCTCTAAAACAACAGCAGCTTCATGAAGATTTGTTCACATCCAGCTAGGACCTAATGACTATTGGTTCAGTAAACTGTCTTGCAGCAGTTTGATCCACACAGGGAGGACTGTTCTTGCTCTTTGTGTGGATGTAATTTCATGGCATTTGTGTGTCCCTATCAAATTGATATCACATGGAATATGTGGATAGTGCCATAGAAGTCTGCCTGATTTTTGCAGCTCATCTGTAACTTTATTTCCTGGGGTTTATTTGGTTTTACCTTACATTTATTTTATATTTGACTTGCTGTAAGTACAGCATCTCCCAGAGGTATAGTGAAGCATCTGCAATATTTTGCTGCCTAATACTTAAATTGTCATTTGTTCAAGAGCTGAAGTCTACAGTGAATTGTAGCTTTATAGAGGTCTGGGATCCACATTATCAATACTCCATTTTCACACCCAGAAGGGAGCTGTTTTACTTTAATATTCATTTAATATTTAACTGGATGATCCTTTCCTCTTATTTAAAAAGGAACATTTCCCCTGATACCAAAGTTCATTCATGTTGTTAAACCAAACTGAGCAATAATCTGTTTTACCCAGGCTCATACTGAAACATTTCATCTAAACTTAGACTTGTAAATGAGATATGTCTATGTGTGTTCTCTTGACTTAAAGCCAACTGCCACATAATTATTTGTGTCCATGCTAAATCTGTGGCTAAATCTCCAAAACAGCATGTCCATAGCTAGACAGCCAGTGGAAACACTGGTCCCAGTGCTGTTTACTCCAAGCCTGGCAATGGTTGGGACAGTCCCCAGAGGCTTCAGCTAGATCTGTTCCAGGGACTGCTCTGATAATTGAACACTTCAGACAATCACATCGAATGCTGATCAACATTTTCTGGCTCTTTTTTGTGGATTAAATAATGATGAATACCATTTAATACATTTATTATTAATCTAAATTTTTCTTTACAATTTTGTCCTTTATCCCCAATACTAAACCCATGTATTCTTGAGTGTCCTTCATGAGTAACAGGAGCATCAGAGACAGGAGTAAAGATTTTTCTCTCTGTTAGGATTCACTTTCAGGGAAGTACTGTAAGTGACAGAAATTTTAGACCAACACTCACTATACCTGAACAAATCCTAGAATATTAACAGAGGTACATGGCACTATCCCAGCTTCCTCTTTACCTATGCTATTCTTAAAAAGCAAACACAAATATCAATAACATTTTCAAACACTTAAAAAAAAACTGACTATTTTTTGCTTCAGATGATGGCTTCTTTTTGAGATACATAGTATGTGTAGTTAGAATTCCTCAAAGAAAAATAGTGGTTCAAATACAACCCTTCTTTTCATTTATTGCACTCATTGCAAATAGCTTTCTGTGGTGTTGATTAGTAATTACATCAGTGAAAGTCAAATTGGATTCTAAGCTAATATCAGTCACTGAAGATTTATTTATCTTGAAAAGTTCTGGCTTCGTATCATAAGGTATTATTCATTTATTATTCCTCACCAGTTGAAATTCACACCTTCATATCTGTTGCACTACAGTGTGGACAATCACAACTAGATCACATTCAGAATAAATACATACAATTAGTTTTCAGGAGCTGTAAGACTTTATTTAGCAAATCTGTTCTGGTTTTTAATGTTTTTTTTTTTTCAATAGATCAACACAGTTTTCTCTACTAAATGGAGAGTTAAGCAATACCCTCAAGTGTTAGAGTGACACTGAGTGTACATCATAGCTTTCAATGTCATCCTATAATTAGAATATATTCTAGATGGTTCAAAAAAGGTATTTGGTGGAATTTGTTACCAATCAGAATGTTCTTTGCCTCTTCTCCTCTATTATTTTTTGACAATTGTTTTATGTCAAGTAATGCTCACTTACGTGGAATTATCCAACAGCTGCACCAAGGCAGGGCAGGAAATTGTACTGATGTCTCCACAAGTCTTAACATCTGAATAAATGAAAAGTCGTCTCATGCTGAATGTTTAAAGCAGAGGGAAAATGATGCAGAGAGAAAACATGAAGGAAGTGAAGGAAAAACAACAGCTGAGCAATAGCTCCTCTGTGTATTTGTCCATTTTACATTCATATGAACGTTGTATTTTTTTCATCCTTTCCTGCTTCCTTTTAACAGTTTTCTGATGTTAATCCTAAAAACTTTTTCATCTTTTATTGATCACCTGACAGCTATAGCTTTGCTCATTAGTCTTACAAAGTCATGCTATAAAACCAGCACATTCCAGTAAAAATGCACATATATTTCATAGCCATCACCAGCATACACCCATCTTATTCATTAATGCACTTTCTGAAAGGGTCTTTCTTTCGTATCAGCCCTTTTGACCCCTTAAGGACCTACAATAACATCAGTAATCTAAAAATTTAAGAAGATGTCTCTTTCCTTATTGATTCTTGCATTGAATATTTCTGTATCCCATCCAATGTTCATATTCACACATCCTGCGAATACCAGCATGGGCTCTAAACATATCTAATATCCATACCCAGACTCACAGCTCCTTACCCAGTTACCTGGGAAATGCTCAAGCCACAGCATAGACACTCGTCCACATACATTAATGCTTAATACAATATTTTATCTGTTGATAAATCTGACATTACATTTACCCTTCACCAATGTGATAAAGGGCAGCAAATAAAAGATGGAACTCTTTCTGTCCCACATTCGTTGCAGAGAACTTAAGAACTAATTAACCTGAAATCACAAAAAGATGCTTCAGGTTGGAAAGCAGGAAAACTCTGATCAAGCAAAGATAACAGGAGATAACAAATTACTTTTCTAGGAAGGCTGAAAAATTTTCAGCATTGTCTTAAATCAGTTAGGACAAAAATCTGCCTGGAATTGCACAGACACAGAGAAAGTTTCCTCTGAACATGAGGGTGAATTCAGTCACCATTTACGGTCCTATCCAGATATTTTCCTACCATTCTGTATTAAATCCTTCCTTCTCTAACTACCAGCTTTGATGACACTGAAATTGCTGTGACAAACTGAAAGAACGGAAATTGTCTCCTTTTATGCACCAAACCCAGAATTACCTTTCCTTTCGAACTCAATTTTGAAATGACTGCAGTGAATATAGTCCGTAGTTAGAAGCTGTTGCTTGATCTACAGCTCTGAATAATGCATAGATTGGCACTGACTGAACTGCAAACCCTGGATGGCATGGCATACAATCCTGTTGGGAGGTCTTATGTTAACAAGCAAAAGCTCATCTTGTCTCTAGTGTAGTTATTTCATATCACCTATTTTGCTTTTAATACTGACAGAATGCTCAAAAAGAAAATATCAGCTTAAAATTTGGAAAACCAATGTTATTAAAATATAATTTCCATTACATTTTTCACCATAGAATTTTTCTTTTTATAAAAACACTCCCTGAAAGCTCTGTGTTTCAAATCTTGTAACTCCGAAGCACTTATGTGTGCCATTCACAGTTCTTTGCTCCTTCCCCCACTTCTTCACTAGCTCTTTGGAACTTTAATAGGAAGCTTCATCAGAAGATCATAGTTTAATGAACCTGGAGGTCACACAATATTAGTCTGTTACCTTAAAATCAGTATTTTAATAAAATTATGCTGTACCACTGGGATTTACTTTTTTACAGACCTGCTATTTAAATTAGCATGGTTTTTGAGAGTACACTGAAAAGGTTTATTCACTGGGCCTATCTATTTACCATTTTTCAAAGGCTAAAAGTTCCTTAATTCATGTTTGTCAGGGCTTTAGATTAAGAGACATTTGCAATTATATTTGCTGAAGCTCCTGTTAATGCTTCCACCTTAAGTAACTGGAGTGGAGCAAATGCCATATGGATAAAATCCAGTTTCTCCTTATTATTAGAGTCCTTGGCTCGTTATTATGTAAACAACTTAATAAATACACATAATATGAATCACCCTGGTTTTGTCATTTAGCCAGACAGTAAGAGGACTATAGTAGTTTATATAGTTGTCACAGCTGTTGCTAAGTGAATTGGCAAAATCATGATGTTTAAACTCCAGCAGCCTGTCATACAAAATCACAGAAACATACTTTAACCTGATGCATGAAAAACCATACAGTAGACCTCAAATATCTGCCCGCTAGATTTCCTGCTGGGCTGCCTGGGTGCAAGGAGGGATGATACAGCTGCAAGCTGATTACATGTATCTGATGCCAAGTTTTGTAGCCCTCTATGTCTCCAAGGAAAAGCTTACCCCAAAAAGAGCTGGTTGTTCCTGTCCTCAATCAGCCAGCTATCACAGAAGCCAAATATACCAAACAGTGAGTTTTTTTCCCCCAGACACCAAGTCAAATTTTTTCAAAGTCTACCGAGGTCTGTAGGAGCAATAATTTTAAGAATTCAGCAGGCTTCAAATAAGTCTTTTATCAATAGTCTAATTAAGCCTATACACTTACTATTATGTAGAAAAAAATCTGTTCATAATAACACATTATAATTTGGGTAGATGCAATTTTCAATTTATTCTTTAGGCTCTTAGATGGCAGATAGGACGAACTGTCAGAGTAACAAATACGATTGGGACATAGATTTTGGGTCTGAAAGAGTCTTTGAGATTTTGAAATACTTGTTTGTACTAGTATCTGGCTAAAGTTTTTTACTCCTACACAATTCCATACCTTCCCCCAACCCACCTCACCCCACCCCCCCCAAAAAAAAAAAAAAAAAAAGAAAAAACATGAAAGTCAAAATAAATGTATAAAATAACACTTTCTTGATGAAATACCAACATCAAATACACCACAATTAAACAAATCTTTCAACCCTTTTTTAACTCATGCCCCTCCTAAGAACTTTTTTGATAAGCCAGAAAATGCCAATTCATTCAGAAATTTGCTGCCATGTTTTAGCAGCCAACAAGTCCTCCTCAGACCACCATGGATCACTGAACAAGAATATCTTTATTAAAAGAAATGTCCACCTAAATAAGAGAAGGGATCATTAAAGCAAAGGAAAGTTTTACATCTACATGGCCAGATACAGTAGATGTGTATCTTCCCTGTCTGGAGAAGTATCCTATATCTCAGATTGCACTTGAG
Source organism: Tyto alba (assembly GCF_018691265.1). Taxonomy (NCBI): domain Eukaryota; kingdom Metazoa; phylum Chordata; class Aves; order Strigiformes; family Tytonidae; genus Tyto; species Tyto alba. Next base: position 1,732,755 of record NW_024881272.1, read on the forward strand.
GATTTATCTCTTACATAGTTTTTTTCCAGCATGGTGATGTTTCTACTAGTGCAGAAATAAGCCTTCCTTCCTTTTCTTCCCCAGACAGTCTCTCTTCAGCAGCACATTCTTTACTCTTGTAGAGAATATAAGGGATTTATCTAAATGTTTCAGTCCTTTTACATTAGAGGGTGTTTTTTTTTTGTTTGGTTTTGTTTTGTTTTTGTTTTGTTTTGTTTTGTTTTGTTTTTTAACCTGGAGAGTACTTGAAAAATTGAAGGGAGCAATTCTTGGTTTTCCTGAGTATATTAAGCCTTTTGGTCTGTCTCCAGGATGGACGGAATATGTACAAAAACATGAGACTGAATAAAGACAACCCTGAAGGACATTTTGCCCACAGAAGAATATTTTCCTGTGTGTTTGTGGTCCTACAATCCTCATGAGCAGCTGAGTCCCCACACAGCTATGAGCAAAGACTGAGCCAAGGTAAGAGTTGGTTGAAGGAAGAGTGAAGAAACATTATAAGCTATACAACATGAGAAAGGATTATGTTTCTTTTGAGGGGTTCACTCATATTGGCAGTTGCAGAGATTATTGCAAATGGTGAGAAGGCACAATAATGCTTGGACACAGCTTTTAAACAGAGAGAATATTGAGAAGCTAAGTGACCCAAATGACTTTGGAAGAAGGGTTAGTATTAAAAAATTTAAGAAAAAAAAATCAGTTTTTAAATGAATGTACAGAATAACGTCAGGTTTCCTCTACAGTAATACAATATTTTATTGAAGAAACCTTGTAATGTGTTTAAAATACTTATCATGTTGACCAACAAAATGTTGAACTGGAGAATCTATATCTGTCCAGCTCAGCCATGCATTTTCTATGTAAATGTATGATCTCTTGATACTACCTCAAATCTTCAGCCTTTTTAAAATTATTTGCTGTGTTTTCTTCTGACAAATATAAAATATTTTTCTTTGAATATTAGGTGCTTGTTGGTGTGTACAGACCTTCTTGTCGCATGAACATGTCTTACGAATTAAAATTGGTCCTTGGTTCATATATTTCATGTATTCCAGCCTCAACAAATTAACCCTTTGCCTAGATTTATCATAGTGGAGTAATGAACTATGTAAGTTTTTGTTATAGTGACAATGACACAAAAACACCCTGGAAACAGATAAACTTCCAGATGCACTTATGGAGGAAAATATTTATGAGGGAACAGCAGAAAGTTTGTGAACTAGTTTCTGACACAATATTTCTAGTATACAATTAGTTTATTATTAAATGGCATGGGCTTTTGACTCCTGCTTATTTTGAAGGTGTCCGAGAAAAAGCACATAAATAAAACTGATGAAGGATTCCTTGTATTATGGAAATGTGTTGGGTTTGTGTGCGGCAGGGTTTTGGTAGTGGGAGAGGGGACTACAGTAGTGGCCCCTGTGAGAAGCTTCTCAAAGATCTCCCAGCTCCAAGGCAGACACACCTCTGCACCAAGGCTGAGCCAATAAGTGACAGTGGTTGCACCTCTGAGATAAGGTATTTAAGAAGGGGAATCTGGGAGGAGGGGTAGTAAGGGAGACACCTCTGCCAACACCTAGGTCAGTGGAAGAAAGGAGGAAGAGGGGGGATGTTGACTGGAGCAGAAACGCCCCTGCAGCCCATGGTAAGAGGGCTGGCTGTGACCTGCAGCCTGTGGAGGTCACCAGTGGAGCAAATGACACCTGCAGCCTGTGGAGAACCCCACGCTGGAGCAAGGGTATGCCCAAAGATGGCTGGGACTCTGAGGGCAGCCTGTGTTGTTGTAGTTTGGTGCTGGAAGAACTGCAACATGTGAGAGGCACTCACACTGGAGCAGTTCAGGAAGAGCTGTAGCCTGTAGGAAGGACTCATGTCAGAGGAAGTTCATGGAGGACTGTCTCCTGTGGGAGGGACCCCACACTGGAGCAGGGGAAGAGTATGAGGAGTCCTCCCCCTGAGGAGGAAGAAGCAACAGAAAGAATGGGTGATGAACTAACTGCAACCTCCATCCCTTGATCCCCTCTGTCACTGGCAATGAGGAAGGAGAGAAATTGGCATAAAAACTGAGCCCAGGAAGAAGGGAGAGGTGGGGGTGAGATATTTTAAGATGTGGTTATACTTCTCACTGTCCTACTCTGTCTATTAAGTGTTTTTGTTGTTAGTGTCTGTATTTAATTTATGTTCTTTTTTCTTCCCCTAATAAGTCTGTCTTATGCCTGTGACCATAATGGGTGAGTCATCCCTCCCTGTCCTTATCTCAATTCCTCAGCCTTTTGCTTTATTTTTTCCTCCCCATTCCTGAGGGGGAAAGTATGAGCAAGTGGTTGCCTGGTGCTTAGTTGCCCTCTGGTCTCAAATCACAACAGGAAAACACTGATGTCTTCTTGTCCTTAAAAACAAGCCAAGGATAAAGCATGTCAGGAGTTTCATGGGTCAGATGGACACTTCACAGACTCTCATCAATTAGGCCAGATCTTGTTCTTCTTGAAGGCAATTAGTTCATCCTGGACACAAGGAGTCTTCATCCAACCTTTCATGAAGCAAAGACTCCCGAGCTAATGGTTTGGCTAATTTAAAATAAAACACTGAATGTTTGAATTTTCTATATTTAGAAAAAAAAAAAAATTTGTAATGAAAATGCTAACTTCAAATATATTGTGTAAAATTCATTCTAATTTGGAATTAGACTGAAGTAACAATCTCACCAACATGAGGGATACTCCATATACAACCTAGCAATGAAAATGGATCACAGAAAGCATGCAAATATACAGATTATTATTTCTCATAGTAGTGCAAAATTTCACAATCAACCCTCTAGGGAATTTTTCTGTGATCTCCTCTGAGGATCACTTCTGTTGCAACCTCTGAAAATCATTATTTCCATGCCCATGATTAGCTGTTGCTTATTCCTTGTAGTCCAGATTTCACCTCTCCCAAGAGAAAGGAATCAGGTGTAACGGTTCAGGATTTCTGTTGTTTCAGTCCACTGTGCAATCCCTCTTCAAGACCACAGTTAAAATACCTTCCCAGTCCTGTCTGTAGGCTTTTCCACACTGCTTCTACAAGTAAAATTCCTGCCCATTTCTGGTCTGTTTTGTCTTTGCTGCAACAGATTTTTCCTGTCCTGTGTTAATGCCTCACAACTCCAATTTAGCATTACTTTCCACCATTTACCAAATAAAACTAAACTAGGGAATCAAGCCAAAGTGCCTCATGAGTCCTGGAAGCTGATCCTTCAGAGACCTTATTGGATTTAATTAATTTGTACAATGTACAGTGCCTTGAGATCATATTATATAAGAATTTTACTATATTCATCCATGTGACTGCTGAACACTAGAGAGAAAATGCAACGAGTCTGTAATTCTCTCTTACCCAGCTATAAATAGAAAGAAGAAGAAAAGGGAGAATTAATATGCATCTTCTCTACTTAGGTCTTCATCATTCTCTCTTGTTTCTTAAGAAGGGCAATTTTCTAATCGGTTCCTTACAGCTGCATTGACATTTTTATTCTTATATTTAGAAGTAAAAGGTCAAAACCTCCAACTACTAGTTGGTTTAACAAAGTTGAGGGCAAGGTGAATACCTTCCTAAATTAGCTCAGCACAAAGGAAGCTGCTGTTCAGCAGTTATTTCCCACTAGCAGATATTAGTATTCCTCAGGGAAATATGTATAGCACGAAGGAGTGTGGCTGAAAAGTATTTAACTAGCCAAAACCAAAAACAGGACTCAAGCTATGAAAAAGACATCAAAAAAATCAAAATCAAAGAAACAAACAAAACCCAGTGTAAATTAAGACCTTGAAAATTTCTTTTTTGTTTGGGAGGAAAGCAAGCTTAATCACACAATACTTATTAGTCTCCTTGATGGATCCATTATAGTGTGCTTCATAAGAATTAAAATTCAAGTTTTCATCAGTGGAAGAACACTGAATATGACACTTCTCAAAGGAATTGCGGTGAGTCTAAAAAATGGAAAAAAAAATGTGGTGGAGTGGAGAAATGGATATAAAAGCAAGAGAGACTTCCAAGCTTTTAAGAAAGAAAAAATTGTGGAAAATGACAGTGATTTCCTATGGGGACTGCAGAATATGCAACACTGTATCCATGCTGTTTTAAAGATATTAAAGTAAATATAGTACATCTGCTGTACAGCATCAAGATAATATATCACAGTGTGAAGTTCTATGATGATTATGTGTATTCAGCTCTTCTTCTGTGTATTTCAATTCCTCCTCTTCATTATCTTGCACACCAGACAAACTGCCATTAGGAAACAAGTAAAATAAATACTTTACTAAAACCATCCATCCTGGTGCTACAATAAAGAAATCGGAATAATTTTGGTTTGAGAGTTTCCCACATCCTGTTGCAAGATGACTAAATATTTGGGGGTCATAAACTCTCAGCAGCTGTGTTCTCTAATAGCTTACCTACACATGGGTTCATCCAAGTGCTCATGATTCTAACTAGTCTGAGGGGGACAACACTTGCTTACCTTTTCCAGTGAGAGAGTCGTTCACTGGCAGTGCACAGGTGGGGCAAGGGTGATAATGGACATGTATATCCAAAGATAAAATAGAATGAAAACGTTACAAGGTTTTATGGAAATATGATGGAGCTCTGTGCTGTCATATTGTTTATGATGCTTTCATCTGACAAAAATTTAGATTTCCCATATGGGAATCATATTAAAAAGAATTGCTTTTTCTCTCTCTATTTGATTCAGTAACGTTATGTATTGTCTGGTGCAATGCAAGGCATCAGCTCAGTTAGATAGGGGAAAGGTGGGGGGAAAAGGAGGAAAAAAGAGGAAAATAGAAACATTTCCAGATGACTGAGCTCATATCATTTTGTTGCTAGTTGTCTACTAAGTGAAATAAAATCACAACATGGTCACCAATAGTATAGAGAATAGGATGTTGCTTTGTACTTAAAAAAAAAAAAAAAAAAAAAAAAAAGAAAAGAAATAAAAAATAAAGATTTTTCCCACTTACATGACACACTAAAATCAAGAATTTCAAAGCTTCCATTATCACAGGCAGAAGCTTATTATTAATATGTTTTTCTTTTTCAGAGCCTCTTTGCTGAAATAGAATTCAAAACCCATGCTGCGACTCTGCAATATTGTTCACTGCAAGAAACTATTTTGTTCTGCCTCAGAGGCAATACATTTTTATGTTTAATTTTGCCCTGGGTATATACAACACTTGTTTATGTCCTTAAAATGTCTTTTAAAGAGATTGATTTCAATGCATCTCTAGTAAATCCAACTATGAAGATTTAATTCTCTCCCTTGTGCAGCAAGACAGAATTTACATTTTATTTTGGTAGCTCATATGTCTACTAGGTAACGATGGACATAGTATCTAATCACATACATAGAGATATATTCATATATCTATTTCATGTTCTCAGTGTAGCTTTAATTATATAATTTTACTTAAAGTTTTATTACTAGCTTCAGATCACTCTTTAGCCTCAAGTGCTGTTATCAAATTTACATCTACAGTAAATTAGGTTCATGTAAATAGATGCTTTTTCTCAGAGAAAAATACCAGTAAATGGCACATGGACATTTCAGAAAGATTTTTGTTTGACCTGGTGCTACTTTGGAAATAAGTATAACCCGAGATTTAACACATACATGCAGACATAATTGTGTGTCTGTATTTCTCTGTTTTCATTTAATATGGACATGAGGAAAGCAAGAGCTGGGCTTGATTCCTATGACCACTATGAACAACAGAGACCCTGAAGGCAAGCCTGCAGGAGAATATCAGCTCAGAGTATTCTGCTTAACATGAATGCTGTTTACAACATCACATTATTTTATTTTGTTTTTTGTAAAAAAGATTTAGGGGAAAATAATATCATTCTCATTTTAATCTTTCTCAGTATTATTCTGCTTGTTTCTCCAGTCCTTCAAACGTAAGTGCATTGAGTTAATATCTTGTCATGTTAAGTATATGCGTAACAGGATAAATTTTCCCCCTCACCTTATAAGGAAACCATTATCCTTTCCAAAAATCTAAATCACACTTTATTCCAAACACACTGAGTGTGACCAAGCCACACATCAAGTTCAAGCAGTAAGTTGTATATTAATGATCCTATTTATTTAAGTATATGAAAATACTGGCTTAAGTCAGCAGCCTACATAAACCTGATTTTTTATTTATCTATAATCTCTGTAGTCGTTTAATACTCAGGCAAAGATCATGAAAAAAATATGTATAAAATATTGCTAAGCATAAACGACAATGTCTACTGTGCATTACTTAGCTTTCATGGTGAATGAATAGGAAAGAGCACTTCCAGAAATTTAATGAGTCTAGAAGGTGGGAATAAAAGGTTATCAGAAAAGAAGTTTCTTACTTCAGTAGGCTTTTATTCTGGACAGAAACCATCTGCTAGTGAAACTCTCAATAAAGTTTTGCTTGGATAGTTCCATTATTGAAGATAAGTCCCTGTAGCTGAAACTGCACATTTTAATTTTCCATTACTAGATTGCATCTCCAGATATTGTCAGATGCAAGGGATTACCATTTAATAAAAATAAATAACTATATCTTTTCAATGGAAATTGATAAAATCATCGTTGCAGCATTAAAACTAAAGTTATACTAATATGCTCATGCATTTGTTTTCTTTGACTCTTTCTACCCAAGAATATTTATCTAATTTTATATATATTGTGGCCTGCAGACTGGAATTATTTTGTTATTAAGACTGTTACTCATCAGTGGATAAAATATATTTATCTGAAAGAAATACAACTTTCAGTATGTGCCAAAACTAGAGCTGAATTGTGCCCTTATAAACTGATTTGAAATGGTTCTCCATGAGTAATTGTTATTTTAGGACCTGTCAATATAATTTGTTATCAAATTTCATTTTTTACACTCCCCTATATGCTCATTAATTCATAAAACTAGTATGAAAGATTATTATTGTTCTTATAGAAGGAAAAATATGATCATTTAATGTAAGATAATTACATTAATTTTGTTAAAATTTTAAACATAATTTCTATACTCTTGGAAAAAATAGGCAAGCAGGAAACATTCTGTATCTATGCAGAATTGCTCCCTATGATCTCTGAAGCATGAGTCCAATTTAGCCCTTCACACTTTACTTGTTAAATTTTCTTATACATTTTTATCCAATTGTGGTGTTTGATAATTTAAGCAACAATATTGAAATTTATTTTGAGCACAACAGAATTTACAGGTTACATTAAGGTGCTGTGAGTAGTGAAAATTGGCCCAAGGCTTGCAGAAAGAATTGCTGAGAGTGAATGACAGGGTAATTAAACTGCAGGTGAAATTCAATGTAAGTGAAAGTAAAGTAAAGCACATGGAAACAGTTTAACTTGACTAGTGTTGTGACTAGTACTGAAGGGCTAAAAGCTTACTGCTAGTAGTCTGGGATAAGGTTTTGGGTTATATTAGATAATTTCGTGAACAATATAATCTCTGTGCTCAATCACTGACAGAAAAGTAGTTGAGATATTCAGAAAAAATAGTAGAGGAGTAAAGATGAAAACATCATTAGGCTACTCAATACCTTATGAATACCTTGTGAATACTGTGCTTGGATTTCTGATCTTTCCTACAAAAAGACACATCTGGGAGTCATCCAGATGAGAGAACAAGAATGAATAAAGGTCTGTGTAAGCAATTACTAAATAGAGTAAGACCCTATAGCCTGCAAAACAGATGGTCCAAGTGTGGTATTATAGAGCTCTGTAGAAACATGAGCAGCTCAGGAAAGATATCAAATTATACAATCATAGAACCATTTGGGTTGGAAGGGACCTTCAAAGTTTCCACTTCCAACACCCTTGCCATGGATAGGGACATCTTCCACTAAATCAGGTTGCTCAAAGCCCCGTCCAACCTGGCCTTGAACTCTTCCAGGGAGGGGGCACCCACAGCTTCTCTGGTCAGCCTGTTCCAGTGTCCCGTCATCCTCATCATAAAAAAAAAGGTCTTCCTTATGTCCAATCTAATACCCTCTTTCAGTTTAAAATCATTTCCTCTTTTTTCTGTTACTACAGAGCCTGGTAAAAAGTCTCTCTCCATCTTTCTTATTAAACCCCCTTTATATATTGAAAGGATGCAATTAGTTCTCCCCAAAACCTCTTCTCCAGTCTGCATAGCACCAACTCCCTCAGCCTTTCCTCATAGCCGAAGTGTTCCACCCCCGTGATGATCTTTGTGGCCCTCCTCTGTACCCACTCTAACATGTCCATGTGTGTCTTGTCCTGGGGACTCTAGAACTGGATGCAGTACTTCAGGTGGGGTCTCACAAGAGCAGAGTTAAATAAGGAATGTTTGTTCTTGATCTTTTTGAGCACCATAACTAGAGGACATAAAATAAAACCAGAAAATGGCAGATTTAAAATGAATAAAAAGAGGTGGCTTTTTATAAAGGATGGAATTAAGTTGTGGAACTTCTTGAAAGAGAAACAGGAAAAAGTGACAAGATAAAAACACAGGAAAAACAGGATGGAGGAAGTCCTTAACCTACATACGAATGAAACTTTTCATGTGTAGTAATGACAGTATTGTAGGGAAGTATCACTGTACACTTAACTTGTTCATATCTATCTACTACTGGTTATTGTCAGAGACTAAGCTAGATCTATCTATGGTTTCAGTTCAGTTGCTTTTGCACCTTGCAGACAGAGTCTTGCAGATACAGTGTGAGACTGTACTATAGATCTAGTGAAGTGTCCTAATCTGGTATATAGTTTTGTTATGCTTCTCTCAGTCACTGTATCAGCAGGCGCCTCTTCAATTTACTTTCAAGAAACCTTCTTTGAATTCATGCTTTCTGGAGTGGGCTTAATACAAAGGGCTTTTGATTGTAATGCATTTAGATTATCAACTTTCGCAGCTGGCTTATCTTATTTTTTTTATCTTCTGATATCCTTGGATATTTTGATGCAAATCATGCATAGAATGGTTAAAGAAAGAAAAATGAAGCAAAAAATGTTCAATGTCCCACTTCTATTCATTACCCTGCTGAAAACTGGTAGAGTTGATTCTCAAGTCAATGAATTTACAGTGACATAAATTGGTAATAATAGACTTTGATATGTAGGGTTTAATATTTGCTGATAAATATAAAAGAGTAAGTAGTTTATGTGTTTCCCCCACATGAAATATTCCTTTACATTCACTAACGAAATTTCTACAGTAACAAGGTTGATAAAATGCCTTTGGGAATAAAGAGATATGATAGTTTTCCTATATTTAAGTGTTCTAGTAACTTTTAGAAGGCAATCTTTACCTGCTAAAATGTTAATTCTCAAATATTTTCAAGCTTACAAGTACTTTGAGTTTAAAGTCATTTGGTGAAAACTAATCTGTTGAATGGTTATGTTAGTATAAGTATTTATTCAAAGAAGAAAACAAATGTTCCTGCCAATCTAGTAAATCCTTTGCATGTTATAAAAATAATAAGGGATGGTAAGCATGCTCTGAAGTAGTATTTGCTGGCTATAAATCACTGACAAAATGTCTGTTAACATATGATACATAAACACACTGCAGTTTGAAGTTTACTTATGAATTCATCTATGACTAAGTGGTGCCACCATTTCTGCTGTGAAAAACATTAGTTACTTTGTTCAGATATTTACATTTAATTTTAGAACTTTAGATCACACTTCCATTGATAAATGAAAAAAAGAGTCAAGGAATCTTTTCAACTCAAATGTTGTAAATTTTTCATTGTCACAAAATAAGGGCAAGACTATCAAGAAAGTAATTGGAAACCAAGTATTTTGGGCAGGCTCTTAAAGCTGTATGGATCAGCATACCCCCAGGAATGAAAGGTCTGGTTAAGAAATAATCTGTTATGTTTTATATTTGCTGCTAAATGTAGATGGTAAAGTAATTGAATAAAATAATGTCTTACTGTCCTACAAGTTTAAGGTTCACTGAAGTCCAGTGGAAAACACTCCAGTCTCTGCCTTCATCTTTCTGGATTTCTCTAGACTTGAACCTGGGCTGCCACATAACACTGACTCAGAAAGAACTAAGTAGTGTATTTGTCCTTTTGGGGTTTTGATCCACGTAATCTCTCAACACAGGCCAAATCCCAAAGTCTTTAATTATCTCAACTCCACTGTCAGCCTGGCAAAACTCCCACTGACTTCAAGTAAGATCTGAGTTAATACTTCACATTTGGATGAGAGTGACTGAAACTGAGGAACTGTCCAAATATCATGAATTCAGCATAAAATATTTACATCTCTTGATTGGAGCCTTTTTTCCTATGTTTTGATTTTTTTAATGCCATCCAGTCTATAGAGCAGCTGAAGGACACATTCCTAAAATATTTCTGTTGATACATAAAAGTAGATTCTAACCTATTAAAATGCTTAAACTGTGCTTTCCCAATGAGCTTGCAATAGGTCATATTTTTTTAACCTCTTGCCTAATAATAGACTTCATAAACAAAACATCATACCAAAAATCTATGGATTATAGCTATTAACAGCAGAAGTGCATATTACACTTCAGGTTTGCAAGGTTGTACTTGTGTTGCACTTGGAAGAAATAAGACATTTTGTCCCGCAGAAAATTAAGTTAGTGGAGTAACATATATCATCTTATTTAAAATTTCCACAACAGTATTTATTTCCTTACCAGTTTATTATCAGACTTAATTTATGATGTTTAATCAGAGCTGGATGCTTGGAAATAAAAATATATATTGTTTACTTTCTAATTCTGTATTACATTCAAACTCATAACAAAATGAAAGTTTTGAACTAAAAAGCCTTTAAAAACATATTTAAGATTTTTAACTCATTTCAGACAGTTTTCAAGAAACTGCCTAACTTGGGAAAGCAAGGTTTTCTTGTATGTTAGACAATATCATCTGATAAACAGTTTAATGTTCTGTTGTAAGTTACAGTAGATATACATTTTCTGTGGGGAAAAAGAGGGAAATACCCTTTTTATGTCTTACCAAAGATGAGATATACAAGTTTTGCATAAAAATACACACTTAGGGAGGACTTAATAGTTAAATGGAACTCTTGCAAATAAACAAATATTACTTTCCAGCTATGATAAATTACAAGTTACTGAGAGACCACCACTTGTTCCCCCCTCAATTAAATAAACAAGTATTATTTAATATTATAATTGTCCTTGAAAAGAAGCATCCTGACACAGGATATTAAAAAGTCTGGAAACACTGGCAATCAAATTAAATATTACATGTAGCTATTCCACCTTGTTTTTTTCTGAAAGGGAAAAATAGGTCTGTTAGGGACCCAAAGATGACTATTTTATTGTTAATTAAGATTTATTAAAAAAAAAAAAAAAACACAATCTTCCTGAAATTTGAGCTTAATAGTTAATAATTGTTAGCATAAGGCTTGGGAGAGGAAATAGTGAAAGTACCCATTTGGGCACAAATACTTCTAGAATAGAACTATTGTGTAGGTAAAGTTTTTAGTAACAGAAACAAAACATAACTGCGGGAACATCTGATTCTTTTCTTTTCAAGAGTCTCCCTTTTTGTAAGTTAGGAGTTCACTTTTTTTTTTTTTTTTTTAAAAAAAAAAAAAAAAAGCCTTTTTGGCTTTTGATAAGGAGTCTTGGAGAAGCCGAGGCCAGATGAAAAATGGGGAGAACATTTGCAAACAACCCACATCACAAGGTTCTGTGGACATAAAAAACATATCTATCAGTCTGACAATTCATTCCTTCCTAAGGCTATTAATGACTTGAGCTAACGAGAGACTTAGACTACTATTTATAGTAGAGATGTGCCTTCAGTTCTTCCTTTATAGCACTAATGAGGCATTTCTTAGCTGCTGAAGGGAAGAGGTTTTAATTCTTCACTCTAAAATCATGGTTGGGCTCTGTAGCTGCAGATCCCGAGCATCTGGTAGATCATTTGCTAGCTGTCAGCAGCAGAGACTATCTATTTCCTGGATCAAACTACCAGAATATCACAGCCCTTTAATTGGGGCTCTGAAAAAATAAAACTAAGAGGGTCATAAACTTTTTTTCAGTTACACTGCGAAATAGGCTAAATGATATGCATGTCCACACAAAATCAGGACAGTCTCTAATCCTTTCGTTCATTGATTAATAGGCTCATTTTCTGTTGCAGATTTAAGGTGTTAGTGTAGGTAACTCCTAGAGCTAATGAGTGGTTTAAAAAACACTGATTTTTCACATAGGTTTTTCAGCTGTAGAAGTACTGGTCTGGAACAGTCCATCTGATCATTGTCTGAAGATGCCATAAAAATATTTGAGTGTACACTATTCTAAACCTGTTCTGGTGGAGAACTATAGCAGATGAATTATTTTCTCAAGTTTTTCCAAGTTTGCTCCTTCTCTCTTTTCTATCTAGCAGAGGTCCAACTGATATGTATCAGCATCAGAAGTGTTAGAAGGGAATGAGAGCTGTTATGTCTTGAGTAGACTGACTGAAAACTGAATAGCTGGAAATTTCATTTTGAAAAGTGATTTTCGTCTTGTGAAGACTAAAAACAAGGGTTTTTTTCAGTTTCTTTGGAAGTTTTTGTGCTTGCTAATGGATCCTGTGGCAGCTATGCTTCGTAACATGCAACAACTGTAATGGCTTTCCACCTTCCTCTTACAGATTCCTCAGATCTGACACACCCTCTAAATGTCTCTGCCCTCAAGCTGAGATCTGGGGCAGAACCCAGCCTCCTCCCTGGCTTGGGGAAAGCCTCTTCTGAAATCTGACAGATTGTGCCTCAAAATTCAAATGCAAAATTTGGCATTGACTTTTTTTTTCTTTTTTAATTTAGGAAATTCAGTATAAACTCTACCACTACTACCTTTTCTCCTGTCCTTGGATTTCAACCAGAGGGTGAAAGTACACGGTTTTTGAATGAATGTCCTCCTAAAATATTCCCAAAAGCAGATTATTTCTCCACGCATCGCTGCACTTGCAATGTTGATCTTAACGTAAGAGTTGCTCATAGATGAGTTCATAATACACTCTAATTCAATAAGGTAATATTTCACAAGGCATAAGACAGCACAGATTTAGTCAAATGGATCTCTGATATCACACAAATTTGACCTCGGTGAAGTTTACCGTGGATGAATATTATGCATTACTTTATGTGTAAAAATACTGTAATTATTTGATTAAATGATCAATTATATTTTTTTAACAATAATTTTTTGTCTAGCAGAATGCCATTTACAAATACTCTATCATTTAATAATATCACATCATAATATCAACCAACCTAATTTCCCCCCACAAGTATTTGACACAGCTTTTTATGCTTTTTGTCACTTAAGTCTTCTGCTATATTAGCCCACTGCCAGATGCTGCTGATCATTGCAGCAACTTCCACTGCCAAGTGTGTGCACTTGTGTGTGCATGTGCATGTGCATCCAGAAAGGGCACCATTCTGAATTTTGAAAAAAAATCTAAGTACTTTTTAACATATCTATCTCAGTGCTACCTACTCTTATTTGCAGCAAAACCCCCAACAACTCCTAAACCCTTCTTATCTTCTCATTTACACCTGGCTTGGCCTTTTTTTAACTTTTAACCTCTCATTATCTTGAAGGTGAAGGAATGATATCCCACTTAAAAACAGGAGGACACTGTGTTTGGGGGAATAAACAGATTTATGCAAAGGTATTCTAGTTTCTATTAATTTCTATTAGATAAAATTCTGCTCTAATTGCCTTATTTATAATACAAGTATTTTAGAATAATTAGTATAACATATTGATATTACCCTTATATGTTTGAAAAGAAAGGTACGAGTGTGTTATCATTTTGCAAGTGTTTCCTTCTAAATTTTTAGACTGAAGAGATACTGTACTGTTAAACTCCAAGTACTGTGCTATACAACAGAAACTCATGGCTCTTTATGAACCATGAGCAGACACTTTTCCTGAAAGCTTGTTACTATTTGATCAATATTTTTACTTTATAAACTATGTTTTACTAATGACAGGAGATATGAGACCACTGTTTCTGTCAGAAAAAATCCTGTGATCAATCATTACCCCAAAAATCTTCTAATACTCTTCTATTTAATCATAATTTTTTCAGGTATTTATTCAGTTAAAGTTTTCACCACAGCTGGAGAAGAGATATTTCACACTTCTCAAAGCAATTTATCAAATATCTACTTGCCAGGTTACCTATTAATTTAGTCATCACCAGTTGTCACAAGTTTTGAATAATAAATGAGGATTTTTGATACACTCAGTGCAACTCAGAATGCAGATGCTAATTTTGCATTCATGGTCCTTTGAAAAAAAAGAATCTAAATAATAATAATAATAATAATAATAATAATAATAATAATAATAATAATAATAATAATAATAATAATAATAATGATACTAAAACCAACAATGCAACAAAAAAATGCAACTCAATTATTCTCTTTTAAGAAAGACACGATATTATTTATCTTTCTTGTAGGTTTATATCAATATTTTACATGCAAGTTTACACTCTATAAAAGTGGCAAAACATGTTTAATTCTGTTTGCCTACCCAAGTATACTTTCTGACAACTGAGAAGTAATTATACAAGTAGACAGCAGTTAAGCAATTAAGAAGTAGGCATATCATTTGAAATGTCAGAATGGAAAAATATTAATTTTGGTTTATTGTTAAATAATGGGCAATTTTGCCTGGCCGTTCTCTTCTTTTAATTTACCTTGCAAAATGTAGTACCCTGTATCTGTCCCATCAGGGTGCTCTTATAATTTCACATTTTGTACAGGAAAATTATGTCTTATCATCTGCTCAGTTGTCTCATTCCAATTTTGTGCCACAACTGGTCTTTCATCAAAATCACTCCTGTAATTTTTTGGCTTTGAACCAATTCTGTTCACCTTGTACTCGTGAAGCAGCTCACATGTGATAATCTTTCTGGATTTCTGTTTTATTATCATCAGTCCATGTAATTTTTTCAGCATGTGTGCATTCACTTGACAGATGACCATGTCAGTTTGATCTAAGTCTTCTAGTCTGTAAACTGTGATGTGGCAAAGACAAATAACTCCTCTATTTCCACTTTCTATTGGGCAGTGATTGTGTTTACTTCTATATGGCCTCAGCAAAATAAGGACCCCTGTCATGTTTGTGGGGCCTGGGGTCTATCTTTGACGTAAGCATTAATACACGGGAAACATGAATAACACAATATATTGTGAGCGTCTCAGCACATAGAAATTAAAGAGTCAGCATTCAGTTCTTAGGTGGAGAGGATACTGTCATAAAGACAGATTGTTCCATTTATGTTGAGTACCAGTGATGACGAATTGAAGCCAATCCATGGAAACTTATTCCCAAGGAGCATGTCACTGTGAATATGCACACTGAATACATGCTGAGAAGAGGAACTATCTAGCAAATAAGCTGCTTCCACTGAGTTGAATGGGCATCAATCACTTACAGCAACTGGGGCAAACTGTTGTCGGGCAGCACCACACAGCTGCTGTTTTTTGGTGAATGTAGCTCCCAAGGTGACCAGCATGCTGCCAGCTGCAGCCCAGTGTAGAGGTAGCATGATGTTTGTCTTGCAGGACATTAGAGTATTTTATTTACTCCCTTTGTGTTTTGTTTTGTTTTGTTTTTTACTGATGGAAGACAAGCTGCAGTTCCATGATTAATACTGAATCAGTTGCATTTCCAAAATCACCCAGCCATACAAATACGATTCGTATCAAAGTGCCTTTCTGTTAAATGAGCCACATCACCCAATATAGACTTTATGTTGTGTTTATGCTCTTATGATGGCTTTGTGCCAGCTGCTGCAAGACTGGTGTTATCTAACCTGTCAGAGAATCTGTTGGCAAAAAGTTAATCCATCAACATTTTTGAACAAATTTGAAACAGTAATGTGAATTTATAGCATTCCTGTGTCTTGTATCAGGTGATCATAACCTTTTTGGTCTAATAGCAAGGCCTTAGCAATGCACTTACTATTTTGTCAAATGACAGACTGTACTGCTCACCCTTTCACTGCAATGGCAAAAAGCTGTGATCCAGAAGCTGACTGACAGCATGAATGAAAAGGTACAAACCAGCATGCCTGACATGCATCCGACACATGTCCACACCTAACTCATTCACCATCAAATATGAATCTACATATGTAATTGATGCAGTAGCTGAAAAGTAGTGCAGTTGACAGTCCTGCACAGGTATTTCCCATGCAACTCAGCATACTTTTCAAAAACTTACTTCCATTCCTACTGAAAACTCCAACACTTCAAGCAGGAGCAGAAGCAGGCTCTGCATATTAAAGTTGCCCTGTTTTGTTTTCCAGTTTGAAAAGAATATATGAGAGAGCGTTACAATGAACCATAATGAGCCGTAAAGTGGGATTAGAATAGAGAAGCACATCTCATGAAGTACAGCAAAGTCTGTATGTGGGCAGGTGGGTGTTTTTGAGGGGCCACTTGTTTCTCTGCTGTTGAATGTTTTCTTGCTCTACATTGTGATGCAAATTTCAGCTTGAGGTAGTGAAATGTCTAAATTGGCAGTAGAATATTTTTTGTGCACAGTCTCTGCTTTATTTCCACTAACACTGTCAGTGCCTGCTCACTCCATCACTGCTTTGTATTCACAAAAGAATGAAATCCTGTCTGTGTCTTGCCCAAATAGCTGGTGCCAGCATTTGCAACTGAATAAAACATCTGCATTCTTTTCCAATTAACCACGTTGAGATTGCATTTCCTAGAGTCCTCCTCATGCATATACAGTTTAAGAGCAAACCTCCTTTTTTTGCAGCCCATAATGAACCTCCCATCTGAAGTAAAAATCTCTGAGAGAGTCCACACCTATGCTTGCACAGGACTCCAGGCTTTATGTGAAGTATCGACCACAGTCAGCTTTTAGGGAACTTGCTCACAATGTGAGGCTAATTCTGAATAGGCAGCTGTTTTTGTTTCCTATTGAAGTGGATCCCTGGGTTTCAGGTTGTTTTATTTTATTTTATGTTTTTAAATAAATACTTTATCAGTGACCAATACAAATCTGCTTCCCTGTGTACAGCCATATCACCATTAAAAATATTCAGTGGCTTTGTTTCATTCAATTTAGGCAAAAACATAAAGCTTTAAAGGCTTTTAAAATAGTTACATTATAAATGCTTTCCTTTGTAGCAAAAGAAAAAAAAAAAAAAAAAAAAAAGCAAAAACTTAGGTATTTCAAAAGATTTCTAGGGTCTTTTTTCTTTTGTTTTTCCTCATTCTTTCAACTTGCTAAACAAACGTCAAAGCATTAAATGGGGAGGCAACATAAAAGTGTATTTTTCTGATACTGGGTAAAATGCATACAAAGGGTGTCAGATTCATAGCCTGGGAAAATGACTTTCCAACTATCCAACAGAAAAGATATAGACCATATATTGCTGGTATAGGTAACATCTGCCTGCAGCATCAGTGTGCTGCTCTCTGGACCTGGAGAACTGCCCTTGGTATAATCTCTTTGTCCAGCCAGCCCTCCTGCTGAGACTGTTGATGCAAGTGCCTGGGTAGTTCACAGCGATGTGCTCATGTAGGTGTGTAAATCATCTCATTCCAGTTTGTTCAGGAAATGCCAATCAGAAAACACAATTTCTATTGTTATGCTGCCAGGCAAGCTTCAGATTAAATGTCTACCAATGGAAAATTTGTACAACGGACACAAAAGCTTATTGACATGTGAGTCTCAAATTTTTGAGACTGTGGAAGACGCAGTAAATAAAGTGACTGAAAATTTGAGTGAAATTCATTGTGTTTAATTTTGTCCTACTGGAGTCTACTGGAACACTTCAGGGAAATGCATCATGGAAAAGGTTGAAAAACTGTTACTGAGTCTGCACACAAGATGACTGTCTGCACTTTAGGCGACTCATAGCTACTTTTTTCCTCCCTACAATAAGAAACCTTTCATAAAATATAAGCAATTTCCTTTTTCACCTGTCTTCTACACTTGACAGATGAATTGCTGTAAAGATCCTTTAAAAGAAGCATCTGATCAAGTTTCCCCCCTCCATCATCCATTAGCACAATTACTATATGTACAAAAATTCCCAGTAAAAGAAACAAACAAAAAATTGAGGTTTGACTCTATAGTAAAAAAAAAAAAAAAAAAAAAATCAATGTTAGAACATCCACAATGTGTCCATGAGACACAGACCTTTGAGTGGGAGAACTTTTACGATCAGTAAATCAAAGTATGCCTTGCCTTTTATAGGTCATTGACCACTCAAACTGCAATCAAGTAAAAGAAGATGCTCGTCTACATTTCAATACTGGGTCTTTTTTGTTGTTGTTTCTTTTTCTCAAAAGTTACTTTAGAAATACCTTTGGAGCAGTCAGCCAGAACTGAATGAGGCCAGGGTTCCTCCTATACAACACTGAAAGTAGAATGTTATTAAACTTCTGCCAGAAGTCAAATGAAATCAGTAGAGTATCCAAAACCCTGACTGTAAAACAGCAAACTGCAGTGAGTAGAATGGAATGATAGAGAACAAGCTACTCTGACAACCTCTTATTGGGTGCATGGAAAATCAGATACATGAAGTCAGATCCACATGAAGATGTATTGGAAATAAATTGAAGTCAGTGGGATTTCATCTATAGGTCTTCAAAATCCAAGAAGAAAAAGGCAACAAGAAGAATTCATCCAACAGTTCTATATTTTCACACCAGTCTGTGATGTTGCATGACTCTGCACAAGTCACTTTTCCAGAGAATGTGATTGACACTTTTATTAGGATTCTCTTATTAAAATATTGAAGCACTTCATACCTTATAGAACATTTAATCTTGTCGGCTGCTTGCCAATGATCTCCCCTCCAATCCTATCCACAATTTTCCTGTGGTTTTGAAGTTTGAATTGCTTAGAGTAATATAAGGAAGGTATATATTTGACACCAGAGCACCCCACACTGATGTAAAATATTAGAAGGGTGTCAGAAAAATAAATATTAACATTTTCTAAGGATATATTATTTCCATTTAGAGATAAAAGCTGTCAGCAGAAAATTAAAAATAATATAGGTTTATACCTACAGTGTTGATGAAGAAACTGAATACAAGGAGCATTTCTGATTTTGTATAATGTGTTATGCATTTTGGGTATCATGTTGAAAGTAACAGGCAGAACAATCAGAAAGATCTCGAAGTTGACAGGGACAGAGAGGACCTTGTTTTCCAAGGGCAGAAGGCTGTGGAAAAGCCCCAGAGAGGAACATACAGGAGGCATTCTGAAAGTTTTGTGGAAGGAGAGTGTCTGATCCTTTAAGGACATCTAGTCAAGGGCCTTTTTTCAGTGAAGCAAGGGAAAAAAAGAAAAGGAGAAAGCCATAAACAGGAACAAGCAGGGTTACAAACCTGACTGACAAATGATAAGGGGGGCACTGATGAGAACCAAGCCTGATCAGTCACATTAATTGATGAGGGTATGCGAGAGTGTTTATTCCAGCCAGGTTATCTATTCCAGGACCTTGTAAATTGAGAAATAAAGTGAAAAAAGGGGAAACAAAACATACAGAGACACAGACCTGACAAAACAGGTGTGGAGGTAATGAACTGTAAAAGCAAACTTTGCCGCTCACACTAATTGCTGGGCAATGGAGAAACTACAGGCACCACTTCCAGGAAGATCAGCCTGGACTTTGCCACTGATGTGACTGTGGATGAGGGGGACCTGGTCACAGGCTGGGAGGGGTGCAGGAATGAACAGACCCCTACAAACCCATGGGGGACATGCAGGGAGGGGAGTGAGGAAGAACAAGGTGGGTAGGCAGGAGGGGGATAACAGGGGCTGTCTGGGTATAAAATAGGGCTTGTCAGGGCGTTTGTCTGGCTGAGCCTTGTATCCCATCACCACAGTCTGTGCTGTAATCCTCTACATTCTTATCAAAACATTTCTTAACTGTCTCTCTGTGTATCTCCCTCCCAACCCGGTGTGTGTGTACACAGCAGGGCCACGTGCCAGTTACTGGGAGGACCACCGGGAGTAGATTTGGTGTCAATTACTGGAGTCAGACTGGGGGTGTGGACACCCTGACCTGTGGTGTCAGTTACTGAAGCCAGTGGGATCCCAGTACAGCTACTAGAGTCAGTGGGGGTCTCAGCTTCAGCCACAGGGTCAAGTACAGTGTGAGTGCCCAAAACCAGATGCAGGGAGGACCAGAAGGGAGTCAGGGGATCAGTACCACTGGCTGGACCACAGGTCACAGCCCATGTGCCTGGTGCTGGCTGTTGGGGCTCGAAGGTCTGTATCTCCCACAAACTGTGTGTATGGGGTGTGCATGCCTATTAACCAGCAAACTTCAAGCTGGATGAACCAGCAAGCAGGAGAACCTTGGGCATCAGATATCATGTGGGTGGGGGTATCAAAAGGGTGGGGGTGCATGCAGGGGGCTCACCACTGTGGGGTGCCTGTGGGACAAGTGCATGAATGCTGCCTGCTTGCACTGAGCACTGAGCTGAGCCAGCCAGTGAGTCAGGGACCCATGGGGTGGGTCAGAGGGATGGGCTCTAGGCAGAGGTACCTGGGGACAGAAGGGCTGTCCCCCTGGTACAGAGGGAGACCCACAAGTGTGACTGTGCTTGTGAAGCCTGAGAGTGTCTTCTGTGTGTGCGTGTGCTAGTGACCTCCTGTCTGTGCCAGCCCCAAAAGAGGAGGGGACATGGCTGTCAGTGCTGCTGTGTGATCTGAATCTTGTGTGTAGGTGCTGGTGATTGCAGTGCCTTGTCTGTGTCAGCATCTGTCATTGGCCATGTCAGTGTCCTGTGTGTGTGTGTGTGTCTGTGTGTCTCTGGGACACATGTTCTCCTTTACTGTTGGTTGAACCTGAAGATAAGAAGGCAGCAGCTGCATCCCTCAGCCTGGGCAAGAGACCCCAGGACACTGGTCTGGGATCTAGCAACAGGGAAGGACCATGCTGGGTGGGACTACTCTGTATTGGGTGGTAGTGAGCTCCAGTGGCCAAGCAGAAGAGAGTCCTGGGGCCAAGTGGCTGGAGGAAACAGCTGCATCTTAGGTCATAAGGCCTAGTCAACCTGGGTTTATGTACAGCAGGTCCTGCTTCATTAACCTGATCTCCTTCTATGACAAGATGACCCCCTTAGTAGATGAGAGAAAAAGCTGTGGATATTATCTTTGACACCATTTCCCACAGCATTCTCCTGGAGAATCTGGCTGCTCGTAGCTTGGACAGGTGCACTCTTCGCTGGGTAAAAAACTGGCTGAATGGCTGGGACCATAAAGCTGTGGTGAATAGAGTTAAATCCAGTTGGTGGCCAGTCACAAGTGGTATTCCCCAGGGCTCATA
Organism: Tyto alba; assembly: GCF_018691265.1. Classification (NCBI taxonomy): domain Eukaryota; kingdom Metazoa; phylum Chordata; class Aves; order Strigiformes; family Tytonidae; genus Tyto; species Tyto alba. Next base: position 1,754,088 of record NW_024881272.1, read on the forward strand.
ACTGGGCTCATTTCTGATTGATATCTTTATCAATCATCTGGATGAAGGGATCAGGTGCACCCCCAGTATGTTTGCAGATGACACCAAGCTGGGTGGGAGTATTGATCTGCTGGAGGGTAGGAAGGCTGCTCAGAGGGATCTGGACAGGCTGGAACAATGGGCCAAGGCCAACTGTATGAGGCTCAACAAAGCTCAGTGCTGGGTCCTGCACTTGGGTCACAACAACCCAATGCAATTTTACACATTTGGGGGCAAAGTGGTTGGAAAGCTGCCTGTTGGAAAAGGACCTGGGGGTGTTGGTCAACAGCCAACTGACTATGAGCTGGCAGTGTGCCCAGGTGGCCAAGAAGGCCAAGAGCCTCCTGGCTTGTATCAGCAATAGTGTGGCCAGCAGGACTAGGGCAGGGACCATCCCCCTGTACTCATTACTGGTGAGGCTGCACCTCCAATACTGGGTTCAGTTTTGGGCCCCTCACTACAGGAAAGACACTGAGGTGATGGAGCATGTCCAGAGAAGAGCAACAAATCTGGTGAAGGGTCTGGACAACAAATCTTATGAGGAGTGGCTGAGGGAACTGGGGGTGTTTTGCCTGGAGAAAAGGAGGCTAAGGGGAGACCTTATCACTCTCTGCAACTACCTGAAAGGAGGTTGTAGAGAGGTGGGTGTTGGTCTCTTTTCCCAAGTAAGAGGCAACAGGATGAGAGGAAATGGCCTCAGGTTGCACCAGGGGAGGCTTAGATTAGATATTAGGTAAAATTTCTTCACCAAAAGTGTTAAGCATTGGAACAGACTGCCCAGGGAAGTGACTGAGTCACCATCCTTGGAGGTGTTTAAAAGACATGTGGATGTGGTGCTTAAAGATATGGTTTAGTGGTGGACTTGGCAGTGTTAAGTAAATGGTTGGACTCGATGATATTAAAGGTCTCTTTCAACCTAAATAATTCCATAGTTCAATGATTATATGAACATCTGGAATGGGCAAAAGCTGTTGGATCTTGAGCCTTAATCAGTGTAACCGCATACTTGACTAATTTAATGGTTGTGTTGAGCAGTTTCACAGCAGAAATTGTAAGCAAGAAGGGGATACCTCTGATATCTTGAAATATTAAAACTATAGAAAAGGTGTGAAAGATATGATCAAATCAGTAAGCAGGATTTTGATGAAAAAATCACCTTTTCAAGGAAACAATGTTGATGTTCACTTCAGAAGGGAGCTTCCCTGCTCCATCTCCACATTATTCAGAAGTGTTATTATTTCGGTAAAGCACATCCTTAACTGATTTGGTTTTCTGCTAATGAAGAAAATACAGAACACATGATAGAATACCATAGGCAGAGGTAAGTATTATGGATGGACAAACAGATCAATATGAAAATTTTGAGCTGAAACTTCAGAAGTTGCACCACCAGATTTATTAATCTAATGTATATTAAAGGTGAGTGATAAATAGAAAATCCAGTCCCTCAAGAAGCTTGGAAAATCCCATTGGTGGTATGCAATGATTGAAAGAATTCAGAAGTTGATACTGTCTGTGCAGTCATTGCATATTTCATTATGTGGGCAATATGACAATATTTAATTTTGTATATTTATGATAAACCCCACATTATTTCTTTAGTGTCATCTTCAACTATTCATTTTAGCAAAACCTGTTTCTCCTCATTCAGACAGTCTTTATATTATTATTTATTTCAACCAAGTGATGTGTTAGTGATCTAAAATCAGAGTTACCAGACTTCATTCTCAAACTTCTGTTAAAATACAGAAATTAAGGTGAAGAAGAGGAAAAAAGAAATATCAGATGAAACTTAGAAAACATGCTTCCTTTTACAGTGTTCACAGAGATTAATATTATCGAAATCCTGTAAAATTGAAGAGAAAAAAATACCATTGCTAGACAAGGCTATGATGTGCGTCTGTATATAGAGATATATATACATACATACATTTAGAATAAAATGTTGCTTTTAGTATACTATCAATTTCGGTGAATACCCTCAGCAAGATTAGTAATAAGATGCCATTTAATAATTAATGCCTGAAAAATCTATTTTCGCTTCATGCACAAACTAATCAGTCTTCCTGTTCTCTGACAGGTTGGGCAAAATTCAGAGATTGCTCAGCAGAAGACAAAATGTTCAGTATTTCTTAAGTACATAATACTTTTTGATTTCCCTAAGGTACTACATAGTAAAAAAATTCCTGAATTATCTAGCCCAGCTCTTTAGCAGAATAGTGAATGTGGCCTAATTTCTCTATCTCCTTGGCTAAAAATTACAATCCCCAGAAGTCGGTAACCTGCCCCCAACTAAAATGCATGATTGCAGGAGCCATCAATATCTATGACAAGAGTTCATAAACAACCAGACTATGACAGCCATAAGGAACTGTGTTACTGCATGTACAGGTACTTTAATTTATAATATGAAAGTTTCAAATCAGTGCAGATTCATATGGCATATATTGAGAAATCTGTATCAACATTTAGCAACACTTTAGTATCTTGGAAGTTTTAAACGCTTATTTTGATTTGGGTCAAAAAGCCAGCGTTAAAATAACAAAGTCTCTATAGATAGAAATTCTGGATTTGACGTTACGTGGCACTTCAGGAAATACTTTAAAGTCTCCAGTACGATCTCATTTGCAGGGATGCCATTGGGAAAGGTCTTAGGGAAGGGAAAGAATATGTTTCTATTACCTTCTTATTTGAGACTTTCAGCCTATGCTGCTGAGATAGTATTTACTTTGCCCTTTTCATCTTAAAAAACATAAATCGGAGAATTAACTTTCCCATTGTGGACCCTATCTGAAAGAGATGTCTTCTGAACATTAAAATAATTGGAAATCTCTGATGTTTGGTGTTCTTCAAGGCTTTGTGTTTTGCTGACACAGAGAAGTGTCTCTGGCTCTCAGTGCAAATCAAAACAGTACCACAGTTCAGGGGCTGCTTTTCCCTGGTCTTAAAAGCTCTGGAGAAATGGAGTGTAGCTAACAGTGTAACTCATCATTCTGTTTTCTCCTAGAACTTACTGAAGGAATTGAAAATTCAGTGCTTGCAAACAAATGCTTGATATACACATTTCTGATTGCTTATGTGTTTTCTATAGTTTTGATTAGACATTTTAAAATATTTTGACGTGATTTTTGTTATCCCTTAATTTCTTAATCTATTACAAAATAAATATATATTCTGTGGTCTCCTAAAAAAGAGATTGAAAACCAAACATAGATACTTGTTAGTGTATACATTAATTTAGAAGTCAGATAAAGAGTAACAGAGGAAACTAAATTAATCACAATTACAAATATTCATGGCAAAGATATTGAATAGAAAAAAATGTGGGATTTTCCCAGCAGAAATTAGCCAATATTTTGTTCTGGCTCATAAAATTATGTAGGACAAACTTTGGGTGCATCCGATACCTGGAAGTCAGTGGTCTGGTGTCCAGCCCTGTAGTCACTAGGGATGCACACAGTCTCATCTGCCAAATCTGGGAAGGGATGACCTACCTCCATGGGAATCAGGGAGAAAATAATGGTCTGCATTTTTCCTGAAGCACAGTGCTAAAGCAGAGTCCCTGAGAAGGTGTTGCTGGTGGCTATTGTGGCTTTTAAAAGGCAGCGTAACATAGCTATATTTTAGTTTAAAAACTGTAATCATGACTTTCTACATAAAACTGATGACCTGAAGCAAAACTTATTATATGTTCTGTATTGTTAGTAGAGCAGCAGAGATCAAAATGCACAAGTTTTTCTGCCCAACAAAGAAACAAACTGATAGAAGGGTCCAAATAGATGTCTGGTGCCTGGTAAACTCAGTCAGTCATCACTTGCAGACAGAACACAAAAGATTTAGTGAAGACTGTCAGAAAAAACTTTTTAGAACAGGGTGACTGACAGTAGCACTGGCTCAACTGGAATGAAAACCAGACATATTTGGGAAATGGCATTAAATGTAACACTGCATATTCTGAAGATGAGGAAGAAGTCCAAGATACCAAATGTATTTTATTAATGTATGAATTACTTAAAAGTTACTCAAATCACTGGTAATCTCCTACAAAATTCTACAGATAAACTCAACCAAGAAAATGGTAATCAAAATGAAATTATTCCTGGGGATTAGGATGATCAGCTGGAGAAAATAATTAAGTAATGAATGGTTGCTTGGAAAGCTGAAGAGATGGTTCACAGGTAAATTAAAGTTCCCAGCAGAAGAAAAGAGAGAAAAAGCAGAGTTGATATTGTTTGTCTTCCCTCCATAATGCTACTGAGAAACAGAGGTTTATAGTTCTGTAAATACAATTTTGTATCCCAGGAATTAAGAAGATGTTATCAAAACTATAAGTACATTGTTCTGTATATGTAAAATCTAGAACTGTTTTCAGATGGTGCATCATCTGAAAGGAATGATGTTCTGTTCAGATTTATTTTTCTGGCCAAAAGAAAAATACATTTTCTTAAGAAAGAAAAGCAAAACCATAGCATGAGGTAATAAAATGACAAAATGATTCTGCACACTATGTTCTGTTCTCACTTTCTGCTTTAATGAGGATCTTAAGTGAAAATAACTGAGCTTCAGGAGGATGGTAGTTTGTGTACATGCGACATATTTTCTAAGGTTATTTTACCCTGTGGATTTTAATCTATATGGGAACTGTAATTATTGTTTTCTATTTTTTATATAGATTTTTTCTGTAGGTAACATTTAACTGTATTTCTTCAACATTTGCAACTGTCCTGTAACACTACCCTTTTAGGGTACACTACCTTTTAGGGTTAGTTTTGTACTATATCATTCAGAAGGGAAATAGGACAAAAATAACATGGTCTTTTTGTGGCTTCGGATATATGCTGTTCACAATGTTCTTACCATATTCAGAGATGAACATTTCCAATGCTGTAACCTTTATAACTATATGCAATATTATCCAAAGATGCAAATTAATTTCTTATCATCATGTGAAAATTTTATTAAATATTCTAGTTTAAACAACTTGCTTGAATTTTAATGTGAATCCTGTTCTAATCTATTGAGATGGCAACAAATATTGTATGCACAGATTCTCTGATTTGCTTTACAGAAACATATTGTTTCCTTCCTCCTGGGCCATTTATTTCTACTGCTGATTTTACATGGACTCAACGTCTTTAGTTCTCCTGCACCATAGTGGCTGCAGAGTTTGCACAGAAAAAAATGTAGCTTCGTTGGCTGTTCACCTGTAAGTTTTGCTGTGAAGAAGAGAGCGAGAGATTGGTTCCTACCCCATCAAGGTGGAAACCTCTCTGGTTTTAAACAGCATGTGCTTTCATTAACTGTCACATAACTTGTACTACTCCTGCAATTTATGCATTAACAGCATAGTCTTCAGACTTCTTTTACCTCCACCCTTTGGTGGCTGATGGCGTTGGTGAGTCTGTCCATGACACACCCTGGGTGCCCAAGCAAGGCTCCACAAACTCACCTCCAAGACAAATCGCCCCTCTCACTTTCAGTGATGTTCTTCAGTGATTTCCCAGACCTTTTATTTTCTACAGTCTGATATCTACATATTTCCTCTCCTTCCTTCTCTACTTAGCTTTGTTGATTTGGTGCATAAAAGAAATTAATCAGTAGGGAGTGGAACAAGGCCAGATAGATAGAATATACCACAGGAACTAAGGATGTTCTATTAAAAAATAACTTCCTTTTTCCCCAAGGGAGATAAGAATTTCTGTTTCATCAGTGAATGTTTCATTACCTTTAAAAATCCAGTGCCTTGCATCACTGAATGAGATGCCAAGTAAAAAAATATGTATCGAAAACCAGCTCCTGAGGAGCAAGTACCTTCCAACAACCTACACACTTTGTCTGTGCATAGTTCAAGTCTCTGTCATTTCCTGCTTAGGAAAAGAACAGTGCATATAACATGACTGCATTGCATTAGAGTGGTTTGAGGGTTTATTTCCATGCTTGTAAAACAAGGCAATATATTTTAAATCAAAACTCATTAGAGTTCAAGTGCCTAAATACTTCCAAAAGTACAGTAATTCTGGATAATAATTCCTGTGGAGTTTCATGCCTGATAGGATTTGAATATTTCATTATTGGTTTATTATTAGGAAAAAAAGAAAAATAAATGTTTTCTGTGCCTGAGGAGTGAAATTGGCCACTGTTACCTTCATCTTGGAGACTGAGGAGGTAAATGGGCAAGAGCACTGAGCTTCTTTGAAGTTTCAAAACAAACCCTTCAACTTGATTGAAAATTCTATAAAAAATGAGATCAAAGACGAGAGGACAGGGGTTGATATGCTCTTAGTAGTGTGGGTTGCTTAGGGGATGGCATTTGAAAACCTGCACATTTACAACAAAGAACAATTTAAAATGTCAGAACAATGTTGATGGAGAAATCCTTTCTGATCTTGATTGTGTCCACATCTCTGTCAACTGACAGCTCCTTCAGAGATTTAAAATGCACAGGTATGGACATGCAAATCTTACATCCTTTTCTTATGGAGAGAGTGGAGCTGGATTAGAGCCCAGTCATCTCTGATCCTCACTGGTACAGCTGTGTAAACCAGAAACATTTTGATCTTTACTTTCTAATAGCCAAGATGATTCATCTTTCTTGCCACAGTCTAAAAATAAAGTTTCCCAGAATTAAGCAATTAATAATAATCAAAATGTTTTTGCTCCATACAGGAGCTAGTGTCCCTGTGAAGGGAAAACTTGTTGAAGGAATTTTACCAGTGGGAGAGAAAACCAAACTGTTATGTTTTTACTCTAAACAAAACAAGGACTTATGAGAGTATTTGTTACTAACTGCTATTTTATATTCATTGGAATCCAGCATTCTAGAATGGATCTGCTTTCACTTTTTTTTCTCCCTTTACTTCTTTGCTGTCAGGTACTCTGGAACAGGTTTTTCAAATTGTATATTTGTAGGTGACCACACATATTTCCAAAAGTTAAATATCTCTGTTATTGTCCATGGACATGCATCAACTTAATACAGAAATGTGGGGAAAAAATGCTCTAAATTCATACATTACAGGGGATATTCAGAACTAGTGACTTTAAATAGTCTGCTCTTTCTAGGTTCCATACATGGTCAGTGCAGAGAGTGACTCAGAAAAGAAGCTGTTACAGAAATCAGGAAGGTGATTAGCCTCATTAATCCTGTCCATTTACTGTACAGGGAACAAAGGAAGATAAGCCTCACAGGAAAAATTTTGGCGCTCAGGAATCCTTTCTTAGCATATTTACATGCATATATTAAATTAACTGAAAGAATTACATGGAGCCAAAAGTTTCAATTATTAAAATAATGGTTATGTAAAAAAGAGGTAGGAAATTACAGGGAATAGCTGTACAAAATATTTATATTTTTTAGGTTAAATGCAGGCTGTTGAGCTCCTTCCCACTTTTGCTACATGATTGGCTAGAGAAGAATTTATAGTAATCATTTTAAATTAACATAATGGAGTTTTCTGCTCATAATCATCAAGTAACAAATAGTATAGAAGAAAGGCAATAGGTGAATACTGACACAGTTCTGTACAGATCACTGAAGTGACTGAATCTGACCCTACCTATTTGTTATTCATTATTCTTATGCTTTAATTTCCATGCATCCCTGCAGAACTAAACACATCAATATATGTATAAAGCTGATCTAAGAAGCAGACAGAAAACACAAATGTTCAGCATATTAAAACCCAAGAATGTTCTGTAAACTTCAGAGACATAATAGCACATCACAGTTTGCACACTGGACATCACTGAGTTATTTCATTTTTGAAAGTTTCAGTAAGATAAAATACCTAATAGAGCATTTCTGCAGTTATGTGCTATTTAACATGTAAAAAGAAGCAAAATTAGAAGTGCAAACTGTTTTTTGAGAATATTCCTTTGCTCTATTTGAGCATATTTATTAGTCTATTAAAAAAAAATCAAAAAAAAAAAAAAACAACAAACCAACCAAACAAACAAAAAACAAAACAAAACAAAACAAAAAAACCACAACCACCAAACAACCCCAGAAAATAATTAACACTAGTGAAAACCTTTTGTTTTTCAGATCAGATTTTTTTTAAAAATATCTTTTCATGGGAAATAATTTACATGTTATTGGAATCACAACACTAAAAATCTTAGCAGATTGATCACAGGAGAAAATAAAACATCTGAGTTCTTTCAAAACAAGAATAAATTGTTCTCCTTCACAGTTTAATTTTTGCTGACAGTATTCATTTTCTTAATATAATTTCAGTATAGTTCATTCTAAATGCACCCTTATGGAAAGCTAGAAAGTTTAATGCAGGTAAATATAGATGAAGTGTTTTAAAGTTTAGTTAGTGTTAAGCTTGTTGCATATAATAAAATTGATGGTCATTCTCTTGGCAGAATTTAAAGTTCATTAACTGTTATGTTAAAATAATGGGTTTCAGTACAATTTCTAATGTATTGGTAAAAGAACTAATGTAAAGGGAACATCTCATACCTGATAATGATAGAAAAAAATCGTTGTGCAGAGGAGATTAGCATTCACAGTATATCTATAGAGAAAATTGCAAAAAAGAGGAAAATTATCAGAACTCGGTGGCATGTGAGTTATACACATAAGTATCAGAATAGACCAGGATTAATGCAAATGTACCGTCACAGTTTCTTAAGTCCAGAGTGGCTGCTTTAACATGACAACATTAACAGCTTCACTATGAGATGACCAAGTAGATAAATTTAGCAGCAGCAGGTGTTCATTTCCCCCAGGAAACAGCTATAAGTGCTTAAAACCAGTGGGTTATCTATCTAACCTTCTTCTCAAGGACATATCAAAAAGGGAAACAAGTACTTTCATTGAATTATTGGGAAATGTTATATATAAATTTTAAAGACACATGCTGTTCATTATAACTTAGCTCTCCTTTTAAAACTGCAAGATACCACTGAAGCCAAGAGCTCTGAAGAATTTAGAAATCAATTGGATAATTATAGTGATCCATGAGTTGTCATAGCAAAGACTAAACAAAGACTAATTTCCTCTACCTCAATAAATAAACAAACTTACGCCTTGGAAGGCATAATAAATCTTCAATCTTCAGGACATAAGCAGCCTCTATCTAGTAGGGTTTTGGAAGAAATAATCAGGAAGATATACTGTACCTAATACTGACTTGATGGTTACTGGCTTAATGTAAGAAACAGAAGTTGCTCAGCAATTAACAAATCAGAGTTTGTAGCAGTACCTAGTGGCGTCTGCAACACTCTCCATGGGCTGCCTGGTCACAGATTGCTTTGCACAGAATTTTTTTACCTTCCTGTTAAAAGGAAAATTTCATTGCCTCTCTTATCTTCCTACCTAGGGCCATTTCAAGATATAAGTTTCCTCCCTCCTGCGTGGAGGAGCTGTATGAATCAGCTTCAGCACACTGTGGAGGACAGAAATCAGGTCATTAATTAAAGTGAATTAGCATTTCAGTGTCTGTGTAAAAATGAAATTCTCTTTGACTTCAATATCTGCTGAAAGGCAGAGAAGACTGTCTGATATAGCCCTGTTGTGAATGCTGATTTAGAATCCTGCTGACTATACAAATTTGTCTCGAAATGAGAAATTATGGATCCTACACAACTCTGAGGTAGCAGCAATTTAAGATTTACTGGCACTATTACAGTAAATCACAAGATTAGGTTGTATGATTTTAAACAATACTTAGTTATCAACCAATTATCAGAGTCATTTAATGAAATTTGCTATAACCAACACAGCAACAAAGATTTGAAAATTACAAGGTTCTCATGAGACTTATGTCAAAGTTTCCTAAATCAAATTGCACACACACACAGATACAGAGATTAGCCTATGTTTAAGACTTTTCTCTCTTTGTAAATTGTAGTAAATTATTGGTAGCAAATGATCTTTGAAAGCTCGTGAATTTAATTATAGTAGATTACTCACTGTTGTCCTTTGTCAGTGTTTGTCAGCAGATGATCTTTGAACCAACCCTTCTTCTTCATTGGCATCTATCAGTGGATGAGCTTGGAAATGCTTGTGAAATCTGCTGAAAGGCATCCCAATGCAGGGGGACATACTGGGTCACAGACTGCTGTGATCCTGGAGAGCTCAAAGGGTCTCACTTAGGATTGTTGTGTATAGGATTATGAGATGATTGACTTTGGTCAGTCTTTTTCCATTTTGGCCACAATTCTTGTCAGGTAATTCTGGTACCTTCCAGAGCAGGCTATGATCCAGGAAGCAGGAGTTTCAGGTATGGTTGGGGAAAGCTTAATCATCATAACTCACTGTATTTATAACCAGGACAAGAAAATGCCATAGTATCCCAGCCCACTGCGCTTGTAACCAAGACAAGAACACACTGGTCCTGACATCGCAATGTGGCCCAGGGGTCTGAACCACTGCATTCCACTCCATGACCAAAGTCAATCTATCTTTTCCATGGAGTGGTGTGTGGTCACCTCTTGCCTCTGTGCCTGTAAATAGACGTCACACTTTAGATATAATTTCAGTGAAATTTTGTTAGGTTAACCTCCATAACTATTAAAAAAGCATATACATTAAATGGGATTAGATATTATAAATGCAGGGAGGTTCTTGTAATAGCATAACTTGTTTTGTTATTGTCCAAACTTTGATATATAGAACAGTGTTCAACAGAAAACATAGTATAACAGTCAATAGGACCACAATGGTGTGTACCATCAGATTTAGTGTTCCAGTTGTTGTTGGAGATCATCCAAAAGGGTTTCCCACCAGTGGTGCTCTCCATCTTTCTTCACTCTTTCTAGAGGTATATATCCTCTGCATCATGATAGATGGTAATCATATTTTTTTGTCCATTGTTCCAAAATAATTTTAGCAATCGATTCAGGTCATCATTTTTTTCACCAATGTGAGATTTAGTCCACTAGGGGCAGGTAATAAATCTTGATACAATATATAGTTAGATTGTGGCAATTGGTGGGTTGTTATAAGAGCTGAATAATTAAAATCGCATCCTGTAATTTTGGTAAAAATACTAATACAGATATTTAAGTGATTATTTGTTTCTACATTTGGTGTCATCTATAAATATAAAATTGCAAAGGGTTCTTAGACAAACATGTCCAATTTCCAATATATACTAGTACAGTTTCAGGGGTTTCATCAGGGTGTATTTCAAAATTACAAACATTTTGTTCAGTGTCAAGACAAATGTCTTGGGCCTTAATGGTATTACTTTCACAGATAAAGCCTTGTTGTTCCTGTATGACACATGAATCAACATCTATAACTTGTCATTTATTCCCATTTGGTTGTGCCCACACTTTATGTTCTAATGGATAGAGTACAGTTCTGTGGCAATTTAATTCTAGAGCAATGATTTGATATATGGTGTGTATTGAAGTGTTGCATATTGTCAAAACAAAAGCTGTGGCTTTCCTGCTGGTGGAGTCATAAGTGAAATCAACTAGATGCCACCAGAGCGGAATTCCCATTCAGTTTTAGTTGCATTAACTGGGATTATCTTTCAAATTTCAGTGGTAAGGTGCCCCCTTTATCTTCTCTTATAATCGCTACCACAATAGATTGTACCCACAATTGAGACTGAATATAGATAAGAGCAAGAGAGATATTAATTTGGCTTTCACCCAATGATTTCAAAATTAGTTGTTGGTCTTTTTAATTAATTCCTTCCCATTGTGGTAATATATTAGATAGGAGCCATTGGTTAGTTCCCAATGCCAATAAAGGAGATTGTAATGGACCTTCTAATTTGTGTAAAGTGTTTGTTGCTGAGCTCATTTTGTTTGCTAAAACTTCAGACTTCATGCTGTTTAATACCCCTAATCCTGTTCCTAGGGTGCCAATCACATCCTTTCTTGATTGTTTTGGAGAGGTGAGAGTTCACCCATACAGACACGCTAACTATCCTATGTAAGATGCATTCAGGAATGGTGAGAAGGTAGGCTTAATTGCAGAGATATTATCCTGCATTAATAGTTCCACTCACTTGAAGGATCATGATGGGTTGTCTAATATTCACTGTTGACTTGTATTTTTTATTGCATACAGTTCCATTTCAAAAATTTGTGGGGATAGATAGAATTTTCTTGTCTTTTATAATCACTGTGGACATTAAAGTAAGCAGTAGTAAGTGTTCCTGTGCTAGGCTTAATAATGTCTATTTAAAATCTAAATTATTGTCCACATGTAAATTGTAATAACAGGTTGTTCTAAGGTAAAATCATGCCAACAGCTCAATTTTCTTTCAGTGGCACAAAGTGTTGCATCCTAGTCTGCTGTTGGGTTTGATGTCAAGTTGTACACAGAAATCTCCTATGACTTTTCATGGGTGCACCCACTGATCATCCGACATTCTATTTTAATTTCATCCTCTGCTGTTCCCCAAAGTAGGGAAACTTTGCCATAAGGTACATCTTCTTACCAGCTCCACTCATTTTCTAAGTATACTTTATTTTCCGTGCATGACCATGATGAAAAGATTTAGATTTCCCTTACTGGGGAGTGTTCTCATGGTTTGGGTATACTTAATATGAGCTTGAGAGGATTATCTCAGTAAGACTCCTTAGTATGCAAAGTAGGCATCGATGTAGTTGTGATAGGTTTAGTGATTTTGAAAGATATTGTTGCTAGTATTATGTCACGTCTCTCTAAAGTGTTCCACATACATGATATTTCAACATCAGAATATCCCTTCACTATGTCATGTATTGAGCAATGATTCATATTACAGTATTTTCTATATGTTGTGCAAGATTTGTTGTAAATAATCATACTATATACATATCCCTCAGCAACAGGTGACAGTGTTTTACAGGTCGAATTTATGCTACTGTCTGCTAATAACAAAACCAGCGGCTTATCTGTATTGATACAATTGGGGCTGATTCCTTGCTTGACTATCAAGTTGAGATGGGTGTTTGTGGGGAAGCAAATATTGTTGAAATCTTCAACAGCAGTAGGACAATATTTCTTTGTTGCGGTTTGGGCCTGATCGGCAACCAACCACCGCAGCTAATCACCCTCCCTTCCCCCTCCCCACCTGGGAATGGGGGAGGGGATTAGAGGGGTGAAGGGAGACTCGCAGGCTGAGATAAGAACAGTTTCATAACAGCAATAAAACGAGAACAATGACAATGATAGGGGGAAAACAAAAAGAAATATATAAAAAGGCAATGTACAGCGTAATTGCTCACCACCCGCCAACCAATACCCAGCCCGTTCCCGGCCAGCGACCCCGAGATACCAAGATCCCACAATTGCAATCCCGGACGCGAGAGAGCTCCTTCCCAACCACCCCTCCTCTATATAGTGAGCATGACGTTCCATGATATGGAATATTTCACTGACCAGTTCGGGTCAGGTGCTCTGGCCGTGCTCCCTCCCTGCTCCCTGTGCCCTTGCGCACGGGCAGGACATGGGGAGTCAGAGAGTCCTTGAAGTCTCGGCAGCAGCTGAAAACATCAGTGTGCTATCAGCATTTTTCCCATACCAAACCCAAAGCTAAATCCAAAACACAGCACTCATCTAGTCCCTGAAAAGGAATATTAACTCTATATCAGCCCAAAGCAAGACAGTATCCACCCCTTATTCCATATCATTTACGTTATGCTCAAGTTCGCTATTACCCAATACAGTCTAATTGATTGTTATCCTTTCTCCTGGGTTTTAGGCATGTGCACACAGACATCATTCCCTCAGTCACTGGGCCATCACTGCAGAATGTATCATAAGTTCATTTGGTTCATAACTTTGCGTTCCATCTGTCATAATAGTCTTTTAAGGCAGGAAGGGTGATTCTTGGTCAGTAGGGAATAGGTGACCAGGTGACCTTGCAGGAGGAAGGCATGCAGTCCCTGTTACAGCTGGAGCTGGTGGCTGATGCATCTGACACCATCTGTATTCGTAGTCTATGGGAGTCACTGGGCATCATTTGCTGAAACCAATCCTGACTTTGAGTTCAATGTGTTCCTTCATGAGTGTGATGCTGTTATATAATATGTGTCAATCATAGTGATGCATTGATAGGGCTGTTTGGTGATTGACCTAATACAGTTCAATTTATTGGCTATTTTCACCTAACATTAAGTCCCTTTGAGGCACACATTTGACTTCCCCATTTTCCTGCATTATCCACTAAGTGCACCCAGGTCCTTGTGCAAAGGTAATTCCACGTATGGGCTTACCTTCACCTGAAGTGGGAATAACCCAGACAGCCTGTCCTAGCATGTTGTTAAGGTGTACTACTGGGACTTTATCTCCATCTACAGTACGCAGAAGGTTGGACTGGGCAGGGTCAGCCTGGTTGGTAGATCCTCTAGTATTGACTAACCAGGTGGCCTTTGCTAAATGTGTGTCTCAGTGTTTAAAAGTCCCACCTCCCATTGCTCTCAGCATGGTCTTTAGTAACCCATTATACCGTTCGATTTTCCCAGAGGCTGGTGCATGATAGGGAATGTGATATATCCACTCAATGCCATGTTCTCTTGCCTAGGTATTTATGAGATTATTTTGAAAGTGAGTACCATTATCTGACTCACTTCTTTCCGGGGTACCATGTCACCATAGGACTTGTCTTTCAAGTCCCAGAATAGTGTTCCGGGCAGTCTGGTGGGGGTGTCGGAGCAGCTGCAGTATCTGGTGGGGGTGTCGGAGCAGCTGCAGTATCTGTTGTTTTCTTCTCTGATCCAGAGACCTCTTTTTTTTGAGGGCACTGTATACTGGTAATCAGGGCTCGGTAGGCATGGGCCAGTCCCCAGCATGTTGCCGTGATCCGCGTCTCTCTTGAGTTATCAGGATGACAGCATATCTTTTCTAAATATTTTACTTGCTTCTCAGGATCCTGCACTTGTTCAGGGGTGAAGTTCCAGGACACCGGGGGTGCCAACTGTCCTAAGTACTTGCCCATGCTATTCCACACCCCCAGCCACTCATAACCCTCCAACCTTGGGGGGGATCTCCGAGTGATGTTCAGAAATAGTCGCTTAATCCTTATCCTAAACACAACCCGAACAGCCTTTAGGAACATGACAGCTCCCAACAGTGAGACATTGTTAACCCATTCCACTAGCTGACCTCCCACATGCACAAATGATAACCATGCTAAGTACGAATACCAGACTAATCTCAGGACTGACAACCTTATCGTGCCATAAATCAGTATTACATAGTACAGCAAAGCAACAATCTGAATCCAACTCCCACGGGTGATAAGCAGCAGCACGGGGAATATATATGGCAAGTAAGGTGACATATAACACAACTGTAACAAGAAAGAGCACGATTCCAGGAACCATTCGATCAACATTATAGCAGGATAAGCATTCGACATTTTAACAAATTCAGAAGAGCACACAAATCAACCTGTTGTTATCTCAATCCTTCGTGCCCCACGTTGGGTGCCAAAAACTGTTGTGGTTTGGGCCTGATTGGCAACCAACCACCGCAGCTAATCACCCTCCCTTCCCCCTCCCCACCTGGGAATGGGGGAGGGGATTGGAGGGGTGAAGGGAGACTCGCAGGCTGAGATAAGAACAGTTTAATAATGGCAATAAAATGAAAACAATAACAATGATGGGGGAAAACAAAAAGAAATATATAAACAGGCAATGTACAGCGTAATTGCTCACCACCCGCTAACCAATCCCCAGCCCGTTCCCGGCCAGCGACCCCGAGATACCAAGATCCCACAATCGCAATCCCGGAAGCGAGAGAGCTCCTTCCCGACCACCCCTCCTTTATATAGTGAGCATGACGTTCCATGATATGGAATATTTCACTGGCCAGTTAGGGTCAGGTGCTGTGGCTGTGCTCCCTCCCTGCTCCCTGTGCCCTTGCGCACGGGCAGGACATGGAGAGTCGGAGAGTCCTTGAAGTCTCGGTAACAGCTGAAAACATCAGTGTGCTATCAGCATTCTTCTCATAGCAAACCCAAAGCTAAATCCAAAACACAGCACTCATCTAGTCCCTAAAAAGGAATATTAACTCTATTTCAGCCCAAACTAAGACATTCTTATTTTCATTTTCTAGAAATTACACCTTTTTACATGAGAAGTGAAAGCCATTATCACTTTGGATGACATCAAGGGTAGGTAGTTTTGGGAACCAAGACAATAGCCCTCATTTTAGCATTTAGTCACCATAAGCAAGCCAGAGAATACTTCCACTCCTGTAAGGATATATCGATACCCTGCAGAGGGTTTGGATATGATATGATATGATATATGTTCGGTTTTCCATGTAGACCATAAAATTTTCCCTTCACTGATATGTAGAGGTGGTGCTTAACAAGGTGATCTGTTTGAAATTTCAATTTACATCAGGGACATTCTGTAAGGATGGTTTCATAACTTTTTCTGTTGAGGGGCCAACCTTGGCTTTGGGTTGCAAATCAAAGTGCTTCTCCATCTCTGTGTCCTAATTTTTGAGGTAACCATTCCCCTGTAGCCTTATAGACTATACATATGATTCTCACCAAGCACTAGGACCACTAATCACTGTCTCATTGTGTAAGCCTGATATGATTCAGGCCTTGGTAAGGACTTCACCATTGAAGAGGATATGAAAGATTGATAAGAGATGAGCATCCTCCCCAGTTGGCACCATAGGCCAGATGGTTGCCTAAGAAGCATGAAGCCAGCAAAAATCTGTCTCCCCACCCTAAGGAGCATGCATGATGATTCACACAGCAAGTGAGGCTAATTCAAATATAACTAACCAACAGCAGATGGAAAGGTAATTACAGACCAATGAGTGTAAACTTAGAGAGGTTTTTACTAATTCTGTAATAGGATAAATAGGCTATAGTTCCTTTGTGTGTTGTTCCAGCTTTGTGGAATTAACACCTAGCACTTATCTTTGAGCAACTATAGATTAAACTGATTATCTCAGCTCTGTGTGTGATTTTGGCTTTTGTGCACCAGATAATGTACCCTGTGTGAGGAACAACACCCCTAGTCAGTACCCTCCAGAATCTGGTGTATCTCCTGATTTTATTTCCCTAATTCTGGCTAATTCATCTACTCATTGGCTCCAGTTTGTGGCTGAGCTTTCACCCATCCTATCTTGAAGGGTGTTTTTCTATGTTTAGTAATAGTTGCCAATCTTCCATTCTCCAGACTGGAGATATATTTGCTTCCCAATTTAGGTCTTCCCATTGACAAAGCCATTGCATGACAACTGCCCATATGGCATAGCAGTCAACATTGGCTTCATTTTATACTGGTAGAACAACTGCCCTTAATTATGATATTTATGCACAACCTTCACTTTCTTCTATTACTTGTTTGCCAGTGTTAATTTATAATGCAACATCCTTATATTGGCACTTACCATTTATTCTTTTTGCTGATGCAAACCAAATGCCCTCAGCTGGTGTTTTCTCAGTGAGGGGAGGTACATCTAGAATTGGTGAATGTTTAAATGGCTGTTTTAGTGCTAGTGGGTCAGTGTTTATAAGCATTTGGAAATTTTTGTATGTCCTACAGCCAATTGCTTTTCACCTGCTACTCCCACCAGGTAAGCATACCATTTCCTAGTGGTGTGTTGTTGTGCAATTCCTTCTGGGGAGCGGTTCCTTTTAGGACTGTTTCTAGCAAATTGAATGGCTGCCTAGTCTGAACAGGTTGTTCCTGGTATATTTTCTCAACTTGTTTAACTGCTCAGATTAAAGACAAAAGTCCCTTTTCCCATTCAGAGTATCTCTGTTCTACTTCTGTAATGCAACACCACAGGCCCTTGCATGAGAGACATGGAGAGGAGACTACTTCTGCTAGTACATGGGCAGAGGCTTAAATCCTAAAGTTAATAGGCACCTAGCAACAGATTTAAGAGCAGTGAAAATTTTGTGTAAATAAATCTAGGGAAAACAAAAAAAGTTAGAAGGACCTAATTTGAAACATTTGAAAAGATTATTTATAAATTTAATATATCCCTGGACCAATGTTAATCTCAGACTCCTCCTGAGCACTTCTGTGCTCCAGAGAGATGCAGCTGCCAGGTTACATATACTCTCCTCTGAGGGAGATCTGTCGGCCTGGCAACCACCTATGTGAGCTAAAAATGTCCTATATAGACTTTTTTTTTTTTTTTTTTTTTTTTTTTTTCCTGAGTGAATGCATAGGATTAGAACTGACCTTCTGTATCATCTATCCAGTCCCTTTACCTCATAGGAAACTGCTTCAGTTATTCTTTTTCATAAAAGGAACAATCTCTGTTTACATGATAAGAAACAATCAAATTTATTCCTCCACAAACTTCTCTTGGGATTCTATCCTTCTATGCCCACCCCAGTTCTAATTAAAATGTACTTATGCAATGTTTGAAGCAATAAATAGTGTGTACATGTACATACATATACATATATGTTTGCAGATGTATACACGTATGTGTGTGTACATACAGTATATATGGACGGGGTGGAAAGATAATTGCCAGTATAGGTGTGATCTGCAATTAACTTTTGAAATCCTCTTGCCTTCATCCTTGGAAATCTGAACATTGCTGTGATCTGGTCCACTAACAGCAGCAGGTAAGGCTGCAAATGCATTTGGATAAGAAAGCATACAGGATAGACACAACTTTTTTGCTTCCCATTTGTGACTACTCAGGTGTAGGCAGGATATCAGTAAGATATATTGTTCCTAATAATCTCATGGCAGCCTGTGCTTCTGTGATGTGAGAACATTGTTTCTGTTACTGCAGTGAAACCTGAAAAATAAGCGCCAAATGTTCCCTTTCAGAAGGTAGGATTCCCATTTATGCATGGTGCCATTAAAATTAATTACCTGAGAACCAGTTCATAATGTCTACAGATATGGAAATAATAAAAAGTAATTGACTGAAAGTATTCATAAAATATTTTGAGCAAAGGTCATTAATTTACGCTCACTGAAACCGAGAACTGCATGCTTGAACTACCAAAATACATGAGCAAGAAGACAAATAATAGGTACTTATAAAATAACTGTCTACTATTAAGGTTATACACTTTCTGAGTTTTGAATCCCAGTTCTAGGAGGGTAGTGGCCAGCAATGCAGAAGGTTGGTTACCTTGACAGTCTCCGTGAAAGGCATACCCAAGGGAAATAAAGCAGTAGGTCAGTGCTGTGACCGGAGTTGCTGCTGAGACAAATGCCCACTTGCAGGCTACAAAATATGGGGTTTTGTGGAATGAGCCACTCACTTTGCAGCCTCTCTGTGATATGTATTACAGAAAATTCTTCAGATGCCTGAAGTAATTGCTCTGTGAATCAATTGATCTCTGAATTACAGGTGAAATCACAGAAAAAAATGTCATAAGGCATCTAGCAGATTCTGAAAGGGACTTTCAAAGTGCTCTTTGTCTTGGTCAGATTCATTTCTTAAGAGAATGAGAAGAAAAGAAATTAGTCATTATGACACTTGCACTTATTTAAGAATAAAGCATAAATGCAAGGATGAATTATCTGTTTCTTTTCCCATATTCAAACAAAACTAGTAATATCAGGAAGAGCTACATTTGCCGATTGGCTTTTCTAATGGTACATTTCTTACTACTAAATAAGACCAATTAAATGAACAATTAGCAATGTGACTTCTTTTTGAATAAACAGATTGCTTTCTTATGTGATTTCTCAAGTCTAATGGAGGCAGGTATCTACCAAACTGATGGAAAAGGATTATTTTAAAAAAAATATGCATCTTCACAAAAGATTTCACAAAAATTAAATGTCAGCTGTGAAGTATATTGAGTATATGCATCTTAATAATTATCTTTATTGTAATAATTAATGGGAAAAACAAGTCTTTGATCATAGCGACATTGAAAGAGTAAGTAAATCCTAATATTATAATTGGATGAATCATTACAGGTTGATTATACATCTTTTTCTGAAGATTAAATAGCCCTGTAGTTGAGGTTCTAGACTGGAACCAGTACAATCTGTGAGATGGTTGTAGACAAGTTACTTCATTTATCTTATTTTTTCTTTTGACAGAATATTCATTTTATCATTTTATATGATGAGGTTCTATTTATAACAAATTTTGTATAGGAATGATGTATTATTATTCTTTTAATATTATTGTTTATCAATAATACACTTTGAGTGCACAGTAATTAATTTAGAGTGCCACATTGACAATACGAAAGAGAATTATTTGGAGATTATTTCTTTTGCATGCAGTATAATAATTACATGTAATTAGGACCAAAACCATTGCAAAAATCTGAATGGACTGTGTTTATTTCTGATGTTCACACTTGTAATTACAAAACCCGGAAGTATTTCTTGTCTTCCATTTTCTTCTCTCTAATTTTATTCTACTGATTTTTTTTTTTCCCTAGTAACTAAATATATGTCATTTAAAAGTAATTATACTGTCGTGGGAACTATATTTGGAAAACAGAACGTTAAAGAATCCATTCCTGAATGACAGTCATATACTGATAAAATATGTACATTTAACATTTTCATATTTCATTTCTCCTCTGTGTATCATTACAGCTGGATTTGTGGATCTGTGTATTAAGCCACTCCTTTACTATTTCACTATTTCTTTTCTAAAAAAGTGATATGAATAACCCTTTTCTTCTACAGTTCTTCTGTACATTACTTCTCTCAAAAGAACCTCCACAAGCTCTTACTTATTTCCTCTAATGTTCTTTTCAGTTATTGAAGGGATAACCATTTTCTCAAAGCTTTATCTGGCTTTAGTGATTTTTAACTTACACAAGTCTTCTTCTGCAGTGATATCCTTTCACTCGTACCACTCAGCAGTTGGAAAATATGGTTCCTTTTATTTATACTATTTCACCTCAGATTTCCCTCATGAATACTAAGAAGTGCAAAACTCATTTAATTTTCCCACTATATCCTGTTCACTTTGTATTAAGTTTCTCCCTAATCCCTTAGTGGGCTAATTATTTCAGTTTTCAGCCCTTTATCTCTTTCCTTTTATATATTTAAAGAATCTTATATTGTTTTTAGTCACTCCCAAGGTAATAATTCCCTTTTTATTATATTTTCATGTTGCAGCATTTTTGAGACACTGACATCCATCCTCCTCTACTTTTATTAATTTTCAGGGACATTCATTTACACAGCTCAGATGCATTTTCTTCTGTTATCACGTGCCTTCTCCCTCTGGGACAGCCTCTTTTTTAAAGATGGCCCAGAGCAATTATAATACAAGAGGGGAGCCAACATCAGTAAAATTTTAATTTATCCAAAATATTACCTTCCTTCCAAATTTATGGCAGAGATTTTGTTCTCTCTTTTCTTAGTCAGGAGAAGACAGGTCAAAATACTGAATTACAGGATTTCCAGCATGTGTAGTCCCAGAAGGAGCCATGTGTCAGGCAGGTACGTGCTGTCCTCTGCCCAATGCCACACCTGGGATCACCCTGTTCCACAAAACAATCACTTTTCATGTATTATCTTCCATCTTCTAGACTTCTTATCTGACTTCCAGGCAGTACACATTAGGTTTCTTACAACTACAGATGTAATGTGCTCAGCATGCTCCTTCTGCTTGCAATACCATATTTGGCCCAATAAATATAAAATACAGTAACTCTAAGATGTACATCTGCTGTTTTACTTAGATCAGTAAAATTAGGAATTTCATACTAAGTATGTTTCCAGAGAGATAAGACTAATATAGTTAAAGCCTATATGTCTCTCTGAATATATTTCTCTGCACATTTATAATCTTATAACCATAGAATTACATATGTATAATAGGCACAGATTTTTCATAATTTTGTGTGTGTTTTTACCAGATCTAGGTTTGAACTGTATTTCAGAAAGCTGAAAAGTAATATGAACAAATAATACATTCCGGATATGTTCTTTTCCCTTTCTTTTATTTTAGCATGTCAAACACAATTTATATAGTAGGTGGATGAATCCTTGTTAATTCAGCTTTACTGTTAATCACCAATTTATCCTGTTCCATCTAAAAAGTACACATATTAAAGCAAGTAAACTGTGTTTAGGTTTTTTATTTGTTTTGTTTTGTTTTGTTTTTAGTAATGCCATCTTTCCTAGGGTTTTCAAATTTTGACTGCATAGTTTGAGTTTGAAAGCAATTAGAGCAAGCTTCTTTTGAGACAGAGTAAAGCCTTTAAATGATTTTGTAGATTACCATTAATTAGCCTGGGTGGAATCCAAACACTTCCTTAATCTCTAAATGAGTGAGTGTTGTTTGGAGCACTACTGACATTCTCTATCTGCTGATATTTTCAGTATTATTATACTCTTTAGCTTATCCACACTAGAACAAAAATAATATTTACTGCTGTTAAACAAGACTAATAAATATTCTTTAAAATACAGATTTGATTTCCCCAGCTCATTCAGTGTAGACCCCTAAGAATTTTAAATATTCATCACTGTTCAAGTCAGGTAATTGGTATAACAAAGGAAAAGATCCCTACAAGATTACTGTGCTTAATACCTGTATTATGCACATGTGACTCAAGTCTTAGACTCCATATCCAGCACATGGCAAAGCAAAAACTTGGGAAAAGAGGTAAGATGAAAGCATTGTCAATTGTATCTCCTTTCATGTTCGTGCAAGATTCTTGGGTTTCAAATTTTGCATGAGGCTCATAAGCATGTTATTTATTTATTTACATTTATTGTAACACATTCAAATGTTTCAGCAGATAGACTTCCAAATCATTTAAGAAGTATAAAGGTTTGTTTCTAAGCTATTCAGTCTCACCCAGTTATCTAGCACAGACAAGGCAGTTCTGACTGGAAGAGTTACGGGTGAAAAATACTATCTAAGCACATTTAGAGAGGAAAAAGAAAGAGATAAACAAACCCGACTCATAAAGCTTCCCAAAACACTATCATTGTCTTTGAAAGTGGCTTATAAAAAGATTTTAGGACTGTTTCAGTAAGGGCTTGAGTTAGGATTGCTGTTTTAATTTGCACCTTGAGAACTGGGTTTTGTTTCTATAAAGCAAAGCCAAAGCAAAGAATTAGGAGATGGCTTTGTCTGTGAGCAGAAATGCGTTGCCAAACAGGTACATGCCTACTGTAGCACATCTAAAAACTGGATCAAGTCAAAAACATCATTTGGGGTGAGTGTGAGATGTACACTGTTTTCGATATTTGGTTTCAGTGATTAAAAAGAGTTCTGGGCTTGTTTCTGGAAGGAGGGTAAGTTGATGAGACTGATATGCTATTCAAGTTATTTTTCTCTATTTATCCAGGGAGTAAACAAAATCAGTGTCATAGTTACATATGATTATGGGTTTTTTCTTTTGTTTAAAAATGTTTCACACAAATAAAAACATAATTTCTATGAATTTATGTTTATTGTTCCTGGATAATTCTGTCGATGCTTGCAACTATAGAAGAGTCCTATTGGATGGTGAACAAGGAAATTTCATGCTGATTCTATGGAGTAAGTAGAGAAACATAGATCAGCCAGAACTTATGAAAGGAGTCTTAAAAACACAACAACCCTAATGAAAAAAACCTCCCTGGGATACATTTCCCCAAGTAAAATATGTATTAATACTTGAGGATTTCTAACTGCTGATTTTTTAAGTGATTGATGATAGAAGAGATTGAGTGACATGATCTATAAGAAATATCCTAGGGAATGTTTACAAATCTGGAATTTTGCAGGAGTGTCTAAATTGGAAAATATGATCTACATTAGAGATGCGAGGAGGACTGTCACATGCAACTGTGTTTTTGTGGGTTCCAAAGCCAGCTTAATTTTTGTGACTTTAGAAACTGGCTTATTTTCTGAAGCCAGTTCTGGAACAATTTCTAGATACATCAATGACAGAAGATTACAAATGAGCCTGGTGGATAGCATAATGCACAATTCTACCTATGCAAATTCCTCAACTGTCAAAAAGGAGCCTTTCTACATGATTCTAGAGATCCAGGCCCTCTGTAAGTCCTGGTGGTGGATGAAACTGAAAGTTTGCCTCAGGTCAACATGTAATTCTATGCTTTCTCTGGTGCCTTTCCCTTCTGTTTCCTTTCTCCTCATATTGATTAAAAGACAAAATCGTGCCCCAATTCCATGCTCAGGAATGCTTCCTGATTTGTTTTCATTAACTTCTACTATGCAAACATGTTTAATTATTTACCTGTTTATTTTCACAGGAAATCCTACAAAGATGCAAGTCTTGTTTGTAGGGATGCCAGTCAGCAGGAGCTGGAAAATCCAGTCATCCATCATTAAGGGAATAGAAATAATTCATTGCCCAATTTGTTTGCTGGCAAAGGAAGAATACTGCAGTTTAGGTTAAAATTTGAGACATACCGAATCAGTTGGTACCTCTCATATAGGCTTCACAATTTGTTATTTGGGGAATTAGAAACTACCTCTTTAACGGCTATGAAAGAAGAATGTTGCCATATTACATGGTTGTAGTTGTCTGTGTTCAGGTTCATGCATCACAAATGTGATTCTATTGCATGGGCCAAGCAATCTGGATCCCAGTGGTTAGTGTGGTAGTCTGCCTTATCTAATGACCCATGAAAACAAATTTTCTCTACCCCAAAAATCACTCACTGTCTCTGTGAATGATTTCATGCTGACCTCTTGTGGGACTTATGGGACAGGGAAAAGTTGTAGAGATGTTGCAGGTGACAAGGTCTTTGGGAAGCTGCCAGCCAGCAGAAATGTATGGCTTGTCAACAGAAGAGTGTTTAGGATTAGAGTTTTGAGGTACTCCATATTACATGCTTAATTAAGACACTTGAATTTTGTGGGAATCGTTTTAGTTTCACCTAGGACTTTGGCTTCTGGGTCTTGAGTTTAGATTTGAGTTCACAGAGCTGGGTGGCTTAAGACAATCACATCCACACTGCCCACCATAGCAGGTTACTCTTCCCATGTCCCAGTTCAGTCTTCCTGTGCCTGAGTTTTCCTGTCTAGAGAGTGACTTGGCCCAATCCTGACAAAAGCCAACGTGTGTGTCAAACCCTGGCTCTATGGGCAGTCAAGGAATTTGGTTTAGGCTGCAGGACCATGGAATTATCAGGTGGAGATAGTATTTTCAACTGGCCCTGGGTCAAGCTGCACAAAGGTTAGTTTGTCAACATTTGGTAAGTGTCTGCACTGAGTGCACTCTCAGTAAGTTCACCAATGACACCGAGCTGTGTGGTGTGGTGACACAGTGGAGGGAAGGGATGCCATCCAGAAGCACCTGGACAGGCTGGAGAGGTGGGATGGTGTAAACCTCATGAAGTTCAACAAGGTCAAGTCCAAGGTCCTGCACATGGGTCAATGCAATCCCAAATGCATATACAGGCTGGACAAGGTGTGGACTGAGAGCAGCCTTGCAGAGAAGGACTTGGGGGTAGTGGTGAGTGGAAAACTGTGAGCCAGAAACATGTGCTTGCAGCCCAGAAAGCCAACTGTGTCTTGGGCTGCATCAAGAGAAGTGTGGATAGCAGGTCGAGGGAGGGGATTCTCCCCCTCTGCTCCACTCTGGGGAGTGCCCCCCTGCAGTGCCCCCAGCTCAGGGTCCCCCAACATCAGAAGACATGGATATGCTTGAGTGGGTCCAGAGGAGGCTAAGAAGATGATCAGGGGCTGGAGCACCTCCTCTATGAGGACAGGCTGAGACAGTTGGGGTTGTTCAGCCTGGAGAAGAGAAGGCTCCAGGGAGACCTTAGAGCAGCCTCCCAGTACTTACAGGGGGCTGCAGGAAAGGTAGGGAGGGAATCTTTATCAGGGGGTGTAGGGATAGGATGAGGGGTGATGGTTCTAAACTGAAAGAGTGTAGATTTAGATTAGATATAAGTAAGAAATTCTTTACTGTGAGAGTGGTGAGGCCCTGGGACAGGATGACCAGAGAAGCTGTGGCTGCCCCCTCCCTGGAAGGGTTCCAGGCCAGGTTGAATGGGGCTTTGGGCAACATGGTCTAGTGGAAAGTGTCCATGCTTTTGGCAGGGGGGGTAGAACTAGATGATCTTTACGGTCCCTTTCAACCCAAACCATTCTATGAGGATTCTATGATTTGATGCTGACAAATCAACTTTTTGTGATTTTGTTTCTTAGCCACTTTATTAAGATTGTTATTAACAGAAAACAATATCATCCCTGTTCATTTTGCAGCTCTGCCTTTGTTGTGTTTTCTCTCACACAAGCTGCAGAGATAGTCAGAATGAGGTATATGTAGACTATCCTGTCCTCACAGGTTTCAGAAATTGATGAGACACCTCTAAAGACAATTTATAATTGTTCATTGAGACCCATTCATAAGAATGCTAAATGTCTGGGATTCAAAGCTTCATGATATGAACCATTACCTAATAGATAGGACTAAAAAAAAAAAAAAAAAAAAAAAAAAGGGACTCTTGTGCCCTATTATCCCATCCCACCATGCGATATCATACTTCTTCACCTCCTAGCCACTGTCAGAGAGATCCCGTGTGATACTGCTGAGTGCTATGTGCTGCTCTGGCACACAGTGAAATACCCACTTAATTTTCTTTAAACTTATTTGCATTTCTGATGTCCCAGATACCATTCATCCAAAATGCACCAGTTGCAGTACATCTACTGCTCGTCTTCCTACTTATATTGCCAGTTCTGGTTCTGACCCAAGGAAGGACATTGAATATGTGGAATATCATCATAAACAAAAGAAATTCATTGACCCTTACCAAAATTAAGAGAGATCCTGGTCCAAGTTTCAAATTATTATTCAAGCAGTGTTGTTGAAGTACTTCATCCTAATCATATAAACAATTGTAATTACAACCTGCAGTAGGCTTTTTAGTCAGATGTTGTATTTGTATGATGAGGCTTAACTGAAGATCCCTTTCACTATTAAAAATGCAGAAAATATATAGAGGTTCCTCAAGATTTCACTAGAGTATTGTATATGAATTAGATCTGTGTCAGGCAATCAGAATGCAGACAAAGCTAGTTGCACCTAAGAGCCTGTAACTCAAACACTGGCATTTGGAAGTAACTTGGAAACTAGCTGCAATACATAGGAATAAGCTGTTTAGTGATTCAGGGTTAGGACACGCCCAGGAGAAAACTGGGTTGCTTCTTTGGGAGTAAATATAGTGAAAGAAAGAAAATGAAAGACAGACTTGTCTACAAAACTGATGGTCATCTATTCTGAAACCAATGGTGCTCTTAAAATTATTTCCAAAATGGAAGGAGAGGAAGAAGATAGATTAAACTCTCTGCAGTGTGCAGTATTGACTTTTGTGTGTGTGTGCTATGAACCTTTATGAAGGCAACATCTGCTCCCATTTGTATGTTAATTTTTTCTGGCATTTAAAATTTGGCTTTTAAAAATCATTCTCTCTCTTTTCCCTTAGATTGAGAAGCTGAGATATAAAGCAGGTGCTGTACAGAACTATGAGAGAATCCAAGTTAAATTAGAAATAAAATTATCTCAAAGGAATAAATTCAGTCATCATAGAAAGTGACTGTCAAATGCCAAGCTAGGGCATGCTAATAAAATTTGAACCCCTATTGCCAGATTAGATATCTTTGTGTTCATTTTGTTTATATTTTATTTTTGAGATCAGTCTGTCTTTTCCATCCTCCTTATCATGTTCTATATTCCCTCCCAAGGCAGCCATTTCAGAGGCAGAGAAAAGATCGGATTCCTCTATCCATACTGCTGATACCCCCAGCACCTGAGACACAGCGGTGGAATCCTTAAATAGAGAATATATTAGATTTTTCTCTCTTCATGTTTTTAGCTTTGTTAAAAGAAAATTTCTGCAGTGTCTTTACATGACTTGTTTCCATGAGTTCATAAAGATCATATCACAGAAAAAATGTAAGAACAAAGGGACCTCCAGGGGCCATCTGGCTTTGTCTGGTTGAGTTTTGGATATCTCCAAAGGCAAAGATTCCACAGACCATCTGGACAACTGGAGTTTAACCACTGATTTTTTTTCCCCTTATCTAATCAGACTTTCCCATCTTCCAGTTTGTGTCCACTGCCTTTTTTTCTATTGTCTTACATCTCTGAGAAGAGTCTGCCCCATCTTCTCTACACCCTTCCATTAGGTAGCTGTGGATAACAATAAGGTCTCCCCTTCTCCAAATTAAACAAATCGAGCTCTCAGCCTCTCCTTGAACTTCATAGTTTCCAGCACACTAAAAATCCTTGTGTTCCACCATTGCACTTGATTTGATCTGATCAAGTCTATCATGAACTGAGGAGCCCAGAACTGGAGATGGCACTCCAGATGCAGTCATGAGGCTTCTTTTGTCTCCTCTTCTGTGTCAGGTGGTCTGTGGTAGATACTGATGATCCACATTGGTATGATCTGTGATACTTACCCTCTAGACTGCATCACTTTTCCACTTGTTATCTAATGCTAATGTTTTGCATGTCTCTTTGAGAACTCAGAAAACTTCATTCCTCATTTTAATTAGAGGACAAAGAGTTAAATCCACAGCTCAGGTGTTTCTGGTAATGTATTGCACAATTTCCCTTGAATCCTCATCATTCCTGTGCTTATGACCTCTGTACACTGGGTATTCTAGTAATCTCAGAGCCCATCTGGGGAGAACCCCAAAGATCACATATTAAAGTCGCCTGTGTTCTGAGTGGCAGAAAAATGTCCAAATGTCTGTTGCTGTTTTTCCAGTTGTTTCTCAAACAGAAAAGATCTTCAGAAAAAAGGAAAATATGGATCAATGTCTTGATATCTTCAAACACCTGCAGGAGCTCTAATTAGAAAACTGTTAACTAGTCCTAATGCAAATATACATTAAATGTATTTATATCCTGTGGGAGTGAGATGAATTATGTAGATCTCTGAATGGCCCTCCCTCTGGTTTAAGACAATCAGTGTTTTTAAATTTTAGATGTCTTTTTCATTCCCCTCTTTGTTTTTTTTTTGGTTTTGTTTTTTTTTTTTTGATTGTTTTGGTGGTGGTGGTGGTGGTGGTTTTGCTTTTTTTTTTTTTTTTTTTAATTTAGTTTTGTTCTGATTTGTTTGTCCTCTTTTTTATCTTTAAAAAATTAGGCTGGTTAGAAGGTTGGGTGTACACCACTCACTGATGTGACTGGGTTGGTAGGTCATCATTGCCTTGCCTTTCAATGCCAACCACCTTGATTTAAGCCTAGGGCACAGGAAAGGCCTTCAAAATATACTATTATATATTCTTTTCAGTGTTTACTACAAAAACTAGGAAGGTCCTATCTGTTTGATTTGAATTCTGCTTCTACCTCTTGCTTCCATAGCAGAAATTCATTCTCTGGGATCCTACAAGGAGTACTTGTAAAGATAGAATGCATGAGCAGCAGCAATTCTACAAATCTATTCTTCAGTTAGTTTGTATTTATTACTTCTGAAATGGCAGTAACACATTATTTTGTCATGAGTTGTAATGATTTCGTAAATCCTCCTGTCTGTGGATTATTTTTTCAATTGGAGGGAATTTCGTTTCTTTTACAAAAATAAACCACATTAAATAGTTTTGAGGAAAGGTGTGCAAATTTAAATAAAACCCAAACTGTCCTTTAAGTAAAATTTGCCAGAACTCTGACATTCTCACTCAATACCTTAGCGCACAAACACTTCATGAGCTACTGGCATTCTGGATCAGGAGAGGAACAAAACGATGCACCCTTCATTCACACCTAGATTTACTAATCCTGGGGTAAGAGGTGACAAGATGATAATCAAAATTAATTCACCTCCCAGAAAATATCCTCTGGGGTTTACAGATAAATCAACCTCTGATCAAACTCCCTTACTTAAGAATAAAAATATATTACAACCACCATGGGATAAAACATAACTTTGTGAATCTTAAGGAGCTAAAAATTATTTTAGTCTGAATTTCCTCCTTCTCTCAGTGCGTATCCAATGTTAATTGTGTTAAACCCATAAAACACAAAATCAGAGTCATCAACTGGAAGTACTGTTGTAATATAACGTGTTCCCATTCACACTGCTGAAAAAGTTAATTCAGTTTCAGAATATTTGCTTTTCTTTAACAGATTCCAAACTTCTTCAGAATTAAGTTATCCCCTCAAGAAACAAGGGTGTTTACAGAGTAAAAGACTGACTGCTGTGCAGAGGGCAGAGGTGCTTCTTGAGTGTGTACAGAATTAGGCCAACAATATAAAGTAACCAACTTAATTGCTAAACCTTTCAGAAAGTGTTTCTTCAGACGTCTTCTCTAATTTTTTAAAAATCTCTAGTATTAGTCATCTTACCCTTTGCCAGTCTGGTAGCCTCTTGGTTATCCCCAGCTAAATTTGAGGAAAACTAACAAAGTCCCATAGTAAACTTTTATTCTTCTTACCATTTCACTTTGGTCCCAATGTCTACTTTTAATCAACATTGAACTGCTCACATTTATTCAAGACATGAGAGCTTTATAATTTCTTCACAATATAATGAAATTCAGTTGCCAGAAAAGGAGAGGTGCAAGGTTTGACATAACTTTAATAAATGGCATAGTCAGATGGTGTCGATCATAAAAATTTGTGTCAGTTGTGTGAAGGTGTGTGTGGGTGATATGCTAGAGGGAAATAGAATTATAGATGAAAACTTATGTAGATAGATGTAGATTTATCTATTCCACCCTGACTTCCTTTCACACCTTTGGGTTATCCTTCCAAGACTTTTATCGTGCTTCCAGGATACTATTGTATCTTAATGGGAGCAAAGTGAAAGAATATGTGGAAATAAAGGCCATGTAACAGATATGATTTTTAACATTTGGACTTTTACTGGAAAAAGCCATGGGTAATAGTCTTGTTGCTTTCAGAATTCCTACTGAACAGCATTGGGGTTTTTTTATTAACTCTTGAGATAATTATTGATTTTCTGCCATAATAAGTTTTGATGATGTGATAGTGAGAAAACCAGATGCTGCAGTAGCAAAATTAAAATGTAACATTTTTGTTTCATTTAAAATTCATTGTTTGTTTGTTTGTTTGTTTTGAAAGAATTTGTCCCTTCTCAGCAAGGCATTAATCTGGGTGAAGAAGTTTGATGGAGACATAGTTTGGAGTCCGTATTTGGGCTCCAATCTCCCCCACGTACTGAGCTCACTGCTGAGCCTGCCTTTGCCAGGGGAAGGCTGGCAGCTCCCAAAGGGCCAGGGCTCGGAGCCATGTGCAATTACACATCCCCTGGGCTAGCAGGGTGATCCAGGCAAGCCCAGCTCTGATCAGGAGGCAGGGAGGAGGGAACAGGCATGGGCTGAAGCCAGTCTGGGAGATGCCAGCATGGGCTCCTGGGCCAGGGGCAGCAGGGGAGGCCTGGGGGGGATCAGGGCCAGCATGGCCTGTGAGTGCCCTCTGGGCCCTGACAAGCCCTTCTGATTTGTTGCAGTCCTTCTCATTTGGCTGAATTCTTTTATATGCCATTGATGTCTTATGGTGCTAGTGTGTTGCAAGAAATTCAAACCTGGTCTGGGAGTTTTTCTTATCAAAGAAGTTGTAGGCTTGAGGCAACAACAGCCTAAAGGTGATGAATCTACAAAAGCTTTTCCTGTCAGGATTATATTTTTAAAAATTGCGTACTCTCTAAATAAATAATTCTTGAACTCCTCAATTTTTAAAATCGGAGAAGCTTGGAAATCTGTCGTGATTCCAGGAAAAATTCTGTTTCCAGGGTGCTAGACTGAATTATACCCATTCCAGCCCTGTTGGCTAGTAGGGCAGTAAGACTATACATGCCTTAGAAGGTACTATCTATCACTCATTCTGTATAATGTTTTTCACAAAAGAGTCCTGTTCTGGATGGTTATTAGATGTTTCTATAGAATCATGTTCATTAATAATCTCATATTCATATTTGCCATTAACAGTCCTCTTTTCTCCTCTTTATTTTGTACATCACACATATTTGGGGAGAGATCCTCCATGGTGAGATGAAAGGCCCATTTCCTTGCTGCCATTTTAACTGTGGGGTACTTAGCTGAAGGAGAGAGAATTAGTTTCTTGTTCTTTGGTTGTTCTTGCTATTAATTAAGGCACTTAAATTTTTTAACTTCTAAACTTTGAGTATCTATATCCTGTGTGACCGAACTTGCATGAGGCCCTGCCTGTTCTGAGTTGGTCAGAATTATTTAAACTAAAGTTTCACATTTTATAATCAAGCACTTCTGGATTATGAAATCTTAGCCTGCATGAGATATCAAACTACCACTTCTATGAAATAAAAATGAAATATAACAACAAGTGAAAGCAGTCCCAGTTTTGTAAGCTCCTCCTAGCTGCCAAACTTCAAGTGTTAGCTTTCATAACAGTGTTTTCTCATTTATAAACTGGAATGTATAGGGAAAACATATACTTAGCATTCTTTGTATAATTAAATGGCAGTAAGACTGGGACTTCAGATTCACAGAAAGTGAGCATATCACAGCTTCTCCCATTCCCCAAATGTCCATAAATCTTTGGTGGTTTATATATGAATGCACGTGAAACCACCCAGCTTTTGTGGGTTTGTCATCATTCAAAGTTAAAGTAAACAGTTATCACTGACAGAGTTTTAAAATGCACAGTCATATAAAATCTAATAGAAGCAGCTCACTTCTGCTTCTATTTCTGCAACAAGGTGTTTTGGAGAAGGGCCATGACTACACATTTCTACATGTATTAATCTAAGCTCTGTTTGTGTACAGGGGTTTCAGCTACATTTTCCTGTCATGTTGCAGTAATAATGCTTCTCAAATTCTCATTTCTCTAAACTTCCAGATTCAGGGACCATGTGATTCTATAACACTTATCTTCCTTTTTGCCTCGTAAAAAATGTTATGGTCACAGGGAAAGAAAAAAGAAAATACCTTTTGAATTCTGTGTGCATGGTCAGAAATTAGAAGTCAGTAACAAAAGACCTTCTTAAAAACAAGTAATTTAGAATTCTCCTCAAATTCCTAGGCCAGTTCTGCACTCCAATTGAATGAAAAAGGAGAAAAAAAGGTTACTTTGAAATAAATATCTGAGAATACAGATGCTGATTTTGTTCACTCTTGTTGATATGTGTAATTTTTTAAATGATAACACCACAAATACTATATAAATTTGAATCATTATGTAGAACACAGTATGCAGAGATTTTTATTGGTATCTCATTTGCTTATTTTTCAGACCATGTTAAGGTTTATAATTTTTAATTAATATTGTAGAGTATTTCTTCAGCAGACATTCCCGGAAATTTCCCATGAAATGTGATTTGTTTTCAAATAAAAAAACAGATCATCAAAAAAGCCCTCCCCTTCCATCTTGTCCATCACCAATGTTAGATAAAAATGAACCTTGTCAGCTCTCCCAAAATGAAAATTATTTTGGAAATCTAAGCTCTGAATTCTAAATGCTAAGGATAGTGTTGAAAAGTTTTTGATCCATGTCTCTTTAGAAAATTAACATTTTTCAGGCTGATGTAAACAGGCACTTCAGAGAAAATATGGTTTATCTCCTTAATTTTCTTTAAAATGAATGTACTGAGTTATAACAAAACCAAATGTCTGATATTTTTGAAATAAACTGATATAGTTTGAAGCTATTAGAACTAATGTTGGGTTATATATATATATATTTACATATATATATTTAAAAGTGTACTTTTAGCTGTATCCTTTCAGAGACAACACACTATATCAAGCCTAAAACAAAAGCATTCAACACAACAGAGGATGGCTTATATTTAACTCTGTCTGAGGACAGGTTTGAGATCTCTGTACAAAAGTCAATAATCATTTTCACTAAATGCTTCTGAGGATAACCACTGTGTTACTATGGAGGGCCTGAACCCTTAGGGCAATGTGTTCAGCAATTGTTATACCCATTAACTGCAGTAGGTGTATGCTGGGTTGCCAGCTTTCAATTGGAAATGCACAGTTTATTCATACTCCACACCATGTATCATCATTCACCTCTACATTAATTACTGTGGCATGTCACAGTTGTGTTTGGCAGGTGGTAAAAGGCTACTCAGAGCTTAGCAGATGTTTTGGGGACTAATATCAAAGAACAAGCCTCTGTGAGGTTTTAGGAGCTGTAACTTTCCCTTTCTAATTTAAATGCAGTGTCTTTGAGCTCACTGACTGGATGAATAGTTCTACTCTTACATTTGCAAACTAGGTCCTTAATAGGTGAGCAAATTTATCATGCTGAATTAATAACATCAACTCAAGGTTCCCTCTTACTCTTATGTGGAGAACATCTTCACTCTGCTTACACCTTCAAGGTCAGAGCTCAAGCATCTTTGAGATGATGGCTCATTGCTTTGACCTCTCAAAGCAGAACTTGTTTCAGCTTTGTCAAAACCCACACAGACCAGAAAGAACACATTACATACAGTAAATCAAGGTCAGTTTGGTAGTCTCTATTTTCAGCGCAAACCCCAAAACATAGGAAAACACTGAAATTGTGTGTTCTAACTACTAGCTGAGAAATCAGTATTGAGAAGTTTTAAATTCTTATTTTCAGGCCCTGTAATGTTCACTGTTAATTGCATTCTCTGGCTCAATGAGGGGCATGCATGTGCATCTTTAGTATGGCATTTCACTGAAAATGGAGCTGTGTAATAATTAGGGCAGACTCAAACTGTACTTAAAGTGTCTCACCATGCTTTGCTTTATGTCCTTGTTTTATACCTTGCAATGTCTAATCTAAAGATTAAAATGCATTTTGCAAAAGCAGAGTTAACACAAAACAACAAAAGCCTATATTCCTGATTGCTTGTTGATTATAAGTTCAGATTCAAAAACAACATAATAAGTCTTGGAAGAATGTTTTCAGGATTTTGTGGGATTGCCATGTCTGCTTTTACATCAGTCCTTCACTGCTCATAAAAAAAATTGCAGTGTTGTCCAGAAATATCTAATGAGTGTGAAACTGCTGAAGTATGTCATCAACATAATACTGCAGACCCTAGGCTGATGTGCTTTATCTAGACTATTGAGGTGCTTTAGGGCTAATGGAAAGCATCCATTAATTGTGAGATTTGCTTTATGGTGATGTGCTCTAAAAGTAGCAACTTATTTCATTTTAATTTACTTCTGGTGTTTGATCTGTTAAGACTCACACTTTCCAACTTTCATATGCTGCCCTGAGGGATAGAAGTGCATTTTAAACCAAAATGATGTCTGGATTTTTTTTTATGCAAACCACAAGGCCAGGTTTCAATTAAAAAATATGAAGAAGCTTGAGACTAAGAATAAAAGCATAAGCATTGATAACACAGACTGTCACCTGGCAGGCCAAGCAGAAGGGTACCTATTATGACATTGGTGCATCTTTCTACTGGGGTTATGTGACAAGGTTTTGGCATCAGGGGGCTGCAGGGGTGACCCCTGTGAGGGGAGAATGTGGCTGCCCTGTGACAGGCACAGCTGGTTCCAGCCATCTCCAATGGACCCGCCACTGGCCAGAGCTGAGCCAACCCGTGATACTGGTGGAATGTCTGTGATAACATATTTAAGAAAGGGTAATAAATGACCCACATCAGCTGTGAGAGAAGATGTAAGAGAATCGACTCTGCAGACACCAAGGGCACTGAAGAAGGAGGTAAGGAGGTTGTCCAGTTGCTGGAGCAGAGATTCCCCCTGCAGCCTGTCGTGAAGACCACGGTGAGGCAGGTTGTCTCACTGAAGCCCCTAGAGAACCATGGTAGATCAGATCTCCGCCTTCAGCCTGTGGAGGACCCCATGCCACAGCAAGTGGATGTGCCCTGATGGAAGCTGAAGCCTGTGGGGAGCCCATACAGGAGCAGGCTGCTGGCAGGACCTGTGGCCAGAGAAGAGGACCCCATGCAGGAGCCTGTTTTCTGACACAGCCTTTGGCCCATAGGGGACCCACACTGGAGCAGTCTGAAGGACTGAACTTTGTAGGAAGGACCTCATGCTGGTGCAGGGGAAGAGTGTGTGGAGGAAGGATCAGAAGAGGTGAAGTGTTATAGACTGACCATAACCTTCATTTCCTATCCCCTGCATTTCTTGGAGGAAGAGGTACAAGAGTTGGGAGTAAAGTTGAGCCATAAAGTTGAGTTGGGAGAGGTGGGAGAAAAGATGTTTTTGTTTGTTTGTGTTATTTTTTTTGTTTTGTTGTTTGTTTGTTTTTTTTTGTTTGTTTTTTTTTGTTTGTTTGTTTGTTTGTTTGTTTGTTTGTTTGTTTGTTTGTTTTATTTCTCATTATCTTATTTTGTTAATACTTGGGAATAAATTAAATTGATTTTCCCCAAGTCGAGTCTGTTTCGCCCTTGGCTGTAATTGGTAAGTAATCTCTGTCTTTATTTTGACTCATGAACTTTTTAATGAAATTTTCTCTCCCATCCTGTTGTGGAGGTGCAGTGAGAGAGCAGATGGGTGGGTGTTTGGCAGCCAGCCAAGGTCAACCTATGACAGTCTTCTATTTTCTGTTTTCTAGGAGTGACAAGATTTAATCCCACTGAAATGCTGAGAATCTGGTTGGTATTATCCATGTGATTGTATCTGTGCGTGGTACTATGTGCTTTCTTTCCTATTTTCCACTGATGTTGCCTTTCTTGAGCTAGCGTCTTTTCCTGCAGACATGATGTGAGCATCATGTAAGGCTAAGTAATCTGTAAAGGGAGGTTTGCTAGTGGTTGGGATTTTTTATGATTTCTTATATTACATAGCAACTGTCAGCTGGGTTACATCACCCATTGCTAATTTTCTTTCCATGAGGAATCCAGCTGGAAAAGCCTCAGTCACCAGCAGAGAGGGAGCATTTGAGTATGGGAGATTCAGGATGGCCTATGCAATCTTCAATTTCAGTTGCAAGATTGCAGTCTGTTACTTTCAATGTGTGTTTATTTAGCTGTTTTCAAATAGATAAAATAATGGCAAAATAGAAAGATTATGTATATTTTTACATAGTATAGTTTTTTAATATATAAAAACATACATTGAGAGGTAGGAAATATAGGAGGATAGAATGCTTTTATTATTAAAATGCTGCACACTGGTAAACTGCCCATCCTGGATTTTTCCCCATCCATTGATACAGCAAGATGCAAATCCTGTTGCCTATGATACTGTTTCACAGAATTTGTGCAATAACCCTTCAGCTGGTTTTTGTTTCAGAATTTTCTATTTTCCCCTCATTTTTACAGTGTTTCTATTAATTTATCTCATTTTTTAATAGATACAAGAAATTGTTTCAGAGGTGTTTCTCTAGTTTGAATTCCATTAATATTATACATAAACCTTGTAGTTTTGATGATGTCCAGCAGTTTGTAGTCTAGAGACAGTGGCCCATCAGCAAGGTATTTTTAGTACTGATTTTCATAAAATCTTGCCTTGGGATTTTTCTAAGTTCATTTCATTAACTACACAGATCTCTTAAGGCTGAAAAAACTGGTACCTTTGAATGAATCCACCTTGTGGTTAAATGGACCTTTAAGAAGAAGCAGCCAGCCTTCTAAATATGTGTTTGTCTATGAGCTGTTGGTATAACTTTTAAAATATTTTTTTTTTTTTTTTTTTTTTTACAAAGTGGTTTAAAGTCAACAAGTTTAAGACCTAAACTAACACTGTACTCACTTGTATGTTGCTTGTATACCATTTTTTTCCCAAACACTAGCAGGTACTTTTTGAACTGCTATCTCCATTCTCAGATCTATAAATGAGACAGTGTTTTTGCTACAGTATTGAACAGAGTGTCTAAATTAAAGGAGGCTGCTGAGAAATCAATCTGTATGCTGTCTGATGTTTTTTACTAGCTTTCACTTATCAGTTGATGCTTCCAATTCTCCTCTAATGTTAGTAAATGACATTGTGTAGCATCCTTAACAAGTGATCTATACCTTCATCTCAAGATAGTGGAATTTATTACTTTTAATTAGTTTAACTGCTCATTCAAAAAGCTTCTTTCTTTCCAAGCTTTTTTTATTCCTAGCAAAACAAAAAAATGAAATAGGAGAACCAACTTTGCATTTTAATTATGTCACTAACATGCAATTTTCTGGTCTTTTCTACTTCCCTGAAGTTTAATTAATTTTGAGCAAGTAATAAATTGTCATAGCTTTCAGTTCAGTTTCTAGATTCAAAATGAATATACTTTGTTTGGTGAAATTAAATTTGAGATTTGTTATCATCTCCATGAGCTCCAGTTTCTGGTTAGAAATCAAAATGAAAATATTTTACAAGGAAAAGAGCTCAATACTTTGTGTTAATGGTGATCAGTGTGGCCTGTGATATTGCTACAATTTGGCATGTTCCAATCATATCGTGATTCATACCATACCTTTCCAGTCCTGTCACTACCATGTTATTGTCTTGAGTACTACTCCAGTATGTTCTTGCCGGGAGTAGTCCTCTCTTCTTCTTACAGTTGTGCCTGGGATCAGACTGAGAGAATCCAACCAAAATAAGCCTTTGTCCTTCAGAACCAGTCCAGAAGATCTGAGGTAGGGTGTGCTTTCCCTTGCCAGAAGGTCATCCAGAGATGAAACACACATGCCAACATCAACTGGAGGTTTACTGTTTCCTGCTTAAAAGCCACCCTTGTGAGCAGTTTCCAGCTGAAATAGACACTAATAATTTTTTCTAGGTAGGGATAGACAAGAAACCATAGCAGAAGTTGTGAGAGGATATTTCTGAGTCTCCCATACTTTGATGTGTGTCTCAGAACAACATTTCAGAGGAGTCATTCTGTCACTACCTTTTTTTTTAAAAGCCATTTTCACTGAGGTTGCCAGTCAAAAGATGGAAGAATTTTCAGGGGTACAAGCTATTTATGGTTTGGTTGGTTTTTTTTTGTTTTTTTGTTTTTTTTTTTTTTTTAATTATTGCAGAAAGAAAATTAATTTACAGTTTGAGTTTATATGACATACATATTAGTCTTATCTGTAGTGAAAACCTCTCCCAACCATTTTCTCCCCCATCTATGCCTAATTCTATAATGGTTGCCAGTTTCAATGGACTAAGTGTTTCACACATACAGAAATCTATTCAGAACCTCAAAGTGTTAATAAAATGATTGGAAGATACAGTTAAATTATTAAGGATGCAAATCTATCATCTTCCATTAGATGTTAGTTCACTTAAGAGAAACCAGACCAATGAATATGAGCCCTTCTTTAGCAATCACATAACAAAGAATACAACTTAGGAAAAAAAGAAAAAGATATGCATAGTGTAGATGACTCTGCACTAATATTTCCAAGTTTGGTATTTAACTTTGTCTTAGGTAAGAAGAACAATGTCTGTTAATGTTTTTTAACTTGAAACATTTTTCAAGATTTACTGACATAAGGTCCTCTTGCCATTTCCTATTCCTAGCAAGAGGGTTTCAGGAATTCTTACAAAAATTAGTAGAGAGTAGCATTATTTTTAATAAGCATGAACTCCCAGAACTCTAGTCCCTGACTGGGAAAGTCAGCAGCTATATTTCTAATAAGTCAAAAGATCATTTTATATGATGAACCAAGAAAGATCTTGTTATATCTAGAAAGAAGAATTATTAAATTGGAGATGTGAATCTTGGAGTGTCAGTGTATTAATTTTGTGAAAATATTCATTCACTTAATAAACTTTATCAGAAGAATGGATTATGTTGGCTCATCTTGTGTGATGGGAGGAAAAATAATAAGTCATTGTCCCAAATAAGCAGATTAGTAATTGTAAAAATGTGAAATATTATTTTGACCTTTTCAACATTCATAATTTTGCATGACCATACCTTTTCTGCTAAAATCTCACTGTAACTGATGCATATGAGCCCTGGTATAGTGTACTAGGTTTTTATTTGTGGAAAAATATTAAATATGTTATGAATACTATAATACTGAGATATGATGGCATAAAGCCAGTGTCCAGATGTTACTCACAGATTCTGCTGCTTTAAATCTTGTCTTATATATTTTTTCTAGTTTTGGAGCCTGACCCTGTCAAGGTCTGACCATTTTGCTCTGGTCCAACAAGAGTCTTGGGCAGGCATAAAAGTCTGTACTAGTCTAATATTATAAGATATACATAACTACGTCTGTGCTTGGCAATCATTGCTTCTGATGGCAGCCTCCTTTAAAAAAAGTAAATAAAAAAGAGATAAGAGACAAATTTGTTAAATTATGCTGCCTCGGTAAGTGGGAGACTCTCAAAGTATGGAGTAAAACAATGTATAACATTAACATTCTAAGATGTAAGAAATAATGAATCCTAACTGCAAAGACTGTAAGACTGCTGAATTTAAAATCAGAATCTTTTATTCCAGTCAGTAGCATCCTCTAGTTTTCCCAATGTTTAAGACATACAAATCTTCATGCAGTTTGCAATGGAAGTAAGTGTAATTGTCATTATTATAATTCTGTCAGTATTTATTTATTCTAATAAATGCTATCATGTTATACATGCCATCCAGTACTACAAATAGAAAAAGTTAAAGAGCTGTAAAGCAAAAAGCTTGGAGCAAGGGTCTTTCCCCTCCCCAGCCCTGCCCCATGCAGGGTGAATTCTATGTCTTTCACCTTGCACTGCTGAAGCAATTGAGCTTCTGTGCAAGAAGAACTGTACATCCTGGGTCAAATTTACAGATTAGTGCACTCTCTAAAGATCAGATAACTTTTCAGCAGGGCTCCAATACTAGTTGTATAGCTCTGAACTTTACCATTTGACTGATAATGAGACAATTTGTAACAGTGAAATGAATAACATTGCAGCCTGTCTGAGTTCTAAAACTCAAAAAAAAACCTACTTTACTGAATAGTTGTGTTTCTATACTAAAGAAAATACATTCTATTCAGAACATTTTGCAAAGGTATTTTTTTCATGTTTTTGTTCTCTCACAGTAAGGTTGCAGGCAAACCCCATTTTCTTGCAAATGGACTTACATGGCATGTTTTTTTCTCTCCCTTGCTTCTGTCATTCCTCATTTGCACCAGAAATCTTATTTCCATTTATTTCTATCCAGCAGGATGGTGTTATTTATTATTTTGCTTCCTGCCGATTATTGATTCCACTCTGCAGAATAGATTACAGTTGCTGGCTGAAATATTTTTTCCTCTGGGAAAAGAGAAAATTTTTATAAAAAGAAAGCGTTTAGTAAGTTTATCTGCTGGTCCTTGCAGTGTTGATATTCAGGCAAGACCGAGCTGGAAATTCCAGGCTCTTCTTGTTGAGCTTTATTTCCATTTGAATGTACTGACAGCCGAGTCAGGAGTGCGTTTCATCCATTAGCTGCAGCTGAGGTAATGTATATCTTTATGTAGCTCTGAAAGAATTTCTGATTTTGAGTACTTTATCCTCAGTCACAGAAGGCTTGGAGAGATTAGCACTTAGTATTTTTTTTTTTTTTTTTTTTTTTAACAAAGGTGTTCTTCAGCATCTTTTTTTGGAACAAAGAAGAACAATTAGATCAACATTTTGATTTTCAGGTTATATCACAGGAGATAAAAATGGTAAACTCTAGTTAAAAAGCCTTGGAAATTGTAAGTTAGGAGCCAACAGTGCTACGCATGTGGAGATAGTGTATTGGGGGCAGATCTTGTGAAAAGAGGCTTGAATATTTGAGGTTAATGCAGAATTCACCTCAGTGTGCAGGGAGAGGAAGGAAGCTGCTTTTATAAAAGATTTATATCATAAACCCAGTTTTGTTTTATCTATCAGCTATCTAGGTATAATTCAAGTCTAGGTTGCGACTTTGGTTAGGGTTAAGATATGAGGGAAGAAGATGTGAAGGACACATTTTCTGTTAGATTCTTCTTAGCTAACAGAGATGAACAAGAGGTTATCATGGGGAGTCATTGCACTTTTCTGTACGTGCTGCCTCCGTAGTTCTAATTGTAGCTTTGATTTTCTACCCTGATCATGGCTAGATGCTGCAGATTTCTGGAATTAGGAAAAGGTTCATGGGGTCTAAGCCTTGTCACATCTTTTGATGTATGGTTACATAATCATTGGCTGAAATAAAAGCCAGGCTTTGTGTTATGGGAGGGCTTGGCTTTCCAGCAGTTATGAAACCCACTTCATTGTTGGGTGCCCGTGGGCTCTTCGGTTAGTTAATTGTCTTATCTCAGCTGACATCTGTGTTGATTCTTTCACTTATTTTCTAGATATTATTGTTTGCTGTATCAATATGATATTGCTTAGGGTTACAATGAAGGTAAGATTAGAGCAGTTAAATACAGAAGAATCAATTTATACTATTGGATGCTACATAACCATGAGAATTATGAATGGATTGGATGAAAATCAAGACTATTTTTTACTATATTGATGAGGTTGTTGGCTCTACATTACTTATGACAATGGTTTACAATTTAAAAATTGATGATCCCATGCAATTTGTGGATTCTGCAAAGCCCTCAGTGTTTGGGTAAATCCTGGCATGGATTTAGGAGAAAGTTCCAGTATATGCAAATCTGGACTATGATACAAAATGGCCTTAAGAGTTAGGGTTAGCAAACGTAAAGGCTCTTGCGGACTAGTTTGTTCCTATATGCTTCCAGATTCCCCAAGGAAGGAAGAGGATTAGTGGAGACTTTAGTGATGGCTTTCAAATTTGATCAGTATTAAGATTAGATTAAGGAAAATCAAAGATTGAAGGTTTATTGCTGCCTTCTGCAAGGGCATCAGTGTTAAGGACTGAGACGGTATATATTAGGGGCAAAAATATGTTTTTTTTTTTACTAAAGCAAAGCAGCCTAAAATTCCAGATCAAGGTTTATGGGGATGACTGGTATTGTTTTAGGACAAAACTTCATTCTACATTTCATTTTATTGATAAAGTTAGAATTTAGGTTTTGGACTCAAAATTGGACTCAAAATCAGTTTATATTGCATGAGGAAAAACCC
The DNA here is from genome assembly GCF_018691265.1 of Tyto alba. Lineage (NCBI taxonomy): Eukaryota > Metazoa > Chordata > Aves > Strigiformes > Tytonidae > Tyto > Tyto alba. Next base: position 1,796,821 of record NW_024881272.1, read on the forward strand.
TCAGAGGCAGAAAAAAATCTACTGATGATTATGATCAAGGTCTTATATTTCTACTATACCATGGTAGCCTAAGGCATTATCATCCATATTTAGGAGCATTTTTTTTTTACCAGATGCTGATGGGCCCTGAAAATGAGGAAACAGGCTGTGCCAAAGATGGTTAACGCTTTGTCTTGCCTTTTATAATTGTTGGTTGATTAGGACAATCTAACACTGCAGAGTCCCATTTATTATTGAATTTCTTATACCCACAGAAAACTGGTTTCAATACAAACCAGACAAATTTGCTATCATTTAGCAGAGGAATACTACCCTGATGCAACGTAATTTTAGGATTTAGATTTGAGTTAGATTTTCAGATTTAGAGCTTGCTTAATTTGCATTCTTCTAAAGCAATTGAATGAGGAAGTAGATTGCTGTTTGTGCTGACCAGGGCCCAACTGTTCTATTTTAACCTAGGCACCTGTCACCTCTAGAAGATTATATAGTGAACTTTGTGGTTAGAGTGTGGCTTTCAAAACAAAATGCCCAAGAATCTGGCCCATGACTACATTCTTTAAGGCCTACAAAATGAGAAGGTGAGTGGAGGCGTGATTCCTTTTTGTTACCCGATAGTATAGAGAAAGATTTCTTGCATTTTAACTGGATAGGGATTAACAACTGAAAAAGTGAAACCTCAGGAGCCCAGTTTGCTTTTGGATTTTCCAGTGACCACAGAGGCAGAAAGAAGTCTAGTTTTTACAGAGGCTTTATATTCTCTGCTTGTTTCTAGTTACAATGTAGATTAGGTTACAGCTGGGTTTGGGAAATTAAAGCTCCAAGAGCTCAGTTTATTACTTGATTTCATACTTCCCACCCACTGACTTAGATGGAGATCTTATGCTGGGAGTGTTGGACAGAAGCCTCTGGGAAATAAGCTTAAAGAAGTGAAATTGTTCAGTTTTGTTCAATTCAATTTTCTATCATTGCTATAGACAGGAAGAGGTGGTTTCTAGTGACTCAGAGCCTTTTGGTGTCTTTTAATGTTACAACCAATGTGATAATTTTAATTAAAGTTAGAGTTTGGGAATCTAAAACTAGCTATTCTACAGGACCAAAAGAATAAAGAAGGTGGCCAATAAGAGCAAGTACTTTATGTGGTCTTTTTGTTGAATATAATGAAGATTACTGTTAGTATTCTGGTCAGGAACAGAGCTGGGGAATTTCAGATGTTACAAGCTACTCTCTTATTGGATTCTCCAGGTCCCTCAGTGTTTAACTTTCCTTACAGCAGGATCTGGAACACTGAAATCAGGGCACCTGGAACTGAGATTTAGGAAGAGTTTTGGCCTGAGTTGCTGTTAGAATGTCCTGGTGTGATGATGAAACATAAAGTCACTTGTGTTTGATCTGCCTGCAAATACTTTTGCCTTAACTATGATGCAGTTGGGAATTGTGAATAGTGTTAAGGTTTTTTTGAAAAACAATTTAATATGAATCATCAGTGTGGGAAATGACTTGCTTTTATTCACTGACATTTTACATTTAACTATCTGTAGTCCACAGTCTGATAACTTATGAAATAATGTTATCCACATTATAAATTAAGATAAAAGATCTTCTCTAGTAGTTTCACCATGCACCATTAGAGTTAAATGAAAACACTATTTCTTTAAATGAAATCTCTTTGAATCTATAATGTTTCTTAAAAACCCAGGAGATGTAAAAATGTATAATAAGATTATACTAATTCATTCACAGTGCATATTTCCATATATCTTAGTTTGGGCTGAAATAGAGTTAATATTCCTTTTCAGGGACTAGATGAGTGCTGTGTTTTGGATTTAGCTTTGGGTTTGCTATGAGAAGAATGCTGATAGCACACTGATGTTTTCAGCTGTTACCGAGACTTCAAGGACTCTCCGACTCTCCATGTCCTGCCCGTGCGCAAGGGCACAGGGAGCAGGGAGGGAGCACAGCCACAGCACCTGACCCTAACTGGCCAGTGAAATATTCCATATCATGGAACGTCATGCTCACTATATAAAGGAGGGGTGGTCGGGAAGGAGCTCTCTCGCTTCCGGGATTGCGATTGTGGGATCTTGGTATCTCGGGGTCGCTGGCCGGGAACGGGCTGGGGATTGGTTAGCGGGTGGTGAGCAATTACGCTGTACATTGCCTGTTTATATATTTCTTTTTGTTTTCCCCCATCATTGTTATTGTTTTCATTTTATTGCCATTATTAAACTGTTCTTATCTCAGCCTGCGAGTCTCCCTTCACCCCTCCAATCCCCTCCCCCATTCCCAGGTGGGGAGGGGGAAGGGAGGGTGATTAGCTGCGGTGGTTGGTTGCCAATCAGGCCCAAACCACAACAGTTTTTGGCACCCAACGTGGGGCACGAAGGATTGAGATAACAACAGGTTGATTTGTGTGCTCTTCTGAATTTGTTAAAATGCCGAATGTTTATCCCGCTATAATGTTGATCGAATGGTTCCTGGAATTGTGGTCTTTCTTGTTACAGTTGTGTTATATGTCACCTTACTTGCCATATATATTCCCCGTGCTGCTGCTTATCACCCGTGGGAGTTGGATTCAGATTGTTGCTTTGCTGTACTATGTAATACTGATTTATGGCACGATAAGGTTGTCAGTCCTGAGATTAGTCTGGTATTCGTACTCAGCATGGTTATCATTTGTGCATGTGGGAGGTCAGCTAGTGGAATGGGTTAACAATTACACTCTCTCCCTTTTCTCCGCGGAGAGCCAGACCATAGAGGAGATATCATCTTCCATTTCCTTCTTCACCAGGCTATTCACCAATGTGTTTGAGTATGTTGGGAGTTTTGAAATTCCGTGGGATATTCACACTAATGTTGCTGTCTCACTGTTGGGAGCTGTCATGTTCCTAAAGGCTGTTCGGGTTGTGTTTAGGATAAGGATTAAGCGACTATTTCTGAACATCACTCGGAGATCCCCCCCAAGGTTGGAGGGTTATGAGTGGCTGGGGGTGTGGAATAGCATGGGCAAGTACTTAGGACAGTTGGCACCCCCGGTGTCCTGGAACTTCACCCCTGAACAAGTGCAGGATCCTGAGAAGCAAGTAAAATATTTAGAAAAGATATGCTGTCATCCTGATAACTCAAGAGAGACGCGGATCATGGCAACATGCTGGGGACTGGCCCATGCCTACCGAGCCCTGATTACCAGTATACAGTGCCCTCAAAAAAAAGAGGTCTCTGGATCAGAGAAGAAAACAACAGATACTGCAGCTGCTCCGACACCCCCACCAGATACTGCAGCTGCTCAGACACCCCCACCAGATACTGAAGCTACTCAAACTCCGGCAACAGACACTGTAGCTACTCAAACTCTGGCAACAGATACTGCAGCCACTCAAACTCTGGCAACAGACACTGCAGTCACTCAAACTCTGGAAACAGAAACTGCAGCTGATCTGACCCCTACAACAGGTACTGCAGGTGAACTAGAGAACCAATCCACGACTGTGTCAGTTGCTCCTGTACAGAAGAAGAAATATACAAAGAAAACACCCCGCCTTGTAAAGGATGAGGATGAACCAGGGCCATCACGAGAACAGGAGGAGGAGGCAGAACCAGTGGTAGTCACCCGATCACTATACCTGAGTGAGCTGCGAGACATGAGGAAGGATTTCAGCCGCCATCCAGGTGAGCATCTCCTTACTTGGCTGCTCCGATGCTGGGATAGCGGGGCCAACAGTGTGGAATTAGAGGGGAAGGAGGCCAGGCAGCTTGGATCCCTGTCTAAGGAAGCAGGCATTGACAATGAAATTGGAAGAAAGACACAGACCCTCAGTCTTTGGAGGCGACTTCTGTCAGGCATAAGGGACAGATATCCCTTCAAGGAAGATCTTGTATGTCATTCAAGCAAGTGGACAACCATGGAGAGAGGCATCCAATACTTGAGGGAACTAGCCGTGCGGGAAATGGTTTATTTTGACCCAGATGATGCACGGCTACCCACAGACCCAGATGAAGTCCAGTGCACCTGGCCCATGTGGCGGAAGTTGGTACGGAGTGCACCGTCATCACATGCCAATGTATTAGCAGTAATAGACTGGAGAGACAAAGACGGACCAACTTTGGATGAGCTGGTGCGTCGACTCCGGAACTATGATGAAAGTCTCTCTCCCTCCATCACTGCAGCCGTGAAGGAACTAAAGGAACTATCCCACCAACTCAAAGAGGATATGTCTTACTCTCCACCTGCATGGACTAAAGACTCAGCTATCAGGAGCAGACGGTTCCCTACTCAAGAGAGACAGTATACACCACGGAGAGACCTATGGTATTACCTGTGTGACCATGGAGAAGACATGAGGAAATGGGATAGGAAACCTACTTACCTTCTAAGAGAGCGAGTTCAAGAGTTAGAAGGAAGAATGGCTAAAAATCAAGGTTCTTTCAGGAGGAACGCTGCTCCAGTCTCCAGTAATCAGTTACCCAGACCGAGCAGGAGGGTTGACTTGGCTGCCGATCCTATGAGGAGGACTCCTGGTTCGTACTTACAAGAAGTAAGTAACCGGGATGAGACTGAGACCCACACAGACTACACTAACCCCTTCATTGATAATGGATACTAGAGGGGCCCTGCCTCCAGCCAGGTGGAGGAGAGGGACAACCGGGTTTACTGGACTGTGTGGATTCGATGGCCTGGCACATCTGACCCCCAGGAGTACAAGGGTCTGGTAGACACTGGTGCCCAGTGCACCCTAATGCCATCGAATTTTAAAGGAACAGAGCCTATTTGTATTTCAGGAGTGACAGGGGGGTCCCAACAGCTGACTGTGTTGGAGGCTGAAGTGAGCCTAACTGGGAATGAGTGGCAAAAACATCCCATTGTGACTGGCCCAGAAGCCCCATGTATTCTTGGCATAGATTACCTCAGAAGAGGGTATTTCAAGGATCCAAAAGGCTACCGGTGGGCTTTTGGTATAGCTGCCTTGGAGACAGAGGAAATCAAACAACTGTCCACTCTGACCGGTCTGTCGGAGGATCCTTCAGCTGTGGGGCTGCTGAGAGTTGAAGAACAACAGGTGTCAGTTGCTACTACAACTGTGCACCGAAGGCAATATCGCACCAACAGAGACTCTGTAATTCCCATTCAACAACTGATTCGTCAACTTGAGAGCCAAGGAGTGATTAGCAAGACTCGTTCACCCTTTAACAGCCCCATATGGCCAGTGCAGAAGTCTAATGGAGAGTGGAGACTGACAGTGGACTATCGGGGCCTGAATGAAGTCACACCACCGTTAAGTGCTGCTGTGCCAGACATGCTACAGCTTCAGTATGAACTCGAGTCAAAGGCAGCCAAGTGGTATGCCACAATTGATATTGCCAATGCCTTCTTCTCAATCCCTTTAGCACCAGAGTGCAGGCCACAGTTTGCTTTCACCTGGAGGGGTGTCCAATACACCTGGAATCGGTTGCCTCAGGGGTGGAAACACAGTCCCACTATTTGCCATGGACTGATCCATACTGCACTTGAACAGGGTGAAGCTCCAGAACACATACAATACATTGATGACATCATCATATGGGGAAATACAGCAGAAGAAGTTTTTGAGGAGGGAGAAAAAATAATGCAAATTCTTTTGAAAGCTGACTTTGCCATAAAACGGTGTAAGGTCAAGGGCCCTGCACAGGAGATTCAGTTTTTAGGAATCAAATGGCGAGATGGACGTCGTCAGATTCCGATGGATGTGATTAATAAAATAACGGCGATGTCTCCACCAACCAACAGAAAGGAAACACAAGCTTTTCTAGGTGTCGTGGGTTTCTGGAGAATGCATATTCCAAATTACAGTCAAATTGTAAGCCCTCTCTATCAAGTGACCCAGAAGAAAAATGATTTTTTATGGGGCCCTGAGCAACAGCAGGCCTTTGAACAAATTAAACACGAAATAGTTCATGCAGTAAGCCTTGGGCCGGTTCGGGCAGGACAAGATGTTAAAAACGTGCTCTACACTGCAGCTGGAGAGAATGGCCCTACCTGGAGTCTTTGGCAGAGAGCACCAGGGGAGACTCGGGGTCGACCCCTGGGAGTCTGGAGTCGAGGATATAGAGGATCTGAAGCCCGTTATACTCCAACTGAAAAAGAGATACTGGCAGCATACGAAGGGGTTCGAGCTGCTTCAGAAGTGATTGGTACAGAAGCACAGCTCCTCTTGGCACCCCGACTGCCAGTACTGGGCTGGATGTTCAAAGGAGAGATCCCCTCGACACATCATGCAACAGATGCTACGTGGAGTAAGTGGGTCGTGCTCATCACACAGCGGGCTCGAATAGGAAGCCCCAGCTGCCCAGGAATATTAGAAGTAATCACAAATTGGCCAGAAAACAAAGATTTTAAAATGTCACCAGAGGAAGAGGTGACACGTGCTGAGGAGGCACCACCATATAATGAACTACCAGATAATGAGAAGAGATATGCTCTGTTTACTGATGGGTCCTGCCGCATTGTAGGGAAACATCAGAAGTGGAAGGCTGCTGTGTGGAGCCCCACACGTTGGGTCGCAGAAGCTGCTGAAGGAGAAGGCAAATCCAGTCAGTTTGCAGAAGTGAAAGCCATCCAGCTGGCCCTAGATATTGCTGAGCGAGAAAAATGGCCAGTCCTTTACCTCTACACTGACCCATGGATGGTGGCAAATGCTCTGTGGGGGTGGATGCAGCAGTGGAAACAAAGTGGCTGGCAGTGTAGAGGCAAACCCATCTGGGATGCCAACTTATGGCAAGATATTGCTGCTCGGATAGAGAACTTGTCTGTGAGAGTACGTCATGTAGATGCTCATGTACCCAAAAATAGAGCGACTGAAGAACATCGAAACAACCATCAAGTACATCAAGCTGCTAAAATTAAGGTAGCTCAAGTGGATCTGGACTGGCAACATAAGGGCGAAAAGTTTATGGCTCGATGGGCCCATGACGCCTCAGGCCATCAAGGAAGAGATGCAACATATAGATGGGCACGTGACCGAGGGGTGGACTTAACTATGGACGTTATATCACAGGTTATCCATGAATGTGAGACCTGTGCTGCCATCAAGCAAGCTAAGAGGTTGAAACCTCTTTGGTATGGAGGGTGATGGTTAAAGTATAGATACGGGGAGGCCTGGCAGATTGATTACATCACACTTCCACAAACTCGACATGGCAAATGTTACGTGCTTACAATGGTAGAAGCAACTACTGGATGGCTGGAAACATATGCTGTGCCCCATGCCACTGCCCGGAACACTATTCTGGGACTTGAAAGACAAGTCCTGTGGCGACATGGTACCCCGGAAAGAATTGAGTCAGATAGTGGTACTCACTTTCAAAATAATCTCATAAACACCTAGGCAAGAGAACATGGCATTGAGTGGATATATCACATTCCCTATCATGCACCAGCCTCTGGGAAAATCGAACGGTATAATGGGTTACTAAAGACCATGCTGAGAGCAATGGGAGGTGGGACTTTTAAACACTGAGACACACATTTAGCAAAGGCCACCTGGTTAGTCAATACTAGAGGATCTACCAACCAGGCTGACCCTGCCCAGTCCAACCTTCTGCGTACTGTAGATGGAGATAAAGTCCCAGTAGTACACCTTAACAACATGCTAGGAAAGACTGTCTGGGTTATTCCCACTTCAGGTGAAGGTAAGCCCATACGTGGAATTACCTTTGCACAAGGACCTGGGTGCACTTAGTGGGTAATGCAGGAAAATGGGGAAGTCAAATGTGTGCCTCAAAGGGACTTAATGTTAGGTGAAAATAGCCAATAAATTGAACTGTATTAGGTCAATCACCAAACAGCCCTATCAATGCATCACTATGATTAACACATATTATATAATGGCATTGTATTCATGAAGGAACACATGAACTCAAAGTAAGGATTGGCTTCAGCAACCGATGCCCAACGACTCCCATAGACCATGAATACAGACGGTGTTGGATGCATCAGCTACCTGTTCCAACTGTAATAGGGACTGCATGCCTTCCTTCTGCAAGGTCACCTGGTCACCTATTCCCTACTGACCAAGAATCACCCTTCCCGCCTTAAAAGACTATTATGACATATGGAATGCAAAGTTATGAACCAAATGAACTTATGATACATTCTACAGTGATGGCCCAGTGACTGAGGGAATGATGTCTGTGTGCACATGTCTAAAACCCAGGAGAAAGGACGACGATCAAATAGACTGTACTGGGTAATATGGAACTTGAGCATAACGTAAATGATGTGGAATAAGGGTTGGATACTGTCTTAGTTTGGGCTGAAATAGAGTTAATATTCCTTTTCAGGGACTAGATGAGTGCTGTGTTTTGGATTTAGCTTTGGGTTTGGTATGGGAAAAATGCTGATAGCACACTGATGTTTTCAGCTACTGCCTGAGACGTGCAAGGACTCTCTGACTCTCCATGTCCTGCCCGTGCGCAAGGGCACAGGGAGCAGGGAGGGAGCACAGGCCATAGCACCTGACCCTAACTGGTCAGTGAAATATTCCATATCATGGAACGTCATGCTCACTATATAGAGGAGGGGTGGTTGGGAAGGAGCTCTCTCGCTTCCGGGATTGCGATTGTGGGATCTTGGTATCTCGGGGTCGCTGGCCGGGAACGGGCTGGGTATTGGTTAGCGGGTGGTGAGCAATTACGCTGTACATTGCCTGTTTATATATTTCTTTTTGTTTTCCCCCCATCATCGTTATTGTTCTCATTTTATTGCATTATTAAACTGTTCTTATCTCAGCCTGCGAGTCTCCCTTCACCCCTCTAATCCCCTCCCCCATTCCCAGGTGGGGAGGGGGAAGGGAGGGTGATTAGCTGCGGTGGTTGGTTGCCAATCAGGCCCAAACCACACCACCATAATATCAATTAGAACTATGAATGTTATGTAGTTAGGTGTAAAGGAAAGGTCAGAATAGTTGTTTTTATGCAATTGTCTCTGACTATGCTACATCGAAGGGTCAGATATTAATCTGAAAAACTGATCACAAGAATGTACTAAGTAGAAGATAACCTTCCTTGACTACTGGTATGATAGATGCCCCAAATAAAATGTGTGTCAGTATACATAGTTGGAGAGGAATTGTCAAGGAGGACATTTAGACTAATATTACCGTTGTCATACAATCACAGAATCATCTAGATTGGAAGGGGCCTCCTGAGATCATCTTGTACACACACACACACATACACACACACATTCTACACACAACCAGTCTCTCAACACTGTCACCTCGAGCAGGTTACCCAAAACTGCGTCCAGTGAGGATTTTAATATTCTCACAGAGGTAGACTACACAACTTGTCTGGACAACTTGTTTTAAAGTAGATCTAATAACCTGGAGATGACATGAAATTATTTCCCATTCCATAAAAAAGTCCCAAGTTTAAATGAAGAATCACATTTACTACATTACAACAAGCTCCCTCATGTCTTCTTATTTTTATGAAAGCAAAATCTATCTAGGATTTTTCTCCTCAAAGGCAGTATATGTGTTTGAGAAAACCCAAAAGAGTGGGACAGTGTTTTGAGGAATGCTAGCCCTATTCTCATACATATCCCTAGGCATCCACTAATGACCATTTTCAGCAATAAGACAGAAACTGGACCAGGGAGACATTTGGTCTAACCTAGAGGGTTATGGCATTTCTTATAGATTTTTATGTTTAGGAAACAAATTTGTAGCTGCTATCCAGTTGAATTGAAGGTCCTGGAGAAAAAAAGCCAGGTATTGACCCTGTCTGGAAGGAGTGAGATGAAAGTCTGAGAATGAAAATTAATTTACTCTAGGATAAGGTGATTATAGTTAGTACTGGTAAATAGAAGCAACACTGCTGCAAGAATTTGCAATCAATTTCAGTTCTAAATAGTGCATTATTTAGGGTTTTTTGGTGATTTGTTGTTAGGAGTATTTGAGTATATGAGGAAAGAATGAATGTCTGCAGTATCTCTTGCATTCTGTTGGGAGGTGAGGATCACAATCTACTCTCTGAGATTTCAAGAAGAAAATCTTTTTACCCACTTCTTCCTCCTTTTTCTCCTTGTCTTGGTTTGGGCCTGGTTGGCAGCCAACCACAATGCAGCAGCTCTCTCTCCCTTCTCCTCCGGCAATGAGAAGGGACAGAAAGCCAGGTTTGGGGTTCGAGATAGGACTGGGATGGGGAAAAATTCCCCTTTATGATCATGAGCAAAAGGCAGACTCGTTAGGAGAAGAAAAAAAGAACATACATTTATTACAGACACTAACAACACATAACAGAGTAAGACAGTGAGAAGCATTGCCACATCTTGAGAACACCTTCCCCCTACCCCTCCCTTCTTCCCGGGCTCAGCTCTGCTCCCGATATCTCTACCTCCTCCCCCAGCGGCGCAGGGGCAAGAGTGCAGTCAGTGCTGCCACTTCCTCCATCTTCGGTGAGGGGAGTTTCCAGGACTTGTTCCTCCTGCTCCATCGTGGTCCCCCTCTCACATGAGACAGTCCTCCACAAACTTTCTCCAACATGAGTTCCTCCCATGGGCTGCAGCGTTCCCCACACTGCTCCAGCATGGGTCACCAACTTTCTCCAACTGGGTTCTTTCCCACGGCTGCAGCTCTTCCCGAGCTGCTCCGGCGTGGGACACCCCCACATGCTGCAATCTTCCCAGCGCTGAACTACAACAGGGGGGCTACCTTTTCCCACAAGACTCCGGCCTTCTTTGGGCACAGCACCTTGATTATTCCAAGCAGAAGCCACAGGCCATAAATCAATGTCTGCTCCACCGTAGATCTTCATGGGTGGCAGGGGGTCCGCCCTGCTGTCTCCCCACAGGATACAGGGGGGTGTCTGCTCCGGCACACCTCCCCCCTCCTTTCTTCCTCCGTTCCTCCACTGACCTTGGTGTTCATGCAGCTGCAGCAACTCCTCCTCACAAGTTCCACTGCATGTCACCACGTCCCTTCTTAAATATGTTATCGCAGAGGTGCAGCTGATTTGCTCAGTTTCCAAACAGAAGTGGAGCTGACTTTGAGCTGGGGGAGCTTCAAGAAGCTTCTCACAGGGGGCCGCCCCTATAGCCCCCTCCCCTGCCACCAAAAAAACTCCACCACTCATTCAACCCAGGACACCCCTCATCTTATGTGTCTGTACAGAAGATTTGTTTCTCTGCCTGATCCAGCGAGGTGAATAGTGAATCAACAATCCTCAATTAGTCAGGAAGCACTTGCACAATGCAGATAATATCAACAAGGATATAAGGAAGACACAAAATCCTGGCTCCAGATGCTTAGGTGGTTTGCTCATAAGGATGGTTGTTGTCTTGAAACACTGCTTTCTTTTCTTCCTCTGTTTCTTTATTTTATTTTTGCTGCTGTGCTGCATACTGAGGAGTAACAGATATTCTCATACACACTGCTTTAAATCTCCATTCAGCTGCTATGCTCATAACATCATGCACAATATTATTAGGAAATAATTGATCTTTGAATAAAGGATGGCAAGATTAAATGAATTGGAAAGGATTTTTAACATGAAGCTTTTCCAAAATTATGTTCTAATTATTTGAAAATCCACACTCTTGCACAGAGTCTTTTATCTCACATGTGTGTACTAAATCTACCATCTTGTACCATTTTGCCAGCTAAGCTGGAGATGCTTGTCTTTTTTACTAAATTAAAGATTCAGAAAATCTATTGTGCATTAGAAAGAACACTGGCTATATATTTTGTAAAAAACTCCAACCTATTAAGTGTTTTTCATGAGTACAGAATCCAAACTCCCTCCAAATCAGCACATTTGAACTTACATCCTCACTCTGCCTCTTTTTTTAGTCATTCGACTTCTCATTGTCTAAACATATAACCTGAAAGTAGTTAACACGACCAAGGGTCACTGCAGGACCACTTGTCTGAAATTACACAGGGGACGTTTCTTTAAGCACATTTTGGCTTAGGGTTTGTATTCTGTGTTCAAATCTTTCAAACTACATTTTAAGAGGTTTTATTTTGCATGTGTCGCTCTTCTCAGCAGCAGTGAGCCATTAAGTTTGTGAACGTTTGGCTTCTCTCAGGTTTTCTGACATGCTCATGAGTACTTTGGGGACTGCAAATCATCACTGTGTGTGGTAGACATAGGGAACAGCCATCAGCCTATGTGCACACACATGCTTGCTGTCATGTCTGTGTTGTCAGAAAGTCACAGTCTTTTACTGTCTATATATAGACTGGAAAACCTACAGAATTTAAGTAAAAATAGTCTCAAATTCTTAAACTGTGTGCCACTGCCCTTTGCAGTTCATTGTACCTGAAGCTTTTTGAGGTTATTGCCCAAATTTATTACCAAGTTTTCTTTCACTACTCATTATATTGACCTTCTGGCTTAGGAAGAATTGAGAGACCTTTAATTTTTTTTTTTTTTTTTTTTTTTTTTTGCAGAAAAGCATTTCAGTCTATTTTGCCAGTGCTAGACTGGTAATACATTTATATTGCAAGCCATCAAAGTAATGCACCTAATATTTCTGTATTGTTTATTATGGCTTATTGAAAAATATTAGTCTATAAATCAACTAAAATAAAAGAAGAGAATAAAAAGTTTTTATGGTGGGGGAACAAAAAGGAACATAGTACATTCAAATGAGAAGGCTCTAAGGTATATTTTATCTTTTCCTAAGTAAAAGCAAAAAAGTTTTGTGTTCTAAATATGTCCTTATCAGCTCTTTTTATGTGATTTCAAGTGGAACTGAAAGGCTAAGGGAGTACCTGTCCCTGTACTTTTAAAATATATTACAGCACTTCTGTAATATCATGACTAGATGAGGAAACTCACATTTTATTTAATGTTTTTCAAATTATTTAGTGTAACTTAAATTAGAATTAGAATTATAGACCCTTGTGGCCACACGGGTCATGTGGTTCACACAAATAAGATAGAGGAATCAGATATCAGGATTCCTCAGTTTTCTTAATTGACTACCCCTATGCCCAAGGTGACTGGAATTTGTTGGTTTAAATTATAGCACAGGAGATTACTTCTCTGAAATGACTTACATGCTTTGATATCTCAAGGGAAGTAAATGATGCTCATTATAAACAAGTTTGGACAAGCTAATAGAAATCTCTCAGGATGTATGCATGAAGCACGACAGGGGACAGATTCACCAGCCTATGCTCTCAAGGAACAAAATATCCTTTCTCCATTGGCACAGACCAACTTTAATGACTTCTCTTGCTGGACTTAGCTTACACACTGTGTACTTGTGCTGTTTCAGTGTCTGAGTTGACATGAGTAGAACTCACTATGATGCCTTTTTATCCAGGGTATACCTAGACTGTCTGATATTTTTGAATATATTGTCCTCACTGTAATTACAGAATCACTATGGCTAGAATGAACCTCAGGAGATCTTCTAGGCTACCCTCCCTACCCAGACAGGGTGAACTGCAGCAGGTTGTCCGGGACCATGTGCAGTTGTTCCTTGAATGTCTCCAAGGATGGAGACTCCACAAACTCTCTGGGCAACCCATTCCAGTGGTTGACCACCCTCAAGGTAAAGAAGTCTTTCCTTATGTTCAGGCTAACTTTTTTTCATTTGTGCCCATTATCTCCTGTCCTGTGACTGGACACCTCTAGCTCCATCTTCTTCACTGCCTCTCTGCATCAAATATTTATACATTTTTTATAAGATTCCCTCTGAGCTTTCTCTTCTCCAGGCTAAGCAGTCCCAGATCTCCCAACCTTTCCTCATATGAGAGTTGCTCCAGTATCTTAATTATTCTCACTGGGACTTGCTTCAGTAAGTCTCTTCTGTACTGGGAAACCCACAACTGAGCACAGGACTCCAGATGTGGCCTCACCAGTTCTGAGTAGAGGGGAAGGATCACCATCTTTGAACATAATTAAGCTATTAATCTCTCTGATGATAAAGACAAGGATTCCACCTCCTCTTTTTCTCCACAGGCATCATTTTTACATATATTTAGATGAAAAATAAGTGGGGTTTACATTCACATTTTTATAGATGATAAATAAAGCAAATGGGAGTTTTCTTATTTAAAGTCTTTTGCACAGCTGTAAGAAATTTACCTACTTTGAGGTTTATGCTGACATTCTTCTCATACAAAAGCCAGGTTTTGAGCGGTTGAACAATTATTCCCAAAGATTTGAGGTGATCATTTTTCTGGTTTATGGATTTGCCCGAGAACTGTCATCCTCTCTAGTCCCTTTGTGGCCTTCCTCACTACACACTTTTAATCATCAGTCCATGACAGGCCATTGATATACTCAAAGTGTTGAGGGCACTAACAGGCCTGAATGGCCCTGCCTGGCCTCAGGTGGGACCTCCCCTAGCCATAGCCTGGGAGCTCCACCTAGGGTCCTCAGCCCTTGCCCAAGTAGGACAACTTGGCAAACCCCAGAGATGGCTGAGCAGCTGCTTTTGATTTACGCAATCACAGGAATCAAATGACCAACCATTTACAGCATGGTTGACCCTAAAATTAAGACTATCTCTTGCCAGCCAGCTCCCAAAGCAGTCAGCAATAAAACCTTTAAGTGACTGGCAGAGACAATTCTATGTCAGCTGAAAACATCTTTGAAATTTTAACACTGGTGGTTTTATTGCAGTGATGAGTAACCTCATCATAAAGCAAAATAAGCTTTAAGATCTAACGGAGAGGTGATTAGGCCTGGTATTCAGTAAGTGAAGTCAATAACATTTTTCAAACAAAAGGAAGAAAATCTTAAAAAAACAAGATTCAAAATTTAAAGAACACTTCCTCCTTTAAGATTAGCTTCCATCTGTAATTAAAAGTTAGTATTTGGAAGTAGAACATCTTTCACATAATAAATATAAATGTTTTGTTACTGGTTTTGTATTTCTATTTATCTTTTTTTTTCTTTCTTTCTTTTTTTTAATCTGCCTTTGCTTAAACAATAATATAAACTTATTTTTCTTCAAAGGGCTATTTGTTTAATTTCAAGCTTAAATCAAAATATTTCCTGAATACTGACCCACTGTAGCAGCCAACTAGTTAGTCACAGTTCAAAAATGCACAACCATGAAAGTACCATAATTGATGAACTATAAAAATTCTTAAATTAGATATGTTTAGTCAGCAATCTCTGTGAATATTTCTTACATAAATATTTACAAAATATACATACATTCCCAAAAGCTTCAATATGAAACAGAATTAAAGTATGTGCTTAACTGTTTAATTCTATGCTTAAGTGTTTGGCTGTATATTGCTAAAATGAGCTTAAAGTTTCCCTATGTCATCTGAATCACCTGTACAAGTAAACTTTTGCACCCACTGTGAGCAAATTATCTGAAAGAGAGTTTTCCTTCAGGATGCTTTCAATGAACAGAGTGAAGTGTATTCAGTAGCTATGAAAATAACACAACTACTGAGGGAAATGTATATATGAAAGGAGAAGAATGAGAAATAATAGTACAGGGCACAGCCAGCAGCATGGACTTAGAGGGAAAAATTAAAATTAGGCCAGCCTGGTTGCCTTTTCATAAAATTATTAAAGTAATAGATCAAGAAAATGATTTACATGCAGAGCTATAGGAGACAAAGTGAGAAGAAGAACAGGGAATTTTACCTGAAAATTAACTCTAAATGGTATGGCTAGATCTTATCCATGGTATTGAATGGCATGTGACGGTCTTGAAAAATGTCTGGTGAAAAAGCACTGAAAACATTTTTGGATCAAATCCTGTCAAATCATAGGGGTTTGGACCTGTATCTCAGAAACAGCACTGATTAGGGATTTTGCATTCATCTGCAGAGTATTACAAGGCTTGCTATGTAGTTTACTGTGCTCAATTTGTAATGACTTGGAATGGTTATTTGACTTTTATTTGCTTTGTAAGAACTGCAATGAAAAATGCAGGTGAACACATTACAATTATATTTTAAATCCTGTTGATAAATTGAATGTAACAAACTAGTAAATTATCTTTTTGTGTTGTACCTTTGGGTTTGGGGTTTTTATTAAGAGGTTTACATTGGCTAATATATACTGAGCTGTGGTAAGTCTATTTTAACAGTTTCTAAAAAATACCTGTAAAATCAGTGTATGAAGTCATAGTGTAGTATGTACATCTTACGCAATTACTGAAAATTGCAGTGCAAAAAGATAATTAAATTAGGTATAATTTATTGTATCACCAGGGATATATACATTTATTTAATTAAATTACATCTTTATTCCCTTTTATATGTTTTCAAAGATGATACAACTTCTTCGGGGGAAGTTAGACATATGTTTCCTAACAAATCATGAATTTACAGAATTTTTCTAGTGTCTTGGGTATATAAATATTCGGTCACTTTTTTTTTTTTTTTTCTTTTTCTCTGTGAGGTTGACTCGGATCAAAATTGTATTGCCATTTGAGAAATCCATCTCAAGAAATACAAGTTGTTGCATGAGAAATAACCAGGGTGCAATGCAGAGGTTCAGGAGTTCACTTTTCCTACAGCTGTCTCCCACTCACTGTTTGGAGTAGGTAGAACACTTCAGGGACAAGAGACTATGCATACAAAAAGAGACCCATTTAGATAAACTAGAAGAAACATTCATGTCACTTTTAGAGGTCTTTGTGAGGCCTCACTGCTAAGTGAAGCCACCTAGTGCATAGCTAATCTGTCACATAAAGCAGATAAAACCAGGCTGCTTCTGTAAGAACTCCAGTGCATGGATACTGGATGGTAATTCAGTGCCTCTCCACACCACATTCGGAAGTTCAAAGTCTCCACTAGAACAAGATATTTTTCAGGTTCTGCCAACAAAATAACTGTAAAAAAATCCAACATTTAACTTGTACAAAATAGTCTTATAGCCATTGTTTGTATAAAATAGAGGGAAAAAAGAAAAAGGTAAGCTATTCTTGGTGTGAAAATTTAAATTTTAATATCATCCCCTACTGCTCCCTTTTTATATGTTAGATCTACCTGTCCATTGGCCTGCTACACTGTAACACTGTTCCTCTAGACATAACCTTCAAGGAACATCAGCTCTTCCAGGGACTGATTATGGTGCCATAGGAGCATGGCATCCACTCCTGCCTGTGGGTTCCTTATTAAGCAGGTAGCAAAATAGTACCTTTATCCCAGGGTCAGTAGGTTCAAGTCTTGTCACTTTTGAGAGAGGCCATTAGTATCTATAGTCCTTAGCTGTGAGTTCATGATATAGAAATGGCATTTAGAAACTTAACTGGATGTCTGACTCCACTTCTTCTTAACCTGTTAACTTTCTCAGTGACTCAGTGTGAGGAAGGCTGCTAGGTGAGAAATCTTTTCAGTCTGTGCCATTCTCAATTCATAGAATCACAGAGTGGTTTGGGTTGGAAGGGACCTTAAAGATCACCTAGTCCCAACCCCCCTGCCCCGGGCAGGACCCCCTTCCCCCAGCCCAGGGTGCTCCCAGCCCCGTCCAACCTGGCCTTGAACCCTTCCAGGGAGGGGGCAGCCACAGCTGCTCTGGGCAACATTTTCTCAATGTTTACTGCACTGCCTTCAACTCAAGGGTCTGGTGTTTTGGTCAGTTGAATACAGAGCCTGCAATATGCTTTGAAAACATGCTAGGCATCAGTTCCTAAAATAATTGCATTTAAGTCTTCTTATCACTGTACATATTGTTTTATTTGTCTTTGTGCAGGTAAGAACCCACAGTATTGGAGTGTAAAGATTATTGAGATATTCACCTATTTTTTTTTTTTGTACTTTCTCAACCTAGAAGTTTTTAAAAACCTGTAAAATATAGAAAACTACATTTCCTTTTACCAAGGGAGTGAGGGCACTTTCTTAATGCGTGTAGTATGCTCAGCTACTTTCTCTTTCTTGATCCCAGATTAATAGAAATTTCCTCCCTTTGTTATTTGAATAACAACAATTATAATTTGAATAATTATGATTCTAATTTGAATATTAAATGGACCTTGCA
Source organism: Tyto alba (assembly GCF_018691265.1). NCBI lineage: Eukaryota > Metazoa > Chordata > Aves > Strigiformes > Tytonidae > Tyto > Tyto alba. The sequence goes on from NW_024881272.1 coordinate 1,814,764, forward strand.
TGAGAAAGTGCTGTTTACTGCAAAAAAAAACCCAAACCCTGCAGTAATTAGGTCACGTGGCAGTCATAGGAAATGGTCAGGAAAGGATAACATTTCAGTCCCATCAAACTGGAATCCTGGTGAAGGCCATTAGTCCCACTGTACTGCCCTGCTTGCTGGCACCTGGATATCCCTTCATGAAAAGATTTAATATTAAACTTCAGTGAAAATTCTGCTATACATAAATGAAGATTTTTTGTGTGTGTGTGTGTGTGTGTGTGTGTGTGTTCTGAATGTGGTATTTTTCCCCCTTGGATAAACAAATAGGAGACCATCAATACAGAACACAGTATTTACCAGTTAAAATCAAACTACACTTATGATAGCCTGAAGCTCACTAGACTTCTGTTACCCCTCTGAAACGACATAGAAATTTCAGATCATATTTCAGTGGACAACCATCTTTGCTGAAGTATTAGATTGAAATCAGTGCCAATTAGAAGGGAGAAGGAATGTAAAGGCATATAAGATCTAAAGATGTCCAAGACAGAGTGGGAGAAGATTGGTCTGTTATTCTCATGGATCAGAAAAAGTAATTTGCAAAGTTATATCGTTCATATGAAACATTACAGATTGTGAGCTGCTGAGATAGTAATAGTCTGGGCTATAATAGTTAATATGAGGAAGTTTGCACTACTGAATTCTGTGATATAATGGAAGAAATTTTTTATCTCAAATATTGTCATTTGTAATGAGATATGCATCTCATGTCCTGACTCAGAAAGGAAAGAGAAAAAAATGTGAATAAATACATTTCATACCTTTCACTGGCACTAAAAGCTCATTTAAAAATAATTTTGAAAAATTAATTTTGAGAAAAGATTAAAGATCAACTCAAGCACTTTTACAGAGGCTAAGGCACTTCATTCTGGAATGATATTACCTCACACAGGTAGACAGTTAGAAAGGAAATGAAATATATTAGGATCAACAGAGCTCCAACAAGCCAACAAAACCACAGAATTATGTTGTTAAAATGACAGCTAAAATGGGAACTCATACATTATTAGTTACAATCATTCTCATCTTCTACTCTTATTAAAACCTTCTTTACAAACATGAAACATTAACATTTTAATGCCTGTTTAAAAGATAACTTTTTCATTTGCTTTTCTCTGGACTTTTTTTTTTTTTTTTTTTAATTATATGGTAATGAGAGACTAGCCTGAAAATTTTGTTAAGCATGTGTTCTAATAAGTATTTTATGATTTTCTTGCTTTTATTCCCTTCATTGTACATCTCATGCAATATGAGTGATTAGGTCACTTTGCCTGGTTCCTCAGGACCTTCTTTAGAACCTTTATCCTAAGTAGTATTATGCTGTATTATCAATAATGTACAGGAATTTTGCTCTATGTATATATATATATATATATGTTTGAGACCATATATATTATAGTATGTGTACCATACGAGGAACCTGCCTTGTAATATAGGAGAAAAACCCCAAAACACTAGGCTGCCAGAAAATAACTGTCCTATGACATGGCAGTAATGAAAGCAGGCCTAGATTCATATCACACTAAATGCTTCCAGTTCAAACATGGTGATGTTTCCATTTAGGATAAGCCAACCTAAAGCAAAAGGGTTCATTTTGATTTTCCTAATTCTTTAATGCAGAAAGAGTGGGAGGAAAATAGATAATTTCCTGTGAAAATTACAGTCTTGTGGAAACTGTATTTTCAGTTGAAATGCTGCCTGTTTCCTAGGAGCTGAAGTCAGCTAGGTTATCTGATTAATGGTTAATCTCATGAAACACAAAGACATAGAAAGGAGCAGAGGAACAGCAGCAGGCAGCCTAGCCCGCGAGATCTTGAGCCACTGGCTGGGTCAGCCCCAGGGCTATCTGAAGAGAAGGATTTACCTGTGGTCCTGGTGTGAGATGAAGCCAATGAAATAAATTTTCTCCCCAGAAAAGTGTGCAAAATAAAGGGAGTTACAGCCTACAGGAGGATAGGACTTATGGGATGCTCAGGAAGAGCATTTGAAGACAGCGTAAAATTTATTATGGTGTAAAATTTATTAAGAGGACTGTGAAAATGTGCAAGACCATATGGGATGCTTAGGGATAGGACCAAAGGCAGGGAGAGAGATCAAGATGGATTGGGAAGGGCAAGTGTAGGAAAATAGAGGGAAAAGAGGATAAGAGGTGACAGTTTTGTATAAACAGGTGCTGCTTGTCTGAGCCCTGTGCCTGATCACTGCAGTTGGTTCTGTATTCACATTATATCCTATTTCCAACTATCTTCTGCACGGTTGTGTTCCCTGTTCCAGACCTTTGATTCTGAATGACAGCAAACTCCATGTGGGATGGGGTGACGAGCAAGGAGGTCTCAAGGTGGTCACAGGAGAGAGGACTGCAGAAGTAAATGTTCCCTAGATCTAGGTGACAGCATGCAGAGAGCAGGGCCTGGGAACAGCTACTGCACAGACAGAGTGTCTAAGACCACTGGACACACTTGTATGTCTGTGTGTGTTTGTCTACCTGGAATATGTTCTTAGTCCTGTTGCTGGCTAGATTATCCACTGCTCTCCCCTTACCCACTAAACTCATCATCTCATCATTGAAGGCTACCATGTTACTTAAGCACAATATCCCCTTCATAAATTCATACTGACTGTTCTCTTTATTTTTTATATGATTGGAAATGTTCCCAGGATTATTTGCTTTGTTATTTTCCCAGGGTTTGAGATGAGGCTAACCAGCTGGTATTTGTTCAGGTCCAACTTGTCCTTCTTAAAGACAGAAGTGATGTTTGCTCTTCTCCAGTCATCATTCCCCAATTGTCATGACCTTCCAGAGTTTCTATGCATATTAAACTTAGACAGTTGATAACAGCACCAAGGTAGAACTGCAGAAACTTAGAAACCTCTTTACTTTTTAAAGTTCAGAAACCTCTTTCCTTGTTAAAGTTATTTTCATTAACATATTCACTAATTTAGGGTGAGCATAATTAAGTTTTATATAGCAGAGAAATGTTAGACACCAGATCCTTCCACTTAAGGATGTAAACTGTCTTTTCCTTTGTTCCTTTTACCTTTTTCAAAGAGTGGTGTTTTCGTAATTATTTCATTATTCTCTTCTATTTTGAGTAATGAAGAAATAAGGACTTAGTTCAATTACCTGAGCTATAGCTGGCAGAGGATGAAGTCAAGGTAAAAAAAAATGCTATCTTTCTTAATGGGAAAGAAGAGAAATCTCATAAACACCATTGTTGGATTTTTTTACCATGATGCACAAAGACTAGTCTAACAATAACAGCCTAGTAAATGAAAGCAATAAATAAATGCATACAGGGCCAAGCTTTCTAAAAAATATAAAAATTTATGAAATATTTCATCATAATTTAGAAATATTGAAAAAGAAATGTATATTGTGATGAGAAGGGTAGCCACTCTTGTACATAAGTTATATTCTCAACTGTGGGAAGAAGCACCTAGAAGGGTTTGCTGAAGAACACTGTGACAGATCCTTCTAGTACTCAGCCCCAATAAATAATTATACAACACCTCTGTATAGAAGCCATCTAAATGTGCAATTGTTCTTGAAATGCTGAATCGTTACATACTTCTTTTTAAAAATCATATAATCTAATTCTCAATATTAGCAGTACTGTCTGCACACACACACACATATATATATATACACACAGACATACTTTGCCTGAGGTATCTTTTTCTATGTGTATCACTGCTGCTGTGAATAGCTGTAAATAGCTTGTTCTATCTTACAGCATTATTTGCAGTATGTTTTCTGATAATGGTTTTCTGTTAGCAAGCACGCAGAACAAAATCTGTTACATATTTCCTGATAAATGAGGAACGGCTGTTGGACATGACTGGAAGAGCTGGCATGAAGATATTTGTTGAAGTATCTAAGCCATGCCATAAAAATGGCTGGGGCACTTCAGGCACAGACCTGTTCAGAGAGAGAGAACATAACTTATCCTCACATCTTGTAAAGAGGTTGCCTCCAAGTGAGAGGAAAGGTATGGATTCTGCTCCAAGGCCCACACAGGTTTGCAGTTATGCTCAAAAGCAGTTAATCTCTCTCTAGGAGCCCTGACTGGTTTGTTAGAAGACCTAGTGGCAGAGGTTGTTTCACCCAGCTCCTGCTTGCTCATCTGCTGCTGAATAACCAGCCCTGCTTTGCACCACTTGTGTGCCAGCCGACTCCAGGGGCAGAAAGCATCGCAACAGTAGGTGTAACTACTCATACAACAGTAGTGTTACTCTTCTCCATTAGCGCTTGCACCAGCCTCTCTTTGTCACTGGCCCTATAATTATCAGTTACTTATATTATTATGCTGTTGCAGGATATAAGTTACACTGCTGCACAGATGAATTCCAAAGTGTAGCTGAAACGTGATGATCTCATGCAAAGGGAAAATCAAATACCTGTAGAGAATAAAATAAATAAAGTCAGTCAGACTGTGAAAACACTGTAAAATGCAACCAGCATCTAAATAGTTTATAAGTATACTGATTAAATAAGCATGTAATGTACATGATTTCACCTACTCAAATGCTTAATGGCATAATTCTATCATGTTCTTCCCACTCCCAACTGGGATAACTTGGAATTTATACAGTAATTAAATGCACCCCATTTTAATTAGCCTGGTTTTCTTTTTCTTTTTTTTTTTTTTTTTTTTTTTTTATAAATATGGCACTGATAATCAGGTAATTTCCTTAATCCCTTTTCCAGCAGAATTTATCCAGTAATTATCAGGTATTCTTTCTTGTTCTATTACACATGCTTCAAGATAATAGTAGATTATCTCTGGAGGAAAAAGAATTGGTCATAACTGGGGCCCTGATTTAGAAACAGAGATGTTTTCCAATTGATATTACTGTGTTTGACAGCTTCCAGGTTCCTTTCACCCAAGTAATTGGCAGATGTACTTAACAGCAAAAAAAAAAAAAAAAAAAAAAAAAAAAAAAAAAAAAAAAAGCAGGCAAATAAGGGAGCTGTAATTTAGCTAAATCCTTATTTTCATCCCAGGAATCTTTCATAGGGATGGCCTGTCAGCTCCTCAAGATGTGGAGCAGGAGTATAAGGGCATAGATCAGCCCTCTGGGAAACAGCTTCTATTAGACATTGCCATGGATTGAGGCAGGATATTGGCCTGTGAAACCTTTTCCAAATGGTAATGGGACAAAGAGGGTCAATGAGAATAAGGATCTGGGAGGGAATGGCAATTAAAAAATGGTATGCAGCAAGAGGAAATGTTAACGAGTCGGAAATTGCTACCAATAGACATCAGAACTCTGTTTTCCTTCTGGCAAAGTAAAAAGATCCTTTCTGAGGTCCCCAAGTGTAATGAGCGTGTGTTGAGACGAAAGGTGTGCTGTGAAAAAAAAAAAAAATGCTGTTATACTGTTAAAGATCATTTTATAATGTGCAGATATACACGGCTCTTATTCAGGGTTGCCTTGCCAACTTAGATTTTAGATCTTTAAAATATGCTTTCTGGTATGTCATTAGTTATCTGTTTATCCATTACAGAGTAGGAGGAAAAAGTCTCTGAATAGCATGCTGCATTTAGAGCTATTATCTGAGAAAACAATGCCTGCCTTGCAAAGTTCATAATAGGCTGGACGTGAGCCTGTTTGCAGTTAACAGTTCTGCATTTAAAAAGCACCTTCCTTTTGTTTATTTGTCAGCTCCCTTGTTTCCACAGCATCCTTCCAGAAACAAAAGAACAAATGTCATTCTGTAAACAATGGGGAAGTACAAAACCCATGTAAGTTGGCAGCCAGAGCTTTAGCATAAGTAATAAGGTTTTCTTGTTACTGAAACTCAGAAATTCAAGGGCATGTCAAAAGGGAGCAATGTGTTTACTATTAATGCTATTGACACTTATTTATTATACTTTCTTTGAAAGGTTGTTATTATTTCAAATAATAAAAATTAATGGGAATGTCATTCCTCAGCTCGGTTATAAAGTATGCTAAAATGGTCAACAGGTTTCTTATACATCATTGGCTGGGGATCATGGGCTACAGAAAGGAGAAAGAAAGAAAATTTCAAGAGCAGGTTTCTGTAGTGAATAATTTAACCATATGTCTGTTTGGCTTGTGACCTAATACATTGACAAGGATGTCAGGTATTTTATGTTGCACCTGGAGTAGAAACACACCACTCAAAAAAAAACATTTTACTATGGGCAGGGGACAGAAGAAATACCATAGCCTGACAAAGTCTTTTTCTTACTTTTCATTCTAGAATTCACTATTTTCTTCTGACTCTCTGATGAAGCATATTTTCTTGGATGTTTTATAAATGCCCTGTCCAGATCAGTAGGACTGTAATACTATTAAAGCTTCCCATGGAAGGGTGAAACAAATGCTTTCAGTGAATGCTTGAAAAACCATAACTTTTCTGGAAGGATCCTGTACAGTTTGGAGGACATCTCCAAAGGTCAGCACTACTTATAATCAACATTAATTCACCTTCATAAAACAGTTGTAAACATGTTATGTACCATGAAATACATGGTTTGTGAATCTAACTACAATTGATAAAGTTATGATTAAAATATCTATATTTTATAGTTTATGGCATGCATAGAGGCAATTTACAACATATTTGTTAAGGAGTTTTATTAAAGTACTTTTGAAATTGTTTAACCTTATTACAAAACACGAATACCTGATGTTTACAGATTTATTAGTTACTTATGTTTAAATTTGAAAATTTAAACTGAAATATTAGAAATGGGAGACTTTATCAAACATTTAAACTTCTGGATCACAGGCTAATGTAAGGTTTCACCTTTTCATGCATTTAAATACCATTGGCTCTGAATTCTGAGCTAGGGCATATTGTAATGATTTATTCTTACTAGGTACATATTTTTTCTGGTAGTCTTCACAGAAGAAAATGCACATCAAGTAAAACAGTTGATGCAGAATAATAAGGACTCGCAACAGAAAAAACACATTCTCTCCTTTCCTTCTAATTCTCTCCATTCCCCTCCTCCTTCCCATAGCTGTTACTTAAATTTCTTTATAAGCAGGGACTGTGTTTCATCACATTTGATTAATTTTGTGTATACTAACATTCAAAGAAAACAGAATTCAAGAGGTTTTGTGTAAACTCAGAGGTTGTTGAATCTATAGTAATAATTCTGTGTGGATATAGAGACATACTGCTTTTTTTAAAAAAGTTTTTAAAATTCCAGTGGCACCTTAGTGATTCCTTTACTTCATATTTTACCTTATTTTATCCCCTAAAGTCTATAATTTAATGGTGTGATACTTTATTAAGTATGTTAATAAGATTTCAAACTTATCAAAAAAAGGCAACATGCAGAGTTGGAAAGGCAAAGTAAAATTTATCAGGGAGAATTAGAGCAGCCATTATAAAAGAAAAGTTACATATTGTATTAAATAGTTTTCCTCACCATTTAAAAAGCACATTTAAAACCAGGAGAAAGCAGAACAGGACTCATCTGATATATTGGCACATCTTTGCTCTGAATAATAAACAACAAGTAATGAATCACAGAATCACAGAATGAATGAAGTTGGAAGGGAGCTCTGAAGGTCATCTTGCCCAACCCACCGGCTCAAGCAGGACCTCCTAGAACTGGTTGCCCAAGACCATTTCCAGACAGCTTTTGAATGTCTGCAAGAATGGAGACTCCGCAACCTCCTGGGCAACCTGTGCCAGTGCTCAGTCACCCCCATAGTGACAGTGTTTCCTGATGCTCAGAGGGAACCTCCTGTGTTTCAACTGGTGCCCGTTGCATCTGGTCCTGTGACTGGGCACCACTGAAAAGAGTCTGGCTCCATCATCTTTGAACCTTCCCTTCAGTTATTCATACACATTGATAAGACCCCCCCTGAGCCTTCTCTTCTCCAGGCTGAGCAGTCCCAGCTCTCTCAGCATCTTCTTCTGAGAGATGTTCCAGTCCCTTCATCATTTTCCTGGCCATTTATTGGAGTCTCTTCAGTATGTCCATGTCTCTCTTGTACTGGGTAGCTCAGAACTGGACGCAGTACTACAGGTGTGACCTCATGAGTCCTAAGTAGTGCGGAAGGATCACCTCCCTTGAACTGCTGGCATTACTTTGTCTAATGCAGCCCAGGACACCCAAAGAGATCAGTAGCCTTTCTTCTCCTCTCCAAACCACGGTAAGGATCACTGGCAATAGAACTGTACAGATGAGAGAAAAGGATCCTGTTTGCATTTCCTGTTGTATCAAGAGAATATGTCTGATCAGAATTTGGCACAAGATTCATTTGTCCCATCAGTAGAAGTAACAATATGTGCCTCTTGCTTATTAAGAATGGAGGAGAAGTTGAAAAGAAAATTATCAGTTCTCCGATGTAAATGTCACCACATTACTGAATATACGGGTCAGAAAAATGTATTCTGTAGGAACCTTTCACTAATAACACTGGGAAATTCTTGATGGAGGACTGGAAATGTGTTTTCAGATTTTTACAAAAGGCCATTGAAAAATATTCCTGCTACTTTACACCTTCAGTTTATATGAAATCCTGAAAAATAATGTAGGTGATTTGCTCCTTACATGCATTAAGAACCGATGCCTAAATTCTTCAATCACTTCAGTAAGCCCTTTATTTTGAGTATGAACTGAACTGAACTCTTTTGAACTCAGGAGAATTTTGTTCAAATGCTTAAAGTTAGTCCTAGCTCATGTGAAGTTTTGACTAGTTAGTACCTTGACTCATGCTCATGTATGACTGAAATTTTTAATGCTTCATGTTTCAGTGACACTTCCAGAAATGCAGCTTTTATGTCCACATTATGACGTCTTCTATTATGCTACCTCAAAAATACCCTGCCCCCTCCCAGAAATCAATAGTAGAATAATTTTAATCCTTTGGGAAATAAAAGACGCTTTAAAAAATAAAAACCATCCTTCTATATCTGTATAACATTCTTTCTTAAAAGTCTTGGTTACAAGATTTAATTATTTTACCTCTTATGTATGCACAGTATGCAAAGAGATGTAGCCATTCAGATAACAAGGCCATAAAAGATGAACGCCACAAAATAAAATGTTTCCTTTTGTTTTCCATCTTCCCTCTTCAAAAGAAATAATCTCAGGCAATGCAACGAGAAGATAAACACAGAATGTTGTTAAAAGTGAAATGAGCGATAAAGAAAATACTTGCTTCCTGAGATATTCCCACCTGATATAAAAGATAAAAAATTGGACTTCCAAGATGATATTGATTGAAATATTTACCTTATTTGTTCTGCCATCACACTTCTTTAGTGTTTGTGCAGAATTTGGTGTTCATTAAAATAGTAGGATTTTCTGGTCTTTCAGGTAATGCTAACTAATCTTTGCTTGAACTGTGGAAACAGTAAGTCTGGCTAGGTGTTATAAAAATACCAACCAAACCAAGTATCTTACTTTTTCTTTCCCTTCTTTATGCTGTTTTTATCATAACAATCTTGCAGCTTTATGCTTTATTTTATTTTATGTTTTATACATATTGAATTTGGCAGAGTTAGAAGTTAATATGTTTGTGAAAATCATCTCACACACTCCAAAATGCAGCTATTGTGGGGGAAGAACGTGTCATCCACTATAATAGCTTGAGTCGTGGAGGATAAACAAGCGAAGAGTAACTTAACATCCCAGCAAGTCAACGTTAAAAAGAAACAACTAGAACTGAATTACCAAAATGAGTGAATGTGGAAATGCTATCTACCTCTCATATACTCATATCAGTCTTCAATGTTTGGGTGGTTGCCACTGAATTGTCTGCCATTCTGTTGCAGATGACTCCTTTCATGATATACTGAATGCTAAATCATTACAGAATTTTAAAAAGTGCATGTAGGATGAAAACTGAACCTGTCTTTGAACCACAGTATAAATGCTCCAACAATTCACACTATAAATATTCCAATAGTTAAAATTTAAAAGAAACAGATAGAGTTGATCTAAACTTGTGTCCTAATGTGCATTTCTTTGTGAAAAAAATAAGTTTGTATTAAAATATGCTTTGCTAAATTTGACAAAGGCAAATATTGTGGACTACTAAGGACAGTGTCATCAGTGGATCATTAAACCTGGTTAATGTGTCTGTTAATGGAGAATTTCTCAATGCACTAGTGTTTGGAAGGAGATCTCCCACATCTTCTAGCTATAGTGGAACAGGCAAAAGGCTCCTCAAGCATAGGCAAAATTCATTTGTTTACTGTTTTTCCTCCTTTCAGCACTAAAATTTATTTCTGTAGACAAGATTCAGTCATGATTACATGCAAGAGAGGGATATTGTAAGGGAGTAAAACTCTGGAGGAAGAAAGGCTGAGATGTGTTTCATGGAGCTGTGAGAGATTAGTGTCACTCTGGCTGGCTGAGAAGCCTTAGAAAAGAAAATAAAGAAGCTGGATAAGCACTACTTTGGGACATTTTTAGGTTTTTGAAATCTATCATCAAGGACAGTACAATCCCATGCAACAGTACAAGTGGTGACCCTCAGAAGTCTGAATGAGGATCAGTACTGTTTAATATCTTCATCAATAACATAGACAGTGGGATAGAGTGTGCACCCTCAGGAAGTTTACACATGACATCAAGCTGACACACCTGAGGGACAGGATGTCATCCAGTGGGATCTGGACAAGCTTGACAACTGGGCCTACATGAACTTCATGAGGTTCAACAAGGCCAAGTGCAAGGTCCTGCACATGGGTTGGGGTGATCCCTGGTATCAGTACAGGCTGGGAGATGAAGGGATTGAGAGTAGCCCTGCAAAGGACTTGGGGGTACTGGTAGATGAAAGGCTGAACAAGAGCCAGCAATGTGCACTTGCAGCCCAGAAAGCCGATCGTACCCTGGGCTGCATCAAAAGAAGAGTGACCAGCAGGTCGAGGGAGGGGATTCCCCCTCTCTACTCTGCTCTCATGTGTGAGACCCCGACCTTCACTACTATGTCCAGCTTTGGGGTCCTCAGTACAGGAAAGACATGGACCTGTTGGAGCAGGTCCAGAGGAGGGCCTGTATTGGCAGGACAAGGCGTAATGGTTTTAAACTACCAGAGGGGAGATTTAGCCTAGATATAAAAAAGACATTTTTTGCAATGAGGGTGATGAAACACTGGCACAGGTTGCCCAGAGAGGTGGCAGATGTCCCACATCCCTGGAAACATTCAAGGCCAGGTTGGACAGGTCTCTCAGTAATCTGCAGATGTTCCTGCTCATTGCAGTGGGTTTGGACTAGATGATCGTTAAAGGTCCCTTCCAACCCAAACCATTCTATGATTCCATGACTCTAATTCAGAGTGGGTGCCAACTGGCTGGAAACCAACTGGCTTTGTAGAAAGTCTTGACAGTCCTGGAGGACAAGTTGAACATGTTACAAATATGTCATCACAGAAAAGAGTAACAGTGTCCTAGGCTGAGTTAGCAAGAAGATAGCCAGCAGGTCCAAGGAAGTGATCTTTCCCCTCTATCAGATATTTTCAAGACTGCACCTGTAACATTTGGCCCAGTTTTGGGCTCCTCAGTATAAGAAAAATATTGACATACAGAAGTGAATCCACCAGTGGGCCACCAAAATGATGAAATGGCTGGAAAATATGGTGCACTATGACAGCCTGAGAGAAATAGGTATATTCAGTCTTCATAGGGGTCTTCTAATTTCTAAGGATAATTGTTTACTTAATTAATTTAATTCATTAAGCTATGGAGAGGCTAATCATTGTTTTCATCTATACCTTGGATGCTTATAGACAACATGGAGCTAGACTCTTCTCAGAGGTTCACACAGAAAAGATAAGAGAGGATGGTCACAAGATGTAATGAAAGGGATTTCGACTGGAAATCATTAATGGCTGCCGAGGGTGGTGGAAAGACCTGGATAGAAGGACCTGGGACCAGTGAAGACAAGAGGCTGCTGTCCACCCCCAGCATCACGTCCCACCAATAGCAAGGTTAGGCATGAATTCCTAACAGGTACATGCACACCCTAAAGTCACAGCTGATCACAGACAGTTTAACCAGAGGACGGTACATTCACAAACACCTACATTAATTAAGAGCACTAATAATCCAATCTTGTTTTTGAGGATTTTTGCTCACTGAAGACATCTTTTCACAGGTTTCTCCAATATTTGGCTCCCAGATGTTTGATCTCTCCTGTATCCAGCTGCTAGAGCCTTTATATCCCTGGTAGATCACCCAGACTCATAATCTCTCCATTATCTTGCAACCAGACTTCTCCTACCCACCAACTAGTCAAGCTTGAAGTCTTCTCACTCGCACATACATACACATGCACACACATGTACACAAAAAATAGTCAAAGTGGAGTTTCATAAAAAGATACATCAGAGTCCTGTGATCAGGTGCAGGCCTCAGCCATACAAACCAGCAACCTACTCATGCACCACCAGTTATCACACACCACCACCCTTTTATGCTCCCACTCCATTTCCTCCCTGGTCAACCTTGATCCCTGCTTTCAGCAGTTTCTTTTTTTTTTTTTTTTTTCCATCCTCTCTCTATGTTAATAAACTCCAAATGCCTTCTCTAAATCATAAGAAATGCAAATATGGTGATATTTTTTGTTTTGCTTTTTTTCAAATATATATATATATATATATATATATTTAATTTTTAAAGAAATAAGACCATTTTATACCTGAGGGAGGTAGTGCTGCCTCATCCAAAGGGAAAAGTCCAAAACAACTTGAGAAGGGCTGAGGAATTTCTGGAACATCCATGGTCATCCCTGACCCATGGATAAGGTTGGAAGCATTTATACACCTGAGGTGAGAAATTCAGTGAGTGACCTGAGACCTCCTTCTTCCTGTCCAGAGACTGTGATATTTGGCAAGACCCTGTTGTAATTTACTTACTTGAGCAAAGCACTTGCCATTGCCTACATATCCCCGAGTGTGTACGAGGGTGGCACTGTGCTTAAGGATGTGTGAAGGTCCAGCCAGGGAGAAGGTGTCAAACCTATGGATGTGTTATTCATCCCACCACAAGCAACAGCCATTCATCTCTCAGATAATAGACTACGGTCTGGAAGACAAAAAAAAAAAAAAAAAAAAAAAAAAAAAGTGCCTGAGATCAGAAAACTCAGAGAGAAGCATTTGGGGAAGGAGAGGGAAGCACTCATCTGATGGTTCTCAAACTTCTCTGTGAGAAATCAACATAGTGAAGGACAACACGAGAATGGGGCCCTGCAAATGCACTTTGGGCACTTAAACTGGAATCCCCCTTCTGGGGGGTACTTTTTTGTCTGTTCACAGGTTAAGTCCAGAAAGACTAAGCACCCTCCTCCTTGCAATACTCTTGCAATAGTAAAGTATTTTGAGCTGTGCAACAAAACACACATAGCCTGTTTATTTAAAAATTGTCTTCTGTTAGTCCGCTAAACCCAAGTTTAAGACTGTTCATTTATGAAAGCAGAGACCTTTTTCACAATTTGTTAATTTGCAACAACCTATTAAGTTACACCACAGGCTCCGTTGTGTGCTTAGACACAAATTGCTGAGAGAAAATGTTTTACTGCATTTAATTTCCATGTATTCAGTCACAATACATTTACAGTTCTGTGGACTGTGAGGTAGATGTAAATAAGTTTCCCCCTTGTATATAAGTAAACACTTTGTGGTATATTTCCTTGCTGATTGAAAGTAAATGGATAGCAACATTACAGTGCTGTAAATCATAATTTGTGCCTGGCTTCTTGGATCATCAATTTCAAAATATATCAGAACATATTGTTATAGAATAAACAGTACGACTCAGTTTGAGGCTTTCTTGCTCCTTCGGGTGCTGCAAGTACTGCAAAGTGTTCCAGAATTCAGTCAGTTGCCTCCCTTCAGAGGAGCTAATAAACCAATGTTCTTTCTCCCTGTCTCTGGGATTAGGCTAAATCCAATTGCATCTTTCAAAACAAATACAGCTGCTGGTTAAACATCCTTTCTGACGTATGAAAAAAGTCTTATCAAATCCATTTAAAACACAGGTGCCTTCCAGGTCTCTAATCTTATACCCTTACACACAGAGAAAATGCCCATAAAAGCCAGAAACCAATTTCTAACATATAATGTGGGCCCCTTACCCTTTTAAATGGAATCAGTGTTAAGGGAAGTTCTTCTCTAGGTCATTTTCATCACTAAACCAAGAGCAACACAAAATATAATTCAATTGATCTGCCTTTGTCATCTCCAAGTATTTGTGTTGCTGACTTTCTTTTCAGCTTAAGTTGAGTCAAGATCATCCCTGGACAATCTTCTTGACATACACTCCTCTACTAATCATATTTAATGAAAATTGCAGGGATATCAAAATCATTTATAAGATACAGGGGAAAAAAAGAGCCCTTCTCACTAAGGACCAAGGACAAAACATGACATATCCAGGAGGCATTGACTATACCGCATATAACAACAAATTTTTAAAGCTTATTTTGTCTCTGAAGGGTACATCATGGATGATCACCATTTAAAGTATATCAGATTCAAAGAAAGATGTGGCCCAACATATGCATGATAAGGAATACATAATATATAGGAAATAGAAAATGTTGTTTATGACATAATTTTACACATTGTTTCTCAGAAGTATATTTTATACAGGGAACAGTCAGATATTCTTCTCAGTAAACCAAATGGGGTCCTACGAAGACAGTGAATTAGACTGTCAAAGAACACCAGTCCATCATATTTTAATTTCTCGTCTATATCCAAAATAATGTACTAGTCAATATTCTTCAAAAATAGTTTCACACTTTTATTTGAGATCTTTCCTTCAGTAAATTTTATTTCTTTGATAAAGTTTCCCAGTCAATCCAGGACATTTCTAAAGTATGCATATAACAGTTTCTTGACATGAGTGATCAACAATATAACACTGGGAGACCCTTTACTGGACCTGTTCCAAACAAGGAAGTAAGAACAGGTCAAAGATGAGAAAGCTGAGTGTGGCTGTGGCTGCAACAACCATGAGATCTTGAAGTTTTTAAAACCTGAGAGAAGTGCCCAAGCAGATTCACAGCCCTGGACTTCAGGAGATCATATTCCAGCTTGTTGGCAGGATCCAGTGGGACACTGGCTAAAGGAGACTGGTACACCAGTGGTGAAGGACATGGGAAAGACTGAGGAACTCTGTACCTTTTTGCCTAGGTTTTCAGTGGAAAGGTCTGCCCTAAGGACTCCTAGGCCCTGAGCACGGGAGCAGCATCTGTGCAATAAAGCTCAGTCGAGGAAGATAAAATTAGGGCACAGGTAAGCAGTTTGAACATACACAAGTTCAGAATCTGGGCATGTCAGTGGAGCTGGCTGATATTGCAAAACTGCTCTCTATCATCTCCATCACTTTTGAGCTCATAGGAGGTGAAGAAAACTGACTGGAGAAAGACACATTCCACATACCTGCAAGAAGGGCAAGGAAGATTGGGGAAAGTACAAGCTTGCCAGCTTCACCTCATTCTGTGGGAAGGTTATGGAACACAGCCTCCTCAAACCTCCTCTTCTTCTTAGGTATCCAGGCACATGCAGAACAGTTTGAGACTGGGAAAAGCCAGCATGGGTCATCCAAAGGCAAAGCAAACCTGACCTGATTGCTTTCTACAGTGAAATAAGTAGCTGTGTAGACAAATAAAGAACAGTGGGTGTTGTTTACCTTGGTTTTAGCAAGGTAATTGAGAGTCTCCCATAAAATCCTTCTAGCCAAACTGGATACACATAAGCCAGGTAAGGGTATGAATTGGGCAGAAAATGGACTGGAAAACTGGGCTCAGGGTGTGGTGATTGGTGGTAGAAAGTCCAAACGGTGGGCAGTCAGTTACGAGCGGTGACTCCCAAGGATTGTTACTGGTGATTCAGGTGATAAGACAGAGTACACTCTGAGCAAGTTTGTAGACAATGTCAAACTGGGATGTGCCCTGATACACTGTAGGGCAGGGCTGCTATCCCAAGGGACTGCAACAGTACTGAGAAATGGGCCAAAAGAAACCTCATAAGCCAGGGCAAATGACTCCAGTTTGTCATAAGCCCATGCAAGAATACAGGCCCTGGGACCACTGGCTGGAAAAACAGCTGTGCAGAAAAGACTAGGGAATCTTGGTGCATTACAAGCTGAATCAGCTGTGTGTCCTTGCAGAAACAAAGGCCAAACACCTGGGGAGAGATCCTTCTCAATCTGATCATTGTAAGATTGTACCTCTAGTGCTGTGTCCACTTTTGGGTTTTCACTACAAAACAGACTTGAACATACTGGAGAAAATCCAGTGGTAATTAGTGGGCTGGAAAACATGACATATAAAGATAGGCTGAGAGAACTTGTTCTTTTCAGCCTGGAGAAGAGCACACTTTGGGGAGACCTCATTGCTATCCACAGCTGCCTGATGGGAGTGTGTAGAGAAGACAGAGACAGACTCTTCTCAGAGCTGCACAGCAGTAAGAAAAGAGTCAACAGATACAAGCTGAAACACGGAAAATTCTGATTAGATAGAAGGAAAAGTGCTTGCCATGTGGGTCATCAAACATTGGCATGGATTTCTCAGAGATGTTGTGGAATTTCCATCCTTGGAAACAGCCAAAACTTGACTGGAAAAGACCCTGAAAAACCTTCTGTAACTGTACCTGTTCTGACTGAGAGATTGCATTAGGTGACCTTTGGAGATCTCTTCCAGCCTATAATATTACTCTCTGTCTCCAAGATATGGCAGCATACTTAGTAAGTGCTATTGTTTTTCCTGGCTGGAGTAGAAAAGAAAGGAGAAGAAGGAAATTTGTTATAAGCCATATGTGTCTGGGTTACCAGTTCTTTGACATTACCTTTCAATCATTAGCCAGAGGCCATTATTTCTGCTTGTCTGAGTACCCTTGATGTGTATAAAAAAAAAAAAAAAAAAAAAAAAAAAAAAAAGAGTAAAGTGTCTAGAATGTTTTTCCAATGAGAAAATTTGATGATAGAATGTCTCCTCAAACTGTCCTTGTCCTGTTTTCTCCTTCCTGTGAAGTTTCTAGCTTCTCTTACTTTCTGTTTTAAAATATCTATGACTTTGTCCAGTATGCATCCCAATTAGACAGAAGAATAAGCTGTTGTTAAGCTGTATCTTGTCAAACTATTGCAAGATCATAAAAAAATAGGAAGACTGTTGACTTTTCTCCTATCTTATATGATTCAGAGTAACACAAGAACTCTTGCATAACAACTATAGCAAAGTCATGCCTTCATGAGACAGGTCAGAACCTTTGGAGAAGAGAAGAAATATTCAGTAAATAGATCTATATCTGGAAAAACAGCTGAAAAAAGTATTCAAAGGAAATGTAAGTTCATAAATATTTTGTAAACTTTCTCTAAGCTTCATTAAGAACCTGAAAGTGCCTAAATTTATTTAATATCCTGCCAACTTCAATCTGTCTTTTACTCTTCTAAGCAACTGCCTGTACCAGAATCATATTCTCTGTCCTTGGAAAACATATGCTAACCCTATTAGCAGAACAAAAAGGAAAAGCTAAAGTTAAAATCTCTTCTCCCTTGATTTGCACAAACACCTTGAAAGCTGTTGACATGTTTGGATTAGAGTATAAGTCTAAAGTATGTTAAAACTACACATCTGGCATTTTTAACGAGACTTTCAGGAGACTTGATTAACTTGGAATCTTTGCCTAATGGGGAGCTGATGGTAAATTAGTCTCTTTAAACTTGACAGAAATGAGCAAAACTCTAAGTTAGCAGAAGTCTTTACAACCATAATTTACAATGTTGCATGAATGTGTGTGGAACAACCTGTGATGCAACTGGTCTCATTTTCTTTTATGTCAGCTAATTTCTTTAAGATTAATTATCTATTTACTGGTGACTGTGTTTCAACAATTTGCTTCTACATACAAAACCATTGCCCCCATCCCAGGGATAGATGGGAGGTCTTCTCAGAAGGCTTTTCAGAAGCTCTATAATCCCTTCACTAAACATGCATATATCTATAATAAAGTCCACAGTGGGTTATGATGGCTAGTGCATCCGTGTAGCGCTCTGGTACTCCCATGGCAAGATAGATTCTGACATTGAGTTCACCAGCCAGATCTATCATGGCCATCTGTTCACTGTAGCATGTATGATGGGCATATCCAAAGAAGCAGAACTTGCACCCAGTAGAAAGCTAAATAAGTTTTTAGCCAGTTTTACACTTCCCTTATCTGAGTATTTTCTGAGATTCTAAGAAGTTGTGAGTCTGTGTGTAAGCCTGATTCTTAGCATACATTTTTTACTGGAGAGTGATAGGACACCTTCAAGACATAGACTTACAGTTGACTGCTACAATACCAGCAACAAAGAAATCACCATTTAGATTTGGAGCTCATAAAATCCCTGTATTTCATCTTTTTTTTAAAATTTAATGTTGGATAAGACATAGCAGAGGTGAGGACCTTGCCACATTTTCAGATTTTCCACTTCTCCTGCCTCTTAACTGCTTTATTGACACATGCAGCAGCTGTATAAATAGACCTCACCCACAAAGTTGTTGAGAAAACAGCTCCATGGGAATTTGCAGAGTGCTTGGCTGAAAACCTGTTTCCTTATGACTTACACAACAAAAACAGGATGAAAAGAATTGTCAAAAATATTTTGAGGCCAAGAATTATTCTATCATCCTGATATGGCAATAATACGTACCTGTAGTTAAGGAAATTTCATGACAACAAAACATGTACATAAGAAGCATTATTAATTTGAAAAACACTGTGTAATAAAGAGCTAAGGATTTTTTTTTTTTTAATTGTAGTCTATGTCTACAAAGCAGGGAGATTGACAGTTCTGTCAGCTATGTCAAATATAGAGTTTAATACAGGTGCATATGTTATTCATGTTATTTCCCACTGTACCATAACCACCATCCCACTCCAAGAAACGATAATGAGAACATTCTGACAGGTTCCAATCTTTTAAACATAACTAAACTTAAGATAAAGCTCAGTGCCTCATGTTTATATTCTTGATTTCATATTCTTATTTATTATATTCACTGAGAAATAAGGTTGTGGTTTTCATAGTACCCCTTCCCATGAAAGTAATATGCTGATCACAGAGTATGCATGTGAAAAAAAAAAAAAAATAATTCTAAAACTACTAAAGTTCAAGCTTGTTTTGGACTTTCTGCAGCTGCTTCACATTGCAACAGAGACAAACATAAAAAAGAGACCGTCACACTTTCTTCTAGCATATTTTCAAGTGCTTTTGTCTAGTCTTGTATTTTTGTATGCAAGTACAGACTTGTAGGATAAGCACAAGCAATATTAACACATGCTTCATGTCTTCTTGAAAGCATGTAAGTACTAAATTCCAGGTGCCTTCCTCACTACCAAATTCATCCATCAATCATATTTTTTCTCTGTGAAGTACTTTCATACCAAGATGAATGCATAAGGAGGTGGAGTGGGCTTGCAAGTGTATAACTATTCTTTAAATTATACTCACATCTGTGCTTAAACATTCGGAAGTTCCATCCTCTGAAAGTACTACAGCACAGAGAAATTCCCCCATACACACACTTTATTTCACTTCCTTCCATACACAGCAGAGTCTCACAGATAAAATGGTTTTTAGAGAGTGTATATATCAATTATTTTACCCCTTATGGAAAAAATATCTAGCCATAGTTCATCTTACAAGGTAGTAGAGAATGCTATTAAAGAGTGACACTAAAATGCAATGTAATTTTGTAGAGAATAATAGCTAAAAGAAATATTAGGGGAATGTGTTCCTTTTCTGTATTTGTGTGTCAGTAGCTCAGAAATTTCACCACCATTGGCAAAAAAATAGAGCATTTTTATATTTTTCAAAGTGATGGGAGCAAAAGTGTAGCTGTCGAAATATGGAGATTAAAATCAAAACCACAAATTTCACAGTTGTTGATATTTTGCAGATGGACTGATTTTTAAAAAAATTTTCATTGAATTAGTGTGAAAAGTTTCTGATGCCAAAAATGCCTGCATTCCTTTACATAAGAATAAAGGACCGGGTTTGAATTTAAAATGTGTTGTTAAAAATACCAGCTGTAGATATGACCATGCGTTCACATACACCAGTAAGTATATTTTCATCTTGTAACCTAACACGTCTTTTTTCCATGTATCCAAAGTTTTTATAGTTGCCATAAGGTATGTGTGACAAAATGCTTTGGGAATTGGAGAGAGATGCCATCCACAAGACAGCCTTTGTCTGTCTACACTACAGAAGTGTTTGCAGTGTAGTAGGTAGAAATGTGTAAACACAGCTGAGATAGCTGGAAGAGATTTCACATTGTGCTTCTATATCTGTAGAACGAATCTGCCATTTATGTGTTTGGCATACCTTGTGCTATCTTACATCTGTAGCTCTAAGATTAGAAAACACAGCTATGGAGTGGTCACACTTCTGCTAGGGAGAGAGTGGGAGATTGTCTAGAAACTTCTAAGAAGGTTGAAGGATGGGAAAAGGAAATTCTTTTATACACACACACACAAAAGGTAAAATTTTTATTTTGTTTTAATATAAACTTCTGCTGGAGTATATTGGCAAATACTTGTACTGCTTTATTGGTACAAATGGCTGCTGTCTGCTTTAATATATCAATAAGGGTACAAATAAAGATACCTATAAGTCTGGCATACCTAGTCTCTTCTTAGATTGATGTAAGCAACAGGAATAGGCTACCTTGCTCCTTCATACTGTGATTAAGTGGCTTTTTAAAGCTGTTTATGTATGTCTGCATGTGAACAAATTAAAAAAAAAATAGAATTAAAGAAGTCTTCCCATACACCCTTTTTATTTCACTTATTTTCAAGGGAAGCTAAGCATGAAATATTGTATTTTCCCCAGAAATATTCTCCTGAATGTAAAAGAAAGCCTGTTTCTCTAAACAGCGCATGGAGATTTTTTTTTTAATAGAATCTTAAATTATTATTGTATTTTTATTTGAGACATCCTGTGTGTATGTGTATACAGATATAGGTATGTGCCAAATATACAAAGAAAAAGCTATCCATAAATAAAATGTGTGTGTAGGAGCCATACACAGTAAATATATACTTTTTTCTCACTCTGAATTTAGTTATTACTGTAGTCTGATAAATGGTGATGCATTAACATTTATGTAGATTTTCATGTGACTCTTCATTTGTGATTTCCACAATTTAACACTACCATTACTTCAAAATATGTGGATGGTGTCAAACACCTATGAAGCTTATTCTTCCTGTATTACCATGGCAAATTTTTTTGTTGAAGTGTTGTCACGGATGAAAGTATTTCACACAGTTATGACTTAATAGCAATTTAAAATTTATTAATGGTATGAGGTAGATCAAAGGTTAAATTTTAGCAGCACTTAATGATTGATTAATTTAAAGATTAGCAAGGTGATTTGGTAGAATATGTTATGATTAAAATAGCGACATAGATTCAAGAGCGACAAGATTCACACTAACTACAAGGTATTCTAAATCAAAAGATATATATATATGTACGTATGCATAAACACAAAAC
Source organism: Tyto alba (assembly GCF_018691265.1). NCBI lineage: Eukaryota > Metazoa > Chordata > Aves > Strigiformes > Tytonidae > Tyto > Tyto alba. The sequence continues at coordinate 1,836,290 of NW_024881272.1, forward strand.
ATAAACATACGCACGTATGAACAGCATGGAAATATTCAGTTATCCAGTGAAATATATAAACATTCATACTCATGAAGGCAAATAAATGCATTCAGGTGCATAGACAGGTAAAGATGTGGATGGAAGAGGCTAGCCTATAGTTAAAATTTCCTCTTCTCTAGTTTGGAGTATTCACAATGCTTTGGTATTTCTCAACAGGTGATAATTGAGATTCAAGAAGTCTGACTTCACCATGGCCTCCTGTCAGCCTTGTGGGCAGATGATCTTCAAACTTTGAGAAGTCTGAGCCTGAGAGGCATGCCAGCTCAGGGGAGATGCTGGTCATACCCCACCACAGTCCGAGAGAGCTCAAAGGGTGTTGCTTAGGGTTGCTATTCATAAGGTCCAAGATAATTGACTTTCATCAGGTATTTTTCCATTCCACTCCAACTCAGATGACAGGATGTTTTGGTATTTTCTGTCAACTGTGTAAGCCCAGAACTTGCTAAATCTTAGATCTCTGGTATCACCCCCTTTGGGCCATGACCCAAGCATGCATCTACTAGGCTGTCAGGAGGTATTGATTGTTCCTATTGTTCTGTCCTGGGTTGAGTGAGTGGTGGAGTTTTTTGGTGGCAGGGGAGGGGGCTATCGGGGCGGCCCCCTGTGAGAAGCTTCTTGAAGCTCCCCCAGCTCCACGTCAGCTCCACTTCTGTTTGGGAAATTGAGCCAATTGGCTGCGCCTCTGCGATAACGTGTTTAAGAAGGGACGTGGTGACGGGCAGTGGAACTTGTGAGGAGGAGTCGCTGCAGCTGCATGAACACCAAGGTCAGTGGAAGAACAGAGGAAGAAAGGAGGGGGGAGGTGTACCGGAGCAGAGACCCCCTTGTATCCTGTGGTGAGACGGCAGGGCGGCCCCCCCTGCCACCCATGAAGATCTACGGTGGAACAGACATTGATTTATGGCCTGTTGTTCCTGCTCGGAATAATCAAGGTTCTGTGCTTGAAGAAGGCCGGGGTCTCATGGGAAAAGGTAGCCCCGCTGCTGTAATTCAGTGCTGGGAGGATGCAGCATGCGGGGGAGTCCCACGCCAGAGCAGCTCGGGAAGGGCTGTAGCCGTGGGAAGGAATCCAGTCAGAGGAAGTTAGTGACCCATGATGGAGCAGTGTGGGGAACGCTGCGGCCCATGGGAGGAATTCAAGTCAGAGAAAGTTTGTGGAGGACTGTCTCTTGTGAGAGGGGGACCATGATGGAGCAGGAGGAACAAGTTTTGGACACTCCCCTCACCGAACATGAAGGAAGTGGCAGCACTGACTGCACCCCCCATTCCCTGCCCCTGCGCCACTGGGGGAGGAGGTAGAGGTATCGGGAGCAGAGCTGAGCCCGGGAAGAAGGGAGGGGTGGGGGGAAGGTGTTCTCAAGATGTGGCAATGCTTCTCACTGTCTTACTCTGTTATGTGTTGTTAGTGTCTGTAATAAATGTATGTTCTTTTTTTTCTTCCCCTAACGAGTCTGCCTTTTGCTCGTGATCATAAAAGGGGGATTTTTCCCCATCCCAGTCCTATCTTGAACCCCAAGCCTGGCTCTCTGTCCCTTATCATTGCCGGAGGGGAAGGGAGAGAGAGCTGCTGCATTGTGGTTGGCTGCCAACCAGGCCTAAACCACGACATGTTCTTAAGCAGTAAGAGAGGGGAAGCATGTAATCAAGTGGTCTAAGGAGATGCCCTAACTTTCTGGTCTATTGCCTTTCCCATTCCATTTTGAACTGGCGTGTGGTGTGTTTCCAAATGATAGGGGAGATGATAGGAGTCAGGAGTGTTACGGGAGTGTCTGAACACTCTGGTCAACTTCCTTTCCCTACTCATTTTGGGTTGGCATGTGACCCAGGGTGGGGGACTTGAACTAAGGAAAGGGCAGGGATTTGCACCACCACAGTTGTGTTCCTACTTTGTAAAAGGATAATATAGTCAACCTACCACAACTGAGAGTTCAAATTTATCTGACACTGAAATACGTCTGGCTGAATGTTGTTTGATAGGCATGGCTGGACTACTTACTGTAGAGACATAAGTTGTGTGGAGCATGCTGGAAAACATGGGGGTTTATGGGTATCTAGGCAATATGGAAGCTTCAGGCAAGCAGGGACATTAAACATCTCCACTTCGCACTTTCTAGCATTGAACATATATACTAGGTATCACTTTACGTCTGGGCAACCAGAATCACAAGCTGTGTCCAACTTTGGATGAAGGGGTCCAGTTTTATGACCCAGTGAAGACTTCCATCACCAGTTGCATTTGTGGAGTGTCCCTGAGGTCCGAGCCCTGTAGCACTTAATTGTCTGAGAGTCCAACCATAAAGCAATGTCTTCCAACACCATTGTGGCACCCCTGTGAAGGGACTGGCACCACCATCTCATCTCCTCCCTGCAGGCAGAGTGGCTGCTGTGAATCGCTCCAAAGCCTTCCTTACCTCAGGCTGGCCAAGCTCTGCTCCCATGGTCTCTCCTCCCAGGGCAAGGGCTCCAGCTCCGACTGTCCTGGGGACCTCACTGACTGCACCCCAGTTTGTTGATGTCCAGTTCTGGAGACATTCCAAATGAGTACTGAAGAGAGAGGGATTATTAACTCCTTCCAAAAAACATTCTGGATAAACATTTCATTGTATTCATTCATCATCAGATTCCGCATAACTTAAGGTTTTCTTAAAAGTCATAGTATTTTCTAGATTAGAGCAATACTTTATAAATGATGTCTCATAAGAACTTTCTAACTTTCACATTCCCTTTCCCTGATACATAGACCCTGAAGCATCTAATTAACTTTTGAAAGGGTGAGTTAGGCCTCTTTGAAAGATATTTTCCCAGCTTATATCAGGATTAATAACATCCGCTTTGTAAATATCTCAGTGCTTGAACAGTATTATCCTGAATATTTAAATTATGAAAACAGGCTGCTCTCTTGTTCCACTTTAGATACAGCTGAGATCTTTCAAAAATAGGGAGTAGTATATATGGTATAAGGGAGTAGTATATAAGGTAGAATGCCACAATTTTAGTTCCATGTGGAAACACAGCCATGTGTTCAGTAAAACCGCCATATGCATCTGAACGACAGTTCTTTGGCTCACTGCCAAAGACTGTATGTATGCATAATTCTGGCCTAGAAACTAAAATCTTACTTGTGGGCATGATGAGCAAAATTATAAATTTCATATCTTTTTATTTACCTTCCTCTCCTTCAATCTGTTATGAGCTCAGAGGTTCTAAACCGTGGTTTGTGGATGTACTTTTTTGTTAGCTACCACTCATCCCCAACTTGAAACCCCAGCTTCCTAGCATACATTACAGCATCACCAGATACACCATAGGGTGAACATACACCATAGTCTTGTGCACAGCTTAAGCAATTTCCCATAGCCAGTCAAGAAAACTTCACATATTTGGAAGGGTGGGGTTGCTTATGAGTTTCCAAATGCTGATAAAATAGTTTTCCCACCACATTTGTAAATATACATCATATTAGGTCCCTTTAAAAATCTGTATATAATGACTTATTTCACCTGAGTATGTTTACCATTTTCCCTTCTTTCCACCACAGTCATGTGAATTACTTGTTTTGTTACAAAACATGTTGTTCCTCGTAAGAGGTGAGTGGTTTATAGATAAAAAGAAAATATAAAATCTCACAAAAGCTAATCAAATCTGACAAGTTGTTAAAAATATAATAGGTTTGTTAACTATGGCTTTCCTGTGTTAATGAAGGCTTTGCCATTAAGGGGTACTAACAGGACATGCTTTTAAGCTGTTCCTGTAATCAATTGCTCAGTGGTAGATGATGACAATCTTAACCAATTAGAACAGTGGTGAGTATTATTGGATTTTCAAGGGAAAAAAAAGCCTTAGTAAATTCAAGCTAATTCAAGCTTCAAGTAAATTCAAGTTTATAACTTAGGTTTTTCTTAAAAGTCCTAGTATTTTCTAGGTTACAGCTATTCTTTCACTCACACACACTTCATTCACTTGTGATTTACTGCAGAGCAGAAAAGACTGACAGTATATGGAGTGGATAAATATATGCAAAACAAAACAAAACAAAACAGAACAATTAGTTTACAGTACAGGCTTTTGACATATTAAGGCAAAAACATCCATGATATTAATTCTTTATTTTGACTTTGTTTTCAAGGGGTTGATATTACAACATATGCATTTTTATGGGTGGACTTCTTTTGATCATGGCAGGGACAAAGAAGTTCATAAATATATATTAATACGCATGGATCGTGAATTAATTTATGCCAGTGTAAGGTCCTTTATTATGCTTTGAAACAACAATTAAATATATTTATTGAAAAAATGCTATTAAAAAACTGAAATGTATTTTTGAGTGACTAAGACTTTGTAGAAATAAAATTTTCTGTTGTGAAAATATTGGTATAACAAGGTCATTAAATCATGTTGGGACATATATTTTGTGAGCTTTTAATGTGTGAGTAATATTCAGTTTCTGGTTTTGTTTCTTTACTATCACTTGTTAATTCTACCATTATCTAGCAGATCTTTAATAAACCCTTTTTTCTCCGCCTGTAACTTTCTAATTACTGCTGATACTTGCTGCCTTGTCATCAAAACTGATATTTCTGTTGAGACTGATGAAACAAGGGATAGTCTTGCCATTGGATATTTTTTTTTTTTTTTAATGAGCCGACCTTGGTAACACAAGAAGAAAATAAATTCTTCCCTTATTTGGCAAGTAGTTTATTTTTGTTTCAATGGGAAGCCATAAAATATTTCATAATCAGGAAATGTGTTTTGTGTGGGGAGTATTCACCAGATCCTAGAAAAAAAAAAAAAACCTTATACACTGCACATCAAGTTACATAGCAACAGATTTTGACCAAAACAACAACAAAAAACAACAAACAAAACAAACAAAAAAACAGCCAACCAAACAACCAAAAAAACACATCATTAGCTAATTGCACAAAGTCTCAACAGTAAAGATAGATTGCAAAGTACTAGGACCCAAATTCACTCACTGACTCAAGAAGTCACCAGTTTGAGTATGAAGTCTGAAGTATACTTCCAGCACCAGCAGTTTCATTATATTAGTCTTTCTTTTTCTTGCTTTTTTTTTTTAAAAGGGAGACAAAGAATATTCCTTCAGGCAGCACATTATTTACAATCATAGTCTTTGTTAGAGGGATTGATTGTTTGTGTTTCATTTCCTGAGTAAAATTAATACATTTTAATTTGGCACCCTCAGAATCTGCCTCAGAAGCTGCCTAAAAATCACTAGATAAATACATAAATATTTCTGTTATTAAATTAAGGTCTCTGCTACTGACAATAGATAAAAATCCACTTTTCTTTGCTATGCTCAAAACCAGTTTTCTCATAAGCCTTGACCTTTTGACTTAGAACTTCTGAAACTGAGCCAAAGAGTAACAAGCTCTTTCAGGAAAGTGGGAGAAATACAACATAATGACCTTGCAATTTCCAGAGTCTCAGCTAACCTAACCCTTGAAAAATGATGTACTGGAGTGAATAAAGCAGATTGTGAAAAACTGTCATTTAACATAGTACTGGTTACACTCCTATAGTCAAAATGACCATTGCACCAGAAAGTTGACCCAGATGAGGGCAAAATAACAGCAAAAAAAACCCCAAAACAAAACAAAACAAAACAAAAAAAAAAAACAAAACCACAAAAAAAAAAAACCAACAACAAAAAAAAACCAACAAAAAAAAAAAAAAAAACAAAACAAAAAAAAAAAAAAAAAAACCAAAAACCACCACACAATTTTATTTTACTTTGAAATCTAAGAGCTATTCCAAGAGCTGAAGCTTGTCTTATTCTCAACACTTGGTTTCTACAGCAATAACATCCTCATTAAAACAGCAGTTCGCCAGACCTTAAATAAATGCTTTTACTGAAACTATAAGGATTAATCCTTTTTGCTATTACTTTCAATACTTCTTGTTAAAGAGCCACCATTATATGACATTTATAAATGTGTGTACACTACATATTAATTCAAATTAAGCCCTGCAGTGAATAATGCTCAGGCCCTTGAATTAAGCTATTTAATTCCTTTCCTCATCTAATTGCTGAGACTATTATTTAATGTCTCTTGTTTTTCTCTCTATTAATCTGTTTGCTTTACTAAATTGCATTCAGTTTTTCAACTCAGAAATTGTACAAATGAGAGGGAAAGTAAAGGTTTTAAACAAAGGAGCAATGCATTTATTTGGAAGAAGTAGAAGGTGGCTGAGGAAACATCCAAATTATGGGGCGCCTGTCACAAGTGGCCATCTACAAATTAGGGATGAGCTGGAAAGGGTCAGTGAGGTGAGAGGAATATTACTAATGTGCAGAAAGATAACCAGGGACCTGAGCTGCAGTTGTAGCTGCAGTGGGTGTTGGACTATCTGCCCTGGGGGGCTGCGCAGGACAGCAGCTCTGGCCAGGGTTGAGGTTGCTGGGTTCAGCCCAACCAGTGGACTGGAGCTGACAGAGATGAACTGCTAAAGCCAAAAAGACAAAATGCAGTGCTTAACATTTTAATTTTAAGCACAGTTGTGTCACCAGCCTTTTCACATGCTATTGTAACTAATTGCTATGAACATGCACTGCGACAGAGACAGCTCTAAAAAGCTTCTTCCTTTCAGTGTTATCTGCCCAGGTCATTCAGTTTGTAAATTATTACTTGCATTTACCATACAGTGGGCTTTTTTTTCCTTCTTTTCGTTTCTCCTGATAGAAAGAAGCAGAGCAGAAAGGTTATGTGGAATAAAGACATGGTTCCTGTTCATTCAGTAGCTTTCTGGTGTAGCTCCTATGCTGTTGATACCACATTGTATCAGCCTGCCTCAGAAAATGCAGCAGACTGATGTCAGGGACTGCAGACACCCACTATATGCTTCCAATAGGACATATAGCCCTTCCGAAACAGAGATAAGGTATTGTGCTTGTAAATTGGCCTTACATTAGACTTCATGCCAGTCTGAGAAGACTCAGATCCTACAAAAGTGCAGCAAGGAAGTTTGTTCCTATAACCCATATACCTCATAGGTTTGTAAGGCTTCCCCATGACAGTGACAGTCATTATAAATATAAAATTACTATTTATTGTAAAAAGCAATTTAGCCAAGAAAATAAAAATTAAATAAATTAAGCCTTATTTTACTATAATACCAATGTCTTTAATGTAGTCTGCAAGGACTGATTTCAGTATTCCTTTAAGTCTGTACACAAGGAACATGCATGTGTCTGAACTTCACATTGTTCCTGGTGTGACTAAAATATTCTGTGCAATAAGTAGGTAAAATAACGAAATCATTTCTGCAAATTAGTTCTGTTTTCTGGAATGATCTATGCTGTAGCAGAGAGACTTGTATTATTTTCTGTATTCACAGTTTCCCTTCATACTGATAATTGGATACCAGGCCGTTGCCACAATATTTTTCCCATCGGCTCAGAAAGTACTTTATGTTTTTCCCATGATATCAGTCAGCATGGACATATAGTGTGAAGGGTGACAGGAATAACATTGATCCCTGCTTTGAATTGCAATAGGTATGTCTGCTTTAGTGGTATGTGACTGCCTTAGGAGAAATCAACACTGCTCGTGGTCTGAGCCGAAATACTGCACAAAATGCCCTATTGTCCTTTAATGTTATGCCAATTATTGTCATTCTAGTGAGTAAAATATTTCACAAATCTAGTCTTGATTTCAGATCCTTTCCACAAATTATAATCTCACCAATAAGTTTTTAATTGATTTGCATCAATCTACCATTTTAAAATGGACAGACAGGGTCTTTCTATAAGCAAGTTGTAGCGTACGAATAGTACACAAGAATGTTCTCTGCTATCTATCACACAAAACTTACTTGTATATGTTTTCTTAATACTGGGCTGATTATTGTACCTGCACTTAACTTTAAGGAGCAGAGAAAGGAATGAAAAAATAAGGCTTGTTTCTTCCCACCTATTGCTAGATAGGGCTTTCTTTTTGCTTAAATTAGTGCTGTATTCCAGAATTATACATCCTTTGCTGTACTTCTGCCAGACACTGGCCACAACATCACTGACAAAATCACACAAGGACATTTCAACAGCTAGAGAAAAGAAGTAGCTTTTTGAATGCTTGACTGCTTTTCTTACCACAGTGGTTTTGGGAAGACTGAACCTGCTGATCAAGTTTGCCCCACAGAGAATTTAAACAATGTGGCAATGTAAGTTTTTGTGGGTTTTTTTTGGACTTGTTTGGAGGTGTTTTTTTTTTCTTCTCTTAATAAGCTCAGACTATAATGCAAGATATTCTTTCTGCCTGGACGTTCCAACTTATTTACGTTTCTGTCAACAGCCATGCACCAAGCTGGGTAACCTAGTAAAATCATATTAACACATCTTTCCATCACGGGCTGCTTTCGAATGCAAATAGATGACATTTTTCCTGGTACATAAAATGCTGTCTCTGGGGGTCAACAGTTTGGGCATTTTGGTCCTCTCCATCTGATTCTGCCATGATGACACATTTGTGCTCCCATAGAGACCTGATATTAAAGCCCTCTCTCTTCAGGCAGACTATATTTTGTTGTGTCATATAAGAACCCCAAAGTTGCCCCTGCCAGAGGTTTCCCATCTCATTTATGGTGACACCAGATATAGCCATGGGAAATGCACAAGTTAAATTTGACAGCTCTAGCAATCCATCAGTAACAGCACAGCCATCTGAAAAAAAAAGCAGGTGTCTGCTTGATACCCAGCACCTTATAATGCATGGTAATTTTGAGTATTGTTCTTTTCAGCCACATGCATAAATCACTGAATAGAGGGGGTCAAATACCCCTTTTTCCTCTGGTGGCAGTCACTACTGTGAGAGGGGATGTTACCATGTTAGGTTTAAGGAATATAAAGAGGTGTGTCTCTGAAAACAGATGCCAGGAGGCAGTACACTGAATAGGATCTATAGGAATTCACCTTTACATCATCATCACTCTCTTCCACATGAACTGTGTGACAAATTACTGCCATCATCTCATTTCTGTATGTTTTCAACCTCTCCCTCAAAATTTTCACATCTTGTTCTCAATAATAACAAAATTCTTTTGCAGGTCAAAAATCCTACAAAATCCTACTTGTGTGCCACACCAAGAATTGTTTTTTTCTCCCTGGACATCATGCTGCCCACCCCAAAACATTCAGGTGTGGGGCAGAGTTCTGCTTTTCAGTAATGTTAAAAATAGAGAAAATAATTGTCTGTGAAGTATGAGCTATGAAGTGTGGAATGGGGACATAGCACAATCTGTTACTTCTTGGTCTCTCTCCAAGCACTCTATTTCTTTCAAAGGTTTCTGTTTGCATAACTCTCAGTAGACCTCAGCTTTTCTTTAAAGAGGTAAGCTGGTTGCTTCTCATTCAAGCTATGATCTTCTCTGTATTCTTTGGATACCATAGTTATAGACTAATATTGTAACCATAATCAAAGTTTTACACGCAATAGGCTACATTTACATGCAAAATCTTTTGTTTTAGGATCTTAGAGCTTTGTTTTCTGAGGTCTTAAGAGTAATTCTGACTTCTAAACTTTTTCCACACATTTGCTATTCACTTCACGAATTTTCCTCTGGAGCATCCTCTGTTGTCCCTGGTGAGATACAAGTTAGTGACTCTGATGTCCACTAATCTGAAAGAATAATTGTTTCTTAGATTTTTCTTTTGTTTAGTTATTTTTTTTTCTCTCCTATATACAACTGGTAAACCTTTAGCTGGAATCAGTATGATTATAGAAAAGACAAATCTAGTCCACAGAATAATAAAGTGTACTGTGCTTGGAAATCAAAAACCTTATGAAATAAAGTTAGAAACTGGTTGAATGTCTGTGAACTGGAGGTATGTTAGTTTCTTTAAACGCAGTTAATTCATTTCAGCAAAATTCAGCTACTGACTGAGTTTATTGGAGTGACAGAGAAGGGCTTTATTGTTGACTTCAGTTAAGAGAATGCACAATGAGATTCTTTAAATTAGTTGAATGTATTTGGACAGGTAATATCTCAAAAAGTCTATTATCTGTATTGACTACAACACTAGAGAATGTTATAAAATTAATTATATTCTTCATAGCTTAACAATGATTGCCTCATTTAGAAATATAATTACCTATCATTGAGTTTTTAAGCCAGAAGGGGTTTTCTTAGCAGTGTATAACAACTTGGTTTGCCAGGCTTCATTTAAATCCCTTGCTTCGTTCTTCTTCTAAAAGTTTGATATTTTTGGTGACTCTTTTTTTTTTTTTTTTTTAAATACCAAAGTTTTATTCCAAGTATTTAATGTCATTATACACAAAGGACAGATTGACACTAAAATAGCAACTTGTCTAATAAAATAAGAAACCACCAAATGACTGCATGTTATAGGATGATCTGTAATATAATGGGATAGTGTGAGCAGTGTCCTCTTCCTGAAGATTTAAAAGCAGGACAAATTATTATTCAGGAACAAAAATTATGATCCATCTATTAAAAGGGCCATTGAAAGAGACAGAAATAATAAAATTAAAAACCTGAAGATCTTTTCCATGATTTCACAAGAAAACTGTTTCAAGGATTTTTGTTCTGGTTTAAAATTATTTTTGAGAAACACAGCCATTGCTCCCAAAGACACATCAAAACCAAACCCACCATGCTTATCCTGATATAAACCATCATTTCTATGTAGAATTACAATGCATTGGTAGAGAAAATAATTGCTAAATATCGTCAAGCATAATTAGATTGCATCCATCTTTTGTAGACTAGTCAAATACCTAAATCATGGCAACTCTGACGTCTGATTCACAGGTTCATCCTTTCTCACCCAGTGAAGCAACAAGGAGTTGAGAAACATTGAAGAAAGGCAGAGAATACATTTTGTTACTATTATTTTTCTTGTAGACACTATTCTTTCTTCTTGATAGTATCAGAGATCATAATTCTCCAGAGCTATTAATCTGGCATGTGTATTGACATCGTGTGATTGTAAAAGATGCTATTTATTTCCTGCTGCCTTATAGTTCAAATAGAAAAGAAACATTGAGATGCCCCAAACCTTAGGAACAAAATAAGAAGAGAAGAAAATGATGAAATGTGATAATTTAAGGGCAAGGGGATCAGATCCTAATACTCAAGACATTGTTTTTGCTTAAAAACAACACATTTTTTTTCAGGCTTAGCTTAAAATTAGAATTTAGAAGTTTGGATTGAAACCAATTTAGTAACCAACATGCTTCGTTGTTCCAAAATATTTTTTTAATAAAACATACCACTAAAAATTGATGAGTCAGTAAAACACATACAGTGAGTATAATGCTTCCGTGGATTTGCATTCCCTCTCATGGGTGTAGGTGATTAGGTAAAATACATCTGGAAAATGAACACAGGCTGCTTGTTACAGAGACACAGTATGTCAAAACAAATAGCATAAATCTTTGTCTCAGAGTAGGGCTTTTTAGCATAACCTCTTACATCCATTGCAAAATATGACACTGTATATAGATATAACATTATATACATTGCTGATTACTTTCACAACCACATGTCTAAATATGTACTTACATTGAATGTTTTAATACATGAACTATAACACCTTTAGAACACTTTACCTGAATATTTGTGAAATTTTATTTCAATTTCAGGAATACCTCAGTGTACTAAAGTATTGACATTATTCAGAAAACAAGTGCTCCTTAACTATATAATTATATCCACACACTGAAATATATAGTGTATAATTTAGGAATACATGAATGCCCGATGGATCTTGACAATTGTGAAAGTGCAAAACAAATTTTCTTCACTTTTTTCACATTTTTGAGTCATTACGGGCTGTCCTTTGGAAGACTTTTATTGTGTGTTCAAACACAACAGGACCTCAGAATACAAAAACTGAAGCCCATTACACTCTGACATAATGAGAAGAACAAGCTTCTGCACGTGGGTGCAGAAATTAAGAGCTTTTAAGCATTGTGGGGCAATATGTCTCCAAAACCTAGGTTTCCAAACTAAGGGATAGTTTCCAAACTGTGGGTGTTGTGATTGACTCAACACAAGTAAGAAGAAACATTTTGAAATCCTCAAACCCTCTCCAAGGGATTCTCAATGAAATCGCCAGGTATGGAGTATGGCTGTTTTATAATGGTGGTCACATAGTTTTATCAACATCTAATGGTTATGCAAACTTAGTCAATATGATTTTTAAATGAAGTTGTGTACAATGTGAGGAACAAAGGCAATACAAACCACAGGTATGAAGAAACTAGAAGAGGACTTTCTTCAATTATGAAAAGTCACACCAAGCACCTTTTCTCAGATTTTGTAGTTGATGGACTTTCCAGTCCATCAGACATATAGACTAAGGCACCTGATTCAGACAAGGACCTTAAGAACTGGTCTTTTGAGGGGCTTTTTGCAGGGAAAATGCCTATCATATCAGGTCTTTGTAGCAACGTGCAGAATATTTTGTTGGAGATTTTTTCTAAAATTCAAATTTTCCATACAATCTGGTGTTACACTATTTGAATAAAAGCTAATTAAAATAAACACAAAGAGCAAGCAAGGTTCAGAGAAATGAAAGCAGGTAAAGGAAACTCAGAACACTGAAAACAGCTGCTCCTACACCCATCAGAGGTGACCGCTTTTTCCCAAGCATGAAACCAGGGAGGCGATTCAGTAAAAGGACCCCTCTGTACACGGAGTGGGGAGCGCTGCACATGCATGCAAGGGCACAGGGCTCGCTGCGGGATGCAGCAAGAAGAGAAGTTTGGGATGGAACCAAGAGAGCTTTGTGACTGTGTAAAACTTCTTACAGGATATTTTAAAGGAATTACAGACACATGCAAGACCCAATATTTGAGATAGCCAGCATGGCTTCACCAAGGGCAAGTCCTGCCTGACCAACCTAGTGGCCTTCTATGATGCAGTGACTATATCAGTGGTCAAGGGAAGAGCTATGGATGTCATCTATCCAGAATTTTTTTAAGGCCTTTGACACGGTCCCCCACAACATCCTTCTCTCTAAATTGGAGAGATATGTATTTGATGGATGGACTATTCAGTGGATAAGGAATTTCTAGGATAACTGCATCCAGAGAGTAGTGGTCAACTGCTCAATATCCACTTGGAGATCAGTGGTGAGTGGTGTCCCCCAAGAGTCTGTATCAGGACAAGTGTTGTTTAATATCTTCATCAATAACATAATCAGTGGGATCGAGTGTGTGCAAGTTTGCACATGACACCATGCTGAGTGGTGAGGTTGACACACCTGAGGGACAGGATGACATCCAGAGGGACCTGGACAAGATTGAGAACTGGGCCCACATGAACCTCATGAGGTCCAACAAGGCCAAGTGCAACGTCTTGCACATGGGTCAGCGTAATCCCTGGTATCAATACAGGCTGGGAGATAAAGGGATTGAGAGCACTTCTGTGGAGAGGAACTCGGGGTTACTGGTGGATGAAAAGCTGGACAGGAGCCAGCAATATGCACTCGCAGCCCAGAAAGCCAACCGTACCCTGGGGTGCATCAAAAGAATAGTGGCCAGCAGGTCGAGGGAGGGGATTTTGCCCCCCTGCTCTGCACTGGTGAGACCCTACCTGGAGTACTGCATCTAGCTCTGGGGACCTCCATACAGGAAAGTCATGGACCTGTTGGAGCAGGTCCAGAGGAGGCCACAGAAATATCAGAGGAATGTAACACCTCTTCTATGAGGACAGGCTAAGAAAGTTGGGAGTCTTCATCCTGGAGAGAAGGCTCTGGGGAGACTTTACTGGGGCCTTTCAACACTTAAAGGGAGTTTATAAGAAAGATGGGGAGGGACTTTTTAGCAGGGCCTCTAGCAATAGGACAAGGGGTAATGGTTTTAAACTAAAAGAGGGCGTAATTAGACCAGATATAAGGAAGAAATTTTTTACGATAAGGATGGAGAAACACTGGCACAGGTTGCCCAGAGGTCTTAGATGGCCCCTCAGTGATAGATGCCTTCTCCCTGAAAACATTCAAGGCCTGGTTGGACAGGGCTCTGATCAACCTGGTCTAGTGGAAGGTGTTCCTACCCATGGCAGGGATTGGACTAGATGACCTTTAAAGGTCCCTTCCAACCGAAACTATTCTATGATTCTATTTTATGATTTCTCCTGTGGGGACAGTCTCTATTCTACGGGGTGGGTGTGTGGGTGAGGGGATGTGTGTTATTGTACTTTGAGCTGGGCTAACTTGCCAATAGTGGGAGACCTCTATTATGAAAGAGCTGTCAACTGAGTAATGGGCTGATGGTCCAGGCATGGTTGTAGGATGGACTAAAAATCCTGCTCATACTTGGATTGGTGATCATTGTGTGAATCCAGAGAATGAGGGGTTGTATGTGCCGCTGGTGAAACTTCAGCGCTGATCAGGGCAAGGAGGGTCAAGTGTGGACTGTGTTGATTATATATACGTGTGTGCATCTTGTGGGTGCTGAGAAGGGCACTGGTCTCTGCAGTGACCTGTGATAGTTTGCACAGGCAATATGTGTATAGAGGTGTTGGTTGGGAATGAGCCTCTCCCCAGAGCTCTCTCCCCAGGGCTGAGAGCCCTCAGGATTTGGATGAAGTTGTCCAGGAAGAAGATCCCTTGGGTACCAAAGTCTGCTGGATTTGTTTACTTCTAATATTGGAACATAGCCAGTTTTGCATCTGTCAAACAAGAGAAAATTTTTCAGCTACTCATTAAAGAGCAACCTACAGCTGAACATTTAAAACATTCATATGTGTTATGGTTCATGTCAGTTGATACAGGCCTTCATTTGGGTAGCATTAGACTAAGCAATGAAAGAAGTTTGATGGACAAAGTTAAACCCATTCCCATCTCTTGAACTGTGAATTAATTCCTTCACCTCTGAAAAGCAAAATATGATACTGAAGGTCACTGAAATTGGTCCTGAATCTCCCCCAGTGTAAAACATTCTATGGAATAAAGATGTTATACAGTATGGAGGATGTTGGGAATAAATAATGAAACATGTATATAATTTAAATATCTTTTAAATATTTGGTCAAAAATATATAAATCCCTGCACTGTGCACAGCTAATAGTCGTATCAGAGGACATATCATATGTTCTGGTTGCTGGCACACATGAGTTTATTGCATCATTATACCACTTTGCACTGCTTTCTTCTAGGCAGCCTATGTCACTGAACCTTCTAAGATTACCTTTTTTCCTACCTTGTAAGTTTTGCATTCTTTCAGTATACCAAGTGCACCAGCCTGACTGCTCCATATACCCTTCAAATGGAATAATAATAATAATAAAAAAGCATGGTTTCAAACTTCTGAGTTCAGACAATTATTTGCCTTCTTACCTAGCTTTATCAAAAAGGTATCAGAAAGTTCCTAAATTGTGATAGCATTTGTTCTCAAGCATCTGCTACTTGGGTTTGTTTGCAAGTGGTCTTATTATATTGCTTAGCAAGATTTCTAGATATTTATTTTTTTCTTTTTATTGCAGAAACACCAGAAGTTTCAATCCTGGCCTGAACGCTATTCTTTTCGTAATGACATAAGTAAAGACAAATAAATTAACTTCAAGAAGGTAAAATATGAAAATGGCAATCCAATGATCTTTTATTTTTATAATCAAAAATATTTCACTACTTTATTAAGCATCTGCATTCATATCAGGAAAGTCTATATCATACTGATGGGGTCTCTTCCAGATACAGAAGATGGGTATATAGTTATTACTGAGCTGCAAAGTTTAGACTGTACCATAGTTCTTAAACTCAAAGCCTGGCCTTTCTTCTGTCCTTAGTGACACAGGGTGGCTATTCTGCCTGTAGACAGTAGACCACTTTAGGGTGTATAATATTACCCAAACCCTTTCTTTGTCTTTTTAGAATAGCAGATGAGTTGTTGGGGTTTTTTAAGTATTTAGTGTAAGCTAAGTGTTCTTGTCTTGTGATCATAGCACATAGTCATAGTCATACATCCTGGGGTATAGAGTTTTTACATGATGCTGGAGAGTTAGATTACTTATGCTTAAATATTTCCCTCTGAACAAACATATACATGCTCCCACACACAATCATGCACTCATGTAATGTTATAATTACTCAAATACATTTTGCAGTTCTAAAAACAGAGGCTTCTCCTTATAAACCATAAAACGAGAAAGCAAATGCTAGAAATGACGACTGTATCAGAAGCTTATCACCTTAAGTCCTGGAAGCACTGTGAAGGTACAGGGTTGTCAAAAAGAAAAGGGAAATGAACAAAGATAAAAGATCTGAAGATGTGCAGAAGCAGCATTGTTAATGTTATGTGAACTGAATTCAGACTTAATACTCCCCCAAAGTAACAAAAAAAGAAAACATCTTTTAAGAACTCCACACAATGCAAGGAAAAAAATGTAATTTAATCTTGGATCAATATTTGAAAGTAGTAAGTTGCAGATCAGTAAGTATTTTGGCTGACACGATTCCATTTCATTTTGCTTTCATGTGGTACAAGTCCCGGACAACATGGCAAATGTTAGACTGTAAAGAAGCAAAAGAAATACTTTCCCTATGTACTCTGCTCTATGTTAATATATAACATTTATATATCATATACCATATACTATGTGATGCATCATCTATACCTATAAAATATATGGAAATAGTTTATTATATTGAGATACCACACCATGGATTCACCTGTGAAATAGAACAGATCGCAAGCTCAGCTGGTGCCAGACTTGTATTGCCAGTTGGTGAGTATGAATTTCGTCCTCATATATACATATATACATATATAGGTTGTTGTCAGTCATCATCTTCCAGTACAGAAGCAGTCTGGGCTCAGTGTTGCTGCCTGTGTTGCACTGCTACAGGCAGATGTAGATTTCTTAAGCCAGGGAGGGTTCGGTCTCAATTGCTCAAGTTATAGGAACTGAAGTTCTGCTCTTTATAGGCTATAGTAACAGCCTAGCTGTCTGCTGGGTTATGCCCACAGACTGGATTTGCTCCAGCTCGCTGCAGCCTTTCATGCATTACTGGCAACTGTGATCCCAGAGTGGGGCAAAAAAAGATCTTCTGCAAATGCTGAATCCTCAAATCCCTCCAGTCTACATGTCCTTCCTGTTTAGAAACCGTATGACAGCCCATCAGTGTTGCTGGAATGAGCATACTGACTGTGCTGGGGTTTGGATAGATTTTAAGTGAATCCATAAGATTTTAAGAATAATCTGCAAAACAAAGCAAAAGGTAGTAACATCTCCTAACTGGCAATGACATGGATGGAAAAGAGGACATTTCCACCTGTTGCTTTTAGTCCCTAGTTTCACTTCATCCTGCCTCCTCCTCTCCCATTCTTTGCCTGACCTGTGCATGTAGACTGTAAGATTTTCAATTTAACAGTGATTTTTCAAAATATGGCGATTTTTCTCTCATAGGAAGAGATTCTGATAGAGACTGAGCTCTGATTCTGATTCTGAACTGAGATTCTAATACCGATTATAGGTGACACTTTTGCAAGTAATAGTAACAACAATAGTAATTCTAAAAATAATATCTATTAAGTTAAGTGGGAATGTAAAAGAGGTGTGGTTTTGTTTCTGGGGGGATTTTGTTGTTTTGTTTTGGGTTTTGGTTTTTTTTTTTTTTGGTACTTCTCATAGTTATGAAAAGGAAGTAAATAAAAATCAGACTAGTGGGTGGTTTGACTCACTTTACCCCTGATTTCCTTTATTCCTTGGTTTAGTGAGAAAAAGGAAGACAGATAGTAGTATGTACGATGGAATCAGCAAGCAACAGGAAAAGATCCAAGGGTGAAAGTATAGGAAACTTACCTTGCAACAGCTACAACACATGGAGATGCCAGAGCTGTGCCAGCAGTGGAAGAATTTGCCTAATGAAAATTTTCCCCAGGCATCCAATAATGTCGCTTGTGATTTCCACTGAAGATTACCCATCAGTTAGCACAAATTTGCTTTTTAATTGGCCTGTATTGCACCTGCCACATTCTGACTCCCCAGTCTCTGAAGCACTGGCAAAAGAAGGAAGGTGGATATCTGGGGGGATTTAATCTTAATACATTACAGGAAGGGCATGCACAGCAACAATTAATGTTTAAAAGACAAGAATAATGTGCACTAGCACGAAGTGATGAGGAAGAGGGAATGGGACCTGGGGAGTAACTAATGAACAAGATTAATTAGCCACAGCAGAAAGATCTAAAGCTCCAGTGAATTCAGTGGGAAGCTTTAATTCTGTTGACTTTTGTGGGTCCTGGGAACAGCCCAAGGAGGTCAGAACTAAAAAACCCAGCAGCAAGGCTATGTTTATCCAGGCTTATTTTTAAAAGAATGCCAAAGTTTGTGTGTGCTGAAGGTAAACTGCAGACAGCTGGGCAAGGTAACAAACGGGCAGCAGCACGATGAAGGAGGCTGACAAGAACGCAGCATGGCAGTCCCAACCAACAGCACGTGTGCAGGGAGACAGAATGACTCCGTGCACTATTTTACTGTAACTCAGTGATTTGTCTAGGTTGTTTGTGGTGGTGTTGCTGTTATTGGTTTGCTTTGGTGGGGCGAGGGAGAGAGGAAATGCTCATCCTGAGAAATAGAGTATGTTTTCATCTAGTTGTGCAACAGCGTAGGGTCTCTGCCTCACATCAAGCCCGGAGTGCTGCAGAGTGTACAAACATCCAGTAAGAGGTATTTTCTGATTTGGGAGGCTTACATATGAACAAAGGAAATGAAGGCTGGAAAGGGAAGAGGGGCACAGAAACAGGGCCAGACCACACTGTGGGAGATCAGGAGGACACTTCCAGGAGCCTGGGCACAGTTCACCATTCCAGGTACAGAATGCTCCAAGCCACCATTTCCCATCTCAGAAGGAGAAAAGTGCAGCTGACCTTACGTTCACGGGTGCCAGCTCACGTGCTGGCTTTCTGCAAGGTCAGCCCCTCACAAAGGCAACCAGGTTGGTACTTGGGTACCTCGCAGCAGCAGGCATGAGTGGGGGCGAAGAAAGGGACAGTGGTGATGCAGGACCAGGGGGGAGAGGGGAACAAGGGTCCAGGAGGACAAGGAGTCAGTAGTTTTGAGTAAGCACACTGAGGAAGCAACAGCAGAGCCAGATGAAAAGGGCAGCAAATCATCTTATTCAGGTAAGGGAGAAGGAAAGACAGGGAATGGGAGGGGTGGACAGGCTCTCCTATCCAGCATAATATAAACAAAATATTTACAGTTAAAATCTCACTTTATTTGTTGGATTAAGTAAGAACAGCTTTCATTTAGAACTTGTATAAAACTTATTAAATTCAGGTTCTTCTTCCTCAATTTAATCTATATGCATTTGAAATACTTTTTTTTTTTTTTTTTGTCTCTCTTGGCTCATATTTTGTTTGGTGTTTGTTGTCTTTGGCCTTGAAGTTGCTTTGACTGTTCTCACCGTGCAGTGCTGGCTGGGTTAGCAAGAGCCACAGCCTACCTGCTGTGCCCAGGGAAAAACAGGCACATGGGGCACAGAGACCTCAGTAATCAGGAGCTGTGCCTTTTCTCTAAAGCTTTCTTCTTCCCCATTTTTCTAGAGTCCTCCTTTACTGATCTCCATATTCAAACGGACAATTTTCTTTTTCTTTATAGGGAAGTGTTTCTGGATTTCTTAAGAGCAAGACAAATTTAACCTCGGGTTTGAAAGTTTGTTAGAGACTGCTCAGCTTTGCTTACGTGTTTGAACTATTTATCTTTCTCCTTCTCTTCCACAATGGCTGGATTTTCCTTGCTCAGATTGCTATGTAAGTCTCAGAGAATTCACATTTATATATATAAATATGTATAAGTTCCATGCAGTGGCCTTCTGGGAAATTCTGCTTGGCATCCATGCAGTTTCCTGGCAGCCCTGCCAGCAGAAGGAGGATATGGCTCCACAGCTTGCAGGTGGTGTGGCTCCAGAGAAATACCACCATGCCCATAGCACAGGCAACATGGATGCTAGTTTCTGAGGTTTGCATCTCACAGGGGGTTCCAGGAACTGAAGAAGTGGGAATGCAGTAAAGCTTCTCAGGGTTGTATCTCTAAGGACAGTCTCAATTCAATATAAATACATAAATATTTTGCTTTGAAATTAAAAATAAAATTGCTAGGAAATGTGGGCATTTCTTTTTATTGTTTTAATCTACTTCAAACTTGCAAAACCTAAATTTCAAGTTTCAACTGGTTTTGTTGGGGACTTTCCTAGAACTTACCACAGTTCCTTACACTGCTTGGAGTTTCACAACCAGCTTCAGCTGAGGGATTCTGCACTGTTGTGCATAGGCACCTTCTTCTTTCTGCCGCATGCTGCTCCCATGGCTGTGTCCTCTCACTTATTTCTTTGGGGTGGTGAAAATAACCATGCAGATGTGTAGTGAATCACATGAATTGGCCAAAAGCAATTTTTTCCCCTCCAGAGTTAAATTTCATCAGGTCATTGAACCGATTTGCCTCACCTGGTCCAAGCAAGTGTGAGATGTCAGTGGGAAGAGAAGGCTGCAGGCAGAAGGGAGGCAGGATTGCCCCTAGATTTTGTGTGATTTTACACTGTTTTACACTGATCATGCATACAGCACTTGTTCCTTGCTATTCTTTCCCTTCCTCCCTCTGTCCCCTTTCCCCAGGTGCCTGCTCTCCCTGCCTGTAACTCTATATTGAGTCCTTTGTTTATCTGCAGGAGAAATAAAGTTGTTCAATAAAGATCTTCAAAATAAAGATATTCAGATAGTAGCTGTGTGTGTATTTGAAATTTTATCTTTGCAGTGCTAGTCTGTGTTACCATATCTGTGATATATTGCTGCTCCCTTTACATTATAACAGATTGTCTATTATAGAGGCAAAATTTAATAAGGGCATGTACATTAACATTATGGCATAATTTCCTGGCTGCCAGACAGGAGATATTTTGAATGTTAAACTGTGTTTGATATGTTAATATATGATGTAAGTACCAAATGGGGCTCTATTAACATCACTTGCTTAAACATTTTCCAATTTTCCTGTTAAGTCAGAGTGGGGGGGAAAAAAGGTACTTGGTTCAAAGCAAAGAAATTGGGAGCTATTTGATATACTTTAATAGCAGCCCAGTTGTTACAGTTAGTAGCTATCTGTGTGAAAATCAAGCAAGCAGGAGAACACATCTTGTTAATGGTATAAGTACGAACAGTGATGAGTCCACGCACAGCAGCTTTCTACTCAACTCTATTCAAATGAAAAATAATTGTCATCATACACTTGTTCAGGATCATCATTTAGAAATAGATGGGCTTTGCGAGGCAACTATTCCACCTTGCCTCTCGAATTTACACTTCCAAGTTATCTGCATATTTCCTTTTTATGTAACATGTACATTGTGCTCTAAAAGATTTAGGAAAATTGAGAAGCATTGCAGTTGCATAGATCAACAGCCCTAGAGGCAAATTCCACCTCTACCAGTGACCTTCATTTTTACTAGGGGCAAATTGCTTCTCTTCTTCCTCTGGTAGCACCTATTTTGTTTCTATAACACTTTTAAACCCTTTTGTCTAGGTATCTCTTATTTGGGCTTGGTAAAATTGAGATGTGATGAATCTATGGGCTTCTAGTCCCCTTTGGGGTTTGAAGTGGTATCAACATGGAAATAATAATAACAACAATAACATATTATTATTTATTATTGTTACTATGTAAGTGTAAATATAACTACTTATATAAGCATAGAAAATAGTAGCTTTTTACTGGACTAGATTAAGACAGTTTATTTTTTATAAATCTACAGGTTAACCAGCTAAAGAGTAAGTGTACCTATCTTCTAGTTCAAAGAAGAGCAAATACTATAATGTCTGAAAGGGCACTGAAGAAACCCTTAAATCAGTCTTCATGATGCCTGAATACTAGGTATATTTCAATGGTGGCTGTATCTAATCTCCATCCCTCATATTACTACTACTCCTATGTACAAATGTATATATGTATATTGTATGCTTGATTGTATAATGGCTAAAATACATATGTATGATTAAGATATTACACAATCTTTATATGGTCTGTCCTCGGAATGGTTAATGTCCAGGATCTGAGCCTCTGCACTGAACTACAGCAAACTAGAGATTTGTCTTTGTTAATCAAATGTGACATTTAAACTAATTTCTCATCTTCATAGTTTTTCTACCTTTGGTGTATCCACTGGTAATGTCAGAAGCAGAGCACAGTTTGTTGTTAAAAATCAAAAAAGCAACTGAATTTGCCTTCTGCCCATAGTTATTGAACTAAGTATTTCCCTTTCTGCTCTATGAATTTTTTGGAGACACCCTGAAAACAACTAACCAAAACTTTAAATCTGTTCATGCTTTAGTTATGCTAACAACATAACCCACTCTGTCTGCTGCTGGGTTAAAAATCTAAAATCAGTGAGAAAACTTTGTGGGTTTGTGGGTTGTTTTTTTTTTTTTTTTTTTTTTGTATATAAAGGGTTTTATAGGGGTCTCTTCCTGTTCTAGCTGCACTGCTAAGAGACATCTTTCTATCACAAATACATGTTAGAGATTTAAAAGCAGTAAGAGCATCAACAATTTCAAAGGGCAGTCAAATCTGATCTTTATTTTAGAAATACTATAGGGATTTGCAGCTACAGAGTCCTCAGCTATTCTGTTCTGGGCAATAAAACAACCCACAGAGGACTTCGAATAATTCCTCCCTTCAGGTTACACATGATTTCTGAATGCATAGGGTGTTTGACTCTACAAAATCATTAACAATGGAAACGTTTAAGGTGTGTGGGGGGAGCAAAAATGCAAGGAATAGAATGTTCTTAATCATATGCATTCAGGAATTGCTCTGAATCCAAAGATATACAACTGCAGATGAAAATGCTGTGCTTCAAAAGGGGAAAGAAAGATGTAACAGACAGCAGAAAAACCCCACCAACATACCTATCATTTATGATGCTAAGACTATGGGGATTCAAAAAGCTGATATAATAGTAATTTTGCTAGCTATGCACACTACAACTTACACTATTCCTTTTCAGTCCTTTGTCCTTCATATTCTTCATGCACTCCCCACAAGGAAAAGATGCCCTAGGACTTCTTCTATAAGGGAAAACTCCATCGTAATAGTCAGACATTCAGATGCTCAAGTCAATTAAATGCATAAGGTTATCCATCACTGCTCTTATTCTAGTTTTCAGTAACTCCCTAAGTAAGTTGTTAAAATAATGACTGCTGTGTGATAACTTTTTTTTTTTTTTTTTTTGGCAGCCATTGGAATGTCTTACAAATAAACTACCATGTGGGAGTTGCAGCAAAAACCTGTGGTTTTTTGGTTGGGTTTTTTTTTTTAAGATTTTGAAACTAGTCATCACAAATGATGAAATTGAAATCAGGCAATGGAGAGAAAAATGAGTTTTGACAAAACTAGAGCTGTTCTGCAAAAACACTGACACTTCAGTAGCACAGACTTTGAAAACTTGTGAGTTCTTTTTCTTCAGTCATCTAATTTGTGCAATTTTCAGTTTGGGATTTGGGACATTTACAGTACACAGTACATTAGACCCAAGATACACTGTGAATTGAGTTGTTGGTTTCTGAAGTAATGGCCACTCCAATTTGGGGGAGGAGAGATGGAAGTTAGTTGAAATGCTCAAAAAGGACCAGGCCGCAGGAGCAAAGAGGGAAAAGTTAAAAATTAAATGACTGCTTTCTGTAGTATTGATCTTCATGCAGTGTACAATCACAGATGCCCATTCTCTTTGCCTTACCATATTGTTCAAAGTTAGGTGCAACTTGCTGTTCATAAGCAGACCCTTCACTCAGCGCAAGGTTCAATATTCGTGACTCACTACTTTCATAGAGGCTGTCTCAGTTTTGGCTGTCCTTATACTACTGACCTTATATGTGTATACTGACTATTCTTTCATAAATTTGTAAGTCACCAAACTGTCAAGCTTTTTAAAATCCACTGGAATATGACCAATTAAACAGAGTAATTTCCTAGTGCTTTTTTAAAAAACAAATTAAACAAAATAAAATTTCAAGGAAAACTAGATATAAAAGGCTCAGGCAATGGACAGTGGTGATTAAATTTCTCATATTGTGATTGCCAGATAACCTGAAGTCCATGCCATTTATGTGTAATATCTGTTCCTTAGAGGTAAAAGACTACTACAGGAGAAGTAGAAGTACAGGGTGATGTTGCGCATAACCTGGGCCAGGTCTTACTGGGGCTGCATAATGACCCAACCTCCACATCTGCTGCACTCAAGGAAAAGGGAGATGAAACTCATAGCTGTAGGGACCACACAAACCCAGAGCCTATCTTTCTTTCATAAAACCACTCAAGAGAAACTGTCTTATTTGAAATGAGGATGCGGTAAACTTATTTCATACGTCAGACATCGCTGTAAATTAATTTCTCTTAGGCAAATTCAAAGGTTATCGCTCATACAGCATTAACCATTTCACAGAAATAATTCTCTGCTGACTTTAGACCTGGGTGTTGAAAGACATCCTGACTTCAGTCTGATTTCAGCTCAGCAGTGATCTCAAACATATTTAAATTTTAGGATCTGAGTAATCCCACTGGATTCACATGGACTCCTGGCATACTCAAATTCATCTGTGCTTAAGTGGCAAGCAGTGTCTAATGTTGGAGAATATCAAATATCATAATTGTAGTCTTAATGGACCATTATGAGTTTAACAAAAATAAAAACACAGTTACTGGCTAGTCAGTCCTGAGTGTGAGCTGTAGTTCTTGGTGAAAGTGTGAACACAAATTTACTGAAGGATATAAGGATGGATTTTTTTGTTAAGTTTTACTTGTTTTCCCATACTATGATAGCATTCAAAAGATTTTCAAGAATATTAAATGCAGTCTTTAAAGTTCTAAACTTCTTCTGTCCTTAAAACATGATGAGTTCTTTCTGGGAGGTACTAGAAAAGCCTACTCCATAGGTCTCTAAATTCAACAGAGAAGTTCAAATTAATTTTACCTGTATGATCAATCATGTCCAATATGAGTAGGTCTCATGGCAATGTCTGAAAATGGCTTTATAATTTTGCTTCAATCCTGATCTAAAATTTTTTGGCTATTTTTTTTAACACTCCAACTGGGACTACACACCTTGGTCAAACTGCAGAAAAAAAAATGTATAAGCTGTAAATGAAGATAAAAGGTAAACAAAATGAATAATTCCAACTGAAAACTATTCAGAGTAATGGACAAGAGAGAAAATTATGAGATTCAAAGAGGGAACATGTTTTAAATCTCTCTCACTTCAAGCATTGATGAAGTAATTCCTTGCCTTGGTCAAGACAAATAAAATGCTTTTGATAAAATACTGGATATTACATCTCTCTGATTTATTTCACTTTCAGATTCAGGAAATGCAGTAAGCTATATTGACTTCAGCAAAGTATTTGATACAATGTCACATTCCAAAATTATTGGTTAAAATGAAGATGATGGAGAGTAATACAAGTCTTGAGCTAGGTATGGAGAGAGCTAAGCAATGCCCTTAATGACTGAGCTGTAAAATTTCATGCTGCTATGGGAACTTCTCAAAACAGAGTCTTAGGATTGATTTTATTTGTTATGTTTATTAACATACACACTCACACACACACACACACACACACAAAAAAAAAAAAAAAAACCACAACAGCAAGAGCATATGAAGCATGGTAACTAATTCTATGACACAGTCTGATTGATACAGCAAGGATTTTGTGTGATAATGAAGTTTTCTGGCATAGAAGACCCCAAGACTGTGCCTTCCAGTGCAATGTTGGTAAACAGAAATCTGTGTTACTAAGAGGTATCCAGTTGTTTTGCTCGTGTCTCAGGCACTGGCTGGGTATCTCCAGAGCCATGCAGTGTCAGGGTGAAGAACTCAATGGGGGTGGGCATGCCCATGCTCCAGCCATGTCCACCGTTGTCCGTTATAGGCAGGTGGTGGCCGGTGAGCCAGCAGTGGTCACCATTCCCATAGGTATGGGTCTGGCTTGGTGGGTATGGACTAGCCACTAAGGATAGCATTTCCAAAGGTGACCAATACTGTTTTAATGTTTGTGGACACTTGGTGGAGGTAAGGGCTTTGGGGGCTTTGTTTGTTTGTTTGTTTCTTTTACGTTTCCATTTTCTCCAACTTCAGATGAACATATCCACTTCCATCCTCATTGCTGTAATGAATGTGCTGTCCTTTTTTCTCAGCTCTAGTATCATGTTCAAAGGAAACTCGGTGTCTAAAGACCTGCCTCACTGCTTTTTCTGAGCCTTGTCCCCTATTTATCAGTGTAATAAAACAGCTGCAAGCTGACTCCATAGAGATTTGGTTGGTTGGTTGGTTTGGATTTTTTTAATAAACATGCCAGGTGATTTATTTAAGAGTTTTCATATCAGGTTCACCTGACAGAACACTGCTGTAGTAATTTGCAATTTGTTTCCATTTATGTTTTCTTTTTAGCACATCCTGACAACAGAAGACCACTAATAAATAGGTGATGAATTATACTAATCCTTTCTGCCATTTATAGAAACGTTTTTTTCCCCCCTCTATATTTCAGCTCAGTCCCTAATCATATCATTCTTTGCTGAGTTATAACAATGCAGAAAACACGCCTTTTTAGAAGTAGTAGTGATATTCTATTTTTTTCTCACAGGGACACCAAACATCTGGCTTCAAAGATAATGGCAGTAACAATTATTTGTATCATAGCCCAAGCTAACTTGATAGCTGAAAGCTACTGTTATTATCTCTCAGCCTCCTAACCTGTCCCCAGCGAGACAACAATGTATGAAATTCTCTGCCATTTCTCTCTGTGATACTAAACTTTATGAAATGCATGTGACCTGACACTGAAGAAAATTGGCTGCAAGGTTGCCTTCTGTGTTTGTTTTGCATATGCAAATAAATCATGAAGGCTAAATCTAAATAAATAAATAAAAGCAAATATTTAAATGTTGTTTCTCAGAAGAAAAGTGCAAACTCATAATAAATTCCCCTAATAGACTGTCAGCTGCTCAGAGGCGTTGCCTGCAGAGGGAAATTGTTACCTCAGAAGAACAGAGGTAATAATGAGTCAAGTTGTTACTCATTTTCATGGGAAGGATCTGCAGGGCGATCAGCTCAGGCAGTTTATCCAAGTCATGGTTCTGCTGCTTTTATTAATATGATCAAACAGAAGACATCTACTTGGTGGTAGCTGGACCAGTGCTACTTCCCAAAGTAGAGTACACACCTGCAAGGAAGAGCTGCTACCAGTCATCCTGGTACCCTACTCCCATGGCAGTGCCTTTTGGGGCTCCACTGACCCCTCTGAGCAGCTCCCACCCTATGCCCGCCTGCACCTGGGCTGGAGCTGCACATGGTTACAGAGGTCTGGTGGAGGGCAGGGATGTTTCAAAGCCTCCTTCAGTCAATGCTCATTCTATTCCGAGCTCTGTGGTGCTCCTTCTGAACTTTATATCAAAAGGTGAAGAAGTCAAGCAGGTTAGAAAACATCAAAAGGTCTGATTTTCAAACTGCAGTTTTAGTAATGCATTTGTAAAAGTTATAATAGATTCATCTAGAAAAGGTCATATAGGCAGAAAATCCTATAAGTGATAAGATCCAGATGGGACAAACAACTGTTTTTAGTACTGTCTCCTGACCTTTCCACTGCCTTCCTGAAAAAGTACAGTTCTGATACAGCACTCTATCAAACAGCTACCAAACCCCATACAGAATATAAGTTTTATGAGTTCCACCATCAAGAATCTAGTGCCACCATTTTTTTAGACTGCTGCTGGATGTCCCTCCTTTAAACTCTGCAAGACTGTTTCATCATTGTGGAAATCACATGCACACATATTGGCACCTCTGTGTTTGCATGCATGTGTATACTGTCTCCAAGTGGTATTTTTTAAACAAAAATATCTTGAACTGACTGACATGGGTTATTTTGCTTTGTAAAAGGAGCAATTTGCCATGGACAAAAGCTACATTTCCCCATGCTGTTATCAACAACAAATAGCTCCATCGCTACCAAGGCTTTCACGTAGTCAGCTGTTATAACACCAGTGTACATATCCAGTGCAAGCATTCTGTCAGACTTTTTATTATATATATCCATGCTTGGGTATATCTCAGCTTTATCTCTCAGTACTCCCTTATTTCCGATACAGATTTATCTTTGTCTCCTCAGAACTGTCATTTGCTCCTTTTTATTACTATGAAATATTTGCAGGGTGATAGCTGAATCATAAAACACAGGTCAGGGAACAGTACCCTGTGTTCACAACATGCAAATCCAGTTCCTCCCCCTTCCCATCTTTTTCAGCTTTGTGGATTTACAGTGTCTTGTTTTCCTTTCTCTGGGTCCTTGTGCTATGTGGTGTTTCTCATATTTAGAGCTTGGCAGACTGAAAAATGTGATCTTGGTTCTAGCAACAGACTGCAGAGTCTTGGCACAATTGCCTACACAGATGCAAATATACTGAAAGTGCTCATTATCTGAGAAACCCTTAGCTCTTCAAAAGCAAACAAACATCTTTTTTCTTCCCTTCTTCCCATTGCACTATTTTTCAAATTAAAAATAAGGCAAGAGTACTATTTTAGAAATACCTTCCATGTTTTATAAAAATACAGCAAGATCACAGCTTTTGATTCCTCTTCTAAACATCCCATAAATCTTATGCAATCCCCAAATACCCCTCACCTGCATCCTCTAAAGCATCCTATGCCCCTAGGCAGTAGTGCCCCTCGGTCTGTATGATGACCTGGGGAGCCTTGACTCATCCAGCCCATGGGGCAGATGGTTGCCCAGTACAGCCAGGTCAGGGACTGTGTTGTTGGGGTTCATCCCACCCCTCCCCACCTGGCCTTGTGCCCCTGTGCTCCTTAGTATGTATGGAGAGCAGGCTTTTATCACATAACCTAAAAATGGTTCAAAACAATAGCCAAGTTTGGAGGATTTTTTTAGTGTGTTGTCCTGAAAAAGTTAATGAAGGCATTTTGCGTAATCAACATTTCACTTCAGATAAATGCTGAACCCTATTTGGAATAGAAGAGCTGAAAAAAATTTCATTCACCAACCAGAAAATAAATAATATCAAGGCTGACAAGGGCTGAAAGTACTGACAATGTGAGAGATGGCTGATGCTGTTTTCATGGTCCTGTGCTCTACTAAATAGAGAAAAAAAGTATCCAGCCATGAACCAAAGAACAGACAGAGCAGGAGCAGAGACCTTAGGAGGACAAAACAAAACTTCTGTGGATCTTATTTTTACAGTATAATGCAGAGAGGCAACTGAGGCTAAAATACTCTTAGTGTCTCTAGAGCATGATTAAAATCTTTGAATCTACTGTGATTTTTCAAGTGCAAGTTGAACTGAACTGAAGGGATGCTAATCAAGCAAGGAAGGATGAAGCTCAGAACTAGGACCAAACTCAGAATTTAGTTTTCTGACCACCTTTGTCATAACTGTTAACACGATCTAAGTCACTTCAGTGTCTTAGTGACACTAGAGGAAATAGGACATACTGTGAATGTTCTTGCCTTATTTTCTTATTTTATTATCCACCCAGGATGACCAAAGAGGAAAATGAAAGAGCAATTAAGAACTAAAAATAGCATTAGCAATATTAGACTTTCTGCCAGAAGATAGAACTTCGACAGTAAGACTTCAGGTATTTAGCCAGATATTTCATTTCAAAGTATATGACACATGAAACAAACTCAACAAAAAGTTCCCTGAGAAAAATAGGATCAATGTGACAGCATTGTTGTGCATCCTGGTTCCCAAATAATTTGAGTCTGGGGATGATTTTCCTAGCCTTTGGCATACACAAAAATAAATGTTTCTTTTAAGAACAGAAGTTGACAGCTGTTGATGATGAAGCAGAAGGTTCTTTCCTTTGAGCTTACCAGGACACCTCCCTGAGTTAAATATTTCTCCTGGCTCAAGGGTACATTTATAGGCACCAGATGCAGAAAAATGTCAAGAAACCTTTTTTCTCTACAGGAGTTTCCACAAAGCTAAACAGTCAAGACCAAACAGGGCCTCAGCACACATAAATGCAGTGCTGGTGAAGCATGACATAATTTTAAAAATTAAATGCATCCAGGCACATGCAGAGACTCATTCATAGAAATGACACTACACATGCTGTCATCTGTGTGACTGCAGCTTACCAAATATGCGGACACAGTTCTGGGGGACCAGGAGTTGATTTATTTTCTAGGTTTTCTTCCCCACATCTAAACTCTTGAGGAAAATCCAGGGCCAGTAAGGGAATGGAGACCTGCAAAGGACGGACTCCTGCCAAAGTGAGACATTAAAGCAGCTTCAGAGGCATCTAACAGCACTTATTTTCTAACTACACTGTTCTTTACTGAATGCAAAACCAAATAGTATGTTCTAGTAGTGACTAGACAGTAAGCACAGCAGAAAGATGCCAGTGAGATCAGGAGACCATAACTAGAACTGCAATGATCCATAGATGGACAGGAGGAAAGATCAAATAAGAGGAATTTGTTGGACAAAATTAATGAATGACCTACAACAAAATGACCTACAAAAGCCTGCCATGCACCACATAATGCAATCAAGCAAAAAAAAATTAATCCTAAACTACCAATCTGACAGAGGCTGGGAATCAAACTCCTCCCTCTGTTTTTAAACTTGTTTGGTGTATGATGAGGGCTATTTACATACCAAAAGATTTGTTTTGTTTTCCTTGATTCTTTTATGTACTTTTTTCCATAACATTTTCAGACTCAGAAGATATTAGGGTTTTTTTAAATCATTTCCTTAACAAAAAGAAAAGGAAATGAATACAATATAATTGAAAAAAAAAAAAAAACCAAAACACAAAAAATTAGTTGTTCAGTGTTGTCAAAGCTCAGCTGAACTCCCTGAAACAATGGAGAACAGACATCATTTAAGGGACTGACCAACTTTATCGTGAACTTCCATTGTCCATCTGAACATTTGCTTTCAAGAAGAACCATGAAGCCTGTTTAAAGTGTCTGTGAAATAGGAGTCATTAGTCTTCCTTGTCAAAATTATGGGGACTGTAAATCTGTCAGCTAGGATTAGAGGTATTTTTTTTTTAGAGATGAAATGACTTTGGAAATACATTTGGCCACATGCATTTTGATAAGACTAACTGACCAAGGGCAACTTTGCCAGGAATGCCTACAGTGAATTTCAGTCAGACTTGAGTTCCTGTGTCACTTTTGAAATGAAGACAGTAGTTGCAAAGTTATTAGGGTACATTCGGGCTTTAACCAAGACATTGTTTTATACCTCATTCAAAAGCTAACAGTCCTAAACACACGGTCCTATTGGAAACAGTTCAATGCATGCTATGCGATTGTGCTTGCAGGTGAACTTTATTTGCTGGCATTTGATTTGTGTGGGAGGGCAGCTCTGTTCAGTCCCTGTCATGGTCTGCTGGAACCCATATCTGTCATTCTTAAAAATACAGTGCCTGTTTTTAGGTCAGGATGGGATCTCTAACTATCACAGGGTTTGGGATTTGTAATTACTGTAGTGTTGGGACCTCCAATTACTGCAGTGTCAGGTTCTCTAACTACCGTCCTTCTTAACAGCATCTTTAAAATATTTGTTATTTCAGCTGTAGGAGGTGCAGCTGGATTCTGTGTAACTCTGGCTTTCTGATAAATAATTCACCGCTAACATCAAGCTAATAGAATAACATTTTTCTCTTTCGAGAGGTTTGAGACAGAGGGTAATCTATGGTTTAAAAATCAAGTTATATGTTTCATACAAGAGTTACTATATTGTTATACTATTTATTCACTCTAGTTGAATATAATAAAATTGTGAGTAAAACAATTTTGGCTTTGTGTTTTTATTGCTTTTGTCCCTTTTATTGTAACAAAACCCCTGGAGATTTTTCACTTCAAGCTGTATTTGAAGTGGTGCATCCAAGGGATCATTTTTTCAGAGAAGATCACGGCAACTCATGTATGTAGCCAAGTATTGTACAAGGTAAATGGTCAAGGTAAAGCTCAGAGTTAGCTGCTGTACAGAGGTTAAAATTAACCTCTGCCTAAATACACAACTGCATCTCTGGAATTTTAAGGTAAACCCAACCAACAAAGAAAAAACAAACCAAATCAGGGGCATCAGCTTTTCTTCTTTTAATTTTACACCAGTTTTACAGTGGTGGTTAGCTCAGCAGCTCTGTGAAGTCAAAGCTAATCCTAACAATTTCACTCGAGGTATCTCCTTTGATGTACTTTGCTACTGATTTCAACAATCATCCATGTAAAGGGGTATCTATGCTTAATTTGCAGCATTTTTGCTTTCCTTCTTTAGGAAGAGGATCAGGAGTTCCCAGGGACAGAATCAGGATTTCTTTTTCTCCGTTTACAGCAATTAAATGCTAGCTTTGCACTTAATTTGGTGAATAACTAGGTGTCCACATCATCCAACCATATGTAATCCCAAAGGCACAATCTGTTCCATTGCTGAAATCCTTCAGCTCCCCTCTTTCCCTGGACAAGGTGACTTTCCCCTAAGTATAGCTACACTTCTACATTGTGCTAACATTTCTGCTTAAGTGTGTACATCTGCCTGCTATGCTTTACTTAGTCACTTCAGAAAAACTATAATTTCCATAGAGAAAGAAGAGCTGCCCAGGCAAAGTATCCCCTCATGAGACTGTAGTTTGAGAAAAAAACAGGATAAATTTCACCGTACAAGGACTGTAGATTACAACTTAGTCAACTTTTTTCCATGTACAACATTTATTTTTCTTTTAGCTTATGTATTTGTTCCTATAGCTCAAAAGCACATGGAAATGCCTCCAGTGATCCACCTCATTCTCTAGATAGGGAGAATATCTTCCTTTTTTTCCAGTTCTGAAAAAAAGAAAAGAAAAAAAAAAAAAGAAAAAAACAGTTTTAAAACAATGCATATGTACTTACGTGCATGCTTTTGCTGAGGTTGCCCACTATGGTAATATTTGTTAGTCCTAAGTCATGTGTTTTAGGCCCTGGGCACAGTCATGAAATACAGTAACAAGCTCCTTCAACCCTGTAAATCCTACTAACATCACTGTTGTCTTTTCTGCATGGCTGGGGCTTTAAAAGAAATAATTATTTTTTAATGCAGAATGTTGTATTTCATTGATAGGCCTCCATTTTTTGGGTGACTCCCAATTATTCTACCTGAAACAAATGTTGTGCTAACACACCATACAAGTTTTAATTTAATGTCTCTTTCCTCATTTCAATGCTGTGGCAGAAAAAACCTCACATTCTTTCATTTGTTTTGTTACCCAATAAAGAGGACTGTGCAATGTGCTGTAAAAACATAGGATTTTACATTCAAGTTGTTACATCTACAACACCCAGCTGTCAGTATCCTAAATATTTATAAGTAGATATTGCAAATATGCTGAGTTAAAAAACAAAACCAAATAAAAACAAACCCCACATTTTTATTTTATTTGGCCTTTTCTGTCATCTGAGACAAAACAAAAAGTGATGTGAGCAAGAAGTCTTGCTGGTTGGTGGGCTCTTAACAATATAAGTCTTTTGCAAAGTCAGCAATCATTTAAAGACCATGTTGGAGCACAGGATTTGGGGTGTCACAGCACTGCGTGTGCAAATGGCTCTGAAGGTGCAGGAGGTGCAGGGAACCACTGTTGGATGCCAATGGTGTGCAAGCAGCCACTGCTACAGTGTGGTCTCCAGACAGCATCCTCATGGGAGGAGAAATGGTGTGGGACAGTTGCCACAGTGGCAGAAAATATAAAACGTTCTCTTGATGAGAATATGTGCCATTTGGAGTTTTCTCTTCTGCCCACAGAGATCTAGATACAGGAGATAAAAAACTTAGCCTGAATAATGTATCAGCAAAAAAAAAAAAAAAAAAGAAAAAAAAGTGGGGGAAAGAGAGGATAGCTTTTTGTCTTACTGTCTCAATGGACATTTTCATGTTGTGTAGAGTGACATGTACCCCTGCACACTAGTGGGTAGAAAGAGTGATTCTTCACTTGTTATCTCTGTTTTATAAAGCACTCCTATATATCTTTCCTGACTTGTACAGATGGAACTCTCATTTGAGATAGCGATATTAATTACTTGCAAGATTATCATGTTTCTTTGCAATAGAAGGCGGGAACATCATCTTAATTAGTGCAATCTTACAAAAACAGAGGAAATGCAAAAAAGAAACAGAATGAGTGTTAGACCATTGGAAGCTCTTACACATGCTGTCGCACTTGAAGCACACTTTCAACCAACCAACAGCATAAAATTATAAAAACCATCACTTTGCTTTATGCCCTCTGGAAAAGCATGCATACACATATCTTCTATAACATCTTTTCCTTTGCTGTTTTGACTATTTATTTCTTAATTCAGAAATACAAAATGACAAATACTTGTGAGCATTATACAGTGTAGCAAATTTTATTTTATACATGCCCTTACGAAGTATTGTGTTTGCTAACTTTTTTTCCTTCACATTTGAACCAAACATGGAAAGAATACATTTCTCCGCAGGGCAAAATCAAAATAATCAAAATTTTTAATTTAGTCAAAATTAAAATCCTGATTTAAAATGCTAATGATATCAAAGTTTTTCAAAGCAAAAATCATTTTCACAGGAAAAAAACACAAACATAAGCCATATGAAATACCATTCAATGCAGTCATATATATATATATATATTTTATTTTTTTTTTTAGTCCTTTATTACTTCTAAAACTAAGATTTGCTAATTGAAATCCCACCAAAAACAAAGAGAAAGTTAACTTAGCCTCACAGATAATACAGAGCAGTTGATCCGTAATAACCAGTGTAGGTAAACTGAACAAAACTACTTGCTGAGGGCTGCAGGTGAAAACTGTGCTAGATTTGGTAACCCCATATGAGAAGAGTTCCATAGCAGAACTGGCCTTTGCTTTCCACCTCTGCATTTGCACCATTATACACAAGAATAGATTGATAACTTTGGTCCCTATATTTTTAGAGAAATTATGTGTTCTGTTGCAATGTATGTTCAGAAGTGATGGCAAGAGTTAGAATTTTCAGTTCATTTTTCCATACTCTGTGTAACACTGAGGATCCCTTAGGACATTTTAAGTCCCTCCGCATGATGTTTTACTAGTCTTTTTTTAAATTATTTTTAAATGCAGCCTACTTGTCCTATACCTGGTACTATATCCTGCTTATTATGTGCCATTTCTATGTGCCAAAATGGCTCCAGCTGTTTGATTTCAGATTGCACCCAGAGTCATGCCTATGAGATAAAGTAATTGCCTGCCCTTTACAAATTCAAAAGGACTTCTTTCCCTCAGTCTCTGGTTTTGTTCTCCGATAGAGGTATTAACCCTCCCACAGAAAATATAACCTCCATCACAAAGGTGGAATACAAATGAGCAATTAAGCAAAGCCATATACTTTTAGCACTGGTTTTCTATCACCTGACTGTCTAATGGGGCTTTGACTTGATGATATCTACGTCTTCACCCTGTATGGAGCAGAATTTTAAACTGAGTTGTAACAACTGGGAACAATATGAGAGCTTTCTCAGAAAGTAAATGGCAGAGAAAACTACATGCCACTACCTGAGAGGCCATTAATGTCTGTCAGAAAGAGAAAGGTTATTTAATGCCAAAGGAATTGACACTGTACTTAGGCCAGTCCAAATGCTTGTCCCATTGGTGAGATAACCTTCTATTCTGTGAATTAATTTATGAACCATCTTTGAAGCTGGAAAACTTCTCCAATTACTGTTTGTAGCCAGGCACCAGCAAACAGTCTTCTATTTAAGAAGTTCCCTAGGAAGAGAAGAGTTGGATAATTCTGGGTTGCTGTTGGCTTCAATTTCTGCTTTTTCTAATATTCTACATAAAAGCACATTTTAATGCATTTTGGCTTTCGGGTGCTTCCCGAGGTATCACAGACACCACTAAGGAAACATCTCGATGCATCTCCTAGAGATATTACATACCACACACTCATATGCCTTCTGCTAACTTTTCAATCCTATCATCATCAAGGTGCTGAGAAGCCAACACTCTAAAATTTTCACCCTAATTCTCATTGCTAAGTGTGCCCTGTACAGTGCCAAGTGTGATGCAAAATTAAAAACTAAGATTAGATTTGAAGGCAAGGCTGTGTTAAACAAGCAATATCTGATTGGCAATATCAGGCCATTTCAGAGCAACAAAGTGCTCCTGTGGTGGACTCAGCAATAACAATAAAAATTCATTAGTATCTGTGCAGAATATCAATACTTTAGAAGTGAATTATGCTGTCTGAGGCTGGTGTAACTGAATTTGCACTGAAGTCATCCACCAACGCAACAGTGTCAGGGCATCACAGCTCTTCACATCTCTGACTGACGGCACCAATGCCAAAGAAATTCTGCATTGCAGCTGCACGCTCAGATAAAGAGAAGCATTGCATTCTTTGGCGAGCTGCCATGACTAAAATGCACATTGAGTAGCCAACACATAGAAGAGAGGAGAAAAGATGAGTCTGCTATCAACAGAAATGTTCTTGCTGTTTAAACCTTTTTCAAAGACTACTGATAGCAACAGGAGTTTGCCCCCATCATAACCTAGGTGTATTAATACAAATCATACTTAGCTGAAATTACTTGTGTTTGTATCAGGCTTTAATGTGTGTTAGTGGAAACTATTAAATCTATGATGCTGTCTTTTCCTTCCTTTATATGCCCACCTGGGAAATATGGAGGACGTAAAACTCTGCTAAGATCAACTTTCCTTGGCAGAAATACTTTTATTATCCCTCTATTTCTTAATACCCAGCACAAATGTTGAGGAAAACCAGTTCCACATAAAGAAACTAATTTGCCTCATCATTATATTCACAGGGATTGCATTTCAGCAGTTGGGAAGAAGTAAGGGAATATTAAAATCTTTAGATAACTGTCGACAATTATGTGAGTCTGGAAATATTGCCTATAAAGGGAGGAGGTATTTCATGCTGCATTGTTTGTGACCATCCAAACAGCAATAGGCAGGTATAATGCCTGTGTCTGGATTCCCTCATCAGTACGCACATGATTAAAATTCAGCAGAAAATCACTGTAGCATATTAGATACCACTAGTCTCAATTAAGGACAATTAGCAGTGCCACTGCGCATATGAGTGAGACAGATTATTGTGGCACCAGAGAAAAAAACAGATTCAGAACAGGAAACAGAATATGGCTTTAACATCCTTAAGTGTTGTTTATGGCTATTCATAAATGTTTTGCCCTCTGTTTATCTGAAATTTATGATGTTCTGAAGCAAAAACTGAAACTTGCCAAAAAGAAAAAACAAAGTACCAAGAGAGAAAAAGAGAACTATACCAACAAATATAGCTAATCATCTTTCTGCTTAATCAGTTTAGTACAAAATATACTTTTCTAGAAAACAAATAAGATCTGATTGCAGCTATCAAAGCTAAAATGCAGCTTTCTCTCTTGTACTCATTTGGTACGCAATAGAAAGCCACATAAAATTACTTTGATAGTGAATTCAAATATTATGCTATTTAAAAGAATTTCCTTTTACCAGTGAGAACTTTAAAATCAGTAGTTTTACAGTGTCAGGTTAGATAAGAGTTCAGATTAAGATTAGGATTAGAAAAATTTAGGATTCAAGAGGAGGGTTTCTTGATATATATTTTGGGGCTTACTAGCTGAAAAGAACATTTTCTATTTCTCGGGCACTGTTTATAGATAATCTTAGGATTTGAGTTAGGGTCAAGAAAACTAAAGGACCAAGGGGTGCATTTACTTCAGTATGTTGCTAGTTTGAAGGCTGAGGAAGAGATTGGGTGTTACCTGGACCTGAAACTGAATAGCTGATTTAAGAGAAGGAGCTGTCTCCCATAGCAACTGTTTAGATTTTATATTGTATATGTTGTTCATGATAAAAAAAGCAAAGGCTCAGCAAAGGATCTTAGTGTTTCATGCCAAGAGAGCTGTGATGATTTGGAATAGCTGATATTGGTTAAGCACAGAGAACTTCTTAGAAAGAAAGTCCTTGATGCACGGAGTCAGACCGATGAAATGAAAGTTCAGAGTTCAGAAGGTAAAATTAATATTGTATGTTCCTGGGGTTGAACAAGTAAAAGATGCTGTTTGATCCCAAGGGCAATAATGGTACCAGTGGGAAATGTTAGTCCATAAGGTCAGATTTAGTCTTGGGTTAAGGCTGAGTTTAGATTTAGGAAAAATGATGATGAAGAAGAAACAGTTTGGTTCATCCTATGCAATAGCGTGTACAGATTGTTACAGACCTTCCTCAGGCCCACAGCAGATGAAGGCTTAGATGTCAAAGAAATATTTAATTTGGTGAGAAATTATTTAAATCTAGCTCTATATCTACCTGGGACTGCACTGTAGTTCATTTTAGAGGAAAATTAACACCTGCGTAAAGTTGGTTTGGTTTGGTTTGGTTTGGTTTGGTTTGGTTTGGTTTGGTTTGGTTTTCCTGAAGAAGCGTACAGAATTAGGGGAAAGGCTTTTAGCTAGACCAAAAAGAAAGGAGTTGTGGCCTGAGTAGACACCAGTTTGGGGTTGGGCTTGAGGTTAGTTACATTAGGTAATCTAACAGAAGGTTCAAGAGGTGAAACTGCAGCAGTAATTTCAAAGGACTGCGGTTTTGGGGTTCGACAGTGCCATCTAATGTTGAGAATGGATAAAAATTTACACTGAAAGATGATAGCCCTGGATGAGATTTTCTTAGCAAAATTCAGCTAGAGTTGAAAATGCAGTAAGAGCTTTGCAAGAGTGTGATACTTTGAAATAAGAGCTTGGCATATGTCACTTGGAGGGAAGAAATAAAGGTGCTCCGACTTAGCTTCTTTTCACATTTCCAGGGTTGAAAATAGGGTTAGGACATCATCAGGGCCTAACATTGCCATACTCTTTTGAGGAGGTGAGGAATGCTCCAGTTTTGTGCTTCTTCATGACTTGGAGGTTAGGATTATGGTCAGGAAAACAAGGGGTCATCAAGACAAATTTACTGTTGAATGTAGTTGGGGAAGTAAGGAGAAGGCTACTGTCTATCAGCTTCCAGGGGCAGAGTCTTTAATAGTTGTCGGTTATTGTCTCCCGAAATCAACTTTGGCTCAGGATCAGGCCCACAGCCAACTGCCTAGTCAAGGGGGAAGACAATGGCCACAGTTTAATGAGTTTCTCCGAGTACTGCACCATGGTGTCATAACTTCCTTCATTAAGGGTAGAAAGCTAAAGGCTGACAAAGGGAATGTGCCAGTGTTCAGTCCTGCCTGGGCTTATAGGGTCATGAAGACTGATGGTGTCGATTGTTCCCTGGAGACAAAAGCTTATTTCTGGGGTGAAGCAGTGCCTATAGGCTTTTTTATTTATTATTTTTTTAATATTGCCTAAATGGCGATCTCTATAATAAATAGGCTTCTAAGGTACTGGAGCAACAATGAAGTGATTAGGATTAAAAAACATTTATTTCTCCATTACTAAATGGGTCAGAGCACTCTGGTGTTTAACTGGGGTTTAAAATGACCATTTGATGAGATATTCATCCTTACTACTGTTATTCCAAAATCCTGAATTCATTACTCAGCCACAACTCTCAGAGACTACATAATTTTTTTCCATTTTTATGAACGTGCCTTCTAGAAGTAAAAACCTTCTTTACAAAACTAAAGAAAAATGTACTCAGAAACAGAATATATTTCCCCTGAACCACAAATTTAACACAGAAAAATCTTACATAGACTTTGAATTTCATAGAGGTGTGACTAGAACTGCAAGTAAAAATATTTATCCTTTGTAAATGTGTTCACTTGAAAGAAGATCTGAAGACTTCAAAGTAGTGCTCTTGTCACATGGCAGACCAGATCCTTCATCGTATCTGTTGCTATTCCCATATCTGTACTTTTTTTTCTGTTTTAATTGAATGTAAAGAAAGCAATGCTAGCTAAAAGTAACCACAAATTGTCGTTCAAGCAATTAATGGAGAGAGAGACAAGGGGAGTCTCACAGAGACTCACAAAGGGTTGTAGAGAGTCTCTCACATGTAGAGTCTCAGGCAGGAGATTAGAGTGCACAGCTTTTATATCTGACAACTGGGAGGATTACTTGTCACAACTCTCAGTTGTCTGTGTGGATAAAGTTCGGTAATTATTGCTAGACCACGAAGCCTTTCTGACAGCTCATTGTTCTCAAAGCAATTCCTTATCTGATGGCCTATTCAGAGAGAGGTGGATTCTGCAGCCTTTTCTGCTTCTGGTGCTTTTCACTGATGTTGACTTTGTGTAGTACGTGATTCGCCGCAGCCAGAGCTCCCTGAAAACATCAGTTCTGGATGTTCTCAAGCAGTGATCTAAGCACAACATTAAGCTCTGAAAGTCACAAATGAATTGGTATAGATGTGAATGGGCATTGATCACACAGAATTTTCCCAGTTAGGAGATAGTTTTATTTGGCTGTGTACACACACATACACAGACACCCACACATCTAGATTTTGTCATGGTTTTGTGTGTCCAGTGCAGCCAACAACGTTCAGTCCGGCCATTTCAATGGCAGGGCTCTCCTTATTGAGGAAATACAGACTATAGCGTCATTGTCTGTCATTCTACTTTTGATCATTTTCACAAAGGCATAAGATCTTTCCCAACTATTTCCATCCCCGTCAAAAAACGAGGTATGTTCTTATTCATCTTCCTTTGTCCAACAGTGACCCTAAAATGTATTTCATAGAGTCAAATGAGTCAGAATAGCCAAAAGCTCAGCTTTCATCCCCAGGGAAAAATTGACTAAGTGGTGCTCAGCTGGCATCCTGTTCAAACCATTCTGGATCCATATATTTCTCATCCACATTTGATTCTATTAGATAAAGACCATGTCTCACTCAGCAGGCATCGCTACTTGCTATTTTAATCTTCTTTCTTGCTTAAAACTGTACTTTTACTTTATTCTCATTAATTACTACATTCTCCATGGCACATGCATTTTTACATGTATATGATGTGTCACCTTGGTTTCAGTAGTGACATGATGCATCATACCTTCAGTTCTCACCGAAGGCCACTGTAAATCAGTAAGGTCAATTTAACATTTTGACATGGTCCTTTAAGCCATTCTCATTTCATTTTGTAGATGGTTCAAGTCTTCTGCATCATCAGCCTGTTCTTCAGGTAACAGGTAAAGCACTTCCCAATTCACCACCTCATTCTTAAAGATCTCTCCCCATCAGATTCACAAGTCTAACAGCCTTGTTGAAAGGTCTCATTCAGCATTTCTGTTTGTCAGGCTTGGAGCTTTCCTATAAGCTCTCGCATACAGTTCATTTGCAGCGATGCTGTATCAGGAGTAGATTGTAGACAAAGCACTGATTGAGTCTTCTCTCATTTCCTAATACTCTACATAACACCATATTTTCTCCCATGATGCTACCATACCCAGACTTGATGAATGGGAGTGAAGTGATACACCATTCATCCCATGCTCTTCTTGCATGCCTGCAAGGCAAATTCAGGGTCTTATCCTGGTTCATTCCTCATTTGCACTGAAATCTGAAGAGTGCATAATCTCCCAATTGACCTCTTGATGAATGGCAGGGCTCACTCACTCTTTTCCGTCAAAGCCCAGAAAGCTAGTGACAATTTTACCCTACATTAAAAAGGCTGCGGATAGGATAATTACCTCATAGAAGCCACAATTAATCTTCCTAGATGTACTCCAAACCCTGTGGTAAGACATGTGTCTAGAGTATCTGGGTCATAACACTGTCCCAAGTACTTGTCCACGGCAGTCAGTGCTTCACAGTTAACAGTCTCCGGTGTACCTTGGGCCCGCGACAGACAGCGGTGTCCCAGACAACGGCCAGGTTTTGTTTGGTGGCAACAGCGTGGTAGTGCCTTGGAGATGGTCACCATGGTTTGAAGGGAAGGAGTATTAGGGTAGATAGCGCTCAGCAGGGCTGTTTTGCCTAATGACATTTTACCAGGTTTATTTAGTTGCGTGTGGGGACGGACTATCTCTCAGAAGGCATAAGATCCTACCTTGAACAAGAGAGAATGCCTAATCTTGCAGGGCTAAAATTAGCCTTTGTGAACACCCCCACTAGTATTTTATCGGAACATCAAGCAGTGACTAATCTTTTCTTAGAAGCCTGCTGTGATGATGCACCATAGGTAGCAAGTATTAAAAAAAAAAAAAAAAATCCCTTTTTTTTCCTAAGCTGTTTCATGTGACATGTGACAGTGCTATTTCTGTTGCACTGCCATGTTTGGTGAATGTATTAAGTGCCCCAGCAAGACTTCTGCATCATCGTCATCCATTTGTCTTCTAGCTATATGTTCATGAATTTGTCTTTCAGTTTGCTAGTCGCTTGTAGTGTCTGACACAAAAGCTTTTATTGAAAGCCTTGTTATGTATTCCTTGAACTACTGCTACTGGGCACCAACAAACATCACTGACCATCTTCATTTTACAGTGTATCTATCTCTCTCTTTTCTGTCTACTCACCCAATCTTTCATTCATTTATTACCGTGTACTTTATCTCTGTCTCGTTTTGCCTTATTAACTGCATGAATTCCTGTTTTCTTATTGATTGCTAACACATTTGAGAAGCAAAATTTTCAGCAGATCCATCTCAGTCTCTCATTAACCACAAAGTCACTTTTTATTATATTCAGCTACCTCACTCTGATGAATTGCTGCTTATGCAGAAAGGAAGCTGCCAAGTCCAGTGGACTTTGAGATGGATAGGATTCCTCTTCCTGGCCCATCCCAGCCTGGCACAGGGAACCCTCACACCCAGGAGTTTCTCCTCCCCTAGCCCAATAGACACGGCTGCTTATGGTTCCAAGCACCTCTCATCCCTCCTCTTGCCATTTTCCCAGGCTTGTTCTTCTTCAGCCTTGACACCTGCCTTTCTCCAATGTAATTGCCACCCAAATAAACATCCTGCCCCTAATTCTTTTTTCTCCATTAATTCCTCTCTTGTAATATCTGCACCCAAATTTGGCATTTCTGATATTATTACCAAAGTGAACATGGCTTTACCTAGTGCTACTGACAGGTAACTGAGGTTTGTTGGCTTTGCAGGATTGCACCTTCTAAAAGCTCCCCTCCTATTATCTGTGAAGCTTGATTGTCTTTTACATTACCCCCTGTGCAATACAGCCATCCTTCACAGCACTGTCTGTACCTTTTGCACCACCTCACTTTGTTACATGCTACATCCAGCAATTTTTCATGTCATGCCCAGTTGTTTCCAGGGTCTACACATTTAGCTAAACCTCAGGTCAGGGCCAGATTATCTGCCTGCATACCTTAATACTTTATAAGCTCTTGTAACTGCTCAAAGTAACAAACTTAGCTTTATAGCATAGCTCTACATCATCTGTGGTCTTATCTGTTTTTTTTTTTAATATCTCTTTTTGTAAATTACATTATTGTCTAGGTCCTGAAATTAGTGTCTAGCTTTGCCTAGTGATTTACAGTTCCTCACATTCTCCCATCGCAAGCTGAATGGATCTTTAGTGACTCTGCATGTTACACTTTTCTCATTTCTCTGCAGCACCTAACGCTTGGATATGCCAGGCTGTTACTTGCCTTCGCCTGTCAGATTTGTTCTCACAATGAGACATATAGAAGAGGCAATTTCTTCCACTTTAGTAATGATTCAGTTCACATCCAACACCAAGAAACAAAATGACCAGTGATAAAAGTCCTGGTAAGGGACAATCAGACTTTTTATATCTTACTGCAGCTTCAGTAACATTGCAAATCTGTAAGGTGGTCAGCAGAACTGTTACACGGGTGCATCTCCCTTCTAGAAATGATTAGAAGGTCCACGCAGACTCACCATACTTTGAATTCTAACACCTGCTCATATTTCCTTATGTTACATCAGAAATGTTTTGAAATCTAATATAAAGGCATATTCCAAAGACAAATTATGCAAAGGCCACCTTTGTTTGCACACAATATTGGCCTGTGCCTAGGTAATTCTGTTCACATTCTGCTAGACTGCCTTAACATAGCACTGTGTGGAGTATTTC
Organism: Tyto alba; assembly: GCF_018691265.1. Taxonomy (NCBI): domain Eukaryota; kingdom Metazoa; phylum Chordata; class Aves; order Strigiformes; family Tytonidae; genus Tyto; species Tyto alba. The sequence goes on from NW_024881272.1 coordinate 1,880,332, forward strand.
AAAGTTAATATTTCACTAAAGGGCCAAATACCTGTATTAACCTATGCTTTGTAATAGACTTTAGTTTTACAATTATAGTTTCTACCATTTTCCTGATTCATGATATTAGGTCTGAGAAAATGACACTGTGCTAATTCATCTGCATTATAATACTCCTTGCAACCAGATGCATTATCTTCCTCATGTCTGCTGTGTTGTTTTACAACAGTCTTCTACCAAATTAGAAATGGATGCTTTTTTCATTTTTAATTTACTTTCTAAGAAAAAAAGTCTCAAATTTTCTAAAAGTTGCTTAGTGAATACATTTAAATCCACCACAGACAGAAGTAGTTACTATTATTGTTAAAATACTTGGATGGTAGAACTAGCTTCTAATTTTAGAAAAATAAGAGTGATTATCTGGGCTCAACAAACTCAGTTCCTACAGAACTAAGTCTGAAAAATTGCTCCAAACTGTATTTTCTTATTACTTGCAGGCACAGTTTGGAAAGAAATAATATATAACATTTCAATAAAAATGTATGTAAGTAATATATATGTACTTGTATATATTAAAGTAGAAATATGTACATAAATAAAAATATGAACAAGTGTATATGAAATGTATATACATATATAGGCAGAAAGTTCATATTTATCATAACTTAACCATAGAACTCATTAGTACGGTAGCTCCTTTCACATCCTTGGAATCTATATTCATGGATCTGGTCCTGTGACTTTCATTGGATAACTTAATTTTTATCAGATGAGGAACGATCCTTTCACATTATATAAAATTCATTAAAACACACATGCACAAGTCCACACACGTTATATTCAGATATACCCACATGCCCATTACAGACTAGAAGGAAACAAGCCTTTTCTATCTTAAACAAATACAGGCATATAAAACAGGTTGCAGAAGTACAGAGAATGATTCAGTATTTAAACAAACATCAAGATTTGTTGCTGGATCTGACTTCAGGTCTCATAAATACTGCATAATTCAGGTGGATGTATTCTCTGTAGTTCACAAACAGAGAATGTGTATTGCAAAGCATGGGATCTGGCCTTCTTTTGCTCAGTACTTTATCTTCCCTATTAGATAGCATTTTTTTAATACATTGGCACGTATCAAAGTTCTAAATAAAGAAAAGAAGACAACCAGCAGGCATGTCTGTCTTTTTGCTTTTTTTCTCTGTCCTACATACCTCAGCTAGTCTTATCATCCCTTGCTTTTGTCCTCTCTAAAGCTTTTCATCATATAAGCTTCCTCCAGCAATTTCAACAGTTATTGTTCTGCCTGTAGCCTTCATCGCATACCCTGTCAGAAATGCGTGACAAGTTCTTTCCCCATCATGCTTTGTCTGCAGCCCTGGATAATCTCTACACAAGTATATACCTATATATCCTCCCTTTTCAGTCTGGTAGTCCTAATTAGCATTATTTGGCCTCTTAGAACTGCACTTCCACAAAACCTACACACATCTTTACATGTATTCTCCTAATCAATCTTGTTGAACACAACACTCATAAAAATAATGGGAAACAAAAAAGACAATGCTAATGTCAAGGTGAATAATGATTAATTCAAGTGGATATTAAAACCACCTATGTTAATTACACTTTATATTCTGCATTTTTCCAAAACAATAACATTGCATATCTTAATGCAAATACTGTTTGTGTGCTTATTGCGTATCTTGTTGCTCCAAAACTGACATAATTCAGAGACAGACATTTCACTAACACAGCAGAGCTGGTCTCACCAACATAAATCTGAGTACCACTGTGGGTTAAAGACAAGGATTATTGGAACTCTAATCTTTTTAGTAGGTTGGTGGATTTTCTTGATGTGGAAACTATGGAAGTAGAAAAGAAATGTTTTTCCTGCAGAAATGTTAAAGCTGATTTTGATCATATGTTCCATCCACTGACTGCCTGAATGTGATGAGAAACCTTCAACCATCCAGTCACTATCTCAAGCCTTCCATTTTCCTGTTTACAAAATAGAGACAGTAACAGATATCTATGTCAAAAATTTGTATAAATAAATATGAAAATATCTAACACCTTTTTTTAGGAAATATGTTAGTGCCAGAACTTCTTCAGTTTCCACAATGACCTTTCACAAGCATCAGCTACATTTTACCTTTTTAGAAATAATTGGTGAATAGTCTTTTCTGAGATGGATGTGTTCTTAATTATCTTTTGGCTCTCTGTGTTGCACACTATCTAAATAGCTGAGCCCTAAAGGGGAGTATATGCCCAAGTGGTGTGCCATAGTGGTCATCCTTAAAAAAATATTTTAATATAAAAAATGGAAGTCAACCTGTCTGCGTTTCACTTAATGTCGGAATCCACACAATCACTTTTATTTTTCAAGAAAACTGTTCCCAAGGCAAATAAATCTGATTTCTATTTCATCTCACAGCCTGGCAACAATTCACTTTGATGTTTCTTAGTTGATACTTCCTTAGTCAGTATATAGGGATTCATGTACCATTATAGGGAAAAAAACCCCCAAATTCTGCAAACCAATCCTCAAATGTTCTAACAATGTAATATAGGAAATTATATATGATACCCAGGCACTTTTAGCCATGAAAACATCAAAATCCTGAAAACAAGATCAGAGAGAATTTTTACAGAAACACCTCTGACACAGGAATGAAGAGAGTGCTCTTGGGTAACCTTCAACCAAAATGATTTTGATGTAAGACAGGTCAAAAATTGTTCTTAAGTCCAGCAAAGGAAATGAGTTAAGAATCAGGAAGAATTATATTCTGTGCATCACCAGTAACTACAACTACTGACTGAGAAAAAACACAGCCAATACAATTACATGCAGTAACCTCACACATCATGGGGGAAGTTGAGAAAGAGGCTTAAAATACTTGTGAAAGCTAGTCACTGAGGAAAAGTGATGCTGGGGATGCTGGGATGTACGTGTTGTGATGATGAGACTTTCACACATATTTATGAGACCCTCTAAGAAAGGAGCCAGAAATAACATCCAAAATAATTAAAAAAGAAGCCATAATACTCCATATGCCAAGAAAGGTGTAACTGCTGTGATAGTCTCCTCCTTTCAAGAAGTAAAGATTCTCTAAAATATTTCCATTTCAAGTGCACCTAAGGAAATAACTGGGTGGACTTCAACCCAGTCTAGGGCAAAGTCCCATGCAAAATAAAGTTCCCTTCCATCAAGCAATGTTGAGAGAAACAAATCTTAAGGTATTTAACAGCCTCTGGTAGATGCAGCAATTAATTAAGATACAAATGGGTGGTGGAGATAACACTCTGCTCTGAAAAAGCCTGGCTGATACAACAGAAATTCAAAATAAAAGAGAATGGTTGGCTAAGAAAATACATTGTAAAGAAATAGAGTCCTGCAAAGCAAAAGGTAAATTTGCACCTGAGTTCATACATACATATATATATATGTAGAACATGATTGAGATATGAGAACAAATGGAAAAAATGCGTTTGAAGAAGAAAAGGGTACAAGACAGACAATTGCAAAAATCTCATTTACCAGATATCAATGAAACCTTTAGCCACAGGCACAAAAGCAACCAAGTTAATCCCAAATTTGAAAGTGGAGTGAATACATGAGTATTTTTAAAGATCAATGGAAAATGAATACCATAGAGAATCAAAGAAATTATACACAATCACAGGAGCCCATTACAGCCTCCTCTTCTGCAACAACACCATGGCCAGAACCCCTGGAGCACTACTCTCCATATTTTCATTCCATTTCCCAAATGGAATCATTCATTCCGAGCTCATATCAAAAGATGTGGATATAAGCAGCACAACCATGAGCCACTTACCATATGTAGCCTTATAATAGTCAAAGACTTCGAGACAACAGAAAAAACAATTAGCTCTGATTTAAGAAAGGCTGCTGCAAGAAGTTGCTTGCATAATTATTATTGGATTATTTATTTGTTTATTCCCTCACTAATTATCTACCGTTGTCCAGGTTTTCAGGAGCTCTAGTATTGTCTGACAGCTGTGCACCTTCAATGGTTAGTGCCTAGAAAGGAGCTGGGTGTCATCATAACCGGGGTTATAACACTAATGTGCTGGATTCCTCTGTGGCGGAAACCACCAGGCACATTTGAGAGCCAGTGCCAAACCGATGATTTTAGCTGTGTTGCAAGGTATCAGTCAACATTTTAAAGCAGTAAAGTGGATGCAGATCTGTGTTCATACCTGGACTGTGCTCATAAACAAGCGTCATCCACCTGGACTTGTGCAAAGCATTTGACACTGTCCCACACGACATCCTTGTTCTCTAAATTGGAGAGATATGGATTTGATGGGGAGACCACTTGGTGGATGAGGAATTGGCTGGATGCTGGCACTCAAAGGGTTGCAGCAAATGGCTCAATATCCACATGGAGAGCAGTGACAAATGGCATTCCTCAGGGGTCTGTGTTGGGACTGGCACTGTTTAACATCTTTGGTGGTGACATGAGCACTGGGATTGAGTGCACCCTCAGCAAGTTCTCTGACAACACTGAGCTGTGTGGTGCAGTGACATGCTGAGGGCAGGGATGGCATCCAGAGGGACGTGGACAGGCTGGAGAGGTGGACCCATGCAAACCTTATGGAATTCAACAAGGCCAAGTGCAAGGTCCTGCCCATGGATTGGGGCAATCCCAAGCACAAATCCAGGCTGGGCAAGGAGTGGGTTGAGAGCAGCCCTGCGGAGAGGGACTTGGGGATATCAGTGGATGGAAAACTGCCTATGAGCCATCAGTATGCACTCACAGCCCAGAAAGCCACCCATGTCCTGGGCTGCATCAAGATGTGGATATAAACAGCACAACCATAGGAGCAAGTCAAGGGATAGGATTCTCCCCCTTTACTTCCCTCTCGTGAGACCCCCCCTGCAGTGCCATGTCCAGCTCTGGGGCCCCCAACAGCAGAAGGACATGGAGCTGCTCGAGCTGGGCCAGAGGAGGCCATGAAGATGCTGGGGGGGCTGGAGCAGCTCCCCTGGGGGGCCAGGCTGAGACAGTTGGGAGGGTTCAGCCTGGAGAAGAGAAGGCTCCGGGGAGACCTTTGAGCAGCCTCCCAGGGCTTAAAGGGGGGACAGGAAAGGTGGGGAGGGACTCTTTATCAGGGGGTGTAGGGATAGGACGAGAGGTAACAGTTTTAAACTGACAGAGGGTAGATCTAGATTAGGTATAAGGAAGAAATTCTTCCCTGTGCAGGGGGTGAGGCACTGGCCCAGGGTGTCCAGAGCAGCTGTGGCTGCCCCCTCCCTGGAAGGGTTCAAGGCCAGGTTTGATGGGGCTTGGAGCAACCTGGGCTGGTGGAAGGTGTTTCTGCTCATGGCAGGGGAGTTAGAACTAGATGGTCTTTAAGTTCCCTTCCTACCTGAATAATTCTGTGATTCTGTGGGGAAAGATTAAACAGATGTTTATTTTTGTGGTTATTATTCTTATCATAATGTATTTTGCTTTATTGTTTGTACCCTCAAATTTAGTCTGAATTGAAATGTCTTTCAACCTGGGGCTGCTTCTAAGATATCAAACACCTTTGGTTTGAAAGATCTTGAAACGTTAGTCTGAAAGAAATATTAACCATGCAGTGGATTCAACGTAAATATTGAGGATAAGGAAATTGTTTCCACAGCTCCTTCAATGCAGCCTGGGAGATTTTCCTATATCTAAAGGAAATTTCTAGAGATTCTAGAAGAATCTGAAGTAATTCTGGCAGGTTGGCTGACCTAGTAAATCACCATTGAAACTAATGAACTGGGGGCTGGGGTCCAAAGCTGTGGTACTTCTATACTCTCAACCAACATAGTGGATGATCACACCTAACAGAGTAGTAAGGAATGCCTCCCAACCTTCCAAAAAGGTTCTGCCAAAAAGGTGAGACAGTCTACAGTGCAACTGAAGTGTCTATACCGGTGCACACAACATGGGTAACAAACAAGAGGACCTGGAAGCCACTGTGCCGTTGGAAAGCTATGAACTGACAACTATCAGATGGCAACTGAAACTTGGTTGGGTGAATCACACAACTGGAGTGCTGCAGTCGATGGCTATAAACTCTTCAGGAAGGACAGGCAAAGAAGAAAAGATGAGGGGGGGTTGCCCTCTACGTAAAAATATTGATTGCACAGAATTGTCTTTGAAAAACAATAACACAGAGGTCAAGAGCTTATGGATGAAAATTAGTTGACCAAGCCAACACAGGAAAGGTGTTTATTACAGGCCAACAGATCAAGGGGAGGATGTCAAGGCATTTTTACTTTGACTACAGGAAGCATCATACCAGGGGACTTCAACCACCCTGACATCTGCTCAAAAAGTGGCACAACAAGTTGCAAGTAGACTAGGATATTCTTGAAGTGCATTAGGATAACATCCTAATCCAGTTGATAGAAACCCCAAACAGGGGAGATGCATTACTGGAACTACTGGTCACTAACATGGAGGAACTTATTGGAGCGGTCAAGATTGGTGGTATCCTGGGCTGCAATGATAATGCCCTGGAGGAATTCATGATCTCAAGGGATATAGGCCAGACAAAGTGCATAGTAACGACCTTAAAACTTAGGAAAGTGAACCTTCAGTTGTTTAAGGAACTAGGGGATGTGACCCCCTGGGAAACTATCATCAGGAATAAAGGAGCAGAACATATCTGGCAACTACTTAAAGACATTTTTGTTAAAGGACAAGAAATGTCAATTCCTATGTTCAAGAAATCAGGCAAGGAAGTCAGGAAACCAGAATGGCTAAGAACCTCCTGGTAAAACTGAAACAAAAGAGAAATGCATAGTCAGTGGAAGTAGGGACATACTTCCTGGGAAGACTATAGGAACACTGTCCCGGAGTGTAATGATGGGTTCAGGAAAGGTAAGGCACAGCTGGAGTTAAATTTGGCAAGGGATGTGAAGAATAATAAGGGCTTTGACAGGTATGCTAGTCAGTAAAGGAAGACAAAAGAAATTGTACTCCCCTTCCTGATAAATGAGACAGGTCTAGTGACAACTGACATGGAGAAGACTGAGGTACTCAACAACTTTTCTGCCTCAGTTTTCACTGGCAATTGTTCTTCCCACATCTCTCAAGTCCCTGAATTTCAAGGCAAGGACTAGGGGAATCAAGTCCCACCCATCATAGGAGAAGATCAGGTTTGAGACCATCTGAGGAACATGAATATATACAAGTCCATGGGACCTGATGGGATACATCCCAGGGTCCCAAGGGAACTGACAGATGTAGTTTCTAAGCCACTCTCAGTCATATTTGAAAAGTCACAGCAGTCAGGCAAAGTCCCCAGTGACTGGAAAAGGGGAAACATCAAACTCATTTTTAAAAATGGTAAAAAGGAAGACTCTGGGAACTACCAACCTGTCAGCCTCACCTCTGTGCCCAGTAAAATAATGAAACAGATTCTCCCAGAAGATACGTCAATGCATATGGAAGGCAGAGAGGTACTTAGAAACAGCCAACAAAACTTCAGTAAGGGCAAATTGTGAATGACTAATCTAGTGGCCTTCTACGATGGATTGACTGTATCAGTGGATATGGGGAACAGCAACAGATGTGATCTGTTTGATTTTTGCAAGGCCTTTGACACAGTCCTACACAATATCCTTGTTGCTAAAATAGAGAGATATAGGTTTGATGGCTGGACTATTTGATGGATAAGGAATTTTCTGGATGGCCGCATCCAAAGAGTTGCGGTCAATGGCTCAACGTCCAAATGGAAACCAGTAACAAGTGGTATCCCTCAAGGGTCTGTACTGGGATGACTACTATTTAATATCTTCATTAATGACATGGATAGTGGGATTTGTGGATGACACCAAGCTGAATGGTGCAGCTGTTTCACCAGAGGGAAGGGATGCCACCCAGAGGGACCTTCACAGGCTCGAGGAGCGGGACCATGCCAACCTCATGAGGTTGAACAGGCCAAGTGCAAGGTCCTGCACCTGGGAAGGGGCAATCCCCAATTGTCCGAGGGCTGAAGTGATTGAGAGAAACCCTGCTAAGGAGGATATGGGGATATTGATGGGTGACAAATTGGACATGACCTGGAAATGTATGCTTGAAGCCCAGAAAGCCAACTGTATCCTCGGCTGGATGATCTTTAAAAGTCCCTTCCAACCCAAACCATTCTATAAGTCTGTGATTTTACAGCTCCTAAGTCACTGATGGACATGCATGGACAACTGTAGATTAGAAGGTGAGTTTCTCCTTGGCTGTCCCATTATCATGAATGATGAAGACAATGGGCCTATGTTGCCTGTCCAGGATAGGCTGACTAGATCAGTGAGCATTGGAAAACACAGATTTGTGTCTGTTCCTAACCCAAAAATTAATGAAATAAGTCTTCAAACTCTACCAAAATATACTAGTACCCTGGATACTGAAGAAGACATGAGAAATATGTGACAGATGCTAATCACACCATTTAATGTAGAGGCAGGAGGTGCTCAGGTACTGCTGTTCTAAGGGTTTATAAGAAACTCATGTTGTCTAGAACAGACATTGCTTACAGGGAAGCAGAACTGTCCCCATTACAGTTCAATAACAGAGAGCACAATAAAACGCAAGAGGAATTTAGGATAGTGAGCCATAATGTCTGTGAATTTTAGATCAAATTTAAGTTGAATACTTCAGATAGCCTTGAAGGCAAGTAAACTGTAGTAAGAAGAAATCAATATGATATCAAAAGTGTATACAGTGTTGTGAAAAGTAGTTTAGAGGAGGTCAGAACTTTACATAAACAATATAGGAAGTTGAGGGAGTTGTGTCTTTCTTGTAGACTGGAAGATTAGGACAGGATTAGTGTCCTACAGTTGTTATTTTTAATGTCAGGATTTACAAGACAAATGCATTAGAAATACTACTCAGTGATACTGGAATACAGCAGAAACACTCTTATCAGGGATTTGCACTGTAACTACTGACATGTAACATACGTGAGTCTCTAGTGTCTTGCACACCAGGAAAACACTGACATCTGTTGAAAGTGATGTGAACAATACCAGAATAAAGCATTACAGTTTGCACCTGCTTAAACAGGTTGTTCATGGGATGAAATAAGAACACTCCATGCCTCAATTCAGAACAACTTTTAAAAAACATGTTGAAAAAAAAAAGGTTATTTTACATCTCCTTTCAAATTAATGCCCTGGATTGCAACCAGGAACTCAATGTACAAGGATAGTGTTGTTTTAAAAAAAAAGTGGATGGATTTATTTAATCATGGAAGAAATTCAAAAATGAGATGTATACATCTTCCAATTCAAAATAAATTTCTATAGTGGAAATTCCTGAATTGAAATTGACAGTGTTACTAAAATGTCACATTCCTTTGGATTAACTCAAAAATGTATTCACACAAGTGTTTGGTAATTATTTTTGACAAGTTTGGGCTCACATTGGACCTCATCAATTTGTTTGACTCACATCATATCATTACCATAGTTAAGTATTTTAAGAAAGCAAATTGAAAACGTGTGTAAAACTTCAATCTACAGACATGCTCATTTATAATCATAATACATATGCATATCACCATACATCTATGCGTGTATATATATATATTAGTAGTAGATTGCAAAAGATTTTGCAGAGCATTATGATCAGTATCTCTTTTATCAATGGAGAAACAGAAATGAAAAAAAAAAAAAATAGGTAACCGCTTTATTCATATCACATTCATTATATTCTAGTTTAGAAGCAGAAGAAAATACATGGAAACATGACAAAATGCATTTAAAATCAAACAATGTTTCTTCTGACAAACCTTCTCACTTAATTATTTCCTGTCCTGACCATGACATATTTGACATTTTTTGCTCATTTTCACTCTTAATTTCCCTCTGGCATGTCTAAGACACCTCCAGAAAAAGACAGATGATGAAACTGATATTGTCTAATAAAAGTATTTGTTGTGGCGTTGAACAAATTCTCCAAAATAATTCAGTTACAACTAATACTTACCCATGCAGAATGTTCCTTTTCTGCCATTAGCTCCTTGCTGTGTTGCTTTTTGATCAACTCCTACAAGCTTTTTAGTTGTAATGAAGGAAATTGAGGCTAATGAGTCAAAAGGGCAGCAATGATTGATTCATAATGTAATGTCTGACCTTCTGGAGGGCAATCTTTAGGAAAGGTTGGAAGAAGGAATTTGAAGGCTGCAGTTTGCAGCAATCCAGAAGTAGCCAGATAGGTAGGTTATGCAAAAGGTTTTTATCTAAGCAGTTGACAGCACTCCGAATGCCTGTTGATTTGAAAGGGGCTGGTTCACTGTGAGAGTTTGAAGAAAGAACCAACTACAAATAAAGTTTCATTACTAATATACGAGGCTGAAAGTATTTCAGAAGGAGACCTTTAACAAGCACTTTAAAGATTCAGGGGTTACAAGATGATGCCATGCAACATACACACAAGAAATATTCCTTCAGTGGTTTAGGTTTCATATTCCTTGCAATAGTGTCTCAAATCCATTTTCACACTCATTCACCTTTTCAGTAACAGCTACAACACCTCAGCAGGAACTACCCTGATGCCTCATTTCACTTGTTCTCTTTTAAGAACAGTAGGGTGAAAACACTATAAACTGAGGGGCATCAAATGGCATACCGCAGAAGGGATGTTAATCTCTATACAAGGTTAATTTGCTTTCTTCATGCTTCTTTAAAGATCTACTAGCACAACATCTGTTGGAGATTGCTACAATTTTACATGCAGCAGAGATGCCCTTAGGAAGAAGAACCTGCCTAATGAAGGGAGGTCGGGCTTGAAGGGACATCTGTAGTCCAGTTCTGACCCTTGAGCAGTAGCAACTACTAAAGAGAGTACGGTGGTGTCCCTTCCCCCCTGAGATACCAGTAGGGAGGATTTCCCTGACACCAAGGGACTCCTCAGGAAGCCAGATGAGTGTGAGACAAAGAGAGGGCAGCAGCATGGATGAATCAGGCCATTGCAGTGCATATAATTGCTAAACAATAAAATTACAGCAAGATCAACAGAATTTTAAAAGATTGAAGAATCCCATTGCAGAGACTACAAAAAGAAGTAGAGTGTTTTTTCTACTTTTTCTCCTCTGGGAGAGGGAATGTTTCTAATTTCCATTTTGATCAAAATATCAGAGAATTAAAAGGATAATAACATCAAAAAGAGTGTTTGTAACTATTATTTTGCTCCAAAAAACTTCATACAAAATGCTCTGAGTTAAGAATTTCCTCAAACTAATTTAAACTTAATTTTTACATTAGTAAAAATAGATTTAATTTTTTGAGTCTCAAAATATTTGTTTTGTTACAATTGGAAGAAAGCTCATGTCCACTTAAAAAAATCAGATACCACTGCCCTATCTTTTCATCATTGATAAATCAGTGCTGATGAATTTTAAAAGATACTGACTTGGGACAAAAAGATGTGAAAATTTATTTTCCTGGAAACTTCTTTTTATAATGGCGTGCAGTACTTTCAATCATCACTAGCATATTAAAGTATCTCAGCTTAGTTCTGACAGCAATACCTTTTTTATGGCCAGATGTTAATTTACAGAAAAGTAAATGCAGAAAAGGTTGAGCTGACCTCCTAAATGATTGACTGTCATGACTGGGAAATGTGTCACATAGCTGCAAATCTTTAATGGACAGTCACTTTAATTATTTAGATAGAAGTGTCAGCTGAGCAGGCCATACGGTGCCTGCTCTCAGTTTGAAGTTAAACAGAAATGTTCCCAGAATTATCTCACAGAATTATATGAGACAAGAGCAAATAAAGAAGAAATGTAGGAGGGATCAATAAATGTGGAGACAGAACCCAAAACTTCAACTCTGAAGTCAATGCATTTTGCTTCATGTTCCATTGTATGATACTGAGGATAGAAATCCATTTTTTTATAAAAATCTAGTTAAAATCTGTCATGAAACTCTTCTTTAAATATCAAACAAAAGCAATACACTAAGGCAGACTCCAGTTCTTAGCATGTTTAATTAATAGCATTCCCTTCCTCCTTTTAGTCATATTAATTTATTAAAAAGATAATTGCTGTGGAACAAATAAGTTAAATCCCCAAGGGATGATAATGACATTGATCAAAACCCCCAAAAAAACAAACAGGAAGAAAACGATGTATCCATGTCTGAGGCACATTGTAGCTATTCTCAATTTGTTATGTTGTGAATCTGTGGGTTTTCAGTTTCCCTAGATAAAACAAGAAATCATAATACTTACATGCAACTTTCCTATCAACAGAGTAAACTTGATTTTTACCTGACATGATTTAATTATGCAGATATACAGCGGTCATGACATTGGCGGATTAGACAAACAAAATGTTGTTGGAAGGTTGTTCTAGTTGTTAACGTCCTGTCATTTTCCCAAGGGAGACCACTTAGAGTGGATTTTTATGCTTTTTTGGCGAGAAAGCTTCTTATACTGTTGGAGAAAAGTAATAGCTCCCCTGGCATAGAGTCTAACTATGTTATTACGCCTTCTGGGATTCACTGAGAAAAAGAACTGTTTTGAACCACATGATGCTACAGTTTCCAAACCCAAAACACAAAAAAGGTCAATCAGGGAGTTACATTCTTTTTCTCCTTTTCTATTGTTTTCTCTGTATTTCTTGTACTCTACCCAGACTAGATGCAAATATATGAAGTCATTCCAGAACTCATCCTCATAATATGGCAGCTCAAAGCACAAAATTCCAAAGGATGCAGCCAATCTCATCACCACCAGCAGAATCAAAACTTGTTACCTAAATTACAGATACTTGAATAGATATGATCTTCTGATAAGTATGACAAAATTCAATGAAAACTTTAGTTTTCTTACATGGAGTTTATTTTGAAATTAGAAATTTTTTTATAGAGGATCTGATTTCCAGATGTCAGATACATATAATTTTTAAAAATAATTCTCCTTTTTATTTTTAATTACAAGTACTGTAAATACAGTTTAGGAAGGATGGATGAAATCTGTAAATTTGTTATTCTCAAATAGTGGGATCCATGAGTGAGCACTCAAAACATCACAAGTAACATTTCAGCTTTTCACTGTTCATCTGTGCTGAACTGAAATCAAGGATTTTCCAGATTTGAGTTTGTTTTGGGGGATACTCAGGAAAATTAATATTGTAAAAGGCATGGGTTTTGGTATGGTTAGAAATATAATCAAGTTTTGAGAAATTAAATCATATGAGTAAAAAGGAACGCATATTTTCCACTGCTTCTCTCCCTCCCCAAGTTTCCAGTAAATTTTCTATTAAGACAGTTTTTTTTATGATGTTTTTATGCTGCTTTGGTAACATTTTCTATACTTAACTTCATCACATCCTCTAATTTTACTGCAGCAACATCAAAACGTAATGATCTTATTGCCATAAAGCAAAGTATTGTCATAAAAACATCTTTTCACAATCTGAAAATGTTTAAGTAGGGCAAGCAAGCCAAACCAGAAAGTTTCCTTAGCCCTCAAAAGCAAGGCACAAACACTAAACCCACAAGAAAAGCTAACAGCTTATAAATGAATAACAAAAATAGGGTGAAAAATTCAAAAGACTTAATTTCTTATTTTTCCCTTTATTGTTTTCTTCCTAATTTTTCTAGACATCCAGGGCATCTTTGTTTTCATAATAATTAGTCATAATTCACAATTACCATTACAATTCACATTTCTATTTCCCACAGTGACCATGTACCTCACAGTAAATACAAAATAAATTCAAACCTTTAAGTAGTGAATATTTGGAAAGTGAAGCAGAGTTAAAAAAAGTCTTCTCACACCATCATCATGAAAATAATGCAGAAAAAAAAACATGAATCTTTTAAATTCCGGTTGCAACTGAAGGAAACTGCTGCTAATGTTGTGGAAGAAAGAGCCCTTCTTCCTACCTTGGAAACATACAAAGCATAAGAAAGACATGTGAGAAACTGTGGTAGATTCAGTTTCTTTTTTTTTTTTTTTTTTTTTTAAAGGGAAAAAAATATATAATGATAAGTAGTATAACCAGAAATTGTATTTTCTATATGATTTTGCAGTCAATCTAGACAAACAAAAAAGGGGAAAAAAAGAAAAATAAAGTTATGTCTATCTGACATTACTTCAACTTGTGGTTTAATATGTAGTATTTTTTATCCATGAAAAATTACCAGCCAATACCGTATTAAGGATGACCTTTTCCTAGAGCAGCTCCTCCCAGCTCACTAACAGAATGATTCTCAATCAAGTGCAATCTCTACTGTTGATCTGACCATGGGCAGAAGAGGCTCCACATACAGGAGAGACAGTGCCCAGTGGTGACCTGATCCTCTCCCAGTCTTGGCTTTTCATGAAACGTTACTAAGCAGCAGTAGGAAGAGAGGTATGGAAAGACAGTGGCAATTCAGTTGGTGACGCCTTGCAGCTCTGTAGCTCAGTCACTGTGGCCTTGCTGCTGCACGTCTGTGGAAACAGCTGTCTAATTATTTTGTTATTTTGCTTTGTACAGTTGTGTTATATATAGGCTTCTCTAACTAAAAGAGAGCAATAACCAAGTATAAAATGCATCACACAATAATGCAAGCATGGGATGACAGCAGATAACTTGAAAGTACAGACACAGGATGATACTGGAGCCCCAGGACTATAAGAACTCATCAGAGGTCAGGTATTGGTCATCAAAGAAACAAACTCAGAGAAGCTGGGTAAAACCAGCTTTAGAGGTAACAAAGAGACCAAAGAACAAGTCTCAAAAATCTGTAAATCACACTAAGCAGTGAACTCAAACATAACATGGAACTGCAAACCAAGAGCAAGTAAAAAGTCTGTATTAGCAAATGCATAAAAATTAACTTAAGTGGACCCAAAAATGCAGAGGGGGAAACACCCACCCATCAGCAAGATACACCTCTTGACAAAGAACATTGGATGCTGACAACTCGCTGTAACTCTTCTGTCCCCAGCTAAAGTCATCAACCTCAGGACTCAAAGGGGCACTAAAAAGGTGAGCATAACATCAGAGAAAGGGGTAAAAAAGAAATCTTTCAGCTTTAACCATGCATAATGCAAACTTGCAGTGTTAGCTTCATTGCAACAGAACTAATAATAATTCTTTGATTAGACCATTAAGACTTTAATTAAGCTAAAAATAAATTCTTGGTTTTGTATATAAGGCGTATTCCTTTGGGCCACATAAACTGCACAGGCAGTAATGCAACAAATTGATGGAGAATTTGAGCAATGTAATCTGTAAATTGGATGCAACAAACTGGTAACAGATTGGTAGACAATGCACCATTAACACTGACTGTTAAAATTTAACACAACAAATTGGTAGCAGACACAATATATGAACTTCCAGGAAACAAATGACGTTCTCTACAGGGCCACCATTGAAGAAGTTACAGCAAGTTAAATTCTGGTTCCTTCTGTACTCCAGGCAGGAAAGCAACTCCCTATCAGCTACCTTTCAGAGGCAGATTTTCTTCCTTTTGTGCTGTCCCCTCATTGGTAAGACTCCATCCACATCTTGCCCAGCAGCACAGAAGGTTCAGAAGTGAATTTACTGACCATTCAGACTGAAATCCTGATGCAAGTAACCTCTTCAGAGAATCAGGCTCACCTTTGCCTCTACAGTGTTCAGTAATGAGATGATTTGAATTCTAGTCTAATATTAAGCACAAGACTTCCTGATTTGCTTTGGAGTAGCTTTTGAAACTGTGCAAGATGGAGTTAAATTGGAATATATTCTCAATTCTTCCTTTTCTTTTATGCTTTCTCTTGACATCCAGGTACTTCTCTAGTTGCTTTCTAGCAACATACCTGATATCCTAACAGTTTCTCTGGCTCTATTCATGCATTGTTTTTCTTCATTCTGTTATTAGATAAACAAAATTAAACTGTTTGCATTATAAATGCTTCACGTTTGTTTTGGTTTGTTTTTTTTTTTCTTTTGAGATTAGAGTTACAAATAGAAGTGTTTAAGGTTCTTAACCAAGAAGTACAAATAACAGTGGAAAATCACTTGTTCATATACTGACCTTTACTCATTGTGATCTGTCAGACTGAGCAGGATTTTGGGTGTTTCCTATTCTCTTTCTTCATTCAGACAATGCCTTTTACCACAAATTACAACATAACTGAACTCCTTACAGGTGGGGGAACCTCTTCCTTTCTCATAGGTAATGATCATTTGCTTATATTCTGAAAGTATAGACATGCTTCTTCCAAGACTCCTAATCACATTACAGCACTTAAAAAAAAAATCACTAAATTTATTAGCTTAATCAAATAGCTTATTAGTGTATTAACTGAATGACCAAGGTTATTTTTGTTGTTTTCTACATGTATTTTCAACCTTTTTTTCTGAATCTCCCTAGGCCTCCAAAATACTGATGATCAATAAGTGCTACTGCTTCCTGTGTCATCTTCCATGCTTGCTTTTGCAGGGCAGGATGTTTCCTTCCCTCCCTCTACAACATCCACCTTCCCATCTCATCACACCATTCTCAGTTTTTCTTTGGTCAGAAAAGGTAACATTCACACTTACGTCTCTCAGTTTTCACCACCATGTACTTTTGTGCCATGTTCTCTTTTATTTGCCACTTGTGCCACTCCTTATCAAGCAAGGAGTCTTGATCTTTTCAGTCTTGCTTCACATGGGAGTTTGATATGCTCCTAATCAGTTTGAAAGATCTGACTGACAAGCAGAGAAGTTATAGGTTGGCAGAGCTAATGGTTTGCTTTAAACTGCTGTTGTGTTTTAAAACTGCTGATTCATGAGCATCTGAGCTGTCCGTGCAATGTCAGCACTACAGACAGATAGAGATGATAACTTTGTCAGTCAGACGATATTATTCCATCTCTGTGTGTCAAGCAGAGCCCTGATTCATATCTTTAAATGTCTTTTACAGCTCTTGGGTTGTTTTGAGATGGAGAGGTCTGAACTGAACATAGCCAACCTAGGTCAGGCATACTTTTTAAACATTATTATGATAATATCGTCTATATCATTTTTCATGCCATTTATTAAGAAGGTCAGCATTGTACCTTATTTTTAATCACAGCTGAAAAATTAGTAGATACCTTCAGAAATACCACCACAAAAGACTGTCATGATTGTTTCCTGAATATGGTCTCTGAACACGTGCTTAATGTCCTGAGTTTCATAGCAGAGACATTTCATCTCAGAGCAAAGAGTAAATTTAGAAGCTACAGGTTATATTATTTCCTTCCCAAGTGCACCGAGTTAGCTTTGGGTGAAGACTTCAGACATTTGATAAGGATCTCAATTACCTAAGGATGTCTGTAACTGACCTGGAAATACAAACAGTTTCTTTTTGTGTGGCAACAAGTTAATTTGCCAAAAAGGAGCTTCTCCTCTTTTCAGGCTGAAGTGGCACTAATTGGTACACTTCAGAAAGGCCACACAAAATCCTGAGATAATTACTGCTGCACTGATATTATCTTCAGTAGTAACCTCTGGAAAGGCAGCAGTGCTACCCATCTGGCCTTTCTAAATTGTAGATCCTTACTGTAAGCCCCATGTGATAAAGTGTATAGCCTGAGTAGACTCACAGAACTGCTCTATTTTGGGTTTAAGAATGAGGATTTAAAAAAAAAAAAAAAAAAAAAATCACAAAATCCAGCAAGTGGCAGCTTTTTATTCTTAGGCAAATTCCAACTGTGTCAATTTCCATTAGTCAGAGAAAGATTACAGTAAAATCACTTAAATTATAATATCTACCTGTTTTAAAATATAATAACAATTATTATTATTAATAAAAATAAGAGCAATAATAATGTAATTTTATGCTGATAGTTGTCCAAGCAGATATTAATACTTACAGAAAGCTTTGACAATAAGGACTGATGTCTAGACAGTGACAAGTCATACAGGTTTATTGCAGTTGACAAAAACATTGGAATCCCCCCCTCCCAACTGAATTAAAGTTAATTCCAGAGGAAGGCTGTATATCTGAAAGGATAGAAAGATTTTGTCAAAATATGAAAGACACCTTTGCTCTGCCCCTTTGGCAAATTAAACAGATTTTTTTTTTTTCCTGCAGTTACTATAGAGTAGAATACCAGTCCTCACTGGGAAATTATAGAATTAAAAATAATTTTAAAGTACATTTGGAGTGCAGAAGGTATTTTCTCAGGGCTGATTTTTTTCATGACAAATGCATCAATATTCAGTCATTAGCAGTGTTAATATGCATAAGCAGATCTTTAAGTTACTGATATTCATAGGGACATTAAATGCTAAACATTAGCTTTACTTATGTCTTCTAAAGATCAAAAATGATGCTTTTACTACGTGAGATTAACACAATGAAAATGATGAAAATGATGCCAGTAGGATGGCATAAGGATTTAACGTAATATTCTAGGACTTTTCAATCTTGCAGAACTGCTTCTTTATGAGGGATATTTGAATTCTGAATTTTGGTTTGCTGTATTCATTTATTTGGAATAGATAAAATAATTAACAACAAAAAAAAAAACAAAACCAGTAAACACCTGTATCCAGTAAATTCCCTAAGACAGGAATATCACATGAATATTCATTTCAGTAATAAACCCCATAATTAATAAGTTTCATACCAACCATATTCCTCTGTGAGACTACTGTGACCGTTATACATCTTACTAGAAAACTTTCTATGAAGGTCAAGATTGTTCCATTGGTAGCATCAGTGGAAGCTGGCCTCTGAAATTCTCTCCTGTAAGAGAAGAGAAGTACAACTTTTTTGTATTGTTCTGGTTTTTTGTTTTGTTTTGTTTTTCCAGGTTGCTTAAAATGCAAAACTGAAACAGAATTAAAGCAGAAATCATTTATTATATGAAAAGAAAATGCAAGAAAAGTCACGATGTTCTGCCTTCCATGGAAAAGCCCTTACTGAAGTTATAAATACACATGGCCAGTTTTCACTATAAATCGAGGTGCCATATCAATGTACATCTCTGAATTAATCTTACTTACATTTGAGTATGGTCTGAATGTGGCTCATTAGACATCATGTGAAGATATGCTCAGAAACTTATTGAAAGTTTTCAGGCACTTAGTTGAATATATTCAAATCTGGCAAAGATTATATAGCACCTACCTGTGATGTTTAAGCATAGGACAGCTTGATAATTAGTTTGTCCAGATTGATTCAGCCCATGATTAAGCAATACTATGAATTCAGGCTGGGAAATCTCAAATCCGTGCTGAAAGGCAAAAGGAAACTATTATGAAAGTCTGAGAAACCTGACACAGTGTGTCTAGGAAATGATAGTGGTCTTTACAGAGTTAAGCTCCCTAAAATGAATGGCTGTTTAAAGGTAGTTAGTCTTCAGGCTCTTACAACAGAGAAAAATGGTACACACAAACCAACAGAAGGATCAGTAGTCTGTTATCGTTGTCTTTTATTCCAGGTGTACAGAAAGAACTGAAAATGAATACAATTAAGATCTTGACATTGAACTTTCAATTACAGTTTAAATCTCCATCTCTAACTTGTTCATGAAGATTTTTTGACTGAAATATTGTGCTAACATTCGTAATCAGTTTCTGTCTTGACATAGATGCTGAGATGAGGTAAGTTAAGTGTGAATAAAGAGTGTGAGGACAGGAACAGTAATTTACCCATGCTGCCTTTTGTTATATTTTTTCCCAGTTTCTTCTGTTACTTCCATTATCAGTATTTCACCTGGACTGCATTTTTCTGTCATGTGATAATATAGCACTGGAAGGTTCAAAGCTGTTTGTTTACCAACCAGCAGCTCTGGGGAGGAAAGCACATGCTGTGAGGTCAGGGTTTGAATTTCCTTATTGATCTCAACCATTGGATATTTCATCTGTCTCTCCTTCATAACTCCGAAAGCTTCAATCCCCACCCACATCAGCTGCAGGAGAACTGGAAATACTTCAGGGCTTTATGTTAACTTTTGGAAAAAAACAGACTTTCTACCTCTTCTGGAAAGACTAGCTCGGAGCCCAATAGCTTCATCAGAAGCTGGTTCTGATTAGTACTTCACAGGAACAGGTCATTAGACATTTTGTAGAAATTATAGCATGGAATACACTAGTAAAATAATGAAAATAGAATATTTTGCTTCTGATAATGCAAAAGCAAGTTGGCTTTAGAAGCAGGAGCTTTTTTACTATTTTTTAATGAGATATATCAATAGCACTGTAAAATTTCAGTTTTCCCAGCAACAGAATCAATGGAGTATTATATCTAAAATCTTTTGAATTCTCTAAATGTACCAAGTGATTCGTATAAGTCAGTTTAAAGGGCAAACTACTGCAGAATCACCTTCCTGAAAAGTTCATAATGCCAGCCTTACTCCCTCTCCAGTTATTGAATTCTTCCATAAAAGATATGAAAACATAAAGATAGTGTCACAAAAATAGTGGTTGTTTAGGAAGTTATTGCCAACCATTCTGTTACTGAAGCGTGTGCATAGAAGAAACTATTACTCCAACCCATCTCATAGGAAAGTGAAAAGATTTTCCACACACTGAGGCAGCCTTGAACATGTATGAATCACCAATATTATTTGCAATTAAATGAAGTACACATAACCATACATTCAACAGTTATTATAAACCAGCACATTAATGCTTATTCTTCACACTTAATTGTCCATTCCCACCACATAACATATTTAATTGTAAACTCTTCGAAGTGCAATGAATTCTTTTAGTAGCTTTACTGCAATTCAATTTTAATTTGCTTTTTATGTAGCATCTTTGATACAATGTATCTTGAATTGTGAGATAGTAAGGTAAAAATAATGAGAGCACTTTTCAGAGTTGCATGCCACTACTCCCATTTTAAAGCAGTAAGGCAAATGATATATGGATATAAGCTAGAGGTGAAAAGAAAATTAATGTATATTTTAAATCAGAAAAAAAAGCAACATTCAACTACTACTCCATTAGCTTTCATCTTTCCTTCATTAAATGCTTTTGGAAAGGCATCTTATAAAAGAATAACACTCTGAAATGCTCGTACTGCTCAGAAAAAGGAAGACACTTCATATTTCATGAAGCTAATTATTTTCTTCCTGCTATCATTTTGTATAGGAGACAGCAAGGAAGGCCTGTAGATGAAGTCTGAATTGCTAACTTCACTATCTTTCAGGCAAGGATGTCAGAACATATTTTTTAGATGGGCTAGAAACTTAAGGGCTTTGTAATTCAGATGACAACATGGATGCAATTGTCCATATTCTGTGGTATGACAATGACCTTTGTTAAAGCAGCCCAGGTCATGAAATCACATCAGGACCACAGCAGGCATTGCATTTCAAGCAGGAATTAAGTCTCTGAGACCTGCAGGAGGCTGCTGGTAGAAACTCACAGCAAGGTACAGACACACAAAAAGTACAGGGAAAGGATGAAACATGACATTTGAGATTACACATAACAGTGCTTCACCATCCTGCCTTATGTCTAAAGACTGCTTGGAAAGTGGGAGAGAGGAAATTCAGGGAAATTAACAACTTGTTCAAGGGAAGCCCGGTTTTGTTTGAACAAATCCAAAGGGATGAAAATTGTCCTTGAGTGGACAGATTTGAAACTTTCCTAAGTACCTAACTCCACTTGGTTTCAATGGGATTAGAAATCAAGAGGATACTCAAGATGCCAAAAACTTGTAAAAAAAACATTCCTTTCACCATTCTGACAAATAGAGACTTTTTTTTTCTTCTTTCTGAGGAGTTGAGTTCTACCCTGGCCAATCTTTACTATCATGTTGGGTCATCAAAATTCTGATACCCTTTTAAAAAAAGGAGGAGGAGAAAAAGAAGCTAAAGGAGCAGCTGTGTTCCAGTGAAGGCCATAGTTAGAAGAGGTGTTACTTATCAAGCAACAGGTTGCATAGCTGCTTTTATTTACTCTAGGGGCTCCTCAAGTTCAGAGAACAGCATTTAGGAAAGAAAGAGTTAAACCATATAAGTTTTTAATTGCATACAGTTTCTTAACTAGACTGCTAAGTAGCACAAGGCATACCCTACACATTAGCAACTCAAAGTTATAAATGATCAACAACAAATAATGAACAAATCAAATGAATAACAACATCAAATTAATCAGCTTTCTACATTGGTAAAGTATCAAGTGCATCATCAATTCCTTGCAATTTCTATGCAATATATGTTCTGCCTCATCCCCCAAACTTGGCTGACTCATTCAGTAGTCAGTTCCAAAAAAATGACTGGGGAAAGGCAGTCACCTGCCAAATTACACACTTCAGATCCAAATAGATAGATGGTACAGATAAGATCACATCCCTTTTAGGCTGATGGGACAGCAGCTCTTGTGCTAAGCAGTCTTCCCAAAACAGAGGTCACTGGTTGCTAACCAGTCTTTCATGCCGCTTGCCAACACAATATACGGTTTCCAGGAAACACTCTGGTGTTATGTGACATTTACCATTTAAACTTAAATAAAAATCTTTGACTCCTAGGCTATGAAATATGCAGGTGCAGTCCTTGTTTGACCTAGGGCTGATTCAAGTATCTAGTGAACTGCTCCACCATATCAGTCTCAAATAAATTACTTGTGCACACAAAGTTTATCACGGACTTCCTACCAACCACTTTCTGGCATTAAAAACAAGTGCAAGAATGCTGAAAGAAATAGTATCACCAGAAATGAACAACACAAACCCACAATGAATCAACATACCTATTATTAATGAAGACATTGTTACAACTTCCATGTTTTCAGTCAGCGTCGGGAAGATGATATGTGTCTGGAAATCTGTAATACTGGTAGACTGAAGGACTTGTTGATATGAAATATCCAATGGGCATGTTAGTAAATTCTGATTTTAAATCCTACTGCAGTGGCTAGGGGTGTAGAAACTCAGATTCCTTTATCTATTATAGTGGGGTGCCCTGCTAGAATAAAAAATGCTGAAAGGCAAGCTAGAACTCTTTTTGACATGGCTAAGTATAATCCAGAAAATGCAGTGTAACCATTGTTGGATCAGAAGAGGCCACTTCTGAGGTATGAACAAATATAGATAATAATATGATTAGGCCACTTTTGTGGCACCATAGTCACAAATGTTAAGTATGTCTTTCATTTAGAGACTTTTTGTGTGTGTGTTGAGAGCTTCATATTAAAGATAAATCTAAATTATCTTCAAAAGAAAAATATTATTTTCCCTTCAGAACTGTACTAAAACATTGGGAGAGGAGTGTATCATGGTTGAAACGTCAACGCTCTATGATGGTCAGAGAAATATTTTTTCCTGATACCTTGTCGTCCTTTGAGCCTGCTCAGCAGCTAAATGCCATGCAGTTGTTCACCCACCCTCCCCCCACTTGGGAATGGGGAGGGAATCGGAGGGGCAAAGAAAGATTCACCGGTTGAGATAAAAACAGTTTAATAACAGTAACAGAATAACGCTGACAGCAGTATCAGCGGGTAATGTACAATACAGCTGCTCACCTCCCGCCGACCGACACCCACCTGCTCCCGGCCGGCGATCCCAAACACAAAAGCCCCACAGCCACACTCCCGGAAGTGAGAGCCCCTCCCGGCCCACTCCTGCCTTTATATACTGAGCGTAATGTCACATGACACGGCATATCAGCCAATCCGAGCCCAGCACTCCAGCTGTGCCCGCCCCCGCACACAGGTGAGGGCACTGGGACCTGAGGAGCCCCGGGAGTCTCAGGGTGCTGCAGCTCCTCCCGCTGCCAGACCCACGGGAGCTCTAGGCCAGCCCCAACCAGGACATACCTGAAGTATCTGGTAACTTAGAAGCCTTTCAGTTTTCCAACAGCAGTCAAGGAATGGATCTATATTTTTGACTGAGATGAACAAAGGTCAATTTTAAATGCTGTGGCCATGTGGCAGTCTTGTAAGTATTTATTCACCCTACTACTGACATGAATCACTTTTCCTGATTTAATAATAGTGAAGACTGTAACTGAAAAGAACTATATATTAAAACAAGAGCTACTCTTGCTTAAGTGTAGGTGTTTTTTTTTTTTGTTGTTTTGGTGGGGATTTTTCTTTATTTTCAAGATCATGAAGCAATGATGACAATAAAAGTCTGGAGCATGAAACCTATAGAGAAATGTAGAACATTTTTTTTTTTTTTCATAAGAGGAAGTGAACTTCTTTATTATTTAGTAAATCTTGTAATTTCTTATAGATTTATTGATAAGTAGGGTGTCTTTCAAGTTTTCTTGATTAGATGTAGATACTAGGTTTTGTACACTCAGAGGTGGCATGGACTATTGATTAGACCACAGTCTTTATATGACTATTAAATCTGTGCTACTATAAACCCCTAATTTCTGCCAGATCAGGGCAGTTTTCTTTTTATCCATATTTTATACTGTCACAAAACATCCTTGCAGCAGATACATACCAATTTTAATTCAGGTCTGCATCATGGCAGTAGTTTCACACCTCTTCTGGTTTACATATTCTTTGCAAGTGATATTCCTTGTGGAGGCAATGTGCAACCTACTGGGTTGTATTTCTGAGCAACAATTGCTAACCACAAAACAACTGTGTGTAGTCTGAAATGAAAGTGAAATACAGCTGAAGCCTAACAACAGAAAAAAATTTGCAAATGTCTGCTACCAATAACAATATTATGATCCTTCTACAAAGCTGTCTATTAAGTAGCTATTTTTTTTCCAATACTTTACATCCAGATTATAATTCTTTTATTCATTTTGGCTCTCTCACTGCATGAGAATTCCCACTGACTGCAATTATAGTAGAATTTGGCTCAGAATTGGTACTTGGGAATAAGCTGTATCTGATTCCCTGTTTCAGAACATGATCTGTGTTGATAGAGAGAGTGACACTGTTCAGAGGCATAGTCACTAATCCTATCACTCCAATCTGTAATCTGATTAACCCTCAGGCTTTCTTGGTGTTTTGGAATCTGTTTTTTGGGTTTAGTTTTTAAAAATATATTATAAAATCCCTGAACATTATTGGTTCCACTACTGTTACTGTTATTATTCTGAACTGGTTTTCCTAGGAGGGTTCTTATGACCTTGGCTGTAGGGTGACTGTGGTGTGAAAATACAGACCAAAAAGATTCCTGCTTTTCTGAATGCATCCTTTATCTTTCATCATTCTTCATTCATCATCATTTATTCATCTATTCATCATGAATAAATGAGGTTTTATTCATCTGTCTGCTTTTATTCTCTTTAGTTCTTGATTTTACCCCAGCTAAACAGTATTTTTTAAAAATTTATACAGCCTCATGCAATTTCAGACATGAGATTTTCACCCATTAATTTGGTTCTCAGGGCTGCAAGAACTGTCCCTTTGATCTCATTAGCATACAAAATAAATCACTGATCACAGTGACCACAGGTTATTCTCTGTTTATGTTTGAGAAATTTGCTACAAGATTAATGATTATTGGTCAGTTCGTTTGCCCACTTTAGCTCTTTTGTACAAACCTGCTTTGTCTACGATGTAGTCCTAAAAGAGCTTTTGCACAAGGAAAGCATTTCACGTAACAACAAAACAAACTGCACTGAGGTTGATTCCAGGATGTTATTGCAAGTCTGAAAAAACACTTCGATATTAAGATCTGTTAAATTCCACTGGTTGTTGTGCAACTTCTCAGTTTATGTTTGACGATACACTGGACAGTCTACTTAGAATAAAACATTGCTCACTCTTGATCAAGTTGGGCTCAGTCAGGAAGAAATGGTGAAAAAATTATCAGAGAATTTGCACTGGTGGAGAACTTTGATGCTTTGAGCCATTCTTATGAAAGTTATCCACTAGTCCATATTTATTTTCCAATTGATAGTATATTTGGTGATATTAATGAGAAAGCATGGTGACATCAATTTGAAGTTTAGGTTTATCAAATGAAATGTAGAACACACCATAGTAATATTTGTTCACAAAGGAAAATATACATTGTTAGAATACTCAAACAGTATTAACAAAACAAACAAACAAACAAAAATTACGAGAATGCTTCAATTCCTAAAAGTGAAATACAGTATTTCTACACCTGTGATCAACATCAGTGAAATATTACTCCATCTTTCTTACTTTTTCATTACTTGCTTTTGGCTAGTGATTTCTTCTGTCATATGCCCTCTAGAAACAGGGAGACAAAGCAAATAAATCTCTAGCTAATCTGTGTTTCTGAAGGCAGCTTTCTTCTTCCACATAATTTTAATTTTCTCGTGATAATCCATACAGCACACTAATGTAAAAAATAAAAATCAAAATGTAAAATCCATTACAGCAAGAAAGGGAACATTTTGTAATCAGAATTTTTTCCTGGACTTAATTTTTCCTAAGATACTGCAGGATCTCAAAAGTTCCTAGTTTGTTTAACATGAATATTAAAGTCATCTAGAAAAGCGTGATAGCAATAGCAACATTGCGTACGATGATAACCCATAAAGCATGTTAATTTCCTCCCTCTATTTTTAATTCAGTCCAGCCGTGAGCCGTCCACTGTTCAGTACAAGATTAATGAATCACACTCTAATTGCTTTTCACACGTCAAACTCTAATCTGAGTCTTAAGGTTTCAAGAATGTAATGTCAAAACACTTTTTCTTTTGGCTAAATCACAGGAAGCTAACTCCATCAAATGCGGCGATGCATTAGGAATGATATTAATTACATAGTTTCTGAAGATTTCAATCTGTTCTACAGTTTGAGTAGATTATAACATTTAGGCATTAGTTTGAACAACATGCATTGATTCAGCCCTGCAAAGGAGGTATGCTAGCGTAACAGTAATGCCTCCCTGCATGGAATCAGTATGATCATCTTCTAATCGTCAAATCAGCTAACTTTTTACATTAATCACTTTTGTTCATCAGACAGGCTTCTGACATATGATTGCTCAAACTCAGTGTGTTAGGGCCCTGCATTCACAGTACCTTGGAGAGCTTTTTTTACGGGGTTGGATTAAATTCAATGACTTTGCTACCGTTAATCCAAAGAAGTTTCTTCTGTCACTCCTTCATACTGACAACAAGGCATGTCAGGAAGGAGGACAGGAGGTCGATATCTTTATCATACTGACACCAACATGGGGTTTTGACACTTTGCAGATGACAGCCAACACTTCAAATCAAACCAGCTTCTTATATCCTTCAACATCCTTGCTCACTGCATTGTGTAACTGCAAGGCTGAGCTGTCTGCCACATTAGCACAGACCCTTCCCTATCACTCATGCCTTTTCTATTTCTTATCTGTACATGGTATACAGTTACAGGCTTTACAAATAGGAAATATGAAGCCAATAAGGTGGAGGTGTTTTAAAAATCCTTTTCCAGTTTTGTAGATGTGACCATATAGTACAGCCACATTCTACTGGCTGCATTTTGTCTTATAGGTAAATGCTATAGAAGTGACATAAATATGAAAAAATGATTGCTAGTTTGTGGTATATCGATTATATTAATTTGACTAAAAGACTCTGGAGAGGGAATTGCACTGCCTACTCATCAATAATTTCTTCTTTTTTCGCTAGAGGCCAGAATCAGACAAGTCCCTTAAAGAGTTTTTAATAAATGCAGTTCAGGCCTCCAGAGACTCATTCCTGACCAGGAGTTTGAAAATAGCTATTTTCAACTGAATTAAAAATGTCTCTAAATACATCATGATATTCCAAAATATTGAGCTAGTTTAGATATGCTTCTAGATTTACACAGCCCTGAATAACTCTGTCTAAAGGGTTTTCTAAGTTTATAGTAGGCTAATAATTTCAGCCTGACAGTCATTAAAATATTAGCAGTATTTTTTTTCTATAGAAAAGGGAATGCAGAGGTCTGTCCTACTGAATGAACATCCCACTGACATTTTTGCTGCAGGAAAGGTATGTGTTCCAGGCTGGCAAGTATACGCTGAAAGCTGTGTTTCAACAAGCACGGCTCTGTCAGCAAAAACTAGATGAAGGCTAGGCATGGCAGCAGCCTGATGGCAACCTGCAGAAATAGGAGTCAGTTGTTACTGCTACCTGACTCTCTGTTGTCCCCCTTTCAAAGAGTTTCATGCAATCAAATTACAATGAAAATGAGTGAAAAATTGGCAGGTAATTCCACTACTCCTCTGGAAAACAAGGACTTGTGCTTTATAGGATGCAGTAGGAGAGCATGTGAGCTTTATGTGTGGTGATGGAAGTACTACTGCAGTTCACAGAAGAAGACATATTAGCAGAGATCAGGGTCCTAAATTTTCTTTTGTTTGGACCTTCTAGGGCAATCTTCCAAGTGAGAGGGTCATCTGCTGGGATCTGCAAAGTACAGTCTTACTCCATCAACACACAATCTCCCTTCACTTTTCTCCTTGTTATACTGAGTACAAGAAGGAGCTGTCAGAAGGCAAACTAAATAAAAAAACAAAACAAACCTTCAGTTTGGCACTGCACTGAGCAGTGTTTTGGCCTCCATTTTTTTCACAGGGTGCTGCCATTTTATGACAGAGAGCAGCCCTTTGGTTAAAAGTGATACTGCTCTGTGTTTGGCTGAAGGCCATTACTTGACACTGTCATGCCCACGTGCTCTCAGGCAGCCCTGCGATTGCCTGCCTGCCTCCTCTGGACCAGGAAAAAACCTGTCCAAAACAAAATGGTGCCACCCAGTGTGGGCAGGGGAAGGGCCTCCCATCTCTGAGGTACTCCTGCATAAACTGGAGGGGTGGCTGGTACTGCCAGCCACTCACAACTGAGCATGTGACCGGCTGAGATGAGTGACTTTGGGGTGAATCTGGGAGGCAGTAGGATTTCTCCCATCATTTCCTAGCTTGTCTGTCAGGGTACCTGTACTACTAATACATAATCAGACACACACACAATTTATTTTTCACTGTGATCTAATCAAGCTTTCTTTAGGGTGGAAGAAGTTTTATAACTTTTTTTTTTTTTTTAATGTCAGAAAAATATATTTACATGGTTACATGGGCAAGCTAAGCAGCGGAGAGAATGTTTCCAGTACTGCAGGTCTTCCAGGCTGAGAGTTAAGAGAGTTGCTATTTCTTGGCTCTGCAAGACATTTACACAGCAGAAGAAAATGTCTCAGAGCTTGCTCTTATACCTGCTGCCTTTTGCAACTTGCCTGCTAATAATAGCTACATAGCACTCCCTTATGCAATACATTTTATATATATGTAATTTGAAGGAACCACCTAACTTCGCACACAGCTGCCTTCATTTGAGTAGCATAACCCTACCCTTTAATTGTTTTTGTATATGGTACTCAGACAAATTACTTCTCCTCTGTGTTTTTTTCCTTGTTGTTTTGTATACCTCTGGTGAGCTGCAGGTAGTGGCACCCTGCCTCTCGACACGGGTAAGGGCAGGGTAGGGCGGGTGCCTCCTGCATTACCCATGTCAGGAATGCCACTCTCAAATCACACTGACACTGGTGGAGCCAAGAGGCGGTGCAACTCTTGCCTGCATTCCAAAGGCATTTATGTGACTGGCTCTGGCTGCCAGATGACCAGGACACCAAGCATCCCTGGCAGTCCACTGGAGTCACAGCATCACTTACGATCCTGTGTTTGGTGTTAAGGATCGGATGAAATGCAGTATAGTCATGTTATTGCCCATCTTTCCTACTGTCTCAGTAAAGCTTTGTTTTTTAATGAGTTATCAGACTCCATTACTGTTGGGACCACATTTTTAAGCGGTATGAAATGGGCGTTGAGTCACAAAACTAAGATGAGTTTCACACAGTGTTTCTGCTCAGAGGAGGCCCATCAGGTCTAAGCTGCTTGTGCAAAAGCTAACCTTCTCTTCAGCTCCTACAGCCACTGATTGGAGCAGAGCTTACCACACACCAGTGCTACGTATTTCACTCTCACAATGATGAGGCATTGTCCCTAAAGGCTTAAAATACAATAAAGTACAGAAATTTCCATGGTGCAAGTCTGAAAACTAAAATTTAAATGCTCTGAGTTAATTTGAGTGGACGATATCTGCAGGAATCCAATCACAACTTGAGCAGTGAGGTCAAGACTGTCAAAAAGGGCTAACGCACCCTGCCAAAGGTGATTTATGAAGGTGACATGAGAACAGTGAAACTAGATATTGGTGTGCTAGGAAGCCTTTGTGCTGTGAAAATTGTCTTACCTCTTTCTCACCAAGCCTTTTCAAGTGCTGCCAGCAACAAGGGGTGTAACTCATTTTCATTTTTCTACTCAGTGGTCCCTGGGGAAGGAAGCCTAGCTATTAATAATGTTCATATTGTGTTTTTCACGTGGTAGTGTTTAGGGAAATTCTATATTTATTACCTGTAAATTGTAGGAAGAATAGGAAATTAATATATATGGAGCACATTCAGAAGCTGAAAAATAAAGTTCTCTTCTGGATGCCATTCAATGTCAGAGACAGTGACCCAGTTTTGAGCCCTCTTATGAATGACAGTAGATTTGAAGCCTGTTAAGAAACCATTTTGCTGAGTCACTAAATCCACATCTGGATGCTTTCTGTTAATTTTGAAGAAAACAATCTGTCATCCATCCTAAGGTGCTGCATGAGTTTCAAGAGCACATGCGGTGATCACAGCAATCACTGTGTTCATTACACCACGTCATTGATTCATGTACCACCACACAGTAATTTATCACAGAAACAAAAAGAACCAAAACATATTTCTAGATCAATCTGTCTGACACAATTTTAAACAAAAGAGATGTCTTTTTATCGTAACTGCTCTTAGGATCATAATGTAGAAAGAATGACAAATACATTTGGAGGAAGTAAGGGCTGTAAGGTTCAACAATTGTTTAAAACATGAAACTTACTATAAATAAAGTTCATTAGATCAATAAAGAAAATATTAATGAATTAATTTTCCTCTATGGCCTTTGATGCTCAGTTGCACAGAAACAACAGTGAAGATTTATGCAGTGAGGGGCACTCAGATTTCTTTTCTGAAATTCTTAATATTAATTCCTAGTGATAATGACATGCTGTGATGGCACTGTACTTGCTTTCCCCTTATTACCAAATAAGCATTCAGAAACAATACTTTAACAAAATATGCTATGCTGCATATATATGACATAGATGCAACACATATAAACAACATATGTATATAATGTGTATCCTATCACGGTGGGTCTATGGACCACAATCTGAAAACCAGTGGACTTAAATATAACTACACAAAGACTGAGATTGCCGGGAAGCATAAGATTTAGGGTTCTAACTCATACAATTTTTTATTAGCAATTGTACTAATCATGATTAGGTCTTTTTTAAAAGCCTGCACTGGAAGTTTCATTGCCATTTATTTACAACATCCCTGTATAAATCATTCATCTGGAGATTTGTCTCCCATGTGTCATGAAAACATTTCTGTAAAATCCTCTTAATGGAGTCTATGAATCAATGTGCAGTAAGTGTCACAGGTTGAATCAATGGCTTAAGAACCAAGAAGGCTTTTTTATAGGCAGGTGTCAAAAGCACTGACTGAATTAGAAACTTTAATCTTTGGCAGTCAGTGAAATTTATGCTACAAAGAGATAGTTGGAAAGTCCTACCTTTTTCACTGCTATGGATATGAAAATCTATCAGGACCTAAAAGAAGGGCCATAGAAATGAGAATTCTTTAGTCTAGAAATGAGAAGATTGAAGGGATATATGATAAAATGATACCAGTCTTCAAATACCTTCAAATAAAAGACAACCAAAAAAAGAAAATAAGTTCATAGTACTATAGGTCTTAAAATACAAAAAGGGATGAAGTTGTTGGATCATTGGCAACACTTTCTAATAGTGAAGACTGAAATACTGGAACAGGTTATATGGAAGCCTGTGAAAACTTCATCACCGGTTTTTAGGTCCAAGCCAGTCAAACCGTGTAAAGAATGATCCATTGCGAGAGATTCTTCCCCGTCTCTAAAAAAAATAAATTTCTTAAAGTCTGTTACAGATGTATTGTTTATGATTTTTATTACTTTGACAATGGGGAGAACTCAGTTGCTGGTGTGACTCACATCTGTAATATCCAACAGCTTCTGAAATACTAATGTTCTATCACTAGCACCTACTTTGAAGTTCCTTTTAACCTACTTTTGGACCTACCTGAAAGGTCTTTTTTCCCCCCATTGTCACATCTCATCAGACAACCCCTGAGAAAATGGGATTTTGGCAAATACATTATGTATTTAATACCTGAGGTTTTAAAAGTAGATTAGTCAGGTGAAATTATAAGAACCAGAAAGAAAATGTATGCAGGGTTAAGAATATTTCAATGTTAACGAAGAAGGTAAAATCCAAGACACAACTTTACTGGTGAAAATCACTCCCCTTAACCAAAATTCAGTTATCAAATAAAAGTGACATCATCAGTTATTCCACTATCATGAGTTACAACCCTATTATCTCCTTTGAACGACAAATAGTCAGTGAAATAAAAGGGACATCACCTTGGTGCTCAGTTATCCATGGAGATGTTGCTCAGATTACAAACCTAAATGAAAGCAGCTCTCAAACCACTCTGTGGCTCTGCAGATTTATTACAGTTGCCAGTGGTCTCTTAACTGTAGCTGTACTGTCCCATGAAGTTCAGCTTCACATGTCACTCTGTGGCCGTAATAGGCCTGCTAAATATAAGGAGTTTCTTAATATTGACTTTCAAGTTTTTGGCTACTTCTTCAAACTCCTTCTTAGCCCTGATGATTTTAGTTAGTGTTTCATATGCCCAAGTTCATGCTCTTCTTACTGACTTCATCAGTTTTATGATTTGGGTTTTGGAAGTAATTACAAATTATTAATCAATTAAATATTTCATCACTTATTTTGCCAAGAATTTATTCTCACTTACTTTTTAAGACAGTGAAATAAGAATGCTGTATATGGAATAATTATTTCTGATGTATAAAAGAGAACTAACCTTTAACTTGATATAAAACCTGGACTCTTTTTAGAAGCGTCCAGCATAATTGTCTGAATAATGAATTAAGAGCTCAGGCAATGTAAATGGAGAGTACTGTGTATGTATGCAAAAAGCTCTCTGAAGAGTTGTAAAAATCTATTGCCATTGAGTGTCATTCGATCATCAAAACATTAAAGTAATTAGATGCCACTCTGAATTGTACAAAAATGGATACAGATGTAATTTGTCATACAGGTTTTTTAAATTCTCAATAACTTCTCTTAATGTTTATTAAAGGCACTTTCAGGTACAAAGAGCCATAATGTTTCTGGAATCTATGAAGTTAGCAGCTGGTGACTGTCTAGGAAAATATACCTAGGGCAGCCTACATTACTCAAAACAGTCTCTTCTTCAGTCTATGGCTATTTAACAGAGAGGAGAAGGAGTCTGGGCTCCTGCAAAGCCGGAGGACATAATTCTGTCCGATGGTTTTAATAAGCATAGCAGGTTAGCCAGAAGGAAGTCCAAGGTTTTGTTAAGTTGCCCTAGGTTTCCCACTGTCCTGAGCTTCCTAGGGAGTAAAAGATGGAACAGAAAATCTTTTAAGACCTTATTAAGGACAAAACATGCAAGCTTCTATAACTCTTTTTTTTTTTTTGTATTTTCCCATCTTTTAGTTATTTCCATCAAATCAGAAATCCTAAGATAAATAGACATTATTTCACAGGCTGCTTAGAAAGGTTTAATGTTACACAGCCTGAAATAAAAGCTTACAATTAACCTATAGAGCTAGTTGCCTTATAGTTATTTTTCAGGAAACTAGACATTTTCAAGCAATACTTTATTCTTGGTCATCCTTAACAGTCCATTATTTCCATATTCAGGATAATTGTTTGGGTCCATGAAGTCTTGGAAATAAAACAAGTTTGAAGGTGAAGGGAAAAAAAAAGTCAGTAAGCATCCAGAAAAGTAATTGTATTTTTACTTCAGCTTTTTAGAAAAAAAACATAGTATCTTCTCTTATTTGTTACTCATTAATTAAAGCTGAAACTTCCAAAACCAGTGTTAAATTTAACTGTGATTTAAGAACTCATCTGTTAAGCTTGTTTATTTTAAGATAAGGTGACTAGACACCAAATCAGCTGCTGCTTCAAACAGAAAATGAATTTACAACTACATACCACATACAAAATGTCATCCTTATGCAGATATGTTCAGATTTGTTGATGCAAAGACCCTTTACTCAAAACATTTCTAAATCAAAATCCAAGGAATCTTTCTACCAGCTTCTGGGGTTTTGGTTTTTATGTTGTATGGGTTTGCAGGTTTTTTTTTTTACTGCTGTTGGGAGCTGCTTTTTTAGTAAAATGCATGTATTTTCTACAAGGACACAAAAATATGTCCAGATAAAATAATTAACCAGTGTTTATGATCAGATTATATCATGGTGTAACAACAATCTACAGATACAGGTTATGGAACAGGTATGTGGTGATTTTACCTTTACTTTAGAGAAGTATTACTGAGTTGGACTTAATGTAACCAACTCCCAGCTTGTTCCACATGAATTTTTGAAAATACAATTTTCATTATGATCAATAAGTATTTGCAACATCACATTTAATATTTTTAGGACTTAAAATATTTAGTTGGGATTTTCTCATGATAGATATCTTTTACAGACAATGAAAAGGCTACACAATTCTGTTTTTTTTTTTTCCTCCTATGAACATGTTTGAAGAACGGTGGGGAGAGGAAGGGTTTTGAGGTTTTGTTTTAGGTTTTTGTTTTGCTTTGTTATTTTTGTCTGTTTGATCACCTGGGAAACTACTACAAAAGAAACTGGAATTGTTTTCCAGGCTGATAACTCTGTGAGCTGCACAGAAATCTAATACATCGCAATGAAATTGATATTTGCAGTGGTGCTCATTTTTAGGTATGCTATAACTTCTATAAAGCTTCTTAGGAAATGAATCGTGTTGTAGTACAGGTCTAATTTTAGCAGACTTGAGGAAAAGAAAATAGGCCATTTGCTTTAGAATCACGCTGGGTAAAAGCAAGAAGTCATTTAAGCTGAAATTGTTATATAAGTACATTTATGGTGAAAGAACAATTCAAATAAAAAAGCATGACAAAAATTATGAGTACATAAAAACTGGCTATATTTTTTTAATCAGCCTAGTTTCACACATGTATGTTTGGACACAAATGTATGCATGTTGTACATGGAAGAAAAAAATAAGACAGGAATGCAACAGACAGAGATAGATACTTCTCACTAATTAAGTTTCCAATTAACAATACAATCAGCACAAGCACAGAGTTGCCATCAGTGCTGCTCTGAAAGTGTCCACAGTCCTACAGCAGTAGCTGACACCAGACGTGACAAGCTGAAAGCCTTATGATAACACACTCCTACACCCCAGTGGTAAAAAAGGGACATGTCTCCAAGCAAACCTTTTTATTCAATCAGAATAAGCAAACAAACAAGCAAAACAGTCTGATGAGCATATTCAGACTTGGAATTTTTCCTTAAATATTTCATTAAACCAGAGGGAATATTTGCAAATGCTCTAGTACTTCTTTTTCAACATTGGGACGCCAATCAGAATTGAGGTTTATGCAGTGAAAAAGCATGTAAATCCCTTCATTACAAAGTCAATCTTAATATGAAAAAGGGCAAGTGCTCCATGTTAGACAGGGTTATAACAGTTCAGTTCCTATCATAATTAATGAGAGTGTCATGGCTAAATGCCATCACACCGTTTTAGATGTCCTAGGGCCTAATTCAATTCCCACTGAAAACAGTAGGGATCAGATCATTCAATTAACTTCAGTGGCCTTTGGATTGGACTTAAGACTCTACTCGGAATGAGATGAAGTTCTCCGCTGAGAGACTGAGCACTTCCGACTTGAGTTTGGCACTTTCTTACTAAAGCTGAGTATCCAAAAGGAGAGTAGGAGATCTTGTCTTTTCTACACTTAAAATCAATTCGGGAACTGTCAAAGGAGCCTAGAAGATTCTGTCACCTAACTGCAATCATTTCCCTTGAAATTATTGAGTAAATTGCTAAGTGAAAAAAAAATCACCTTCTTTCTTGAGATGCAAAAAATAAAGATTATTACAGACAGAACATAATACAACATATATGGGTTTGTATTCAGATTTTGTCTTTTTTTAATGTACTACACTGGGAAAAATTAACCGAGAGGTTTTTTCTGTGGTTATAATATTATACGGAACAATAATATTACAACTTACCAGTTACAAATGTTATATTTCAAGTAAACTTTCTCAGAAGAAGTATGTTTTTTCATACATTTAATGTTTGTAGTTAGTCCTAAAAAGGACACAATTCTGCTGTCACCTTCAGAGTATCAGAAAATATATACACAATACAAATGTCCAAAAGGCAGCAGTACAGTAATTGACAGACATGATTATTGTGCCCTCTAGAAACATTCAGAATGACAGATGATGATAATTTCCTCATAAATCATGTCTAAAACATGAAAAATGCAATGGAACTTCATTTTATTAATATGTTCTTATCAGTTCTAATGGAGGAGGTAGAATTTGGGTCTGCAATGTTTATCTGACTTACTTTCATGATAGAATTTTCCAGAATTTGCAAGTATGAGTATACAGAAAAAAAAAAAATCATATTCAAGATAAGCTGCACAATATATTTTGCCTCTCCTGTGTTCATGTATTACTTTTACTGATCTTTGATGATTGACAGGAGAGCAGAGCTGCAGCCTACTATTTCAGAACAACTTACCAAGATAGCAGTGGAGTTTTTTTGTTCATCAGGACTAGAGGAATAAAAGAAAAAAAGAGAACATTTTAGACTCAGAGAATCCAGGGTAAGAATTCTGCAGTTTCTCCATGCTTTCAAGCTGGAATGTTTTCATTATTTTTAATATAAAGGAAACTATTTTTTTTTTTATATTTTTGACTGAATCTGTTGAATGAGAATAAGGTTAGCCTCCCCCACACTGCATTTTTATTCAGTAAAAAGCTCATAAATTGAAGTTGCAGTAACTTTTTTTTAACATCATTATCTCCCCTATTCCACCTACGCCTTCTAAGATTTTCTGTTCATTATAGAATGTGGTGCCAAGTTGTC
Source organism: Tyto alba (assembly GCF_018691265.1). NCBI lineage: Eukaryota > Metazoa > Chordata > Aves > Strigiformes > Tytonidae > Tyto > Tyto alba. Next base: position 1,917,281 of record NW_024881272.1, read on the forward strand.
TTCACGGTTCAGAATTGTTTGATTTACAGGTATCAGTTTGGGGTATCTTGGTGAATAAGGTGAGAAGTTTGAGTCTTGAACAGATCTTCTCTGCATTTGGTGGCACCAGGATCCAAGAGGTTTGTTTGGGGTCATGTTTGCCTTTCACAAATCACATTTGGTACTCCAGGATGATTTTACTAGATGCTTTTATCAGAAGGGCTATGTCAAAATATATTCTTCACTTCCAAATATTCCCCTGAAAATTTGTACATTCTTTCAATCTGGACATCTTGACATCTGGAGCATTCATATGGACAGTAATAAGGGTAATTTTAACCCACAATAGATTCTTATGTTATGTATTGCAATCTTGTAACATGCAAGTGGTAATAGTTATAATGTTCTTTAGAGAGAAGTAACAAAATAAATTGAGGCCTTTTAACTAGAGAAGAATTTTCTCTTCTTCCTCCCAAAATATGGCAGGTGAGACACCAAGAAGGGAGAATCATTCAGGTGCCAAGAAGGAAATTATTACAACCAGTTTCCCTGGCTCACAAGGAGGATACTGTTGATAAAGCTCTGAGGCCAATGAGAGACTATAACTACTATACCTGTTTTGAAGAGACACCCATTATGTTAACATTAGGAACTGCACATTTTTTAACATGGGCAACAATTCTTTATTGCTTTATGAACAATTCCTGTTGTAAATTACATACGTCTTGCAGAAAAAAAAGAATGGAAAGTTTTATACTGCAGGAAAGCTATCTGACCAACATTTCCAAAGCATATGCCAAATACTTTTGGGACTATGAGTCCATCTCTGAGAAGCTTTTAGAGGGAAACGCGAGATTAATACTCAGATTAATACAAAAATGTCCTTATCAAATAAAGAACTTCTATAAAGCACTATAGACCAAATCTGCTCACACAGCAGTCAAGGTTTGATTTCTCACCAAAATTTCAGGTTCTGCATCTTTATTTCAAAATCATTGATTTTCATGATGTTACAACAATGTGAAATTTCCTAACAATCTAAAGAATGAGATAGAGTAACTGACATTATTAATTCCCTTACAAGGCAGATTATATCACTGTAATGTTCTCTGTCTTAAATGTGAGCTCCCTATAGAATGAATATCCTTGCAACTGTCTTATTGTTACTGGCAAATAAAATTATTGTTACATATTACCACAGCTCCCATTTAGGTTGCAATGCAACTATGTTAGTAAGATATCTAACTACACCGAATATTGGGCTCTTTTAAAAATCTGTCTGTAAATAGTGCATTGGCAGCAGCTGAGTGATGAGCTATTTTCTAAGGATTTAATAGGAACTAAGATCTGTTGAAAACAGGAACTGTTTCTGAGTGCTGAATAGGTGACAAAATTCTTATGCTGGTATGTTACATCTAAAATTCCCCCACGAGCTAACATTTCTTATTAGCTTTTAAGAGAACGTCATAATTCACAAAATTTTTTCTGATTACTGCTCAAGTGGAATAAGTTATTTGATTGGTGCTTTTTCCTATCAGGTTTGCCTTCTGTCATTACAGAGTTAACTCTGAGTCAGGGGGATTGCTTTAATTGTCTGAGAATCTCAAGCAATATGTAGATATGAAAGACTTAACTCATGCAGGTGCAGGCTATAAATAGGGGATATAAATAGTAAAAGATAGTACTGCAGTCCACAAGACTGTGGACTAAATTTGCCATCTTATTTTCCTTAGAGAGAGATAAGTGTATGAAGAGAAAAGTTTTTAAGTCATTAAATCACATGATGCTTTCATTCCCATTTTCTCCCTTCTTCCCTCAAAAAGTGTCATAGTTTGAGCTCAGAGGGCAACTAAGCACCAGGCAGCCACTTGCTCACCCCTTCCCTCCCAGAGCTGGGAAGGAGAAAAAGCAAAAAGGCTCAGGAATGGAGATAAAGACAGGGAGGGGTGCTCACCTATTTCAGTCATGGCCAAAAGACAGACTCCTTAGGGGAAGAAAAGACCCACCACTTTAATTCAAGAGCTAACAGAAACAACACTTAACAGACAAGGTGGGACAGTGAGAAGTGCCACCACAACCAAACACACCTCCCCCACCCCTCCCTTCTTCCCAGCCCAGCTCTGCTCCCCATCTCTCCCCCTCCTCCCCCAGCAGCCCAGGGGCAGGGGATGGGGGTCACAGCCAGCTCGCCGCTTCTTCCTGCTCGGGAGGTGGGGGGAACACTGCACATCCCTCCCCTGCTCCACGGGGCTCCCCTCTTACTGCAGACAGATCTCCACGAACCTTCTCCAGTGTGAGTCCTTCCCATGGGCTGCAGCCATTCCCGAGCTGCTCTGGCGTGGGTCTCCCTGCGTGTTTCAGTCCTCCCAGCACTGAACTACAACAGCGGGGACCACCACTTCTCCCCTCAGAGTCCTGGCTGCTTTTAAGTGCAGTTGCCAGTCCTAGTGTGGGCTCCTCCACAGGCTTCAGGTCAGTCTCTGCTCCAATGGAGACCTCCGTGGGTGGCAGGAGGGAGCGACCCTGCCCTCTCACCATGGGATACAGGGGTCTCTGCTCTGACACACCTCCCCACCTTCTTCCTCCTTCCTTCCACTGACCTGGGTGTTCACATAAGGGTCTTCCTCACAACTCTTCCTCACAAGTCCCAACCCCCTTGGAGATTCCCCTTCTTAAATGCATTATCACAGAGGTGCAGCCACCATCACTAATTGGCTCAGCCTCGGCCAGAGGTGGGTCTGACTCGGAGACGGGGGAGCTTTTGAGAAGCTTCTCACAGGGGCCACCGTTGTAGCCCCCTCCCCCTCTACCAAAAACCCTGCCACAGAAACCCAACACACAAAGTCAAAAGGAAGACAATCACTGGGCTTTTTTTTTTGCTGAGCAACCTGACAGATGTCATTGTCTCCTCCTTTGGTCTGGGTGAAGATCAGTGAAGACAGAAGAGAGGCGAGGACAACACGTGGTGGGCTGACCTTGGCTGGCTGCCAGATCCCCATCCAGCCACTGTCTCATTCCTCCTCCTCAACAGGACAGAGGAAGCAAATAAAATGGAAAAATTGTGGGTCAAGATAAAGATAGGGACATTGCTTAATTACTGTCACAGGCAAATGGTCTCAGGGAAAATAATTTAATTTCCAAATAAAACCAGATTTAGATCATGAGAACCAAAGACAAATTAAACCAACACCTTCCCCACCTCTTCTTCCCAGGCTTAATATCATTAATTCACTATTAACAGCTTTACCTCCTCCCTCACCCCTGAGTGGCACAGTAGGATGGGAATGGGGGTCATGATCAGTCCATAACAGCACCTCTCTGCCAAGCCTTACTCCTCACACCTTTCTTCTGCTCTGACATGGTTCCTCTCCATAGGACACAGTTCCTTCAGAAAAAGCCTGCTCCTGTGTGGCTCCTTCCCACAGGCTGCAAGGAAATACCTGCCCCAAATGCTTGCATTTGTGATATCCCAAAAAGACTCAGAGGGTTTATCATCATTAAATCATTTACATCTCTGGAGCACCACTGCTGTGGACCACTACCTCCTCTCCTCCAATGTCTTCCTCTGTCAGCATCTTCAATTTTGAACACCCCATTTGCCTCCTGGCTACAGCATTGAAAAAATGAAATAAAAGCTTTTAAATATGAATTGCAATTTCCCCTATTGTTTCTGCAAACCCCAAGTTTGTTGATCTTTATATATGCTGTGAGGTAAAGCTATTTGTAAGGACTTCCACATAGATCACAAGATTTGCAAACCCTTTTAGGAAGAAAACCAATTATTTCACTTGGATACTTAATCAACGTGGCAGCTACTTATATGATCTGAATTCAGCAAGATTAATTGTATTTATGCATGTTTAGAGCTCCATTAATATGCTCTATCCTGTCACTATAGGTTATACAATACAGTGTTTCCTGCACAACTGCAAACTAGAGGCCTGAATAAATTGCAGTTCAGCCAAAGTTTAAGCAAATAGTAGATGTGAAAGCAAGTAAAGCACCAGTTAAATCTATTGTGTTTTTTTGTATCTAATAGAATAACGGAGATTAGGAAATTATTATGAGACAAAAATTACAGTAATTGATTGCACTATCCCCTCCACCCAACACACACACAGTTACCTCTAAAGTAAAATATAATCAGGTTGTTTCAGTTAAAAACTTGATTACTTTACCATTATGATGTAAACAATTTTATATATTATGATTATAGGAATTTCATTTCTGAATGTCTGCTTTTCTGTGAGCACTGGCTTTGCATAATGATAAAATACCAACACAACTGGAGGCATGCCAGCATTCAATCTGAACTGAAGTCTCCACCTCTATTTGGTGAAACCACCCAAATCTCCACACTTTAGACACAGCTTCTGTACACCAGCCAAGGCACAGCAGTGTTGCTTACCTTTCAAGTTCCATGTTCAGCCTGACCCTTAAAAGTGTACTAAAAGACAATATACCGTCTATGTAGCTACAAACATACACATCCACAGAGGTGCCTCTGGGACAACTAACAAACGACCCAAAGTGGCCGGGCTCCCCTGGCCCCACTGGGCCCTTGCCCATCCCCAAGGCAAGGCTTGCTCAGTGCACAGTCCCAGGGTGAGTGTCGTCTCAAAGGAGGATGGAGTCCATCTTAAATGTCCTCCTCTTTAAAGATTTCCACATAAGATACTGAATTCCAAGTGGAGGACAGCAAATAGTAAGATTTCAGAATGAAATCCCAGTGAAATTAAGGTTTTAGATATTTAAAGTCATCACTACTTTTGGATAAAAAATTTTTGTGTGCCAAGCTAGATATCTGTCTTCCAACTCAACCTACAGGAAGTTATAGGTGTAGTCAGCCTAAGCTGAGGTAAACATTTCAAGTGATTTGTTTATTTAGTGAAAAGAGCAATTCACATTCAGGAGCCACATGGCTCTGCATCAAGCACAGAGGAGAATCTGTGGAAATAAAAAAGTAAAGCACCTCTGAAATGCCCTAACCATTTCTTTCATATCAAAAATGAACTGCTTTGATGTTTTGCAAGGATTAATATTCCAGTAGTTGTTACAAAAGCTATAATCCTAATCATTACCCTCCACAAAGGGAAATAGAAGAATGATGGCGAATGTCCCCATATTAAAAATAAGCTTAAGCAGTCGTCTGGGAGGTAGAAGACAAAATATTGAGAGAGTCTGAAGGTCTAAGTGCAGAAGTGCAAATAAGGATGTGCTTACCAGTAAGCCTATAAAGCCCTTAAGCATACCCACTGCAGTCTTTTAAGTCCACTCTGTTGCAGCCTATATGTAGGTGCAAGCAATTATCCCTTGGAATATTTTAACAGTAAAGGGAAGTGCTTGTCTGAGCATGGACAAATAGTATGAGCAACAGAGATAACGGTAACTTCTCTTTTAGCCTGGAGAAAAAGGAGTATGACCACTTAAAAAAAACCCATAGCAAGTTGTGTGGCTCAACTTGCAACACAAGAAAAGATTTTGATGTATCAGCACTTTTAACTCCATGTAATGAAAACTAGCATAGGTCAACACTATAATTAGGTAGTATGTTCAGGTCAACTCCAAAAATAGCATAATATTTGCCAACATATTGGCTTCTATAAGAATGAAAGAAATTTACAGCTGTGTATACCCATGGGGATAAAAATTAAAATAACAAGTAAAAATCACTCTGCTATTCAAACAGTTGATTTTCTTTCCTTTTCTGGCACCAGGCACATTTTTCATCAAGAATTGCTACTGTAACAGAGGGGTACAAACTACTCTGGAAAGTATTTCCCTGAATTTATAATCATCAGTAAACTGAGCATGGGATAATAGTATTTTAGCCAATAAAATTCAACTGTTCTGCCTACAAGGTTACTTACCCAGCAAACTATCTCTCAAAATCTGTTTATGTACATGTACATAATGCATTGTGCCAAATGCAGTACAATAATATGTTACATAAATTCCAATTATAGATAAAATAATAGCAGCATTGGTTTATTGCAAGTTATTGGGCTTTACAGCACTTTTTCTTTTTCTTTTTTCAAAGTCAGTAGCAAAACTTCCATCAACTTAAACAGGAGAAGAATAAAATGTCCTCTCAGAATTGGCCTTGAAGTAAAAATTAGTTTTTTTAACCCCGACTCCAAGACAGTGTAATTTTACATTTGACTTCAAAAGTATTTCAGTTCTACCTGTGAGGTACTTAGGCTCTATATTTGGATTCACTACGAATTATTCCTTCACCTTTGAGAAATCCATTAGATTCTTAAAGATATTTAGGAACATAATTCCAACAGATGTTTCTTTAATATTTATACATCTTCATTCTTAAATTCTGTTCACAATTTTCTTTCTGAATACTTTCTCTGTTTTTACTTTCCTCCATTTTCCTAGAGCAGTATGCTGACTGAGTATAAACATTTAAATTGTCTATATTATTGTAAAATTGGATTCAGGATACAAGTATGTATAAAAGACAAGAAAATCAAAGCCAGGCCAAAAGTGGCCTCTGAAAGATATCACCATATTATATGCAACAGTAGGTGACGTATTTCCCTTTCTCCATGTTTCTATACTCCAAATAACATTACCATACTCATTTCTGTTGTTAAATATATGGAATAAATATACACTATGATTTCAATTAAGATTTCCGCAGGAACATTCTGGAATATTATGCTGTGCATACATGCACATGAATGCATAACCATATCTGCACTGACTTTAAAAAAAAAATATTATTTTACTTTAAAATAGAAATTTAGTTTTAATTTAAATCATATTAAAAACGGTCTTTCTAAGTGTAGCCCAAACTACACATAGACATCTTAGTAATAAACCATCTATTACAAGAATGCCATTTTGTTGATCAGTTTTGGACTTGAAATCTTTCTTTTCTTCCCTGATGGCCAGTAGCAAAATATTTGCAATACTTAGAAAAAATTCCATGAGACAAGAGCCAACAAAAAATCTTCAGTATACATTTTCTCTCATTTCTAAGTTTAAAACAGAACCTTTAATGTTACTTTAACGTAGTTTGCATGTGTTAATCATATCATTAATGTTATGACTGACAGATAGAAATTAGTTTAATGGAGAGTTCAGGGTTCTTAAATCAAGACAGGCTTTTGGGTTCTCATGATTAATAGACCAATACCCAAGCCACATATGCTCTAACTGAAAAGCAGGATGGATAATGAGTTCATGCGTCCGCTGAAGGAATTTTAAAATATATGGTGGACAACATTACAATGATAGCACATTATGCTGGAATTAATTCATGATGATTTGTCTGTCATAGTCAATGTTAAGAGAAAAAGTGCAAAGACTAAGCAGGGATATTCACAAGTTAGACTACAGGATGTCTAATGAGATGTAGGATGAATGAGGGGGGGAAAAGAAGAATGTGCCATTGGATTAAATGAGACTTACAGAAGATTCCAGTCCCAAAGCGATGTTTTATGTCATGGAAGTCTCATGGCTTATGCAGTCTTCACCTAACAAACAGGCAGGGCCTCATCAGGCCTCTAATGGAACATGTAAGCCTGCATATTTTCTGCTCACTTCTTATTTCTTAAGAGGAATGATATTTCAGGCAGATATTGATACCCTGCTCTCATACCTGTGATGATGACATTTCAATGGAACTAATTGTAAGGATTAGGTAATACACAAGTAGTTTAAGTATATGTTGGCATGTTGTGGTTTAACCCCTGGGAACAATTAAGCACCATGCAGGTGCTTGCTCACTCCTCCCCCCTCCCAGTGGGATGGGGAGGACAATCAAAAAAAAATAAAACTTTTGAGTTGAGAGAAAAACAGTTTAATAACTAAACGAAACTAAAATATAATAGTAATAACAATAATATATCATTTAAAAATATATAAAATAATATAATAAATTATAATAATTATTATAATGGAAATGAAGATAACAAAAAGACAAAGCAGTAAAACCCAAGAGAAGACAAGTCATGCACAATGCAATTGCTCAGCACCATGGACCAATGCACGAGCAGTGATCTGCCCCTCCTGGCCAACTCCCCCAGTTTCTATACTGAGCAGGACCCCTATGGTATGGAACATCCATTTGGCTAGTTTGGATCAGCTCTCCTGGCCACGGTCCCTCCCAACTTCTTGTGCACCCCCTCACTGGCAGAGCACGGGGAACTGAAAAATCTTTGATTTAGGATAAGCATGACTTAGCAACAACTAAAACATCAGTGTGTTTATTCTCACACTGAATCCAAAGCACAGCACTGTACCAGCTACTAGGAAGAAAATTATCTCTATCCCAGCCAAAACCAGAGCACATGTATAAAGCAAAAGATACAGTAGTTAATAAAAATAAAGAACCAAGAGAAGTAATTTAGGATGGTACAAAGCTAGAGTAGGACTCACAGAGTGAAATAACAATAGGAAAATATTGGCTGAATAATCTAAAGACCATAATGAGTTTCAAGTTTCTCTCATTAGCAAATTATGAGTCTCCAGAGATGAAATTTTAATATCTAATTTTATAATCGGCATTTTATCACAGAAATCACATAGCCAAAAATGTTGATTTTTTTTAATCTTGCAAGTTTTGTCAAGCTGGTATGTTTCGTTCTGATCCCTCCTCCTTCTGACCCCAAATAATGAAAAAAATGCAGAAAATAAAGATTTGGACAGAATTTCCCTGAATTTCATAAGCAAATATCAATATCAACTCATGCCATTTTATTTTATTTTGCTTTATTTTATTACTTGTTTATCTACTGAAATACAGTCCACCATCTCTGTTTACTAGTTTCATATTTATTAGGTAACACATTACAAGATAAAGTTTTAATCTTAAACTTATTACAAGAATTATAGCACTGTGCTTTTTCCCTGAATGGAGCAAAAGTGTGTAGGAAAATAAATCAATCATATAATTCCAAGTAAAGTGAGCTACACCGAGGAAAGCACTTGAGGTGAGCTCAAGTGTTTATTTGAAATAAGGTTGAATTGAAGAAAGAAGAGATTTTAAATATTTCCAAATGTGTATGATGAAAACAGTGACAGTACCAATGAGAGAGAGGGGCTTTAGCCCTGGGAATACAGGTCACACAGAGGGTGCTAAGAGAGAGGAGGGGAGAGGTACATCTCATTACCACATTTGCACCTATGTGGAATATATCTCAAGATCGCTAACAAAAAATAAAAACAAAAGTAGGAAAAACAGAAGAAAATGGCATATCCCTATCATTAGAAAATAAATACGGCATATATTGAAGAGTTTTTCCCGAAACAGATGATTCATATTGCCAAGAAATATCAAGTACATTTCAAACTTGTATTTTTGCAACATACATAGAGAACAATTACTCTTTGTACAAAGCTAGCAAAGTGTATAAACTAATTTACTGCATCAATGCCTGTAATTAATGTTACCTAACTCATCTCAGATCATATATACTACATTACACCTGTAATTTTCCCAGGGTATTGGTGATACATTACTGCAGTGCTGCTAAAAATCCATTCACACACTGTGCATTCTTTCTGTAAAGCAAAGATTACTGCTCAAGTCATCATAGAACCTGTTTCCCTGGAGTACTGCAACTTCACAAAAACCATAAATTCTTTAAAATCTGTGTAGATTTTATAAAGAATTAAGCAAAAGTATAGTAGAAATATGAGAAATGGTGGTAGAATAAAAATAGTTCATTATTTTCCTCTGCATATAATGCTCTTCAAAATGCTCTTCTGAATGCACCATGGCACAGGAGCTGAAGAGCTGAGAGCAATGTAGGGGGCTGTTTAAAAACATCTGCATGTTGGAACAAGCATAAACATCCCTTTGACCCACGATCAGTGGCAGACCACAGTCAAGAATGTTAATTAGAATATCATCTTCTTCTGGTTCCAGTAAACAGATTTAAAATGTTCAATCTATGTTGGAAATCGGTACTGAATCAAGAATAAAGTCATATTAAGACCTATCCCATCTGGCTTTATTAAACCATTCTAATTTCAGATGTGAGAACAATCTTAATTGTTGAGGGAAGATTCTTCAGCATAAGTAGGTTCCATGACCACTGCTGCAGAATGACCAAAAAGTAGGACAAGTGCCACAAGAAGTACATCAGGCCTGTCAAACAGTGCAAACTACCTGTTATAAGAATGTTGTTGCAGCAGATACACAGTGCCCAAGAGTGAAGCCAAAACAACAAACAAGCAAAACAAACTCAATCAGATAAAATAGCTAGTGAATGTTGCATGGGGATGGCATGTGTGCCACAAGACAAAGGTGGGGGTACAGGGTTGACCAAGGGACCACAGCAATGTTTCCAATACTTTGCTGTACACTTCTACCTGATGCTTCAAATACACAAAAACCTCTATTACCGGATGTTTATTAGCATTACTTAAAATTTCACTAACTCAAACACAGAAGATGAAATTGGAAGATGACACTATGATGTAAAAATGTAACCTGACCTGAGAAGGACATTGTTTTGTTTTGTAAAAAGTGGATTTTTTTGTGATACAGCACTGGATCTGTACTGCAAAAAGTTACAGAAAATGTTACAAATTCAAAATAAGAAGTTGGGATATATTATATTTTTTTAAAAAAAATACACCTAAATAGTGTTTAGTTGTCCTGGTTGGGGCTGGCCTAGAGTTCCCGTTGGTTCGGCAGCGGGAGGAGCTGCAGCACCCTGAGACCCCAGGGGCTCCCCAGGTCCCAGTGCCCTCACCTGTGCGTGGGGGTGGGCACAGCTGGAGGGCTGGGCCCCGATTGGCCAATAGTCCATGTCATGTGACATTACACTCACTATATAAAGGCAGGAGCAGGCCAGGAGGGGCTCTCACTTCCAGGAGTGTGGCCGTGGGGCTTTTGTGTTTGTGATCACCGGCCGGGAGCAGGCGGGTGTCGGTCGGTGGGAGGTGAGCAGCTGTATTGTACATTACCTGCTGATACCGCTGTCAGCGTGTTATTCTGTTACTGTTATTAAACTGTTTTTATCTCAACACGTGAGTCTCCCTCTGCCTCTCCGATTCCCTCCCCATTCCCAAATGGGGGGAGGGTGGGTGAGCAGCTGCATGGCATTTAGCTGCTGACCAGGCTCAAACCATGACACTAGTTGATTTGGAAAAACACACAAAAAAAAGAAACTCCCCAAATTAAGTGAAATTGCTAGTGAAGGTTTTTATCTTGAAAAAAAAGAGTGTAAGAAGGGAAGGAAAACTTGAGGGAAAGCCAGTTACTTCTTAGACTAATTCCAAGAAAAGAAATATTGTTGCTAGGATTACAGTAACAATGAGCAGGGAAATGCCCCATGAGCTGTCAGCCCCAGATGTGATGAATTTGTCTTACAAATGATGAAATTTATGGTACAATGAATACTATATGTGGTGAGTTTTTAACATAATGTGAAAGAACATTTTGATATACCACATGAGCCTCTTAGCTTCCACCCTTATCATTCGACTACCATTACATCAGGCTCAGCTGAAAGACTGAATAAACATAGTGACAAAGTGACAATGAACCTACTAAGCTTGCATGATCTGTATTAGACAGTGATTCAGACAATACAGGGCAAAGGAGCATTACTGGCAAAAAGTCAGCTCTGGTCACTGCTCTAGAAGAAATTTTGGATTGAAAGCTCTTCTGGTACCATCTGGAGTCCTCTCCACAAAAGATGTAACTTTCCTGCGCATTCTGCTCTTCTCTCAACAAAATTAATTATCTACATTGGCCCAGGGGAAGCTTCATGATTTTTTTCATGGAACTAAAAAGAATTAGCATGTAATTGGAATTTTTGTTGGATGTCCAATGAAAAAAATTTCTCACTGACAAGTTTTTGAAAACCAAAAAACCCACACTGTTAGGACTTTTTATAGAAAGGGGAGAAGTCATTGACAATTGCAAAAAGGCAATTATTGGATAACTTACCTTCAGGGAAAGTGTTTTTGTAACTTCTAATTGGAGATTTAGTTAAGATCTGAATCAAGAGAGTTTATATTCCTTCTGTACATTATATTTTAATTGCTTTTCACAGTCTGGCTGAAAGTGCCACAAGGTATAGAATTGTAATTTGAAGATATTATAAATTTTCCTTTGGGAAGTGTGAGAAGTCAGCAGCAGAGGGGAGCTGAGAGAAAGCAGTACTCCAAAGGAACTACCTCCATCCTGGCAGATGCCTCTGGGAATTAAGTACATTGCTTCCTTTACCAATTCTAAACTCATCCCTCTGCTGAAACAGCTATTGCATATTTGAAGGTGTAGTTTTCCTTCTTGGTCTTTTCTCTCACTTAAGTTTTATGTGATCAGCTGAGAAAGAGTGCCTTAAGAACTGTTAAGGGCAAAAATGTACCTTGGGCTTCACACAAATGCGAATCAGGCTCCACATTTTAACGACCGATGTCTGTAAACTTTCTGCTTGCTCATTAGCAGAAAGATGTGTCAAGTTATAGAGGTGGTATGGATACTGACAGTAAATGACTTTCAGGGGGTTTCGGTCTGCATCTCCTATTTCCTAACATTTTAGTTACCCTGCAGACTGATATGATACAGTAGTGATGATATCAGCTGGGTTTTGCAGAAATTACTGTAAAAGCTATAACTTTTTATAATGAATCACAGGTTCTTACTACTGCTAGTAAGTGTGCCCTTAGTACTTCCATAGTCTGTCATTAAAAAAAATTCTGCATGAAGTTATTCTCTATTAAATTGTTATACAAGTTTTTATTAAAACAGTTTGAAAGCTTCCTGGAAACATTAAAATAAAATACTAAGATTATTTTTAATACTGGACAGTCTTTTTGTAAGGTCATAGTTTTGGAGGATTAGCCATTTTACAACCAGATGTATTGCTGAGAGAGGGAGCATGTAATAGTGTTAGTGTTGTACAAGCTGGAATGTCTCATAAGAGAGTTTGGTGTGTCTCAGCAAAAATTCATTCCAGAAGAATTCAATCAGTTCTTGGGAGAACTTTCTGATGTGAAAAAATAATTGAGTGCTTGACATCTAGCTTTATAGGTCAAACACTGAAAAGGCAATATCTCGGCAATAAATTGGGATGAAATTGTAGAATTTTAGTTGTGAGGTAAGTTTGCGGTTTTGTGGAACAGATGGTTTGGATGATGTGGGTTTCAGAGAGTGCTTTCCATTAGGACAATAGCAAACTAAAAGCAATGTATTTGTGTTTTTTTTACCAACTTGATAGATTTTAAATTAACCATTTTATACCAAGCTGAGTACTCCAGAAGCTAGCTGACCTAGAGATAGACCTTAACTCAAGAAAGGACATACCTGGTTTTGAATCAACTGTCTTGGTCCACAACTTTTTGTGCTTTTTCTATAGGGGAAAATAGGGTTCTAATAAAAGAGATTATCTCCTTCTCACAGTATGGCCTACTATATACTCATAAATGATTATGGCTATAGCACATACATAATTTAATTGCAAATGTTATCTACCTTGTAATTTTGCTGACATACTACTTGATGGAAGGGTTGGTAAAAAAGAAAAGTATCTTAGCAATCAAGTATTTTATAGGATTACTCCAGTGATCTTTAAAAAAGTGGTGATCTAATGCTATCACAAGCCCTTTTCACACAAATAGCAGCTTTAGCATCTTCCTTTGATAGGTTTTCATGTTTTATATTACTTTGTTCCTTCTTAGGAAAGGGAACAAATAAAAGATTTGGTAAATTTTATTTACAAGCTTAAATGGGATTTCTACCTATACTGACACTACCTATTTATAGCACTGGAGAAATTAAAAAAAAAAAAAGGTGTTTTGTGGCTCCAAATGAGACCTTGCATTTGTTTTGCTTAGAGTTTGCAACAGTGATATACAGAAAAAAGAGGTTTTAAACCACAGCTGTGTTTAAGAAATGTCTGCAAAACATTGTTTTCAAGGTTAAAAAGCCAACTTGAACTCTAAATCCTCATGACTGACCATTTTTGGGAATATCAATAACCAGCAGCAAACCAACCTTCTCTAGTCTTTGCCCGATGTCCTGTTGCACTACTAAATGGTGGAATATAGCTAATGCACCTTTATATTAGTGAAATACCACAAATCTACTGCTTATAGGTAGTTCCAGTCCTACTCTGCCGGAGTTCAGAAGGGTAAAAAGCACGTTTGTGTCTGTCCCCTGCCACAAGGGAGACATTCAGACATATTTGATGCTGCTATCAATAAACTGTAAAAGCAACAACATGTAGTTATTTGTGCTTTCCTAATTTCAAAAAACCCTGACAGTAAGGAATAAAGGAACAAGTTGCTTAAAACCAAGACATCATCATAAGTTATGAATGAAGAAGACAATGATACTTAGATTAGGTATTAGTCACCTTGACAGTCACACTGAAGGTCATAATCTCACACTGCTTATAATGAAGTCATCATTGATCCCTACACAAGTTTAAACATTAATTTTGAATAGAAAGCCACCATGACACAATGTGTGTTTTTCTTTTTTTTAATATTCCATTACTTAAGGCAATTACTTTGTCTTTTTTTGAAAAACATTTGAAACCAATGGAAAAGGCCATATGTTTAATTTTCTTAACCTTCAATAGAGGAGGTGTTTCTTCTCATTTGAGATTAGACTAACATTCAGGGTTCACACTTGTGACCTTTTTATTGTAACTCCCACTGCAAAAACAGTCTAGGAGAACAATGTGGAAAGTCCTTTTTTTAAGAACCCTCTATTATACTCGATGACATTTCAAGAATGCTGTTATTCAGCTTTCAAAGCTTGTTGTATAATACAAAATCAGCATCTATCAGTGCAAATACAAAAGGAAAATTTTTCACAATGAGAATAATCAGCCAGTGGAATAATCTCCCCAGGGAAGTGGTGGATTCCCCAACACTGGACACTTTTAAGATGTAGCTGGACAGGGTGCTGGGATAGCTTGCCCAGACTCTGCTTTTCCCAGAAAGGCTGGACCAGATGAACGTTGGAGTCCCTTCCAATCTGGTATTCCATGATTCCATGAAATACTAAACCTGATTTTCCTATCACATTCACCTCAGTGAAGAAAATCAATCAATCCATCAAGAAGTGGAAGAGTTGAAGCCAAATGGAAGTGGTAATCCAATAAAGACATAAATAAACAGGGTACCCTATATCAGTGCAGAATTTCAGATTTATCAAATATGCACTGCATGTGGATAAACAAACTTGCATTGTGTTTTGGATGACACTGTGTTTTATCACAACTTCAGGGGTTTTGCAGCATATAAATATTCACTGCTGGGAAGAGCTATTTAGCATCTGATTAGACATAGCTGGTTATTTATTACACCACAGTTCTACTGCTGTAAATACCATATCATGCCACAAAACTAAAATTAATGTAATGCTACATGAATTTGTTCTAAAAAGCAATTCTCTCCATGTAGAAAAGTAGAATCAAAATATGAAGTTTTGGTTCCATCAGTGAAATAGTTTATTCAATGGAGAGACCAATATCCACTTTTGCATTTCCTCTTCAGCAGCTGATAGCTACAGCCTCTCATATCTCTAGTCACAGAAAATTACAAAGCTGCAGTAGCCCATAGGAGAGACTCTGCAAATATGGCTTTTGATCTTTAGTCCCCAGACTATCACCAGGGACCACTTATGGGTGTCCACAGGCAGAAACTAGGAAAAGCCAACCTGCTGTTAGATTTAAATTCACAGTACAAATCAAAAAACCAAAACAATAAAATAATACTAAAAGTTGTTGAAACCACTGATAATAACCACCACTGTCTTGTTATCAGGCTGGTAAATTTTAGAAACCTAATTACTAAAAAATATAGTGGTAGCTACAGATTTAACAGTTTGTCCAATGATTTTTTGGATAGCAGAGATGCAAGGGGCATTTTTTGTCTGTTTTTTTTTTTTTTGTAAAGAAATCCTTACTATCCAGAAAAGTTATAGATTCCTCCAAGGATTCAAAATTGCAGACAGTTTCTGCTCCAAGTACTTCCAGCAATTGTTGGCATCTTTTAAGGCTGTCTGGGTAGAATTTATTAACATATATAGCCAGAGCTCTATCCTCTATTGAAAGGCAATATAACACACGTTCCCTGACAGATTAAAGCAAGCTGTACTATAAATTGTGCAGATTGAGCCCTCTTACATGGCTTATCCTAATCATAGCTCTGCCATTTGCTTCTCATGACAGGATAAAAATAAAAGTCCCATAAAACTAAAATAAAATAGACAGTCTGCCATTCCTCCCTTAGAAAACATTTGTCAGAATCTCTTCAAAAATAATTGGGAAGAAAATGTGCTGAATTCTACAATCTATTGAGTCATTTTTAAAGCTCGTCCAGGCATGTTAAAAGGCAGCATTCTTTATGATCAGCTAGCTTGGGAGAGGATGTATTTTACATTGTCAAAAGCCTTTCACGGTTTGCTTTTTTTCACCCTTAAGAATAAGTTTCCCCTGACTTTAAACTTAAATATTTATCCAGTGAGCAAGAAACAGTGAAACATTTAGGTTCATTTACTGTTCAAGTCTTCAGTGATCTCAACCATGCTTTTTTCCATACTTTTTTTCCTACAGCCTCACAATTTACATTTTTTCCCTCTCTACAGTGTCTGCTTTTGAACTGTTGTTGCTTAACAAAAGCAGTGTGGAAATCTTCTTTTCCTATATATGGAAAAAAAAAAAAATCTTACGGCACATTCTTCATCCCTTCTAAAATATAACTGCTGAATGAAACATCAACTCTTCTGGTCCTGCAGACTGATGGTGGCATCTTCAACAGGGGCAGTTCTTTCCCTTCTTGGTAAGGAAATGGCCTCTTCAATTATCTGCTCCTCTACAATGGATGAATTCTGGAAACTCACTATTCAGCTGTAGTTACAAATATTGACATTTGGGCAGTGTTTTGACATTCCAGTGACACAGGGAGACAGAAATACTTTTAAAAATGGTTGCTTCCTAGAGATGGTGTGGTAGAGAAACAAGCCAGCACCGTAAACTGTCTGTCTTCTGCACAAGTGGAGAAGGTGCAATGTTTTTTCTCAGCTCTGACAACACAATATGAGATGAGGAAAGTCAGTTGACCCATTTGACTTCAGGTCTGTGCAGCAAGGCCAGGGAACAGTGACAGAACAATTCCTGCACTGATCATCCTTCTCTGTATTTCTCCCTACCAATATGAAACAAAGGTGTCTTGGTAAAGGACAAAAAGCATGAGATTGAGCTATTGCCCCTGAAAACAACAGACTGTGACATCTACTTTATGACAGGTATGATAGCCTTACAGTAACAGTTACTATGGTTTTGATAGAGAAAGGACCAAATTAAACATCTTTGTTTTGCATACACAGGGACTTTTCAACAGCAAAAAGTGGCTTAATACTTGAGACTTCATGATCAGTTGCCCTAATTTAGGATTGCAGGCTACTTCTACATAATTTTCTGTTTTCAAAAAGACTTAAAGCTTTACTAGAAGCTTTGTAAGCTTTTGTAATCAGAAAGATGCAGTTAGCTACACAGAATTTATTTAAAATAATAATTTACAGCAATTGTAACTGTTTCAACCACTTCTAGGGTGCTTCATTTGATTCCTTCCACTATCCTCGTGTTCAAGTATCTCTTCTGGCAACCCTCCTTAGACAGGAATATTGTGATGTTTCCATCTGCAGATGGGTGACACTGACTGGTCCAGAGAAATCGAGCAGAACAGTTGATGCAAATCAGGGCCCAGTATAGTTAGAACACTGCAATTATACAAAATCAGCAAAATAATTGAAGCAGAGAGTAATAAAGCCAGCCTTAATAGTGCTTGGCTTCACTACAATTTGTCATATCCAATTGGATTAATGTCTCAGTCAATAGCTACAGGCAAGTCAGGTAGTTTAAAATGAGTATCAGTTGTGAGATTAAAAAGGACTCTCTGCCTGATATGCAAAAAATATGCTGACACAGAGTAAATTCAGATTATAAATACATGGGCTCCTGTTAGGCATTAGATATTGTGCATATTGGCCAAGATGGGAAAAACAGAAAACCATAGGGCATGAAGGATTGGTACCAGTAGGTGCTTAGCATCTGCCACAGAGGACTGAATTTTCCCTGTGCCTTGGTTCATGAGGATCTAAGGATTTTATCTTTTCCTTTTTAAGGCACTTGAAAACACAGTCTTTCAGTCCACACTGTCCCTCTTTTACATGACTACCAAAAGTGACAGAGTTACAGCATCGTAAAACTGGTTTGCCACTCCATGTACTCCAGCTCCTCCGAGTGCCTAGCATCTGCTTACTGGTTAGGGAGCCCATTCAGCTATGCATAGATTACATTTTAATTTCTAATTCTTGGAGGAAGCATGCGCCTGAGACAGAAAAGATAAACAAAGCATATGCTTTTCTATTAAAATCAATTATAGTCAGTGTCCATCGTGGCATATTACCACATCACAGATTTTTTTATCTTTAGAATATTCGTTGCAAAGCCTGTGTACGATTAGTCCTCTCAAGCATGTTGTCTCAGTAGATTTTCACTGAGGCAGAAAGAGCTAGATTTGTAAATGGGTTTTAGTGCTGCAAATGCATCTTGAGGCACCTGACACACTGAGTGGAATCCAATCTCCTGGCGTAAGCGTTTGGGCAGGAAAACTGCTCTGTGCCTCAAAACATTTTCCACAAAACAGACTGGGAAGCTGTCTCTGGTAACCAGCAGAATTGGGAGTTTTGGATGATCCAGTTGGCATGGCTGACAACACTCCTTCTTTTAGTTTTCAATGCAGAAATGATCTCTGCACCTGTGCAGCTCTCTAGGACAAAAACAGAACAGAAAAAGATGGGGTTTAGCACAGAAAAGAAACGATCCGAGTGGCTAGGGCAAAGGTGTGTAAACAGTGCAGAGACAGCCATCATGCAGCTTCTCACAATAAAAAAACAAGTGAAATCAATGGCTTTGAACATGTTACAAGTTTAAAGAAGAAGTACACTTTCACATCATTCATAGCTGTTAAGCTGCAGAATGCATCACTGCAGGCCAAAGTGCATTTATAAATAACTACAAATTATAAATAATTGTGGAAAAGGTTAAAAAAAAAATCAAAGATCATAGTTTCACTGGTGTCTATTAACTATGATAATTGGAAGATATTCATGTTTGTTCCTAAATCACAAGGTTATTACCACAAGCTGAGGAGGAAGATTACTTTGTACTCCTCCTGTTCTTGTTCCCTTTGCCTAAGTATCTACTTGGTTTCCAGCAGAGGGGCAGAGCTAGCCCAGTTCTGAAACAAAACATTTCCACAGAGTTTAGGAGAAAGGAAGGAAAAAGGACAGGACTGAGGAACCAAGTAAGTTTGGGACACAGATAAATAAAAGAAAAGTGGGTTACATGTTAGAAGTAAATAGGGATGTCAAGAAGACCATCTGTTGGTCATGGATTATAATGGTTTCCAGTTGTGAAGATAGGCCCAGGCATGTCTGGGAAAAAAATTAAAAGCCTTCCCAGGAATGACAGACCTCAGGATTAGGGAACAAAGTATAAATAAGAAACAAGTGATAAAAAAGAAGAGGTGAGGATAAGGTATTAAAAATCAGGTAGCTGAAGTCATATAAAAAACACAATCCTGCATTGTTTAGACACGTAATCTGACAGTGAAAACAAAACAGTTCTTATATCCCTACCAACTTTAACAACCCAGCCAGAGGTGATACTACTCCTTTTTCCTCCAGTCATCTAGCATTTGACAGCACATATCCCCAATGCAGTTTGTCTTTGTTCCATTCCCTCTTCCCCTGTGAGGATTCAGCCCCAGATACTCCAATCCACCCTTCGATTGAGTCCACTCTGGAAGTTTCAACCTCTATTTGGAATTCAACATATCTCCTTAGGAGCAATTGTCCAATCAGGAGTTCAATTTATCCTGCCTCACATAGAAATGAGCTCAGAATAAAATATTGATTATTTTCTAAACTTTATCCCACCATCCTCAATAGGGTTTGAAAGTTTCCATAGAGATGACATTTTCTGCTATGACTTCTACCATTTTCCAGTTTCAGCTGGGCTGCAGAGCAGCAAAACAGCATAATAAAGGAAGTACTTTCTGCAAATTTCTAGAAAAAAAATAGGTCCAGTTTCTTTAAGATTAGATTGGGTGACAAATCATCCCCAAACTGCTCCGTGTTCACAGAACTACATCTGGGTGCATCACATAAAGAAAATATGATAATGGATCTGTTCACACAGCCTCTTGGGAAACAGAGAACCCAAATGTAAAGATTTTTCCCTCAGCCAGAGAAGGCAGAGAGACTTCATTTACAATTATACACATACTCACTGGAGAATTTCCTTATAAAAAAAAAGATAGCTGACCCACTAAAAAATGCCGAGTCTCTTACACACATAACATGGAACACTAAATTTAGCATCAGTGACTATGACGTGAAAATACTGTGCTAATTGGAAAGAATGTTTTCCTTCCCCCAAATTTAAGACTTGTATGATTTCCCCCTTTACAATGCAGAGTAAAACACAGGAGATCTGAAACTATTTATAAACCAAAGGAAAAAATTCTTGTTATGAGCCATTGGAATGCAATTTCAAAAATGGCTGAAATGTCCACATAGTTCCAATTTAAACTGGAAAACTTCAAGAAGAAATAATACTGAATATTCGAATGAGGTACAAAATACTGTCAGAACGTTTCATGGCAGCATGAAGAAGTACATCCTGGTTAGAGAGTTCAAAGGGTAGCATCTGATATTTATATATATGTTAGCACTTCCTCATGGTCAAGGAACAGAAGGAGATTCTTCTAAAATTAAATCTTGGGACTGTATAATCATTAAAGATTTAATGTGTGGCATCTACAAAGAATGAATGTGAATTAGGCTCTATGTCATATTGTACAGTAGGTATTACTTTAAGAAAAGATAGTGAATTTACTTCACAAACTCTGATACTTAAACTTCTTGAAAGCCAGAATGAAAAATTAGTCAGATTTAGCTCTCTAAAAGACTACATATAATTATATTTTATAATTTTCAAATTATAAACGCATAGAAATAAGAGAACTCACTAAAGCAAATTAGTAAGAATACAGCAATATCACCTAAAATTAAAAGATAAAGCAAAGGTACATTGAAGCCATTTGATATTTCCCTAAGTGAGTCAGAGAGATCAGCTGCACATAATGTTTTTAATGCATCAGGCACAGTGCGCTAAATGTTAATGATTACATTTTAAGGGTTTAATGGCTTACTATATTTTTAATGTAAGAAATAGCCATTCTAATGGGAACGTACATACCCTTTACTAGGCAGCTAGTTCCCCAGTTAAAATTATAAAAAAAAAGATTCAGTGTTCCTGAGGGGGAACCATAGAGCTGTAAAGGTATCAGGGTTAATTGTCTGAATTATTGGGACACTTTTTTCATGAGCTTAAGTTATTAAAATGGGATGCTTTGTGCAGTGAACTTTAGATGCATACTTTTGTCTAAAAATACAAGCTGATCTTAGGCTAAAAGAATAATTTTTAAGATGTCTATGATCACAGAGTTTTATAAGAGAAAAAAGCATGAAAGATTAAATTTTGGATTCTTTCATAATTCTCCTCTGGAATACAAACCTTCTAGCAGGCAAGAATCCTCTGAGTGGTAGTTTAGGGATTTCCCAATTCTTGATTATTTTTCTCCTGTACTCTCAGCAGATCTGGGGAGATCGGAGGGAGTTCGAGATAAAGGAGAAAAGGAAAAAGGGCTGAAGAGAAAAAAAATATAAAAATCAAAACACAAACATTTTAGAAGTATCTTCTCCACCCCACCCCCAAAATCATTGCAAAGGCACACAATGTTCAAGTTGGATTTTTCTGACTTGAATACAAAATTACAGAATTTTAGGATTATTTTTTCCAAGTTCCATGAGAGAAGATGTGTGTAAGTATACGTGCAAGTTCATGATGCTTTAGTGTAAAAGGAAAGCATTGAACTGGAAAGGGATTTCTCTTCCTCTGTTTCTGGAAGATCTGGGGAAAATAACTGTCCTCATAGGCAAGAAAGAAAGAATTGAAGTTTACTTTTAATTATGGCAAAAGAAAACAGGGAACAGCACAGATGAATTCCTAGAGGAACCATTTGAGAAAGCACTGCCTAGAAGAAAAAAAAATGCTTCCCTGAAAACAAAACCTGGCTTCTCCAGAGAATACGTGTGGTGTCTTACACAGCTGTAGATAGTATCAATCTGTAATCTTGAAAGAGAACTGTTTCTTATACAAAATTGGGAGATTTGGGGTTCATTATTTAGACTCAGCTAATGCATTAGGTGACTGTTGTTCTTAGCTACTCACTTCTCTAAGACCTTTCCAAAACTGTCAGGAAATACGGTCCTGCTCTAAGGTACAATTAGGAGGCTTTCAAATAAAAAAAGGAATGGTAGTAACAAGCAAAAAGAATACAGTCACCTATTATTCATTCATACACCCACATTAAAATGACATTACAGCTGTGAAGTCAAGCTCTTTAATGTTAGGAAATGCTGAAGTTAAGCTTGGCTCACAGTCAAGCAAGAAAGGTTAAACTCAGTTCATGTGTGACAACTCTTCCCTGCTTCTCCCACTGCAGGAACACATATTACAAAACTCCTTGCCGAAACTGTCCTGTACAGCCTGAGACCCCACCTCTCGCACCCACTGGCTGTACGCCAGGACCCACCTTTGGGGTGCAGCTGGGGCTGCTGGCAGGCTTTGCCATACCCGTGTGGATCAGCCGGGTGTGGGGAGCAGCAGGGCTCCACGTGCAGCAGGAGCATCTCCCGCACAGGGGGTGCGAGGAGGGGAACCCGCGCTGGCAGGCGAGGGCATGCGTGCTGCTAACACCCACGGCCTGTGCTGCACGCGCTCCTGCAGGGTGAGCGTTTTGGGGGATTACAGAAGGGTGTTCAGGAATTTGTAGGTGCACGGTATCAGTTCGTCAGTGTCTGGAATTGTGGTCTGTCTGTTGTATTGCTAACATTGGTCCTGATGGTCCACTTGCTGATTGTTAGTAAGGTGCAATTAAAAAAAGAAAAAAGGCAATTTGGATCCTCATTGGATATAAAACTATGAGAGCTGAGCAATTTTTCCTTGCTTCAATCAGTGCTGGGAAAAAGTGGCCTTTTCATCAGACACTGCAGAGGACACTGAAAAGGGCAGAATAAGGTTATTCAGGTTTTTTACTTCCCTACCACCACTAGCTAAATTTCATTTTTTTCATCCCTGGTTCCTGCAATCCTTTTTCTACTTTTTTTTTTTTTTTTTTTTTTTTTTTCATTCTCAGTCCCATTTATTGCCTTTCAAGACTTTCAGTACAGTCCAAACCCAAGCATTCATACTATTTCTCACAGCTTCTCCTCTTTTTTGTCACACTCTTCCTTTATATGCAGGTTCAGCTTCTTTGTCAAGCTATCCAAAAAGGGCCTTTAAGAACAATTCTACTTCTTCCTGAGGCAAAACCTGACACTGATCCAAGTACACTCGTACCTCCCATCTACCTGAGTATGTCTGAAGGCTAAGAACAGCATTAATCACAACAGCTGAACCCAGCTGACCAAAAGGATATCCCGTGCCATATGACTTCATGTTCAGAAATAAAAGCTTGGTGAAAGGACAGTAAAAGGGGGATGTTTGTGGTTACAAGGCCCTGCTTTTCAGGAAGAGGCTGGACATTTGTATACTGATGGGAAGTAGTGAATTAATTCCTCTTTTTGCTTTGTTTGTGCTTTCAGCTTTTGCTTTCCTTATTGAACTGTTGTTATCTCAATCCACAAGTCTTTCCACCTTCCTTCTATTTTCTCCCTATCCCATGGGAGAGGAGAGTGAAAGGGATGTTGGGTGGGTGTTTGGCTGTTGGCCAGGGTCAATCCACCACAGGTATAAAGATCAGATGGCACTCTAAGACCCCTGGAGACCTGGCCTAGAAGACCTCCAGGCAGATGAACCCAGCAAGACTTTGCGCTGAGCAGACAAATGTACAAAGGTTTTGACATCTCAGAAGAGAGCACACAAGAAGCCAATCAGAAGGATGACAAAGCTTAAAGGGTGGGTAGCAGTGTTAAGCTTGACAGTGAGAATACCTAGGAAAGAAAAGACAGAACTTCATTTATCCTTGGATTCAATGCTGCATGGCTGGCTAGCAAGGAAATCTCCGCCTCTAGCCATCTCATATGTATCTTCAACTGCAGTTATGGATAAAGATGCTTAATTTAAAGTTAAAGTAATGTATTGATGCTTTCCACTCCTGTCCCTCCTAACGTAAAAATACTCCCCCCAGAAACATAAGTTGGGACAAACAAAACATTTCATTAGAAATTCTTTTATGCTGTTGTCTCTTGAAAGGACTGTGTTTTATAGTGTGTAGCTCATGTTCTCTCCTTTCCACAGTATCACATGCAAATCAATAGGGAATATCTGTCTTAACTCTCCCACCAGCCCTACAGAGACCTGCACTAGTTACACCAGAGCAAATGGTGCTGAGAGGAGCCGTTGTCCCAGGAGTTACTCTGGAGTCTGAGCAAAAGGTCTCTGCAGTCAAAGCTGTGGTTTCTGAAGAGTACCAGTTAAAACTCATAGAGGGTCTGACAAAGTCTCACAGTCTTTGAAATGACTCTTACAGATTTTTGTGGTCTTTGGACCAGGATCACAAACTTTTCTTGAAGGGAAAAAAAAAAAGAGGGGGGGAGAGAGGGAAAATAACATTTCCAGTGCTTTTAGGCTGCAAAGGTTCACAGAAAATACAGGGGAAAACACAGAGTATTATTCTCAAATTGCTGCTTTAACTCTCAGTCCTGAATCCTCCTTGTTTGTCTTGCACTTTTATTTGCTCTTTATGTCTCTTTGCTTATTGTATATTAAAATTTATAAACTCAGGTGAATAGGGGTAAAATAAATTTTAAAAATGATATGGGAAGGGAGTTTGTGAGAATGCCTTTAAAAAAATAGTACTTGTGTAAGAGGTATGGTGATTTTCTTTCTTGCAGAAAAACAAAAATGGAGTGAAGGACAGATTTCATAGTAAAAATCCCCATGTACAGCTCTTTGACAGAGACTGTAAATCCCAGTCCTGGACAATTGCTCCAATGAGTAGAAATAAAACACAGTCCTGTTGACTGGGTGCCTCAGCTCATACGAGGGGTCCATCCAGGAAGATGAGGACCAGCATCCTACGGCATCACTACAGCAAGACCAATGGCCCTGGGCTGGCTGAAATGGGACTCTGGGCCCACGGGCAGGGTGGGGGGTGCAAGTAAGTCTGGTCAGGGTCACAAAGGCCTTTTAGTGCCTCACTGCCCTTGCAGGCCTCATTAGGAAGTAATTACCTGGATATGATACCAAGATTGGTAAATCCAGGCAACATGTCCATTTCTGTGCTATACAGATTTCTGTGCTATACAGATTGTCTTTCACTGGGCCAAATGTTTCTCTGCCTTCTTAGAATAATTGCCAGAGGCACTCCCTCCGGCTTTTTCTTTTTTTTTTTTTTTTTTTTTTTTTTTTAAGATGAAATCAAAGAGATGTGAGATAAATTAGTTACGAAAAGTAAAGCTGGGGTAAAAATACTACCTTTCCTCTGTCAAACGAAGCCAACATCAGGCATCTGTGTTATAGTGTGTCCCGGACTTGAGAAACTGTTCAATCAGACATGAGTAAATTATATATGCAATTCACATCCTAACAAAGCCATATATTAAAATGAAGTAATAGATGATAAAATGGATTCTGTAAGGTACGACTGTATAATATTCAGAGAAAATGTAAAATACTGCTTTTAAAAATCGTTTTTAAAGTTTTAAGTAGGCTTGCATATTTATGGGTAGCTATTCTTCAGCCCCCTGTCTTGTAACATATTCTACTGGCATCTCTTGCAAATTTTCAACTCCACAAAAAATGCATGTCTCCAGGAGTACACTGCCAGCTATCACATTTCTTTTCATAGGTACTGTTTTAATCAAAGTTCAGGCAGAAACAATTCTGCTGCTATCATTTACACCCTTGAGAAATCTGCTTTTGTGAGGCCCATACTTTCATTAGTCTCTGAAAAAACCCCTGCCACCTTGTGTCACCTCAGTTGTGCTTTCCTATCCTGCTTTCTTGAGCCTGTAGATGCAGAAATCTCTACAGTTTCAAGGTCTAATCCCACCTAGCTCCATTTATCTGATGAGGCTATTTCAGCCACCTTCCTCACCTAATAAAATGAACATCACAAGATCTAAAACATTTGAAGGGAGCCTTTAACTGCACTTAAGACAAAAAGCCTGAATGCCTATGTAATCCAGATGCAAGCAGAACTTCATTAGCAGCAGTTTAGTATTGTGTAAATCACTTGATCGAAAGATGTAAACCTGAAATAGGATTATTCAACCGCTTTCCAGTGAACCAGCTTTTCAGTACCATTGAGTACCTGGTTTAAACACAGGAGCAATATTGCTCTTCTGAAGCATCTCGAACACTAGAGTACATAACACATGGGTCAGGCCTCACAAAATCCAATTACGTGGCACGTTTATCTTTTTGCCACTTGTATTTCTGTGTTCTAAGACTTTGAAACTGGAAGTATGACTGGAACATACTTAATTTTGCAGCTGTGAAGAGGTGAAAGTTACTATTAGGTTGCTGTATTATATATTAATATATAAACATTATAAAGAATATTATATAAACATTATAAAGAATATTATAATTCTTAAACAACCATCGTATTCAAAGGTTTTACTTTGTAACAATGTCAAGTATCATAAAATTTACAAAAAAGCATGGAAACTGGAAACATTGGGAAGTAAATACAGCAATGGATCTTGTAAGGCCTGAAAAGCCAGTGTTCATCTTTCTAGAAAGTCACTTTAAGCTGGCTGTGTGTGTCCTAGCAGCCAATTTACAGGAAAACAAGATGGACATGAGGGACAAATGAGCAGAATTTCCTCTTCTTAAGAAAAACTACTTTTGTTTAAGAAGAGAATAAGATCAATAGAGCAAAATCCCTTTGATCTTTACCCAATTCTTAGAGTCTTTTCTGTCCTTTTTTGGATATATTTGGTATTTCTGTTCCTTGTGTTAATAAGGGCTTCACAGCAGGTCCTGTCTACCTATATTTGTATGATAGCTAGCACAGCAGGGTCACCCAAGTTCATAACTGGGGCTTGTAATAGCAGTGGGAATACAATTAAATAAGTATTTCTAATTGATTCTATTTCAGCAATGCCCCAGCAGCAAGCAGCAATGAGTGCAAAGCTCATAAAAACAATGGGAATATTTTCAGTGAAACTTGTTAAGAAGATACCATAGGAAAAAGTGACCACACATGCATGAATTACAGTGGTATCAGGGAAAATGAGGTGTAAGCTCAGAGGCCCGTTCAAGCCATTAAAAGCTGAGACCTGAACTCAGGTCTCCCATATCCTCAGCAAACACCCTTATCATTACACTTCTGCTGTGCTGGTAAGGCTACCAGACATTTCAGCTGACGCTCTCCTACTTTAAAGAACTAATATACTCATCAGGTCTGAAAGAGTACAGTGAAGCAATTTCTGGTTTTCATCAGGTAGAAGAAAGACTGGGCGAGCTTCCTGCGTGAGTACACTAATGATCACTGCAGTGATGATCATGGCACCAAAGGTACAAGGGCCACTTTTAGACTGACACCACTACTGAATAGCTAGGCAAGCCCAGCCTAGAATAAGCAACAATTCTGTAGCAAAAGCAGAAGCCTGAAACACCCATGAATTATAAGTGCACTAATTAAGGATAGAATTAATACTAGCTTCCATTCAATCCAAATATATGTATTTCAAAATAGTGTAATGAAAAACAGTATCTAAGTATTTTATAACACCGATAGCATAGCCAGGCACAATGTGCAAGGACTTGTGACAACCGAATTGTGAATCCTGGGCAGTACAAATATGACTGTCAAAATCAAAACCCAAGAAAAGTAGCATGGGCAGCAGATGAAACCACCCTTCTGGGAGGGGGGAAGCAGCATAAAATCATCAGCATTTATTTCCATAGAGGAGACAGAAAGCAAGCCCACTTCAGTCCTGATTTCTCTCTTCAAAGAGCTCTCCAACTTGTCTTTGGCTACTAAGACCATCAAGGACGATAGTCATCTCTACTTACTATGTGGCAACAGCTCTGTGATATTTTATACCCTTAGACAATACAGTATATAAGCATTAAAGATCAACAGTTCTGTATATGTAGAGACAATGTTAGATAATGTCTAGGATCTAACCACTGTCATAAAGTACACTGTTAGTGAATTAATTTAGCACAATATTGTTTTAAAGTTTAAAACTGACCCGATTTATTACCCTTCTAAACATTACCATCAAAGTAATCTCTGCATCTCTGATATACATGCATACATATATATCTCCATATATTCAGATGCAACAAATTTAATAGCACAGATCGTTGTTTATAACTCACTGACCAACTGACATCAAACATGGGTTTACTCTGTAAGCTCCAGAGAATGCTTTATGTAACTTAGGTATTCAATACCTGCTACTGTAAGTTTTAAGATCAAAATCAGTTAATTTCTGCAAGATATAGATGGAGCACTCAGAATCACTAAACTAAACAAGCTGCTTACAAATAAGGCCACCTGAACAGTCTTATTTCTGCCAATTACCATGTTTTGTGACAGAGGGTTTTTCATGAAGACTGAAGGGAAGAAAATGGTTATTTCAGTTCCAAGAGCAACCAGAAACATTCAAGTTAAGTATTTCTGAGCCTGAAGTAGAGACACAGTAAATGCATCCAAGTAAGTCAACCTTGTTGCATACTCTTTGAAAAGGGGAAAAATAGATCTGCAAAGGTGAGCTGCATGCTGAACAAAAAGGAGAAAGATAGAGGCTCTTTCTAGAGACTTATGGAATAGTCCTCAAATATTGCCTATTAAACAGCAGAAGTAACATAAATTTCTCAGAATAACAAGCATCATTTGCAAAACTTAAACCAGAGTATGACCAGCCCCTTCATGGAAGTATAAAGGAGAATACAGGTTCAGAGGACTTAAACTTCTGTACAGGAACTTAAGAGACTTGCTTGCAGAGCAGAAGTCCCTTTCATTTCCTGGTGCACTGTAAACCAAGAGTGTGAAAAATAATCTGGTAAAAGATGAAAATCTGTCTGCTACTGTGCCTGAAATTCTAGCAGCCTGTTGCTTGCAAGTGACGCAGGCCAGGTAACCCACTTAAAAAATAATGCAGCCCATGTGCTCAACAACCAATCCTGAACCAAAATTAATGTGGGTAATTTGATGAGAAATCCACATCAAAGACTCACCTGCAATGCAACACTTACTGATATATCTTCAATGTGCCTCAAGTTTCTAGAGACAAATTTTTATTTTTATGTTTTTCCCCACACCATTTAAAATGCAGCATCAGTCTTGTCCAGGACCTGATTTCGTCCAGCTAGAACTGCAGCTTGAATGCTCGTTGGATTGGTTGCATGTTACCAGTGAAAGGCTAAACTTCCAGGCTGCGCTTGTGCTCTCATGCACTGGTGCATAATGTGAACTTGTGTATTTTGTGGCTATAAAGTGACCTGCTGAACCTAAAATTCTTAATTTAGTGAGACAGGTTCACTTCTACCTCATCATCAGAGAAACAATGCCAGGGACTGTTTTATTCTCCAGGATAAACCGCTACTACCAGACTTGCAGACCATTTGCTTGTGTATTCATCATATGCATATTGCAGTGAGACCAAAATATGCAACTATTTTCTACTTCTAATGTAAGTGATAATAACATAGTCTAAGTTATTTTCACAGTTCATCATCAGTTTAAATGATGGATCACTTAAACTGATCCATTAAATGATGGATCAAGTGCTTAGACACTTCTTTAAGTAAAAGAAACAGGCATGGTACCTGTTGTTCCTCTTGAGTGTATCATATGTGAACACCCAGCAGGGAAGCCAGAGAAGTACTTCTAGCCTCCCTTGAGTAATAATAATTTTCAGAACTCACAGCGAAAATCTGCTTCAAAATATGTGCAGATATTCAAATCAACACAAGCAATAAGAAAAACAAAACTGTCTCAGCTCTGACAAAAAGGCTCTAGAAACTCTAGGTGACCAAATTCATCCTGCTCCATGAATGAGGACCAAAGCTGATCTCAGCTGCCTGAGGTTATAAATCAGTTCAAAATAAAATGGGACATTAAACACTGTGTGATTTCTTCAGAGTAAATCACAATAGCTATATATCGCATATTGAGTAAATAAGCATCTGTGACTTTCAGGCTCATTTTCACGCAAGCGTGTTTTTTAAGGATATTCATAAAACTTTTAGATATGTTAGATGCTTAAATCTCTTAGAAGTTGTTGGGGAAATTTTATTATACTCCTTGAGGCAAATTAAACACATGCTTGTGCTGAGGTATTAAAAAAAATAATAATAATTCATGAACAATGCATTGGGCAGAGCCCTAGTGCCACACGCACTAGGTGTTACCACCCAATCCATCCCACCCGCGGTGCCGTGGGTGCCTCAGCCCATCCTGGGGCCTATCCCCCTCCCAGCTCTGCTGCCCAGAGGTGCCCCCCGGGCCCTCCCACCTCAGGGTGGCTGCAAGGCAATGCAGAGGCTGTGCCTGATCCCCTCACCAAGGGGAACTTGGCTCCCTTATACGGAGTCCTTCCGTCCCTGGCATCCCCGCTGCCAGCCTGCTTAACCCCTTCTTGCAGCTGGGCCTCCTTGTCCCCTGGGTCAGATCATCCCTCTGTCACAAATCATCACTCCTCAACGGTTACAATTTGAATTTCCCCTTGAAAATAAAACTACTTTTAAAGCACACCCTTCCCAAAGGTGCCATGAGATAGACCACTGAAAGCTCCTGTAAATGTTTTTATTTTACAGATATGCAAGACCTGTTAAAGCATTTACTTAGAGTCATATGGAAAGTTTGGTAGAATCTGGCCTTAAAAAAACCAAAACATGTAAGCCTTGAGTCATGTCCAGAGAATTAGGCATTTTCGCTTCTTCTGTGATGGGCAATGAATTATATATGCCAATCCTTTCTTCCAAGCATTTAATCCCGTATTCATGACACTTGGAACAGCTCTTCTTTCTTCTTCTTCTTTCTTCTTTGTTAAAAAGTTCTACCTTCTTTTTTTAGTCACTAACCCTGAGTAGTCCTACATGCCAGCTGATGGTGTATTGGCCAAACGTTATTAAGAATCATCACTTACAAACCTGGCAAAAAATGTAATGAGGATGAGAACATGCAGGAAAAGCAGGAGAGACCATGGAGGAATACTGGCAATATTATGCAGTACACATGGGTAGGAACAAAGAAAATAAGAGAGAAATGTCTTTTGCTTGCCATCAGGAACTCGCAGACACCAGAAGGCTTCACTTCAAGATACACTTTGTTTGCCAATCTTTACCTTCTGTTTAGTCAACTTGTAAGCTTAATGAAACCCTTTCCAAGGTAGGAATGTCTGAGGTAGGTCTTGTTTTAAAGAGAAATATCTGCTCTTCTTCTCTCTGTGTCTCTGCAGAGCATTCAACTGCCCAGGCTGGCAGTGATCTGAGACTGTGAGCACCTTCATGATAAATGGGTAGTACTTACTGGCCTCTCAGTGCCAGAGTGACTGCAGAACTCAGACCTTACTGCCTTTCTCTTATTCTTTCAGTTCATTTTAAAGACTCAAAATGCCTACATATTTACACTGACAGTTTTAAGTCTGGCAGGAGGGTGGACCATGAATCTCTCTTCTGGTTTGGGAAATGCACAAATTTCTAAATGTTTCTGTTTCTCATTTATTTTTTTGTCAGCACTTCTTGTCCCTGGCTTGCTGCCCAGGATACACATTGAGAAACCACCATGCTAGTCACTCATCTCCCCATACCACTCAGAAGTACTTTCTATTCAATCCAAACAATTTAAACAAATGAAAAAGAGAGCCAGTTCTACTCTTATAGTGCTGGGTAAAAACAACAAAAAAAAGGGCTTGGGAGAGGAAAAATGTGTTAGTGTACAACAAATGAGGACTGTAATACCTGCAGACAGAGGGAGAGAATTAAACTTGCAGAGAAAACATTCACTAAACTCACTTTGGAGCTATAAATACATTCTTTCCAGGCAATTCTGAAGGCTATAACATATAGTTAGAGCAAGAAGAGAGAGTATTTCTTATGAGAAAAAAAAGATAAAGTAAATTGATATTTTGTTCTTAGTGCATCTACTTTATCTTAATAGACACGTTAGCATATGTACTTTAAACCAAACCAACCAAACCAACTTTATGTTTTACAAAGAAACACTTAGCAATTAAAAGAGGGAACAACAGTATTTGCTTTTATAAACATGAAGCAGGTTACAGGGTAACACCATTTTTTTTTTTTCTCCAGGATTTAATAGTAATATAAACGATTAATGCTATCATTGACTGCAGTAAGAGTTTTAACTGAAAAAATTTAGAAAGCTCCGGAAGTACTCAGCAGCTTTTCATAACAGATCTCCTGCAAACATTTTTGGGTACACTTTAGGAGAAATCCTTCTCCTATTTATGCCCATGCAGCCTACTGTATTGCTGGTGATTTACGTGTGCTATTAAAAGGAAAAATCATGTTCTAAGGCAGACCTCAGTACACATGCTTTCCAACACAATCCATGGGAAAGGGATCATGTCAAAAAAGGACAGTTCCCTATTCCCAATCCCTGCACTGTGCCTCCACCTTTCTGCCTATGTACACCACCAGCTGGTGGTGAGGACTCAAGGTCCACAACAGATACATTTCAGGGAGTTTTATCTTAGATCAGCCTTGCTCTAGCTTTGTAGATCAAATACCCAAAAAGGTCTGGAATATTTCAGAGTGTGTCTTTCAGTTTAGTTTAATCCAAAAGAAACAAAGTTCATCACTCAGTGATGTGCACCAAAGTACAATATGATAAAAAAAATATTTAAAAAAAGGGGGGTTCCTTTCCAAAGAGATTGTAACTAAAACACTGAAAACGCTTTAAAGATCCTTGTTATATCTTGTACCTATGAATAGCAGAACTGATTCATCTCATGAAAGGTACAAACTACTGAAATGATGTGAATTGCAGTGAAGTCTTGGCTGAAGCTGATTTTTAAAGTGACTCTGGTCAGGGTCCCTTTAGGGTCAGCTGTGAACTTACATTAACTGATATTGTATGCTTGACTTAAACAGAGAAATGCCAGTTACACTAGCTAAAGGAGTCAGAATTAAATGCTTATTAATATTTCACCTCACTGCCTACTGCATTTATAGGCAGAGGTGTAGTTACAGATGTTTGTGAGGCAGGTTATACTGGACAAATTTCTGTTCAAATTCCCTCCTTCCTTGCAAAATACTGGTATGCATGTTTGTTTCAGTTACAAAGTGGTTTTCACAGGCTGGACTCCCTGATCTTTGATTATGATAAGAAAAAATCATTCCAACTGTTCAGAGTAGAAGGAACATCTGCTGCCATGATGAGTAATGACTGGATCCGTTCACTAGAAGTAGGCTTGATTGAGTTATAAGGAGGTTAACAGCCAAGATTGTGATATGTGTCCAGCCACTTCCTCTACGCTTAATGTTGAATTGTAAACTTGCACACACACACACACACAGAACTTCACTTACTTAAAGTGAAATTGGTGATGTTTAGTCATTCAGACAGAAACAAGGCCATTGATAAAAGGGATGTGTAGACTCTACTACAACAGCTTCATCCCCGGGGAAGGTTGAGCAAAGCTGGGATGAGGTCTTTATTCAGTTCTGGGGGTGGCCCAGGCCTGCTGCCAGAGTCCCCCACTGCTGCCAACTCCTTGCCGAATGTATCTGATACCCTGTCTTTTAGAAAACTGCCATTACCAACATATACTGAATCAGTGAGAAACCTCGTAAGGGGTGTACCAATGGTGAAAAATTGAAATTAATTTCTGCAGTTGAGCAGACGGTGATTCAAATCATAAAAGCATGGGCTACCTTCATTCAGTCCAGGGCTACAGCTGACCGGGAGGAAGACAAGCACCATGGCAGCTCCTGCTCAGTTCCTGATTGCGCTTTCTGCTGCAGACCTCCCTCATCAACCTCGGTAAGGTTTTTTCTTTCCCTCAGTTCCTCACACTTAAGGAAAAATAAGAGGTGGAGGAGGGCAGGATATATATAGGATGGTGCAAAGCCACATAGCGACGGGTAATGCCTCTCTTATGTTAGACATGTTTATCTCACCTAGATGAGCTGACTGGTTCAACACATACAGGGGAAATGTATCTAAGTACGGTACTTCATGCATGTTTTTAAAAGCTTGGGCCTCAGTACTTCCTTCTTGCCCTGCTTGAGATGAAGCCAACTGTTTTCAGAACCCAGAAGTAATGCCACCAAAAACGAGAAAAGAAATTAGGGAGGACAGTTGGCTATACAGATGAAAATCTGCAGTATATTTCCCAACTATAATTGACTGTGCTCAATCATCTAAAAGCAAGATAGAGAGTTGCCTAAAGCTCGTCAAGAAGTTGATGGATTTTTTCCTGCACTAATAAAGGATGACTGCTATGCTCTGATATTATTAGAAGACTCTGATTTTAAAATTAAGTGCAGAGATATTCTGGCTCCCAGGAAAAGTGACTTGGGCTGCCTTCCATTTCTTGGGGAGTTTAATGTAGGTTACCTTAAAGAACAAGGCTTTTTGTAGGGGAACTGCCTGTTTTTTTTCTCAAAATACAAGTCTCAGATCCTCTGGAACCTATTAGGTGATCCAAAAATTAAGTTCCCTAATATTGTTAGTTCCTTTTGGCCAAACGAAAGGACTGGCATGAAATTTAATCTCAGACATGCAAAGCCATTTTGTTGCTAGCAAGAAGGTCACATAAATAATAATAATAATAAAAAAGTCATAAAGATAAAAAGTTGTATAAATAACAAACCATAACAATAACACTCAAGTCTTTCAATACCCTGATCTGTTTCCAGTCTCCTGGATAAATGCTTCCCAAATTGCCATCCACTAGAAAGCTGAACAGTAAGTAGCCAGTAGGAAGCTCATAGCGTCAGATTACATACAGCACTATTTTCATGATCTTCCCAAGACTTCCAGTGGCATGCTTCGTAATAAAGTAACGTGATGAAATGTGAACAATTGAAACAAGCTGACAAGCTGAAGAATTTGGGACGCGTTGCAGTAAGGTACAGTTCTGCCTTCCTTTTGAAAGGCAGCCCCACATCTCTGATGGGTGGACTGGGTATGATGTAGTGACTTTTCAGTTTGAAATTCTAGCCGCTGCTCCTTTTCAGAAAGTTCTAACATTCATTAAGGGACAATGTGCTCATTTGAGATACTTCATGAAGCTAAGATATATGATTCAAAAGCTCTACATTATCCAATTATATGGTCCTGAAATGAAGATGTTAAAAAAGAGAAAAATGTTCATTTTATAGTTTCCCTGTCTTACAAATTAGTCTGATATTCATTCCCATTTATATCATTTATATGCAGAGACCTGTGTATTCTGATGTTTCATGTCCCATTTTGGATCAGTTTTATAATGAGAATAAAGGGAGAAATTCTGTAACTGTGGGGCTGATTTTCAAGGCATTTTGAGGACATAACTGCCTACATGTCATTAATCTTTAACAGACTTGGGCACCTGCCCACCCATTGTGCCTTAGAAGGCCTCTCCATATATATCGTGTAATTACTTTGGAAGATCAGTTTTTCTTCTTCTTTCTTCATTTCTTTAGCAGGTCATTCATTACTTTATGCTGCTGCCAGGTGTGTGGGAAGACACAACAAAATTACACACCTATCCATGATTTGTTGACATGCCTTCTAGGATTTTCCACTACCCAACTAAGACCTTTTAATAGTGATATCTTGCATTTATTTGTGCATTACTGTAAATTTGTCATCATTCTGTAACTATATATTATTTGTAGTCCTTACACTAATTTGCTAGACATTATTTGTAGTCCTTACTCTCATTTGCTAGATAGCTAAATTACCTAAGCACTGAAGACTCAAAATGCAGTGACCTGAAATATTAACAGGTTATATCACCTCATTAAGCAGAAGAAAATGCTGTCTTATTCAATGCCTGCATATGGGCTGACAATGCAGTTATCTAAGAAATCCTTCATGCCCACTGAATCTTTAAAACAGCTTAAGTCACAAATGTTTTCTTTAGCTTAAAAACAAGCTAGGAGTCCCGTTTTGCAGGTAACAAGTTTTCATGCGCCATGTAAAGAAAATTTCTGGGAGTTGGAATCATCTTCCTTGTTTCTCCCTTGTTTTCCCAAAGGCAGAAAAGCCTGGCCATTGCTCTAATCCCCAGTAACAGTATGACCTCACAGGTGGGGAGCATCAGTCAGGAAATCCTGAGAGACTTTGGCATTTGCTCTTTCACCTCCATAGCTTTCCTGTCCATAATGTGTTTTGAACTCATGACCAGATGAAGATGGAGTTCACCTGTTTTAACGTAGTGACTGTGGCCTTTGTAGGCATGAAACCATGAGGACTCAGGACAGTACTGGTTTGGGCTACACACCTCAGCGTTTTGCTGAGAATCCCAGCTCATGTGGAGCTGTAACACTTCATCAGTAGGTTCTACCTGACTAGGCTGGCTTCAAGTTAGCTTGGGTACAGCCGTATGAGCTACCATCACACTATGTTGCAGACATGCTCATAGAAGGACTGACTGCTTTCTCCAGCCTCTGCTCTCTCTGTCTCTCCCTCTGAAGTCTATTGAAGGCATTAAAAAGTCCAAGATTCTCCCTTTTCTACTTTCTTGTCGTGAGACTCTTCTGCTTTCTTTCCTACTTCCAGCTGAGCAAATCTCGCAGTGACAGTCACTGCAGAAGCTTCATAATTGATGAGGCAGGCTGGTGATAAGTGGGTTTTGCCCCTCCAACTCATTATCATGGTACAATACCCTTCTACCAATTGACTCTTCAGGTGTCCGTAACTTCTCTTGCATACTCACACTGAATATTCTTCTCTTAGTTTTCCTGACTCCAGTCCCTCTGTTCTCATTTCTGACAGCTCCAGACCTATCCTTTTGCTCCACTTGACACTCACTTTTATTTTGCATTTAATATCTCAGGCTCAGTCAGCCTGGGTTTATGAACTAACATGATCTCCTTCTATGACATCCCGCTTAATGGATGAGGGAAAGGCTGTGGATGTTGTTTACCTAGACTTTAGTAAAGCCTTTGACATTGTTTCCCACAGCATTCTCCTAGAGAAACTGGCTGCTCGTGGCTTGGATGGGTGCACTCTTTACTATGTAAAAAACTGGATGGATGGCCAGATGTGAAGAGTGGTGGTGAATGGAGTTAAATCCAGTTGGCAACTGGTCACAGGTGGTGTTCCCCAGGGCTCAGTACTGGGGCCAGTTCTGTTTAATACCTTTATCAGTGATCTGGACGCGGAGATCGAGTGCACCTCCAGTAAGTTTTCAAATGACACCAAGCTGGGTGGGAACGTTGACCTGCTGGAGGGTAGGAAGGCTGCTCAGAGGGATCTGGACAGTGTGGAGAGATGGGCCACGGCCAATTGTATGAGGTTCAAAAAGGCTCAGTTCCGGGTCCTGCACTTGGGTAACAACAACCCAATGCAACGCTACAGACTTGGGGCAGAGTGGCTGGAAAGCTGCCTGGTGGAAAAGGACCTGGGGGTGTTGGTCAACAGCCGACTGACTATGAGCTGGCAGTGTGCCCAGGTGGCCAAGAAGGCCAAGAGCATCCTGGCTTGTATCAGCAATAGTGTGGCCAGCAGGACTAGGGCAGGGATTGTCCAACTGTGCTCAGCACTGTTGAGGCTGCACCTTGAACACTGGGTTCAGTTTTGGGCCCCTCACTACAGGAAAGACACTGAGGGGCTACTCAGTAAAAGTGTTACTTTTAGTGCTAGAGGTAGAAGCAATATTTCAAAGACCAGTTTGGACCTGAGCTTATTACTAAGTTGACAATACCAGACTCCATGGTGTGGTACAACCCAAGGGACAAGGTTTTCACTGTACAGTGCAAAAATCTGATCCAGGCAAAGATCAGATTCAGGGAATGGCTGAAATCTAGGAAAGAAGATTTTATTTTACTGCTATTCTTAAACATACTCTGAAAATTAGGATAGAGGGCATTTAGCAGCATGTGGTAAGTAGAGCAGAGTTTTTAATTTTTTTTTTTTACTTTTTCTAATTTGATCAAAAGATTATTTTATGTGCAGCAAAAAGCTCTGGAAGGGAAATATGCTTGAGATGCAGATGTTGCTAGGGATGGGTGAGTCAGGGAAAAAAACCCAGCCAGTCTGAGGGAATTTTCATTCTACTCCACAGTGGCTGAATTTCAGTCTGAAAACTGAAAATGAAGAATGACATTGGATTGATTAGCAAGGGAAGCAACAGATGTCGTAGGACAGGAATAGCTATTAGAAAACAAAGATTGGGTTTTACATACGAAGACTAGTTTTACAGATTATGGAATATTAGGACAGAAAATGTAGGTCAAGAAATAAGATACAGAAAGAGGCAGAGGATAAAAGACAAGAAGGGGGCATGTGAGAAGCTTATATACAGAAGAAGGCACTGCTTTCATACAAAAGCTGTAAAACAGCAACCCATTTGGGTTAGCACTGGTAAGGCTAGATAAGGCAACAAGCCTCTCTGTTTCCTGACAGCCGATGCTGAGATCAGCAGTGGGTTGTTTCAGAATCTGTAGCAATCCCTCTTCTGCTTTGTTTTTTCCTCTTTATTTCTTCCCAGAGCCTGTGTCAAATCATATCCCAACTGTGATAATAAAAAAAGATTGGACAGTTGGTGTTTCAGTGTGAAAGTCAATGCCATAAAGTCAAAGCTAAAGTTTTATTTCCCAGATAACTGCTAACAAAATGTAAATGCATTTACCCTGATATTCATGACAGCTGCTTGTCTTTATTGTATTAGAACTGTATTCAATAAGCTTTAATGTTTCATTGAACCTTTTCTGCTTTCTCGTGGTGAAGCATGAGGGTCACAAGTTTTCTGTTGGATTCTGTTCTTCTGTACTCTAAATGACAGTGGTAACTTGATAGCTGGATTTTTTTCTAGGCCTACAACTTAAAATAAATGATCACACTAGGATAAGACTCTTAGTGAGATGGAAAGAAAGAAAAGACCATTTTGACAAAGAAAGCCATTAAAAAAACCCACTCATCTATTAAGTTGCATCAAGACCTCAGTCAACTCTATATAACTTCAGAATAAAATGATGTAAACTTTTTTTTCCCCTCTCCCCCATAAAAAATTAGGGTTTTTCTCATTACCCATAAATAGTTGCCCAACTGGTTCCCTACTTCCCAGGAAATCATATCTACTTGTTGCTTTAAACATGCTGAGTGAATTTTCTATTACATCAAAACCAGAAAGAAGTTATTTCCTCAAGCTATCACATGTGAAGGGAAACCTGAAGACTTTTTCTTATTTTACCTGACCAGTCTTTGTGATAAACACTTAGAAAAAAATAATACCTTGAGGAAATGTGTATTTAAGCCTAAACTCTAACCCAGACTTAGAGAATTGCAACTTTAAATAACAGAAAACTAATCAAAGCTTGAACTTTCTTAAAAAAATACTTACAGGCAAACTCTGCATACTTCCAGTCTTCTAAGCTTATACTGACTTTGGATTAGTTAATAAAAGTCTTTCTAGTATTTTATTATTCAGTAGTCTGAATTTTGACCTACAAATGCAAAGTATTTTTGCAGATACACACATGGTAAAAATCCACAAAAAAAAAAAAAAAGCAAAACAAAACAAAAAAACCCAAACACAAAACTTTGGAAAAGTTAAGCTCTGTATATAGGTTATCCAGTTAGTTTTAAACACATAAAGTGCTGTAGTGGGACCTGCTCCAAGCACTGATTCAGCAAATGCCGCACTAGCTAAAATTGCCTACTTTGCCTTTGCTAATAAGACTGGGATGGCCTCCTGCCTGTGTAGCCAACAGTGGCTAGTATGGAGAGGGGATGAAGTTACAAGTCAGGTACTGTTGCTATGCTGTAGCCTTTTCAAGAAAAAGGCTCATCTGAGAAGTGATCTGGAAAGCAGCTCGCCATGGCTCATGGCTGATGGTTCTGCCAGGACAGCTTTGGGAGGGGCCCAGACAAGGTGCTTGTGTCCTCTTTATATTTGAAAGGCCACAATAAGGTCTCCCAAGAGCCTTAACTTCTCCAGGCTGGACAACCCCAACTCCCTCAGCCTTTCTCCATAGGAGGAGCAGTTTTGGCCCTCTGACCATTTTGTGGACTAGCTGTAACAGGTCCGTGTCTGTCTTGTACTAGGGGTCCCAGAGCTGGACCCAGCACTGCAGGGGGGTCTCCCCAGAGCGGAGCAGAGGGGGAGAATCCCCTCCCTGGCCCTGCTGCCCCCCCTGCTCTGGCTGCAGCCCAGGGCACGGGTGGGTTCTGGGCTGCCAGCGCACGGTGCTGGCCCATGCCCAATTTGCCACCCACCACTTGCCACCCAAGTCCTTCTCCACAGGGCTGCTCTCAAGCCCTTCAGCCCCAGCCTGTATTGACATTGGGGATTGCCCCTGCCCAGGTGCAGGACCTTGCTCTTGGCCTGTTGAGCCTCACGAGGTTTGCAGGGGCCCACTCCCCAGGATGTGTGGGCAACAAGGGCAGTCCTGCAGCCTGGGCTGTGCTTGCAAGGACACGGGTGGCACTGCAGGGAGGGCTTCCTCCATGCCACCACGCCTGGGAGAGATTGAGCCCAGGCACAGTGTCCAGGCTCAGGCTGGACGGGTCCAGGCTGACACGAGCCACCTACAGCACATTAAAGTGGGCTCTCTGCCGACCAAGGAGAGAGACAAGGACACCAAGTACAGAATTGGACCTAGCACAGAGGAGCACTGGGGAAAAACCTTCCCAAGTTTCTATTTAGAGAAGAAAGCAGCCACAGATGGGCTGAGGCCGTCAACAGGTTGTCCTTGGGGCCGTCCTGACACCAGAGTGCCATCACCAGCGGGCTGGGGGGCAGGGGAGGGCAGGGATGCCTGTGGGGGAAGGAGAGCAGTAGGCGAGGGGCTGGGCAGGCACCAGGCAAGCCCCTGCCAGCCTCCCAGTCCATAAGGGCTTTTCCCGGGGACTGGTGGCCTGGGCACAGCTAGCCTCCATGCATGCTGCGTTGGCCTCCTCCATGGGGTCTGCAGGCAAGGCAGAAGCCGACAGCTTTACATCTTCCACCACTGCTGCAGGGATAGGTGCTCTGTGCCCCTTGTCCTGGGGATCTGCCTCTTCACCTTTTAATGGGACAAAAGATGCAATCTGTGGGTCACTGTCTCCCTCTCCTGCAGCCTGTCAGGGACCTCTTCCTCATCCCACTTTTCCAGTAGACCCTCCAGGAGAGCAGACCAGGTCATGGGACTGTCAGAGGCAAACCCCTGGACTTCAGCCCTTGTTGCAAAGTCCTGGTCAGTCAGGATGCCCTGAACAATGCAGACAGTTTTGGCACCATCATCTGCCACCTGGGGCATGGCTGCAAGGGAGGGAGAAGCCAACAACTGTGCATCTTCAGGTGCTGATGCATGGAGAGTCGCTGTGTTGGGTCTGTGTGTGATGGGATTTTGGTAGTGGGGGAGGGGGCTACAGTGGTGGCCCCTGTGAAAAACTTCTCGAATCTCTCCAGGCTACAAGTTGGACCCACCTCTGCACCAAGGCTGAGCCAATTAGTGATGGTGAATGAGCCTCTCTGATAATGTATTTAAGAAGGGGAACCTGGGAGGAGGTGGAGTTGTGAGGGAGATACCTCTGCAATCACCGAGGTCAATGGAAGAAAGGAGGAGGGAGCGGGGGGGTGTGCCAGTGCAGATCCCCCTGTGGTGAAAGGGCAGAACTGCCCCACCACCACCATGGAGGTCACCAGTGGAGCACATGCCAACCTGCGGCCTGTGGAGGACCCCACACTGGAGCAGGTGCCTGTCCCAAAGAAGGCCGGGACTCTGAAGGGAGCCCCCCAGTGTAGTAATTCGGTGCTGGGAGGACTGCAACACATGGGATGGACCCATGCTGGAACACTTTGAAAGGGCTGTGGCTTGTGGGAAGGAATCCTGTTGGAGAAAGTTTGTGGAGGATTGTCTCCTGTGAGAGGGACACACCATGCTGGAGCAGGGGAAGGGTATGAGTTGTCCCCCACTGAGGAGGAAGAAGCAGCAGAAATGTGTGAGGGACTGATCACACCGCCTATTCCCCTCCCTCCCATTTCCCCCCCACCCCCGCACCACGGAGGGGGAGGAGGTAGAGAAACCCAGAGCAAGGTTGAGCCCAGGAAGAAGGGAGGGGTTGGGGAAAAGTGTTTCTAAGATGTAGTTATACTTTGCACTGTTCTACTCTGTGTGTTAGGTGTTCTTATTGTTGTTTGAATAAAACCAATGTTCTTTTTCTTCCCCAATGGAGTCTGTCTTTTGCCCCTGACCATAATGGATAAATCATGCGTCCCTGTCTTTGTCTAAAATCCTGAGCTTTTTACGTTGTTTTCTCCTTCCCATTCTTGAGGGGAGAGGGGTGAGCAAGTGTCCCAATCCGATATCGGGGATGTCTCGATCCGATATCAGGGAGGTTTCTTAAACGATCCCAAGAGCGAGATTAAGACACAAACGAGGTCAGATGCCAGACAACCTTGTGATCTTTATTAAACAAGCGACTGATAAAAGCAATAGGACAGGGAGAAAAAGAGAGGAAAGTCAGAATCCCTAAGCTAGAAAGTGGTAGAGATGCGGCAAGATTAATCACCACCACCACGAGCCCGCGATGTCCCGTTGGCTCAGTCTCAGTTCAATTGATGATGTTCTGAGCTCCAAGCTCCACCGAAGTCCACAAGAGAGATGTTTTTGGGAGCCCGCACACGCACACACCCCACAAAGTACAGAGTACTCAGTCCTTTTATCACCTCAGTCCCCACGATTTCTCGGAAAAGTCCGCCCATTTCCACGGAGCTCATTGTAATATGTGCCGCCTCGTGGACCTCCATGCGCACATGCCCAGGTGTTCATGGTGGTCTCGCTGGGGAGGGTCGGCCCGCGGTGCCTTCAGCCTCTGCACATCTTCCTCGCCTTGATTTCCTCCCAACCCAGCTTGCGCGCAGGTGCAGCTTGGCTGGCACTGCCAGGGATGTTGTTATTTT
Organism: Tyto alba; assembly: GCF_018691265.1. Lineage (NCBI taxonomy): Eukaryota > Metazoa > Chordata > Aves > Strigiformes > Tytonidae > Tyto > Tyto alba. The sequence continues at coordinate 1,960,350 of NW_024881272.1, forward strand.
CGCTTCGGGCGGACATCGTGGTTTCGTCAGGGACTATCCGTCTCCTTCAAGGCGTACTCTGTCGTATCCACAGTATGCTGAGGCCAGGAAGTGGTAATGGTGCAGCAGCGATGTTGAGACAAAGTCCTACACAGTCTCCTACAGCAAGTGGCTGTCTGGTAGTCAGTTGCCCTCTGGGCTCAAACCATGACAGCCACACTTTGCCTCTCCTCACAGGAGCCTCCGGGCGGTGGAGATGTTGAAAAGTTGGTGCCCTCAGGTGCTGGTGCGGGGAGAGGCTCGCTGTGCCCCTGGTCCCTGGGACCTCCGGCCATGGGAGAATCTGTTGGGTCTGCATCTGAGTTTCCTGAGAGGGCAGGAGATGCACTCTCTGAAGTAGCTGTCTGCCTCATGCCTCTGGTCATGCTGCTGGGCGAGCCGGTCACCTTCTGGGGGTCTGTATCTGGCTGCTGGTTGAGTCTTGGCAGACTAGGGATGACACAGGTGGTGAGGATGGAGGTGTCTTCCAGGCAGGAGAGGAGCTCTCCTGACAGATCTTCAACATCATCCTCTTCCTCCAGCTCCCCCAGACCCTCCAATCTCGATTCACATGACCACAAGACACTTTGGAGCATACGCAGGCCCCGTGCACAGCAGCTTGCCATGTACAGTTCTCAGGGGTGGCAGACCACAGCCCTTCCTTGCTGTCAACCATTCCCAGAGCCCTGTGGTGCACCTCCCCCCAGGAAACTGGTTCACAGGCCTCACCAGCAGCTGTGGTGCCCCAGCAAGCGTGAGACCCTGGCTGAGCTGCAGCAGCTGTGCATCCTCACATGTCCTGCACCTGGGCTGCTCCTGCCCGTGTCATGACCAGTGGCCTGGGCAAGGTGTTCCTGTGCCACCAGCTGCTGGCCGGGTTCCCAGTGCGTGGATACAGCGTGGCTCGGGGCCTCCAATGTGAATGCCTGGACTGAGGAGTCCAGAGTCATGTCATGGATGGTGGGCATGTGTGGGACAGGCCCCCATCTCTCAGCCCTCGCTGACATGCCCTGGTCATTGAGCATGCCCCAAGCGGGTGGCACAGGCTCTCGGTGGCCACTGGCCATGAAGCCCATGGCACGTGCTCTGGCTCTTGAAGTCAATCTGGAGGCCACTGCTGGCAGAGCAGGCAGCTTGGTGACATTTGAAGATCCTGCTGTTGGAGCTGCAGGTGCCTTCCAGGGTGCAGCTGTGTGTCCTTCTTCAATCCTTGGGAGAGAGCCTGGCACCCTTCCTTGACGTGTGGCCCTGCTGCAGGGCAGTGCCTCCCAGCTCTCCAGCCTGTCCATCTGCAAGAGAGTTGGAGAAAAGGCTTGTGACTGTGGCCCTTTTTCTCCCCCATATCCCAGTGGGGAACCCCCTGCACCCAGGCCATCCTGCCACCTATGAGCCCTGTGGGTGGCTGCTGCCCTGCTCCCAGAGACCCCATGTGGCCTTCACCAGGAGCAGGGAGCGCACCCCCAACATGTCCAGTTCTGGGGAGCTGGTCCCACCTGTCCCCTCTGGTACCTCCCCCACCTTCCCATTGCGGGTCGGGAAGGTGTTTGGCCCTGTCTCCATCAAGCTTCCTACCTGTTTGCAGACTCTCCAAGCGCTCCGTGAGCTCACTGGGTCAGGGGGTGGTGGCAGCTTGTCCCCATGGAGGGACGAGATCGTGGTCCAGCTGTGCTGCTGTGCTGCCTGAGGCTGCCTTTGGCACGACTGTGGGGAGAAGGAGGAGATGCCAGATGGAGGTGGCTGTGTCTGCACAGAGACCCTCGCAGTGCTGGCGAGCCCGGACCTCTCATCAAAGCAGGTTCTGGCCATGCCAGCCAGGCTGAGCTCAGTTCCGAGCTGCTCTCTGACTTGGGAGCATTGCTGTGGGTCTGTGTGGGTCTCAGCCACCCTGGAACCATCTCCACCCTGGAGAAAGCCCCAGGGCTGGGCATGGTTAACCATCTTCCCCCCCCAGCCTTCGTCCATGTCCCACCGCCAGCCTCTCCCTCCAGCCCCATCCCTCACCTGGCGGTGCTTGCGCAGGAGTGGACCCATGGGAGCTCTAGGCCAGCCCCAACCAGGACAAGGGCATGGCAAGCGCACTGACCAACCAACTGCTTGCATGCAGCCAGTCCTTTTTAGCCCCTACCCCTCTATTTTTCCCAATCTTGCTCCCCCCAAGTCACCTACTACACCTCTTTCTTCTCCCACCTTCGATTCCTCCCATAAACATCCCAAAAGAAGTCCAGTTACACTTTCCCAAACTGGTTTCCCCATGCAGCCCAGAATGTGTCCCACCACTGGCAGCAACCCCCTCAGTCAGAGAGGTGATCCGGAGAGCTGCTCCCCATGGCTGCTGGTGGTGGGTGCGCTGCCTGCACCCCGGGACTGATGGTGCTGCTGGGACAGCCCTGGGAGGGGCCCAGACAAGGTGTTCCTTCCTCAGGAGTCCTTGATTTGGGGCCCCACCTTCACTGGGCATCCCTGCACCACTCTGGGCTTGTGCAGATGGATGGGCCTTCGATGGGCTGATGCCCTGGACCAGGCTCAGGAGTACCCCTTAGGCTCCTCCTCGTGCCACTGTCCTTCTGCTATTCAAGGCAAGGAACCATGAATCTCCTGGCCTCATGGAAAGAGCATCTGCCAGACTGTTGATGAAGAGAGAGATGAGAGACTGGTAGCCAAACAGAGCTGGGGATGAACTGCAGCTTGGGCCAACAGTCATCCTTTCTGTTTGTCAATTAACCTGCTCAGCAACTCAGGCAGTGACAAATTGACTTTTGGAGGGATCATTCAACCCTGACCATGTTACTGAGTGGATATAGGTGACCATGCAACAGGGTGATGGGTGCTTCATTGGGCACATGGTTGGGTTCTGAGGGTGGTGGTGCAGATGCTGAGTAGCTCTTGGGAGGGACTTGGCCAGGGCAGAGAAATGGGCTGCTAGGAACCTCATGGAGTTCAGCAGAGGCAAAAGCCAAGGACCCCCATGGATGCCATGAGGATCCCCATCACAGTGGCATGTAGGGACAATGCTGCCCCCACCACAAAGGCTTGGTGGTCACCACAGTGATGGACCTACATACCCGTGTTGTGGCAGTCCCCAGGGGGACACAGATCTGCATTAAAGACCCAAAGTTTTATGTTCTGTTTACTTAATTGATTAAAATGACCATTAACATGAACAGTTTTCCTTAACTCTTTCTTGGGAGTCTGGAAAGGTCCCAGTCAACTGGAAGCTGTCAAATAACGTCCCAGTTTTCAAGATGGGCAAGAAGGAAGATGCTGGTAATTACAGGCCCGTCAGTCTCATTTCAGTGCCTGGTAAAATTATGAAGAAGTTTAATCTGAGAGTTACTGAAAAACGCTTGAGAGACAATGCCAGTTGGTCATAGCCAGCCAATGACAGTTGGTCATAGCTAGCATGGGTTCATGAGGGGAAAAGACTGCTTAACTAATTAAATTTCCTTCTATGACAAGGTCACCCATCTAGCTGACCGAGGGAAGCCAGTAGATGTAGGGGTTTGGGATTTTAGAAAGGCTTTTGGTATTGCCTCTCACAATATCCTTCTGGATAAACTGTCCAGCACACAGCTAGCCAAGTCCGTAATACACTGGGTGAGCAATTGGCTGATGGGTTGGGTTCAAAGAGTTACAGTAAATGGGGTTACATCAGACTGGCAGCCTGTTATTAGTGGGGTTCCCCAGGGCTCAATTATAGGGCCAGTGCTCTTTAATGTTTTTATAAAATGATCTGGACACAGAAATCAAATGTATATTAAATAAATTTGCTGATTATACTAAACTAGGAGGAGCTGTGGACTCCCTGTGTAGATGAGAGAGATGGGCAATCACCAACCATATGAAATTTAATGAGCAAATGCTGGATTTTCCCCTGGATGGCGTAATCATGGTTATACGTACAAACTGGGGGATGAGAGGCTGGAGAGCAGCCCCGTCGAAAGAGATCTGGGGCTTTGGGTTGATGGCAAGTTGAATATGAGTCAATGGTGTGCCCTGGCAGCCAAAAGGGCTAACCATGTCCTGGGGTGCATCAAGCACAGCATCACCAGCTGGTCAAGGGAGCTGGTTGTCCCACTCTACACTGCTCTAGTGCATCCCCACCTCAAGTACTGGATGCAGTTTTGAGCACCTCAATATAAGAATGTCCTCAAACTATTAGAATGTGTCCAGAGGAGTGTGACCAAGATGTTCTCAAGGGCAAGACTTATGCGGAGCAGCTGAGGTCACTTGGTTTGTTCAGCTTGGGGAAAGGAAGGCTAAGGAGAGAACCTATTTCAGTCTACAACTTCCTCAAGGGGCGAAGAGGAGGGGGAGGTGCTGACCTCTCTGGTGACCAGTGACAGGGCTCGTGGAAATGCAATGAAGATGTATCAGGGGAATTTCAGACTGGACGGCTGAAAAATGTTGCTCACTGAGAGGGTGGTTGGTCACTGGAACAGACTCCCCAGGGAAGTGGTCATGGCACCAAGCTTGTCAGAGTTCAAGGAGCATCTGGACGACACTCTTAGTCATATGGTTCAGTTTTAGGTAATCCTGTGAGGAATAGGGAGTTGGACTTGATGATCATTATGAGTCCCTTCCAACTTAAGACATTCTATGATTCTTCCTCTCCCCTTCCTCTCTATGACATTTACAACTAATGGGTAATTACAGCGATGAGAATTGAAATTCTCATTCTTACACTGAGACTGCCTGGACAATATTTTTTTTTCTGGTCAGCACTAACCAGCCTCTCTATAGATTACACCCAGGTTATGCCGCCAAGGACATTGGCCTGTCAGCTCTCCCCAAGCCTTCATCTTCTCACCCACTTCAGGCAGGACCTGAACTGGGTTCTGACACAGAGATATGTTCAAGTTCATGAGCCTGCGGTCAGGTGCAGCTAGCCCTGATCAAATCTCATGTGAAATTTTCTGAACTAGTTAGTCATTCAACTTTTTTTTTTTTTTTTTTTTTTTCAACAAGGGACTGGCCTTTGATTATTCAAGATGAAAAATGAGGTAGATTTCAGATGTCTTTTGGCTCAGACAGGGTGTAAGATTATGAGATCAAATGGAAATGTTTATGTGCTATATTGGTGGTGTAGTATATTACTATCTGGTGAAAACTTAATGTAATTGCAGTTTGAACTTCAGGTTCTGTGGTAAGAGACAGTGCTTGTCCAGGTATTTCTACCATAATTGCTATTATGATCTCTCATCAGGATGGATCAAATTAGAGTCTGTCTAAGTGGACTTAGAACCTCTTTGCATTTATATATGCTCTAATGTTACTATGTGTTAAAAACTCTGATTTCAGACAATGACTCCTCCACTTCTTGAGCATCTCTTGATAAGCACAAGGTATACCTATGACAGGCTAAGTTTTGGACCAACCCTTTACCTAAATACCTGTTATATACCAGCTTGGAGACTAAGACAAATTTGAAAGTATTTTAAATATCATAAAATCATAGAATCATAGCATACCAGGTTAGAAGGGACCTCAAGGATCATCTGGTCCAAACTTTCTTGCATGCTCTAGACAAGCTGGCCCTGCACCCTGTCCAGATGAATCTTAAAAGGGCCCAATGTTGGGGAATCCACCACTTTCCTTGGGAGATTGTTCCAGTGGCTGATTGTTCCCATTGTGAAAAATTTTCCTCTTGTGTCCAATTGTAATGTCCCCAGCAGTAACTTGTACTCATTGCCCCTCGTCTTTTCAATGTGACTCCTTGTAAAAGGGGACTCTCCATCTTCTTTGCAGCCACCCTTTAAACACTGGAACATGGAGATAAGGTCTCCCCTAAGCCTTCTCTTCTCAAGGCTGAACAAACCCCATTCTCTCAGTCTTTCCTCACATGGCTGCCCCATCCCTTGATCATCTTTGTGGCCCTTCTCTGGGCCCCCTCCAGCCTGGCCACAGCTTTTTTTGTATAGTGGGGACCAAAACTGAGCACAGGATTCCAGGTGTGGCCTGACAAGCACTGAGTGGGATAATGACTTTGTCTCTGATGGTGATGTCTTCCTTGATGCAACCCAGCATCTTGTTGGCCGCCTTTGCCACTGCAGCACACTGCTCACTCACGTTGAGTTTGTCCATCCCCCAGGAACCCCAGGTCCCCTTCCATGGAGCTGCTCTCCAGCCAGGCAGATCCCAGCCTGTGCTGCACTCCTGGATTATGTCTTCCCAGGTGCAAGTCCTTGCACTTATCCTTGTTGAACTTTAGAAGGTTCTCATTAACCCCCTCTTCCAGCCTATTCACATCTTCCTGCAGGGTGGCTCTCCCTTCCAAGGTGTCCACTTCCCCACTTAATTTGGCATTATCAGCAAACTTCAGGGTACACTTGATCTCATCATCCTGATCACTTGTAAAGATACTAAACAGCATTGGGCCCAATATCGATCCCTGGGGACCCCAGCTGTGACAGGCTGCCAGTCTGAAAAAGAGTTACTTATCACCATCCCCTGGGTGCAGCCTGGCAGCCAGTTCCCCACCCACCCCACTGACCACTTGTCTAGGCTGTAAGGCACCAGTTTCTCTAGGAGAAGGCTGTGGGGAACCGTATCAAAATCCTTGGAGAAACCCAGGTAGATGGCGTCCACCACTTGCCCCACATCAACCAAGCAGGTTACTTTGTCACAGAAGGCAATCAGGTTTGCCACACACGATTTGCCCTTGGAGAATCCACACTGACTGTTTCCAATCACGTGCTTCATGTGACTCGTGACAGCCCCCAGGAGGATTTGTTCCATAACTTTCCCAGGGATCAAAGTAAGACTGATGGGCCTGTAATTTCCTGGATCCTCCTTTAAGACTTTCTTGCAGATGGGGGTGATATTAGCCTTCTTCCAATCTTCTGGGACATCCCCTAAACTCCACGACTTCTCAAAGACTATGACGAATGACCTCCCAATGACATAAGCCAACTCTTTTAACACCCTCGGGTGGATAACATCAGGGCCTATCAATTCATAGGGGTCACTCCTGTAGCAGTTTGCATACCTGCTCTTCCTTCACTGGTGGTGGGTCTGTGTTTGCACCAACCTGGATTTTTGTTCCCAAGGTTTGGGGCCCAACAGTGCTGGTAAAGACAGAGGTGAAGAAAATGTTGAGAACCTCTGCCTCTTCAGCGATGTTGGCGATTAATTCACATCACCCGTTTAACAGTGGGTCAATACTTTCCTTCTGTTTCTGCTTTTTTTTGACATACCTGGAGAACCCTTACTTGTAATTTTTGACATGTCTGGCCAATTTCAATTCAAGCTGAACTTTTGCTTTTCTAACTGCATCTCTGCATGCCCTGGCAGTGCCCTTGTAGTTCTCAATGGGTATTCGGGCACTTTTCCATCTCTGGTTCAACTTCCCTTTTGGTTTTGAGCAGACTCAGAAGCTCACAGTTAAGCCAGGGGGGTCTCTAGCTCCACCTGCTTCCCTTACCTTTAAAGGGGATGAACTGTTTCTGTGCTTCCAGGAGACCATTACTGAAAAACTCCCAGCACTCGTGGGCTCCTTTATCCTCCATGGAAGCTTCCCACAGAATCCCTCCCAACTGAGCTCTGAGTGAGCTGAAGTTTGCTCTTCTAAAATCTAAAACCTTTGTCTTAGTACTGACCCTCAGCGTGCTCAGCAGGATCCTAAACTCCACAATATTGTGATCACTGCAGCCAGAGCTATCACCAACAGAGATATTACAAAGCAGGTTTTCTTGATTTGTGAGTAGCAAGTCCAGCAGTGCCTCATTCCTCGTTGGCACACCTGACATTTGTATGAAGACGCAGTCTTCTAGGTATTCCAGGAGCTTGATGGATGACGTGTGAGCTGCTGTACTGTTCTTCCAACAAATGTCTGCATAGTTGAAGTCACCCATAAGAACCAGGTTCACATGCTATACAATTTAGAACGAAGCATATTACATGTGTTGTAAGTAACTGTCAAAGAGAGAACGATAAGAGCTTGTTTCTACACTCAGCAAGCCAAACCAGGGAAAGGCAACTCTTTTCAATATGCTGCAGTATATGCCTTTTTACAAAGAGTTTTACTAAACTTCTTATCAGCATACAGCAAAAAGCTGGTGTGTCAGCACACTCCCCTTCTGATCTGTTAATGATGTCACCAAAACCTGACTCTTCCATCTGCTGTTGCAAACTAAAAATTAATGTCTCAAATGTACATTTGAATTTTAGAAGTAATTTTTCCAAACAAAAGGGAAGTTATTAATTTAAGACCATAATCTTCACTGAACCTTGAATGCATATTTAACTAAAGAGAGTACATGGTACCACTGGTCTGGTTTTCTAGAGTTTCCTTGTATACTGTGCTACCATAAAAAGAGAGTATTTGACAAATACTGTGATTTTCCCAGTAACTAATTGGCTCTTCATACAAAATCATTAAACATTATTTTTAAGACTCAACAAAAATGATAACCTAGTTTATATATATATATATGTATGTATGTATGTATATATCACAAGGGAAACCTCAAATTGTGAAGTACTCTAGAAAAGCAAAAGTGATTTGACAAAATACACTTGTAAAAGCATGTCTAACATACTTCTAACAAATATAGACTAAATCTGCAGGGAGACTGAGTTTTCAGGGTATTCAAATGAAAGTGGCACAAAATTTCCAGCTGAGAAATCCAGACAGTAGCATTCTTCATGGCATGAGAGATTTCAGTGGTCTGGAACAATCTAACCACTACCCAGGTGGATTTAGAAAGAATTAATGGTTGTTAATGCACTTGTCTGGCTTCTGGTTCATGTGAGAATCCAGGAAAGCATGACAATGTAACATGGGCTGCAAACACAACCTACAGTAAAAATGACCATTCATGGCTTCTAAGAAGTTAGCCACAATTCCAGAGGAACTTCATGACCTCTTTTTGGAGAGAAGGTTAAGCCGAGTCACTTAGGTGCATTTGAAATACACACCATCACAGAACAGGCACCTTTCCTAGGGAATATCACATTGTTTTGAATGTATCCCTGATAATTCAACACCACCTCTGGTGGTCAAAGGGCTTCTGATGTGCATTGTTAAATAGCTTATATTAGGTTAAATAATTCACTATGGAAGGACAACCAAGCTTAAAAGGAAGAGCAGATGGCTAACTTAACAGAGCAGAACATATTGCTATACTAAGCAGTAATTAATTCAATTGGAAACTATTGCTTAGGCAATGGCTGATCTCCAGAAGAAAAACTGTTAGACCTGAGAGCATGCACTGATGTATTGACAACTGACAATGTGAACTGCTTATCTACTGTCATTCATAAACACTTTTTATTTAAGAGAATTCACAGAGAAATAACCCAGACAATGTAAAAAGAGTATGCACACGTAAGAACCTCTAAACTCTTGGAAGGGTGCAAAGAGGAAAGGGTTTGATCCAGGAAAGAAGAAACAGGCTGACTGACATGAACTTTCCCTAAGGGAAGAACCCCTCTTCTTATACTCGTTCGATTAAAATTGTAAGTAAACAACTGTATGTAACATACACATACTAGCTCAAAGGGGAATTTAAAAAAAAAAAGCTGGCAAAACACTTACTTATCTTTTCAGAAGCATACAGGCAGAATAAGGGTATGTCTGCCAAATGGAGTATAAAGTGCAAATAAAGCAACCTGTTTAGATATGTATAGTACATTTAGTCCACGATTTCTTTTATTATGTGACTTTGGTTCATTTTAAAAATTCTATTTCCCCTCCAGCCGTTGTTTGTGGGGCTGGTTTCTTTATTTTTTTTCCTGATTATATTGCTTTTAAATTGTGATTGTCGGTTTTAGCTGCTTCCAATAACTTCTAGGGGCTTTTCTGTTTATAGGTCCAGTTTCCAGTTTGTCCAGTTCTTGATTAAAAAGGGTCCTTAACTGTCTGCTGGTTAGATAGTGTTGGGCTACCACATAGCTGCTGTGGGGACAGTGAGTTAGCTGCTACGATTGCAATAGTTGAGATTTTTGCAGTTAGCAAGGTAACTGGTGCTGAGGGGGTGCAGAAAGAAATCTAGATGCTGCTCCAGACTGAATGGGACTGAACACCAGTGGTGGCAATAGCCCACGGGGCTCAGTCCCCCTTTGCCACGTGGCAAGTATGTGAAGAGAGTAGCCCATTGCAGCACCCTCAGCCCTCAGGGGTGCTGTCCCCCTCTTGGTGTGGGGCTACAGGGAATGCTGGGGACTGTCCCTGGGACTGGGGGTGACAGTGACCTTTCCTATGGGAAATGTAGTCTGGCCAAAGCACCGAGCCACCACGTAAAGATGCGACCACATGGGTGCTGTTACCCATAGGAGTGTAGCACGTGGATTGAGAAACATTATTATCCTCCTCTACTGCATTCAGTTTGGGGGCGCCCGTTACAGGGAAGGTATCAACAAAAAGGTATCAACTGCAGCCAGGTGAGTGGAGGCCCCCGGGGTGATTGGGGTTGGAACGGGAGTGGGGCTTGTTCAGCCGAAGGCGAGGGAGGCTTGGGGGACACCTGGCAGCAGCTGGCCCTGCCTGCAGGCAGGGGATTGGGAATCACAGAGCAGTTGAGGTTGGCAGGGATCTCCAGAGGTCATCTGGTCTAACCCCCCTTCTCAAGCAGGGCTACCTACAGCCAGTTGCCCAGGACTACACCCAGACAGCTCTTGAATATCTCCAAGGAAGTAGACTCCACAACCTCCATGGGGCAACCTGCTCAAATGCTCGGTCACCCTCAGAGTAAAATGTGTTTCCTGATGTTCAGAGGAAGCCTCCCATGTTTCAGTTGGTGCCAGTTACCTCTAGTCCTGTCACTGGGCACTGCTGAGAAGAGCCCAGCTCTGCCTTCTTTACAGCCTTCCTTCAGGTATTTATCTACATTAGTAAGATCCCACCTGAGTCTTCTCTTCCTTGGGCTGACAGTCCCAGCTCTCTCAGCCTTTCCTCGTAAGAGAGATGATCCATTCAATCCCTTCATCATATTAGTGAACCTTCCCCTGGACTCATTCCAGTATGTCCATGTCTCATAACCAAGAAGCCCAGAACTGGACAAAATACTCCAGGTGTGGCCTCACCAGTGCTAAAAAGAATTGACTAGAGAAGGTGGAGCCAGGCTTTTAATGGAGTGGCACACTAGAAGTAGGACAGACATCAGTTATAAGCTGAAACGGGATAGCTTCCAGCTGGGTATATGGAAAAATAATTGTGGATAATCAAGTGACAGAACAGGCCACACCAGAGAGGTCTCCATCCTGGGACTTTTCCAAGGCACAAGGGGATCAAGATTTGATCAACTTAGTACGTCCCCAGAGCTGACCTGCTTTGAGCAGGAGGTCAGACAGGCGCCTGCTGAGGTCCTTTCCAGCCTAAGTTATATGAAAAGCATGAACTTTTCTCAACATAATGCTGAATAACACACACACACACACACACACACACACACACAGAGCTTTTCCTTACACAGGAAATATGCATGTGGGTATCAAGATACTTCGAAAGAAAAAATTGGTTTGCATTGTTTAAACATATTTATGGTTTAAAATTTACTTTTAAATGCAAGGGAAGTTATTCCAGTGGAAATAAAAATTATCAAATAAAATTAGCAAAATATAATGTATTTGGATTTAAATCCTGAACCAGGCAATATGGAGAAGTGAAGAAACTGCATCGTTCATTTTGCACATCAAATGCCTTATGTGAGGCAACTTTCTTTCTCTACAGCTTTGCAAATGGAGATCCAACAAAACTAGTATGTTTTAATTTGGAATTCAATACAGCTGTATTATTTTTATGATGGTACTAATAAATATTTTAATTAATCTGATGATGATGACTATGACTCTATTATAACTTGCAACATGAACCAACTTGGTACAAAAAAATCCACTAGAACCCAGAAGACATTAGAAGACTGACTACTGCCTTCAGTGAATACAGGGACAATCATACAACAGTTATTTTTTCCTGACACTCAAGGGATGGGTTGTCTAATTCCTTTTATTTCAATGGAAACCAGGCACTCAAAATGCAAACCACTGAATTTGGAAAAGTCTTAAGTATAACAAGAAATAAACCAGCAAACATCAGAACAAATCAGCAAACATCAGAACAAATTAGCAAACATCAGAAATGAAGAAAAAATTCCAATGGCAACGGTAACATCAGGAGTTTTAAAACAATGACCAAGAAGGCAAAAAACATATCATAAGATTTATATCTTCATATTTAACATATTTGCTTATCTGGGAACAATAAGCAAGCTTTCCAGCATGGCACAACAAATGTATTTTTGAAGAAACCTTGTAGAAAAATCTAACTCTTAAAAACTGTGTAAATGGAAAATTTCCTTCAGCACTAAGTAGACAACATGGCCAAGAGGGTTCTGGGTTTTTAAAATTTGTTACAGGGAGACAGTTCATTACAGGCAAGGGAGGCTAGGAGTATTTTCTCTTTTAAGGCTATTAATTGTGCATTACAGTAGTGGGGCTGAACAGTAGATACAGCCAGATTAGACTGTGTCATTCAAATATAATTGAAAGCCTAAGCTGCTTTTATTTTTTTTTTTTTATTTTTTTTTTTTTTTAATATCACAAAAAAGGAGTTCTATTTGGATTTCTGGATGGTTTCCCAGGGATAGAAGGTCCTTATGTAAAAAATATTCTGTCTTTTCAGAAAAATCCTTTTAGTATAAGCACAAAAACAAGCACCACATCAAGTTTAAGAGGGAAAAAATATAACTCTCAGGAGTCTGCCAGCCCTTCTGACAGTGGTTTCCTTCGGTGAAGCATTGCTGCTGATAAAACCTGCAGCACTGGAAGATAAATTCTGCAGTATTTACTTCTTCACTACAAAAGTCATGGTGGCCATAGGAGGCCAAGAAAGTCTTCCTCACTCAACTCTCGCTTAACAAGCAAATTATAAGAACTCTGGAGTTTAGAAAAAAAGGACATTAGTGCAAGGGTAGGGGAGAAAGCAATGTCTGATTTAGCATGTATACAGAAATCACAGAATCATAGAATGGTTTAGGTTCGAAGGGATCTTTAAATATCATTTTAGACAATTTAGATGATCTTTAGAGATCATCTAGTCCAACCATCTAGTTCAATTATCACCATGAACATGTATCTCCTTGAGACATGGTAGATTAGAGGGGAAATAGATGACTATGGTAAGGAGAAGGAGAATGTGGAAGAAGAAAGGAGAGCCCAATAAGGAAATGAGGGAAGGAATTTTCATTAGTATCAGTTGCACCTGCATACAGCATTTATGCATATGAATGACCATCTAATAGAAGTCAGGCAACATAAAGCTATTTCCTTAGATTTCTCCTAAGTTATGTGAATTAGAGTCAACCATGAAAAGGAGCAAGACAGTCTGGCTTAAGGACACTGCTGCATATGCATTGTCCAGAAATTCTGTGATTTGGTACACAGGAGATCCAGTAATTTATCTCACATCATAAATGAGAAAGTAGGACTTTTCAAAACAAGAAGCAAGAGCATTAAGACAAAGGCAGGCAAAAAAAAAAAAAAAAAGTATTGGGTTTTAGAGGAGTGAAGGAAAAGACAACTGCTGATGAAAGACTTCAGTGGTGCCCAATACCTCTAGGAAAAATGTGTCTGAGATACTTACTTAGCAGTTTCCTGAGGCAACTTTTCCATTTTCTGTTAAAAAAAAAAAAAAAGACAGTCTATAGCTCCTGCTATTAGAAATCATGTATCCAAACTCCAACGTTTGTCATGAACACCAATGCCACCAAAACAATCTCAGGATATTTTGTTAAGCACATTTGATTTGAAAATTTGGTGAAGTATCAGTTCTTGGTATTTCCCTCCCCCCGCCACCCCAAGCAGCAAAAGATGGCCTAACATTTGTTTCCTACTCTGGAAATGTAGCCTTCTGCCAGAAAACTTCAGACAGAGTTGATCCTGGGATAGAAAAGATGGATAAATAAGATGACCTTGAAATCCCTTGAGTGACCTGTCCAACTTCATATATGCAGCCTACTTTTTCCCTCTAAGACATCACAGAAATGTGATACATATGCTAAACCATGTGAGATGGTCATTTAGTATTTTAATTATTAATTTTTAGGTTTCTAATCCAGAGTATCTCTTTATCCAATACTCTTTCACAGTAATGGAGAAGTGTGGCTTTATGGGATGGAAGGCAATGTGAAAAATGAGAAAAGCAGGGATTTTTTTCCCTGTTTTCATCAGGCAGTGAGGTACATGTGACACAATTTGGCCTGAAGCTGTATCTAGCCCAGTGAGAAATGAAAGGTGGATCAAAACCTGAGCTGAAATAACAATAAATCGCATAAAAATTATTTTAGAGGTGTCTTAAAGGTTCATATCAGCTAGAGTAAAGGGGTTAACATCTTGTGTTGATACCTCAGGCAGTCTGATAAAGGAAAAAATGAGACGCATGACCCAGACTGCCTTTGCCACGGTCCTGATCCACTTTGTTAACAAACATACCTGCAACACTGCTCAGGCAGGTGCTGAGGCTGAGGGGACGCCGCTCTCGAGCAGCATGTGTCAGTCCCCGCTTCCTTCAGGAAAGGAGCTGCGGGACTTGGTGCGCTCAGGGCTCTGAGTGCCTCCCAAATAGCTCGGGAGCACAGGAGGAGAGGATGAGAGAACAAGTTCAGCCTGGAGAGATGGCTTCAGCAGCAGATCTTATATGTGTTTTCAACTATCTAATGGAAAGGTTAGTGAAGACAGAGCCAGACTCTCCCCAGATTGCCACAGTGCTAGGATAAGAGGCAACACAAGCAAGCTGAAGCACATTACATTTTTCAAGTACAAGGATTATTTTTTTCTCCACCACATGAGTGGTCAAATACTGCCACGGGTTGCCCAGTGAGGCTGTGAAATCTCCATCCTTGCAGATATCAGTAACTTGACCAGAAAAGACACTGAGCAGCCGCCTGCAATGGGAACTGCTTTGAATGAGGGAAGTGGTCTAGACGTGCAGCAGTCTCACCCCATCTGCACGATCCTGTGACTCAAGCTAGGAAAGCTCTCACCATGTGGAAAGGACTGATACTCCTTTGGGTGCAGTAATGCTGGATGGTGGTTAATTTTGTTTTGCTCCCATTTATTTTTATTTTTTCAACACCTACACTGTTCTATAAAAATGCTGTTTCATGTAGTCAAGCCAGATCTACCTATCTGATGTTTCTTTACTTACAATTAGACAGTGATCTCAGGAAGGAACAGAGGTTCCAGTCTTGTTCCATAACGTTTAAGAAGAATTTTGTTCCATAGTATGTTGATAGTATAAAAAAACCTGTATTGCTTATCAATTCATGTGGCTCTACAGAGCCCAAAGAAAAGCAAACACCATTTTTATAATTCTGTTAAACATTCTTTATGTGATTTCTTTACATTCTTATGAACTGAAATGTAAATGCTAATGTTCCATCACATACTTAATTGTGATTTTAAAAAGAAACTGATTTCAAAGTCCAGAATTCACTGCATGATAATACATGATTTTTTTTTTTTCCCCTCATGTAATTTCATCCAGGAATCAGCCCCACTAATTATTAACAAAGGATTTCTCAAGTTAATCATCTTAGAAGACTTTTGGGACCTTAATTGGTGTTTACTGCAGGGTCTTTTAAAATGCAAATCACTTATGCAAACTTCAGAAAGCCCCAAACTCTATTTAGAATCATTTGTAAGTATTTAAAGATCAAAGTCACTCCATCCCAGAAAGAAGATGCAAAGTCTTTTTTCCAAAATGCTGATTTATTTTCCCCACAAACTTTCACAGAAATGTTTTGTCTCATACTTTTTGTTACCTGCAAATAGCAGTCTGAAATCCTTATGACCATTTGTCTGAAGATTAATAAGTTGTAGGATATGTTTCATTATTTCATAACCTTTACTATCGCAAGATGTCACTCAGTCTATGAAGGTGACAGCTTTGGATATAACTTTACAACATTCAAAATGGGTGACCCACAGTAAATTATACAGCTTGTTCTTTTCTGGGCAGTGGCTGTCAGTGTTTTTCATCTGTGGCTTTTCTGCCAACTAGCTGAGGTCTTGCGACCCTATTTGTCATACAGAAAGTACTCTGTGGTGGAGCCCATTAAAAAATTCTCATGGACCACATTTTCAGAAGTGAAGTGTCTGAACTTATCTATTACACAAAGTCAGAAGGAACTGTAGCTGCTCTAAAATATATCAAGCCATTTTTATCCAGATCCCTATTTGAAATTATCATACTAGTTCTTAACATTCATTAGATAAATTATTCCAGACTATGAGTTCTGATGTCATCTGGATGAATTAATTTCAACATGCCACCCATGTTATACATTCAAACATAATGATTCTGTTATTGAGACATTGATTTTCTAACTTTTCACTTTTTAACACTGAAAAGGGATAGCTATGAAGATCAGTATGTATAGTATAAATTCTTTCAAATACTGGAAACAGCTGCAGTTGTTACTTATAATTGTTGTAACACAGAGGACTACTTACTGCTGGACTTGTAAGTCATCCACTTGGGAGGAACTGCTCTGGTGTCATAGACTAACACTGTCAAACCTCCAAGCCAAAGGAGATTCAGTGATTCAGGTGGTATTCTCCAAATTCATTCAAACATCTGACCCAGACAGACTTCATAGAAGAGACCTCACAGTAGGTATTAACGTCAATCCAAATACATGACCTAGGATGTTGGAGATGTTTAAAGAACACCCAGGTTCATAAGCAACTGGACAGATTCATGGAAGAAAAATCTAGATGACACTACCAAGTAATATTAATGCTATCAAATATACTACTTCTGGCTCCAGGTGTCCTTGGCTTTGAAGGTACGGAAAGCCATGAAGAAAGTATATAGTGCTGCTCTTAAGCAACGGCCTGGACATCTGCTGATGGATGACTGGGTTGACTGTAATTAATTACTTAACTCTACTATGCATTTATATGCACTGTAACATTGTGCACTGATGCATTATGAAATACATAAGAGCACCTATCAGCTTCTGACACCACAAGCACAATACCAGTATCATGTCAGGAGTATAGCCTTTCTGCATGTCGACACAGCATTTTGGTGGCAAATAATGTTTTATCAAACTTCAGCATATGAAGGACTTTTGTTTTCTTTTTTTTACAGATTAACTCAAAAGTTAAATGTAGAATGCCAGTAACAAAACAAACAAACAAACAAACAAAAAGGACATAAAAATTAATTTTAAAGCACAGTTTATCCTAATTAGAACTCAGTTAATTAAATACTGAATGAGAGCATTTTCTTTTTAGTCATGTCCAAGCCACAGACACCGAACTCACTAGATAAAGGCAGCAAGTATTTCATGAGACATTGCGAAAACCAGGTCAGAGACCAGACAAGAAAAGAAGAGAATAAAAACCACGGGTCATTCCTGTGCATGGATAGGAACCTAAGGTACCATTTATAATTAACTAGTACTCGAAAGCATCACTAACTTTCCTGCTGAAATAAATGGGCACAGATTTACCAAAGTCAGCACACCTGTGACATCTACACTGGCAGAATATTTGACCTACATACCCACAGGTTCCCTCAAACTCATTTTGGCCTGCTAACTACATAATTTTTATCCATTCTGCTGCCAGCTGACTCCTGCTGCTGGCTTGCCATTCTCCCACCTCCCTGCTTTTCTCATATTAACCCCATTTACAATCTATATTTACCTTTTTACTGGGGGACTGAGCAGGTCGATTAGCATGATTCCAATCAGAAAACTTCTGGGATTCATCTCCTTCAAAGAGATGACTAAAATTGGTGCAGTATAGTTGGTAAGATATTTTTTAAAAACAAGAAAAGACAGTTACTGCTCAGCATGGGGGCAGGGAGGCTAGAAAGGTTAATATACTCCATAGAATCACTGCTTAAATTAAACATGTCCTTTGAATGATATCTAGCACTAAGATACATTGGATAGTATTTTAAATTGCCTTAGTCTTGCTTTTTTTTTTCTCTCTGCTTTTATCCATTCAGTGAGTCTTGACTCCTGTCAAAGGCACCTGAAAAAAAGCCTGAACTCCACAGCTTTCTCAGAAAACAGCTCATATGTGCTGTCTCCCTTTCCACTCCCTTCTCCTCCCCCTCATACACACACATTTTTCCACTCACACCTTGACTGCAAACTGCCAATTCCTGTGCAGAAACATTTAGCCAGAGCCCTTCATAGAAAAGGCAAACACTGGCAGTCATCTGGAACTTTAAGGAGCAAGGCAGCTTGAGAGGAAAAGTGAGCAAAGCCCTCTCGCTCTGATTGCGGAGGTAATACATGCTCTGCTAACCATTTATATTGAGCCACATGGCAAACCTAGTATCTGCAGAGTGTTTTCCTTAATAGGGAAACATTGCACAGCATTTGTATAGTTACTCTGTGCTGCTTTATGGGAGGAAATTATCCAATGTTCTGATTGCTTTCCAAAAGTGGAGAGCTGAACTCGGCTAACAGGGAATTCTCAGAGTACATCTCTCTCCTTCTCCCATTATCGCACAGAGGTAAATGTTTAAAAAATGCCCCTTCATTTTCACAACAAAGTGGGACCACTTATTTCTGGGCAGTCTGTACAAGAAAACTGAACACGGTGCTTATTCACTCCTATGCAATAACAAACTGGAGAAGCTTGTAAAGTTCTTCATTGCTTCAAAGTTATCAGTTTATATCACTTTAGGCTCAGGTTTCAGCAGGCATTTTACCATGGCCATAGTATAAGACATTCATACGTATTTCAGAGTGTTTTGATGCTATCAGTGGATGCACAGATACAAGTTTTATCTACAAATTTGACCTCATATAGGTATTAAACTGTGTAAGAGTGTTACATCATGCTAGACTCTGTTAAGTATGAGAAACTGTTAGCTCCTAGACAACATTGGTATACTTATGTATATATATAGGCAGTTGCCATTTGTATTACCTTGCCTGCTAAAATAAAAGCAGGTAAGGTGTTACACTCAGATGAAAGTCTACTGTCTGTAGTCCATATTTACAACATATGCACTTGCTTTGGTCCTATTACATTTGAACATTTCTAATTTTATTAAATATGAATCCAGAGAATGAGTGCCACAGAATTGTAGTCCAAAAGGACACAACCTGAGGCAATCAGGAGCTTGGAAAAAGTTACTAATGACCTTCAGAGCCTCAGACTTCTCATAGGCATCCAGGAGGAGGACATCTGTACCACAAGAGGCTCCTAAACTTGTAGGATTTCTAAGCATTTAAAAACTTCCTAATACCCACACCATAGCTAGCAATTCAAAGCTAATTATGAACTGACAAACACCATAAAGTCCAATTTCTGGAATCTGAATGGAATAATCTATCTCTAATTCAAGAAAATTGCCATGCTCGCTCAAGATAATTAAATATTATGTGAATGTATAATTAATAGATGTCAAAGCCATCCAGAACAACAAATCCATCTTCATTTAAATTTAAAACCAGAAGACATTTAGATAAAAACTGATCGATGCAATCATGATTATTACTTTTTTTTTTTCCCTCCCAGTCCTTGAGAGTGATTGTTTAGAAGCTCTTGTCACTGAGGAACTCTGTTTCCATTGAAGTCAATGGTAAATATCCCCATGGGACTAAACTTGACAATGGATACTGACAGGTCATACCAAGGGCTTTGAAAACTCCATCCTAATATTTCTTCCAGGGTGTGTGCAGGCTCTCATAATGGCAATTTTAATCTACATTAGCTTAGTTTTATGACATTTTATATTCAAGCTATCTATAGTTTTAGAATAGATACAAGTGTTCTACATATATTCATAGGAAACACACCTTAGTAAGGTTACAGTTCAAATTAATGCAGGAAGCAGACTGTCTTCAATTCAGACTGATTACATTTTAAATGGGGCTTCAGTGCATAATGATTAATATTTCACTATAATTATTTGTTCCAATTAAATGTAGCATGATTAAGTGACATTTTCCCCTGTGCAGCTAAACAGCCTTTTTTTTTTTTTTTTTAAAAAAAAAAAAAAAGAAAGAGTAATGATAAAATTAATTAAGGGAGGTTTGACTTGCTTATTTTGCAATTTAAACTGCTCTTCTTTTTCAATTGCTAATTGAGAAATTTAATTTCTCCAGTATAGTTCTATTGTAAACAGAAGTGGCTGCAACCTGATAATTAAAAAGAAAAAGGAATGATGCTTTCCACAAACAAAAAAAAGAGAAAAGGGACTCATACTATTAAGACTAATAACTCCTGTTGACTTGGTCACCAACTTTATATTTGATAATGATTTCTCAATGTTTGATTTATGAAAAACATGAAAAGCATCAGAAAGAAACAGACTGCAATTCTGGTGTTTGAAAATTTCGTGAAATAAAAGTAGAGTAACATGAAAGGTGTTGAAAAAACATTTTTTTTTTTTTTAATGCAAGATAGTTGTTAATAGATTAAGGGACTTCACCTTTAAATTTTAAAGCAAAAAGCAGATGTGCAGAAGGATAATTAAGTGTATGGCTAGAAAGGAAAATGAATGAAAATGTAAACTAAACACTTCTCAGGGATAACAGCCATAAGCACGTGTTACAAGAGGAAAAAAACAAAACAAAACAAACAAACAAAAAAAAAAACCCAAACAAAAAACAAACAAACAAACAAACAAAAAAACAACAAAAAACCCCAAAAGGTCAGGTTGAGTACCAGCAGAAGAACTTGACCAAATGCTTGGAAGTCACATGCACTATCCAATGGATATCACACTTGTCTATGTTGCATCTGACCTTGCTTGGGTGGTGGTGCCCATCCTTCTGGCAATCTCGCACCACCTGTAGAAGCCCTGAGCACAAAGAAACCCACTGCCCCCGCCCAGTATTGCCAGGTTTACCCTGAGATTGCCAGGACTGGTCTAAAATATTCAGTTATTGCCATCTAACATGGATACTGCAAGAACATCATAGCATAATATTCCAGTGAAATCTGTGTGTCATTGCTCACACTTCAACACAGCTATTTGACCTTCAGATGCAACCAGCTGCTGCAATTTAGCACTGAACAGTCACCATTAGGCTGACACTGCTTTCTTAAGGCATAATTCTAGCTGTTGATTTTCTGAAGAACTGTAAGAGGCTTATTTTTTCTGAGAGATCATGAATTGTGACTCCTAACAATGCAAAGCAACAAAACGGATCTTTAGAGAACTTTTACAGCTGAGAAGTTCCAACTTGCTCTGGAATTCCCTTCCCTTGGATATTCATTATATTCTGGCTGATATTTTTAAAACTGCCTGTGGGATTTGGATGCTCAATTCCCATTAAAATTAATGTAAATTAATGGAAAATGAGTAACCAAATTAATTAATTGAATTAAAATTAATGAGAGCTGGGCATCCATATCCTTAAGGCAATTTTTAAAGATTCATCCAGTCAGTTTTAGGACAACACATAGACATAAATACATGCTTTGGACATGCATTGACCTACAGGAAATACAGGAAGGTATTTCAGCCAGATCTTTGAAAACAGTTATAAGTCAGTTCTGTCAATATATGACTGAAATTTCTCCAAACACTGACCAATATTAAAAAATGATAGTATTAAAAGACCCTATATATCTATATCCACATCCTAGTCAATGACTGTTCATAATTCAGCTTAATTCAAGATAATAAGAGCTATCAGAATATGATTTAGAGCTCCAGTTTGATTTTTAAAGAGGGATTGTCATAATATATTTAAACATTAGTATATAATATTATTCAGAACTTCCCGCAGATTTCACTGTCACTTCTTGAATTATTATTTTATATTTCTAGAATATATTGATAATTTTCATTTGATATATTTAAAGCTACCGATTTCCCCCACATACTCTGCATAGCTGTCCTATCATAAAAAAACAGTCCATAAAGTTTATAGGCCAGCAAGAAGCTGACTAATTATACAAATCATGGATTTATATTAACATTAGAAGTAGAATTTGGGTCTCCCAAAAGTATTTATTTTTTTTTGCTGACAACTAAAATCACACAGCAATGTATCTGTGGAAATCTAATTGATTTAACTTTGTTTTTGCAGTTTTCAGAGTGACCTTCCATTCAACAAAAGACATTCAACTGAGTTTTTAACTAAACCACTTTTATTTTTACTGTAGTGAAAAACTTCTATATATTCAGGGATCTCACTACCACAGTCATCCAATTACTAAAACACATTAACTTGTAAAAGTCAAGGTGTCATATTTCACTGACAAACAGAATTCTCATGTGAGATGAAAACTATGGCAAATGTGAAATCTGTATGCACCATTTTATTAAAGAATAGAAGTTTCTATAAAATAAATTTTCTAAAGTAACTGCTTAGTATTCAAGTAAATATAATTGTTGGACTACACAATATACAGCTAATGTCTTGACATTTAAAGTTCTCTTTTAATAAATCTTATAAGCATTTTCATTTACATGGGATGTCAGAGAATGAAGTTTTTAATGTAGTTCAGAAATGGAAAATCACCACCTTATATGAAAAAGGTGGCTTTCATATTACAGGACTGTCTTAATTTTTATGCTAACATTTTATAAACTTAACTTGAAACATGCTGTTTTGAGGACTCTTTCATTTCTCACATTCCACCATTATATGGAATTTTAGGCTAATGAATTGTAACAGAATTAATATAAGTTACGAATGCCTGCAGATTAGGATGTAGTCATGTTACAAAGATAGGGATTTTATTCTTGCAGGAATCATTCTACTGTATCACAATCATGAAAATACACCCACATCAAAATACTGTTAACTCCTCTTTAAACCATTCTCTCTTAGAACAAGACAAACAGCTATGGTCACTTAGTTGCAGCAGAAAAACTTGTCTAGGTAGAACTTCAGGATTTCTTTCATGCGTTTCAAAAAGTCTTAATCTTTTATGACAAAAAAGTACACGTTGTCAAAGCAGCTCCAGCTAAAGCCACTGCATGTTCCAAAATCCTGGATGTGCTCACAGCATGACCAAATCTCATGCCCCATAGCAGAAAGTGGTGTGTTGGGGGGGCTCACTGCACACATATTATACAGATGCTGAAAACATTCTTTAACCCTCTACACAGAGCTGGACTGAAGGAGATATAAAAGGGTGCAATTGGCCCAGCACTTGCTGGAAGTGACTGTCCTTCTTGTCAAGTGCTAGCAAACTCTTGCCAACAGGTAGCAGGAGGTTACTGCCTCAAACTTCACTAACAGCCTCTGCTACACAGTGCTGATTCTGCCCAAAATACATCCTGCTCAGAATCAGAACTGACAAAAAGAATTGATTTTTTTTTTAAATTATTATTCCATATGGTAGACACTCAAGTGCTGTACAAATAGGCCACCATATTATCCCACCAGATAAAGCTAGTTGAAATGCTAATTGCAAATTCATTGTCCAGAACATTTGCCTATTTCTATGTCTGACTTCCATCCCTCATAAAATCACCTCCTATTGAAACTGTCATAAGGGACAATAGGTTGGTTGGTTTGTTTGTTTGTTTTAAATGACATTGAGTCAATGGTCCAGTGCAACATAGCTATAGGTATTCTTCTTCCTGCTACATTTGAACATAAACCAAGTAACTAACTGCTGGTAGAAAGAAAAAAGTTAACAAAATTATGAGGCTTTAGGAAAAAAATTGCAGAGACGCAAAGGTTATTCACTGTCTCATTATGACCTGTAATACACATCGCTGTTGGCCAAGTCTGTCTGTTCACTACCCTGAAACTTTCACAGCTTTTTACTTGTGCTGCATGTTTTATTACTAATTTATCACCACACACATCTAAACAAGAAGTTGTGTCATATTAAGCACTTTAAAGGATTTACATTATACACTAATTACTGAAACTGTTGAGTGTCATTAATAAAACTGCTGCTAATTTTAAATAAACTCTAGAGTTTCACATAGGAACACACACAGATATAAACATTGAAAAAAAGTAAGATTTATAATGTCATAAAGGATAATTACTGGGAACATTATCAAGGCAAAATTTCTACTGTACTCCTTATAATTAGTGTCCAAGGATCTATTTAAAACTTCTGCTTCCTCTAGGTAACATAACACAGCAGTTCAGAGGAAACACAGCACAACTCAGTGACGTAGCTAGTGTAGTCACATGTTTTTGATAATGACAAAAGATAGACACTGATTTTTGGAGCTTTTTCTAGCATTGTAATTGCTACACAACTACATGCTATATTGCAACTATTAAGTGACAATTTTTTAAATATTTATGCACTCTTACTAAAATTTCCCAGGAGAACATGGACTACGTACACAAGCAGATACAGAAGATACAGTTTTTACAGTGCTAGACAGCTAGAAAATAAAGAATGTCCTAAACACCTTCCACCCACATCTCAGCTTTAGTAAGGAAAAAGGTTTGGTATTTTTTAAGACTACATGAGCAGCAAATGCTGACACCCACTGACTGCAAATTCCAAAGAACTCCTGGCAATCATCAGATAAAATAATCTAGGAAGAGTGCTGAAAAGTCTAATTTAAGAAATTACCTTTTGTAAAGTTTCAGTGAACAATTGTGTTCTAGGATTTCTTTGGCCAACTCTATAAAAGACAGAAATCTGGAGATGTTTCCCCTCCCCCTGATGGTTTTAGTCAGATTTTGACTTATTTCTGTGTCAAGAAAAGAGGAGAGGAAAGCTCCTCCCCCTCCTCTGCTGGCGCCATTATTCTGAGGGTGGCACACCCCGTGATGGCTGCATGGTGCTCTGACTGGAGATGCCCTCCCTCCACCCCAGGGTGCTGACACCCTGTCACCACAGGACCCTGCCTGGAAGCTGGGCTTTAACTGCTGTCTAAGGTGCTGAGCCTGGTTTTTTAATCGCTTCCTTAAAATAGGAGTTGTAGTGGCATAAACAGTAAGTAGATCCCACCTCCTTACTGATTTTCAGTTTTGAGCTGACAGTATGGAACAGTTCTCTGCACAAAAGGAACAAATCTTTACGTTATGGAAGCAGGTTACTAATGAGTGTGGTGATTGTCACTAAAACCTGGGTTTTCTTTTGAATCTCTGCAGTTGTATTCCCAAGTGGCCTTAAGTTGTTGAAGATGTTCTTCATAACGCATGCGTTAACTTGGCTAGGTACTGACATGTATTTTACATGTGATGTTAAGAAGACAGGAAAACTACTTTCTCAACCCATTCACATCACCACTACCCTAAATTCCTGGGACACACTGTCAGGGCTAGGATCTACAACAGCAACATCTCCTGGGAAAGGTGAAGTTAATTTCTATAGATCTTAAAATGTTCCAGTCCAGCCAGATCTTTAGGGAAGACAGTGGCACTCACTAAGCCATTACAAGCCTGCAACAAACCTCCAGAGACCTTTATTTACTGCAGTATTATTCTTCCTGGAGCCTAGATAATTGGAACATTCCAATTTATAGTCTCTCTGACAATAGTTGAACATGTTGGGGTGTTATAGTGGACCTTTGACATGACATATCAGTAAACTGTATCTGTATTTGAGGAAAGGTTAAAACAAAGTCCAATCTACATTTTCCCTAGAGAATTTTATGCTACTTTCCAAACCACAGACCTGTCCCATATTTCACCCTTGCTGCAAACACCAAGTGATTTATTAACTGCATGTGCTGTTTAAATATTTCTTTCCAGCTATTTCAGACGTGCATGTTGTTTTTCCATTAGCAAAATGTTAGACACTGTCCAAGGGAAACGATCACAAAATCATTTCAGTGACCATTTTAGAAAGCCTTTTCTTATTGCTTGCACACTGGATGTCTAGTCCTGTGCACTGAGGGCAGTTTCAATTTAATTTGATCTAGGATATGCATTTGCTTTTTGCTGGCAGTGATTATTAGCTATTGTAGCTCCACATTGAGCATTCTGGACTTCATAGGGTTTGGAAAAATGGCAATGATACATGCAGTCATAACTGTATTCACACATGTACTCTTTACACTCAACCTCTTTGAAAAAAAAAAAAAAAAACAAAGTAAAAAAAAAAAAAATCCTTCCTTTATGTGAGGAGTTATATTTGCTACAACAGGCCAGAGAAATATTGTCATTTATTTAAGTACCTTGATATAGTTATCAACCAGTGTTAGAGTTAGGATGACAAATAACAGAGATGTGGCCAAGAAACTGATCTTCTCTTCATAGAAAACTAAATAGGTCAGGATAAAAATTCTTAATGTATTTTGGGGAGATCTAGAAAGTTAAGCACTGCTTGCCTATTAACTCTGAGTTTATTATCTATCATCAATTTATTGTTCATGACTGAAAAGTCTTTGAAAAATTGTCAAGAGACATTGGCATAACATCTGTCTAATACAGAGTCCAAACTTAATTGTGTCTCAGTTATCTTTTTGTTTTAAATTCTACACTACAAAATTATTTTT
Organism: Tyto alba; assembly: GCF_018691265.1. NCBI lineage: Eukaryota > Metazoa > Chordata > Aves > Strigiformes > Tytonidae > Tyto > Tyto alba. Next base: position 1,986,724 of record NW_024881272.1, read on the forward strand.
ATTAATTTAAAAACTTTTTTAAAGTGTTAACACTGAGAATTAGTCTTCAGTATTTCCCATAAATACATGTGATAGACAAGTGCTTAATATTTAAAAATTCTAAGCAAACTATTCAATAATAGAAAGGCTGTCTGATTTTTGCTTTACATTAGATTTTTTTCCAACACTGAATACTAAAATCAATTAAACAGCCTCATGTTGACTAATAGTTATTACTTAAGGCACCAGATGAAAATTCAGGTTCAGATGAAAACAGCAATGGCTCTACAAGTAGCATCACTTGAAATATTTTTCATGTATTGGCAAGATGCAGAAACTCCCCTGAAAACAGTTCTTGCCATGCTTTCCTTCTCCTCTGAGGAAATAATTGCAAATGATCAGATTACCATGAAACTGTAAGGCCTGCCTCTGGTAGGTCCAGTGTATTGGCCAGCCCACCCAGGCAAGGCACTGCAGAAGTTCCATCCATGCCTGCAAAACTCTTTCCAGCTGCTAGAAGTAGATATAGCAAGAGAAAGCAGGAGAAATAAAATCATCTTCACCAAGCTCTGTGCTAACAAATGGTCCATATTTGGCCAATTAAAAACAAACAAACAAACAAAAGCATAGATTGCAAGGAGAAAACTTGTCACCTGATAAAGACTCCATACATTTGTGACTACAGCATAGTCTTGTGAAAATTCAAGTATGTTAATCAGCAGTGCCTGGAACCAATTAAAAGCTAGAAAAAAGACATCTGAAAGAGCTTCTCTTTGTCTCAATAAAAAAATCTAATAAGTAATAATTTTCTTAACAGAGACTATGCTAAAAAAAGATAACATTTTCTTTTGTCAGCTCGATGTTCCTCAGAGATTTCTTTCCATACCCCTCACAGACTTTTCACACAGAAAAGAGGAGAAGGAAAGACAAGGAGCATCTGGGTTCGGTTAATTTTTGTAGGCCCAGAAAATGATCTGTCAGCTGTGAACATGCCTGAACAGACCTTCTGATACACCTTTCTATAAAGAACATACCCCGACCATCATTTTGAATGATATCTTTGAACAGGTCTTCAACTGAGTTGAGCTGACCCAAAGTCCTTCATTTCTTCCTGCATTTATATGTGTTTTGGTCTATGACTTAATATATTTATATAAAACATATAGAGAATATGGAAAAATTTAGAATAGAATAGAATAGAATAGAATAGAATAGAATAGAATAGAATAGAATAGAATAGAATAGAATAGAATAGAATAGAATAGAATAGAATAGAATAGAATAGAATAGAATAGAATAGAATAGAATAGAATAGATTCAGTTGGAAGGGACCTACAAAATCATCTAGTCCAACTGCTTGGCCACCTCAGGGCTGACCATAAGCTACAGGACGTTGTTAGGGGCATTGCCCAACTGCCTCTCAAACACTGACTGGCTTGGGGCACCCACCACCTCTCTGGGGAGCCTGTTCCAGGGTTTGACCACCCTCACGTCCAGTCTGAACCTCCCCTGACACAGCTTGGAGCCGTTCCCATGCGTTCTGTCCCTGGAGCCCGGGGAGAAGAGCTCAGCACCTCCCTCTCCACGGCCCCTCCTCAGGAAGCTGCAGAGAACAAGGAGGTCGCCCCTCGGCCTCCTCTGCTCCACACTGGGCAAACCCAAAGTCCTCAGCCGCTCCTCACAGGACATGCCTGCCAGCCCTTCACCAGCTTGCTTGCCTTCCTCCGGATGCATTCAAGGACCTTTACGTCCTTCTCCAGCGGTGGGGCCCAGCACGGCGCACGGTGCTGCCGGTGAGGCCGCACCGCCGCTGAACACAGTGGGACAATCCCCTCTCCTGGCTGGCTGGCCATGCTCTGCCTGAGGCACCCTGGGGTGGGGTTTGCCCTCTTGGCTACCAGGGCACGCTGCTGGCTACTACTGAGCTTCTGCCCACCAGCACCCCCAGGCCCCTTCCTGCAGGGCTGCTCCCCAGCCACTCCTCTCCCAGTTTAGACTTGTGCCCGGCACTACTCCATCCTAGGTGCAGAATCTGGCATCTGGACTTCTTAAATTTCAACCTGTTAATCACCGTCCAGTGATCCAGTCTATCTATATCCCTCTGCAAGGCTTCTTGTCCATCAGCACCTCCCAGTTTGGTAGCATCAGCAAACTTGCTAATGGTGTATTCAACTCCTGTATCCAGATCACTGATAAAATATTGAAGAGATATTATTATCATCATTATAGTATATTTCTAGTTCACTAAGTCCCTTGTCTATTATAAATGTGTTTTTCACTGACTGGCACTTTCCATTTACCACTGTTCAGTGGCACTACTGACTGATCTTTCCCTATAGAGAAGAGCCTCTAGCAAAAAGGCACTTTGATAGATTTTCCAGCCTAGTGAACACCCATGTGTGTCTGTAACCAAGCAAAAGTGTGTTTGCTTAACCTTAGACAGTGGTTTGACAATGCACTAAATCTGATTCTGGACTCCTAGGAAGGATTAAAAATACTGCAGTCACATGATAAAAATTCTATTTACTCACTAGCAATATTTCTTGAACAGTGTGAACCAGTAGAGAAAATTTTATGCCAGATAAGTTTTTGCCTGTCCGCTACCCTAAACTTTACAATAGATCAGATATTATCTGTCTTTCTGCAGCGTAAAACTTTTGAATCATCTGGGAAAAGCAAACATACCAGTGTCTGATACAGATCACATTTTTACTGCTCGGTCACTCAGTCACATATGGAACTGGTATGGAGGATTATGGCTTTAGGCGGTACTTTACTGCCATTCCCACTACCAAGCAGTAGTTGTAGAAGGACTCATCATTCAGAATGAGGCATTTAGTAGAGATGGCAATGTATCAAGGAATAATCCTTATTGTTCACCCATCTCCATGACCCTTAAAATGAAGTAGTTGATCTTTCCATTTGCCTATTCATATGAGAATAAATAAGGTTGGCATTTAAACAGCATTTATAGTGTGAAACCCTTACCCTGGATATATACTGAATCATTGTAGATGGGTGTATCAAGTGCACTAAATCTGTTGCTGGAGGGAGCAGTGACTTTTTTGGGAGCTGCAAGACTAACTCAGTGCAACTGTGGCCCTTTGAACATCAGAATATGTCTTTCTTGGTCCTGACATTCCTACTTAGGTCACAATAAGAAACCGAGTTTTCTGATGTCTTATCTGACTTACTTTGAGACCATAGAAGTAATTTTTTTCTTTCTACATTTTCCTTTTTCTGTTTACAAGCTTATCCAATAGTTAATCATTTCCCTTTTAGCTCCTTACACTGTCACCTAAGACACAAGTTCAGTGTAAGCATAAGACAAGACGACATTATAAATTTATTTTCATTACACAAATGCCTTAAAGGGTCAGGAAATGTAAAGCTTGCTGTGTAAATGCTGTATGTATACATACTATCACAGTCACTGTCTCTAAAAGCTTGTAAACCCAACATAATGAAAAATGTAATAAATTTTTTTTAAATAGGAGCATCTCATTGAAACTGTGATTTTATTTGAAAAAAAAAAAAAAAAGGTGATTTAATTCAGGAAGCAGTCAAATTTGAAGTTAAAGCTAATTAGATTATTCAAGTCAGATTGCTTGTTCTGGAAAACATGAGTAATGAAAACACTCTTATTATATTTTACTTTTTATACAAATCAAATATTTGTTTCAGAAATTTCCCAAATGTAATAAAAGGGGATAAAGCCAGAAAGGAACTTTAAGACCAAAATTCAGAGATTAACCTATTTCTTCTCTAGATTTTTGTTTGCTTGTTTTTCCTATTTTACCAACCATTTGTCTTTGGTTATATTTCACCTCACTTTTGAATGATTTTTCATTTTAACCAATGAACCAAACCAATCCATCAGCTTTACTGTCCTTCTAAAATCTTCGGAGCCTCAGAAAATTCTAACCAGAGAAATCGAGCGACTTGCCCAAGGTCACAGGAGAAACTAGGAAATTATCTGAGTCACAGTCCAATGGCTTAGATATCCTCCCTCTATAGACCTCATTAATAAAGTCTGGCTGAATTATATTAATAGAAATTAATTTTGTCCAGGCTGGAGTTGAGTATGATAGGAATATAATACAACTGTTACAGATGGTTCTCTATGGCATTTCTAATGCTTAACTACATATATGTGTAAGTCTGTGACACTATGACAAGAGAAAGGTCTCACATAAGCATCGTTATAACAGAAAAATGAAATATGTAGGTTAATAGGCACTCAAATACAAATCAGTTTTCATGTGTATTTGGACCATGCAGTAGAAGTTTTAGTATTGCTTTATTTGCTTTGCCATGGCAGGGGCATTTATACAGGCGCTCTCTCATTTCTAATAATTAATGAGTTTATATTGTCATATAATGTGGTATAGCAGATGGAAATCACCTAGCAACCTTTTACATAGTTTGAAACTTGTATTTCAGAGCATCAGGATGTATGTTGCTAGCCTGTGAAGTTCATACATGTACTTAGTACATGTGGTTTTTTGGATCTGGATTCTCTCTAGGTGTATTTTCCAGAGTTTTATTATGCAAGAGACAAGCAAAAAAACTTTTTAAATTAAGAGATGATGGTGGTGGCTATGCAGACTTTACTGCCAGATAACCCATGCCCTTTTAATGACTGTTGATTCATAGAATCATAAACTGTTTTGGGTGGGAAGGGACCTTAAAGATCATTTAGTCCCAACCCCCCTTCCCCCAGCCCAGGGTGCTCCCAGCCCCGTCCAACCTGGCCTTGAACCCTTCCAGGGAGGGGGCAGCCACAGCTGCTTTGGGCACCCTGGGCCAGTGCCTCACCCCCCGCACAGGGAAGAATTTCTTCCTTATCTCTAACCTAAATCTACCCTCTTTCAGTTTAAAACCATCGCCTCTCATTTTATCCCTATACTCATTATCACTGTACCGCTGAAGAGTCCTTCCCCATCATTCCTGTAGGCCCCCTTTAAGTACTGGCAGCCCAGGACACTGGCTTGCTGGGCTGTGAGCACACATTGCTGGCTTGTAGCCAGTTTTCCATCCACTAATCCTTCTCCGTCCCCAAGTCCTTCTCCTTGGGGCTGCTCCCCAGCCACTCCTCTCCCAGCCTGGGTTTGTGCTGGGGATTGCCCTGACCCACGGGCAGGACCTTGCCTTTGGCCTTGTTGAACTCCACGAGGTTTCCCTGGGCCCCCCCTCTCCAGCCTGCACAGGTCCCTCTGGATGCCACCCCTGCCCTCCCGCGTGTCCCCGCACCACACATCTCGGTATTGTCAGGGAACTTGCTGAGGGTGCTCTCAATCCCACTGTCCATGTCATTAAGAAGTTAAACAGTACTGATCCCAACACTGACCCCTGAGAAACACCACTCGTCACTGCTCTGAGAAATGTTAAAGCAGGAGGTTTCAGTGTTACCAGATAACACTGGAGAGATGTAATCAGCATACTCATGCTCAGCTCATGAGTCCCAGCTTCTGTCTTTTGTTTGGGTCTTCCACATACAGACTATTTTCTTTTTAGTAATCCATTCCTGTTGGTTTTAGGACTTTGCTCAAGATTTTCCCACATCAGCTTTGTACTGAGAGGAGTCCTCAAAGTATACTTTTTCAAACCATCAACTAAAGTGACATACTGTCTGTTCCCTCTTCAGTTTCTATGCTCTTTTTTTCTGTCGACCAATGACTTTTCTACTGGGCAAATATCCATTCTATGCCAATTAATAAGCAAATTAATATAGCGATAAAGGTTGGTTGGCTTCTGTTTAAAGCCTTTTTATTTCCCTTATTGTCGTGGTTTAAGCCTGGTTGGCAACCAACCACCACAGCTGGTCACTCTCCCTTCCCCCTCCCCACCTGGGAATGGGGGAGGGAATTAGAGGGGTGAAGGGAGACTCGCAGGATGAGATAGGAACAGTTTAATAATGGCAATAAAAAGAAAACAATGATGATAATAGGGAAAAAAAAGGAAATATATAAACAGGCAATGCACAACATAATTGCTCACCACCCGCTGACCAATCCCCAGCCCGTGACCGGCCAGCGACCCCGAGATACCAAGATCCCACAATCGCAATCCTGGAAGCGAGAGAGAGCTCCTTCCCAACCACCCCTCCTTTATATAGTTAGCATGACGTTCCATGATATGGAATATTTCACTGGCCAGTTAGGGTCAGGTGCTGTGGCCGTGCTCCCTCCCTGCTCCCTGTGCCCTTGCGCAAGGGCAGGACATGGGGAGTCAGAGAGTCCTTGAAGTCTCGGTAGCAGCTGAAAACATCAGTGTGCTATCAGCATTTTTCCCATACCAAACCCAAAGCTAAATCCAAAACACAGCACTCATTTAGTCCCTGAAAAGGAATATTAACTCTATTTCAGCCCAAACCAGGACACTTATGGATTTCCTTTACCTTACTGTATTAGCTGATGATAGCCCTTATCAAATTTATTACTTTTGTCAATCAGTATATTAGCATTCGAGACAAGAGTTACCTACCAAAGCAAACATCAATTTGCATGTAAACAACTTGCTTAATTTCTACTGATAGAGACTGGCTGGAAATACTGATTCATTGAACTTCAGATTCCAAAACTGTAGCCTGTTTTTATCCAAAATGTAATTCTACATATTTCCCATCCTTCTCCCCACCATTAATTCAAACTCCCAGAACTAATAACTTGCTGGCCATAGATTTTGCCTGATGTGTGTCTATAACTGACATGATGTGTTTATAAATACTACACAATGAGTCTTGTTCTAAACTTCCTGCAAAGTCAAACTGAGTTTTCTTAAAAGGAAAAATATTTAAGAAAATCAGCATAGAACACCCCAAAATCTAAACCAAACAAAAGCGAAGGATCAACCACAATAGTCAACTGCACATGACTAAAGCAACAGCGCTACTTGAACTGCCCAAAATTAAATAAAGTTCAGATTCCTCCCAGATCACTACTCTATAACCACTAGATGAAAGCTGGCATTTCCAGTTTCCTACTCTAATGATGCAACCTCCATCATAACCACAACTCAAAATATGTAGACTACAGTTAATCACTACTAGTCATTACTAATCAGAAAGTTAATATCCAAAACTTTCTAAAATGATAGAAGGAAGAGAAACAAAGGATGCTTAAAATGAGTTAGTCTTTTCATAATTCCATAGGCCCTGTAATTAAATTCTTCAGTAGTACCCTCAAACTGTGAATTTATAACCACTGACACCTTTAATACCCTGAGTAATTCCCAAACATTGTCTCTCACACAGATGACAATATAAATATATGGCTTACGATTTTTTCTGCCGATTTAACACAAGATTTATTCCTGAAACACTCAAAACTTTGAGAAAATTCTTATTTGTTAATATCCATTTCAAATACTTGTAAATTCAAATCCCTCTGCCCATCCATATCCATAATCATAGCTGTTTGTCTGTATGTGCTATAACTCACTGCTGTATGCTGAGTTCATGACGCATAGATAAATAGTATCAGAAACAGAAAGCCTGTTCGAGATTTCTTTAAATGTTTTACGATATGAGGCCTAACTCTGAAGCTCTTCTTCAGTTTGCATAAACAAGGAAGTAATCATTTTAAATTTATGCACTCTGTAGCACCGATTCTGCCCTCAAAACATTGTTCTCATGTCATTATTTCAGTCCTAAAGTAATTCATGCTCGACAGTCATGCAACAATTTCTCATTTCTACCTCTGCAGACAAGTTCCTTCACTAAGAATGGAGATTTTGAGACAGGCTTGCTTATACTGATGAATTAAGTTCCTGTTTGTGTTACATTTCAGGCAAGAATTATTCTTATTTCTTCTCACAGCAAGGCTTTAGCTCATTATAATAGCACACTGTAACCCACAGCTCAACTTGACAGAATAGCAAGCAAGGTGTGTTCATGTTGACTCAGTGCTTGATCCTAAACTTACCCCTGCCACAACATCTGACTGCATAAGGATTAGTCAGCCATGTGAGCAGGCATAAAAGTCTGGGATTCAACATGGCTTTCAAAATTACATTTTTTTTAATTAAAAAAAGTTTCTGATAGAATATCTTCTAAAAGGAAAGGATTTATTTTAGAAAAGAGTACTTTCTTCCTTTTTTTTCCAACTCTACTTAATCATTTATTTCACCATCAACTTCCTGTCTGCAACGATTTAGCTATTAAGAGGAAGAAAAACTAGATGTCCCTGTTTTCATATAAATATATATCCAAAGTGCAGGTAGCATGGAAATAACTTTCTTAGTAATTGCCGTATAAATTTCTTCCTCCCAAAGTAATTCATTATTGGAGTCATTACCTGAAAGACCTTCTTTGCCTTGCCCTACATCAGAGTATGGCTTTGTTTCCTCTTGGAAATCAGTGATTTGGTTAAGACTTTTAATCTTAAACCTGCTAAATTGTGATAACAATTAAGTTGATTTCCTTCCCTCTGCAAGTGCTATACAAAAAAACATCAATCAAGGTGTATCTAATTATGAAACTAAGTTAAGAGGTGTTTGAACAAGATGGCTAAGATTCTCAAGGGACCAGAGAATTGAATTGGTACTTCAGACATATCAAATTAGTTAATGATTTGGGGACCTTTATTCTGCAAGAGCATGTAAATTAAAAAAGAATAATGGAATTCATTAAAGCTTGGTAACATGGAGAAAGGAGGACATTTGGGCCTCACTGCACGTAATTTTTAGAGCCTGCTTTATCTTGGTAGAATGACAAGCAGCTTGGTGAGGGGAGTAGTTTTTTTCAGAATTCACATTACAAATGACCACAGTTTGCATTGTTGATCTAACTGTCAAACACAACTCCTCCCCTGAACTATTTTAAGCACTTACAAACTACTGTGGCTGAGACCTGCTGTAGATCCTTTGTTGGGTGTGTGGACTCAGTCCTTGCACATCCAACATCCAGGGGTTTGGGTCAGGGGCTTTCTTAGCCAGCAAGCAGACGCTTTTTGGAAGAGTAAGAAATGAGACTGCTGGAAGACACCCCATCAATGTGAACAGAGTGAGACTGTCAGGATACATGAGTAGTGTACGTACCTGCCCTTACAGCAGCTGTAGGACAGTCTACACCTGAGGAGGAGTTTATTTAAGCCAGATGGTTAGAAACAGTGCTTATGCTAATCTTGTGTTCATCACCTCTATATTAAGAATCTGGTTTATAAATCGAGTTTACTGCTTACTCTTGTGTGTTCATTTTCTGGCAATGAGTGCTTAGAATCAGTAAAGTCCATCCTGAATCAATACATGGAAAGCAGCTACATTCTTTGCATTAAGGTGTGAACAGCGTGACCACAAAACCTCTGAGCGGAGTCAGAAATGTCTACATATATTCAGCTTCAAGTGACAGGTAGAACATTATAGCACGTTCTGCACTGAGTCCTTTTAAAACATCAAATTATCTTCTAGTTAAGCTTCAGTTTGGGAATCTACCATACTTTTGTGAAATACCTGATCAGCATCTATTTTAACAATATTCTTGAAGTATACTGTTATAAAGATGGATAAAAGAGGATGTCCTTTTGCTGCATGTGAAGAATTTATCTTTTTTTTTTTTTTTTTTTTCAAAAGGAAGTAGGAAATACAGCACCAAAATTTTAGTAAACACTCAGAAGACGCTTTTAGACAAGGAAAAAGCGATCAGGTAAATTCCTTACATAGTCATGCATGCTGTAATATAGTTGCTTAGTAACGCTGTCAGTATCAGTTGGTACAGTTCCTCTGAATAAAGTCGAACAATTCTAGAATACAACAGTTTCATAACTTGACCTAAAATACAGGTGAAAATTTAGTATGTGCCAACTGAGTGTATTACTACACATTTTTATTCAGAACACTGACAAATAACTGTCCTTCAAATGTATGCTCTACTCCGCATGACTTCCAGAAGTATTATTTATTAGAAAGTATACGATAACCTGCATGAGATAACCTCAGACTTTAAAAGGTCAGTGCAAGTTTATCACATGAATTTAGCTGTCAGAGGACATTAGGCACTAACCCAAATGTTTTCTGGTTGGGCTTCATTTTGGTGAATCTGTTCAAAGAAATGGAGGTTAAGCAGCTAACCCCTCTTTCTCAAAATCCTCAAAAAATGCTTTGACAGGTGAATGATTGCAGGTGGTAGCAGGTGATTTAGCACCAGAGCTGCTCCACATGACAGGCACTGAATGCTGTAGCATGCTTTTTAAGCGCCTATTGTAACTAAGATCTTTGGGCTTAAAATTGTGCTTATACCTGCTTTCCTTCAGCAGAATCCTGAAACACTGAAAAATGCTATGTGCTTCATAGACTGATTCTTACAGGCTTGCAAATGAAAATCAGACTTCAGACTGTAAGCAAACAAAACCGCTCATGTTCACTGATGCTAACATCTTTCTAAGGTCCTTCAGAATTATCTGAAGGCAGCATAGTTTTGATACTCATCATCTCATAAATAACATATTTGCAATCTACTGACCTAAAACTGAAGGTTTAGGAGGTTTTTGAGAAGGTTTTGTGGTTTCCCTGAAAAGCTCAGACAAATTTTGCAGAATTGAACGACATAGTAGAGCTCAAATTCTGCATACATTTACCTATCTGTCATCTTTTATTCCCATCAACACTGATGATGACTTGCAAGCTTTTGGGGATCATTCACTTCAGTCATACATTTGCAATAGCACGGTTGCCGAGCGTTACCAACTAACGTACCAAGATATATTTCCAAATAATTTTTCTTTTTTTTTTTTTTTTTTTAATTAAAATCCATTATTTAAACACCTATTAGGAACACATTTAACCCAGGTATTTCATATACAGGGATTTAGAGCATAAGCAGGAAACTACTCACACAACTAAACATTCACTGAGGAGACTTTGGAAAATAATGATTAGAGAACCAGCAAAAAATAACCATAATAATTGAATCCATTAAAAAAACCTCAAGAGAACATATGAAGAAATTCATGCAGCCAACAAAATTAACTTGCATACAGGGTTTTTGTGATTGATGAAGCATTTATTGAAAGTGGCCTGAATGGTTTTAGCCGATGCAAGTAGTTTTGGGTTCATGGCAGCTTCAGTTTTAAACATCTGCTATTTTCTTAATTAAATATGTTTAAGAAAATTATTACAAAAGTCCATTTCTGGTACCTTTGAAACTCATCCAGTAAGTGATTGCTGAGTAAACAAGCTGTTTATAAAATCTGAAAAGTAAGTTTCAGTCCCTAAGCATGCTGCAGCATTGTTCTGTAATCCACCACCTTGCATTACCTAGGAAAACCAAGATACTTCTGACTTGAAAATTCTCTCTCAAACTACAAATGTATGGTCAAACCTGTTGCAAGGGTGGTGAAGATTAGCCTAATATCGTCAAGGGATCAGTAACAAAATTAGTTTAGAACACTCCACTAGAAGTACATGTCAGATTCCACTATATTATTTGTTCTTAATTTACAAAAATGCTTTAACTCCCTGGGTGCACAAAGACTATGACTGGACCCAGTCTGTTTCCTTACACTGTGCTCTCATACTTGTTTCCCCATCTTTAATGTCACTTTCTAATTTCATGGGGGTTTTTTTGTTTTGTTTTGGTTTGTTTTTCTAAGATGATATGATAATAAGTAGCTTCCTAAGGATGAATGTTGCTAGCAATAAACTGTGTTAAGATATTATGTTGTCAAAATTCTGCCATAATCCTTGATATTTATATGTGCACAATTGTTGAAAGAGGTATTCTTTTTTTTTCTAAAAAAAAACAACAACGTTGTGTTCAGAAAAGTGTCGAGTAAGTCACAGCACAATTATTTCCGAGAAATGCTGTTTTGCAATCAAAGCTGCCATTGACTGAATCCTTTTGTTGCTCCATAGTTTGTGGAATCAAATTGAAGAGTTCCTACTGATTTCAGGGGGTTTTGGAACAGACTTTTACTGAATGAAATTTTATTTCTTCAGGGTTCCATTGGACATTTTTCCTCATCTTCAAAATCCAGTTTGCAGAAAGCGTTGCCTCGAGCCTTTGTTAGCACAGATATGCCCTGAACAGACATCCTGAAAGGAAGAAAGACTCACAAAAGCACATAATCCCATAACAGAACTGCTGAAGCCAGTGTGAGTTATTCCATTTTCTTTCAGTAAAGAACTTGAGAACAGAGACACGTATTCTCACTTGCATTAGTCAGACCCCTCAAAGAAAAATTTCAGTAAGAAGAAACTTTGTCATTTCCCCACTTTTTGATATTTTGTCATTTCTTTCTATGGAGACAAATCATGCACAGGAAAAAAGATTCAATTACATTATAGTAACTGATCTGATACAGTCTAACAGGGTAAAGATACCTCACATTTGTTTTTATTTTAACTGGTCTCTTTAGACTAAAGGGATATCATACTTGTATTTTTGAGATAATTCATTTTAAGACTTAGAGGAATTTTGAAAATAATCTTAGAGTATATGAGTAGAAAATAACATTCTTACTAAGGTTTATTAAAAATCCTGTTCTTTCATGGTTTTGGAAACTTTCGTATAAAATGCATTCTGCTAAAATGTTTTTTAATAATGCTGTTATTGAATATCTGTCTTTGACCCATTTTATTAATAATTATTTTAGGGTCAAGCAAATCATTAGTCTTGCTGCACCTGTGGAGAGGTATTAAATATTCACTAGTATTTAAAACAGTTTTATAAAATGTATCTTTATTGTAAGCATAATTCTGTTTCATTCATACATAATCATCAAGACTACAAAGTGAAATTCTATGGTAATAGTCTTACTATTTGAAATATATATAAAATTATATATATATATAAAATTATATATATATATATATATATACATACATATATACCTATTTTAACACAACTTCATCCTGGTGCTGGTGCTGCTGAGGCACACCATGCCAAGTTGAGGAAGGGAGTGCTGCCAAAGGACAGCCCTGCTGTGAAATTTAAGAATGCAACTTGTCATGGGGTGCAGCTTCTGGCAAAGCCTTGTAATACCGGTTCTAGCTAATATTTCACACGGTTAAAGATAAAAACAAATAATAAAGTTTTAAGTGATAGTGCCAAGGCTTGCCAAGGTAATGTTTAGTGCCAGAAAGGTCTAATTCCCATTAATTCTATTTTACACTAATGTGCTAGGCACTTCTCTGTAGGGTAAAGGCTTCCTTAAACTTCATGACTAGTGTTAACTGATCGTATTACAAATTGAAAGGAGGACACTGGTGTTTCTGTATGAGTAAAAGATGGACTATTTTTAAATTATTCTTTTTTAAAAATACAGTACTGCCATATGACACACTTTCTTTCTCACAGTAAATTTAGGAGATGGCTGAGCAAGCTTTGCAGTCACTGCCTGAAAAGAAGTGACAATACAGCCCTTAATGTTGGCATGCTGCTGATTCTGAAGAATCAGAACGAGAGCAGGGGGGAAGGAGATAGATGCAGGTAACAAGCAGCATAATTAAAGCTGGTTGCATACCTTAGCAACTGGAGTGGCCCTATCAGATGCTTTTCAGGATTAGAAGTATGTGATTTGTCTGTGCACTGATTCATGTATGAAAAGTTCTGGGTAAAAAGCACATACATGATTTAAAAGCTTATATCTTTTATTCACAAAGTACCCAAGTCAATCATATAGAAAATACAACCTTAGGATTTTTATTTAGTTATTCTTTTTTGCAAACTTATTGTTTTCAAATAGTAAGAGAACAGATCTGCTTTCTGTACTGGTCCGTCATGATAACATTTCCATGAAGATATTAGAGGTGAAAAAGAATCTGCTTTTTGAGCTCAATAAAAAGATAGATTGCTTGATGAGTAGGCCTTAAACTAGTAGAGCCTTTGAAAATAGTCTGACAAGGAAAATCCTTCCCTTGTTTTGAAAAGTGCATTTTGTTTCATTACAAATCAGACAGGGGCAGAATGAGATGGGAAACTGCAATTCCAGAAAAAGAAATCAATTTTCATATGCAAATATAAACAATAAAAGATCACATTTTGCTTCATTTTCTTGGATGCTTATCACTCAAAGGTTTTTTGTTAGTTTCTCCTTTTCAGTACAGCCTTCTGCACACTTGAAAAGCAGAAAGTTTTATACTGGGACATTTGACAGATGTGAAGGATTTCTTGCTTCCTACACTGTTTATAAACATTATTGTATCAAAATTTGTTTTGCCAAGGGCAAACATTACCTCTGGAAAGAATTCAGCTTTCATGAGGAAGAAAGTAGTATTTCAGGAACTATCTACAGAATTTCCATTATCCGAAGGTACATTACGCAGATCTCCAAGGTTACATGCTCTCCAAGGCACATTACTGAATATGTGCAAGGTTTCCATTTTCCTGACAGGAACAATTACAAATGCCATGCAAGAATAATTTCATACAAAAAAACTGAAACAGGCACTAGAAATTCTCTTAGGTAGCAGTTACAAATGCTTATGCTAATGCTACAATTGGAAAACAAAAATACTGACTAGTAAACAGATAGGTATTTATAATTCTCTTAAAACCTAATTATATTATTTTATAACAGGGCACTAAGTAGGTATTATTTGACATTGTAATAGTTACCTTCAAATTCTTAGCATACCTTTTAAACAAAATTGTTCCTTCGGATACCAGACCTCTCCATCCCGTGTCTGTTCCAGTAACACTAGCAAAAACTAACTGCCAAGTGTCCTGTTAAGACTGGCACACATCACACTAGTATTTCTTATTAAAAAACAAAAGCATGCAGAAAATAGAAGCTTGCTTTTATCCTCCAACACCTGCAAAGCTGAAGAGTCACTGCAAGTTCACTATATAGGATTGGATTCCTGCTTTTTTTGCTGACTTGGTGTTTGGTTTGTAATTCTTAACGAAGTGATAGTGTATGCAGAATGTTCAAGTGCTGTGTTAGTCTTTTATAGGAACATTCAAAAAAGATATTTTAAAATCTACTTTGAAATACAGTACTATGAATAAAAAATGCTGTTTTCAACAATCATTTTTTTTCAACCGGAGGATATGCTAGCTCCATAGATTCATTTTTAATTTTGCTCTGGACAGCTCCAGGATGTTTTGGCACTTTTTCCACCATTTTTTCCCTCAGCTTCTGTGTCTGCAAAGTGAGGAATAACCAAGCAGAACACTTATTTAATAAAGTGCAGAACTCGAGCAGGGAAGATATATAAGTAAGTGCTAACATAACTTATCTGAGCCAGCCTGTGCTTGCATTGGAGGTTACCGACATTTGAAAGTAGGTTGGAAAAAAGGTGCACTCAGAGTTGATAAAGGTCTTGCAGCATGTGATCTTAAGACAAGGTTAATGGAAGAGCCTCTCCCACCATCTATTTGTTTCACTGGACTTTAGTCTATTTTCTGTCATGTCCTACTGGATTTTGTATTCTTTAAGGTTAACCTCTTGATATTCCCACCTGCCAAATACTCGCTGCAACAAAATTTCCCCATGAAAAATGTTACCTCATCAAAACGGTAATGGTTTTTAGAAGCAGCACAATATACCAGCAACAAAGTCAACAGGAATCCTCTTTGGGTTCAGGATAGAATTTATGATTTGTACAGAGGAGAGAAGCATAACTCTAGCTAGAAAGTGAGAGATCCCATTTCAAATCTAACTTCTGCCTGACTCTGGACAGGGTCTTGAAGCTACACTGCCTACGTGCATTCCTTAGATACTGAGGGCTATGAAAATTCTTTCCAAATGCAAAAAAACCCCTGAGTTTCCAAAGCAGAGTTGTTCTTTTCTATGCAGCTGTGATGAGCAGATTCCTTCAACTTCATCAGCTTAAAAATAAGCAGGTCTTTAATTACCTGAGAAGGTAACTGCATACTGCTTCCATGTTTCAAGCTTAGCTATTCTTAGGAGTTTTAGGAGAACCGTTTCAAATGCTACTTTCTTGTAGTTAAAATATTTTATAATCCTGAAAATGGTCTCCCATCCAGTCACAATAACAGTATGCCTTAGCCAAGTATTACTGAAGAGTGGCGATCAGAGTGAGGACCACCATGACTTTTCAGGCAGAGGTAAAAGTAAACCCCTTTGGATTTGTGCTGTTTTCCTTTTTTGTCATTATCCATCTCTTCTCTAGCCACTCTTCTCCTGTATTAATGTCCAGGCAAGTGCATAAGTTGTTCACATTTTCAAACTGTTCTTCAGTTTGGGGTTCTTTAGATTTTGGGAGGCAGCTTACATGTGAAACCTCCCATACATTAGCCATACAAGAGTCTGAAATAAAATGTACTGTTTCTCAAACATTGTATTAAAATTACAGCGCTATTCAGAAGGTCATAATAGTAACACTGCTATCTCAGGATAATAAAATAGTATCAATTTTATTTTGTTAAGAAATCAACATTCTGTAATAAATGTTTAGTAGGGTAGATTGTGAGTCAGCCACTGTGAAGGTAAAGCCATCAGCTGTTTTGAGCTGCCGCATTCTTAGCTACTTAAAGTCTCTTCTGGAGCCATTTTTAAAGCTCAAAATATTTTCTTCTTGTTCCATTTCATAGACCAATATGTATTAGTTTCCACATTTAAATATAGTGACATAAACTTTATACACATTTAAATGTATAAAATGCTGACAAACCCATTTGAAAAGGTATTGTACCACAATTCAAAAGTAAAGAGAACTTATGGAAATACAGAATCATGGAAACATATTCAGAATTATGGAGGTAGGAAGACACCTGCCAAGGGTTTTAGTCCAACCTCATGCTTAAAACAGGTCCATTTGCTACAGGCTGCTCAGGGCTGTGCTTGATAAAGTTTTGGATATCTCCAAGGATAGAGGTTCCACAGCCTGAGAAACTTGTGCCAATGTTTGACTACCTCCTGGTAATTTTTTTCCCAACCTTGTGTTGCTGGAGTTTCCTGTGCCCTGCCTTGCGTCCAGTGCCTTTCATCCTACTGCTGTGCGCTTCACAGAAGAGTCTGCCTCCATGGTGTATCTTTCAATCAGGCAACTGTAGATAGCAATGCGGTCTCCCATGAACTTTCTCTTCTTCAACCTGAACAGACCCAGCTCTCCCAGCATCTTCTTATAGAACCTGTGCTCCAGCCCCTTGGCTATCTTGTATGCCTCTGCTAGAGTCACTCCACTATATCAGTGTCCTCCTGCACTGGAAACTCAAACCCAGCCATCATACTCCAAGTGTGGTCTCACAGGGGCCAAGTAGAGGGGAAGAATCACTTTCCTGGACCGTTTGACTACTTTCTCACCAAAACAGCCCACTTTGCAGCTGACCACAATCTCTGCAAGAGTGCACTGCTTTCTCATGTTCAACTTGTCCACCAGGACCTAAGTCATCTTCTGCAGTTGCTTCCCAGCCAGTCAGAACCCAGGCTGTACTGCTGCTTGGTGTTATTCCATCCCAGGGGCAGGACTTCACATTTGGTTTATTTGAACTTCATGAGGCTTCAGCTGACTCATGTCATAGGCCTGCTGAGGTTCCTCTGTATAGCATCTCTGTTCTACAGGTCATCAGCCATTTCTTCCAGCTGGCTACTACCCACGAACTTGTCCAGAGTACACTCTATTCCATCATCCAGGTCATTCATAGAGATGTTAACCTGAATTGGCACCAGTATCAATCCCCAAGAGACACCACTGCTATCAGGCTGCCAGCTGTACTTTGTATTGCTGACCATCACTCTTTGAGCCCAACAGCCCAGGCAGTTTTAAATCCCCCCTAACAACCTATTTACCAAGTCTGTATCTCACAACTTTGTCTATGCTGTAGGATATCACACCAAAGGCTTTACCAAAGCCAAGATAAACAACATTTGTTCTCCTTCTCTTGGCCACACAGCCAGACATCTTGTAGGACGCCGTTGGGCCAGCTGGGTGTGATTTCCCCATGGAAAATTCCCATTGCTTTTTCCCAAACTTTAATTGTTTTTCATCTGCTTGAAAGTCTCTGAGAAACATTTCTTTATTAACATTCCCACAAACTGAGGTAAACTGACTGGCCTGTATTTCCCCAGATCCTCCTTCTTGCCCTTCTTGTGAAGGCAAAAGGGAAGGGCACCCAGAGTCACAGATGAGTTAAAATTTACTGAGGAAAGAACAGTCATGGCCAGGAGTAGACAGTGAAACTTAAGATACCCAGGCAGTATTTCTTTTCCCTCTAACTCACTATCTAAATAAAGGCCTTTAATGAGCCCTTCTTCACTATCCCCTCTCTAGCTCTTGCAGACTTGCAGCTGTAAGGTATTTTGCAGTCTCACAGGAATGAGTGCTCACTGCAAAAGCTTTGCAGACAAAACAGTCTGTTTTGGGGAAAAATGCCACTGAGACAACAATACCTATCATCTCTTGTGTTTTTCACACTAGAGACAGACTGAGCTTCGTAGCCTTTTAAAATCCTTTTGGGTGTACCCCTTTGAGGAGGCTCCACCTCCACCTATGTAGACTGGATCATGCAACTCAACCATTTTGGAACTGTGTTTCTGACCGTAGCTCCAGTTCTCTGTGTTGAGAAGAGGCCCAGTTTAATTTTACACCCATAAATCCATTCACTGCAGGGATCTTTGAAGGACAAGCTAATTGAAATAATTTAAACATCACCTTCAGAGCTTTATTCTTCCATCTACAGTTGCAAAGTACACAGAAAAAAAAGGATAAAAGAAAAAAATCAATAAAGATTAATAAATATACTGTTGACCTAACCTTTAATCCCTCGTCACATAGCTGCCCAGTTAGCTGCTTATTTGCATTGGAGGGAGCAGGCTGATGTGTTGCTATTTATGTGAGTCTTGACTTTCTGTCAATACACACTGCCAATGCATAGGCAGTTGCTTCCCAATGAACTCCCTCGTTTCAAGTTTTGAAAACTAATAGCTTAACATCTTCCTTATTTTTCCCAAGAATAAGCTTGGGATGAATAAGCCATTCTAGACCAGACTGAACCAAATAGATAGCTCCATTTCAAATAGTAAGCCTTTTGAACCTTTTTTTCTCAAGAGCGTTACCTATGCCATTATTTATCTTCTTTCGGCACTTTCTCTGATTTAATGTTATTCATTCAAGCAGGATAGTATCACAGAGGGTTTGAACTGTACATACAGGAACAAATACCTCCTTCTCTCTCCACAGAAACACAGCTGACTGGTGGTTACAGAGCTTTGGCATCTAAATGGAAATTTGTTCCAACTATTTAATTAGTATTTTTAAAATTACAATTCAGATAAAGGCTATCCATTTTCATTACATGTAGCCAAAGAAGACATTCCAGTGCTAGACAAAAGCTTCTAAAGCCTGACTCACTTGTTAATTTGGGATTATCATATACTTTTAGTCCCTGAGTATAGCAAGTAATCTGCTGATGTTTGTCAGATACTGATAGAGCATTGCTTTTGAACAATTCACAAGTTGTAACAATCTGATCTGTGAATCTTCCATGAAAGGAAGAAAAAAGCCAGCAGCAAAAATCCACGTATTAAATGACTATAGGTGTTCCCATACTACTGTACCTGAGATGATGTTTCAGAAAATTCTGCTGTTTCCACTCATGCCCTGAAGGATTGTTTTGTTGACCCCATCAAGGCTATTAATCATGTATGGTTGATACTATACAGAGGAAGGATCTACTGTAGTTGCAGTAAATAATTCCTCTTCTTCCTTTATTTTGAGTATTTTGCTCAAAATGTATCACATCAGCTCGTTGAACAGTTACACAGCAAACCTCAATGGAGAAATATTATGAAATGCAATATATCTCTTCTAAACCTGCAATTTTTTCATTGATAAATGAGTTATCCTGTGTTTTAACAAACCACTCCCAGGACATTGATAAGTATCTTGAAGAGGACTCTCCTAGGTCAATGTATTGTAGGCATGATTTTTTTCATTTACATTCAAGAATCCATTGTGAACCCTGGCTTGAGGGTGCCTCAAGTTTGTTGCTGCCCTCAGCATTTAGAAACGCAGCATGCCTTCTCTGACTGGGAGATGATCTCATACATCTGTGAAGCAGGATGGTCATTTATATGTTTGGGATATCTTGTATTAAACCACAGGTATATGGAGATTTTCTTTAATAAAATAAATCCTTTTTGTTCCAGTAAGGCAGAAAAAAAATCTGTGAAATGTTGTTTAATGTGTTGTTCTTTAAAAGAAGAAGAGCCTAAAGTTTCCTTAACCTTTCAGAGCCATCCCAGATCACCATTTGTAATGTTTTGGGACTTTCCTATATCCCCCCAAATTTGGTATCTTTAATCTTGAGCTTTCCAAGTAGGGGATTCAGCCTTATTTCTGATGAAAAGTTAGTTCCTGTTCAGATAAATACTAGCTCCTTTTTTCTCCTTAAATGGAGAAAAGATTCCCGAAAATGTAAGACATTGGGTTTTAATCACATTTTTATACTTTAGCCATCTTCATGACTCTCTCAGTTCCCAAAAGCTAATAAAGTACAAAATCAGCAAACTGGTATGCTCTGATATCTGCTATTTAGAAAAGGTTATAACTTCTCTCTTGCAGTGGGTTTAAGTAACATTTCAGCTCCGATATTAATTTTCTAGAAGTTATGTGAGCATTATTTCTTCACTAGTGTGAGCCAATGTTTGATGTCTGCCCTGCTTTCGGATATTAAAAGTCATCTTGCTTAACAGTATCTTTTTTCTTATCTGAAATTACGGCTGCTCATTTCCTGAAACTTGCTCCTTGGTCCTACAGGAGTCAGATGCTGCAATAACCAGAGTCCTTCTCTTCCCGGAAGGTTTGCAGGCCATGGCAAGATACCAGCCAGATGTCTCATCTATTTCTAGCTCTCTTTACAAGCCAAACTCCACTCACAACTGATACAAAAATTGGAGTCTAATCATACTGCAGTGATAGATCTTAACATTAGGAACAACTCTTTCTCTTAGATGTGCTAATCAATTGCAAGAGCATTCAGCATTCACTTTAGTATCACCCTTCTGAAAGGAACAGGAGAAGTCTCAGACAAAAAGGATTTCACAGTTTGCACTGGAGTCACATATTGAAAAAAGCAGTGATTTCATCTTTTTAGATAAAAGCTTTGACTTGAGTATTCAAAGGTAGAAAACACTACGAAAGTACCAGTTAACAAGACAGTACAAGCCAGACCAATCTGACTAAGATTGGACATGCTGAGCAAGTAAAAAGACATTATCTAGAAATGGGGTCTCACGTAGCTATTTCATTTACGGACAGAGCTATGCTGACCCCCAACTGTAACATCCAAGCAACAGTCACATGTTTCACCTGCATCTTGCCTCAGGTCTAACAGCTCTCTTCATACATACGTGGCTTGCAAAGCCAGCTAGCTCCTCAGACCCACATCGACCAAACATCAAAGCCCATATCTACCAGGATGACCAAGAAGCAGGAATTTACATTCTATATAGGTTTAAAAGTAACATTTATAATCCCTTTTGATGTGGTGTTTTGCAGTAAAAGAAATATCACACATTTTCTGGTATCCTTGCTATGACAGAAAGCAGCCCTGTTTTCCATAAGCCCTTCAGAATGTGTTAGACAGTATGTATATTTAATCTATAGTGAACTTTAATTGGTGTTCTGCATAGCCATGTTGTTCCATACTGCAATGTTAGACAATTACACCATGAAGTATTTTTTAAATTAACAACCTGTCTGTTGCAGATAAGCATGTACATAATCATGGTGAAAAAAAAAAAAAAAAAAAACAAAAAAAAAGTCAAACAAAACCCAACAACCCTTAAAGTCATAAAAATAAGTGCGGTTAAGAGCTACAATTAAGAGTTTAAACTTAATTTCAAATGTTATGCTTTGTCTGTAGGATATTTTTGATTGGATTAGGAGGCATAAGACATGCTGTCTGTTGCCCTGCAGGAAATGCAACAAAGGAGTGTAGGGAGTCATGAATAAACTGCCAAATTATGTAACTTTATTGTATTCAGATTACTAAACTTCTCAGTCCACTAGGATGTCTGGCATGATATGACATAAAAGCCTCAGTTCTACAGGGTGACTTCAGGGGCCACCATTCAGACTTCAGCACAGGTAATCCTTACAGCGTCAGGAGAAGAGGAACAGAAAACTTCTGAAAGACACTGGAAAAAAAAAAAAAAAAAAGAAACAGAGCTTGAGATCCATTATAGACTAGACATAAAAGGGGTTGTAAATGAGTCATGGCACAGTGACAAGAAGATTTAGGGAGATAAAGTGAACTTTTCCATATAATGGACATGGCTATGCAGCCTTTTCAAAGTCTTTAACCCATTATGAAAGGGTTGTGCTGTTTTTGAACAGAACTTGTCACTGCAGCATGGAATTTCCTGAACTGCCTTGCTTTTCACTTGGGAAAGAGAGTGATGACTTAAAATAAGGATCAAGATGGAAAAACTGAAAATATTTATCACCTTTCCTTATCTCCTTCCTTTCCAACCTAAAGATCTCCTCAATACACAAAATAATAAAAACATCGTGTACATATCAACAACTGCTGGCTGCATAACACAAGTATTTGTAAGAAAGGTAGTTAGAGACCTCTTCTGTACCATGCTGTCTGCTCAAATGATCTGTCAGCCTCAGGTGTTCTTTACAGAGCTAATGTTTTTTCATCTCTAGAAGTATGTAGACCTCTGCTTCATACAAGTGTTGCATATCCACTAGCAAACAAAAGAAGAAGGGTTCTGTAGAAGCAGTGATTTAAATACTTGTACTTTGGAAAAAAAGAAGAAAAAGGCACAAGCAAGTTTGCAAAACAAAGTCCTCATAGGCCTCTTAAGGAGGCTAAAGTGGCAGAGGGAGGGGGTTTTATATTATTTGGCATCAATTAACCCATAGAAATACGTACTCGTGTTATGATCACACAAATCATTCTTAAAGAGCTCAGAGGACATTTTTCTAACAGTGTGATTTTCCACTCGGCAAACCTTCTTTAAAAGAGGAACTGTAACATTCCCTTTCTTTTCCACCTTCATCTCCACTTATAAGACAAGTATCTTCTGTAACAGGAGTGGCACCACTTCAGTGGTGATAAACTGGTTTTAGCAAGAAGAGAATCGGCTCCTTAGCCACTGAAGAGTGCGGATGTGATAAACTTCTGAGGCACATGAACTGTTCTGAAACTGTTATCTTGCTCCTCTAAATTCTGTCAAAGTTTCTTATAGCAGCATTGAGAACAATGACTCAAATGTGTAAAACTAATTTCCCTTCAGGAAAACCCTTTTTTAAAAAAAGCAAACAGTAAAAAAAAAAAATTAAAAATCACTTCATAGAATTCCATGTATAAACCATGTTAAGAGTAGTCTTCATTGTACCTACAATACAATTACTCCTGGTGGGCTGACCTTGGCCAGCTGCTGGATCTTCATTCAGCCAGTCTCTTTCCCCCTCTTTCCTCAACAGGATCAGGTGGAAGGGAAATAAGAGGAAAAGGCTCGAGGATCGAGATAAAGACAGGGAGATCACTTATCAATTACCTTCACGGGAAGCACAGACTCAACTTGGAGAAAATTAATTTAATTGATTCCCAATTAAACTACATTTGGGTAGTGAGAAACAAAGAAAAACTAACACACCTTTTTCCTAACCCTCTTCATCCCAGGCTCAACTTCATTCCTAACTCCTCTTTCTCCTCCCCAACCCCAAGCAGAGCAAGGGAATGGAGGTTGTGGTAGGTCCATAACTGTCCCTCTCTGCTGCTCCTTCCTCTTCACACTTTTCCGTGCTCCAGCAAGGATCCTTTCCATGGGCTACAGCTTCCTGCAGGATAAACACACTCCATCACAAGTCCTTTGTGTGCTGCAGTGAGGGCACCTCCTCCATGGTAGTATCTCCATGAGCTGCAGTGCAACAGCTCCTCCTGCTCTCACCTGGCTACTGCAGGGCTGTTTCTCACATTTTTTCCTCTCTTCCCTCACTGCCTGGGAATTGTTTCACCCTGTCTTAAATACATTTGTAAGATGGTGCCACCAGCACCTCCGAGGGGCTCTGCTGGGACTGCCACAGGGCAGGTCTTGGTCTCCTCTCAGAGGTCTCTGCAGCCAACACCTCACCAAATGCACCCAGTGCAAAACACTTTATTTCAGCTTTAGGTTACCGGACTTAAGAAAAAAAAGCCATTTTAAGTCACACTGAAGGAACTCTTTTCCTACCTTACATGGGCTATATGAATCACCCATGCAATTGCCATTGTTCAAATTGTTTTTCGGGTTTAGACTAAATGGATTTCCAAGTGTGTTTTCTCTAATCCCATCACTCCCACATCCATAATAACTGTAAAATTTCAAAATAGTCATGATATTCACGCTTCTCTCAAATACAAAATATTGGTGGTATGTGGTCTTCAATTAAACTTGAGATTTCTCTGAGAAAGTACTTGATTTCTTACATGGAGGCATTCAGACACAAGAAAAAAAAAGAATCCCAGGGAGAATACCACTGCAAGGCTTTCTCAAGCTGTTAGGAATAAACTAACATTAGCTAATTTTAGCTTCTGGGGTCAGATTCATTTGTGCTGTCTGGTTTCTTTGTTTGTTTTGTTGCATTGTGCCAGATGGGCAGCGAGCAGACCGAACATACTGGATTTACAACTGCCGTGCATCAGCAGGCTAGCTCCAAGCAGTGGGAGCTTGCAGTTCACTGCTGCCTGAAAGAATCCCTGGATCACATTTTCCCCTCCTTCATGCTATAGCCCAGTATGAGTTCACACACATCCCCAGCTCTCCCATTCAGTTAACAAACTCAGCTGAAGTGCATTCAACTGCATCCAGGAGATAAGAATAAGAAAAAACAGGAGGCACTTGAAGGATGAGATATGATGGTAAAATGCCCAAGGAGAAAACATTTTATATTTCCACTCCAATTTGTCAGTATTTCCCACATGGAAAAATACACATCCTGCCACATCTGTTCCATTGTCATGGAAAGACCAAAGACTTCGAATGCTTTGCTTGCCACTGAAGTCATCAGGATAAATTTTGATGTGTTTCTAAGAAAACTGTCATGGAAAATATCTTCTCTAACCT
Source organism: Tyto alba (assembly GCF_018691265.1). NCBI lineage: Eukaryota > Metazoa > Chordata > Aves > Strigiformes > Tytonidae > Tyto > Tyto alba. Next base: position 2,011,668 of record NW_024881272.1, read on the forward strand.
GCAGTTCATCTCAGGTGCTTGTCCTTGGCCTCACCTTAGCCATCTTGCAGGTATTTTTGTGCCCAACCATCTGTGTTGATGACCCTGACCCACAGTTTTGAATTCCCAACTCTGCCTCAGTCCTGCCCCATCACCACGGGCTTTCTTAATCACCATCAGGTAGTGGCTGGCCCAGGTCACTGCCAGGAGATCTGCTCACTCACCTCACTCCAGTGCTGCAGGACCATGTCCCTCACGGAGAGCTGCACTGCCAGCCCAGCTGGCATCGTTGGTTCCCTTTGCCTCCAGTAGCAGCCAGCTCTTGCTGCTCCCTGGAATTACATTTCTCAAAATCAAGTGGCTGCATCCTCACGTTATCTTTGCTTTAGAAGTGGAGAACAGGTACGGAGAGACACAGAGAGCTTATTTCCTATTGAAACTCCAATATTAGCTGCGCTGGTAAAGTTTCCCATCAGAAGTATCTTTAAAATTTATTTTCTGATTCTATGCAAGCCATTTCTCAGCAAACTGGCCTAGGAAAAGAAAGCACTGATTCTGGGAAAATAGTGTCTATATGGTAACATTTATTGACATGTTCACATCACTATAACTGTATAGACCCATTAAAATAATTTCCTCCTTGTAAATAAACCCTATGGTAGCATCCTGACATCTGTGACAGTGTTATGTGTATGCCAGGCTGATGTGGATTTGACAGATATTTTTACAAAAAAAAAAAAAATCTTTACATCAAATATACTCATTGGAAGCAATTGATAAAGGCATGGAAGGAAAGCAAAACCAGAAAATTCCCCAAGGAGACCCTTGACAAGAATCCTGCTACTGCTAAAAGGAAGAACAGGGGATTAGAGAGGAAAGTGCTTTTATGCGAGTCGAGCAAACATGGATGTAATACACATAGTAAGGACTAGAAGAGGACACGCATAAGATTAGAGTTTACAGGTTTGTTTTTTTTTTTTTTTTTCATTTCACAGTTACTGTCTTTCCCTCTCATATCTCCTGGTTTTAGGGTCACAAACAATTAAAAAAAAAATCAGACAGATAAGATATTAAGGAGAAAGCCACCAGAGAATTACAACTTTATCTTCGCTGTACTCAAAATGTGATCTCAAGCTCTCTCTAACTGCAAGCATCAGTCATGGCCCCGGACAGGCAAACACTGTCTCCCACCTCCTACACATCCTGACCGTGCACTTTTCATCTCTGTTCCTGTTTCCATTATTTTTATTCTGTTCTTGGAGCTTGGCAAGTAAGTACCACTCTGGATACAGCGCAAAAGTTCTTAGGGATGCATATTGTCTGAACGATTTCAACACTTAAAGGCCTGTTTGATGGCGTGTTCAGTAACATCTGCCTACGAACAAGATGGCAAGCCAGGCTTTGTTTTCAGTTGAGGTGCCTTTGTCTGGCCAATGCTACAATAAATGTCCCTCAGCAAGTCAGTGTGACAGGCACAAGAGCTTACAGGTGAAGATAAATTATGACTGAATGCATTTAAAAACAAAAGAAAAATATTTTGGCATTGTACCCAATTTTTGTTTCTTCTTTTCTATCACGGTTGTTCATGAATTCAGCATATTCCAGAAACATTTTTGCATTGTTTGTCGGCATCGCTGAGGTAGCTGCTGTAGCACACACAGACATGTTCCAACTTGCTTCCGCCTACACAGGGCAGCGAGAGAGCAATGCCACCACAGCTGCCAGCAGCTCAATGCAATCTGGTGGCTTTTTCATTCATTCAGCTCCTTTAATATGCTTTGCAGCCAGCCCGGAGCTGCATAGGTGTGTGGAGCAGCACAGCTGCAGATGAGGCTCTAGCAGGGGTACACCAGTTTTTGTCAGCAAGCTAAACTTGAAGAAGACAGATTAACAATTTTCCCCAGTCACAGGAAAAAAAAAAAAAAAAAAAAAAATCTGCCAGTCTTCCTTTCACATAGGCTTTATTTCAAAGTGACTTGGAGACCACGGTGTTTTACTACAGGTAATATCAATTTAAGTTGTCCATGCAACCGTAAGTAACAGATTACATCTACTTGCTTTTGTTGCCATTTTTTCTATGTATTTAAAAATGTATAAATCTGTACATAAGCCTCAGATCCACTAGTATTGCTAGTATCCACTATAAGCAAAGATCTTCATCCCAATCTGAATGTTGTTATTAGATATTTACTTTGCTGAACAGCTGCCAGGTGCTCAATGAATATAAGTTGTCTCAACAACACTAAAGCCATATAATGAAGGACTGACTCCTGGTATATAAAAGTGAGTACAAACATGTATATATGGGCAAGAAGGTTGGTTTAAACCCAGACTGTATATAAGATTTTCAGAGCAAACGCTTCACTAAAACATAAAGTGAATATACATTGCTTTTCTAAGGCAGGTTCTTAAATTAAGAAGTTCTACCCCATTCCTCAACATCAGTGGTCCATCTTGCTTATAGTTTAACTTGCTAGGAAGCAGATGGCAAACACGCACCAACAGTTTGCAGAAAAACTCTGGAAGTTTGTAACCCACGTCCCCTGAGGATACCAACACACAAGACTTCACAACCCTTTAGAAAAAAACAAAACACAAGACTGTGTTTCCTTCCCTCTTGGAAGTCCAATATGAGTCCATCTGTAGTGATAGGTAATACTGCCTTTACTTCAACAGCCCTGTGGTGTGAGTAGTCGAACCTCAGTTAGGGAAGGCAGCTAACCTGGAGCTCTCCTCTTTCTAGCCTGCCAGGGGGTTAATTGGGCATTTGCAAGCAGCTGGGACTGACTTGCAGAAGGAAATGCGTCACAGTAAGTTCTCCTTGATATACACTGGACTGTCAGCTGTGGTAATAAAGCCTCAGTACAATTTTGGGGTTGAATCAGACACCCATAGGAACTGCAGGGCAGGATGGGTGGCTGTAGGAGAAAGGAGAAGCGAAAGCTGCTGAAGACTTAAAATGGATGGGTGCGGACACATAGACCTCAGATGGAAGCTGTAACTCCAAGCCACCAGAGTTCCTAGTCTTTCCTGCTCAGTCACAGGCAAACTGAGCTGTCTAAGCTGTGTTGTCACATATGTTACCTGAACTCTTGTGCTGCTGCTGTTCCGTATTGTCACCGGAAGAAGTTGTATTTTGGTCTGGAATAAGCCCACGGTACTTAAAGGGACCTCTTCTTCTGTGAAAGCAATTAAGTCAACTATATTAATTGCCAGCCATTGCAATTAGACTTCAAAAGCTAGTGATAGTCCAAAACATAGATGTAAATTATATCCTTTTCCTTGTCATACTAAGGATGCCAACCCCTTTTCAGGGCAGTGTGTTAGATATCATGAATTAAATGCTGCACAAAAATGACAGCAGGACAAGGCCCATAAACTTCAGTACATACCACAGAAAAAAAAAATTAAGAGAATGAATAGAAACCCAGAGCAACTAATTATTCCTCCACTCACAAACAAAATTGAAAAAAATAAACAGGAATATAAGAAGGACATGTTTTGTTCCACCAAGATTTAACTGCACCATTACTTTGGCCTGTTATGGGAGAAGATAATAATCTTTTTAGGTGTTTATGTCAGGTAGAATCAATCATTAATTTATAATATGTGCTTTGTAACCTGGTTCTCTTTTCCTAACTATCAGTTACCTAAATTACTTTACAATGTTAAATCCATAAATATTATATGCCATCACTTCAGGGTTCCAGTGATGTTTTTAGCTATTAATCAAGCTGCCTCATTTCTTGATTTTCATTGTCTGGCTCCACTCTGACTATTAATTGTTTGTTTGGCATTAGGATGTAGGTTTTAGAAATCAGCAAGTGACATTGATGCCAGCAGTAATGCCTGATTAATGCTAAACACGTATATTGAAACACAACAGCCTTTTATTTTTGACATGAGAAAAAGCACCTACCAATATAATTTTGAACACTAAGTAAATACAATTAACTGTGGAGATGGCAATTACAAATAAAAATCCAAAAGGACCACAGCTCAGTAATCAGTCAGCAGTCTGCAGGAGTATCTATCCCCCACAAACTGGGAAAGGACCTTCCTTCAGGACGTTAAACTACAGAGGTAACAAAAGTCTACAATTACTGCACATACAGAATGTGAGTTCTTATACTGCAGGTGGAAATCCGCAAGATCTCAAGTGGCTGCTGGATTTTTCCTGCGTACAGCACATCTTGACTTCTCAGCACTGATGAGTTCACCCAGGAGAAGGTTACAATGACATTTCTGTCAAGATGCATGTGACCTTATCGGGCAAAAATTTGGCTGCCATTGTATCAAGCGATCTGCAAGGGTCTGCTTTTCCAGTCTTCTGACAGCAGCATCCCACATCTGTAGGAACCAGGGGCATTCTTCTATTGCTATTTATTACATATTGAGTCATAAGATTGACTGTACTAGGTCAACCCCAAATTCAGTCCAGATCTCTATGCTGTTTCTGGTGGTAAATATTTAGGTTTAGCAAGCATCCTTTACCAACCTCTGGCAATTTCTGTCTCAAGAGCTTCCTGAGCAAGGCTATGCTGTCTTGTATTCATCTGCCTTTGATGGCTTTTTCTTCAGTTAGTTTGCCCAATTGCATTTTTAACTCACACAAATTTTTGGCCACCTTAAACACAATAACTTTTTAGTTTTCAAGAACTACAAAACCAAGTTTTCAAGAACTTTTACTATTTAAAAGTGTTTTGTGGAAAAATACAGAGTTTTTGGGACATGGGCTGTTTGTGTCTTTTCCTCAAGCCTGAGACATTTCCATTAATACTTATAGTTCTCATATCAGGGGAGACAGACAAGGAATAATTGTCCAATATTCATTTTCTCTATACAACTCATGATGTATGAATCTCAAGCTCATCCCCTTCCCCAAGCCTGAAATGTTATTCCTTGCCTTTGATAATCCTTCCTGCCCTTCTGTGTGCCTTTTTCTAGCTCTCTTGCATCTTTTTTTGAGTCTGGGGATCAGAATACCAAATAATACTCAAGATGCAGGGACATTATTGTTATATACACAGTGCTGTAACTACATCTTTCGGTTTTGTTTTTATTTGTTGCTTTTTTTTTTTTATCTCTTGTCTTTTTTTTTTTGCCCTCTATTCCTTTCCTAAAAAATCCTAACATGATTTGATTTTGATTGCAATGGAGAAATGTGAAGATTTTGTAAACATATATATTATAACTTCTCAAGTAGTAATATTTTGAAGTTCAGTATTGAAGCCTGGACTGTTTTTCCTCTATGTCTCATGTAATATTCATCACTGTTGAATTTCATCTACTATTTTATTATCTGTTAAGTTAGTGTTCTAAGATCCTGCTGCAACTCTCCTTAACTTGGTTTTCCTCTTTTTTGCCTGAATAATTGAATATCACCAGAAAACCCTATCACCTCACTGGTCAGTCTCTTAGTGAACACCTAAACAACACCCAGCATGGATGTCTGATGGAGGCTATTGATGAGATTCCTCCACTTAGAAAGCTGGACATAGAAATCAATCAATTGTTTCCTACTTTTTAAAACAAATGATAATAACCCATGTCAGGGGCTTTTTGCTCTTGCCACCAGCAGCTTTGTTTCTTTACGAGATTTTGAGGAGGGACCCAAGTAGAAGAAAAGACCTAGCTCTATAATTTTGTTCTATAAAAGGCATTTGGACTATTATTTTAGATTTACCCGTGAAGTCACTAATTCTTTTCTTCCTTATAAGAGAAAGACTTGAATTCTAGGAGATAACCATGGGCTTATGGAGTTAACAATGAATTGTCATCCTCACTGTAGCTCCCACTTTTATTTCAGCATAAGAAAAAATACAGAAAAAGAAGTCTATAAAGTACAAATTGAAAAAGTTCTTTTTTGCAAAAAGGAACTCTTAGCATTAATATGATGTCTGTTAGCTTACCTCTAACAAGGAGTATTCACAGCTAGCTAAGATCACTGTTCAGAAATTACTATTTAAAGACCTTTAAAAACATTATAGTAAATAACACAAAACACTCTTCCCAAACACCTGATTTTCTCTACTGTATAACATCTGTATATTTCCCCAGATACTTCTCTTTATATTAAGACATTAAAAATACCTTTTAAATGGGCATGAGATAGTGAATTGCTGAATTTTCATTTTACTTAATTTCAATAGAGCTTTGTACATATCACGTTTGCATGAACAACTGAAAGGCTGTGGAAATAACAAAGGTATCTTGAGAACCAATTAAACCTTCCATAAGGCTATTATGCTGAAAGAGAGCATTGTTATGCACATTTTTTGCAAATTTACAAAAATCCAAGAGTGATATTGAAATGGCTTAATACCACCTGCTGAGTAACATCAATCGCAAAGCAGAATGTTGAAATGAGTGTCCTAGCTGTTTTCAGAAACTGTTTGATATTTTACAAAAGGATGTATTTACTTTTTTTTTTGTTGTTTCTAACAGGATAAAAGTAACAAAGTTGATCACTTCGAATTAGAACTAAGTTATTCTTTTTACAGGACTGAAAAAGCTACAAGAAAAAAATCTTTATGAGACAGACACAAGTCTGTTATCTGAAATTTTCCAGCTTCTCTTCTCTTCTCTCTTTGCTTTTTAGTGCCTCAGGAATCACCTTTCCATTGGTTGGTAGCTTATACCCTTATCCTAGGGGGTGAGAAGAAATTCCTGCCAGTAGCCCTCAGTGTGCATCTCTTCATCTCACCTGTGACCAAGGGCATGAATCTGGGCTATCAATTGGGGTTTCCTGCACAGAGGATGCTCTACCCCTACCCTACATCTCTACATCCCTGGCAGAGGCAAGGGAAGGCAGGATCCCATGCAACTGAAGATCCTTCAGAAAACATGCCATTTTAACATTTATAAATAGCTATTATTAATCTATTATTAATATCTCTATTATTGGTGGGTTTTCATCTCCTGACACAGACATCTCTGTAGAAGTAGTGTGGGAAATGGAAAAATGCCTTTCTGAAGACTTTTCTCATCATCTAAATGACAGGCCCAGGTCCTTGGTGGTTATTCAGAGATATAGGTTAAATGGGGTGAACAAAGACAGCTGATCAAAGATGTTAATATGATCCATCAGCTCTAGGTTCTAGATACTTTGTCCTCGGCCAGACTCAGGGACCAGAATGGTTACTATAGATTGCAGGGAACCAGTAAGCCCCAGCAATACCCCTTTTTGCTTTTTTCACCCCAGATATAATTTCAGCATCAGCTGCCGAAGAACGTACTGCTGTACTTCACCAACTCTGTCCTCTCAGCTGCTCCCTTTGCACTGCGATCACCTTATTATTGCATGTCCATACAAACTCCACAATATCTACCAGTGGTATCACAAAAAAAAGATAAATCTGATTTGTGTGTCTCAATGGTTGGCCTGGGGAAAATATTTTGTTTCATTTGTCACGGTAGCTAAGCAAAAAACAGGAATCTTGGGAAACTGCAACAGAAAGGAAAAGAAGCATAACACACTGGCATAGGCTTCAATGGGAGTTTTCCTTTTTTTACTGCAGGGACAAGTGTTAATGCCAATGCCTATGACTTTTGGGTCTTAAGATCCAGCTGGCATGAAGAGATATAATGGGAGTTACAACAAAGCACTAGAGCTCTAAAGGAAACTTCCACACTTTACAGATCTAATTAAAAATTTAAAAATAGATACATGCTCACTTACTTACTATATGATAATAACCTCCAGGGCAGACCTCTGCCACCTTGCTCACTGGCAAGATAAATCAGGTCATACTAGATTCTGGGCTGCAGCATTGATACTAATATCAAGATGTGTCCAGTTGCCAGTGAAAAGCTGCCTCGGGTACCTGTACACAGCACTGCAATAATTCTGGGTAATCTCTCATAGCTACTGGTATGACAAGACCTCTGAAGCTTGGTGCTTTAAGATGATATTCATTCATACTGAATATTACTTTTTATAAGATATGGTCTCAAGTGTAAAAATATTCATAATATAAAACAGAAAAGTACATTTGCTTTCTCATAAGTTCCTGGGAGAGTGGGGAGAACAACCAACAAGCAAAACACAACAACCCCCCCCTCAAGGGGACTCCTCTGACCTGAAGGGGCAGCTAATGGCCTCATTCTAAGCAGCAGATAAAATGAGCAATCTGATCACGACATAAGGGAATAAGTAATAGCTGGACAATAACATTTTAAATCTGTTTTCCACATCCTAGTCAGAAATATTCCACACACTGGGGTAACCATAGAAGAGGCACAATATGCCTCATATAAAATACATGTGGCAAATGTTGTAGATAAATGGCTTTGTCAGCCTGCAAAATTCTGTACAATTATCTAAATTAAAATTTTAAGACAAGGTAAATTGCTGCATTAGCCTTTCAAAAGTACAGTTTAATTGTTCTCTACATGGTTTGTGTTATTGCAAGCTTTTGGTAGGAAATAGTGTGTCATTCCTCTTAATTGCTTAAAATGACACTAGGAGATCTGATTTCTATATGCTTATTGACACATCGGTGCATTTTTAAAAATATGCTAATTTTTAAAAGGCTTTTCCACTGCTGCATAATCACTGTCGATATTTTATAGAAAGTGTAGCTGGAGTTGGAAGAGCATTACCCCTTGTAGTTACTATTGGGCACCGAACGCTTGCCAGAGCTTTGTTTCTACTTTTCTTCATGTTTGTTTATTTGTCAATTCAGTGGCTCTAATCTTGCTCCCATTTCAGTAAACAGTGACTTGCATGCCAGAGAGGAGCACACCTGCTCTTTGATAGGTATGGCAGCAGATACGTGACATGAGGAAATCTCTCAATTACTTGTAAAATGCCTTCAGTTCTGTGTGCTACCAGTATACAGACTATGCTTTCCTCTAAATCACATCTTTTCTGATGTCTGCTCATATTTTTTTTCTTTTTTTTTGCAACATGTATTTTTTTCTGGTTATATTGACAGCTCCTAGAGAATACACAAAAATACATCAAATCACATGTATGAACAGTTAGTGAATAGAGTGACTACAGGACTCAGAGGAGATATCCTATTTTGTTATCATTTTTAGATAAGACTATTTTCTATAATGGATCTACAGCTACAAAAATATAATGTCCATAAAGACACAAAAAGGATAGGTCAGAAACATCTGTTTTCTCATTTTCACCATCCATCTATAAACAGTGCAATGCTTTTCCACTCTGTTCCCCATCCTCAAGAATTTTAATTTTACTTGGTGAAGAATCCCCAAAGACCACCTAAAATATCTATCTTACAGTTAGGTCAGCTCTACCAATATGTTATGACTTACTGTAAATGAGAAAGATATCCCTTTGAGGATCCGATATATTGAAGTGTTATCTTTCAGGCTTATTGTAGCCAAATACGATTCAATAGTTTTCTCTGACTGACTTGTCTTAATCCAGCAGAATGAAAAAGCATCTTATCACAAACATATTAGCCCTCTATTGAGCACATGATGCACCATTTGGGGGATTTTGTCCAAGTAAAAACTGCTAAACAAATTCCTTATTTAGTTCTTACCTGTTACAGTAACTCTGTAATGTTAAAACTAGCAGTCAAGGTCCAACAAAGAGCAGTTCAAGCTGTTTGCCTGCAGTGGGAAGCAGCTTTAGGGTGATGAGGCATTGAGACAAAGAGTTATTCTTGTTATTCACTGATTTACCTCCCTCTATTTTAGTGAGTAAATCTAGTGACTGGTATATTTATCCCTGTAGAAACTGTGTAGCTCTTAAATCTACTTCAGTGTGATTCTTCTTTCAGTTGAGAGCTGATAAGCCCATGTGTTTCTCCATTCTCTTTATCAAGACCTACAACCGCTCCACCATACACCAGAAAGGTGAAAACCCTACACACATAACTGTTTCTTCTGGGATGCAGCTGAAGGCATCAGCTGAGCAGGCTGAGCCCTGGCGTGCAGCTGGCAGGGACGATGGGGGTGCCTGGGTGATAAGGAGTAGATGAGGGTCAGCCTGACCAGCCTCCCGTCTTTAGCAAGCTGCTCATTCTGCACAGGATATTCTTCCCTTAGAGAAGCAGCAGAGATGTCATAATCTCCATTCCCACCACGGAAAACAGCCAAAGCAGAATGGTGTTTCGTCAAGGGTTATTGCTGGCCCAGCTCTAACCATCTGCTCCCATGAGCGGGAACTACCCTTTCCCTTGTCTTCTTCACTCTCCAAAAGAGGACAAAATGCTAAGAGGGGGCTGCTGGGCAGGATCCTACAGTGGTGAGCCCAAGAGTTGAGTAAGTGGTAGTAAGACCCAGGATGAGAAACAGAACATATAATCTTCCTTCAGCATTGTCCTCTCCCTAAACTCTTGTCCCTTTGGGTGGAAGATGCATAAGTCATCTCCCCTGCCACCAGCCCATTCTGCCACTTCCCTGGCATTGACTTTTTGTCTACTCAGCCTGCACTACGATGAGAAATAGATAAAGTTATTGTCTTCAAAGAATATGATTAATTATTTCATCCTAAAATCCCCACCAATTGATCTTCTTGTTTAAATCTTAACATGACAGTTCTTGAAAAGTGTTGTTTCCACAATATATGGATGGACACAAAGACCTTTATTACTTCCTGTTTGTCTATTTTGCCCCTTTCTGGTGTTGGCAGTGGTTTCTCATTTTCAAGAATCCCTATCAAATGCATCCTCCACTGATACTGGTGACGTTCTCTCTGTGACAAATTTTCGGAGCCCGTCTGTATTTATATTGGACATCCCCTTTCCCCAATTACATGATACATTCTTCTTGTATAAGTGCTCTGCTAAGTCCAACAATACCTGACTATTAAACAAACTCCCATAAGAGCTTTGCAGTGTGCTCTGGGAACAGTTAATATGACTCCAACCCCAGAAATGGCTGGAGATTAAGGTCGGGAAGAGGCGTACAATTCTTTCATGGCTGACAATGACACTTCTTGTTTTCAGGCTCCCCAGCTCATAAGTTTTCCTCTGTTCAGCGTGCCAGGCTCCCCACTGGGGAAGTGGCACATCTCTGAGATACCCACTGGAGAGCCAAAGAGTGAAGCTAAATCATGCCAGCATTTAAAGATGAAAGGAAGTGCTGGGTTGATGTGGCTCTAGAAAAACCTCTGAGGGTACACTGTAAAATTACAAAAACAATAAGGTAGGAAATGACTGCCCCAATATGGAGAACACAGTGTTTACAGGCTGGATTGCTGCAATTATTTCAGATGCCAGGTATCCAAATCTGCTGTGACAAACAGCCTTGACCTTCTAACCACACACACAAGGGGCAACCAAAACACGCAATAACCTGAGACAGCTGACTATAACAATTATTTCTGAATTTCTGGGCATGTATGTACTGCAGTGCAACTTTAAAACCTCCACAGAGAAATAATACACCAAGTTAAAATTAAATAGGCTTAGCATGTCTTCCATGTTGTTGCCCCACAGTTTCAGACAAATGAACAAATAAAATAAAGCCAATGGATTTTATTTAGTTATTCGTGAAGCAGGAAAAACTTGTCATAGCCATCTCTCATAGTTTGACTTAGCTAATGTCTAGCTAGCTAGATTTGCATGTACTGTGGGTAGGCTCACTACAGTCACAGCTGAGAGGGCTCTTGGTATGCACTTGGGCTAATTCTACAGACAAAAAATTGCCGATATCTGCTAAATCTCTGAATTTATTAAAAGACCAGACAATGCAGCACTAATGAAAATTTGCAGGACTTATAAGCAGATGGTTGATATCAAACATCCAAGACAACAAAATTTCAGAGTAAAAGAATATAAAGAAAAAATCCTATACCCGTGCTAAGGTGAAGACAGTTGATCTTGGAAACACATCTCAAAAACTAAAAAATTATTAGTATTTTTTGAAGACTGTCAACAGATTTTCTTTTTAACCATATGTAATAAAAAGAAATCTATGTCAACCATAAAAAAAAAAAAAAAAAAAAAAAAAAAAAAAGAGCCCTTGGAATTCTCTTAGATATAGAAAAACAGAGAATGAAAACTGATACTGTATGATGAAATGTAATGTATGGTCACCATTCTGCCATTTAGAAGAAAAGTCCTCCCATATCCTGAATCCATGTACATCAGGTCATCAGATGGCCTGCTGCTTCATTGATTAGATCTCTTCTTTAGAAAGCAATGAAGTTGCATGCACTTACATCTTTTTTTCAGAATTCCTTCTAGACAACTATAGAAAAAGTGCAACACACTTTTCAAACCCCTTACTTGACACTTTTTAATGTACTGTCATAAAGGAACACTTTTTCATTTCTAACATGATTTAAAACGGGTGACCAGTAATGAAAGAACACACACACGCACATATGCACATCTTTCAAATTGACAAATCTGTGTTAAAACCACTGCTATTAGCAACCATTGATCAACAGAGTATTTCTTTCGTGGAAGGGCACGGTAGGCTTGACAAGGTGTCCTTAGGCGGGCACATTTTGTCATGCTTCATATTAAACTGCAGTGAGACATAATGATACCTTATGTGTAAAGTAATGTTTGTATGGTACCTTCCTTAGCTCAAGGGATGTCCTTGAAAAATTGATTTATCTATTTAAAGAAATCTCAATAGCTCGCAAGTCTGTGCTACTGAGATAAGACATCATCTCTGAATGGAGTCTAACCTATACATTATATATTGCTATGACACATGCATTGAACACAAATAGAGGACTAATTCTGGCCTTCTTTGCAAGTCCCAGGCTAAATGCAGTTTAACTCTCCAGCTTGTTAAGGACAGTAATAACATTAATATATCAACATATTACTCAGAGGACTGAATAGACGGACATTCCTGGACTTCGTAAATATAACAGGTTCTGAGAGGCACATCAGTTTATGGTAAAAAGCTACCAAGATTTGCATTTGATTTATTATTTCTGTGTGCACCAGAATTTTAAGATTGCTGAAAGCCATATTTTCAAGAGCTCAGCAGCTTCCCTAAGCGCTAAAACACTCCTGAAAAAAAAATCCCAGTATGTAGCAGTTCCTATGGTGATCTAAAAGAGCTAGATTCAACTTAAATAATTTATGGAACTGTTTTATTATCTTACAACATAGAGAGTATGAGCACCTAATGAAGCTGCTTCTATAGCTAGGGCTGCACAACTGCTGTCTGTGGATTTTCTGGAATCTAATAAGGGCTGAGGTCACACGTTGCCCTTTGCTCACAAAGGTCTCTCACTTGTAGCTGTCACTGACTTTCCTGAGACTAATAGAAATTCAGTATTTTGGGGTCTGTACCCTGATGTCGTGTTTGGTTGCACTTTACCTTTGGATCTGATGTTGAAACTCTCCCCTGGTAATGTACTGGGTTCTGTGTGCTCTTGTGGCCATGCACAGCATGATCACAAGTGTCTCTTTCTTGAGTAAAAAAAACCAAATACATATTATTGGTGTTGTAAAGAACATTCCTTCCTAAACATCCTCCCTGTGGGAACCCCCAGAAGCATGCAGAGTCTTTCCCCTTTCAAAACACTTTTTCAGAGTGAGGAACTTTTCCTACAGATACCAGTCCTTTAAAAATAAATCAATACATGACGCTTCTTGAAATGGGAAGTCTCAGTTCTTGCTAGTCAAGCAAGAAAGTTGTTAGGAGATTTCAAACTACTTAACAACAATACTTTCAGACTCATTTCTCTTGTTCAAGATGAACAAACATAGGTTTACAATAACTTGTCATAACGTCTCAGTCTAATGAGAAGACAGCAGTATCAGATGAATATACAATAGACAACCTTATGACCCAGCTCACTGGAGTGTGGCATAGAGTAGAATTCTTTACCAGTTGTTTCAAGGAAGAAAAAATTATTGAACAAGAAAATACACATCTTATTTACTGGAACAGCACTTTCTTTTAAACGATGTAAACTTTGGAATATAATGAAACTGTATTTCACTTGAGTGGAAAGCCCCCTTGCAGTAGAAGCAGCAAAGTAGATATGTGACTCAAACCTTTATTTAAATATCATTACAACTGTAATTAAACAAAGGAGTATCTGGGCAAGAGGAAACATCTGCATTGTAGAGAGCATTTTGCACTCTTAAGTACCTTCACTGGAAATTTACTTTTTCTTCATGACACAGAAGTAACCAGAGCTATAAAAGCATAATTTAACACTACTGTAAAAAATAAATTGTAACACATTTATTCTATATCATATTTATTATGAATGTATCTGCTCAGCAGGATAGTTAAAAATTAACATAGTATAAGTTACTGAGTAGAAGCTTAGAAGGCAAGAGGTGAATCTGTCATTTGCCAGTAGATCTAAATTTTAATGGAAACCAGTCATGCTACTGTGATATGTCTTTTATCTACCAGAAACAGAAGAAATTGTGGAAGTGCCAAATAATTCCAACTCCGACTGTTGAAGGCTATACCAACTGAGTTTTTCAATGCATACATTGCAGTTTTGGCTGATAGTAATAAATAAAGCCATCCTAGGCACTAATCCATCCAAGGGATTTACAGGCATAGCCTTTGTTCTCTAGCCCGAAGATGACTGAGGATTTTGAATACGATCCCAGAGCCCCTAGGGTCAGTGGTGTCAGGATTTCATCTGTAAGCCCTATGAAGATGGAAGAAAATGCAAAAACATCGAGGTCTATAACTTGGGCTATTAATGATGTGGAGAGTAGGATGAATGGAGAGGAAGCACAAATGAGAAATTTATTCTGTTTCATCATCTCTGTATCCTAGTGTGTAGTTACTCATGTTGTCTCAGCAATCAGCTTCTTTTGGAGGGGATTATGTATATCTTTCTCAGTCAGAAAAACTGTTAACCCAACCGCTGGCTTTCATTCTATCATTCTAGTTTACCAACTTCTCAGTTCTCTATTTTGTCAACCCGGGCCTTCAGAGAAAGATTTTCAGTCTCCCACATCCATGTCTAAGCTGACAACTTCTTTTGTCTCTTCACTGTAGGTCATTTCTGTACAGAAAAGAGAGTATATGGTTTTTTTTTTTTTTTTTGGTTGCTGTTGCTTCACCATCTGGAAAATGGAAAACACATGAATACCGTCAGTAATGCTGTAGTTGCTGAAGAATCTGAAATAGTCCTTGGCTATTTTCAAGAAGCCTGAATTAAGGTCACTAGAGTTCGTAGAGATTTCTTATACACTTTAAATGATGCTCCTGCAATTCAGTGTTTTCCCACAGCGATATGGTATGTGTTAATGCTTCAGTGCTGCAGATAAAGATCCATGTGAAATGAAGACTCACAACTGTAAACAGGGGCAATGGTCCTGCATCCCATGCTTTGCAATAAGCTTTGCTGCTTACCTTGTCCCATGCCTGCTCCGGGTGGTGAAGGAGGCCATTCTCACAGGGGGGAGGAGCAGACCCTGACATGAACCGTGGCTCCAGCAGCTGGGGATCATGCCTCCCTAAGCCCCAGCCCCAGCACCGGTGAGAACTGCTGGGCAGGAGCTCCAGGCTCTGCTAGGGAGGCTGAGGTTTTGGCCAAGGTCTAGCTGAACAGCCTGGAGCGCTCCCTGCAGCCATCCCTGGAGTGCCAGTGGAAGTTCCTGCTAATGAATGGTGTTCAGACCGGGGCTCCCTGATGCCTGCTGAGGCCAACATGGAAGAATTCTGTTCCAGAATTACATTAAATGTCATAATCAGTAGTGTGCTATCTGTGATCCTCATGCCTACAGAAGATAAATAAATAAAGCAAATAAAAAATATTTCCAGCTCATTTTTACCACCCAATTCTGTTCATTTCACTAGAAATGCAAGCTTATGCCAGTTAGTTGTTTGCTCATAGCAGAACATCAAAGGAAGTGGGGTAGTATTTTTATGGAAAAGATTTTGATTTCCCATGAGAAAGAACAAAGTTATCTTAAATCACCTTCTACAGCTGTCTTTTTGGGAAGATGGTATAGAAAGTATCAATCATTTAAAAGCTAGATTGCTCAGAGCATTTAGTTTCTCCTAGTTTCTTCTGACTTCTGGGAAGAAAAAATACCTTAAATTGCCTGCCATCTTTCTGTAGTTCCAGGCATATCTTTTGTGCTTTTTCCATCTCTGCTTTTATTCATGAGTTGTCACTAAAGTAAGAAATCAAGTAGAAAACAAAGCAGAACAAAACAACAGATACCTCAGAGAGCTTGACAGTAGGTTTTGCCCTAAGGCCACTAGTTCAAACCCATCGTAAATCAACAGTAGCTCAAGTATCTGATATTTAATGGTTGTCTGACGACCTTAGTAAAGTGTTGAGCATGTTGGTTTCATACGGCAGACGTAGGCTGTGACAGCAAGGAAGTCTAGGCAGAGAATATGGAATATGATCTGGCTGGGTAGGTGACCCTCAGGGTCAGTAATGAGGAATGTGTTATGGAGTGCAGGTTAGAAAACTTGCTATTGCTTGGCAAATACACCAGAAACCACTGCCTAGTGTTAGTACTGAAAAGCCTCGATCACAGCTAAACTCACTCCAGAAGAGAATAAATGTGTAGAGAGTGAGGTCAGAAACAAAAATATAAAAAAACCCCAAAACATACAAGTTAGACTCCTAAATGTTTTTGTTTTTTTTTTTTTTTTTTTTTTTTAATCTCACTAAGGTACCATTGCTCTAAATGCCAGATGAAATATGCTATGGGTGGCAAAGAACGAAACTGTTAATGGAAGCTGGATAAAAGGTTTTCAACTAATACTTGTAACTACTCTTACAAAACAGATAAGACAGATGCTAAGAAGCATCCACGAAAACATAAGGAATTAAAAACAAAGATAGCCCAGTCCTTCCTTACTGAAGTTGCCTTCTCCATTACTTAAGGAAAATAGATATATTTTTTTCACTGCTACAGCCTCTGTGCTTCAATATAATCTTACTGAAAATCAGCTTTATCCTTCTTTAAGAAAATCCCTCATAGGAATAATGAAAATTGCTGCCATTGGCATAGACATTATTTCTATGAGAGTAAAGCCTAGTTTCCACCCACATGCTGAGGGGAGGGTCAGGGAGACCGCTTCCCCATGCGCCGGCATGGGCAGCCCTGGCACAGCACACATCAGGATGAAGCACAGCCTCGCCTGCCCTGGGCTCGGTCTGACTGGGAGATTTTCTAGCTCTGGTGGAAAATGGCTCTAACACTTGCACTGGCTTGCTGCAGCTCAGCAGAGCTTCCCAGGCTTCTCAATGAGATACTCCATCTCAAACAAAATTAGATGCTTGACAGAAGAACTGTTATATGAACTTTTCTGGCTGGGGTTATCTGAAGTGCAGATTAGACTGTCATAAAGGTGCTTTCTGGTCTTGAAATGTAAGACAATATACGGAGTACAATTAAGCTGCTTTATTGCTGTTTTACTAGTAAGTTGATTACCAGGGCAACACTTGTTGGTGGTGCTGTTACAAAGAGGGGATTTTTATTATAGCTTTTGATTTAAATAATCTGACCATTTACAGTCATTAAAGAAGAACTATGTCCCCTCATTAAATCAGTAGTTTTAAATGTCTTTTGCTGTCAAACTCTGTTATGGTGTACTGATAAAACTGTATCTGATTTATTAATTAACCACAGATGAACCCAGGGAGACCCGCAGCTCATTTCTAATGGCTGCTTGAGAGAGCAGTAGTAATCAAACACACAAGTTATAAATCAATTAAATAACATCGTCACCATCCTAAGTAGCCCCATGGCATCAGTGACGTGCGGACGCCTCCACAGCTCTAAGGTTAAGTGTGGACACAGAAAACCTTTCTCCTGGCCATGACAATTTATGCGAATCCTTCTAGGAACTCAGTGTGTGTCACACACTGGCATTTTCCATACTTCTTGCAAGGAGAGAAGTTTTTAGCATACTGGTCCTTTGCGTTATGAAGAGACATGTAGTACATGCTCACAGAAATACTGACACTGTGCTAGAGCAGTGTAACCGATCCCCTTACTCTCTTTTCCCAGTACTCCTGTTTTTAAAGCTTCAGTGCAAATTCAAACCTTAGCAAATGCCAGCAAACTCACCCAGCTGCATGATTGCTTACTCTTTTGAAGTGTGGTTGGCATTTAATAAGACCTTAGAAGACACTGGAAAAAATAATTCCTGGTGAAAAAACCCAAACAGACATCAAGTTCATTTTCTAGTTCCTCTTCCCATCCATTTCAAAATAGCCACTTGGTGAGGCAGCTTTTAATCATGTCAGCCAGCCTTAATGTTATTTAGCTTTTCTTCATATACTTGTTTTGGGAAACCATGCTCTTTGTCACAGTCATCTGTGGAGGGGTCCTGGGAGAGGCTGATAGTGTTCACCTTCTGAAAGGGTGAGACCAGTAGTTGGGACCAAGAAGGGAAATTGGCAGTAAGTTTGATACCCCCACATTCAGGAATCTTATTACATGTGATGAATAGTAGCTCTAGATAAATAAACATGCACTCCTTTTTCCAGAAGAATTGGCTTTATCTTTTGCCTACCAGCTATAAGCCCTACTTTTAATTTACCTTTTTTCTTATTCACTTTTTGATGTAGCAGTTCAATAAGAGTTTAAATTCCTTTCCCCATGCAGCCCTTTTATTGTGCTTCTAATTACCTAGCCTAATTGCTCTGAACTTGTATGAGCCCGTGCATTTTTAAATGATTTTCTTTAATTACAATTCTTTACTGAAGAAAATGTCACTGAAATACATCTTACTAAAACAAAAATCACCACTGAAATACATCTTCTAGCCTCTTGAAAATGTAAGCACATAATATGGAAGTTTAACTTACTTTACCTTCACCAGTCTTGTCCACAAAATTGTGCAGCATTACTTAAAAAAAGGGGCAAAAATATATAAAATAGTAAAATAAGAAAATGATAGAAAAAGTAAATGGCAATATTTTAGTTGACCATGAACAGGACTAAACTAGTATAACTATGAAAAGGAGGGAGAGGAGTGCATGTAGAATATTCTCCAAATCTCACTGTCAGTGTTTTTACACTTTGAAGTGCAAATGCCATCCTCTGCGGGGAACAATGTATTCATTGTGGTGAAGCATGTCTTTAAGTATATATTAGAATTGATGGATGTTATTTGGTTGTGAACAAAAGACTTGACATTTCCAAAAGGAGTCCTATCAATGAAAATTAACAACTGCTTATTTTATGTAGTTTATATGAACATAAGATATGTTTTGGGTTTTTTATCCATGAAATATTTTCATAATTCTGCAATCGAACTTCAGCAGTGAGAAATTCACAAATGGAGATAAGAGAGCTGCAGTTGTAATTTAAGATGACATTGTAGAAAATTCCCCGTAAGATACAGGTTACTGAGAAAACTTTTTTTTTTTTTTTTAATTAATCTTCGAATTGAGTGTATCACATTCAACAGAATTCTACAAAGAGATACCTTGTTCAAAATTTCCATAGACATTAGATTGATGTTCTGGAAATTTTATAATACAAAGGTGTTTACATTTACATTTAAAAATATAAACACTTATAACCAAACACAGATATTGTTTATTTAAGGTTGGGAACAAACTGAGGTATTGTCTTTTTAAATAATCCAACATATTGTCTGAGATTATTCCAATACAAATCTTCAAAAGGAAACAATAATTTATTTGTTTAATGATACAAGAAAATGAAACTCTGAAGACTGGTGCATCTTTATGTACATGTATTGGCTCATTTATTGCTTTGCAAGGCTTAGTTTCAACGTTTCCATTAGCCATCAGCACAACAGATGAAATAATTTCTATTGTCTAGGATATTTTTTCTGTCAGTGATTTGTATCACAGCTGCTATATGAAAGATGAATGTTACCCCTCTATGATACTATTTACAATTTAATTAATTTCTCAGCAGTATATTAATTAGTCAACAAAACTAGCTTAGAACTCTGATACTTGTAAATGAGATCAGAAATTGATACCAACTTTTCTAACTCAGCAAAACAAAGTCATGAGGATATTGCCTGTTTATTATAAGAAACATCTGTTGTCTATCAGGACCGTGAAAGGTGTCTCAGCAAACAACCAGCACTTGCAAATCTGGCTTGCAAGGAACATTGGGTTCTGTCTTCTCAAATGACCAGATCACATGCTATGCATTGGTGAATCTGCAAACTGTTGCTAAATGAGGATAGTCACAGACATGCTGGGAAGGAAGAGTCTAGTGGCTTCATCACTGCCATCCATGGGAAAGAACAGGCATAAATAAGAGAGAAATCTTCCATGAAGGATAAATTCAACCCAATCCAAGCCCCTCTGATGAGCAGAGAGACTAAAAGCCTTCACTGTCCATTGTCAGGGGCAATTCTTTCAGAGAAATCACTGCAGTTTTATTTTTAGAAGAGAGACACTAAAAACAACAGGCTGAAAGAGGATGAAAGTTTTTCTTGACATGGTCATACACTTTCTGGCAATGCCTACTGCCTTGGGGACAGAGCTGCTGCAAACAGGACCTTGAAAATCAGAATCCAGATGAGAAAGGGACTCAGACTTGCTTTGGGCAGGGAGCAGTGGTGAAAGTGTCCTGGGTTCCTGTGGTCACATCAAGCCAACAGAAGTTCTAGAATTAAAGTTCTTTGATACATGGAATACACTGCCATCACAAATTGCCAACGCTATAGGGCTCTACAAAGGACAGTTGCTGTTTTCTTGCTTACATAGTTAGATTAATAGAGCCCACAAGGATAAAATGACACAGCTCCGCCCCTTGCTCAAGGCAGTCACCTCTTCAGGGAAAACAAATAAATTTAAAAATCTATCCTTCATGGAAGGATGGCTCATTCTGTATGTTTATTCAGGAGCGTTTCCTCTAATTCGGCTGTCAGGGCCTAATATGAGTGTCCCAAAGGAGGGATCTCATAGCACAAAGCAAACGTGGCTTTGTGTCTGAGGTTGCAATGAGTTTTTTTAGTGTTAATTGCACAGTGGACTGACTGCAAAGCTCACAGAGAAAGATTTTAAGAGTTATTTTCATTGCTTTAAATAGGATGTAAATATACATGAAGCACTTAGACAATTGCTTCTTGAGTTCTAAAGGAAGTAAGAAAGATTACCCTCAAGTCAGAGGTTCCTCTCATCAAAAGACTCTTAGATGCTCCTGGTGTGTCTTGCTAAAACAATAAACAACACAGAGAAGTAGCTGAAGACATATCTATTGTTAAGCTATTATCACAGAACTGCAGAATAACTTAGGTTGTATGGACCATTGACAGAGCTTGCATGACATGGAAAGCAAAGGCAGTCAAACAGAAAAGCACAATAAATGCGGCTGTAAGATGAAACAGGAATAATTACGAAATCATTCTAGTGTGGAATGATTTCCTAATTACTCCTGCAGGTTTTGTCAGATTCCCTGGAGTGCTGGAAGTCTCGAGACTGAAAAAAAAAAAAAAAAAAACCCAAAAAAAAAACTAAAAAAAGTTAGTAGCTTTCTTTCTGTTGGTGTATGTACAGTTGCTACACAGGTTATGGCCACCTATTTTCAGCTAATAATAAACTAGTTTGGTGTTATACTTGCCTTTAAAAGAAACCTATGAAGGCATCTGAGAACCATTCACAAAACCTAATTTTGATATCTTGGAACTAGCAAAATAATCAGAACTAGCCGAATTAGCAGAACTAGAACAAGTGACATAAGTGCTTTTAATGTACTAATAATGCCTCAGTACTTCAGTCCCATGTGGAAGAATTGGTGTCCCCTATTCTCTTAGGATCCTTTGAGAATAGCAATAAATAATGGATGAAATTAGTCCAAGTTATTTACTTGGATTTTTGACATCCTTTTGTCAAGTTCTCTAGAGAACATTAAACTCGGCAGTCTTGCAAAAAGAGGTAAAATAGCAAAAATAAAATATTTACTTTAATCACTGAAAAAAACATAACACTTGGGAGCTGCAAGATTTCCACACTCAGACAGAAAAGTATAGACTTAATTTTTTTGACTAGGGGAGGAGCAGTAGTGTAGCAAAGTTTACCAATTATTTGGGTAAGTTTAGATGAAAGGAGGCACATTAAAGCAATTCAAAGGAATCCAGCAGAGCCAGGTGAATGGGAGGGTTCCTGGCTCATAGGCAGGTACTGATATTGGAATAAAGAGTTTGAGCTATTCAGACACATTCCTGATCCTTCTTCTATAAACAGCATACAAAAAGAACCATGGTTTGTGTGAAGAAAGGTTAGGGGAAATTTATTTTTATTCTTAAAGCTGAACATTGAGAAAAAAAAAAGAAAAATTTACAGAAAAAAAATGTCACAATGGAATTAGAGTTATTACCTAAATTGACCTGTCTCATAGATCTAACCACATCTCAGACTTCTGCTTTCCAACCATGCGTGAATTGAGGATACTGATCAGAAATCTTACAAAATAAAATGTTCACATGCAAAATTCAGGTCTGGATCTACAAGACAGGCGTGGCTAACACTCAGCGCCAAGTCATCCTTTCTCATGGTATTGAAAAGCATCTCTTTATCCTGCCGGGGGTGGTTACATCTGAAGTTCCTTCAGGAAGGACAAACCACTGCATTTTTCACTGTGGTGGAAAGCTGCTCTGAGTGGGTTATCCAGGTGTCCTCTTTGTTCGGCTTGCTTGCTTGTCCATTTACCTGAGATGTCATGCTACACACTATACATTGATGATCAATATTTTAAAACGAAATTGCAGCCATTGCCTCCCTTTAAATATGTCATGATAACCTTCCCACTGAAGACTCTTAATGAATAATTTGTCAAATATTCAATATCCTTGGATCTATCTCAGGGATTCATTTGTTACTAATCATATCCTCTCAAGGTTAGTGAAACAGCAATACACAAAAGTGTCTTTTCTGCAGTGAGGGGTCAGTAATTTATCTGCACAGACCATTCAAGAGTGTAGTCTGGGCTCATAGCAGCATATAATCGATGACTGTGTTAGGAGGAGCACAAAAATTCTCATAATCATGTTTACCACTGAACTGATACTACACTTTGTTAAATAAAATACATTGCACCAATTTAAAATAAGTTAGCAAAACCAAGATTGATAGACAGCAACAAAACACATAATACATACAGAGCTATTAAGCCACAGACTTCTAATGTTTCTGAACAATCAAATTCCAGTACTTACCAAGGTTTAGTTCTTTGTACTTTTCCATGAAAGTATCCAGCCTTTGGCAGATGGAGGTGTTTTCTACACTGGATAACCGAAAAAATGTGTTTGCCATTCCTCTGCTGCCACCTGCCCTCAAAATGTATATGTGCAGCCAGATTTGTCCTGCCTTTAGAAAGTTTGAAAGGCATTAAGCCAAAGACTGAAACCAACAAACAAAAAGTCCTAACAACAGGTAGCTGTGTTCATTCCCATTTTCTTAAAGATGTTTTCAAGAAAAAGATACAAAAAAAAATCG
The DNA here is from genome assembly GCF_018691265.1 of Tyto alba. Lineage (NCBI taxonomy): Eukaryota > Metazoa > Chordata > Aves > Strigiformes > Tytonidae > Tyto > Tyto alba. The sequence goes on from NW_024881272.1 coordinate 2,034,979, forward strand.
GACTAGAAAATAAAAGAATGACTTGAATCATTACCCATTACAAGAAAACTCCCTAAATAAGAAATAATTGCAGGCATTTAACTCATATAATGATATCTTTTTAAAGGCAGACACAGCATGTTTGATTCAGTGGGGTATGCAGAGAAATTTTGATCTGATGAATGTTGGCAGTAACAAACAGGAGGTAAAAGGTACGTTAATTTTCTCTATGAATTCATTGCCTTCTTCAATTTGTAGCCTGTTTGGGTTGTGCTCAGTCCCCATGAGAAGCATTTATAATAAATCCAGTCTCCTGGTTTTTGGTCACAGGAAGCATATTGATTTAGATCCTCTCTTGCAATGTATTTCTCTCTATGTTCTCTAGCAAGTACAAAAACTCTGGAAACACACCACCTTCCCCTAGCATGGAAGCACACTCCACTTGAGCATGGAGCATCTTCACTTCTGTACAGCTCTGCATCCCTACACTGCAGCTGGTGGTGGGGAAGGAAAGGCTACAGGTAGTTTGATTCAATGGTTCTTACCAGGACTTTCCTATGTCCCACTCATTCTCATCTAAGGCACAACACCTCTCTGTGCTTCCTGCCAAAAAAGGAGGGTGCGGGATGAAAAAGAGATTTTTTTTTTTCTTTTTCCTATCTCTGCTTTCAGATTTTTTCAAAGTATCAATATCCTTTTCCAGGGAGATGTGACCTTTAGCTATTCATTTGTCCAACTGGTGGGGGTCTTGAGATAAAACTAAACTGAGCTGTGCACCCCTTTATTTCTTTCTCTAATAACTGCAAAGTGGAGAGAGCAGGGTTTGCCACTCACCCCACATAAGAGACTCTTTCTTTTAACTGGAAAGGCAGCATTAGGATCAGCAGACATCACTGTTCCGTGTCTTCCAATGGCAGGTTGCACTTTGTGTGATGGGGTCAGTTTATGTTCAGTTATCGGTTTTAATCGTCTCCTTACTGGCAGATCTTTTAGAGCCATGTTGTAAACCAAGATCAATAATAGGAATAAAAGCAATAAAAATTCCAAAGCACTTAAAACCCAATATATGGTAAATCTCAACATATAAATTTACTTAGGAACAGAAAGCAGCACCCAGGCCCACTGAAGGGCTGTGGCACTGGGTGATATAAATCACAAGGTGTCATATCTGTCTTTAACATCATGAAAACAGAATTTTCCTTTGGGATAGTTTTTCTCCTTTCTTGCATTCAGTTGCAGTGAAATTGAAGAGGAATAATTAACAATATGTGTTGAATGCCACGTTCCTAAAGCACACAAATCCCTGAAGTGGGAAGAAGATGCTGAGGGAAGTCAGGACTAAAGCCAAAGAACAAACAGTTTCTACTGTGTATTGTTAACATTTCTCCATTGTATAATTCAGTACCAATTTCATTTATGTATTGTGACCCACACTGCTGCCATTTCTTAAATGGAGGAGCGTGTCCATTGCAGATGACAATCCTTCAAGAAAGCTTTGAACTTACCTGAGAAGTAGGTACTCTGCAGGGCATCTGGGACGCGTGGGACTGAACGGGTGTGCAGTGCCAGTGTGCCACTCTATCTCCCCAGGCATGACACCCACAGGCAGCCCTGGCCATACTGCCTGTGCTCAGGCTGTACACCAAGCATTTGGAGAGAGGACAAACAAAGGCTTACAGCTGCTCCTCTCCCCAGTCAGGGCAGACCCAGCCACTGCTGAGGCAGGTTAGAAGTGAATGTACTTTCTATAGCAATGAAAAAATTTCTTTGCCCTTTGAGCAAGTGCGATGTGTTATTCACCCATGTTTCTTACTCCACACTGTTTTCTCAGTCTGACTTGAAGAAAATACTTTACAATTGTAGAAGACAGTGAGATCCTATTATTCAGTGTCCAATGGAAAAAACACTAGTCCGTAGATGACCTCTTTGGTTTATTTGTTTAATGGTTATTTATTTGTTTCTCCATATTCCACAGAATAAGAAACACAAAATGGTGTTATATTGGATTAACTGAGACATCAAAGAACAAACATACCTTTTTTTCTGGTTATATCTCCACTCCATGAGCTCCTAACGTTGCAGCATGTTGCCAAAGGAATAAGAAAGATTAGATATAATTCAGTTCAAAGCTACTCTGATAAAATTCCAACAAAGGAATCTAACTTATTTCAGATACTCTGTCACTCCTTATCCACCTATTGCTGCCAACAGCTGCATTGCCAAAATACTGATGGAAGATTAAAAAACCCCCCACCTTCTGATCCAGAAAATACATGCCAGTGTGTTTGCACCATCTGTCATGCAGATTCAGAGATGCCCAGCTGAAGAAGGGCTGCAGTTGATACATCTGCAAAACATGACCCAGACCAATTGCCTAACTTATGGTAAATTTGGAAGGCTGTTCAGGAGAAGATATCTGAAAAACAGCTTGGCGGTTACCCCATCCCATCCTGCATTTTCCTTTTTCTCTATTTTTACAAACAGAGATTCTCCATACAAATGTATTAATCCATAGAATCATAGAATCACAGGATGGTTTGGGTTGGAAGGGACCAAAAAGATTATCTGGTTTCAACCCCCCCTGCCATGGGCAGGGACACCTTCCATTAAATCAGGTTGCTCCCAGCCCCGTCCAACCTGGCCTTGAACCCTTCCAGGGAGGGAGCAGCCACAGCTTCTCTGGGCACCCTGGGCCAGCACCTCACCACTCGCACAGGGAAGAATTACTTCCTTATATCTAATCTAAATCGACCCTCTTTCAGTTTAGAACCATTACCCTTTGTCCTATCTCTACACCCCCTGATAAAGAGTCCCTCCCAATCTTTTTTGTAGCCCCCTTTAAGCATTGGAAGGCCACTAGAAGGTCTTCCTGGACCCTTCTTCAGGCTGAACGCCCCCAACTCTCTCAGCCTGTCCTCAAAGGGGAGGTGCTCCAGTCTCATGATCATCTTTGTGGCCTCCAATGTTAGGTTGGGGGCCCCAGACCTGGGCACAGCTCTGCAGGCAGGGTCTCATGAGAGTGGAGTAGAGGGGGAGAATCCCCTCCCTCGATTTTTTGGCCTCACTTCTCTTGATGCAGCCCAGGGTACGGCTGGTTTTCAGGGCTGCAAGTGCACATTGCTGGTTCATAGTCAGTTTTCCATCCACCAACACCCCCAAGTCCTTCTCCACGGGGCTGATCTCAATCTGCTCCTGACCCAGCCTGGATTTGTGCTTGGGATTGCCCCGACCCATGGGCAGGACCTTGTACTTGACCTTGTTGAACTCCATGAGGTTTGCACAGGCCCACATCTCCAGCCTGCCCAAGTCCCTCTGGATGGCATCCCTGCCCTCTGGTGTGTTGACTGCACCACACAGCTCAGTGTCATCGGGGAACTCACTGAAGGTGTGCTCAATGCCACTGTCCATGTCACCAACAAAGATGTTAAACATCGCCAGGCCCAACACTGACCCCTGAGGAACGCCGCTCATCACTGCTCTCTACTTGGGCATTGAGCTGTAGATCACAACTATTTGAGTGTGACCATCCAGCCAATTCCTTATCCATCAAATCCATGTCTCTCCAATGTAAAGACAAGGACATCATGAGGGACAGTGTCAAATGCTTTGTACAAGTCCAAATAGATGATAACAGTTGCTCTTCCCTTACCCACCAGTGCTGTAACCCCATCGTAGGCCACTGAATTTTTCAGGCACGATTTGCCCTTAGTTACCCATGTTGGATGTCACCAATCACCTCCTTAATTTCCATGTGCCTTAGCATATGGTCCAGGAGGATCTGCTCCATGATCTTGCTGGGCACAGGGGTGAGAGTGACTGGCCTATGGTACCCTGAGTCTTCCTTTTTTCCTTTTTTAAAAATGGGGGTTATGTTTCCCCTTTCCAGTCAGTGGGAACTTCATCAGACTGCCACGACTTCTCAAAGATGGTGGACAGTGGCTTAGCTATTTCATCTGTCAGTTCCCTCAGGACCCATGGATGCATCTCATCAGGTCCCATGGACTTCTGCACCTTCGGGTTCTTAGATGGTCTAGGATCTGATCTTCTCCTACAGTGGGTGGTTCTTCCTTCTCTCAGTCCCCGTCTTTGCCTTCTGCCCCTTGGGTGGTGTGGCTGGAACCCTTGCAAGTGAGGACTGGCTCCTGTTCTGTGTATACTAGTGTCCTGGTTATCTGTGATGGAGAAATGGATGAATGATTAACTGGACGGTTTTGTTTCAGCTAGACTTTCATATTTTCCTCCTGTCATTTATTTCCCACAGAACTTTGTTATGTCTTCCTTCTGAATAGACAAATGCAATTTTATTTTGTTTTAAGTTGGGAGTGGGGAAGGAAACAGGGAGAAAGAATTTAAAATCTTCAATGTTTAGGCTTATTAGAGAGACTTTTCAAACACCCCACTAATGAATTGCTTTAAATCACATAAGTTAAAAAAGCAATTACATGTAATGACAAATTATTTCTTCAGATGGGTTGCAGGTGTCACATCTGATGCTTAGTAGAGAAATATACAGTATGTGTCAGCTGTTTCCCTTGTACGTGGATTACTTTCAAACAAAGCGATCAGAAGTATCTTTGCTTTCCTTGATCTCCTCTCTACAGCACTGGTTAAGGGACATAATATGTGAAAATTTCCATTACTAGCAATAATACATTGATTAAACTAAAAAAAAAAAAAAAAAAACAAAACCAAACCCCTACCTTTTTAGATGTCATTAAGTCACACAATTTCACAGAGATTCTTAAGCCTCGAGTGATTCCAGTGGGAGGATATATGAGGGGCTCAAGTAATAGTCTAAGAACAAGTTAAATTAAAAATACAGGCTGTGATCCTATTAGAAGGCTGCTCCAGCAGAAGACTGACCTTACTGGCCAATAACAACTTATTTTTTTAATCAGAATAAGGTACCAGATGTGGAAACCAACCAATATTCATCATCATGTGCAAACCCAGAAAAGGTGTATCTATAATATGAAAAGATAACATACCATATGTGCTCCAAAAATTAACCAAAATAAAATGCAGCTAATTCACTTCATTTTCATTTTACTGGTCTTGTCCTCCGAGCTTTAATTTGCAGGCATTAAAGGTGAAACTCAAACTGCTAATCTTAATCATTATTATGTACATAAAAAGACTTACGATTATATAAGTTTTCATAGAAACAAAGATGATCATTTACAAAAATATAATGATACAGTGAGCATAGCATTAAGTATTATGCATAGGGAAATATCTCAGTTAGAACAAGGAACTGGATCTCATAAGTCCTTGCTTCTGCCACTCATAACCTATTTGAAATGGTGTTTTGGGACAAATACAAACAAATTTTCTGAGGACTTGACAAGTACTTAATCCTGCAGTGAAGTTGTGGCTTGCAAAGGTATAGATACTGGAGCGAAAGTAATTAATAAGGAACTGGCCATGAATACAGTGAGAGTAAAAATTAGAGCAATGGGAAGAATTAGGTTTCTGAAGACTGCTATTTTAAAGTACAGGAGCGAACCATGCTCGTCTTCAGCATAATCATTTCCTCAAACTGTCCCTTGTCTGCTTGCCATCCCCCTGCGTGTGTCCCCCTGCCACAGCTGCGCTGGGGGAGCAAAGGCGTCTGGGGACCCCCGCTCACCTGAGCACCGCCGTGACTGCCAGTTTAAGGTAGGAGACCTCGGTTTTTGCACTGAGGCTTGTTCACACTTGCACATCTTCGGGATCCGGTCCAGCAGAAGAGCGATGGTGATTAAACATCCCAGCCGCTCGCTAGTGAACAGATTTCCCCTATGGTAGCTACTTGGGGTCAGACACTGAGCCCACAGCTGCCTCGGAGACAGGGCGGCTTGGTTAGAGGAACTTAATGGGAGAAATCTGGCCCTCCTCTACTTGCCAGCTATTTCAAAAAGGATTTCAATCATGCCTGCATGTTAGCAGGCTTCTTGGGGATTATATAAAGAGGCTATCAAGCTGACCATCTCAGACAGGCAGGGCGAGGGACTAACTGTTCTCCAATTCCAATGAGCTGTGGTTAATGCAGCATCTGCCTTGTCTGTCTTCTGCCTGCCCATGTATTAACGCACAGCTTTGTGCCGTTTCGTGAGTCTCTCAAGCATATAATAAATAGAGTTCCAACTCGCTGGAACCTCCTGCAGCAGCTGATATTATAAGTTGTTTTTCTGTGACTGCTCATATGGAAGTTCCTGGTTTTGGCAGGACAGCAGAAGTAACCACAGTTGAAAACACACACTTAGAAAGTCGGCGTTCAAATGAGCTCCAGCTAAATCAGCAAGCAGAGCAAACTGGCTCAAGAGTGGTGTGGCATGAGCTGCCCACCTGCACCCTCCTGGGGCCTGGAGGGATGCCGGGAGAGAGTCTCAAGCCTGGGTGGAAAGGATGGAGGACATACATGTGCTCACAGGATGTGGGTTGTTTTTCTAGTGGTTTGAAATTTTCTGCCACTTGATAGTGTAAAACATCAAGGGGAAGCTCTTTTGTTTTCTCTTCACTGTAATCAGAGGTTGGCTTTCATTTGTTTCCCATGAAGCCAGAAAGCTTATGGTGGTGAGTTTTCCTTGAAATAAGAAAGTTTATGCCATTCATTATCTGTAATCTTGAAATAAACTGCTCCCGCCTCAGTTGGGTAGAAGCTGTAAATGACACCTTTCCGACAGCCAGGCCATTTCTAAAGTTACTCCCTCAAGTTTTTTTCTGCATTATCCAAAAACACTGATCTTATACTGCATCTTCTGCTTAGCACAGAGTCTAATGGCATCTCATGGTTTTATTTAGCCATGTATTTCAATGAGACCTGTAGGAAGGTTACTGTTTTCTCGATCTCTTATCCACAGTTTATTGTGGTTGAAGTTGGCCACTGAATTCAAAACAATATAGGGAGGGTGAGACAGAAGGTCTGGCAGACATACAGATCACTCTCCCATCAGCTTTTTTCCTTAGGGCCACCAAAGATACAAAACTGAGAAACACACCCACTGTAACAGGAAAAAAAAAAAAAAAAAAAAAAAGGTGCTAGCCTGTTTTTTTCTTAGCTCATTTAAAACTGAAGCACAGACATTGCAATGTATGGTTATGACATGAAACCTATGGTGTCTAACAAGTGAAAAATTAGACAAAAGTGTCAGCTCCTGAATGAGAATGGGTAGTATTACCACCTCCTCTTTTACTGTATATTTTAAGATAAAAGAAAGAGCTGCAGTAAATTCTCATGAGGCAAAAACACGCATGGAGCCTACACCCCATGGCCACTTAGGGGTTTCTTCCCAGCACATTGATGTCTGCTGTGAGGCTGGTTCAGACTCTTGCTGTGAATTGTATAGAGAGCTCAGACCAAGGAATCAGGACCCTAAAACCAGCTCCTGCCACTCCTGACTTTTTCATATCTAAATCCTTTATGGGCTTCAGAGCTCAGAGTTGAGGCTAGAAAAGGCTGCCCCATCCAATAACCTGTCGCCACGTAGCTTAGGGGGAAAAGAGATGGATATCTTCTCATATTGCTCTCAAAGCTATTAAATCCTGGGAAGATCAGTTCAGCACATACCCATTTTGGAAAGTCATCACAGACCTGCTTGTGGGGTTATTTTTCTCTGTAAAACTAACTCTTGCAATCGCTGCTGGTGCTGCTTTTCTTCCTCTATAGTAAATAAACAAATCTACTCTCTAGGCAGTTAAACAAATACAAATGACAATACTATTTCCCCCACACACATTATAATCTACCATCTTGTTTCCAGCAGCCTATGAGAGTTAAAGTAAAAATCCATAAGAGTAAATTCAGCACAAATAAACCAAAGCTAAAAATCCATAAAAGTAAGTGTGACACCCAGAAGCCAAATGCGGTTGGCAGGCAGGAGCAGCCCTACTCTGTCATATTAACAACCCGAGTCATTCACTCCAAATCCCTGCTCTGACAGGTAATCACCTCTTTCACTCGCTCCTCCTCTTCTCCAGAAACGGCCACTGAGCAGAGCAGCAAACAGAAATTTGCTGGCAGTCTTCAACATTTTTCATATTGCAATTAATGGAAATGTTCCTTCTGCAAAAAGTAATGCTGGTGAAAATATACTGTTCTGTAATTAAATGGCATAGAACTATGTGTTTATTCAAGTGTTTCCTACTGACTTTACCTCTGGCTCAGTGTGCAGTACTGGGTGAATGAGGTATGGTTTCTGGAGCCATTTATTTTGTGACCTAGCACCCACAACAACCATGTGCATGATAAGAGCTGCTACTTCCCTGAGGAGCGAGAAAACCTCACTGGCTGTGGATTTCTGCCTGCGATCATAGCAAAATTCATCTGGGATCCAATGTTAGCATTTAACAAATATCCTCATCACAACAATCTTTTCATTGCAAATACAATGTACATATAGGTATATCAAAGATCAAAGCTTCTAAAGCAGCAGCATGAATTTGAGACCTGCTATATCTCCTTACCTCAGGCCTTTTAACGAGGGCTTCTCATTAAAAGATATGGATGGGGGCTCCTTGTGCACAGTTTAAAGAAAAGTGAACATCACTGAAGCTGTTGCAGAGTCTGTTATCTCCTCCCCAACCAGGGCTATCATCACCTAAAAGCTTTTCAAGCTAAAATAAAAGTGGCTTGGAAGGAGTTGTGAGATTGCTGTGAAAAGGCAGCTTGAAAACAGATTCTAGCTGAAAGAAAAATCTCTCCTGGGAAACTTTCATCTACTGATCTCAAACAAATCCAGAGGGTTTGCTTTCAATGCTTGCTGAGATCTTAAAGGCATTGTATGTGTTAATGATCCCTGTGTCACACGAACATGCTGACGTTGCAAAATGAACCTGGGCCAGTTTCTGACTCTCATCTTTTCAACAGGAAAAAAGATGACAAGTGGAGACAGTCCCTCACTAGAAATAAATCCCAGTTGCAGCTACCCAAATGGCAAGGTGCTTTTTAATATCCTTCCCTCCTTCTCCCACCAGTCTCACAGCAAAGCCAAAGTTTCATGGCTTCCCAGCCCAGAATTCCTATTTTCTACCCCAAAAGTCCATCGAGTCTAATGTTCTTCCCTAATATTTCCACCTTGCATTTCTTTCTTCTCACTCATTCATTTGTTCTTTCAGTATTGTTCTTCCCATCCTGGTCCACTTTTCCGTTGGCTCACACCCTTTCCCACCTTGGTCAACTAAACTCCTCCTATAAACCTCATCTTGAAAGCTCCTGTGCTTGCTGCAATCCTAGCTGCCCCAAATTGGCTGCTGTTCCATAATGGCCCCAGTGCTGCTGCTGGCCAACCACTCCCATCACCACTGGTCACTGTAGAGATCAGACCTGTGCTGTGTCTGCTGCCTGGATCTCCTCTTAAAAGCTTCAGATGTATCTCAAAGGCTGAAAAAGAGGTGCTGTCTGCATTTTTTAAAAGCCTGCATGGATGGAGGACTGTGAAAACAGGTGTATGATAGCCCTATCCAAATATCTACCAGCAGCACTCACCTCAGGGAAAGTTTCCGTGTTGGGATCACCGGAGGTGAAGCAACACCACAAGCCCTCACACTCGCAATAGTGCAGAGGTAACAAGCCAGACAGGCCCCTCATTTTTTTGCCTAGTTTCTTCTCTTCCCCATCCTTCAGCTCTACCAGACACTGACCAGCACTGAGCTGAGCCATGCGGACGGACAACGGGACCTTTTCGAGGAGCTCACATCAGGGCAAAAGCCACCAAAGTCTGAATCAGCGCAGAAATTTGAACAACAAAGCTGCTTGCTTCTCAAGTAATTTATTTCCCAATCCCTTCAACGTTGCCTTATTTCATGTGTGTTTGACACCTCCTTTTCCTTTGCAGAAGGTGCAAAAGGTGTCAGGGGAGAAAAAAGGAAAGAAACAATTTGTTCTAACTTCAGCCCCGTAAGTGTCACTTACTGCGTGGAATATAATTGAAAAAGGTCTGTGCTAGAAATGTAGATATACGATACGTTGCTCGGCTGCAGGTTTACATGTCATTGCTGCCATGCCTACAGTGCTCTTCTGCTGCTTCAGGTCACGGGTGGCTTCTGCACACTGATTCTCATGGTGAAATTTTTTAGTACTCTTTTTACAAAAAAGGCTCTGGGAAATATGAAAGCAAACCCATTGACATTCAGTGCTTCCTACTCATGTATATTTTGCTAAGAAAACAAAAATAGTGTGTGGCTTAATGACTAATCAAACACAGAAAAAAATTACTTACCCACACAGAGGATTGTTTTATCCAATTAGTACTTGATCCATGGAAATACATTTATATTTTGTTTTCATATATAAATCAACATGGAAAGTAATGATTGTATATTGGTCTAAAAGGGATGTTTTGCATTTCTTCCACTCTATGGAAAGACTGCAATAAAATTAAATCACAGTCTGGTTTCGGCTGAACAAAACATTTTATTTTCACCATTTTTAAACTTTTGACATCCTGTGAGAATAAACCTAGCAGCATTATGTTTTTGGTCAAGAAATTGATAACACAACTATGTAGCTTCACCAGGCACAATGCCATCAACTTTATGACAGATAGGTCAAGTTTAGACTCCAAATAAGCTGAGATTCACTAATTAGCCCCACAGTCAATGTAAGGTCTCATCCAGAAATTGCAGAATGAAGAGGAAAATCCCTTGAGAAAGGGTTAAACATAATACCTGTGGCAGCTGTTGCCTGGGCCGAAGGCTGCAGGCACAGGAACAAGAAGGAAAAAAAACATTATAAAGAGCAGTACAGGGCTGGCTGGGAGGACTAATGTGCCCAGCAGAAATTTATCCAGCATGATGTCAGTAGTCATATGCAGGTAACCATTAGGCAGGGTCTCTGGTGTGATCAGCGTCCCTGTCTAGAAAAGCTTAACTAGGAAAACTATTTAGAAAATGTTTTCCCTTTTACTCCTCAAAGTCTTACCTTTTTAACATGAAAATGAGAAATGATTTCTTAACAAAAGTCGAATTTTCCTGCAGGAAAGAGATTGTTCCCGTAGGACATACCTGTTAATTACAAACCATGTTTCCCTCTAAGAAAAAACAACTGGATTGACCTTAAATTTCTTATCAGCCTTTAAAGGTCTCTGCCTGTCACATAGCTGCTGTGAGATGGCTGAAAAAGAAGAGGGATAGGAATTTGAAACTAGTTAGAAGGGAAAAATTGATACCAAGAATTACTGTATTGTCCCTTTTCTCCTCATCATCAGTTTGCTTTTGTTGCATGTACATGTAAACCAAACTCTGATGAAAGGGCCTCAGAAGTCTTTGGATAGCAAGTGAACCAGCACAGCAGCCCACAAGGTTTCTAATGAGCTCAGGAGGTCAAAACTTGCTGTGCCAGCACCACATTAACAACCTCTCCCTGATGGGAATGGAGAGAAGATCGGTACCAGTGCCTGGAGAGCAGCATTGCCCCAGGCGGCAGGAGCCCTGGCTCTGTGGGGTGGCTGGCCAAGGCCTTGGATCCTCTTCTGAAGCCACCATGACCCTCCATGACCTGTGAGGTCTTCAATGGAGCAGGAGGAACCATTACTGCAGGCTTTTCTCCCTTTTTCTATTTTTTGTTTTTTATTCTTTGCTTTACTTAATAAAAAAAAATATATAAAATACTTCTGGAGTGATTTAAAAGTATTTATAATAACTTCTCACAAAGTTGGGGCCCACATTTCATTTAGCTTTGAGATATAAAAAGAAGTTGTTTACTCTTTTTCATTTGAATCAAATATGCACTGTTTCTATAGCAACTCCAACACTTCATAGCTCTAACTGTTGCACCGACAGAAAGTGTTTAACCCTTTGAAGTGTACAGATTTGAATCTTTCAGAATCAATACCAAAATAATTACCCTTCATCATATTGTCAGACTACATCTGACAAAGGATGGTGCAGGCTTTTTTTTTTTATTTTGTGAAAAATAGCCTGCTCAAGTATGTGGCTTATTAACTCATGTGAAAAAGAGAAGAAAGAAGTCATTAGAATGCTTGAATTTATGACCAGGGTGATGCATCAGTAGGAAAAAATGTTTCAGCATTGAGATCTTGGAGTGCTAACCCCTCAAATTTAAGATTTTAACTTAAAATGTATGGGATCCGTAACAACAGATACAAAACCCATCAGGCCAACTTTATTTTTAGAATAATTTGATATAACACAAATCCCAGATTGGAAACTGCAATACACGGCAGTGCTGACCTCACACTTTATTCATCCCTCTACCAAACACTCATACCATGAAAACACCTTCATAAAACAACCTTATTTTCTTATTTCTTCTACCTCCAACCAGACAACGCCTTTCTTTCAAAGCTGGACCTGAAGCAGCTTATGACACATTACATTTCCCACTGGTTAAACCTCTTACACCCCCAACCGTGTAATACAAGTGTAGATAACATTGGAAAAGATACCTAAATATTCTTAGCTTTTAGGATGGTTGTGTTCTGGATTTAAATGCTGTAACTAAAATGGTTCAAATCATACCTTATCTGGTGATGAAAAATTCAAGGGCAATCAATCTAAGTCTTATGATGCTGTCTTCATAGTCAGAATTACCTGCTCTAGAAATCAGCCTCATTACTATCCTTGATTTTAAACTGAGGGTCTGATGAAGTGGGAAATTTGCAATGTTTCTGTATTTACTGCTTTATGACTTCACGAGCAAGGGCTTCCATCTTTTCAGACTTCATTACATTGCACAAATTGTGCAATGCTTTTGTGAAGGACTGTTAAAAAAATATTTCCATAAGAGGAACATAAAGTGGAAAAAGAATAAAGAAAATAATTTTAAAAGAACAAAAGCAATTAATGAGATAAGCATTCTATTTTTAAATATAACAGCAAGAATGAGTCACGAAGAGTCCTTTTCTTTCTGAGCTAAGTTAAATGTGTGTGTGGATATACTTGCAAATAGTTTCTCCCATAACAGGTGTGTTTTGCAGGATATTTTTTACAAAACAGATTTTTAAAAATCTATATTAATATATTTTCACATGTGCTGGAGACATTTTTACTGTGTCCACATCTAGAACTCAGAAGAGTTGTTGATGTTACCACCAATCCAATTCAATGCATGGCTACAATGTCAGACACCAGAAAAGAAAATATCATTAAAGACCTGTGTGGATTACAGATGTTGCATCCTCATTTTCTGCATGTTATTAATACACTTGCAGCTAGCACTGCAAGTTACAGACCCACATAGCTGGTATCTAGATAGGTTCTTAGGGGTACAAACTCAGAGTGGTCCTCAGCACAGATTTACCAGTGTCATAGGCTAAAGACCATGCAGTTATATCATCAGTCCTGTTGATGATGCTATCTATCCTCTTGATGAAACAATCCTGTTGACTAGTCCCCAGGATTCGTTAGTTTAAAGCTAAACCAGGTTGGGTCCACCTGGGATGCCCCAATTATCTGTTTGTCAGCCGCATGCCCATACCCCTATGACTGCTGTACTCGAGGAGATCACGTTGCTGCTTTCCCCCATCAACAGAAAACTTCAGGAGACTGGTCAAATTGCAACCTGAACATGAAAAACAGGAAAATGTATTTTCCTTGAAGAAAACAACACTGTGATGAAAGAGTGGTAATTTTGCTTCAACCTCTCCCATATTTTACCTCATCACTGGCAGCTTCTGGGGTAAACTGTTGTGTGGGAGAAGGTGCTGCAGAAACCAGCAAGGACACTCACTGTCCTTGTATATTGCCTTATAACATGGGTTATGAAAAGACTGAAGCATCTTATGGATCTTTTCTATGAGGTTTGCAGAGGTTTCCATGACATTTTTTTTCTATAAGTCTACCAGAAGCTATAATATTGATTGACCTAGTTTTAGCTTGTATGAGACAAGCCATATACTATCCCTAAATAATTTCAGTCAAATTTCAGTTACCACACTACTAAGGAAAATACAATCTGTCTCAAAACAGGACAGTTTCAAGCACTGGTTTGAGGAAATAATTTGCTTTCTTCAAAATCATTGCAAAATACTTCATTTCTGGGGCCAAGGAAAGAAAAAAAAAAAAAAGAAACAGTGATGGCATGCACAATAGGAGCTTTGTTATCTATCCTTTCAGCTAAATTCCTCCATTTTTTGCTCTTCAAGCTTCAAATTGGACAGGTTGCAAATATACTTGTATATATTTTATATGGTAACTGTGTTTTTAAATAGCTTATATTGCAGAAATAAAGGAACAAAGAGAATGAGAGCTGACATTCAATACACAAAACAGAAAGGAAAACCCTCCATGTTGTAACAGCCTGCATATATGTACACCATGAATATACCACCAGAACATACTTTAGCTGTTTAATTGGCAGACAAATCTCTTACTGGGAATCACAGCACTGGTTGCCAGATCTCCCTGAGACTATTTTCCAGTATTCAGGCTGAATAAGTGTTGAAACATATAAATTACATTTAGCGGTCCAAGCAGAAGGGCTCAGCACATCAGTGACTGACCCTGCAGATTGGGATGCTGAGTTCGTGGCCAGGCACTGCCGTGAACGTGAGGATTCAATCAAAGTGCAGAACAGAATGATTCTGGAGTTTGATTGCAGCAGGCAGGGGTCATGATGAAGAACAGTAGTTGTTCACCCAGGAGAAATTTGAGAAGAGCATCCTGTCCATGCAACATACCTGAAGCCATCTTATTAGAAATCACAATGAAAACTCGCAGGGAAAAGCGGTGAAAATGAAAGTAAAATGAATGTTTAAGTATCTGCAAAGCCCACAAATATATGCATTTTTATGGAGTAAAGGTGAAGCTGCATGTGGATGTGCATCTGCAGAGGTATTCATGCAACATTCTTCACTTTTATTGCCAGCAAAAAAATCAGTGCAAGACAAATAAAGTGTCAGAGATATAAATAAAGAGGACTTACTACCTGGGATCCTTAAAAAAAAAAAAAAAAAAAAAGGACCAAAACACATGCAGGCAATAAAGTCACAAAATTAACACAAGTGACAAGATAAAATTGGTTGCATCACTCAAAATATTCTTTAATCTTGTGATCCTTAAGGATGATAACAGAAATATAAAATGAAGCTGGCAAGTCGTACTCACATTAAAGGCAAAGTGGCTTAACAGGGGACCTGTCCTTAAGTGGTTTTCTGGAGCGGATGTTTAACTGAACCAAAGCATATGCAAAACACTAGACATGTTGGTTGTCTGACATGATTCTTTTAGGGTAGACTTGTTTGTAAGATTTATTTCCATCAAATTTAAAAGATAGATGGTCCTGTACACTACATGGGGGTTTTACATTCTACCTCTGAGTCTATGAGAAAATAACATGTCAGTTTTAAAAAGTTGATTTTAAAAGTCAACCCACACCAAATGTTAGTGAGGAGGTGGGTTTTTTTTTAAAAAAAGTGTGCAATTTAGATGGGTATTGTTACACTACAGCAACCTTTTCATTGAAACCAGACTTATTGAGCTTAACTGCCTATACACTAATTAAAGCATCTCTCATCCTGTTTGTCCTATTCAGCATTACACTGCAAGCTTAGAATGGGTTTCACAAAGCTCAGGCAGTGATAAGTGTTAATAGTATTTTATTATTTCTCAGGTGCAAAGATACTTCTTTGGCTGCAGCCAAGAGTCTCCAGGGAGAAAAAAAAAAACTCATAAGAAGAGTGGGAACATTCCCTCACAGCATCGCTGTTTCAACGTTTGTGCTCTGAAGTCTGACCATAAGCTCTTGACTACCTCTCACACAATGGAAAAGATGTCCATACGTTTATCTGGAAGCTGCCTTTGTGTACTGAGTGGTGAACTTTGAGGGATATGCAAGCAGCTAAGTGAATTACTGGAAGACCAAATAAAAACGTGGGCTGAATGAAGTTGAGTCAATGACTGGCATTGGGAAAAAATGACAGGATCACTTGGGGCAAGGATGGTGTTTATGGTATGCTGTTTTATATAAATAAGAGCCTTCAGAAAGAGGTAATGGTGACTCATGAGATCTATACACGTGCCTCTGTTGCTGTCAACAGAAAGGGGGCTGCCAGTGGAAACCTCAATAACAAGGATACTCAAAGGCAGGACAGAGAAACTCAGAAGGAAAGTGAAGAGCTTGGAAATTTTCTGTCTGCTATCTTTACATTTGTACTTTCAGCAGGTCTGTAGCATGGCATCACCTCTACCCTGTACAGAATCTGAGCTGCCAAATGTGGCAAAGGCCGGAGGACACCACTTCCCCGTCCAGCCATTGACCTGCTGCCATCTTGGGAGAGGTTGCTTCATTTTCCCCTTCCTCGTTCTTCCTCTCTGTGCAATGAGGAAACAAGATTCAGTCTCTGTATGATCTGCTGAGAATAGTATTATATAAACACTAGATATTGACTATTAATTAGGAAACTATAAAGAAGAGTCACTTTAAAAAAAAAAAAAAAGTCTCTTAGCAACTCATATTCTCCAGCTCCAAATAAAGAATTAGAATATGACAATGTCACATTATTTTCCACAGTAAATTTGAAATTTGGTTTAATTAAAGCTTATGCTCTAGCTGGATTACCAAACAAGTAGCTGACAGTTACAGGGATAAATAATTTCTTCCCATCTCTGTAACTGGGATAAAAGTCCCATGTTGATAGTTCAATAGTGCTGTGTAGCTGTGTATGAGACACAATTTAGTTCAGATGATTGTGACTAGGACCTGAGAATTTTAACTGCCAGGCCATTAGTGAAGTCTAGATCAGCTCTCCAGTGACTCTAAGCAAGCTGTTGTTAAGGAGAGACATTCAGACACCAGATCTTGATGCTGTAGAGAGATTCAAAACTGGATGCATCTATAGAAACATTTCTCTTAAGACTCTGCAAACCCAAACTCCTTTCAGGACCTAATGGTAATAAATGCGAAGGAGATCCTGAGATCCCCTGGTTTTTCAGTCTTTGCAACTGCCATGTTATTATAACATTTTGCTTGCAATTTTACAGAAAGATATATACATGATACACTTGGAGCTGCTGCGTACTCTGCAAAATCCATTAAAAGCAGTGCTCCAGTATAGTTACCCAAACATAACACAGCTTAATGCCTTCAAGCTAAAGTGGCTCAGTTCAGCTGCATGATGACCACTCTCAGGTCCCACTGACATAATTTTTACATAGGTATCCATCGAGTTGCAATAGCTGGGCTTTGACAAAGAATGAGCCCAGAAGGCTGGCAAAATGTTCTCTGAAACTCCCCGAAATTGGACTGTCACTGATGTGACACTTCTCTGGGTTCTTCAACAGAATCCTCATCTTGGTGGTATAAACAGGGATTACTTCAAAGCCATTATGTTTATACACAATCACACCAGCTAAGTTGAGTACAGTTCAGTGGTGCTCAGCTTCGGGGGATGTCTGAGCCTGTTGCACTCCAGTTTTGCAGTTTGTTCACCAACACAAGTCATGAATCAGAGGACTTCTCCACTCCAGCAGCGAGTTACCAGCAGTTAGATGATACCAATGAGCCTGCCGTGAGTTCTCTGAGTCCCCTACATGCCCCCATGGTGCACAGCCATCATCTACACCCAGTCGTGCTCTACCAGCCTTCAGTGCTACCATGCATCATGGTAATTCACAGGAGATAGAGGGCATTTTAGGCTGTGAGTATAAGCTTAATACAAAACTAAGTGCTCTTCACAGACATATATTAAAAGCCTGGGGCAAGGCAAACCCCACAGCTTTGTAACAGAACCAGAAAGACACCATGGCTCTCCCAGGTCCCAGTTTAGCACTTCACCTATGTAGTCATTATCCCACCACACCATGGAAATAAAATCCTGGTATTCGTCTCCAGATAAACACATGTTGTTATTCCCATAAAAGAAGATGAAGCAAAGGAATATCCACAGTTCTGTTTCCTATGGCATATGAAATGCATTTTAAAAGCCTCCCAGCTCATCGTAAAGCCTCATCATTGTTTAAAATGGCAGAAGATGCAGTCTCTGAAACTTCTAAAAATTTAATTTGTATCTTTTTAAAATCCAAGGCAAAGTTTGGATTGCAAGGTGCAATAAGAAAGGGAGATATTTTTGTTCTGGTAAACACAAGTGTAGCTTGTTTCTAATGAGTAGCAATCAAGAGACACTGCAGGGACACAGAACATAAAATAAAATAGCAAGAGAATCCAATATGCTGCTATTCCTGGCAGTTCTAAAAATTAATTCAAAACTGCATCCATTACAAGAGTAATGGAAAAGTAGAGCTCCATGTCTGTAAATATTAGGACCATGGCTGATAGTTTCATTGCCTCCCTTACCTCAATTAAATATGGCAGCCTATAGCTAAATTACACAATGTGGCCACAGTTTGTAAACAAAACAATCAATGTTACAAATGTTTGTGCCTAATGAATAGATATGCCACTGTATCAGTTAGAATTATGCTTCATGCAATAGCTATTAAATTCCAAATAGGTATATCTCTTATTAAGCGTCTGATTATTAATTTCTCCATTCCCATTGCAAAATGATATAACAGAAAGAAGCCTTCTGCTGTAACATCTTTTGCAAACCACACCTAAAATCTTAATAATGTAGCTCCCAATCTGTTTCAGATCTAATTCTCCCAGACAGTTGTACATTGTCAGCCTGACCCAGATGCTTAAAATGCATTAATGTTTATGCTTTAAACTGGAAAAAACAATCATTGACTATGATAATCCGAGAATCAGCCTGTGCCCCATTGCACCTTGGTGGATTTGGCTGCCTGATCTTTTCTCATCCTTGTGTAACTCCAGCATCCCTGGTTCATTTAATTCCTTAAGCCTTAATTAAAAAACAGCAATGAAAACCAGCAAGACAAAGCAGCTGAAAATTCCTTTATAGCTTGCAGAACAGCTAATATCACTTTGAGAAGAGACAGCAAACATCACATTCGAATACAAAGGTGTCCTATTGAAACTTAATCTCTCTTCTGTTGTATCCTGCTGAGGAATACTTTACAGAGCTGGTCTTTTATTTATGTTCTTGAGTCAGGGGAAGAGGAAACAATAAAACTTGTACAGGAGCTTGTGCATCACAATCACTGTTCTTTTATCTGGTTTCCTCCTCCTATCTTCGAATAGTGAGTCTGGAGTCCACTTAACTTACTCCAGGAGAGTAACAACAAAACATTATTAAGGATGCGCTTGTTTTAAAACACAAAGTCGCTGCCTCAGTGGGGGACTGGAGGGAGACTTGATCATAAACCAGGAGGAGCTGGTTTTGTTTGGTGCCACAAGAGGTGGAAGTGGAAGAACCATGTCAGAACCAAGTTTCAGTGGCCAAGGCGGGTCAAAGCCAGGAAAGCCCAGCTGGCTATCATCATATGGGTGTGTGGAGAGCAATGTGGCTTCTGACCTGATGAAAAAATGCTCTCCCAACACAGGTGTAACAGGAGATTTCCCAGGGGCCCAGACTGCGTGAAAAGTAAGTTTTCCTGCCTCCACGCCAGCTTCCCAAAGTGATGTAGACTTGATGTGCACATAAGCTGTCAACAGCAGAGATGGCACGTAAGTCATTACGTTGTCTGAAGCACGTAGGAGCAGCCAACAAACACCACCAGCAAACCCACTGATACAGACTAAGACACTGAAATCTGGGCAGTCTGGGCTGCCAAGGACCCTGGTGCAATGGGCTGCTCTGTCAAGCCACCGCGCGACTCACTGCGCGACCACGAGCCACCACCAACAGGCGCCAGCCACAGAGGTGCCAAGAGGGAGGTTTTGCTGAGAAAAATTCAACTCTCCTGTCTCTTTGCAGCTTATCGTACTCATACTTCCCTGCTTGAACAAAGCCCTCAGTGTCTGGCAGGACCAAAGCACAGTGCTGGCTCTTTCATTAGCTATCAGACCAAGGAATTTCACACACCCATCACAAAACAGCCTCATATTCTGGTGCCAACCATCCTGCCTGATGTTCACAAAGGTGAGCGTCAGCACTTACACTGTATGCTCCAGCTGTTGCACAGCTTTATTTAAAGCTCCAGGAGACGGAGGAGCAACTTTGATCATGTTCTGAGTGATTTTCATTGTTTCAGCTGAAGCTAGGATCTCTGAATATGTGCAAGGACCGTTTTTTACCATTTCAGGAGACTTTTGATGGGTTAGATTTTGTCTTTTCATCTAATCAGACAGAAATATTTTTATCTATAAATTCTCTTCCCGACTAACTTTAGGCCAAGGGAAAGGTTTTGTCTGGGTGTGAACCTTCCTTCCCATATTTTTTGCACATGTACTACAATTAGCTTGCAGTTCAGAACAAAGTCATAAGCGAGTCACAAACATTCATATTAATGTTTTTAAGTGATTTCAAGTAATCCTGAAATGAGAAAAAAAAAAAAATCAGTCAAGATGCTCAACAAAACAGACTTCACCATGAAATATCTATTTTGACAAACTGGTATATATGAATGAAAATGGATAATAAAAATAATTCTAACCAAGTACAGTAATTTTTATAAAATTTTATGTGATATTACTCAGTGTGATTCTGCATTTCCAAAGGAAATCTGTGCTTGCTAAATGCTTTTGGAAGCCATGGTCTCCTTTCCCATTAGCGCCAATCCTAGTAGACAACTAAAACGTTGTCTAATACATAGTTTTTGCACAATTGCATTTAAGGCCACTGAAGCCAGAAACAAATGTGGGCCCAGCTTTCACTGAACAGTGAATGATATTTTATGTCAAAATAACAGGCAAATAGAGCAGAAGGTCACAATGTCTTAAATATTCTAGTTCAAGCAAAATTATGGAACACATCAGTGAGACCCTACCCGGAGTACTGCATCCAGCTCTGGGGCCCCCAGTACAAGATAGACACAGACCTGTTATAGCCAGTCCAGAGGATGCCACAAAATGGTGAGAGGCCTAGAATTGCTCTCCTATGGAAAAAGGATGAGGGAGTTGGTGTTGTTCAGCCTGGAGAAGAGAGGGGTCCAGGAAGACCTTATTGCAGCCTCAGTATGCAAAGAGGGCTTATAAGAAAGACAGAGAAAGACTTTTTAGTAAGCTCTGTAGTGACAGGACAAGGGACAACCGTTTAAAATGGAAAGAGGGTAGATTTAGATAGGTTAGGTAGATTTAGATTTAGATTTAGATCTAAGGCAGAAATTGTTCCCTGTGCGGGGGGTGAGGCGCTGGCCCAGGGTGCCCAGAGAAGCTGTGGCTGCCCCCTCCATGGAAGCATTCAAGGCCAGGTTGGATGGGGCTGGGATCACCCTGGGCTGGGGGAAGGGGGCCCTGCCCGGGGCAGGGGGGCTGGGACTGGGGGGGCTTTAAGCTCCTTTCCAACCCAAACCCTTCTATGAGTCTGTGATCCTGACCTTTGACCTCCATTCAGTGTAGATGTTAGTCTTTCCTAAAAATTGGTGACCATGCCCTAAATTCTCCCTTTTCCGACTGGATTTTAGCTGTAATGTGCTGACATTGAAGTAAAGTATACTTCTGCATTTCAATTTTATATAGTTGACTTCTTTAGTTCAGTAGTTTTACGGCTTTCAATTTGACTTTTTAAATATGAGTTTATAGTGTTTCACCTTTCTCTCAGATGGATAAGCCAGTAAGAACTTTGCTGTTTGATTAAGTTATCATGCATGAAGAGCCAGAAAAATTTAAGACAATTGTTCATTTAAATGGCTGTTAATTACATCCTCCTGACATAGTTATTGTACTATAAGCACACTTTGGATAAAACTGCTGTATTATCTAATTGAACTCAAAAATATTTCTGACATTTTAATGAACACACCAATTAGTTTTATTTTACAAGACTTTCAAATGAACCACAGAGGATTAGAAAATGACATTCAAGGTCTGCATATAATTAAATTGCATAACACAGAAGGGGGGAAATGTAGTGTCATGTTGAAGAAAAAAAAGTAGGGACACATTAGCATTCAGGATGTGTTAGAATAAATAAGGTCTCTGTAAACCTGAAGTCATTCTTTTTTGACCACCAAAGTTCATGGAAATCAATGGAATGACACAGCATCATTGTCACCAGCCACAGATTGTAAGCCTAGGGACTCCAGAGCTGTTATCCTATTCCTTGTCAGAGATCTCATTTCTTCTATGGAAATTTTGCATAATTATTTGCTTAAATCAAGTGGAACTTCATAGAGCCAGTGGAGCTATGCTGTAATGAACTAGACATGAGAAGACAAATAGTTGTCTGGACTTGAAAAGAGTCACAGTGCATGTGAGGCTTTCTACATGAGAGATCAACTGGATAGGAACAGAAATTGAAGGCATTTAAATCAATTGAATTAGACTTATAGATTTCACAGTTATCCAGCCATCTGGATGCATTTGACTAAGCCACTGAAGAAGAGGGCCAGATCACGCATGTTTTCCATGGAAATAAAGAGTTCAATGTCATGGACCTCTCTCTACAGCAGTAAACTCATGTCAGAGGGAGGAGTAGATGGTCAGAGCAGCCCATTTTCCAATGATCAATAGCTCTGTAAAACAATCATAAGAATGAGGAAAGTATAAATAAAATAGATATACTCAAGTGTACGTACACAATTTAGTATGCAACAAATTGTGCACACATAAATCGTTAGTCTTTTTAGTCAGCGGTTCTTCAAACTCTTTGATTTTCTGCTAAGCCTCCAGTCTCTCTAGGTGTTTTCTGTGCTGCAGACACTAACGCCAAAAGCAGCATCGCAGATGCACTCTGAATAAGACCAAGACAGAAAAAATCGTTGCTTCCTTGATCATAGAAGTGATCCTTTGAATTTATCACGAACTGACATTTGCTTCCTTTATATGAGAATAATTTGGTGTGCTAATATCGAATTCCCTCACTGCATTTGTCTTGCTCTTACTGTGATGGGTAGTAACAAAATAAGCATAGTAAAGGGAAAAAGAGTCAAAAAAGAAGGAATAAGGAAATATCAGTGAACTTGGAACAACATTCAGTTGTAAAAGTGGATACAAAACGCTAATACTTCAATGCTCAGTAACACCTGCCTGAATTTCATTATATGCTAAGTAGAATCTGGTAATTTTTAATGTTCTTTAAAGATATGTTGCTCACAATAATTTAATGATAAAAAAGATGAATAAAATTAAACAGTTGGTCTCTGTAACAAAACAAAGGAGAAAAGGAAAAGAGAAAAATAAAAATTCAAGGATTAATTTTCTGCAGATGCAAACCACTCTGGAGAGGGTTGCTGCTTAGAAAAATAAAGCTGCAGGATTTAACTTTTTCTATGTAAATCAATTTACATCAATATAATTACTCAATATGTACCACAATGTATGAACAAGTTTGGACAACACTACATCCTGGCTGATAGATGTAGACAGAGAGTGGCAACCCCTGCTAAAGGACAGGAAACCAAATGAAATAGAAGAAAACATTGCTCCTAGGAAAATGTGAGTCAGAGAGCAGGCTTTTGCTCTATTCTTTTCTATCAATGTAGATGATATAAAACTGTTTCCAGCAGCTTTTGTTTTGCATATTATAGCAGAAAAAAAATGAAGGGGGTTAAGGGAACTATTGAAACTGTTTATCTATGAAAAATTGGGATTAGAAAAATGAAAACTCAAACAGGAAAATATTGCTAACTTGAAATAAACCCACCTCTTTTCACTAAAAGACAGTTTTTCCAACTTTTGTCCAGTGAAAACCATAAGTTTCTATTCTTGTAGATATTTCTTTCTTGTTTTGGGCAGTGCGTCTTCACTTCCATTCCCCAAAATACAGAAGAAAGGGGGAAAAGCCATTCCTATAATTTTAGCTAGTGTATCTGAATGGTTAGTAACGCCTCTCCAGTTTGTCAGGTTCTAAGACAGTGTCATACCCCTATGAAAACCTTTAAATTCTCATACTTATCTGTTTTAACAAGAATTTAGAAATTAATATAAATCTGTCCTTGAAGTAGTAGAGAGAATCCAGTATAAGCCAGATAAGGTAAAATAAATCAATAGCTGTGTAATCTCAGAGAAACACAATTAACCCAATTTGTCCTGAAATTAGGCATTCGCTATCATCTTTAATTTGCCAGATCCCATACAAACATAAAATAAAAAAGTCCCTAATTTCACAACCTAATTTTGATAATTTTATATCACTGCAACCATTGAGTTTTGTAGCACTGTTCCCAATCTCCTCCAAAAAGGGAAAACTAAATCCTCTGTTTTAACAATATACCTATATTTACTTTCCTAAATCATTTGGTCCTTTCTTATATGTGGAGGCAACTGTGCAAGTTTAAGGCCTCATTCTTACTCAATGCCAATCAAAATAGTTTCACCAGGGGAGAAAAAATAAAATTATAAGACTCCTTACTGAGTAAGCCTCTCTCACCAGATGCATCTTAACATCAGCTACTGCCGAAAGAGTACTTCTTAACATCTAAAACAATTCAGAACCTACTTAATAGAGATGACTGAAGCATGGAAAACTGCATATAACACTCAAGATTCAGTAAATCAAATATAAGTTTTCACATTGGAAAGTCATAGCTGCAGCCAGAAATAATAGCATTTCCAAAAGAATTTCCTGAAATATGTATTTTCATATTGCTTAAAAGCAGTTCCTTAAAAGGCTCATTCCTTGTGCATGGTGGAAAGATCAATAGAGATTTTAAAGATATTTGGAATTCACCATACAGAACAAAGAGGCACTAAAAATAGATAATGTCTTACCTGTATCAGCATATGTATATTTGACTTTATTTAGCTATGCTTTGGCATATTTTGCCACTTTATATGCAATGCAAGGTTGATCGCCTAAAATTTAAAGTCCCAGATATCTTCGAGTTTATTTCTCATGCCTATTTTAGCATCTTCAGTGGAGCCACACTGCTTCTCCCCAGCAGAACATTTTGTCTATTACCAATGTATCTAGACAATATATATTTACCATATGGAGTGTAAAGTCTATAAAATAGTAATATTCTTATCCCTGGCATTTTGTCTACTGAGTAAATGATGCTTATACCTTCCAAGAAAAATCTGTGTACAGTTGTATTAGTTATCTTCTGACTCTGGAGATCACTGGAGATCTACTAATGTGATCTCTGCTGTCAGTGCCTGCCTCTTTACACTGAAGAGTCTCTCTAGGAGCAATTCCACCCCACAAGTTTGAAGACTGCTGTCTCCATCTTCATCCTGAGAGGAAAACTGTGGAAGCACTTGTGCCATTTCACTACTGCAGACCCCTCCCAAGCTTCTGCGGCTGTTTGAGCTTGGTCCTTCGCAGACCTCCTTTCCCCAGGGCAGACCCTGATGCTGGCCAAAGCTCCTCTTGTCATGCACAACCAGAGAGAGGGTAAAGCTGAGTTTTTGAGAGCACTTAAATGAATACGGAGGATCACAGTGAAACTCCGGGCATGCAGAAAACAGCCCGGAAAAGATTTAAACTGCTTCATCCCATTTCTGCAAGCAAAGCGACAGGGACGATGGCTGGAAGGGAGCCATGTTTCTGGTAAATGCTGATTCAAGAGCACTTCATATGTTTAACACTTCACACCGTGAAGGCTGACTACTATTCTCACAGTAATGAAATCTGAGACTGACAGATTTTTGTCAGGTTCCATAGGGAAACAAGGCCAATTGCAAATTGCCAGAGGCTTCAGGAGTATCATGGGAAAGTGTCACTAAATGCTCTTTCTATTCTTACCTCCTTCCCCAGGCACTTGCTGTTGGCACCAGTTGCAGGCAGGACACCAGGTTAATTGGGTTGCTGATTTGATTGGAGTTAGCTGTTCTTGTGAGATGATCATGTTGTGCCTTGTACCCCAATTAGTGCTTGAACTCACTGGCTGACTTGCTCTGGTTTTCATGGTGGGGTCTCAAAGTGACATTTCCAGCTGTGTTTCACGCAGAACTAAAATAGGAATTCTGAGGGTAGGAATGGTTATATGATCAAAAGTCAGCCAGCCTCACACAGGGCACCAGCAGACATGAAGCAGGCAATAGCACGCAGATGTCAGAGTTCCAGGAACAGCCAAAGACCCCCAGCCATCACCAGTATACTGCTCTCCATTTTGCCTATGCTAGAGGTCAGAACTGACCGAAGCAAAAATGCCATTTGAAACCTGCATCCTACCTCCTGCTTCTGGAGCTAGGGACAGCCCTGGCCCAGGCACCTTCCCTCCTTCTGACACACAGGAGGGGCCGTGGTTGTGGACGCAAACTGTTGCCCCAGCAGCCAACATTGTCAGCAAGAGCAAAAGCAGGAAACCTGATTCATGCTTCTTCCAGGCTGTCTGCCATGGGGCTGTTTCTCATTTTTCATGGCAACAGCCCAGGGTTTTTTGAAAAGTGAAGGAGAAAAGCTGTGATGGTGCAAAGTGATAGGAGCACCAGAGAGGAGGAGGTATCTATCTCATGCAGAGGCAGTGAAGGGAAGGGGGTCCTGACAAAATGAGTCTGGAGAGATGGGGATTAGTGATGTCAGGGAATGGACGTCACCCATTTTTCTTCAGCATAGGCTCTTGGCATAGACCTTGGACACCCTCACCTTCACCATTCACGACTTCCACTCCAGACCTTCCCTTCCAGCATTTCCCCAAACACCAGTGGCCTGTCTCAGATCCTCTCCCCTGCTCTGATGTGGCAGGGCGAAAGTGATACCCCACTCTCCAAAACCTTCCCTCCTTCTCTGTTATGCTGCGAAATTGAATTTTGCTTATACTGCCAAGCAGCCCTAAACTGCTGCTGCTAACAAGACACTAACCCATCTGAAAGCAAGCCTGTCTTCTGCTGCTCATAAAGTCAGACATTCAGCAGACAGACAGCAGGAACACAAGCCATGAAAAACTTTTTGACATATTCAGCCCTCCTGAGTCAGTCTTGCAACTGTGAACAGCTACATCCATATGAAAGTACCCAACTACAGATATAACATAAAATCCAGAGGCAGACTGCTGTGAAACCTTCATAAGGAAATTACAATTTGCCATAAAAGTAAGGTACTGAGTGCACACCACCGAGTACCAAGACAGACAATGCTCTAGCAGCTCTGGCACCAAGAAAGGTTCAAAATACCCAAGAGACAATTTATACACACATCTCTTACAACCATCCACAAGGAAGGTTGTAAGAGATGCAGAATCATTTGTACATGGGTAATTTCCCATTCTACGCTCCCATCCTGTGAGACAGTAAGGTACTGGAGATTTGCTGCCAACTGATGATTAGCTGGATGAATCTGAATCCTGCAAGACAGCGCTCATGCTGATGAAAAGTTTGGTTTAAATAAATGATCACCAGTATCTCTGTTTGTGCTAACCCACAAGAGAAAAGAGTTTGGCTTTAATTTCAGGCAATGACAATGATGGATATTAGTACCTGCACTGAGCCCATTAATAGATGAATAAAAATATGTATCAAGGGCCACAGATGTATACCTGTCAAGCGCTCAAATGACTAATACAAGAAGAATCGGAAAAAAAAATGAAGCATGCAATAGACATTGGTATGGAATGGAAGGACATCTGATTCTTGTCAAACAATCACAAAAGAGAATTATTTAAGAGCCAAAAATATGGAGGGGGGGACTGTGATTCAATTGCAAAGGTACTGAAGACAGCAGCTTTTGAACACAGCCTTTAGTTAGAGTTTAAGAAATCAAAGTTGCTGTATTATTAATATGCCTTAAACAGCAGGTAAACTAGCAATTTCTTCCTCTGCAGGCACCTGGTGTTCCTCACAACATAACACTCTGTTTTGACATCCCTGTTACTTGGCACAGGCTGTCTGTCAAGAAGAGGAGCTGACAACAGAGAGATCCTGGTGTGTCTTTCACAGCTGTTGCTGTGTAGCCCTTAAAAAAAAAAAAAAAAGGAAGCAATAGATAAGCTTTATCTTCCCGAATGTTGGCACCTTTGTTGCTGCACCTGCTTGGTCTGTGGTTAGCATCACACCCCAGCTCTGCTCTGATGAAGGGGCTGTCTTTCCAAGTGTTGTGGTTTGGGCCTGATCAGCAACCAACCACCGCAGCTAATCACCCTCCCTTCCCCCTCCCCACCTGGGAATGGGGGAGGTGATTAGAGGGGTGAAGGGAGACTCACAGGCTGAGATAAGAACAGTTTAATAATGGCAATAAAATGAGAACAATAACGATGATGGGGGGGGAAACAAAAAGAAATATATAAACAGGCAATGTACAGTGTAATTGCTCACCACCCACTAACCAATACCCAGCCCATTCCCGGCCAGTGACCCTGAGACACCAAGATCCCACAATCACAATCCTGGAAGTGAGAAAGAGAGAGTTCCTTCCCAACCACCCCTTCTTTATATAGTGAGCATGACGTTCCATGATATGGAATATTTCACTGGCCAGTTAGGGTCAGGTGCTCTGGCCGTGCTCCCTCCCTGTGCCCTTGCGCGCAGGCAGGACATGGAGAGTCGGAGAGTCCTTGAAGTCTCGGTAGCAGCTGAAAACATCAGTGTGCTATCAGCATTTTTCCCATACCAAACCCAAAGCTAAATCCAAAACACAGCACTCATCTAGTCCCTGAAAAGGAATATTAACTCTATTTCAGCCCAAACTAAGACACCAAGGTACGAATAACCCAAGCTATGTAACTCTGAGAAACATCCATAACTGCTCCATGAATATCCTGGGCCTAAAATGTAAAAGCTGTCAGAGCTCTATCTTTTTACAGGGGTCGAAGAGGAAGGCAGGACATTAAGCCCTTTATCTCTGTGTATATGTTTTGCAGAGGACGAAACCCAGAAGTAGTACTCGAAGCAGGGATGGCATATCCTAACTGCTTCCTCACACTAAAACAGTATTTTAAATACTAAGATGCAGAGATGCACAAAATTTTCATCTCCAACAAACTGGAATGTCGAGAGAGCTGGGCTTTACAAGAATGGCCTGACAGCCTCCAGCAAGTGCAACCTGCATATTTGGACACTCTCAGGATCAGAAGGTCCCTCAAGTCAGATACTCATATTATTACCTGATCACTTAAAGCACAACAAAGAGATTGTAGCACCACCACCATCTCTGTGAGTCCTGCCCAGCTCTGCAGAAGCAAAATTGTAACTCTCTGCTCTCAGAAATAAACTCATGATACCATGTAAAATAAATTGGCATGGTAGTCTTTTGCAAAAAATCCCAGTACTCTATTTATTTGTTTGTTTATTTAAAATCAATTTGTGGAAACAGGTAGGTTTCCCTGGAAAACAGGTGAAACTGGATTCCCTATGAAAAGACTGTTCTATCTGAAGATGTTAATCTTCTTTAACCTAAAGGCACATAAAGGTACTTTCTTTACTTTACTTTCATATCTTTACCTTTTATAAGTGTCTACCTGTACTTTGAAAGGAACACCATACTTCTTGAAAAAAGAAAACAATCAAAAGTCCAGCATCTCGATGACCTTAGTTTCCTTTATAGAGAAACCTTTCACAAATGGCTTCTGATGGACCTGTCAGCTCACTATGCGACAGCAAGTTAGGCAAAACAATGCACCATTATCATTATGAAAGTTTTCTTTCCTTTCTTAGTGATGACAAATGGTATTATAAAATTAACAGAGGTTTTAGCAAGTATATTTTTCAAATATTTTTTGCATTACAAAAGCATAGTCAGACTGAACCAATATGAAGTCTGCACAGAATTGCTCACTGTCTTCTGTCACAGAAGTACTTACCTGAATATGAAATTCAGAAGAATATTCAATTGGAGACACAAACAAATAATTGTAGTTAGTGGCAATACACTTTTCGAGATTTATTCTGCAACAGGCACTGTTCAATTTAACAAATGTACCACTACATGAGAAGCATGTTATGATTCTTGAACCTAGTCATCATGTTCTGATCCTTGAAACAGCTGAAGGGCTGTGCAAAATGTATGATTCAAAGCCTTGAAGTATGTTATTCTTCCCTTTGTTACTCAGTTGGATTCAAATGCTTAAAAACCCCCATGGCCGTAAGAAATCATCTTTTTCTCTGGTGAAGTAACTGCCTTGCTTTTGAATGGAATGTTTAATGGCAAAAAAAGAGAAGATGCAGTAATCTAAAAAGTTATCTGAAAGTCTTTTTAATAAAAGTTTTCTAATTTCTATTCCAATAGTAGGATCAGGAGATGGGTGGGGGGAGTGACCAGGAGGATTTTGTGAAGAACTGGAACCTGGGAAGTTTCAACAGTTCCCCCTTTTACAATTTACTCAGATTATAGTGCTTGTCCCTGAAAATCAATGATTCCCTTTCCAGTTCATCACATGTAAGTTACACTCCAAACAAGTGAACGTGCAGCAGTTCCTTCCTCCCTTTTTAACTCTCATCACTGCACTCCCTTTCCCATCCATATTCTTTTAAGTGGAAACATTTACTTTAATTTTGATTTGCACAAGATAAGCATTTTGTCTTTAATCGTGATGGGGCACCACCTGATAAAGCCTGTAGAGTGAAAATCCAGAGTGCCTATCAAGGTTCTTCTATCTGAACTGCTTTTTAGTCACTCATCACCTAGAAATTTGGAACTGTAGAAGTGTGGGACGTACGATGAAGATAGATTACTGAATTTTTAATGAGTAGTCCTTCAATATTTACTTGGTTAAAAGACAGTGGATACTTTATCTTGCCTGTCATAACAAATATGTTCCTCCTGGCAACTCAGCATCTTGTGTTTAACACTACATTGACAAATGTACCTCTTCCCCTTTTGTGGTGAATGCAGGCATAATTTTAAAGGGAATAGGCCTGTAGGTTAACTGATTTTTCTCTCTGTTCTTTTAATTTTATAAATGCAGTGCTTATCCTAGAGCTAAAGACAACTCCTGCAGTTTCAGTCTAAAACCCTGATTCAAAGTCATGTCAATTCTCTCCCTATAAATTCTCAGCTTCATGCACTGTTCAATAGCATAAGTCTATTGAAACAGAAAGGTTAATGCAAAAGTCTTGAAGTCAGATAATAATGACCAGCTTCTCAGCCAGCTTTGCAAACAAAATTACATTTGCCACTCTAAGTGGCAAAGTGATACCTCCTGATACGTGGGGTTTATCAAAAGGGTTCCTATCTCATCCTGCGAGTCTCCCTTTAACCTTACAATTCCCTCCCCCATTCCCAGGTGGAGAGGGGGAAGGGAGGGTGACCAGCTGGGTGGTTGGCTGCCAACCAGGCTCAAACCACGACAGCCCCTTTCCCCAGCATCATCTTCCTTGGAGACCCCCCAAAAATGACCTGAGTGGGCTTAGAAAAAAAATGTCAGGATGGTAAAGAAAGAGATCTTTCTTTTGTGGCTTCCTTACTGTTCTCCCAACATGTTTCCTCTTGCCAATCGTGTGTTTTGCATGACCTGTAGTAGCTTGGTCATATAGATGTGGCTGCAGGAAAGGACAGCAGAAACTGATGGTTCTCAGCTTTCTGAGACACCTCGACAGTGATAGATGGGTATCACATTTCCTGACATTATATCTCACTATTTCATGTGGATGTTGCCAACCAAAAGGAGAGTTAAGAGTGGATTCACTGAGCAATGTTTCCTCCTTTCACAATCCATCTTGAGATGACAATCCAATTTTCAGGTCAAGAGAAAATTCTTAAGTTATGGAAAAGTCACAGGTGACAAGAATAATGAATATGGGAGATGGCAGAAGGAGTGTGTCTAGTATGGGTTTTATGGATGAGACACAGAGGATATGACGGGGAAAGAACATGGTGTGGGAGTCACAATGAAGCAATTAAATAGTACGTTTCCTTGTGCACAGCCAGATTTGTTTTACTCTCAGATCACACAAAAATGCATAGACATTCACTTTTCCAGTCTTCTGACAGCAGCAATAATATGAAAATATATCTATGAGTATTCCATTTTCCTCCAGTCAAAGTCCAGCCAGATTCACTATTTATCATCATTTATTCCAGTAAATAGAAGCCACACCCAGGCCAATTATCTTGCTGTCACAACTTGTAAATGGTGTTTTGGTATCATGGGATTCCTGTTCAGGAGCTTTGCTTTGATTTTGAGGCCTCTAATCTTTATCAGATATTACACACCACTCATCACTGTCAGTATCCAAAGCAACATCAGCATCTGTGGCATTACTAACAGGACTGTCTTCAGCATGTGAATCATCCTGCAGCTTATCCTCTAGATTCATCCTTGCCCCAAAAAAATTAACTCCGTATGACTCTCTGGATGGCAGCTGTTCACCACCCTCCACAGAATATGAGGGCAGGCAACAGTTTTATGAGTAATAAAATTAACTAGTTGGATGGCTTAGGAGGGATTTCATAGCAACAACACTTGAGTGTGGCCCAACAAGAGTTTTGCCAGAGTTGATATGAAGATTGCAATTCCTGCTTATTCACAAACGAAACAGGCAACATCACTTTCAGAAATACTCCATAACAAAAATTCCTACCACATGTCACAGACTTAGTTACAAGGTGGGAAGTAACCACCATGCCTGGCAAACAATCACCTTGCAAAGTGATGTTCTCCCACACGGCTCAAATGAACTGAATATATGGCTCACCCTGCGAGTCTAATTGCAATGTGCAAGTCCAAGTTTTAAAAAACTTCAAGCACCCTGCTTGGGTAAAATAACAGACAATGTAAATGACTCCTTGTTTACATTTGATTCAAATACACACCAATTTCCACACCACCTTTCTTTGCTTCTGGTCATCTGTTAGACTTTAGTTCTGCATCAAAATAAAACTGCTTTATTAAACAAGAGGACATAATTACAGCAGTGTCAAAGCCTGCTGAAGCACAAACAATGTGACATTAAGGTGACTGATGGCAGAAGATATTATGTGCATAAGAAAAAATATGCTTCTGATTATAAAAAAAAGGAAGTATTCATAACCATTTTTCATTTTAATAACTTTATTAAAAGGGATATTAATGGTGTGAAAAAAAGGCACATTTTATTAGTGGAAAATGTGATATTCTGGTTTGCTCACTTTTTTTATGAATTAATTTCATTTTAAAAGTTCCTTTTCTCAATCTCTACATTTCCGTATGAAGACCAAACAGAGGAAAAAAGGGGGATAAAAATATAAACTGCTTTGGAAATATCAAACACGGAATTCTTTGGGTTTGGTTTTGTTTTTTATAATCCAAACAAATAAAAATGACATTTTGAAAATAAGCAAAAGCTCTGATCTCATTTATAAGAAAAAAAAAAAAAAAATCCCGATGTTTAAAAAATGGTAAAAACCTATTTTTAGCTTCAAAAATATTATAAACCTATAATTCTTGGTTTAGATTTAACAGGTAAACTGCCTGTGGTATCTTCCCTTTCCTTCTAATACTACCTATCCCCATAGAGGTGGTAGAGACTTTAAAATTTTCACAACTTTACCTATTTTTCCAAGTAGACTTTTGTTAGTTTTAAAGTATCATCTTAAATTGACAGTTTTCTCTTGTTATAGGACATTAGCAACTGCAAAAGTGACTATCAAATATATAGAAGAGAAATAGTATAACTTAGACCCCTCGGGCTTTTATTTCTGTACTATTTTTCCTCTTGATATTGCATTGTGATCGCTTATTTTGATCCTATTATCACATGTAGAGCAAACCTGAAAGCAAATAAGTGGCAATTTCGTGTGACTGAAACCATACAGTGACTCAAGCCACCACTGAGTAAAACTGAGTCTGAGATGTCTGCTATAATCAGATCAGATTGGA
This sequence comes from Tyto alba, assembly GCF_018691265.1. Lineage (NCBI taxonomy): Eukaryota > Metazoa > Chordata > Aves > Strigiformes > Tytonidae > Tyto > Tyto alba. The sequence continues at coordinate 2,068,531 of NW_024881272.1, forward strand.
GGATGATACTGGAGCTATATGGATCCCTATTATGGGTCTGTTTTGCTAGCAGTTAGCAGTGTGGCACTGAGCCACTGAGTGAGTCTGCTCAGGTGTGTGGCTGGTATGACCATCCTGCTCTCAGAATTGTCCTCTCTGCAGCACACACCATTTTACAGGGACCAGCTCATGTTCTCTTACAGAAGAAAGCAGAAGGCATGGCAAAAACTGGCAAGGTGACAGGCTTAAGAAAAAAAAAAAAAAAAAAAAAAAGTCAAAAGGAAATGATTTTCCACAGGTAGGAACTCACCGCAGGACATTTTGGTGGGCAAAAATGTAGGTCACTTCATAAAAAGTTTAGATAGAGTAAAGAACAAAAAAAACGTGTGTGTAACACCTACACAAGAAGCCTCTGCTTGCAGAAAGGCAACAAGGTTTGCCAAGAGAAGGAAAACTGTGCTAAGCTGGCTCTGGCCATGAACAGAAATTAGCTAGGATGTTTTGCTTCCTCCCTCACTTGTCATCTTTTAATTTAATCCTTCTAAACACTCCTGGCTGCAAGGACATGGGGGAGCTCGATGTAACCAGTGTCGAGGCCATCAGTCTCTCAGGATAGAAACAGTCATCTGCTCACATCAGTTTGGCCGAGGAGGATCCCTTCATCCTCCCTGTAAGAGAAAAGATCTCAAGGCACACAGCTGCAGTTTATATTTCAGTCACATCAAGCTGTACATTTTCGCATTAGAAATATGAACTATGGAAGGGATTTTTAGTGCCATTATTTATTAGACAAGTTCTCTAGATTTTTATCATCCATAACTCATGCCTTTGAACGGATTTGCTGCTGATTCCCCTAAGTCATGTACAGAAGGTCTCGAAGTACAGTATTTCTAAAATACCATTTTTTAAATTTCACATTTACATTCATTCCATCTGCACACTGAGAACATTAAATATCATAAATGTAGAGTTAATGTCTCATTTTTAAAAATTATGTAGTTTTGTAATTACATTAAATGAGGGGATACTGACTTTTAGAAACTAAATTCCAAGTCTCTTTCTATTGCCAAAGCAGTCAGGAATATCTTTAAATAAGTTTGTGCTATAGGGACCCTTTAATGATCCATCTGCTGAAACTAGAAGGAAGAGGAAAAAGTGGTAGAATCATAAGAAATGAAACTTCAATTCACCATACATTAATAAAAAGCTCAGCTATTGATAATCAGCAAGACTTTAATTAAGTTTTTGAAAGTTATATTCATTTACACTTAAGAACAGTCTTCCAGAAGTTCTTTCAGAAAGAGAATTAAATATATGAATTAAAAATTTCTTACACAAATCTATCTTTCATGACTCTTGGCTTTAAAACCCTTATAAGAAACTCAGAAATTAGTTTTATTTCTACGTGAATTATTTAATTTTTCAATGTTTATGTAATCATATTAATTTTCATAAGTGCTAAGACTGCATGGATACCTGTATATAACTGATTTTGCTTAGTTTAATTTTTAAATATTAGTAAATGTATCTACAGAGTTTACAGCAAACCACCATTTGTAAATTGCTCATCTCTCAAAGTCTTTGGGAAAAGTCTGGGAACAGTGCAGGTATATATGATTTAGCTAAAATCTGGTTACTGAGGTTAGCACAAGAGTAATTGGTGGAGGTCTGTAGATGACCTTACAGTCATTTAGAGTCCGGCACATATAGTCTACGTTAATGTTGTGGCATAACTCTTGTGCAGAGTTTATTCTCCAGGTAAAATATAATTCAAGTTAGATGGCAACTATAGGGACTTTGTTCCTTTTCATTCTTCAGAATAACACTTCATTACAAGGTAAGTGATACCTCAGATTTATGGGAGGATTTACAAAGCAGTAGATTTTCCTCTGATTGCCTTTTGACTGAAATATATTCTCAGACCAAAAAGGGTTCATGCCATTTAGCAGTGCTGCCATAACAAAAAAAAATATTTTTTTGGACTAAAACAAAATTAGAGACAAGCAGTTTTGGCCATGAAGCAATGTTTGGTGATGCCTTAGGCTGTCTCACAATGTCTTGTTTGAATGTTGAGACTATGTATTTTCATATTTAGAAGAATTCAAGTTATAGCCCATCAAAAATGGAGATGTAAGGATAATGCAGAAGGTTAATGGTCACTGTCAGCTGTCAAGCAGCCTTAACTACGAGTAGTATGTTTCTTACATATGTGTGTACATAACTGTGCCTGGGTGCGTGTGTGCATGGGCCACAGTGTCAGCTAGCATAAAGGGACATTTCAGTTGAGCTGTATTTACCAGATACGGACATTACACCCCTGTCCATGCCACCAGCCTCACTTTTGCAACTCCCCCTTTTCCCCTTTTCTCTTTCTTAGTGCCGCTGCACATTTTTAATAGTAATGTTACGTACATAGCAAAAATGGAAAACACCCAAACTTCAAGATGTTGCTGTGAAAATAACACTTTTCAGATAAAAGTAGTTAAGGAAACATCACTCGGTATCACAGTCAGATGTAAAAAGCCCAATTAGAAGGCACAAAAAAAGTTAATTTGCCTCAGAGCAAAAGACACATGCACAAGAGTAAAAGAGGACTGGGCTTCTATGGTAAACAAAAGCAGTTTCATTTTTTTTAATGAAGATATTCTCACTTAAGTTTTACAACCTCAAAAAAACTTTTTGCACATTGCATCATTTTGCCAAGGCCACACCTGAAATGCTCTGTGCCATAAAGGTTTCTTTTACAAGAGTAAAGAAAATTAAAAAAAAAAAAAAAAAAAAAAAAAAAAAAAAGAGAGGGAAATGACAGTTTTGGAGCCAATTTTATAAGATGTTTAGAATCTGCAGCTCTCACTGAAGTCAGAAGCTGCAGGTACCTACCACCTGAGGACAGACAGGAATGGACTCAAAGCCCCCCAAAACCAAAGGGGGCCTTTCCACCAACTTCAATGGCCCTATATTGGTCAGGCTCTTTGAGTGCAAATGGTTGATGATCCGTCACTGAGACAAAGGTTTGTCCCATTTTGAGATGCACTAAATACACACTGTCAGCAGTGCACTCTAATCTTTCCAAATGGCCGCAAAGCTCAAAGGTTGGTGCAGACAAAGGAAGATGTCTTTTCTTCTCCCTTCTCCAAAATTTTGCTATTAGAGACTATAGCAAAAGCACTGATCCGGGCTAGTTTGTTTGCATTTGTCTGCTGGTTTTGACCCGGCTTCCCCAAAAGTGAGGCATACGCTTTTAGTATAGCACTGAAGCCAGTGCAGGAGAATCATTAAATTATTCATTCACTTCAGGTTTTCTGATGAGTAACAGCATGCTCAGGACTCAGCAGGATAAGACCTGTATTTCCCTCTAGAGCTATAGGGTGTTTTGCGTATAGTTTCCAGCCAATGAATAATGAAATAGGTCAGTTTAATCCTTTTGCTTAGTTTGCAGTACATAATCACCCTAGCATCCTCTCATGATCTGATCCAGACTGAGAGCAAATCAGTGCATAATTATTATTCAGGTTATTTACCTCTTTGTTTTTTGGGGTTGGTTTGTTCCTAAGTTAGTTCATGTCTTTTGAGCCTTATTTTCAACTCTACTTTCTTTCTCCTGTGCAAGGCTCCTCTCAGAACACTATCCTAGTATTTTTCAAAATTTGTTGATTTCAAGGTCATAAGGAGCACACATCATAAAACTTCCCTGAATTAATTCCTTTTGTCAAATACCATAGCTGTACACTTGAATGTCTATAAAAAAAAAAAATGAGTCTACCCTTGGTATAAATACTTCCTCTGAAGCTGAGTCTTGAGTCTACTGATATCAGTAAGCTATTCCAGTGGTTAATTACCCTGTCTGGTTTTTTATATATAAAAAAAAAGGGGGGGGAAAAAGCTTCCCCAAAAGCAGAAGCCATATATATATAGCTATGTTGTACGCTTGTTTAGCTTCAAGTTTGAGACATCAGTTCTTGTTACAGTCACCTGTGAAACAAAATTTACCTTTAAAATTGTTCTTTCCTACATTGAGGCGACTATGTCCCCTCAAGAGAAAAGTGGGTCTTGGTTTCATTTCTGGCTTACAACAATAAAAATTTTTACATGCTACATATTATCACAGTACCTCTTTTCCAAAGCTTTCATCTATGTCATGGATCTTCTTTCACCTCACTCCCATTTTGCTGTAGTACCTGAAAATGCCAGCACTAGGGCTGGGCATCAGAACTAGACACTAATGTACTGCCACTTCCTCACCTTTATCTAAGCGTTCCCCCCCAGTGCTCAGACCCTTCGCAAAGTCACTGCTTCCCAGAACAGCCATCACCTACATTTTTTATTGCTAAATGAAAGACCTTTTTTTTTGGATGTGTTAAAATGCATATTGTTTGCAATTGCTCAGCCAACTAAAAAATTAAGGTTAAATTTTTATCAGCTATCAGTCAACTTAAGTACATAATGACCTTTTCCTCCTTTCCTTATTACGCTTTGCATTATGTGCCCTTTTTTTTCCCTCTACCAATTCAGTAATCTCTTCCAAGTAATTGATAAAGGTAATAAATTGCTGTCATGGGGTGAACCTTCCCTGAAAGCACCACTCAGATACCTGAGACCTTGGCCACATTTGCTCAGCTCAGACTCATTAGATGATTCGGGTGTGCACAGAGAAACAAAAGCACAGATAATTTTTATGGGGGAACCCTACCCAAAAGCTCTGCACTGTGTCTGCCTTGATGTAATGATTCATGTAGGTATCAGCAATTTTACAACCTTCTAACACATATTGGGCAGGAGGCTAGAGGGTGATAATGAGACAAATAACAGCACCCAATTTCGGTTGGGAGAAAATCAAAGAACTTGTCCTAGGTCTGTGTGGTTAATAGGGCCACTGCCTGCTTATGCCAACCAGCCAACATACAAAGCACTAAACAGGGAGGACAAGAAGCCCCTTGGAGGATTATCTATACACAACCATCCAGTATCATGTAGGAGTCCAAGCCCACAACAGGACTGTTAAATGCAGGGTCTGGGCTGCATCCCAGGACCAGACACATTGAGCAATGGGATGTGTGTGTCCTGGTCCCCTGGTTCCATGCTGCTGGTCCCAAATGGGGCAGGGCCGGGACTGGGGAATGTGAAATTTGTGACTGTCGGAAAATAAAATCATAAACCAGAAACCTTATTATAGAGAACACAATCTACCTGCTATACCTATGCCACTTAATAAATTATAACTGTAAAGTCCCTGAGTGGTGTGGTTCTGTTCTTGGGGCTAAATCACCCCTAAATTCCCTTGAAACACCAGCAGGGAGTACAACACAATCCACTTCATCCCTGCTCAAATACAGTCATTTCCCAATAAACCTGTTTTGGTTTGCTGGAGGGTATGTTGTGAGTGTTTTGCTTTCTTTTTCCTGCAGTCTGTTTCTTTTTTTCAACTGAGACAATGAGTAAAAAGCGAGGAAAAAAAAAATAATCCCATAAATATTTTTAAGTGTTTCCAAGTAGAAGGAGCTAAATTAAAGTATGTTTTAGGATTCTGAACTTTAGTCAACTATGAATAACATGCACAATGCAAAGAAATTACCCAAGTGTAAAAGACATTTATCTGAACAAGTAAATTACAATGGCACTGAGAGCAAATCTGCCTGTGACTTCAATTGCCAAAATCCTTTCCTTCTTTTTCACAGTTCCAGCTTGAAAGCAGGAAAGCTGGAGTCAGGTACTAACTCAGTTCAGCACATCTGTCTCCAGAAGCTTTTGTGGCAACTATACACAGGAAGAGACTGGGTTATTGATGGCCCGTCAAAGAAAAAAAAAATAAAAATCTAAAGGAGCCTTTTTGAATCCACTTTTCCAGCGATAGGGATAATTCTGTCTATGCTGGCATTCATATGTGTCTTCCAGTGTAAATTAATGGCTTCACTGATTTCAGTGAGGTAATTCAAATATTTAGAGGTAAAAATGTGTCTAGATGTGTGACAGAGGGGCCTTCAGATTTTAGTGAAACATTTTAAACTACAAGAGCCACCTACATTTACTAACTATAACAAGGTTGTAATTTTACCTTGTGCTTTGTCTTTGTCTTCCAGTGTAAGGCCAAAAAATTAGGTGTGATATCAAATACACAGACATGATACCTTTGTTTTAGATAAATGTCCATGCATTGGTGGTGTGATGTCTCTTCCCGACATTACTCCAAGAGGAACATTTAGGAGTACTGCAAATCGAGTGCTGAGTTATCCAAGATGTTACCTGCGGCAATTACCAAGACTTTAAGGGCAAGTGCTACATAATTCTTAGAACTGAAAAAGGTGTTTCCATGAGATAAAATTGCGTGGTTCAAAATATCAGAGGTTATCATGCAACTGAGTGTTAAACTGCTGGAATTGTTTTTAACGCTTTACATTAACAGTACCTGGAGACTGCAGTCCAACATTTATTGATTTAAAGTAGTGCTGTGTGGGACTAGAGAGCCTTCTAATCCTTATTCTGCCAATAACCCACTCCAGGTCCTTATGCCAGACACTTGACCTTTGTGTTGCTATTTCTTCTCAAGCGTTTGGTGGAGTCATCAACTTAAAATTCATTAAGGCAAGGACTACTCATCTTTCATGTTTGTGAAGCATCTTGCACACGATGGCCTTCATGTCCAGGGCCTGGAGTTCCTGCCGCTATATAAATCAAGGGACAATAAATATCAAGTAGAAGTTTCCCTCCAAACTAGGGCTGTTGGTTGTTTTGTTGTTGTTTTGTGGAGAGAGCTGCTGCAGATACAGTGGGGTCACTCTGGTCATCAAAAATCCCAATTTGAAGTGGAATATTCATTTTAGAGATATTTGAACCTGCTGGAACAGTCAATTACCGTAAGTGGATGGCATTTTAAAAGCATTTCTTTCCTTTGAATTGGAATAACTTTTTAAGGTAGGAAAGCCATGTGAATAGTTACCATCTGGATGAAGCTAACCTCCTGGAGAATACATTGAGCCATGGGTATATGCACATAGATTATATTTGTTCTTTTTAGTCAGTGATCCTATTTTTTTTTTCATTTCCCATTTGACCTGTCTTGACTGGCAGCTAAAAATTTCAATTTAAACAACTGGTTGAGATTCATTTGCTAGAACTTATAAGCAGAAATAGTGTTCTGATTAGCAATGAGGCTCTCACCCTCCAAAGAATAAAGAGAAATCAGTTTTGAAGAAGCATATGAATATGTATACAATACCAAAGTTGTTACACAATAACTTGATTATTGATTTAAATTAGCTTCGGTTATTTACTACACTTTTAAAAAGTTCTGCAATTTGCAAGAGGATGCAAACCTGAACAAAGTGCTGGTACCTTGCTGTTATATTGTTCATTTTCCTCTTCACCAGCTGTGCTGGTTATGTCTTATGTTGTCATTTCTATAATGGAGGTTTCACCAGCACATCATGGTTCTAACACCATAGGGTATGCAAAATAAGTGAGTGAGCAGGAAAGAGGCAACCCTAGACTTGGGGGCTTGTCTCTTTCTTAGAAATTTACACCATTTGACTACAGTTGTGGTTTGAGCTCAGAGGGAAACTGAGCACCACTCAGCCACTCACTCCTCCCCTCCCTCCCAGTGATGGGAAGAGACAAGTAAGCCAGGCTTGGGATTTGAGATAGGACTGGGAGGGGGAAATCACCCATTATGCTCACAGGTAAAAGGCAGACTCGTTAGGGGGAGAAAAAAATCATACATTTATTACAGACACTAACAACACTTAGCAGAGTAGGACAGTGAGAAGCATTGCCACATCTGGAGAACACCTTCCCCTAACCCCTTCCCTTCTTCCTGGGCTCAGCTCTGCTCCCGATATCTCTACCTCCTCCCCCAGTGGCGCAGGGGCAGGGAATGGGGGGTGCAGTCAGCGCTGCTGCTTCTGCCATCTTTGGTGGGGGGAGCTTCTGGAACTTGTTCGCCCTGCTCCAGCGTGGTCCCCCTCTCACAGGAGACAATCCTCCACAAACCCTCTCTGACATGAGTCCCTCCCAAGAGCTGAAGCATTTCCTTACATTGCTCCAGCATGGGACACCAACCCCCTCCAACTGGATTCCCTCCCATGTCTGCAGCCCTTCCTGAGCTGCTCCAGCGTGGGACTCCCCCACATGCTGCAATCCTCCCAGCGCTGAACTACAACAGGGGGGCTACTCTTTCCCACATGACCCCGCCTCCTTTGGGCACAATCACCTTGATCACCTATGCGAAACACCTCATAGGCCATAAATCAATGTCTGCTCCACAGTAGATCTTTATGGGTGGCGGTGGGGGGGCACCCTGCCGTCTCACCACAGGATACAGGGGGGTCTCTGCTCCGGCACACCTCCCCCCTCCTTTCTTCCTCCGTTCCTCCACTGACCTTGGTGTTCACGCAGCTGCAGCAATTTCTCCTCATAAGTCCAACTCCTCCTCCCAGGTCCATTCTCAAATACGTTATCGCAGAGGCACAGCCTATTGGCTCAGTTTTAGTACAGAGGTGGAGCTGACTTGGATCTGGGGGAGCTTTGAGAAGCTTCTCACAGGGGGCCACCACTTTATCCCCCTCCCTTGCCACCAAAAATCCCACAACTCACTCAAACCCAGGACAACCACTGAGTGATTTTATTTGGAAATACAATTTATAGTCACCTGTGATCTTTTAATTTACCATGCATCAGAAAATAGTAATAATTAAAAAAAAAAAATGAAGAAGAGGTAGATGAACTCAGGATAGAAATCAAACCCAAAGTCAGGGTAGGCTGTAATCCAGTTGTTTCTAGCTGAACCATTTCTTCTTCCCTTTTCCCTCAATGACCCATTGTTCCAAATGTGATATTCATGGCCCTACATTTCTTGAAAGTTGCTGAGATGGAAATAATTCTTTTAGCAGCTGACACTTCTCTGCCTGCTTGATCATCTCAACCCCATCATGTTTTTTTTCTTTGGAATTTCCCACCTTGATTTTGCTGTTAGGTACCCGAGCAATGTGGTTGAGCAAGGTAAATTATGTAACGAAGTAAAAGGGAACTGAAGCCAAACGCAGAATTTTTATTGTGTTCAGACTATCAAAAAATACATTTTGGTTTGTAAAAATTGTTATTCATGTTGAATTCATCCATCACATGAATGTATATATTCATTAAAAAATGTTGCAATGATACTATATCTAAATGATAGCACTGAATACATTTTCCCATCTGAATTTAATTTCGTCCAACTAAATAACATCTATTAACGCAGACTTCAAAAGGATCTAATTGAAACAGCTGACAAATGCAATCCTGTAAGATTAAGACTGATATTGACTAAATGTTATTATGAAAACTGGTTGCATTCCTGTTTGAATTGGCAAACTTCCAATTGATTTTCAAAGTAAAGTGACCATACATTGACCTATATGAATGAGCGCCAACTTGAGCTGTCCCAAGAACAACGCTTGCATTATTCAAATTCACAATACCTATTTCAGCAGTTTTCATGCCCCTTCTTGTTTCCTAGCTGTAAGTGTCCATGCAAACAGTCTGTTTGCACAAATCCTTGGACACAGCCATTTATACAAGTATCTATATCCGCATGAAAACACGACTATACCTGCACAGACAATGGTTCAATACTCGTTATTTGCTATTCACTGTTTGCCATTTGTTATTTTAATTATCTTTGGATATAATCATTTCAGCTGGCTGATCAGGGAGTAGTCAAGTCACTGAGGAGAAGATTGCACGTCCTGAATGACAAACAGCTCAGGAAGCCAGAGACTGATGTGACCATTGTGGTGAACACTGCAAATAAACACATCTATTAAAAAAAACAAAAGCAACATCTAAAATGTGTGAAAGCTAGGCAAAACATACCTTTGACTAACCAGCACACAAAAGTTAATACATCTAGTGGTTGTTCTGGGCCTAATTTACCAAAAAAAATGTCAGTATTTCTTCTTTATGATTAAGAAATATTCAGACAGAAGATTGATAAGCATTTTAAACAATGACAGAGCCAGCTTTCCAGCTGTCAGCACCATAGAATTGTCTTTTATTTAGCTACTTTTCCTCCCTTCCAGTTTCTTACTGGTTTGAGTATCTTTAAATGCTCTGTACAGCAAGCAAAGGAGTTTTTCAAGAGGGGGAATTGTTTGGTTGGTTTTGGTTTGGTTTGGTTTTTTGCACTGGTTCAGTTTTTCTTTCAAAAACAAAACAAAAGAAAGCAAAAGAAAGAAACAAAAAAACTTAATTTTTCACAGCACTGCTGGACTGTTGCTCCCCAGGAAATACAGAACTAGACTAATGACTCAAACACAGCATCGATTTTAAGTTCAGCCATGGAAGTCCAAATGACCTGAATGATTAAATCCTGAAACAGGTGTCCTGAAAGAAGTTGTGACATCATGTAAAAAACCTAGCAGCATAGCAGCATTGCTGCAGACAAACCAACCAGCACAGGCCATTTTTTCTGATCTAGAAATCCAGCTTTGCCCTCCCTTTCATCTGCAGCCTTGAGTATCACCAGCAGCAAGAGGATGGAGTAAAGCTGCCTGAAGTTCATCCTTTTCCATTCTTACAGTAATTGGCTTACCCGTAGCTAGAAGTGCAACATTAGGTACTATCAGACAATTGCTTACAATTGATTCTATAGGTTTCTCATTGTCATTAAATCAGATTATTATTTTTTTTTTCTTTTCGGAGATTTACATTAAGATTGAAGCTTGTTTAGTGCCAACACACATGCACTGCCATGTTAACATCATAAATTACACCTACTTCTTTGAGAAACTGAAAGATAAGGACTCACAGGTGTTTGCATATGTAATTAGAGAAAAAATGTGAGTTTATTCAAACTTAATGTCTTACAGGTAAAACCAAAAGTATATAGTCAGCTAGATGATTTGCCTGATAAATGCATTTGTCTTCTTAATGAGCCCCTTTTCCTGAGGTAGTCTGAATGACTTGTGTCTGAACACATCATCAGTAACCTTGAAAACTCAAAGTCAATATTTGAGAAAAACTCATGCACTGAGATGTAGGAAAACTTAAAGCTGAAAATCTCAGCAGACACCTGCTAGCTGATGACTAGGCATGTTTGACATGTTGTTATTTAAATAGGATTAAGCATACAGAGCAAATGATGGGGGTGTGTTTAAAAGTTCCCTTAAGCGGGAAAATTCCTCAATATTTTCACATACATTTGATCATCCCAGTATTTCGGATGACTGCTGCAGATCAGCTCCTTCAGCCCAAAATCGCTTTAACAAGGCAACTCAGGGGGACAAGGGTACAGAGTTGAGTTTCATGCCACTTGGCAAAGCAAGTGCAAATTGCATTCTCAGGACCATCTGCTGAGATAGCAATTCCTCTCCGTCAAAGAAAGAGCACATGGGTGGAAGAACTGTTAATACATTGTGCCTTTTAAATAAATCACTTTATGCATACACAGATCATGTTATGATATTTTTCATTTAGGATGATGTTTTTTCCGAGGGCAGCGAAGTAATATAAAGTTTGCATCCATATGGAGTTTTGTGTTGTTTGCCCCATTAATCAGCAGACAGTGCAAAGTATATGTGCTAATAAAGCCTTCACATTGCGCAGGCAAGTGTAACTTTTCTGTATCCTAACTGTATAAGAAGAAAACTGTCCTGATGGATGGAAAAAAAAAAACCTTAAAACAGATCTGGGGAGAAAGGAGACTGAGTCTGTAACCTGGCCAGAGAGTGATGTTCTGCATGACCTCCTGAGGTTCTGCCAGCCAAGAAATTTTCCAGCTGAACAACCTTCCCTCAAAAAACAGCAATTCAGTGAAAGTACAGCATTTTGAGCATTTTGTAGGAGTGTGTCAAGTTTATCAAGACATCTGACAGGATGAGGCAGAGATGGTTTTATCTGTGAATCTTTTATTTCATCCATGCAGGAAAGGCTTTCAACTCAGGGCTGAGAAGAAGGAAGTCCCGTTCCTGCATATCTGCAGGTCCACATGCAGGGCTGCAATATTTTTAGCATCATCCCTAGCCATTTAGCTGTGCATTGCCTGGGAACTGGTACTGCAAAATCTGGGTTCTGTTGTCTGGCATTTTAGACCATATTCTACAATGGGCTCTGTTCCCCTGCCTTCACAGAGTGATCACTGTAAGATTAGAGTTTGTGAAATACTGTACTGGAAGTACCTCTCATGCCCCTCTAGATGTAAAGCTGAGGGTCTGAGTCCCAAGGGCTCCAGCTGTCCATGAATCAGAGATACTGTAATGTGAGAACAATGAAAAAGGTCTACCATAACTTCCCTACTCTAGAACTTCATATGGAGGGCACTTCCAGGTAAAAGCACCTGAGACCCCAGGGAAAACAAGGAAGTGCCGAAAGATAAATCCTTTTAATTTAAGGGCAGTGAGATAAATTTTCGTATTTGAAAAGAACAGTGGTAGGTAGTAATGATTTTTTTTTTTTTTAATTTTGATATTTATAAATCTACTAGTTAGATAGCAAAATCCAAAATCAAATGCCTGCCAGATGTTACTCATCATTGGCATATTAGAGAAAGAATTAATATCATGGACAGATTGGTGTTGTTACTATAGGCATTTTTCTTTAGATATATTTTAATTAGTGCTTTTAATATGTTCACAGCCTAGACACTAGTAGAGATTTTACTGTTCCCCTTCATTCTCCTTTGGTGATATTTGACAGCTTTTGTTTATCAGCTAGTTGTACTATTACCAGCCCTAACATGCTCCAGTAGCCTCAGTGATCTGAGAGCACTGAAAAAATAAACCTCAAGAATGAAAATGCTGGCAGCTTAGTGGAACAAAGAAGCCGACAAGCTACACTTTAAAATGGCAATCAATATTAACATGCATCATTCTTTAGAAACAAGATAGATTTGACAAATGGTATCAAAAACCTACCTCTAATTGACTTTTGCAAAGGAATGCTTCTCCTATATTCCATTTATGTTTCTAGAGGTTATTGAAGTTGTTTAATAGTGTTTTCATGTCATCAGAGAATGTGTTATTGCAACTGAATATTTTATTTTTTGTGCTCAGAGAAAGTAAACTTTAATCAGTGAAAAAAAAAAACAAAAACAAAAGACAGATATAGAAAATATGTTCCAAATAGCTCAATAACTTATAAGTAACCAGGAGACATCAACATATTGTTTGCTGTCATCATAAGGTAGCTTGTTACTGTCAGATGAGATTTGCTTTCTCATTTAGGCAAAGCTGTTTTTCATAAAGATAGCAACATGGAAACTTGTGCATGCTTGATAATTCACTAAATCTGCATGTAATTATTTTATCCTGGTAGCACCCATGATATAAGGTCAACACAGACAAGGCCAGAGCCCTCCTCCAAAAATCTGAAATAGAGTTTCTCTACTCTACACAAATAGCTGGACAGATCAATTCCTATGCCCAGAAAAAGTCTTCCTGAAAAGACCACTGGGAATGTTATTTAAGTGAAATGATCTCTGAGCAAAGTTTACAAAGCACAAAGAAAAGCAACATGTCAAATTTGGGGAGAAAAAAAGTAAAAACACATATGATTTTTGTATGTACAAAGAGGTATGTATTAGTTGCAGAATGAGATGCACAGAAACACTGAAGAACAGCTACACAATCATCTCACTATGCTGGGGAGGACCACCTGCACCTCTGCTGTATTCCTCTTGGATATATATAACTTGGTTTTAAAAACATCCAGTGACAGATTATATAACCTCTTCAGACAATCTATTCCAACACTCATTTCAAACTATTAGAAATCTTATGATAAACCTAATTTAACCTTATGATTAGCCTAAATTTCCCTTGTTACCATCCAAGCCAATTAACTTTTTGCCCTGGCATGGAGAAGAAACTACTCAGCAGCAGTAGACACACTGGAAGATTGGACTATCATATCTCCCTTATGCCTTTTCTACTCAAAAGTTAACCACCACAATTAACTCAATCTTTCCTTGTAGGTCATGATTTCTAAACCTGTACTCTTGTTCTCTGCCTCTGGACTCCCTCTAATTAGTTCTCATTTTTTCTTGAAGTGTGGTGTTTAACAACTGCCACTAAATGGAGCAAAGTCTTATTCCACGTATTTGATGAACAATTCTCCTATTTCAACATCTACATATAATGTTTGCCTTTGTTTTAAAAAAGCATGATCCACTGTAATTCCAAGCTCCTTTTCTGAAGAACTGATGCTAGTTAGATAGTTTAAACCTAGCAACGGATAAACCTTTTCAGTGTCCTTCCTGAATGTCCTCAGAGACTGGCTTGACTGGAAATTTATTCCCATTAAGACAGAACAGAATTTCATGAGGAAAATCAAGTGTGCTGATTTTAAGAACATTTCATTGATTCTATGTCGGCAATAATCATTTCAGTTTTGCAGAAAACGATCTATGACACTCCGAACAACTCTATCTATAAACAGAGCAAATGCATGTACTTCATTAATGGACTTGCATAAAAATTCATATTGTTTGATAATAGTAGTCTAATATACATACTGAGCCTATTATACAGATCAGATTGAATTCTTCATTGACATGCACAACATCTAGTCATCTGCATCAATGGAAAAGAAGCCCCAACAGAATACTATCAAATTGAAATGGTCCATAAGTCATATTGAACCAATAGAGCAGATTTCACAAGACAGACATCAAAGAAAAATCAGTCTTGGACTCTACTAAACTTCAAATCCAAAAAGTCAATCTTGACTTTTAACAATTAGCAAAAGTAGATGTCAAAACATAAAAACACAAAGTAGCAATGTTAATCCAGCTACCAGAGCAAAGGTATAAAAAATGCTACAGCAAAAAAATGGAATTACAGATACTCAGACAACCTTGAGTTAGCTAAATGCAAGCCAGCTTCTGGGAAAACAAGACTACCATATTCAGACAGTGCTGCTCACAAGTTCTACAGTCACTGAGGTTTTATTCCTAAGGTCAGGCCTAGATCTGATCTTTAGAAATGGCCAGATTTGGAAGCAAGTCTTGCTGAGAAGAGGGACGCTGTGTGCAGGAGTGGCGCCGTATGGGCCACAGGCATTGGGATAAGGTGGGTGGACAGGAATCGGAAACAGCAGTGAACTTGTACAAATTGAAATGGTCAGAAATTGACCAGCCTCGGGCCCTTTGCATATTTTGTGTCCAGCAAAAGCCCACCAAACTCGTTCCTTTTGATCCCAGCACACAGCATCAGCACAAGCTGCAGGTACCCGCTGCTCAAGGCAAGGGACAGCACGTGCAGGGGCTCAGCTCGCTCCTGGCTGGGAACGGCTTTTGCAGCATGCAGACAGACTCCAGGTGTCCTTATTTACAGCCGTCCACCTGTCCCCCTCCATTTCTTGGCTCCAGCTTCAGCACGCACCTCCAGCCTTTTTGTCACCTGCCAGCCAGGAGCTGTGCTGCCCTAAAGATACGATATTAATGAGCAATCAGGCGTGGCAGGTCTTAATGCTGCAAACTCAATGGAGTCGAGTGAGAGTACCTCTCATTCTGCTCGCTGCTTTCATAAGGCACAGCCACTGTGCCAGCTGAGAGACAGGCACTAATGGAAGGGCTTAGTTATGCAAAGGGATGAATAGCTGGCAGGAACACACAATATGGAGATTTTTTTTTTTTTTTTTCTTCAGGAGATAGAGAGAAAGCTGCAGAAAGAAATAATATACAGTCTTCTTTTTTTCTGAGCCCTTTCCATCTCTCTTCCCAGTATAAGTAAAAAGCGTATAAAAATTGAATACAACGCATACTGTTATTATTATCCTTGCACAGCAAAAGGTAGAACAGGGTTTGCTCACCAGGGTTGTCTATTCTATTTACTTTTCTTCCCTTTTCCAGTTAAATCCTCTCATCATCTGCATTTCTTAGAACAGTACCTGGATTGCTTTTATCATTATTATTTTAGCCCAAATTCTTATCTTTTTCCTGTTAACTAAAATGTGATTTTGCTGAATTAGAATAAAATAACACTGGTAGCAACCATTACAGACAAAGGTCCCTCTGGATATCTTAGCAACACTTTTCTTATAGTCTGCAGTTGTTCTTGTTTTGCTGTTCTGCTTCATTCAGTGTTACAAAATGCGATATAAAACCTATAGGCAGACATGTATGATAAACTCTGGCGTAAACTTTTAAGAGTTTGATGCTATATCTTTAGACAAACCACTCACAGCTCTGGAGCCTGACTGTGCTTCTCATTAGCCTGCTGAAGTCCTGGAGAGGAGCTGAGTGACAGCAGGGGTGTAACTGCTAAGTGAAGGTGGTGGGGATTCAGATTTAAGCAGATGATCTAGCTTATGAATGTGAAGATCTGATTCAGGAGATAAAAACAGGTGCAGAGGCCTAGCCTCACATGGGATTATTGTATTTCTAACAGCAAATATAGGTAGGATGACCAGTATCCCATCCATATAGGGTGGGAAATGGAAAGAGCTGATTCAGCATCACATGTAGATCACCAATTAGCACTGAGCACTTTAGCCACTCCTCCCCTGCCCCAGCACCCCTTGCTCATCTAATTTCCTCTATTCTTGAGCCCAATCCCACCAGACACCCTATCCACCAAACCTCTAAGGTTCCCCAGAAAAAAAAAAAAAAACAAAAAAAAAACAAAAAAAAAAAAACAATATTTTGTCTCTCAAATTATTCCTGATTCTCATCTTCCTCCAGATTTCCCCCTGTGCAGATGCTCTCAGATCCTCCAGTCCTGACCCTTTCCATCTTTTCTGGCTTCACTCTCCTCACCCAGACCCCCAAATCTGCTAGAACCTCACTGCACAAGGTGAGGAGAACCACTAAAATTTTACTGTTAGACTTTGGCCTGAAATTCCCCCACTGCACTTTCATGGACTTTCATGGACAGTGAAACATGGAAGTTTAACATGAGCTGATGTTTAATGGGTCTTTGTTAAAAACTACATGAAATTAATATTTAATTATGGCCATTTATCAGAAGCACAAGACTAAAGAAATATTAGGTCTTTTGTATAAATTAGAAAACTGGAGGTTTTAGCCAACCTGATGCCAAGTTTCAACTAAAGCTTTTGCCATTTCACCTGTGTCTGAAACACAAACCCCTGTACTGCAAAGGATGTCATCAGTGTGGGTCAGTCAGCACATCTGGCTGACCATCATCAATCCTCACCACATGTTTAGGGTGAGGAACAACACATTTTATTTGTGAGTTCTTATTTCTATAAAAAGAGTGATTCATGTTTGGTTTTGGTTTTGGTTTTTTTTTTTTTTTTTTTTCAAAAAAAAACACTTTTTTTCCTGAGAGTCTTTCACAGCTTCCTGATCTGACACACCTGATGCTCAAGGAACTGAGGTAGGAGGCTAGACCAATTCTTGATGATGAACTAATGCAAATATAAGGAAGTGCTATCTGAATCATGTCACAGTAAGAAGGACTCATCAGTGCTATTAAAGAGCAATGAAACACATATGTCAATGAACAATGGTTTATATTATTCATCTTTTGTAAAGATACATGACCAAGAAAGTCCACCCTATACTCCCCATATTCATTATACAATTTCATTCATTTTAATCTTAATTATCATCCAAAAAACAAAACAAAAGAGGACCTTCCTTCCTAAGCAGATAGCTGAATGCAACCACTGACAGTGACACTTCTTCCTACAAATCCTATGCTCAAGGCCTGTGGCTATCCTCAAGGAGTTACCCTATATATGGGATGTGTTATCTGCATGATGTACCATCATATTTGAGCCTCATAACTGAGAACCAAAATGTAATAGATCATCACTGTTAATGTATAGGCAAGATCAGATTTGATTGCAGGTCATATATCAGTTTTTTCTCCCACAGCACCCATCTCCTCTGCAGGAGTCTGTGCTGCAGATGGAAAGCAATTACTGCCTGCAGGTAAAAGCTTGGTCTGGGTTTTTCACCTTCTGATCAGGGATTTCCTATCCTTTCTCTTTTGTTCACCTACAACCACAGGTGATACTGGGATCCTGGGATTTTTCTGCTCTTCTCACATTCTTGGACATTTGTTTAAAGCTTAACAAAGGTTGTAAGCACCAAGGGGTTTCTTTCACCGCCCAGAACAAACTGTTGTTCTAGTGTAGCCCTAAAGTTTTTTAAAATGAGTTCCACAACTTGCTCAGACCCTTGGGGACATCTGCTTGGCCTGATGAATTTCAGGTCAAGACAGTATTACGGCTTCAAGTTGTCAGTTTCTACGTCTCAGCCAAAAGTGGTTACTTGGTGAAACACAGAAGCAACAAGACTATTTAATTAACCTGAAATCTCCCACTGGCACAAAATTAAAGTTCTTTTGCCAGAATCATTAGTAATTTGCAAGCTCTGTTCAGCAGGAAAGTAACAGATATTTGATCAAATGTGCCCTTTCCAGGAAATGACAGCCATTACGATAGGGGAGGAGGCACTCCCAAATTCATCCGATCAAGTAGAGCAATTTGGAATATGTCATGCTCAAAAGTCTGTTAACCCTCTCTGTCATTTCACAAAACGTGCTGAAGGATGAAGATGCTACAGTGCCTTCCCACTCCCCCCAAAGAGGACATACAGCTTGATTTTAAATGTTTTTTAATACACACATTTAGACCTTATGCACAAGCAGTGTCAGGGAGGAAAGGAAGAAGATCCCTTACCAACCTCCTTGACCAGGTCATTCCCTAAACTTGGAAAAGGTTATTATGTATTGTATATATAATCTATATAGGGCTTAGGCAGTTTCCAGGAGGTACCTTTTTACTTATTAAGATATACACTATTAAACAACGTATCAGATAATTGCACATTTTATACATTTGAATAGTCCTTATTTTATCACATTGCTAGGTAAAGGAAAGGATGTTGGTAAAGCTCCATGGATGCTTGTGGGAACCACTGCTTTTCATCAGGCTATGTTAAGCTTCTCTATGGGAATGAGAGCAACACTCAAAATACAGCTGATGTGTCCTAGGGAACCTCTGCCGAGAACTGTACAACAAAGGTAACAGACCACGGAGCTGTGGGCAGGCAGCACAGGCTGCGGGGAAGGAGCTAAACATCTACTGACACAGCAGAGGCAGCCCAGGAAACATGGCCTGAAGGAAAAACCCAAACAAAGCAGGGCTTATCTACACAGCACTGGCTGCAAGAGACAGTCTGGTGAGCAAAAAGTACCATCTCCTGCTGTTTTATTCTACCGGTGTTTAAAGGCAGAACATTTTGTACCATCCTCATAAATAAATAGGATTACATCATAGGATTGGTTATCCAAACAGCTCTGCTGCTGCTGTGGACTGGGTAACCACCTCAATCAACAGCAGCAGCAACAGTCTTTTAATTTCACTAAAAAAAAGATAATGTTTGGAGGTTACCAGAAATGAAACTTTGATAAATGCAAACTACATTTTTCAAGCCTTTCATCTTTACAGGAAAATGTAACATTTCCTTTTGTGTCCCTTAAAAATGAAAACCCATTCAAAGTGCTGGCACTCTCTGTAGAATGAAAATTCTTTTCTGGAGGGGGAAATTTCTAAATTTAGGGAGCAAAAAGACTCCTGGGGACACAAGCCAGAACAATCAAAAGACCTTTGTGATGTTCTCTTTCAATCTGAACTGGTCCCACAGTTTGTTGCACAGGGCAGCTATCTTTAATGGAGGAAAAGCAAATAGTGGAAAGTACATAAAGCTTTCCTCTTCAGACTATTGAGTGTCGTGTGCCATAACAAGGAAAAATCCAGCACAGCTTAAAAATGAGCACACACTGATAGAAGAAACAAATACATAAACTCATGACTGTGTGTTCCTGCAATGGTGAGCACTGCTAAGACAGGGAAGAGAAAGATCAAAAAAGTGGCAAATCTGGAAATCATTTTGATGAACTTGTGCAGAGTATCTTGAAGTAATATACAAGATAAATGAGCCTGTTTGAAACCTGTAGCTTCTTTAAGCACTTTGTCAAGACAAGGAAAGATGAGGCTGAGCTGCCAAAAGACAATATTTGTCCTGTACCTTTACACGGACCAGGAGTTTCCAGTTAACTGGAGCTAAAGATAATTGAATTAAAAACCTATATAAATGACAGATCTGTAATTTGAAGAAGAAAAAATGGGCTGAGCTAAAGATAATTCACAGATATTTTTCCTTGTAATTTCACTTTGGTCATATGGACAATTTTAACTAGAAGGCAAACCATTTTGCTGTTTCTGACAGCTCACTGCTAGGATGAGTATTTTCAAGTGTATGTGGCAGCAGACTGGAGCACGTATCCCGATGTGACTGCAATAGCTCCTGACTTTGGGACATTCTCCCTGTCGGATTGGATCAGATCATCACAGCGATATGTTGACAACCATTAGATTCACAGGTGGATCAGAACTGGGCATATCTACATGTCTACCCATCCATAATATCTAGGTGACACACATAGCTGTCTGCTAATAAGTGATTTAAATTTTTTTTTAGTCTGAAATAAATTTACAGCTGGTTTGCTTTTTTTTTTTTCAGAATTTCTCTCACCTTGAGCAATCGAAGTAAATTAAAATCAGCTTCTATCTCAGTACTCAGCCCATTTTTCTAAAGGATCACAGAATAACTCAGGCTAGAAGGGATCTCAGGAGGTTTCTGGTCCAACTTCCTGCTCAAGGAGAGGCAGCTCTAGCATCAGATCAGGTTACTCAGGGCTTGATCCAGTCAGGACATGAAAACCTTGGATGATGGCAAAATCCAGCCAACCTGTGCCACTGCTTGAGCATCTTCATGGGGGAAAAAGTTCCTCCTTACATCCAACCTGAAGATCTTCTGTTTCAGTTCTTGTCCACTGTCTTCCTGCTTCCTGAGACCCACCACTGGCCTCGTTCCAGCTCGTCAGTGTTGATGTCCAAGGCTGCACACAGCATCTAGATGTGATCTAAGGAGTGCTGAGGGGCGGGGACCAAACTCCACCTCAGTGTCCTGGCTGTGCCCCTGTTTGTGTCACCCCAGATGCTGCTCTCCTTGGCAATGCAGGTTCCCCTCCTCTGTCTACCCCCAGGCCCCTGGAACTTCTCCACAGAGCTGCCCTGGGCCAGGCAGGTACAGCCTGGGTGGCTGCTGGGGCTCTGCCTGCCCAGGGCAGGGCTTTGCACTCATCAAGACTTCTGCTGTTCCCGATCTGTATGTAGCTTCTAATGACTCACAAGATTCCCCCTTTGCAAAATCAATGGCTGAACCCCAAATTCCTCCAGACACAGCCTCTATAACTCCTACTGAATTTGTGTGGCTTGGGTAAAAAGATTTATGCTCTGCCTCAGTGCACCCAGCTGGGCAAAACAATATGCTCCAAACCTCATCTACACCAGATGCACCGCAAACCGAAGCCTTAGCTCAGCCTTCATGTTCTTCATAAGCAAAGAAATCCCTCAACACTTGTCAAGTGCTTCAATGCCAGTCCATCCCTGTTATATAGAGCTTTCCTTTTCTCAAGTTACACTTTGATTGTTTTGATCCTAAGTGACAGCCAGAGAGGAAACCAGCCGTGCAACAAAAGCCCATGCAGATCCACACCTCTGGCCCATCCAAACCCATCTTCACTTCACATAGCAGATACAGCTGAAGTCTGGAGCAGAGTAAGGTCCTGAATAATTTTTTCCAGGGCCCTATTCGTGTTGTAATTATCCAGTTATCCATTCACTCAGCTTTCCTTCGAAAATATGCATCAGTGCAATGTTTCTGTTGTGAAGCAGAAAATTTACTTTCCAAACCACCATGTGAAAGAAAGAATGCTGATTCAATTTTTGTATTGATACTTATTTCAGACATAAATACTTGGATTATAATTAAACAAAAGTTTCCCCAGAAAGCATATTTGCCTCTAGCAGAGCAATCAAAAATATATTTAATTTTATACAGAAGAAAAGAAGGATTTTTTTTGTCTTATTTTGATCAGAAATTACATTTGCAGGTGTTTCTATACATTAAACTTTTCTTCAAATTTCCTCCTTCCTACTGCATGCCCTCCATTTTAAGATGGTCTGATAGTGATTCCACATCACCAATTTTAATCTTGCCACGTCTTGCAATGTGGTCCCCAGTACAGTCAACAATTGCATGGATACACTTTCCAGAAAAAAACATCTCTCTTCAGTTTCTGCTCCCTCTGCCTTTTCTCTGTACCCTTTGCACTCTGCAATTTCATTGCAATTGCAAACTGTTCAAGGCCAGGTTGGACGGGACTTTGAGCAACCTGATCTAGTGAAAGGTGTCTCTGCCAGTGGCAGAAGGGCTTGAACTAGATGATCTTTAAAGGTCCCTTCCAACCCAGACCATCTTATGATTCTTTTTCTGTACATCAGCAAGGCATAACATGAGACTCCTAAGGGAAAAAAAAATCCAGCACCATAGGGCTATTCTCTATAACTGGCCTTTTACTCAAAATGTTGCTTCTTTTAGTAAAGTAGCATAAGAACTGTATAAAAAAAGGAAATATATAAACTCTCTCTGACTTTGTAGCCGAAGGAAACAGAGATGCAGGCACAGTCTTGATGTATGTACTGTCTTTTGTCTATCCTGGAGATGCATGCTTAGGCCATATCCACCCTGTTATTAATTTTCTTCTTAAATCATAAAATTGAAGAAGAAAAAAAAAAAAAAAAAAAAGAAAAAAAACCCCACCCAAACAAAAAAGGACTTTTCAAATTTACTGCACAATCTACCTATACTTTCCTCAATTATTGTTTTCTTCTGACTAATCCTTCTAACACAAATATAATTGAGCACCTCATTTTTTATCTAATTTTGTAATAGGTTACAGTCTTTACTATAAAGACAGACTCCAACAAAACCAAAAATACCATCTTGCTATTTTTTTTTTAATGGGAAAATATTAATATTATGTCTTATGAGCATTCTATATATGGCAATAGGAGTTATATTTATTCATTCTACCAACTGAACATGGGGACATGAAATTAGTACAAGAGATAAAAATGGATGCTTTTATGCATATGTTATGAAATTTATGTATGCACCTTTGCTCACATTGTTCCAAAGGGAAAATTTTTCACAGTAGGCATCAGTTGCTTAATTAGCACAGAATAATTAAAACTCACTGCAGGGAAAATTCCATAGCCCCACAGCAATTATATAGGGAGAATTCTTGGGTATTGCATGTACAATTCAAAAATAACTTTTAGGTAGGTTACCAAAAAACACCAGGTATTCAAAATTGCCTTGAAACAGGAAGATTCCTCAAACAACTAAGAAAATGAAGCCAAAAAAAAAAAAAAAATCATTTAATAGTCATCAGTAAGGTCCAATCAAGCAGTGTATTAACTACTTACACTTCATTTTTCAGGGTCAGTTCTTTTTATTGATTTATGTAGATTCCTGAACCTTGAGAAACACACTTAGTATAATTAGACAGCAATAGCAACTTCAGATCTCATTAATAATCATGAAATAGTTCATTCACAACTAACAACAACTCATTTACAGTATACTATTTTTTGTATTCAAAAACATAGCTATCAAATTTCAACAGATCTTAGACTTTTAAAAAATTAATACCCTTGTTTGATCTAGAAAAAGTCAAATTTCTCCATATGAAAATGTTTTTACCAGCAGAATGGTACATGGCTCTTAACAGAAAATGCCTGTCAACATCAGTGGAAAATTTTGATTAGAACTTTTTTGGTGATATTTAAAAATAAGGACCATTCGTTGATTTTATTTTGCATTTCCCATTTTATTTTAGTAGCAATACTCTGCTACAGGCTTTCTTTTTTGTTTTGTTTTAGCCTCAGTATTTTATTCCCTCTCCCTTGTACTGCATCAAACCGGTATTTTCCTGTAAGTTCTTTTCTTTACATGGTGCCCATTAACTCCAATTGTTTTAGCACAGCCAATTCACTCGCACTTGAAAACTATCCCCTTCTTGTGACTGGAAATCTGGTAGATGCTGTGCCAACTGCCTCATTACTGAAAGAAATACAGTACACAATTACGTTGCTTGTGCAGAGGTCTGGACTGAGATATCCATATGGCTTATGCAACTGCATGTAGCATGTGCTCCTGCATCCAGATAGGTCCTTCTCAGCAAAGTATTATCCAAGTGATTTTTAAGTCTGTATCAGGCTTAGATTCAGCTTAAAAGACAATACAGAGGCACCTGCAGTTATTTAAATGACATGGACTAGAAAGTAGATTTAGCACCAGAGCTGCGATCTTGTTCGTGTAACTAATATTGCCTAGCCGTATATCATGTTTAATCAGTTGGGACTCAGGAGAGGTAATTTTGTGCTGTGGACAAAAAAACTTTTCTTCTCATCTCTGTCTTTAGAACAAATTAAATAACCTCACAATATGTTTGGCCTTTATGTTCTTTATGGGTCACAATGACACAAAATTTTCAAAGAGATTTTTTCCAGTAAAGCAGCTGCCACACATAATTGAAATGAATTCGGATGAGCCCTTAGGAAAATGATGGGAACCTATTAGATTTATTGTACTGGATGTACATACCTAGTCCATAGCTGAGTAGTGGAAGTGGCAGAGAACATTTCATGCTTGTTGGTTTAAGAACAAATAAATGTTTGATGAAGATAAGGAATCATTGATTCCACAGCTGAATTGGTTTTAGGAGCATGGGAATGGAGTTAAAAAAACAAAGTAGAAGGAAAAGGAGTGTATGCTGTGGACATGACAGCCATATAAAACACATATATGATTATTCTGCCCAACTATACCAGCAGAAGGTGGGAAAAGATGGAGAGGAGGTTTCCATAAAACAGCTAATAGATCATTCAACTCATCTTCTCCCTGAGATTGGCCTCCAAAGGACCCCAACCCCTGAGGCCAACCTCAAACATGAACTGTGGTCTTTGTCCACCTTTCAGGAAGATGTCCCTCTGCATCTCAAAAAAGTCCATAAAAGCCTCACTCCAACCTTCTGTCCTAAATATTAATTTAAGCCAAACCTTAGACATCTCTCTTTGAATATGTCCCTAAACTGTAAGTCCTTTAGGCTAGCTGCATCTTCATGAATGGGTCCTAGATGAAAATCAGCAAGAAAAATTCCCCCCCAAACACATTAAAAAGTTCTATTTATGTCATTTATTAATGACCACAACATTACACTCCCTTCATACTGGAGTAAATTAATAACTAAACAAGGTACTATGCAGTGAATATACTGTCTGCTGCAAAAATAGCACAGACAACTTGTTTTATTAACTTCTGCAAAGCTTTT
This sequence comes from Tyto alba, assembly GCF_018691265.1. Classification (NCBI taxonomy): domain Eukaryota; kingdom Metazoa; phylum Chordata; class Aves; order Strigiformes; family Tytonidae; genus Tyto; species Tyto alba. Next base: position 2,093,697 of record NW_024881272.1, read on the forward strand.
GGGGAATTGAAAGGGGAAGCAAATGCCCTTTTCAGGTCATTTAAGCCAGTTTATAATGGACAAAATTACATCTGGACACCATAAACAGATTTGTACAGGTGTAAGTGAAGTAGAGCCTGAATTACTGTGACATTTTAAAATTCGATTAAATGACTGAAAGATTTCTTTAATATGAACCACTGTCTTTGAGTGTATTATATGGCAGACCATATTTGTTGCTGCATCTAGAAGATTGCTGTGATACATAATCCATACACAGTGTGATGGATTATCAGCAGAGCCTCTTTTTCCACAGGTCTGGTTTCATTAGCTGACATGGAATTGCTCCTGTTCATGCCACAGTTATTGACACCCAGGCAACACTTTAATTCTGAATATGGTCTCTTTTGAGAACTGAAGATCCTTAAGATGACTTTACTGTACCTTTTATTAAGTACTATAGTAATGACTTGGGAGACATAGGAAAGGTAGTGACAGAGAGATTTGCAGACACACTAAAAAGAGAAGCGAGAGCAGAGTTCAGTCAAGGAAAATGCCAAGGTGATATACAGTGAAGATAAAGAGAAGTTCTGATAAGGTAAGAAAGTTAAAGCCATTGGAATAAATCTTCGACTGTGGAGTAACATCCCAAAGCATGAGCTTACCTGATGAGTAAGTATGATCTCTGTCCCTGAATATGTCATCAACTTCATGCCCCACCACACACCTCTCTGTGTGTTGTTTAGTATCACACTCATAATTTTTAAGTGGGGAAAGCCATGTTCATTTTGTTAGCTTCACTTATTTGGTATATGGCATTCCCAAACCTATACCCAAGTCCTTTTTTGCAGGCCACTCTACAAGCATATGGGAAGCCGTCATTAGTGACTGGCAAAATTTAATTTGCTACTCTTTGTATTACTGCAGCCACTAAAGACAATTGGTCCAAAGAAAACCAGACCTATCAACTCTTAAAGAATAGTCAGCCCCGGTCTTGCTCTGGTAAATTGCCCATCAGATTAAAAACGCTAAGATCATGCAAGTGTGATGATGCATACATAATTTCTGTTAAACACTATGGGAAGCTTTTCAAAGGTAAATCTCTACAAATCACACAAATTCCCATCCTGTGTCAATGGAATGAGCCTAACTAGCATTTCTGCCTTGAAAATTTGAGTAATTTTTGGCTATGAAAGTATGAGGTAGTTACTATAAATGAAGGTGCTATGTTTCCTTTCTTTATAAAATAAATCTGCCTAAAAGGCCAGAATAAATCTGTTCTGAAAAGATGAGTTGCAAGACGTGGACCTCATCACTCTGCTAGAAAAGAAGCTCATGAGCATCCCATGTCACACCAGCACATTCCAGGTTATCCCCATCCCACATGTCCTGGGCTTTACTCGCCACCTGCTGCAGCAGTGCCCCATTTGCTTGGTCTGAACCAGTCTGCTCAGTTTGATTTGCCTAAGATACAACAAACACTTACAAAAGTGGTTCCCAAAATATTCTCCCTATTTTTTGTCAGTTCTGCTTTTTCCACCTGATTAATTTGAATAATTAAATTACTTTTCACAAGAAGTGACCCATGTCCTTGAGAGACTGAACTATACTCACCTATCCCAAAAGAGAGATCTTGAACCCCCACATCAGGTGCTGAACGAGATCTGGCAAAGCCAGATGTAGTCCCCTAGATCCCATCCCAAGAGGATCCTGTGAACCAATACAACTTGGTGGAGTTGACTAAGCTCGTGGTATCAGGTTGTTAAGCGTATGTATTTTCAGTGATGCCAGCAGCTCAATTAACTTCAACAGATATTATCCATATGCTTAAGGGTTTTACTAGATTGCAGTCCAAGCTATTAGTAGTAATATCATTTACTGACTGAAATAGATTTTTACATTATAAATATTGTCAGATGGAAAGACTCAGCTTGGTTTTGAGCAGGAGAAACATGGGCAAGAGCGCAAGATAAATATTCCACAGTAAGTATTCTATACGGCATTATTCAAAGAAAAAACTATCATATAGTGCAACAATAAACCCCTGGTTGTCCCATACTGAAACACCTGGATGGATAATTAAGTTTCTATCAAATACATAAGCATACCATAAACAATACATAGTGGTAGGTAAACTCGCATTAGCACTCCTCTCAGCCAAATTTGGGTCCAAGTTCTTATGGGAAAAAATTATCTCTTAACTTGTTTTACATTTTAAATTGTGAGCAAAATATTTTTTTTTAATTTTATTTTTTTTATTTGCAATAAATAAGAGCCTCAACAAAAATTGTCAAGGAATAAGCAGGAGAAGGGTGGTGTTTGATGTTTAATTTTTAAAATAAAAGTCTATTTCATTCTGAAATATGAAACAGTAAACTGTGGTTATTAGTTCTTAAATACCACTTAATCTAAAAATATGTTTAAATTGAAAAACAGACGGTTAAAGGGATAAATATCTGGAGAAAAAAAAAACATTTCAAAACATTTTGGACTGACCCAAAATGAAACATTGTTTACTTAATTTCTCTGGGAACAAAACCATCTAGATTTTATCTACTGAATTTCAGTGTTGTAGGAGAATCACAAATTTTCGCTCCAGGGGTAATCCTATGTATCTTATGTTCTTAACGGAAGTAAAGGTGCCAAGTTCCCTATTAGCATAAAATAAATCCATTTTAAAAAGAGCCAGGTCAGAAAGAACAATTGCGATCAATTACCATGACTTTCTGTACAGCACAAGTTTTCTGTTTTTTTTTTTTCCCTAGAGGATATTTTTCAGGACTCTCCACCAACACAAAACCTAGAAGCATACCCAGTCCTCATTCAAGCCATGACAGCAACAGGGAAAATGGCATAACCCTTCATATGTGACTCCTCTGCTATTAAATATACATACATGTATGCCCAGTTCACAGCCTGAATTTATTTGGATTAGAGTGGGAAGAATTAAATTCAGTCATGATTTTGGTGCCTTTCTTAATTTCCTGTTTGACAGGAAACATTGGTAAACACTGCTATAAAAAACAAGTGAAACATTTCCCATCAGATCTGACCTCTAAAAATTGCACTTTCACCTTAGCTGAATGCAGGCATAAAGAGAACATCTTTTAAACATCCCTGTTATCTAGCAAAGGTTGTTGGAAATGTCCCCATAAAGCATATGTTCAAGACTATTAATTGTATTGCGGGAAATGAAATCTCAGCAACACGTCTCCATTAGGCAGAAACCCCAGCTGTTGTATCAACAATACTGGTTTCACCCATCACTGGTTGGCATAACTACCCAAAATCTTTAAGATGCCTTTCTATCATGCGTTCACTGAGGCAGGAGAGTTCACCAACTCAGAGACAGAATAGTTTGAAGAGCAGTCAACAAAGAAGAAGGCTTCTGTAGAGCAATGGAGCTTGGTATTACGGAAGAGAGAGGCATAGCATCCTTAAAAGCTTGCAAGAAATCCTTCAGCAGGAGGGTGCACAGTCAGTGCACACTTACATGTCACTGACATCCCAAGGAATTTAAGCAGGAGTTTGAAATTAAGTTGGATCATAAATATTTTTTCTGAATCAGGACATACAACCAGAGTGTATATGATTAATAACATATGTTCAGTTTAAACACTTTTAAAATGATGAAGTTATGGAGGATGAAAAGGTTTTTGATCATCTGAACTGGACTTCCTTCCTTGTCAGTGACAACCTATAGAGGAGACAGATATGTAAACCGTAAGTTTAAGATTATGGGTGTACAAATGAAAGGAACTGTTGGGTTGTAAAGTGATTTGTATAATAAAAAAGGAAACTAACTATTGACTTTAAAAGTGACTGGTCAAAAGAAAGAGCAGAAAGGCATGGTCTTCCAGAGACTGATGATAGTTGCTTAACTAAAGGCAAGATGAATGAGGAAATATCTTATTGGGTGATCCATAGGATTAGACTGGAGACCCCCCAATACATACACAAGATCTGCCAGATGAGTTTAGGGAAAGTTCTTCTGCAGATGCCGAGGAGACCAACCAGTGAACCCAACTGACAATCAAAAGATAAAACAAGGACAGACACTGATTTCACTGTGTGACTAAAGCTACATGTGTGGACTGTGGTCTGGACCAGTAAGGGAATACTCTAGGCCAGTGACAGTTCCCCACCATCATCAGCATAGATATCTCAAGCAGTGCATGAGAACATGCTTTCCATGGTGTTGCCACACTGAATTGCTGATGGACAGAAAGGTGGTCTTTCCTTAGTAATGAGATAACTTGTGTGTGAATAAGACAGCATGGTTTGTGCTTCTATGGCTGCATATTATCCTTGTAGGTGCAAGGTTAGATATTGTTTTGGGTATAAACATTTAACAGCTGTTGAAAATAACAACTTGAATATTGGTTTATGTAATAAAAATAGTATCATTCTCTTGCCTAATTCAATCATTTGTGTTTGTGCAAATCAGTCTTTAAGTTCCAGAGCTTTAGCTGTCCTGCAACACCACCAGTATGTCTTTTAAAGACAAGACTAGTGAAACAAGTACTAGAAAAGTGCTGTCACTAGTAACTAGACCTGATTTCAATACAGTCACAAGAGCTGCAAAAGAGCCCTGCAAAGGACTGAGCAGGATGAGCTGGGGGAGGCTGTAAAAGTACCCATACTACCGCCTAGCCAGAGCATGAGAAGTGTCACCAAAGATTATCACCCCTTTCTGCCGAGCTAAGCTTGCGTCGGGGCAGATGCAGCCACATTTGACAAGAAAAGATCCATGAAGCCACTTCTGCAGCACACAGGAGCAGATGTGCCGACTCTTCCAGTAATACAGGAAGGTTAGTGTTGTTGCATCCACGTTAATGTCCACTAAATCCACACCAGACACTGTGCTCAGTGTAGTGTTTGTTAAGTTTAAAGGACACTGAATCTTACACTCATAGTACATTTGGGTCTTGGCACTGAAAGCAGGACCACATATATCTGAAAGTGGGAAGAAACAGAAGAATAACCAGGAAGCACAACTAACAGGAAGGCTTGTGTAGCAAACCATGCAAGGCACAGTGATCAACCATGGACAGGAATACAGCATTCCAGGAAAAGGTTACTTTTAATAAGAGGGTAGGGGCAGATTAATGATTCATTATCTGAGAAACACATTGCCTGGAGAACCAGTGGGCTTGAAAGAGGATTAAGTAGTGTTTTGGATAATTGTGCCGGTCCTGTTGCTGTACTTGATGAGCAGATCCGAGAATAAGAGCTCAGCATCAGAGGTCAGATGACTGTTTTTGGCAGAGATCACCATACACGAGTCTTCCATCTCATAGATTGAGGAAAGTGTAATCACCATCAAAGACAACAAAGGGCAAGGCACGGGCCAGTGCATGTGCAGGGCCTGAAGGCAATAGGAGTCTTGACCAAGAATGGTTTTGTCTTTAAAAATATGAAATCATCTCATTACATTATTCATGCTCTGAGAACAAGAAGCATGAGAAAGGGAAAAGAGAGAAAGAGGGCAAGAGCTCCCTGGAGCTGAAGATTAGTCACATGCTTATATTATTTCATTTAACATCTAGGTCCACATGTTGGATTCCTTATATTTACTTACATAGCAGTTGAATTAGCATGTATTTCTTCTATAAAGTAAAATAGTATTTATTCTGCCTCTTCCTTGACCTTTCTGATAAATACGGCGTGAAGTTCTAAAGTGCAGAAGTGACAGAAAATAAATTCACCGACTTTCTGCGAATATGTGGCTTTCTAATTGCAGATTTTTCCTTCTCAAATCAGAGAAAAAAAAAAGCAACTGATGACTACAGCTGGATGAATACTGCAATCATTACCCTTGTTATAATGATATATTTCAATAACAACCACAATACTTGATCCCCATGGATAGTTTTATAATGACCATGGATTATGCTGAGAAAATGCTATTCCCAATTTTATTCTTAATGGAGTGTGAAAGTCTTGCTATGTGGTAGAGACTAATTGTCACTTTAAATGTAATTTACATCACTCAAAGAACATGTATGCTTCATGGTATTAATTAAAGGATACCACAAAAGGTTTGGTTGACAAGTAATGGTGGTTTTCTTACTTGAAATGAAATGAAGCAGTTATCTCACTAGAAAAACTCATATTATCATTTAACAAAAGCACATTTTATCATTGATAGCATGTGGCCATGTGAAAGAGCATGCATGGCCTTCAGAACATTTGGTATCTGCGTAATTAAACTAACTAATCAATTGCAGAGCAGTAGTCAAAAGTCAAATCTTAATGAACTGGAAAAATGATACTTCAATTTTCTGTCTCAAATCCCCAAATTAGCATAATAAACACAACATACTTCTAATCAGTGAAAAAAACAGTATTTTTTTTCCTTATTCTTAGATGGTTACTGTGTATTAATGTCACTGTTACTGTCACATTATTTGTAGTGTCTTTGTAAAACAGCAGCTACTTTGGAGTAACTTCATAAAAATAATGTAAATATGTTAAGCAAAACGCACAAGTTATTGTCCCCTTCTGCAACTTTTTTGTTGAAAATACCATTTTCTTCCAAATTATTTTTGTTATAAAGCTTCCATTCTGTTGATGCTGAAATGCAGGTATTACCTATAAAGTGCATATTTCCCAGTGGGTAGGTACCTACTGAGAGAGGATTAGTATTTTCAATAAATCCATTTATCCCTAGAGAACTGGCTGCAGAGCTGACTGGTGGAGGTCAGAAGTGATTTTTCATTCACTTTGCCTCCACTCCTAATGTGTGGCAAGGGATTTGATTGAGATGGGCACAGTGATAAAACTAACAACGATCGATGTTATTCTCTAAGCTACAGTCATGTATATCAGTAGTCAAGATCCGAGTCCCATCCTGCATGGCTCTACTGGCATGCAAGTCCCAGTCTCCAAAGGGCTGAGTGCAACAAATGATGGAAAGTGATTTTTACCCTTATTTTACCTCTCAGAAAATTAGACAAATCCATTAAACATCATTCACTAATATATAAAAGAGGTCAGGGATATCATGAGAATCTTGTAGGCATTCTGAGTCCTTCTGCTTTGCCTAAAGTTGTGAAAGCATGGAAAACAAAATTTAGCCCAAAGAAAAATTGTTACCCCAAATCAAGGAACTTCAGCTAAGACAACAATAAGTCCTCATTTCATGTGAGATTTTCAGCAAATGCCCATTTTTTTTCTGAAGTCATTCAGCCAGGTCATCAACATAGTCTATTACTTATAGCTATCAAACATGCTTTAAGTCAGTCAAGAGAAGGTATTACCTAGTGGAAGTGGGGTGGGAAAGGATCCTAAGCCAGCTTGTTGAGACAGATTCATAAAGGACCATCCTCCTGTCCGTGAACATTTGAAGCTGTGAATATTACCATCAGTTCTCAACAGAAAACCTAATCTGTATTGCACCGGTGCTCTACCTCATTTTAGCACTGCAAAATAGCCAAAGCTTTAGAGAATAGATCAGCCATCTGCGCCTGCAGGTGTTTACAATACAGAATAAATTAAGAAGTGACAAGGCATTGAGAAGGTTACAGTTGAATAATTACCATGGAAAACTCAAAATCTTATGCACCATTTCAACTACTGAAGATGGAGTATGTTTCTCCGTCCTTTTAAAATCAGTTTCAACTCTTGTTTAGTTTGCCCTTCTGTCTGAAGGACATCTCCCTTCTTCAAATACAGAACACTTGCAGAAATTAAGCTATGTCAGTACTTGCGCTAACGAGGTTTTTTCTTTTCGATTTAATTGATGCAAGAAATTCAGTTACCAGTGTTGAGCACAAAGACCTGTGCTTGCCTATTTCCACCTACAACAGCCTGTTATGTGAGAACATCTATGTCTCTAGTCTTCTTTCCTCTCTGTAAATCTCTAGAATTGTTCAGTTCAGCCATGGTGAAAATAAATACATGGAAAGATGGGATCAGGGACATTTTCAAGCCCTTCTTCCTGATTATGACCTTGTTCCCTGGAAGGCATTTGCATTTCTCATCAAATTCTCTGAGATGAAGGTCAGCCTTGAGTCTACTTACACGTTATACATCTTCAACACAGATGTGTGGTAGTAACAGGAGCAGAAAGACCTTAGATCTCATTAGAACTAGGCTGGCCTTTAAAAATAACAAAACAATTTTTAAAAATCCCCAAATTAACAAAACATCACTATTTTAGCACTGAAACACAAGAAATGGTTCAATTGATGAAGTGCTTCTGATTTTGAAAACAGGAAATTTTTTAGTATTTTGCTTCTAAGTATCATATATGATAAATTTGTAATATGTATAATGAGAAGTGTTCACACCATTTTATCATAGAAAATTCTGTATTTTTTTTAGGGCAAGGGAAAGGTTTCACCTTTTCTAAATCCATTTATAAGTAAAAAAAAAAAAAAAAAAAAAAAAAAGTAAAAATAAAATAGTTAAAACATTTTGATAGGGAGATAACTATCAGAAAATTTTGCATAGCATCTACTATATTGAGCCCTCTGTCTAGCCATAGCAGCAGCAGCTTTAAGGATCTTTAAAGGCAAGCCATGCACAAGACTAAAGGAATTAGTAATTAAGCATTCTGGTATCCTCCGCGTGTGGTACAAGGGGTTTTTTATATTCAGAGAAGACTGTGAACACACATGGTCACAAATAGCTTAGATGCAAATCCATCTTCCAGGAGTTTCAGTCTAAATAACAGTGTCTGCTCCCCAATGTAATTTTCTCTCTTTAACTGGAGAGAGACAGAGCACACTCCTCGCTCTGCTTGCCCTCAAAAGACACGAAGTGGGTGAGCTGGCAGCAACGTATTACTACTGCATAGGCTGAGCTACATTCAAGCACTAAGAAAAAGGATCTCCAGAAGTGCAGAAGAGGAGTAACATCTTCCACCAGATGTAGTTTAGCCCAGGGCAGCAAGCACATCTCTCCACAGCATCATGCCATCCTGGAAAATGAGACTACCCACGGGTAAAAATTCAATATTTTTCTAGCAGGTAAATAAAAGCCCTTGGACTTTTATTTTATAAATTAGTAGTGTTGCAATGAAGAGAAACCTGATATCTGTCACATGCAGAAGAGAGAAAGGTGTGCACGGTCACATGTGCTTTTGCAGAGATGCAGGATCATCCCTTGGGTTTGAGGCACCGATTTTGGAACCACAGGGTCTCCCACCTCCCTACTCCTTTATCCCAGACTCATTAAGTTCGTATTTTGGTCAGACATAAAAAAGAGATAGATTTCTATAGCACTTGAAAAAACCAAAGCACTTATAACACTTAAAAAAACCTACCAATTAGTAGGATTCTGGCTAGGATAGGGGTTGTAGATAAAACAGATTTGCCTGGGTTAGTAACGCAAGACACATAAGCAGCAAACTGAGTTACCTTCCAGTTCAGCTGGCAAACCAGAAAATAAAAATACTTAGAATTAAATATATAGCAGTATAAAAAATAACAGCAAACCTGGGCATGGGTTATCTCTGTAAAGCAGATGTTATTAATATGTCATATACTGGCTGGTGTGCAGAGGAACTAATAAAATGATTTACAGTTATAATTATTCTTATTTTATTATATGGAATGAACTATACTGAGATGCAAATCTAGTAAACCCAGCTGAATATTCGTAATAAAGGAATTTAATCTTGACCTTGAGCAAGACTGATGTGTGGGGGTTGGCATACAAAAGGATACTTTTTAATATGATTTTACATGCTTCTACCCGAAAGGGAAGCAGTCAATTACAGTAGAAGTTGCTGAATCCAGTAGCCCAGCTGACATGTGGCTTTGAGTCCCTAGGTTCATCCAGCATCAAGGCTGAGTGCATCTTTCCATTTGACACACGTGTATACACACTTTTTTTTTTTCCTCTTAAGTAGCAACATTGAATTATTTGGTTCATTGTAGCAGTTTTCACAAGACAACTGCCATGGAACAGAATCCAAAAAACATGTATCAACTGGCAGACTTCATCAATTTTTGGGTTTGATATTTTAACACAGAGTTTAGCCAGTCTTACCTTTAGGATGGAAATCAGGTATCAGGTGAAAATGCTAGAAAATAAAAAAAAAAAAAATTCTAATATATATCTTCTGTTCTTAAGTTTCAGACTGAAACTTCATTTTATGGTCAAATCCAAGCAGAGTAGGTCAGTTGCTCATTTTATTATAGCTCCTAACAAAGCACTGAACTGGGGGCAGTTTCACTTTTTTGATGTTTCCTACCTAACCCGATAATCTGGACCTTATCGTAAGAGCAATCTCTACAGTGGGCAGCAAAAGCCATCTTCTTCTTCTTTTAAATCTTCATTGGTCAACAGGCATGAAAAAAGCCACAGTCAATGACAGAAAAAAAGACTAAAGACATAGGAGAGACAAGTTTTCTTTCATTTTCCCAACTGCCAGGCCAGGAGACCTACAGACCATTTTAATATGTTTAAATCAAACCTACTTGAGCAGTCAGATCAATTATTGAGCATTTGTAGGGTTATCTAATTAAATGTTAGCAGGCAAATTGGTCAGCATGGAATTACTCTACAGAATATTGCATAAAGCAATTTTTTCCCAGTGTGATAAACCTCCTTCTCCAAAGGCAGATTGTCTTATCATTCCATTTTGATTTTTTAAAAAGCTTTCGGTGTCTGTCTTTGAAAACTGAAAAACAAATTTTATCCCCAATTTCTTTTTCCTCCTTCCTGCAGCATGTAGCTTTCACTGAAAACAGAGTAATGGGGAGGAGAAAGGTAGTGTGAGAAGTGAGAAACCTCACTTCTAACTATTTTTATAGTTGCACAAAAAGCCAGGAAACTAAGACAATATAGATATTGCAGCAGAAAATGGAATGCATGACATGTGAGGTGAGATAAAAGTAAATAAATGGGGACAAATTTTTCTTTTAGCAAGTGTGGAAACAACCACAGCAACCACTCGCCACAAAGCCATAAAACATTTCCAGTGAACACCCACGACAGCACGCCAAAATCACAAAAGTGAGGTAGACAGGTCTTGATAAAAACACTCAAATTCAACACTTGAGGCCAAAGTAGAGCCTCTGGTGTCAGATGTGACAGACCGGCTGGCACTCAGGTGGATCTCACTGTCTTTGACAGACGTGCTGGAGAATATGTGCGAAATTAACTGTGTCGTCACATTTAATTATACCCAAGTGCTTTACCCCCCTGCAGAGTGGTACTGGATAAGAGGGTAGAAATATTTGCTGCCAGTATTTTGAATGTAATTTTAACAATTAACCTGTTGTTTTGCAGTTACTGAAAAATTTTAATTAAGGCAATGAAGATTTTCATCAGCATTTTGGTGTTTTTCTAGGTCAGCCTGCCATTATTTTAGCAGTGTGAAAGAAAGCTCACCGAGACATGGGGGTTAAATGGAAATGATCATTTATTTTTTGCTGTACAAAGGTCTGTGCTTCATGTGAAAAACAAACTACAGATTTTCATGTTTGCTGCCGTGTCACTATGAATTGGGAGACACGAATATCTCCGCATGAGCAAGTTTTCATATTCTCTCTTGTATGCTGGTAATTTTTCCTGCCTGCTTCATCATCGCTTTAGCTTGTCTAACTCATCTCAGATCAATGGGAGCTTGAAATTATCTCAAGGTACATTATGAAATCTGTAATAGGGATGTGAAGGAGATGCACTGAGGAATGGGATACAGGGACAAAGCTTTCGTTACACGATGGTGTGGCACAGTCTACTCTAAATTGCAGCGTCACACACAGCAAACAAAGCAAACAAGAAACGGTATTTTTGTGCTTCCTGCCAGTTGGGAATTTTTACATTTCACATGTTTTACTGCACCAGGAAACATACAGGCATTTCTAGTCAGGCTGTGTGTCTGAAATACAAGTGGAGTTTACCGGTTTTCACTAGTTTTACCCCAATTAAAGCATTAAATTGCAGAATCATGCATTCACATATATTCAGATCGCAGAAGGTGGACCTGTTAGCATTATTCATCTCACATACCCACTGGCTTCTTACTTGGAAACAGTTTCATTCAGTGAGATGCTGTCCAGCAGGAATAAAGATATTGGAATTTTGCACTTAATCACTTAGCTCCCCAATCAAAGATCTGTGAGTTTGCTATTGACTCCCAGGGTTAACAGAGCACTAGAGTGAAACATAAGAAGCCTGATGCCTATCCTCTGATCTGCCCTTGTCCAGGGGTGGTCACGCTGGTCTCATCCTCTCTTCTCCCTGAATACTAAGGAGAAATAAAATGTTATTTACCACTATAACTACTATAAATGCAAGAGAAAGTGGTATGCTATGCACGTAATTACTGTCTTGTGGTTCTAAGGCACTGTTTTTTCCCAGATAGGAGAGGAATAGAAGTGTATATTCTTGCAAGAGATCAAAACCAGAGAGGACAGAACTATGGCAGAAAAAGAAATGCACAGAAATAATTGGACTTAGCAGAAATGTGATATCTCAGACAGACAGATACAGGAAGCACTTTGTGAAAAATAAAAGAAACAGAGACACCAAAAGGAAGAAACATAAATAAAAATACATGGCATCAATCTAACAGGATTAGACTTACATAAACTTATATGCATTGACTTTAATGGGACTGCTCTGACTGCCCTCTACATTTAAAACTGAAGGACTGGTACCAGTATTTTTCAGATCGTAACCTTGTAGATCCACACTGAAGTTAAAATACCCCCATAGTCAGCAGATGATTTGGTTACTAAGTTAAATGTCTACCTGTAGTCTGGACGTCTTTGGGTTGCTTTGAGGCTGTTTTGAGCATCATAGTTTCATCCTGTGCACTCACAGCACCAGAAAAGTACATAATGAAAATGAACTTAGATCTCCAAAACTTTTAAGATTTCAGTGGAAGACGATACAAAGTAAGAACAGACACAGCCTAGCAAACAACTGCATAGCAACAATGTGTAGTTTGCTTTATGAAAATAAAAAAAAATATCATGGATAAAACGGGCCTATTTGTAGAACTTTACAAGGTAGAAAGATTAAACCCAAGCTTTTGAAATGCTTTTGTAAAGATTCAAGCTCAGTTTTCTGTTTCCTTCTTATTCTGGGAAGAATAAAACATTATAAATGGTATCAGCCTCTAGACAGCTGATCTTGGAGATTTTTTTTCTTTAAGTAAAAAGTGAGAGCCAAAAGTTATTTAAATGATCTATGAAAAGGGATGGGCTCATTCATTCTGCACACAAAATTCCATGAAAGGACCAGCAACTATTTAGGTGGATGCCTCCACTTTTGCAGATCTGTGGCACCTGCTGTTCATGCTTTGGGAAAACATGTATTACATTCCGGCTTTCCAAAACTTCTTTAAGCTAATCTCTTCAATGCATTGAGATTGCTGAAATGTCTGAGATACAGTCTACAAAATGGCTCCAGAATACAAAAAAGTCAAACTTTTCTCTTGGCTTTGTTTTCTCTGTGTATCAGAAGGAAGAACCGGGATTCATCCTGGATTCATAGTCATCCTCAGCAGCAAGATGGCTCACCTCAGTAAATGTACATGACCATTAGTGTGACCCCAAAAATATGGTGCTCCTTTGAGTATATGTCAACTTTACCTCTGGGTATAAATGTAATTTCCAAAGTGCTAAAGTAAGTTTTATGCCAAAATCAGAGTTCCTCAGTAGTCTCTGACTACTGTAACCAAACAGAAAAACACTGCCATGAAGACACTCCTCCTCCATCCCAACCAAATGCCCCAAGTTTTTTTTCTGTGAACATCTCAACGGATCCCAAATTAACCAACAGCCTCCTTGGGGAGCTCATGTAAAGTCTTATCCCCAGCTACGTTCTTCCTCATAATTTTTTGAAGCTATTTAGATGTCTTTCTTCTGTCTTTCCTTATCTCTTTGACTCCAGTAAACCGTTTATCCTCAAATCCTAGCTGCAGTGTCAGTGGCAATCTCTGGCCCACCAGCTCCTGGTTTATCATTCGTTAAACTCCCTACAGATATGTTTGCAGCAAACCAGTTTTGCTAAGTTTCAGCTGTCTTGCTGCTTGATGAGAGCACCGTCTGGTCTGGCACAGACTGCTTGCAGTCTCCTTCAAACAAATGACGGATTCTGCTTTTACACAGAAATATTCTCCAGCACAGCAGTGTTCATGATAACAACCTCATAATGTTCAGAGGCAGATGCTCTAAATTAGCTATGCTCTACAAATGGGAACAGCAATGAGGTAGGGGGGATGGGAAGGGTATGAGAAAGACCAAAACATTTTGCCAAAGGTCACATTTCAAACAATTTAATTTAACTTAATTTAAAAAGCTTCTTGCTACAAGACTCCACAACATCTACAAGACTCCTTTTTTTTTTTTTTTTTTTTTATTGTAGCATAACAAGAAAATGGAAACATCAGCAAATAGACACTTTGGCTTGTCTTTTTACCTCTTCTCTATTTTTCTTTCTTTTCAGTGAAAAAAAGAAAAAGAGAAAACCGTGGAAATGAGGCAAGTCCTTTAACTTCAGCCCTGAGAACTGCTAAAACTGTTTACATTCTATAAGCATTTAGTTTGTTTAGTTCTTTTGCACAACAACAGAAAGCACCCCTTCTTTCAAACCATTTAAGTACTGGCATAATTTCACTGACAATAAAGTCTTTGCATCTCTATAATTTGCTGCCAAAGGAATTAAGGGGACAGAAGGATTTAACATGCCTAGATTTCATCACAGGAGGCATTGCCACAAGCAATAAGCACTACACTGAGTTTTTAAACAAGTCTGTGAACAGACACTATGGAGAACCACAGCAAACAGACCTAACAAGTGCTTTCTTCTCTTAATATGGAAAAGAGAAGGCTGAAGAGCAAAGGAAATAACCTTAACTCTTAATTTATTTTGCTCTATCTTTTTGAAATATTTCACTTAGATTTCTATCATTTTCCAGTTTGTATGTACTGTGTCATTAACTGAGACGTCTAAATGAATGTTCAATCTAGCCAAAAATGAATTAATATTATATAAAGAAGACAACAAAAGTGATTTTTCAACAATTTCAAAACTTTTTATTATGTTTTTCAATAAAAGGTTAATTGAAGTCAATCCTCCAAGCAGTTTGGTTTTGCTGAAACTGTTTCCTGATTAAAAAAAAAAAATAAATCTGAATGAAAGACATCTGATTAAAAAAATTCTACCCAGTTCTAATTAGTATGTTCCCAGTAAAGTGCAACAGTCTTCATATAGTACTAGTGTAAAAGAACAGGCATAAGGTCAACGTACTTTATCTAGTGTGAGCTCATCCTTTTTAGAAAGCAGACACCAAATAGATGTGAAACTGAGAAAAACAGGATGTCTCTAAAATGAAAGAAGAGTGCTAGGTGCTAGAGAGGAGTCTGGATGAAAAGAAATAGAGGATATGCATATAAAAAAAAAGTGATACTATTGCTTGATACTAGGATGTATGCCCTGGTACAGAGAGGCAGTTAGCTTTCACTTCCCAAACATGGGATGTTATTTACTCCTAAATCTGTCTAATTTATAAGGAAGAGGAAGCATACACCTCAACTGCATTGAAACTCATAAAATAAAACACCTCTCCACTTTCAGTGTTACCAGACTAAAGCTTCACATAATCTTCATGAATAATAAAAAAAATGTTTTCAAATATTACAATAGACAGCTTTGTTTTCTTGCAATGTATAACATGTTTTATCCACATCTTTCAACTTCCAGGTAGAGCTGAAAGTTGCCAGGTGAAATCCTTTTGTTTACACAACATGTGATTAATGGAAACTAAAGCAGCTGCAAGTGAACTTGGCATGACTATTGCAAACCACTCCATGAGGCAAACTACCAAAGACTACCAGATCTACTCCAGCTGGTTTGGGCCCTGTATGTCTTTCTGTGTGATATATTAGTCATATGTTACTCACTACTTGCTTTAAGGATCAGTTCTGAAAGCTAGTCAACACCATCCAATTTTGGCTGTGCTCACAATTTTATTTCACCTGAACAGATTAAAAAAAAAAAAAAAAAAAAAAAAAAAAAAAAAAAAGAGGATTTTAATTTAAAAATGGTAGAGACTTTCTCTCACATAAAAATACTTCAGAAAGCTTCACTGAGAACTGAAAATCAATAGTGTTTTTCTTTTTCCTAGAAATGATTGTTATTTCACAGCAAAACTCTGGTGCTAGAGAATACAGCTGTGGGAAATGCATGCACATCTATCACGTGGATTCATGAGGGCATTGTCTTTGGCTCCCATTTACACAGCATTAAATTCTGCTGTGTTGACTTTGAGTTTGACATGCTACTAAATCTTAAGTCCCCAAGCAGAACCCTCTCAAAATCATGGTGTTTCACTAGCTGTCTCAGACCACAAGTGTCACCTTCATTTGAAATTATCTTGTCCCAAGTGTGCTTAAAACGTTCTCATACTTTTCAATGATCTTGGGCCATGTTCCAAGGCTATCACAAAGCCAAAGCCGCTGCAAGTGATTTTTTTTTTTTTTTTTGTTGCTTTCATAAGCGCCCTTTACAGGTCTGTTCAATCCCAAAGTAGATCTGCTATTATGCAAAAGCAATTTAACATGATATGAGTTATGACTGAGAGGATCCGTGCAGGTGTTCATGGATTTTAATTAATGTATTCGCTTCACACCTTTAATTAATTTGTGAAATCATTCTCAAGTGTCACCAATGCAAAGAAAGACAACTTTGCTGTCCAAGGCTCAGTAGAAGGGCGTACACCAGGAACAGCACATAGAAAGTATTATAGGCCTTCTGATGCCGATGAATCTGTAGTAACGCTAAGTACTCAGACCAGGATGGTGTCTGTGAGAAAGAGTGACAGCATAGCTTCCTGTAGTGTAAAATTAAATATATGAATAATCATGCACAAATCAAATTAGTAAGACTGTTCCCCAGAAAATGGCACTTAAATATTGCCTATAAGCAGGAATGAATCCTGCCATATTAATGAACCACCTCTGCTAGTTCTCTGCAAGTTCATCTATCGAACTATGCTATTTGAGTAATATGTGAGAGAGACTTTCTTTTTTAATCAACAGGCTTATTTTACAGAATCTGCATTGAAACATTTTTAATCTATGCAGTTTGGTCTACAAGTAAACTCAGTAAACTTTCTTAGCTGTGTGTCAGCATTTGTCTATATCACACAAATATGTGATTTGCTGATACGGCAAATCGGAAGCTGGTTAATTGCATCAAATTTCTCACTGAAAAGGCTTTTTAACTACCCTCAAATATCATCGAGGCTGAGACTAAGTACATGTTTGAATATTTTCTTCAGTTCTCTGGTGACAAAACTGCTGATGTAGTTGTTCTTACATCTATGATTGATCCAAAAAAGAGGAAAGAAAAAAAGAAAAAAAAAAAAAAAAAGGCAAAATTTTAATCCTAATGCAAACACACAGATGAGAGATGCTCCAAAGAAGGCAATTTTGTACAGAACTGATTTTCATAAAGATTTTCAAGCATTTCATCTTTCATCAGTGTTTTCTCCTAAGCATCAGACACTGAAGTAAATTGAGGTCTCTCTTACTGATATGATTTGATGTTATTTTGGTGGCTTTTGACCATCTTTTACCTTGTTATTTGTTCTCAGCAGTAAATATTTAACGAACAGTTGATCACTTTAGATATTTTTTGTCTGTGGGATATCAAACTTGTCTTGTTTATTAATTTGCCATAATACATTATGCCTGCATGATTTCAGGTGGTTGTGATTATCTTTATTCACAGATCACTTAGTCTATCCTTTCCCCTTTTCTTATATTCTGATAAAAGATTCCGTTTTGTTGAACACAAAGGAGAACTACATTTTATACAGAAAAAAACAAAACAAACCAAAACAGAACATGCCAGAGAGGTTATCAGGCTACAGTCCTCTAAGTGTGAAATCAGAAAATACTTAAAGCAGCTGAACAGACTCAATATTCCCTTTGTTCTTAGCCATGTTGTGTGATACTACTTGCAATCTCAAAGCAGTCAGACACTCAGCTTCCATCGTGGATTTGGGCTCCTGATTTTCTTCAATTTCTTTTAACATTGCAGACTTTTTGGGTGAATAAAGCAAGGCCTAATTAGGACTTTACATTCCTTGTTTCTTCTCTTCTTCCAGCGTTTACCACCCCATTACCAGCGTTGATAGCAAGGAAAAATTGCTTGTTTGTGAACCATTCAATCTCATGTCATGTAATCTTGGTGCAAAGCCACATTTCAAGATGAGAAGTGGGACTTGGAGCTGGAGCACTGAAGGCACTGGCTAACATCCTCTTTGCCAACTCTGCTAGTCCTTAAATGTCCCAGGCAAAATTTCCCAGCATCCTTTGTTACTTTCACATTTGATTTGCCTATAATTCTATAACTTTGAAATAGCAAATCTAATCATTTCCAAAAATCTGTAGATGTAAGTGGAATCAAGTGTTTTAACTTTGACACAGTTCTGAATACCTAAGTCATCATCTACACAAACAGAGTTTTTAGTCTGTCACAATGCCGGGACAAGTCCCACCTTCTGCTGGAACTCAGTAAACCACATTTTATTTGCTATATCAACAGGTAGTTGAGCTTCTGGTATAAATAAGATCTCTACTTGACATGAAACTCATAAAAATACATCAAGAAGGTCAGGGTTGAGTACAGGATGATGCAGTTAGGACTGGATAAATGATAGCGGAGATGAGAGTCCAAAGGAAGAAAGATGGGGTGAAGGACATAGAAACTTCATAAGTCAGGTCTCTATAGTGGCTAGAGAGGAAGTAGACCCAGGGACAGAGAATGGAGAAGAGCAAGCTGAGAGCAAAGCTGAATCTGTAATTATATTATGGACTTTGATTCATGGTGATAAATCAACTGGGACACAGAATTAGAGATGAAAGTAGAGAGTCAAAGAATGAAGGTGAAAATCGAGATTGATGAAGGTAATGGGGGGTAAAATGTCACAAGAGAACTAGGTGAGTAATCAAATAGAGGCAGTGCCCAGGAGGGGGTGGAAGTAATGCAGGACTGGAAAAGAAACTACTGAAGAATATTAAGCTGCTACTGTGAGATAAGGAGCTGCTAGTGGGACATCAGAATGGAGTATTCAGTATGGAGGAAAATGAGATGCACAGAGTTCAGGAAACAAAATACAGGAAGAGAGGAGTCATGGAAAACTTACTGCATCATTCCCATTCTTCCACTACCCTTAGCCCACTAAAAAAACCTTGGTGAACACACATTTATGTGATAATTTTAGCCTAATATTCAGCTTGTAATATCATCGTGCAGGTTTAGGCTAACTCTATTTTTACTTTCATGTTCTTCAACATTTTTTTATTTCCTTTTCATTTTCTTTTTTATTTTTTTCCCATTTACAGTTTTTCTTCATTTTCTTTGACCCACAGACAAGAAATTCTTACAGTCCATCAGTATTCAGCAATCCAAACTCAAGCTGGAGTAGCAAAGTGTGATTATTCACATAAGTCACATGGTTGTTGTTGTTCTGTTCCCTTCATGGCTGAATGTAACTTATAATTAGTAATTGAAGCAGCCACCAGGGCTTTGAATCTCAATGGAAAAGATAGCAGAGAAGCAGGCTTGTTCTGATTTATTCTCTCTGGGAAAATCTGTTAGCTAAGGCTCATCACACATTCTCTCCATTATTAACCTTTCTAGCATAAGCTAGCAAGCAAAGCGTTGGTGGAGGAGCCTATGCCACATAGATTCTTAGGAAGGCAGGGAGGAAAGATTCACAGCAGAATATTTGACTATTTTCACATCTAAAGGTGGAGAGGGAGAGGCTGATGCAGGTTTTACTAAAAACCTTAAAATTCCCAGGGAACATAGGAATTTGCATGCTCCTGCACACTCCTCCAACATTAGATGGCTGGCACCATTCTGCATTGCAATAGGTGCAAAAAAGCACCATTGCTGGGGAGATCGTTTGCTTTAAAGATGGAAAATTTCTTTTATGGCTTTGGGCAGGAACTGAACACATCCTTCATCTAAATTCTAGTTTTACCCTACAGAGACAATTATAGCCATGTTCACAGCTTGTTCCCCAGCTCCTTGCACACAGAAATTGCACATATGCAAGCCCTTACACAAACTAAAGAATGAGCCTCCTTTTGTCTCTGCAGATGCGTGAGAGAGAGACCTAATCTGCTTTCTAGTAACAGTAACAGTGATTTACCATGTCATAAAACAAGGAAAAATGAAAATGTAACCTGCATCCCACTGGTTCAGTTGTCTGTGACCCCAAATCCATTTTGTTTGTAGACACAGTGGGATTTTAAGCTGTGCAAATATATCTGAATTAATACCATATAAGATAATAAAAATAGAGAAAATAAATATTTCAGATAGCAGTACTTAGCAACTCAAGAGAAAATCACTGATATTTAGAGGTTTTTAAACCTTTTGGAAAAAAAAATTTAAACCCTAAGAGAAAAAGAAAAGAATAAGGAGACAACAACTCACACATTGGCTTCTTCTGAAGAGCAAGAGAGATCAACATTTCTCCATCATGGGGGTAATGAACATATTAAAACTCATCCTAATTACATGGTAACTATATACTATGTCTATTATTAGACCACGTGTAATTCCAAGTACTCATGGATTATGTATGTTGTGAATACCATCCGTCAGAGTCTCACTGCACACAAGACAAGATGCCCAAGAAAATGTGGCTTCATAGAGGGATAGTGACAAGTTTTCCTTTTGTATCACAGAAGATGGAGCGATTTTTCACCCACTGATCAGTGCAAAAAGTACTTGCTTTATCATAGGGGCAGCTCAAAAAAAAAGTGCCCCAATAGTTTTGTTTCATGTTATCATTGAACTGGAATAGATGGCCTTAGGGGACAAATATATCATTTTAATTAACACCTAACTGTTCTTGACACCTGAAATTCTGCTAAGGTTCTCTCCTGCCAGACCCAATACGTGAAGAATATCTGTGCATCACTGTATACACACACAGGAACTGAGAATTACTTCCATGTTCAGGATGGAACTTCTTTCCCTTATTTTCTAGTGGAGAAAGCACAGCATTTTGGTTTTAAATACTAAAATCAATAAGACCAGATTTTCAGCTAGTGAAAACCAGCAATGATTTCCATGGAAGTGAGAATTTTCTCTGTAGCTATAAAAATTGAAAAGTTACATATAGAATAAATCAGTCACTGATTTAAAAATATATATGCAGCACTATTCTCCTTTGTGGTGAGGAATTCAGCAAAAATACTAAACTGTTTTAAAAATAATATGTAAATGTAACCTTGAGATTCTGGGGGAAAACCCACACAGAGTAGTAGAGAGCTTGAGGAAGGTTTAATTATATGTTCTCAGAAAGGTATAACATTAGCATTGTCCCATCTTATATTGTTCTACTTGTATCATTAGCTTTTATTAGCGCACTAGATTCATCACATACTGGTTTATGACACGCTGTAATGTAAATCAATGCAGTACCTCCCAAATGACTAATATAAGCTAGCTAGCTCAACTATAAAAGAAAGACTTGACAGATGGGAAGCCAACAGAAAACTGCAGAAGGCTGTTAAACTTATTTTTTACTGTTTTATATCAAAGTATACAGCTGGAAATGAGAGCATTTTTATAGGTTAAATGTCAGTGAAAGACAACTAGGGAACACTGCAAGTTCCCCATCACCTGGGCCCATCAAGATACTCTTGACACAAAGATCACATTGCTTTAATAATATTGCTATCTTTAAAACACTAGTTTCCCATGGATCTCATTGACCCAGTTATGCTGCTGTAAAGCATTCTCATACCCATGTAGTTTATTCCCCAGTGGGAAGAGGATGAAAGCAAGGATCCCAGGTCCTCTTCTGGAAGAAGCTGTTGCCCAGGTGTTTATTACTGCCTTCGTTCTAGGGGTCACTCCTGCCCCAACTGTGTTGGCAGCACATGAGTCATTTCATTGCCCCAGTGGAGGTGAGGTGATGTCTCCATGTCTTTTCCTACTGAGAGGGGCTACAGGTACCCACTGCTTATCACGGCCCCTTGGCCAAGTCCTCTAGCACTCAGAGCTGCCAACTCAAGGGCTACTGTGTCCTTTCCTTCCCAGTTAGCTGGGCTAGCCAAGTGTCGTGGTTTGAACTCATAGGGCAACTTGAGCACCCCACAGATCCTCACTTCCCCCTTCCCTCCCAGTTCTAAGAAGGAGAAAATAAAGCAAGATTCTTGGGATTTGAGATAGGTCAGGGAGGGATGAATTACCCATTAGTCACAGGCAAAAGGCACACTCTTTAGGGGAAGAAAAAAAGGAACATACATTTATTACAAACACTAACAGCAACAACACTTAACAGAGTAGGACAGTGAGAAGCATTGCCACATCTGGAGAACACCTTTCCCCCACCCATCCCTTCTTCCCGGGCTCAGCTCTGCTCCTGATATCTCTACCTCCTCCCTGAGCAGCGCAGGGGCAGGGAATGGGGGGTGCAGTCAGTGCTGCTGCTTCTGCCATCTGCGTTGGGAGGAGCTTCTGGAACTTGTTCGCCCTGCTCCAGCGTGGTCCCCCCCTCACAGGAGACAGTCCTCCACAAACTCTCTCTGACATGAATCCTTCCCACGAGCTGCAGCATTTCCTTACACTGCTCCATTGTGGGTCACCAATCTCCTCCAACTGGAGTCCTTCCCACGGGCTGCAGCCCTTCCCAAGCTGCTCCAGCGTGGGACACCCCCGCATGCTGCAATCCTCCCAGCGCTGAACTACAACAGTGGGGGCTGCTTCTTCCCTCAGGTTCCTGGCTGGCTTCAGGCACAGTAACCTTAAATGGTCAGGTGGGGCCCCTCGCCATTTATCAATGGCTGCTCCACTGTAGATCTCCATGGGTGGCGGGGGGGGGGGGGGGGGGGGGGGGGGGGGGGGGGGGGGGCTGCCCTGCTGTCTCATCACAGGATACAGGGGGGTCTCTACTCCAGCACACCTCCTCCCTCCTTTCCTCCACTGACCTTGGTGTTCATACAGCTGCCCCAACTCCTCCTCACCAGTCCCACTGTTCATCACCACGTCCCTTCTTAAATATGTTATCACAGAGGTGCAGCTGATTGGCTCAGTTTTAGTGCAGAGGTGGAGCTGACTTGGAGCTGGGGGAGCTTTGAGAAGCTTCTCACAGGGGGCCACCACTGTAGCCCACTCACCTGCTACCAAAAAACCCCACCACTCACACAAACCTAGGACACCAAGACATTTTAGCTAGCAGGGAAAACTCAGAGGTCACTAAACCCCTGCAGATCACCTACATACCAAGTCTTACATGTACCTCTTGCTCAAAATAAGAGCAAATAGAGAGACAGACAAGAGACATAAAACAGCAGAGCCACAACAGCTCCAGCACAAGAGGCTCATGCTGGCTTTTCTTCTCCCTGGGAAAGATGATAGTGACTTTTCAGGAAAGGCAATGTTGTGTCAGCTGTGATGGGCCAAAGGTGCAAACTCCTTAAAATGGCTTTGCCACCTACAGCTGTAGGTGAGAGCCTGAGTTTAACTTAAGTACATTAATCAGTTTGACAAACTGAGAGGAAATGGTGGTTAACAACTTTGGAGCAGAGGGGGATGTTAGCAAGGAAAGCAGTGATAAAATAAAATTCCCTTATGGATAGATAATTGCAAGTAATTATCTGAGGTGTTGTCCGACTATGGGTAGTACTGCAATGCTAAATGTCTCTGCTAGGTCTACATTTTACAGTTCAACAGAAGTGAGTATTTTGGGTCCCAAACTCTCTTGAAGTTAATTTATAGAGCTCAGCTTGTCCCAATCAGACCTGCTTTGCAATAGTGGTCTCCTATCAGCTGTCTATACTATCATATTTTTTTTTCCAAAATACAAATTCTTTCAGATTTAGGGATTGTTTAAATATACTATCTTTAAGAGGTTAAAAGAAAAAAAAGCACCCAAGAGGTAACAGTCTGAATGTCACCTGTGATGGGCTTGATAACAATCCAAATGAGATTCTCAATGGCATTTGTAATAAAAAAGGCAATTCCTTGATGCTCTTTAAGCCTACTAAACAGAATTCCAGTTATTCTCCTGGGTAATATTCAAAATGGAGAAGTGGTTCTTGGGACATATGGTCTCTTGCAGTTACTTATCACTAAGTTCTGTTTAGAGACAATGGTTAAATTAGAAATAAATGAATAAACACACTGATATAACTAATCTAGTTTAAAAGACCGGTTTCCTAAATTGGTACAGTACCCTAATGCTTGGGTACTTAAATTGTTATAGACCTCATTGAAATGGATTATCTTTATTTCAGTGAATTACAGGCTCATACTAACATTAAGGCACAGGTGTAGTCCATTTTTGAACAACTAGGCTAAGGGGTTTCTCAAACCATTTAATTAGCCCAACACAACTCTCTAAGATTGACCAGGCAGCAGAGTACTCGGGCCATATAAATGTGTGTGAGCTTAATAACTAGCACCTCAGAGAAGTAAGTAAAGAATATGAAAGCTGTTGATAAAGTTGTCAGGTCAATGAAGAATATGAAATATTTAAATATGCATTATTTTACGACAGCTGCTTTTTGAGGTCAAAAATCAACCAACTTTCTGGAAGCTGTTTTGGTCTCCTCCCATACCTAATTCAGTCCCTGAAATGCTCTGCATGCACAGTGAATCTGGAGTCCTCTGGGGCCTTGCGCTGTTCCGGTTATGGTGAGCAGTGATTTCATGGGTATTATGATGCCAGCGATATGCATGACTTTGGTTGCACAGGTTTATTTAAATAAATGATTTTTTTACAGAAAATCTATTTTCCTACATGTCAGTCATTTAGATCACATACTTAACGATTTTACCATCTCACTATGTTTCTTTTAAAATACAGAGTCAATAAGAAAAATAACATTGTTTGGGGTTTTGTTTTTAAATCCACATTATTTCATTCAAATACAGACATGTACAAGACTTTCCTCATCAGATCCACCAAGATTATTGTATTTCAGCAGCTCCACCTGAAGTTACGGAGCGAAAAGAAGAATCTACAATTTCAGTTGACACTAAATAACTGGGATATGAAAATTATCAGCTTAATGGGAACAGAGACAGCAGATTTTGAGTAAGAACCAGGGAAGGGTTGGCCGTGATATATGGAAGCAGTGAAGTTTTAGCTCTCTCATGTTTTAGCTGGCATGCAGCTACAGAAGAAGTTTGAGGCCCAGCTGAAAAATAGCTGGAGTCATACCATGCAATTTAATGAAAACTCAATAGAAAGTCTCAGCTGAATGGAGCCTTTCCTCATGCCAAAGTGAAGTTCTCAAATGGGATGGTATTTTTCTGATCAAGAAAGTGTTGAGGGCTCGGGTCTATTGGGCTTTTAAAGAGGCTAAAAGAGAAACAGAAGCCAAAGTGAGAAGGAAAAAAAATAAAGTTTCAAAAAGAAATAGAATTTAGAACATCTGCTGCTCTCTTTACAGTGAAACAATCATTTAATCTGGGGAGAATCCAAAGTTGGAGAATTATTAAATAGAGCATGGTAAAAACAGATCACCGTCTCTACAAGAACTTTGGGAGGAAAATCTAAATTGGAATAAAAAGCAGAAGTTGAGATATTTCAGACTTAAGTTCCCTTAAGTTGGATTGGATCCCCTGAAACACTTAATTTCAACAAATTTAAAGAGATTTTGTTGATATTCTGTTTTGTTTTACTTTGAACTTTCCACTAAACATTAGTTTTACATTTTGAAATAACTTGGAGATGTGGCTATTTGTTGAACAAATCAAACCTGAACACTAGAACAGGAAATTTATCGAAAGAAGCTCCTTCTTACAGTTTCAATTTTAAACAAGTTGGCATTTTCTCATAGAAAAATTATCAGCTTTAAACATAAGCAACTTGCTTAAGGCCATATGGCAAGCCTGGAGTGCCTGGTTTTTATTACAAAAAGGCTCCAACAGCCACCTTCTCTCTGTGTAGTATCCAACGTAAAAGTCTGCAGCTTCCATGCACTTCGTTTTTGTGGCACAACAGAAGACAAAAAACAATCTGTACAGTTCATGAGGGCCCCCTGGATGCCTCAGATTTATTAAAACACAGATTATTAAGCTCAAATGTCTGTTTTATACAGAATCTTTCTCAGAAGGAACTGATTTTCATGTAGAGGAGCCTAAATTGCAGCGATTCATGCTCATTTTATGACCACTGCTGACTAAGACTCTGTTTTATTCTAATAAATCAGAGTGAGTGACACACTGCTCTAAAATATCTCTGTTATCTCCCAATTTGAGGAAAGTAATGCTATCTGCTAGAAATCTAGGAGATAATCCTTAAAGAGATTACCTCTTCCAAGACATAGTAAATCATCAGAAGTAGACACTAGTGCAATACATCAAAGTCTTCTTGCACACTAGTTTCTCAGAAAGCACTGAACTGAGGTCAGGCTCCAACCATATCCCAAGATGAGTACAGGCACAGACAAAAGCGACTCACTTTTCATTGCATCCAGGCTTTGCTGCCCAACAACACACAGAAGCAGGAATTCCCACTTTCACATCTCAGAAGTTTATCAAGTGCAGAAAAATATTTCTCACTGCTCAGCCTGACACCGTGGAATACTCATTCCCCAGGACCTCCACCATGACACTGGGTCCATCACCACATGGAATACACCTCTGGAAGGTACCTATCTTCACAATGACTGAGGATATATAAAACCAGAATATTAGAAAGCAATCTTTGCAAACAGCATTTGTATCTATATGGGAAGAAGCTTAAATGCCCAGCTGAAAGAATAAAAGGGCGCATGTGGAAACTCTAATAAAAGTCAGTGAAATACCTTATTCTTTTCAATAAGTGGATTAAGTTTTCTAGTAAGAAATCTGAGGTCAAGCGTGATGACTCAGAAAGAAAAAAACATCATATTCTAGGAACTTTTATAAACACTGAAACAAAGTTCTTAATTCTGTAAGTCTTTTTTTAATTCTTGCAAAATTATAACAGCAACAAATAGAAAAATATCCACAAAAGTAGGAAAAGAATGAACACAATGAGAAAATTAAGTGGTTAGGCACCAAGCTGTTTCTGGAACTGATCAGAAATACCTTGGAAAACATCATTCCATCAGTACAGCTTCCCTTCATACCCTGCCACATTTGAAATCCTAATTTTCAGTTTCTCATATGACCTGATTTTCCATAGACAAGTTTCATTTGGCCGTTGGTTTTGGAAACATTTGATAAAATGTATGTGTTTTTCCAGAATATTTTATTAAGGGAAAGAAAAACCCATAACAAACAAACAAACAAAACCCAAGAAAACCCAACAAACAAACAACACGAAAAAAGAAAAAAAAAAAAAAAAAAAAGAATAGACCATTAAAGGAATGCTTTAATTTTTCATTACTATAGTATTTTTTTCCACTTTCTATAAATATACAGTATAAAATTTCAAAGGAAACACAAAGCAACTAGGTTTATTCACTATGATTTTATTCAAAGTGAGTGTAATTTTAAAAATAAATGGTAAGAAAGAAGGAATTTGGAAATTCAAAGAGCCTTCTTGGAATTAAATTTGGGTTTTTTTCAAAGATAGAAATTACAAGTAACACCCTTGATAATATAATTTCAGAGGCTGGACAATGCTAAGTGCTAACTTTAATGTTATGCAATAAGGGCAATTATGTTCTGGGCTTCCGTGATCCACGTTACTTTTCACAGTTTGGGACAAACTATTATCCAATTCACTGAAATCTAATTTTCACTGTGCTGAATGTCCTCAATGTGCAGGTCCAAGATTAGTATTAAATGAAAATTATATTGTTCAACTAGAGCTTTAGTGATTTCAAATTACTATTCAAAACAGAGTGCATGTTCTTAGATAAATGGTGTTTTTAATTAAATATGTATGTATTAAGTTATTTCCTTAATTATAGTATCTCTATTGCCTCATATTGTTTTACTATGTATTAAATTCGGTTTCTTATATTATTACACTATTAGATCAAACTGGTAATAGTCATTTTTTCCTTTCTTTGTGCTTATCTAAGCTTGCAGTGGTAAGTCTCAATTTATTTTTTTCAACAACAATGCAGTGATGAAAACCTTATGCAGGAACCCCAGGTCTAATCAGGGCTTCCCTCCTACATCTCAAGCTTGCAGAAACCTGGAGAGCTCACGTGAAGGTCTCAGAGTTCAAAGGTACTCTGACACAGAAGCAGAAACTGAAATCTCATGTGGGTCTCTTGGTTTCTGCCCTGTGCTGGGGAGGACGTGGGAACAAAGAGGGGTTGAAAGCCACCGCTGAGTGGGGGATACCCAGAACCTGGATGCCAGCCTGCAGTTCACTCCATGTTTTGCAATTTCACCACTATTTCTATTTTTTTTTTTTTTTTTTCAAGTTTTGCCCTCTTTGGGAGACTTTTGGAACTCCAAATTTTCCATTCACAAATGGATGAATGACTTCTTCCTCCTTTTTGTAAAATCACAGATGTTACACACAATAGAAAATCTAATCTTTGACCTGTTCCACTTCAGATGGAGCCAAAGTTACTGAAAAAAATCAGTTTCATCTGGATTATGTATAAGATATTTAAAGCAGCAGAGAAGCTATGGTTTTATTTTGCTGAAAGGTGATCTGCTGAGATTTGTTGAGTCAGTCATTTAGCTCCAGTAATAGATAAGCCAATGATTTCAACATAGATTGATGTCATTTCGGTGTTCAGATCCAGTGAAACCCCTTGCCCCTCTCTCTCCAGTGGGACTCCTTAGAAGCCCTCACAAGCATGAACTGGCATTTTTCTGTGCAAGAACAGTAAATCCAGCTGGTTGGGAGGTGCTGACCTTGACTTGCACAGCCTAACATCCTATTTCACAATACGTGCAAGGCCCAACGTACAGACTACTCTGTGTGTAACTCTCATGGCTGTAGAAATTGTGTTCCCGATGACATAGGGAGAAGAGCCCAGGGCCAGCTCTCAAGAGGTCTGCAGATATGAGGGAGGCCTTGGGCTTTCCAGGCACCTTCGTCAACTTGGTCAGGATGCCTGAGATTTTATAAATAGAGAAAGGAAGAATTACCCTAATTTTAAAGTCTACTGACCAGTAAGTCTGCCATCTTGTAGGAGCACAGGGGGTATAACACCATGAGATAGGTGTCTCCGCTGTGGCTGCTAAGTGTAAGAATCAGTGAAGGAACCCAGAGTAGGATGAGCACTCAGCAGTGGGCTAAGCACATGTTAATGCCTGAAGGACGAAATGCTCCAGACAGATGCCATCCTTCCCTTCACCTGGATAATGACACACTTTATAACACAGAGCTTGCACAAAGGGATGTCTCTCAGCTATAATCCTAAGCAACAAATAATAAACTCAGTACGAACAATACTGGCAGGTGATGGTGGGAAAAAATAAAATCCATCTGACAGTGTGTGCAGAACTGCTGCAAGATCTCTGACACTGGTGTAGGTGCTCCTGCTTGTCAAAGTGGTGCTTTCAAAAGCATTTACATTCCCCAGGTTGAAGATGAGAAGAAAAAACTGCACTTAGTTATTAGAGTTGAATCTGCTACATAACTGATTGATGGAACCATAAAAACATTTTTTTCTCATTAATTTACAAATCACCAAATTAGAGAGAAAAAGTGAGCTATTGCCCTACCTGTTTTGATAATTTTACTCTCATAAATACACAAATTTACTAGAAAATTTTCCTTCTTTCTCTTCTTTATTTTATGAAAAAAAAAAAAAAAAATGGAAGAGAATGACAGAGAATCTAGAAATATGTTAATGTCTTTCCTTCATCAACCAACCATGAATATACATGACCATACTATATTACTATTTCCAGCTACTTTGATTTATGTTATGGATAACATGTTTGTATAAAGCTAATCTCCACAAGAAGCAAAAGAAAAAAAAAAAAAAACAAACAAACAAACAAAAAAAAAAAACACAAAAAAAAAAAAACCACCATCAACAGTGAGGAATCAAATATCACCTAAATTAAACTAATCTCTAAAGTAGGCCAGACAAAAAACTGGTAAAGCATCCAGGATATCAGAGTCACTATATTATGAAGAGTTTTTTTAATATCAATATTTGTGAAAACATGATTTATAAAGATACACAGCCAGAAAGCTATTAAGGATGAGCTCTTCAAATCAGGGTGAAGGTAATTAAGCTGCCCAACCTAGGAAAACTGATCCAACAGTCAGTTATTGATATTTATCACTTTTGATTTCATGTCAGTGACTCCCAATCACATACCCAAAAAATTAATTTAATCTAGAGCAAGCTGTTTTCAGCATGACAGAAGTGTAACTGAACAAATTCCTGCTCATAAAGCTTCGGCAATAAATGTTTTTTTGATCACCACTCAATTTAAGTTTTTTTGTTTGTTCTGTTTTGTGCAGTGAGACCCAACTGATCTCAGGCAGTCATTGGTACTTCAGACTGTTGGCAGGTCTACCAAATGTCCTCCTAGGTCAAAGAATCCAAATGGTCTAAATGTTGCAGATTCAGATTTCTGGGGTGGTTCAGTGCTTACACCAGTCATCAGTGCAATCTAAAGAACATTCTTCCACATGGCTCACTGATCCCATAAATAGACAATATCATTAGTGCTATCTAATGAACCTTAATCCTAATGCTTAGCATATACCTAATGATACCCAAGTATGTAGGCATGAAGCATATCGGCTGTATCGTATCCATTTTAATGAGTTTTCTTCACATTTTCCTAGCTCTTCTCCATTTTAAAATGGACATGAAGTTCTGATATGGCATAGCTAAGCCCACTTTCAGTCTGAAATTTCAAGCCTTCTGTACCTGTCTCTTCTACAGCTGATAAATAACTTTGGACAACAGGAATGGTCAGTGCAGTGAGATTATGGCTTGTCACTTCTACACTGACTCAGATACATCCTCTTCCCATGACTGATCCTATGATCACTAGAGTATCTTATTATTGAACAATGTATTTTTAAAACACCTGAGTTTGAAAACAAATCCAGCCATCAGCACGTTCTTGGAAATGGCATAACTTTCTTAGGGAATGAAGTGAAACTGTGTCCTGTTTCTTGAAGACAAGTGCAATATTTGCCTTCTTCAAGTCAGAGGAATATCCTCCAGTTCCACCACCTCTATCTCTCCAGGCTCATAGATAGGTGCTTTCATCCCCCACAGGAGAAAGCCTCTAGTAATGATCATCTTCCTCTTCTTTCTTCATAGGTATTCTTGCTTAAGATTCAGCCAAATCTGATGCCTCCCCTGATGTGACATCATCTTCCCCACCTGTTTCCAAGCCCTATACCTAAGCCTGTTCTGTAATTGCAGAAACACAGTCAGAGAAGGGTATTTGTTGTTTTGTGGGAATGCCAAATTTCCTGTCGCAGAACCTTGGAAGCTTCTGGCCATTTCTCTGTTGAGGGTTGTCCATCTTCTCCAAAACACTGGTAAGTGTGCTTCTGTAGGGTGACTGTGAAGATCATGTCAATCTCCCATTTGTCCTTGATGGCACATGGTCTGTTCAATTCATCATGCTGGTGGTCCAGCAGGGCATCCCTCCCAAGCAGAACATCCTTCCCACAGGTGGGACCGCTGCCAAGCCCAGTGCTCCCTCTCCCCAGGAACCTGGACAGTCCCATCCTCCCCCAGGGTCTCTGACTGGGTCAAGGTCTCTGCTGTGCCAAGAACAACAGCTCCAAGCAGTGTCAGAGAAGACACCTATTCAGGACCCTCTTGCATTCCTGCTGCTCTTGCCTATGGTTAGTATAGCTACCATACTATCCCAAGTGCATTGGTACCTGCATGATCTGTGGGCAGTTGCATGCAACCAGCTTGAATACCTGTAACCAGGGACCAGCCAAGGAAAGCCAGCTTAGAGGTGACAGAGCAAAATCCTTCAGGAGCTGTGAGAAGCCAGCCCTCATGGGCAGTGGCACATTACCAGGAAGGACCCAGCAAACGGTGAGACCCAAAAAGTCTACTCAAGACCTGCCAAAATTAAGTGTGCTCGCCAGTTAAAGTACTGAAAAATGTATAACTCCATGAGGATGCCCATTGGCTCCTCAGAGTAAAAAGCTACTATTCAGTGTTTCTGTAAGCCCTGTAGAAAACAGAAACTTTACCTTTAAACCAGCACTTAACTGAGGCCTGTGGCTTGTCAAGATTTCTTCATGTCCATTTTTGATATACATGTATAATACTATATAAAATTACAGAAAACAAAATTGTTGCTTGCAATTATTCACTGATAGAATCTTTACCAGACAGGTCATAATCATTTTGTGAGGACATCTACATGTTTCTATTTTTCTGCCAAACCCTAAGTGAATAATGAAATGTAGCTTTTTTTCAATATACGTCTTATTTATTCTAGTGCTGTTCTGTGTATATGAAATGCACACTGTTCAAAGAATTGCATTGTTGTCATTGGAAATAATGAACTAAATGTATTGCAGGACTTAATCTATAATTCCCTGAGTGTTTTATAATGTGCAGAAGGTAGAGAAAAAGATCTTTAAGATGTTTTGGAGGAAATATATATTACTTTGTCTATACAGAATTCTTCAGGCAAGTCTTGTTACTAGAATTCTTTCATTTGCATTTCTGCTGTATTTATGTGCTCTGTTTTAATGCTTCTTCACCTAGTTTGGATATTAGTAAGTGGAGTAAGAGACATGTTTATGAGCCATAGCCAATGAAACAAAGAAAAGATAAGTTAAAAACTGATATGCAATATTTATTAATATTGTGGTGCACGAAGAACAAAATCTGATTTCCAGAGCCCTCAGAAATGAAACCTTTAGAAATATGGATTCAGTCCTGATGGCCATGCAAAGAGCAATTTAGGTTTGATATGATTATGAGGAAGTTTCAGCTCCTCCAGATAAATATACTGTGCATGAGAAACTGAGTAACTTTATTACTTTTTTTTTTTTAAACAATATCTCATTATTATTCTGAAAATCTCTCTTTTTATGGGCTTGTAAAAGATATTATTTATGCAGATAAAAATCATGAAAATTCCACAAATTCATTTATTATTAACATGAAATATATTGTGAAGAATAAACTATTGGCTTTAGAAATGCTTCGTCATTTTAAGACAACTTCAGAAAGAAGACATGACCCCCCTCATGCTTTAGGTGCATACCTTATAGAGCGGCAATAAAGCAAGGTGGTAAAAATGTTTGGGGTTTTTTGTTGTTTTTTTTTTTTTTTTTTTTTAATGCAAAACCAGTTGGTCCATACCAACACTTTTGACTACCTTTTTCTCAGGGAAAAGAGTTATAAACCACAGGTGGGAGAGGAAAAATCTCCACCTACAGCCATCTGGAAATATGTTGCTACTTTCTCCTCCCAAACATTTCATGTATCTTTACTGGGTCCTATCAATACTCTCTGGGTATATTCTTCAGTAAAACTGAAAACTGTGAACAACATATGCTGTTAGTTCCCTTACTGCATACTTTGCTGACAGGTCTGTAAAATTAAGTATAAATGAATATTAATGTTTGTAGATGCAAAGCATAAATCCTACTTAAATAGATAATATCATGCCTACACTTACTGAATAAGCTGTTTTTTAAAGTTGCTTACATCCTATAGCAGAAAACTGTAGGAAGTTGAGAAGTGTATACAGAGAATTAAAAATATATTAAAAAATGAAAAAAAAAAAAAAAATGAGAACACTCCTATACATCTCTCCATGTCGTGCTAATATCAAACTGTCAAGATGCTTGTCCCAGTCTTGCATCTGGGGACCTGCTTACCGATATGAGAAACAACAACCCAGAGACAGAACAGAAGTCTATTAAGCCCAATATTATTTGTAGTTATTTGGGGAAAGAGCATTAGGAAAAGAGAGGAGAGTGACTCTTTTTCTATCATTCCCTCCCAGCTTTTGCAGGTCTGTAGTTCAGGGACTTCCTGAGCAGAAATTTAAACTGCAGCATCATGTTTAACCACCCTCCAAAGACCTTTCTTCTCTGAATTCTAACCCATTTATTTCTTGCCCTTACTGGGTAATGTCAGGACTTTTTTCCTTTTCCGTTTGTTTGGTATCCACTGAGAAAAGAGTCCCTTTCCTTCTTCCATTGCCACTGGCTCTCAATGCAAGTTTAAGATTTTGTCAGCTCCAACACTGAAGGAATTTGGTGAATGAAAATGTGCTTTTGTTCACCTATTTTTTTGCCATTATATGAGGGAGAAAGAAATCATGCTTGTCTAGCTGACAGAAACTAAGTGCTTAATTCTGCTATAGCCTGCTTCCTTATCTGCTGTTTTCTATTGTTTCCAGAAAAAAAACCTTTCTAATGGGAAAGGAACTAGATAGAAAGCACAGAATAAGAACTGGATTAATTCAAAAGGACATTTTTATGCCCCTGGATCTTAAAGCCATGACCCTGTTTGTGAACAAAGATACAGGAATCAGATGTATGAATGTTCTGTATGTCACCACAGCACAGAGAATATCCATAATCTTTTTAGATAGCCTGAGGGATAAGAGCCACAGACATGCTCTCTGCATGTTTTGTCCTAAAGATAACAGAAGCTATTGAATCTTCAATTGTCATACATGAAAACCCTAATACCAATCCTAAAATCACTATTTTTTCCCCCGCCATCTCCCCCTGGATGCAGTTCACTGACATTTGAACTGTTTCTCCTCTTGCGGAGAGCCTCCCCTAACCAGGTGTGGTCTGCGGAACTATAAAAGAGTTCACCTGGAAAGATTACAGACCACAAGGTGGGCAGGTTTCAGTGGCTTGTTCATAGCAAGTGGTTCATGACTAGTAAAACAACCACTTGAAAGCCAGAAGAAAAAGAATCCGAATTCAGAGCTATATTTGGGGAAGAGAGAGAGAATGGAAATTGCTCCACAGGCCTAACAGGTACTTGGGTTTTATTATTGTATTATAATTTACTATATTTTATTATATAATTATTATGCTACATGATATATAACAATGATATACATATTATATTATCATCTATAATATCTTGTACTCATTTTTTATCATTAATCCATTCTAGTGAGTCTACAATCAACTTCAGTACTGACCAGAGATGTGATATCACAAATTCACATTTTTCAGGACAGCCTGCTGACCTCAAACACTTCCACCAGTAGATGTTACACCACCACAGCTGTGTGACTTAAATCACATTGTGTAGACCAATACCTATAGAGCTGGCCAAGGGTCTCTGATTGATCCCAGTCTCTGCAGTAAACTCACCCAGATGCTTTTGTGGGCAGGGGACCAAACCTTTCTGTGCCTCAGTCTCCTGTAAAATGTTGTAATATTGCTTTTTCCCTCTGTTTATATTAAGTTGTAGCAATTTTTCATTACAGCCACCTTTATGCAGCTGTTATTAACCAGCTGATTATGACTGGGATTGGTGAGCATAACACACTACAGTGGTGCCAATGTCTAAAATGACAAATGAAAGTTCAGACTTCTGGCACTGACAGCTTACATAAAAATTTATTTCCTGAAATGATAATAAACAAATAACAGAAACAAAACAAAACAAAGCAAAACAAATGACGGTTCTAACTGACAGCTGCTATTGTACTTCAAAATGAAAGCATACTTCACTAAAGTGATTTTGCTGCGAGACAGCATCTTTCAAACATAGCTATTGGAAAAGAACTTTCCATTTGAAATAATAATCACATTTATACCTGTGACTGAACTGACAATGAAAGAGAAGGCCTTGACATAGTCATAAACCTAAGATAGATTAATTTGTCTAGATATGATACTGTTTTCCTCCACTGCCCTTGCAAGACTGAATTATGCATCAGGTGGTTACATTTCATTTATCAGATTGCTTCTCTCTCTGTACTATCCATGAGCAGCAGAACCACTGCTGTACTAACACAATGGCACATGAGCTTCTTGTTGCCTAAACTGCAGTAGATTTTCAGCCTGATAGAAAATACATGTCGTGGTTTGAGCCTGTTCAGCAGCTAAAACACCACGCAGCCATTCACCCACCCTCCCCCTACTTGGGAATGGGGAGGGAATCGGAGGGGCAAAGGGAGACTCGCAGATTGAGATAAAAACAGTTTAATAACAGTAACAGAACAATATGCTGACAGCAGTACCAATGGGTAATGTACAATACAGCTGCTCGCCGCCCACTGACCAACACCAGCCTGCTCCCAGCCGGCAATCCCCAACACAAAGGCCCCACGGCCACACTCCCTGAAGTGAGAGCCCAGCCTGGCCTGCTCCTGCCTTTATATAGTGAGCACAATGTCACATGACATGGCATATCAGCCAATCCGGGCCCAGCCCTCCAGCTGTGCTCCCCCCGCCCCCGCACACAGGTGAGGGCACTGGGACCTGGGGAGCCCCTGGGGTCTCAGGGTGCTGCAGCACTCCTCCAGCTACCAAACCAACAGGAACTCTATTCCAGCCCAAACCAGGACAGTATCCACACCTTATTCCATATCATTTACGTTATTCTCACATTCCATATTTCTAATGCATTCTAATTAATTACTATACTCTTCCTTGGTCATAGACATGTGCACACAGATGTCATTCCCACAGTCCACGGTCCATCACTGCAGGATGTATCATGAGTTCATTTGGTCCATAGCTTCAGGTTCCATCTGTCATAACAGTCCCTTCAGGCAGGAGGAGCAATGCTCAGTTACTAGGGCTCAGGCGTCCTTGGACCTGGCAGGAGGATGGAATGCAGTCTCTGTTGCAGTTGGAGCTGGTGGCTGATGCATCTGATGCTGTCTGTATTCACAGTCTGTGGCAGTCGCTGGGCACCAGTTGCTGAAACCAGTCCTAACTTTATCCAAATTCATGTTTGCCTTCATTAATAGGATGCCGTTAGCCTAATATTTATCAACCATAACAAAGTATTGATAGGGTGGTGTGGTGATTAATCTAATACAATTTACTGGCTATTTTTGCCTAATGTTAAATCCCCTTGAGGCACACATCGGACTTCCCCATCCTTCTGCATTACCCACCAAGTGCACCCGGGTCCTTGGGCAAAGGTAATTCTACATATGGGCTTAACTTTACCTGAAGTAGGAATAACCCAGATGGTCTTCCCCAGCATGTTTTTGGGGTGCACTACCGGGACTCTATCTCCATCTACAGTATGTAGAATGTTTGACTGCACAGGGCCAGCCTGGTTGGCAGATCCTCTAGTATTGACTAACCGGGTGGCCTTTGCTAAATGTGTGTCCTAATGCTTAAAAGTTCACCTCCCATTACTCTCAGCATGGTCTTTAGTAGCCCATTATATCGCTCAATTTTCCCGGAGGCCGGGGCATGATAGGAGATATGATATATCCACTCAATGCCATGTTCTTTTGCCCAGGAGTTTATAAGATTATTTCAAAAATGAGTTCCATTATCTGTCTCAATTCTATATGGAGTGCCATGCCACCACAGAACTTGTTTTTCAAGGCCCAGAATAGTGTTCCGGGCAGTGGTATGGGGCACAGCATATGTTTCCAGCCATCTGGTAGTTGCTTCTACCATTGTGAGCACATAACGTTTGCCATGTCAAGTTTGTGGGAGCATGATGTAATCAATCTGCCAGGCTTCCCCATATCTATACTTTAACTACCACCCTCCATACCAAAGAGGTTTCAACCTCTTAGCTTGCCTGATTACAGCACAGGTCTCACATTCATGGATAACCTGTGATATAACGTCCATAGTTAAGTCCACCCCTCGGTCACGAGCCCATCTATATGTCACATCTCTTCCTTGATGGCCTGAGGCGTCATGTGCCCAGCAAGCCATAAATTTTTCACCCTTATGCTGCCAGTCCAGATCTACTTGGGCCACCTTAATCTTTGCAGCTTGGTCGACCTGTTGGTTATTTTGATGTTCTTCCGTTGCTCAGTTTTTGGGTATATGAGCATCTACGTGGCATACTTTCACAACCAAATTCTCCATCTGAACAGCAATATCTTGCCACAAGTCAGCAGCCCAGATGGGTTTGCCTCTACACTGCCAGCCACTTTGTTTCCACTGCCGCAACCACCCCCACAGGGCATTTGCCACTATCCATTTTTCAGTGTAGAGGTAGAGCACTGGCCACTTTTCTCGCTCAGCAATATTTAAGGCCAGCTGGATGGCTTTCACCTCTGCAAATTGACTGGATTCACCTTCTCCTTCAGCAGCTTCTGCAACATGTCATGTGGGGCTCCACACAGCAGCCTTCCACTTCCGATGTTTCCCTACAATGCAACAGGACACATTGGTAAATAAGGCATATCGCTTCTCATTATCTGGTAGTTGGTGCCTCTTCAGCTCGGGTCACCTCTTCCTCTGGTGACATTCCAAAGTCTTTGTTTCCTGTCCAATTTGTGATTACTTCTGGTATTCCTGGGTGCTTGACATTTCCTATTCAAGCCCGCTGTGTGATGAGTGTGACCCATTTACTCCATGTAGCATCAGTTGCATGATGTGTTGAGGGGACCTTGCCTTTGAACATCCAGCCCAGTACTGACAGTCAGGGTGCCAAGAGGAGCTGTGCTTCTGTACCAATTACTTCTGAAGCAGCTCAAACCCCTTCAGATGCTGCCAGTATCTCTTTTTCAGTTGGAGTATAACGGGCTTCGGATCCTCTATATCCTTGACTCCAGAATCCCAGGGGTCAACCCCGGGTCTCCCCTGGTGCTCTCTGCCAAATACTCCAGGTAGGGCCATTCTCCCCAGATGCAGTGTAGAGCACATTTTTAACAACATGTCCTGCCCAAACTGGCCCAAGGGCTACAGCATGAACTTTTTCTTGTTTAATTTCTTTAAAACCTTGCTTTTTCTCAGGGCCCCATAAAAAGTCATTTTTCTTCCGGGTCACTTGATAAAGAGGGCTTACGATCTGACTGTAATTTGGAATATTCATTCTCCAGAAAACTCCCACCCCTAAGAAAGCTTGTGCTTCCTTTCTGCTGGTTGGTGGAGACATCGCCATTATTTTATTAATCACATCCATTGGAATCTGACAATGTCCATCTTGCCATTTTATTCCTAAAAACTGAATCTCCTGTGCAGGGCCCTTGACTTTACCCTGTTTAATGGCAAAACCAGCTCTCAAAAGAATTTTAACTATTATCTCTCCCTTCTCAAAAACTTCTCCTCTGTATTTCCCCATAAAATGATATCAACAATGTATTGTATGTGTTCTGGAACTTCACCCTGTTCTAGTGCAGTATGGATCAGTCCATGGCAAATAGTGGGACTGTGTTTCCACCCCTGGGGCAGTCTGTTCCAGGTGTATTGGACACCCCTCCAGGTGAAAGCAAACTGTGGCCTGCATTCTGTTGCCAAAGGGATGGAGAAAAAGGCATTGGCGATATCAATTGTGGCATACCACTTGGCTGCCTTTGAGG
The DNA here is from genome assembly GCF_018691265.1 of Tyto alba. Lineage (NCBI taxonomy): Eukaryota > Metazoa > Chordata > Aves > Strigiformes > Tytonidae > Tyto > Tyto alba. Next base: position 2,132,976 of record NW_024881272.1, read on the forward strand.
GCTCTGGGGCCTGGAGAGCCCCTGGGGTCTCAGTGTGCTCCAGCACTCCTCCAGCTACCAAAATGAACATGAACTCTATTCCAGCCCAAACCCGGACAATACACAATGGATTTTCTTATCATGCCACTCACTGTCCCAAATCTGACAAAGATCTGATTTCCCACTCATTTCTTACTGATCTCTCTGTTTTTATGCTGTAGCTTTTTCCTAATTTGTCTAGCTTTTTGTCATGTTAAGCAAGAAACAATCACTGAATGACAAAACTTCTCAATTGCAAATAGCACATCAACCATAATTATTATTTTTTTGCTAAGATCATTTTCCAGATATGCCCCCATCTCTTATGAAAATGAGAAACGTGGGCTGCCTTGTTGCATATTTTTATAGTTGTCTTCAGTGACAGGGATTCTGCTGTGATATTCAGAAAGAAAGACACCATGTGTCAATGTGCATTTGAATTATCAGGTACCCTCATGGCTCACAAGCTCGTTCAAGGTACAGAGACACAAGTATATGCAGTTTCCTAATGTCAGTGCAGTAGCTAGTGTTTTGAGCTCACATGAAAATAATAATAATAGTACTTGTCTTCCTCTGTCTCCAAAAACCCCTGCTGTCAGCCCAAAGAGGGCATCACCATAGCAATGAGTGACACATAGATTTTCTGAAACCACACCTCACTAAGTCCCTCTTTTGCTTTGCTCAGTTGTCCTGCTGCAAACACAGCTTTAGTGTAGAGACCCATTAAAACACAAAGGGAAGAAGTACTACCCATGTCCCCAGTACATGGCACAGACTGGTGACTGTCACACTGAGATGAGAGGAGGCACATAAAGAATGGAGAATGCATCTGTGCCAGTTTACTAAAGGTATCATTCAAAGCACACTTAAATCTTCATTGGGCTTCAGGCTAGGTCCAAATCACACAGATGAGGCCTGAGAATAGTGCTGTTAGTTATTATTTTTCAACATACTTCTTCAACAAAGTATCTGAACCCCAACCTACAACAATGGTATTTTTCTAGGTAGCAGTGGCTGTTGAACAAAGAGCATGATGCCAAATTAGATTGCAATTTTGAAGCAGGCTGTAGCAAATCTACATTTTCAATTAAAGAACATTTAAGAACTGTAATTAAGTACAATAAACATATTTAAAGCCCACCTCCATCCATCTGATAGGACAGCTATCAGTGCAAGGACATTGGCCTTTCTCTTCTGTCTCGATCCCTCTCACTGAAGCAGCAATGGGGTGAAGTCAGTGCCAGGAAAACACAGAAACTCTCCAGAAGCATCTGCCTCCTGAAAGAAAGACTTTAGTGACTTCCCTGGATTTACCATAAGGACAAAACTAACATGATGCTTTTGACGCACAAAATATATTATATTCCTTAGGAATAAAAGTCTTCAATGAAGAAAGATTTCAATTGACATTTGTAGGAATATTTAGATGTTTTGACAATAAATGCAAGGAATTGTAAAAAGTACCTTCTCACTCTTCAGCGTTCCCAAATATGTGTCTGTTTAAAACAAAATATATAAAATTGAACATATTCAGAATGAAAACGTTCACTGTGAGTTCATCTGTGGGATGATAACACATAAAAGTGAGCATCTGTATATTTTGATGCATCTTGTTTACACCCAGGGAAGACACTGGGAACTTTCTAAAATTCTGTGAAAAAAAATAAAGGGCCTTACAGTCATGTGGAATTTACAAGAAAACTGGCCAAATTTTGTACCTGAAATGCAAATTTATTGCAAAAATATGCAACATACTTTTTCAATCATATCAAATATGCAAAAATATTATTGCAAATTGAAAGCAAAACACAGATGCACCATGATTTTCATTCTGTTACCATTGGAAGGAGCAAAAGGCTGAGAAGACTGCATTTTTATTTTGTATATTTAATTTGTTCTCCTTTTTTTACTATGAATGAGACACCCATTAAAATATTACAAGATTTTTAGTAGGTGATCTAAGATGATTAAAAGCGGGATTAAAAAAGGCATTTCCTGTGCTTGACAGCATAAGTTTTCTTATCAAATTTAATACAAAATAGCTAATAAGGGCAACTCAGCCCCACTAATGCTGTTCAAAATGCAAACTTGATTTTCAGAGTAGTCCCCTCCATATTTAATATGGTGATGATTACAAGAAAAGTTATGCTCCAATATGTTAATTTCATCTCTGCTTTTCTGCTGATGTTACTCTCCATTTGAAGATTACTGTCAACCTCTATTCCATGGGAGATCAAAGTGAGGCATCCAGTTTGTACCAGATGCCATCATACAAAATTACATTTAAGAGATCTCCAGTGTAATTAAAAACTCTGTATAAACCATCTCAAAGAGAAAGACATACTGTACCAATTCTCTACTCTTCAAACAACTTCTGGGAAGGTGACAAAATGTGACTTAAAACTTATGCTAAACATGCCATTTTCTTCCTTTGAGTTCCTAATTAATTATCTAACCTGAAAATCACTGTAAACAGGAGACTGCAGGTCTGCTTTTGCATACTGAGATATCTGGGTTCATCATCCCCAGGATGCACAGGAAGACCACTGCAAGTTTTGGTAAGCAACCAGATCTCGGTCGAAGAAATGCAGGTATAGAATACATCCATGGTATTGGATTAATGGTTGGGACTTATCCTTTCATCAAAGGCTGTCACGTACCATGTAAGCAGCTGAAGTCACACAACAGGGCTTGCTGCCCAGTCCACTGCCCTGAACCCAGAGGGGAGTCCCAGTCAGAAGTGGGGCCTTTGTCTCCCACTGCAGTGCTGTGAATGCATGAATGCCAAAGGCCAGAGGAGAAAAGGGATAGATGGACCAACCCATGTTATGTTTCCAAAATCCAAAACAAAATACTACCATGAAGAAATCAAGATGTTAGAGAGAAAAAATTCTGTTTCAGAACTGAGTCTTGTTTAATTTAGCTGTAGTATCATGGTTTTTTTCTATCACTTTATTGTAGTTTTTGAACAAAAACTACTGTTGCCTGGTACTAAAGCTCAGAGGTCGTGCAGAGATCAAGAGATAACCCAATACCAGTCAGACCACACCAATATATACAAGGTAGCATAGATGGGTCCAGGCCTCAGAGTCCCATTACCATCCTGACCATCCAGAACTGCTCCAAAATTGTCTCTCTTTTTCACCTAGGAAGTCACAAGCAGATGCAGCCAGCTCTGAGACACCAGCAGAAACACACTGGTTTCATGAGACACCAACTGTCACCACACCCTCAAATAACTGTCAGGAATTAACTACCAAGGTAAAGTTGTCTCCTACTCACTGCATTTATCAAACAATTCACAAAGGTACTGTATTGAGTTAATACCACAAAAGACACGAATTGAAATGCATCCAGCTGATGGTGATGCCAAGAATATGACTATAAGCAGCTTCCACTGTTTATAGACTCGAAAAAGATGAAAACATCCGGTCTGGTATGTAAAGGGGCTGCCAAATCCATCCTGGAGAGTAAGTAACGGAGTTGGTATTCATTAACCCTTCTCTATTGGCTTTTTAAATAAAGTGAGATACATCTTGGTCCAACCTACAAGCAAGATTTATTTATTTTTAAAAGACAAATAAATGGAAAATACAAGGCACTTGGCAAAGCATTGCTTTGAGTACTTTGGCAGCTTGTCATTGATAATGGAATTGTTGTCTGATCTTCAGTCATTTACAATTTAATTTACCCACAAAATCTACCACTTATTCTTACACATATTTCTCCACAATGTGCCTATTTACCTTCCCAAACCAGGAAGAAATACATTAGATGATTTAAAGGGTAGCCCTTAATGCAATTTAAAACCTTACAAATTGATTTTCCTTAATGAACTTTATATCCTGACATCCTGTCGTTTTTCCTCTAGTACATTCAATTAGGCTATAATCAGTTATTAAGGGTTAGATAATGGAAATGTGACATCACCCACACAAGGCAGAATTTTTTGCAAGAGATTAATTAAAATCTAATTTTCATGCAAGGCTAGACCATCTGAGCCAAAAGGTGCCTGTGATAATTGCAAAAAAAAAAAAAAAAAAAAAAAAAGGAGAAAAAAAAAAGTTGCAGAAAACCCAAAATGAGGAAAGGAAGAACACCTGGCTTGGGTAGATGTTGAGATGAAAGAGAGCTGCAACACTTTCCTCTTGGGGATATAAGAGAGAGAACCTTTTCACATTCATTTAAGAAATGAATGTGTTGTGTTGATCTAAGCCACAGAAGAACAAACATTGTAAATCGAAGCATTTCACTCCATTCCTGTAAAAGAGCTGAATACATTTCTTTGTGGATAAAAAGCAAGAGCCATTCATGCTATACTTTCAGATAGACACATAAACATTAATAGCAGTAGTAGCAGTACTTAAAGGAGAGAGGCTTTTGTAGTTTTTGTTAATATTAACTTCTGATATAGAGGAGCTTTTGGCTCAAAATATGTATCTAATCTTAACTGAGAACACAGCTCAGCAATTCCATTTGCCCCATATCAAAGAAGGAAAAATGTTGTTATTCTGCCAAGAAAATTGATCTATTTATCTGATGCAACATTCTCTGTCAGCATTTCTGTACAGTTCTCCCCACTCAATATCACTGTAGGATGTCTGTAGAGGATTCAAATCTTCAGAGGTCAATATGTCAGGTCCAACACAGAGTTTGGTTTTCCTTCCCTCTATTTTTTAAAAAATAGGCATATTCTAACTAGTCTTAAAACAAAATGAAATATAGTAGTTACATTAACAGCTAAGAACTTTGTAGTAACAGTATCCATATTGCTGCAGCAATTTGGGAGCCCCTCATATTTCAGGACTAAAAAAACTACAACTCAGTAAAAATAGCCAACAGAGTACATAATAGTTCTTAACATCCATTACTGCTTTTCAAACCAGCATCTCCAAAGCATACCAACCTATGAACAATTATTGGGATATTGCTTCAATGGGAGGTGCTAGAGGTAAAAAAAAGGTTCGAAGACTACCAATAGTCCTTGCTTATGTAGCTAATCCTCAACTGACACACCTTAAGGTTGCCTTAGAGGCCTCATCTACTGACTCTGTTGGATTTTGTCTCCATTTATGTTTAGGATAACAAGTGTCAAGCCTGAGGGTCACAGTGTTTCACAAAGATCTCTTTGTGGGGTCTGGGATTTGTGTTGTTTTGTTTTGTTTTTTTTTTTTTTTTGGTCTTTTGACTCATTGTTGGCTCTTTTTTGTATGATTAAAAGTAAAACTCCAGCTTTTGTCCAGGTTTTTACTTATTAGATGACTTTGAATCTTCTGGAGAACTCTTTTTCACAAAACAATTTACAGAAGCTATAGCTTTCATTCAATTTAAAAAATGTGTGCTCAACATTACATTTTTTTCCTTTAACTTTCTAGGCTTTCATTTTTCCCCAAACATTCCAAGCATCCCAGTAACCATCTATAAGCATAGGCTTAATTAAATAGAAAAGTGTTTTGGATCATTAGTCTAAGTCTGTTTGGAAAAATTATTACAAAATTGTAACTGAGGTTTTCAATGACTGTATTTCTTCCCCAGAGATAAGACAATTAAAGTCATTTCACATAAAATCAACCTTCTCCCCATTGCCTCAGTGTAGGTGTACAGAAATAAGAACAAATCAATACAAGAATCTATTCACAGGGAAAAAGGAACAAATATATCTTTATAATTACAATATGTAACACATTCCACAGCTGCATGCCTCTTGTGAATAGTTCTGATCTGAATGTAAATACATGCTTTATGCTGAGGATAATTTAAAAGAGGAACTGGGAACACACACACAGAATGAGCCAGTGCTTTCTATATGCTTTTAAATATATGAGCCAAGTTATTCATATTTTCTCTTAATTCCCATGATATACTGAAAAGCAGCCTATGTTGTAATGTATGGCGTAATGGAAATATAAAATAAGAACCAGTTAACTGGCCAAAAACCTGCAATCTCTCCTTAAATCCATGCTCTTTATAGGCCTATCAACATTACCTAAGACAGTTATTTGTTAGGTGAGACAGAGCCTATATCACATAGGGAAGACATCTAGATTTAAAATTAAGTTGGTCGAAGTACTAGAGACCAAAGACAAAGATTTCTTTTCTGTCTTCCCTTACACTGAAATGAACCCATGATCCAGTGCAGGGGCTGCTTAGGATATGGATGGTACTAGGACAAACCTGAGAAACTCGTTCAGATTTGTTCTATATTCACTTAGATGTGCAAATATTGCTCATATCCATTCACCCCAAACTGAATTCCCTCAGTCCATGGAAACACCAGATGAGCAAAAGCAGTCTTTGATGTTTCTCAGTCTCCTTGCCCGGGAATTCCACCCTTAGGAGTTTGCTAAGCCTCTCCTTCTCAACTGCTCCTAAGCCACACCACCCAGAAAATTCCACTTCCAGGGTAGTTCATGCTTGTCAGCTAGAAGTGACAAGGCCTGTGGGCAGAGTAGGACTGCTGGAGGAACTAAGGTTCATGAAATATTCCCAGACCAAGTTCCAGGACATTCTATTTCGTCTACAGAAAGAAAATAACCATGGAAAAAATATGCAAGGCATTGAACACTTTCAGAGAAATTGCTATTCTTCACAATTATTTTTTAATTTACTCTCTGCTGGATGAGAACTGAGGCCCTTGTCTCCTAGTCAGCACAAACTTTGCATTTCTTGATCTGCATCTGGGGCTTACTGAAAAATGAGCATGTTGATTATGACTCTCCCCCTCCCCTGCTCAGCCCCAGCTGCTGCTCTCCTCATGCAGTTCCAAAAAAAAAAAAAAAAAAAAAAAAAAAAAAAGCAGAACGATTTACTTACTTATTTTTATTATTTATTTTGCTTATGTGAGTTCTCTCATCTCCTTTTTCAGCTCCCTGATTATTGCTGAAAGGAGCGAGCACTACACTCTTGGTTAAGTGCCCAGCTGCACCCTAAGGCACGTGCAGGACCAGGAGAGAGAGGGACAGCTGGGGCAGTGCCACCACAATCTGATGACAGTAACAGGTCCCAAAGCCCCAACTTTTATAGTTCTTCACTACCACCTCTTGCTGAGAGTAATGAAGTTATTAGAATCTTTGAGGAGAGGAAACTGGGGATGAGAAAATAATAGAAACCCACTATTTTGTGTGCTCTCAGTGACCGTAATCCTTTGCAAAGAAATGTTATGCTGGGTAAGACATACTTAAAGTATCCAAGGCTCCCAGAGGCATTCTTGATTGCTTTTCACAGCTCTCTCAAGAGGAACTCATCTGTGTACACCACCTGCCAGGCAAACAACTCCTATATTTTCCTTTTCAGTCAGTACACTGAGATCTGCCCACTCTCCACTCATAAGAAGATCGGTCCTGTGTTCCTACTTCCTCACTTCTGTTCTTCAGCTACAGCCAAAGCAAAACCAAGGCAGGGAACCATCTTTCCTAATCTGTAGGTAACTGTTCCACCATCTAAGGTTGACATACAGTCTGGCTGAAATAGGTTGATAAAGAACAGAAGTGGCTCAAAACAAACAAAAAAGCAGAGTGAAACCTGGCTCTTCCCGTCCCTACCCCATCCTTTCATCTCACCTCATTCTTATAACCTTGAAACTTGTGAGAGCATTTGGACAGCAAATAAACATAAAAATAACAGAATACTACTTGATAGAGAAAACTATTTCAAATAAAATTGTTGAGCTTCACCATGGAAAATGTACCTCTAGGCTGTTAGTAAGAGCAATTCCCTGGTCACAGATGATTCACCTTCACCAAGAAAGTTTTGCACATCAAATAGCATCAGTCAAGACACTTTTTGCATGGCAAAACTCACTAACTTGTGATTCACTCTGCAGTGGAGTAACTAAAGATGGTGCTTCAATGGTGTTGTCATTCCCTTTTCTCCACCCCCAGAATACATCAGAAGCTCATAACCTTCAATAAAAACACTAACCCCACATCAGGAAGTCCTACCTGGTCTCCCATTGATCAGCTTTGGACTTGTGCAGAAGCCTTCTTTTGCTTCTTCAGTGTCATTTCTCCCCTCAAAAAAAAAAGAGTTATTTCTACATTGATCTCTGGTAGATGTTTCCGTTCCAGAGATCCCCATTTTACCTTGTGTTGTTTCAAGACTCAGCAGGATGGCTGATTTTTAATCAGCCTAGCAAGTCACTTGGGTATCTTACTGCCTAGCAGAGATTTACTTTAGGATTTTCAGTTTTGATGAAAGCACAAGTGGGAAGGAGCAAAGCTTCCGCTCCCTTTGTAATTAATCACAGGTTAAAGTGCTATATGAATTATACAGGCCTCAGGAGACACATCACTTTTTGAATTTTCAGCAAAGCACACAACTTAAGACATACTTCGCTTTGTGTATTTGGCTAATAGAAGCATTAGTTACTGAGCTGGAGGATTTTTTTTTTTTTTTTTTTCAGAGTGATGAAATAACCTTGGTAATCTGTGGAAGATGATTTTCTAACATGAGATTTACTTCTATAACTTGTAGAAATTTTGGTACTGTGTAAGTTTATACCTCATGGCCACCTGGTAAGGTACAACACAAAATTCAAATACAATTGTGTTTTTCAAACCAAGCACTCAGATTATTTTTTGACAGGGGGGTGGGCAGGAGAGTCACTCAGCACATTAATTTGCAGTGAAGCATATGGGTGAAGGTAACATTACAGCCAACTGTAACTCTTGCAAATTTATCAACAAATATCACCACAGCTTTTAACATCCTTCCCTGCTATGACTCCAGACTCATCTCATTGTTCACACCACAGTAAGAGACAATTGGTTAATACATATCACTATCATAAGCAATACTTCAAAAGGTGTTAAATCTCCCCATATGTGCCAATTTCACAGATCCTAATGAGATTGTCTTTGTTTTGCTTCTTATGAAGTACTTTTAAATTCAAAGAAAAGTCTACAGAAAAAAAAAAAAAAAAACTTTGAAAGATAATTTCATTTAAATAGTAATCTATTTCATTATAAGTAGTAGGAACAAAAGAAGAATAATGAATACAGCCTTAGACTATTCTCTGCTACAACAGCAAAGCTATCGCCTGTGCTGCTGTCGTGCCACAAGCGGCATTCCCCAAAATGAGATCTGCAGGGAAACAGCTACATTAATGACTGAAATCCCTCTGGAGAAGGAAGGAAGAATTGCGGGATGGTCAGTGAAGGTTATCTCAGAAATACATAAAGCAACATGTAAAATGCCCAAAAGCATCATTTTTGGTAGCTAAATAAAGTTAAAACAATCTAGTCATTTTCTGTTGTCTTTACATGCAGCCAGACAAAACAGCCTTGACTCCATTTCTCTAGAGTAACAGCAACAAAACATGTCCCTTTAGGGAATTTAAGTCACAAAGCTGTATTCCCAGCAGCTCTGTGGAAAGATATACTATCTATCCTCAGGGTTCTTAAAAAATGTCAGTGAGAATTAATGTAGAGACTCCAATCTGCCAATTTGTTCTCTTACGTATTCAAGAGCCATTTTAGAATACCTGGTTACTGGAAAGAAATTAATCTGATTATGCGACTACAGATTCAAAGATATGAATTAAAAACTTCTGAAAATACAAACATTTCAGAAAACTGTTCAGGGAGAGGAAAAACCCTACTATGATTTATGCATTATGCTATTATTAAGAGTGCAGAATAACAGTCCTCTTCCTTTCTTTCCTCTTTCCTATCACTAACAGATTTTGTCTTTAATTAGACCTCTTAAATTGTTTTAAAACACAGAAAAGGTACAAACACTGACAATAATATATGAATGGAATTTCAAAAAATAAAACATGAAATACAGAAATGTGGAAATACTTTGTCTTTCAGTCGCTTTTAAAAAAATGCTACTTTTTCTGTAGATTGGTTAATGCATGGTTTACAAAAGGAATCCAAGAGATAATTCAGTAGTAACAGGTCAAGTCCCATGCCTTTAAGGTCGCTTAATAAAGTTAAATTAAAGGGAATGTAAAATAGCTATGGCTGTATCTGAAATCTCTGAATAGCTCCAGACATACCTAATGGAAGAACTTGGGCCTCGGTGAATATCAATAAATCTATTTGATTTTTAAGAAAAAATTAAGAAACATGAAAAGGACATTAATCACGCTTTTCTTAGCAGAGTGTTATAGAGTGACAATTAAAGATGTCCCATCACATTGTAGCACAGCTTAAATCACATTTCAGAGTATCTGAGGTTATTGAAATTATTTCTTTATTGCATTAAAATCTAAGATTGCAAATAAATTTTGTTCTATACTAGTAAAATGATCACATATTTTTATTATCTTAAAACTTACCTTTATATTTTCTGTAAATGCCATTAGAATAATCTAAAATTTTCTATTAAAAAAACTATCTTCTAAATGATTTTTTTAATTTATGAAAACATCAGAGAATGATGGAAATTTCCAAGTTTGACCATCTCTATTACTAAAAAAAAAAATAAATAAATAAAAATGGAAGGTCTAGTAAGATCAGTTTTTCCAGCAGGAAGCTTAGGCTTCAAAAATAAAATCAGCATTAACAGCATGTACAAGAAAATTAGTCACTGTCTCCAAAATGTATTTTTGCTTCTCACATTTCTATGATACCAAAACCAGTTGCATTACAACAGGACCTTCAGGTCTTAGGGGTTACAAACTTCTTGCTACTCTTATCTAATAATCCTTTCTGCCCTGAAGTTACCTGGGCTGCCAAGGGAGGATCTTGCACAGAGAAGCAGTTATGTGATTTGTCTCCTGGGCTCAGCACAGCTGTTTTAGTAACCTGAGGAAGTACATTCCCCCTTCTGAGTGCTCATCATAAAGGTGTGTTTGGACTGTGTTTTTCATACACACTTCATGATCACAGCATCAGTTGATGTGGGGGGCATGGGGGTGTGTATATCCTTAATGGAATCTAACAGGGACATGTTTTTCAGGTTCTAACAACAACAACAAAAAAAAAAATGGCCAAGTAGTTCCCTTTAGGGTAGTGTGGTGATCACAGTTCTCAGGTAATTTGTTTTTTGTATAAACACATCTATACCATTTATGTATCTATAAATACTATCTTCATATCCCATGATGAGCATCTGAAGGCCCCTTATCTGTACCACCTGCAGAGAAAAGAGATTATTTCCAGTTCACTTCCATGTGTGGCACCAGTTTGATTCTATGCATTGCACGGGGTTATGTGTTGAGTTGAACAGCTTTGTTTCTCTTTGTCTTCTTTCTCCATCTAAAACCTAATTTGTTGCTTTGTGCATTCCTGAAAAGGCATGAGTTGTGCAGACTACCTCTTGGAGATTCCAGCAAGGCCAGACCACATCTCAGGCCTGTTTTGCATGGCCCAGGCAGAGGGGATGGCACAGGAGTACCACTGCGGGAGCACAGCGGGGCAAGAGTGGAGTGGTCTCCAGCCCTGGGCTGGAAAGCCCCAGCAAGGGAGGCCTTGGTGCAGATGCATGGCTGCAGGCAGCCAGTTGTGGGTTGCCCAAGTTTTCGGGAAGCCTTTGCAGCCTGTAGAGAGCTCTGGGCTAGCTAATTATAGAGCAATTTGGTTTAGATCTTTATGGTAATACATAACACCAGATTATGTTGTAGACGCACCCTCAGTTTCATTTGATGCCCAAATGCCATTTACATGAATGAAAGCTACTTTATGACTAACATTTCAGGGCCACACCTAGCTAAATGATTACTGCAAGTAGTGTTGGTCATCTTGCAAATTCAGTGACTGCATTTTACTCATTTTATTGTGGGCAATTCTATGCATGGTTACATTTGATGAGTGTATATATTCCAGACGGAATAAATGAGACATTTCTGGTTGCATCCCCTCCCAGGCAGACACCAGCAAACAGTGAGGCCAGAACAATGATGTCTTAGATTCCAAACTTCAGCTACAAGCCACAGCTATTTCACTTTATAAAAGTACTCCTGGACAGACTGAACTCAGTTCCTGTTGGTACTGCTCACACACCTCCCAAGGACCACACAAGAATCATTGTTTCCTAAAGACTGGTACAAAAAGATGGTTGGAAGCTGATCGATCTTCTATAGAGGGAGCTTGGAAAACACATATTGTCACCCAGGTTTTTCCAATATATCCCATCTCTCTGTCTGCCTAATAAGCCCAGGAAAAAGAGATGCCTTCTGCTATGCATTTTCAGCACAACAGAAAACCTGAACTTTGTACTTACCAGAGTAATGCAAATAAACAGAATTCTTAAAAGTGTGTTTTATTTTTTTAAAATGTCCAGCAAGACAAATAGAGCCAAATATCCCATCAAGTTAAATCATCATTTGTCTTCTGGATTAACTTGCAGTAGTTTTCCACAAGCAAGTCTGTGAAATTTTCTCTAATCTTTTTTTTTTTTTTTTTAGGAGCTGCTTTTTTCCACCTGCTTCCATTTTAATGTGTCCTCAATATCAGTTATTTTTACTTCATCTCTAAGAGGCAAATAACTAGGATGAACAATAGCTCTTTCCTTTCCAAACAAAAATATGATATCGCTAGTGGAAGAAAACATAGAAAATTGCTATAGAAATAAAATCTCAGCAAGTGTTTTCATTTGTCAAATTTGCTCAGCAAGAAGGTCCTCAGTAAAGAAAATACAATCCATAAAACCAGCATCAATTATCACAGAGTGTAGGCACAAGGCTGCATTTGTTCTTAATTTTTGCATATCTAAAAATGATGATTGCACATACTCGATCAATGGGGAAGCGGTGAATTCATAGAAATGGCCACGTTCCCCACCTCTTGCTGGGCACTGTGAAACTTTATGAAATTCTGCAAACTTGTAAGCCTCCAAGCTGAAACACTGAACTGAATTAATCCATACTACTGACTCAGTAACGATGGAACAGCTGATGTTTCAGGAAAATGCGAGGAAGTAAGAAAGATGCCTGTTAACTGTGCATTAGTTCTTCACAAAGCTACATCATGACCTTTCTTTCCCTTTCGTCCTCTAATTGGTTCACACTGAAAACTGCCCTTAGCTTTGTCCTGGCCTCGAGCCTTTCAGTGCAAACATTGTTACTGATGTGGCTTTCAGGCTGTATGCATTCCTTCCCCTAAAATGAGTACATCAACCAGGGCTGAGAAATAAGAAAGGAAATGTGAGTAAAATGTATGTTTTCAAACCTAGATATCTCTAATTAGCTGCTTAAGGGCACATTCGTGATCTCACATGTAGGAAATTTAATTAGTAGCATGGTCAAATTCGTGATTAAAACAGTCATGCAGAGTGCATGAATGCAATTTGACAGTCGAAAATACTACTACTATACTATATGAAGTCATGCTGGACAATTGGGATTTATTTGGAGTTGTTTGGTTCCCATTGTCGTGGTTTGGGCCTTGTTGGCAGCCAACCACCACACAGCCACTCTCTCTCCCTTCTCTTCCGGCAATGAGAAGGGACAGAGAGCCAGGCTTGGGGTTTGAGATAGGACTGGGATGGGGAAAAGTCACCCTTTATGGTCACGAGCAAAAGGCAGACTTGTTAGGGGAAGAAAAAAAGAACATACATTTATTACAGACAGTAACAACACGTAACATAGTAGGACAGTGAGAAGCATTGCCACATCTTGAGAACACCTTCCCCCCACCCCTCCCTTCTTCCCAGGCTCAGCTCTGCTCCCGATATCTCTACCTCCTCCCCCAGTGGCACAGGGGCAGGGAATTGGGGGTGCAGTCAGTGCTGCTGCTTTCTCCATCTTCGGTGGGGGGAGCTAATGGAACTTGTTCCCCCTGCTCCAACATGGTCCCCCTCTCACAGGAGACAGTCCTCCACAAAATTTCTCTGACATGAGTCCCTCCCATGGGCCGCAGCGTTTCCCACACTGCTCCAGCATGGGTCACCAACTTTCTCCAACTGGATTCTTTCCCACAGGCTGCAGCCCTTCCTGAGCTGCTCCGGCGTGGGACACCCCTGCATGCTGCAATCCTCCCAGTGATGAATTACAGCAGCAAGCTACTTTTTCCCACAAGACCCTGGCCTTCTTCAGGCACAGCACCTTGATTATTCCAAGCAGAAGCCACAGGCCATAAATCAGTGTCTGCTCCACCGTAGATCTTCATGGGATACAGGGGGGTCTCTGCTCTGGCACACCTCCCCCCTCCTTTCTTCCTCCATTCCTCCACTGACCTTGGTGTTCATGCAGCTGCAGCAACTCCTCTTCACAAGTCCCACTGCACGTCACCACGTCCCTTCTTAAATACGTTATCACAGAGGTGCAGCTGATTCGCTGAGTTTTCCAAACAGAAGTGGAGCTGACTTGGAGCTAGGGGAGCTTCGAGAAGCTTCTCACAGGGGGCCGCCCCTATAGTCCCCTCCCCTGCCACCAAAAAACTCCACCACTCACTCAACCCAGGACACTCATTTTGGTAAATCAATAATAGTCTATTTCAAGAATAAATTAAACAAAAGGAGGAAGGAAGTTGATCGCAAGTATCTAACTGAAAAGAAGACAACAGAAAGAGATGAGACTAAGAGTAGGAATTACAATAGTTAGGGACTTATGTAAATAAATCCATGGACATTTCTAAAGAACAAAAAAAGCCCTAAATAGAAAGCAAGGGAAAAGTAGTAAATACGTAGATGGAGATCCACAAAAAAATTTAGGAAAGCCCAGAAGTTCAGCAGGTTCTGAGCATTCCTTGATTAAAATTAAGCTAAAAAATCAGGGGCTTTGGCTATGCCTTACTAGTCTTTTCAGAGCATATCTTCATTGTCTCCCTTCTTTCTTTGAATTCATCTTTATGATGTTGAGCTCAGTCCCTTAAAATAAACACATGTGGATTCTGCAGTGCCATCAAGCAAATGCTGATCGCCAGTCTACTCACTATGAAGTAGAATATCTACAACAGATGCCTGGGACAATGAAAAGCAATTTGTAATTGTTCCAAACATCCATTCATCGATACTGGAGGCACAGGCTACTATTCAAACACTAAGAGTTATCAGATGCATCATATGTTGAAATATTCCAGTGACATTGTTTCCAGGAGAAGTTTACTAATGTACTAGAAATGACCAATATGCTTGCTGCTTTCCTCAACTGTGGTAATCCACTTCACACTGACCTACGGATCCAATTAATTTGCAGCTAATGGAACACTATGTTCAAAGGAATTATGAGTATTACTTGAAATTCCCAAATGACGTGGTTAGCCAACTATCCTGGAAGGGCTGATAAGCATGGGTGCTACTGGTGGTGCATAGTTGAGTTTTGTTTCTAACATATGCTGCTTGTATTTTGCACACAAATTGTATTTTAAGTTTCTTAAAGGGGTTTGGATTATTTTTTCCTTTGGTACAATGGCCTCTGTGATACCTGTTAATGTAAAACAATCTCATGAGAGTGTGTTGGCTCAACCCTGAAATGACCCTGGACATCTTAGTTGCTCTAGATCTAACTCCTCCTCTGAGTTTGCTCCACTGCTGTGAGTCAGTGGTGAGGTTAGAGTACATTGCAAGGCAGCAAGTAGACTTCCTCAAGACTTACTCTTAGGGGAAACTTGGTGTTACAGATGTGATACTTCTCACTTCAACATTTAGGACAAGGTTCTCAATTTAGTCACCTCACCTTGTAGCTGGGATCCCAGGGTAAAGATGGAAATGTCCTTTTTTCTGGCTGTGGCTGTCAGTCCTCCTCTTGGGCTCCCTAAGAGGGGGTGTGTGATGTCCCACAGGATAACTGACAGACATCTCCCAATCTGCACCAAACAATTTAATCTATGGGATTTAAGTCACAAGGAGAAAATGAGTTACAGTTGTGGTGTAACTGGGCATCAGGGCTGTGCTTTTGTGCACTCCCAGCACACTTGGTCATTAATTCCTTGGGTGGGTGAGGACTTCTACATCTCGTCTCTGCCTAGGTGAGACAGCCTGAGATGAGGCATATTTGAGTCAATGAACTACACTGAGATGAGGTGATTGACTAAACTCTTAGCCAGTTTCATAGGGAAGCATTTGACTAAGTGTCAAAGGAGCTCTCCAGGAGATGATTTTGGACTGTCCTGGAGATTCCCCCAGGCAGCTCCTGTTGTGCATAGACCAATTGATGTTTAAATGCCTTGATTGGTATCATAGGTGGAAACTCTGCAGTCTCAGCATCAACCTCAGACAGCTGCTGATGCAGAATCGACCAAACTGTACTTAGATAAGATACTTGTAACAAGTCAGCAAAAGCTGTTTCTGCAGAGTCAAGAGTGAACGGTCACATGGATCAGTCCTTTTTTTGTGTAGCTAGAGCAAGTAGGGGGTGTTTTGTGCCTAGCTTAATGTAATAAATAGCAATGGATCCTGTGTTCACTGTAGTGGCCACATAGGACCACAAGGCAGGTTTGGGGACCCTAATTGGATCCCGTTGGAGACACCACTGCAAGGACCTTCATGACCAACTCTGTCACCACCTGGAAAGCAACAGACCATCTTGTTTGAGAGGTATGATTCCACACAGAAGCATTAACTTATTCCAAAAAATCCAGAAAAAGAGGTTTGGGGGGGTTGTTTGCAGAGTATCCACAGCAAAGACTGTGGTGCATGAGGTCCTGTTACAATTCAGCTATTTATCTCTATCTCCCCAGGATCAGACCCTCTCTTTCAGCAACAAGCAGGAACAAATCGTCTCTTTAGACAAGGAAGCAGCTATGGAGCTGCACTGCAGACATAAAATAAGTCTCTGCCATAACATTAGAGAAGGTAAGGTAGAAAGATATCCATAGAAACCGCTGTTCCCTGCAGAGAGTTGTATCCCACATTCTGGTGCTCAGAAAGATCTTCCTGAGCTGCACTGTCCATATACAGGGGACACATAACAGCTCTGACAGGTCCAGTATTAACCATTCACCAGCTTTTCTTGGTGAAAGGGAAGAGGTGTTTTATCTTCTAGTGTGAGATTTACCGAAAGGAAAACTTTTACTGAGTAGGAAGCATTACAGTTCTGTAGCTGCATATTTTAAACCTGGTTCCTAAGTATTCAAGTCATTATAAATCCACTGACTTCAGCAGAGCTGTACAGAGTTATGCCAGCTATGAATCTAGCTGTTCTCTGTTTAAGTACTTTCCAAACATTAAAATCCTTTTAAAAGTAAGTCATCCAGGTGATGTTTGCCCTCATATAAATCAATTAAGATGTGAAAGGTTGTATGCAGGCAGGGGGATAAGAGAGGAACAAGGGGGAAGAGGAATGAATAATTCCCTTTTTAATTTTCCAGTTAGTTTTTTCCCGCCAGTGTGTCCTGTCTTAAACCCACTTTGTTCTATGTGCCCAAAGCTACCCATTCCATAAAACTCACACTGTCATTAAAGGTTTGTCAGAATTTATAGCATACATCCTTAGGGTTGTATTAATTATATATTGCTTCATGAAATGGGAGATTTGCAACCTGGGGTACTTATATGATGAATAGACTTTGTTAGGCTACCTAGGTAGAAATGCAGTTTTGAACTACCCCTCTGTAGTCTTTCTAATGAAGTGACTGGTTTAATTTTTTTTTTTCCTTGAAATAGGCTGTCGATGAAAGGTAATAGCCTTTTAAAAATCCACTTTCCACATTCAGAAATTGAAAAAAAATTAGAATTGCGTATTCTTATAAATCAGCGATGTCCTCCCAAATCTTTTCTGAAATATTTATTGTCAAGTGATCACTGAGTTGTGTTTTCTTGCTTCTTTGGACTAAACCTCAAAATAAGAGCTTGTTTTGTTTCAACTGTTAATCCCATGATCGAGGCGGCATCATCAGAACCAAAATGGTTCTCTTTTGAATAATTAACTCTGCTTAAAAGCACAAGCAGAATCATTACTATTTTCCCAGGCATCATAGAGACTCATGGCAGTTTTCAAAATTAAATACTCTTAGCTGGAAATATTATACAAGATCTCTGCTAAATTGACAGACACTGTTAACAGCGGGTCATGTATTAGCATCTTCAGTTGCCTTTAGCCCATGTCTGAGATGATCACACACTTCCCAGTGAAGATAAAGGGGCAGGTTTTAGTCCCTAGCTCAGACTATCATGGAAATCTTATCTCTGATGTAGTTCAAAGAAGTAACACTGTTTTTTCATCAATACAAATAATTTAATAAGCAACAAATCACTCTCCAGTGGTCACACAAGTCAGGGAGCACAGTGGCCAGGGTCAGCCAAGAGCCCAAACTGATGAGCAAGGCCATAGGAGGGATCAGGCAGGTCCAAGGTCCAGCTATGAACCTAGGATCACATTGGGATCAGGGTGGTGTATGGTCCTGCACAGACATAGCTGAAGTGTAACTCAGGCAAGGACCAAGGGTGAGGACCTGAGCTGAAGTCCAGACTTGAGCAGAGGTGGAAAAACCCTCACCACTTCATCTTTGTTCCACCAGTCTTGTCACAACAGTCTGGTCCAAGGACATGGTTACCAAGGCCATATCAGAGCTGGCCCCAGCACAGGCAGCTTGACCCCTTGAATGGGGATAACGTTAGTTGTGGTTGCCCCCTCCCTGGAAGAGTTCAAGGCCAGGTTGGATGGGGCTTTGAGCAATGTAGTCTAGTGGAAGTTGTCCCTGTCCATGGCAGGGGGGTTAGAACTAGAGGATCTCTAAGGTCCCTTCCAACTCAGACCATTCTACAATTCTATGATGATTCTATGAACGTTTCTGTCCTGGGTTAGTACAGTGCGCTCCTGGACCGTGATCATATCTCTTAAGATTTGAAACAACAGGAGAGCAAAAACAATTTATTCTCAAAGAATAGTGAGGCAAACAGACCATATAGCTCTTAGTTAAGGCCTCTAGACGTAGCAAAAGCTTTGTGCCTTTGTGCTCTATCAAGAGGAGATTCAATACTAATGATTCTTAAAGATCCTCAAGACTTCAACAGAATTAACTATATCCGTAAAATATCAGCGGGTTTACTTATTTTATACAAAAAAAAAAAAAAAAAAAACAAAACAAAAAAAAAAAATCAAAGACGTGTCTTAGGATTGTTGTTATTGCCAACCAAAAAACAATCTTAAAGACTATATTTCATATCTAAACAGATTTTGAAAATGCCTCAAATTGTAGAAGAAAATGGCTGTAAGAAAACAGTAGATGGCAGTTAGGCCTGGAGTACATACATCTGAGTTGTATAATGGAGACCATGATTTCGTAAGAAAGTAAATTTCCTGCTAGGTGTTGACTATTGCTGACTTAGACCCAAAATCACGAAAACTGGATCCCAAAGCTTAATTTATGACTAAATCTTTAGGATATTCCAAAGAGTGTTAAGGGCTCTGATCTACTGCAAGGCCACCTTTACTTTTCTGCCTCCTGATTCTGGCAAGGCTGGAGGGAACACCGCACTACAGCAGCTCACGGCAGCTGAGGTCCATCTGGTTTAGACAGTGGCAAAATGAAAGTACTGATCAGACTAATGAAACAGTTAGGTGTTGTAAAGTGGTCATCACAAAATACACTAATTAAAAATAAGACAGTTTAACAGAAGATACGTGGAAGAAGAAAACGTGAAAAGCAAACCATAAAACTGAACCAGGAATACTGATAAACTACGGTCAGTCAAAATTGTTTTATCTGGGAATAAACATTTGCTCCCTATCACATGAATGTGGCTTATATCTCTTTCATTGACAATGCATGAATGAGTGAGATTTTACATTATTGTTTGCTTTTCATTTTATTTATCCATCATAAATTGGCTTCTGAGATCATAAATCTCTTGCCTGATAATAATATTTTTCAGTAGATACCCTTCTGAGATCATATTTAGTAAGGTATCATACACAAACACTACAAAGAAGACAAAAACCCCAACAGGTTTGGGGTTTTCTATTGTCTAGGGAAAAATAACACTACCCTCAAGAAAATCATTTAGATAGAAGCTGCAGATTTCCTTGTTTAGTTTTCAAACCTAAAATTGCAATGACTGAAAATTCACAGAACCTTGAAACAAATTTCAAGTTGAACTTCCCTGGCTTCCTCTCCCCTACACCTTAAAAATTAGTATAAGAACATGAGGAACACGAGGAAAGGTGAAGGAAGAATTGTAAAAATATTCTTGTTTTAGAGACATATATATCACAAATGAAGACTTTTGCTTTTTCTCAGTTATATTTTTTACCTGGTTCTGAAAAACTTGAGGCATGCTAAAGGAGGGCTAGATAAAAGAAGAAATCTCTGAGGTTTCAGATTTATCTTGTAGAGAACTTACTCAACCAAAAACCAGAGGAATATAATCAGAGTCCTTAGCTACATGCCCTTGATATTGATTCAACTCACACAAATCTGCAGTGAACTCCTTCATTCCTCAGCAGCCCTGGCCATGCCAAGCACTTTTGTGACAGCTGGCTCTTAAAGCTTTAGTTTCAGGAATCTTGTGAATGTGTGAATAGATCAGTTTTGTTTTTATAAAACGCCATTGCTAACTCTGATAACTGCGGAGAAAAGCTTCAAAATGTTACCCAAGTGAATGCTAAAGTGTTCAGATTCTAATGACAAATGAAAGAGCCCAGCATGTTTATTAGATTTCATAATTTTCCAACATTTGGGCTCAGCAATATCATAACCATAAAAATAGCACTTACAGAGCTTATGTTAAAAGAAGACAGATTATTTTATGAAAAACTAAGGACCCTTCTAGGTTCAGCTCCCACCTTGGCTGCCTGCATATCCTTGACAGTGTCCCTTACACGTGCTCTTAGTCGGATACCTGATCCCATTCTGTCAATGTGAATTGAACACAGGGAGACAGGGTGTGGCCTGAAATCATAAACTGCCTTGTCCCAGTGCACCGTCCTGTTAGCTTGAATGACCTTCCTGATGGTTATGGCAACCTCAAATCAGGAGCAGTATTCATTGCCCATGAAGCTTACCAAATACAACTTTTAGTTCACAGTTTTTTATTTTGCTGAGTGTAACTTGCCACTAAGAATGTCAGACTTCACATTTAAAATGCCATCTCCTTTTCCCCACTATTCATAAACTCATAGTCAGTTGTAAAGTCACTGACCAGGGACTGTCTTTTATTGCACCCTTAACATGTGCAATGAAGCCTGTAGTGTGGTGAGCATCTCTGAGTGTTTTACAAAAATAACGTATGATTAACGCAAAGCAGAGTCACTTTGACCCTCAGAACCAGCATAACCTCTATGTAAAAATTCATGCTTTTGTTTTATCTCTGCATCTCCCGGATGCATCTGAAAACCTGAAATTTCCACACCAACATGTTGGGAGAGACTGTTCCCAGAAGATTTTCTGGTCAGGATTCTTCATACATAACTAGAGGTGCATGTGAAGTTGATTGTGCTCCTCCAAAACCACAACTCACATATTACTAGTTGTAAAATCATAATAACGCTACTTTAAATTCTGGGAGCATCTCCACCCAGAATAATACTTGCTGATCTCAAAGGAATTCTGAGAGCCATAATTATTGCAATTGTCTGTGGGCGTCTGTCTCAGGAAGCAAGAGCTCTGCAGTCTCTGCAGCACAATTTCTTGGTCAACAGCACCATCTACCTCTAATAACTGAACACTGGAGCAGACCATGCTTCATTAGTGTTCCCTTGCACTGCTTGGTTCTTTCTGCAAACCTATTAACTGTTATGTTACCGCAAGATCTCTTCCACATGTAAACCAAGGTTTGGAAACCTAGAGCCAAGGTTTTCAATGTCTAGAGCTCATAAAGCACCCTGAAGAGACCAGAACAGTATAGTTATCCAAGTCATTACTGGGAAATTGTCTGCACTCATCAGACACTGCAAAAGCCATGGTTTAGTCCGGGTATGTGCCTGGGTGGAAAGAAAAGACAAGTACTGTACAGCAAAGACAAGTCCTTATTATCTTTTTTTTTGTGTGTGTCAGAAGACACAAATATGTAACTTGTTAATTTGTTGTACATTCTACAAAATATATTTGTTCACAACACCGAGTACAGAACATTCCCCCTGGCGAAACTACCAGATTGATCTTTAGGATGGAGATGCTTAAAAATAACAGTGGTGAGACCGCAGTGCTGTAACCACAGTAATAAAAAAAATGCAGCAGTATCTCTGGGTGGGGTTGATGGCTGGAGTAAGACTACCAGGACCCTCGGGTATTTGCTGGGCTGTCAGTGTGTGCTGCAGGCTGGGATCACCATATGGCCCACATTGTTAGAAGAAATGCAGACAAGCCGTGTTATATGCTCAGCTACATTAGACCTCCCTCCATAGGTTGACATGGGAACCCGTATAAACAATAATTTCTTGATGTGATTAGCTGAAAAGTAGTACAAAATACCCACAAGGAGTACTAAAAAGGAATACTGCAGACATAGTATACCCATAGTATCTCCAAAGCAACAGTGGTCATATGGTGTTTAAATGTATGTTGTACAAAATCCCTCCATTATTCTCTGTCACTATGTGCTTACAGATCACTTTGCAAGGTTGGAGGAACAAGAGTTCTGCTTTTTTGCTTTATTAACATCTTTTCTGAATGGTGGATATTCTGGAGGAAGCCACAGCTCCTTTGGTTTCCTCCATCACTTCAGGGATAAATAGGAGAACACAAGAAACCAGCATGAATAGAGGTTCCTGGTTCCCTACTGAAAACCACATCCTGAATCACTGGCAAGATCCCACAGCATCAGTGGACTTTGCCCCATTGAAATGGAAAGGTGAGAAAACCTGAACAAAAGTATGTGTGAGTACATTTAACAGAGACCTGAACTCTTGCTCTAAATGCAATGCAGTGTCTGTAAATAAAAAAACACATAAAATTTGAACTTGTATCAATCTTATTAGCAGACATTTATTCATATTACTCGACCAGCTAGATTGCAGTTGTGGCTTAGTAACCTGATATATGAAACATGACAGAAAATACAGACCTACCCATTGCCCCCTGTTTACTTTTTAGACATTACTGCTCTTTCTAGCCTGCAAAAAGAGTAAATGGAAAATGTACATAACCAAAATCTCTTCATGTTGCCACTCATGTTCACAGTCATGACAAGACCCTGAGTCCTGACCAAGCTCTGAACTGCTGTAGCCCTTCTGTAAGTCTAGTCTTAGAACCAGAAAGAGGTCTTTTGACCTCAAAAGTCAAATTAGAGTAAAAATTATCACAGTCAACCTTTCTTAAAATAAAGACAATTCAAATTGAACAGAAAGCAACTAAAAAGTTTGGTAGAAAAATGCCCCCTCTCTTCTTTGTCCCCTGTGATACTGCAAGGTGACACCTTCCCTTCAGGGTCACCATCAGCGTTGTAGCTCAGGTCCCCACAAACCTGGGTTGCACCAACCCTGCACCGTCCCTCTGAGCACATAGGAACAGTCTTTTGTTCCTTCTTTTCTCAATCATGTCTTTGTATGTGCTCCTGAGTTTTTTTCTGGAAAGCATGGGGAATTAAGTGACTAAATATTCTGATTTTTAAGGAATATTATTAAAAAATATAAAAAAAATATTAAGTGTTTAAGGTCATTTTTGAAAAGCAGACTTTGCACTATAGATTAGCATAAACTGGAGGATTATACACAAGGAAGCACCATGTCTGAAAGACTTCAAAATATTGGACCTTGCTGTGTAAACAGGAACATTCAGCACCTCACAGGACTGAAATGAGTTGGTTCAAAATTGACCATCTGGTTCCTAGGGCAGTCTATCAGTACACACACGTGAAAAGTCACCCACGTATTTTAGACAGATCGATTATTTTTTTCTTGGTGTCAGAAAGACCTTGATATGTACTCTTTGGTTTCCCCAAATAATGTGGTTGAGTCCCTTTTCTTCATCATGATTATTGAATATCATAAGGAAACATTGGGAAACTTGATTAAATATTTTATACTTCAGTCCATTCAGCACTCTGAATACTTTAACTACTTAAAATGAGCAAGGAGGGCTTGTCTGTACGAGGGAGCTGAGGACACCATAATTTACATTCTTTCACCTTCAACTCCCACATTGAGTTTTCCTTTATAACCAACGCAACCTTATTTAAATCAGTGTTCTCCCTCCCCCATTTTTCTGGCCTTGGACTTTAGGTAATTTCCTGATTATCAGCCACAAGCGAGAGGTGAAAATGATGGCCTTGATACCTTGTTATGGGAGGATTTGTTCAGAGGAGACCTGTTGGAGGGGAAACCTTCTGCACCTACATATTGACTATTTACATGGAGAGGTCAGGGTAAGACACAGTCTCCTTCCTCCAGCTGCTTGTTTCCGTGGTTCTGAAGCACGTATTTCTGTAGCAGGTATCCATGTTCTCCTTAACCGTGACCAATTCCATCCAGTTCCCACTGTGCTCTCTGAAGAATTCAGACCTGGGAGCATCATTTCACCATATACAAAAGATTTCTTTCACCTCAAAAAAAGATTAAAAATCTCCAAACCTGCAGATAAATTATCCATAATTTAAGACCCTCATGCACTGTAGTGTGGGAAGCCATCTATCTATTATGCAGCTGCCAAAATATATTGGCAAAGATTTAATGTGGCGCAGCATTAATTGTAATGAACTGCATACAGCGTTCCCAATAAAACATAAGGGGAAGAAGAAAGCAAACAAGCATGCAAAGACTGGGGAAGAGGCTATACAGTTTCAGGAGTCACCTGTTTAAATTCCCAGCACCGAGAGACAGTTTGGAGGTGGTGAGAGTGGAAATTACTGATTCAGCACCACCACATGTTAAGCAGTGGCAGGCAGGATGCAATGGGCAACAGAGATGCCTGCTTTCTCACAGGACCCTGTGAAAAACAGCTCTTCCATTCCCTGAAAAAAGGTTTTATTAAAGCTGTCGGCCTGCTTTAAATTAATGACAGGTGTTACACAAATCAGTAGCCTTTGTTTCTTACTTAGAAAAATGCCAGAGCCTGGTCTAATTGTACAAACTAAAATATAAAAAACAGATATAACACAACAGGATGAAAATGTCCAGCACTGTGGAAAAATAAAAAATCTGATTTGCTGTTGTTATTAAGGCACTGGGAGACGTATGGCAGCAATTTTAACATAATAGAAATAAATACTATGGATATTTTCATTTACAACACTCTGAGCTGGACAGGCAAGAGAAATTTCTGTTTACCTCATCCTTGCAAGGTATCTTAGAGCAATGTCTGTAACTGGTTAGGAAAATTATGACAGTTGTAGGCAGATTTTAACAGAGCCCTGGAAAAATGACAAAATCTTTTAATTCTCTTGAGAGTAAGAGACAAACTGGTAGAGGTTTGCAGTCCAAAAAACAGTTAGCCAGCTACCTTGCCATGTTGCTCTTATCTTTGCATTCTGCTTTCACTGTTAAGTCTGGGCAGTTTCAGCACTGATAAATAATGATTTATAAAAAATAAATTCACATGCGGTCCTGAGAGGACTGTCACTGAGTATCTGAAGGCAACACTGAGAAAAGCTTGCAGTTTGACCATCCCCTCTGCACTGGCCTGAGGTGTCTGTACACTGCGCAAGTGTGGGGCATTGCGATACCCTGGGACTCCACTGCACAGCCCGCTGGATCTAAGTGGCTCATCAGCATTCACAAAGCACATTCTTACTACAACCAAGGGTTTTCAATGGTGTTATTCATGCACTTTGAAATCGGCATATTCTTTAATGCCTTGCTGAATTAGAACTTCAGTGCAGTGACACAAGTAATGCTGCTCTGTGAATGGTGTAGAAGCAGATACAAAGAATCCTGTCCAGTGATCCCCAGCACGTGGGGCAAAGGGTACTTGCTGTAAAAACCTATCCAATACCTCACCGAGCTCTTATGTCGTGATGCACCTAGGGCAATGGAGAAAATCAGGGAGAAATAAGCAGAGCGTGCACAAGGCAGTGGCACAGCCCACCATAGGGCTCTGCATAAGCAGTAGCTCCATGCTCTGCTTCAAAGTGTTCACAATTTCCCAGCCACACCAGATCGCTCAGGCACTGGTTTGGCTCAGCCTCTGGGAGCAGCTCCAGGAGGTGGTGCAGCACCGTCAGAAATCCACCATGCCTGGGCAAGCCCCGAGGCAGAGAGTGGAGAAGGTACCTCTTTCACCAGCACCACCTTGGAAAGGGCTCCAGAAATGCAGCAACACCCCATGCAGTAGGTGAAGGAGATGTCTACATACTAAAGCTTTATCCATCCTCTTAAATCACCTTTTTTTGTGCTGAAGAAATAACTGCCCAAAGCAGGAGGAACGCCTCAGACAACAATATTGTGCTCCTAAGGCAAAGTCCTCAAAAATCAGCATACTGCCTTTTACTGAACACATTTAGATTGGGTCCAAGAGAAGCTTCCCACTTTGCACAAAGCTAATTTCCCACATAGGTTTTAATTATCCTACACTAACTTCTTCCATCAGAAAACGGCTTTTAGTGCCCACTGTGCCTTATCTGCAAGGCTTTAGCTAAAAGATTTTCATGTCCTATTTTCCAGTTAAAGAATTTTTAGCAGTAGTAACAGTCCTTGCAGTAAATGAGTCTTCCAATTCAGAATAACCATTCGTACCTGTTTGAAGTGTTTCAGTGAAAAACAGCTGCTGAAGGGTTCTTTTGTGGCTTATTTCCTAAAACCCAAGAGTATGAAGAGTGAATGTGAAAAAATGAAAAATTTATTTCCTTAAATTACTATGATCTCATTCAAAACTCTACCCAAATCAGCTGCCCTGTAAAAGCAAGTAACCCTGCTGAAGTGCAAAACTTTATCTTCAAAAGTCACATGTGTGTAAAGGGAAACCCCCTGAGTTTACTTCACAAAATATTATATTCTGTCTTGAACCACACACCACCATGAGACGTTAAAGGCAGATACACTTCCCCCTAATAATCCCACAAGTAACCTTGGCATCGAACTCACAGAAGTTATTTGGTGTGACAGAGGGGCAACAGGCAGATAAAACTTTGGGGCACAGCATCCAGTCCCCGTAACCTGATAGGGTGAGCTGGGACCCTGGAGCTTCTGAGCCCTCTTATTTGGGTTTCTTAGAATTGCTAAATCAAGTCTATTCTCAAATCTTGATGCAGACATCCTGAAAAAAAAATATATTAAAAATGCATTAAATATTCCAAAGCTGTTAGTGCTGTTAGTGTTCTTTAACTCACTGTGAGAGACGGAAATTGTTTGTTATCAGTAAGAAGGTGCAGCATAATTCTTTCATCATTCACATCTGAGAGGCTGCTGATGTCTTGAAACTGCTGTGGCTGTCCACAGAGAGAGCCACCACAGGCATAGCAGCAGTCTCTGAAAAACTCCACAGTATTTCTTTAAGAAATGCAACTTGTAAATTCAATCTCTATCCCTCAGGGATCAGTACTGATGCCAA
Organism: Tyto alba; assembly: GCF_018691265.1. NCBI lineage: Eukaryota > Metazoa > Chordata > Aves > Strigiformes > Tytonidae > Tyto > Tyto alba. The sequence goes on from NW_024881272.1 coordinate 2,160,242, forward strand.
TATTGCTTAATGAGTTTATAAAATGATCTGGTTGATGTGGTAGAGTGCACTCACAGCAAATTCACCCATGATTCATAACTGGGGAGAGATGTTGATACGCTGGCAGGTCTGGCCCCCATTCAGAGGGACCTCAACAGAATGGAAGAATGGGCCAATATGAGCCTCCTGAAATTCAATAAATGCAATAAAGGAAAGCACAAACTCCTGCCTCAGGGGTGGAATAATCTCAGTACAGACTGAAGGCAGATCAGCTGGAAGCATCTTGGCAGAGGCCCTGGGGGTCCTGGTGGACACCAAGTTGAACATGAGCCAGCAACATGTCCTTGCGGCAAAGGCCAGGGGTGTGTTGGGCTGCACTTAGAGGAGCGTTGCCAGCAGGTCAAGGGAGGAGATCCCTCCCCTCTACTCAGCACTGCTGAGTCCACACCGGGAGCACTGTGTCCAGCTCTAGGCTCCACAGTACAGGAGAGACTTGGACATATTGGACACAATCCAGTGAAAGGCCACAAATACTATTAAGGGACTGGAGCATCTGACATATGACATTTGACAGACTGAGAGAACTGCTACTGTTCAGCCTGAAGAAGGGAAGACTTCTGGTATCTGATAGAGAAGACCAAGCCAGACACTTCTCAGACATGTACACCAAGAGGATAAAAGGCAATGGACACAAGTAGTACAAAGGAAATATTTATTATATAGGGCCATATCTCAAAAAAAAAAAAAAAAAATCCACAATACTGATAAGCTTCACAAAATATGTCCACAGGATCAAAATCTGTGCTGATGGCCCCAGAGCATTTCTAAAACCCTTGCCCATGTTTTTTTTATACTTTGTTCTTATGTGTCTTCTAAAAATATCACTCTAAGGTTCTAATTATATAAAATCCAAAAGAATGTCATTAAGGTGGAACTGACCCTTTTAGAAACAATTCTTCCAAATCTTCTGAGTAATATTCCTTTATGATCACAGTAAGAATTGGTTCAATCCTTATCCAGTTGCAATGTTTATCTAGGAAATTTTTATTTCAACTTTTTAATGGAAGAGGCAGAACTGCATATGAATTCAAAACCAAAAAGTTTCCCAGGTGAAATGGATGAATAGATCCAAATCCAGATATTTCTGCTTTATAACTTTGACTTTGACCTAGATGTCCCTTAGACACCATCTTTTTTTCATATACACTGAGATATATCCCAGCCTGTTTCTGTCTGAGGTGAGTCTTATGATGAGCTTGAGTTTTGGAGAAAGATGATATGAGGTACCCAGTAAAAATCAGATCTGGCACCATACTAAGTCAGGAAGAGCAGTTGAATAACTGGAATGCAAAAACAATGATATTTTTAAGAACAGGGAAGGGTGCATTTGTCATAATTTTCCACTTTCTTTTCACATGAATTTTCAATATTTTGATACATTTGCACATTAAAAAAAATCAGACTTAAGAAATAACACAAGATTGTTCCTTTGGCATTTTAGGAATAAAAGGATTGTCACTCTCACTTGTGAAAAGCCTCTCCTGTTCTTTAATATTCAACAGCGTGAATAAGGAAGAATATGCACAATGTGAGTTTTATATTTACAAGCAAATTAGATTTTTCTTCACTTAAAATTGTGCTAACATTGGGTTTAAAAATTGGGTTCTTAATTTATGCTTCCTGTTTTTCTCAAGAAAGACACTCGGGAACTTAACACTAGATACTCCATTCTTCAACAGAACCAGAAGCTTTTAAAATGAAAATAAAAATGCAATGTGAACATAGAGTTAAAATGTTTAAAAGTAGACATGGTTACATGCACAATCATATCGAGTTAAATTAGTTCTTATTTAACACTCTGGCTTTGTACAGTCTTGACTCGAAAGCAGTCAAAATATGTAGTTATGAATATTTCAGTTTAATTTGGTCTTGTCAGGTTGCAAATCACCTGAAGAAGCCACAAGTGCCTGCTCAAAAGACAAAGAGTCAGGCAGACCCCACAAAGGCAACTCCCTGAATGCTGCCCAGCTCTCATTATCAGCGCTCTCTGTGTTACCCTCCCTTCAAAGCTAAGAATACCAATCAGCTCTAATGGTTGGAAAGAATTATCCAGCCTGTTTGATAAAACTGCCTTCAAGCCACATATAGGCTGTGACAAAGTTTTCTAATTAAACAGTTTCATTAAGCAGCAGAGCATACTTTTCTAAATCCCAAAGCTGCCAGCTCAGGGCCTGATCCTCCTCCCACTGAACTCCAGAGGAGCAGGATCCCTGTATTTACATTTCTCCCTGTTCAGGAGATTTTAGGAATCAATAAGCAAAAGTTATTCTAAGTCTCAAAAAACATGCATTCTCTTTGGGATTTTCTGGGCAAATTACTTATTGATTTTTCTCAGCACATACTGCTGATTTTCATAGGTCTCAGATTGTTTGGGTTTTTTATGGCATCTTGTCATGTAATCATAAAAATTTTCCTCTGATAATATGGATATAACCCAAATTTATAATGTGTTTGAGTCAATATAAACTTAGGCTGTCTCAGAACATCAAGGTTATAAGGTTAGTGTAGCTAGAGAGTATATATCATTGCTAGACACACGTCATTCACTTCAGGAGAAGAACCCAGATGGAGACACAAACCATCTGAGATAGACACAGCCATAATGTAAAGGCAGGCATGGGAGGGAGGGAGGAAGGTGAGGCTCCTGACAGTCGCATGATGAAGGCCTTTGAACAGGAGATGCTCAAGCCCTCTGTCACTCACCAGCCCCATCTTGGTCCATGTTGTGGGCCCCATGGAGTGCCATAATTCCCACCTGCCTTCCCATATCTGCCATTTGCTTCTCCGAGTGAGCCCTATCTCCAACCCATCTGCCAAGAAGCCAATGCCAATGAAGGAGGAGTGATTTAGCGCCCTCATTAAATTAAATCCCCACTACTCTCATCCCTCCTCACTGTCTCTGTATATGGCCAGAACCAGAAGCAAGGGAGTGCTCTAGAGAGGTGTCCATCTACAACATTTTTCTGATCTCAAATGAAACTGAAAGGATTAAAAGACCCCCACATTTTGAGAAAGTTGACTCCTACTAAAATGTCATGCTCATTCTTGCAGAGGTGAAAGGCCAAAATTCTTGTGGTGTGAGTCAGGAAAGCCCCAGAGATGCCCCGATGCAGTTCATGGGCAATTCCCCACCCCTTCATGAACAAAACCTCTGGAACCAGTTACCAGGTCGTCACTCTGTCACTCCATCCACCTGTCTCTAATACATCTGTAGACCTGTTTGGGAGAATTTTCTCACCAATTGACAAATTTTCATTCTGTATTCAAAATACATGCTCTGTGTGTCTCCCATGAAGTCCTTTGACCAGCCCAAGGAGCGCCTGTAGAAAGACTGTTGTCAGGCAATTGTACGTGAAATAATTTAGTGAAAATGAGAGTCGCAATCTAGAAACCTTGAACACTCTAATTAACCTTGCAGGAGAGAGTCTCCTATTCTCTGTATTTTTAAAATTAATGGGAACAGCATACAGGTCAATGGCAATCTCCCCAGTAGGCAGGAAAGTCTGTGTGACTCAGGGAGAATTTTAAGACTGCAGGCAAGTACATGTAATAGGTTGAAAGAAAGCATGTGTTCCTGCATCTGCCAGTGCTCAGCATGAGTAAGGAGAATAGAATCCAGTTTACCAGTTTTGCATATTTCCATCACATTCTTCCAAATATCGCAAAATGCTTATTTTAATTTTCCTTAATTCTTTCATGGGGAAAATCTACCAAGTTTTTGTCAGCAAGGAAACTTCATGCTTAAGGAGATTTTTCTTACCATCCTCATCTAAGAGGAAAGAAAAGGGAAATTGTTTTCCATAACAGCATCTTTGGAGTGGCCCTCCAGCAATTGAGTGTCCACTCTCTGCAGATTGCTTTATCTAGAGAGAGCCTGTCACACAGGGAGAGCTAATGTATCAGACAGAAACAAGCTGCAGCGACCCACGCATTCACGCATATAAATAACATAGAATATGAGATGTTTGTGTGAGCACAGAGATTTCTGGAGGGCACTTTAATATTTTGTTTACATCGAAAAGTAAATACAGTTCCTTAAACAGCTGCCTCATGATCCCCAGCTGTTCATAAATATAAAAAGAAAGTGACATTTGCTTCAAAACAGCTAGTAAATTATATATCTAGAACAAAAATCTAGCAACTCTGCTTAGATTTGTACTGCAGTGAAAACTTCAGCCAGCATACAGAACCGCATTGCGCATCACTGGGAAAACAGGCTCGCTTCCCCAGTAATGACCGGTCTGGAGCTTGAGGTGGGAAAAGGTGAGACTTCACTGAACTCTCCCAGCAGCCAACCCCTCTGAAACGGCAGCGTCACTCCCGAGCTGACCCCTTGCCCGGCACCCTGCAGAGCAGCAAGCCATGGTGGGGCATCCCGCTCTCCGGGGGACCCTGGAGCCGAAGGAAGGGATCCCGGGAGTATGTTGAGGGGCAGGGAGGACCCCCCATGACACCTTGTCTTCACTGCCTTAACACCAAGTGCCTCAACAAGATACCACCGAGCACCTCACACTACCTGCTGCTATGAGCCCTTCACAGGGGTCCTGTGGACCCTTGTAGTCCACAGAAATCTCCTTTGACCTCTCCCATCCCTACTCCACCCACCCTCTGTCAGGGAATTATTCCATTATTATGGTAAAGGTTAAATTTTACCTGGGGTGATGAGAAGCCTTGAATTACTGCTTCTTTTTGGGGGGTCTGGGGTAGTTTTTTGTGGGTTTTTTAAATGATATTCCCTGATCTGAAGGGAACCTAGTTTATAGGTTTGCTTTTCATTCCTTAGTCCTATATGTATGAGCTTAGGAAGGGCTTACACACCTGAACACTGTCTGTTTTTTTTCCAGCTACACCAATTGTTATAAAAAAAAAAAAAAAAAAAAAGAAAAAAAAGATATAAACCTTGCCTGACCTTACTTTGATGATATTAAAACAAACTCATTTTGAGTGGGCTGACTTGTCAAGCTATCTAGATCATTCCCAAGCCTCCTCATTATTTACCACTTCATCAGCCCTCTGTCATCTCTACACTTTAACAGCAATGAGTTTTCACTGCTTCTAGATAAAAATATTGAATAGCTTCTGCCTGCTCCTAATCCATGCAGACATCAGTTATGGGGGGAAAAAAAGAGCAAAAAAAATCTGATGCTTATTCTACAGTAACTACATCTTCAGCCATGTCAGGTTTTAATCCAGTTATTGTGAACTTCCCTGATAAGGTATCATTAATTCTTTTATGGAATGTAATGCAAACTAGGTTAAATGCCTTGCAAAAGTCTATTGGACTAAGTATATCAAGCTTGTGTCGTGAATCCTGATTTAGACTCCTGTTGACTATGCCAATTTCTTACAAATTAGTAATATAGATCACACTAAAAATCACCATAAAAGGTATTAGCAACTGTGATTTTAGTATGATGTTGTAAAAGTGCAACTTAACAAAGTTCGATGGCAAGGTTCTCTCTATTACTTAATACATGGAAGAAGCATACAAAGGAAAATCAAGTTAAAATCAAGATAGAATGATTTACACAGAGACGGGAGATGAAAAAGGGTGAGACCCTCTTTTTGAGTCACAATGTTCAAAATGGACCCCTTCCTTTCTAAAGTCCTAATAAACCTTAGGTGTGGCTAGGTCCAATCTTCATCCCAGACTTGATCAGCAATTTATGTCTAAAGGATTATATATGCAAAGTTTGTATTAATTAATATTGAGTGACTACATGGATTAGTAATGCTTCATCATTATCAGTTCAGCATGCTATCAGTCACTTACTGAGGTTTTGTTGTGAGTAAGGAGTCTCTCCACTTTGCATAAGGAAGGATCTCTTAGTCTCAGGTAAGGAATGTCATGTCTTGAGAGGCATCCTGGCTCAAGGGGAGTCGCCTGGTGTGCAGTCCTGTTACAATTTAGAGAGAACTTGAATTGGGCTTATCCAAAGATTTGCCATTGGTAAAAGGTCTCTTTGCCTTGAGGAGCAACCTTGAGAGGCGTTCTAGCTCAAGGGGACATCACCGCTGTGCAGCCACACTGCCTAACAGGGAGACCTCAAAGAATGCTCCTTTAGGCAGTCATATTTGTGTGATAAAGTGTTTGGCTCATAGTCAAATTGCATACAGTGGGAAAGGTATGCACGAGATTACTTGCACCCACAACTTTCTTTGTTCCTTGACAAATGAGTCTCTGAAAAACCACCTGCTATATATGTGTCAATCACATGATCGGTGATCCAAGCTCATATGCATTGATGTTCACTGGCTCACTGCTCCTTTATGGGTTTCCTAGAGGAGTTCTTGGTCCGGCTACAGGTCAGGTCTTTACCTCCTTTGGAGACTGTATCAAACTGCTGCTAGTTTGGTTACAGGGTTGGGTGCATCCGTGACAGCTCACCACTTCCACCACCTCAATCTGTAATCTCATCATGATAAAACAAGTCTTTCTTGGCAAGAACCTATTTCCGTAAACTATGCTCCCTGGTGTTCATTCTATTCCCATCCTCTCATTCTGTATTAATTGAATACCATATTAGATCCACAACTGATGTCATGCTAACAAAGCTGGAAATATTCAGATGACATGTGGACTTTGATGCAGAGGGTTGTTCTTTTTAAATATTTAATCATGTTGCCATTTCTGTATCACCATTAGAGATTTCATCATATTAAACTACCAGTGGGCCTGTAACACTGCAAAGGTTTCTTCTTCCAAAGCTACGTAAGAAAATCCTTCTGCCAGGTGTGGTTCTTAGTATTTTTAGATTACATATCATATTGCTTTTTTTGTCCTTTTTCTCATTGCTTTTTTAAATTTTTATTTCTAACTTTTTCCTTCAGTTCTCCACTGAATTAGAACAGACATTAAGCTAGAAGTGGTTCTCACTTTGTCTTACCCCCTTCACCCCAGCTGTTGAACTGTGGCATTTTGGTGGGAAGGTCTTCCAAGCTCCAAACTCCATTCACATTTTGCTCTTCCAAATTTTCCTTTTGACTGAATTTTATCTTTTATCTTCTTTCACTTTAAGGAATTACTTTTTTGAAGAATTAAGTACATATGTTAAGTACATATGGACCACCTCCTGTCTACATCAACTATAATATAGTCACAGTCAGTGATCCTTGGCAACCAATAACTTCCATTTCACAGGTTGATTTACCTTAATTCCTCATATAAAAGTCCAAAACTGAGTTATGTTGTAGAAGGTACAACAGCTTTTGTTTAAGAAAATGATCACTGACACTTTTAAAAGACTGCAGGAGATAACCAACATGTCATCCAGCTTAAAGAAAACCTTATCTTTGCCATAGGATATTATTGCATCATTCTACAGTGTGTCATGTGCTGACACCTCTCAGAGACAGGAAACTGAACTGGTTGTCCACAGGTCTGAATCTGAAAACATAATGATTTCTTATATTTCATGATTTGCAGATAAATTAGTCTTTATTCATTGCACAGTCATTATCTATTTAGATAACCCAGCAGATAAATGGCTAATACCTAAAAGGACTGGAAAGGTACTCTCACAGAAAGCAGACATTTGGTTAAAAGAAATTTCTGTAATTTCAGGCTCCATGCAGTTTCTTACTGTATCTGTCATCTTTAACCATGGTCTTGAGCATGCACAGAGTTCCTGCCCTAAGCCTGACTGGTGTCAGCTCCTGAAGTCTTTGGAGGCACAGAACATCTATTCTCAGCACCATCGCATTGGCACAAAATCTTGTCAATGCATTTTAGATAATAAGGAACAACTGGGGTTGAACATGGAAAAGCTTGGCCCGCTCTGCAACTCAGCACACCCCATTTTCCTAAACACAGCATTTCAGCCCTAAGAAAGCCGGGCTAACAGCAAACAAAAAGAAAGGAAAAACCGTAAGTCAAGAACTCAGTGTTCTGAAGTTCAACCTAAAGTCCACTGTTCCTTGTCCCAGTGCAGATGGGATCGATGTATCTTCATATTCTTAGAGAAAAAACAAAATCAATTTTTCCTTGAGCTGACATCTCATTAATTTGATATAAAGTTCCAAGCTCTTGCTGCATTAGACACATAATGAGAGTCTATTGTCCCATCCTGCCTCTGATGGCAGACTTCTCAAGGAATCTGTGACTGTTGTGGTGAGCCCAAAGAACAAAAAGACTTTTGAAATAATAGGGAAAGTGCAAGGAAAGTTGAATTTTTAAAAATATATATCTGAAAGCAATTGAATTTTCTGATTTTCCTAGAACATGCCACACTCAGCAGTGCTTCCAGAACCATATATTAAATACTAAAAAATTATGCATTTGGTGAAGCTCTGAAATGGCATTGGTTTCAGTTGTGTCACCGACCCCAGCAAGAACATCACATTACGATGGGGCTTGCCTTCCGGAAACTACTGTTAGCACAGAGCACGTACTCCCAGAGTCAGGGGACAACTTGCTGAATGCTTGAAAAACCTCCCTCCTTTACTGCAGTTGTTAATTTACATAAACACAATCTCCCCAGCACCTTGTTTATTTTACTATATAACCTATTGTCTAGCATCTGAGTAAGAGGAGTTCACATGTATGTCTCCACCTCCTTCCTCTCTTCTGGTTACGATTCTGTAAGAACACCTGTGGCAGAGGGCAAGCCCACCTTCCACTAAGTTTGCTAAATTAGGCTGATATCTTGAAAATGGTTGTAAGCTTTTCCCCTTTTCTTCTTTATCTGTCTCTGCAGAGACAGCCTGCAAGAACAGATTTCATTTCTGAAGCTGGCCAGCAGTAAGTTTTGTCCTGAACTATATTTATTTTTGTGTTTCCAAAAGTTTCCAGTCAGAGTATCAAGTTTAGTTCTTATCAGATAATTACACAGCACTTGCTTCCTGAGGCAATTTTAAATCAATCTCAGGAAAGGCAGTAACTATACACTGTAGATAATTATAGTCCATTAAAGTACCTTAAGATTAGATTCAGAGATCACTAATCACACAAGGTCATAAATGTACTGCACCTTTCCATGGTGGAGTCTGAATTTTGATATGTAGCCCTTTTGCAGGAAAAAAATATTTTCCAGGTTTTTTTACTGAGCAAAATATCAGAGGCAAATAGCAAACTAATTAAAAACATGCTAAATTATTGCCCTAAAAGTGATTTCAGTTCCAACCAACCAGTCACAGAGAGAAAATCAAAGCACAAAGCAAGACTGTCATTTTAAAGATACTCTTGACAAAACATGTTGTATTTTATATTTAAAATAATGTCTAACCAAACGCCTTCCTTACTTCAGGAAAATGGTTCCTTTAATTGCTGTGAGAGATGTGTGAAGTGTGCTTGACAAGTATTTGATTAAATGAAGAAGCTTCCTTGCGAGTCGCACTGATCGGAAATTCTCCAACTAAGTGTTTTCCCTACGGCAAAACATAATTTTTGATTGAAACATATAAAATCCATTAAGAGAATCAAAGAAAATCTATCCAAGGTCAGATTATCATGAATTGAAACCCTCCCTTCATTCTTTGATCCTGTAGTGAATTGCACCTGGGATGTGCCGTAACCATTTAATGCCCTTTGCCATGGTTGTTGGTGAGTACCAGCAAAACCCATGTGAGTTGTTGCTCTTCTTGTGGTGTTGTCGTTGTGCCATTGTCAAGGTCCCAAGCACTGCAATGACAACAGAATCTTAGCTGGGAGGTCCCAGCCCACTGACTTGTCCAAAGAACAGCCACAACCAGCTTTAGAGACAACAACTTGGACAGATTTACTGAACCCAAGCAAAGGTGAATGTTTGGTCTGGTGACTTTTAACTCTAAGGGTAAGACACCTGTGTCTGGATAAAATGGAATGACATAAAACTCCAAAAGGCTTCAACTAAGGTCACCATGCTCACTGTGAGGTCTTTATCCTCTTTCATATCACAACAAGATGGTTTATGTAAGACATTTCATTCTTATCTTTGTTTTATGGGAACCCTGTCTGAGTCTGAGATTTTCTCATTCCAGCCTTATCTAGATCCTCTTGCACCTGGTATATCATCTCCTGCCTCCCAGCCTGCTCAGGTGCACACTAAGCACTAGCCATCAGCCTCAGGTTGATACATGCAACTTCATCTTACGTAAACTTCAGTTTACCTGCCAGGTTCTCTAGTAGGGCCAACTTTCATCAATGCTTTTTGTGAGTAACACATATGGAGCAATGGATACAGTATCACGGGAGGGATGAGTTTCCTGCCCTCAGAGGTCAATTAAACATACCTCAGTGTGTGCGGATAGCCATTTACCAGATCACTGTAAAAAGATGTAGTTCCTTTAACCACCCAGCACATCCAGAGTCTCTCAGCATTCCCCCATGGCCCATCACAAAGGTATTCATCTAGCCCAATGCCAGGCAATTCATCTGAGCTAGTTGCCTACACTCCTGCTACAGACATTGGAGAGAAACAGGCACTCTCTGAGAGTAATCACCTAATTTTCTTAGACATCTCCTCTAGAATGAGATTAATTTGTGATACAGTACCTTCCTAACCTCAGTCAGAATCTGTGAAGTGTATGTACAGAAATATCCCAAAACTGCTGACTTCTTTCACATGCAGAGAACTGGCTCATTAATTTTGGTTTGCACATAATTAAAAGACACTAAGAAAGCCTGTAATGACAAGGCTTTCCATATTCTTATAGTGAGGCAGCTAATGTAAAGAACGTGACAGTATTTTCACGAAAAATGTCTGCTTCTGAGCGCTAGTATAAATTGGTTGTAAGAATATAGTACATGTAATAACTCATTCTTCTAAGGGTCAGAAATCAGAAATCTTCTATACATGGTAAAGAAGATTTGTATGCAAGATCACAAATCAACATTTCAAAACAATAAAAATAATATGATTTCTTACATTTTATTCAAATTCATTAATTCACGCACACACTTAACATTGCAAACTTGAACAGCTCCACTCATCAGTAAAGCTACTCAAGAGTAGACTCAGATTTGCAGAGAAGTCACTATAGGTTTGGGAGATGAGTTACCAGAACATCAACAGAAGAACATAGAGAAATCTATTTTATTTTTAAGATCAGAATTATCTCAGAAATTACTAACTGCTTTAACTTTCAAAACAGGGCTTTAGGGTGCTCATTTATAATATATTATTAATCATGAGTATTATAAATGTTATATGGTAATGACTGAAGTCCCTTGGTGAGATCAGGGTTGCATTGTGTTCGCTCTATACATTTCAGTAGGGAAAAACATTTGCAGTCTTTGACACACAAGGCAGATGAAAGGTGGAGGAGAAATAGACACAATTAGGTAATAAGTCTGTGAGTAAATAGCAGGTCCTTGATGAAATCAGCAGCAGAATAAAAGTCTCTTACATCCAAAATCAGTATCTTCTACACAGAATCATTATATTCTAATTAAAAATCTTTATCAGTAGTAATTGAACATAGCATAAATCTGGGATGAGTCTGGTTTCTCTGGTGAGAATACTATCTAAAAATAAAATTCTGAAGAAAATCTTAAGCACAAGGAGGAAAATGTCCTGAGAACAAAATTTATTGTGGAACACATTGCCATTTGCTGAACATTAAAGAAATTACCACTCTGGTATGAATGAGGCTCTGATGAAGTGAGCAGGAAACCTCACACCAAAAGCTACTGACGCAAGCTCTCTGCAAGCTTGGGCAGACATGGATTTTACATCACATTTATTGCATTACATTGCATAGTTACACTTGAGTCACATTTAGTTTTTTTCTGCAATACTTCAACAATGTGTTTGCAAGCAGCAGTCAAGATCTGAGGGATCAACAGAAAAGTCCACCACTTTGGAAACTGTCATATTGAAGTAACACCTATTGCTGTACAGATCCATGAACAAACACATTCATTTTTGTGACAATGCAAATCAATTAGGGGAACTCTCCAGTTGGCATTGCTAATTACCCATTTGCATTTCTACTGTTTCAGGTAATGTGTGATAACACCTAGCATGGGATTGACCCATGCCACTAGATACATCACAGAAAAACTCAATGAAGATCTTCCCAAAATACATTATGTTCCCCCTTCCAAAAAAAAAAAAAAAAAAAAAAAAAAAAAAATAGAAAGAGACTCTATATTGAAATAAGGGCAGAAAGATTAAGGGCCAGATCTTAGAGAAGTGAAGTATGCACTGCACCACCCTGAGATGTGGGATCCTGGACCCAGAACGAGACCAGGAGCACCATGCAACCACCAGAGATTTTGTACAAAATCCAGTGAGCTTCAGCAGTCCTTTATTTAAAACTACCTGAGAAACTGGGGACAGAAGTAAAACACTATCTTCTTCCTCTCATGCCTTTACTCATGACTGGAGAAATACTTTTTTCAGTGACCCTAGAATAGAAAAAAACAAACAAACAAACAAACAACAAACAAATAAAAAAAAAAAAAAAAAAAAAACAACAAAACAACAAAACCAAACAAAACCAAACAAAACAAAAACCTATATACTATAGCCATTTACCCAGAAGTAGGAATGTTCAGTTTCCTACTCTGCCCAAGTGAAATCAAGTCTATCTACTTTGGGACCAGGAAAGATGATCTTCACTTTGTCCAACACAAAACAGAAAAAACCTTCAAGATTACTAGGCACAAAGAGAGAGCAAGCAAGCTGGAGCCTGACTTCACAAAGTAGTGGCTGACACGTTCATGTGACTCCTGCTTTGTTCAAATCCTTGCCTCAAAGGCTATCTAGCTATTTCAGCTAATTACTGTATAATTTGAAAGACTTGTACAGGAAAGGAGTGTCTGTTCTTCCCTGTGTCTGTCTTGGACACAGCCATGGAAGAGCTTTGCAGATGTCTCATGTTTGTATAATCAAATTCATGTTTGCTGAGGCTGCACCTGAAGGGGGTTCACCACCCTTGCTCCTTGCTTCCTGCACAAAAACAAGCAACAGACTCACACCATGGAAAGATAACAGTATTTAGCATGGACACCTTTCATTTCAAACCACATTTATTTCATGAGGAAAGTAATACAATCTCCATTTTCATAATATTTCATTTAAAAACATCCCGCATAATGGTATCTTGGTATTTTAATATCACATCACTGGTAAATGAAACTCTCATCTCATTCAGTAAGAACAAGGTTTGCTTCTGGCCTGGAGCAGAGAATAGTGATTGAAACACTTGGGAATTCATTTCAAAGCACTATGGAATGCATTGCCATGGCCACATCCTCTCCTTCAGAAAACACCCACAAACAGTGTCAGTCTACAGGGTGTAGTTTTTGAAAACATGTGTTAAGAATTGTCAGAAACTAAATGTGAGCCTAAAGGAATGGTTAATTAGGAGTTCAGCCATCAAATTGGCACACATGGAGAACATGAGTAACACTTGTCTCAACAAGCATTTATAATATTCTTTCATATTGTCAGAGACAAAGCCCAGCAAAGATGAACAGAGGACTAATTTTCAAAGTTTTTACTCACTTTGATTGTATCATTCATAGAGTTCTTGTTCCCCTTTAATTCCATCAGACAGCAATGTTTTCCCATGTACAATACAGTGGAAGAATCATTATTAAAAACTAAGATGGTCAAGAGAACAAGAAATGGAGGGGAGATGTTACAGGCAGAAGTTGGAGAGACATTTCTCACCTATATCCATACTGCATCAAATTGAAGGAACAGGAAAAGGTCATTAGTTAATGATCAGGATAGTCTTTTCTATGCTGGACAATTCACAGAAGGTAGAATTACTCCACCTTGTAGATAAGGAAGGGCATATGATCCACAGGAATTCCCCAATCTGAATAAATTTTGAATGAATTCTTCCCATTGATCTATTACAGGAAAAATAATTCTTTACAAAGATCTGTTATCCTCATTTAGAAAATGTCACTACCTAAAGAACATTCAGACTTGTCTTACCTCCATCCACCAAACTTGTTTAGACATGAACTTCTGGAGCTGTAGGTGGTTGTGACAGAGCCCTTCCTTCTTTTCCAGAGTCACATCAGACATTACTTTTTTGAGGACAAGTGAAGAGAAATTGCTGGCATGATATTTATCTTAAACAATTCAATACATCAAAGTAAACCAATTTTTTGTGGTTTTGTACTTCTGACAAGTTACATGTATTAATAAAGGAAAGAACCTGTCTTCTTCTTGAATAAATCTTCAGAGTGCTCTGTTTTTATTACTCAAGTACTCATGTTTTAGTAGAGTATGAGTTCTGAGGAATAAAAGCATGAAGAAATAAGTTGGAACAAGACATGAGTTTTAGTAGCACTTAAACTGAACAGTTTTTGCTTTGAAAACAGAGGGAATCTAATACCATTCTTTAAGTTCCAAAAAGCCCTTATGAATTCATCCAAGGGTTATGATCAAGATTAAGAACAGAGCCACTGAGCAGCTAAAGAAAATGAGCAATAATGTAAATTTAATATGAATATTAAAAATAGTGTTTAATATTAATAATTAAATAAATATTAATATTACCTTAAATTATAATGATCAAATACAGCTTCTTTACCCCAGAAGTGGAGGATAGCCAATATCAGCTACTAGTATCTTTGGTGTCTCGAAATTATTGTCTGGGCAACATTTATTAGGAAAAAGTAACAAAGAACGCTTAATGCCCAGATATAGTAGAAACCAACATGAGTATTATATGCAAAAGTTAGAGCGAAATGGGGTAGATTTTTGATATCTTTCTCAAGCTAACTAACACTGTTCTTTGAATAATCCCACAGTCTTCATTCACAGAAAAGGTATGGTTGAAAGTTTCCAGTCATTCCTTTCCAGTGGAGGGTTTGTATCAGGTCAGCAGCACTCAGATACACTAGAAAACACCTATTTTCAATGTTGTAAGAATTTTTCTCAAGAAAACTCAAAATGTAAAGGGTTTGATAATTATGCTATTGAGTTTTATTTTTATTTTTTAGGACATGATAAAACTTTGGCCAGTTTAGCACTGCAGTAAATAAGATGCTACTTGCTGTGAATAAATATCCAAACGTTGTTAATATTTCCTTGGTGGAAATAAATGCTTCCTTTGCTAGTCTGTGATAAGCATCTTTTAAAAGATTCGTGAGAATTTATATATGAATATGTATATACATAAAACAAGGCAAGGATTTTCAAAAGTGAGAAAGGGTGTAAACACGCAACCTTTCACAGATGAGATGTTATTGTCATTCATTGTTTATTGCTCTTCTCCTAGCAGATACCTTATAGTGGACATTCAAGGTTCCTCATCAAAATCATTTGTGGCTTTCCAAAGGGTAGTCCAGTAATCTGCCGCTCTCACAACACAGCTATTTCAGGTTGTAAAGCCACGGTGTCCTGTTGTTCAAGAGGCTCTTTGCATGCCACACATTCTCCTTGGGTCATGGCAACAGGTGCCACAGTCTCTGGAGCATTTACAAAACAAAAAAGCAGACAACTTGGCAAACTGGTTTACCTGCATAATTATAACAATTGTGATAACAGCTAGACTGGATGAACACTTTTTTAAGGGAATCACATTGGTTTTAAAAATAAAATGTTACACAATAAAAACATAAGAGGCAAACCATGATTGAAAGGGAAGGAGGAAATCTAATACCAATAATCTAGGTCTGCATTAAAAATACTCCTGTCTTGACTGCTTCCCAGAGATCCCTTTTATCATATAACCTAATGAATATGTGATGAATACAACTAAAATGAGAAACACACCCCAAATATCAACAAAACACCTGAAAATGGGAACCCAAAGATTCCTTCAAAATGTGTTTTCACAACTGAGAACACACAGAAAGAATTTCAGACTGTCTTGATTGACTTCAGAGAAAGAGAGTTGGATTTGTTTTTTTATTTTTAAAAGGAAGATAATAAAGTACATGTATAGTATTGTTCCACCTTTTGAGGAAACTGAAGGGTAAAGACCCTGTAGAAGCCAACCGTGAATTAAAGAGAAATGAGAAGCAATCAAATTATAACAATGACCTTAGGTAGCGTTCTTTTTTTTTTTTTTTTTTTTCCATACAATATCTAACAATGTCTAAATGCAACATTCTTTTAAAAATAATGGTATTAATTCTTAATAAAAAAAAAAAAAAAACACTGGCACTAGAAAACTTCTGCCATCTGGCTAGCACTCAGAATTTTAACAGACATCCTAATTAGGCTTCATTACTTGAAAGAAGGCACTAGATGAAGTTTCATTTATCACAGAAATCATGACTCCTGCAAAGTGTGTGAAGGAAGCAGAGTGCAAGGGAGCTGAGAAACTTTCTCAGCTGGTATGTGAAATCCACACTGTTGTTAAGGCAAGATCTTACTGCTTCTCGGATATTTAAAAACAGCTGTTACAAAAAGAAGTAGTCTTATAATGAAATCTGGATGGGGGATGCATGGAGGAGTTCGGGTTGTTTGATTTTTCTGGAACATTCATGTTTGCACTGGAGAAAACCTGTACTTAGTATAGTATTATATTTAGTTCAAAACCAGTGCAGTCTGCAGCCTTTGTGTCTTTCACAGTAGAAAATTCTGTAATCTAATTCCAAAGAATGCAATTGCCATAGCCACAGAGAGTTGAAATCGTTCCAGCAACCAGAGATAATCCTGTAAAAAACTATCAAAATACCAGCCCTTCAGAGACTGATGAGGAAAAAGCCATTGCAGAGAGAACTGACCACTACTTTACATGCATTTTGCTGCAGTAGATACTGTAGAATATGTGGCTTCATTCCTGTGTCAATGCCAGCATAAATTAATCAAATGTAGAGGTTTTATAAAGTAAAATGTATTCTGTATGAAACAAATCCAAAACCAGAGTGGTTAGATGGAGATTAGAAAATCCATGGTTCACTTGACTACCCAAAGGCTTATTTAGATCAAGTTTAGGCACAGTTAGTGAATTTTATTCACAAACCAGATCTGAAACTCCTTTGTGGTCAACAGTCTTTAGCTAAAAATACCACAACTGTCCTTTGGCGCATCTTTACCCATCTTACCTTTCTACGATATTTTCCTGAAATTGCAATGACAAGGAAATGAAAGGGAAAATAATATTTATTCAAAGGTTAAAAAAAAAAAAAAAAAAAAGAAAAAAAGTTTATTCTAAAATCCAGAAGTTTTCCTTATACTGGAAACTGTTGAAATTGTATACACAGAGGTATGGTCATGGTCTTTAAATTTTGTTGCTTATATTTCAGTTGTATACATATTTCATAATTCTCCCATTCTTGGAGTCCATGAGATTATGTCAGTCTCTTTGCTTTCCTTACAGATAAATGGATCCAGTACTAGCAGTTGAATTTATAACATTGACCTTATATGAAAGATATGAAAACATTGATCAGACTGCAAAAGAGAGAAGACCAAAGAGAAAAAGAGCCTTTTAAAAAAAAAAAATCACAACTTTTTAAGACATATGGAGCAGGCCTGGTTAATAGTTTTATAATGCAGTGCTTCACGTGCATATCACTAAGTACAAAAGACAAAATGAGAATCTCCCTCTGGATGAAAATGTCAATGATTTTTTTAGAAATCATAAAAGAACAATGAATCATTTCCAAATTAGGTATTTCTGTTTGGAAAAAGCAGCTGAAAGATTCACACTACTGTACTGGTCTTCGTGAATGCAGGATAAAATAAATTCCTCCATGAAGTCAGTCCTTCATAGACTCTTCCAAAAAACAAATAGTTTCCATGTGACAGGTCACTTGATTTGTCGATGAAGAAATTAATTCTGCAAGACAAATTGCATTTAGCTGCCTTATCTTCCCTGCACTGTATTATCCATCAAAATTAAATTTTCCCTGGTATAAGGTTCTTGTGAACTCCTTAGTGCTATACCGAGTTCCTCAGAAGAGTTGGACCAAGAGTTACAAATGTAGGACATGGTTGGGTACCTTATGGTTCTATACACAGGTTGTGAAATCTCCACCCTTGGAAATATTCAGGAGGAAAATGGACAAGGCTCTGAGCAAGATAGAGTGACTTCAAAATTAGCTGCGCTCTGAGTGAGGGAAGGAGCAGGTGACCTTAGGAATCCCCTTCCAACCTAAAGAGTTGGAATGAATAGCATGGAAATAGAAAAAGTAATAGAATTATTCTGTTTACAGAGTAATAAATACTTTAATTTACTAACTAAATGGTAAGCTTAAACATAAAATGTAAATAAATTAATAAAAATAAATTCTGTTATTCCGAAAAGCAGCTACAAAATTATGTGCTCTTTGAAGTAAAAAATTGAGCTTTACTACATGAAAGAACTCTATTTTTCATGTAGGCCACAAATCATATTGTTAAGTGCCTAAGAGTTGATGACAAATTAGATTCCTACTCACAGTAGAACTTGCTTTCTGTTCTTCTGTGCAGCAGTAGACATTAATTTTAAAATGCTTTGTTTTAAGCACATATTTAAAGCCAATTTATGTATAAGTTTGAAAAGAATGTGTCTTAATACAAAGTTTGGGGTTTTTTTTGAAATCACAATACAAGGCCCGAAATGAGAGGTCACTTCAGGTTGCAAAATCAGGGCACGGTGTGAAAGTGTGTTCAGACCTATGTGTCAGTGTAACAGGGCTGTGCAATGCCTCACCCTGCAGGACACGACCGCTTGTACCCGCGAGAGCCTTTAAGCTCTATCATCATGCAAACTGCAAACCCTGAGGCCTTATAAGGAAAACAACTGACTGCACAAGTAACATTTGCTAGATTGAGTCCACAGCCTCTTACTGCTCAGATAGCCCCCCCAAAACCTCACTGACTCATTTAACTAAAGGTCACTGCGTTTATAAATGTTTGTTCACTAACATGATTAACATGTTTACATAAAGCTATTGGATTTTATTCCTATTTCTGAGACACACAGTTACATGAAACACCATTTGTGGAAAAATGCTGTGGGATATTTTTCAATCCTCTAAAGTAATGTTCCACCTAGAGCAAAAAAAATAACCTGAACCCTTCAAGTTACTATCTTTTCTCTGGTTTATTGAATATTTTATAAGAATTCCATAACAAGTTTCAAAATGTTTGTGCATAAAGAATCGTGATATTGATTTAGCTCCCATAGTTATAAAATATAAACTAACTACCAAAGAACAACCATTCCCAAATTTTCAGTTGTTCTATTTTGTATTCCATTTCATGTTCACAGTATGGTACAACATATTTATTTATGTTATTGGCAACAATATTTGCTGTATCATGGGAGTTCATTATGGGAGTTTTCAGAGTACCAGCTATGAAAACATTTCTCCTGGATTCATAATTTAGTAACAAAATACAAGTGATAAGTCTAATGATGATTTGTACATGTTTTGACTTTCCAATAAGTATCATTATTTATCATTTACATATGAGAAGTAACCAGCACATACGCAAGTTATCTCACAGGCTTAGACTGAGGTTTTTGATGCATTTTTGTTGCATTTCAAAAGGAAAAAAATTTAAAGTCCTAAAGAGCATATAAATTCAATTAAAAAAAAAAAAAAAAGTAATCAGGGTTCACAGACATTTTATGTGCTAAAACCTAACTGACTAAATTCTTTCATAGGGAGGTCAGTAAAATTACTCTATGCAATGAATTTGCTTCTTGTACCAACCAACCTATTTTGAGTGCATAACATGTAACTCACAAGCTCAGTTCCTTTAGCTGATGAAATATGGATTGGCAGCCCTGGCCCTTTTGTCTCGTAGCTGTCATCCGGCCCAGTTACTGCCGGGCAAAGGAACCAGACAGTAAGCAAAGCTGCAGCAGGACAAACTCCCCAGAAGTTTTCACCATGTCCTGCCCAACCATCTGACAGAAGTGGAAAACTCTTTCCAGCGTTTCCCACCAACCTTACCTTGTTTTACTCACTCTTCCCCTACAGATCTTCCCCAATCCCCCTCTATTTTTTTTTTTGGTTTTTTTTTTTTTTGGTTTTTTTTTTTGTTTTGTTTTGTTTTTGTTTGTTTTACATCTCTTCTGGGTCCCTTCTCATCATCCTGGGAGGCACAAGTCAGCAAACACTGGGACTCAAGTGGATGTGGAACCAGAAGGCTGCATGGGCAGAAATGCACCTGAATCCTCACTGAATTCTTCTGTTTCTTTCCAGCACCAATTTCCCCCGAAACCTTCCTTCCTCATCCCCTCAGCTCGCAGCATCCCTCTCCAAGGGCTTTTTTCATTGCTTCAACAAAGCTGAATTTTTTATACATACTGTATGCTTCTCTTATGTACGTTAGGAATAGTTGATCAACAGAAAGCAAGTTTATTTTAAAACCTTTTTGTGCAGCTAACTAAATGCTTGCTGGAAGACTTCTAAAGCCCAAGTCCTGCCTCTTAATCTCATGCATACAGCTATACAGTATTTGTCTATTCACAGTAGACATATTTGCCTATTCACAATAGACAAATG
Organism: Tyto alba; assembly: GCF_018691265.1. Classification (NCBI taxonomy): domain Eukaryota; kingdom Metazoa; phylum Chordata; class Aves; order Strigiformes; family Tytonidae; genus Tyto; species Tyto alba. The sequence goes on from NW_024881272.1 coordinate 2,180,622, forward strand.
CAAAAGAAAAAGTCCTACGTGATCAGACCTGTTAGTAGGAGTAGACTGTTATTTTTTAAAAAGTGCCAAACTAAGTATAGTTGCAAGGATATTCATAACCCTGAATCTTTTTAACAAGCAATGCCCACCAAGTAATTCCACATCACTGAATTATTTCACTAAAACTAGTGAAAATACACTAATGCACAGGAAGACAAATAAGGGAGCACTGTGGTGTACTCAGAATAGTACAGAAATGCCCAGAAGGCTCACTGACCCCTCTCCTTTCCAAAGCCTGTGGTCCTCACTGTCTGAGATTATCAGTAAAGTTAGAATGACCCAAACACCTGGGTCATCTTTTATCCATGGTGAATTGAAGATGTTACTTTACTGCATACTGAGAGTGGAACAAAACCAAAATTAAGGACAGAAAAAGGGGAAAATTAGGTTTTTCAAAGTCTGAATACATCAAATTTTGTTTGGCCAAAGCAATGTTTAACTCCAGCTTTATTCTACTGTGAACAAAAAGACCATAAACCGGTACCTTTTTAGCAAATAAAAATAATATCTAGTATTAAGCTATCAATTTGTAGTCACTTGTGCTATATGGCATACATCACAGCTATAGAACAAGATGAATGTTCAAACATATTTCAGCAAAGTGAAGCCAGTTTATAGAAATTGAGGATCTGATCCTTCAGATAAAAAAAAAAAAAAAAAAAAAAAAAAAAAAAGTGACAGATTCTGATTTTCTTTGTGGAAGTTAACATCACAGTTTGGCTCCTGTGTACCTCTCAAAAAATGAGAGATGGAAAATCACGTCAAGTCTATTAAGCTTTTGTGCAGAGAAACATTGCAATCTAAAACTTCCATGCCCCCAATTGCCAAAAATGTCAGAAAACTGTCAATTTTTATGTCTGCTTAGAAACAAAACAGTAATAATACAGCTTCTGCAAGAGATCTGATTTCCATCTGACATGCTGATAAGGCAGGCTGAGCAGAAATTAGACAGGCTTAGAAATGACAAGGGAACAGCAAGCTCCACCACTCATCAAGGTTTTCAACAACTTACATCCCTCCTCAGACTTACTAAGTTGATAATTTAATTAATAGGACCAAAATACGTTCAAACCTATCATTTTAAAACATTCCTGTCCATCTTGTTTCACTGATGCAGGTGTTCTTAGGAGGCCTGAAATGATGCAGCTGTCATTTTGCTTGGCTTTTTAAATGTAATCTATTGTAGTGTTCTAATGTTTTTCATGTTAATGTTTTAATTTTTGTTTCAGATACTTTGAAAAATTTTTAAATACAATGCCTACAATGCAAGCTTCTGCTGTAGCATAATTTTATTTTTGGCAGGAATGTACAAACAAAAAGATATCATATGGGTTCAACTGCTGTGTTTAATATATCTGAAGGATGCATGATCCACAAATCACAAGCCAGGCATTGAACTCAACATCTGTGTTCAGCAACACAACTGTCTTAGAAGACAATTCTGGCAATTCCTTTAGTGCTGAATGTAGTTCTAAACTGATAAGAAGCTCATGGACCTGAATTATCGAAGACCTTTAATTTTTGCACTTCCCCACCATAGTTAGCCTAATTCCTAAGGGAATTATTTATCATGTGAAGGATACAGTTTCCACCCAGCTGTACACTTTCATCAGTAATGAGCATGCTAATGAGCCCACATGTAAATATGAACTCCCCCAAGGACCTCTCCAACTGCAATCTTGGACCTGCCACTTACTTTAAGATACATAGCAAAATTTAGGCAAATCTCAGCACTTTGGGTCTCTCTCATCTTCTACAATTTTATCTCTGGTGATAGTATGTACTTAAATTGAAGGCGTGGCATGAAATTTTGTAACACGAGACCTTTAAAATGGGCTTTAAAAAGATAAATATTTTAATGAAAAATCACATATAGTATTAAAAAGAAAAACAAACAAACAAACAAACAAAAAAAAAAAAACAAACAAACAAACAACAAAAAAAAAAAAGCAGACAAGAAAATCAGGGTTTTTTTTTTGCAAAAGTGCTTTACGAAGCTAGAGAAAAATAATAGCAATTTGGTAGGTTGCAAATGGTTTTAAAGTCTATACCCTGAGGATGGCACAAGAAAATCTTTCCCTCACTAGGAAATATCTTATCTGGATGAGACAGGATGCTTTACAGCACCCGGTGAGCAGTGCGCTGAGGAGAGGGACATGCCTGGGCTGCAGATGAAAGCAGCAGAAAAGCAGAAGTCAGAGGTGTCCAAACTGCAAGCAGTCTGGGATCCAGATGTAGGCTCTGACTTTCCCCAAGGGAACATCCTGGAACAATGCTGTTCCTGAACACATCCTTGAGGGCACAGATCTTCCCCAAACACCTGCAGTTATACCTCCATGCCCCCCCGAAAGCTGCATCCAAGCAGGTAGGCACCATCCTCCCACCCTAGTCCGGGGGATGGGTAGACCATCCGTCCCAGGCAAATTGTCCTATCTGACATGCCTAAAGCAAACTCAGATCTCAGACAGGATTGAGCATTTCTCTAAATATAGGGACCTCCCTTTTCCCCTCTCCCCCTTTTTTGCCTGTAAGTGCAATAAAACAATAATATGGGTCATTTACTCAGAGAGTGTCTGCCTTGGGGTGTGTACATGGATGCCCTCCTTTCCCTCCCTAAAACCAAGGCTAACTGCTGTGCTGCAGGTTAGGACGGGGAAGGGCACTGTCCCCCTCTTGCATTAAAAGCTGTGAAAGATTTATAGGGTTATAGAGAGGGAGAGTATGATGCCTTGCGAGCATTTACTTGGAAGGGGTAGAAATAGGCAACAGTTTCGGTCTCTGTTCTCACAACAGAACAGATTGTACAAAATCAATAGTTTTATTAAAAAGCAAAAATAAACCTGCCACCAAAGCCTTCCCTTCCCCATTCAGGTAAATTACAAGTCACAGAAGAGGGATGTTGCACAGTGTTTTCTTAAGTGTATACTGATAATTGGTTAAATAAGAAGGAGCTAAAACTCTTTAGAAAAGGTTTTCTCTTCTCCTGATTTTAATTGTAAAGGGTAAATTAAAAGTCAATATTCACATCTGGCAGCACAACAAACATTTTGGTGTGCGCACAGCTTGGAAAGATTCTCAGTTGGCTACAGCACACAGAATTTGCCTTTCAGATAAGGATTTTGTGGTTATTGGAATATATCCTTTAATAGAGCTAGAAACATTGCTTAAATTATTTGTCAGTCATGATTAGCACTGACACAACCATGCAATCAACAAGCTAATAACTTCAACATCTTCAGTGCTATATTACACTTAAACTATTTAGGCAGTATAACTAACACCTTGCCTGAGTACCTTCATTAGAGAAAAGGTGAAATAGTCAAACTTTCATTTTTATGTATTATAGATTCCATTTAAACATGCTCATTTACAAACTCAGTCGTGTTGCTTCTAATATGATCAGAAATAAGTTCATGTTCAGTAAAAGATGCTAACCTCTGCAGTGAAGTAACTGAAAGTGGAAAAAGTGTTTTTATTCTAATCTGAAGGCTTGTCTGTGTTTATAATAGTCCATTAAATGAATTTGGTGTCTCTTTGTCAAGAAAGATCTGAACTTAATGTTACACAGAAGCATTCTCTGAAGGGCAGAAAGAGCATTACTCTTTGTATGAATTCTTATCACTTGAGCTGAGTTCTTTGGTCACCTGTACAATAAGCAGTAAAAATGCATTACTGAAGGGACCCAACCTCTTAACTGTAACTACACAATACTTTCAGATAAAAATTAATTGAGAAAATAAGTAATAAGATAGTATTGTGAGTAAAGAGAAATCAGGCTAACTTAGTCTTCACTTAGAGACATTAAACAAGGCAGCAATGTCAGTTGGGCTTTCACTGGCCAGAACAATAGCAGGTAACTCTAAAAATCACACAATGGCAGAGCTCAAGGCTGGTGGCAAGACAAAGACAGTGCTATGTGCTAATAAATTGTCAAGGCAACCAATTATATCATGTCACAGAAGTGATTATGAGCAATGAGATTTCAGGCCTCTTGAATTTAATAATAAGAGATAAGCAAAGTTACAAAAGCAGTAAATGCATATAGCATACCTGCCAGTGATCCAGCCAAAGCACCAACACTGGGTTTCCTTGTACTTAAGAAACTACAAACGCCAACACTAACATGCTATGCTAAGATCATCACACCAGATTTAGAGCCTGGGTCCCCAAGGCCAGATCTGGGCCTTCCAGAACACAAGAGTTGCTCAGTCGTTGTACACTGACTCTGCATCGTACACACACAGCACCGAGTTCATCTTTGGGGCATGCTTGGGTTGCTGGTAACTGCTGGCCTGAGCTCCCACCGGATCTGTGCCATGAACAGAGCTCCAGAGTCATCTACAGCACCCAAGACATCTTACAAGCCATTTGCAACACTAGGCAGTTAGTTTCATCCAAGTTAAAGTAAGATGATTGCACTTGTTAAATTATTGGCCCGGTCAGCCTATCCAACAGCTCCACACTGTGTGGATTCCCACACACAATGGTGTTCCCTCTCCCAAGAGATCTGTCACAGTCAGGAACACCTGGGTACTCCTAGAAGCCAAGGCAAAAGTTACAGCTTGAAATTCCTTGGGTTCATCTTTGTCACAGTTTTCAAAATTATTGCTAAGAAGGTTTATATATCTACTATTAAAGAGCTCTTTTATCCTGCAAAGCAACTCTCAAAATGACACCCAGGGGTTCTACATTTAATGTTTTGCAGAACAAATTTGCTCAGTCTACGAGTAAAAAGAAATTTTCTTACTGCTGGTCACACAGACCAGCAAACAGTGTATGAGCAGTGCTTCAATCTGTCTCCTGTCACTGTTAGCAAGCAGCATTATGCAGTACAGAAACTCTGCCTTTCTATATACTTTGCTTTTTTTTTTTGCCCTTATCACCTTTCCACTTCCCCCCGTAGGCGTATAGACACAAATCAAGAGAGAATTTGGTCCTGAACTTTTCTGACAGTACATTGCTACAAAAAAAGAAAAAAGGTCTCACCCCCTCAAAAAAAAAAGCTTTCTCAAAAATCAACAACAACAAAAAAGAATTCTCAAGTAGTTTTTATGTGGTTCTGGCTAGTTTGCTGTTCTGGGGAGGAAAATACATTCAGCTGAATAACTCTGCCCATGTTCCTTTCACGAGACCAGCCACCCTTAGGCAGCAAAGTGCACCCTGTTCTGGTGTTATTTTCACACACTTGTAAAGTCCCTGTTTCTCCTCATTCCCTTCAAGATCCCCAAACCAATGTGACAAGTTCAAAGGACCCTGCAGCACCTCGGCTTTAATTGCATCTCAGCAGGTCTGTACATGTCACAGTGATACCAGCATTTTCAAGAGGGAGCTGGTAGACCTGTATTGCCCTTTGCAAGTCACTGCTGAATATGGTCCTGAATATGATAAGAAACAGGGAAAACACTCCAGCTCATTCCTCTCCCCCACTTCTGTATCCTCCTTGAGAGCTCAGACAAAGCAACAATGAGCTACAAAAAAAATGCCTTCTCATTTTAATTCTCAAAGACGGTCCTGAGTGCAATTAAAAGCAAAAGAAAGAGATCACTGTTTAATAGATATGCTTCGCCTGGAGCCGAACTGCCTCCAAGACCCTAAACCAAAAGCTCTGTGGAATATAAATAGCTTCAAGAGAGCTGTTTGTTAGAGAAAGCCAATCCCCAGGGATCCGCACCGTGTTTCGGCTGGGAGCCCTGATCTTTGCCAGGCCTGGCAGCCCTTGGTGAAGGGCAATCCAAGCGAAGCACAGCACTTAGACCTCCCCAGGCAGGCAGAGAGGAGCATTGTTGGCACCAGCCTTGAAGGACTGAATAATCACAGCTGCTGAAGAGCCCTTTGGCTAGCAAGAAGGTTCAATGCCTCAGACGTGTTGAAAATCTGCCTTGCTTCAAAGGGCTGCTCTTGACTGTGGAGAATGGTAGACGATGTAGCCTTCAACGTGCAGTAGGTCTGCTTGACCATGAATGCTGCTGCGAAGTGGATGTGCTGAGAATTATTCTTTAGCCGCCTTCCTAAATGCGCACATACTCATATCTTGGAGCACTTTGGAAAATACATTTTTATTGGCTCATCGACAGGGAAAATAAAGTTGCTGGCAGCAAGAACTTTACATGCCCTAAAACCAAGAAATGCATTAGCATCTTTATTACAAATGTAATTGGGTTTTTTTAATTTGTGATTGGGGAAAGGGTCACCAGTTAAAATATACCACTGTAAAATTTGCAATTTAAATTTCATTTCACGCTGGAATGTAGAAACAGTTTACATAAATAGTATCCATTAATCATTAAAAAGAAAGGTTAGATGTAAATTAGGCTGCTATTATTTTTTCCTGTGATTATTTATGGGTTGGTGATGAAATTTGTTTTCTCAAGGAAAAAGAATTAAGGCTTTTTGAAAGCAAAATCACATTCCTACAGAAAGTATAAACTTCAAGCAAGGAAAACAGAGTACTTATTGATTTGACCCCCAAGGGCAACACAGAAACACAGTTTACTCTTGTTTACCTTTAAGGCAGAAGCCTTTCACTTCAACTGAGTTCAGTGTAGCACATTTTGTGTTACCTCTACTCAGAATACCAGTTTCTGGCAATCCATTTTACATATCCCACTTTAAATTTGGGATAGAAAAAAAAATTATAAAAGAAAATAAAATATTCTGAGGGTAGAGAGTGCTATTTCATCAGCTAGTGTACACTGACTTAATGCCTCCATGATTAGCATAGATAATAAGAATCAGTGTTTCACCCCAACATTTCAGAACAGCTTTTTTTAAGGCATCCAGTTCCAGAAACAGAAACAATCCTTACTTTTTCAATGAAAATCACTATAAATATGCATTCTCTTTCAGAAAAATATGTCTAGTCAGCAAAGATGCAAGGTGTTCTGCATCTTCAGCTAAACCATTCACGTAGAAGGTCTTTGCACAAAACCGCAAGAAAAAGTACTTTCCCTTCAAAGATACCCATACTGTAGCATGGAATAACATGTAAGGTATATCATATGTGATACACTAGTGTAGGATACCATACCATGGTGTAATATGGCAGGAATATGTTCTGGTTGCAGCAAAAGAGATGATTAGAAGCAGTGCATTCATGTGCCCTGAGAACATGCTTAGGGATCATAAAGGATTTTTTGTTAGATTTGAAGACAGGAGGAGAACCTACTGTTACACCCAATTTATTCTACTGTTTTAGCAAACCTTGGGCCAGTTCAAACTAATTCATCTCATCACTCTTTTTGCACAACTGATGGATCAACAAGAAATGTTTTACCTTGACTGAAAAATGAATCTTATCTGCTCCTCTGCTATGGAAAAAATAATGTGTTCTTCAGATTATCTGAAGCCCATTCTTTTATAATAACACAACTTTACTTTTTACAAACTATAGAGACCTCTAGCAGATGTTGTCAGCTGCATTTCCAGGCTTTTGGGGAAAATATCTCTTCAACTTTTTGCTACACATTAGTACTTTGGTTTGTACTAGTATTAAAACTTATAACATACAAAACAGTTACATATAGATGTTTTGAAATTCTATGACCTATTCTTTAAGCTCACTCTACACAAGACCTTCCTGTAATGATCAATGAATTGGGCCCAACCTTCTAACATGGATCAGACATCCCAGGGAGAGGACTAGTGAGAATCTGTTTATAAATCCTTCCTTTTCCTCAGAGAAAAATTAAATGAGACAGACATAGGAAGAGTATGTAATTCAAGAGTACTTGAATTCTAGACCTCCATAATGGGTGAACCTGCTGCACATCAGTAAAACATTGTCCTGCAGCCACCAGGTTCTCTCCTATCACACCAGGAGGAAGCATGCAACAAACAGTCTCTGATTTCAGGGCTACAGATATCAGCTCTTATTACTGTTGGAAGTTTCAAATATTGACACATTAGGATTTCACTAGCCCTGAATCCACGTTGTTAATTCACCACAAAAAGTGGCAGTCCCATCCTAATGCATCACAGATGAACCTTACACTTCCCTGAATTAATTCTCCCCAAAGAAAGGACTTTCCCAAACTCTCTAAAGAATTTTGAAATAGAATTATAAATAATAAAAACTGATCATCGAAGTGACTCTGTGTTGGAGAATGGCTGAGACAAGGGTCCTGAGCCCACCGACCAGTTGTACGATCAGAGCCTGTTCTAAGGGCTGATGCTGCCTCGCTGATGCTGGACCTCACTAGGGTTTGCCTTCAGCTGCTCGCAGCTGCTGATACATGAAGAATGTCAAGGACGCTTCGGCCTTGTGTACCGTGGTGTGTCGAAAACAGGTTGAGAGGAATTAGGAATAGTGGTCTGAGAAACCTAGTGTTATGAGAAGCTTGTGCTGTTAGCTAACCGCAAGTAGGTGGACCGTGTGACCACGACCTTTAGAGCTTAAGCCAATCAGCTAGTGACTAGTAGGCATAATAATTAGCATTGTCTGTATAAATATATGTACCCTGGAGCAATAAAGAAATACGATATATGATGCTCTATCACCCACATTGAATCCGTCTCGGCGTGTCATTCCTCCATGGCTCCGCAACTCTGTATCATTGCCTTTTTATAATATTTCTTTACTCATTAATATACGGAGTGTGCTTACACACAGTTAGGGGTCAAATCTTTAGTGACATTCCTCTTTATGTATTATTTGATTTCTCATGGGGCCTTGGCTTGCAGCTGTAGCATCATTTAATTTATGACTTACTGGAGAGAGCCTCCTAACACCTGAAAAACAACAGAAAAATAACAATCACTGAAATTAAATAATTCAGCATCCAAAAAATAAGAGGGCCTTTTTTTCTTTGCAATCTAATAGTTTCAAGGTTGATATTTTATCAGTTCATGGAGTGCCCATGGTAACATGATCTCAAGATACACTTCTGTCTCACATTTATAAAGGCTTCCAAGAGCATGTTTTTTTCAAGCCTGGCACACTAGACTATTCTCATTTTCATCTATGTTATTACATTAATTGTCACTACTTTAACATGTGCTATTGTATAAAGGGTTTCAACCATAAAGTTTTATGAATGCATCTGCTGAGGTCCCCATAGGTGCAACAGAGCACCCCAGGGCTCTTTAGAGTGAAGCAATTTAAACATTAGCCCTTGCTGGAGGCTGTATTCAAAACCACAGTCAAGACCTCATCAGGAGAAACTTTTTGTTTCCACTGTGCATATTGGTTATTTCACCTGAGTATTAAAAACAGCAAGAAGACAGGAAGTCTTGATGGCTTTTGTAATCTAATTGAAAGTGCATACAGGAGTGCTTGAGTTTTAATATATTATTGACTAGACCATTGTCCTGAACTTCTTTCCACTTATTTTTCTCCCCTCCATTTGAAACGGAAAATGAGGGCAAACCTTATTCTATGTCCCCAGCTGAATAGAAAAGCACTAATAACTTACCACATTTACACAGGGAAAATGTGAATAATCTAATTTAAAATTTCAAGAACAACTCTCAGACAAAACAAGTTTCTGATGTTATTCCTGAAGGACAAGCACCAGCCCTTGAACTCTGTATGTGGTCTTCATTATGGTGCCTTGGCGTAAGCCCAGACACTGTCTCCTACAGACACCTCTTAAAAAATGTATGAGGGCCTAGAGAGCACAGCAGGGCAGCAGAAACCTCCCGAATTTGGCATATTAGCATATTCATTAAGCATAATCAATAATTAATATGTCACTTCAATGAAACATACGGATTAAATTATGTCTTGGCTATGACTATTCAGAAAAGATTCATAAGTATTCAGTCTATTGTTTATTGTGCAAATTTAATCTCAAAGTAGACATCCCATCATTAACAGAGCAGGACTTTTCATCCTTCTTTCAACTGACAATGCAGAGAGCCTCCCAGTGAAAGGAGACATCCCTTAAGAGCAAAACCAAGCTTACTGATGATAGAAGTATTTTTCTCAGGTATCTTTTGCAGCTCCTTCAGAGGTAGCTCAGGGGTGATCAGGGTCCCTGTAGGGCAGGTGCAGGAGGGCAGTGTAGCGCATGGGGTGGTGTGAGGGCACAGGCAAACACGGGGACCCATGAGCTGTGATCCTTGTTGATGATCACACTTCCTGTACCTCCAGGAACATCAATACATATAGAAATAGAAAATATATATATAGAACAACAACAACAACAAAAATAGAATATACAGAGAACAAAAGAAAACCCAGCCTTTCCCTTTTTAAGTACCTCTCCCCTGTTCCCATCTTCAGTATAGGATAAAAGTCCTTTTCTCCCTCACTGCACAGCCATGAGCTATCTACTACTTCTAGCAGAAAAGTTAAAAATAAATACACTTTTAATGCGTTTTCCATTCTCCATTAAATCTTCTTACCAAGTGGGAAGGGTAACAGAACATCAGATTGCACATTATTTTGTAGAAGTGGTTGACCACGTTATTCTCAAATAGAATAGAGGAGGGAAAAGATGAGATAAAAATGTCATTGCAAAAATTAGAATTTCCTGCTCTGTATCTGTCCCTTTCTTTGTGTTTGTCTCTGTCTCAATCAGATCTAAGTGATATTCCCTTGAGTTTCCAAATCACATTATTATCACTTCAGAAACATTAAAGGACTGAGACACAACAACAGTGTAAAGTATTTTTCAACAAATTCTGATTTAAAATGTAGTATGAAATGTTAATGTATGAGATGGAGAACGCTACACAAAGATTATATAACACACTCAGGTTTTTCCTCTAAAAATCCATTTCCATTGAATTATTAGCTTTTCAGAATGAAATATTTCTGAAAGATGATTTAATTTCCTCAAGAACTATTGCTCTTTGCTTGAAATGGGATATTGGGTTCTGTCCCTGATGATTAATTTGGGATGTGATGAATAGTGTCAGATGCGGAAGTTTTACTTTGCATATATTAATAATATTAGCATTTTTTCCCATTTCAAAAAAATGTTATGACATCTAGAAAATAAGAAGAACATAAGTGCATTATTTAAAAACATGATTTATGACAAAAATAAACAAATTAGGAGTCCAGTCCTGAAACCACTAAACAAGACTGGGCTGTACATTCCTCTATACTAAAACCTTTACATAGATAAATATTTTGAGCTTGGATATTTATCTTTTTCTTTTAGATATTTACACTCTTCATTTGTTTTTAACAAAATATTTTAAAAGGCTAAAAGATACTTCCAGTCATCGCTCCGAAGAAAATTGGATGCTACAATAAGTAAATCATCACCCATGACCAGAACTACGTACTGCATTCCAAATTACTAAGAGAACAAAAGTCTTCAAATAAGGACAATCATTGTTAACCTAAAAATACCTTCACTTTTCATTTAGCTGTAACTGACAGTGTTTAACACTAATTTTTTACCACAGCACATTCCTTATCTGACCACAAACAAATTTCTAACTATATATGAAACAGTAATTTTTTCTTAAATTAAAAAAATCAGAAAAAAAAAAAAAAAAACAACAAACAAACAAACAAAAAAATACTGAAACAGTTTTCCTCTCTATGCTTTCTCCAGAACAATTTCCCCAACCTCAGTCTCTTGTTCTACCTAATACACACTGTACATATCAATAAAATACAAGAATCAATCAATAGCTAGTTCATGTCTCTGATGGCTATATGATTATGGTTTACTGGCTTTAAGACCAGAGTGGACTCATTTTTATAACCCAAGTGGCATTTCATACACCTTGAAGGCCACAGAATTTCATTCAGCAATTTCCTCCCTGTAACCATAACTCTTTGCTCAACTCACATGTGTATTTATATATTAGCTTCATACTCAATTCTTATCTAAAGATACCAAGTGGCAGAAATTTCACCACATCCCTAGATAAGTTTTTCCCACAGCAAGCTGCCTTGATGGGTAAAACCTTGAAGATTATCCTTAGCCTTAAATTACAGTTGAAGTAAACAAATAATTGTCTAGAGAAAGACAATAAATTGAGCTTTTCAATGTATGTTCCATTATCTGGAGTTATAAGTCACTGTCAGAAAAAAACAAGAGCCACGAGCATGTGGGTGAAGAGCATCTTTGTCCTGTTTTTGGGTAACAGCAGGAGCCCCAGCAGAAGCCCAAGCCGTGAACACCTCTGAAGGCGGCAGCACGCTGTGGAGTCAGAGGTGCGTCGCACCTACGCGCTTGCAACTAATCCATGGTTCTGGACATTGCGTCAAACCAGGAGAGTCTTGAGTTACCTTCTTCAGAAACATTCAGAAAGAAAAAGCGTATAATTTATTCCAAGTAGTTATACGTAAGATTTTTTTTTAAACCCATAACTGCATATTTGAAAAGCCTTATTTTAAAGCAAAACTGAAATTTTCAGTCTTTTCTTTTTTTCCAGGATTCCTGTTCAAAAGCCATTTCTACATACCTTTCTATCTAGCGTGCAGTACTAGAGAAGATGTTTCACAATTCATAAGTTTTACTTAACCAGAAAAAATATCGAAATTATGTTGGTATTACTAAATACAAACAATCATCTGCATTTCTCAGGAAAATATATCATTAGTTTGTGGAACAAGAGGTTTAGTATTAAACATACATTTTTTTGTTGAATTTCATGAGCCATTTCACTGTCTTCAGATACAATAACCTTAAATGGTTTGTCTGATTCACACAGTATTTACATAACTGTATTTCAGTAATGTATAAGCAAAGTCTATCGACTGTGTTATTCTGTCCATATAGGCAGATCTCCTTTTTAAATTGCAGAAATGTTATTCACATTTTCCATCATAGAGCACCTAGTAGTTTTTGCTAGTGATACAGAGATTTCAAACATTGATACCACAAAGTAATTTTGCTTTTTGTCTATTTTTTAAAATAAATATTGTAGATAATTAAAAATATAAATTAGAGAAATGCTCTTGGAATTCAATTCTAAAGTAGTAACTAGAAAAATTATTAAATTAGACCTCTGTAATTTAGTTAATAATCCCACTACGTTTCTTTAACATAAACTCAATAGCTGTTCTGCAGTTATACTCTACTATCTCTCTCTCTCCTTGATTAAACATTAGACAGCAATATACAGCAGTGCAAAACTCTGAGTTGTAATGATAATTATAATCCATTAAATATTGATCAAATTAAAACTAAAATTGCTTGGATGCCATTCATTCGTTAAATATAAAATAAAATTCTATAACATGCAAATAACTTAGTAGCTGTATACATAAACTAATAAAATGAAAATATGAATGCATAATAATATTCTCAGTAAGAAAAAAGTTTTACTCAAATAAAAACTGTAATTCGAGCAAGATGATTATCCAGGATATTGTCCTTGAAATCCTGCCATTTGATTGCCATCACCAGCACCTTAAATCAGGATGCAAAGTTAAAAAATGTTTTAAAAAACTTGCATAAAAGTTTAATCTGAACTTTGGAGTAGGTAAGTGCATATCAAACACCTGAGTTTTGCAGACAAGAGGCTTACATGTATTATATCATATAGAAAACAGCCACTTGCAGTTACCAACTGTTTCACATTTTCAAGCAATCAGTGTACTCTGCTGCCAGATAAGCATCTGATCCAAGACCTGTGGAGATGCTCCTACTAGTTGCATTTTTATAGCAGGATGGCTGGGAAGAAGAACTGAGAGTACTGTGCAGTTAGTGAATGATGACGACATCTTGACCCTGGTCGGCCAGAAGTCTTGGGAGCAGCAAACAGGAATGTAGAAGGAGGAACAAAGTAAGAATGCTGAGTTTTATCTAAAGAAAAACATGCAAGACTACAGTTAACAGAAACATCTGCCCATTCCTTAATCAGTGGAAAATTTTTGCCTTAAGCTAAAAGTGTATAGGACGTTGTGCTTGTGCTTGTAAGATTTAATTAACCAATAGGCTTAGGATAGCAGTAATTAACTTGTAGCCAATGAGTTGTCTGGTGTATTATGGACAGATGGTAATGACCAATCAAATGTTGGCAAGTATTGTTAGAGACTGTATAATTGTAGAAGAATTATTGACAATACATTACTTCTGTAATGACTTGGACTTCGACAACGACTTCGGCAATGACTTTGACCACGACTTTGGCTTTGATTTCGACTCTGAACTCTTGACCTCTTACTTACACCCATACGGAGTCCCATCTCTCAATCACCGTCACATTTTGACCAGACCGTTTGGCTTCAAGTTGCACATTTCTTATCACTCTCAGCACCCACTGCTGCTAGTAGGAAAACCTAATCAGGAACAGAGGATTCTAGCATCTCTGTAGGCTGGACCTCCATTTCTTGGTTCTGCTCAGGTTTCTGCACTACTAAGATTTTAAAGGGTTGGAGGTATTGCCTAACTTTAGCATCAGTACAGCTGAAATGCCTCACACATAAACTGTTATAGATGTTTTTCCTACTCCGTTCCTCATCTGACTTGCTTCTATCACTCAGAATGTTAGGGCAGTACTGGCATTCCCATAGGATTTACCAATCACTGTGAACCTTCCACCTTCCACCATTATTCACAAAGAAGGCATGGCCATCCACATAGTGACATCTGGGACAAGCAGTTCCCCGAGGTTGTTGGGATTTTTCCCTAGGAGCTGAGAAATTATTCTACAATGGAGAAACTGTCATCCTGTTAAACAGCAGTTGTGTGGCTATCATGTCTTCATCCAACTTGCTTGTATGTAAGTACTGGATGATCATACGTTTTCTTTTCTTTTTTTTTTTTTTTTTTTTTTTTTTTAATCTGAAGATTATTTAGCCTGTCATAATTTAAGAGCCCTAAATAAAACCCCACTGAGGTCTTACAAGTAGTGTCATGAGAGAATTATGAAAATAGTTGCTTAACACCCTTTATAAACATTTCTACAGGTTTTCCAGATACATTTATTACTGACATTAAAAAGTGAGAAATACTAGAATCAATATATTGTTCAACTTGTATTGCTCAGGAGTTCATGTTTTTCTTTTATTTTTTGAGTTTACTCACATAAACACACATTATCCAAAAATAGACTGCAGTGGGGATCAATTGCCTGTCTTTAAAATGTTGGAAATAGGGAAATTTGTGTTGACATAATTCCATACTGTGAAAGCATCCTAGATGTTTTTTCATCATTTCTATGTGGAACTAAAACAAATCCAACTTGTAAATCTGGCTTGCTTTTTTTTTTTTTCAGAAAGTAACCAAAGTCTTCTGGACTACAGAAAGCTTCCTTTAAGGAAGTCACCAACTCAACAGGCTACTGCTTTGGACAAAAGTTGCCCAGTCAGCTCTTACAATCTTTTGTTGAAAAGTTCATGAAATAAGGCCTTAAATTCAGTTTTAATAGAAAAAGAAGGAAAATACAACAAACTAGTTCTACTACTGTACAGCTACACAGAGCGTGCAAACCTGGAACATCTATGGCTGACATCTCATTTTCACATCCAGTGGCAGGTGCTGCATTGTATTCGCAATTTATTTCTTTATAAAGGTGCATGAAGCATGCTGATAACAGCTACTTTCTATTCAGTACTTTTACCCTTGTTTGCAACTGTACTTACTTAGAGTTGTACAGCATGTTTGATGTGTGGGAAAGGACATCTTTTGAGCATCTGATGCTGACTTTGATGCTTACTGCACTCTTAGTAAGCTCAGACATGGCATGAGGCCCCGTATACTCTGAGCCCGGACACACTACATCTTCATGTTTCCTTTATAGGCAGTTC
This sequence comes from Tyto alba, assembly GCF_018691265.1. Classification (NCBI taxonomy): domain Eukaryota; kingdom Metazoa; phylum Chordata; class Aves; order Strigiformes; family Tytonidae; genus Tyto; species Tyto alba. The sequence goes on from NW_024881272.1 coordinate 2,196,322, forward strand.
AAATTCATGTTCCCTGCAAGTGCTACCTAGGCTTTCAGCAAGGGCTGTGGCCATCTGGTCCACCTGGCATCATGTGCGTAATGCAGGACCAGTCACTCTTCACCCGGTCTCCATGATGCTCCAACAGGCAGTGAGCCTGGTCTTCGGGCCCACATGGAAAGGACGTGATGTCTAATAGCATGATTTGGAAAGGAGCTTGATATATGAAAACTCTTAAATGTACCAGAAAAATTCTGCTGACCGTTTTCTTCATTCAGGCTCACTTATATAGGCTCTGGTTCAATAAATTTTTAAATTAATTCATAACTTTAAGCAAATGCTTCACTATTTTGGGTTGTTTTGGATTTTGCTTTTTGTTTTGTTTGGGGGTTTTTATTTTTTTTCTCGAGTAAATATAGGTGTGAGATTTAAAGTAAAAACAGCTCTTGCCAAGGATTTTGAAGGCGGTCATATGGCTGGGGATGCTTTGTCAGCACCTGATATAAAGAGAGAGTAAAAAAGATCCCATAGGCATTCTGTAGAGATTTCATTTACATTGCATGTTATACATAACTGGGGCACATCTGGTAATGATAGCTTCGTAAAGGTGAAGGACTTGTGACAAATTATAGTATTGCAGAAATAAAGAGCAAACCAGGGAGCAGAGGGACTCGCAGGGATGATCAGCCAAGTGTACACAGCAGGGGTGGCTGATGGAGGACACGAATGGTAGGAAAGATGAGCAATATGCACTCTGATGTGAACGGTAAACCAATTTTGTAAAAGACAGAACCTTGATATTGGAAATGACAAGGACTTACACAGTTACAGAGAGCTGCTGAGAGCAAAACGCATGACTTTGGCAAAAGAGCAGCTCTGGTGAGATCTCCTTTCTAGCAACCTACACCTGTTGAAACTCAACAATCTCCAATATTTTCTATGTGTTTCACTAAGAAACTTTTAAAGAATCATTTCAGCTTATTCCCCTGCAGTTCTTGTCACCAACTCTGTGTGCAGCAGAGCACAAACTGGCTGCCAAGATCCAGAAATTTTCTACATCTGGAGACAAACTTGAGCATCCGCAATTGATTTTTAACACAGATTTAATAGTGAATACCAGGGGATGGACAATAGAACATCAGGAAATAAATGTTTACATGAGAAATTGCTTTAACAACCTAAATCAATTGGTTATAACACAAAATTTCACAGAGGTGTGACAATGTCAAACTTGTATGTACCTTGAGCAAACCAGAGGACAGGTAAGAGGGGAACACCAACACAAAGGCAGTATACCAAATATATGTCCAATTACTTGAGCAAGACTGTTTTACTTTTCAGATGGAAACTTATATGAGCAAGCAGCAATCCAACATGTTTTTCTGAACAATAGTTTATAACAACAGAAATGTGAGTGTTTGTTTTCCCTGAGCAAGGTCATTTCTGATAGTCAATACACCATAGCACTTATGGACTACTTCCTTGGCAAATCAGAGAGAAAAGTCATTGGTGCTCAAAACAGTTTGCTACAGCTAGATCAATATATAGCCCAAAGGACATCAATATAGTCCTTGTGCTCTGGGGTTCATTCACTTGGAGGTAAAGTAAGATAAATGATTACTGACTGTGTCAGCTGCATGGTCCTTAAAGTGGCTAAGAAATAGTGAGATACTAACTGAGAGGAAATCTGCATTACACTAGTCAAAATCTAGTATTTCTTTTAAAGATAAAAGTTTATAAAAGACTACAAATAAAGATGAAGTGTCTCTGATTTGGAATTTATACCAGAAACGTTGTCTGAAATCAGCACCTCTCTCAAATGACAACTGGAGCCTCTGCAGTAAGTTCAAGGTGGTTTGATTCACACCTTAAAGATGATGTTTCCAACTCAAAATAGGCGCTTCCTCACTGTTTGATAGGTGTTGGTGCATCTTCCAGCCTCTGGATGGCACTAAGGAAATAAGAGGTTTGGAGGTATGTTTGTCCCGGTGGTAACAGCATGGCAGATAAGCAGCTCTATGTAATGCTAAATCTTCACAACCGTGTTGTATTTCTTTCCTCCCTCAGTGAAATAATGACATGCATAAAAACTTGGACTGAAAGATTATTTAACACTAATACACAAAAATATAATTTAAGGAAAAAATATAGTACTAACAATGCATAGCAAACACTTCAATGAAAACAAGCAGATGCTTTCACTGAGACTGCCAGCTTCAACATGTGCAATTATTTCTTACAATTAATTATTTTTACATATTCTTATTATTATATATGATATCTTAGATGTAACTACTTAGAAATGTTTGGATTTATGTCATGATGCCCTAAAAACTGTAGCTGGAGTCACTGTAACAAAATATATCTCAATGAACAATTAAACTTGATTTTATTGTTTAGAGATAGATAGTAGATGATTATGACAAATAAATAGTGGATTACGAATAAATTCAAGACTACAATTTGTCTTTGTTGTCACACATAATAGTTACTGGACAGTTATTTTTAAGTTTAGTTATACAAGATGGGAAATAAAATACCTAACAGAAATTGAACTTGATTAAATAAATTTTTTCAGCAGGCTAAGTTACACAGTTTGATTCTCATTTACACCATGGGCTTTTCATTTCATACTGACAATAGATGTAATTAGTAGTATAACAGATCCTCAAATACTGGTATAAATTATACTTACACAAACTACAAACCTGTTTAATATGGGGGTAAATCATCCTTCAAAATTATAATAGGTTATAGAATTTGAAAATCTCATTTGTGTTAAAAAGTCTTCAGATAATAGAGGACCAGGCAATGCCTTATAATCAGTGAAATTATCATATGCTATAAGAACATGGACATATGACAAAAACTTCAGCTGTCAGGGTATAATTAAGGAAAGTTCCTATCTTTACCAGTCTCGTTTAATAAATGAAACAGCAAATAGTATGAAAGAAATATGAGCATAATAGTACAAAAGCAAATATTTTCCATCAAAAATCAAGGCCAATTTTTGCTACCAAAACTCTCCGTTAAAACAACTCAACGTTCTTTCCTCTTGCTGGTGGCAAACCCAGTGCTGTCACACATGACCGAGGCCACCCCCTGGCCCACAGGCCCAAGAAGAACCACAGCTTCAGGATTTGAGATTGAGATAGAGCTTTTGGTTTTTTAAGGTAGTAGAAAATAGCTAGACTGGGATGGGAAGTCCAGCACAAGTTTCAGTCCACAAAGTGGAAAGTCTTAACAGCAGTTTACAACAAGGCTGGATCAACTTTCCCAAGTGTCTTGAAATGGAGCGTGCGAAGCTGCCGCAAGAGGCTTGGGAGCTGAGTGAGGATATATTGGGAATGCATCGATGCATATAATTTACATGATGTATCAAGGTGACATACAGATGGAAGAGTCCTAATTTCATGCCAATAAAAAAAGAAATCCCACTTACAAATTTTCATACTAGGAATAATATGATATTAAATTTTACTTGTTACTTTGAACACTATACAAAAATTCTCTATTATACTCTATTATACTCTATTAGACATAGAGGATATTTTTATGGAATCCTATTCAAAGGTTATAGCTTGCCTTCTATAGAGATTATAAGTTGTATAACCATTAAATTTTTTAGGGCTTTTTCAAGTGATCTTATGAAAAAGATAGGAACTAGTTAAGTCACTACACCTGTTTAATCCTACCTGTATACTAACCTTCACGGATTTAAATATTTTCAGATGCATTCTTATCTGTATATACTCAACCCACTCCAATGTTCACTTCGGGATTTTAAGTGCTACTAACTGCATAATAAATGACACACTATTTTCTGTTGCTCCCTTTATTGCAAGACGAGAGAGAAAAATGAAGAGGCCTCAGTAAAGAAACCTTTTTTTAAAGGTCACCTTTATTAATAGCCGAGATTATCTCACCAAGTCATCAATGTTCAATACCACTGTTTTGATTAAACATCATTCTAACATGCAATGATTATGAAACAAGCTTTTCCAAGTCATCTTTCTGTGCATAATAGACAGAAAGTCTTCAATATATTTAATGGCTGAGTATAACCATCTGTTTTACCCGGATTTTCCAAAGCCACAGTATTGTGACATGTAGGATGATACATTGGTGCCATTGATGTTAAGTAAGCATTTATGTCCTGGGAAAGTACTGTTTTCTGGTTTTCATTCACTGTAGTCAAGAGTCTAATGGCAGACAGGTAATCTAGCATCCATTAAATGTGTAAATTATGTAGTCATTTACAGACGTGAAACAGTAGACAAATCTGTTAAGCACTTTGGTAAGGCCATAATTGAAAGCCATGACATTATCAAACCTTTCCACAGTTCAGCACAGCTAATGCATTCAAATCCAACACAGTAAATTTGTTAATGCTGTCAAATCCAGTTTATTCGACACTGCTTATCTGCCAGGGGCAAATGTTTACATTATCACTCCTTCTGAGACATCCCTCTGGTTTCAATGAGAGGAGTGATGTTGTCCTTGTAGCAGGGAACATAAACATCTGAAATTTTAGCACTTTTCAAAAGAAAGAATAAAAGAACAGATTGTTCAGTTTTACTCTCCATTAGCGAGTTAGTTACAAATTCTGACAGGGGCCCAGTGATTTAAATAACATTTCAATCATTAATCACTCAAAATTATGGATAAGAGTGTTGAGAGTTGCATGAGAAAGGATCAAGCTGTAACTGAGGCTGGTATGCAATTAAATAAAACTCTCATGCATCAAGGGGAACATTTGGGGGATTGTTAACACTTCCATTCTTACATAGGTTTCTCCAAGCCATTGTTTTAAATTTATACCAAGGCAAATTTAGCAAGGTTTCCAATCTTTATGTAAGATGGATAAATACAAGAATGCTTCATGTTTAAAATCCGTTTTTTCAAATTATGCTACATTTTCAGCAACACTGAAAAACCTAGAACATTTATCATTCCTTCCAGTATATTACTGCAAATTTGAATAAAAATTAGCTGTCTAGTTCATCTAGTGAAGGGCCTCAGGATACAGGAGAATTCTGCGCCAAAGGGTTATTATTTCCAGTCAGCTTGGGCATCTCTAGCCTGTGCTAGGTTCATTAGTGTAAAGATACACAAGTTAGCTTAAGTGATTCTGCTCCTTCTTTCCCACTGAATATACAGGCTATGTCCTAGTAGATCATAATTTTCTCAATTAACTAAAATGTCCAGCTTTTTCCATCTGCTCAGATTAGCAGCCAATATCGGATCCCTTATGGTGACTAAAGCAAATTCCCACTGTCTGGTATTTCCAACACATACCTCACAAATACATTGGCGTTGACTTTGTAATCCTGTTGTCTGCAAGACTGTTACAACATTTTACAATCATAGCAAATATCCATAATAAATAGTCCTTGTCAAGCTCACAACCTCCACTTGATTTTGGTCCACATGTGAATTAGTAGTCTAGGCACTGCTTCTGCATTAGGATGCTTATCCAAGCACCTCTAAGCAATTTCAGAAAGTTATGCTGCCATAGTGACTACAATATTTTTCTTATTTATGTGTTTTCTGGGTTAGGGGGTGGACATTTTTTCACTTTCCACTGGAAATGCAGTTTCAGATCTGAATTTGAATCAGGATTTCAGAACTGAATTTGGATCAAGATACAAATTTCTCCTGGGGTACTCACATCAAAGAGTCTCTTTCCCAGCAAAGTATTCTCTTTTGATCGAGATTTTACACTTTCAGTGTAGAATGGTGACAACTCCACTTTCAGCTCCTTGTTATTAAATGTATGCATACATTAAAAAAAATATCTAACACTCATTGCAAGTTCTGGAGCCTGAGCTGTTGAAAATGTTACCAATTATATAACTACCGCTGTAACCTTGAGCTTAGCACAGTATTTGTGATGCCATGGGCCTTCCACAAGAGGTGGACTTTTGTTGGACATGACTTTCTCCTGATTCCTAAGGACTCTTGAGAAGATCAGAGGTCATCAGTACTGTTTAGAGAAAATATAAATCACTGTTCTTCTTGATATGTTAGGACATATCACGAGCTTCTTTCTCAAGGTGCTTTCCAGAGGTCTCACTTTATTACAAACCTGGTGTTCTTCCTCATTTCTTGCCATCTGAAAGTAACTAGTAGAAATATAATTGAAAAGGACTGATTAAACCCATGAAGATCCTCCTTGTTTGTTACTATTATAAAAGATTCCCAGCAGATCTACTTGAGAATAAAAACTAACTCTACATCATTAACCTGTACAGAAAGCATTCTCTAGGAGAACAGAAGCTACTACATTAGTGGGCAATTAAAACCCTCAGATATGTTTCATACCATATTCCATGCACGTGCCAATATTTAAGCATCTGCCAGATAGCAGGTGGTTTGTAAATCATTATCTTTTCAAATTATGTTGCTAATGGCATGTGTGAAATGACTGAAAAATTACATGTTTCCCCTTCTCCATCATTAAAATAAAATAAATTGCTGCAGTATGTTATCTAAAGCTCAAGAGCCATAAAACACTGGCAAACCTGGGTGTTTCACTTTCCATCCTACTCTGTTTGTGTTGCTTCCCCCATTAATGGTGGACAATACAGTCTGTGATATTTTATTTCTGTGACTTCCCTCTACTAGGAATAACTGAAGACAACCAAAAGCATCAGCATCAACTACTTCTCAAATGAAGCACAACCTATTAAAAAGGAACAAACAGCTAGTTCTTTGAACAGTATTGACAAATAGCACAGTCTGGTTATAAAAATAATGAAAGAGTCCTGCAACAATATGGGGACATAAATGGAAAAAGAAACCCAAAAATATTGTTAAACAAAGCATAATTAGTACTATCATTTTTGTTTTACATGGAGTGGCAAAGAGCCTAATTATTCAAATACCAAATGTTTTGGGATTGCATGGCAAGGTTTTGGTAGTGGGAGGGCTACAGAGGTGGTTTCTGTGCGAAGCTGCTAGAAGCTTCCCCCATGTCCCATAGAGCCAATGCCAGCTGTTTCCAAGACGGATCTGCCAGTGGCCAAGGCCAAGCCCATCAGAGATGGTGGCATTGCCTCTGGAATAACATGTTTAAAAAAGGGGAAAAAAAAAGCTGTGCATCAGCAACTGTAGCTGAAGAGAAGAATGAGAATATGTGAAAGAAACAACCCCGCAGAAAGCCAGGTCAATGAAGAAAAAGGGGGAAGAGGTGCTCCAGGCACCAGAGCAGAGATTCCCCTGCAGCCCCTGGTAAGAGGGTAGGCTGTGCCCCAGCAGCCTGCAGAGGTCACCAGTGGAGCAGATGCCCACCTGCAGCCCATGGAGGACCCCTTGCTGAAGCAGATGGGTGCCTGAAAGAGGTCATGAACTCATGGGAAGCCCATGCTGGAGCAGGCTCCTTGTAGGACCTGTGACCCATGGAGAGAGGAGCCCACTGTGGAGCAGGTTTGCTGGTAGAACTTGTGACCCCACAGGGGATCCACACTGGAGCAGTCTGTTCCTGAAGGACTGCACCCCACAGGAGAGACCCACACTGGAGCAGTTCATGAAGAACTGCAATCCATGAGAAGGACTCACATGGGAGAAGTTCATGGAGGACTATCTCGTGTGGGAGGGACCCCACGCTGGAGCAGAGGAAGGGTGTGAGGAGTCCTCCCCCTGAGGAGGAAGATGCAGCAGAGACAACCTGTGATGAACTGACCGCAACTCCCATTCCCTGCCCCCCGAGCTGCTGGCGGGGAGGAGGGAGAGAAATATAGGGAGTAAGGTTAAGCCTGGGAAGAAGGGAGGGGTGGGAGGGAGATGTTTTAATATTTGGTTTTATTTCTCATTATCCTACTCTGATTTGATTGGTAGTAAATTAAACTAATTTCCCCAAATCATATCTGTTTTGCCTGTGATGGTAACTGTTGAGTAATCTCCCTCTCCTTATCTCAACCCACACGCCTTTCATTATATTTTCTCTCCCATGTCTGGCTGAGGAAAGCAGTGATAGAGCAGCTTTGGTGAGCACCTGGCATCCATCCAGGGTCAACCCACCACACCAAATTATAGACAAATCTCTTGGGTTTTTAATCATGCTTTAGTTCAGAGCTCACAGAGACTCCTTGCTCCCAGTTCTCAGAACAACTAGGCAAATTAGGAATTTATCTTCTTTTCTGCAAACTTAGTGTAGACAGCATGTGGTGTGCAAACATTTGTCCTTCCAAGTTTCATTGCCAACAGCTGAAGCTTCTGAGGACAGAACACTTTTACAAGTCCTTGGTTTGGCTGCCCAGATGCTGAGCATGGCAGCTTTTGTTCTATTTTTCCAAACCAGCATATGTACCACAGCCTGCTGGGCAATACAAGAACTTGGAAGCAGAAAGGATGCATCCAGGACTGTCTTATTCCTCTTCACTCAGAGAAAAAACATCTCTGTGGCCATAGACATCTTGGCTGAAACTAGTTCAGAGGGAAAGGTCAGTTTCTGCATTATCAAATGAGTATATTTGGAAATCTGGTTTATAGCCTATTTAAACATCTAGACAAAGGGAGAAACCTACAGCCCTATACAACCACTCCATTAGGAAATGACCTGAAAACAAATGGTCTTTAAATATGTGGTTTCCAGGGTGTCCTTATAATACAAATGAAAGTGACAGAAAGGACACAGGCGCTATCACAAAATCAGGTAGCCAGCAGTTAAGATTTGGACAGCAGGCTGACTTGATTTTGTGCTGGAAAAGTTTTCTGAAATAAATTAAGCAAGATAGTTCATATTTTTTCCATGTTAATTTTATACAACTTCTATTAAATGAATAGTTGCTTCAAAAATTCATACTGTTTCCAGATCCTGAGTATTCTAGGTGATTCAAGACTTCCAGATATTTTACATCAAGATAACTGCCAGTTAAAATGACGGATGAGCAATGCAAAAGTGTTCATAAGTATTGGAGGATAGCTGTTATGTGCTTTAGCTCAGTAGCCTTCTGGCATAGCCAATAAAGACAAAACAATAGGGAAGATTTACTGTAGGAAGTAGCTGTAAACAAGGCTCTAGTCACTGAAAAAGCATGCTGCAGTGCAGACACAAACTCAAGTACCATGCAATTCAGGGATATTTTTATTTTGCTAGCTAAAACAAACATATAAAAATCATAGCCAATTCAAACTAGATTTTTTTTTTTCATTTTAGAGGCAAGTATTTGTACGTTAGAAAACACTTGCAGTTTCTAAGGTCTTCACACAGAGCTCACACTGTGAATTAAAATACCGTATCACCTTCGCTGATTACTATTATATTTTGTCTGTGTCTATCCTTTATTGCCTTTTCCATATTATCTAGTAGCATCAGAAGATGTGGTTCATTTACTTTAATCAAAAGTTCCCCACAAATACCTCTAGTTAGTATTTAGTCTAAATGAAGGACCTCGTCAAAATCTCCAATGATTCCACTAAACACAGCCCACCCAGCTGAAAGGCAGATAACAGCAAAAACATAAAATTGGTATAATAAATCACAGAGAATGGGTTTTCTACTAAATATTTCCAGCTTCATTAACTAAGAGAGCCTTATTGAAGCTTTTTGAAGTCTTCAGTGCATTTCAGAGTATAGCCATGTCAATGGTTCTCAGGTCAGCTGCATCACTGTGCATATTGAATTATTTACCTGGAAGGCACAAAGCAGTTCAATATCTGAAGTGAGGTGTTTAAGAATATTCTGCAATGCTTGGATTGAAATGTTCTGACAATAAACTCAAGCTTATTGTGGCTAAAGTTTCCTTTTTTTTTTTTTTTTTTTTTTTTAATAAAAGAGGTTGGATGACCAATTCAGTTTTTGCACCATAACAAAAATAAGAATCTGCAAATTTAAGGTTTATTTTGTTTCTACATAACCTTTACCACAAAGTCTCAGAAGAATGTGATGATGATGAATGTGATGATGAACAGTGTATAAGCATCTGGGTTCAAGCATGGACATATTCTGTTTTAAACACACGCATATGATCCAGCAGTATCAAAAGGGGCCACAATCCTTTCAACTCCTTGTTGTGGTTTAATCCCAGCCTGCAACTAAGCACCACACAGCCATCACACATTGTCCCTTCCTCCCCCCAGTCTCTGCAGTGGGATGGGGGAGAGAATTGGGAAAAAAAAAAAAAGTAAAACTCATGGGTTGAGATAAAGACAGTTTAATAGGAAAGAAAATGAAGACAAACTAATTATTATTATTATTAATAATAATAATAATAACAACAACAACATCCAAAACAAGTGATGTATAATACAATTGCTCACCACCTGCTGACCAGTACCCAGCCAATCTATGAGCTGCAGTGGCCCCCAGCCAGCTCCCCCCAGTTTATATACTGGGCATGACATCATATGGTATGGAATACCTTTGGCTCATTTGGATCAGCTGTTCTTGGCTGTGTCCCCTCCCAGCTTTTTGTGCACCATCAGCCTCTCCTGGTAGGGCAGCATGAGGAGCTGAAAAGACCTTGACTTAGCATAAATAGTGCTTACCAACAAGTAAATGTGTTATCAATGTTATTCTCATCCTAATTCCAAAATACAGCACTATACCAGGTACTAGGAAAAAAAAATTACTTTATTCCAGCCAAAACCAGCACACTCCCATAAACTCAAAAAAGTGAAATGGAAATTTGAATGGAAGATTCAGGAGGAAAATAAAAATAAAAATCATTAAGAAATCCTGCTGCTGAGACAGCTAACATTGTGATATTAATCAGACCTTTTTAAGACTTGCTGTAGCATAATGTTAGCAGATGAGGTAATACTGGACATGCTTAGTTTAAGATTCAGCCCCTTAACTGCTCTTTCTATAGCCATATACACTGCTGACAGGAGCAGCAGTGTTTCCAGCACAGTTGGTGTTGTGCAAGTCAGCAATATATCAGATTTCAACATGTTAACTACAACCTGTTCAGACAGTCTCTTCTGCATTTCTGTTGTGTGCAAAATTAACCTTTATTTCCTGTCTAGGAGTGTAATTTAATGTTGTTGATTACATTAAGGAACTGTCCTCCACAGTTAATGACAGATACAAATACGCAGTATGGAATATACATCTCAGATAACATATTTAAAAACTATCAAGTATCTTTAAGTCCAGGGAAACTCTAAAAAAAAAGATTTTGTTCCCAGAAAACAGTTACTTCAGAGGACAAGTAGATAAAGGGCACATTTTTAGTGCCATCTACCTAATTAAAGATGCAGAGAGATTTCAGATTAAGAAGCTGTTAAGATTTTCCAGAGTATCTAAATTTACATCTTTAGTCATGTAAGCACATGTAGAATTTTCTACTCTGTCATGTTTGAAAACATAATTTTAACTCCTCATTCACTCAAGCTTTCTGAAGAACACTTGTAAAGTAGTTTAAAAGGTAGCTACATAAAATAAAATGCATAATGTTATAACAAGTACACCAATTCTGTTATTTAATCTGAAATATTTTTTGCATTAAAATTTTATAAATATTTTTAAATTTCTGTATGTCTAAGATGGAAGGTGTCTTATTAAGATTTGCTTGTTTATCACTGTAATAAGTGAGAATCCCTGATTGTTGTGTTAAGCATAGTGATTAATACATTTTGGTCCAACTAACGACTGCTTTGCACTTGTTTCAGCCTACAACCTTCCCTCCGATAAGAAATTTTCATGCCAGAAGCAGAGAATGCAAAAAGAACACAGGAAATACTTCACCAATGACTATATCTGCTCCAAAGTCAAATGGTTTTCTCCAGTGGGTAGCAGAAAAGGGACAAGAGGCAGGGCATTGTGGGGAGGGCCTTAAAACATATTACATAGGAGCAGTTCTCTCTGCTTTCATCTCTCACTCACACTATACTCACTTCATTTCCTAAAAATTATACTCTAGAAATAACTACAGGCAGAAGTGGAGCCCTCTAAGCAAACCTCTGCTTCACATTTCTCAGCTGGTGCCATGCTTATTACTCCAAGATCATGAACTTTACAGATGACTCCTTGCTTCTGACACTATGTTTAGAGCCTTCTGCTCAGCTTGCCAGAATTCATTCTAAATGCTCTCTGAAATCCATTCTAGGCAGAGTTTTCATTAAGATGTACATGAACTAGATGAAGCTGAAAGACTGAAAACATATTTTCTTTCTGAAATAGGGCAGAGTTTGATCTTTGTACTTCAGAAGGTATCAAGTTTCAGGATTAAAACATGACTTAGAAGAGACCACATTCTTCCTTACCAAAAAGTAAAGAAAGGTCTTGTTGATAAATTGAAGGGTACCTTAGTTTGGGTTTTTTTTCAAATTATAATTTACAAGTCCCTTGCCCTCCTAAAATAGGATGTAGAGCCATTTTTGCATGTTAATAGATGTTAACAGAGTCTTCATGTTGCTCAGTTATTTCCAAATTAGCTAAAATTTTATTTACGCTATTAATTCACCTAGTGCAAAACGTTAATCTCAGTTCCCTTTCTTCTATTAAAAGCCAATGAAGAATTCACCTTTTTTCACTGAGTAGCACTGTCCTTCCATGCACCCAGCTTCTCCTCCAGTCTCGCTGAAGGCTTCTGAAGTTGAAGTCCTACTATCCAAGAAATGCATGACCGGCTTTATTCAGAGGAATAAAATGACAGGAGTGGTGTAACCATCATCTTACCACCAGCCTGCTCCAGGACAGTTACAGAGATCATCACACTCTTACTTCATCAAGGTCAATGGAAATTGAGTCAATGGCAAGATGATAGCTTTCTTTGTGCAGAGACACACATTTCAAAGTAACAGCAAGCTAAGAACTGCAAAAACATGTGCTGTAGAAAGAAGTCTGAGAAACAGGGCAACAATCTGCAGGTAATTTAAGCCCCTGGGGAAAAAAAAAAGGAGATGGTATGCAAAATTTTCACCTTGTTAGCAGTCCTTATTAAGTAAGAAAACAAATCAAAAGGTAACATGTCAAGTCTTAGAGGATGACTAGGTCTCTACACCAAATATACAACTTATCTTAAAGAAATGCAAAGTTTGTAATTAAAAAAAAAAATTATTAATGCTTATATTCAATAACAGGACTTGAAGGCAAATCTGGAACCACATTTTGAAACTGGACTTCATGTTGCAAATGGAAATGTTGAAGAATAATTTTTAAGTGCCGGATCTTGATCATCTTTAATACTCTACATTAATTACAGGTGGGTTAATAGAGTAATTATTTTATAATTAAAATCACTGTTGGGGAGTGATAATGAAAGATTATATAAATAACTCCATCAAATGCAATGAGAAAATAACAGAAAAAAAACCCCAGTTCAATAGTTAGTGGTTCACTTCATAAACAGAATAAAGGGCTATTTTTGCAGATTTGACTACTTCATCTGAAATAACACTTTCTGAGGAGTGGAGTACACAGAGAAAGAGTTCAATTTATTATTTTTTTTTTTAATAGAATGTCGACTTGTCTCAAAACCACCACCTTCAATGACTGAAATAAATGGCCATATAAGTGAATGGGAGTCTAATTATATACCACAGGTTGTAAATGTCATGTTATGTTTCAGTGGTTTTATGGATAAGAACCTCATTTGTGTTCTACTTCCAATATGAGTTTTATGACTAATACTAATAAATAAAAGAAAATATGTTCTTATTTTTAACAAAATACAGTTTCTTATCACAGCAGTTTATCTCAGTTAAAACAGTATCTTATATCTAGGGACAAGGCTAGGGTAAAGCTTAAAAAGCAAGTTAATTTATATTAATTCTGCTCACCATTACATAAATACATACTGTATCCTTTAATTGCTTACCACCACTATAATTCCTTCCCATAAAGTTAATTGGCAATAAACTTTCTATGATGATAAGATTATAAAAAAAGAAAAAGAAAAAAGCTCCCAATAATTTTCCAGTTCTTTTGCAGGAGTCACCTTTCCCTAGCAGTCAACAAACTGCTATTACCATACCACAGATCACAGCATGACATCTCCTTTTTTAATTTCCTTTTTCTTCCTATGAAGAAAGTTTATGCCCTTTCCTTTAACTACAAGTTAGCTGCTTAGGTTGTATAAATCAATATAGTAACATTAGCTTTGACAGAGCTCAGCTAGTTTACAACAGTTGATGATATAACCCCCTGTCTACACACCCAATTAAATATTAATTTAAAACAAGCAAACAAACAAAATATCTTGTCAATAGAGGATTTTAAAACCTATCCAGCATTATACCATTTCCACTGACAATCATGACATTACAGATGAAGGTCTGGACCTTGCAAAGATTGAAGTGTGGTAGAAGAAGGGAGTGAAAATCTCTGTGCAACACAGTGCCTAAAGCTTTCAAAATATTGTTCTACTCATAGGTGTAAATCCTACAAGGGTGTATCTATAAGTATAAAGTGTGCCACAACGTGCTGCTTTGTTATTGAAGTCACACTTCTGTCCTGATTTATACCAGTACATGGAGAAGGTGGATTTATCACACTTTGTAATGGTGATGGACTCCTAAGCACGTAATGCATCTATGGAGAGAAAACCAAGACCAAGATGAATTTTACGTTGCCTGTAGTTATTTCAAGATCTAGAAATTTAAGGTATATTTCTATAGGGTTAAAACATGAAGGAGAAAGTTTCTGCAAACCAAGTGAGCCATGCCAGGCACTGTCAGAGGGATAAAGTTACTCCATAATTCAGCTCAAGGGCATGTCTCAAATCAGCCTTTTAAAAGCAGAATCTCCTTAAAAGTGGAAAAGTGGGTGGGGAGAGAGATGCTTTTTAAAAGGATTATAAAAATCCTCCATCTAACTGCTTCCTATCTCTAGAGATCTGAGTGGATGTCAGCCCATAACTACTGTAGAAGCTAATGATCTTAATGGCCCATCTAAATTAATCAAAATTATTTGCAATACACCACAAGAACAGTCAACTTACAGCAGAAAGTCTTGAACACCATCGTTGTCACCAGTTCAGTTATAAGCATCATAAATCCAGAGATGATGGATTACTCCTTCCTTTTGCTGATAAAGGGAACTGCCACTGTTTTCTCTATGCTCAAGGTTAAAATCAATCGTTTACCTGTTAAAATATCTGTTTGCAAGCTTCTCTGGGACAGATTCAGAAGTTATTTATTTGCCTGGCTGCAAAGATAGCAGAAGGTGAACAGCGTAAGATTGCACCAGCCAATTTTCAATTTGAACCATTAAGATAAAAACATGTGAAAGGTGATTTGTTAGGAGATGTGTATCTTCAGATCAAAAGTAACAAGACGACTTACTTACCTTTTTAGGTGTTTTTTATTTCAAATGAACTGTTGTATAATCTGGATTTTTTAATATATTTCATTACTGATTAGAACAACAACATTAAGCACAGAGCTTCATAAGTATAGGGTTTGGGTCTAGCTTTGATAACACTCTCAGGTCAGATTTCCCACTTGTACCTAAAAACTGTTGATAAAATTTTGTCCTTAAAATAGATTTGTAAACATACGTAGGGATCTGTTATGTCTTTATTTGGGTATTGAGATAAAGGACACAAACCTGGTCTCTCTGAAGACACAAATGGGGAAAGAGGTTTCTTTCTCCATAGTGTAGGTTAATACTGTGACTGCAGACCTCTTCCTTCTTTACTATGTTTATTCTCAAATTCACATACAAGTGTGGAAATGCATTTTTCACAGGTTTTATTCCTGTGATTTCTAGAAGACAGTAGGCACGGCT
This sequence comes from Tyto alba, assembly GCF_018691265.1. Taxonomy (NCBI): domain Eukaryota; kingdom Metazoa; phylum Chordata; class Aves; order Strigiformes; family Tytonidae; genus Tyto; species Tyto alba. The sequence continues at coordinate 2,211,977 of NW_024881272.1, forward strand.
GTCTTGAATTCCAGGTGATAAAGGACATACTTTTGCACTGGTGGGAAGTGGAATATTTTTCTTTTTTTCTTCTTAAAAAGGGATTTCCTTTATTCCACAAAACATCTAGGATCAACAGACCCTTTACAGTGCAGAACACACAGACATTTGGCTTATTTTCCTCTGGAATTAAGGATTCTGTTTAACCGTAGTGTTGAGAAACTTTTCCCTTCTTCAATATCCATCATCTGCCATGAAAAAAAATCTTCTCAACATTGCTAATTTACAAGTGATATCATAGTTCAGATATCCTTCACAGATACCTCAAGGATAAAGATGTGAATAAGATGAATATCCCAGTACATATCAGAAAGCAATCAGACAAATGGAAGTTAATTTTAATATATTCTGTATCTTCTCTAATAAAAAGATACCTTGAAAATGTCAAAATATAAAAATGAAATTCTGGATTAGATTGGTGGAGCGTAAAGTTTAAATCTAATCCATGAGTATAAAGAACAGATAAGAAACAACTTGAATAAATCAGCAAATAGTTAAAATCAATAAAGGAATTTCTATTTGTAGAGAAAAGAGATTCAGAAGGCATCTCAAACATACGTATTTTTAGTGAACAAAGATAGGAACATTTTGATTATTTTTGAAGAGGTTAAAATACGTATATATGAAATGAATTTGTCTGTCTCAGGAATTTAGTGCTGCAATGCTCCAGATTACATGTATAAAGGAAACATGTTTCCCAGAGGAAAAAAAAAATATAAAACATTAGTAAAACTCATTATAGTTCTCTGAAGGCTGTTAGCATTATTCCAACTTGTAATGACATGATGCATATTAAATCTTGTTTACCACAACTACTTGCTTTTGCACAGTCACAGTGAGAGCATTTCTTTTTTTTTTTTTTTTTAAATACATGGAGCATAGAGGACACTGCAGCTGCAGTACAGGTGGCATACCAAAGTGCTTCAGGATGTCAAAACAGCTGCCTCTCTTTGACATCAAGATATAAAGACAATCCTTGCTTTCAAACAAATTATCTATAGTCCATTAGTTTTATCACTGGGTTTTCTTTTGAAAGGACAGTTATAGCAAGTAAGAGTTTCATGTATAACTAATAAAGAAGTTTATAAGAGGAACCATGTAGGATGTTGCTCCTTTTTTAAAAAACAAACAAACAAACAAACAAACAAAAAAACAAAAAAAAGTTAAAAAGATTTGCTGACATAAACATTCTAATTTTCTATAAACTGCCCATTACTGGAAACTATTTACCAGTTAATCAACAATTCTGGTCCCCTGGGACTTTCAGAAAGTTGGCCTCAATCTGTTCCTAGCAATGAGAACAAAGCACATTTAGGGTTATGATAGCTTTAAAAATCCTATTTTGTACAAATAAGCTTTTTCTTTCTTGACTGCTGCTTTTATTCTGACATTTCACAGGCTGCAAAGAGAAAGAGGATGTGCCATCCTCATGGATCAATGCCGGACTCAGCTCAAGCATCTGCACTGGTCTCAGGAGTCCTCCCTCCTGCTTAATCCCGGCATCATTGGAACTAAAAAGTGTGTCCATGATATACTTAATAAGAATATGGGATTCTTGTGTTATGAGATATATGCAACACATATGTCATATGTCTCATGTGATATGAGACAACAAAACAGTTTCCTGCCAGGTTGTGGTATCCCATGCAGACATTCACCTTTCAGTCTGGTAGTAAGCAGTATTCATGCCTTCAGAGTACTTTATTCTGGGAGTTTTTAAAACACCTCCTTAATCACAGCACGTATCTCAAGCCTGTCTTTTTAAAAGCTGGTGCCTCAGAGTTATTTTCCACTGTTGATTATGTATTCTGTGCAAGTAGCGTATAAAGCTCTAAGCTCATCATTGTCAGTAAAAGTCTCATGCATGTAAACAAGGACTGAACTTGCCTGTTATTTAAGAACAGAGCTCAAGTCTCTTATTTGATCCAAGCCCATGCTTCTCCTACAGTTTTTGAAGGTTAACACAAGTCTGTTCTTAAAAAAAAGGTGACACACAAAATCAAATTCTGATTGCAGTCTGGTCTCCAAATCAGCAGTTTCATTTATCTGTTTTTTGTAAACGTCCTACTCATGACATGATACACAATAATGTCCTTGCATAATAAATAGCAGGTCATTTTAAAAATGAAAATACTAAAGTTAAAAAGAAAATTACAAAAAAACCCCAAACACATGTAAAAACACTACATTTATTCTGCTGCTGCTACTTCCTTCCTCCTTTTATTCAATATGAAATCCATCTAAGGCTCATACAGAGTATTAATACTTGAGATTTGCTCATAAGAGAATCATGATTAATAAACAATGCAGAAAGAGCAAATTCAGCTGTACTTGGACCCTCTCTGGAAGCTCATCTATGTCAGCTACAGACTTAAGGCAGCTGTTCCTAGGAAAAATTTATATTTCTTCCATTTCCCCTTTTTGTCACTAAATATTCAGTGAAACTGTCATCAAATTCTCCAAAGCAATTTCCACTGCTTAAGAGTGCTTGAGCATTTGCTCAAACCACAGGTAAAAGGAGCCAAGGTTCTGTATTTAGCTACAGACTTGTTGTAGCCCAGACAACTCATACCTCTGTGTCATGCAGATGTGCTGTAGCTATCTTCCACTGGAGCACATAAAGGTAGCCATGGCATGTCTGTATCGTAAAAAGATCTTACGGAAGTCAAAGGATACCTAGTCCTCCACAGATAATGTTCTCCAAGCTCTTAATGCACATAAAATGTCAAAAACTACAAGAAAGTCTTCTTTAGGTACATAAACAAAAAGCAGAAACAGAAGGAAAGTATTGACCCACTGTTAAACAGGAGAGGTGAATTAGTCACCAACATCGCTGAAGAGGCAGAGGTTCTCAACACTTTCTTCACCTCTGTCTTTACCAGCACTGTTGGGCCCCAAGCCTTGGGAACAAAAATCCAGGTTGGTGCAAACACAGACCCACCACCAGTGAAGGAAGAGCAGGTATGCAAACTGTTACAGGAGTGACCCCTATGAATTGATGGGCCCTGATGTTATCCACCCGAGGGTGTTAAGAGAGCTGGCTGATGTCATTGAGAAGTCATTCTTCATAGTCTTTGAGAGGCTGTGGAGATTGGGAGATGTCCCAGAAGACTGGAAGAAGGCTAATGTCGCCCTCATCTACAAGAAGGGCTTAAAGGAAGATCCAGGAAATTACAGGCCCATCAGTCTTACCTGAATCCCTGAGAAAGTTATGGAACAAATCCTCCTGGGGGCTGTCACGAGTCACATGAAGCACGTGATTGGAAACAGTCAGTGTGGATTCTCCAAGGGCAAATCGTGTGTGGCAAACCTGATTGCCTTCTGTGACAAAGTAACCTGCTTGGTTGATGTGGGGCAAGTGGTGGACGCCGTCTACCTGGGTTTCTCCAAGGATTTTGATACGGTTCCCCACAGCCTTCTCCTGCAGAAACTGGTGCCTTACAGCCTAGACAAGTGGTCAGTGGGGTGGGTGGGGAACTGGCTGCCAGGCTGCAGCCAGGGGATGGTGATAAGTAACTCTTTTTCAGACTGGCAGCCTGTCACAACTGGGGTCCCCAGGGATCAATATTGAGCCCAATGCTGTTTAATATCTTCATAAGTGACCAGGGTGATGGGGTCAAGTGTGCCCTGATGAAGTTTGCTTCAGTGGAGTGGAGAACTCAGTGGGGAAGTGGACACCTTGGAAGGGAGAGCCACCCTACAGGAAGATGTGGATAGGCTGGAAGAGGGGGCTAACAAGAACCTTCTAAAATTCAACAAGGACAAGTGCAAGGACTTGCACCTGGGAAGACATAATCCAGGAGTGAAGCACAGGCTGGGATCTGCCTGGCTGGAGAGCAGCTCTGTGGAAGGGGACCTGGTGGCCAACAAGATGCTGGGTTGCATCAAGGAGGGCATCACCAGCAGAGACAAAGAAGTCATTATCTCCCTCTACTCAGCGCTTGTCAGGCCGCACCTGGAATCCTGTGTTCAGTTTGGTTCCCAATATACAAAAAGGCTGTGACCAGGCTGGAGATGACCCAGAGAAGGGCCACAAAGATAATCAAGGGACTAGGCAGCCTTCCATGTGAGGAAAGGCTGGGAGAACTGTTTTTGTTAGGGGAGACCTTATCTCCATGTTCCAGTGTTTAAAGGGTGGATGTAATGAAGTTGGATACTCCCTTTTTACAAGGAGTCACATGGAGAAGACGAGGGGCAATAAGTACAAGTTACTGATGGGGACATTCCGATTGGACACAAGAGGAAAATTTTTCACAGTGAGAACAATCAGCCACTGGAACAATCTCCCCAGGGAAGTGGTGGATTCCCCAACACTGGGCATTTCTGAGATTCAGCTAGACAGGGTGCTGGGCCATCTTGTCTTTTGCCAAGAAAGGTTGGACCAGATGATCCTTGAGGTCACTTCCAGCCTGGTATTCTATGACTCAGTGATAAAATGAAGTTTCAAAACAGGTTTGTAGTGTAAGATAGTTCAAGGTGAAGATTTTGTAGAAGTCTGAAAGTGGACTATATTCCTCCTTCTTCACCCATATGCACTGCAGTATTAGAAGTCATGGGATGGACCAAACACAAAGGAAGCTAAATTGTAGTGTGGTCTCCTCTATCCTCACCATTGAGGACACATCCAGACCTGAGTTAAGAATTATTATTCTCAATTTCAAAAAGTGAAACATGAAAAATATGTAACACACCTGAAGGCATTTCACAAGTAAGAATGAAAGAAAGTAGCACCAAATTACCTACACAGAACCACACTGTGGTTGATGCAGAAGGAGGACTTCAAATTTCAGACTCTTGAAATGGGTTTAACATGTATTTCATTGAGAAGCACTTATTTTTCATTAGCACTTGAAGATTGGATCAGGCTCTCTGAAGCTTTAAATATGGAAAACCAGACATATTCCTTCTATTATTTACAAATTTAATAACTAAGACCAGCTATACAAAAATCTTGAATTTCAGCTGTAGTCAGATTTTTCTTCTACCTGTGAACAGTATTCCTGCAATGGCAGTGAAAATTCCCAAATGCATTATTTAGGAATATAATAAGAAATGGTTGTTCAAATTTAAAGATCAAATTATGTTGCCTATATACAAAACAAAGCAAGCTGCTTATTTACACGGCATATGTATAAACTGACATTTTCAAAACTACTTTCAAGAACAAAGATACCCTTGTGATACACAATTTAAAGTATAAAATGAATCCAAGATAAAACCGTATTCCTGTATTAATAAATACTTTACAATTTCCATAGCAGTTCTTGGCATCTTACATCTATCTTAACCCTGTAAATATTTAAGTACAGCAGCACTGATGAAACATCTTTCCAGCTAATATATTCACAATGTAGGTGGCTGTAGGATTAAAAAGAATAAAAAAGTCGCCTATATCTTTTCAACATTAATCCATGACTGAGCTTATGAGAAATTATTCAGCCATCAAGGTTAAAAGTAGATGTGTTCAACTGAAATGAAAGCAAACTTTCCAGTGTAGTATTAATTATAGCAGGCATATGAACAGCCAATAAAACCCAGGATATTTTATGTCTTTGTTCTAAAATATCTTCACGCCATAATTAGGAGTTTACTCTGCAACTCTAGAAGCAGAGACATTGCTTTGTCCCAGTAGAGCTACTGATAGTTGATTTACCAGGTTCTTTCTTGCTGACAAATAGGCCAGGAGGAAAAGTACATTTAAAGTAAAATACGTGATGAGAGAATGGGAAGAAAAAAAAAAAATGTGATTTTGTTTGCTGAGTGATTACTTAGAGCCAAGTAGGCTGACAAACCTTATATAAAGTTTAAGTACCTTACTGGTTGCCATTACCTATGTGAACTGAAACATAGCTTGATAGCCAGTTTCCCCCAGTGGTGACTCATCTTGGAGTTAAGGGCAAATTTAAGCACTTCTCTGAATATGAACATACTTAAGTATATCCTTAAATGTCAGACACATGCTTAAGTGATTGACTAGATTGTGGCCTAAAGAAGGCAGGACACCAAAATCCATAAATGATCCAGTAAAAGCACGAAAATTGCAGTGAAACCATTCATCATATGATACAGGAACTTGGATATTCTTAAAAGACCTGTTACAAATTATGGTGTACTTCTTCCATACTATGCAGTCAGCAGCTATCAGAAACACTCATGCTATTTCGCCAACTTCAGGGGAGCCTTACCATTGCACACAGCAACAGAAGTTTCCTCGTAGGCAATTGCGAACAATTTCAGACAGATACCTGCCCTCAACCCCAATCTTCTCTCCATCAGTGGAAACTTTTCAAACTAATATCTTGGGCCATGGAGATGATCTTTTTGTTCTCTCTTTGCTCAGTGACAAGCACAATGCTCTGTGATTTGTGATTTCAGAGGGACCCTAATGCTCAGTTTCCCTACAAAACCACACAAATTTTCTCAAGAAATCTGAGACCTTCTAGATCTCAGATCAGTTTATTATTCCCTTATACAGAAGACATTAAAAATCTAACATTTTAAATTGCAACCTAATTAAAGTGATACATATTTCAAGACGGTTTGTGATATTTTGTGCAAAACCACTTATATTGTAAAACATCATCTTAGAAAGCTTCTTTATGGATGTTGACGGCTATTTTAATAAAGCATGAAATTTAATGAAGCATTTACTCCCTTTTTCATGAAAGAGTAATTGAAATGTTGATTCAAATTGGATTGGACAAATCCAAAAACTGACTAATTGAACGTAAACAAGAGACGATGAGGAGTAGTAGTATGCCAAGTTGTCATCTGCAGTAACAAGGGAATCATGGTTATCATTCCTGTTCTTAATATTTTCCTCAATGATCTGGAAGAGTAAGAAATAATCATATTAAGAAAACTGGCAAATTATCCTGTATTGAGAGACATGGTTAACACCAGAAAGGTAGAGTAGAAAAATAGGCAGGGGGGAAAAAAAAAAAAAAAAAAAAAAAAAAAAAGACCTAATTTGGACACATCTGAGATCTTGAGATCTGAGGTTGTGACATCTTAGCTAATACAAATGGTGAAAAATAATCCAAAGCACATATCCTTTGAGTAAAGGAGAAACTAGGGAAGAAGCAAACAGCTGGCAGTGATGGAGACCCAATTAGAAATAGCTGGAAAAACACGGTTGGGCACACATATATATAGAATAGCACATCTACATAGGAACCGCACTCCTGCTCAGTAGAGGAATTGTTCCAGCAGGAATGCTTTCCTTCAAGAATCCTTCTGGAGTCAATGTCCAGGAGCAGTCTGGAGGAATTTCAGTCAACAAGAAAATGGGAGCACGTGGAAGATAGGTCAGATGAAATGTTTGCATGAGTAAAGGTAAGCATATGCTTAAGTGCCTTGTTAAAAGGGGCCCCAAGAACCAAATTACGTGTAATGAGGGTGAAAAGAGATAAGAATTAGTTTACACCAGCCTACATATATTTCTTTTCCATTAGTCGACAACTGAACTTCCTTTAGTCATTTGTTCCAATGCAAAGTGGGTATTATTACAAAATGCTATTACAAAAATGGACTGAAGTGATCATATGAGATACATGACTTGGATCTCTGAAATGAAAATGGGTGATTCAGCATGATGAGCTGAACCATAGTACTGTTGGATAAAGAGAAAAAAAAAAAAAAAAAAGAAGAGATTAATGGACTGAACACCTATAAAACTTGCATGAAAGTCTTCTCAAGGAATGCTGGAAGCTTAAAAGAGGATTAAAGAGGTGCTAGGAAGTGAATAGTCCTTTTAATCAGAGTTGGGCTAGCTTACATAATAAATCTGCCTCCAATCTAATCTTTCTCCTTATTAAAAAATTTGAAACAGGAAATTCAAACATCTTCCCCTGTTTTTCTGTATTTAACTGGCATCTCAATCAACAAATGTAATTGCATATTTTAAGTACATTATAAATCACTCTGCTCTCTAGTTTTCAGCAAAAGTATCATTTTATGCTCCTGATTTTTGAAACTGACATGTGATTAGCATCATACATTATATCTAAAACATTTGCAGGAAATAGAATTGATAAAACAGAAATACAAAGTGTCCAGAAATGAAAAAGTAAAACAATAACATACTCTGAAACATTCATCAAAGCATATTAGCAATAAATTTTAATCAACAGTATGTCACTTCCCATTGAGTGAAAAAAGAGATGCTATGCTATTTCCACTTACTGACATAATATAACCAGCATTGCATAAAAATTGGTTATCAGTTGAACTTTCGACTTAAATCAGGAGAAAGTTACAGGATAAAATACAGCTGAAATGAGGAAAATCAATGCAGAAGATTGTGGAAGAGAGTGTATGTCCAAGAAGTAAATTGTTCAAAAAAGGTATAGCTGCAAAATACGTGTTAAAGGCCTGAAATGAAAGTCCATCACTATTAAGTCAACGGGAAGTTCTTCCAGCAGCTTAAGGCACATGATCTATACCTGAGTGATTTGTAAGGAGCCAGACATACAGCTGGGGGTGCAGTACATATCTAATCTGCCTTTGCAAGGCTTACTGCAAATATATACATGCAGTGAACTAAGAGAAGTGAAACATCCTGAAGACATATCCAAGTCTGCATTAACCTTCCTGCCTTGGGTATCTACCGTTGAACTTAGCCCATAGCTTAAAAACCCACCCCAAAAGAAGAGAGTCCTGTGATACTGTGACCACAGGACCATCTGTATCAAGACTCCTCAGCTGAAAGCTGCCACTGACTTCCTCAGGATCTGTCTCCTTAAATCACCCTTTATTATTCCAGTGATGTAGGAAAACTATTTGAATAATGTTCAAAATACAATTAATAATCATCTTTATTGGCCTTGGGGAGGGAATTCCATTTGTAGATTAGCAATCAAGAGCCAGATCTCCTGCCCACACAACACAGTCTTAGACAGTGATGTGTCTAACAATTAATAATCACAACATGAAGAAATTATCAGCAATACTAGTATTAAACTCACTTGCAAACTAGGGTTACAAAAATAATCCTATAATAAGATGTGCTAGATTTGAGTGAGTGGCAGGGTTTTTGGTTGCAGGGAACGGGGATACAGCGGTGGCCCCTGTGAGAAGTTTCTAGAAGCTCCCCCAGCTCCAAGTCGGACCTACCTCTGCACCAAGGCCAAGCCAATTAGCGACAATGACTGCACCTCTGCAATAACATATTTAAGAAGGGGAACCTGAGAGAAGCAGTTGGAGTTGTGAGGAGGTGTCATCTATGTGAACACTGATGTTAGTGGAAGGAAAGAAGAAGAAGGGGGCGAGGTGCACCAGAACAGAGAGCCCAGCTTTATCCACTGCCCTGCCACTCACGGAGGTCCATGGTGAAGCAGAGGTTGACTTGAAGCCCATGGAGGAGCCCACACTGGAGCAGGTGATTGCACCCAAAGAAAGCTGGGAGTCTGAGGGGAGAAACAGCCCCTGCTGTTGTAGTTTGGTGCTGGGAGGACTGCAACATGCGGGAGTGACCCACACCTGAGCAGCTCAGGACCAGCTGCATCCTGTGGGAAGGACTCATGTGGGAGAAAGTTTGTGGAGGACTGTCTCTTGTGAGAAAGGGAGCAGGGGAAGCATGAGAGGAGTTCCCCCCCACCCTGAGGAGGAAGAAGTGGCAGCACTGACTGCACCTACCACTCCCTTTCCCCCTATGCCACTGGGAGGTAGGAGGTAGAGATATCGAGATCAAAATTGAGGCCAGAAAGAAAGGAGGCGTGGGGGAAGTTGTTCCTAAGATGTGGTAATACTTTTCACTGCCCTACTCTGTCTGTTAAATGTGGTTGTTCTTAGTGTATGTACTAAATTTATGTTATTTTTTCTTCCCCTAAGGAGTCTGTCTTTTGCCCACGACCATAATGGGTGAATCATCCTTCCCTGTCCTTATCTTGAATCCCAAGCCTTTTACTTTACTTTCTCCTTCTCAGCGCTGGGGGGGAAGGGGGAACTGAGCAGCTGCATGGTGCTCAGTTGCCCTCTGAGTTCAAACTACAACATAAAAACACAAATTAATCTGCAGAATTCTGTTGGCCTCTAATAGCATTTTTCGTGTTAGAGTACCGTCATTCAGACTTAGGCAGAAAACTAGCTGCAGACTAGCATAGTGAAGCAAAAGGTAACTTGCACTTTCCCACCTAAAGCTAATATTTTAGGGATGATAACCAAACAGAATGGGTATTACCAACACAGTCTCCATATACTCAGCAGAAGGAAATAATTTTTCACAACTCCATTTTCAGCCATTTGAGGAACTGAAACATTTAATTTTAAAATTGGCCAAGTTTTCACTCTGACAGTGTGACTTTGAGAGCCAAAGTATCTGGATGCAAGAGACTTAGACCTAGCAGAAATGCTCATTATCCTTCACCTTACCATTCCCATGAAATATTATGCAGTCTGTCAGTAAAGCATGTTCTGCCATAATCTAACTTTATGACTACATGTAGAGAAGGTTTTGAATTATATCTGTACAGTCAAGCCAAACATCATGTAAGATCAAATATTCACATTTTTAAATCCATTCTCTTTTTGAAGGGTACATTTCTAGTATTCAAAGAAGAAAACATTCACATGTTCAAAAATACATAGCAAAAACTAATTACTTTATTAAAATTATACACTCACAAGTACAAAACAATTTATATGGTCTAGTATGTTACTGTTATTTAACAATTTTGCTTTGTTATCTGTCCTCTAAATGATAATGCACTATCAATTAAAAGAAATTAACTATCTGCTTTGGATCATGTTAGAGTCTCAACATTAAAAACCCAGAAATCTGATGGAAAGGGCTGCAATTTTCTTTTGCTGAGAGAGTTACAATATGCTTTTCTTTGTCAGACTTCATCATATATTGTTTGCATTCTTCCCTCTATCTGTTCGACCATATAGCTATAATCTTTAATTAATGAAAGAAGTTAAAAGAAAATTTAATAATAGCATTCTGAAACTATTAATTAAAAACTGAATTATCCCTCATTGGATTGAATGTCTCACTATATTTCTAAAGGCAAATAATGATACTGAGATCCAAAGTAATCCATCCTCAATGACTACCACTCCTTGTCATTTGACTGCCTCGATACAGCAGATAAATTCAAATGGCTTCAGTCCAATTTGAGGCATATGAGTGTGAAGAGCACAGTAATAATAAAACCAATTGACTTAAAATGGATCTGCATGTGGAAGTGACTACAAGTGATATCTCTTCTCGCACTGTTCATACAGGCAAGTAGATTACATTTTTGCACTGAGGTCTGTAGTTATAAAAGAATTAAAAATAATCTGCACATACCTAGAAATAAAGCTTAATATCAGGACTAGGCATATAAATGCCAAATATATATGCTATAAGCTGATTAGCCCTGGACTTCCCTGAAAGGGAATTTAAATCAATGGGAGCACACTCAGTGGTACAAAGGAGCCTTCAAATATCCTTACCTTCACATTCATTAAATAACTTCATTTTTCTAAACAAGCTGGCACAATTTGTTCTTCCTCTGGAAAATTTATCTAAAAATGTATCTGAAATTAATGTAAACCAAACCCAAAGACAAACATCAGTGAGAACAAGAAAATACATGTATTTTCCAGCAAGCAAACCAAAAAGAACAGGGAAAGAAATGATGAAAACAAAAGCAGGCAAAACTACTTATTAACAGAATCACCCCCAAACAAAGGTTAACGAACAGTGAAAAGCTTTTATCTTCACCCTACATTGAAATCAACCTTAAAGTGCCTCTTGAAAAAGAAAGGACTACAGCTGTGGCAATCCCACTCCACATTAAACTGTCTCTCTTTGAAATTGTGTGTTCCCCAAGGTAGTTGATCCCCAGACAGGCAATCTCAAATTATGGCTAACGTAAAAGTCAATGGATTTAGAAGGGACATTCTCTTTTCATCAGGATAAATCAAAGATATAGTCTCAAAGGAAAAAAAAAGATCTGACCCACTGCGTACAAAAAGGCCTCATGCATATTCAACCGTATGCTTCATCACAGCTTACACCATCCTGGTCCTGCCAGCTCTTTCCTAGATGCTTGTTACTTGTGTTCCATGACTCCTGCTGTATTTCAGTCTTTTGTAGACCCACGAGTCAAAGCTAAATGAAGAATCATCAGAAATCATCCCTATGGCTTCTCAGATGAGCATACTTTAATTAAGGCTTTTGACATCAAAAATAATAGTTATTGTGTTTTCAGAGGAGTAAGCACATCCTGTGGTACATAGACATTCACAGAGATATGGGTTCAGACCACTTTGGAGATAGCAGCTATTCCAGGTTCACACATGTAAATAAAAGTCAGAATAGAGTTTCTGCTGTAGCCGCTGTAGGGGAACTGTATGGAAACCTTGGGGCACACAAAGTCAGCATTACGACAGTTTAACGCTTGAACAATTTTAAAGGCTATATTGTTGGAATATTACCTCAGCCTCTGGAATGCAATTTGGATTTCAAAATCCTAATGAGGTTTCATGGTATTAGCTTCAGTACCCTCGTGTAAATTTTATCTCAGATATACTTATCCTCACTCTCCACATCCCTGCAGTTGTAGCTGAACACGGAATTTCCATTCATTCTTGGTCATAATCTACCGTGAATCACTCTTTCCTATCATAGCCCCTGTGTCACATTCCACTTTCAGAAGGCTGCAAATCAATTTGGGATTAAAGCTATTATAAAATCCAGTATTGCTGCATAAACCTACAACCTAATGAATAGACAGCAGGTTTGTAAATTATTAATCATCATTTTCAGTCTCCTAGGAGCAGGAAACAAGGTCATTTTATGGGCAGAAGGTAAGAGTTCCTATTTATTCTCCTCTAATTTTTCCTCCTGTTAGCTATGATGTCCTATTGAAAGCCTAAACCAAAACTTTTACCCTTTCTGTTGCTCCAATATATCACCATCCAGGGGTGAAAACTACTACCAAGGCTGATAAATGATATTACTCTGGGATCTTGCCTTTTGTCCTAGGCAGGCTGAGTGCTGAAAGGAGTTTGGACAGCAGTCCAATTACAGCACTGCAGAGAAGCGCTCCTTACCAGAAGGAGAGGAGAAAGGTCAGGTGCCATGATGAAACTCTGCACACCTCTCCACTGGGTCAGCTTAAGCTGCCCTCCTTATCTCCACAAATCAGTTTTAGAAATCTCTTCTTGCTTCTTTCATCAGCCGAAATGGGTAGAGAGCAAATGCCTTCTTCCCAGGTGTCACAGGCAGTGAGACTTGTCATGGTTGCCCAGTTTGGGAATATTGAGCCTCTTCACTCCAGCAGAAAGGTACCAGGTGCCCAGCTGAGTTAGCCCAAGGACACACAAAGTTAATTTTTCCATTCATTAGCCTCATAAATATGTCTGAATACTGCCATACCTTGCATGTAACAGTTCATATGCATTACCACCCATGAGAATTCAATGAGCTCTCCATTAAGTCCTGAATTTCCTTAACTTTCATGTTGGGACAACCACCACACTTGCCATGGTTTCCCTAGCTGTTTCAGGAAAATACTGAAACCTTTGACATCATTAAAACCCTGCCCAACTAATTCAGTGAAATTTCAGAGGATTGACACCAGGAGATTTTGGTTACTTGTTAAACTTGATCTCAGTTATTCATTAGTTCGTGTGCATTTTTATTTAAAAAACAGATACCATATCAGACATACAGAGATAAGGAACAAATTACATCAAACTTCAAAATAAACTCTGAGGATAAAAAAAAATGAAACTAAGATAACTTTTCAAACAAACAAACACTGCTTAATTAAGTTACCAAAAAAACCCCAAGATGTATAATGTGGGAACCATAATGAACAACATCAGCAATGCTCAAACTCAGCACGAATGAATCACACCACTTGAAATAATTATACCAGATGCTAACTAGAAGTGAATCACACACAAAAAATTTTAGTTTTTTTTTGACTTATTAATTAGTGTTGCCTATTCCCCTTTCCCTTCCACTCTTGCCCAGTGTTAGCAGAGGGATGTTCATTTCATAGAATCATAGAATCATAGAATAGTTTGGGTTGGAAGGGAACTTTAAATTTCATGTAGTCCAGCCCCCTGCCATGGGCAAGAAGACCACTAGACCAGGTTGCTCAAAGTCCTGTCCAACCTGGCCTTGAAAGTTTCCAAGAAGAGGGCAGTTACCACTTCTCTGGGCAACCTGTGCCAGTGGTTCACCATTCTCATTGTAAAAAATTTCTTCCTTATTAACTAGTCTGGATCTTCCCTCTTTTAGTTTAAAACCATTACCCCTTGTCCTATTGCAACAGGCCCTACTAAACAGTCTGTTCCCATTTCCCTTCCAAACTCTCACTCTTACCTATGCTCATTACCCAACAGCTCCAAAACTCAGTGTGATTAGTTTAATCCCATTTCTGAGCTTGCAGGGCAGTTCTTTTATCATTTTGTTACTCAACAGAGATGATCCAAAAGCACTGACCTACAAATTCAGAGTGAATTATAATCAGTAATCTCAAAAATGTTACAAAACAGTGAAAATTCAGCCTGACCTAGCCAAGATTTTACTACCTGAGCCAGCTTAGGAAGCAACAGCACTTTGGTGATGTAGGACTTAACCAATCCATCTCCAGAGTTCCCACAGAAACAACCTTATTGAGCTTACACAAAGAACTGCACAACTCTTCAATCTTTCATTCAGGAACTGAGAAAAGGTATTAAAAAATTTAGAGTGAGAATAATACCAAATTTAATTTACTGTTGTCTTCTCCTCTCAAATGAAACAACCCAAGGGCAGAAAACAAGTAAAGCATTCCCTTTAAGTTCATACACATCATTTTGGGTTTCTTGTAATGGAAAAATTGGAAAAGAGCTGGGGGCAGGTTCCCAGACCTGAAGGGGAAGGAAGAGAAAATGCCAAAATTTTATATGTCCCGTACAGGTAAAAAAAAAATAGGTTGAATACCTTCCTCTGCCCAGGCCTGAATCCTCTCTCTAAAAGCATGAACCCTTTGGCACAGTCTCCAATGCATTTGGATGCAAGAATGTTACTGCTAATACTGCTTAACTTTACATAAATAAACATCTATTGTAGGAAGGAGCTAGAATATGGGCAAGAATTCCTCCTTTAGGCAAGAAAAATCAGCATTTCAGCTATATTTTTAGTACAACTTCAAGCCTTCAAAGTGGAAATGTTTAATTTCTCACAGTCGTGGAGCTGGCATGAGGCATCCTCCAGTAGCTCTACCTCTTCCCATCTTGCCCGGGAGCACAACGGGACATTTTTACCCTATTCATAAACTGTGGACAGGAATTTCACAAAGATGAAAAGGGTAATTAGAAAGTGTTATTGCCTTTTGCATTATTTTCACAGCTGACATATATGTTAAACCAGCTGTTAGGGACATTGTTTACTCACAAAGAGAGTAATATCTTCTTTTTGTCAGAAAATTCACTAGTCTTGCTGGAAGTCTTGTTTCCACTCAATTACAAATTTCCCATCAACTTCCCAGGGATCTGGAGTTCCTCTCTGCTTTTAGGGAAACTGAAAACAATCATTACCAAGCAGAACAAAATGGTATTTTGAATTAATTAAAGTGAGTGCCACATTGATTTTGATAGATGAAAAGAAAATATCACTTTAGGAGTGAAACATTAATCTATGCATATTTTTAATGTAAAAATCCATAGCTTTTGAGATAAATTTGGTAGGAAACAAATCTGGTAGGATAAAATAGCTAATCCTAATATTACCACAGGGCTAAACTTCAGAAATGCATCTGCATATATGGCAGCAGGGCAAACTGGGAAGACTGAATACCTTAGGAATCTGTTCTGCAATACACTGAAATAGGATAGGAGACAGAGACTAGAAGAAAGAACTCAAAATAACAGGTTTTAGCTTTCAAATTACTCTGGGGTTTGTGGCTGCAATAAAGAGTAAACACTTTTTTCCTTTTTTTTTTTTCTTCCAATCTAGGTAAGACCATCCAAACCAGTTGACCAGAGTCAGGTTGTAGATTTCCACTTAGATCCAATTCCAAACTCCAGACTCAAGGCAGGTTCCAACCTAAGGTACAGTTTCACCCATTGCAAAATTATGAGAATGTGCAAAAGAGAAAGTACAGGTTATAATCAGCTGTGTGAAAACCACATTTTTACAGGCCTTTTGGTCATAATTTGGTAAGGCTCACAGGTGAGTGCTGAGAGAGAGAGAGATTTAGGATATCTCTGTGAAATTAAATTAAAGGAAATAAAGAACAATAAATATGCCTTATACACCTTTGTACTGTATGTGAAAATAACTCTACTCTCGGGGTTTTTTTGGTTCAATAGTTCAGGTTTATTCTTTACCATCATGTCATCAGAAGAAAATCTGTGATTAAACTTGTGTCTATGCCTGTGCAAATTACAAGTAGG
The DNA here is from genome assembly GCF_018691265.1 of Tyto alba. Classification (NCBI taxonomy): domain Eukaryota; kingdom Metazoa; phylum Chordata; class Aves; order Strigiformes; family Tytonidae; genus Tyto; species Tyto alba. Next base: position 2,228,399 of record NW_024881272.1, read on the forward strand.
TTATAATGGTAGAAACAGGCTCCCAGATTTGTTTTCATGGAAGATCACATCCTGTCCAGGAGTTTGACACTGCTGAGTCCAAATTTTGGCAATTCATAAACTCAGAGCAGTATGGATGCTGAGCCTGGGAAGAGCCCTTGCGCTTTTCATGCCAGTCAGCGCTCAAACATCTAGTGGCTCCTTCAGGAATTTATTTGAACCTTCAAATACTTTATTTCCCATAGCAGAACTGAAGATGTCTAGGGAAGAAAGAGAGGAGAAAGAGGGAGAAGGAAAGAAAAGGAAGAGAGAAGGAAGGGAGGAGAGGAGGAGAGGAGGACAGAAAGGGAGGAAGGGAGGAAGGATCATGCACCGTTAACTAGGAATTGCTAATTTAGTAATAGCAATGGATTTGCTACATTTCTACCTCTAAAATTTTGTAGTTGTATTATGTTCAGAGAGTCCAATTCTCTGATGTTATTTACATGCAATAAAATACAGTAAAGAGGGGATTTTTTGTTGTTATTAAACATAGGATTAATTTTTTTTTTCTGCTTTAGTTTTCCCTTATTACCACTCTCCACTTTCAGAGTGGCCCACAAGCTGACAAAAAGAAAATTACAGAAAGGACAAGAATGCTCTTTAACATCTGTTCTTGCCTAAATCAGAGATTTTATCCAAGAGAAAGGCAAGATAAATTGTACTATATTTCTTTTTCTATTTGAAAAGGGTTTCTGCAGATCCCAGATTCTGCACTTGTTTGTAACCTCATTTTCCAAGAAATTCCTCGCTCATTATTTCCTTGGAACTGAGTTTTCTCTTTCTTATTTTTCCAAACATCTCTTCTTACACACTCACTACAATAAATGGATCTTAGCTTAAAATTCAGGTCGTACATTTGAAGCAAAACCTTTCATATGAATTCCAAACTTTCCGAATAACATTCCTCAATACCTAGATATATAGATATAGGTAGATATAGATTAGATATAGATATAAAAATAGAGTTGGGGGCCAGGGGAGCCTCTCTAACTATATATGCCAAGACCTAAAAGTCTCCCTTGTGCCAAAAGAGCAGCTCTTCAAACATTTTCCAGTCTTTTTCCTGCAAGTCTTTCATTTCTTTTCCTTGGTATATCACACAGTGATTAGAGAAGCTACAGCAATTGATGCCCTTCAGTGGTCTGTGTCTTCTCTACAGTTGTTAGATGGGGTCTCCTTCATGTCAATGGGTTGTGTCATATTACAAAATAATAAGAGCATCACCACCAGGAAGCCAGGCTCCCTGCTGGGTGTGATGGCTCTCCATGTGTGTTGCTTTCACACATAGCTGAAAAAGTGTCTGCTAGGCTTGACCTCGTCTCTGCTTTTGCATTTCATTTTCTCTTCATAGCCTACTGTATCACAAAAAGCATATTTTCCCTTCCCTTTCCACCCACAGTGAAAAGCCAGGTACTCTTTTTTAAAAAAAGGCGATTGCAAGTATATTCTGGGAAAATTTTGCACACTTGGCTAGCAAAGGGTTACATTTGGCTCTGCATCCTTTGCTATTGATTGCTTGCTTCTTCTTTTGGTTTTTGAAAAAATGCTGGTGGCTGGATGATTGGAATGCCAGGGGCTAACTCCCACTCCATTTTGTTCAGCTGTTCCTCTGTCAAACCACCTTCCAGCTTTCACTTTAAACCTGCCTCTATGTGTTTCTCACTAGCCACATTATGCATATCCCTTTATTTTCAGAGTCCTCTACTGGAACCGATGATCCTCTTCCCACCTCACCCCATACATTGCAGCACCATATTAGGAAATCCTTCTTATTCATGAAAGCACTGGAGCATATTTGATTTTACCACAAAGGTTTGGGGTTTTTTACAGGCTCTCCTGAACCACAGCCTCTATTTAATCCACTTAGTTTTGTTACCGATGAGCTCCACTGCCCACAGGCTCAAGTCAGCAAACCATTTATGTATATTTAACTTCTATTGACTCCCGTGGATTGCTTAGGATTAAGCACATGCTTAGATGCTTCTCTAAATTAGATCCATGACTTTTTTTTTCCTCCCACAGGGGCACAGCAGTAGAGCTATGAACCTAATTCCTCAGAGTCTAAAGAGGAACAGACTGGTTTCCAATTAAACCACTTTATCAGGTAGGTCAAGTCTTAAAAGATTCAATGACATCACTAACCAGGTTCACAAATATAAATCCAGCATCATTGCTTTGCCCTGAATTCCACAGATAATAACAAGACATGATGCAACACTAACAGATGCCACCTGAAAAGGCCATAAAGCACAAATATGAAACCATACTGTAGCTCAGTCTAGTCCATTATTTTTTGCATTTGACATTATCTTTCCATACTTTGTTAGAGGCATTTATGTTAAATGTCTTTCTGAAATTATATTTTTCAACTTCATATAATTTATGTTAGAATACTGATTGTTTTTGAGGCGTAACATAAATTTTAACATTGATTTCCTTTTGATACTACTCCAAAATTAAATCCCTGGAATTAAAGAGACAAACAATACTACTGCAGTTCTCAAGCAGAATAATAAACTGACACAAATAACCACCTTTTCTGCAAAGGGGAAGGATTTATTTTGTGTAGGAATTTCACATTTACATGTGACTACTTTGAGTTAAATGCAGATCACTTTATACCCATAAGCAAAACCTGATCACTGGAATTACAGAGAACAAGGATCTTCAGAGAAACTCCTAAGTGTGCACATAAAGCAAAGCACATGAAAAAATAGCTATGGCACCGTTATAGGAGTTCCCAGTTAAGTGAAAAATTGTCCAGCCCATGTTGCCCAGACAGGAAAAAGCACATAGGCACTTAGCGCTAAGCATCTCTGTAACTTCAGTAGAATTGAGTAGAATTCCCAGAGGAATTCTTATATTCTTCAAGATTTTTGCACAACAAAAAAATTCCGTTTCTAAAATTGATTATTTTCAGTAAATGGATCATATTAGAACTGGTGTCTTAGAAATTAGAAGGTTTATAGTGCTTTATGAACTAGCTCCCTCACTCCCCAATTGTTCCTCATTATCCTTCAATTCCTGCTGTATTGACTAACAACAGTGCTTCCTATAAAATGAACTGTATTTCCACACTATTAGAAGTGCTCTGGAAACAGCACTTCAGACTTTTTAAAATGGCTCCCATAAATGATATGCTATGCTAAAGTCGTTGCACAGATAGTTTGAGAAGGTTATTCTCTTGCCAGTGCCTAACATAATCACCTTAATAGGAAATACAGTAAAAGAAATAAGTAATGAGAGCTTTTACTCAAACATTTTATACCTGAGGCAGTCAAGCTGGCTTTGAATGCAGTGTTACATAGAACACAACATTTCCAACACCCAACTATCACGTGTCAAATTTACATAGGGCAATGCTGGTAGGTCTGTAGCAGGGATCGCTTGTCCCTTGCCCACGATGAGAAAGCCAGGAGCTGCCCTTTATTTCAGACCATATTTCATCTTCTGCTCTCCTTCAGCTCATCTGGAGAAGACGAGTGAGAAGAGATCTGGCATGCAGGGAGACCACAGAAATGGTTCTACTTCAGAGGACGGATGATGGCAACAGCAGTTTGCTGTCTTTGTGTCATTCGAGTTCAAGGCTGCTGCAAGGACAGAACCAGCATCGCAAAGGAGAGAGCAGCTTTTGCTGAACTGCGGCCTCTACTGTTCTGGGTTTACCCTTCATATATCATTTAACCAGGGGACTACACAAGGACAATTTGACTTAGCCAAATACTTTGACCCCTTTATCTGGCTACCTTCATTTAGGCCTTATGGAATCTCCCCATTGTCCACATTGCTTTCTCCTTTCTGTCTCTGCTGTTTATACATTTTCTTCTCCTACATGATGAGCTGAAGGAATACAGTCATTGAAATACTTTGTTCCTCAATATCACCTTCTTACTGCATGTAACTCATGAGAGGGAGGTTGTGAAACTGCAGTCAGCAAGCATCCATGAAGGTTGTCGTGGTTTAGGCACTTGTAGGTTTTCCACTACTTCTCTAGAAGGCATATAAAGTACAACACTGAAGAAGGAGAATATAATAAAGAGTAGTCAGAAAAGGGGAACGTGACATAAATAGGAAAATAATACTGGTGCCAAAGAGAACATGAAAAAAACAATTACTGTTCTTCTTTGTAATTCTAAAGAAAATAACATGCTGCATTTACTTAAAGCAATAAAATACAAGAAGAAACTGTCAAACACATCTGAGCATTACAGAATTTATGGGGCCTTAGCTGGTCCTCATTGTATGATCTGTGACCATGACACACCACTACTTCCTCACTGAAAATTACTAGGGGAGTGAAACCCCAACAGAAAACCCCACAACTTATTGATTTTAAAAAGAACAACTAATTTATTTCTCATTCCAGTGTTTCATAGAAACCCATGCCAGGGCCAGCTAGACTTGTAACAAAACAGGTAGTTAGCTTGAGATTGGAGATTTTATTGACAGCTGAAAGCTCAATTCAGATTTCCTAAGGAGTTTATATTACATCTGTGAAAAGTCTAACTGTGCTACTAAAATTTCCTGTTCAAGACCCTTAAGAACTGTTTTATATCCTTTATCAAACTCATGATAAACCAGTGGAGAGTAGGTAGTTATTTGGATGTTCAGGAAATATCTAATCTGTCCGCATCCCACAGCAGAATGGGTTCAGTTTAATTTTGGAGGCCACGTAAGAAATCTGAGAAATCGTTAAAAAGTGGAAATCCCATGCAGGTTACCCCCTTGCCACTACCTTTTCACACAGGATATCTCCACACCTAAGGACCACAAAAAAGCTAATGCCTCAATGGCTCTGCTCTTAACAACTTCAAGAAGTCAGCTGTTTTGATTACTCTCTTGTTAAAGACACAGGAAAATAAATCCAAACCAGAAAGCAGTGTGGCACAGAGGTCACACTGTCTTCCTTCCTCTAGAATTTACATGGAATATTAAGCAATGAAAAATTTTTATAATTTATGCTTATGACAAAGGTTGTAACAAGAACAAGGAATGGAAGAAACTAATTCTTCATATGGGAAACAGTAATATTATAATTCACTGTGATTGCTGTCTTAGATTCTAATTTTCTGGTTCCCTTGGGCTCCACAGTAGGGGAAACTGAAGGACCTCACAGAAGGATTAAAAAAATTTATATCAGTGAAAAAAATTAACTCATAAGTAGTTATATATTATATCATAAGTTCTCAGCAGACCTGTTAAAACCAAAACAGAAAGCCTTATCTAGCTTGTCAGAAATTTTTAATAATGCCCCTTTCAATTAAAAATACAATACATACACGATTGAAAACTTATATTGTTTTCAGTAAACAAAATTGTGAAAAGAGCTGGTGGAAAACAACATGCCAATCAAAACTCTTCTTCTCTCCTAACTATTTTACTCTCCAGTTTTACTTCGTTTTGATCTTTAGCTAAACCACAGAATAGAAAGTATTACCAACCGACCATTAGCCTAAAAAGCACAGCATGTTGTGTGAAATCTGGCTCCCTGCCTGCACATAACAGGAACATTGCCCTGCCAATGCTTGGCAGTGACAGCACAGAAAGCTTGTATATTCTACCTTTTGTTTCCAAAAATGCGGTTCACAATGATGACAACGGAGTCTGCAGAGCTGGGCAGCTGTTTGCGCTAGGTGCTGGCTATCAGGGCAGCATTTTCGTGCTCACACATGCACAGGTCTCGCTCAGTCTACAATCTGTGGATGTGGGTGAAGGGAAGGGGATGAAAAGAAATCTCTGAGACAGCACCCAGACTGAGACAACAGTTTTAAAGTCCTAAAAGTGAGAAAGCCTCATCTTTTTCACCCTCTTCCCCACACCAAAAGAAAAAAAAAAAAAAAAAACACACACACTCCCCCCAGAAATAAGCCTATTCAACAAAAGCTGTTAGGGTTGTTCAAGTACCTTTCCCAAACAGACTTTGCAATTTTTGAGTCAAATGAAGCATCACTCACCTCAAGGAGTAGTCCTTTCACTTGCAGGGTTGTCTTTCAAAGAACATCTTGGCAGTATCCCAAAGAAATTCAAAGTAGACACATCTCACTATGGGGCATATTTCACAAGTACTGTGCCATGAAATGCTGCTTTGCCCTCTTCTTAGGGGCCTTGATTTCATTAGAAAACAAAAATAAAAAATAAAAAAATAAATAAAAAAGGAACCATAACTGACAAATGCAGAAGTTCTGTTTTATTCTCATAAGGAATGGGATTCATTAGCATTTTTAGCAGGAAATCATTTCATTTTAGTGCAAATTCTTTCAGTTTATCTATTCATTAGCAAAACACATAGATTAGATACACATTCAGTCCTGGAGAAAAACAAAGAAGCTACTTGGCCTGAAAGGTCTAGCATCTCTAAGAAAAGCAATGCCAATGAGAGGAGAGATGCTCATCTCTTGAGAAATGAGCACTCTCAAACACCTCCTAACCCTATCCTGCTTTGGACATTTCTCTCTCCACCATTACCAAAAAAGGTGCATGGAGGGAGAGCAGCCTTCATCACGGGCACTATCAGCCTAGGAGAAGGGATGAGTGCCCTCAGGAAGGAATGGGGTGTCTTAAGCAGATGGAGCATTACATGTGTTGAGACGAGAGGGAACAGTGCCCAACTACTTCTTATTCTCAGACAGTCACAGAATGCGTCAAATTTGCAATTTACAGTCTACATAACATATTTCTCTTGTGCAACCCCAAATCTCATTGGAGGTAACACGACTCTTTACCTCCATCCAGTTTTGAACACTCATGAAAAAAGGCACTACCTGAGGATAGTGAGTGCTTCTTTTACAGGATGCTACAACACAGGTTTGACACCACCTCTGTCATTTCAGAGCCACACATGCCCAATCCCATCATGAACAGTGGGAGCTATCGCTCCCGCAGTAGGAGCAGCTGAAAGGAAAAATACACCCTGAAGCACTAGGATGCAAAAAGTCTTCCTCTTCTCTCCATCCTTTTCATTACAGTCCATCTGAGTTTGTCTCTGGCTGTGAGACAGACACCTATTGCACCCATGGTACTGGCTGATGAAAACAAACCCATTCAGAAGCACTGGAGCGCTTGAGAAAATATATAAAAGTGTTTTATTTCCCACGCAAAGAGAATGAAGATTTTTGGTGGGAGGGCAGATTTCTTGATAAAAATGTGTTTTTCTTTCTCACGCTTGAGCTAGCTGGGAAAATGGAGACAGAGAATAATTTAGTTCTATCTTTACTGAATTTTTTTTGTTTTTGCCTGAGGTTCTTGATCATGCCTTGCTCAATCTCTATCTTTCTAATAAACCAGCATAGTTTACATTGTCTGTATTTTTTGTGTGTGTTGGATAAACCCATAGTTTATGAGGTTTCAAAATACCTCACACAACTGAACTTGTATTTCTGTATTATATAGCCTCTTAGCGCTGTGCATAGCTAACTGCCTCGGTAACACAAAGTCAGGTGCTTTTCCAATGCCTTAGTCCAGGCATAGCTGGACTAAGCAGACCAAGTGGGGTTTGGCCACAGTGGTTCCCTGCAGCTTTCTCTGTCTCACTCTAAAGAAACACAGAGCTCAGTTCACTCTCCCTACCAAAACCTGCAACAAACTGTCATTTGCAACCAAACAGTCCAGCTGAAAAATGTACATTCTGCAGTACTGTTTCACTTAAAATATATGAAGACTCAATCATAAGTATAATAGAATAAAGAAAGGGCACCAATGTGAAGATAAGAAAGTAAATCCACACTCTTTTCCAAAATATTGTGACATGTTTATCTCAGTCAAAACACTGTACCATTATGGTCAGTTCTTCACCTGCAAAGTTGTCTCTTCCCCAACTACAAAGTATGTGAGTGTTATCTGAGAAACTGTAAGCAATTTTTTTTTTTATTATTTTATTTTTCATTCCAGAGAGTATGGTTTGTATTCGGCTGTGGACTTCTAGGTACTTCATCCTCGAGGCTAAATATTAGTACCAAAGAAAAGAATTAAACAGACATATAAGACTATGCCCCTTCTTGGAAGAATTGGCCTGATTAGATTATTATTTACTATTGCATGTAGATAGATTGGAATTATTTTCTCTAATACTTTACACTAAAAAAAGTTATTTTTCATGTTTCAGTTTGCACTGATAAAAGATATATCTTTTTTTAAAAAACTTTAAAGTATTTTCCTACTTCAAACAAATCCTTTTATCTAAGGGTGAGACCAGGTTGTTCCTTGAGATTGTTTGCATAAAATCTCATTAGCCTATTGATTCTACTTCTAACACCTTAGGTAGTACTTCATTACCATGCAAATAAAGACAGACTTTTTACATGTAGCTTAATGCAGGACTGATTATCCTCTTTTACCTAGCATGACAACAAAGCACTGTTAATGAAAGTCATCAATAATTGTTCAACAGGTGGAAAAGATTAGAATCAAACAGAGCCTTTCTTACCAGCAGGCACCTCCCTTTCCCCTCCAAAACACAAATTTTGTTGATTACCACCCTCAGGAAACTGCACCACACCGTGTTTCATCTTTTTCTCACACAGACGGACAAACTGCGCTAGCAGAGTAAAATACTCTGAAATTCAGAATGCAAAATCCCAACCCCAGTGTAAGCAGGGAGGCTTTGGGGCTGGCTTGCTCCCCCAGATCCCAGCCCGGGGCCTTTCAGTGACGGCTCTGAAGCACGCTCCACCTCTGCTTTTCATTTAAACACTTATGATGTGGAAGGTCACTGCTTTAATGTGGAACACAGTTTGTGAGAAAGAAGACATCTCCTGTGAACTTGCACTGTCTTTGTGATTTAGAATATAATAATAATAATAGCCAACTAGTCTGTTGCTACGCAGATTTTAACAGTGGATCCTCATAAATAAAATTGCCGTGCAGTTCAGAGGAGATAGTTTATCCAGAGAAACAAGAAGAGGCTGAGATTTCAGATAGCCTGCCAGAAATCTTATTTTATATAGGAAGTTCTCAGACAACCTAGAGGTAGTTCCTTAAACAATGTTATATATTTACTCTTTTTATGTATTTACTCTTTTTGTCCTAGCAACTCCATGTGATAAATGCTGAGGAGAAGGCAATGCCTGTAACAGATCATTCCTTCTTTTCTGAGAGGAGATGGGCAGGAAGACAGGTGCAAAATATGGAAATTTTAGGAGTTTTAACCTCTGAAGCCTGCATGTGCATGAAGCTTAATTGTTAATTGGTTTAAACAACATAGGCCTTGGCAGAGATCCTGTACTGCCCTCCTCCTGTAAAGTGGTATTTGCAATACGGTAGGCTTCAAAGGTACATTAAATTTAACCACAACTGCCCTCCAGGATGTAAGCAAAACTTCAGGGTGACTGCCCTGGGGACAGAGGCTGCAAGTGCAGAAGCTCCAGCAGGGAATGTTTCTTGGCAAAACAGCCTCTGTCGGGATAGGGATACCGAAGGTGTCTCTGCAACCAGGCTTGCCCGAAGTAACCGGCTTTTTTCAGAAGGCACCCAGTGCAGATCTAGCAAGTAGCAAGAAAGAAACCAGACAAGGGGAAGAAAAAAAAAAAAAATTAAATCCTCAAAGCAGATTTGAAAGGCAGCAAGATGCAACTGGGTTCACTGGAGCAAAAATGTCTTGACAGGAAACCCAGCATGAAGCATGTAACCTGCTAAGCCTGATCGAGCAGTGATTTTATTGCTCTTCCTTTTGTGTGATCACACACATGAGAAGTGTGCTGCCATTTCAGACACCACAGACATGATTAATAGAATCAGGCACCATTAATGGGGTGAAATTTGTGTAAAGACTCTCTGAAACCAAAAATCTCATCTTCTTCAGCTCACAATCTGCATAAGGAATCGAGGGTAGCTGGCTACAAAAACCTGCTGGGATAATGCAAAACCTACTCATGAACAAGGTCAACCAGAAGCAGAGGTGTGCAGAGAAGAAAATCAGAGTGCAATAAAAATGCGAGAAGTAGCTTCCAGCATTTTTTCTGTAACATGTACAAATGCAGGCACAAAGCAGCAGACAGAAAGCAGCAGTAGCAGTACTGGAAATGTGGCTGTGAGAGAGAGTAAGAGAGACCCCTTTTTGAGCAGAGTGCTACATGGAAAAAAAAAAAAAAAAAAGAGAGAAAAAGAAAAGAAAGAAAAGAAAAACAAAAACAAAACCAACCAAACAAACAAGCAAGCAAACAAACAAAAAAAACAACAACAACAACAACAAAAAACCTAGGATTTTGAGTGAAGAAAACACTCCCTATCTGTTTTTCATGCAGTTAAGGTCAATGGGGCTTCCCGTGTAAGCAGACAGCACTTGGCTAATAATTTCCCTTGCAAAAGAGAGCCTGCAAGAAAAAAAAAAAAAAAAAACATCAAGCAACTGGCCAAATCAAAAAGAGAAAACAATTTTGGTCTCATAGTAAAAAGTAAATGCACTATAATTTGGGATTTTTTTTTCCTAACAGCTCTAAAAAGTCCGAGGTATAGTTCACTATGTCTGCTTTTTGTTGACAGTGAAAATGTAAGGAAGAGCAGCAAAATGCACATGCATATTGTATTTATTGGTGTTCTCATCTAGTTCTTCTGCAATCTTCTGCAGCCCAACAGAAATTCTAGTAATTGCCTGAGCTTCAGGTTGAGCTTTTCCTTTAATTAAGGATAAGAGACACACAGTATTTTGGGAACATGTTCACAAAAGAAGGAGGGAAATTTCAATTACATGTGCATACAGTATATAATGAATTGGGCCCAATTTCTGTAGCAACTGCTAGCTGAAAGCCAGAGCTTTGCTATAATTCAGTTTGATTACCGTTGTTGATTTCCTTTTCATTACTTGTTCCAAAAGATGCAGCTTCTATTTAGAAGCAGTAGGAAAAGCTAAGAATTGATTATCAAAAAGTACAGCAAGGGGGAAAGAAGGACTGAATACATGAAATAACAAAAATGTAGGTGTTTTGAGAAGAATCTCCTGCTTAGAAGAAAAGGATTTTGCTGCATAGGCAAATGGTGCTTAATTGCCAAGAAATAACAATCAAAAGGGTGAAAAATAAATGTGTAAGATATTCTGTTCTGTGTTCTTAAAAGGAAACAAAATCAATTGTGTAAGTATACATAAAATACTAATGATATTATACAACTCAAGCAAAACCAGCTAATGAATCCCACTGACTAAAAATGCCTAGTTCACTTATTAGCATTCCAGTCACAGCTGCCACAATTTCCACTTCTGCTGTCAGAAGACAGAGAACGCAATAAAAAAAAAAAAGCAAAAATCTTAGAAATGCATGTATAATATTTATTAATCACTACTAATTCAGAAAGATTTAAGAATTCATATGCCTTTCACTGCCAAATATATCTGAAATGTTTTAATACTCTCTAAGAACCTTATTGTCCTTTCACTTGCAAATTTTACAGACAGGACTATATTTTCTTGGTTGTTTTCTTTGCACAAAAATTGTACTCTATACAAGTAATCAGCATTATATGATTAACACAAACAAAAAACATACAATAATGTTAGTACTGCAAAAGCAGCACTCAAGTCATATGCAGAATAGGAAAGACATGACATATTTCTGGCACTATTAAGTGAACGATTCCAAGTCATCAATACACATCATACACACAAGTCAGAAAACTTGAGGTTTTTAATAGAAAAGATACCAATGCTTTTATCATGAACAGGTCCAAGATCATCCGAATTTGCTCCACTGTTAATTCAGACAGATGCTGCTACTGATCTTGGATAACTTTCTCCATGCTCTCTTCTTCGATGCACTTCAGAAAACAAGAAAAATTAAGTAAGCTGATGAAAAATGCAGTCCCAGACCTCACCCCCAAAAGTGTGGGGCTTTTATTGTTTTTTGTTTGTTTTCTGTTTTTTAAGCATTGTTACCCACTTATCAAAATTTACATTTCATTAGCCAAACCCAAACCCGTAGTTGGTGAATACAGTTAGCAAAAGACCTTTCTGATGGGAAGAAAGGAAGAAGCAGCCCACTGTTCTGAAAGAGTCATTATTGGACAGGGTCAGTGTTAATAAACATAAATGCTACTTGGTTCACCCTTGATACTGAGGCAATATATGTTAATACGCAACTAGGTATATGGCTAGGTGAGTTGTTTCTGTTACAATTCACTTCAAAAGCTATTAGGTTAAATTGGACCATTGCAAATTGCAAGACAATTTGCATTCCTGTTTAAAAATCTATAGTCTGAGTAAATTACCCTCAAAGTTTCATCTCAGTTAAACTAAAATATAAGACTCAATATTAAGGAGCAAAACTTACCTGTTGACAGTAGTGATGGACTATCTTTGCTTAAAAGACATTGTTTAATTAAAAACACATGGAGTTAACAGGAATTAAAGCTACTAACTCAAGTGCAATCAACAGTCAAGTCAATCTAAAAGTCGTGTGACCTTTAAAGGAGAATGTTTCACTCATTAAAAACATTGCTGACTTTTTGGAAAGAAATATGGAGTTAAAAAAAAAAAAAAAAAAGTTAAGGGGATGTTAATAGGCTGTTAGAAAAGAATCTAAGGAAAAGCAATCTTACATCTTGCTCTTCTGTGGCAAGTAAGGCAAAGACCTATATTTTTAATGAATAATTTCTGTACGCTTTCATTTATCTCCTCTCTATTGTTCTCCCTAACTGGCTACAGTTAAATCAAAAGAGATACTCACTAGGGAAAAATAACCCAAACGAGCCTAACAACAACAAAAAGTACTATTATCCGCAGGAATAACACAACTTCTAAGAAAAAAGAAAATCAGGGAGCCATTAATTAGAAAATTAGTTCCAACCAAGCTGGCAAGGTTTATTTTTATGTGTAAAATGGGAATGCTGCTGCTTACATCTCTCAGAGGCCTTTTTTGATACTGACTGTGAAGAAAGTTAGAAAGGCTCAAAGATAAAGGATTTTTCCACACTTCAGGGCTCAACGGCAGAAGAGTCAACAAATTGCCTCCAGTCTTCTCCACCCTCACATGAATGATGCCGCAGAGCCAAGCTGCTGCACTGGGGAATAGGGCAAGAGACCGTCCCTGAAGCTGGGTGATGCTAGAGCACCCTGCAGACCAACACCGGCACCTCGCCACCGGCACCAACAGAATAACACCCTTGCTGGTGACAGACGCCTTGGCTTGGCAGGCTCCCAGCAAGATGGAGTTGATTTGAAAAAGAGCAGCAAGCTCTGGTCCAGTTTGGATATACAGGGCGGCTTCTGTTTTATTTTATTTTATTTGTAAGTCATGTCAAGTGCCTAGAAGAGAAGTGGTAAAGTATCATGAGTTTTCACATCATTTCATCCAATCTCTATTTTTAACTAGCAACATATCACATTCGTTTTCCTCAAGTCAAGTCTGTTTTGCTCATGATAGTAACTGGTGTCTTTATTTTATATTTTTTTAAACCTAATTTTCTCCCTGTGGTCTGTTGAGGAGTGGGGAGTGAGAGAGCAGCTGGGTGGACATCTGGTAGACTGCCAGGACCACTCCAACTCAATATTACTGCAACGATTCCTAAATGCTTGGGAGAAGGTTATTTCTCTCCCTTCTGTAAATTACTAATAAAAGAGTCTTTGGAGGATGCCTTACTGCTGACGGAGCCCCAGTCCTGTGTATTTGGGACTTTCTGTTAGGACAGAAACACAGGCCTGTGAGGAACTTCCCACACAAGGAATGATATTGTAAGTTATATAGTTAGTTACCTGAAGAAAAGTTATTTTGTCATTTGCAGCTTGCTTGACTGCTTTTCCCGTTATTATTGGAAAGTCATTGCAGAACCTCATTTCCTCTATCTGTGAGCAAACTTCTGAAGTCCAGCCTGAATTTATGAGCAGACTATTTGAAACCACTCATTCTTATGCTAACATTTTCCTACAACTTTCTCCATTGATTACTTTTCTCTCTCCAGTGCTTCCAAAGAGAAAGTCTATCACCTCTCAACCTTAATTTCACAAGGTATCATCATATAAAAGAGATCTCTATTTCTTTGGTCAATTTAATAATTTTAGAAAAATATGAGACATTTTGCAAGATAAATGTTAGAGAGTTAGGATTTAACATGAGTAATAGGACTTTGACTTAGAGAGAGCCTTGAGGCAGGAAGCCTTTCTGTTCTCTAGCCCTTCCTCTCTCTTCTTTAAAGACACACCTCCAAAAGATGCTTTAATGTGTTTGAACTATGCAATAAAACTTTACAAATACCTATCATCTACAAATAAAATAAACAAGGAGTTGTCCTCAGTAATTCAGCAATCTACAGGGATTGAGGCATACAATTCTTTCCTTGCTTTCCAAAACAAGTAAGTGTGTATGCACATCTTTTTTTTTTTTTTTTTTTTTTTTTTTTCATTTAAAAACCAATTTAAGGCTCTCTTCCAGGGAATATAAAAGTCTACAAGGGACTAACAGTTTCTCAATTCATTTTCTCAGGAAAGTTCCCAAAATGTCAGACTGAAGATCAAAAGAGTTAGATCAGGTTGATCATGCATGGTTCCCCGAGCCAGGAGAAGAATGAGCAGGAGGAGTGTTCCATCTGCATGCTGTAGAAAGAAAATATGGAGTCCTTCCTTTACTTCAGGAAACAAATATGTAAAAAGAAGAGTTTTCCATTACACAGAGGATTCTGGAAACAATTGTGGACTTCAAAATACCAGGCAGTTTTAGGCAAGTCACAGATTTTTTACATCTTCTTTCTGTGTCTTTTCTATGTGTGGTTTCCATGGACCAGGGTTAAAAAAAAAAAAAAAAAAAATCATCATGATTTTTCAGGTGTTTTCGAGGTCCTACCTCTGGGCCCCAGAATATGCTCAGATGACTGCACCCAGACCATCCCACCAAGGGAAACACACTGTCCCCGTGCAGCACACTGAGGCTCAGGGGCATGGTGACATTCTGGGTTGAATGGGAACAGTAAGAAGGGCAACGCCATACGATCTGACCTGCTTTGGAAAACCACAAACACTTCAACCAAAGCTAAACTAGCAAAATATATATTTCATGAGTGGTTTAGAGCTGCTGTAAAACAGGGGAAGACAAAAGACAGGATAATTTAGTGTTTCATAAAAGGTCACACAAGGTTTGTGACAGACATGAGTGCAATCCATTTATTCCACATCACAAACATGAGGCCATGCTTTCCTTCTCCAGATCAAGAGTATTTGCCTGTCCATGACCTAATTTGTAGATAGAGACCATGTACTTCCATTCCTTTTTTCAAAATCAGATAAAAGTTAGAAAATGAGGCTGCACAACATGTCCCCTCAGAGGTATGCTATAGTATGCAATGTCATCTAAAGTCTCCCTGATGTGAGGAGCTCAAATTCATTTACTGTCTTGTCTGGTGTAAATGAAGTATAAACAACAGTATTTGCTACGACCCAAGATGTGCTACTTTCCCTTCTATCTTTCCTTTTTCAGACTTGTTTTAATAAGATTCAGAGAAATACAAATGTAGAAGGCAGATGCTAAGCGACAAGAATAATTTACTGAAACTGAGAGATTCACATCCCTCCTGATTTTAACACAATGGCAGCTTTCACTCCCTTTAAAAAGAAAACTGAGAAGCTCAGCACTGCAATAGCTGGATTTAAAACTCTCTCCAAGTGCTTTCAGTTTCTATGAAGTAGGTACGTGAGAAGAAAACAAGATGCACTGAGTCAGGGGCACCACAGTCAGCACCAGGACCAGGAGCTGAGGATTTAACACAAATTACCAAAAGAGATAAATGAGCCCCAAATACTCCTGTCTGCAGTCAGAGGTGAAATAAGGAATTTAAAAGAAGTGCTTGCTGCCAGCAGAATCCACAAACCTGGCAGGCCAGCTGTTCTGTACCTGAGGCTCAGGTAGACTTTTGAGAACCAAGAAGAAAGTCCAAGCTTTTAAAGCCTACCTGTCCATGTCTACCCTGAACTCTTGCTCCCTCAAGTGTTTTGAGAGCATTTACTTCACCGAGGATGTCTGGCTCTGAACTGCCAGCCGACCAACCCTTTCCCACAGCTTTAGGAGTACTTTGGCAGTTTTTGAGAGTATTTCTGTGGTTAGCACAGGAGCTCATTAACCTTCTCCCTGTTGGGAGAGGAGGAGGAGAGCAAGCCACCTTTGAGGGTGATCTTTAGTACAGTCATCTTGTTAAACTGATGTCTGGAAAGACAGGAGAGGAGATCCCACCTTCACACAGAGAGGGTTGAGGAAGATCATCCTTTGAATCCACTGCAGGGATGTTTTGTAGGTCAGACGCATGCTGTGAGCCCCACTAAGGACTGACAGTGTCAGCAATAGCAGCCTCTCCTGTAATACTCTCATAGCAAAGGAAATGTTATATGATTTAATGACATTATTGCCTTTGCCCTGAGCACTGATTAAAAAATGTTGGTTTGGACAAAGTAGCAGTAAATGAAACATAAGAGAAATATTTTTATTTTTATTATCATTGCTGCTCTAATTTCAGAGGGCAGTCAGGAGAGGAATTTCCCATGAAACACTGGTTTTCTTAAAGGCCTACAAGTATCAGATTGGAGCAACATTCAGTCATCACCATTATGGAAGTAAAAAGAAAGCAAACGGTATAAGGAAATTGCAGCACTCAAGGACACTTCAATTTTATCACCAGACAGGAAGGAAATGCCTGGTTTTCCGGTGTCTGCTGCTCAATGTGATCATAGTACAGGAGAGACTTGCCCACTGCCAGCCCTTCTAAGTATCCCTTTTCACTCACCTTTTCTAGCTATTAGCAAATCCTTAGGGAGTGTTGGCAATACTGCTCCAAGACCATGACCTGCTGCTGCTGGCAAATGCCAGACTAGCTGCCATTGACAACACTGAGACACCAAAAAGCTTCTGGAGCATTAGAAATTAGTCTAGGATATTATTAGAACCAATAAAAAATGCTTTAGAGCTAGTGCCTTGTCTAACATACTGTATTTTTTTTTTTTCTTAAGCAGTTTTTAAAGTCCAGTAGCTTGTTCTGATCCTGGAAGAATATGTACCTGGCACCTCAGCTCTGCCAATTTGCATTTTAGTATTCTAGCCTAATTTATCACTAATACCAGAGTGTGAATTGAGACAGCCAGGGCACAAATGCTCATTCCCTCCTGCCACTCAATAACAGAGTGAATAAAATCTGTTAAAGGGGTAAAGCGGACAGCTAAATACTAAAATCTTAATCTGTTACACCAAGAGGCCTTGAAGCACTCCCTAATGCAAACCTCTTCCAAAAGCATCCCACACCAGAGAAAAATACAATAGAATTTCAAATAAGAGGGGAAAACAGTGAGTTTAAAGCACATTAATGCATTGGTAACAGGGTTTGTGATGGAGTAGCCATAGCAACATAATGTACTAGTGGCTTTAAAAGAAAAACAACATGAAATCCCACACAGGTCCAGATAAAGTCTGGCACTCTTTTACAAGACTGGGCTGTCAAGGGGCTCTGGATTGACTCACTGAGTATATCCTATTTAAAAAGCCCAAACATACACATATGTGTGTCTGCTCAAATGCATATTTTACTTCCTCGTTTAAATACTCAAAAAATAGTTTGATCTGATGGTTAAAAACATGCAAATACCAATTTAATGCATGTACATCAATTAAAATTCAACTCACCAGCCTGTACATATAGTAAGCTTTATCTATCTTGCATATGAGGCAAATAGTTGACAAGCTGCTTCCTTTCTGTGAGAAATAATGCTTATCACAGTGCTTCCCAAATCAATACTAGGAAACTGTAGCCAAAATAGAGGCCTCTGATACTTATACATTATAATTTTACCACTCAGGATGCAATTACTAATAGCCCAGATATAATTAATATTAACTTGCTTTGAATCCAGAAATAAGCATATCAAACTTATTCATTAATTTTTATAATATTGTTATGACACAGACAGGCACAATGCATAAGTATGCAAGTAATGGGACCACCAAAAGAGTTGAGACAGATGTTTGTGGCTGTGCATAGGAGGCACCCAACAAGACTGGTCATAAAAAGGACAAAAGAAGCACAGGGAACTACTTACAGACTGTTGAATTCACATGGAAGACAGCTGGCAAAACAAAAGAAAGCAAGATAAGCAGCCTCAGCAACTCTTCCTTTTTGGGAGGAGGACACTAGCATAAGACATCAGTCATCAGCAAGGAAAATGGGAGGATAAAGATGACCCCCAACTTCAGTTTGGTCTTTTCTCATCGATGAGCTCTCAACCCTATTCACCTGGACCTCAGCCTCTAGGAGCTCCAGGGGCCATGGCCACCACCACGAGATGGCATGGCCCCCCTGGTCCTGTGTACTCACAGCTAACATAGAACATTAGTGGTAAAGAATAATGGCTTTGTATACATAGCACTGATGATTAATATTGTGTAAGAACTGCTTACTCACCAGGAGTGTGTTGTTAATAACTGAATTTTGTACTGTTCTGGTTTTTTAGTCTTTCAACCACCCCATCACAGCAATCTCCAATTGCCTAATTTATATGTATAGACACATATATTCAGTTCCAACAAAAGCTGTCGATCTTTTTATTAAAATATTGTACTCAGGAAACTTGACTTCAGTTTTTAAGCTGATCTCTCCAGAGATTTGTCATGTCACTAGGTACATCCCTATCTCCTTCGTCTTCTGCAACACAGGGAATAAAAAAGATCCATTTTCCCACTGCTTGTACCTCTCATCCATTTTGATTTAAATAGTCCCTTACAAGCTATATCGCTCATTCTTTGTATACCAAAACTTGCAAATGAACTAGGATATCCAATTCAAATACAGATGGGTGTCCCCTCTACATGATTAAGAGTAGCAGATACTTTTCCAAGGTTGTTATGTGATGGAGCTGCAGAGTTCCTCCTCCCATCTCCAAACACATTGCTCCTGTCCACCCACAGTATTCTCAAGCTGTATATTCAAAAGCTCCAAACTGAAGTAGCAGTCCAGTATAATTTCAGTATATCACTGAAATTAGAGCTAACAGCAGTAGGAGTCTTCTTTAAGCATCTTTGAAACTCCCTCTAAGAAAAGACAATGAGATATTGTGAATATATTATCTCTTAGTAAAGATAAAAGCTAGAGTCATGCTGTGGTCATCACAAAAACTTTCTCTCTTGGTTTCTGAGGTTATTCTGCATTTTCTGAAAAGGAAGTTTCTAACAGTTTGTTGTTTCTCGATGAAGCTCTTCTTCAGTTTCCTCCCTGAATTTTATTTATCTAAATTTTATCAGAGAGAGGCATAGATGACGCTTCTACCTGACTAGCAATCTTTCTGGATATGTGATGCCAGATAAATGAATACATAAATGTACTTTCTGAGGCTGCTGAAAATCAGAGTGAATTCTTCATGGATAATTTGCACATGTATCATACAATGTGACACTGGAGGCACAGCTACAGCAGCATTTAGGAATGAGAAAGGAGCTGGTAGCCCATCTGCACAAACAGCGGCATCTTCTCCAAAGACAAGCAAAGCTTGTTTCTAAACATCCATGCTGTCAACTTGTTGCGGAAAAGCTTGATTAAAACAAACACAATAAAATGGACATTCTTTATTTCAAGATTAAATAAAACATAGTACTTAGATTTCCAAAGCAAGCTGAGGGATGTAGACCCATGTCTTCTGTTTCTTTCAGTGGAACAGGTGTGTCTGCATTTGCCAGCATAATCTGAAAATCTATAGTGGTGTGACACCAGTACACTATAGGAATATAAATCTAGACACACTCATAGTCCAGAAGTCCATCCACTAAATGGATGGTAATTTACATAAAACAATATATAAATTCAAAACCCCTCATAGATAAAACAGCTGAAATACCATGTTTGAAGGCTAACACATCTTGCATCAAAATTCTGAATTCCTACCTGCTTTCCAAGTATATTTATTTTGGCTGCAATGCCCCATTCTCCAATTCTCTCTGTATGGCCCATTGGGAAATATCCAGAGAAAGCTCAAATCAAGTCCAGTATATAAAGTTATGCTTATAATCACATTTTTTTTTAAGGAGCTGGAAGTTTGGGGAACAGATTCTGGTCAAAGTCGAATGTGCTTGACAAGATCAGGTGATTTGTGAAGAGAAAATTGCTGCCTGTGTAAATGTAATTAGGTTGCGCTAAAGAGAAGCTGCCAAAGTCACAGCACCCTCCATTGGGGTAAACTGGAGTAATTAAAGCACTTTAAAAGCCTGTTTACACCAAAAAAGAGTCTAACACTGGCTGTCAAAAAAGTAAGGCGGAGGTGGTACAATTACGTCATTTCACAAAAAGCTGTTACTAACTAGTGAAGTGCTGGTGTTGAAATACCTAATTATCCATCAGTATATTAACCTCTTTGCTCACAGATGTCAAGGTGTGAAATGGAAACAGTGCATTTGGCTCAGTCACACATTCCCCAAGCCCCTACCAATGTGTAAAATTAAGCCACTGACAGAAAATGAGTTCACGTTTTAATTTGCTGTGAAGGTTCAGATCATGTGTTCCCCTCTGCAAAACCCTCCAAAAGGGTTAGCCACAGCTTTCTGCAGCAAAAATATGTTTACAGAAAGCCTTTGGAGCAAGGGAAAACCAGAAAGAGCTTAAATGGCTTGAGCACAAGTTGGATAACCCAAAACACAAGTTACTCAGGCTGCTGAGTTGAGCCCTATCTCAGCTCAGCTCTCCCATGTCCATACTATAATATTCTTGATCTTAAACACTATTTCTCTTCCTATATTCCTGGGAAAAAAACTTGCAGTTAAGACCTAAATACTATCCACAGGAACCTAAGATAACCTTAACTGGTGAAGAAATAAGACTTAATCATTTCCTAATTATTACCAATGTTTCTATAATTCCCATATTATTGAGATTTAAGGGGCAGGGGTTATTTTGCTGTTTTTTTGTTTGTTTGTTTGTTTGTTTGTTTTTTAAATTAAACAAAGCAGACAATTTGTACCTTCTCTGTAATTTTCCCCTAGCCGGCAGAAGGTCTTTGAACAACAATCATTTCTTCCAGTTCTCTCCATTTTACCTACGAACTCAAAGCTGACTTTCCTCTACTGCTGACAAAGTGAACTTGAGCAGTGGGAAGCCAGTAAACCTCAAAGAGCAGTGATGCTTTATGTACCTTAAGTACTGTAAGATTAAAAATGTGGTTCTATCACAGTGTGATACCGACGTTAATAACTAGTCCAGAGCAAGAATTCAAAGCTTTCAGTATTCTATAATTGAAAGTAGCCCAATTGCACATGGACTCACCTAGGAACAGAGGAGCTCAGATCATCTTAGTCAGTATTTCACTCAAATAGGAAAGTCTGAGAAGGGCAGTGAAGCATCACACCATCACGTACTATCAACAGTGGCACACCAAACATGGGGTTTGCATTAACAAATGAAGTTACATGCAAATAACTATCTGATTACAAAGAAGGTCAGGCATGCAGAAAAATTCATTCGTGGCACTTGGTAAAAGCAGAGATAACATTAAAATTTTATAATTTCAGCCCAACAATAATTTTACCTGCAGCTACACCTTCAGTTGCCACAGTACCAAACGTTTCCTTTTCTTTCAGCTTTTTTTATGATTGCTCTTCCTTTTCAATAGGCTTTTATAAGACAATTATTTCATAAATCTTAACTGATGTTTAATTTTATATTTTGACTGAACCTGATAGCTAATAACCACATCATGTCACAAACCAGCTGTCCCTCACAAGTGTGGATACAGGTACTGCACATCACACTACTGAACCAGCCAGCATTCAGCTGTAGTCATCACGTATCAAAAGGATGCAGATCCACAGAAGCAAGAGACACTTGAGGAATTATGAAGCAGGGCGATGGGCTGCCTGCCTTAAGTATGTGTACATGGGCATGCACAGCCTGGGGAGGCAGCAGGAGGAACCACAGCTCCATGTGTGGTCACCAAGC
This sequence comes from Tyto alba, assembly GCF_018691265.1. NCBI lineage: Eukaryota > Metazoa > Chordata > Aves > Strigiformes > Tytonidae > Tyto > Tyto alba. Next base: position 2,250,287 of record NW_024881272.1, read on the forward strand.
CACAGCATCGTTGGAGTAACAGGGACAGGGTGGGACACTGCATGACTGCAGTGAGGGGTGGACACAGGCTCGTCAGGAAAGAGAGGCAGGAAGGACGAGGAGGGCAGTTGGCCTCCTGTGAGGGAGCAGGTTGGATGTCACAGCTCTGCTAAGGAATGGAGGATGGCTGCGTGAGAGATGTGAGTCAGAAGCAGAGGAGGGGGCAGTGGGGGTGACACTGTGCTAGGACAACCTGATCAGGGTGAGGAAATGAAAGAAACCTTCCTTAAGTAACTTGAAGAAGTTTTGACCCTGGTTCTTGTAGGAGACTTTATCTTCACTGATATCTGCTAGAAAGCCAACACGGTAGGACACAAGTGGTCAAGATTTGTAGAGGGTGTCAGGTATAACTTCTTGATACTGGTCCTGGAGCAGCCAGTGGGGCTGATGCACAACTTGGGTTTGTTATTCACCAACAAGGAAGCTCTGTTTAGGAATGCAATAATCCAAGACAACCTTGGTTGTAGTGACCATGAAACAGTGGGGATCACAATCCATAGAGGAAAGAGAGTAACAGAGCACAGACCCAGGTTTCCGGAGAGCAGACTTTCAGTTATTCAAGGAACTGATATGTGGAATTCCATGGGAGGCAGGTCTGAAGGTAGAGAGAGAGATTAGGAAATCTGGAAGAGATTTAAAGTCAACTTCCTTCAAGAGTGAGAATGGTCCATCTCAAAACTCAGGAAAACGTGTGGATCTGTCAGGAGACTGGCTTGGCTAAACTGGGAATTCACGATGGGACTCCTACACTAAAAGACAGCATGCAGGAGCTGGGAGCACGGTCAGGCTACAAAGGTGGACACCTTGAACGTTGCCCAGGCAGCCAGGGGTGGTGTTAGCAACACCAAAGCTCACCTTGAGCTGGGGCTGCTTGCTCCTCAGCCCTGCTCCCTGGCTGGGATGATGGACAGGCCCTGGCAAGGCATCCACGTTGTCCCTCTTGGCTCCCTGGGGAAGTGCTGCACCCTGAGAGGCATTTGGGGGGAAGACAAGAGGCAACAGGACTCATATGAAACAAGAGAGGTTCAAGTTGGAGGTAAAGAAAAGCTTTTCCTTCATGAGGACAGCCCAGCCATGGCACAGGCTGCCCAGAGAGCCTGCACCATCACCATCCCTGGAGGTTTTCAAGTCCCATCTGGATGAATCCCTGAACAACCTGGTGACCTCCTCTGAGTAGGAGGCTGGATGGGGACTTCCTGAGGTCCCTTCCAGCCTGAGTCCTGTAGTCTACAATCAAGTTTATCATATCATAGAATATGTTCCAGAGTATAAACCTAAACTGAGCATATCCTGTAAAGTGGAAAATGTACAGATTATTTTTGAAGTTGATCATAATTTTTGCTTTGGGCTTTCACACCCCAGTACAAAGTAACCTTCATAACACATGAGAAAGGTCTGTATCATCATCGTAAGACACACACAGGGCAGCAGAAGTGTCATAAATTTCCCTCTTGTTTTCCCAGGAAAATTGCCTCTTGCATATAAAACCCAAGATGTGGAAATTAACTTTGCACATTAAAAAGCTTTTTTTCAAACTTTATGCTGGATTAATCCATTTTATCTTCCCAGGTACAAAGTCTTCCACCAGATCTGTGATAACATCCTGCATACATACCCACTAAGTCTCCTGGCATGACGCGCATACGACTTTGTTGTATGCTTGTTTTCACAAAACTTTGGGCTTTGTCACTGTGTTCTCATGCCAGGTCTGATACAGCATTTTGAATCCCACTCCACTCAAATGTTGGTTACAATTGTCCTCATCACCCCTTCTGCAAATAAGGGCACATCAGTTTGAGTTATACATGTTTATTTTAAATTTTAAGTGAAGATATTTCTTCAGCCTTGTAAATAAATATTGTTTCACCAATTAATACCTTCCCTTGTGTATCTCCTTTCCAGTAAGGTCTACTAGTAGGGTGGGGAGGACAAACCTAACCAGTTTGCTAAGCAGAACAAACATTTGAATTCCAATAATTCCTTTAAAATCTCTACACTGCATATAATTCACTTAAGAATATGGCGATGGATGACAGGAAAAGAGCAGGAGAAGCCAACCAACCACCAGCAAGAGCAATTTGAAAACTACACAACATTCATCTGGATGGCAACATTATTTTCACATCTTTCTATCTGTCGCTACTATTAAACTTAGCACAGAAGCCAGAATCTGAAATTATTTCCAATAAAAGCTACAATTTCATAGCCGCTCTACCGTTCTATTAAACTGGGACCACTTTCAGCAGTGGGACTGCAAGGTAATTTTTTTTAAATTTTTCTTAATTCCTTAATTGATTGCAGCTAAAAGACAACTCTTTTCGGCACGCCTTCTATGTCGTGCTCCAGCAGCCCACAATGCATCCAGCTGTTCACACCACGGCTCCAAAAGCACTATCTTGCTCCAGCACATGGTTCTTCCCCAGACTTTTCTGGGATTCGTGCTGCTGTTGCATACTTTGCTGCTCCCTTATTCTCTAGTTCTTGTACTATATCAGGAGAAGTGCATTTCCTTTTACTTTTAAGGATTAACTAAAACATAAAGCAACCAAAAATGCAAATGCTGCTCTTTCACAGCTGCAACCAGCTGGAAGTTGTTGATTCTGTTCATAAAGACCACATGTCCATGGTTGCCTGGTACTGATAGCAGCTAATTTCCTCTATTAGAAGACATCAGAAAGCACAACAGCAATGAACTGTGAATAGTATGGTGTTACATATGATGCACTCATTCTCGGGAGAAATGGACATATTTGGACCTAATAAAAATGTCAGAATGTCATTTTAACAGCTTTTGGTTACTATTTCATCCCTCTCTCTCCCAGTACACACATTTGCACCTGACCTTAAAAGATCATAAAAATGTCAAGGACAACAATTCTCCCTCTGTGTGTTCACAGGTATGGGTCTACAGTTACAATTACTTCTGAACAACAAAAGTCTCTTGACATGAACTGTCACCATTTTTATTTTCTAAATCAGCTTAAAAACAATCTAATATATAGGACTCTGTACTACCTATAAGCCTGTGCAAATGACTCTCTGTCCATACACACTACTCACTTCCCGCATGGATTTTCTGGTGCTCCATTTCATTTGTGCAAAGCAGACCAAGGACGTGTTTCTGTTCCACATCAGTCTGCAGAGAAGCAGGATGCAGCAAGGAGAGCTTCAGCATACAGGTAAAAAAGAGCAATTCACTCCTTGCTCATAAATCATAATGAAACTAGATAGGTATAATGCAACATAAACTCAGGCAGATTCCAAAATTTCTGATTAAAAGACCCTAAGGGTATCAAGCAGAAACTTGCCAGAGATCCATAGTAATTAAAAAAAAAAAAAAAAAAAAAAAAAAAGAACTTACGCAGACAATTACACTTTTTTAGAAAGTAAGAATATTGAAATGAAGTGGATAAATGTCCTAAGGTGGAATTGCAGAAGTATTATTCAGACCTAACTTAATTCGAAAAGTCTGATAACACCTCTTGATTTAAATTCTATACATCATTCTGCTTTCATTTTGCAGTTGCTGGAAATGCCATCATAAGAAAATACTACATACTATTTCTAGTAGTGCATGTTTATGGTTTACGGTTTCTTTATCTCAATGAATTGCCATATAAGTAAAGAAAATCAATCTTTTCAATTTCCAAACTGTTTAAGAATTTATGTTCATTTTCTATTATAATCATTGACATGGTCTATGAAAAGTCAGATGGAAAATTTTCTACCCTTTACAGTCGGGAAAAATATGATCTTGAGTATTTTTAGACTATGAAGTATACAAGTTTTAAAGCCCGAGATAGCCCTTCACATTTTCTCTTCTGATGCTTAATGTCTTCTCTGTTGTCCATTTGTAATAACAATTCCTGTGGGGGATAATGAGGAAAAGCAAACATTTGTTTCTTGCAAATTCTTTCTTCCATTAATAACACTGACAGGAATATAGATGTTGAAGGCAGTTTCTGTGCATTTGACAAAAACCTTATCTGAAACTGTAGAAGCATTTTTAGTTATATTTATCACCAGATGTTACATTTCAAGATCAACATGTTTGCAAAGTAAACAAAACAGAAATAACGGTAATGGCCATGCCCGCAGAAAGCAAGCAAAAAGCAAGGTATAAAACTATCACCTCCTGATCCTTGTCAGCCTGGCTTAACACACAGATTTGCAGGAAAACATCGGCACCAGATATATATTTGAATTTAGGTAAAAGTTAGCAATTAGGTGTTTTGCTCTTAGTGTAGGCCAGGAACCTGGAAAAGTTGTGAGCCACTAGCACAAAAAAGCTCAGTCTATGTTATTTAACCATCATTTGCATCATTAAAAGTTAAGTAAATTCAAGACTGTTTGTCTGTCCTTTCATCTTCCCTTTCAAAAATGCAACAATTAATTTAAACCTTCAGTGGAAGTAATAACCAAGCAAAAAACAGAGTCATGCTGCCAAAATTTTCAAAAATGGCTTATAAAATTTGATTCCATTTAGCTTGTGACCAATGCTGGGGGTTTATGTACCTGTTGAGAGCAAGGGATCAGGATATCCTGAAACTGTTATTATGTTTTCCCTCTTTTTGAATAAAAGAGATACAGCAATGATGTCCAAGAAGCTGCTGATACCATTCAACAATCAAAGCAATGTCATGAAAAAACACATGAAAAATCCAGCCAGATTTTTTCATTTGCCTGTTAGAATAACCAGGCATGCTATGAAAATTACAAATTGGCCTCACAAGCGAAAGATGCTCAAAACTTTATCACAACTGCGAGTGGCACTCTTATGTCACAACTCAACATGGCAGCAAAAGACTGAAATAACATGAGCCTAACTCAGTACATCCTTCAATACACCACCTCTGCCAGCCCCCCACTGCTCCGGCTGGGCTGGTGAGGTTACGAACTCTTGCTCTTCCCCCCTCAGCCCCTCGCAGGTGGCGAACAAATGTCTTTTACCCACAGACTTCCCCCTACAACAGATTGCAATGGATGCGATCCCACCCTGAGAACAAGGATGGAAAGTCACCTCCGATGGTTTAAACCACTAACTTGAAAATCAGCGGTGGAATCAAATCATGTGTGGCACAATTTCTGAATAGTCTGCTGGTTTGGAGAGTAGTGCTCATGCAGTCAGGAAGGAGGACTGCCTCCAAAATGCAAGTGGATAAAAGAATATGGAAAAATTGTTCTTCCATAAAAAATTTTCCTGTTTTTTCTATCAGCACTATGATTCTGCACCAGTTCCTGGTCATCATAAATAAGAACTGGGTGGAGAAATAAAGAAATAAGGAACTTCAGTGCAGTGCATGAGAGGGGAGGAGTATTTCCCCAAGATTATGTTTTAAACTGCTTTGAATTTAATGCATTCTGGTAAAATTAAAAAGTAAAATGTACACATGGAGAAGCATTTTATGAGCCTGGGGGATCTGCTGTTTGACAGGAATAACTTAGCGATATAAGGAGGGGAGATGAAGTAAGTGGCAGAGTGAATACGTTACACTAACACTTTCTTCTCTAGTTTTTGACAATAGGATTCCTAGAGGATGTAGGAAAAACTCAATTCCATATATTTTTGAGAGTCTGAAAATCTCTGCCAACAAGTGACAGTTATATCCTCCAGTATTATGGGGAAACTTTTGTCTTTTGGAAATCTGTAACTTAGTAGGATTTCAAAAACTGTGCTGCATCTAAACTCACAGATGAGGTGAGATACTCAGGGGTTATAGCGTTCTTAGTGAAAATCCTCTTTTGCTGAAAAATAATATGATTTGTAGTACTTCCTCCCCTTTCCCTCTGGCACTGTACTCAACACATGCATATCCACATCACAATTTTTGCACATTCCAAGATTATGGCATAAATATACTGGGGAAGGAGACAAGGAAAGAACCCCACCACTGAGTTTTTGCTTACATGCAGGTTGGAAGAATTCTTGTGGATTTATTAAAAAAACTGAGAAATCTTGGGGTTTTGTCTCTATCACCACTGCCCAACTGTACTTTCAGCACTGTCACCAGCAAAATGCAACTCCCAATATTTAACCAGTCATTTGATGATGATTCTAGAAAATGTCAAGATTTTAGAGGCTAAATCTAACCTAATATAAAATGAAGTAAACATGCAAATATGGTTAGGCAAAAAGTATAGTTTGTCTCTATCCTACTTAAATGTTTCCGGTATTTTCTTTTGCTATTTCAATTTTTTTTTTTTTTTTTTTTTTTTTAATGGGAAGAGGCCAGTCACAGGAATTGTAATATAATTGAAAAATTTAAAGGTTACTCTGAAAGAATATTTTCATTTATCCTATTTAGCTCTGAAGTATACCACTAAGCTGCTAATATCTAATAATCCATTTATAGAAGCTGAATGTTATCTGTAAAAACTAAATTGTTTACATTCACAGTGTCATACAGTAAGTATAAGTGCTCATTCATTATTTAAGATGTATGTCTCTCTGCAGCTCATTTACATCATCAAAAATTTTATGTTTTCCCTGCTCAGTTTTGGCTAACCAACTCCACAGATACGTTAGCACCATCTTTTGGTTAAATTGTATCCTGACTCATACTTATATCTTTTTTTTTATTTACAAATTCTCTTAAAAATAGGGTTGTTGTAAGAGGGCAGTGGGAAGGGTGAAAGATGTATTCAAATTCATATTGTTGCAATAAAGGTTCAGTGAGACTGTGGAAAGCTTGTGAAGCAAAGGGTCATCTTGTTGGTTACCTGCTCTCTCTCCAAATGGAAAATTTAAAATGGGACTGAGGTGGGGGACAGCCATCTACCATACCTACAAAAAACACCTCTGATATTTCCCTGGGAAACATCTTATGAATGTGAAGAGCCAAAATAGGTATTGAAGCTCAGGCTCTGTCTGATAATCCAACTAAAAGAGCCTATTTGCCCCAATTTATATTTACATTAAGGTGTCTTTACATTGTTGTAGCCCTAAAACTATATTTTTATAATTGCTTTGTTGTCCTCAAATTGTTTAAAAGTGATTTTGTGTATAAATGCAAATCAGGTCCACAAATTATTAATCAGCTATGGATGCTTGTTTGCATCATGTAATTCTCATAAAACACAACATGTGGGCCTCCTGCAGGGATTTGCTGGTATTTTGCCATTCACTTATGCTTTATACTTTACGCTACCTTGTATAAAAAGCTCTTAATTCAGACTAAAGATGATATGAAAAAAGTATTTTTCCCTACTTATTCTTTATGCTACATTTTTAAAAGTGTTTATTGAACTTAGTTAAAAAGGGAGATGAAAACACTGCTTCTTATTTAGGCAGAAGTCTCCACTCAGTTCTGTATTAATATTATCCTTTTGTCAACTGACACCACATCAGGAAAAAAAAATGTTACATATCCATCTACTAATGGACCCTCAACAAGATCATGTAAAAGCAAGGATGGCTACTTGTGCAGTGGCCAGGATGAAGAGAATATATGCCAAATAAGACACACATCCAGGACTTCAGGAGGTTGTACAAGCTGGACTGCCTGCTGGAATTTGATGGAATTTTGAGAATATTCCAGAAGAGAGAAAAGAAAGAACTATCTTTAAAACGTTTTTTTTTTTGTTGGTTTTTGTTTTGTTTTGTTTTTGTTTTTGTTTTTGTTTGGGTTTTTTTTGTTTTTTTTTTCTGGATCTGGAGGGATTCTGGATAAACATTTATTTTCCTAACTTCAAAATATTAGGACATGGAGCACAAAGGACCTCAGAAAAGGTAGAATTGTCTTGCTGTCACAGAGGCAGACATCCCCCTTGGTCCAGTCTTAGTTTAACCCAAATGAGGTGTCACATTCTGCTTCCTCTGAGATCTCTGGAGTTTAGTCAATGACCTCAGTGAAAACACATGTAGGCTAACTAGGCCTTGCAAGGCACACGAGGATGACTAAGGTCCTTGATTACCTACTTCACCTTCAAGTGTTATGTTTGTTCTCTCTATGCAGATCAAAGGATACCCATCTCAGCGTATCACCACATGTATGCAATGACATGCACCACCCTTTGTAGGAAAGGCCGTACTATTTTAGAGCAAGACAAAACCAGTAAACTGCAAACACAGGTGATTTCTCATTGGACAAGGACAGAGTTTGGCATACCTTGTTGTTGAGTTCATGTCATCTGTAGAGCTATTAATCCCATCAGAATTCCCTCTACCTCACTTGTATAAAAAATATTCTCACAGGGCAAAACAACATAAAGTATTCTGTCTTTTTAGTATGATGCTTTATATTCCAACTACTGCGATATATAATCAATTTAACATTCTGCTTTGCAAAGCAGTCATCATTCATTGCCACCCTGATCTATGAATGTAGATACATCATGATTTGCCCAGGGCATCGAGTATGTTAATCTATAGCAGAAAGATAATTTACTTTATGACAGCAGCAAATACTAGTGCAAAAGTTAACATAAAAGAGAAGCCATAACACTTAAGAGAGAAATAGGTACTATGTGTAGATTTAATATAGGTATATTAGAAATATATACTTGCTAGTAACAATTACTGGAGCAGGGCAGATTCTAGCAGCAGCACTGCTTTGGATTAGTACTTCAGCCCACAAAACTAGATTTTTTAAACTAGACTTCTTATGCTAAATTATTGTGACGAGACTGTTCATTGTATATTACTAATTGCAAGTTAGACTGTAATCTGGCAGTTTTGCTATGGTTTGCAGTAGGACTATATTTACATTGAAGTGACATCTTGTATAAAACTGGCTGAACCTGTCGAATATAAAGGCACTTCTACTTTCTTCAAGTTTTTCCTTTGGAGTAATTTAGAGACAATAAGCAAAACTGGTAATAATTAGCTAAATTATGATTTATGTGTAAAGCCATGAAGTTCAAACATCTCCTTTCCCCCTTTGCTAGGTTTATAGGTACTCATGGAGACTCATGGTCCAAAACAGCTTCTGTAACTGAGCACAACAGGATCTGCAGGAAGCCTATGAAAGGGTTTTGTAGTCTGAAGAAAGTCAAATAAAGGCATCTAATAAGTACTGTTAACATTACCATAACCAGATGCCTGTTAAAATGTGAATAACAAGGACTTAGAAAGGTATTATATATATAATATAATATATATATATCATCTTTATCTATATATTATACATACCTATACCAAAAGATATTCATTTATCTCTGCTTACGTAATTTGAATCTTCAAGGTTGAGAACTCTGGAAATCCTGAAGTAAGAATGTATACATGAACAAGAATGTTTTAAGGCTGTGTGAAACCACATCTGGAAATAGGAGGAAGGCAATTGTGTCTTAAAAGAATATTGACATATATCTGAAGAAAATTATACCAAAAGGTATAGTTAAAAGAGAAACAGGTTATTTAAGAAAAGGAACACTGTTGGATAGTAACTTGAATGGACATGCTATTGAGGAAAAGAGGAACCTTCTGTTGCAAGCCAATTAAACTTGAGTAGAAAATCACATAATCCATCCATGCATAAAAGTTGACTAAACAAACCGCAGAGGTGGAGCTACCTCTAGATTGGGTGTCTAAAACTGTAAAAAACTGCACTTAGTTGTTTCTTCAGAACTGGAGGGGCAGAACAGGTCATGCTGCTATCCCACACATGTGCTACTACATATGTGAGTACTGTCTTGTTACCATTAAAGGAGAGCATACCTTAGATTTGGTCTACCTATGTGCAGACTGTTTAATTGTTCTGGTCATCTACAGCTTCTGGCTGCGGTGATTAAATCTAGGTACAGCTAAGAAATGTCCAGTCTTCCCAAGCCTGTCTCTAGCGTTGGTCTTCTGATGTTCTGATATTCTGATATTCAAGAAGCTATGTGAATTTCTGTGTGAATTATTCACCAGTAGTGAACCAAAAAGCAGACAGAAAAGCAGGAAAGTACAATAGCTTGTCTCATTCTAGCTGGCAACAATTAGATGAACCAGGAATTGTACACCACTGTAACTGGAGACTGATAGGACAGAAAACCCTATAGCTTGTAATTTCAAAAAGGTGGAGGAGCTTTCTGTTCCCATTATTCAGTAAATGAGGGGGAAAAGTGGTGCATTACTTATATGCTTATACTGCTCATATTTTCCAGCAAGGGAAAATATTCAAAGAACTAGTGGGTTTCTGCTCCCCATCTAAAGAGCCAACATATTGTAACTTTGCATCATTGACTGAAAGCACAGTGTTCATAAAATATCTACCAAGGGACCCAGCCTGACCGAATCTCCTTTTAGTTGCTTCCAACCACATCAAGTGGAAAAGCTACCCTGACAACATACACAAATAATAAAATTTACTACAGCAAAATTGAATAGAAAAAGAAAAGAGAAAAGAACAAAAAGGAAGGAAAACATTTATCATTATGTGGACAACAGAGAGACAAAAATTGAAATCACCTAAAGCAAATTAAAACTGCTAGAACTGAAGAATTTTTCTTTGAAATTTGAAAGTCTAATAAGTCTCATGACATACCTATTTGCATGAGAAAGTTTAAGTTCAAGGAGATATTTGAGATAAATAAAAAAAGGCAATAAAACCTGCATGTGCCTCTAAAGGTAGAACCCCAAGTCATTGCAATTAAACTGATTCAGAAAAAATTTACACCAAAAGAAGTTTCTAAATGGAAATACGCTGAAATAAGGGGGAAGGAAGCATTGTGGACTCGCAGGAGGCTTTTCTTCGCCCTGTTACACTGACTTTATTTTTTAAACCTTCTGTAAGGTTTCTAAATCTGTAGTTCATCCTTGTTAAATTTTTAAGAGTGGAAGCTTTGAAATTTAAGCCAGAAGGATATAAAACATACCATTTTGTTTTCACCTTCCCAGTTAATATTTGATAATTGGCTATGAAAGCACTTATTTGAACAGAATCCAGACAATCTCAAGTACTTTGGTTACCGTTAAAAGCAGTATTGTTATGCAACTTACAAATGGCAATTTTCCCAAGCCAACCACAAATTATTTTTAACAGTCATTTGGCACAGTGTGTGTCTGCTGTATCATTATCATAGGAAATGTTTTGTTTATTGAAAACCTACTCCCTGTGAATAACTAAGCCAACTAACATTAGGTATTAAATAGCACTCTTCACGTTGGTCCCTGAGCAAACGCTGTTGCACTAATGTATTCAACTACATTATTGCAAGCAGCAGAATATTAGCTATTGCCAAACAGTTAAATATTCTTTTTTTAAACCAACTATGAACATCTCAAGGAAACATCTTAAGGAAACTGGCTTATTTGAGAGATTTGATGTCACTGTTATAGGAACTGCCTCCTTGTTCACAGTGAGGTATAGCGTAGGGAGACAGGAGCAAAGAGCATGTCTTGGGGTGTCCCAGTTCCTAAAGGGTCCAGAGCTGGTTCAGCTGAGAGGGACATGTAGACAGATGATGGACTTTGCCATCCTTCTGTTCCCCACCATTCTTCCAAGAAGCATCAGCAGAGGTGAAGGATGGGAGAGGGAACTGTCAGGGACATGATCTTTCTGAAGACAAGGGAGAGAACAACTGATTTTTTTTTTGTGCATTGAAGGAGAACTGGGAAAACCAGGTTTTGTCTCTCTAATATATTGTCCCCCATAAAAAAATAAATTAAAAAAAAAAAAAAAAAAAAAACAAACAAAAAAAAAAAACAAAAAAAAAAAAACAAGTACCATCCTGGAAGACCCTAAAAAAAAAAAGGAAAAAAAAAACGGACAATAAACAATACAGGAGTTGCCATTCTATAAACCTGAACACTGCTTCTCTTTTGGCAAGAAAGGATCATTTTAAACATCTCTAACAGACATGCTTCACTGCTCAACACTCAGGTTTTCTTACCATATAAAACCATCTATCATAAGTCAGTGAAGGCCCAGGAAGAGATGAAATACTAAGCAGGCTGAGCTCTCCCCTGTTTTTAAAGATCAACCTAAACATGAAAAAAAGATATCAAACTTCTCACAAGCGCTACATTTCACAGGCTAAACCATAAATGTATTCAACCAAGTCAAGCTTTGAAAATTTTCATTTAGCTCTATAAAGATAAACAGTAGATCAGCATTTTCATTAAAAAGAAATGTCATGGCTCATTCCTTTCTGTGATTGAAGAGGAAGTAGAAACATCTTTCAAAACTCAGGAGAGAAACATATGCTCGTAATAAAAAAATAAATAAAAATGTGATTGTTGTTCCATTAAATGCTTCAGACTGTGATTATAATTACTTCCTGATTGGGAAGAATTCCCATGTTAAAAACACCATGTAATAATAGCTAAAGTAGATCAAAACAGAAATGGTAAAGCTCGCTGGATCAGTCAGGGGTGGCTTCCCTAGACAAGGTGCAGAGAGGAAGCTTAACTGCTCTTCATATGTTCTTTTTTGTTTTATAATTGTGCAGCTGAAGAAATTTTCATCCCTCAATACTTCTCTATTCTCTCACTCCAACTCATATAATTTAGCAGAGACCTGGAACAAAACTACTTAAATAGCTTAAGTTACAGCAGATTTTCACTGAGGCAGGTCAGAAAGTGCTTACACAGGCAGCTGTAGAGGAGGAATAATATTTAATAGCTAGGACTGGCCAAGACGGTGGACTGCAGCTGGCACAACGGAACCAAATATTGGTCTTTTCCTTTGATGTCAACAACAACCAGATTGGGGTGGCTCAAAGACTGGCTATGAATGAGTCGTTGTCCACAAAGGGAACTACTGTCATGAAACAGTGTCCCTGTGTCGGGAAGACAAAGACCCTGCAGACTCCTTTGTAGGGCAATGGCCTGTGATTAAAGGCTACTAAGATATAGACCAAGGAGCAAACACAGAATGAACTCAATTGGGAGGATTTTAGCAAAATGTCTTCCTTCACTGCAGATCTTTCGAGAACAGAACTTTTCACGGGAGGGTACAAGTTTCAAGGAAGGATTTGTCAATAAATATTTTTCACAAAGAAGTGACTGGTTCAGATGAAGGGCTGATGGAGAAAATGAAGGAGGAGGAAGGAGATACCCTCAAAAAGCAGTAGGAGACCTTCCCAACATTATGCGCAGCGTATCTAGACCTTATCATGACCCAAACCCAATTGTAACATGAAAAGCAGGACACAGAGCAGCTCTGTCTTACAACCAACACATGACAACTCCTCTAGGGTCTACAGCATCAATGGGGATGTAACTAAGTACCAGGCAAAGTTAGCCAGACTGGCTTCAGCATCCCCTCACATCCTCTTGCAGCCCTCAGTAGTGCAGCCTCCATGCTATTCCTATTACTCTCCTCCCAGCAAACCCCTCTGCTAGTATTCTGACATGATCCAGAATGGATGTTGCACTTGATCTACTGAGTATCAAGGTGGAAGATAATGCTTCACTTATTTAGACTGTAGTATGGAGTCAAACACCTAAGACCACCAGGGAAGCTGCACAGAAGCTTCTGCTTGTGTGGCATGTTACATTAGGAGAATTAGAAGAGATTGAAAGGAAACAGAAATGGCAGGTTTGGCTTTAGAGCCTTGGGAGAGGTAGAAGTAGTAGAGATAGGACAAGCATTAGATCAATGACTGGAAACAAACTGCCCACGTGTTAAATCCATCTTTCAGAAAATAGGACTCCTGGGAATTTGTAAAAACATTCAGAACATGGAGAAAATCTCACAACAACACATCAGTGATTAGATACTCCATATGGTAAGCTGGAAGGCAAAGGCCCCCAAATACCTATTCTTGAAAAACAGTAAAATAGACACTGATTACTGGACGAGAATTACTGAGAAATCTCAAGCCAAAAGTAAGCTTCTAAAGTCCATACTTTTCTCCCTTTTACTGAAGGATTCTTGACCAATTGGCATGTAAACTCCAGTCAAGATCAGAAAACCCTACTAATCTTCACAGAGCATCTTTCTGAAAGAATCCAAGCCCAAATTTGCAAGCCAAAGTGAAGACTTGAAAGAGTTTTGGATGTTTATACAGGATTGTCCTCCAGCTCTTCAGTACCATAATGTAGTATACTAGTAATTTAACATAAATATATAACTGTACATAAAAAATACACACAGAGCCACTTATAAAAAGCATCCAGAAAACCTACAGACAAGGAATTGGAAACCTTTGGTGTTGATCATGACTACTTTCTTTGTGTTAACTTTAAAATAGTAATAATTTTCTTTTATCTTAAATACACCAACACTGAAGTAAAACAATGTCAAAAAAATTCCTAAGTCACTTCAAACAATTGAGATCTGATGCATACTGTAAGTACAGTTATGTTTTCAACAGATTAAAGTACTCTCAGATCTATTTTTTGTTCTAGTCAAAGGCAGACACATCGCATAAAACATCAGGGGGCTTTCTTTGATCAGATGCATATCTTTACATTTCTTGTTAAACAGTTATAAAAATAAAAAAGCCTTATAAGAGATAAACTCAGAGAATATTTATACTTTCCAATTGACAGCTCAGTTGGGATCTTGAATTTAGTAACACTTGAGGTGTAAAAATAATTATTTGTATAGTAAGTTTTTGAGTTATATCTCTAGAGAAGATAAAGGAATAAACCACAACTCTGTGCAAAAGAAGTCCCACTTGGAGAGGGTTGTTACCTTCATTGAAACAAACCTCTGCTTAATATCACTGGATTAAAATAGCAAGAGTTTCTGAGTATTAATAGGGCCTTTTTGTGCCACTCTGGAAGTCCACGGGAATGATAAAACTGTCTTAATTAAGTCTAAAGATTTTCTCAGCATAAGAGATTATCCCTCTGAGAGGCAGCCAGATCAGTTCTTTGTCTTCAACAATTAGATCAGATCTGAGGTACGAATGTCAAAGCCCAGAACAGGAGTTTCTAAAAATAAAGCATGGCAAAGACAAGGTGGTGTTCAGACTCAACCTACAGCCTCATTTATCGTTTTTTTTAAGGCTTTTCCAGAAATAAAACTGAATTTGAGCTATCAAGATTTTATATTGATTTTCTTCTGTGTCATGAAAAAAAGAAGGTTAATCAACTGCTAAGAAATTGGAAGGAGATTAACCATAGAAAAGAACTTGAAATACAAAGGAAAATTGGGCTGTTAAGACCCTCATATTTAGGGTGAGATAAAAACCACACTGGAGTAAAGAGGGTTGATTTCTCCATCCTCTATCTTGCAGCTTTGCAGACTTTAGCACCCAGCAAAATAAATCTAACCATGCAATGAAAGGCTGCTTTCCTTGGACCACATTTTTTTGTCAGATCATCAAGTTGCACTGAGCAACACAGATGCATGGTAACAGTCTTCCTTTTTTGTGTTACCTAGGCAACTTAGTTTTAACAGTTGAAGCAAAGGAGAAGGAATTCTTAAAACATCAAGAAATCAAATAATACTGTGGCAGATTAAAGGAGTTTTATCCTCATATATCTAAACTACTTGTCAACATACCTAAACTCAAAGAGATGTAGGTCAGCTCTTCTGTCCTTTCTTGAGTCATATCTGAAACTATGACAGGGCAACCGCTTTGAACAATGTCTTCTCAGTGTCTACTTGCCAATCCCTCCCCTTGTCTCAGACATTGTGACTTCCATCATCTGAGACATTTTGGGATTTTTCAGGAGGGCCTTGCTTTGTGTCTTAAAAATGCATTTTTTTTCTTGTGACAGCAGTATGTTGAGTACCAGGTATCATTTCTAAAGTGTTCGTATTCAAGAAAAATGCTTCCTGGTTATGCAAATAAAGGCCAGCTCAACAATTTATGTTTTGAGTTAATCAGGGAATGGATTTACACAAAAAAATATTTTCAGACTGTAGAAAGCAAGTTCATCCCAATTTGCAAGACCACAGCTAAGATCTATGTAGCTCCATTCCTTTAGTGGTCCAGTGTCTGCACAATTCCTGCATCTGTTTTACAACATGTTTAAAGGTATGATATCATACCTCCACAGTAGTTAAATTCCAACTCTACATATGTTAAAAATACAAACATGTACCTGTGTTGTATACCTGCAGATATATTATTTATTCTCCTTCCAAAAAAAAGTGAATAGATTGTGATTTTTTGTTTTTGTTTTTGTTTTTGTTTTTTTAAAAAAACAAGCACCTTTACATGCACACCGCAGTATCTATGTAGTGCATTTAAAACAAGGCTGACATTTTTGTGTTTTCTCAAAATGAGTGCAACTTCTCTACCTAAGATAGGCTTTCCATTAAACTGATGTAAGAGGTGAGGAATTACTCCAGATTTGTTGTACGAGATCATTATTCTCCAGTTTTTACAGGATTGGAATTTTTATGCGCTACCAAAATTTATAGAAATAATTTCTAGTGATAGAAATATATTTTTGTCTGCAGCTTTGATACTCTCATACAAGACTGTTGGCAAGATGGCAAATTCATGCCATCCCTTGTAAGATGTTTTTCATGTCTATGAAGTGAGGGTCTGTCCACTAGGAAATTCACTGAGACTTTCAATTCATCATTCAATTGCATATCAATCACTTAAGGATAAACATCCTCCTTGTAAACACATAATGTAAATCAGGTTGGGAAAAATAGCTCCAACATGCCAATTTCCAATATTAGACATTCCTTCCTCTCCATGTTTGTGCAAAATGATTTGCAAATTCCAGATACATTGGGACAGTGGTGAATGATGAGAAAAACTCTTTTTTGTATTCATAGGCTTCAGTGTATTCTTTTCAAGTAGTTCAACATGGCTATATGTTAAAATGTTAATGCCAACCATTTGCATAGTCTCCTCTGAATAATAAATAGTGGAAACTCACTGAATAAGAATGACAGTGAATTCCCTGTCTACACAGACACACCACTGACCTTACTGTCTCCTTTACTGGTTTCACGACATTGTCTTGTTTCACTTTCTTGGGAAACCTCAAGTGGTATTTTGATTTTATTTTAATGTTTGTATTTACTATGATTTATCCTTTGTTGCACTGATCCCCATTGCACATGCTTCTCCACTACTCAGAAAACCTCTCTCCACACTCCATGATTTGGTTTTCACATTGATTTTGACAGTTCTTTCCAATATGTGTGCTAAAATCCCAGATTCCAAGTATCAATAACCATCCAAATAAGAAATTCTGTCCATAGTAACAAGTGACCACTTGGCACTGGGAAGAAATGCCCTCCATCTTACAGGACTGCATCTATGCATAGCTGACAAATTGGGAGCAAGTTGGCAAACCAACCATTATTTGGACACCAATTGACAATTTGGAAGCAATTTGACCCACCTTTGTCATTGTCAGCTGGCTTTTGAGGCCTTTTATCTATGCAAAGATGGCTACTATATCATGCAAATTAAGTATGCAATTCTTAATTATAATTATGTAAAAATAATTCTACACAGAAAACTAAGTTTCCTTCTGGTTCTAATTTTGATATCAGAGAATTTTTCTAAGATGACAATGCAGTATGAAGCCATTTTTGAGACAGTAAACCTAACTTCATTTTCGGAGGGTTAGGGGGTAAAAGAACCATCTCTAGTATGATTAAAAAGCTATAATTCTCTGTCTCTTTCAAATTAACTGCATATGAGGTGATACAAAGCAAGCACACAAGCAAAGCGGTTTGCAAAGCATTTGATTTTACTTGAAACTTCTGCCTGGACCCAGAGTCCAGACCAGCACCATATACATATATTTAGCCTTGCATGCATGAGTTGCCCAGCTACTGCCTGGGTATGATGGAGGTGGTTCCTCATAGGACATGGCTGGAGGATGCGTTGTTTTACAAGATGGAGATTCTATTGTGGAGAATGATATTTCATGAACATATTTCAGGTAAGTGTTAGAGTATTATACCTCAACGAGACACAGATTTGGTTCTGAACAGGAAGGACCTCGCAGCTGCAACTACACAGCATAACCCAAAACCAATTTAATTGTACTAATTTCAGCTGATGAAGCAATGCAGATCAAAACCTCTTAGACAACTGTTACACATACACACACCCTCTCCAGTAAATCTTTGTGTAAAGGCTGAAACATGGTCATAAAGTCAACAGCACATATTTTATAGATGTGATCAAGCCAGAATGTTGTCCTAAATGTTTGAGTCTTTGCATCAAAAAAATCATTAAAACTAAAATCTGTGTTGTGCCTCAATACTGTAGGAAGTGTTGCTACTCTGTAGGCTTTGTGGTGTGAGGGGCTGTTTATTTTCTGAAAAGAGCTCATGTGTATGTCAGTGAGGTCAGAGGAACATGTGGCCTCCAACCCAGGGTCATCAGCTTTCATTCCTCTAATTACTTATCAGAGAGTATGAGAGGCTGTAACATACTTACCCAGAAAAAATACAGGATTAAAGAATGGATACACTAAACTTCAGGGGTATTCACAGAATCATGGAATGGTTGTGGTTGGCGGGGACCTCTGGAGATCATCTGGTCTAACTCCCCTGCTCAAGCAGGGCTACCTAGGGCCAGTTGCTCGGGACCGTGTCCAGACAGCTTTTGAATACATCCAAGGATGGAGACTCCACAGCATGTCTGGGCAACCTTTGACAGTAAAAAAGTGTTTCCTGGCATTCAGAGGGAACCTCCTATGTTTCAGTTTGTGCCCTTTTCCACTGAAAAGAGCCTGGCTCTGTCTTCTTCACACCCTCCCTTCAGTTACTTTTATATACTGATGAGGTCCCCCCTGAGCCTTCTGTTCTTCAGGCTGAACAGTCCCAGCTAAAATACCACTGTAAAGCAGAAAGGACATAGAATTGAATGGGAATGTTTTCAATAGGATCCCATAGGATTAATTGCTGGTTTCCATGTTTTTATTAGTGATATGATGAAGGAAAACTTTCCATCATACCCTCACTAAAATTTTCAGGGGAAACAAAGATTTGAGCAGGGGAATACATTAAACATTATTATCACTGAGGTGAACTGTGGGTAAATATCTGCCATGGGGTAAACCTTGTTGTAAGAAATTCTGTTCTTCCATAACAAAAATGTGGCATAGCTAACCTGAAATTTGCAAATCTACTACCATCACCATCTAAAATAAACTCCACCGAGGCAGCAAGACTGATGTTGCCCTTGTTTTGAAAAGCACTACACATTTTACCATGGCACAATGCTAGAAAAATGTAAGACCAATCACAGATCCATTGTTTAGGACATTTTTAAAAGGGGTTACATAATTACTCGAACCAGTTTAGTCATAAGTCAATAATGCGATGATTTCCTGGAAGCCTTAGGCTGCTCTCCCTTACCCTGACAATATGCAGATATACTTCCTGTGCAAATTCAAGGGAATTTAATTATTCTCAAACGTTCCCTTTAATTTATGAGGAGGAAACTGCAAGCTAGCCAAGACCATCAAGTTGCTTCATGGCTTCTAAATAGCAGAGCCAAGAGTTGCTGAAGTTTGCAGTCAAGGCTTTTGAATTAGAGTGATCTGAAGTATAGGTACCAGTAAAACCTGATATGTTAATTTCAGGTAGCAAGTGAGCTGTTATAAAAGAACAGACAACAAAAAATTAATAAAGCCTTGACTGACATTCACATTGAACCCTAGTTAAATTATAGGCAGAGATATTACCTTCTAGAGAAAATAAATGGTATTGCTGACATTGATACATGAGAGCCAAAGCTGTACAAGTCCTGGAACCAAGAAGATGCTTGATATCACCTGCATGAGGGAACAGGAATTACAAATGGCCAACACCTGCTGCATTCCTGATTTGGATTATCTTCTCTTAATCCTGTGGGCATAATTTGAAATGTTTGTTCCATTTGTACTAGACCAAAGTTTTCTGTCAAGGCATCATCAGTAGCAATGAAAGTCCCATCCAGTTCCAATTCCTGACAGAAACCAAACCAAATCAAATTAAAATTATTTCTACAAAACACCTACATGAAAGTACACAACTTCAAAATATCAAAGTCCTAAACTATCATATCATTTTTACACCCTGTATAAAATGCCCTCTGGGATGATTTGGAACAGCCACATTCAGTAAAAGCGAAAGAACAACAATCTGAAAAGAGCTCATGGGTCTTCATCCCCAAGGCACCATCTCCAAAATCATGAATTTTGTTCATTTTAAGGCGATTGGGACTCTACGGGTCAGTTCAGCAGCCAAAGGTGCTCTGAGACACTGGCCCAGGTTGCCCAGAGCAGCTGTGGCTGCCCCCTCCCTGGAAGGGTTCAAGGCCAGGTTGGACGGGACTGGGAGCACCCTGGGCTGGGGGAAGGGGACCCTGCCGGGGGCAGGGGCATTGGGACTAAACAGTCTTTAAGGTCCCTTCCAACCCAAACCCGTCTATGATTCTGTGATTCTGTGACGGTCTACAGTGCATACAGACAACAACTTGCACAGTGCAATCACACAGGTGAGACAGGCAGTTAGGATGAGAAAAGGGAATTATTTCTGATATAAAATAGAACGTCTGAATTTCTCTATTTTATTTTCTTTATTTTGTTTTGTGATCTTCTGAAGAAAGTTAGAATGGTGATGGGAAGAGATCCAGCAGTTTTGCATAGGTTTTTCCCAGGAGCATTCAGGAGAGAAATGGATTCTCAGCCAGGTAATAAAAATAGGAATGACTATATTACAAGAGAGGAAACTGAAGGGTTTTCAACACTTTTTGTATTTTAAGCTGTGACAATACACACCACAAAGTGTTGCCTTTACACAATATGTGAGCAGAGAAACTTGTCCACAGTCTTGGTTCATACTTGCTGACTTGTGGTAGAGTGGAAGGGATGGTGTTGTAACATGCTTCTGAGCTCATGCCAGAGCCATTGTGCAACTCGTTACTACAAGGTGGAACCATGAAGAGCGCTAACCAGTAGGGTCATGTTCAACACTTCTCTCACCTCAGTAAATATTATTTTGTGCTGGTAACCCAGCAGAACTGTTTGGTATGTGCATTTTCCTGTCCTTTTAAAAAGATTTTAAGAAATTCAATGCATTTGATACCACTGTGGTAGTGACCTTCATCTAATATTCATATTAAGGTTGCCCCCAAGAGAAGTTAAGCTTCCAGGCAGAGAAGAGACAATCAACCTACTGGTGAAGGCACCCTTCTGGAAGACGAGTCAAAGACCCTTCAGATGGAAGAGAAAGCTGTACCAAGGTCTCCTGCACCACGGATGACCTGGTGCCCTACCTCTTTTCCACTGGCACAGCTTTCACCAGAAAGAGAACCCACAGACATCCCTACGATCCCACGGAGATCCCAATTTCAAGAGACAGTTCAATCTCATGGTCCTGCTGTGACGCTTCCCTGCCAGCCACAGCAAGTCTCAGGCAGAGCCAGCACAGCCTGGTCTGGGGTAGGACAAGGTCTCCCAGGCTGTTCTGTTTGTCCACCCACCTCACAGCCTCTGCAGACAAGGATCAGTCTGCTAAATCACAGCTGCCCATGACTTCTCTCCTAATGCTACCAGACACTAAATAGTTTCTTCAAGATAAATGGTTGGCTTTGTTAAGCCTGCTTATTGAGTTGTTACTACAGACAGTTAAAGTTTATTAACAACTTTGAATTAATTAGATTATATATAAAAATTTTAACATAGTGCATGAAGAAATAACTAAAATAACTAGGAACTAAAGCTGCCAGGATTTGCTTTGAGAAATTTGTATTTTTCTTCTGAAAGAATTCATGT
This sequence comes from Tyto alba, assembly GCF_018691265.1. Lineage (NCBI taxonomy): Eukaryota > Metazoa > Chordata > Aves > Strigiformes > Tytonidae > Tyto > Tyto alba. The sequence continues at coordinate 2,271,894 of NW_024881272.1, forward strand.
GTGACCACAGGCTTTGCTCCACACATATGTAGTAATGGTTATTGATGGAAACGTTTTGTGGCTTTTGTCCGAAGTCACTTAACAGCTTTGAAACAAACACCATCCTCTGAGGAGCTGGATGAAGGGTTTGGCATACATGCCTCTTCTGGCCTCTGCAAAGAATATTCAAAATTGCACACAACCAGATCTTCCACAGTGTAAGTTGTCTATTATTAAATAGCATTTGTGCCACAGTCCGCTGAGCCTACAAGCCCTTTTCCCTGGTCACCGCTCCCACTGATAGCAAAGGAAAGACTGGTGGGGTGATTAAAAAGTAAGGCTAGAGAGGCAAGACAAGGATGAGGCTGCTCAGAAAGTCCCTGAATCAGGAATGCAATCTGGGTTTTAAACAGCTTAACCCTGCCAAGGCCAGTATCCCTCTGCACACTGAGTCCCTGAACAACCTGAAAAGCTGTTGCTGTTCCCTAATGCTTTAGTTGTAGCGATAGACATTGATTTGTGATTTAAGGATAAGCAATGCAACATCACCTTCCTGAACCTGCAGACAGTCTGAAACAATTTTGGGGCCATTCAGCAGGATATATGACGGTTTACCTCCCCCGAACTGCCCAGTGTGATAACAGATTGAAAGCCTACTTGTGACTTTCTGCACTAGCACGGTTTACTGAAGGTCTCCTAATCAGATGGAGGGAAACAGAGTAGAAGTCAAGCTTGTGAGATAAAACTCAGGAGTTTTACAACAAATTAAGCCTGAGTACATCTAGCGGGTCAACAGTGCCAAAAGCAATGGGCTCAGTCCTTCCCACCTCGCTCCAAGAGCTGCTCCCTGCTGTCCCCAGCCAACAGCTGGAGCCCCTAAAATGCCAGAGGATAACAAATCCCCCAAGAAGATGGAGAATGGGATCCTGTCCCCCACCTCTTAGTGTCTGTCACTTCATCAACAGGAGGTTTTGCAGATTTTTTTTCTAGATTTGCAGAGGTTTTTCTGGATTGGTTTTCTATTGGGTTAATGATGACATGATTAAAGCACTGAAGCCAGCGCAGTGGAAGCCAGGACCATATGTGACAGGACTGAAGTAACCAGATAGGCTTGTGCTAGCCCTCCTCATTTGGCTGTATCCTTAAATGAGGTGAAATAGGGAGGACGAACACGACAGAAGAAATGCAAAGACACAACAGTTCTCTTTAAAAATAAATTTTCCTAAGTGCTAATGTAACAAAATAACAACAAAAAGAAAGATGAAACCATGAGAACACAGAATTAAAATTAAAGACAAACTTCACAACATATTCCTTTAATTTCAATACTAACAATAGAGAATGTAAAGCTCATTAGAAATTCTTTACAGGACTGAAGTCACAAACTCACAGAAGAGTTAAAAAAGACAGCCTTACTTTTTGCCGTCTTGTTCTTTAAAGTGTTCCCGTGTAGTGGATGCATTTAATATGCTTAGAAAAAGGGCAAGAGAGGTCTCCGCAACTAGGAGATTTAGAAGGAAATTGTCACTTTCTACTCTTAAGTGACAATTTTGTAAATTCGAGATGTGACAGTAACAATCGAAAAAGTAAATTATGGTGTGTGGGGGAGGTGGTTGGTGATGGGGAAGGGTTTGACACAGAAAATGCTCCACATGCTCAGTTACAGAGGTTTGGTCGGGAATTTAGTATAACAGCTATAATGCACTTCTACAGAGCAACAGTAGCATCTAGTGGAGGTGGGGGAAACTTCCACAGCGGGACTTTGCAGCTCTGCATTCGCCATTAGGAATGGAAACAGATTTAAGGAGAAAATAAGGGTGTGCCCTTACTTGGACTCTATTTTTTTAAAAAATGGAGCTACTTAAACAGCCCTAGTCAAATCTCACTGCCACTTTGGCAAACGTAAATGGAATAGTTTGACATTTCTACTGGCATGAGAGGTAAATTAACTACCTACATGCCAAAAAAAAAAAAAAAAAAAAACAAACACAAATCCCGCAGCAGGTGGGGAAAGGCTGACAGGCTGCGGGAAGGGAGAGCTTGGAGGAAATGCTAGAATTGACCCGTGAGCACCCAGCTTCTGTACCTAAGTACTAAAATTAGTAGCTGCCTGAATTTACAAGGCCCCAGTATGTCATGCAAAAGGGTATAGGAAGGTGAATGCAATATTTGTATATTAACACTTCTGTAAGGCAGACACTGTACTTTTGCATGATTTTCTACAAAGTAAGATTACTATAACTGGCACAACGTACAGCTACACAAGCAGAACGACCTCGCATTTCGCTGAGTTGCTGTGGCTGTACAGCGCTAGACAAAGATCTCCCTCCACAAAACCCACAGAAAAAAGCAGAAAGCACATAGATTAGAGAGGGTCGAGTCGCCGCAAAATCGCACAGGACTTCATAAAAGACCTGAAATCAGAAATGCAAGCTTCTGCCTTCCTCGAACACTGAAGGCATCTTGGTGGAGTGCGGGGCAGCTCGGGCCCCAAAGGCTGCGTCCCCGCTGGAAAGGAGCGCGGCACAGCACAGGGGGCTCCCTCCAGCGCGGCAGCCACTGCGTCTCTGGCAAGATGCTTTCCCCAGGGGAGCAGCAACTGAACTGCAAAACATCCAACTTTATTACTTGGTGTCCTACAGCATCATCTGAAACCTTGGAAACTCAGGGAAGGGAAGCAGAGTGAGTTTTATTTCTCCATTCTCTTGGAGTCAGCATTTAGCAATGCGAGAGGCACCGTTCACTACCTGTTGAAGTCTCATCTCTGATGCGAAGAGATGGAAAAGCACCAACTCTTGTAACAAAATACCTGTAATTACAATTTGAAACAGGAAACTGAATTACAAAATGGATATTGATAAATTTTTAACATTTTGGAAAGCCAAGTGTAAAACACTTCAGTTTGGATATTCTCACTGATCATTTTTTAAAAGTAAGCTGGAAGTTTTTTCTTTTTTTGAAAAGATGTTTTGGTGTTTTACTTCAGAAGTAGCTTTTATATCAGCGTCAGTTTTCACTAGAACTCAACAATGAGCTTGACTGTACAATACAACCTGTGTCTTTCTTGCTAGGAAAAAGAATTTTCTATTGCCTGACAACAAACAAATTTGGCTGGATCTGCAACCTTATTTGAGTGTTGCTGTGCTAGAAAACATCCAGTACAAGATTTGGGAGGTTACCTTCTCCTTCTTTCTTATTTTCCTATGCAGTTACTAAAACTAGGACATCACTTTTGCCCTACGGCTCCCTTTTGAGAACCATCATCCAGACGTTTCAGATTCATATGGGCTTCAGCAACAAAAATCCTCCCAGGACTCTTATCTCAGGCAGATTTCAACCAATCCTTATCTCTTCCTTCACTGAAAGTCTACCTAAACATGCAGCTTTTATCACGACTTCTGCCTAGAGAGGACTACACCTCCACTGAAAGCCAGTTGCCTCCAGCCCTTTTGCTTCACCTTGGCTCCATTTTTAAAGGAAATTTGTACATCTGGACTTGCAGTTTCTTTGCTGAAAGTGGTACAGTAACAATCAGCTGGAATAAAATTCAGTCCACCTAAAAGAGTTTCATTCAGTCCAGCTAAAAGATTTTCCACTATCCATACTCCGTTTTTCCTCAGTTGCTGAAAGGTCCTCAATATTACCATGAATATTCATGTGTAGTTCAATTTTAAAGACCCTACTATCAAATAGCTTTAGCAGATAGGATCAATCAAGATGTGAAGACATTGGGTTCTGTTCCCTTTAAGCCTTTCAGTACTCTTAGTCCTTACTCAAGAGACAACCACCCATCACAGACGACTACCCAAACTTTCATAGAGCTTCTTGTTTTTTCTTTTATCTTCCAGTTTTGCTCTTTACAATCAAGCCCTGTTAGCTGGCCTGGATAACAGTCTTTACTAGGTTCCTTTAGGTGATTCATCCTGGCTAGCCTTATAATGGCTCTATTTTAGATGAATGGGTGCGAAATATTAACATTTTTCAAGAATAACTACTTTTAACTATTTCATTAGTAGTGAAATGCCTAGTTTTAACAAACAAATTGTACCACTTTTTCTGTTTGTTCTGAAAGACCACAAAAAGGCCCTTTATCCATCATACATGTTGTTGCATTCAAGGGCAAACAACTCTATCAACACCATACCCAACCCACATAAGCCAAAGAAACTTACTTGTTATGTAGGGCCAAGAATTTATTGATAGTCTAATTAAAGTCTAATCCAATAATTATTATTAGTCTGATTACAATGATGCGAACATTTATTGTCCAAAGCATCCAATTAAAGCAGCTCTTTTGCAATGATCATACAATTAAAATCCATGCATGGAAAATTTTCTCACAGCTACCCCTTTTTCTGGTGTTATGGCCACCCTTCACTGACTGTTGTTACATCAGCAGCAGCACCCCACCCACCTCACCAGGAGGATTATAAAGCTGATAATGGGATTTCTTCCTCTTCACTCTTGAGTCTGCATGGGATGTTTTTATGACTTTCCTAACAGTTTGCTTACTTGCTGTCTCCTCATTGGTGCATAAATTCCATGTTATATTAAGTTTTACTGTATATGGTAGAGATACTGTATGTTGGATACTTGATTTTTGTCCTCTTTGTTACACCTAAAATCAGCTTTATCCAGTGTCCGTGGTTAGATGTTTCAAGGACCACTCATGGCATGTGTTTACAAGTAGTTACCATTCTGTGCCCCACACTCTCAAGGTCTCTGTAGCATCTCACGCTTGTATTTTTGGGGCCTTCCGCTATCTTGTTCTACTTTTTTTTGTGTGCTAACAAGTTACCAGCACAAGCTACTTGTACTTAAATCCTTGTTCCAGGGTCACTGGGTGGTGCACTCTAAAAACAGCGATCCATTAGAAGGTACACAAACACACAGACACGTGCAGACACATGGCCCCGGTAACTGTTCACTAATGGTATCGCAACACCTACATCAGTTGCCCCGGTACACTGTCGGGACTGCTCTGCAACATCTTGGACTCCCGCATCACTTAGAGAGCTCCTGGTACCTCCTGGAGAAGAACTAGAAGGAAAGCCACAAAGCTCTAGGGGAAATACTACACTGCTCTTACACACGAAACCAACCGTCTCTGAATTACTCTACTACCAGAAGCTCTTGATACTTAGTTTCCTTCAATCTTTTGGCAATTTAAGACATCCTTTCTACTCACTCCAGACCACTCTTCAAACCTCCCACCCAACTGTATTTAACAGTTACTTGTAATTTCATCTAAAGATTTAAAGAACTAAATCTAAATAACTCAGCTCACTCTCTCTGACGCAAATTTTGCAGAACCATCAGGTTTGGATTCCTTTATTCTTCTTCCTAAATGTTTGTTATTGGTCACTTTAGGTTTTGCTCTAGCTCCTTCTGTGAAGTTTCCAGATGCGATAAAGGAAGTGTCCAGGAGGACTGGTACCTGCTCCACGTGTGTTTTAACACGATTAACAGCTATTAGCAGCTTCTCTCAAAAACTGGATCCCACCTGTGGTGGTCTTATGCTAACTTTTAAATACATCATGAATTGTGAGCTGATTTTGCCAGGAGTCAAACTGATGGTGGGATTTGTTGCTTCTTGGTAGTTTCTCATTGTTGTTCAAGTCAGACCACTGCAGTCTGATTTCCTCCACCAGCTCATAACACACTAGGTGTCTTCCCCTTCCCTCTACTCTATTCCTGTCATCCCTGAAAATATATTAGACTAGCTCTGAATAAGTGATTAGGATGGGGGGGGGGGGGGGGGGGGGGGGGGTTATATATTCCCAGAGGTAAGAAAAACCTCATTAATTTCGCCACAAAAATTTTGCCGCTGGGAATAAACTGGAAGTGGCATTCAGAAATAGAAACCAGCTTCACCAGCCAGCAAGGTCCCCATGAGACAACTGGCTCTCACCTTGATATAACATACCTGCTCAAGAAGGGGTGCCCAGGGACCCACTGCACAGGCGTACTGGGCCTGGGGAACTCCAGAGGACCAAGCTACCAAAAAAAGAGGTCAATAGCAGAACTGAAGTTAAAGACTACCTGGACTGAGAGACACAGGGAAGAGTCTGCATGCTCTTTTAGTTTCAAAAAAAAAAAAAAAAAAAAAAAAGCATGCTACAGTATGCTAACTAAGCAGATTGCAAGTAAATATATTCCTGCAGAATTTCTCCACTGCCCCATCCACTGGGAAAACAATAAAGCTTTATATCACTTTGGAGGCAGCCTTGAGTACTACATGCAAACCAGAGACTGACTAATAATACAGCCCTGAAAGCAAAATACCCAAACATTCTGTTTTAGGACCATCCAACTTAATATTCAAGGTTCTTTAGCTGAAATGCTTTGCAGCCCTGAGGGACAACATTTTACCCCTCTAGCTTTAAAGATTGATATGATATCTAGAAGAGGCTAAATTCTCTTTTACTATAAGACCAATTGAGCAACATATATGTGCAAATGAGAATTTATCCAACAGCATCTATATCCCAGCATGCAGTGCAGGCTTGCTAGACCCCAAAGTGACACATTAGCATCATTCCCATCTCAATCTCTCTGACACCCTCCCCTCAAAGATATAAAATTGTAATTTTGACCAAGGCATTATGAACTGACATTATTGATAAAAGAAAAATTTCTTAAGGCTAATTCAGTTTAATACTTACTGCTTGCTTGGATTACAAATTGACTCTTTCAATGTTAATCTATCTTTTTTCATTTATTGTTTGTATTAAATGAATAATCCATGGTCAAAAATGAGGTTAAAATTAGAAAGGGAAATTCATAGTATTTTCAGAGCATTTTGTATGCACAAATATACATATATATTGACTTGTTGGGATATTTCCTTCAAAATTGAACTTTGCAAGATCAGATCAAAGTGCTAATCAGTTAAACTGTCCTTTGAGCCACTTTCAATTTTCTCTGACTTACTCCTTATGGGAATAAATGAGTGGAATAAAATTTCAGTCTGTGTTCAACCCAGAATATACACCCAGACTTTTAAAATCCCATATTAGCTAGCTAATTTTCTCAGCTTGTGACTTGACTCTCATTTGCTCAACATAGACATTACATATTCACTAAATTTACCCCAAATTTATACTTCAAATTAAATTTTTTGCATTCATGTAACTTTTTCTTCTCCACATTAAATGATTATAATTCGTGATTTTATTTCAGCTTGTTTTGAGGCTCCTACCAAGTAGGAGAGAAAATCGAAACCACATTTTTTTTTTTTATTTTTAGCAAACTCAATTTCTACCTGGTTTTCTTTTCTTTCCCTTGTCTTTTATCTCCACGTGCATTCCCCCCAGGAAAACCTGGTCATTTTCTAGGTAAGGAAAAAACCAAGGAGATTTGATGGAATAATTCCAATTTTACTGCTTACCACACAGGAGCCAGAAGAGGATAAAATCAAATACTCAGAAACAAGATACTGCAGTATTAAAAACCGTATGAGTATCTGGGTGGATAGACAGAGAGATACTGCTGTGCCTCCCAAATTTTGCATGCACCAGCCAGCCAAGGTGAACACAGGTCCCTGAGATACCATATGGAAAATGGCCGATGGCGCATCCCTAAGGCCATGCTGAGGGGTGGCCCGTAGGATAACGTGGCTGAACAGGCGGGTTCATCAGGAATGTTTTACAGCTGCAGAAACTCTCTGCTGCCTTCAGTTCCTAGCTCAGATTCCAAGACTAGAGAAAATACATAACCCAAGGTGAGTAATGATCCCTGTGAGCTCCTTCTGTTGATGAAAACCAGTCTGTAATTCATGCCTCAAAATTAAACTCCACACACAATCCATTCTCAACGATTTTACTTTTATAGAACAAAGCCGGTCCCTTGAATTATGACTGGGGCAGTGGAAAATAAAGAGTAAGGAAATATTTTTTAGGGCTGACAGTCATCATTAGACACTTGAAATAAATCCATTTATTTTGGGGGGAGGGGTTGGGTGGGGGATGCAAATGATCCCATATTTATTTTAGGAAAAAAAAAAAAATTAAAAATTGATCAAACCTTGGCACTTTATTCCCCAATATTTTGGTCCTGTCACGCTGGTATTGCTGTCCTAGTTAATTCAAGCTGTAATGAGAGTAAATGATCGACCAGTCAGAGATGTACCGATTTCCAATTAAAACTTTCTATTGCTTCTTTTAATGATTCCTTAATAGCTGATTAAGATAGAGTAATATGAAGGAATATCCTCATGCTTTTCCAAACCATCCCACAGTCCTATAAACTCATGTTGTTATTAGTTGCACTGTTCTCTCTCCCTCCTGGTAATTAATGTTGCCTCCCCCAGCTAGAGCCAAACTGCAAATAAAGAAGAACATAAAAATGTCAAAGTCCCATCCATTACAAAACGCAGAGGTTGGCACCCCTTGTTGCTTGAATTTACAGACTGCTTTTTAGTTTTATCATTTTATCTCCCTTTAATGGCAAAATCAGTTAATCCTGGGTGGCATCATAAAACTTGCAAACAGAGGCGGACCATAAGTCAGCAAGTCATTCCTAGAGCTTTGCAACACAAATCCCTGATGTAAAAAGCAACAGCAGTTAACTCCTTCTATTTCTGCTCCTCTTTCAAGGACTTGAGGCAAGCTACAAAACTGTTATTTGTCTAATTAGCACCAGTAATAGTACTGCAATTCCTGCCCTTTAAAGGTAGAAAGTGGCCCGAAGGCACAAGTCCCCTAATTAGTCTGTAAAGTACATTTAGTTTTAGAGTGGGGAGGTAAACCTGTTTGATCAGAAGGCTGGAAGGATGATGACACTGAAGTGCTCAGATACTGCAATTGCTTAGATACTGCAGGCACAGGGCAGAAAGGCTCATTTTAAGCTAAAATGCTCACCTTCCATCCCACCCGTGGTTATGCAAACCTCCTTCATTTGCAGTTCCTCAGATAACACCCCAAGAGTCACTCAAGCACTCAGCATTAAGGAACTAAGGAATGAGATTTTCATCCAAATGTTAACGCAGGATCCCAAGGGAAAGCCATCACCATCTGCTCAGCCTTCTCTCTGCGTGCCACCCGGGCTCACAGGCCGTCATGTAAAACCCTCCAACATGCACCATGCTGGGAAAGTCTGCTTTCCTGAGAACAACAATAAAGGAACTGAAATGCATTGTCTTAATTGATTATTAAAACTTTAATCAGCTATGTAAGAGTCTGGACAAATGAAAAGAAAGGCAGCAGAGAACTGCACCTGTGCTTCTGTAAGTTAATAAAAAGGATACTGAATCTCATCCTTTGATGTTTTCACATCAGACTACTTTCTCCCTATAGGCTGTAGTGGGTTTCTTTGAAAGATCTGGCACAGGATAGTCTTAGAGACTAAAAAACCTGGAAAAAGTAACAAAAACAAAACAACAACAACAAAACAAACAAACAAACAAAAAACCAAAAAACAAAAAAAAAAAAAAAAAAAAAAACCAAACAAAAAACCCAACCAACTAGGCAAACCTGATCTCATCTAAGACATTGGATTCTGTTTCTGCACACAACTGCGTGGTTTACAGAGGCACTTTTGGAATTGGTCTCAGAGATGCAGATTTTTCTCATTTCCTTGGTATGATGTTACTAAACCTCCAACTGATGCTGCATGGAAGTTTCAAATGAGCTGCTGCTGTTTCTGTTCATGGGTGTCTTCACCAATGAGCAGAACTCCAGGGCAGAGCCCTTCCATCAGCCCCATGTTCAATACCAAATGGAGGAGACCTGACCACGCACCCCAGATCTCAGTATCACATAGAGAAGCTCAACAGCAGGATATGGAAAATGCACTGAAATTGTACCACCACAACCCAGCTCTCTCTAACACCTGCAAGTTTTGCTGCCAGTCTTCCCAGGAGATGACCTACTTGAAGACTATGTTGTAGAGCACTGTTGTAATATGGCTCTGGTTTTAACCAAATGGTGAATAATGTAAGGTTCTCATCTGCATTACATTTATTTTAATATTGTTTTCTTGAAAGCCTAGTGTGAAATGAACAGAACGTGTCGGCAAGAAGAGCTTCACAAGCCCAGCAGAAGAAATGATCCATCCCCAAAGACCAAGAGGTGGCGCCCAGAAACCAGTAGATATTGCCTGCCGGACTGGTCTGAGGCGTCCAGCAAAGATGCTGCTGGGATCAGGGTTATCAAGGCAGGAGAAAAACAAATTCCAGAACCTAGCAGGTTTTTGGTAAACTGTATAAAAAGAGGAACATCCCTTTCCAGCCTCGATTTGGCAGCTTTCCTGACTCCTTGGCCTCCAAGCACCTACATCTCAGGTTACTGCTGCCTTGCATAGCCCAAATAAGCAAATTGCTCCTTTCCCACATCTTTGCTGATTGATTTGTTCAGAACAGGCTCTTGGCTTCTTCTATTGGACTCAGCTTCAGTTTTATACACCCCTTAAAAGAACATTTGGACACAGTAAATGCAAAATTCCATAGTAAGAATTCCTATAGGCTTTTTCAGTCCCTTTCCAAGAAATTTCTCAGGTTTAAAGTTAGAAGTCAATATCCAACATTTACATTTTAAGCACAAACTACTGGAGATTCGAAGAGTTTTACTACACATTCTTCAAGTTTTGGATACTCTTGGTGCCTTGATCACAAGTCTTGCATTTGTATTCCATGGCCTTGCAGTATGGATGTGGTTGGGTAAAATATATTTGCATATAGTCCACTTCAGAGACAATCAGCCAACAGGAGTGTTCAAGGATAAAATGCACACAAAATACAATGGCAAAAAGAAAGACGTTTCAAGCTAATGTCAGAAAATAGAGTTGAACATTTAGAATTTGTTAGTAAGAGGGTGGAAAACACTAAACATAGTGTAACGTAACCTTGCGGGCTCTGCTGCCCGCCAGCCATGGGGAAATCATCACCGAGTGCCTCAGTTTTCCTGCATAAGGGAGGTGAAGGAACAGGCAACTGGCCTGACTTGCAGCTTAAGTATATTCCCAGATCAAGAAAAACAAACTTTTTAGTGTAAAAAATGGTAAAGCTAAACAAATCAAAGTGCAAGTCTATCACTTCTTGATCTTTCATGCTATGAACACAAGCTGATGATCAGCAATACATTGAAAGAGAAAAAAGAAGAGAATTGAAGGAGGGTGTGGTTAAAATTTGTCTGTGAGGTTGGTTCACTGTCAAGAGATTTCACTGAGGCCAAAACATTACAAGCATTTAAAAACCAGATATTTATATAAATAAACAAAATATTTGCAGGATTTTGAGAGACAGAGAAGCCAGTACTTCAGAGTACCCAGTCACTGACTAAGAGCTCTAACTATTATGGGCTGATTTTTCTACAGCTGCTTGTAGTAAAGCTTTTCTGAGCACGAATGAAGGACATACCAAGCTTAACCCCAATTAGCAGCAAGGAAAACATCCCATAAATCCACCCCATGATTTTATCAAGGGAAAGGAGCTGAAGCTGAAGCAATCTTTTAACAACTTTATTAAATGGTATTTGTCTGGACTCATAGCAGTCTTCCTCATAGCTGTCACTTGACAAAAAAAAAAAAAAAAAAAAAGAAAAAAACAGTGGGGAGACTGACAATATTTAAACATGTTTTGGAGAAAACGAGATTTTGTTCTGCGCTGAACCCAATGGACACTCTTCTGTCTCTTGAAGAGGGAAAAGGAGCTCTGGAGGTTTCATGCTGCAGGCTTCACGCTGTATACACCTGCTTTAAAGCCAGGCTCCATCTGGAGTGCTGTAAGTGTTTTAATTAAATTATTTTCATGGCATAATAGTAAGACAGCAGAGCAGTAAAGTCAAATACAGCCACACAGTCTTCTTTTCTTTACACATAATTCCTGCAAAGTCTACGGGTTGCTTTTCATCCTGCGGCCTAGGCTTTTTATCTGCCTGCATGGTGTACATTTTTTTCCTTCTTCTTCCCTTTCAATTGCTCTCCACCTAACAGCGGGATGACAACAGACTCAAAAGCCATTAGCACAACAGGCGATCTTCATGCAATGACAGTAAAAACCAACACAGATATAAGTAGCTAGTTTGCCAGCAAGGTGCTGATTTAACTGGAAATTCTGCAAACGGGAGAATATATTTATTCTCTCCATGAAGCTTAACAATACGGTTGAATTATTTCATTTTAAAAGGGAGTCTTTCATGCATATATTAATACAGCAAAAGCCTATTATATTCTTCTACTCCTTATAGCATACTTTTTTTGACTTATGTCTAAAGTCACCTCCAACTGCCTTTGCAATTTTTTGATCTGCTTAGTAGCAAGCTATCAGTGGAAAACTCTACCGCTTTTCGTGCCTTCTACATTTTTCTGGTAAGCGTAAATTACTTTAGAAGAGCACTCTCTGTCTGCACTATGAGATTTTTCAAGCACAGGAAAATTAACCTCTTATCCAACATAGTGTATGCTCTGTATTTATTTACACCATTTATCGTGAGTGCCAAGCAGTGTAACAGATAAACAAATTTCTTCAGAGTACTCACAAAAATGACATTTGAATTTAAACAGTTCACCTACTGGAATGAAAAGTCTTTACAGTGCTTTGTATGACATATTTTCCAACCCCCTGTATTAATGGGCCCGTCTTATCTTGTCTATCATTCTGATTTAGATGACAATGTACAGAGGACAGCTGAACACTTTTGGAAGGGTCAACTGGACAGACCTTCAAGCAACTAAAGTAGTATAGCTGAATAATTTTGTTTAAGAAGACAAGGAGCAAAATTTGATCATTGCTGCAAATGCAGGATCTATCAGAACTTACAAAGGAGGAGCAGTGAAATGTTGGACTTATGGGACACTACATAGATTTTTGTGTCCGCACAGATGGACTGACCCAAGTAGGGTTTCATATATGGCATGGGTAGCATTTACATTGGCACCAGTCACCCTACACAGCCTGAAAGAGGGAGGGTTTTTGGGCTCGGCTCAGCACTAAAGCAGCAGCTCTCAGCTCATGAGACACTGGGCACAGCCCCAGCCCGGCTATGGCCCTACTGCTCTCTTGCTCCATTCTCAACAGTGATGCCAAATGACTGACCACCACACAAAAGAGTGCAGTGACTTCTTTGCCAACCAGGATCATCTCCAATCCCCCCATGAAGCAACCCTATTTCTGCAGCCAGATGTCAAAAAGCCACAACCAGTGTTAGCCTCGTGATGGGAGGACCTGTTCTCAGTTGGGAAGTGGTCTTCTCCAGAGAGCTGCAAACCCAGACAGGCCCCTGCAAGCAACGAACACCTGTGGAAATGCTACTTGGTTTCTCGTCTACAGGGTATGGGCAGGACCAGACTTAACTTGCAAATTCACGTCCACCTCCATTTTAGAGCTAAACCTGACTTTAATTAACACCTTCACTGCAATAATAATTAGTCCATGTGGGTGAAGTAGCCTCATCTTCGAGTCAAGGATCTGTAAAAGTAACTCAGGGAAAAGTTTAATATGCTGTTATTCCTTCCATGGTCATCACTGCGGTTAAGTGTTTGCAGAACCTTAACCATGTGGGATTTCAGCACTAAGCCTTATCCTCAACTGCCTAATTGGTTCGACCTCTTACCAAGTAACATTATGTGGAATTAAGATTTGCCAGAAATAGAATTTAAAATTAACTTATTCACACTGGAAAAACTTTCTCTGGACTCTTTTTTCTTTTTACATCAAATAAAAATATCCTGTATTAATTCTAAAACAAGGAACTGTTAAAACGATCGTTATAATTTCTCACCCTTACAAAATTCATGACCTTTGGAGACATTTCCAGTCGTTTTTACACAATTCTGAATGTTTCCTTAAATTCTGAAACAACTCTCATTATGGACTTATTTGGTGAATTTCAAAACAAATTCAGTTATTAATTAGAGGGTGATTGTTTCAGATAAAAATACAGAACCTGGTGCGACTGTCTTTAAGTAGAAAACCAGTTGAATATGAGCTGCAGTTTGGTACAATATTTTTGTTGTCTTCCAGCCTCAGGATTTTGTAATTCGTTGTCAGGAAGACAAAATAAAACAGGTAACTATCACAAGGCATCTTGTGCAATAATCACAGCCTTATTTCCACAGGTAAATATTAACTAAGGAGGAACTAAAAGTTTATTTAGTTCTGCATTGGAGACTTAAAACAATGCTGTACACACCTGGGAAAAAACATGACGGCTAATTAGTATTTCTGTTTGGGTGGAGAATCAGGGAGTCTGAAAGTGATACTATCAACTACAAAAAAAGGGCAAGATGATTTTCATTAGTCTTTTGACAGATGTCCAGGCCTTAGAGATACCGATGGCTATGTGTGTGGAAGACATGCTGAAATTTATTCTCTTTCACTTGGTTGGCCTCCATTCCTCTTGCTCTTCCTCCATCCCTCTACCTGTGTGACTCCCCTCACCGTAAAATTTTGATAAAGTATATATTTAATCAGAGATTTTCACCTGCTGCTTATGAAATGTAAAAAGTCCCAGAGACCACTAGGTGGTATATTGAACCCTCACAGACTTCATAGGATCAGAAGCAGGGGAAAATCAAGATGGGAAGAAGAGCAAGCAAGTTTAGGAAATAGTGGCAGGAGTTTTTCCTAGTGGTATAAATAGGATTTGAGATCAAACATCCCATCATACTATCAGGGCATGTAAATAATCTACACTAAATCTGAATGACCCTCTTTTTTTTTTTTTTTTTTTTTTTTTTTTTTGCAACAGCTAGCCAGCAGATTTTATGTATGAAAGTACGGTATGTCAGTGACAGCAGCTGAAGTTGTGACAGCCTGCAGTAGAGCACACCCTGAAGGTATTGTCCAAGACACAACCCAAAGCCCCAAAAAAGCCAGGAGTTACTCCACCATCTGATATTAAATCCAACGCAGTTTGAATGTTATGTCAGATTTGTCTCTTCTAAAGAACAACTGCTATAAATATACACATGTAGGTATGTATGTATCTACACATAGAATTCTTATTTGTCAGAATTAACTACAAAGTCTCCTTTTATTTCTTGCCTACTCAGACAAGACTGGACCCTCAGCAGGGATCGATCACAGGAGTTGACCTGGTGCATAGATGTCCTACGTCTTCTTTATTTTTTTATGCCCAAGCTGAAATTCACCCCAAACAGGTAGCATCAACCCGTTTGTAACAAGACTGTGGCCCGGGAGTTTGTTAGGTGTAAAGCAGAAGCAGAAACCCCGGGGGACACAACTGTCCTTCAGAGGCCCATGTGCAGGCACGGCAGGCACCCAAGGCATGCACGCACCCACGGCCCCGGCGGGCAGACGCGGGGGGTCACACGCTGCCCTTATCACCAGCCCAGCTCCCCTGCGGGCACTGACTTGCTGCAGCTCCCGCTAGAGAAGAGGAAGGGCCAGCACCTCTTCCTTGACTTGTCACTGCCACAAAACCATTGGAAATCTGAGCTTTCCTACTTTTAGAAGCAGAGGTTTATTTTCTTTTTATTTTTATATGCAGTTGTCCTTGTTCATAACATGAGTTATGGTCTGACAAGGCTTTTTATAGCCACAGACCCCTATGAAGCAGGTGGACTGATATGTAAGTTACTTAGCAAACAACCATACTTTAACTAAACTAACAGTCCTGAACAGCACCTACAGGTAGAGGGAACCAGGGGTAAGCTCAGAGGCTCAGCGCATGGAGGCACTGGCAATGTCTTCTCCATATTTACCTTAACTACAGAATCCACAAAACACAATGCTGTTCAACAGTTCATTCATGAATGTCTCATATCCATATATGTAATTCTACTGCAAAAAAAAATAGTAGAATTACAATTACTTTTACTGCAATACCACTGAGAATTAGAACACATTTTGGGATAAGATTGCTGAAAAAAATCTGATGACAAATCAGCAGACATGCCTTACCATAAAGAAAGACTGAAACCTGTTCAGTTTTACACTGAAATAATTTATTTTCCAGGGTTAATTAGCTTTTTTGCAGCTCTGTGGACTGATTGTGTGGTGGCCTGTTCTCAAGTCACCGTTGCAGCAGCTTACATTCTCCTCCCCTGAGGGACAACCAGATTGTTCAGAGGCAGGTAGTATTAATGTCTTGTAAAAAGTGTGTTTGCACATCCAGGAGAAATCTCATGAATCATTAAATCCCCATTTACTGAGCTCATACATCACAGCATTTAGCACCTCCTTCTATCCTGGAGAAGGGCTTTAGCACATCCGCGGGATGAGGGAGGCTTGAGTTTGCCCAGGTTTTCCTGGGGATCAGCACATCGTTCCCTGGGACTGTCGTTACCGCACTGGATCCCGTCGCTCTGCTAAAACCCATCAGCCTAGAGCAGCAAGGCGGGGGGTTGGGGGTGATGCAAACACCAAAGGAGCCAAAGCAGGCACGGGGAAAGCACTTGGGCACTTTTCCCTCCTACTGGGAGACGAAGGCCGGATTTTTTAATTCTTTTTAGCTTTCCTAAACAACTTATATTCACTTAGAAGGCAAAGACAGCCACTTAGGTATTGCCTGTAGATTCATAAGGCAAAATTTTGTGTTTTTCAAGAGGTTTCCTCAATGTCCTGCTGCACAGGGAACTAGGAAAATATTAGCGAAGGCTGTTTCCACTGTGATGGTTTTCCATCAGAAAATCGTGATTCAGCTGCATCCATAAAGTCAACACATTTTTGCTAAGTGCATCTTACAACATCACGCGCAATTATAAAAAGACATTTCAATGAAGTTGAACTTTTCAATCTGACATTTGTTACATTACACAACGTAGCGGAAAAGTTGACTTTCATCACACTGTAGAACGTAAATGTTGAAACTGTATGTTGGACTGAAATGTTAAAACTTTACCAAAGCGAGCTGTTTAGAATAGTTCAGCTACAGGACTTCGATTGCTCATTCTGATTTGAAAGGAAATCAGACTTAAAATATCAAATTCTCTTTAGGTCTGTACGCGAGGTTCAAGTTAGCAACTTTTCTGTGCGCAGTTCTCTGCACATGTTTTTCCAGCTTAGCCACAACTATATATTTTTGCGAGAAGAGCTTTGGCCTCACCCTTCCAGCCCCACGCACGGAAGAAGCCGCTGGGTTTACAGCTTGCCTTTTTTTTTGCATGCTCTCCTTCTTGTTCACTTCTGTTTAAGAAGTAAAGCTGTGTCTGGTGGATGTTGTTTGGATGACACATGCGTTCCCTGTTGACCAGATTGCAGTGGTTAGCCAACGAAGGGAACCTGCCGCCTGCCACTTCAGCTCTCTGGCAGCCTCCACACGCTGCTGTTCAGGCTGCAGAACGAAGCACCGTGCTCCTGGGCTTATTTTATTTCAATCAGCTCCACCGACATTAGCTGGCCTCTGTATAACATCCATGTCATTGGTCTGGTCCAGATCTCCCCTGGTAAATCCTTTGAAGTCAATGCACCAAAACGTGCTTTAAAAACAAAGCATTAGGTAAAAAGGAAAAAAAAAAAAAAAAAAAAAGACAGTAATTAAAGATTGCTCACCGCTCGGGTTACGCTGTGTCAAGGACAGGTCAGAACTGCCTTGGTTCAACAGAAAGATAACTCACAGCATAAGAAAGAACGGCTGGTCTTAGTGTAGAACACAACTGTAGGCTAGAGTCCCTGCCTTTGAATTTTAATTCAAATTGATTGAAATTTGACTGATATTGTGATCAGCTAGTTATCATTGCTTATAAGGAAAAGATCTGTGTTAAAGAGTAGGCTGTATGAAACACCTGCATGAATCACCTTCAAGATGGGGAGAGGCTTTCTACACCTGTTAGTGTGTAAAGCACATACCAGACAAATCATTATCCTTGTGTTTGTCTATTTTTCCTATCCACCCAGTTTTTAGCCATTTTATTAAACCTAGAAGGTCACTTTAATCATGTTTTGCCACATGCACAACTCACCCTTCTCGCCAGTGGTACCAAAGCATTTACAAGCAAAAAGGCAAATCCCAGCCCTGTCAATCTGCTGCCTTTACTGACACATGAACCGAACATCAGGGCAATGATCCTTTTTACTTTTAATATTTCCTTTAGCTGGAAATATGTCCACAGGGATGAGAAGAAAAGTGGGTTCAATTTACTCCTGAGCAATGACAGTTCATAAGTTGAACATAAATTTTAAATATATTTATTTAACTGTAAAAATACCTGTGTTCTTCATCTAGGAGATTACCTTTCTTGCATTTCAACTAGTTGGTGAAGACCTTTTAAAATAGTTTCAAACATCCCAACATGTCAGCTGGATGTAAAGGGAAAAATCCCACTTTTCTGAGGTGGCTCGGAAGCCAGAAGTGGATGGGGAAGAGGTAGGATTTGCAAAAAAGACAATTGTCTTATTTTCCATATACTTCCACTTGGCTAGTATAAAGTCTAAAGTGAGTAATGGTGTGTTATAGGTGCATATATTTGTGTGGAATATGGGTGAAAAGAAGTCATCCGAAGCGCCCTGCAAATGGCAGGGTTTTGTCTACATTGGGCAGAGCGAAGGAGGGGACCGTTCTCACGCAGTGCCCTGCCTTGAGCTCCTTGCAGACAGGAGACTTTGGAGACACAGCCATTTATACATACTCCACTGAACCACCTTGGTTTTGATGATTTAGTGCAGAGAAGGCCCAGCACCACATCCCGGCCCCGCCTGGGGGATGCCACAGCTCGGGCAACCCATCAGGGCAGCGGCAACCGGCAACGGGGCTATGGGGAACGGCTGCTTCCAGGGTGGCCACCGGGCCGGAGTGACAGCCAGGTGCTTTTCCATTCCTTTGGTATTTTCCATCCTGAAAGCGAGTTGCAAAGCATCAAAACTTCCAGTGGACCACAGAAGGTTTTGCTGGTTTGTTTGTTTGTTTATTTTTGTTTGTTTGTTTGTTTTTTCTTTTTTGCCATGGCCACATCTGGAGCCGATTAGCTGCCGGGCGGCTGCCTGATGCTCCATCGCATCAAAACTTCCAGTGAACCAGAGAAGTTTTTGCTGGCTTGTTTGGGGTTGGTTTTTTTTGTTGTTGTTGTTGTTGGTTGGTTGGTTTTTTTTCTTTTTTGCCATGGCCACATCCGGAGCCACTTAGCTGCCGGGCGGCTGCCTGATGCTCCATCGCAGCGCCCTGCGCCCCGCAGCCGGACCCGCCGGCTGTGCTCTGTCCCCTGCTCTCCCCCAGGACACCGAGCAGGCGGTGGCAGCAGGCAGACAAGCGTGCTGGGGTGGGCAGGGAGGCGAGTTGGATGTTAGGCTGCTCTTCCATGGAATAAAGAATAATTAGCTGTGGCCTTTCGCTATTTCTATTAATCATATTTGATAATGTGACCCACGGTTTCCACAATATCCTTTACTGGAGTCACAGACATTACCCTTTAGCAACTTAATGAAGCCTTCTAATTACAAGCACCTCACTAATCTAGGCATCGTTCCCATATCTTGTTTCAGAAGTGCCACGGAAGAGTGAAAAGGAAAAGAGAGCACAGCTCTTCCCCTACTCACTGACAAACAGCGTTTGCTTGGCACAGCATGACAGACTAAGCAAGAAACGGCTCAGGCTCAAAACCAAAATAAAAATAAAAGAAGAAAAGGAAGTGACCAGTAAAGATGCAGTGAGAATCTCAGGTGCCAAATGAGTATCTCATTTGTTTTCTGGCAAGCCCTTGTCCCACACTGCCTGAAAAAAAGAGAAAGAAAAGACACACAGGCATGCAATCACAGAAGAAGGTCTATGGTCTGGTGTGTTATTGAAACCTGTTCTAAACCAGCTCGAAAGAAATTTCTCCACCTAAAAATGGGGTGGAAATGTGGCTTTAAACAAGATATTAAAAGAGACTTGGAGCTGAGGGAGGAACAGCAAACAAGAGTTAATCAGCATTACTAAATTTCGGACCTCCGTAAGGTCAAGCAAGCCCTGGTTGAAAGTGGGAAGAGGTTACTGGAGGCAAAACTACTTAATTGCTGTTTTTTAACAGCTTTATTAGGCAAAGGGGAAAATGCTTAACACTGTGCAGGCTGTCGGGCCGTTGGTCCCCCCCCCCAGCCTTCATCATCAGCTGCGAGTGCCGCAACGGAACGCCAAAACCACGCTCGGGAGGCCGCCCGCAGCCCGCTTCAGCATCGACCGGGCTTTTCTCCCGCTGATTCAGACCTCGGCTCAGCCTCTGCTCCCGCCGCGCTCGCTCGGCCCGCCCCAGGATCCACAGGCAAACCGGGTCACGGCCCCTCCGCAGCCATCACCCGCAGCGTCCTGCCCGAATGGGAGAGCCCCGGGGCTACGGACAGACAGACGGACTCCCACGTCTGCATCTGGCGGCGCACAGATGCCGCCTCAGCCGCTCAGGCTGAGCCTATTTCTGCTGACAGCTAGCACGGACGTGGTAGTGTCATAAACAGCGCGTGTCCGGTAATACAGAAATGTCCTGTAGCAAATCCCTGGCGTTCAGCAAAACGGGACCAGAAGGAAGGATTTGTATTAAACCCAACAGCTGCAAAGTATCAGTGTTTATGCTTTCCAAACACACTGGCAAAACACTTGCCTCAATTTCTTTTAAGGTCATCACGTTAATTCCGTTTCATATTTTCCAGAACACACCCTAAACAACGTGTTGGCAGCAGAATGTCTATAATGTGTGTTTAGCACAAGCTGGATGCGGAGCATGCCTCCTACATGAACCTCATCTTAAGCACTTAACACAGAAGAGGTGAGCTTCCATCTCCCGTGAAGAGAAAGCACTGACCCCAGACGTCCATCCCCATGACCCCTTCCAGAAAGCTGAGTGAGGAGCAGATACAAAGCTAAATTAGAAAATAGGAACAAAGAAATTGCATAACTTTACCTATGTACCTTGTTCTGCAATGGCAGAAGTTTCACGTATAGTTTCATACCTGAATAAGAACCGAGCTGCCTATTTTTCCCTGCTCGCTTTTGACTTACCTAAATAAACATATCTGGCTGAGAATTAGAGGGAAACACAGAAGTCAAAGCCATCCCGAAGCACTCAGGTTTCTGCTTCTATCTTGGCCACAGACTTGAAGGAGGAGGAACTGGAAGAGCGTTGTTCTGATAAAGGCAAAATATTTTTAAGTATAAAGTTGGGATGTTAAATGTTAAATTCTCTGAGGTTTTTCTGGCAGGTCTGGGGAAGGTCTCACGAATGGGGCTGGTGACCCCGGGCATGGACAGAGCCACGGGGCAGCCCAAAGCGCCGGCAGGCTGGTTCCCTCTGCAGACATCGGGCATCCCTCCCGCCTCCGCCCTTGCACCAAGCGCTGGTGGCCCCGGCTACAGCTGGGCTTTCCCTTTCAGCGCCCTGTTTGCCCCCATTTATTTTTTGGAGCTGGCTATATTTGTGGCAGGTCCCGGTCTCTCCTCCCAGGCTGGGGTCTCCCCTAGCTCACGGCTACCTGCTTTGGGACTTCTCCTATTCCCGTACATCTCCTGACAAAACTTAAGGGGAAGAGAAGTCTTTTGGCTTGGCCTTTTCTCCCTAATTTCTACTTGAGCCAAGTTTGTGTGGCTTGGCACTCAAGGGTTAAATGATCACATGAGGAATTCCTGTTCCTCTTGCACCAAACAATGTATTTTTAGGTTAGTCTAAAGGTTAGCAAGTCGCTCTGTCAACTTCATTGCCACACTGCCTGTTCTTCGCAGGCAAAACAGTCTCATGTTTTTGTTGTCATGGGGAATTCCTTGCCTGTGAACTGTGACGGTCTGTATTTTTTGCTTTGCGTGAGAAGGGCCAGTGTATATAACTTCATTGGATGAGTCACATCAATACACAAATCTGGCCTGGATGCAGAGTGCAAAAGCAGTAAGAGTGATGGGTGAATTTACAGCTTCAGGAAACGTCTACATGCTTTTGGTTTGAGTGAGCATCAGAGCAAACGTGTTATGTAAAGGCACGCGGTTGCACAACTCGCGTTGCTGATCTCACGTCCACCGGTGCGTACGGGGCGGCTGAGCAGCTCTCAGCAGCACCGAGCCCACTGCTGCTCGAAGAGCAGAGACCAGGGGGGGTGATCCCGCCTGCGCTAGGGAACGCTGCAGCCCGTCTACACCGACTGCTCGAATTTCAGCCCCCAGACAAAATATGCCGGGTCAAACCAGCAAGCGTGTTCCTTGCGGCCCCGTTTCCCTGCCAAAATGAGTTTTCTTCTCGTTGATGCAAGCACTCTAGGGTCAGGCTCTTGTGCTCTCATGCTTTCCCGGTCCATAGGATTTTATTCTGAGCACTCGCTTCTGCTGCAAGACGAGATTTCAGAGACCGCCCGGAGGGCCCCGGGAAAGAGCCGCGGACTGGGGCCAGGCTGGGGGGCAGGCTTCCCGGGAGTGGGACAGACCCAGGGACCACATCGGCCCTTCAGGAGCCACATCTGCCTTTCAGTAGCCGCGTCTGCCCTTCAGGAGCTACATCTGCCTTTCAGTAGCCACACCGGCCCTTCAGGAGACACATCTGCCTTTCAGTAGCCACATCAGCCCTTCAGGAGCCACATCTGCCTTTCAGTAGCCACATCAGCCCTTCAGGAGCCACATCTGCCTTTCAGTAGCCACATCAGCCCTTCAGGAGCCACATCTGCCTTTCAGCAGCCACATCTGCCTTTCAGTAGCCACATCTGCCCTTCAGGAGCCACATCTGCCTTTCAGCAGCCACATCTGCCTTTCAGTAGCCGTGCTTACATGCAAGGCTGAGCTCCTTGCAGTCACTCCGGCCTAGCAGGATGGCACTTCCACATCCGCAGGCATCATCTAAAATAATTTCTGACATCCGAAATAATTAATTCTCTAAGCCCACCTTTTTCAGCCGCCTAGGTATAATATGTTCAGTTGGAAAAAAATATTGCAGGCAGAAACCAAATGAACCAGGGGTTGAAGGAAGGGAAAATGAGAAACAAAGGACTAACTTTTTAGGCTAAGGAAAAAATGTTCTTGATTTCACATCATCTGTCAGGAGTGGAAAAGTTTTTGTTCTGCATTATTCTTCTCCTTTGACATAATTTTTAATATAATGTATGACTGAGACTGTAAGTCCTAGTATTCTGCTCCACAGCTGAACTGAAATAAGGTTTCAATTTCCAGGTTT
Source organism: Tyto alba (assembly GCF_018691265.1). NCBI lineage: Eukaryota > Metazoa > Chordata > Aves > Strigiformes > Tytonidae > Tyto > Tyto alba. Next base: position 2,294,886 of record NW_024881272.1, read on the forward strand.
CTGATCATACCAAGATGGATTTTTTCCACCTGAGGTTTACGGACACAGAATTAAGAGAGGCTTTTAGTTCAAGACCGCAGTGAAATTACAGTTATGAACTTAACAATGAGTTTCTGGGGACCCCAAGCCACTTCAAATGTTTGAAAAAGTGAGACCTAGGGGTCTCTGGTGACAAATTTGATTTCAGCAGAGGAAGAGGGACTCCTGCCCCGGCAGCAGACACGCTGCTCCAAACCGAGCAAACCCGCCGCAGGAGCCCCGCAGGGTCAGCTCAGGAGAGTTTGGTGCAAATTGAGAGACTCGTTACTCCCTCCACAGACATTTTGGACCACAAGCTTTTGATGTCTCTAGTATTTTACTCTTAGACCTGTTGGTGATGGGTCATTCTTAGCCATGTTCACCATACAGTAATGGGAGAAAAATATTTACTTATTTTCTGTAAGAACAATGCCCTTGCGTTTTGAAGCGCCCACGAACGACATACAGCTCCTGGTTGTCAGCAAACAGAAGCAACGGGCCAGCAGCTATTTGATCTGAACAGGTCTGGAGGAACTTCCAAGCTTTTTAGGAAATCCAAGATTAAAGGCAGCGAAGTCCCAGCACCCAACACCCGCACGGTCACTGGCTGCAGGAGCTCTTGACAGAACAGCACAAAATACCTGGCAGAGCGCCGATAACGAAATGCATCAGCAGGAGGAATAAAACCGGATTGACGTGCCGTCCCCACACGCTGAACTGCTTAAAAAAGCTGCAGTTTTAACATCTGAACTAAAAAGACAAGCAAAACCTTGAATTTCCTGCACGTGAGCTGTCCCACCTGGCTCCACACGCCAGCGAGCTGTTCCAACACCTCTTCACAAGTTAAAATATCATGTAAACGCTCAAAATAAACTGTCTGAAAACAGTAGGTGCCAAATATAGTTGTTTTATTTTTTATTGTCTGATAACATTGTGATAATAGAAACTGTATGAGGCATGATAATACAGTTCCATAAAACAGAGTAGATACATATTATAAAATATAAAATAAAAATATTATGTTAAAAAAAGGAAAAAAAAAACATTAAAAAGAAAATATTACAATAAAATAATGGTACCAGTTACTTCCTGAATTCCAAAATGTATTGAAAATGCTTAACTTATGCAGCAGTAAGATAAGTTATTTTTATTTTCTCTCTTGATTTTAAAAATGTACTAACTCCAACAGAAATAAAACCTACTGATCAATAGAGAAAACGTTATTAATCATGTAACATTGCATGTAGATTTAAGGAGGGATGATGCATTCCCTTTCCACGGGCTTACAGATTTTAGCAATTAAAAATAGCTCAATGATTCACAATAAAAGGAACGGCCGCTGAATCAGCAATAAACTCTGATAAATGCGCAGATACAGTAAAAATTGTCAGAAAACTGTCAAGCAAAAGATCAGCCACCCTCCAAGCAGTCTCTGCACTGCACCCACGGTCTCTGCGCGCGCTGGCGCCCCGACGGCCCCGTCGGAAAAATAGAGGGTGAAATCTGAGCCCTTATTAGCGCCCGCAGAAATCTCGAGTATGGAATTCCACATAGAACCCGCGAAGAGAAAACACACGGGCCTCCAACCCTGCCGGGAAGGCACTTGCGTCCAGCGCGATGCCGATCGCGCGTTCCTCCCCCCGGGGCCCCGGCGCCCCCCTCCAGCTGGGCCACCCGGCCCCCTGCCGCCGCCTTCGAGCTCCAGACGAGCGCGGCGAAGGACCGAGAGGCAATTCCCCCCCAAACTTTAAAAGAACGCCAGAAGCGGGCCGAGCGCCCCACGAACGCCTGGCTGCTGGAGCACCCGCTCCTCCCGCTCCCGGCCCCCACGCACCCGGCCCGGTTCCGTCCTCTCAGGGGAGGCTGGAAGCTCTGGGAGGTGGCACTGCGCTTCTCTACGCACTTGCAGAGTCATCTCGACACTTGTTGAGATGGGACTAAAATAATCCGTGTCGACACAAGGTCTTTCATTATTCAATGTACTAAAACCAGACTTTTAAAAATAGCCCTTAACACAGTGAACGACTTCACATTCTTACCTAGGAACGTTTCCTCTATCCCCAAGAAACATTGCCACTGTCCCTTTACAGAAATGTGATGCTTTTAATCGTCATCAAATGCAAAATCACACTGAATTTATCTAGAAACATTTTGGTCAGCAATACGCGAACTAACAATAATTTAACCCACGGGTGCTACTAGCCCAAGAAGTCAAGTGGTGTAATTTTGTGGAACAAAAGAGAAAAAGAAAACATAAGAGGCTGGAGCTTTTGCTGAGTGGATACATACGTTGTTTAAACGGCAGTAAAGCGGACTTCAGTATTTTTGAAAATATTTGAGATTAAAGGATTCAAGAGCAGATCCTTCTTAGCATCAGTTACAAAAGCTCTACTGGCATTAATAACCAGCTGAGGATTCTACTTCTATTATCAAAGACATATAAACCCCATTTCTTTGATACTTGTTTGTTATCAAAAGTTTGTTGGTTTTTTTTGTTTGTTTGTTTGTTTGTTTTTGTTTTTTAAGAGCCAGAAAAGCGAAATGTGAAACGCAGCTTGATAGCGGGGTTTGGGTAAGGCCAATACAAAGCCTTTGGTTATGAGTGAACCAAACCCCTTTCAGGATGAGAAATCAACTTGAACAGAGCCAGTAAGCAGCCAAGCGACCGAATACACCGGGGGGCTGCTGCTGCCTGGCAGTAGTTAGCAATTATTGAGCTTTCAAACCAAAGTCAGAGGAGATCTTCTTATCGATACAAAGCAAAGGGGGGTCTGGGCCCAGGCCCAGCCATACATATTGTCTCTGTTACTAAAGTTTTATTCTGTTGTGTTTCTAATTCCATTGTGTGTTTCAAGATATGCCCGGTTTATATGAATTAAAATCAGACAACTGCCCCACTACGAGAAACCAGTGTTTACAATTTTGTAAGGAAAAAACAAAAGACACTGAACCCACTGATCATAGTCAAACTACTTCCGTACTCTTTAAGATAAGGCTATCAGCATACTGAAATGTTTTCAATGTGTTTAGTTGAAAAAAAAAAAAAAAAAAAGAAGTACAAAATTATATCGGAACTTGAAAATTCACAAGAAAATGTTTTCAGGAGTTTTGCACCGCCCTGTTGAGGAGCAGGGATGCTCTGATGATGTCTTTTTCTTTTTGACTCCAGTTATAAAGGCAGAACCAGTTTCTTGAAGGAGTGGGACCCACGAGGCATCCTCTACGTATGGTTGTTGTTAAGATTGCTCTTATTAAAGAACCTCCTTGCTTCAACACTGCTAAGAGACACGGAGCAGCGAGATGGATTCTCTTTCCTGTATTCAATGCTTTCCATCATAGCTTCCTTGATCACCTAGAAAACAGTGAACAAGGTGTCATTCAGGGAAAGAGCTCACATTTGAATGAGTTATTAACTGATAGAAAAGACCCCTTCTGATGTGAATGACTTTTGCTCCTACTTTTAACACTGCTCCATCACTGAACAAAGTGATTGCTGGGTGTTATTATGAATACAATTTCTTGGTGTAACTAACGTAGTTAATAAAGATATGACAGGATACCACCAACGTCAGAGACGTCCCACAATTTGCACCATTTAAACCGAGTCCCAATGAAATTCTGAAGGGTAAATCAAAACATCGAGAAAATACATACCTAAGGGACATAGAAAATAATTACTATCTTGAGAAAGACTAAACCTTCACTTTTGCTTCCTTTGTCCTGAAGTAACAAGATTTATTTACTATATTGAGAAAAAAAAAAAATTCTTTATCTGGGATGCTCATTTACAATTGTGAATATGGTAGGTCACTCTGTGGATGCTGGGACCGCGGTGCCGCATTACAGCTGGTATCGATTGCAAATAATTATTACTGAGTTAGTTGAGAAATAAATTTCCAAACATCTTTACAGAAATTTTCCAGTTTCTTTTTTTCTCAGCTAGAAAATCATCATATAGAAAGAACTGAGCATAAAACCCTGAACGTAATGTCTCCATCCTACACAGGCACCTTTGCTCAGTTACCCTGCAGGGCTTTTGATGGCAAAATGGCAAAAACGACACAGGAACCAAATTAGAGTATGAATTGGAATGGATCCTAACAAGTGCAGGCTCAAATGCTATGAAAGGCACACATCCTACACTCCAATAGTTCTTCCATTTGGAAGGTGGCCACAATATCACATCAATCTTCTTAGCCCCAGAAATACAGTTTAGATTTTTTTTTTTTTTTTTTTTTTTTTTCCACTGGAAAGCACCTCTGGCCTTTTCAGCAGCCTCTTTGTTTAGTGATTTATTATTGACAGAGGATCGTATATGGTAATACTTCCTACAGCAGTGGTATTTCAGAACTTCAGAAATAAGAGGTCAAGTGAAAAGACCAAATTCTCTTCACCTAATTCTGTGTATCTCATCCAATTCTCTTCAGGTAACTCCAGCCACTGTCTTACCTACAGTGACTGGGCTCTTCTTTCCTTCCCAGGCTGGAAGGATGCAAGTTAACCGTGACACTGTCTGTGCACCTTTCTACACAGGCTCATGAAGAGCTTACCTAGGGTATACTCCAGCCCTCATTAGAATAAAGCGGATATTTTCCACTGACTATAATGGGCTTTGATCCAGCCTCAACTTTGAGAACAGCAAGCAGCTCAGCTAAATGCAGGAAGCACTTTGTATGTCACAACAATCAGGCAAACGCCAAAGTAAACCCCCGTACCTTCTGTACAGCAGATTTAGGGTTTACTCACATCACCGACTCTACAATCTAGACCCTTTAAGCCCCTTCCACACTGGCATACATACGTCTATGTTGTTGAGGGTGTTGAACTCCATTAGATCATGAAGCCTCCTGAAAGCCTCGTTGGAATACTGGAAGTTGAATGTAGAGAATGGTGTATTCAGATCATCAAAAATGTCAAAGTCTGCAAAATCCTTCTCTTCCTGTGTTTCTCTTGGAACGCCTGCATACAGAACAAATACAAAAATACACTATAAAAGGTCTGAGGACCTACCGTCTTATTTTTTCATGGCTCTTTTGAAATCCCTAACTACTACAGACAGACTATAGAGTTATTTCGGAGACAAAACATTCCCATTACACGATCACCGTGCCATTATAAAGCTTCAAAGGAACAGCTAGATTTAGCATCAGAAACTGTGTGCTCACCTGGAGCTTTGTACTTCCGGAAGTTGATGTTGGCCAAAACAAAATGGATTATAGTTGGACAGTCTTTCTCTGAAGAGGTATCCTTTGGTTTGAAAACATAGCACTCTTTCATGCCCTCCCGATCAAATACGTTTGGGTCTATTTTGGGGAAAGGAAGCTTGTTCATTTTGGCCCATTTTTCAGCAAGCAAAATTTCCTGAAAAGACAACAAAGACTCGGGTGTGCATATGCATCCACTGCAAAGTGAGATTTTATGCAGAGAGACACAGGACAAATTGGTTACTAGAAGCAGTTTTATTAACTCGCGCTTCTCCACGGCAGATGGATTGATTAAGTCAGCCTTTGCATAGACCACCCAGCGTGGCAAACTGAGCACCTGATTCAGCCTGCCCAGTCTTCACCTGCGATGATTCACAGGAAGGAAAGAGCTGGTCTGTCACATAGATCTTTGGGTGAATTTACAGAGCTGACAGCTAGAAAAAACCATCCACAATTTTACTTGCAAACTGAGTATCAGTGCTATGGAAACCAATGAGAGTTAACAAACACCAATCCACGCGTTGTTGTGTTCGGAGTCACGTCACAGCACCCAACAGCATTTGAAAGCATGCTCGGTGAAGAATTAAGTCTGGAAAACAGGCTTTTTTTGCCTCGTGGCAACTCAGTAAACAAAATAATTTGTAAATAATGACTCAAAAGCGTGTAATGAGGGTGTGTGAGAGGGAGGAGAGGGAAGGTCAACATCTTTAATCTTGGTTTTGAATGAAACAGGACCCTTCTTTCGGCAACTGTTTTGGATACGCAAGAGATGAAAAGATAGTGGGTGTAAAATGATAAAAGAAGAGTAGAGTCATTGACTGCAGCTGGCTAATTTCCCTATGTGTCGGAGTAATAAAAGGATATTAGAGCACTAGCATAGATACAGGCCAACTCTTGAACTGGCATTTACTCTTTGCAATGCAAGCAGAACCAATGGGATTGCACAGCCAGTAAACCAAACTGGTTTCTGTCCTTTAGGCCATTAACATACAGCCTTTGCTTGTGGACTGTACCTGTGTATTAGCTGGAGCTACGTCACTCTTTTTATTATACACATATTTGTGCTTCAGAAATAATGAACCATTCCCTTCAACAGTGGCTTCACGAAAACCTATGGCACCATTTAATTTTCCTACCATTTTTTCTTGCGTAAAAGGATTTTGCCTTTTTGAAATTAGAGTTTACAGAAAAACCTTCAGGGTAGCACTTGACTTCTAATCAATCTCTCCGTGTCATGGTATGTTCCCCCAAAATGACACAGAAAATTGCAGCTGGCAGAGACAAAAAGTTCAATGGATAGGCTAGGAGCAACAGAGAGGACTCCACACAGACTCCACGTGCACAACATTAACAAACGGAGGAAAAAGATGTTCCAGAGGAGATGGCAGTGCTGTGTCAGTAAACTTAGATGATGGGGAAAATACTTCATCATGAAATCTAATATGAAAGAACATTAAAAAAAGAAACAGACTGTGGGATTCAGTTAACTAAGGAAAAATGAAGGATCTCAGCACTAGTAAGAGTCTTCTCCTTGCTCTGTTCTTTCTAGCAGCTCCCAAGAGACCTAGAGATTACAGAAGTTGATCCTTTTTGTTCTCCTGAAGCTTGTCATTCTTTGCACTTAACAATACTGATCTAGAGTTCATTTTGCTACGGCCGTTATCTTCTAACATTGTTTGGGGGTTTCATCCCTCAATAGCAAGAGGAAGGAAAAAAATACTCTCTTCTAATTGAAATTTGTCTGTAAAGCAACAAAAAATGCCAGTTGTTTCCCAAACAGGCATGTTTTCTTGGTTTACTTAAAAATGATGTTTAAAATTCCACTTGGGTTTCAAATAAATATTGCCTCTTCCTTGAGAACCTCGCAACAGTCTCTTAAGTGCTGCTTTTTCCGTCAGCTACCAAAATGATCCAACATTAACCCTTTCTTTTCAGTGGGAGCTGTCTGGATGTGCAGGTGGCACAGGTCACACAGACGGACAGCTGTGCTTTCCACAACTGCTACAGAAAACGGCCACGTCATTTAACCCCTATTTTTCTGTTGTTGCTTTGCTCTGGCCTAAACGGATTTAGGAATCCTACTTAAACCAGTATTGGGATTATCCTAGTGAGATGTAAATGAACAGTTAGCTCCACTTCCAAAATGTTATATATTGAGCAATACCAGAGCGACTGAGACACATTTCTGCAAGATGGTGACAGAAAACCATTCATTCACATCACAGCATCACAGAGGAGGACAGCTGTACAGAGCTAGAGCACCAGCACAGTGGTAAATTACTGACTTAATTGTTTAATACTGACATAAAATAAAATTCTGCAATTCTGTGTGAAGGGAAGACTTCCAGAAAAACAACAGAGCTGCTCCTTCAAACGCATTATATTAGCCTTCTTTGTGTCAATTGTCTCATGTGAGTCATGTAAACAGGAACTGAGGCAGAGTGCAATATTCTGTCTTGACGCAGAAACAAATTGCTCTGATGCTGTCGATACAGTAGCTCAGAAGCTGTCTTCTGGAGACATGAAATGTGCAACCCAGCGGACTGGAAGAATACAACTCAGTCAATTTAAATTTATGAACACAAAGGAAGGAATGACCTATCTCACTTACTTTGAAAGGAGGACTGGAATCACTTGGCCTCGCTGAAAAATCAAAAGAGATGATGAGATCGACGCCTCTTTGGGGTCTTAAGATAAGTGGGTATGGCAGGTTAAATGTAAGTCCACTGTCCACTATATGAATCTTTTTGCTCTTCACATCTAGTGGCTCATATATCCTCTCAAACTCATCAGGATCTGCATAGAACAAATGAAAACAAAACAAAACGGGAACATACGAGTTAAGAACTGAAATTTTGATGGGCTTTCCAGTGTTTCCCCAAGTACTGAAGATTCCACAGAATTTAAAATGTACAATATCCCAGCTCAACATACCATGAATTGATGTGTAACCTTAACTCTCGTCTTAACAACTGGAGAGTGAGGTGAAAAAAACAGAGCAGGTAGGGACCTCAGTCAGGCAAGCACACAAACGCCCTGTCCCAAGGCAGAAGCAAAGGTGGCGGGAGGCAAAGGCCCGGGTTTGACCCTAGCCTTTCACTTTTACCCCGTCATCCCTAACAACCCCTACACAAAGTGTTTATGGGACATTAAGAGAGAGATTCCTACTGTACATCCCCCCAGTATCCTACAACCCCTGTCCAAACCTCGTCCCTTAGGTTCCCTCCCAATCCCCTGTCCTTCCCAGCTCCTCTTCCCCGAATAACCGAAATTTGCCTGAAAAGCCTTGATGTGGCTCTGCTCCTGTGTGACACTTGTCTGTGTCTGCTTCTGTCCACTGAAATTACGACCATCAAGCCTTGTTTTTCAGCCTACACCACATCTCATGAACACACACTCACTACTATACTAGGAACAAAAAGAAACGGTAACCCATATCCGAATCTGAAATTTAAGCATGGGGCAGAATTACACGTAAGCCACTTACTGCTATTACTGTCACAGTACAGTAGAAAATCGTCTCCAATCTCTAATGCCCAAACCAAAGGCTGAAGAAGATGATGTTTCCCCTTCAACCCCAATATTCTCTGGTTGCAGCTCAGGGAAAACCAAGCAATTTTTCATAAGTGTCTTTCCACTTACCCAAGTCTCTGGATACTATTAAATGATCCCTGCAATACTAAAACTTTTCTCCTGACAGTCTTTTCTTGCTCTAGATTCTAAAAATATTTTCAGTGCATGTTTTTGCCTTTGGCTAAAATTCTAATGCTGTTATCTGTAGAGGGCAGTGTAATCTAAGGAATGCTGAATAGAATAATATAATTACTTCTTGTATAATTAAATTTCCTCACACATACTTGCTGGCAATGGAAGCAATCTGAAAAAAAGGTATTTTAATGTGAAGAAAATCCATCAAAAATAATTCAAATTGTAGTTCCCGTCATTTCAAGATCCACGAGAAAAATTTATTCTCATGAGCAGCACAAATAATCTTAGAACAGATATTTTGACTTTTTATTTCTGTTATTATTTATGCACTTTACTAAGAAAGGAGGCACTGGTTTCCTAGTATTTGCCTTGATTTCTAATGGAGAAAACACTTTCAAATCATTGCCTATTGCTAAAGGGCTAACTGTGTTTATAGGCCTATTTTAGAACCAGGTATATTTCATAACCATGAATTAGCATAAATCAGTGAAAATATATTTGTATTTATCAAGTTGATCAGAATTGAAAAAAACACTGGTAAAAAAATATACTTCCTACAGATTCTTTTAGCACAAGTAGACAAGTTTTGTTTCCATCCACCTTTTTTAAAGATAACATTTCAAACATAATTTAAACCTTGTTTGCAATGGAAATTCTAAAAATTGCAGAAACACTTTTGTTCAGGTTTTGCGTACTTATTTTACAAACTTTAAATTTGAAAGTCAACAGTGGTCCTTTAAACAAGAACAGTATCACCTGGAATAACGTTTGTGCTAGGAGTGTTACTGCACACACAAACTTCGTACCAAAAAGGCACTGAAGAACAAGACAATTCCTATTGCTTACAGTCTTCATGACTCTACAGTCGAATTTATTGTAGTAATTTTATGATATTTTAAATGATAAAACATTATCATGCCATCAATAAATTTATAATGACCACGTGGATTGTTTTTATTAGTTGTGGTCTTCTGTGATCACAATTAATTCTAGAAGTACATTTCTCATTTTTGAACTGAGAAGAAAAGTTTCAAAGCGCAACTTGCGTCCATGTTACAGGGTCAAAATTCAAAAAGGTATGAAGATAGTCCCGTGCTATTGTAACAACACGACTTGAAAGGCAGACTCAGCATGAGATTTGATCTGATTTACAGAGGGTGTGGAGGCAGAGGCCAGAAGCAGCACGCAGTGCCCCGGCAAGGCAGGGCGAGCGGGCAGCCTGAGCCGCGGGTCAGGGCACTGCCGGCGAGCCCGCAATTGCTCCCGGGAGAGCTGTAACGTGCGAGGCGCATCCCGGATGCTAAAAGAAGTGTCACCTACTCTGTAACCTGGGCTGTAGATATTCTGAAGGGCTGGATAAGAAAGCTTTATTCTTTTTATACTTTCCAACGCAGGAATCCAGGACAATCGTTCTATATACTCTAGCAGCCCTGGCAAGTCAACCTATCACTATTCATCAAGCAGAACGAAGACTGAGTGGACTATTTATACTCTGAGAGCCCAGGACATTAACTTTCAGTCCATGCAGATTGCTTTTATGAAAGATGCCTCCATGTTACAAGGAGCTTTCAGTCCATCAAACAGCAAACCGGGAGAAGCACAAGGTGTTTATGAGTACAGCTCTGTGTGAAACCAGCACGGCGTGCCTATCTGATCTGCAGTGATCAGATACACAAATGGATATTAAGAATTGTTTGGAAATAAACAAGAGAGCATGTTCTAGAGACCAAACTTTGCCACAGATGGCAGCCTTCATGGAATTACGGGAGATGAAAAGGGCACTTGCTACTGACGTGCATCTACTACAACAGATTTCCCATAAATACTGAAATAAGGAAGCAGAGATTATGAGTTATTTTTTCCCTATTGTTATTCACTTGGCATTTTCTCAAGTGATTTTGGTGTGTTGTAACATCAAGACACAGAAACACAACAACTCTAAGTTCACAGTGAAATCATTCAAGGGATGTGAAGTTTTAAAGCATACTTGAAATCAATTAAGAAAATGCTCAGCATAAACAGAATCCACAGCAAAGTGAAGCCAAGCATTTCACTTTCAAATCAAGCAGGTAGGATCTCTGCTGTATGCACTGCAGACACTAAATACAATCCTCAGTAATGACTCTACCATCGGCTTAGGCGTGCCACAGTTCATCCTCTGCAGCACAACTCATGGGTCTACAGAAGGGTTGAGACAACTGGAGATGCAAAGTATTATTTATATCCTTTTTGATTCATTTATTTCTCCTCTGGAGCATCTGGTAATAAAGAGAAAGTAAGTCCTAAGGCAATTCAGACTTCTCTCTGTACTCAAGCTGATAGGTAAACTGCTAGTGATAGGAATAAATATGCAAAGCTTAAATGTATCCAGTGCCTTGGTAATATACAGCATTTTAAATTTACACCAAAGTTTCCTTTCTATCTATTCCTCTGGGCTCCTAGGCTCTCACATATATTAGCAAAATTCACAGCATTAAAATGAGGATATACCTATCACACTACTGAATGATTAAATTGTGTATTAACTACTGAAATTACAAGGGTTTTTTTAGCTATTCTTGACCATAATATTGCAACTACTCATGGCTGTTAGATTTGAGTTGTTAGTTCAGGTTTATAAGTGTGGCCTTCAGCTAACACTAAAAAAACTGCAGTTATGTCACACTTCTGCCAGACATGTCACCCAAAGAAATTTCAGGCACTCAAAAATAATTGTCTCAGGTACAGGCTCTTTCTGTCAAACAAGCATTTTATTTCAATTGAAGATAAAACCCAGGAAGCTGATAGTTGATTCTGAAGATTATCCATGTCTTAAATATGCAAAATTGTCATGAACTGTCATTTTTTCCAAGCACAGATTTACTACCCGCTTTCCTGCCTCTTTTACAACTACTATAAATATTAAGACTACCCAGTTGTAAACACCTCTGAGATGATAAAAATATTTAGAAAGTGGAGTACAGATGGAAATTACCACTCAAAGGGATTTGATACATTAACAAATACACATTAGCGCGCGTCTGCTCCTTCAGCTTTTAAATGACATCTGGTATTTACTATTGCGTAGTGGCCAGCAAGGACAATCTCTTTCCTCTGAATAGAAAATAAGGGCTGAAGAGACTACTATTATTACAAGGGATGGTTGGTAGTGCTGTGCCACGACACAAGAACATAGAAGGAACACCACTTTCAGAGCTTTGTAGTTCCTTGGCTTGATGGATGTCAGTAATCATCTGTAATAATCCAGAAGCATTAGAGTTTGTATCACAGAAACCATGTGTGGAGGCTCCACCAAGTATCCATCTTCACTGTGATGTAACTTTTCTATAGGTCTACTCACATACTTAGCACCAGTGCCAGAAGAACACTAAGAAATTATTCAGTTTTCATTTAGAAGGTTGTAATGAACACCACCTACAACAAATCTTTAAATACTAATAAAATGTGATTTCTAATTCTTTGCAGCTACTGTTCCAGACACCATATACTTCATGGATGGGGGGGAAGACATTGAGTTTCTTTTGCAAATTAACATTTTTCTGAAATTCTTGTTTTCCATCTGCATTCCTGCTTAAGACAACATGAAATGTGGATGCACCTGCGTATCAACCACACGTGAAATGTGAATGCACTTGACAGATCAGTCACGGTGGGAAGAACATGCAGCCAGCAAAGCAAGGACCTACAAATAAAAGAAGTGTGTTGCCTCCACAGGTTTGTCAGAGGAATACAAGACAGCAGAAGGGCTACAAAATTTTTGCAACGGGGAAGCCCTGTAGGAGAACAAGGAAAGGTTTTATTTCCACCAGAAGGCTTAGCATCAGTAAGAGAAAAGGAACAACACAGGATACCCTTTGGAGAAGTCCAAGAGAGTAAGAAGGTGGCCTTAGTGAAGGGCACCATGCACAAGAGCAGTTTGGTCACCTCTGCCAGCGATTCCTTCAAATTGAAAAGCCACTTTCCCTCCAAAAGGCACTGACTGCTCTGCACGCTCTGCCAGGGGGCAGAGGAGGTAGGCAGAAGACAGAAGTCACTGTGCGGTGCCCTTTGAGGCACCCAGTCCCCTCACAGCCTCCACTGCTGATCACTACTCACAACTGCTGCTATAGAAACATTCTCCTGCCTGCCGGTACGTGCTGTTGTAAGCCTCCTACTTCGATGTTACCACGCTGAACACTCGCTGTTTCTGGTTTTACCGAGCGTGCAGCAACCCAGGCTTTCTGTGAACTAACCTGCAACAGCTGCATCGAGTTCGTCTTCCTCCACGGACTCCTGAGTGAGAAGGTCTGCCAGAGGAGAGAGCGGGTAGCAGCTGTTGAGGTTCAACCCCAGCATGAAGTTGTGCACTTTCCCAGCGCGCCCTTCCCTGGTGTTGAAAAGGGCACTGTCACCCACTAAAGCCATCAGCATTCGCTGCACCCAGCTTTCTTGGCTGCTGTTCTGGTATTCTTGATTCCCCTCAGCATTTTCAGTGCCTATACAGGAAAAGAGAAATAACCAAGGGTGAGACAGTTAACATACAAAGTATAAAACCAAGATTTCTGGGTCTACTAACATAAAGGACCTATTCAAGTAAAAGGAACTGGGTCATAGGCTTCTTTCGAGACTGAATGAATTTCAGTCGAACGCAGAGAAACCATCCTCTTAACTTCACAGGCCAGTGAAAGTTTTCATCTGCAGTACAGTTGTGTGGATGTGTCCATCAGGCAAATAGATTGGTAAGTGTTAGATGACCTGAGCCAGACTTAGTTAGTCTGAATGAAAAGGGTAATGAGGATATGGCTTTATCCGTCCCAGCACTCAGAATGCAAACTCTCCTGGGCTCAGGGGACAGACCTGAGCTGCCAAGATTCATACTCTGTGCAGACCTATATTCATTTGGACGTGTATTGACACCCCTTTTCATCATTTGCTGATTGCTAGAAACTCAGCTTTCCTCAAGAAGGAAAAGTTAGTCTACATAAAAGAGAATGCTATAGTGTGGGAATTCTAAAATATCTGCAAATATCCTTACGGTAAACTATAAACTACAATCAATATCTGGTTTTATTTAACTAAAAAGTACAATGAAATGGCCAGACTTAAATGTCTATTCCTAGATGTCGCAGTAGGAATGAGTTGGCTTGGCAATACCTTGTATTTGTAAACTGTCAAAACATGACTTTTTGGGGTGTTTTGCATAAGAAGGTAATTCAAGCTCAGGCTTGATACTTTAAATCCAGCACTGAAATGTGTCTCTTTAATCCAGGCTTTAAAGGAGCTGATTTTCATGTCAGTAGGGAGAGAACAAGCATCAAACACCACAAAGTTGAGAGGTCTAACATCTGTACAGTAAGTGAGAGGGATTACCAAGTGTTTACAAATCACAGATTTGTAGGTTGTCCACTATGACTACAAACTATGAGAGAAATGTAGTGTTTCACGCTGGCTATAGTGCTTGAATAGGAAATCCACAAATAAATACAAAATGTAGTATCACCCTCCCCCTCGTATTTTACAGATAAGGGGAACTGAAGAAGTCATCATTTAACTGAGCTAATGATATAATTCACTGTCTCATCACATAAGATTTTCTTTTCTTCCTGTAAATCCTAAAATTACAAAGAGCTGCACTCCCATCTTTGCTTTAGTTGTTAGAAACATAATCAATTTCTTCAAGTGAAAATCACGGTTGTCCCCAAACGTATCATCAAATACAGAAAGCGTTACTAGGATGAGACAGAGACCCTGACTAAAACCACAGAAATCCCCAGGTGGTTTAGCTACCTAAAGATAATTTTCATTGGAATCTTCCTACTGCCCAAAGTTTCCCCCTTGTTGTGCCTCTTCTGGATTTGGTCATTGTTTAAAATATTGTGCCAACCACTAGGAATTTCCCGTATCAGATGTCATTTGTAAAGGTGCTAGAAGACATCTGTGAATGCTGGAAACCCAAATTAAACCATTCTCGGGTAAATATTTGATCAAGGAACCCTTGAAAACAATGGATAGCGTTAGTTCTGCTGGGCTGGTAACAATTCCAACACGTCTCTGAGCTCAGTAGCTTGCTGGCAGCAGACTTCTGGAGAGCACTGGCTCCACAAGCCTAATTTCTGGGTGTGTGCAAAATTGCTGACCTCTGTGAAGCCCTCTTGGGCTGATGCCAAGACTGAAGATGTGTGAGAGAATCATTTGATCACCCGCTTGAGCAGGAGGCGTGGAGTCAAGCCAAAGGCCCTCCTGAGGTCTCTTGTTCAACATTTCTCTATTTTGCCGAGCCACTGGCTTCTTTAAGACCCTTGGGCTAGGCAATTTAAGTTTTACCATTGGTATAAATGAGAGCAGAGCTCTCAGTTGTAAGAGACTATCAGTAAGGCTAAGGAAAACTGGCTATGGCTAATTACCAGCAGCCACAAGCTTGACCATGTTACACGAAAGCTGATGAAAAAAGTAAACTATGAAATAAAATGTGAGGATTTCCTTACCTTTTGGACGCTGTGATTCATCTTCGCTGTCTGAACTGTCATTGCTTACAAGGTGCTTCAGCCTAATGTTTTCTGTTGAAAGAAATCTAAAATTACTTTAAACTGCTGGGGTTTAATTGTCAGAACAACTAAGAATTTCAAAACAATCTGAGTCATAAAACTATCATAGCCTTCGTAATAGAAAATACAGCTGAAGAGATTCGATCTGCTGTGGCCATCTCTATGCTGAGAATCTGGTCAGAATATGTTGGCTTTAGCATGTAATTTTTGTAAAGCTCCTGAGCTAAGCAGATTAGTCAAAGGGCTGAGAAACTAAATACCAAGATGGTTATGAAAGTTCTGCTGAAGTATGTGTGAAAAATAAAGGCCCACGCAGTTACATGTGTAGAAAAGACAATGGTTTTCACCTCATAACATTAAGTGGGAGAAATAAAAACAGAAATGAGTGAACTTCTCTGGCAAAAACCTTAATTTTGTTAGAGTTAACAGCTTTGTATCCAAACCAACCACAAAGTCATTGTTAACTGTTCATTACCTTCTCAAGGCATTATTTCAAAGTCAAAATGAATACTAAAAAAGTAACACATTCCACCCCTCGGGTAAGGTTTGTAGTGGAGGTGAATTCATGTGAGAATGGATCACAAGCTGATAACGTTATTATTGCTAATTATGTAGGGAAGCCTTTCTTGAAATACAGTAGATTTGCAATGTTTTATAAGCAGCCTCATCTTGGAAGCTTGTATCCTACAGAGTGGAGACAGGGATTGAAGTGCAGTGATGCAAATGTATCCAAGAGAAGACTTTTGAAAACTAAACCCCTTTATTCTCTAGTATAATGTATGCTAGGAATTGTCTCTAACTGACATTTGAAGCCAGTTAAAATAAACTGAATGAGGGTTGTTTCCTAATGAACTTGAACATAATATCAACTGATTGTTTTTTTTCCATTAAAAAATGAAAATAAAGTAACATTTACTTTTTTTCTCACGGAAGGATAACATAGATGTTGGTCTCTGGTGGCGTACCCCTGCTTTGGGCTGTAATTTCCAACAAATGTTGTAATTTCTACCAAATGCAGTATCCAAACAATGTCAACTACATTTTGAACTTTTTGCTTAAGTCTAAATCTAATTCCTACAAGCATGACTGACTGAAAGAGAAGACTGAAGAGTCACTGTAATATCAAGTGGAAAAAACCACAGTTTTATTACCTTTAATAATGAATACTGGATACAGATGACCAGCACTGTTGCTTTTTTTCTAAAGAAGATTATGCCCTCTTAGACTTACATGCAACACTAAAAGTCCCCAGAAAACCAGAAGACTTTAGTCATCTCGTATTTTTCCTTAAATACTTTTTCTTTGTTATACTCAGTGGGTCCCCAATCACTACTCAAATACCACTAATGGACAAACACCCACCAAAGACAAACATGTACAAATTCTTGAGCAATGACACAGGAGACACATCAAAATTAAAATTAGTGACCAAAAGATGAAGCTAACAAAACCAGCAAATGCAAGTTTTGGACATGAAATCTTCTCTTTAAAGAAACCCCTATGCAAAATTTATTATTTACTGCTCTAGGTGTGATTTACACATGCTGTGTGCAACACCGGCTCTTCTGATGCTCACTGGCATTTTGCCATTCACTTTGGTGGCACCAAGGTTTCATTGGGACGTCTTCAGCTCTGGTAATAGATTGTGGTTCAAGTCACATCTAATCAATCCCACTTCAAGGCATATTTTTTAAGTTATATGTGAAATGAGGCACAGATAAGAAATAACATTCTGTCTCTCAACATCTTAAAAAGCAGTAAGAGAGACTTCTCCACTATCAAATTTATTGACAGAGATCCTCCATTAGTAGGTGCTAACACTCATGAGCTGCATGACAAATAAGAACCTGGAGGCACAGGTCTCATTTCCATCCATAAAAAAGTACATTATCAAACAGCTGAATACCATCTATTAGGAGACAGAGACAGGCCTGGGTTTCTTTTTTTTGTTGCTTTGTTAAAATCAATTCAATCTGCATTTTCTCTCCATGCTCTTCAGAAAAATCTGGCTATCTTGTACAATTTATTGGTTATATATTTCTCTGTAATGCGAACTTCTGAATAGGAAAAAAAGTGTAAAACCCCCTTTCATTATCAACTGCATTCTTGAATAAAATACAGTGAAATCTATCCAAACCACGCTACAATTATTTCCTTATAGTCATTATGCCATTTATGCACAAAGAATGAAACCCAAATCATTAAATTAGTAAGAGAAGGATCAGATACCAACAGGTGATGTGGTTAGAATGGAGCAACCTAACAATCCAGAGATGGTAAAATTTGGAAATTTGGTTTTACTTTATGAATCCCTTGAACAACACAGTTCAGTATCAAGAGACTACACAAGTAACTATCAAGTATTTGTCAGCTCCTGGTCTTCAAAAACTAGCATAACAACATAAAAAAGGGAGCTGGATTCTTTTAACTTCATGCAAATAATTGGATAGAATCACAGAATCACTGAATGTTTTGGGTTGGAAGGGACCTTAAAGCCCCCCCAGTCCCAACCCCCCTGCCCCGGGCAGGGCCCCCTTCCCCCAGCCCAGGGGGCTCCCAGCCCTGTCCAACCTGGCCTTGAACCCTTCCAGGGAGGGGGCAGCCACAGCTGCTCTGGGCACCCTGGGCC
This sequence comes from Tyto alba, assembly GCF_018691265.1. Taxonomy (NCBI): domain Eukaryota; kingdom Metazoa; phylum Chordata; class Aves; order Strigiformes; family Tytonidae; genus Tyto; species Tyto alba. Next base: position 2,312,969 of record NW_024881272.1, read on the forward strand.
AGAGCCTCACCCCCCGCACAGGGAACAATTTCTGCCTTAGATCTCACCTAAATCTCCCCTCTCTCAGTTTAAAACTGTCACCCCTCATCCTACCCCCACACCCCCTGACCCACCTCCCCACCTCTCCTACTCCCCCTTTAATCCCTGGGAGGCCGCTCGAAGGTCTCCCCAGAGCCTCATCAGCATCCAGAAATGTCAGCAGTCAAAGTTACTTGAATTCCACATTCTTAAAATGACTACCAGCAGACTGCCATCCTTCCACCGAATGAGGGTGCACTGAATTTTGCTAGTAATTGTTCTGCATAGTTGAAGGATTAGTTACTAATATTACCTAATTCTTCTTCCATGGTGGGACCTTTATTCTGAGAATTGGAGACGCCAAGCACTCTGTTAAATAATATAGAAAATGCACTGCCCCACACACCTGAAAGGGAAAAAGTAAACAATGAGTGGGGACTGGTAGAAGAAAAAAAAAACATATACTGCACTATTTAAGCAGTTGCTTACTCTCTGAACACACCTCTGATTTTGGAACATGCTAAATCATAAGCTCAGATGTACATACCAGAAACAAAAAACAGGCAATGCCAATCCATGTCTATGAAACCTTTCAAATGGATCTCTTCCAACAAACTGAGATCTCTACTTCTTGCCTCATGCTTTGTGTGACTGCATTTAAAAGCCCTTATCCACGAACTACTGAAATTAGTTTCATTTTAAAGTCTCTTTCTGTCACATACTCACCCATCAAGAAATGCAAGGGATTTTCACTATACTTCTTCACCACTGTCCCCATAAAAAATTTGCTTCCAAACAAATCAGGAGACATAAAAGTGCCATACTTTGCCATACCAATCTCATAGGGACTAAATTCTACCCAGTCTGCAAAATAAGAAACAAAATTGTGCTTTGTTAGCAATCTCAACCTGAATAGAAACATGATGAAAACACACAAACAAATTAAACCTCTGTCCAGGCAAAGAAATTTTAGTTAAATGGGAAGCTAAATAACCAACAGGAATATCTCTTAAATGGTTCAAAAGTCAAAATTTTGATTTCAAATGAAGGACAGTCTAATGTCTCAGCAAGAAGGAATTCTCATTCTCTTATCACAACAAAATTTGGTGAAAAAATATGAGGTTGTAAAAACAGAAGCATAAAAGTACCAATCATGAATGAGAAAAACAAAATGACATCTGGTTTTAATCTCATGCTTCAATACAATTCCCTGTCACATGAAATGTACTGTGGGTCTTAGTTCCAAGTTTCTTTTCCTTCACTGTGATCCTACCAAAAATGTGGAGGGCAGTGACAAAGTGGCAGAAAAATTATTTAATATTACAAAAGTTGTGAAATATTCTAGGAGAGGCATTTTGATTCCACCAAAACCTAAAGTTTCTGGTGAAATCCAAGATAAAAAGGCAATGCTGAGCCGCAGCTGAGAAACATTTAATAACAATCAATAACAAACAATGCCAAACATATTTTTAAAAGTACATGCCATTTTATTGAATAGTGAGCTCAATAAAAATATGGAATGACATGTTCAAATGCATTTTCTGATCTTAGCAGAAAACTTCAGAAGTGATTTACATCCTATGATGCCTTTTTTGAAGATGGATTTTAGCTGATTTTGAAATATTTTCTTTGATACCAGTGGAGTTGCTTACATCAGAGATTTCATTTCAGAAAGGGAGCAATAACAAGCAAAAAATACCCTACATTTTTAGTACTTCACGCTTTCATCTATTTTATCTTATATGTTTTCGGTAGTGATTGATTTGACTGTTTCTGTAAACAAATTAGAAATAATTCAGAAACAGAAAGGCAAAAGAAACAGCTTTGAAAAATCCCCACAAGTCATAGGATGCCATCCACTCCTCAAGATATTGAGTGTTTCTGTTGAAATATTAAGCATAAGGTTAACCACTTGTCCTGAAAAGGAAAGACTTAATCATGACTGCTGAGAGTTTCATTTCATGGGGCAATGCTTATCTATGCTAAGTCAAATACAACATCCTATTTTCCAAATAAACCACCCACAGATCTTCACATTTATTGGAGTAGAAGGAAATTCCTTTGAAGACCCAGTCCAAGAATTTAATGGTATTTCCTTTTAGATATATAAACAGGAATTGGCAGATGTGTTCAGACCCATGTTGACAGTGAAACTCAATTTAGAATTCGAATTAATTTAATCTGTGATAGTCCACTTTCATTTTGTATTTGAGCTGAAGATGATTTCTCAAATCACGTATCCTGCCTAGGGAAATACGATTTCTGCCTTGAAATTAAAGGGCTTCAGCATTAGCTTCTGCCATTCCAGAAGCCACCTGAGACAGTGGCCATTTAAATGAGCACGACTCGAATGATCATAGAGACAAGAACTCTACATGAAGAGAAACACGTAGTGTTTATACCCCAGTAAACGGGGCTAGTTTCCTGGCTGTGGCTTAATCTAAAATGTAGTAAAGTCAAACCTCTCAGCTCTGTTCACTGCATTTTGGATGTGGCCCTGATGTAAGTCAGATCACTGCTTCACACCAGCTGAAGATGCAACAGATTTTTCCTGTCCTCAGGAGGGAAGACAGAGAGGTGTATTTTGCCGACATTAAGCATGTAGCAGATTCAGGACTGGGCATGTATATGCATGCACTGCACTCACACACTGAGACCAGATTCACTTTGCAGTCCAGCCTTGCTGCATGTGGGGCAGACCAAAGCCCCACACCCAGTCCAGTACGTGCCATGAAGAAGGCTAACCGAGCACCGACCGCAGGACCCCCCGGAGCCTGGAGCCTGGGACCCCAGAGCCACGAAGCCACACCTCAAGGCAGCCCGGCCGCCCAAACGAGCTCCATCGTTAGCAGCCCCCCTGCTGCGGGGCAACACACACGCTCATCCTCTCGCAGACAGTAAGTTTCCTATAATGACTCCCAAGAGCAAAACCCCCAAATCCAAATTCTGACTGGTCTGGTACTGCAGCAGCAGCAAAGCTGGTGAACAAGGCTGTTAGGGGATGGAAGCATGCAATACCAAAGCCAAACATTAAACTCCGCTCCCCTCTTTAACACTGGCTATCAGGATCTTCAGGTAATTTCTTATCATGAAAGAAGCGATAGTAATGTAAAAAAAAAAAAAAAAAGTCTGTCTTTAACTAAATCACTGTAATTATGTTCAGTTAAAATGATTACTGCAGTTTGGGGTATGGCCGGCGCCACCTGGTCAGAAATGCTATTGGTAGGGAAAACATGGAGAGCCCGGGGCATGAAAGCTATTAGCAGCTGCATGAAATCTTGCACCATCACAGCTGGAAGGAATGTTATCTGATATAATTAATGCATTTCAACTTGAAACAACATGAAAGACCTCACCTACATCTATAATCTAGTAAATAAGAAAGTATAAATATTTCTGTTCAAAATTTACTATATATTTCACAGCAAGAATAGCTGTTCAGTTCTAAAAGGTCAAAAAAAACCTTACAGTAGAAACGATCAAAATCTAGCATCCTATATAGTGCTATATATGATAGCCCTAAAAAAGTAAAAGATCCACTGGCAGAGGCAATACCTTTTTTAGACCAGTTGGGTAAGGCTAGAGAAATTAGACCAGTATTTGGGCACTTCTGGTCTTGCTTAGAGAAGGCCATTATTAACTGAAGATAATTTTTTTTAAAGCGGTAAAGAAGTAACCCAACTAAAATATTTCAGAAAACAGAAGCTCATCAAAAACCAAATTACTTTTGTTTTCAAAAAAAAAAGTTTTCAGTTTCCTAAGGAGGAAAGTAAACACTCTCCCATGAAAAAATTAACCTCATTTACAACCTAATTTGTATTTATGAACAAAGTTTTGACAGCAACTTTTCCACAGAATCTTCTTAGCAAATATGGATACAATGTCTCACAAACCTTGGGCAAGCTACTTGGTGTTTCCCTTCTCAGACTTATATACAACTATATAGATGTACAGATCCTGTTCTCTGTACAGTATCTGGCACAATCGGACCCACTCTCAACTGAGGCTACTAGATGGGACTAAAACCTACGGAATAAAGGCAGGCAAAAGCCCATTTTGTGTTACCAACAGTACTTTACATCGTGCAAGAAGTAAAAAAGAGGTAGTATATCTGATTTGTTTGTTCAGCTCTAATTTCACTGTTCTTAGAAAGATAAATAATCTTGTGTGACTGAAGAAATTTCCCTTTACCTGTTTGATACACTAATGTTAAGCAGCTTTCTGCTCTTGGAGGAACACCACCAGCTTTCCTTTTGTCTTGGCTGCTGAAATGTACTTAGCTACTTCATGGATAAGCAATATTCTTTTCAACTGTTAGGAAATAATTTTTTTGCTAACATATAGAGAGAAAAACTTGGCCACCACTTAACATTTCACAGAAGCCTAAAGAGGCTGTTCTGGTGTTAGACTTATTTTCAGATTAAAAATTAAAAAAAAAATGTACAGTTATGAAATTGTCTAAGAATAAGTCTCTAAACCCAAGAATGATAGAGAAATAAAAGGCCCTTGACCTACAATGCAATCTGTTTGTCTTTCCATGGACAGGAAAAGATGCATCTTAAAAGCCCAGAAAAGGCTCAGTTCCATGGCACGCCATGAGAAATACGCCCATTTGATGTCTGTTCTCCACAGCCCTGTAACCTTGGTGCAAATACCGCACCAACCGAATAAATATCCACCTGCCCAACTTCTTGTCTTCAGACTCTACTGCCAGATTCCCAGAAGCTGATGAACACAATCGTGTCCATTTTCCAATCACCTTTTAAAACTCACCAGAGCAGTCCTTACGATGTGCCTGTTTGGTATATGCTTCAACATCGTGACTTCCTAGTCTTTTTATAAATTAAAATCTCCCTGTACTCAGTTCACAACAATGCAAATTTTGTTAAGCCCCAAAGAATGTTTCATATCATGGCAAATTCCTTCCTAATCCTTGTGATAAAACTAGTAATTTCGAAGTGTACCAAGTTTCAGGACACAATTATTCTCAGAATTATTAAAAAATAGGGGGTTTTGCCAGCTAAGAACTTCTGTCTTCACAGGTGACTCCGTACACAAACAGGAAACATACCTGCAAACATCAGCTCTGAGACATCTGGTTTGACATGGAGACATGTAAAAAGAGGGAGAGCACATTGTGCGTTATTGATTTTCTCCTTCATGTTGCTCAAAGTAGTGTCCATTCTCTGCATGAAAAGAAAGACATTACGTCCAAACAGATCCTAGAAAGACCTACTGATATTTGGGAGACTGCTAATTTCTCTGAAATTGTCAAGGAGAAGGAAATGTGGAAAACTCAGTTACTTCCAAGAAAAACAGAACGGAAGCATTTGTAAAAGGAAGTAATCTGCTTGAATGCCTTTTAACTGCACAATTCAGGAAGGAAGGAGTGGGAGAAGACACAATAAGAAAATTACATTACGTATGTGTTATAGAATCCAAAATAACACAACCAAAAAGAAAACAGTATTTCTGGACAAAGCAAATTCTTTCCCTCTGCTACTGTAAAAGTTGGAAACAAGGAAAAACCTCCTAGGCAGAAGTGCTAATCATGATCATTTAATGTTTTTCAATCTGTGCTGTTTCTCAAAAGTCAGCAAAGATAACTAAGAAAAGCAAATGGACTATTAAAGGGCTTACTTTTGCTAACCAAGGATCTGAATCTTCCCCAGAAAATATTCTGGAGTCTGCAGTCAAGAAAGTCTGAAAGTCATGATGATGTAATAGTACTAAATGTGTTATCTGTGAATAACCAAGAGCCTTATTTCCATTATTCATTGATTGTGTCAGGTTCAGATTTAAGCTGAACATCTGTGCATTTGTTTAATTCCTTAGTAAACAGGGACTTCTAACCAACCTCACACGATCATTAACATCCCTTCATCATCAGAAACTTAGCCTATATATCAGTTACTAAAAGCTGTATTGCCTGTTTTTCAGTATTTTAGTGTTTAAAACCTAATGGTAATGTATATTCATGAAAGATGCAAGTGTATAAAACACATCTGTGATTCTATTAACACATTTCAATCTTACCATAAGATCAAATCCAAATTCTGCTCACGTGACTCATTTGAACTTAAAGTCTGTGTGCCTGATTCAGTCAATCAGGACTTTTTAATAATAAATCACAAAAGAATGAAGTCCTTCTCTTGTCTTGTTTCCCAGAAAAACAGGTAATAATAAATAGAGGTGTGGATCTTTCACCTTGAAATGAGTATTTTGTTTAACAATTGCTGCTTCTCTTACAGCAAAATGTGCATAAAGAAGTTATGCCACTTCATAACTTTTTGTTGAAATTGCTTGAACAGTAATTTTAATGGATAATGCACAAGATTAAGAGCTTGCTGCAAGTACCCAGGGGTTGAGTACATTTCTGCTGTACATGAATGCATGATATTTTCCTAGTTCTTAAAGAAATGAGTACCGTTCAGAAACATGTCTCAGAGCAAGGGAAGCGCTTCACAAGTTTCTCATCCAGTGTTCAGGTTTAACTTTAAATATTCCTATTGCTAACCATGCTTTGGTAATTGTTACCAAGGTCATTTAAAAAAAAAGAGCAACAGCAGTTATCATGCAATAGTTTCACAACTCTAATAAACATAAATAAAATGAACTCACATTATGGATAAGTGTTTCACCTATTAGCATTCCAAAGATATCTGTGAAGGTGACAGGCTGCCCTGAGCTTTTCTTATTCCACAGTGCTTCGATGTAGCGTTTGACTTTCTGAGGAGTGAGCAGCAGAAGTGGGTTGTGACTCACAGAGTTCATCAATTCTTGATTAATCTCCTTTGGTCCTTTTTCTGGAAAATCCGGGTGTGAATACAAAGTTGACATGTACCTGCAGTGGAAAATAAGCTCTGTAAGTATCAAAAAGCCTGGTACGATATGAGCTCCCTGAAATGTACAATAAACTCATAATTTGATCCAATTACTGATTAAATCAGATTAATTTACTCATCATTTATACAGTAAATTGTCATTTCCTTTTCCTCAAGGCATAGAAAGCTAAACAATTTGTTCTAAATGTAAGCACACGATCAAACACTCAACATACATTTCCATAATATGTACGGTGTAAAAGATTAAAGTGTTTCTCATTTATCTGTTTAAAGGATAATGGACAGAACCATCATAAACTGGCAAAAGAGTTTCTCAAGTTGTCACAGTGTACCTAAATTTGGCAGACTGGAGGTCCTATAATTACACACATGCAGTTCTTTCACTCTAAGATGTACATCTCTTTCCAGTTCCTTATCACTATGCAAAAATTCCTAAAATGTATTAGTATACAGCATGCTTTCCAGGATCTAGATGTTTTCATAATAAGATGAAGCACAATAAATACAACCTGTGTAGAGATATAGTTGAAGAAGATAAGAAAGAAGAAGAGGCCTATCTCAGAAGAGGCCTACCAGGCAAATCTTGATTTTGTCACCAAGCAACTCTGGAAACAGAAGTTTTGTTTACTCAAAACAAAGTTTAGACACACATGGAGACAACCGTGGCTTGCACTTGGTTGGCTTACGTAATACTATGGGTGAAGACTCAAGATAGGCCACCCTAATCTACAAGACACTCATTTCACTATTATTTATTCAATTAGCTGGCTCAGGTACACATACTGCAGGCATAATTCTGCACAGCAATGAGATACACACTGTGTAAGCTTGGGCCTGAGATCACTGCCCAGCAATTACTTGACAGCATAATGAGACCTGTCACATGCATGACGTAAGAACTTGATTCATTAGTCCTTGCGCCGTCTCTAAAGCTTAGCATGCACGTCAGCTTGGGGGTGGAACAAACACAGCAGCAAGCTTCCATGCGAGCAGAGAAAGGAAAATGCAGGATGAAGAATTCGGTAGAAGGTTGAAGCAAGATGACAGAAACAATCAGGGAGGTAAATGCATTGCTCCAAGGTTAGGCATGCATCTCAGTGAACAAGCAAAAACCTGCCTCTCCTGTCAGGAAAGGAAATCTCCACCCTTCAGGAAAAAAAAAAAAAAAAAAAAAAAAAAAGAGCATTATTCCCAAGTAATAAACTGCATGGAAAAAAAGAAAAGAAAGATGCATTTATTCATCAAGCAAAGAAAGTCTGAATAGGTGACATCACCAAGACAGCACAAGCAAATTTGTGGAACTACAATTGTTTCCAACATATGACTGAAACAGTTCAGATAATTTTGTTATTTTAATACAGATTTTATAGGTTTACATTAGATCAACTATGTATTCACACCCAAGATTTCCCATAAAAGGACCTCCTGGCCAGCTGCCTGACACCTTTTCAGAAGGTGGGCTACACACCATTCCCTAGAAACACAGTGAAAAGTTTTCATGCTATGTTGCACTATTCAGTTGCTCTTCATCCAGCCAAATGACATATTGCACTTTTCACAAACTTGACAGAAGTATATCCAGATCACTCAACAGACAGTGATAAATCTGTCCCACCAACCACTAGTGATAAAAAAAACAGGTTCCAGCAAGGCCAACCTTTTACAGTCCAATCTGATCAAGAAACTTACTCTAGTTCATAGACACTTCTGGCATTTCAAAACATTCTGGCATTCTGAAAGCTTTCTACCTAGTCTGGGAGGGGGGAAGTTAGCCTCACACAAGTGAAGAATAATTGAAAAAAAAAAAAAACAAAAAACACACGGACTAGAACAGATCGTTATCTATTTCAATAGAGTTAACAACTTTGGGGTTAGAGTATTTTCTCAGAATGTGCGGAACAAAAAATTCATGTGCTTCCTTAGAATTAAAGCAGGGGATAAAACTCACCCTAGGCAGATCCCCTGCTCATTTATATTCAGCTATTTCAGCAAAAGTCTTTTTCCCTTACTCTTGAAGAAATGAGACATTCCTATAATTTTATAATTTAGACTGGAAGGAACATCAAGGTGTCTATTCCAACCTCCTGCTCAATGCAGAGCCAACTTAAAAGTCAGATCAGGTTGCTCAGGGCTTTGTTCAGTCAAGTTCTGCTTTCACATGAAGTATTCGCTGAATCAGACAGAGAGAGGTTGCACCTTACCCAGACTAGTCAAGTAAAGATGGAGCAATACATTCCAGTGCTTGACCACTCTCACTGCAAAATAATATTCCTAAGAGCTAACCAAACTTCTCTTGATGTAACTTACAGCCATTACTCCTTGTCCTTTCTCCGAGTGTCTCCAAAAAGAGTCTGTTTTCTTCACAGCTACTCATCAGGTAGCTGAAGATAACAGTAAGATCTCCCACCACCACTATCTTTGGCTACTCCTCAAGGCTAACAAACAAATCCAGCTGCCTCACTTCCTCAAGTGCTCTAGTCCCCTAATTGCCTCGGTGGTATTCTGATTGAATTAATCCATTTTGTCAACACCCTTCTTGTACTAGGTGGCCCTAAACTGGAGTCAGATGCAGCTCCAGTATGTAAACTGGCACAGTTATGATAAAAACGTATTTTGTTGACATTTGTGATACTCCCTTGAAAAGTTCAAAATTTTCTTAAGATGTAACATCCTCTACTGCAACCTAATCTATTGACATTAAAACCATGTTTTAAAGTTAGAGGAAAAAAAGTCTGCAATTTTTCACTGAATGAACAAAATATAGTGTTAAGGAGCCCAAACAGTTAAGAAATTTGGACTGAATTTGTCAGCTGTCTTTGGCTGATGAAAATGACACAGCATTTAAGTAAGTTACAACATTTCATTTAAGAAATGTCAAAACAAATAGCTTCAACATTTGTAAGAAGTGTAATTTGAGACAAATTTTATAAAAGCCAAGAAGAAAAAAGGCTGCAGGTTCACAGCACTGGGTCGGGAGAAGAGAAACCCTCTCATTCAGAAGAGTGGTTGAGGCAGACGTAATACTGGGGTTCAAAGCATGCTGCTGCCTACAAAACCCTGAGCTCATAACGCCCAGAGAGTGCGTTTCACGCAGTGACCTTGCTCTGACTTTCTCCTGTTGATATTTCCATTAATGGGCTGAAGTATTCATTAGTTCAGACAGGAGGACATCGTAAGCACCTGATTAGAACATTCTAATTCAGCCATCTTTGAAGATCTTTACGCCCATTTGACTAACAAGCTATTTTACAAAATAATGTCATTTCTAAATTAAACAGGGACAACGGGAGTGAAACAAGGCAATCCATAGCAGGACGCCCTGCAGCATGCCAGGGTATCCGTATTCTTTCCTCTGAGTTGAAATGCACTTGCTGGAATCTCCATTCGCTAAGAAAGAATCAGAGAACAGGTCCTAGGCATCCCCAGTAAATCCACTAAGGAGGGGACTACTGAGTCTAAAATGATTTTGAGAATCTCTTGAAAAGTCTCCCAAAAGTATACAATCCATTTTGGGTTGATCTTCAAATCACAAGGAATTTTTTTTTTTTTTTTCCATTTCATCAGGAAAAGAAAACTACACACACACAAAAAAAATATTTTGGATTTATACCAATGGCCTGAATTCTTAATTTTTTGGTTATCAAGATGAAAGAACCAGTTACACAGTCCTAATATGTATGGTATTGGCTGTTGATACAGAAATGTGGGTGCATATGTGTAGCACCTCTTTTCATCCATTCCTGCTATCAAAGCTCCTAGGAAGATCACCTAGAGACTGAGCTGTCCTCACCCTTCGAGGCATTCTGAAACACCTCCACCAGCAGACTTGCTCCACTGATCCGCTGTGCTGCAAGACAGCTGTCTCTGTATGTCTTTTTTGTACTGATAGTGTACACATAAAATCTGCTGTGAACTATAACCTTAGAAACAAGTCAACTCCCATGAGAATTCATTTTTTTTAACTTCCTGAAGAAAAACTGAAGAAAAAACAAAGAAAAAACCCTTACCAGGTGGATCCTGAGAGACCAGCAATGTAAGTCACACAGTCTAAAATTCCTGATTCATAAAGTGCTTTCATGACTCCAGCAAACCCTACCATGGCACGAAATCCACCTCCTGAACCCAATATCGCTATCACTGGTACCTGCATAGATGAGAAGAATAGCATATCACCACATCAATTCTGATAAAGACTTAAAAGTAGTAAATAAACATTATTCATCAATCACTGGCCAAACATACCAGACTTCTGCAATTAACAGATCACCATCCAGAGATCCTCACAGCAGAGGAGAAACCTGAGCTTTTCCAAAACTGTGCACAAGAGTTCTAACAAGCCAGGAAGGTATTCTGCAGTCTTTTAGCAGTACATGTGCAGGAGAATGGGAAAATACTTTAATAAAGCACTTTGAGACATGACTTTTAAACACTCAACATAGAATGGAACAGTACCATAATCCCACCCGTGAAGTTACCCCTTAGGTTCTCTGGGCCCAAGAGTGATGTGCAGTATCTGTATGTCATTTACTCAGTCCCTTCTGCTTCACAAAGAGCCGGATGGCAGGAATGCTCCTGGACTGCAGCACGGGAGGAGAGCACTGCTGATCATGGGCAAGGGAAATCAGGAACCAGCTGGCAGCATGAGAGATTCTGCCAAGGTTGGGAAACTCGTGGAGGGGCAGAGCAGACTTCCTTCCAGCTTCCTACTTATCTTGTACCTAGGGACCACAAGCAACTGGGAGGTGCAAAGAGATGGCATGTAACAAAGCACGTGGCACGCAGGAATATAGCTCAGTGTGCCTAGTTCCCATGCAGGCAAGAAGGAAGATATGGCTGAGGCAACACAATGGCAGGAAGAAAGCATGAATTCCCAGGAGAGGGGGAGCTGCAAGCTTGCTACTGCTGGCAGTGAGAGAAGTCTCCCCTTCCACCCGCAGCTCTTCCCCTCAGTCCAGAGCCCTGGTGACAGAGGAAGAACAAATGCTGTCAGGGAGGATTTTGGACCAGAAATCACAGCCTACTGGGCAAGAATCAGTGCTACAAAGTGACAAGTGACAGCAGCTGATGACTCCCCTCTTCTATGGGACACAGGCCAACCTGTCAGCCAGACGGGTTGTTTAGGGAGGTTTGCTGCTCGCCCCAACTCCAGATCCCTGATGGCATGGAGAAATGGCTGGGTCTTACCCGGCCTTCCAGATGCTCCTCCTTGCTGCTCATCCACAGGGGCAGCAGTGATACAAGCAGGGGAGACCCTGAGCAGATGAGAAGTGCTTTGCCCCCTCTCTCAGGGCAAGAATGAGGAACACAGGCACCCGAGGCTGCAGCCTGTGAACTTGATCTTTCCAGTCTGCAAGAGGAATGGCTCAAGCAGATGCTATAAGGCTCGGCTGGCGTCACTAGTGAGACTCTTGGCTTCCTGAGCATGGAGCCTTGCTTGCTGATGAAGATGGTCCATGGGAAAATACAGAATCCACCTGACCAACAGAGTGAGGAACACTTTCATGAACAGACTTGCTAATTTAATGAGGAAGACTTCAGACAAACTTCAATGATGGGGACCTGAGTGAAGGGTGCAAATATTGCAAATGCAGGAGGAATGCATGGGAGAAAGTGAGTAGTGAGACCCGCACGTTCCTGCTCAGAAGGAAGAGTGTTCAGGGGCTTACCTCAAATGTCCCTATAGTAGTGCAGAGAGACATCACACAAGAAAAATTGGAAGTTCGAGTGCAGTCACAGGTCTATGACACAATCAGAATGCCACAGACTTGGTGGCACAGCGTGCACGCCTGGCACACTGCCATGGATGTGTGGAGGCCGGGAAGATAGGCAGGAAAAAAAAGGTGCAAGGGGGCTGTGATCAACAAGAAAGCAGCTCCTTGACTGCACAGAACATCATGATGCAACCAGAGGCACGCCTTTTGGGAGCTTCTGGGTCATGATCAGAAAGCAAGTAACGCTAGGGAAGTTGGGGTGGTCGGATTCAGACTGCTGACCAACGGGACGAAGCGGGTAAGGCTTCCTCTAAAAACCAGAAGCCTCCTGATCTGGCTGTGGTCCTCAGGAGGGGATTTTAATCCCCTGCTGAAAGGTCAGCATTGTGGGAGCCATCCAGGAAATTTGTAGAGGGCCCTGGTGACAACCTCCCAATGCAAATGGCGGAGGGGCTGACTGATGCTGTACCTCACCTGCTGCTCACAAACCGTAAAGAGCCAGGGGCAAGCGCAGGCACCGGGAGCAGCCTGGGCTGCAGTCCTCACAAAGTGAGTGAGTTCAGGATCAGACCAAGGCTGAGAAATGAGCATCAGAGTTAGGACTCTGGAATTTGCTAAGCTCTGGATTCTTCTGGGGCTTGCCAGGCAGAATCCAACCCCGATTTTCTCTGTTGGCAGTAAAGTGAGTGTTGGCAACAGTACTCCTTCCAGAGACAACTGGGACTAGCTGACCTCCAGAGGTCCCCCCCCCAACAGTATTTCTACAATTGTACTTCTTATTCACTACCTATTCACTATTTACTCACTACTACTTGCTAATAGGGCACAATACTATCACTGCACAGAATCTTCCATTTTAGGTTCCTTACAGGCACAAAGGTAATGCCTGATTTTTCTGATTCTTCAGGTCAAGTAGTAAAATATACATATATAGTGGAAGTCAAATACTATCATTATGACCTTCCTTAGCTTCCTGTCTACTGAAATAACGTACAGAATTTCAAGTTCAGTTCACCCCCACAGATTTGTGGCACTGCTTCAGACCTTAAAATACAACCAATAAGTCTACAGATTGGGTGAATAAACCACATCAGATCTCAGCATTAGTAAGTTGTTGCCCCCATGATGCCCTGTTACTTAGAATTCTAATTACCTGGTATCTGAAGCATTAGAATTTATTTGAAGAAGTCATCACTCGTAGCAAGAGTTCTAACTAAAAATATACTCATATAATAAAATTTCTTCAGAATGTCTGTCCTTCTTATCCATAATCCAAAATAGAAAAGATATTCAATTTAGTTATTAATTGAACTATTTAGTTACAAGACCACATACATTTTTAAAGCAATCCAAACACCAGCTTTAATCTAAATGATATCCTTTTGAAAGAGCCAAGAGCAGTAAAAGTTACTAATCAGAAACAGAAGAGAGACAAATAATATTTTGGCTAGGAGTTTAAAAACACATTTTATAATAAAAACACCTGCTATTACTACATAGCATGAAGACAGTCTCAAATTTACAACCACCTTGCAAAAACTACAGGACAGGTAAGGAGAATTTATGTGCATCTGTATACCTACTCAGCTATGAAGAAACAGCAAAGTGAGCAAAAGCAGACCCAGTTACACGTGACAACATACTGAAAATGTATCTACAAGGGTTTTATTTTGTACTTCTTTCCTTCTTAATACCCAGACTTCCCAGCCGTGACTTCAAAGCTGTTCCCTTCTACAGCATAGTTTCCCCTAGCATCTACAAAGAAGACCAAATAAAACAAAAATTCACTTGCTACCATCATCAAGTGTTTTAGAATAAGCAAAGGTCCCATCTGCTTCCCAATTTCCAAAACTTAGAAGAATTTTCCACTGTTCAATGGTGATAAGGCAACAACCTCTTGGTTGCTACTAAGCATGAAAAGAATTGCACAGTTGTGCAGAAAGGCCCTATCTGATCAAACTGGTAATCAGTCAAAAATTTCACTGAAATGCAATTTAAGGTGCCAATAGATGGGATTAGTTACAATAAAAGGAACCACGTGACTACTGAGTTCAGTTTCTTTCTGCAGACTCCACACTCCAAGCCATGAAACTCCCCTGCGGATTGAAAACGCACAGTCACACGGAAATGACCATGCACAATGACCAAGTAAGTTGAGACATTTCTTGAGGTTTCCACTCCATAAAAGCTACTTATTCTTGATGCAGTAAGATTATTTGATTATCTTCTTCATAAGTGTTAAGCTTTAGTAATAGAAACCACAGGCATTTACTGGCATCAGCATTCGTCATGCACCTCCAGAGATCACTATCTATCAAAAAAATGACAAAACAAAGGTAAAGATTTAGGACATGCCTGTTTTCTTAAGCCAACACCCCAATAACGGAGCAGTTGCTTTGAACAGAAGAGCCATATTACTAATCACAAATTTAATAATGCACATTAGGCTTTGAAAGCTCTTTACAAACACTACATAATTAACCTACACAGACAAATCCCAACAGGATGAAAAGGGTGGTTTGCAGGTGCAAGCCTGGAAAAAGTATGTGCGAACACTTCCAAAGCACCACTATTCAACAAATCTATTCATCAGCGAAGTGGCACGAGCACAAGGGAAAATCTGAGTTTTCTTCGGGATGCAGAGAAATCCCTAAGGAGGATCAACAAAGAATGTTGAGAAGAGTCACTAGCATCCTGTCTGCAAACACTTCCTGTATAGTCAAGCCACAGGCATTCTGGGAATCACGGATTCCTCAACTGGGGCAGGTGGGTACACTGAGGAGTAGGTGGATGTATAGAATCTCTTCATTTCCACCTGATACCAAAGTAAAGTATGAAGAGCTGCAATCACCACTTCATTTCCAGAAATTAAATTCAACTAAAGAGCTTTAGATCAGAGGGCAGCATCTTAAGTAGTCTTCCCACAGTAAGTAAAGCTTTTAAATGATGAAAAGATAACTGAACAGAAGCTTCTACTGCACATTTACATTCATTTATTTCAGCCAGCTGAATACAAGTTGACTTGTAGGCATAAGTCAAGTGATGAAGGTTAAGAGTCCTTTCCTGCTTTGCAGAGGAGAGTAGAGCACATTTTCAAGCAGGTAGGTTTGTTGAAGCAGCTTTTTAGCTGCAATTCACTTTCCAACATGTTTAAGGGCAAGAAATGTTAAAATTTGAAACTACATCCACCCATCTTACAAGTTGCCCTCTAGGTTAAATAGGACAGGGGTAGCGGGGGAAGTAGCTGCAGACAGAGGACAAAGGGAAAAGAACCAAGAAGCCATCTCACGATTGAGGAAAAACGGAGAAAAGACAGGATACCAAGGCATGCACGCTTCTCCACGTACAAAAGCTGGGCCTAATGCACTCCACACTTTGAGGCACGCTGAGCCCAAAGTCCTTTGTACATAATCAGTAAAACTGGGGCAGAGGTACTAAACCCATTCAAGCTGATTAGTAAACTTAGACCAAAAGGGTAAGTGACTCACAAGAACGTGATGTGGTGAGTCAACGGCAAAAATGAGAATTGAATTCAGAAGTCTTGGAAGCAAAAGCCCACTGCTCTAATACCTGCTGCACTTGATTCCATATGGTTGTGCCCACTTCTGAACGACCAAAAGGCCACACCAGCATGACTTTCTTTTTCCTGTAGTTGGTCTGCACAGCACGCAGCTGAGGGACCCAAGCTAGTTTTGAACAAACCAGCTTAGATACCATCCAAACAAACTCCACTGAACAGGATTTAAGAACACTGAGGAAGTGTTCTGTAAATACATCTGTAATGTTTCTAGGATCCATGGGGCACTGTACTGTGCGGCCAAGCCCAGCACCGCACAGTTCCACTTCAAGCAATGGGTGCCTCATCTCAACAAGAGCTGATTGCTTAATCACCAAACTGGGCATGAAAATGAAAAGGATTTGGGAAACAAGATATGCTTTAAGAAAAGCAAGCTCTGAAAAAGGCATCTCAATCATATTTTCAAGTAATCTGACAAAAAAAGAAAAGCTAAAACATATTAAATCTTGTTTTGAGAATGAGCAGTACGGATGTTTTTATCCAAATGCCCTGGAAACACCATGCACAAGATCGGGACAAGAATACCTGTGGTGGAATAAAAATTGCCATGGGGTAAACAGATGATGATTAAAAAATTGTTCTGCAAATCCAGTCTTAGAGAACTATATGCTTTCTTTAATTGATTATGGTATTTTTAGAAAATTGATTAAAGCAACAAAAATTATAAAAACAAACTGAGGAATAACACAGGTACAAGAAATCTCCTCCTCTATGTTTTCAGGATGTGCCTCAAGATTAAGTAAGGAAATTTGGAAGTACTCATTTCCCCATCCAGGGATGTATAATTATTTCACAGGTACTAAAGTCTCATGGCATCCCTGCAAGGCACACATGTTGCTATCCACAGATGAAGAAACTCAGATGAACTTTGAGTAAGTAAGTGACTTGTTTAAGATTAAACAATGACTCACAGGCACCTAAGAATACTCATTATGTCTCCCGACTTCTGATGCCATGTTAAGACTACAAACATCCTATAAATCCTCCTGCTATCTTCCATCTGTAGCAATAAAAGTAAAAATGACATGCTAGAAGGACAAAGCTATATTTTAATTTGAACAAAAAGATTTTTTTTCATCGCTAGAAGCAGCTAAAAATTCTGACAAGTCAGCTTAGAAATACACACTTGGCATATGAAAAATGGGAGGATCACATTACCTCAGTCCTTCCTAGGGTTGATAAGGCTACAATTAGCGATTACTGTCTGGTCTTGGAAGATGCAATTTAACTGATAAAATTTCAGTATTTCAGACAGTGAGTGATACCAAGTGAAGATGATGACAAAAAGAATATGAAATCTAAGGTTTACACACGTATGCACACATACCACCTGCACAGCAGAGAACTGATACTTCAGGCACTGAGTATCACTCCAGTTCTAACTGGATCTTGGCAGAATATCTATATCCTTTCTGAAAAAGATATCATTCTACTGTAGAAGACCAGACCAATGTCACATTCACAAACATCTACTGTGATAAGATTTGCATGTTTTAAGATTAAAATAACTGAACTGAAAATTAAAAAACCTTGAAAATGTTCCTTCACAATATGCAGAATTTATATCACTGCAAATAAAATATGCATGATATTTGTCAAATTCTTTCATCTTCCTCGGAAAGCTCATACAAGCAGATTTTATCATGCAAGACAGAGTTCAACAGTATACAACACATTTACCACCTGCTCTAAACTTCATAGAAATTTAAGAGGAATTCTTCAGTGTTGGTTCCAGTTTCTGCAAAAGACTGTCACATTCTGCTTTTAGATACTAAAATTGCACAAAACGAACCAATATCAATGAATTAATCAACCCAGATTAATTCATCGACTCTGTTCACTGTTTGACACTCCCCACATACACACAGTCTTCATGTCACAATTCTGGGAGCAGAACAGGAGAAGGAACAAGCAAGGAGGAAATAGGAAGATGGAGAAGCTACTACTAAATAAGTGGATCTGTAGCAAGTATATCCTTAATTAACTCAAAATAATGCAGCGTTTTATAAAATCACTGAGATCAGTAGGGTTCAGCACCCTCCCTCACTCTGATGTGACCCAAACCACCATCAGTCCAGCTAGATCCATTGGCTTAACCTTCTGTTAGCTTGGTAAGAGCACCAGTGAGTCAGTGAAAGCTGCAGTTTCCCACATTCCCTAAGAAACAAACTTCATAATCCTAATCCTTTAAAATGGTCTAAAGGAAAAGAAGAAAAGAAAGAAAGAAAATAATTCCTAAGATGAGTTTAACATTAAAACAGCTCATTTCCTGACTAATCTTTTAGACATGAAGGCCATACAGCCAAGGCCATTTTAAAGAGCACAGGCTGGATATCAAGCATGCAAGGGCAGATTCTGCAGTTGGGCACATGCCCAGAGCCACCGCACGCTTCTTGTGCAGCAGATAGTTCACATGCCCCTTAGGCATTTTTCAGATGACGATCTCAGCTCAGGACCAACACCTTAGCAAAGCATGGAATTCAGAATCAGAGCAAAATTAAAAGCATGGATTTATCTCCTTTGCCCAATTTTAACCTAGGCACAGTCTGCTAAGGTTTAAAACAATAAAGAACCAGATAAAAGTTACAGCAGTGTGCTTAAGGTGCCAGTGCAAATGAAAAGCTGTGACTTCTATCCTACGATGGCATTCACACAGTATTGTCCTTTTGCACATTATGGGCAGCTTCATTTTGGCACAGGATTTTGCCTCCTTAAAGTTTAATCAATAAATTCAGAGCACAAGAAAAATCAGTGTCCAGCCTAAATACTGTATGCACATAGGGGAAAAAGAAATTTTTTTGCTTCTCCTATCTGTCTTTACATCGAACCCTTCTACCTCATATGTCTCATTCATTCCTTTGAGAGACAAATGCAGGACTCCTAAGGTGATACAAATCTTCACATGAACTCTCCCAACTTACATCACGAGAGGTCGTCAAGTTCTTGCTGTTTTCCTCTCCTAGAAATGATTTCATACTGTGCATGATATTATCTTTTCGCTGTTGCCGAAATTTCTTCTCCTCATCACACAGAGCCATGCTGAACCGGAGATCAGTTGAAGAGCTATTTTGCAAAACAGATAGGCTTTAACAAAAGGCATCATTCAAAACAGAATTAAAAATATCACCTAGGGTAATGAGTGGAAGTAAGAGTAAATTCCTCAATAAGTTACATAAGATTAAATAAAATAAAATTATTATTCATGCAATACAATTGCATCAGTGATAGATGCAAAGAACAATGGCACACTGTGTCCTTAAGACATGCATTTTATATAGAAACCTCGTTGTTCACATACTACTGAAAACCAAACACAAAATACGCAGCTTCTAGTGGTATATTACATGGTCTTTAAAAAACCTAACTTAAAATATAGCAAGTGAGATCATCACTCACATACAATTACAAATTTACAGTCCAGAAATCTGAGTTCTCTGCTTATCCACTGAACAAAGAACTGCAGCGAAAAATTTTCACACATTCCTACTAACACGTACTCTTCTTAAGTTGGAGGTTCACGTTAAGGGAGGAGAGGGTACTTCTGACTCTGCAGCCATTCAGTCTTACAATCAAACACTGTATGGATCTCAGCACAAATTGTACTGGCTGGCCACAGGAAAAGGCCTCTTTCTCGAGCATTTTCCCCACACTGTGTGATCAAAAATGCAGACAGGGCTGTGTAAAGACCTCAACACTGTACTGAAATAAAAGCTACAACTTCACCTCCCACTTCTCATTTCAGGTATCAAGGCAGGAGAAACAATCTGAACTGTCACCTCATTTGGACCAGTTAACTCACCGAGCCTGCACGTCATTCAAAAGGTTTGAGCTGCAATACCTCCCAGCAGCACTGCCTCCAGCAGGCAGCAGTGAGGAGGAGCGTACAAATTCGTCCTGGTATCTGTCTCACTGAAATTCTCATATTTCAGAAGATGAGCTAAAAATGTTTCTGTATAATTTGACATGGGAGTTACAAGGCAGCATTTCTAAGAGTCCTTCATTAAAAACATACGAGGATGAAATGGATTTATTTAGGCACGGGTTTCCTCAGATTTTTAAAACTTTTTCCTCAATTTTTAAAAAACTTACTATGTAATAAAACAATGGGATTAAGAAAAAAGGGGAAAAAGACTGTCTAGAAGTAATGTTCCATGAAAGTATACACGATACCATGAACAAGAGGTCCACACAGAATCCAAAACCCGTTTGGCTATCCAAGGATAACAGAGCAGAACTTGATAAGATAACATATTTCAAAGCCTACTGCCTAAGAGCAGCAAGGCAGAGTCAAGCATCTTCTGTTCACTTAACATCAGAGATAGGAAATACTTGTAATGTACAAGTCCTGAAAGGAAGGTTCATGCATCTTTACTAGTACAAAATGATGAGAAGAAATTATCCCTGGTCGGCGTCTGTCAGTCCCCAGAGTCATTATGAAAGAGTTCTACGTTTACAGTTACAGTGCTCAGCACTGCTATTTATAATTACAGACAAAAAAAAAAAAAAAAAAAAAAAAAAAAAAAAAAAAATACTTTAAATGCTGCCTTCTTGGTAATTCATTTTTAGATTTAAAAGATATTTTTCTGATTACACCTCAAGGTGATTTTTCGTCTTTCACCTAGATGGGCTAAAAGGGAGAAAGACAGCTAGAGAGGAAAAAAAAAAAAAAAAAAGGGAAAAAAAAGGTGGGCATCCACTTGGCTTTACACATGGTGAAATCCTGGCCCTACTGAGATCTTCACCTTTGACTTCAGCACTGCATGGTACTAACAGTCAAATACATTTCAGGGGCAGCTTTCTAATGAGTATCCATATATACTGAAAGTTACCATACACAAAGTTACCACAGAAAGTAAAATAACGAGGGTAACAGCTGAACCTGATCTCTATGAGTCTATAAGAGAAAAAGCCCTTGAAAATGAAAGCACTTAACATAAGCCAGGAGGAGAAATTCATATGTGATGGCCTTGTTTCTGCAAACATTTGGAAAGGGCACACCTATTAGTACAAGTAATGGTGTTTAAGTCAATGATGGAATTGCAATGTGAAAAAAAACCTCAATTTTAAAATTTCCTCACTGTACAGTACTTGGTATTTCTATGTTAAAACAAGCAATTTTTGCACTCTACCTGACACATTTTTCAAAAATTTCTAACAAACTAAAAAATACCTTTGCCGCTAATACATTTTCCACATTTGTTTTTTTTTTTTAAATATGAGATACTTACCATACTTCAAGAGACAATTCCAAAGTAATTTCTGTGACCTAAACAAGAAATATTTAAATATGGTTACACCACTTACAGAGGGGAAAAAAACCCAAACACACCTGGAACATAAACTAATTATTACTGTCAGAATTTTTCTTTAAATGCCTTTTTTTAAAAAGGGGGACATTTTGGAAATGCATGAAGGAGTTTCTTTTCTATGGAACTTCTTTTTTTTTTCAAAGCACTCAATGTGATTCCAAAATACACCACTAGCACGGAATACAGTAGAAAACGCTGTTAGGTGCTGCTAGGTCCTGACTTTCATTCATCAGATCCCATTGCCTTGGCTTTCTTCCACTGACAATCACTTTCTGACAGTGCTATTCATCTTTGGCCTGAAGGGATGTAATTGTCTTCACACACGTAAGATCCTTTGTTTCTCCTGCCAGCCACAGTCTATCTGCCACTTGCTTCCCAGTTCACTGGGTAAACTTCATACTCAACTTGTATCTGAAACAAAGACTTGTAAGGGAATGACTGCTCTGAGTTCCACATGAGCCACCAAGTGTCCTTCCACAGTTAAATATGTTTAAATTCTCAATCAGGAAGAGCGATTGCTTACGAGTTTCTGAAAGATGCAGTAATAATGACTAATAAATGTCACTACATAATGGTTTCACTTGCAGATCACACAGAACTACCTGACCCATGAGCTATGGGCTGGTCTCCTTGGCCTTTCACAGAGCACTTACAGGCGTTGCCTGCAGGCAGAAGTTTAAAAAATGATGCTTAAAGCACTAACTGCATGTTAAGCAAAATCCAGGAGTAGGTTGCTAGAACAAAGACAGAATGGACAGGCATCTTCACCTCCCGGAGCTCTCTCATATGCAGTGGCCACCTACACATCGGTGCAGCCTTGTAGGAGTGCAACAGACTCACACATGGTGACTTGTTTCACTCTGCCCCTAGCTATGAATGGATTCTCCTCCTCGTTTGTGGCATGTGATCACTAGGAATGGAGCTAGAACACCTCAGACTGAATGTTCGCTTGACACTTATACAGAGTCGTTAAGGGTATGGAAGTGCAAAGCTGCCTCTGGCCTCCCACATCTCACGTACCTGCCGGGCCAGGTAAAACCTGGCACTCCACTCCTGCCCTCTGAAATGGGAATTGTAAATCAGGTAGCATATTAACAGGGTGGTGGGAGAAAGGAAAGGCAAAGAAATAACAAAGGAAGAACATGAAGAAACAGAGTGAAGAGTCATTTACGGAAATACTTCAAAGACAGAGTAGTAATTACATTATTCCAGCACCTGATATTACTAATTTAGAAAGCACTTCAGAAACCACGCAGTGATCCAATGGTTGAAAAAACAATGTGCACACTCAGGATTAAATAAATCCTTAAAGTGAAACATTCCAATAGGGAAATAGCATGCCACTTTCTATACCTTGTACAGGCTGCCACAGAAATCTGAGGAATACACATTGTGTATACAAATTGTCTACACTGGCCTCAACCTGACTTGGTGTTCCCTTACTATTTGCTTCTAGATTTCAGAGTGTATTTGGCCTTTTTCACTGATTTTTTTCCCCTGTGTTCTCCACCAAGCTTTGGTGAGTGCTGATGAGAAGTTAAAGCATATCTGTAATGTGGCAAGGCCTTATATTATTGGCATGAGTCTTGTAAACTGTGTTAAACTGTGTTTTCAGAATTTATTCATCAGCTTTCTCACTACGTCACCTTGTGCCTGGCAGAACCAGGCACCTGCAGTCAGCCCACACTCTGGAAGTGACTGAAGCACCTAGTGAAATAAATATGCAGAAACTTTAAAAACTGATGTAACTTGGAAAAAAAAAAAAAAAAGGGTATAAAAATTCTAACTGCCCTAAGGCTATGCCTGTTTCAATGCTAAATCTTACACATGAAACTCTCAGATTTCCAATAAATAAGCTTGAACCAGTTATTTGCTGTAACCACACTTTTAAAGTTGTATCACATGGAAAACAGCAGAGCAGTGACAAATCAAGACCTCTGATCAAATAATAAACCATAGCCCAAACCAGAAATGCAGACAGTTTTTATACATGTAGTATATTCATACAATATATATAAAGATAACCAGATGTGATGGATATAACTACAAGTACTGAATTATGTTCAGAATGGACTGCAAGATCTTACTCTAATAAACGATGATATTTTAGTATGTGCAGAACAAGCTCAATTACACACAGATTTAACAACTTCCAGGAGTTACCGTGCAGGCAGACAATCCCTGTTAAACTGACTCCATCTGTTTTGTATACATGTTTAAAGAGAATAATCCAATTAATGCATTATTGCATGTTAAGTAGGTCTGTGTTACAACAAGCCATTTACTGCTAGTGAAACATGTAACAATAAAAGAACTTCTGTTAGCTTTCCGTAAGCCACAG
This sequence comes from Tyto alba, assembly GCF_018691265.1. Taxonomy (NCBI): domain Eukaryota; kingdom Metazoa; phylum Chordata; class Aves; order Strigiformes; family Tytonidae; genus Tyto; species Tyto alba. Next base: position 2,336,770 of record NW_024881272.1, read on the forward strand.
GCATCAGGAGTAGAGGTAATACACTGACCAGCAAGCTCTGCATAACCTCTCATGCTAACGAAGACCATTAAACTAAATTGAATCAAGTGGTGCAGAAACTGGTTTAGCAAACGAAAGTTTGAAACTAGACTTTTAAAGAGGATTCTCTCAGTGGGGACACTAAGGCATTCAGTGGCACTGTTTTTCTTAATTCTTCTCTCAGCAGGACTGTAAGAGGATAAATACAGTGCCTTTAGGCCAGCACCCTATGTTTAACCATGAGCAACAGTGAATGCTGAGAAAACAAGCTTCAGAGCAGGATGTGCAGAGAACAATCATCACTGGAGATACCCCCTCCCAGGCCCCAAATATTTAGCTCTTTCTTGACTGAAAGGCTGTCACCTTTACCCCCTCCGTGATATATTCTAATCCCTTCCTGAATTCAAAACTTAGCTCTATATTAAGAAAGCACATACACACATACATAGTACTGAGGTAGACTGATGGGATCAGAAATAGTTTTGGATTTCCTTTCATCTAGGGACATGTACTTCTGATGAGTATCAAGAGCAGGCTAAATGTTTTTCTTATGCTTCAACAAAATGACAGAGAATACTCCAGTAACATCAGACTCAATGAGAGTCTTTAAGATACATCACTTAGCCTTTATCACCACCATCCTCTATTGATTTGTGAAGAAGATTTATCTAAGCAGAATGTGACACAGACAAAATTCAGACATCTGATAGGGGACTGGAACGTGGTACATCCTGATCTACACAATAGTTTAGGTCTCTCAGTTCAGGTGCTCTTTTAAGAACTTTCCATCGTGTTCAAAGCTGCACCAACAAAGGCAAAGCTGTGAATGCTGCAACTCACGTCATTGAAAGTTAACTGGACCTCCTTCTTCTCTCCTAGTTTCAGAGAAGATATAGGAAACGTGGACGTGCCAAGAGTCTCATCCATAACATAGTTGGCATCCATCAAAGTAACCTAGAAAAGATACACAGCTATTCAATTCTGCTTTGATAAATCCCTTTTTAGTTCCATACAGCCTGTGCCTAAAGTTTTTAAAAAAAAAAAAAGAAAGAATTCTGTGGAAAAAGAATAGGCCTAACCCAACCAAGCCAACACCCAAAGACAACAGACATGTTCTTTTAAAACAGGATAAGCTCGTGGGTGGCGTGGGTGGCACCTTCAAGGCAATCAATTTCATGAGTACAACAGTAACATTTACAAAAGGCTTTCTAAGCAGACATAGTAACTTCAAATTATACATATAAAATACACAACTACTTCAAATTTCCAATTAGTAAAAGTTGTTGGTGGAGAAATTTATATAGTTTTAAATGGGCTATGTCGAAAAACATACAGCAACTTTTCAGTGAAGATAGAATCCATACATGCTAGCTTTGTATCTACAGACCAAGATTTTTAAAGCAATGATTTGGCAAAATGTGCAGCATTCCAAATTACACAAAGCTTTTCTCTGTATCCAGCCAGATCTTCAAGTCTCTTCTCAGATTCTCCATGTCAGAGCACATGCCTTTTCAAAAGGTGATAACATCCAAAGATGTATGTGGATACCACAGAACACTGTTCAATGCTTTTGCTCTAATCCATGTGGGTCTACGTCTAGCAGCCTTTTTGATCAGTGGCAGCCTTCCAACTTCTCACGTTAAGACATTCAGAAAGAATTTCAAATTACCATTTACATGGTTTCTATCAAATGAGTTCTCCAAACTCATTTAGCTTATGATTTTTTTCCACTTTGTGAAATTGTATCTTCTAAAATATCATGTTTGTGGCTTGGACCATATCTTTTTGCATAAAACAAATGGAATCAAGATACAATCACTTGAATAACTAGTTGCTACACCTGCGTTCAGCCTCTTCTCAGCTATAAGGAATCTTCTTTATCCTGTGCCACAAGCAACCCTTTGAAATGATGAACTGTATTTTAGGGCACAACTCATTATTTTAATGGCATCTACGTTCTTCTGTTTCCTCGCAGAACTTCATGCCCATTGCTGTAATCTCTGAGGGCTGTCTTTTAAAACCAAGAGCAATAGCAAAAACTTCTTAATAGGATTTTGAAGACCTTCTTACACGTCAGAGTGAAAACTACTTGGGATAGAGTTAGATTTAGATTAAAATACTCTGAGAAACTGAAGGGATTGTGGAGTCTGTGTGAGCTTGGGAATTCACAAAGAGGTTTTGGGTGGGGAGGTGGCTTCACAGATTTGAATTCTGACATTGCACTCCACACAGAATCCAAAGGCTCTGCTGGGCACTGTGTGTGCGTACAAGAGTGGCAGAACACATTCAGTTTCAACCTAAAGAGTCCATCTTTCACGGTGAATAGAATGTTTACTGTGAACAACACATACATGTGATGTATGCAGACATACATATCAACCACATCCACAATTAACCATTATTACATGGCATCACTGGCTCTCTGCAGGCAACTTTCATGGAATTTTAAAGCATGTGCCTCAGAAACCAGCAACAGCCCTTGGTTATTGTAAAGACACATTTCCAAATTCTACTTATAATCAATCTTGTTGTGTTCTGTTATAGGAGATAGCAACTTGCAGTATGCTATGGCCATACTGTGGGGGAATTCAACAGCATGCCAGCTCATAAAATCCTGTCCTTTATAATGACTGCACAAAAGCATTCTGAAAACTGAGAAACACCTTACAAAATGTTAGCCAAATTACAAAAGATGTTTTAATAACTGGGGGCTCTCACCCTGGTGGGAAATGAACTAGTCACATTGCTACCACAGAAGGAAGCGAATGACCCCGGCATCCACATGGTCAAAAATATCTGAGATCATGGAACAGTAAGAAAATAATGGCTTGCCAGCATCCTATTTCTTCACATTAGAATGCATAAAGATACAGAGTGTAAGAGGTGTTACTGTTCCCAAGAAGGCAGCAGGTAAGCCACTGATGTTTGTGACTTTAATAATTTATCCTTTAAAAAATCTTTCAAATTAATTTTATACTCAATAAATTCATACATTACTAGGGAAGCTGCCTAAGTGCAACTACAAGCAAGATCTGACCCAGTCTTTACACAATGCCAATAAAAGCAAGACACTATATTTTAACTATTATTTGCTATTCCTCAGTTTACCATTCCACTCATCTTTTGAAGATCATTTAGCCAGCTGTAGCTCCTGCAGAATTTCAAAAAAAGCACAGTATCAGCAAAAAGACAAGTAAAACTCTCTGCCCCTGGACTTCTGTTAGAATCCACACAGGCTTTATCAGGCGAAATTGAAACAATTTTTAGTTCCCACACACTGCAACAGACAGGTTGATGAACCCAAGTTCTTCTTTTCTTCTTCCTATTTCCAAAACGCTTTCTCACAAAGAAGCCAGAATCACTCCATCCCTCTGATTTCTGTTATCTATTTGCCTGACTTGTTATTAGAAAGCAAGAACTACGTTAGAGATTTCAAACTTTTCTCATTTCATGTAGCCAGATTGCCTGTCTATGCCCAAAACATTTAGTAAGAATCAACTCAGGAGACTGTTGCACCTGACCAGCTGGTGGAAGCTATTTTGGGTAATGTGCTTCCTGCAAAGCTGTAGTGAAGCTGCTGGGAATTTCCTAGTATTGCCGTCTCTTGCGCAGGATGCATGTGATAGTCCTTCATGCTCCACTGAGCTGATCATGGCATTCTCCCTCCCCAAACTGTAGAACCTACCCCTCTCCCCAGGAATACAAGGAGCCTGTAGGAAGTACAATATTCATATCTTGAACAGTTTAGCCCCAAGAGACTATGGTTACTGGCTCAGTGAAAAGCTGCACAGGCTTTAGTGTCTATCCCAGTTGGCCAATTTAGACTGACACTCCGTAAGCTTGGGTCAGAAGACTTCACCTGTTAAGGCCATCATATACAAAGAACCAAGGTACCAAAGGACTGTAGATAACCTTAAATGCTTGCCATGCCCACTTATAAAACAGTTGCACTTAACACCTTTTGTACACTACCCAAACGGTTTAACACACTTCATGGTGGCTTAGTCAACAAGCCTGCACAGGGAATAAGAGTACCCAAAACATCACTGGGTGGGCTATTCAGCCCTGGGCTCCAGGCATAGAGTAGACAGCAGAAACATGCTTCTGCTTTCTGTCTCCACAGGGAGAAGCAGGGAATGGGCAGAGACTTGACTTTACCCCCACCTATTCACTGTCCATAATAGCTGAATCGGTGTAGGAAGCAGGGAGAAAATAATTTATGGCTGATGTGAAGAATAGTAAGCTACTAGCCCTCAGAAGCAGTCCAAGAGATGACTCAGAGGCATCTCTTATAATGACTCTCAAGGCTACTTCTTGAATAATGAAATTTATACAACATCGCTTGCTTAGCACCATGCCTGCGGGCAAAACCCAGCCTTTAATGTTTAAAAAAAAGTTCTAATCTTGAGACAACAGATGCCATACACGTACAAACTACTGTCATTTTAACCTTCCAGACATTGTACAACTTCCATTTTCACAGAAGCAGCTCAGCCGTGTGATTTACCTCAAGAACGTTCTCTTGGTTGGGGTCCAAAATGAACTCAAAGGTCTCGTTCCACACAGGATTCACATCGTTATTGAAATGTTTCGTTCTCTTCCTGCAATCAGGGGCAGATGGGATGAACAGCTCCACATAGGGATCTGGAGTGTCAACTACAGAGCAAAACAGATGCTCAAGTTAGGTAAAACTCAAGTTTGGGTTGTAATAATCAATACAACTATGTGAAACCACAGATCACCTCATGGTCCATGACAGAAGAATATTCAACTATATAAATTATGTGCAAATAATGACATGAACGATACAACTATATTACCTATCTCCCAAAAAGAAACAGACATTATGCTTTTAAGAGGGGAAGAGAAAAGCCTTGAACAAACAGAATGGCACTGGGACTGATTCCAGTTTATTAGAAATATGCATACTTCTACCAGGCAGTGGTAATTATTTTTAAAAGCTTTTACCCCTTCCTCTCTTTCTAGCCTTTAATTACTTTGGCTCAGCTCACAGAAGTAACTATTCCACAAAAACAGTCTTCAGTTAAAGAAAACAAGCAGCTTGATATACAGTTTTGGATCCTCTTTCACCTTTGCTGCTTTGGCAATCATAAATGAAATCAGGCCACTTACATACTGCTAAACACAGCATAAGGGGAGCTGTTCAAATCTGAAGCCACTGCAGTCACCAGAGCTTTGTGGAGGTCACCACAGTCTCAAGACCTTATTTACATGGTATATTTGAATAACAACTGTGCAGAACACTAACTGGAAATACAGAAACGCATGCCAACTACAGCTAATCAGAAATATCAGTGGGAGAAGAACACACATTGACAAAACTCACCTGATGTGTCTAATAATATCCATTCCTGAGAGCAAAGAATGCGTTGTTGGCAGCCCTAAAAATCCTACCTTTCCAACTGGTTACTATTTGTCTGCCCAATGAGATTTTTTTTCTGTTGAATTGGGCCAAGGCTGATGTAGTCCTTTACAGATTTCTCTAAAACATTGCTCAGATGCTTCCCAGGAGAGCATGGGAAGTTATTTTCATGTATTTAGTGAACATGAAAAGCACCTGCTCTGCTGTGGTAAAACACGTGCATCTTTCCAGCATCTTCTCCTCAAAGTTTAGTGAAACATTTTCAAGCAAATACAATACCCATCACAAACAAGAATCCTTTCCTTACAGGTCTCTTTTTGAAAGAGATTAAAACCCATTGCTAGGTATAACAGGTCTGAACACTTCTCCTTGTACACCCTTTAAGTCTAAAGATACTTTTTTCAACAAAGCCAAATGTTTTTAGAGACTCTTGGATTTCGATAAAACGTTATCAGTGAGATTGGCGGAGGCCTAGAACCACATGGTCATTTCAACTGGGAGATGGAGGAAAAGAGCAAAACAAAAAAGTTTATACTTTCAAATGGGAATCAATGTCTTCTAGGAAAAAAAAAAAAAACAAAAAAAAAAAAACAAAAAACAAAAAACAAAAACAAACAAACAAACAACCAGAAAAAGGCTTTTTGAAACCACTCGGGGGGTTCTGTATGTCTACCAGGGCAGAACAGAATCAAAACTCAAAACCTTTGGTGTCCAGGCAATTCTAGTGGGCAAAATCAGCCAGAGCTAACGTGCTTTCTGATGCCATTGCCAAATATAAAAGGCACTGAACTTACCCACAAAGTACTTCAAATATCTGGAGATGCAGAGTAACACACAAGGGTCATGATTTGAATTAAGTATTCCTCTAGCTAGGGAAACTTTAGGGACAGCAAACAAACCTTCTCCTAGGCACATGTTCCCTCAATTAGAATTTTGTATGGAAATAGAGTTTGTGATTCAAAGATTCCACTGTGTGAGAATTTCCTTGGATAGCTAAAAAACTCCCCAGAACTTCTTAGGGAGTTTTACACTGTGGTCCGTACCTGTGGGGCTTTGCTAATTACTACAATTTGGCAGGTCACACTGCTACCTGTATAATTAACAAGCAGCTATTTAAAGTTGGGGATCAGTGTGAAAAGCCTTTAAATAGCAATCTTTATTAACTCCGAAGAATTTATGTCTGCTCTTGTCTCTTATTTAAAGTCAGAGGAACAGGGGGATCAACCTCCAAGTGGTTTTTAAATCTGTTCTCTCATTGTCAGATGCAACTAATTGCCAACTTTTACTGAATACATTAGCTCCCTTGAATTACTACACAGAACTGTGCCAGAAAGAAGGGACTCAAGGCCCCTTGAAGCTAAACAGCAAAATATCTACCAAAATCAGAAGTGGCAAGATCTCATATGGTATGTCTGGATGTTGAACGCTATTTTGGTAATAAACACTACAGAGTTGCTCTGCCATGAGATTGAACCTGCCTACAAAAGCTTGCTTTTTAACCAAAATACTGGTGCTGAACAGTGGTCTGGGCAAAACGTCAATGTTTCCCTTTCTGTTCAATTTTTCATGTGATAATGTGACCAACCCTAACTGTAAGTTACAAAACTCCATTTTTTCCTCTCAAACAGAAACAGCAAATGGTTTCCTATCTCTATTGAAAATCCCAAAGCACATGGAAACCCCATACCACTGCACAGCTGGCATACAGATGGCATTACTAACTTCCTATCAGACAGACTCCAACTAAGTGTTGAAACAGAAATTAAATCCAAGGCATGGAACAACTAAACTTAGAAAAATCAGTCTTTGTAACTCAGTATTGCGAAGCCGCCCCCTCACTCCCTGCCTTTATTATCTTTTTTAACCCAAGGCAAAGAGTTAATCATCCGCCCTTTCATGTTTGAAAGTTTACTTGGTGCTATTTTCAATTAAGAAAATGAAACTCTATTCTTTTATAACTTCCTTTTTCAGATTAAGAAGAAAAATACTGGAAGACTGCATGCTCTGAGTATAAGCTATACTATATTAATCAAAATCTTGCCTCTTATTATTGGTGGGGGACCAAAAACTATCTACCAGCAATCTGGCAAGTAACACAAAACTATCCACTTAATGTATTTCAAAACATTGAAGTTATCAAATGCAAATAAAACAGAGTGTGTATCCTTTTGCATGGATGTATTTATTCCTGTTTGTGTTTTTGCTAGTCGATTTGCCAGGTATGTTTTGCCAAAAACTAATCTGAAAATGTAAGTGAAAAGCAGACTGAATGCTCCTGTTATCTGTATTTTGATTTTAAAAGGAAGCATCTTTATTAAATGGTTTATGTGTCAAAAGCTGACATTTTGCAAGTGCAATCAATACAAAAGAGTTATCTATGTAGAGACAACACTGCCGTGGAATTGCTCTTTTAGCAGCCTACTTGAAATACCAACCACAGACTTTTCAAAAGAAGCAACATGTAAGAATTTGCACTCCTTCCTCAGGACACTTCTGAAGAAAACGAAGTTTCTATACAGCTCAGCTAGGCTCCAGGCTATCCTCTGTGCAAGAATTCTTGCATGACTCCTCCATAATTTGTGGGTTAACTATCTGCAATGCATCTCAACTTTTTAATGCAGGTAAAGTTTGGAAGGTTTGCAAATGGAAGACTTGGAAGGTCTGCAAATGGACACATGCACTACCGTGAGACGGTGACTGTGTGGTATGACCCCATACCCCTCTCCTCCCGGCACTCTTTGACTATTCACAGTGCCCCAACATGTGCATGCAACTAAAATGTCACACTTCTCCCAGTGTCAAAGAGCTTCATGCATAACACATTAGATAACGCTCTGGAATAGAGGGACCAGACTCCATTAGTATTTCTCAGGAAAAATGAATATGAACTGACAATTAAGTACAAGTGTATCTAAACTCCCACCTTTATGCTAAAAAATAAAATTAAGAGTTTCAGCATTGATGTCAATGGAACTAACAGAAGGTCCTGCAATTAGCAGCTTATAGCGAGATGAATTATAAAGGTAATTAACAAAAAGTTCATAATAATCGTTTTGTAAGATTTACAGCATCCATCAAATCTCCACAGGCTGAAGACAGATATACAATAACAAAAATAGAGTCGGCATCTAAACTGTTACTTTTAAACACACTGGCTTAAGAAATGGCTGAGAGGTAGGAAGTACGGACTCAATGACTTTTCCTTGTTTGATTTATCTCCGGGTTAAGTAATTGCTACAGAATTCTGTCTCTAAATAACATTATGAATCATGAAGTGAAACACACGATGGACAGTAATTAGGATCAATCACATTAAATATGAGTCATGCTTTGAGCAATCTGTCTATTAAAGAAACCTGTAAAATTTTCTACAATGACTGGAAAGCATTTGATCTCATGTTACTAATTTGGTGAGGTGACTGCCATCAGGCCCCCCATATTAATATAATTAATATTTCAGACATGTAATTTATATCTCAGCCATTCCAATTTCAATAGCATAATAAAGGAACTATAGAAAGCCTGTTCAAATACAAAATCCAAGGATGAAGCCACTATCATCATACAATCAAATTTATCTCATTTGTCTATCAAAAGTTGAAAGAAATGCAAAGTTCTTGAAGTATTCAAAGATCTGGTTTGCTACAAAAAAAAATCTGCACCAGAAGAATTTATCTTTTTTTTCCACATGAGCATTTCATAAACACTTGAGATCACAATGGATATTAAACAAAACTATATTAACTTTCATTTCAGTTAATATATGCATCACTATTGTAGAAAGTAAAACTGGATCCTTATTTTTTGGACCCATGATCTCCAGATACTCTGTTTATGGAATTACAGGAATATTCAGGAAAGTAGATGGCAGAACTCCCTTAAAGAACTATGTTAGTGTGGTTCATTGGGGTTTTTTGCCTTCTGGCTAACCACCATCCTCCACCACCAAGTGCAACCCCCATTCATGAAATCTTACTAACTCCCAAATTACCATCTTTTATCTACTTTCCACCATTTTTTGTGGCTTATTGCACTGCGGTACAACTTGGTTAGCACGAAGTCACGTGCAGCTGAGTGGCCTGACTGAGGCCAAGCTAGTAATGGCAATTGCTGGACTACCTCCCTCTCCTCCGAGGGGAAGGAAGCTAAAAAATGCCAGCTGTGCCTTATGCAGAAGCGGTGCTGGCTGGGGAGGGAAGCTCACGCGGGCTGCGCAGCACATACTCACTGCTGCCTGGCTGCAGGGCTCCTCTGAATTTTACAGAAGTTACCAAACCTACTGTTTCCCTAGAGAAACCCAAAGTATGGGGCACGAAGGCGTTTCCAACGGGTTGGACGTTAGTACTGCTCACAGGAAACCAGCATGGCATGAGCTACAGGAATCTCTTCCTAGGCCACAAGCATCATTTTGATGTGTGTTTAAAAATAGTAACTAAATTTTTATTCAAATAGTGAATTTTATGGGGCTCACTGGACAATACGCTTCGCAGTGGCATGGAAATATGATTGGGTCTCTGCCACAGTCAGGTGAAAATGTAATGAACTTTTAAATCGTGTTTTTTCACAGTTCAATGTGATTTTCCAGTTTTAAAAAAGAGAATTCTTAGAATAGTACTTATGAATAATTGTCAAATATCAATTAATTCCCAAATAATTAGTGTTTCCCACACACCATATTAACAAATCCATGAATTATTAGATTTAGTTTACTCTTGCTCTGCTGGTGAAAGGACAGACTGACACAAGGTCCTAAAAAAAAAAAGGTGTCTCCGGTGCTCAGGAGAACATAGGCACCATTAATTGATTAATTAATTCAGCATCAGACAGGCAAGGAGGAATGGCAAAAAGGCAGAGCTGCAAGGTGCCCCCTTGAGCAGCCAGCAATGCTACCTGGCTTTGTGACTGTTGGAGGGGGTGGCAAACAGTCCGAGCGGGATGCCGGTGCCCAGGGTACCCCGGTGCACCCTCCCGCCACTTCCCAGGCAACAAACCAGTATGCAGAGTCTTTGCTGCAGAGGCTGGAGGTGCGATTTTGGAAACCAAGAAGTCCCTCCCCACCTGAAGAGGTGGAGGCCAGGAACGCCAGCAGCAGAACTGGCAGTGTCAGGCTGCCACACGCAAAAGCCTCGTCACCTTCTTAGGTAATCTGTGCGTTAAAAACCACCGCAGCCGCACAACCACAAGCCCTCCATTCGACACCATAAAACACGGCGGCAGCTAACAGGAGCAAGGTCAAACTTTTGAGCTGTCTTTTTAGGTTTGTTCTGAATTTCCATTTTCAAAAAGTACTGTAGCTGAGTCTGCTATGAATTCAGCACTCCCATTCATATGGAACAGATAATTCCGAGAGTCTTCAGACAAATCCATAGCCTAGCAGTAATACAGGTGCTAGACCAAGAGTCTGGAGACAAAACACGAGGCCACAGGGAACCTAAAATATCCAGGAACACACATCAAGATTACCAGTAAGAGGTCCCAAGGAGGAGGTGACAGGCTCTTTGGAGCCTGTGTTTAAGGTACTATAGGGAATGGCAGGGCTTTTGCCCTTCATCTTCAAGAGGGATTTTGCAAAAGGGATGATGCAGTGCAAGATTTCATGAGCGGAAGGTGACTACAAGTGAAGTAAGGCAGCTCCCAACGCAGCAGCTATGCTATGAGAAAACCTGTCATTGGGTAATACGTTTATTAGAGATTATTAATGCTTTTTTATTACAGTGCTTTTCATCTCTGGCATTGCTTAAGTGAAGGAAAGAACTGAACTCCCAGCACAAGTACTGCAATACCACCCAGTTTACTGGGGTGGGACACCACTAGCGGTTTCACTGATCCAGCCTTGAAAGGAAAAAATAAAACCAAACAAGTCAGCTGAACCCTTCCTAGGTTCAAACCAAATTTGTAGAAGTGCCAAGAGCAAAAGAATACACGCTTCTCTGAGTTATCTGTACAGCTCCTGTTGCCGGCAGACAGACAGCAGTGAAAAGTGACTGAAACATTAGCTTGCACTAGCCCAGAGAAAAATCTCTTTCTCTAGTAGTGTGCCAGAACCTAAGGGTTTGGGGTTTTTTTTTAATTAATTTAAATGCCTAGTTCTTAAGAGCTTTTTCAGTGTTAAATTTGTGAAACATCTCACTCTACCAGCAAAGACACAAGCAGGAGAGCAGGAACAGGCAGCGTGGCTGCCTAGTTCAGCTGTGGCTGTGGGTCCACGGTAATGCCAGATCTCGGCAGTGATAATTCGGTCTAGAGTAGGTTCAGGCATATCATCACATTCCTGGTAAATTACTCAAAACCCACAATATGACTTTTATTCCAGATTTATGTTAGTTGATGGAGTATAGATTGTTCCTGGTCTGGCATAAAGTCTGCTAATACAAATTTAAACTGGCAATATTTACTGAATCGGCAAAACAAGTTTACACTGGATCTGTGCTTGGTATCATGAGGCTTTAGAGGTTTTGGTCCTCTACCAGCAGCTCCAGAGCTTGATTTACTATATTTCTGAAGTGCAGCCTCCAGGCCTTCAAGTAAGAGGAGGTTCTTCCCTTGACTTTTTAATTCAGACATCTGTCAGGAACATTTTAAAAACCTGGAGCTGTCCTAACTGGGCAGAACCATAGCTAAGAATAGGCTCAGGCTGGCTATGTAAACATCGCATCCTAGTAAAACCATCAGCACTGCTACTGCAAGCACTCACAGGAAACAACTCAAGAATAAAGTGACACCTGTGAATTGTTTCTGCCCCAACCTCACTGCTCGGCCAGGTTATTACAGGCATTTCATTTACAGGACTGAAGAATAGATTGCGAAGCACTTAGTCAGAACAGCGTATGCACATCAATGTTAACAGATCCATTAAGGGAAAGGGATGATTGTACATCTAAGCATGTCCAACTAAGCATGGCACAACCCAGCATTAAGGCGACATTCCCTGTATTTCAACTGTCCTGTAACACTGTTGGCTGGATGCTTTGATAGAGCAGTTTTTACTGACAGGCTTTACAAAGGTGTTCTTTTTTGTAGTGATGAACATGAGGAAAATGATGATTTTTTTCAGTCCCTTGCAGAACATGTTCAGCCAGAAATACATCAATGAATACATTTATTTATTTGTAAGAACTTTTCTTTGATACAGACTGATATGTGGGGCAGTTAGCATCCTGCAAAATGCAAGACAGTAACCAGAGGCTGCTTCAAATCACACTTTTAAAAAAAACATTTTCAAAACAAATTGAAAGTCTTCTTCATACAGTAGACAGCAAGCTGCAGAACTCCTTACCAAAGGAGCTGTGGATGAGAAGACGTATGTGGATTCAAGGAAAACCAGTGAAGTTTAGGCAAGAGAAGCTCAGTGAGGGCTACTAATTACACCAGCTGCACATCCAGCTCAGGGACCCCCTTACCAGCCAGCTGAGTGCTTGGAGAGATGAAAGTGTCACATGCTCACCCTGTTCATATTTTTCCTTTGTATCTATGACTGATGTCCTGATTCTCCCTTAGGATCAGGCATTAGCCCAACCCTAACACAACTTCAAAGCTCTCCCTGGGAAGAGGGATGAGAGAGAAAAGAAAAGAAAATAAAAGAAAGCAGAAATGAATCAAATTATTACAGAGGACAAAGGGAATAAAAGGAGGGAGACCCCTCCTAAACAGAGGGAGAAAAAGGCTCAAACTAGAGAAACACTGGTGTCCCCAACTCCCTGGAGGAGAGCCCCACCACGAAGTTCTGCCTGGAGACATGACAGCACATGAAACAGAAACAGCTCCCAGTCACCATCACGCTCCATCCTCCTAGGGCTGCAGTGGGTCACAGCGTGGCAAGGGCCTCAAGCAGAGAGACAAGTAGGTCCTCCAACTCGAGTATCAGCAAGATGGATCCTTGCCAGCACGACAGCTTTGATGTTATCCTTACAGAGTCACGGAGTAACAGGAGAGCGTTCCTCTGGGATGCAAACAAGCTTTCACTCACATTTTACAGATACAGTCCCTGCCTCAAAAACTACATGGCAAGTTTTCAGAGACAGAATTTGGTTCTCATTGAAAAGATGTTTTGGCAACTGGAAAGAGCAGCATTTTCTGGATCAGTTTCACTGTGGAACACATAAGCCTGCTTCCAACTCAACTTTCACCTCCCAGCACCGCTCCTGGCTAGCCCCGCAACAGGGCAGAAATATCACACGTGTCAAGGAAATGGAAATCTAGCCTACAGCTGCTTCAATGTTAGACTGAGATCTGCAGGAGACATTTCATGAGCAGCTGTTACTAGTGTTGTTCATTTTTGAAGATACCCACCTTTTAAAGATACAGATTACAGTATCAGCCTACGGCTCTAGAGCCAGTCAGCTGCTAAGGTTGGCAATGGAGCACGGAGCACTCCAGGACATGACCAACAGCAGGTACAAGGGCTGTCAGGAACAGTCAGATCAGAAGGGGTTGCTCAAGCACACAGAGCTTGGTCACCTCAGGACTCGGCTGCCCATCCAGGCCACCCTAGCACAGACTGGAGCAGCATGGGTCCAAACAGGAGTATTTCTATCCCCTTCCCACAAGATACTTCCAGCACCCCTCCTCTGGTTTGCTCTGTTAGGCCTACAGTACATTTTACAGCTCCTGGCTATGCAAAGATCTGCATATGCAGTTTGTAGGACCTGGAAGATTGGTCAACTCTGACCTACTTTCTTCAGGGGAGGAGTTCAGCTTGTTTCCTTCTTGAAGCTCCCTTGCAAAAAACAGGTCCTGCTTCAGGGCCTTGCAAGAAGAGCATTATCTGATGACACTTCAACAGTTAAATCAAGTACACAGTAGCTAAGTCAGGGTGCAAGACCTGTCAGATGTGATACAGAGAGCAGCTGGATTAGGCCTGAATGAGCTGTTGTAACACAGACTGTTGTGTCCCTGCTCTAATACGAGCAGGTAAATCTCCAATTCCTTCCCTTTCAGCTAGCTCAGGTTTAAAACACTGCACGCGTATGCCTAAGCTGCACAAAACTACTGTGACTCTGGCTTTAAATAAACCAGCTTCTGTACCAAGACCTGTGGCTCATATTGAGCACAACCCCAGGGCAAAGGCCTATGAAGAGAGAAACGGTGACTGACACTGCACTGGACATCACCTCCTCCTTCCCTCCGCAGTGCTGGGCCAGGCCGGTGCTGCCGGTGGGAAAAGGTGTGTGCTCACCCCACGCAATGCCCCGGCTCCTCGCTTCCTTTGGAGGAGCAGGAGGCGTCTGGGAAGGAGGCACCCCAGCAGAAGACCGACTCCTTGACTTGCTGGTTGCCTAACTGTGCCAAGAGCCACCCGTAGGAGCTGCTTTCCATCTCCGTGTTAGCAAGTTTTGCAACCAGGGTTGAGCTCTGTTGACTGGACTGCTCCCAATACTTTAACTTGTTTACCTGAGCAGCCTAACTACGGTGGAATGTATCCTTAATTCCAACTAGGTGGACAAAACTGGGATAGAAGCTGAGTACCAGCGCCACAAGCTATCCAAACTTTAAACATTTTTATTAAAAAAAAAAAACAACCAAAAAACCTTTCTCCTTAAAATGCCCAATATTACACTGTTTATTATCATAGCATCAGCATCAGAAGTAGATGAAGCAAATAAAAGCTCCAAATCCAAAACAGGATTAAGAAAGATTAGTGGTCGTTAAGAGCAGAGTCACACAACTGGTTTCCTTTGTAGATGCTACCAACTGTTTTGAAATCCAGTATACTTAAAAATAGATCTTTAAAGATGTAAGACAAATTTTACAATGCTTCCCTTGGCCCAGTTTTCCACCAAGCCCCATGAAAACGCAGAAGGGGAGAGATCCTATGGAAGAATAACCACAGTTTGCAAGCATTTCTCTTCCAGAATGCTGCAACTTGGGATTCTGGTCTTTTTCTACAACTTTTTGTACTGTCAGGGAAGTAAGCAAAAGGCTCTATAGCATAGTGTGATATCTGGAATAGATTCAAAACTTAAACATCCACTATATAAGAACTCACTGGACTGGAGGCAAAGTCTTTTCCAAAAGCTCCAGTTAGAGAAGTGATTTTGCAAGGTCTGTTGACCCCTGCAACCAGCAAAAAGCTAAGCAATTAAGATGATTAAATCCTCACCAAAAACGTGCAGATTTTGAGACATTCCACCTTGTACTGGGTTTATGTGGCAGGTTTGGGGCAGCAGGGGGATAGTGGGGCTGCAGGGATGGTGTCTGTGAGAAGATACCAGAAGATGCCTCCATGTCAGACAGAGCCAGGTTTAGCTGGCTCCAAGCTGGATCAGCTGCTAGCCAAGGCTGAGCCCATCAGCAGCACTGGTGGTACCTCTGTGAGAACGTATTTAAGAACGTGCAAAAAGCATGGCACAGTAGCTGTGAGAGAAGAAGGAGAAAATGTGAGAGAAGCAACTCTGCAGATACCAAGTCAGTGAAGGAGGAGGGCGAGGAGGTGCTCCAGGTGCCAGAGCAAAGATTCCCCCACAGTGATGCAGGTTGTCCCCTGCAGCCCTTGGAGGACCACGGTGGAGCAGAGATCCACGCTGCAGCCTGTGGAGGATCCCACAGTGCAGCAGAAAGATGTGCCCTGAAGGAACTTGCAGTCCACGTAGAGCCCACGCAGGAGCAGATTTTCTAGCAGGAACTGTGGCCCACGGGGAGGAGCCCATGCAGGAGCAGGATGTTCCTGAAGGACTTTACCCCAGGGGAAGAGCCCATGATGGAGCAGTTCTTGAAGGGCTGCAGCCCATGGGAAGGACCCACGTTGGAGAAAGTTGTGAAGGACTTTATGCTGAGGCAGGGGGAAAGTGTGAGGAAGAAGGAGTGGCAGAGACAACATGTTATGAACTGACTGCAACACCCTTTCCTCATCCCCCTGCATCACTTCAGGGTACACAGAAGAGTCAGGAGTGAGGCTGAGCCTGGGAAGAAGGGAGGCGCTGGGCGGAAGGTCTTTTTAGTTTTATTTCTAACTATCCTACTCTGTTGCAACTAATGGGCAATAAATTAATTTCCTCAAACTGACTCTGTTTTGCCTGTGACGATAATAGGTAAGTGAGCTCCCGGTCCTCCTCTTGAGCCATGAGAGCTTTTCATTGTATTTTCTCCTGCCGAGCTGTTGATGGAGGGGGAATGATAGAGCAGCTTGGTGGGCACTTCGCAGCTGGGTGGATCAACAACCCACCACCCCTCTGCTGCAGTTGCTCATCTCATAAATCTTCCAGACTGTAAAAAGAAGAGTTGAGCACAGCTATGAGAGCAGCAGTCTCTAAAATAGAATTGAAATCTTTTGTGAAGATAGAGCTGCATTGATTGGATGGTGATAGGACAGTATCTGGAGTGGGAGAGTCACCTTAAAAGGGACACCATAAAATTAAAACAAGTCAAATCAGTAAAGGAAGTACTCGTATATGAAGGCAACAGTAAATGGGCAGAGACCTGAAATAAGAAGGGATTTGAATGAACTCCTGGGAAAGAGGGAGTCTGCTCTCAAACGTTTTTTTTCCCCTTCTCCCAAACATCCTGGGTCATGTGTTCTTACAGTTCTCATTTGTCATCACCAAGCACACACTCAGAATGACAAACTGGTGTGAGTAGCCTAACTTCCTTCCTAAATGAAAAGCATTCGCATGGAAAATTTCTATGATGCAATTATTGCCATTTTCATTTATTTTGATGTGCTTTATCAGTAAGAAACAAAAGCAGATACTGCAGCTTAGCTACTCAGATCCTGGTATGACCCAGATTCAGATTTGATTGCCTGTCTTTTGTAGAGTGATCTAACAAAGTTTTAAAGCTTACAGAGACAATGGGAAATCTCAGCCAAATAAAATACAAAGAGAGGGCTGGAAGCTCCAGCTTTCTCTGTTGTTCCAGCCACCCAAATCAGCTAGGACACTAAAAATATGTCTTGAATCAGTAGTGCTCTGTGTGTGAGCTGTTCGCTCAAGGAAACCCATTGCCTGTGGAAGTTACAGTGTGGCGAGCAACTATTACCTAGTTTTAAGGATGATACAAGCATTTGTGCTCCCCGTTAATTAAGAGCTCAAGAAACCTGGAAAAACTTGCTTAAAATACCGCATATCTCCCCAGCTTAGGCTTGAGGAGACAGAGGTGTGGATAGCCATGCCAGAGAAGTCAGGCCCTCCAAGTCCACCCACAGACTTGGGGCACTATGCACACTAGACCTCTCATCTAAAGCTCCTTGGGCAGAGGTAGACCTCAAACACTTAAGATGAAAAATATCACACAAACAGCAAAATTATAAGCACTTCCACATGTTTAATAAAAAAAAAAAAATTAGTGAGATCTTTCACAGCTTTCCAGAAAGTTTCGGAAGGACCAATACGGGAAAAAAAAGAAGAAAAGCAAAACATTATATAAAATCTCTCACGTTCCCCAGGAACTCCATCACCACCACAATGGAACGTTACCTCTCCTGCCCACAGAGCAGTCTACACAAACTAGAGCAACAACAACAGAATAAATTAGGAGAAATCCATGAGAAGAGTCAACAGCTTAGTAGTGTCTGTCACAGGAGAGCAACACTCAGGTACCCACCCCAACCAAGGCATTTCTCATTACGTGTCACAGCCACCCTCCCTGGTAGTGCTTGTGAACCCACTGTAAAAGTTCAGAAATTCCTTCAACAAGTTACAGTTTTGGAAAATCAAATTAAAAAAAAAATATATATATATATATTGGCTGGCACCATCAACTGTAAAGACCCTCCACCACTCACAGCTTTACGCATCTTTCTTAAGTACTTAACACGACTACTGATTTGATCAAATAGCTTCCAGGCTCCCACACACCAAGCTTTGCATATACATGGGAAATAAAAATAGTTTTCATTTTCACAAAATAAAAACAGAAGCAACGATCTTTTTTTTTCACTCTGGGGGATTTGCCAGGACTCCAAGAACAAGCCCCAAGAACTTGGAAGCTCACTCAGAGATGCCCCAGACTGCAGATGCCTCGGGCTACGGAGCACTTGTAGCTGCCTCAGACAGGAAACCAAGCAGGTTTCTGTGGCCCTTGAGCATCATTCTGTCAGGTTTTATCAAAATAAAAAGTTCTTCCTGAGTAGCTTTTTGGTTTTGATGATTTGGTAAGATAAGAGATTCGTCTGAAAAAAAATCCAATTATATTGATGGATAATATTTGGAATTTATACTACAGGACCATATTTGTCTGGGGAGGGATATACCACCATGGTTTTCCAGCTTTCGTCACCCTTTCCATACTCCCTTTAATATCCTATCATAGGGTCCCCGTTTCAATCCCCTTTCTTCCCTTTCTTGTTCCCCACAGTATCTCACGACAGAAACCTCTGTTTCTGAGAACATGTGTCTTTCCATTTAACCTACCTTCTTACACACACAAACCTGTGGGCCTCTTGTTTCACTCTTACCAGCACTCTTCTTGAGGTGGTCTTATACAAAAACCCTCTCAGACACCACCAGGATAACACCCCATGGCATCTTCTCCGTGTACTCCTTTCCTTCACTCCACGGTAGATGCTAAATAGATTCCCAATTCCTTCTTCTCCCCTTCTGCCAGGGCTCTCCTCTCTCCCCTCAGACTTGGGGCTCTTGAACATTCCCCTTCCAACTGTCCCTCCCACTTGCCCCCAAGTTTAATATCAACAGTAGACACTAATTACAAAAAAAAAAAAAAAAAAAAAAAAAAAAAAAGCCCTGTTAACTGACTGAAGCAAAGCTGTGTGTCAGAGCAGCTGCTGTAGTTTGACCTGAAAGCAGTTTCCAGAAATGTGCTGGGAGAGAAACAATTGCATGTCAAACGAGCCTGGTGAGAGAGCAGGAGCAAGGCACCACACTCATCCTCCCAACCCCAGCCTCAAGTCTTGGGCTATGCAACGCTCTGCATGAAGCACCACGGAAAGGCAGAGACGACCTGACAGCCAAACAGTCATCACCAAGGAAGCGGGAATATTCTATTTACAGATTCAGCCAATATATTATCTCCCTCTTCCCCCCGTTTAAGAGCAGACAAGAGTTTTCATGGCTCATTCTTCCTAGTGGTTTCCTGTTCAGCTACTAAACCCAGAGGCTCAGAAGCCTAACAGAAAGGGGAAGAAGTGCTGGTGTCTTGCACAGCTCTCCAACATGAGATCTGCTTCTCCAGTTTGGATTTTTTTTTTCTTCTTACTGCATTGACTCAGCAGAGCTCTGGGCTTCTTTCTTTTTAAGTGTTCCCACCACCAAACCACAGCCTTTTGAAGATACAGCAATTGCCAGTTTCACTGTACTCAGAACAGCACTTCCGACTGAGCCAAAAAACTAAGTGTAGGTGTTGCTTGCTCGTAGGCAAATTGTTTACAACTCAGTTTTTTTGGATCGATGGAAAAAAGGAACTGCAAATCTCCTTTCTGAGTTAGAGTGAGTGAGCAATGAAATGGGTATATTGCCCGTTAACAAGCAAGACAAAAAAAAAAACACCAACCCACTAGCAATCATTTAATGCATGACAAGCTTGATGTGTTGTCTCCCCCTGCCTACGGCAACAAGTCTCCCGTAAGAAAGAGACAAAACAGAAAGATAAATACTCACGCATGTCACCAATCGCTCCTTTGGTGACATTTGTGGCTTTCCTTACTGTCACAGTGAATATGTGTGAATACTGGTGTTCCACCTGGAAGTCAGAGAGTTAGAGGTGATTAAGCTCCAGAACCAAAATCCACTTATCAAAATAGGTTTCATTTTGTCCAAAAACAGAGCGAGAAATCACCCAGTCAAAATGTAAGTGAAACTCATACTGGATAGAGCATCTTAAAGCTGAACTGCACCCTGTAGCTTTACTGAAAGGTCAGACCTTATACTAGGATTGCTTGATTTTCCTGCAGCCACACCTACTAATCTCAATGAATAACACTCCTCCTCTCTACAGAACCTGCTTTAAGGCATTCAGTCAGTCAGGGACAACCGGGTACTGTAAAAAGGAAAAAAAAATAAAGGGGGGTGGTATGGTACAGTGTGCTTGTCTTTGTAATTAGCTTCCCCCTGCTTAAAAAGAATGGGTGCAATTATTTTGGAGTATATGTTCTGGAACAGATACATGCATATTGCACACACAGGGAATACAGTCAGTAATGCATGGACTATACCTCTTCAGTACACATCAGTATTCTAAGTGAAAGTGTCCTTAAGACAATGGAGGGAAGGTGAAAAGCAAGCTGTTAAAACATTCGTAAGCAGATTTCATGCAATTTCTGGAGCTTCCTGTTTCCTGCAAAGCCCAGGCACACAGAAGGAGCTGCCTTTCTAAGATCAGGTCTGCCCTAAACAAACTAGGGAAGTTAAAAAATACATGAAATCAACAAACAAAAGTAAAAACCTTAATGAAAAGAGGTCAGTAACTCACATCTATTGTTGCTTCAACCTACTGAATACCATTATGAGAATCACCACTGCATATTGCAAGGCATTGGACTTTACAGGGACACAGCAGAGAGCTTGTGGGGAAGTTATAGGTCTTAGAGCCAGGATCAGGATCTCAGCACTTACATTTACACTGCTATCTGAAAGCCAGCCTCAAGCCACTCAAGCTGACAGTGCCCAGACATTGACTCACACGTGGGTACAACCTGGAGGGCACCAGCTCGCACTCCTGCAACAGAAACTGGGGCGCCGGGAGGGGACCCCCTCACACCTGAGCTCTGTCTCCACACAGAGCATCAGGGCCAAGCTGCCCGGCTTTTACAGCTCAAGCCACCGTATCAAAAGTGCACCTCCAGGCCTAACATACACAGTGATACACCCCAACCTCAGGTTTCCATTTCTAAAATCGATACAGTGATATCTTCTATCTTTTCCTAACCACCCATTAACTTTGTGACATACATTAATATAAACACTGCATATCGGTCATTGGGACCAAAACAACTAACCAAATATTGAAGGTCTTAAAAAATATTCCAATCAGAAGGAAAAGGGGGAAATACCAGAATCAGGAAAATCATTGAAGTTTATTTAAAATGATAGACAACAACCTTGATAGGGACATGAGACACACTCATTCAGTCTGTGCCTGGTGCTCTCTTGCTATGTTTTTCACCAGAATACTTCCCCCCCCCCCTTTTTTTTTTATGCTAATTAAAGGAACAA
Organism: Tyto alba; assembly: GCF_018691265.1. Lineage (NCBI taxonomy): Eukaryota > Metazoa > Chordata > Aves > Strigiformes > Tytonidae > Tyto > Tyto alba. Next base: position 2,358,274 of record NW_024881272.1, read on the forward strand.
ACAGACAAACCAACAAAACCCTTCAACCCATACGTGGCTTAGTTTTCAATAGTGACACATGCCTCCATTTAAGCTACTGCTGCTTCAACTGCCAGACTTTATAAGGGCCTTCAGGTGGTTCTCATAGCTATTTCGGAACTGGTTGTTTCAGCTAAGCCTCATTATTTCACATCTACAACATGCTTACACCCAAAGACTAGAACCAAATTAGATCCCTCTAATAAACAAAAAAAAAAAAAAAAAAGTTTCTTATAGGTTATATATAATTTTCTCAAGAAAATAAAAAAGCCAAACCCAACCTTCTAAAGACAGCAAAAGTGGCTTGTGAATGCTTAACTAACAGTTAAGTCAGGACACATTAAAAAACAACACAAACGATACCAACACAAACTCCTCCACAAGTCTGTAGTCTAGAGGTCTTCAAAGGCACAGCCACATCACCATGGCACAGTATCTAGGAGAAAATGCCCACAGTAATACTGAGGGTATGACTTCACTGCACACATTGGCTGACCCAGACACTGAATTGTTGCATCTTTATTAAGGCTGTAATCACCCACACGTTGTGATGACTGCTGGAGCTCATTTCATGATAGTCTGCCCAGCAGTATATTTCAACTCTGTAATTTTTCCCCTGTAAGCTGTAGGAGTTGTCTGGTTCAAAGAACAAGTAAGCAGGCAGGGGGAAAACCATGGCAGTGTAAACTGTTACCTTACAAGTGGTATACTGAAATCGTCATTGCACAGCAAGTGGTTCACCAACCGCAGTAAAAATGGAATCCACACTCTAACCGAATATCCCAGCCGGGACTGTTAACTCACCTCAGAAGTATCAAACCCAACAGAAAGGGTTTAGATGTGCGAATTCTAAGTTGTTAAGGAGCAACACCTATTTAACAGCCTGCCTTGTGCTGACGTGAAGACATAGCAGTAATTTTGTGACATCCATCACCTTCTGCATTGCAGCTTCCGAGAGTGAATGGATGAATGGGAAGGAGGATGGGACTTCCTGAATAAACTTCTGCTTCTGCCACATGGCAAAAAAAAAAAAAAACAACCGTGAGAGTTTTCCATCATGGCAGGGTAGATGGGGATTTTAGTGAGTATCTGGGAACAACTACTACTGTGAACACAGCTCCATAAATTTACTCCAGCTCTGTCATTCTCCCTGCTTTAAGAATTTTTACAAACTGGATCTCCAGAAAGCAATGACTCTCACTGTCCCTTATTTTCAGTTTGCTTCCTGAAAGTGTTTGAAGCTGTTTTATCAGCTTGTGCCACCTTCACACACGTCGGGTCCCTGAAGTGTTGGTTTCACAATGCAGCACTGGCCTCAGAGTTTGTTCACACAGACTGTAGTTCCTTCGTCATATACAACCTTATAATTAAGAGAAACAGCCCAAAGTACAAACACACCACCCTTCTCATTCTTAGCTGTTAAGAAAGAGCCTGTCCTCACTAGATACCACAAATCAGAGATCACTGAACATTTAGCAACAAAGAGAAGGATGGAGTTGTAATTAAGTTACAAGTATGGGACCTGGGCATGCTGGATTTAGTTCTCAGCTGCTATATGGAACTCATGTGCAATTCCGGTGCCCCAGAGTCCTGGCTATAAAATGGGGATAATAAGATGCTCACTGACAAAAAGCACTTCTGTAAAGTAATTTCTTGCATCTCCTAGTCCTACTCATGAAACTCATATGCCTAAATAAATGCCTACCACCAAAACAAGGCCAAACCACCACTTACTAGTGTATTCTCATTACAGCAGTATAGAGATCATCGATACTTTCTATTAAGTTCACAACTGTTCTGCTAAACTATCATGAGAACTGTTTTTTATAGACCTAAGAAGCAAACCTCGTCATTCCAGCTGTTGTTCTGCCAAGAAAGTTAAGTCTGGTTTAAGGTGTGGTATCCCCTGAAATAAATGAGAGTACATAGAGGTCTGGCAAAACAGAAAAACATTATCTTCTCTCCCCACACCTCACGCAAAATAACACACTGAGGATTATAATCACAGAGTTATTAATATTTGGCCATAATCACAAGCCTGGAAGAAATTTGCAAACAAAATAAATAATCTCCCTCTTAGTAAAAAAACAAAATACACAGAGATACACAGGAAGCTTAAAAGTCTAGATCTTTTCTTACCCCAAACAAACGTTTTCCATGCAACTCAAGTGCAATCGGAAATTAAGGCAATTTTCCACTTAGGATCCAGTTTCTAAGGGTATTAGAAGGCCTAAATGTCTCTATTAACAGCTAGCACAACTTTGAGAAATATTTTTTGGTTAGTTTTTGGAAAGACTGAATTCTAAAGATGTCCCCTGAAGATACCACAATAAATGTATCGACTCTGAATATCTTTATAAATCCAGCCCTTGCTAGTTTCGATGACTAAGCTCCATTTTCTAAAGTGACTTATGTTCACCTTAAGTCTTGATAAAAATCTGTACATTGCCAACTCCTCAATTCTGAAAAATAGACGATGGTATATAAATCACTTAAACATTGCAACACTGAGTGAAGCAATAACTGCATACCTTTAAAAAAATCTAAGCCAGGTTAAAAATTTCAGAAGCTCACAATTAACTCGGAAACTTAAATCCTATCATCCAAAGTGACCTAGCTTTACATCTGTGTTTCATTTCACTTCCTCTTTCTCTATAAATTTAGAGAAGGAGAAAAAAAGAAGTTTTCAGTATGCCCTCTCCGAACATGGGTTTTCTGAATTAGGGAAACTCCTGTGGACAGTATTCACTCTGCTGGTTCAATCCACAAGGTTTTCCAAGTATCCTGCACAACCATGGCTCTCTTGTTCTCACATCACAGATCTCCATCTCTTCTAACTCCTCTTCCTCCCTCCTTTGTTTCTCTCCCACTTTTGACTGCTTTTTTTTTGCTCCCAGCAAAATTTCCCTAATTATCTGATTTTCTCTATTTTACATATTGCTGCATTTTTATGTACATAAGCACCATCACCTTCCCATGACGGGACAGGGAAACAGAACAACACGCAACATTACATCTCCTGTAATACAATCAGGTTTTACCTACAAACTTTCTGCACTTAGTGAGAAAGCAAGGGATTTGCATGCATTGACTATAATATTTTTCATATCCCAGAATGCTGAGTCACAAAACGTAACTCAATCAGGAGATACACTTGCAGACAAAATACCAATCAGGAAGCTCTGGAGTAGATATATTGTGTAATAAGCATTTATTACTTTTACTTCCTTAACATTAAGGACACTTGAGCTGACAACTGGACTGCACAAATGAGAAAGTTTGCCTGTGTTCTTAAGGAACAGATTTTCATAAAGTCCATGCTCTTCTTTCACAGGGTATTACAATCAAGACAAACATTTGTACCTACACACACATAAATTTTATCCTGAAGTGATTTTTCCTGTTATAATTTTTAGCCCCCATATCAAATGTAACTGAAGATGTATTACACATCTTAATTCTTTATTCTCTAAATTTAAAAGCATTTTTGGTACAGTTAGTTGTCTGTAACTACGGCAACTTTGTGAACGTCTTATTTTATTCCTCTAAGTCTTTCATAAAATGAGGGAAAATAAAGAAGAAAAATAAAGAGATTGGAAAACACATAATAGTTAACAGAAGGACTTTTGGAAACGCAGAATTCTTTTGAGTCTTTTGATGCCAAATGTCATTAAAAATTCAACATTTTTTAAATTGACATGAGCCTGCTGCCCTTGACTGTTTTAAGTTTTAGTAAAACTTTCAGTGCAATTTCAATTTTCGAATTAACAAACCTCAAAGTTTTCCATTCTCTTTTCAAGCAATTATAGGATTAGCTCTTGCATTAACAGTGTTCCTTCCTGCATCAGCAACATTCCCACAGCAGCAGTTCAGCATTGCCATAGGGCTGTAACTATATATACTTCTAAGGCTCCATTTTGTCCGTTATGGTGTATATATATTGGTATCAAAAGAGATCTTTTATGCGAATGATTCAATGAAGTATAACTGAGTACCTCAGAGACCTCTCCCAAAAGGTACAGATCAGATCAAGCATTCCATCCAGCAGAGGGCACTGATGCAGAAAGGAGTAAATTAGTGTATTTTTAAAACACTGTTAAATACAGACATCAACCTGAAACTTGTCTTTACAGCAGCGTTCACAGAACTAGAGAGTGAGTAAAACACAAGTTTGACATCTGCTGGCTGCAAACTCACGTAGAGGATGTGACTGCGTGGGGTGGAAACCACATCATTGATAAGAGATCATTTCAAGGAAGCATACACTGTATTTTTAGCAACGTAAAAGTTCAACATTATGACAAGCGTATGGTAACTATCTTTGAGTACACACCACTTTTCCTGCTGTGAGATTCTGGGACTATTACGAAAAGGGCCTGATATGAACACACCCAGCTTATTTGAAGATTTCAGTCTGAGTAGGAATTGCAATTTCAGTGTTTACTTTGGAAAGTCACTCAAGCAAAGGTATGTATGAATATTACAGCCAAAGGCCAGCATTCAACAAGCTGCTGAGCCACTCCGCTGGCCTGCCATCCAAAGGGCAGCTCTGTACCCTTCCCTTCAGCCAGCTTTGACAGCAGAGAACGAATCTTTTGCATTGAACATTTTTTCTGCCAATTCAGCAAGGTCAATTGGCTCACTCCAATCATGCACATTTGATACCTAGTACAAAGGGATGCAGCAGGAACACTGGAATAAAGCGGAAAGGAAGGAGCAGGAACTTTTGGCAGCAGTGTGCTGTTGAGCTGCACAGATAATTTCACCGATACCTAGAGTTTGCAGGCTGTATTTTGAAGATCCTCTGTGAAGCAACATCACTGATACACCCTAGTTTAAGATCTGAGTATCCAAAATTGCCAGCTTAGCCCACTACCCATACTGACGAAAAGGGAAAAGTATTACTCAGTAACTAGATTTGTACAAAAACAATCGTACCCTATGGGAAAAAGCTAGACACATGACATACTTTTGTAGACTACAGTTAAGTTTGACAATCAGTGTGTGGAAAAACGTGTATGAGACAGTCAACTACAGGCACTTTGATGAAACACATTGAACAGGCAAGTCCTTTAGAGAGATACCCTATGGCATCGTAACCGTGAGGTTGTTAGGAGCCCGTATTCCATTTTGACTTACACAGGAGCAACTACACTCAAAGACTTGACAGGCTTTCAAAAAGCTAACCTGAATCTTTCACATTTCATTCAAATATATTTCTGAAGACATTTGCTCTAACCACACTTACCATTTCTTTAAGGAATTAATGCTCACTCTAACGCTGTGTGCTTGTTTAGAGTACCTTCTAACAGGACACATTATACAATACAGTATGTCTAATACAAGATGCTGTACACAGAAGATTCAAAGCTACTTACCACAATGTGTTGATAAGGATCTATGACGGACATTTTTGCCTTATTTTTTATTCAAGACAGCTGTCAAATGTCTATTTCAATTCTATACAGAAGAGGCTTCCCAGTCTTTCAAAGCAGAGTTCAGTATGACAGATCCTTTAACGCTATTAAATGAAGAAAAAAAATATAATCAAAATTCTTATGTTCCTTTTAAACTATATTTTGTAACAGAGCAAATTAGGAAGGTTTCCACAATTCATTTACCAAGAACTTAATTTCATACAAGCTATAGAGGTATAGATATTTACTTGCCTGAACTATAGAAATTTCTTGTGCTTACTTCCTCTACCTCAGGGTAAGAGCACAAACCAAATATCTTGAATTCCAGTCACTCAAGCGTTTCTAGCAGCTCTACAGATAAACAAAAGAATAGAGTGATTCCATTTATCTATTACATACACTCAAATGTATATGCTTCCATGCATTACAATCCTAGTTTTAAAAAAATCAGTACTTAGTTAATAGCCTTTTTATTGTAGTGACAAATTCTTGGTTCCCATGCTTTGCTTCTACATTAAGATGCTCATATAGTCAGGACAGGACAGAGATGAAGCTCCTCTTTGTATCCTCCTCTCTGTACAAGGATATGTCCTGCACTCACATCAAGGGACATGAATTTTAGAACTGAAAAGCCAGTTGGAGAGCACGTGCACAACAGTCAGCAACTTGCACCAGACAACTGCAACCCTTCACAGTAAGGGTCTGTTTAGCCATTTTAACGCAGCTTTACATACCACCTTTATTTTGAAAGCTTTTTCCACAAACAGCAAATTCCCAAAGTCAAACCTAACCGTACCTAAGGAAATAACAGAAAACAAATTCCAGCATCTAATCTGCAGCAACAGCACAGGGGAGTTCATTTGGCAGCAGCTTATTTGACTATAAAAGAGCAGCAATAGTGCCCTCTGTAAGCCTGGGAAGGGAATTCCAACAGAAGTAGTGTATAACCTCCCTGGCCACCCCGGTTGTCTAGAAATCCACAAGAGGGGCAAACTGCAAACCAGCTGGCAGGGTTTCAGCAGGTTCTTCATAGGCCACTGTTTTCTGAACATTTTGTGAAGCCTTCTACTGAAATCAGGCACCACCAGAGGCCTTACAGTTCAGAACTGTTTTCAACCATCAATGTAAAATATACTAAAAGAGGATATTCCTTTCTGCATCTGTAAAACTGATGCAGAACTGATGCAAACTGCTGGACAGGCTCAGTTCTCATATTCAGCTGGACCATGGCCAGACCTGAACCATCATCAGAAGCTTCAGAGTGAAAAGAAAAAAAGCACCATGTGGGGCTTGGTCCCAAGGACATGATTCCTAGTTCTCGATTTTGAAAGGGCAGAATAATGTCACTCCCAAACCCCTTGTTCTTCAGCAACTACGTGCAGGCATTTCCATAAAAATTTTGTTTCATTATGATCACTATAACATTATGAGATCCCTTCTTTAATCCTGTCAGTCCTAACAATAGCTTGAGGCTAAAAATCACCCTGGTTTTATTTATTTGTTTTTATTTAAGGAAGTCTGAATAAGAAAGACTTTAACATACATTCAGTTCATAGTTTTAATTCAAGGCAGCTCAATGCCAGGGCAACAGGAACAAGCCATCTTTACCACAGAAAGCAAGTAGCTTTTCAGACTTAAATGAAGATCTCGAACACAGAAATATACCATTATTTCTCCTACCGCTGTAATAATTGCAAAGATTTATTTTTATTAACATTCCCTTAGCCAAATTCAGCAGTGGCATAAACAGGCAGATGGGAGAAAAGTAACACTGTGTTTACACATATTGTATAGCTGGTTTGTTACGGTCAAGTTTATTTTACTTTGGGTCCTACTTAAAGTAGGACATTGGAGAACCTTGGTAAACAAGCCCTGCCGTATCAGTTTTTGAGGAACTGTTGCAAACTTCAACGGCAATCCAAACAAGGGAACAGTGAGGGCTATCCAACCACTGTAATGAAAAGGAAATTTGTAAGTCATAAAACAGAAAATACACCATTTCGCCTAACTGCACAGTCAACTAACAACAAGTTACCATGCTCATTTTGAGAAGATACACAAAACCAAGCTGGGGATACTGCTCTACCTGCAGAGATAAGAAAATGGGTTAGGCCTAGGATGAGAAGCCTGGTTTGAGTTATTTGTCTAGCGTCCTAGAGGCAGAGTTCCAGTTCTCCAGATGATCACTCAACTGGTTGACTGACTTAGACCTGAGATCAGCCTCTGCTTTCCAACAACCCCCGCCTCATTTATTTCATCATCTGCAGGAAACACATTTGTGATCCTGCAAACAACAGTCTCTTTGACTACAGAGCCACGATGAATCCCCAAGCACCATCTGTCCTCCATGTTGAATGAGGCAAAGATCATGCAAACAGACAAATATGCAATCACGTAACTAACAACTGTATCACAAACACACATGCAAAAACTGCAAGCTAAATACATACGGGCAGAGTCTCTGAATAGGGAGAAAAGGGCCAGGGAGCAAGCAGACCCCGATGTGATACGCAAAGCCTAATATCCTGGTTTTCCATACAGCTCTAACCAACAGCATGAGGGATCCCAGCCCTAGTCATGCTGGTATTACTCCAAATTGGAGCTCTCGGTTTGCTGTCTTAATCCCACCCTTTCGGAATGCGATCACCAGAGGCAGGTACCCAAAGAGAAGCATCCAGTGCCATTTCAGACATGTCGGTGTACCTGAGGCACCCCGGGGCTGGCAGACTGACAGGTATCCATGCTCTGCCAGAAGCCAGCAGGACGTCTTAACTGGTAGCAGGTATCTATGTTTAAGTGACCTGAATACTTCTGTCCTTTACAGTGGATTTAAGTCAAAGCAGAGTTACTTGACCCTAAAATAGTTACACCACACCCTTTGCAAGTTTGCACTACATTAACAATGGAGTTGGGGTTAAGCACACTAACATATTTCTACATCTAAAATCTTAGGGTGGCAGAGGAGCCAAAATACAGCACTAACAGAAGCTGCCTATCATGCCCATCAAGAGCTGCAAAGAAAGTCTTGAAGAATATTTACTTCAAACATCAACAGTAAATAGGTTAGTGGTCCCAAAATTATCTCACTTAACACTGCCACAACACAGCATCCAGCCCACAAAGCCTAATGGAAAAATCATCAATTAAGGACTGTAGCAAAAACACATACAAAGAACTGAACTTGTCTTGAAGCTGGTGGCAGGCCAACCCATGACAGACTGCAGGGGAAGCAGTGCCTCTAAGCAGATCTTCAAGGACACTTTAATATTATTAACATGTATTGTTTTGTTTCCCCAAGGTCTGGCGGTATCGCATCGTCTGCGAACTACGCTGTTCCCAGGGCTGATGGCGTTCCTTCCCAAAGGACTAGCAAAGCACCTCGCAGGCAGTGCCTCACAGCAGAAATTCTGTCAATTCATACAGTATCACCAAAATTAACTAAGCTGGCCAGACCAATTAACAATGTGTAACTCGATCTTTTATGGTCGATTTATAAACCTGTATGTTTGTCACAGTTTACAAAATACCATGGCCACAGTTTAGCTCGGTCGTGTAACAGAGAGACAGCTTTCTGCTAAATTCCTAATCTCACATTCTCCCAAAAGTGAATTCTACTTTTGCCAGCCCAAGAGCATTGAACTGTTAGGCACAGTTTCGGATATCAAAAGTAACAAGCTATTAGTGGACAGGTGGCTTTCTGTTTAAATCAAGACTATTCTGTGGTCTTAGCTCATTTTCGCTTGAGGTGACAGACTGAAATGGGTGAGGAATTATTGCCTCTAAAGACTGACAATAACAGAGCAATTCCACAAGAAGTTACACACAAACACACAGAGATTATCACTGGAACGTTTTCATTCTCAGTGTTGATCCAGTAAAATCCTTGATAATTCAGTTTTACAGGATATGTCGAGGACAAAGGACAGGAAGAATAATGAGATTTTCCCGTTTCATGCTGAGTATGAGCTTACTCCACAGTCTCACCAAGCACAAAAGCTCTGAAAATGACTAAAGCACAGTACAGTATAAATATCACCACTAAAATTTGTCCTCAAGATCGTAAGTAAAATCATAAAAGGGAGATTGTTTATATCAAGCTGGCCAATTCTTCTTAAAAATCAAAGAAATGGACATTTTTTTTAAAAAAAGTGAATAAGCACGACTCACCAGTACAGTCATTAATGCTCAGTCCAATATGATAAGAGTAAGGGGTACAGAATAAGCTAAGTACTGACTCAAGCTTTTGGTATGAATGTCACCATCCGTTTTTATCAAATCAGATTACAGAATTTTATTTGGTTACAGATTGATCCTGTGATTGTAGAACAGAAATAACAAATAATCTGTTTCTACATGATTCTGCCTAAGAATCATGGAAAATCCCTGTAATGTTATTTCTTAATTGAGGTCTTCTTCTCACACAAGAAAGGAGGATTACCTCTTACTCTGTGTAGAGTATCCATCACTCCATTTTCATCACAAATAAAAAAGTATATGCTTTGCTGATGAGCAATGACTGTTCTTCCCATGCCTTCTTAAGAGAGCATGGGTGGAAGGAAGGATTCTCCACAGAAAAGCAAAAGGCTCGACCTTTGTGCCACATTTTTGGAGGATACTCTGGAGTGAAGTTTGGCAAGGAAGTTGACACAGCATAAATAGCTAGACAGGAGATTTTAAGATTGGGAAACCACATCTGACTTCCTGTTAAAGGGGACATAACAGATGAAGAGATCGTAAACCTCTTTTTGAAAGATGACCTGTCAGCCTGTTAGCAATTCCTGAAACGAGAGGTGACACTGAGTAACTAAGATTTCCTTTCAGAGGAGGGAGAGCGCTATAAAATACCTTAGCAGGGCTGAAACTCCGGAAACCTCACAGAAATCTTGGGCAAGGTAAATTTACACCTTATCTAGTGATGGAGGCTACCTTAGAGGCCAAAAGCAAGGAAGACAGAAGTGGTAAAATAATCAGGCCAGTCCTCTATATATAGCTGCCAGCACCTCCTGGAGAACTCCATGTTATAGTAACCTCCTTGGTGAGTCGGGAAATCAGATATGCTCCTGTAATAAACTTAATTAAACTGGATTTAGTCCAAGAGAAGAAAAAATAAAACCCCCTATCTTACATTCTGCAAGGAATGACCTTACCAGCAGGAATATTCAAGAGGCTGGAAGCACTTCTGCCTGAATACCTGCACCTATTTCATGTTGGTCACGGAAGTTCCCAGTAGATTTCCTATCCAGCCAAGTACTATATTTTCACCATGAACATTAACTACAGGCCTGAAGGAAGAGGCAACTGATTCAGGGCACGATGGTTCATCCTACAATTATACTGCTTACGCAAAGGAGAGTTAACAAGAAACACTCACTGCAACAGTTTGCGAGAGGTTACGAGAAAAAGCTATGTCATCACACATGATTTTACTGTATGGCGAACTTACAGAATTATTAGAAAGTGGAACTAAGTAAATTCAAAGTAAGGAGTTAATTCATTCCTTGAGTTAATACCTTTACATAACTCTTCTCCAATGTCTTATATTTCACTTCAGTTGAAATTGCACCAGAACAGAGCCTTAAATGTTAAAAAAAAAAAAAAAAAAAAAAAAAAAAAAGCACCCTGCTGAGGGACTCCAAGAATATTCTTTAAAAATGGCAAAGATCATTGTCTTTTTCTACAGAAATCCAAACCGCCACAAGACAGATAGTTTAGATGTCAGTCTCAAAATTTGTCTGAAAACCTCAAGCGGCTGATCAGTAATCCCCACTGTGTAGGTCAGACTTGCTGTAGCTTAAGTGGGAAACAGCTAGCTTGTTTTTCCAGCAAGGCGGCCAAAAACCAAAGAAGAATGTGAAAAATCTGATGGAAGTTCCATGAAAGAGAGGAATTATTAGAATATATTCCCCATAAAAACAATTACAGCACACTAGTCAAGTCCACCTATTATTTAAATCATCTCAAGACGATTGTCTACGCAAACTATTTGTTATATGCACACTGCAATTAAGAAAAAGCAACATTTAAAAATGACCAGCATTTCTATACATTAGGATTTTGGAATTTAGTTATTCCACAAATAAAATTCTATCTATGACAGTTACTCATTTAAGGGTATTCTTACTTTCAAAAGCCCAACTTAAGGCAGCAGAGAACAAAACCTCACACTTCAAGAAAAAGGGTGTCCCAAGTACCTACTGTATTTGAGGTGTCAAGCCAGGCTGTCCGAAATGGAAAAACTCAATACCAGTGGCAGCTTTAAAAGTGTTGCCAAAAATGCAAACACTTAAATAGTAACTTTCAAAATTAAATTATACACATCTCCAATGCCACACCTGACTGGACGGAGTTGTTCGCTGGATATATTCCTTTAAAACTTAGGTGAAAGGAAGAAAAGAAAAAAATTCCCCTGAATTTCATTCTTGCCTGGATCTTTGACAAAACTTTCCCTTTTCTCTCTTGTGCTGCAGTGTGCTGTCGAGAGCTGTTGCCTGCCAAAACCTCCCGGAATCCCCTTTAAGAAGCCTCATAGGTACTGGGGAAGGAACGGTTGCTGAATGTTTTAGGGCACTAGATTTAGACTCCTGAGATCTCAATCCAAATCCCTTACTCTCCTTTGGTGACAACAGGGATGTTATCCAATTTCTAAGTATTTTGGGGCCAGTGCCTTTTAAAGATTTTATTAAAATAATGAGAGTTTAGTTCTTACATATATTTAACTTACCTACGCCTTCATTCCATCTTTTGCTTTCCTGCTGCAAAATAGGGATGGTTAAAAAAAAAAAAAAAAAAAAAAAAAAAAAAAACCTCTAGGGAAAATATTGAAATTAGTTTTAATTTAGGTATTTATTTTTTGACTTTTTGGGGAAGAGACAAGCATGCAAAGCTGCCTGATGCTCTCGAGCCTCAACTGCAGATGACAATCCTCCTGCATTACAGTAATGCAGTGGTTACACACAAAAGAACAACCACAATAACAGCTAAAAATGCAAGGAGCTGGTGAAATTAACAGCTGGCTTCTGTTCAGGTAACACATGTCAACAATAAAACAAATTTAGCTGAAAGTTAGGCAAGTATTTCCTTTAAATATATTTTTTAATTCTTCTTCAATTAAATTAGCAGCCAAAGCAAGTTATCCAAACTGCTCTTTTTTTCTGAATTTCCTGGCATTTCAGTGCAAACGCCAGTCACAGCACACGCAGGCTACCGTCATGCTGGCACTGCAGGGATGGAGAAAGGACTACACACAAAAGGTGTGTTTTGTCATCTTACACTCATAGTGTCTGTACAACGTGACTCAACATTACAACTTCATGTTCTGGTTTTGGACTATTTACTCAAAATATGAGCTCTGGTCACTGTCTGCAATAAAAGGGACAATTGTGCTGCACTTCCTTTGGTCTATACGGTCATAACATTAAAAGAATGACAAAGTGGAGTGACTCAAGGAAATTTGTCAGGACTTTCTAGTAAAAGTAGTCATGAACAAACTTCTGAGGCTGACAATTTTCAGCCTCTTTTAAATGATGTAAGTAAAATTTATATGGAAATATTTTATGGCTATTGCCAAGCTGGAGTTTGAGTAAGTAATATATGTTTTACACATAAACACACAGTCACAAGGGCAGATTTAGACATCCCTACTGCATATATTTATATTCCTGAGGGGAGAGACCAAGTGGTAAACGTATAATATGAAGGATTTCTTTGCATATTTCATATATAAATCATTTTATAATCAACTGATTTAATAAATAAATACGAGACCTAGCAGGACAGCCCAACTGCCCTACCCATTTTCTTGAGAAGTCTGCGGTTGGACACTTTTGCCACAGAAAGTGCACCAATACCAGTGGTCTTCCCCTCTTATCCCACAGCTGGCTGCCACACACAGCCGAGCAGCCCGAGGCAAAGCCCCCCTGACCCCACACAGCCAGGCCTCCAGCCTAAGAGACCTTCACTCCAGGATCTGAGCAGCTGCAAAAAAGTTTCCGACTTACCAGCCTGTGCTTGAAGCCAAACTCACATCAGCAAAGCGTTTACTCAGGGGGTTTGATTTTCTCTACAAATTTGAGTACGACCTTGTGGCGGCTCCTCCACAGCCCTCCTCTCCCGGCTGGAGAGGGCAAGCAGCAGGCTATCCTCCTGCCCGGAGCCTGCACAAGGCAGTGGCATGTTATTCTGCCGCCTCTTGAGCTTCCTCTTCCTGTAACCATGCCTCTCACAACTTCCCTGGAGCTCTCTCCACTCCTCGGTCACCTCAGGCACTTGTCGGCCAGAGCACGGATGGCAGAGCTCGCTGTTTTCCCGGGGCTACCGTGGCAGCATCAAAAGGGCTTCAATTTTCCGCTCCACCATTTTGGCTGAGTTCTGAGTAACAACAGCAAAAACGCCAGGCTGCTGCAGGAGCTCTAGTGCAATCTCTCTGCTGATTTCTGCAGAAAGCTTTGAATAACGTGACGTTTGCTTAATTTTTGAACGACTATCCCAAGTGCTACTGTTATCAACACAGTTAAGGCCGGAGAGGCTGAGGGGAAGGATCCAAGCCACTGCTAGCAAATGCACAACATTACCCACTAAGGCTTTGGAGATGGGTTAAAAGTGAAAATAACATTTTGATTTCATATAATTATCATCATGGGATATGATATATCCCACATAATTATCTTAAGCAACAAGGTATGTCAAACCTCACTGCAATCTGATTTCTACAAGTACTAAGAAGAGGTTAGCTACACCAATGGTTACATAAAGCAAACAAAAAGCACAAAACTAACAAAAAAGCAGTAACTGCTAGCTACCCGGACCTTAAACGTGGCCTTCAAGAATGCAATACAAGCAATTTAATTCAGTAAGGAGCCACAACGATGAAGTAAATGGACAGCAAAGTCAGGAAGAAACCCCAAATTTACACATATTCCCTTGTTGAAACAGCTTTGCAAAGTTTGGGACACAAGGGGGACTTTCATGCTCTTCTCTGAGGCACAGAGGATTGGTCAGCCAGAAAAAGTTCAGCAAAAAGAAAAACTTAGATGAACTATGACTACTCTCTTACCAAACTGCCTAAGCTTTTAATTTAACTATTTCTTAAGACCCCGAGGGCTTACTACCACCCTTGCCAACTCAAACTCCCTTTCAGCTTATTAAAACACCAGCTGATGTGGCTGCTCAGTGCTGGAAGGGAAATGACTGACACATATTACAGGACAGAGGCATACACAGTGGAGATGTTCAGGCACTCTTCAACGAGACTTTTTGTTCAGAAAATGTCAATTTGTCAAAGTAAAAAGTTGCCATTAGACAACTACATCAGTTTTATTAAAACTTTTTGGGAGAGTTCAATCACATTTATATCCAAAACTGAAGTTAATTCAGAACAGCCAGTCTGTATGTGGCCAGGTCACGCTCGGCTGTGGCTGGGGGAGACCAGTGTTCACCTTCTCACACTTAATTTCAGAGCAGGCACATGAATTTTGGTCTCCCTCATCCCTGACGTTTGCTCTTTCTCTGGCCCTTCATTTATGAATAGCCAGTGATACCACGAAGCAGGACTGCCCCATAACCAACCCTATATTCTGCTCTAGCATGCAAAAAATTCAGGGTCAAATTCTTCATATGAAATATGTGGAAAACAGGTTGGACACAACTCTCCTCCCGCACACACTGTCCTGCTCTGCTCTACTTAGCACCATCACTTTTGCTGAGCTTCTTTCAGAAACTTTTATACAGCATTATCGTGGCTCACAGACAGACCTATGTAAAGCAGTAATTTTGAAGAGAAGAAAGAATCCAAGGGAGAAGCCAGGCTCAGTTCATGTGATCCTCCTTACTTTGCATTCACTGGTGAAAAAGTTTTACGAGCAACAAGACCTGTTTTCATTCCATTTCAGCCATACCAAACATCTGTTTCATGCTTGCATTATTTCAGTTCCTAAATTACAAGATAATCCTTGGTAGCACATAAAAGATAAGCAAAAAAAAAGAAAGAAAACCCACACCAAAACCCACGCCTTATTTCTTTTCAGTTAACAAAATGTAGTAAAATTCACCGTAAACATAGTGGCCATCTTTTCGCAGCACTGTGGATTTGGGAGGGGAGAATGTCTAAGGTGAGACTACAAGATGTGGTTTCAGGTTTTTATACATAATTTCAATTCAGACTTGACTTAATGACTAGGGAGAAGCTATTTAATTTCTCTATATCAAAAACACCCTTATAAAAATTAAACCTATATTCACTAGGCCACAAGATAGTTGAAGAGCTCATTAAATTAATAAATTTGGGATTCTCGGAAAAAGGAATTTAAATATAAAATGCAAAATAATACTTGGAAGTATGTCATAGTTACATGTAATCAGTCTGTTACCAGGAAGGTCTGTGTGAATATGTGCTACTCAAACTGGAAAATGCCAGAGAAATGCAAGATGTTGGTAGATTTTGCAATTAGTAAACAACTGGTTTTCATTACTGTCAGCACAGGCAACACACCAACTTCCTGCAGGAACCTTAAACTGCCTGGGAAAAAAAAAATGAGTCTGCAAGTGTCATCACAGAACACACACAAACCCATAAAATAAACTGGATATAAGAAAAGCTAGGACTTGCTTCCTGTCGTCTTCCTCTTAGATGTTGTACAAGCTACTATTCTCATCTGTCTTAACGTTTTTCACTAGCACCATCCTTGATTCATGATTGCAGGGTTTTTGTTAAGTGAAGAAAAAGTATCTTTCCACATAAAACAACAGTCCAAAACCACCATGGTTGTGAAAACTTAGCAGATTAATGACTTTATCACAAGATAAAGGGGTGTTACACTTAGTGCTTCAGTTAGAAACTCATTATCAATTCTCTTTGGATTAGGAGGAAAAAGGATTCAAACAAAACAGCAGCATAAGAATGGTTAGCTTCATATTTTATAGAAGTTGCCTAGGTCAAGATAAGATTATTATTGCAGATGTTCATTTAAGCAGGCATCTGTATTTATGAAACTTTAAAGAATAGAAGTGCCTCAAAACCACATTATATTTTACAATTCTCCACTAACAGTTATTTTTAAAAGATGGTACACAGGAGTAACAAACAGAATATTTCTCATTAGTTACATGCCACAACTCTACACAGCCACCTTCCGCCCAATATGATTTGCAGTTCTGCAGGTTTGTTTTTTTTTTAACAGGACTGCAACATTAGGCAGCAGCTGCTGATTTTGCATAGAGTTACACTTTTGCATGTTGAGTACAAAGGCACAATTTTTCTGACAGAGCATGCAAAGTGATGGTTCAGGCCACAGAGGGAGCTTCTCCATGTTTGGTATGAAAACAGCCCACGAGTGTTGTCTGTTTTCCCACTGACATGAATGAGGTTTGGAACAGGCCAAAATGAATCTTCTACTTGGGGGCATTTATTTTTAGCATCTAACTGACAATGCAGTAAATTAAATGCATGAATACACAGTTCTAGTAGTTAAACCCCATTCACAGTCCATATCCTTGAGACACAGATGTGGTAACAGGGAAAAAAAAAAAAAATTAAAATCCCCACACTCAACCTACAAGGCTTTCCAAAAGCCAGATCTTTCTATTTAATAGTCTGTCAAATGCAATGGACCAGCCCATACACATGCATTCACTGCGCTCCTTACTCCATCGTCCCCATCTACCCCAACATCCCACTTAACAGTCTTGTTCATCATGGATGTGTTCTGAAATGCAATCCCTTGGGGGCCGTGACTGCTGCTTATTACAAGAAATACACATTTGTACTGACCTTATTATAATCTGTGTGTGTATGTGCATATAAATATATAACTTTATAATCACTGCAAAGATAAAAGGATAATTTATTATAAAAGTGCACATCTCTACAGATCCTGCCTAAGAATGTAAGCACAGTTTTAACTGACTAAAATACTATCAGACAAAAAAAAAGTTTTACTGATTTACGATGAGATCATTTTAAGGAAAATATCAGATAAATATCAAAGATGAGTCAGTTCAATGGCTTTACTATCAGATAACCACAAAAACAC
This sequence comes from Tyto alba, assembly GCF_018691265.1. Lineage (NCBI taxonomy): Eukaryota > Metazoa > Chordata > Aves > Strigiformes > Tytonidae > Tyto > Tyto alba. The sequence goes on from NW_024881272.1 coordinate 2,375,735, forward strand.
AAATGTGACCGAGTCAAATCGTGTATAGTTCTGAACTTGTGTATGTGGAAGCTTTTGACCCTGTATTTTCTGTCTCCTTCCTAAATCTTCATATTTAGGGATGGAAGCTGGAACAACGGAGAGACAATGACTCTTGTTTGCAAACAGCCTACTTTATATCTCTAAAAATATGCTTCCAGCATCTTAAGGTGGTGAAAATAAACAGTGAGCAACATTTAAATTAGTAATTAAGCTTATAAACGTCTGCCAAAGTAATTTTGTTATCAACAGACAAAAAGAAGTACTGTATTCTTTGCTATAAGCTCTAGGATGCATCATTACCACTGCTACCACTTATCTGATAGGAAATTGCATCTCAAAACTTAAAAAAAAAAGAGTACTTGCAAACAAAGCTGTGCAGCCTGCACAGGAGACTGCTGTGCTCAGAGACACAGACACCAGAAGTAGGATTCACCTCACGTAACTTTAAACACCTACCACACAGAAGTCTCCAGCTGTGCTTAGCTAGCAGAGAGAAAGAGGCACTCCTAGCACATAATTTCTGTGGCCTGTTGGATATCTGCTTTAGGATCACAGTAATTTATCCTGGAAGTGCCTGGTTTTCCTCCAGGGATTACTTGAAGAGTCTGGGCAACTCACACATCGGCTTCCACAGTGTCTGTATTCATCAGTCCAGAGCCCCAAAGCTTCCATCACGACACATCCTGACAGTCTTGGAAACCTCAGCATGCAGCAGAAGCATGAGCTGAGATGGAAAGTGTCATCTCATCAACCATCTTTCTGGGAAGGGAAAACGTACTGGGAGAAAAAACAGCAGTCGCTGTAGAGCTAGCACTGGTGACAGCCCGGGGATTTCATTATGAACATTACAGAAAATTAATAAAACCTCTACAGTGATGGCCCCATTGTCTGTCAATATATGTGTGCTATTTTTCCCCTCGCCAACACTGAGGTCTTATTTTTTATAGCAACCATCTCATTCTATATAATACTTTCACATTGAAGAACTGATATTTCTAAGGAAAGTCCACCAATTCTCACTTGCAGTATTGCCAAAATATTTTCCATTTTAAAAAGTTAGGCTAAAGTTTAAATGTTCATTAGTTACTTTTACTTTCCTCACAATCTGTTTAAAATAAAATAAAAAAATAAATATTTATTTGGAGCTTCTTGGTGCCTTGTTTGCTCCTGCTTTGTGGACCACTTGCACACATCCTAGAGACCACCTCCCGTCCCTGCACCATGGGCTGAGTAACGCTGCTCCAGACGTTGACACACAGGCTACTGGAAATTGGTACAGTCAGGAAATTCGTATCATTTCTCTAAGGTAAACAGTAAATGAAAGCCCTCAGGAAAGTCTGAATACCAGGGCAGTTGGGGTTTGGGTTTTTTTTTTTTTTTAAGAAAAAAAAAAGAATTCTTTTGAAAGTATTCTGTTATTACATCACATTATTATAACCTAGGGCAGTGATGAGATCATTTCCATTACTAAGACAGGTTCTGGGATTTGTTTTTCAGGCTAGTGAGAAAGATGCAGTTATATCACTGAGGCATGGCAAACACACCAGAGAGAGGTCATCACCTCTCAGGAGGATGATAGCAAACTCTGCTGCCACTGCCCATGAAATCAAAGAGAAACCCTTCCACGGATTACACGGACCTTCTGTTTAGAAAGAGGCAAAGGAAACAAAACCAGACCAGTTGTAAACTCATTTTAAAAACATGTTTTGTGACTGGATCCCTAGGCTCTAGCTGGGAGCTGAAACACCAGTTGAACCAGAGCTCTGGCAAAGTACTTGATTTTATTGCTTAAATCATCTCTGGACTGTAAATCATGGATATTTTTGACATGTACTTGTCTTCAGAGCAATCACTGAAACGTGGGCTTCCGCATCAATGTCCAGTAAAGAATTAGTCAAGAATTCAGTTTGGCTCCCTCAAGGTCACTCCCCTTCTTCGGATACTGTCCTGAAGGATAAGGAGACTGATCCACATCAGTACTTTGTATCAGTAAAGAATAAATTTTAACTTTATCTCCCATCTCTCAACTCTGTGCACTAACCATGGGCCATACTATACTCTGAGCTTCTACCTGTTGTGCTAGAAAGTTTCCACAGGAAACTAAGTATTTTCCTGTATTTTGTAGTCAGTTTTCATACGCTTGAACCTCTGGGTCCAAGCACAAGACAGCTCCTTCTCCGACTGCTATGCAAGTCTATCCCTGATATTTTCCAGCCCAAGACATTCAATTAACTCAATTTGAATTCTCAGTTCCCGAATCTGTAGAACAGCTTCGGTTCTACTGCCAATGCTATCATCTTCCAACCTATATGGAAGTCATCAAAGTTACCACACACCTGAATATTTCATGTCAATTAAAACAGACTCAAACAGAGACATTTCCTGTTACTCCTGAAGCGATGTGCACCTGGAATGTCATTGCTACACTGCACTGGATTCAGTCCCTTGGTATTGCCAGGAATAAATTCCAAGGAAGAGAGTAGAGGTTACCCAAAATGTCCGCGAAGCCTACTCAATGGCTCTGCAGGAATACCTCTGAGGAAAACCGTCAGGGCTCACTCTATACTTGTTTTTCACCTGTGCGTGACTAAAAGCCATGAACTTAAGTATATCAAGGCAAAAACAGATTGGCTGAAACATTTCCTATTCTGGCCATTTTAGGCCAGCTGACAAAAGTAATCTGTTCAAAGTATCATGAAAATTCAAGAAAGGTACCTTATAATAACTATGTTCAATAAAACACATTCAAGTTAGGATGAAATCAAGTATGCAACCTTAGTGAAGCAGCAGCAGGGGATTTTTTTTTGCCTTTTTTTTTTTTATTATCGTCTAATTTGTCGAAGAAAAACAAGTCATAAGCAGCACTTGGTGCCAAGAATCAAACTGGTATTTTTCCAGTGCAGATTAACTGGCCATGCAAGAAGAGATTAAATTATGTGATTCAAGCATAAATGTTTCCATTTCTCTTTTTTTATGCACCCCTGCCACAGCTGAACAAGAGAGTGAAGAAAGGTGGTCATAAAGGGGCAACATGGAGATTTTGGGAGACAACAATGGCAGAGGAGCACTTAACGCTACACTGTGTATTTAAGACCTTCTCTGTAACAGAAGGACAATAAGCACATCAGTTTTAGGTTCATGTTTACTCTCTGAAATTCTAAGCAGGCTGAACAACTCTTGGTAACCACAAAGAAGCTGATCCTATGGATCAGCTCTGAGCCTGCTGAGGTGCAGAAGACCATCCTCCCGCCAGGAACATCCCCTGCAGTTAGAAGTGCTACCCACACCATTGCTCCTCACTTGGGATGAGGTCTTTATCTAGTTCCAGAGTCTGCATGCCTTCACCGGCAAGAAGCCTCCAAATTGGAAGTTTCACACTCCACAGTTCAGGCGGCCAAAGGGATTTTCCCCAAAGCTATGACAGAAGGTGCTGACAGACACGCTCTGCGCAGCTCTTGCAGGGGTCGCACTCAGCCGTCAGGCACTGGGAGCCACAGCAGCCCGGTTCCCAGCCCAGCCCAGCCGTTCAACCCCAGGGTCAGCGCCTGCTCAAGGGAAGGCGACAGACTTTGCACCAGCGCAAACCACGGAGCTACTGGGAGGGGAAGCCCAACACTGTCACTGGCACTGAGGCAGCAGCTTCTCCAAATGATGCAGCAGGACTGACCAGAGGTCAACCAGGATGACAAATTAACCGCTAGCAGCAAGTGTGCAAGCTTGGTCCCAAGGAGGAACATGTCACCCCGTGAAAACCAGGGATTATGGTCTGTGATCGCACTTCTGATATATGTTAACAGACGCCTGCTGTAAGTTACAAACAGGAACTCTTACACACGTATTTTTCATATCAGACCCAAACAAAAGCTGCTGTTGCAGACATTTTGTGAAATTTTTCCTTAACAGATGTATTGTTTTACTTCCCTATAAATTTCAAGAGGATTGCTTCATCGCGCGTACTGCGCGGGGATGTCACCGAGATGGCCGAATCCGCAGTGACCGTTGCCAGAATCAGTTCCAGCGACACTGGTCAGCGGCAAGCACGGCCCCACCGCCCCGGCAGCGAGGGACCGATAATGAGTAACGCAGTTTATGCAACTTTCGCCGTCCCTCCTCCTCCCCGCTGCCGGCCGATCGCCGCGGGCATGCCCTCGCCCCTCTCGCTGCACGCCTTGCGCGGCTCTGGCACACGCGGCGAGCGCCGCAGGTGCTTTTTTACCTCTCGCTACTTTTATTTTACCTCAGGAAAAGCGGGCTTTAGGCGCCTGTGTGCTCGGGGGGGGGGGGGGGGGGGGGGGGGGAGCGGGGAGGCACGCCGCGAAGGAGGGCGGCGGGCGGGCAGCGCGCCTTCCCCGCCAGCCGCGGGCCGGGCGGGCGGCAGGTGCCTGAGGCGGCGCCGGCGGGCAGACGCCGCTCCGCGCCGCTCCGCGCCCCCCCCCCCCCCCCCCCCCCTCACAGAACGCGGCTCGGCCAGCCGCCCGCCCCGCCGCGCCTCAGCCCGGGCTCTCCGCGCCCTTCCCCCTCCCCTCCCGCCCCGCGGAGCGGCCGCCGTCGAGCGCGTAAGGAGGAGGCACCGCGCTTACGGTCGCCGGACGTCCCGCGGGCTCGGCCGTCCCTCTGGGCTGGGGCAGGGTCCCGGTCCCCATAGCGGGCACTCGGCGCTTTTCACCCCCGCGGCGGGGGAGGCGCCGGCCGCCAGCTGAACGCCGCCTCTTAAGGAGGCGAGAGGCGGCGGCCGCCGGCCGGGGCGGCCGCGGGGGGGAAGGCGGCGGGGAGGCGGGCGGGAGGGAGCGGAGCGCGGGTGGCTCCGTCCTCCCCTCCGGCCGCTCAGGGGGCGCGCAGGGCGGCGGGCGGGCGGGCAGGCTCCGCGCAGGGGCAGGGCAGCCTTAAGGGCGAGCTGCCAGCCCCAGGCGCGCTGCCGTGCGGGGAGGGGCGGGCTGGCCCTCCGCGGGAGGCTGCCGGGGATCCCACGGGCGGCTGAGGGCAAGCTTGAGTGAAAATAATGTAAAAAATAATGCACGCCTTCCGTTGCTGCAGGGGCAATCTGTGGATGTTCATGTGTGAATAAACGCGTGCCGGCCGGCACGGCGCTCGCCCGCTCCCCGGCCGCGCTGCCTGGGCGCTGTGGGAGCGGGGGGAGAAGCGGCTTCCCCTCCCTTCCAGGGGCCTGAACTAAGATTGTTAGAAAATAGGTATTTGTGGAATAGAATTATGAAAGTCAACTTCGGCTGTTTTAACCATTTAGTCATTGTGCTGCAGAACAAATACTGATCTTTTCAGGAATAGTTGGAATAACTGTAGGATGAGGAACTCATAAATAATCTTACTTGAGACGGTTCGGCCTTGTAGTAGCAGGTGCAAAGAAACATAAAGATAAGGAAGCTGCAAATTAGCAACAAAACCAGAGCAGGCCAGCCTGGAAGGACAAGATCTACGTGACCACAGGACTGAGTTGGCGCAGAAGTAAAGGTCAACTGGTGAACACAGTGAAGAATACTATGAGCCTTCATCTAAAGACCTCCGACAACCACCTGGAGACTCCAACAGACATGCGCAAGAGACATTAACGTAGGCTAATGAGTTCCCAGAAAAGTTATGAGTATGATAATGATAAAAATGCAATGAATATGTATGATTAAGGTAGTCTAAATGCTTGTTGATTCTGTTTTCACACACACACATTAGGAGGAGCTCTCCCCTGTGTGTCCTACGCTGTAATAAAGAATGCCTGCTTTCTAAAGCTCCACAGGCATGCTGGCTGCCCGTAAGGTCCCTGTGCCTCGGTCCACACAGAAATCCTTCAGCTCACTGAGAAAAAAAGTCTCTGCGGTGCAGGATCTGACTGTCAAGTCACTATCTGACCACCCTAAGGCGTACAAATGCAAAGCAGCTCACCTCGTGCACACAGGGAAGTCATTCCTTGTCACTCTAAGTCTTTTCACAGTCAGGGTACTGCTTCCTCTCATGCCACCATTATTAAATGTTTTAGTCTGAACCACCCCCCCCATCACACCTTATTCAAATTATGCCACGGGCTTCTCATCTGGCACATAGGAAGTTAAAAGCGGTACATTCTGGCTGTGTGCAATGGTCCTTCGTGGAGGAAGGGGAAGTGGGAAGGAGGGGATTAACGGAAGCAGCTGTCTGGTTTTGGTTGGTTTTAATGGCAACACATCCATTTTTATTAATTCTATCACTTTTGCCCTTTGTGAAGATTTAAGATGACTTTAACGTTCCCTTCTACATTTTTGGGCTTGCTTTAAAGGCTGTGAAATTGAAGCATTTTGAAATATACTGGAGTATGTTTGTAAATTGAAGTACTGTATTATTAGCTGCATCATTAACACCCAAAGAAGTATTTCCCACCTGGGTTTATGGACTTCACAGTGAGTCAGTGGGAGAACCTGACAGGCTTGACCTTCGGCCACTGTTCACTCATGACTAGCACCCTGCACCCTGAACGTAACAGACCTCAAAGAAGCCTGTTCGTCTCTAGACACACCAAAAGATGAGACTGAGTTTCACTTTGATGCTGAAGTCAAGCTCTTTCCAAATACCCGGTTTTATGTTGGAATTTTCTGGGTCTTTGCACACACTTAGCATTTAAGGAGGAACACACTTTTTGGAAAAACATGGCCATAAAAAGAGGCAAAGTTAAAAGAAAAAAAATGGCTCCAATGACTCAACTAGGACCTCCTCAAAGCACAGAAAACCAAAGGGCACACTTCCACAAGTGAGAGGCAAATAAGTGGCGTTCACATTCTGCTAACAAGGTTCCTTAATGTGTAGTAAACTGGTAGCCACAATTAGAGGACAGCAAGCCACTCCTCAGTGCAAAGCGATGCAAGCCAGAAACCTCATTTTCTCCATTGTCTTACTGGTCTCCTGCTGTGATGCACTGCGAGAGCTGAGCAACTCTGGCCATTACTTTTAACCTAGTTTTCTTTCTCATCTTGTAAGGGGAAAAGGCACGGTAAGAAAGTGATGTCCTGTAAGTGCTGTCACAAAGAAGGGCAAGTTTATGTTTGGAAAGCAAACCTAGGACTGCCAGCTCAGAAAGCACTTATTTGATGTGGACAACCTCTTCACCCGGTTCCTCATCATGCCTATTTGAGGGAACATTAACCAGAAAAATGCAGCAAAACCATGATGGGGTCATTTTTCAGGTCCTTTTGACTTCCATGTCAACTCCTGTCTGAAGATCATCATCAGCTCGTCTTTTGGTAGGAAAGGAGTCTTTACAATGTGTCAGAAGAGCTCAGTAATGGTCTTGAGACATGTAGAAATGACAGAAGACATGAATAAGATTACTCTTAGCAAGTTGGTTACTTTCTTCCCTTTGGTGATTGGTTGTCAAGGCTGAGGGTATGACCACCTTTCCTGTGCTCTAAATCCCCCAAATTTTCTCTTGTGAGGTGCCCAAGATATGTACTACCTACTGCTGAGTGCTGGAGAGGCAGAGTGTCCAGAAGCTGCGTATGTCTCAGAGGTGACCGTAAGCACCCACCACTGCAGCGCAGGTATGAGCTGTGTCCCCGGGGGTCTTGTTGCTCGACTTTCTCCCCGGCATCTCCACCCTGGCACAGGCCTGCTCCAGCCACATACAATCTTCTGTGGGGCCACACGTTGCTCCCAGGCTTGATTAGCTGTCCCTGAACTGTGCCAAGGAACAGTTATCTGCCAGCCGAGGCTTAATCTCCAACTCTCTTTCTGGGTATTTTAAATTTATGCAAAACACAATTCCCAGGGTATGGCTCTGGTTCTATTTTTGTGGTTTTACAGATAGGAAATGCAAGAATAAACACAGAACCCAACAAGTAGGGGAACTCCAGTATTTCCATCAAAACTCCCTGACTTAGTTCTGAGTAGGAAAATTCTCATTTCTCCCCGTCCGAGGAAACAGCACAGACTCTTGATAAGGAGCTGACTAACCAGCAAGCAAAAATTCCTCTTCCTTTCTTGTGATGCAAGAAGAAATGAAAAGCTTGCTTTTATATTATGACTGTTCCTGTTATTTCATATAATATTATGAAAGTTATTTTTGGTCTTAATCCTATTTCTTCAAGAAAATTACAGGTAGGGTTTCATGACATTTTTTTTTTTTCCTGTGACAAAACAAGTTTAGCAGATGCCTTCCCCCCATCTCTCATTCTTACACACACACCGCGTGTCCTTACCTCACTGTGCCTGCCTAAGATTTTGTGGGGTGCTTCATCAACTAACCTCCGAATGATACGGGTTTAGAAACCTCCTTCCATTCTCTTTTGTGTGATTTTTCTTTTTTTATTTCAGACGACTGCAGCCCGTTAACCACTGCCTGCGGCTGCCGTTCATCCTGCAGTACCCCACAGTGTGAGATGTCACTTCTGCCCTCCACTGATTAACACGGGCTGGATAGATGTTTCGATCTGCCAGAGCCCCCAGACCACGAAATGCCTCCTTAGCTTTTCTCCCTGACTGTGGCTGGTCCGCCGTGGAAACAAGCCATGAACTGCGGTGAGACAATTAAAGGGTGTGGGAAACAGCACTGTGAAGTATGAGGCAGACAAAGGTCTTTTCTGAAGCAGACTTGTAAGGGAAGCTATGACAAATTACAGGGGCCGCTTTAGTGTGCCGCTCGAGAGCGTCAAAGCTCAGACACAACTTTAGGTAAACCATGGAAAAGTGAGACTGGGCATATCAGGACAAACAGGCAACTAAGTAAACAAAAAGGGATATTTTGTCAGATACTTAACACAAACCCAGTATTTTCTTCCAGTCATTTTTAGGCACAGACACTTCACAATGTATCAGGAAAAAAACACTCTTTGATCAGGCTTACAAACCCCAGCTATTCCACAGAGTACTACCTCCTGCTCACAGGGGGCCTCCATGAGGCCTGAGACATTTGCTCTTGTCAAGATAAAATATTTCTCTTTCTGTGGTGAAAATAATTTCATTCATTCTATATAACACCACAGGGGGAGGGGGGGAAATTGTAAATCTCGCTATTAAGAGTGCTTCTAGTGAAAAATAGCCATTTGCTTATCAATTGTATAACCTGATATGGAGTAGCTGGGTCCCTGCCTAAAGCTGGATTTTCAGCTAGCAGCCGCTACCCAATGCCTCCTGTCACTGACGTGCCAGAATAAATGCACTCTTAATATCTAGTTTGCTCCTCTAAGGCAATTTATCACATGTATAAGTACAGCAGAAAAATGAAATTTCCTCTAAGCCGGTTTGCCTCTGCACTTACTCCCCCACATCCACATGCAAACATTTCCCCTATCACTTAAAAAATAACTAATCATTCTAGAGGACTTTCCACTGTGAACGAGGAGAATTTGCACTGGAAAGGAATTCTGCTTAGGTGTCTTATTCCTTGGCAGACCCCTTCTTTCTGTCCCTCCTTCCACCTACATGGTGGTTTTCTGGGGTTGTGGCCAAGTCACCAGTGGCAGTTATGGAAACAAACATGAAGGGCTAAAATAACAGCAGGTTTCAGACACAATCCTGCAATCCTTAAATATCTTCTGAGAGCCTGAAGTACAGCACATCGGGTGAAACCTTCATATTAAGGAAGAAGTTAGTCTCTGTAATTGTCTGCTATTGTATCTATAATGTCTGACCTCATAAAATGATAGGATCATAGGATAACTCTGGCTGGAAGGGACCTCGGGAGGTTTCTGGTCCAACCTCCTGCTCAAAGCAGAGGCAGCTCTGGGGTCAGACCGGGTTGCCCAGGGTTTGATCCAGTGGAAACTTGAAAACCTCTGAGGATAGAGATGGCACAGCCTCGCTGGGCAAACTGTGCCACGGCTGGACTGCCGCTGTGGAGAAAAAGTTTCTCTTTAGATCCATTCTGCACCCCTCTTGTTTCAACTCCCACCTATAGTCTAAGGCCTCCCCATCGTGGCCCACCGTGAAGGACCTGGCTCCCTCGTCTTGCTCCCCTCCCCGGGGGCAGAGCTGTTCTACTTCACACTGGACCCTGAGCTGGTGACCAGCCGTGTCTACCACAAAGTGACACATCACTCGGAGTCCCCCCGAATCAACGCAACCCGAAGGGCCAGCTCAACGCTCTGCATAGCCCGTTTGTGAGCTACCAGGGCAGCTTAAGTACTCTCACAGCACTTGATGTTTTAAAGACATTTTAGATTATTTAAAACTCATACATGGTATTACCAGCTTTCCTTGCCACATGCTTGACAGGAAAATCATGTGACTTTTCAACAAATCAGAATAATTGTACACTAAGGGGGATCTTACTTATACTGGGACCACTTAAAAGCATTCATTTCAAAGGAGATGAGTACAGAACCAAATATTTTATTAAGCTGTAACCTGGAGTACCATTTATATTATAGAAGTAAACAAAGGTGCCTCAGTCCAAACAAAATTCAGTCACAAAAAGAAGGAATAGACATAAAAAAAAAAAAAAAAAAAATTAACAGCATGAGTGGTATGGAGTTCATTATTCTGAAGATCTGCTGTCCTCCCTGTAATTTCCCACCTTCCTTCTTGGCCCATTCTTGTCTTCAGCTGTGACCAGTAACGAGACTTAAGGAAAACACATAGGAACCAGAAAGGGTGTAATGTGCTCCTTTCCCTGACAGCAGTGTGCAGACTAGGGACTTCCTCCCCTTGGGGTTGCACCAGGACCATGATTTTTAAATAGCTACCTGTGGACATAACTCTTACATGTATCTGTTTCATCTTTTTGATGGAATACCTTCAGCCTCTGTACCTTCCCATGTCTAGAAATTCCACAATTCAAGTCAATAAAAAGCTTGCTTTCTTCTGTTTGTCTACAGGTTGGTCATTTATTGGCTGAAGCTGAGTTTTCGTGCTGTATATAACAGCAAGATCCAAATCACCGATCACTTACAGCCTTTTGTCTGTCACCTCTTTTCCAAGCTGAAGAATCCATGTTTGTTCAGGTTTTTTCCCGAGGTGCGTAAGTCACTGGTCTTTCATTTACATTTTCTGTCTTTTATATTCTTTGTAAGATGGCCAAGTAGAATGACATGCGTCATTCAAAACATGGGCTAACTGTGAGTTCATACAGTAACAATGGTTTTGCTTGTTTTCTGTTTTCTTCCTATTTTTAACTTCCTGCTTGCCTTTTGCTGGCTGCTGAGCTACCCACAGTGATGACCAGCTCTCCTTCCTAAACAGTAATACTGAATTGGGATCTACATCTGTGTATACAAACTGCAGTTCTAGCTACACACAATAATTCTGTTAGCTGCAAAGCCAGGTCCTTCACTATTAAAACATTATTTTTCCTGAATGAATATATGCAATTGCACAGGCACCAGCATTCCACTGGTTATTGCTCTCAGTTACAAAAAATGAACACTCCTTTCTATCCTTTTTCCCTTCTTTTAACAAGTTATTAATCCACAAAAGGACTGAGGATATTTTACCTTCTTTCTCTAAACCCCCAGTTTATCAAATTGGATCACCTAAAGGGTGGGTGACATCTTCAAAGTGGATTTGCGAGGCGTGATTTTCCCTTGAAAAAATTATGTTGTTATCACATCTTTATAGATATAATTTAATATTGCCTGGAAAGAAGTAAGGACTCACTGGTCTAGAAGTCTCAGCTCTGCCCTACAACCATCGTTAAAGACTTCACTAGTCCATCAGCTACTGGCCTTGCAGTGAAACTGAATCAAGTGACAGACTGCACACATCAAAATTAGCAGTTTAAAACTGCTACATGAGCCACACTTACATTTCTGTTATCAATGTGTCCCAAAATTCTTTTACTAAGACTTTCCCTTTAATCCCATCCCGTGAAGAATGGCTCCACTGTGGGAATCTCATTGACTTCTGCTGTATGGAGGATGGATGCATTAAATTTATTTAGATTTCCTACAATTTGCTATCATCCTTGAGTGCTCCTGTTACACGTTGCACACACCTAAAGGAATAGAAAAGGACAGTGTAAACAGAAAACTCTGAAAGGCATTTGCCTGAAATTCAAACTAAGAACCAGTAACTAATGAAGACTTCGTGATCTGAAAAAACTGCATCAACACAGAAATCAAAAGAAGGTAAGCTGACCTCGGTACTAAGCAGCAGAGTGGTTCAAAACATTCCAAGCAAAATATTCAGGAGTGTGGAAGGCCACATCAGTGAAAAGCAGAGAAGTACACGCTAGGACTGTACTCTGTTCATCACAGCAATAACTATGAATATAGGGAATTCAGGGACTTCATGCCCCATCCTTTACAGTCACATCCCTTCTGACAAATCTTTATTTATGGAAGTTGTTCAAATAAAGAAAATGCTGCTACTCTTGGGAATAAGTATTTACAGGACTCACTTCTTATTCTATTTTTGGAAGTGTTTCATGTGCTAAGAGACTTATGGAAGAACTGCATGATTCAAAAAAAATACGGAATTTTTACAAGTAGGTCTCTGCCATTGACAGTATGGAGCAGCTTGAACACCTGCTGTGCTTGAGTGCATCGTCCTGGAAAGGGTAAGGCTTCAATCGAGCAAATGATGCCTTCTGCAAAGAACTCACACAAGTTTGAACTGAAAGGAACCCACAGCTTATATTTGAGAGACACTTTTCAGGAGATAAAATATTTCTGTTAAAAAGCTGAAGGTAGTGTTTGGACAACCTTGTCTGCCCTTTTGAGAATTACTGCATAATAAACATTCTCTTGACACACTATTAATAACATCATGGGTCACTGGTTTTCTGCAAACTTCATTCAGGTTCTTCAAAAGCAACACTCCAGTTAAAGGGTAACTTGCACATTTCCTCTTCTACTAAATGAGTGCATTTCTGTTCTAATGTCCTTTTTCCCTTTTTTTTTTTTTTTTTTTCTTTTTTTTTTTTTTTTTTTTGTGATGGCAAAGATTCTAATTGTATTATTTACAACAAAACTTCCACTACGGTAACATACAACTGTAAGCAGATCTCCAGTGTCTCATTTTGGCATTATTTTTTCTTCTGAAGTACTTTTTTTAAGTGTTTCTTCTTTTGCAGTAGTCTGTTTCAATTAAACATTTAAAATACTCCAGAAATGTTTCTTATTCAGATTAATACAATTCTGTTTGTAGTGGAACTATTTGCTCAGGCAGTTAAGAAAGTGAAAATGCGTGACAATAAGAAGGTTAAGCATTTTTTCAGTTGCATCCCCTTCAAAGAAGATTTCAACTCCGGTCTTCTCTGCTGTCTTTGTTACTTAAGCCCAGATTTCCAATTTATCCTGTATGCTAAAGGGATGATTTTGTTTGGGTTTTTTTCTTGTTTGTTTTTTACAATGCCCGTTGCTCTTCTGCTTCTCCTTTGGCTAAAACCAGTCTGATCTTTGCTGTGACCACAAGAAGAGACTCAACACCCGTAGCAGAAATTAAAATGGAGTAGTGAAAATCTCAGGTGCTATTTCCAAAGAGTGCTGCCTGCTGCTAAAGAGCAGATAATTTGCTGTGGAATGCTCACTGCCCAGGAATCCAGATGAGACAGACTGACGTGAAGAAGCTCTTGAGAAATGTGTTTGCCGAGTATTGCATCTTCTGCGGATAAATTCTGCTTTAATCTCTTCCAGTTATTTTGTCTTCATTCTCCTGAATGTTGCTTCGTTTCTCTCATGTCCATAAGCTAAGTTAGACAAAAAACCCAGATCAAAGAGCAATATTAGAAACTACACTAGGCAGATAGGTGGCTTTATGTTTTAATATGTTCTAATATTCAGTAAGGCTCCTAGATACCATTAGAGAGTCTTCAACTACCAGGAAACCTTATTCCCTAATGCCCTAAATCTACTGTATTGTTATGACAAAAGCAAAGCACATAAAAATATTCTCTAACCACAAAGAAACACTCCGTAAAACAAGCTAAACTCAAATAGGAAATTGTTCTACCAGTAAGAGTTATGGGCCTGCAGTCCTCTTCTGTTACAGGGAAACTAAGACATTTTGGTGTATTGAGGCTGAATTTGAATTTTCAAAATAATTCTGGAACAGCTGAACCTCAGTGTGCAAATGCTATCTGGTACCAAGCATCTAATAATCAAAAATAAGTCTTGTATGGAACAATCAACCTGCAGTTTTTAAAGCTGGGGAAGAGTTGAGTCCAAATTTGCAGAACACACACACAGAAGTGAACAATTTTTACATGTGCAGAATGAGAAAATGTTATATTTTTCCGGCTTTTTGTTTTGCACTATAAGGAATAGAAATTAAACATGTCTCAAATGTTTGCCTTAATATACAAATAAAAACAAGAAAATCGGGAGCCTGCTGTTCTCAGAGATTATACAGACTTGCACATCCCTCACTGAGAAACTATAAAATCCTTTCTTTCTCTTTTAAATGGCCAAAGGCACTCCAGAATAAGAGTAAACCTGAAGACTTCTCACTATCTGAACGCTGAATTTTTTAGTTGCTGTTACTTATCAAATTGATCCTGGCAGTTAATTTTATGTACTGTTACGAATATTTCCGTTATTTATTTCTGAAGTATTTTAACGATCGAAGACATCTGCTCCCAGAAATGGCTGGAACACATTAAGACCAAACAAACATCACTGACATCACCCCACCCTGCAGCAATCTGTCACTCCCCTCAAAATAACAAAACTGACAGTCAACTTTGCAAGTAGAAGTTAAGAAATGGAAGTAAAACCTGGAAATATCCAAAGCAATCAACACAGACATCAACATGGCAGAGCTGACAAACACGTGATGCACGCAGAAATATCTTCTCACAGTTCTACAGACAAACCTGGGCAGCCCAGTATAGCAAGAAAAAAAATCTGCGTTTCATGTCTTAGAACCTGGGGCTTGGGAATATCACGATTTGCCTTTTTGCACAGTTTTGAGTTACAAATATACTCTAGGTAATTCTCCTATACCTTCCCTCATTCTCTTAAGCTTTCAGTTATTTTTTCTTTTAATTCTAGATGTAATCTCTGAAGCAGGAACCTACACAGCAGAGGCTGTTTCAACCTGCAGGCAGACTGATACACAATGTGCTTTGTTCCATCGAATCAATACCAGAGCAGACTGAAAGTTTCTGGGGTCAGATTTTTTTTTTTTTTTTTTTTTTTTTTTTTTTTTGCCTCCAAAGAGCTGTCATTCCTGTTATTAGTTATCTTCTCGTTATTTGAGTTGGTAGGCTTCCACCAAGCCTAAGGCCTCAATGTGCCTGACCTCCAAAAGCACAGCTAGCTGATGCGTTTCCCCAGATAATTTAGTCTAAACAGGCGAGAAGCAAGAGGAGTGCTGAGCAGTGTGGAGTGCCAAACCAACTAGTCTAAGGTAACAGCAAGTCTGTGCAAGGCAAGGAAAGGCTGTCAGCTCTATGAACCCTGTCCTGCGGCTCTAAAGACACGCGCTCTGCACTGGGACACGGTGATCTGGGGAGACGTGTTGTAGCTAAATCGATAAAGAATTAAAATCTCTGCGATGGATGATTTCAAAATAAGCAGTGGTGGTGCCTTAGGCTTTTCACTCATTACATCTCACAGTAATGAACTGTACCCTCCTACAATCAGGTGGTTTTTATCACATAAGAAAATTGTGGAGAACCCTAACAGAAGATACCGTAAAGGTCCAGACACTGAGTGAACTCAGAGATCAGAGAAATCCATGAAGTACATGTCCATGTGCGGCCGCTTCACGCGATGTTACAGACATTACCTCAGCCTCCGTAAGTTCTTAAACCATCGCTTGCTGAATGTTGAACAGGATTTTTGACCTTTTCTTGTTTTCTTTTCTCCGGCGTACACTACCGACCGAGGCCGGTGAGGCAGCAGTGAACGAAGGCATGATCATCTCATCAAATACAGCGGCTTTCTCCCCACCAGGCAGCGTCCCTCGCTCCTCTGGGAGAACCTCCCTCCATAATCCTTCCTTTAAACTGCAAGTCTCACTTACCACTGCCTCGGGGGAGAACCAAAAATCAGATCGCAGAAGACCAGAAAAACAGCTTTCTTGCCTGGAAAAGAACAGGCTGCAAACCCCCCATTTCAGTAAATACAGCCCAAATATATCAGAGGACAGTGTTGCAATTTTTGAAACACCCTTCAGCTTCATGCTTTATCTACTTGCCCAGTACAATTATCACTATCTACAGGAAAAGAATATACAGTAATTTGCCAAATAAAACAAAACTTATACACGAATTAGTAGAGTATGTTATCATTATTTGATAGAACATAATCCCTTTTATTAATGACTAAATGGGTAAAATGGTTTAATGCTCAATTCCTCAATGATTGTGCTTCTTTACATTCCTGGATATGCCCAAATTAAATTCCCTTAAGGGACATTACTCCGTATTTACCACCAGTACAACCGGGCTTACTGCTGCAAAGTTGCCAAGTAAAACAGCTGAAGAAAAAATAATAACATATATAAAACAATTACAGATTGAAGTATAAACTATATTTTTGTTAATATGTGACGGTGGAATGTTTCAGTAAGGCAAACCAGCCCATTACTGGCAGAAGGACATAGTCTTCTGTCAGGATACTTGGAGGAACAGTCAAGAGAATGAAACACATAAGGAAAAAAGTAGACAGACTATATTCATACTTTCCTAAAGACCCCAGTGAAGAATTATTATGGTAACAAGGAACTCAAGCATGCAAGTTATTAGAAATAGTAAAGAAGCAGAAAATAAAAGAGAACAATAAGGTTTTATGCTTGAGATGTTTCCAGAATTCATCTTTTGTTTGCACTTCCTTTTATTTGGTGGAGTTCTGCATAGCAGCACTTGTGCAAACTGCACTGAATATAAACCAGGTACCTCAACTGCAGTTGTAGTCTTTGTTTCTGGGTTTACCGACCCTGACCTTTCTTCTTTTGTTCTGCTTGTTTGGTTTTTTTTATAAGCTACAGAAGTAACATAAATCATTCCCAGCCTTCAGCAAGCATTGTCAATACTCAAATCTCAGCAAGCAGAACTCTTCTTGCTACGCAGCAAACCAGATTTGAGAGCAAGTTCAGCACAGTTTACATCGGTATTCCCTCTAATTTGATGCTAAGACTACAGAGCTTATTCCAGCATTATGCTTATCAGGATAAAACTCATTTCCTTGCTGGCCACCTCCTCCCTCCCTTCTCATGTGGCAGGACAATATCCGATTCAATGAATGTAAAAATCTTCCCTGCTGCCTCTCCTCTAATGAAATATCTTTCTGTACATCCCCAAATGAAGCTTCCTGTGTCGAAAATTGTGCAAAAGTTATATAAAAATTTGCAATAAATAGTCCAGCTAGCTCTGATTCTGAATATGATTTGTCACTGCATTTTTATTCCATTGTGCATGTAATTTCCAGTGGAAGCTTAATGGCACATAAAAGGGCACATTGGCTTTAAGGACTTCTGTTTTAGTCCAGTTTTAAATTAGCAGAAGTATGAGGTGATGGAAGCTTCTCTAATCAGGACATCACTTAAGCCCTGTTGAAGTCCCATTGACGTCAAAGAAATTTAAGCATACGTTTTATTTTAATTGTATGCTTAAAGCCTGGTCTGAAACGGGTCACAGATGGCCACCTTCTACATTTGTTCAAAATCCTATGGAATCTCGCATTTCCCTCAGGGGAATTATTTCTTGTGTTCACACATTCATTTTTTCAAGAAATAAATCCTTTCTCGGTTCTCTATGTGTAAACCATCCTAAGCCTAACCAGGAGAAATTTCTGAAGTTCAAGTAATAATTCTCAGACATGACATTAAAACACTGCTTTTCTTATAATAAACTGTTGAGAACAAATCATTACTGTGGTTAATGATTAATTTGCTACGTCTTTGGTTTTAAGCTTTGCCTAAGGCTGCAAAGTGCTCTTTCAGGCCATTATTTGTTTCAAACAACCAATTTCCTAGGTGTATTTCCTTAGAATTTATTATAACAATATCAATGGGTAAAGGTCACCAGACAAATCCTTCTGCCATAAGCCTTTTCCACTCATACTCCACCTTTCCAGTTATGTTCCCAAGCCTTCTGATTTCCTTTCTGTTGGCCCATTAGGAATACAATTCATCACTAAAGAACAGACCCAGAATATTCTAATTTCTGAAATGACTAGCTGGTGTCGCTGTAGGCAATGGGCATTTCTTCCTCTGACTACTCTGGACGGGCATGCATCTCCTCTGGTCCCAGGCCAGCCCTGAATTCAGGCTCTTTTAACACCAGAGCCCCTTGCTACCAATCACTTGAAAAAAGGCAATTAGTGTGTGAGTTGCTAACTAAAAATCCGCTGTCATTCATATGGAATGTGTGTTCTAAGCAGGACTGAACAAATTCTCAGTTACTGAGATAAAATGTTCAGATAAACTGGACCTGGAAAAACTCTATTAGATGAAGCCCCCGCTGCTCAGAACGGTGGTCCTCCAGAAGTCAGCTCCAGCACAGTAACGGGAGAACCGGCCAAGCACAGTTGGGAAGAGGAGAGAATGGGACATTTCTTTTTTGGCCCTTTTCCTTTGGCCTCTTGTCTGCACTGCCGTTGCTTCTCGCTACCAGGCCGCCTCCCCCCCACTCCTCGTGCGCTGTTCAGCACCTCCTCCGCTTCCACCACTTCCCAGAGAGAGAACGTGATGGCCCACGAGACATTCTTGTTAAAGGATCCCCTCCCTTTCATCCAGATGAATGCTTCCCCCTGTGCTTTGCCTGCTGTTTTTATGCCCTTCCAACATCCACAGATAGTTAGCTGCCCAGCGAGTTGTCATTTACCCAAGTCATGCAGTATATCTGCCTACCTTAATACCCTCTCTTAACCCACACCTTCCAGCCACTTACCTTTTCTATTTCTGGGTTTGCTCAGAACTTCTTTCAGCTGTCTCCCGCTCAGAAGCAAATGCCATAACCTAGGTGTAACTGCACTAACAATTGCTACATCCCACTCTGGTGTGTGATGGGACCAACCTCAAAATCACACTGGGTTGTTCTGGGCATCTGTGACAAACTTGCTGTGAACTGTTATACCAGAATTCTAATGGCATAATTACTTCCCTATTTCTCTCTATACTTTTCAAATTATTTTCTTTTGGCTGCAAACTTTTACATTTCTTTTCCTGAACTTCATTTTGTGTAGTTTTGTCCTGATTTCTTCAGCTATTCATTACTGCATGTTTATTTCTACACCTTTCTGTCCTCACAACTTCTTGACATATAGTGTCAATTCAAGCTTCTCCATATACAGACCTCTGTAACTCTTCATCCAGTTGAAGCTTAAAACCAGCAGTAGAAGAAAAACATAATGAAATATTATTATATCTTTAAAGTTTATGCCTTTTTTTGTATTACCACAAATTCAAAAGAATACAATATCCTCTTGTGAAACCACTACTAGTAATCAGTTTATCAGTTTAAAAATAATCACAATCCCCATCAAAGCAGTTCAATCATTACAATTTTTTTTAAAAAATGTCCAAAATTTAATTAGTATTCACTTACAGATAATCAGCTAACTTACTAATAACAACTGACTGGGTAGTTGCTTCTGTAAGGAAACCATTACTGTTGATTATCTTTGATTTCCTCTTCATCGACCCATTATCAGTCTGATGGAAATTACAAGGAGTTTTGCACTTGAGATGGCAGGATTTCATTTGTATTCCCTTTGGCAGTGTTTTACTCAAACTTTGTTTTATAATATGCTGTCATCTCTTCAGCCACTGGTTTTGTAAATCTCCCTTAAGAAGGAATGTTAGAATTTTGGAGGAGCAGATTACTATTCCTGGGTATAAAGTGGCATTTTTAACCCAAGTTTGAACCAAACAACATCTGAAGTTTTGAAAGTTCGATTCATTTTTTAATTCTTAAAAATATACCTTGGATCCAGACTCTTTTGCCCTCAACATTTCTCTTTTGAAATTTTTATTCTTCAGTGTGAAAGCTCCGGATGTTTAACTGTTCCTAAGAACTGAGCAATAATTCTAACGTTGTTGAAGGTCCCAGTTGTTACAGTTCAAACTGAGCTGAGTTTATAAATCCAGGTTAACAGCGCTTGCTTTTCTTGTCAGAAAACATGGGTTGCCAAAGTGAACCCGTTCTTCTTGACATGCTTTCTGAAACTTAGGAAAATCCTGAGCAGAAATAACTAACCCCTGCACCCCACACAGCACCCTTATTTCATGCTACAAATGCCCATTATCAGTAGATTTTTAAGTTTTATCCATACACAGTATATTTTATTCATCTGCCAGACAGGTATAATGAATCTGAGAGAAAATACCAAATAGTCCAGCAGATACAGAGGGTCATTAGCAAGGAAAGATTAGGTAGAAAAACCTAACTGCTCCTTTCTTAATAATTAAATGGAAATTATATTTACAATTTCTATTTAGTACAGCAGTGAAAGCTGCACAGAACTGAAAGAATCTCAAGGAGGGCATCCCTGTGGTTTTGCACTGTGTCTTTATAGGGAACTGTTTGTTCTAGCAAAGCACGCTGTCTCTCTTCAATGCCAACTTTGACAATGCCAGCACAGCTCTGCATGTTGTTGCTGTAGTTATGCAATGCCTCAGGTTGTTCTGCCCAGCACACAAACATACAGTCTTGAACTTCCTTCCTAAACCAGAGAAGTATCTATGCCATTTTCTCATCCACAGACTGAAGTGCTTGAATTGAAACGCAGGAAGAAAGGATGAGAAGGAAGGCCAGGAAATTGATCTGCCATCATTAATTTTACCTTCTCTGAGTGCAACAGAAAATCCCGTAAATACATCTTTATGTGACTGGATGTGCCACATATGTACACACATACACACTCCGTATCCATATAAGTACAACTGTCCAGGATGGTATGAGCCAGTAACATGCACAAAAAGCAAGGCAAACACAATCTCCATCACAGTGTATAACATCAATTACTCACAACCAAGAAAGATAAAAGAAACTGAAGGAGAAATACTTACCAGCCAAGGTTTTCTCTACACAACTGGACTTGCTCAGGTTTAACAAATTGTTGTTAACGAAGCTGGAAGATTAAGAATGATGCTTTCTACTGGGATGCTCATCACTCTCTGCCAGCCAGCCACTCTTCTGTTTAACAAAGATGTCCCCATGACAGCTGACTCATCATTCTCTGAGTCCTCGTTGATTCTGGATTTAATTTTCACCTTGCTTATGTTCATCAAAGACTGCAATTCTTGGGTATTTCCCCAGGACACAGTCCTGTCCAGCTCTTCACCATGTGTAAAGATGGCTTGACTAGCTTATCAGCTTTAGTTCTTTGCTCTTCTCTCAGATGATTTACCTGCTGACTTGTCTTGACACCTCATAGCTTCCTGGCTGTGATCCTGCTCAGCCACTCTTTTCGTCTTTGTTTGCCTGAAGGACTGGGGAAATCTGATCTTCTGAATAGCGACAGACACATCCATGAGACAAATGCCACTGCACTGTGGTTTTAGCTAAAAGAGATATAGGATACAGCTAAAACATTTGCTGTAAGTGAGACCATAAGTAGATAGGTAGGTATCAATACTGGGATCATAAAACTTCAGATGGAAATATGCTGGCTATGAGCCAGACCTGAAAAAAACTGAGTTCATACTCAGACAACAGCATGCCAAGCAGCAGAGAGCACACAAGTAAGCAGAGTCATCCTGGAAGAAGGGATCCCATGCAGATTTGTGTCTGAAAAACCATCAAGCTAGGGCTGAGCACAGATGTACCCAAACAAATATTAGTATAATACTTTCATATGTAGGGCACTTACATTAGTTTTAAAAACATTCTCAAATTCTTCCTGTGGCTTCAAATATTCAGAGTATGGGAGCTCCATAGTGTCTTCCTCAGAGGGAGCTGCTGTAGTATCCACCGCGGATTAACTACAGTTAAGAGAGTTTCTCCTTAGACACATTACTTTGAAATTCATACACCAGTTTTTGCCAAGGCTGTCAGTAATCCGAAACCCCTTCGCAACTTTACATTCAGCTTTAGATTCAACTGACCAGAGTAACCAAGGTAACTGCAGACTTTGGCTCTTCACCCCTTTAGGTCCATCCTGCTGTTCATCAGCACTGAAGCATGTGGAGCAGTCAGTAAATCTGACTTGCAGTTGTTGGATGCACGCCGATCACCCTTTTGCACCGAGGTAGGGTGAGGGTGGGTTTTTTAGGGAGTTCCTTTGAGTTTCTCAGCACCAGCCAGTATAAAACAAAGATACACACATCTTCACAAAGCTAGGGAGGCCAAAAAAAAGTCTTTATAGCTAAACCAGCTACTTGATAGAAATACAAAAGTCCATTTCTTTTCAAGTGTGCTACAAAACTGGTACTAGCAAGATAAGGTACAAGAAGACAAGACGAATGACTTGTAACAGAACCAGAAAACAGCTTCTATCAGAGTGGTGGCGATAACCTGTGTTCCCCCCCTGATGCTCTTCCTCACCAGGACCTCACCCTACTTGCACTGACCTGGCTACAGTGGGAATTCACTGCACAGACAGTGCAGAGGTCTCTCTTCTCTGCAAGAGCCATCCAGCATCCAAGCAACCCCCCCAGACCACCAAGCCTCCACCTTCCTTGCAAGTTACGAGAAGTAAAATGGATAAACTTCCACACTGAGGCTGCTTTTTGTCGGTTATGTGCAATTTACTCTCAGGCGATTTTTCATTTTAAACTCTGAGCAGAATTTGCTGTGCTTGCAGGAAGGCGGCATGATACAGCCAGATGTGGCAAATGGCTATTGCACATAAGTATAGCTGTCATCAGGAACAGCTTCAGCATCTCTTGGATTTTGTAATAAGCTGAAACAGAGGGTGAGAGGTCTTGGAGTGCGAGCCACAGGCTCAGTGCAATCATTTCAAGTGGTGATCCAAGGGAGCGGGTAAACCCCAGCTCCTGAAGAGAGGTGCTCTGACCTGACCTTGTGTGCCACCTAGTGCTGCTATTAGAAAACAAATACCCCATATTAGGCAGAATAGTCATTAAATCACACCTACACCTGTCACAGAGGTAGAAATACAACAGCCATACAAGGCACAGGATTCATCTACGTTTTAAATTTAGACTATCTGAGCACTTTCCAAAAAAATTCCTCCAAATACAATTATGCTGGAATGTATGCAGATCCCTTCCCAGCATGCGTTAAAATTTATCTTAATTCAAAATGTATAAAGAGGGCCAATCCAATGAGCATAAATCACACCTAATGCCCAGAGTTTACAATCATAAACCTTCAATCCATCTTCTAAGGAAGATTATCTGCAATTTGTAACACCAGAGATTCCCACTGACATTGCAGTCCAGGTATGTTAAATTCTAAACACTTAGAAGAGTGCCGCAGCCCTGAAGACAAGGCAAAGATGACAAACAAGTCCTGTTGTTCTGCTGTTACACTTACAGGAGCCTGAACAATCCTCACCAGGTTACACATGAAGCTAACGGCAAAAACCTAATTTTAATCTCAGTGTCACCTTCTGCTTCCAGTTCTGGAAGAACTGGTTCACTTATCCTGGTTGTTACATTGCTTCGGGGATATGTCTTCGATAAAGCTTAACACGATAATGCAGTGCCTCACATAAAAAGGCAAACATGGAAATTTGTGACAAACCAGAAACACGCAAAATAATTATTCACTTCCTAGTATTATGCTTTCTTTTAAATAAAGCCTTATTTTTTTCCCCCATGTTCTGTTAGGATGAGACGCTTGGTCACAAATGACAGAAGCTTTGAGACTGTGATTAGGTCAAGATTTGAGAACATTCATATGATCCTGATCCATATGCTTCTATGCTATTAATACAGAAGAGAGCAACGGTTTTACTCTTAGAATACACATCTCCTTAAGAAACTTTCTCTAATCCTAAACACAGAGCATAGATATCTATGATTGGTGTATGGAAATACACAGATGGATCTTCACCCTTCTCCAAACTGAATGGGTCACAAGTTGGAACAGTAGCAGAAACATCACACAAAAATCTGTAGCATAATACATACACCTACGTTATCTTCCTTCTGGGGTTTGTGGTGGTAGCTTCGAACACCAACAACCTCTCATTCAATCCTCTCCACGTTTAGCTATTTCTAAAGCTTTTCCAGTAGGATCCCACTTGTATTAACTGCTGTTTCTGTTACCCTCATAGAGATACATTGCTCTTTACAGCTAACTGTGTCACTTCAAGTCAGCATTAATCAGTCAGATTCAGCAAGGGAGTGTTAAATTCAGGGACTGGACTTTACATACTGTACACACTGTCATAATGGCACATCATGACTGACCACTTTTCCTCATCATAATTCTGTGTATTAAAGGGAGCAAAGCTGTGCTACTCACAGTGTAGATATTCACAGGATGTGTTTAAATCAAAGTCCTTCATAAGACCAACTTTATTTTGCCTTCACCTTTCCAATTTTTAAGCTGTAATGAGACACCACAAAGACAACCACTACTACCAATACAGAAGATTTTTTTTTAACGGCATTTAAAGGCTTGGATAAGTAAAATGAGTAATAACTTTGTCACTGAAAAATTAGTACAGAAACCATTTTTTTCTGACAAAGTTAAAGCCTACTAAAGCCCGTCACCCAAATAATATGTATGAAAAACTGCTGCTGCCTGTGAAAAGCAAAGTGTGGAGGAAATAGAATTGTAGTAACAATGGATCAAAGCTCAGTGTGAAAGGTTGTAGAAGGGGAAGGTGACTTTGCTTTAAAGCAAAGCTGATTTCATTTACTTCTATTCACACTCTCATACCCACAGGATCGCAAGCGCTCGGATGTGTGTGTCCAAATAGTCTGATCAGCACTCACAGACCAAGAATGTGTTCCGAGGTTGTGTGGTCAGGTTTCCTTCAATGACACAAAGGACGAGACGATGGCTATCAAGTCTTAATTGTAGCTCCTCTGTTCATCTGATGATGACAAGGGTGTGCTGGTTTTTGGCTGTGTCTTCTGTACCTTCAGGAACTGATGGTAATTAGTGTCTATCCTGTCAAATATCTGTGAGTCTTTCTGATTTGCTCAGATATTTACCTCTCAATCTGGTTGCCCTGAAAAGGTATACACAGATGTGTTGGGCTCATTACAACTGGTTAGTCTAGGTGTTCACATTTTTAAGCTCAAGCACATATTTGTAGGAAAGTATGCAGAAATATGCCCAGCTATACTTAATAGAGTGTGTGTACAAATCATACCTGTTTAGTGGATCCCCCTGCTAGCCACACTTCATCCTTTTATCAAATGTCATCATCATCTAAATGAGCGAGTATGTCAAAAGAAAACCTTCATATTTTTACTTACACCTAAAATGAGTATGAAAAATGTAAAGGTCTATCTCAGTTTAAAGTACACTGCACTAGTTCATACAGGGGTACCTGACTGGACTGCAATGACCTGCGTGTGGTTTGATCCTACTCGAATTAGCTCTCTCTAACTATATTAGAATAGAATCATAGAATCACAGACTGGTTTGGGTTGGAAGGGACCTTAAAGATCATCCAGTCCCACCCCCCCTGCCCCGGGCAGGGCCCCCTTCCCCCAGCCCAGGGGGCTCCCAGCCCCGTCCAACCTGGCCTTGAACCCTTCCAGGGAGGGGGCAGCCACAGCTGCTCTGGGCACCCTGGGCCAGCGCCTCACCCCCCGCACAGGGAACAATTTCTGCCTTAGATCTAAATCTAAATCTGCCCTCTGCCAGTTTAAAACTGTCGCCCCTCATCCTACCCCCACCCCCTGATAAAGAGTCCCTCCCCACCTTTCCTGTCCCCCCTTTAAGCCCTGGGAGGCCGCTCGAAGGGCTCCCCGGAGCCTTCTCTTCTCCAGGCTGAACCCCCCAACTCTCTCAGCCCGGCCCCCCAGGGGAGCTGCTCCAGCCCCCCCAGCATCTCCGTGGCCTCCTCTGGCCCCGCTCGAGCAGCTCCGGGTCCTTCTGCTGTTGGGGCCCCCGAGCTGGCCCCAGCACTGCAGGGGGGGCTCCCCAGAGCGGAGCAGAGGGGGAGAATCCCCCCCCTGGCCCTGCTGCCCCCCCTGCTCTGGCTGCAGCCCAGGGCACGGGTGGGTTCTGGGCTGCCAGCGCACGGGGCTGCCTCACGGGCAGTTTTCCATCCACTGATACCTCAAGTCCTTCTCTGCAAAGAAGAATATTCCTTGGCAAGCAGATCAGTAATCTCTTTGGGAGCTGTCATCTGCACGGATAAACTTTGTGTCCTCTCCCAAAAATGTTAATTTGTTTGATATTACTTCTTGTTTCTTTTTTTTTTTTTTTTTTTTTACAATTGCTTTTAATTTCCTATGTTTAGGTATACTTTATTATGCCTTACGCATATTTATCCAGTAGAGTTCATAAAACATAAAGAATTGGAAACCTAGCAAGGAGAATGTTGAGGTCAGAACCAGAGAGAAGAGAAAGAGAAGGGCACATATGTACATTGCTATTCATGGCTTGCACACTCTCACAAACTTCAGCAAAAAGGGACCTGAACCATATATGTTTACACACCCAGCTGAGAGCTACTTGCTGTGGATTTTCAGTTGGAAAATATTTTGAAAACCAACATTTCTCCTTTTTGAAAAGATAGTGGGAAGACAACAGGAGGAGAACCTACAAACAGATGATCATTTTCAGTCTGGCTAAGTTTTCACCCTTATGCTCTGGGCTGTCAGACAAAAGAACAACAGCAAGCCAAAAATTATCAACTAGCCATGCCCATAATGTATTAAGTCCTCTCTCTGAACTGAAGACACTATCCCAGCCACACAGAAATAACCTGGTGTTGCAGAGCTTGCAGCTCACCATAATCCCCAAACTTTTCAAGAGGTGGGCGTTTTGACAACCTCTGTGAACTGAACAGTTCTTGTAACTAGAGAAGGCAAACAATCCTCTCTCACACAGCTCCCATAGCATGTGACGTGATACGGACAAAAGGAGGTGGTGTGAATTCAAAGAACAAAAAAGGTGGCTATCCCTACCACAACATTTGTATGGATTATTTTAGGATTAATTCCCTGTACAGTTTGCACGTCAATTCAAATTTGTAATCTAATTTTCCTAATGTACTTTATTCAGTAACTAAAGAATACATTTATTTCTGTTAGTATGTTTTCCTTAATTTTAATTATTATCTTTTATTTTTTAAGTTAGAAAAATACAGGTTTTGTTTTGTTTTTTTTTTTTTTTTCCCAGAGGTTTTTATATGTGTCTTCCCCATTACCTGCAATACTCAGCAGGTATACTAACTCTCAAAATAGGTACTTTCAGGTTTTTTCTCACTGGAGAAAGATGAGGGTACAAGCTAGAAGGTTGGGAGAAAATGAGATTTCGGTTATCTATTCCTTTTTGTACAGAAGTCAACAAAATGATGATTCATGTTCTTCAATTAGCAGGAACTAAGAGTTACTTTTGAACTGATATTTAATTAGGCAAATAAATCATCTCTTGGCCAATGAAATCCATCAAAATCAACAAACTAACACAAATTATTAATAAAATCACTAGGCACAAATCAACATCAAATATGATGGCAGCTTCTTATTCCATAACTTTTGTGAGCATGGGAGCAGAGGAATCCTTCAAATCCCCCGCCCCGTGCGAGACACAGTGGAACGGTTTATCTCGGTCCTTACGCAAATCCATGACAGTCAGTTTGGAAGCCCTTTGGCCACAGTTCATTTTGTATCTGAAAAACCATGCAGCACTCCCGCACCACGATAGTCCTCCTGCTCTAGATGTGCTCTTGGACATAAAATAACAGCAAGTTTTCTTTCAAATCTGTCTGTCTAGCCTCTGTTTTTCATGTTTTCCTAACTGCATGTTGTCTTCCAGCATCGATTCAAACAACTGAAAAAACACAAACCATACTCATAAAAACCCTCTCTGGGGAGCCACTCTTCTAATCTATGACAGATGCATGGAATGAGGAGAGGGGCGAGTCTGTAATACCAGGCTGGACTAAAATACTTCAAGTTCTCATCAAAACAAAGCACTTTGTGTGTACTCAGGAAAAAGCATTGTGCTGTATTTTAAACAAAAATTATGCAAATGTGCAATACACTGTTTGCTGCAAGCTTCAAGTACACCCCTCCAGAGCTGGATATGAATATGGATACGGCAGGGATCGCTGTATTTAAAGATGTGTTCTGTAGCTTTCCTAGCAGTGTTCCCGTTCATGAATGCCTGACCTTGGGCACAACCAGGATTAGAGCTCAGGGCTGAGCACTCCATCCCAAAATCAGGACTGACACTGCTATTGACCCCAGATACTGGTAATTTTAGAAGACGGTTAAAAATAACTGTAGGAAATGTGAAATTCAAAGCGCAAGAAAAAGATTCACCTAATGACAAGGACATAGCTATGCCAGGTGGAAAAGCCTGTTTTTAATCCACAGGAGGTTAACGATTTATTAATATTTTCATTAAGGATCTGAGCAAAAAGGAACAGTTTAGCAAGAGGAAAAGTAAAACTACCCTCCTAATTAAGTTGGAATCAGAACACCCTGGGAAGGGGAGGTTTTGAAATTTTCACCTGGATGAAATCCAAACAGACTTAGCGTATGAAATGAAACACATTATCCCAATCAACACTGTTTCTGATGACTGCAAGCCTAAAGTTAGAGCTTTTTGCGTAGGAACTGGTTCCAAGTTACAGTTAGGTAAGTGTTATCCAGCTGATGGGCTGGTAGCAGTGTAAGAAATCTTTTGGATTCGAAGATGAGAGTCCTGCACTGCACACAGGCTTGCCTCGCTCCTGTTCAACACAAACATTTTCACTTCGATTGATCCAAATTTTGATGTTACACAGAAGTTCTTTATTTCACATTAATCTTACCCTGCCTTGTGCTGAGGAGGACTTCCAGGTAATGGGCAATCACTAAAATATTCCATCCCCAGGATAAGACTTGTAGAGTATCCAAAACATAGCAATGCAAATCACCATGGAACTGCAGAGACTTGTTTGGGCGCAGGTAACAAATCAACTGATACCATAATAGTGTATGCACAGTGAAGTGCAGCAAATAGAAGGATGTTACCCGGATTACCTAGTAATTCCTGCTGTGCAAAGTGCTTTGCATTTGTTGGGGTTTTTTCTTCCCCATTCAGTATTGCTCATAGTGTGACAATAATATATGACTTCTCACAGTACTGCCTTTATGTCATTTACATTCATTAGTGTTAAAGAGCAGGGGACGAGGAGCCTTGGGCAAGGGGGCTAATCATTCTTACCAGCCAAGTGAAACGACAAAATGTTCTACACATAAATATTTCTCCTCTTTCCTACCCTCTGGAAAGTCTATAAACATTTCAAAATCCCCAGGAGCTAAGTTACAACACCTAAGAACTACTTTGCGTGAAACCCTCCATATTTTATTGATACGGGCAGGAGTGCCAGCTATTTCAAATGAGTTCACCGAGAGGAAGTTCACAAAGTCTTGCTTGCCACAGCCACACTTCCATTAACAGCTACCCCAAGATGCCCACAGGCCTGACCCAGAATCATCCCAGTTCACCGAGTCCAGGA
This sequence comes from Tyto alba, assembly GCF_018691265.1. Classification (NCBI taxonomy): domain Eukaryota; kingdom Metazoa; phylum Chordata; class Aves; order Strigiformes; family Tytonidae; genus Tyto; species Tyto alba. The sequence continues at coordinate 2,405,167 of NW_024881272.1, forward strand.
GAGAGGGTGGAGGAGCCTTTCGAGAGTTGTGCTTGTGGTTAGAGTGAGCTACGGGGGAGCTATTGGCATAGGAGCTCCGGCCCTTCCCCGCAAAAATCAAGTCAAGAGGAAAGACACACACGCTGCAGAGCGTCAGGTGCATTTCCCCCAGCAAGAGCTGAAACCCTTCAGGAGCTGCAGGCAAAGGAGACAAGCCCACCGCGAGCCATTGGCCCTGCCACCAGCTGCTGACCTAGAAACCACTGAGGGACTATCACAGGACTGTGATGGGCTTTGCAATGCTCTGGAACCAGTCACTTCTGAGGAACTGGTGGTGGCTTAAAGAAGCAACGGCTCCTTGGGGACACCAGCTCAAAATTAGCTCCCCAGACAGAACTCTCTAATGGTGAAAGATACCCTGCTATTTCCATCCAAACCTGACCTCGAGCCAAAGCTGAAGGCTGACTGGCCCAGGGTCTCTGGCAACTCTCTCCAAAACAATCCCAGGAAAACTGCCATGTCAAACGAAAGCCCAAAACAACACACATTGCCAGAACATGTTGCAAAGCCCTCATTTACTTAATGAACTACCTGTAAGGAGCACACAGCAAGGCACGGAGTGGCACCAGCACAGAACTTCCACAGCTGGTGGAAACAACTGAACGAGACAAGCAGAAATGTTTTAAATTAAGTTTGTATGATTTATCTTCTCTTCACGGAGGGTTACGATGAGAAATAAATCCAAAAATATTGTAGAGGCCACCTCCGGATAAACAGAAAAATAGTGGAAGAGAGTTATGTCAATATTAAACCAAATTTACAATTCTTTCACGAAGAAACACCAAAAATTCACACTATAGGACAAATTGTGTGGAGTACAATAATTAAAGCTGTTCCCAAGATCGTACACATTACTCTTACAAACAGTGAAGAGGTGTTCAGCTAGATGTGAATTAGTCCTTTAACCTGTATGCGGACAACACAGCATCTGGAACAAACAAACACCTGAGAAAACACCCTTTTGGGAGGTACTCCCTCGTTTTGCTTTTCATGAAGGGGAGTTCCTACAGGCAAAAGGTGCTCCGCAGAGGTGCAGTTCGGCAGGTACCGGTGGCCTGACTTACACAAAGGGAAATGATAAGCGGATGGCATTCCGTTCGCAGCACACGGGCTGAAGCCTGTTACACAGCTCGAGCACCGAAAGGAAATGTCAGATGTTTTTCCTGGCAGCTGTTGAACTAGCTGGGCCGTGGGTCTGATCTCCTACAGCCTCTGCAGTGTTTGCATCTCCTTAATTATTTTCTATTTTTATATTCTTGATAATTATACAGTTTCCCTAATTGCAAATTCTAGGGAAAAGAAATTAAAAACAGCGAGACTTTGTTTCCTGATGAGTATCGCACTGGCATTATTTCCCTCAGAGGCTTGCTTTTAAGCCCAGAGAGCCAGCCAGGTTTTTATGCCATTACATAATTGGCCGTCTCAAAAAGCCGAAAAGCATTTGAACAATTTCTAAATTATTTGCCTTTGCTTAGAGTCATATGTCTTGGCAAGACGTAACATGATGTGATGTCTCCTTCACAAGCATCTAATTTCACTTTGAAAACAGCAGGAGTTTCTCCAGATTGCCTCTCCTGAGCCGTACATTTTCTTGGCAGAATCCTCCTGGATTAAAACTCTTGTTCCGACCTGAGTAGTTTAACTCACAGTATTTCTTAAAGTGCCTCCAATTCCCACTGCTCACTATAAATAATTACAGCAAGTTACCCACTTGCTTGGGTTTCTAAAGGCCTTTTAAGGAAAAGGATCGTGAGGAACAGTTTTTATCTGGTCTCTGAGTTCTTTTCCCTCACCAGTAACCAACTCATTTAATATCATTTTATCCCTTTTATGTCTTAATTTCTTTCTATTTTTTTTTTTTTTCTAATTTTAGGAGTGTATTGGAAGTGAGGCAAAGTGACAAGCCATTACAAGAATATTGGAAAACACTCCTGATATAATTCTAGAAATGGAGATGACTAGAAAGGAGACTTAGGAGTTTGGGTAGCCTGCCTTGGGCACAACCTGCTCCAGGAACCTCCCAATCTCTGTGCAAGCTATTACTATAATTTGTGCTGGCACAGTCCCCTGTCCATCCCAAAGGGCTGCCATAGCATCTGTGTCATGGAACATTTTTGTTTGTCTGACACCAGATGACTCCTCCAGGCTCCCAGGTGTGAAGAGCTAGAGTCAGTTTTAAGGAACTCAACATCCTAATATCTACATTTTAACCCACATCAAGTCCTCAGTGAAGAATATCCCTCGATGGCACCTTCTTCTGTGGGCACCAAGTGAAGGCTCACAACAAGAAGCTGCAGAGTGGAGCAGCCCCCATCTCACAGCACTGAATGTCATTACTTAACAAGCTGTGCTTGATCATACTACAACCCCCAATGGAGTTACTTTACAATTAATTTGCTGATCACAGTAAGTACAGCAGCATCACAGCAACCAACACAGCAACCTCTGCAATACCTGCAAAGCCGAGTTTGAAAACCGGAGGACAAGTTGAGGGCAGTTCACGCTTCCACAGACTTGCACCAAAATAAATCACCACTGAATGTTATTACATGCACTGTGGGTGTATCCACCTTGTAAAATTCTGCGGTTGATCACCAAAGTCCCATCATGTATTGAAAATGTAAAAGCCCTAACAAAAAGTCTTACTGCATTGTACGCGTAAGCTTTCACAATTATTATTCACATGTGAGCTTCACATATAGAAAATTTATTGTGAGATATTAGACCTTGATGAAAACTCATCCATAGCTAAGAGTGGAAAATCATGATGAGATGTTACCCCTGTGTACTTAAGATTGTAAAAATGGCCCAGTACTTCTGTTAAGTGTTGCTTTGAGGACCGAAGTTCAGAACGAACCGCCTGAGCTAATAAATCCACCTCTGCACAGCCACTGGCAGTCACACACCTTTACAGACACTAACTGCCCACAGAACTGCATCACTCCGCAAAGCCTGGCACGTCAAAGCCTTCCAGGGAAAAACTCAGCATCCCATCAGACAAATGTCTACATTAGAAGTACACAGGCTGGACTTGGACAGTGCTAATTTTCTTTTTTTGAGTGCTTGATCATAATATTCTGTGAATACAGATGATTTATATATAGGGTTATATATGTGGACTGTATATATAGTGTATATAGATACATATGTGGATAAATGTTTTAAGTGGAGTTAGATTCAATCTTCTATTCAGTAAACCCTACCATGGTTCACTGTATGCAGTTTATGCTAAGGTGCTGCTGCTTTTTTCCTTTTCTCTCCTTTGGCAGGTGATTATATCTGAGATATAATATATATCTCCATAACAAAAGACTGGGTTTCAGCTAAATGGCAATGGAGCATTTGTATCACAACCCAGGTTCAGTTCCTATATTTAAGCATTTGATGAATACACCTATGAATGTTGTATCTACAGGATCTGTGGACTTCTTTTAGTGATTAAAGGCTGCTCATAAAATTACGAATATAAAATTACGAATTCTCAGAACAGCCTACAAAACCCTGCGGAGCTGAAGTTACTAAATGGAACAGCAGTTTTTGCACCATTGTAAATTGATCTGGTAAATGCTCTTATAGAAAAAAAAAAAATCTCTTATTTCCAGAAATAATGTTTACTTTCTGTGAACTGAATGAGAAAAATGATTAATAAATAAAACTAAATAAACTTTCGTACCCAAAGAGGTGTTTTATGTGAAAAAGCATTACGCTGAAACAATTTTCTACTTGGTAAAACCTACTATGGTTTCCTTCATCCAGTTTAATGTCAGCGTGCTGGAAAACGATGGAAAATTACAAAGTGTGGTAGAGGCTGTGTAACAACAGACTGGCTTTCAGCTGCACAACGAAAGAGCGTGCGACTGGATGAAAGAATTCACTAAAAGTTAAGCAGGAAGTAATTAAAAGAAAATTCCAGCATCTGCAATGAGGAAAGTAATATTTGCAAATCTTCTCTCTATGGATGAATTTTCTGTGGAGGTTTTCCACAGAAAGATAGCCGTTTGATTGCTTTGATATACAATGCTTACTATAAATGGCATAACAGAAGCAATTACCCTAATACGAGTTACAGCTGTTTTGTGAGACAACAAAAAGCAGATAAAATGTCAGCTGACACTTCTTTATGTAAGGGAGTTACAAAATCTCATGACGTATTTTTTCAGAGCTAACTGTGATCAAATGTCCACATAGGAAATACAAAGCATATTGAGGCTGCATGGAGGAAGAAACAGGGGCTCTGCTAAAAAAACCCAGAGAACTGAATCACAACAGCAGAAAAGTTCACAGTTTAAGTTTAGTAGCCAACTGCCATTCAAGTAACAATGAAAAATATTTTCCATTCTAATATGTACCGTTCGAATAGGAAGAAAATCCCACAGATGAATGTATCCAAACAAGGTCTCTGAAAAATTATTTGAAATTAAAAAAAAAAAAATCCACAGGTCTGATCCACAGCATGGCTACCAAAAACTAATAGCTTATGTTTATGGCCTTTTCCTTTAAATTCACCATAAAAACAATTTAAAAGTCTTGCCACCTAAAAAAAAATGGGACAGAGAGTAGCTAGGATGAAATTTTCAATACCAGCATCTGCCTCTAACTCCAACTGTCATATGGGATAAAAATGCTGTGCTTCATACTCCGTTTGTCTACACTCCTTGGAAAAAGTTTGTCCTAGAGTGCTTCAAGCTGAGTTTAACTCATTTAGGGCTTGTTTTTCAGGAACTAGTCAGGCAGGACTGAATTTGTGACTACCAAGCTTGCAAATGAGGAAAAGAATAATATTGTCTAATACATTTCATCTGAAAAACAAAACGCAGTTCTGGAAGCCATTCTTGATGAGACTTCATTCATTAACTTTCATTTAAAATAACATGAATTCAATGCCTACTCACCTCCCAAAGCAGAGAGCTCAACCCTGCTTTGGATAAGGCAGAGATTCAAGTTTTAGCTGTTACTAATGAGCAATTCTTCTGTTCTTTTTCTCTCTTCTTCTGTGACAAATTGATGTTTACCACGTACCAAGAAGCGTGCAGATGCCCTATAGGCATGTTATAATACAGGTAACTGGCAAAGAATTTACAAAGCAAACAGGCCTAGCTGGGAGAAACCTGGCCACGATGCACAACGACAGAGATGAAGTGTACAGATTTCTAATGTCTCATCTTGTCTCACTAGTTAAATTTGATGAAAAGTCACCCTTTTCACTCTAGTTTCACTCCAGCCTTTGAGTCTTAACTGAATCAGTCAAGAATGTCAGAGGATTAAAACAAGAACTCGGAGACATTAATAAAAACAGAAGTGTGGAAAGGGTTACTTGAACAAGGTTACTCTAAGCAGCTGTTAATGATAGAAACGATAATCCTCCGTACTGGAAAGCATCCCCCAAAACTCCTATTGGCTTCCAAGTAAAATACAAGCAAGTGAACGTATGTGCTTTCTTCAGCAGCTGGAGTACAAAGGTAAGCTTCTTCAAAAAGGGAAAAAAAAAAAACAAAACACACAAAAAACAATGGGGCCCAAATTTGCTCAGGCCTTGCCTGATTGATCAAGCTGATTTATCAGCCATAGCTTTTCCTGCCATCCACCTGGATTTTGTACACTTTTTTTTTGATAATTCCAGAAGGGGAAAGAAAAGAAAAAAAAAAAAGAAACAAACAAAACAACCCACACCTAAACTGATTTGGACAATAAGGTATGCTCCCATTTTCCTAAGCAATGACCAGCAGCCACAGTTACCCCACCGAACTGACCTCCCACCTCAACCTCGTGCTCCTTGTCTCCCTGAAGCAGGTCTGGGCAGGCAGCAGGAGCCCGTGCACAAGTGTTTCTTGCCAATCACTGTCCATGGTATTTTTGTTGAGTGTAAGGCAGTCCAGCTCCCAGATCTCACATACTCTATATTCATATGTATTTCTGACTGGAACAAATTTGTGTTCCAAACAGTAATACCAAAATTGCAGTAGTTTAGAAACTCCACAAATGAGGCACCTTTTTACTGTGATTTTCCTGGAAAAATAAACAAACCTCCCTTGTTTTTAATCCAGGTAATGGAGTATTTTTGTCTTCCAGCAGAACCTAGGGGTGCCAATGAAACCAGCACCCAAATGACCGGAGTACTCCAAGAGGACACAGAATAAAAAGACAGAGAACTGGCAGCCCAGTTGTCAGGCCAGAAAAAACAGGGGGTGATTACATGAAAGTTTAAAGCAGCTACATAACGAAACACTTCTGTTAACACATTTCTGATTAGCAGAAGGCAGCAAAAGAAGCTTAAAGACATCGACTTCCTCCTAAGATCCTTCAATTTCCAAGAACATTTTCAGAACATCCAGGATTGTTATCATATCTTTGTACCCATCAGCCTTGGAGTGTGTTTTTGCTTCAGATGCAACGTGTTAAAACTTTTTGTGATATCAAACTTCAGATTAAGCACATTTTGCAATAAAAGAGCAGAAAAGTACAGACTGAAGAAATAAAACTGGCTGGCTTGCCAGGAAATTACTGCACTGTTAAACATGACGATGAGATTCCCACAATCACAAAGGAAGGGAAAACACTGGAAACATATTGAAAAGGCTCGAAGATAAATTCACTGCTAGTTTAAGTGCAGGCAACCCCACTGATTTCAATAACATTCACTCCTTTGAACTAGCTGATATGAGAAGTCTTTGCTTTACCAATATCCTTTACACGTAATGCACGGATCCTATACAATCTAGCACAGATCCTATACAATCTATTGGCTGGATGACTTTTCCATTTTAATAGAAACCTGTAAATGCAAACAATGGGCAGGGACGTGTTTTCTTTCTTTCTGATTTATAGAGTACCTATAAATATTTCACTCATGTTTCTCTGCTTGTGTCACAAACACCACGCTTCCTTTGGAGCAGGTGTGATAGACTGCATGTTGCACCTCTGAGCTCGTGGTGAACGTAAACCTGACAAGGCTCTGGCGTGGATCATTGCAACTACAAATAGAACTATGCATCATCTACTCCCTGTTTTAGAAAAATAGTGGGTGCTCACTGAAGTAGAGGTGAGCAGCTCACTTTATCAGCACCTCACCAAGGACCACCACAAGCAGCCCCCGCACTCTGACGCTCACTCCCTGGAACTTCCACACCAGCACAGCTCCGTCAAAGCCTGTTAGTCACCCTTACCTTGGAAGTGGCCAGACACCCTGCTGTGCAGGTGAAATTTGGCAGAAGTCAGAATCATACTGGCATCCAGACAGCTACTCGTGCTCTAATTTGTCTCAACTGCAAAACGTAGTGTGCAATCAACTCCTCAGCGAGCAGAACTAGTGAGAAGATGCGGCTTTTTTCCTGGAAAAGCAATCTTCCCAGGCATACTTCAAGATATGCAACAAAGTGCTTTCTCTCTCTATGGGCACAATTTTAACAGGTCTGTAACTTAAAAGTAAGTTATTTTGTTATTTTCACCAAATACAAAGCAAAATAAGAATAAACTCACGTGCCCCCTAAGAACCTTAAGTTCTTAGAGCATATAGAAAGAGAGGACAGTTAGAAAAGAGCCGGCAAGAAAAATGCACTAAGACTCTTAATATTTGATTTTAAAACCAATTTAGGGAGGTAATTTATGATTAGAAAGTAGCAATATTATAAACACCTTGTGTTTACTACTTGTCCCCCCCCGGCCCCTCCCCAAATTTATAAATCCTAATTCATCTTGCCTTCCAGTTTAGGACATTTCTCTGACACATACAGTATCCAGCTCACAGTGAAAGCCCCTGGGAGTCATTCCCATGCGTCTGAGGACAAAGTCATTTTTTAAATTACTTTTTAACAGCACAATATAATCTGGCAGTTCAAGTATTTGTTCAATTCCATTTTTGATAGCCACAACGGGAAGTTTTGGAAGAACAAAAAGTATTCCAAATGATCCATTTATCTTTTTATATTCAAGTTACTTAAAATTACTCAATTTTTTTTTCCTGTCTTTTATTTAACAATTTCTAATGACAGCTTACCCTGACAAAGTTTAGTTACAAAACAGAGCTTTATGTGGCTTGGATTGTAGATTATTAAGTTAATAAAGCTTGTACTCAAATAGGCTACCATCTAAACAGTAAGAAGAGTTAAAATGAGCTGCACTTCATCATTTATCATGTCATTCAGTAAGAAACAAATATCCAGCAAAAGAGGGCAGTAATACCCAGTGAATCCTTCTGCATTCAGACACTCTGCCTTCTTAAAATCTGTCAAAACCAGGTCATGCAGGCTTCTACCTACCATTGTGGCAAAAAATTCTGTATTAGTCTATGTTCCACTATGTATAGAAATGGGAGTTAATTTTGACGTGCAGTTGTTCAGAAACGTCCCAGAATGGCAGAGCCAAATTTCACTTCAGGGGTGCAAATATTCCTGATGAGAAGTGAGGAATTTAGTAACTTTTCTCACTGAACCATAGCTACAGATAAAATGAATTAGAATAATCAGAGATGAAGGATGCATTTGCTGGAAAGATTTTGTTGGTTTGAAAACTATGCTTTAAAGGCTGCACGCGCCTTGCAAGGAAGACATGCAACAGGCTTTGCAAAGCCTCAATCTCCCTTCCACAGAAATGCCATCCCAGAAAAATCATTACTATTAGAACCACAGAGTTTGCTTTGGATTTTCAGGAGTCACTGCAAAAACAGTTGCACCCGTGCTGGGGGACAACGTTGTCCCCGCTGCCACCCCGCCTGCCCTTCTTTTGGCAGCATGACGGGAGCACGTCAATCCTCACGGATTGCTTGTCCTGACACCTTGCCTTAGGGAAACAGTAACCTGACTTCAGCAAAGAGGTATGAATTTGATAGATACTCTATATGTAACCTTTCGCATGTAGTTAAACCTAAAATAGAAACAAACAGCTCTCAGGGAGTAACCTGCTCCAGAAATTTCAGCCAGTGTTAAAACGGTGAGGCTGAGGAAGCTACTCTGCTCCACAGGCTGCTTTCAGCTGAACCAAAAGGTACCTAAAATAACTATAGCAGAAGTAAAAATTAATACTGATTTTTTGCAAAGACAGTTTATATGCTAAAATAAAAGAAAAAAGAGAGCACTTGTTAGTTGATGCATAAAATCTCCACCTGGTGGTGAATCCTGCCATAGCAAACTTTTAAGAAAAATTCCCGTTCCAACACATAACCAGTTCTTTATTACAAACAATCTGAAAAGAACAAGTGGGGAAGGGCTGCCTTCAGAAAAACAGCACTATCCCATCTCCCTGATGTTCCATCATCTTGGAAAGCTGAAAAATCTTTTCAGTTATACTGCAGCTATCAGGCACACAAGTGACCTTCCCCAGCCGAAAACAGACTTACAGAGAGCTCACGTTGCACCATATGCAGGGCAGGGTGGAAGGCGAAGTGTGCCGACTGTTTTTGCAGCTGCAAAAAGTGCCACTTCCCAAGGAGAAGTGTCCTCTGCCAAGGCTGAAGTTCTGCCCTGTTGCTCAGTTTGCACATTGGCTATTTATAACAATTGAAAATTGTAAGCAGTATCAGCTACCGAAACCCCCAGGGTCCATTCTAGGGATCATTCTCTAGCTGCACACAATTAGTTCAGTCTTCCCCTTAACATTGCTGCTTCTACAACCTAGAAACTTTTTCTGGATTTACGTTTTCCTGTGTACCTTATCAAAACGTAGAGTCTCACTCACCTAGTGTTTTCAGTAAAGTCTTGTTATTCATTAGCATCAATAAAAGCTTTGCAAGACAGAATAAAATCAGTGTAAAATGGACAGATAATCTATGGGGCCAGACCCTTGATCTACGGCATCATGCATGCCATACCCTATTCCTCAGAACATTACCAGCATTTCATAATAACTCAGTCTGGCTCATGACACCTCATAACACAGGAACAAAACATTGATAAGACCGAGCAACAGTGACAAGACTTGCACATAGCCACAACCTGCAGTGACCTACGGTTCACGCAGGAACAGGCTCCCGACAGCCAGCCTCTGCCTCAAGCGTACGGCCAAGGCCAGTAGTTCCTTTACACGTATGTGTGTAAATATATAATATATGCCTTTTCCTATGCCAGAATAATGTGATTACAGACTTTCATGCACCATTCCCTAAAACATCTCAGATGACCTACTACTGATGTATACAAATTATTCACCAACCACAAGTCTTCTGGGCCAAAAATAAGATTTTGTTTAAACTGGACCAAATCCACTTTCTGTAAAGTCACCGATTTGCAATTTAAACACAAGTGGCGTTGAACCTCAAAAGATATCTTTAGGGAAACAGCAATGGATTTTTTTGGTGTTTAATGCTGACATCAAGGGTGAAAGTGTGAGGGATGGAGAGGCTGCAGAAGGCCCTCAGCACCACGCTGTAGAGAATTACACAACTGTATTACATACTACTTGTTTCATAATACATTTTTTACGTGCAATGAAGAGTAAAAATAGTACTAGAGTGTACTGATTAAAAAAAAAAAAATCTATGACGAAAAGGTAAAGCATCCTCAAATAGCAAAATCTGTGCAGCGTTTGAAGAAAATGAGCAGATTTGTTTACAGTGCAGTGGGGGGTATTTTAGAGCAAAAGCACTAGGGAAAAGTCACTGGTCATTTCAAAATAAAATGCCTAATAACAGGACTTGGTCTCATCAGAAACACAAATATTCAGAAATAGAATATGCTCAATATTTATTGCTCCCCTCTGTGCGCATTCACTTCCAACACAAGTGCTGTGCAGCGAGTCCCCCTTTCATGTATACAGAGAAAAAAGTCCTCCAACCACTTGTTTAATTAACATATTAAAATCACCTCATTAACAGTCTAAACCCCAGTTCACAAGAGCACTCAAGGCTATGTCAGAGAGAGGGGGAAACCCAAACGCCAGTAGGACAGTAATGCCATCCTGCTTGATGCCCACTGAATTCCTCCAGACGGCTGGCAGATGTTTTCGTTGCACTTTTCCAGTCAGAAAAATGCGCTTTCTCCCGCGGGCGCGGGGAGACCCAGCGGCCAGGCCCCACTGCGGGCAGGTGCGGTGCTGAAATGGAAAACGAAAAAAAAAAAAAAAAAAAAAAAAGTGGGGCATTTTTTTTGGGGGGGTGGGTTAGAGCACTGGAGCACTGGGGGTGGATTCTTCCGGCACCTCCTCGGAGCCCACGCACCACGCGAGACGGCCGCCCCGAGCCGCGGGCAGGCGCCGTGCCCTCAGGAGACGCGGGCAGCGCCGTGGGGCGCCGGGCCAGCCCGGGCGCTGAGGAGCCGCCTCCGCGGAGGCACCATCACCATCTCCTCCTCCTCCTCCTCCCCCTCCTCCTCTTCCTCCTCTTCCTCCCCGCGGCCGCCGGGGACTCGGAAAGGCTGGGGGGTCTCCAGCAGCCCCCCCCCCCCCCCCGCCTCCCCCTCAGGCGGGTGCTCCCCTCAGCTCCCGCCGCCCGGGGCTCCCGGCGGGAGGAGCCGCGGCAGGGGCCCGGCTGAGGCGCGATGGGTGACGCCGCCGCCCCCTCAGCCGCCCCCGGGGGCGGGCGGAGGGCCCCGGCCCGCGGCAGGTGGGAGCGGGCGGCGGCGACGGGGCGGGCCGGCGAGCAGCGGCTCGAAATCCCCCACGTCGTGAGTTTCCGGCGGGCGGAGGAAAGGGGTGAGTCACCCGCGGCGCCGGGAATAAATAGGCGGGCGCCTACCTGGGAGCGGCACTGGGTTCCCGGCGCCGAGCACCCGCGGAGCCCCAGCCGCAGCCAGAGCCCGCCGCGCCATGTTGCTGCCCTGCGCCCTCCTGGCCGCGCTCCTGGCCGCCGGCCGCGCAGGTGAGTCCGGCCCGGTTTTCTCTTCTTTTCAGCTTCAGGTTTCATTTTATTATGTATCTATATTTAAGTTCTGTATTCTCTCGTGACTTCTCAGATACATGATGTACGGTGGGAAGGATGTCAGGCCTCCGCTGGCCTGTGTGAAATATTCCGACCCTTCTGAGGAGGCTTAGTGCTGTCAGGAAACACAGACAAATTCCTGCGTTTTTATTAATAACTAGTACCCGTAGTAGTCCAAAGGCTGGTGCGCATGGATGCTTGCTCTCTGTTGTCTTCCTGAGAAGCATGAAGCCATAGGGCTTTTTCTACCCGAGTTTGAAAAGTTAGTTTAGTGAGATGGGAATACTGGCGTAGCTGCGTAAGGTGCTAATCGGAGCATTCGGTTTCATTCCAGCCAACCCTTGCTGCTCCAACCCCTGTCAGAACAGAGGAGTATGCACAACAACAGGATTTGATCGGTATGAATGTGACTGCACAAGGACAGGATATTACGGGGAAAACTGTACGACACGTGAGTATCTTAAATCTCTTGTGGAAATGAAACCTGAGGATTCAGTTCCAGGATTGCAGATTATTCTCAATAGCTAATTTGCAATAATCTTTCTGTCGATATTCACAGCGGAATTCTTCACATGGCTGAGGCTAACATTGAAACCTTCACCAAATACTGTCCACTACATCCTCACCCACTTCAAAGGAGCCTGGAATATCATCAACAACATTCCCTTCCTACGAGATGCTATTATGAGATATGTATTAACGTGTAAGTATGAGTTCTCTCTCCTTGACTGGGAAAAGTTATTCATAGGAATACAGAATATTGGACTTGGTGGGTCCATATATAAAGTCAGCAAGCTAAAACCCACTAAGGTAAAAGCACTAACCAGAATTTAAGATTTCTGCATGATGCAGACTCATATGAAACATGCTTTGAATTGGAAATGCATTTTGCTCTAATCTCTAATAGAATCCAGGATTTTGCTAGTATAAACTTTGCACCAAATTGCTCATGTTAATAGTTAGATTCATCTGATAATTCAGGACCCGGTCCTCTTATTCAGTAGCTGTAATCCCATTTAACATCAGTAGCAGACATGTGTGGAATTTCTCAGTGCAACTGCTGCCAAAATATATGGAAAAGATCCAGACTTGTGAATTGCTTTTTTAAACTGTACATTTTAGTCTCAAAAAAATACTAAATACTTCTTTTCTTTTTCAGCAAGATCACACTTGATTGACAGCCCGCCAACTTACAATAGTGATTATAGTTATAAAAGCTGGGAAGCTTATTCCAATCTTTCCTATTACACAAGAAGCCTTCCACCAGTGGGACTTGACTGTCCAACACCAATGGGTGTTAAAGGTGAGGAATAAACCAGATGTGTAATGTTCTTTTCTAGGAATTTCTGCTTCTCTTAGAAAATACCATGAGACCTGCTTGTCTATAACCTGTTTCCAGTGTAGCTGACATTAAGAATAGCCATGTTGTTGATACACTGTGTAAAGACCTAGAAGATAGCATGTTATCTCATTAATGAGCCAGAATAGTTAAAACCAGGCAATTTAAAAGTTTCTAATAAAATCAAGAAAGTAAGCATAGAAAAACAGATAATTGCCCTTATTTGTGTGCTGCTATCTTTCAATAATACATTGAAAGTCTTAAATTTTGTTTTGGACAACAAAAAGGCTTAAGTATTGCATAAACATAGTTGTCTTGAATATCTCACTGTTTCTTTCTCTCACAGGTAAAAAAGAGCTCCCAGATTCAAAGCTGATTGTGGAGAAGTTTTTGCTAAGGAAAAAATTTATTCCTGATCCACAAGGCACAAATGTGATGTTCACATTCTTTGCCCAACACTTCACTCATCAGTTCTTTAAGACGGACCACAAGAAAGGACCTGGCTTCACCAAAGCTCTTGGCCATGGGGTACGGTCACAGCTCTAACTTGAACAGGCTCTAACTTAGTTTACAGGAGATACTGAGCAGCTAGGATGGAGTCTTACAGGCTGGCCGGGTGCACAAACACCAGTGCACATACTGTACAGCACAGTTTGTCACAAACTGATGGGCTTCTGTACTTTCTCCTTAGGCAAAATTCCAGCACTCGATAACATCTCTTCCTGGGTCAGAACCGCTCGTGCAAAGCATGTGGTTCTGTTTAAAATATCTGTGCAGCCATCTCTATGGCTCTTTTTTATTATTCCCAAGAATCTGCTTTCACCTCAAGCATGTTAGATCTAATGAGTACCTGGAACTTCTCTGGACTCTTTCTGTCTGTTGCAAAGAGCTGTATCCAGCACTAAAGTGTCTGGTGTGCTGCTAACTGAAGAGAGTTTAAAAAGAACTTCAAAAGTAGACTTGGATTTAGGATTTTTTAGCTACAAAACAGGCAGCCTTTGGACAAAGATTTCTTCAATATAAGTGTAATGTGTATGTCAAACAAAACTATAAAATATGTGTGTATAGAAAAATAACTGTCTGCATAATAGAAAGCTGCTGATGCTTTAAACAGAGTCCTTTTAAATTGCTAGCCAGTTTACCAACTTGCTGTTACGCAAAGATGGCTCCAGTTGACAGGAAATAATTTGGCTTCATCTTAAATATCAGTGCATGATAATTATATTATTGTTACACTTATAAGTAAAAAGTAAACATTTAAGGGATGAACTCCTATTGGCATCCATAGAAGTGGGACATACCCTAAAATAGCAAAAAATGCAAGTTGGGTTCATGTTCGAAATGCTTTTATTTTATAGGTTGACTTGAACCATATTTATGGAGAGACTCTGGAGAGACAACTTAAACTGAGACTTCTAAAGGACGGAAAGTTAAAATACCAGGTATGTCTTATCCTAAAATTCCTGCCTTATTGGATGACATACTTCCTAAAATTTGTGCTTTGTGCATGGTGTAGTTGATCTAAAGTGTAAGCCTAAAGTCAGTACTAACAGAGTCAGCACAGCTCAACTCATAAGCATCGTAGCTTACAACTCTTTGTTCTTTCCCCCTCTCCCCTGGCAGATGATTGATGGAGAAATGTATCCGCCAACAGTGAAGGACACTCAGGCAGAGATGATCTACCCTCCTCACGTACCTGAACACTTGCAGTTTTCTGTTGGGCAGGAGGTGTTTGGTTTGGTCCCAGGCTTGATGATGTATGCTACAATATGGCTGAGGGAACACAACCGGGTCTGTGACGTCCTGAAACAGGAGCATCCAGAGTGGGATGATGAGCAGCTGTTCCAAACTGCTAGACTCATATTGATAGGTAAGTGTCACTGCTACATGCAACTCCAACCTTCTCTTTGAGCGTGACACTTCCACCCATTATCTACTGCAGCTGTGGTAGGTGTAGTACGAGGGAAAGCTATTACTAAAATTGGTGTGTGAGGGCATACATCTGAGCATTTGAGACCCATCACTGGGGTTGTACTGAGAGACAGCTTCCTCCCAGCTGTGTTAACAGCAGAACTGAAGAAAACTGAGCTAAGAGGTACTTATTTCCCTTATCTAAGGGAAACGGAACTGAAAGCAGTGAAAAAGCAGGAGAGAAGCTAAGGTTCATTTCTCGGAGAGAACACATGTGGGGCTAGATGACCTTAGACTTTCAGATCCTGTGGGTTTTTTTCTGTTTCTTTCCACGGGGTTGTGTCAGTTCAGGTATGCTTTAAAAGAAAAGCTGTGATTAAGTTTAAAGTTCAGGAAGTTAGGTAAAACAATTCTACATACTTCTGTCTAACTGTCTGTTCGGTGGTATTTCATCTTATGTAAATGGTGATGTTACACTAAGCTTGAAAAGACCTTGCCTGAACTGATGGAAACAGTAAACCAAGACAATTACATTAAGCAGCCCAGAAGCTGAGAGTTGCTTTCAGATATCAACTTTCTTCCTTATCCCCAATCTGTATCCTGGAGAGTACTGTATAACTGAGCACAGATGTGTGCTGTTCTGTGGAGCATACAAGAAGGTGTAGCTTGTGGGTGGGAAGCAGGCTGTGGAAGACATTTCTCTACTTAAGATCACAAGAGTTTTTGTCTGTGGCAATGTTTCACCCCTTAGTCACATAAAATGTATTAATTACTTTCTAGATGAGGTTACAGAGCGTTGAAGTGTCTGTTATCCTGATCACTATAGTATTTTTTTAGAACAGTTCAGAAATGGTATTTCCTCTCAGAAACCTAAAGTTTCTCAGGCAACCAATACCAATATTCTCATCTGATTCACTGACCAACAGGAGAGACAATCAAGATCGTTATTGAGGACTACGTGCAACACTTGAGTGGCTACCACTTCAAACTCAAGTTTGATCCTGAGCTGCTGTTCAACCAGCGATTTCAGTACCAGAACCGGATTGCAGCCGAGTTCAATACTCTCTACCACTGGCACCCGCTTCTGCCCGACACTTTCCAGATACACGACCAGGAATACACTTTCCAGCAGTTCCTCTACAACAACTCTATAATGTTGGAACACGGCCTTTCCCATATGGTGAAATCTTTCTCCAAGCAAAGTGCTGGCAGGGTAGGTACTTTAAGTTGCTAGTGATCCAAAAGAGACGTAAACTGGGGGTGGGACAAGGGGGTAGACTAAAATTATCCAAAGCTAGTCATGTACTATAAAGGCACAGCTTCCTCATTGCTCTTACCAGGAGATCTTACTACTTTTCATCTTTAATAAACAGGTTGCTGGTGGGAAGAATGTTCCTGCTGCGGTACAGAAAGTAGCAAAGGCTTCAATTGACCAAAGCAGACAAATGAGATACCAGTCCTTGAACGAGTACAGGAAACGCTTCATGCTGAAACCATTCAAATCGTTTGAAGAACTTACAGGTAACAGTTTTCATCCTTCTTAACAAACAAGGGCCCTTTTCTTAAAATGGCTAATCAAGTCCTGCAATGCTGCTACTGGGCTTGAACAGGATAGTCTTGCAATGAAAATGGGATTTTTCCACTTACGGTTTTTACTCCTCAATAATTACAGGAGAGAAAGAAATGGCAGCTGAACTGCAAGAGCTTTATGGAGACATTGATGCTATGGAGCTGTACCCAGGCCTTCTTGTAGAAAAGCCACGACCAGGTGCCATCTTCGGTGAAACGATGGTGGAGATTGGAGCACCATTCTCTCTGAAAGGACTGATGGGAAATGCTATCTGCTCCCCTGAGTACTGGAAGCCTAGCACCTTTGGTGGGAAAGTGGGCTTTGAAATAATCAATACTGCCTCCTTACAGAAGCTCATCTGCAACAACGTGAAAGGCTGTCCTTTCACTGCTTTCCACATCTTAAATCCTGAACCCACAGAGGCAACTATTAATGTTAGTACCTCAAAAACAGCAATGGAAGATATCAACCCCACACTACTACTGAAAGAGCGATCTGCTGAGTTGTAAAAATCCATCTATTTATTTATTTAATTATATAATTTATTCTATTTATGGCTTAAAGGGTTTAAAAAAAAAGGGCAAAAAAACAACAAAAAAAAAAATACTTGAGCATCTTTATTGTGGAGGTTGCCCTAGATTCCTTACTGAGGTAAGGCTTCTATTTAGAAAAGGGATTTTTGTGCCTTTGAGCTCTACAGTGGTGAATCCCTTGTTCAGTCTTCTGTAACAGAACTATGTATTCCAAAGTGGACAAAGGTTCCAACTTTTTTAATGTTATTTTAATACTTGACAAAGGGCGTTAGTGGGGTTTTTTGTCTTTTCACTTGATAGGCCACATAACACTACAAAAGTGACTTAATGAATACTGCCAGAAAAGATTATTGATTCAAGATGAGCACTCCAGGATTAACAAAAAGTACATATACTTGAGACTCACTTATTTATGTAGTCAGAAAATGCATCGCATTTATCGTTGATACTACCTCTCCCTCATTGCGGTTAAGGCACTTTGTATAGTAACTTATATGTTGTTTTTTAATGTGTAAATCTACTTTCATGTGGCATTATACTTTTTTAATTTAATTATTTAAAGAAAATAGAACTCCTGGATCCTACCTGGTTTTGAAGCATATGTCACAGAAGTATTATTTGTGTAAGAGGATGATAATAAGGTACTGAGCTTAGCTGCAATACAAGGCTGCTTGTATTTTCATCCAGATGTTTTATTGTGTAAGTTTGCAGAGGTCTTAAACTTAGTCCAAAGTATTGGTATTCTTTCCATAGCTGTAGTTCTCTGGTCTACTTGATAATACAGTTTTAATCTCTGTCGATTTAAGGACAAATGGACAGTATAGCTTTAGTTAAGGGTGTAACTGTAGTATAGCTTTGTGTACCCATAGCATGGAGATTGTTGGAGAACAGTGAAACCTGAGGAGCTGTGTAAACATACGCAGTGGAGGAATGAATGCAGAATGGGTTTAGCAAAAGTGCACGGCACCAGGACTTGAAGGTAGCTGATGTCGACGTACACAAGTCATACTCGTGATTTAGTTCTGTTTATTGGGGGAGGAGGGATAATGTTTTGTTTATAACTTATAAACAGAGGCATTTTAAGTAAGTGGCTTAAGCTTAATTAAAACTGGCTAGCTAGCACAAAATCTTCTAGACGTATTTGTCCTGATCCAGCACTAAAATATCTAGTCTCATCTGGGCACATAAGTTACACGGGATCTTGTACCAGCACTTCAAAGTTTGCATATAAGGGTATCTTTTTTTAATTTCTAGAGAGGAAATGTAGAAGATGATCTTCCCATAAAAACAGCTGAGGAACTGTAGGTAAAAAGAAAAAGTCACTTCAGACTGGAATAGATCAGCAGCCTGGTATTCTGTGCCCCTGCCCAATATTCCTTGACTACTTGTGGAAAAGGACTTGAGTTTTATATTTCATCTGAATCTCTCAAACATTTGTAGAGGCTTGTGCATTGTACTGGCTATGGCAGTAGTATAGTTTGACTGTGACTTCTGTTTGCTGATTTGTTTAGAGACCCAGATTACCTTATGCTGTGTAAGTGTGATTGTTAGTGTGAATAGCCAAATCAAGATCTCCTATAACGATCAATATCAGTGAGTGATTTGAGGTGGTCTTTGATATGAATGCTTTGGGAGAAAGAAGGGCATTTATTTTCCTTTTTCTATTTGAAGCATGAAGAAGGGAAAAACTTCAATAACCTTGTATTAAAAGGTGGTCAGTACTGTATATGCTAGTAAGTGAAAACTGCTTGGACACTGTTAAAAGGTGTAATTGTCATTCAGATCCATCTTTGGAGCACCCTTCTGCCTTTAACAAGGAAAAGTGTTTGGCTTAGAGTGAAAGGGAGACAAGTCTGGACAGATTTAGTTCTTCAGGGGTAGTTAAAAGTCCTCAGACCATGTCACTTGAGTTAAAAGCTGCTTCAGAAAGGAATCATGTTCACTCTGCATTTTGTACTCTGCAACCACATTTCACCAGTCACTTGTCTGTGACCCAACCTGCTGGGTTTGGCTGGGTTCAAGTTGCTCATGATAAATATGTATGTTTGAGATTATTTATTTTTAAATTCTGTGAATTGTTTTTCACTTTATTTTTGTAGGACAAGAATGTTTTTAAAATGCAGTTGTTTATATAAATAAATTGAAAACATTACCTGTATGGCCTTGTTTGCTTGTGCCTTCCTTCAGCAATATTTTATATGAAACACCTTTCATCTTATTTGCCACTCAAGACTAAATGGAGAATTCCAGGAAACAGCTAACACCGTTAAATGGGATGGGATAGTAATAGACCATAATTCACCCTAGTAAAGATGCCAGCACCCCTCTGTCCTGTCCCTTTAGAGCGAAAGGACAATACTGGAGTTGTACAACACCAAGTTGGTGTAACCACCCTCCCGTCACCCCTGTTGAGTGCTAAGACTTTCCCGAGCAAGAACAGGCCCTGGGCATTTCTTTTCCATTTTAGCAGTCTGCATCTGGGGAACAGGATTTGGGATACAACCACTGGACAAGGGCTTTGCTCTTGAGCATGTTTTCAGCAGTGGCAGCGTGTCCCTTGTCAGAAAACAGAAGCTGTGATGGCTACTTCACTGGCTGCCTTCCCTCTTCACAAGGGTCCCGCTTTGTTATCACAGTTACTAACTTTGCAAAGAGAGCTGCAAGCTGGAAGGAGGGGCAGTGGGGCTGGGACGAGAACGGGGGTCTGCTTAAGGAAAGCAGGCAGGAAGTGCATGTGTGAGCGCCCCTGGGGCCACCCGCTCTGCCCTGTGCTTTCATCTCGGATAAGAAATGAGGAGAAACTATGAAGGAGGCAACTGAGGGGATCGTGCACCTTGTGCTACCTCAGTCAGCTCCTCCCACCTCCACCCCGGCACTGCTGGGATGTCACCTCAAGCACCCTTCTGTGCTCAGCCCCCCACTGGTGACTGTCTCCAGTACTCCCCCATCCCAATATTGGTGCCCTGTCCTCTCACAGCCTCTTCCTAGTGACCAACCCCATTGCCAGAATCTTCTGCCCAGAGTCACCTTCCTTCCAACCACCCAAGATCCTCTACAGTCCAAGTGACCCTATCTTCCCAACAGCTCTCCAGCCCTGGGAATGTGACAGTCCTCCTGCCTCTGCCCTCTAGCTCCTTTCCATCTTCATCAGTGAGCAGTTTCCTCACATTCCGACTGTACCCAGGCACCCAAGTGCTTCCAGCAACACTCCTCAACTTAAAACTCACTCTTCACCATTTCAGTGACCATCTTTAGACCCCAAAATGCAACGTCCCGGAGCACCCTTCCAAGACCACCACCCCAGTCCCTCTCCTGGCCCCACGCGGAGGCTGTGGGTGAACGGAGGCACGTGCAGACCATGCACGAGCCGTGTGGGTTTTTTCCCTTTAATAACCAGTCGACTCATTTGCGCTACAAGTTAACGCGCCGGTGACACGTTTCTGTTTTGAGGGGAAGTCGAGCGAGGGAGCCAGCGCAGACAAGGCCAGCTGCTTCGGCGGGAGGAGGAGGGGCCGGGCCGCTGCCGCCGGGATGGCGAGGGGCGGCAGCCAGAAGGCAGCAGCGAGGCCATCGGCGGAGAAGGTGTTTGGGGTGGCTGCTGCCCTAATTAGGGAAGGGCCGGTCCGGATGGATTCGGCGCACGATGGTTGAGATAGTTTGATCGCGGAGGAGCTCCTCCTTCCCTCTGAGCAGGGACATGTCTTGATGATGCAAAAGGCAAGAATGTTCCTCAGAGGAAACCTGCCCTGTGAAATATTTGCTCCCCAGCCTGGGTTGAGGTAACTGTTTCACCCAAGGCAATGTGGTAAAGGAGGGGGGCTCGGTGTTTAAGTCATACCCTTGGAGGGAAGAAGTCCAACGAGGAGCACGAGAGCTCCATGCTTTGGAAGCAAGTCACGGTACACCATCACCTTTACCGTGGGCTTTCACCGTACGTCATTTGCTCGCTTGCCCACTGCGTAAGAAGTCTTTACGGGCGCTGAGTCGGAGCCCCGTGGGCATCTGACCAGGTTTATTACTTCTGATACACTCGCTGGAGGTGCACTGACCTTTACGCTGGAGCACTAGTGCTCCCAAGGCAGCCGCTTTACCTGGATTTCAGGAAACATTTCTATCACAAGCGGCTGCTTCTTTGCAAGACAATACCCTTCAGCTTTCAGCATCAACACAGACAGGTCACCAAGTAGTTTGAACAAGTTGCAGGAAGGGTAGGATGGATGGAGAGAGGGAACCTGGGTTGAGGGGAACGGACACATCACTTGTTCCTTGACTGTTCACAGCTACTGAAGTAGGTGAACATTTCTGGAAAAGCTTATTGCAAAGACATGCTGTTTCCTTTGGAAGACCAGAAAGGAAAAAACCTGCAGTTTGTAAGTATATATATATATATATATTAGGACAGAAAGGATCAGGCTGTAGCTATGTACTCTACCTATGGGAAAAAAGGTGAATGGAGAGATCCTAACCTTCTTGCTAAAAGGCATGACAAAAGCTACGCAAGGCAGAAATGCAGCAGCATCACAAAGAAACATCACAGGAAAAAAACTCTCCTTGGGAAGATCTGAGTGCTCCTCTTTTTTTTTAATCTGGAGTTTCAATTTGGAAATAACATTATACTGAGAGGCAACATGATTGGTTTCAAACTGTACTTTTTTTCCTCTGACACTTATTTTTTAAAGCTAGTATAAAATCTCCTGTGACTCCTGTGCTTACTTAGTCTTTAAGTCCAGGCATTTTCATTAATATTGGCAAGAGACTGATCACAACCAAAAAAAAAAACTCCAACCACTACATTCCTCCTCTGCCATTCAGGAGTGAGCAAGAAAGCAGATGTCAAGAAAATTAGAAGGAAAAAAGTAGCACAAGAAATTCACAAATTTTCCTTTCTGGGATTTTTCTCGGCTGAAAATCCTGAGACCGCACTGAAAATCTCAGCATTCACCTACAGCCACGCTGAAGCCTGAGAAACCAGTCAGAGGTGGCCTGGGCAAGTTGGGAGCTGAGCACCATCAGTAGCGAGAGGATATTAAAGCTTGTGAGATCTCACTAGTTTACCACGCGGAGAGGGCAGGGTACAAAGCGCTCAAGGTTTGACTCATGCTGGTTGCTTGTCCTCAGTCCTGGGCAAGCCGACCCATTTTATCCAGCAGGTATTAGCCATCAGAAAGCAAAGCACGGCAACCCCCAAATCTGGGAGAAGGTGGCAAATAATGTTCAAAGCATCCACTTTCAAACCAACCCACTGCATTGCAGCTGAGGGTCTAGCCCTTTGCAGGGCACGTCTACAGAAAGTTGAAAATACGTTGCATCTTCTAACTGACTGTAATCCTAATATTCTTTTTTTCTCTTAATTAGTAGCTGTTACCAGAACTGGGAAAATACAAAATGTCACATAACTAGGAGCATCCTGCTTCCAAGTGTCTCTGAGCTTTACTTAAAACAGTAGCGAAGTAGTAGTCCATGCTTGTGTCTCAGGATAAAACCAAAGCTACTCGCAAAAAGTAAAGGAGGATCCTGCAGGAAACGCATTCTTGTTCTGCACTTTATTTTTTCATGGTAACCAGGTGTAGCTCATTACTTCAGGCTTACACAGTAGTGGATATAGGTGTGTGCAAGCACCCTTGTTCAAACCTGCCCTGCTGACAAGTAATTTTAACACCCATTCATTTTCCACAAAAGGACTGCATTTGTGGAAGACTTTTCTATGAGAGCACATGAAACTTTTTAAACAAACACCCACACTGAAATGGACATAAAAATGAAAGCAATGCCCATCACACTGAGCACTGTGGAGCAGCTGGGTGGCAGCTAGAGAAGGCACGTTCCCCAAACGGCATGTCGTATCATCTTACTTTTGCCTATACCATGAAGATCTACCCAAAGAAAATATTTTCAGAAGCATTCATCGAGGAAACATTGCGCAAAGTCATACTGGCTTTAGCATAACACCATAACGTGGATGCTAATAAGGATATTTCTGAATTTATACTGGCAAGTCTTAAGAGATGAGAGGTGAGACCAAGACCCTGAGAAGCAACACAGCTTTGGTGGAAAAAACCAGGTCTGTGAGACTGCAAAAGCATCAGTTGTTCAGTATGATTTTAAGCCCCAAAAAACTCCAGTGAACCGTGACAGTGCAACAAAACACAGCTAAAAGCCGTGACGCTAAGTCCAGATACATTCTTCAGCACCTTCAAAACCTTACCCTGAGAACTGACACAACTCGATATCCTTTCGGTAGTGACTTTCGAGCCTGTTGCCTAGACAATATTAATTAATCCTTCCTAACAAATAATGGCAGAGTTGCTAAGTAGCAGTCATAGGTAATAAAACAAGACTGTCTTGAGCGTGCTCAGCTGTGAAATACTAGTTCTTACATAAGGCTGGGATGTAACACGAGATGATCCAATCACATCTTAGAGAAGTTGTTAAGAAGGCATTAGGTCCAATGAAGCAGGGAAGTAGAGACCATTCCAACTAAATCAGGGCTGAGATTTTTTATAGCGCAGAGAATTTCAGTGAAAGCAGAAAAAAAAATGCATTTCTAAATCAGAAATGGACTGAATTTTCTCAGTGTCTGATAAATTGGTAGAATTTCAGACAAATTCCAGATGTATTTCTGGCCCTGGAACAATAGACTCAGCTTATTTTCACTGCTTGCTAGGGAAAATCTTTCAGTGTTTGTCATCATAGCTGACCGAGTCTTAATGGTAAGCAGAAGATTTCCCAGCCTGGCCATGAAATGGAAGGTCCTTTTACAGACCAAACAAAATATATAAAATCATCCCAAAAGCAAGCTGACATAACTGTATATTAAATAATCTTGGATGTTTTCATAACCTCTTCACTTTATATCAGATCTTCACTCTATATCAAATACGTTTTTCATCTGATTATAACAGCTCTCCTACCCAGCAGACAGAGATGGATAAAACACTGTACTGAAGTTTCCATATGTTCTTCCTCAGTCTGAAGAGAAAAAAGGATACCTGTCTCATTTTGAGGAAAATTTAAGAAGCATATGAACAGCCTCCATGAAGACCAAGTTAGTGTCTCCCATAGCTACAAAAAAACCACCAGAACACTTAATGAGATGAGACTTTGGAAAGGGACTCTGCTTTATCAGAGCCTGGAGGTTTGGTTTCTGCAACTCTTTGGCACTTACAAAAGCGTCTCTGGAGATCTTCTATTTCATACTAAAGCCCAGGGCTCCACCAGAGTGCCAGCAAGTGCTCTGTATCACTTAGTAAGTAGGCGGCAAATATGTAAGACAAAATTAAAAATAAGAGATAGAAATAAATAAGAGCAGGTTTACCAGTAAGCCAAGATCAATAGTGTTTCACAGACTCATTTTTAAAAGCAACAGCAAAAACATATCCACTTCCCACACAAAAGCTTTGTGAATAGAGAATTAAAAACCCCAAGGTTCCTAATTCCTTAGGAAGTTTAGTTCCTCTTTGAAGTCATTTCTTCAGATGCTCTTGGTTACAAAAAATTCTCATAACTCCCTTTAAACCTATGCCAACAAGTAAATATTTGCCACTGTCTTCTTAAATATTTACTTATTCAATAGTCAGGTCTACAATGACTTCAGCTATCACATCAAATTTGACACTGGTGAAGTTGCACATGATTTGAATAATGTTGTTCTGCTGCAAACGTCATTTGCAAAGTTTATGTCTTTTCCTAGGAACAAGGGGCAGCTATTTTAGCAGTACTTTCCAGTCTCCATCTTCAGTGGGATGCAATGGAAAGGCAGCTACAACGCCATTTTTCTATGGAATTTGTTGGAGAGCTGAAAAATCTGCAGGCATCATTCAATGTAACACAGCACCTTGGGACTCAGTACTACGAAGGAATTTGAAAAAAAAACTCTTCTGACTTTGCAAAAATGGACAGGGAAGCTCACTAGAAAAGGTTCCCATGAGATTTCTGTCACTTCTGCTATTCAGTCATAGTGAGATAGTACAAGACCAGCCTCTAATACAGAAATTCCTATTTTTTTTTGTATTTTTTTTTTCTTCTTCTTCTTCACTTACATACCAGGAACCAGAAGATAGATTGAGGAACTATTTGTTTCAGCACTTTCATAATGGTTGGTCTGAGAAAAAATTAGATTGCAAGAGGGATGTATTACTCCCCGTCACATTAAATGTGCTTGTTCATTCTCAATAACTATAAAATTTACTGGGGGAACTGCAAGCAAGAAAAAGATGTAAATTTTCTTGAGTGACTAATAAAATTTTTATTTATTTGCCTCTAGCTCCATTTTCACAGGAAGGTCCTTCCTTTTAGAAACTAAGTTCCATTACTTATGATTCAGCACATGAATAGGTAGGTAACATGGGAGATTATGAATAAGGTTCCTTATTATTAAATGGCCATAAATGCACCCACTTGAATAAAGCTTTGACAGAGCAATCCGTCATCAGATTTTAGGCTAGTCTAGATTTGCGCGACTTGCACAAAGCCAGCCCCACCTTCCAGTTCACAGCCACCCTCGATTCTCCTCAAATCGAAGCAAGCTCTCTTTACTCCACTACTGACATTTAATCAGAAGGAACTTAATGACTGCAAGCTTTCAGTTCATTAACAAAATCCCCTCCTTATTTCCCTACCTCATAACTCTTAGGCCACAGACTGTAAGATGATAAGAAGCAAAGTGCATTTACTTTAAAAATGAGTTTCATAATACTCTATTTTTTTCTGAACATTTTGCTTTTTAGCTTATTTAGCTGTTTTTTACCAATCTAAATCTAGCTAAAAGCTTGCATTTTCTGTTTTTAGCTGCAGTCCATAACTGTTCCAGTTTTTTTTCTCCTCTACTAGGAGGAGACAATCTATAGAAATTTGACAACCAGGCAAGGACTGAAGCCAAGGTTGAACACAGCTTTTTATGCAGAACTGTCTCACTGATAAAATCTTACTGCTTGATGTCAGCAATGTGAAAATTTGGATTTGCAGCCTACTTTTTTTCCAGACAAAGCTGATATGATCTAGATTGGTCTAACAATGGCCAACTCACATTCATTATAAGAAGGTGAAGGTGACCAATTGGAGTCTTCTGCAAGGATACAGACTTTGGGCTTGCTACCTCAATCTGCAAATCTCACAGCACAATGCAGAAGACCTTAGTATCAGTTGGGCAGAGGAACCAGGATGGGTTTCCTACAATAGCAGTGAAGTGGAAAAATGGAGATTTTCTTCTTTTTACTGCAAAGTGGGAAGATAGCCTTCCCAAATAGTGGAAAGCTGTCTAGCAACTCAGCCTTCACTTGAAGTGCCAATAGCCATGCAGCACGTTCTTTACATATGAAATATTCTTGCTGTTTAGAAGGCATGCATTTTGCATGTGGCTGACTGAAAGAAAAACCTCATGCTAACATTCACTTACCAGAATAACTGCTTAAATTTCATGTACTGGCGTTATCAGATCATTTTTGTGGTACTTAGGTATTGCAGCTAACCATGATTGGGGCAAATGCTTTATGTGTGATTTGTGATAAAATAAGCAATGAGCGTAACTAGCAATGGTAGAATCACAGGATAACTCGGGCTGGAGGGGAGCTCTGGACCTCTCTGGTCCATCTTCTGGCGCAAAAGAGAGGCAGCTCTGGGATCACCCTTGACGAAGGCGTGTCTGTTTTTCTCAGCATTATGGGTACCTTCATTTCTACGATAACACTACTGCCCTGACCTCAAGGTAGTTCCTGTCTTCAGACCTATTTTTAAGAAGGAATACCATGACCATGCTTAATGGAAGGGGAGAAGACAAATCAACTACAGACGAGAAACTTCCAGGTTTAAGCCAGAACTACAAAAACGACCTCACTAAAAGCTGCCCATTCACCCAGATCTCCTCAGCAGATGTCAAAGATAACGTGTGCACGCGTACGCACATGTGTGTGTACTTGTCTGCATCCCAAAGACATACTATCCCACAGGCAGGAGCATGCTCTCGCATACAGGAAATGCAGCAACACACCAAGGACAAGCAGCAGAAGGAACCAGTCTAATTTTTATGCTATATTTAGGGCTATTTACTGCCCCAGCAAAAAAAAAAAATCAGTTGCAAAACCAGTTTAACTGTTTTGTGTTTCTTGTTTTTTAGGTAAAAACTGGCATGCATCTCCGAATCTAATTGTAAAAGTTGTAATAAACATCTTCCAAGTTTTAATCTTCATGATTAAAAATCTCCAGAGCAGCATATGATAAGATTTCTTTTAAGCTTCTTCCTTAGTATTTACACTAGAATAAGAAATAAGAAAAATAACAATATTCGTTTAGAATGGAGTATAAAATAGGAATGCTGTAATGGATAAAAGTAAAGTTAATGTTTAAAAGAAATACAAACCTGTGAAGATAAAGAAATGCATATTAGGCAATGAATGGCTTCAGCCCTACTTCACAATGATATCAGAAGTCAAAACAGGTGAAACGAAACCAATTTTAAAATAAATATATTAATGATAACAAGGAGCCACAATAGGAAAAATCCACGAAAGGGCAATGCTAACATTCCCTTGGTTGAGTTTAATATTTAGACAAGCAACATGGTATTTTACTTTCTTTTTTTTTTTTTTTTCTAATCAATTTTCCAATCTATTCATAAAGTCCCTACATTACTAGCCAATTTTTAACCCTTCCATCAACATAGTCCTCTAACAAAAAAGCACTATTTGCAGACACAATAGTGAAGTAGCTCTTTTTAGATGCCATGAGCGATGGCCAGTGCTTCTGAAATTCCCTTGTAACCTTATTCAAGCTGAGTCCTGGACTTTCCTGATCTTAAACAAAAGCATCTTTAACGGGAAGTTTATTTTTCTTAATAATATTGAGCGTATTAAGTGGACTCATGATGAGTAAGGAGTGGACATGTGGAGCCACATTCATTCAGGACTGGAAGACACTTCCACCCCCCCTCCATAGAAAATATGAGGCTGTTTTCGCCTCTTTCATATTCTGGGAAGCAAGGAAATGTCTCGACTTGAGCCTTGTGGAAATTTTTGGACAAATCTGTCTTTTGTCAGAATGTAGTATTTGTATGGAAACAAGCCAAGTTCAACTGAACCTTCCTTGGGAAATATTTCTCAGGTCTAGCAGGGAATTTCTTGGTCAAAACACAGCTGAGACCTTCCCCCTCCTCTCCATCTGGTAGCTAGTGCGGAGGTTCACCCTCTTGTGGAGGCTCTTAGGCAAGTGCTCGGGATAAGCTTTTTCAAGGTCTTAATCCTCTAGCTAAGTATGTTAACTACCACTAAGTTAATTGTTTCAGGATCACTCTTACCCCAGTGATTCCTTCCTTGGTTTTTAATTAAAAAAAAAAAATATACAACTTTAAGTTTCCATTTCTCTCCCATCACAAAATGGAAGAATTTTTATAGGGTGACAAATGGTTTCCTGCCTACTGCTAGTCCATGAAAATGTTTTGTCACTTCATAATCAGCGTCATACTTCACAGAAAAGAATTTGGCTGCAAAAGCATCTTTCCTGGGAAAATAAAATATAGAGTTCAGCATGAACACCGATTTTGGTTCGAAAAGTTAATAAGACATTACAATTATAGAAAAGATACAAGGATTAATCGGTTGTCCCTTGGTGAAATGCTCCGAAGCGTTGCTGGTTGTCAGTGAAACTCCCACAGTCTCTCCATCCCCAAAATTATAATGCAGTTAGTTGGTAACCAGGTCCTGAAGATAGCAGACAAGTAGCCAAATATTGTCTTTATTCTTCTAGTGACCAGACTTGCCTTTCTCATATCAGTATTTACACCTAGAGCTTTTCCTTCCTAGAGGGAACTACCCCATCTTGTAAGTCTTCGAGACTCATGTGCAGTATCCTGGCTTTCTCCTCCTTTTCCAGACCTTTGTGATCTGCTGAAGGGTGGGAGGGAGCAGGGCAATTCAGGAGGTTGCCAAACCTGGCTTTCCCACCTCCAGTGGGGAAACCTGCCTTTTGAACAGAAGCATCAAAGAATGGAGCCTGGACTGAAGCAGCACTCACTCTGGTTTTGCAAGAGGTCAGGGAAATTTTTTGGTGACAAAAGAGGCTATGAATGTCGAACAAGGAGAGCTTGTAATAGTTATTTGGGCCAGCTGGCTGAGATAACATCATCTGGACAGGACAGCATACTCCCAGGCCCATTATGCTCTAAAAAGAAGTACCCTGTCCAAAATATGATTGCACCACTTGAAGGATGTTTCTTAAATTATCACTGAAAAAAATATGTTTAAAACAGTATGTATAAGTTGTTTGAGGAGTGGAAGCCTAAGGAAAGGCTAGAGTTATTTTGTACTGCTCTCAAGTGAACTGAGACAAGAAGAAAGTTTTTAAAATTCACCCTGTATGCAAAGTAGAGTCATTGTCAAGCACAAAAAGTCATGCTGGCAGAACAGCAACAGTGCCTCTGGGAAGCAAAACAAATATATTTAAATTGGCTAGGGGAAAAAAACCTGTTTGTTTGTTCTAGACTATTATGCTAGCCTTTCTTGCGTCTGCTCGTGAAGATATAGTAACCAACCAGTCAACAACTGTTCATACCAAACCCATTTTAGCCGTACGTGGCCTATCTGACGCACTTCAGGGCACACAGGAGCAGGTCTTGAGGAGTGCAAGCTTTGGCATGCCATCGCGTCTCCCTCCTCCCCCTCTTTCCCAGAGGCTGGTGAAAAACAGTGATGAAGTGCTGGGGAGGGGTCAGGCCGATCATGGACCCAAACCGTGCAGTCACCCAGCAAAGTTCAGCCACAGGGCAGCCCCCCACGCAGGAAACCGGACAGCCTTTTGTTCAACAGAAAATGGAGACTTGGGCTGCCTGCATGGTTGGAAATTATCTCAAAGTTATGAGAAATTTGGGAATATAAACCCCCAAAACCCCCTTTATGTGACACCATGGTCCTTGGGGCTACCACCACGGAATGATAGCGATGATGCGGTGTCAGTGGTGGGAACAGCACTGTGTCACAGCACTTTTGAGGAGGTCACCCCAACACATCCAAAGTGTAAGGAAATCCCCAACACCTTCTATAGACCTCTCAAAGGACATCTGTACAGGATACCAGGTGAAGCGTATCACCCAAGGTTCAGGCAATGGGCATGTGGGCACCAAGGAAGATGGGGCGAGCCAGAAATGAGACCTGCTGCTGCCTACTGCAGTGGGGCTGCTCCCGGGTGTCATTGCAGCCAGGCAGTGCCCTGATGGCCTAACTGTGCTGTGTAGATTTAAATTAAATACATTGGGTTTTGACTGCTGCTCCAGCAGCCTGAAGAAGGGAGGCAACTCCCAGATGAGGGCGGAAGGGCTCCCTGCTTCCTCCTGCCATTCCCCTGCATCTCCTCACTCCCCTTTCCTCTAGCAGAGTTCGCTGCAGGCACAAAGACCTCAAAAAGTTTCCTGTAAAGGCTGTGTAGAGCAGACACATGTCTTAATGGCCAGCTTTCACTGCTCAGCTCAGTGTCTTTTGAAGTGCCACAAGCACACTTGGTGGTGTATCAATGCATGTCGCCTCAATATGCCAGAGGAAACCCAGAAATACCTCTTCTCAGGTGGGGATGTTTTAGAAAAAAAGATATGGGAAAGGGTATTGCACTGTGAGTTTGTTTGTCACGTACAGCCAACGGATATATGTTGATAGACATTGCTGTATGGAAAACCAATTTAGAGTATTTAAGGCCTTGGCTGGTGTTTACTTTGGCCAACAGCAATTGGGCAGACCTTGCAAGGACCTGGCCTAACATGTTTACTTCCATCTGCAGCTATTGTTCATTAAACTTGCTTATGCATAGATTTCTTCTACATTTAAATACCCGTAGCTCTGTACCTTGCTTGTGTGTTAATGGTTAACTCCTGGGAGTTAACACCGGTCTGAAGCAGTAAGTGCTTCCGCAGTTTCAGGAGAAACATCTCAGCAGCCTTTTGTTAATGGTTGTATACGTTCCCAAATGTAAGCCCCATGTCGTCAGTTCCCCCACCTCTTCCTTACGTGCAGTGCTCCATTAATTACCACTATTTATATTGTCATGGTGCCCAGAGGCCTCCCTGGGGAGCAGCTTTTTTGATCCAGAAACAAAGGAAACAGCACAGACCCTCATGTGAAGGTCTTCCTTTTCACAAAGACATGGTACAGCAGAGAAGCAAAGTATCAGTAGTGTGGTGGATTGCTTTCCTTGTGTAGGAGAACAAAAAAATCTCAAGGAGGCAGAGTCGAAGATGGAGAAAAGGGAGTTGTTGGGGTGATGGGAGGAAGAGGAGAAAGGGAGTGATGAAAAGACAGCATAGGAAGAGGAAAAAAAAGATGGTGAGAGAAAAGGGAGGATGTCAATGGAAGGATTCTGGGAAGGGGAAAAACAGAGGAGGGGTAGGATGAGTTTGGGCAAACAGACACCGAGCATGAGCAGCCATCACTGGACAGCGCTCCGTGTCCAGACTCCCAGTTGTGCAAGGAGCATGACATCATGCACGTCCGGGGGCAGGAAGGGGCGGTGGATATGACGTGGACCTTTGGCTGCACTCGAGGACAGCCCCCAGGGGCAGGCGTGCTCGCCCAGCACATCTGCGGGGCCACCGTGGGGCCACACTTCCCACCCTTCCTCCACTGCCTCTGCTTTCCAGCTCGTTCCCCTGTTTTTTATTTTCTTTTTCTTTCCCTTTTACTGAAGATCCCTTTGTTTTGATTGCTTTACCAAAGAGGTTTCTCCCCAGAAGATGACAGCGCAGCTCTGACCAGGAAAGTTGGACCATGAACGCCTGTGAGTAAAAAATTTAGAAATGCCTTGCCCAACAGTGGGGAAAAAACACCCCGGATTATGCATTTTAAATAGTGCTTGAATCCTGGGGGTGCCTGCAATGCCCCATAGAGCAGTTTCATGCTTGAGTGCTGAGCATATGGGACTCACTCTGCTCCAAGCTCAACCGAGATTGCCAAATGATTCAAAGACAAAGGCCAACTTATCTTTTTAACAGATGCGTTTCTGACAGAGATTAACTAATTCTCTTTCAATTAAAAACCACATGAGGGGCCCTGAGCATTGTAGTCACTTTCTTATGAGCACAGCAGATTTTCCAGCTTCTAAGAACATCTGGAAGAGCCCTTCATCCCACTGGGGGCCAGGAGCTCCCTGTCTCCGTCAGCAGGAGCTCTTCTCTGTGCAGCTCACTAGCAAACCATCTGAGTGAGACGTGCTAGAAGAGTGCTGTAAAACCCACATTTTTGGAGTCACTGTGATCCAAGATAGGGCAGAAGGGGACACTGAGGATTAGAAAGACACTTACAGAAAAGTTGGTAGGAGATATTTGTTACCTTCTAGGATCCAGAATGAGCTAGAAGTGTTACGTGGTGGGGCTGAAGAAATACACAGAAAAATTAATTACAGGTTACTGGTGGAAAAGCACATCAGGGTGGGGGGAAATGGCTTGTGCTGTTCTTCCCCTGGCATCATCACAGGAAATGGGTATGGGTCTGGAAGGACCTTCAGTCTGAAACAACGTGTCCATCCTTGAGTTATACCAATTGGTTGCAAGAGTCTCTGCTGATCATTAGAGATCACATCCTGTAAGAGAAAGATTTTGTGTTACAAACCCTATTTGGGGCTGTTTTGTGCTGCTGGCCGCTGAGTTCCCACACAGTGTTGGGGCCAGTGGGACTCGTTTTGACAAACCCCCAGAATTTTTGCCCCCTGAAGAAGGAGGCGAGCCTATGGTCCACCTGCCATCTGATCCTCCTCCTGCTGCTTTGGGAATCTGACTGAGCTGTGACTCAGAAGACCCAAAAAAGAACCTTTTCTCCCCAATGTAGTCAGTGGACGTAGCTGTGCACCTACAGAGGATCACAGAATCATAGAATACCAGGTTGGCAGGGACATCAAAGATCATCTGGTCCAAACTTCCATGGCAAAAGCACGCTCTAGACAAGATGGCCCAGCCCCCTGTCCAGCTGAATCTTAGAAGTGCCCAATGTTGGGGAATCCACCACTTCCCTGGGGAGATTGTTCCAGTGGCTGATTGTTCCCATTGTGAAAAATTTTTCTCTTGTGTCCAGTTGGACTGTCCCCAGCAGTAACTTGCACCCACTGCCCCTCATCTTTCCTATGTGACTCCTTGTAAAAAGGGAGTCCCAAACTTCTCTGCAGCCACCCTTTAAACACTGGAACATGGAGATAAGGTCTCCCCTAAGCCTTCTCTTCTCAAGGCTGAACAAACCCCGTTCTCTCAGTCTTTCCTCACATGGCTGCCCCGTCCCTTGATCATCTTTGTGGCCCTTCTCTGGGCCTCCTCCAGCCTGGCCACAGCTTTTTTTGTATAGTGGGACCAAAACTGAGCACAGGATTCCAGGTAGAGTGGGATAATGACTTCTTTATCTCTGCCAGTGATGACAGATGATTCAGAGCATCTCAGATGTCTAAAGCCCTTTGATTTTCAGAAAATCTTCTTAAATTGTCTGAAAATGTA
This sequence comes from Tyto alba, assembly GCF_018691265.1. Classification (NCBI taxonomy): domain Eukaryota; kingdom Metazoa; phylum Chordata; class Aves; order Strigiformes; family Tytonidae; genus Tyto; species Tyto alba. The sequence goes on from NW_024881272.1 coordinate 2,438,851, forward strand.
ATGCTCCTTATGGCTGCCTAAATTATCTATGACTTACACTAAAGTGCAGGTGGGAGAAATACAGACTTGGTCACTTGGTAGTGACAGAACAAGATGAAAATTTCATGATTCCTCTTTACATAATGTAGGATAACAACTTTCTTGGCTTTTAGAGGGATTTGAATACATAGAATAACCAAAAAGAATAAAAATTTTAAAGGCAGAAACTGCTTCTGTCCTTTTAGGCATTAATGTTGTCAGTCAATCAGGAAAAAACTACCCGGAGTAAAGCATTTTATAGAAAGAAGAGTGTAATCACATCATTGCAAGCCAGAATAACTGTGAGAAATCTAATAAAGTAAAATCTCTCTGGTCTGCGGCTGAAATGCTGCAAAGTGGAGACTAGGAAGACTTTGTGAAATGTATGCAGGCTTAGACTGCCAGGAGCTGTATTATGATGCTTGAAAAGCTTTTCGTAACCACATCTTTCTTTGTCTAGCTCTTGAGCAGTGGCATAACACCACACTTGTTCCAACATTTTGGAATAGCAGCAATGATTTATTTTTTTTAATTCCTGGACTCTGACATCATCTGGCAACTGTTGATAAAAAAGTATGACTTCCAGAAAAATGCAGCTATACAGACTAATAGGTTTTCCATTTGCTTCTCTCTCTGCTCACTGAGACACAGCACTAGCACAGCAGGACCCAGGCCCAGCTGAGACTGCAAGCACTGCCATAGGACGAACCAGTATTTTTCCTTCAAGACCATGAAAAAGAAAGCCTTCAGTAACCTGAACTAATTGTAGCTATCTGGCTTTCTGTAATTTGTCTATCATAATTTTGCCCATTACCATCCCCATTTGAAATACTGTCTTTCCTAAATGAGAAGTATCATATTACAGTATAGATCATAAAGAGTATGTACACATTATAAACTAAACTCAAATTCACACAAGCATCAAAGGACTACTAACGATGACACCTGAAGTGTTTTTGAAGACTGTAGCGACTGTAATGTAATTATATTACATATATAAATGTAATCCACTGTTACTGACCCATTTCTTCCCTATGCATTGCATATGTTAATGGCCTGAATTAAAAGAAACTTTAGCTTTCATTACTGATTCATCTTTCTTCTGTGAATCATTAATCCTGAATATCTTTCTTTTACCAGAAACGGACATCAGGTCTGTCCAACAGGCAGTTTAGGTGTGTGTAAGCAAGTTTAGCAGAATGAGACAAGTCTGAATCTAGTTAGAAACCCATTCAGATGTTCTTATTCTCATTCCTTATGAGAAACCCTATTTCACAGTCATTTATGCAGCATCTGTGCAGTCATCCCACATGCTGAAATGGAATAATCTGTAACTGCTTCTTCATAAGCTTAAATCCCTAAACAAAATACCAAGGACTGGCTAACTTTTGAAACTGATGATAGAGTGAAAAAAAATTCCTTTTGTAGATCACTTTAAATGCAGGAAAAGCCATTAGAGACCTGAAGGAATTTACTTCCAGGCACCATTATACTGTGCAGTTCTCCAGTTTAGTTGTCTACATGAGCACTGTCTACATGAACAAGTGCTATTAGGACAGGACAATCCTTCAGAGCAAGGTTTTGGCAACTGAATTTCTTCTCATAAGCACAGTTTTGCCTTGCACTCCTGACACAAATATGACAGCAAAATTCAGGATATCACCTGAAGAGACCCAGTCACAATGCTGGCTGCTAGCCAATCTGCAGAAGTAGACAAAGATCTGTGTGTGGAAGACATGTACCGTGGAAAAAGTAATACAAGCAACTGAGACCCTTGGAGTTTTTACCAGTTCCCCTCCCATCGTAAAAAGGATTAAAAAAAAAAAAAAAAAAAGGCAGAAAGACAAGGACGACAAAAAATACAGAACAGCTGCTACAGAAGGAGCTCAGAAACAGAAACAGGATCACGGGAAAACTCAAACTGGAAGGGAACTCAGGAAGACTTTGGTCCAAGCTCCAGCTCAAAGCAGGTCAGCTCTGGGGTCAGACCAGGTTGCCCAGGGCTTGATCCATGACGCAGATATGACCAGATGGCATTTGGAAGGTGACTAGCTCTGGAGTAGTCACTGTTTCGCACTACCCAGCTTGAGAGCTATTTAAATTATCTGATGCAATTTTAAAACAAAAGGATGACTTTTTCTGCACAACTTATAAAACTACACAACATTTTGCCATGGTATACTGGCAAATCCTAAAGTATAAACAGATTTAATTATTAGTCAGATTAATGCAAGAACGGTCATTCACTGATTAGTAACCATAAATAGATGCAAGTCAATATGGTCACCTTTATACTACGGGACTCTGTTAGCGTATCCCTCAATGTGCCAGCAAAACCAGCTACACAGGTGACAGCAAAACATCAACCCTGAGATGTAAACAAAGGAAAAACCCTGTTAATAAGAATTGCTGGCAAAGATAAAGAACCAACAGATTTAGGTATCTGCAGCATCAGCTATTCCAATCTCCTAAAATCCGTTTCCAAGACAGAGAAGCGAGTGCTAACACCACCACTGCACCAGCGCTGTGCAGGGGTTTCATTTTGCAAGGATGCTTGTCTACTTGTTTGCAAACAGTCCCACTCTGGATGAGAACAGCTCCCAGTGCCATAGCCCAGGGAAAGTCCGTTTTATGCCACCAAATTATTACAGAACTTACATTACCTCACACGTTAACTCACACAAAAATTTAACAAATACATATTTTTAAGGGCTTAACGTGTTCACAAAAGTATTGTTTATGGTGACGGGCTATAAAACTGTGCAATAACCTGCCAAGGGAAATTTCAGAAATATTCTCATCTGAGTCATCTCCATCGAGGTCATGAAATGGAGAAAGCCTTTGAAATGAATTACTGGTTTCTGGGATGGAAAAAACGACCAACACCCCGCCACACACACGCACACCAACAGCCAAATAAGATCTTTCCCATCACTTACTATTGTTTTTCTGTCGTTGTCACAGGACCGCACTATTGACTCAGTCTTCTTGTATGGCCGAGAGAAAAGACTGCCACATATGGCACATCAAAACACAGCATTTCCAATTTGCAGAGAATTTCAACATTTTCAACTTGCGTTCAACTTGAGTTTGTTGTCATTCAAAGAAAAATAGGCTTTCAAGATTTCCCATAGAGTAGAAATTCTGTAAAAAGTGATTTCAGAAATACCAACATCAGGAATAATTTAAGAAATAATAGTGTCTGGGATCAGTAGCTGCTGAAAGATGCATTTCACCATCATGTTGCTGTGGTCATGCAGTAATGATGCAACTCTACACTCTCTCGTAACAAGACTTGCTACAAAAAAAAAAATACTTAATTTAAATTCCTGTTCACGTTCATATGTCCACCTACAACTCACAAGGACAAAGCAAGATTTAGGAAGCTGTTCTAACACTGATCAAGAAACTGTGTATTTTTACATACAATTTAACATTACACAGTATCTGTATCTCACAGGTCTCCTGATTGGAATACATTTCAAGTTTTCAGAGATATTGGGCCATCTTCTAGTAGCCCCCACCCTAACAGATATCCATAAGTAAACAAAAATGTTCAATTGCCAGTATTTACATGGTTAACTGTGCACATGGGCATTAATTCAATATCTGAGAAGCTAACAAAAATAAGTGCCTAGGAGTATATGAAAACATATGAATTATCTAAACGAGCACCAAATACTCAAAACCTCCAGGAACTGAAATAAAATGTTTATAGGAAGTCACTCCCTCAAGAGATGGAAGGTAACAGAGCCCAGAAAATCCTTTAACCTGTTCAGTGCTTGAGCACATCCTTCTTGACTATATCTTCTTTCAATACAATGGAAATAAAAATATCACAAATCAAGTAACAGCACACGACTGTTTACCTTGAAAGGAACTTTGCAAGGCTGTGAACTATTATCTTCTGTTCTCCTCAGATTTCTGGCACTTATCTAGTGACTCACAGATTATGTATGTAAACATGGATTAATTCACTATACCAGAGCGTATGCAAATAATGTCTCTTTTTCTCTAATTTGCCATTAAACACATCATGTAAAGGTCACCATGGCCCTAGAAAAAATGTCTAGGGATCTGCCCAGGCCTGCACAATATCAACAGTGTCATGTAATCATATCAGAGTTAAACTCTGCCTTCTAGAATAAACACTTTTCAAAACTTTTTTTTTTCATGTGTAAGCAAAGTTTCCTATGTTTCTTCACTTCTGTAAACATTAATGGCATCTATAAATATTCTCTCCTGGCAAGTCATTATTCAGTAGCACTACTTACAAGTGAACACTCATCCAAATATCATCTTGAATATTTGACAGGGTTAATAGCCAGGTAAGAAGCTGAAGACACTGTGCTTTCCCAGTACAACAAGAAAACAGAAATTCAAGAGTCACAATGTGCTCTTTGTTCTAAACACAGAAGGAAATCTCTGCCTTTACACTTTTTCTCTCTTCAAAACTGAAAGCATATTCTCACAAAAGTAATAAGTGTGGTTTGGGGATGTGGTAATCCATGGCAGTCTTGTCTAGACTGAGCTCCAAACAGAGGAGACAGCGTACAGAGCTGGGAGCGGGGACAGGCTCCAAGGGAGGGACTTGGAATCATGGACCAGGCAACCAGGCATGGCATCAGGAAGGCCACAGCTCACCTCAAGCTGAGACTTACAAGGGACATCAAGGGCAGTAAGATGAGTTTCTACTCCTACATAGGCAGTAAAAAGTTGAAGAAGGAAAATGTGGGTCCACGGCTGTGTGGGGTAGATGGTTTAGTGGCAGTTGATGCAGATGGAGATGAAGTACTCAATGCCTCCTTTGCCTCGTTCACCAGGAAGGTCTCCCAGGCTCCTGAGCTTAGAGACAGGGTTCAAGGAGGACAGGATCTACCAGTGGTGGAAGAGAATCAAGTCAGGGCCTCTTGAGAAATCTTAGCCCATGCAAATCCACGGGACCTGGTGGGTGGCATCCACTGCTTCTGAGAGTGTTGACTGGTGGCCTTGCAAGACCAGCCTAACATCTTTGAAAGATCATGGAGATCAGAGAAGGACCCAGATGACTGAAAAGACAAGTATCACTCCCAGTATATGTTATACCCATCTGCAAAAAGGGAAAGGAGGATGGGGAAAGTAAAGGCCAGTCATCCTCTCTTCAGTCCCCAGAAAGCCATGGAGGGAGCCTTTTGGAGCACACTTCTGAATGGGTGGGGGAGAACAAGGTGTCTGGGAACAGCATGGGATGACCAAGGGTGAGTTATGCCTGACCAACCTGGTTGCCTCCTATGGTGAAATGCTTACATCTGTGAAAGCGGGGAAGGCCGTTAACATTCTTCTGTCTTAAAGGCTCCTGCGGTGGGGTACCAGAGGAGTCTGTCCGTACACCTGTCCTCTTTAATATCTCCTTCAGTGACGTGAAAGAGGAGACAGAGCACTCAGCTCACAGTCTGTGAATGAGAAGTTGGAGCCAAGACCTTCACAGGGGTGCATGGCAGGAGGAAGGTCAGCCAGCATAAATCAAAACAAGAGATATTCAGATTGGATTTAAAGAGTAATTTTTTGACCATGCAAACAGTCAGGTATAGGAGCAAGTTTCCCAGAGCAACTGTGCCCCCTCCATCCTTGAAGGTTTCCAAGACCCAAGTGAATAACCCCCTGTGTAACCTGCTTTGAACTTAGTGTTGACCCTTGCTGTGAGCAAGAGACACCCCCTGAGTCCCTTACACCTGGAGTGGTTCTATGGATTACTGATAATTCAACATTATTTGTGACCAAAACAAGAAAAAAGGGGTGGATTTTACCTGCAAGATTTTCCAGATCTTGACCTATGAAGGTTTCTACTGTGAATACAAAAGAAGAAATCATAGACTTCATTTTCATTAAGAGACTACTCAACTCTTTGAAAGTCAATTTTACTTCAGGTTTCAGCGAGTATTAGTTAAATGTACTTCATAAGGGAATTGCTGGGTTTGTGTAACACTCCAACTGCAGAAGCAAAATTCATTCCCGCTTGAATTTGATTTATTATTTAAAAAAAAAAAAAAAGAAAGTGAGAATGCATTCATGTAAAAGAGGAGAATCCCTAAGCTTTGAATGTTAGTAAAAAGAAGTGTTTTCTTGGGCCGTAATCAGCTATTTAATCTGTTTTCTTAGGGAAATCTTGATTTCAAAATAGTGCAGAAAGGTTGCTGTTCTGCCAAAAATAACTGACACAAAAAATGAAGAGGAATAAAAGCAGGAAGAGAAAAAATGCAAAACATTTTGCAGTGCACAGTAGCCATTGAACAAGTAGTTCTGGCCAAAGCTCTGACAATACAAAGCGGAAGAAACAGTGTGAACAGTTTAGCACAATGCAAAGAATATTTCACTTCCATGGATCTGCCTCTCCAGCCCTTCCACCAGCAGAAACCCCATTGTGTTCAACAGAATTTTTGTTTGCTTACATATGCTATAATTAGGCACAAAAGATTTAAGTAATTTCCAGTATTTCTCTTATTCTAACAGAAATTTTTCAGAAGAGCAATTTGCTGGAGGGCCATTGAAGAAGCTTTAAGTGCCATTGAAGTGTTACTGACAACATGGCTAATGACACGCCAGTTTGACAGCTATTTGTTCATTATGGCACTTTTGTAAAAGAGTGCTATTTTAGCTGAGTTACAGCTGGAAATGAAATTAATTATTTCAGGTGGAGAATAAATAGTACCAGCTAAGACATCTTCCTTACTTGAGTTTATTTTTAAAAGTTTACAGCCCAAGAGTAAGCCTGACTATCTCATATATCTAAAATAATCTGATATATAAAATCTAGTTAGATTTAGGGGCAGCCACGGGGAATCTGGACAAGCAAAAAAGTCCATTCAAGGGTTGCAGCAAGGACAGCAGAGCAACCCCACTGATTAGGGTGCCACCACACCTGATCAGGTTTAGCAGAGCAGGTCTCTTGGCCAGGGTCATGCACAGCTTGAACACCGCCAGACAAGCCTGTAGAGTTGGGGAGGCTGGGACAAGCCCATGGTGGTGATCAGGGTGATCCTTGTAGGACCAAGGGTGGAGGGGTCTGAGCTGAAGTCAAGTTTCCTAGCAGAGGTGGAAGAACCTCCCATTTCTCCTAGCTTTCTCCCACAGCTGCTGTCACCATGGTCTGGTCCATATGGTTGTACCATATCAGAGCTGGTCCCAGTATAGGCAGCCTCACCCTTCAAAGGGGAAAACATTTCACTCAAGGCCCTGAAAACTGAAACTGTCCAGGTGGATCCTGGGCATTCCTGTCCTCAAGTGGCAGCAGCAGGCTGTTAGAGAGATCAGAACAACGAATCCTCAACCCCCAGATCTCTTCTGCTGCAGAACAGGTCAACTGATTTGCACAGATCCAGGATTCAGCTGTGAATAACTTAGCTGCTCATGACTCCAAAGTAGGATCAGAGTACAATTCAGAGGTAAATTAAAAATGACTGATGTTTAAGTTGTTGCAGTCTAGTTCCAGAGTACATGTCAAATGGCTTCAGCTAAGATACTTCAGGAATGTTAACTACTTGTCCCTATATTCAGCACTCAGCACATGCTGGATTTCATTGTGAAGTGTGCCATTGTGAAAGTTACACTTTTTATTTTACTTACTCCTTTTTATTTTAAAGGAAAAAAGGTGCTGAGACTGAAATTAAAGATTTCATGTCCAAAGTGTTTCAATCAAACTCTGTCATGCTGACGTTAAACCTGAAAAATGCTTTTCAGATTGACCTGAAACTTTTTCTAGGTTTTAAGAAATCCAGATATCTTACAGCTATGCTGATAAACACATTCCCAGTGGCAACATCCTGAGGACTCTGAAGCACTCACACTAGCAAAGATGCCCGGCAGACCTTTCTTAAATGTTATTCCAATTCAAATAAACTAACTAATTTAAAGAAACTACAGTCTTATTCTTGGCTGTGCAATTTGAAATACATAGTTCAAGTGACTTAGTTGATTTTAAAAATGCATTCAAACAGACTAGAAACTTCACCAACTCTTTCACAATTTGCTTAAGCAATATGTCAGCATTAAAAAGAGTTGCAATCAGAAGAATGAATTTTACTTTAATTTCGTTGCCTTGAGCGGTGTGTCGCAAGGCATTTCACTCTGTAACACTTCCTGTTACAGTAGCTAGTGTAAATCACCTCAATTTAGTTTATACTGTGCATAACCAACACTTTTCATACATAATAGTTCTACATATGGCATTGAAAACAGGTGGATTTCAGTTTATTCCTTGAACAGTTACTGATGACAATAAAACTGACCATAAAAAAAAAAAGAGTAAATAAAAATACTTTGATCATCTCCATGGTTTTAGGGCATCTTTTTTCTTTTACATCCTGCCTAGGGCAGGGGGGGAAAAAAGATTTCATACAAGTGGATTTCCTTGAAGACTTTAGCAAGGACAATAGGAATAATGCAATGAAGTTGCAGCCTCTGAATCTGCAGCCTCCTTAAAATAAACCAGATCTGTAGAAAGAAGATCTTGATCTTGAAAAGAAGCTAAGGAAAGAAAAAAAAAAAAAAAAAGTACTGTCTCAAGAAGGAAGAGTTCAGCCTGTAGGCCCTATTGCCTGGCACAGAGAGGAAAGCCCATGTCCATAAACCAAATCCTGACACACTTCCCACTTCTCCTACCAACCACCGGTGTACCCACTGGGACCTGGTTCTTGAGGGGAGTTCTTCATATTACTGTACAAAACACATCACAGAACATTTTGCTGCAAAATTTTAGTTTTCTAAGAATCTATTTAAGAGACCAGCAGAGCAACAATGGGTTTGGGGCCAAAACATGTCATATTCCCAATCTGAGAAAGGATTATCAGCAAAGGAATTGATTTTAGAAACAGATGTTACAGTGGTGATTTGCGCAGCAGTGACCAACCCTCACTGCTCATTCAAGGCAGGAGGAAGCTACAACATGCCACATGTGCTCACATTGTCCAGGGAGGTTGTGCCAGCTCCATCCTTGGAAGCCTTCAAGACCCAACTGTACCAAGCCCTGAGAAACCTGGTCTGACCTCAGAGCTGCCACTGCTTTGAGCAGATTTGGGCAGGGACCTCCTGAGGTCACCTCCAGCCTGAGTTATCCTGCAACCTTATGTCATAGAAATGGTACTTTCTGCACACATCAGTCAGCAAACATAGTTTGTCACTGATCTTTGACACAAGTTTTAAGACTTCCTGCACTTATGCAAAGATATTTTACTGCAGGAGATATCCATGAAATCTAGTAGGATCATCAAGCTGACCACATGAATTGTTTCCTCACACTTACACAACCGGTGACTTAGCAAAGAGTTACGCACTATAAATTCTTTCATCTTCATGAATGAAATACCAGTAGTCTTGGATTTACTGTATTTTTCCCATGACAAAATGTAGTCACTGATTAGATGTGTTAACCTATGCCGCAATACTAAGTGCATTACTGTTGGTCATGCAGTTATTAGCACTGTGATAATTGTGCATCCATTTTCATTGCAATTGAGAAAAACAAATATCTGTATAAAGGTCAGATCCTGTTTCGCAGTAGGCGACAGCTCTGATCCAAACAGTGACATTTAATTCCATTGCTATAACTATCTCTGTACAGGAATTTAACCTAGGGAAGCCTTTAAAGATCATGGAGAGAAAGAAGTACTGATATTGCAACCCAAAGTGTTCCTCTGGTCTTTGAGAGCAGAAAGAGCAGCCCTATGTTGACCATTGCAAAATGTCCATCTACCTTGACAGGGGGGACACCACATTTGAGCAACTGTGTGATGAATCCTTCACCTACCTCCGGGTTAGCACTCAGCCCTGAACCCATGCAGAAATGCTCAATATTCAACACTACTGCTAGAGTCTGTGGATATTTTTGCGAAGTTATTAAATTCCTCCTCACTGTGAGGCTATTTCACTGCAAATGGCAAACTCATTCTCCCTGTTAGAAGTGAGCAGGGGAGAGACAATCATGACATGTCTTACACAGAATGATCACTGAAACAGGAGAGATGCTGGGTGACAGCCATTTCCGGCTCACACATGCACCCCTCGAATTTATGAATGCACACCACAGAAAAGATTAAATATGCCAATGTTACAACAGACACATTTGCTTTGGCTGAGGGTAGCTACACTAAATTGGTTTGATTTTATGATCTGATGAATTTTACAGCTTAGGAGTTTCCTGTTCTCACTAAGTCCCATAATAATTTCTAGGATGCTCTACTCCCTTAGCCCTCATGATTTGGTAATAGATGTTGGCTTTGCAGTAGCTAAATCCATGGAGAGAAAAAATATATTGTTTCAATGCTTGGGAAATCAAGATTGGTTGATAACATGCTGTACAACAGCATGTGCATGTAGGTCCCCAACAACAGCTTTGCAACAGACAGAGAGGAGAGGAACGGCATTCCATTTTCTGAATGGAAATCATTCTGAATTTTCTGAATGGAAAATACTGAATAACTAACAGGGTTTAAAGACCACCCTAACCTCTCCATGTGTTTTATACTATAATTTGACATGATACAGAGTAATCTTATTCTGTCCATTCAGCAGGTTATGGGAAATAATAGCAAATAGCTGACCATTTTCAGTATTGGGGACTGTGGGACAGTGATCAACAGGCAGGTGAAAGCTTCCTGAAACCAACTGGCTAATGCAGATTTTAGCAGGATTTTAGGAGGAGAGCTGAATCTTTATTCATCATCTCTGGTCTCATCAAGCAGAGTTAAAGGTAACATTTTTATTATTTTAGGAAAATATAAACAGTTCCTGAACACACTGACTGTGTGAGCAGAAAAAGGGGAACCCCTAAGTTTCTTGGAGCTACAGGCGGAGAGTGGTTTTTTTAGACAGCTGAGGGGAGGGACTGATGCAAGATGCCTGAATCATGCGTGCGCTGCCAGTGCACTATTACTCTGCTATGCAAAGCACTGCTACATGCCTACACACTCACGGGGGCATTTTCCAGGGCTATCCAGGTTTTGCAAACTTTCCCAACTCCTGGCAAGGAAAGGAAACAGCTGCTTTCCTTCACCCTTTAATCAGCTGGGGGAGGGATACGGAGCAGGGCAGGTGGGAATCAAGTGGTGGCTGTCAGGCTTTGCTGGGCAGAAAGCACCATTGTGGGGTGGTGAGCAAGGGCAGGACATTGGGAGCAGCACAGACATTGACACCAATCACTTTGTCAGTATGATCTGTTGTAGACATCCTCCAAAAGAGCATCCCTGTGATGTTGTGACAGAGGCTTCTAAAAGGGCATCCCGTGGACTGATCCTGGCTGAAAAAGCCACAGATGATCATCATGCATTGGAATACCCACCTGGAGAGGCTGGTTTTGACACTGCTCCTCAGATCAGCGTCCTATAGTGCCCTCAAGTTGAAATCATCGCATATTTCCTTGAAAGGTGAACACCAAGCCATGTTACAAAGGTTATTTGGTACATCATCCTCTCCCAAAAAGCTCTTTGTCCTTGTATTTGAGACAGCACCAAGATAAACCCATCAAGGTCATGGAGTGGATCCTCCTGGGAACTATGCTGGGGCACATGGAAAGTAAGGAGGTGATTGGTGACAGCCAACACGACTTCACTAAAGGCAAATCGTGCCTGACAAATTTGGTGGCCTTCTATAATGGGGTTACAGTGCTGGTGGGTAAGGGAAGAGCAACTGACATCATCTACATGGACTTGTGCAAAACATATCTCATTGTCCTACATGACATACTTGTCTCTAAATTGGAGACACATAGATTTGATGGATGGACCACTCGGTGAATAAGGAATTGTCTGGATGATGGCACTCAAAGAGTTGCGGTCAATGGCTCAATGTCCAAGTGGAGATCAGTGATGAGTGGTGTTCCTCAGGGGTCAGTGTTGGGACTGGCACTGTTGGTGACATCTTTGTTGGTGACATGGACAGTGGGATCGATGGACCCTCATCAAGTTCCCTGCTGACACCGAGCTGTGTGGTGCGGGGACACGCTGAGGGCAGGGATGGCATCCAGAGGGACCTGGACAGGCTGGAGAGGGGGGGCTGTGCAAACCTCATGGGGTTCAACAAGGCCAAGGGCAAGGTCCTGCCCGTGGGTCGGGGCAATCCCCAGCACAAACCCAGGCTGGGCGAGGAGCGGCTGGAGAGCAGCCCCAAGGAGAGGGACTGGGGGTGCTGGTGGGGGGAAAACTGCCCGTGAGGCAGCACCGTGCGCTGGCAGCCCAGAACCCACCCGTGCCCTGGGCTGCAGCCAGAGCAGGGGGGGCAGCAGGGCCAGGGAGGGGATTCTCCCCCTCTGCTCCGCTCTGGGGAGACCCCCCTGCAGTGCTGGGGCCAGCTCGGGGGCCCCCAACAGCAGAAGGACACGGAGCTGCTCGAGCGGGGCCAGAGGAGGCCACGAAGATGCTGGGGGGCTGGAGCAGCTCCCCTGGTAGGCCGGGCTGAGAGAGTTGGGGGGGGTCAGCCTGGAGAAGAGAAGGCTCCGGGGAGACCTTCGAGCGGCCTCCCAGGGCTTAAAGGGGGGGCAGGAGAGGTGGGGAGGGACTTTTCATCAGGGGGTGTGGGGATAGGATGACGGATAATGATTTTAAACTGCCAGAGGGCAGATTTAGTTTAGATGTAAGGAAGAAATTCTTCCCTGTGTGGGGGGTGAGGCTCTGGCCCAGGGTGCCCAGAGCAGCTGTGGCTGCCCCCTCCCTGGAAGGGTTCAAGGCCAGGTTGGACGGGGCTGGGAGCACCCTGGGCTGGGGGAAGGGGGCCCTGCCCGGGGCAGGGAGGGTGGGACTGGGTCATCTTTAAGGTCTCTTCCAACCCAAACCATCCTGTAATTCTATGATTCTATTATAAATCATGTCTGAAGGAGGAGGGGAAGGTGCTTGTTAGCAAATTGGATACATCTAGCACTACTGAGTTTTCACCAAGCCAGTCACCATACAAACCAGCAGCAGTCATCAGAAGCTGTTGTGCTGAGACCCCAGATACACTCTGTGGACATTTTCCATGCTTTGGAGAATTGTGTCTTGAAGGCTGATGCAACTGAAGTGGTGTTTTTTGTGAGTCAACCAATATGAAGCCCTTTGCATTGGCACAGTTGAAAAGTCATCAAGAAGAGATGTGCTGAACCCCTTTCTCTCCCACTGGGAACAGGAGATTCTGAAAGTCATCTGCTCATCTCCTTGTACAGGCACTGTGGGAACAATCCTCACTGGGGACGTGAAGTTTCACCATTTTTTCCCCAATTTACAAATATTTTTCATAAGAGAGAAATTCTTGTGCATGACTGTCATCACAAAAAAAGATATTGATGTCATAATCTTCAAGTTTAACCCCAAACTCCTGGAATTTTACTGTAAATACAGTGGTGGGGAAGTCGATACACCTTAGCTGACGTGTTGCCAAAAAGAAGGGGAAAACCAGTATTAGCAAGTGAAGGATAATTATTGGAAACTGCCACAGTTCATGCAAATTTTTTCCAATAGAAAGAAGGTTCCTTTATAAGGAAGGTCTTTTAAAACATTCACTAAGATTGAACTCTGAAATAGAAGTTATGCTGTGTGGTCCCAAGGGAAAATGTCCAATATTGGTCTAATTTTCAGTCCTGAGAAGAGGCTTTTTTCTTCATCTCCCTTCAAAAGGAAACAGGGTTTAGGGATGGGACGTGCACACCAGCCTTCCACATCCACCTCTCCTGCCATGGCACAGACAGGGAAGCCCACAGTTTCACTCTGTCTGTGTCCACCCCTGTCATCCTGTCCTTCCAGGAGCTCTCTTCAATGAGATAAAAGTTTTTCTCAAGCAAAAAGTGAGCCATACTGCTGCCAACATGCAAGTGAAAATAAGGTGTGTAAAGGCAAGGATTAATAAACATAAAAAACCCACAAAGTTGACCATTTATGTGGGCTGCTGCCTTTCTGGTAAGATTCAGACTATAAAATAGATTGAGAACTTTTCAAAACAACTAATGTAAAGATATGTTGAATCATTGCATGTTTTTATTGTAGAGAGGAGGTCTGCTTACTGTGATTTCTAATATGTAGGATTTTTACCTCCAATCTGATCTTTGACCACACACAAATACACACACATGCATATCAACAAGTGACAACACATTAAACAGGTTAGGGAAGCATTTGACTCAAAAGTTTACAGCCAAATGTGGATTTCAACGAACAACAGCTTCCCATTGCTGACACCTACAACGGCTGGGGAAGGAAGTTATTAAACTAAAGAAAGATCTTTGGGTTTCCACATCAATTTGCCTTCAAGCTCCTTATTCAGATTATTTCAAAGTTAGGGAATAAGAACTAGTCAAGTCAAAAGAGGGTTTTCATATTTATCGGGCACTATACAGAAATAATTTGTTATTACATAATACCAGCTGTTGAATACCAACTGTTGACCAATTGCATTGCCAATCACCTGTGACAAATGCTGCACAGGTTTCCATGCCTCCTGGAATAGACCAGAAAAAAAAAAGTCTGGCAGTCAAAATACTTCCATTTACATTCCTATTATCCTCCTCTTCCGGGATGGAAGCAGGTGAGGAAGAAAGTCACCTTTTAGTGACTTTTACTTTCCAATACCACCAGCAATCTAGGTTGTTACTGTCTAACATTGTACATCTGGAACAGCCTCAGGTCCTCAGGCAGATGCTTTCACAGGTCAAACCTATTTCTACTCATTTTAGCCCTCTCAGAGAAGAGGAAAATCTTCGTTCCATCAGTGCTTCTGAATGCACCAGCCACAAATGAAGTAATCCCTCACTGTAAGCATTTGTGGAGTTAAGACTATTATTCCTACAGGCCTAGTTGACTATTTAATAATGTTTAAAAAAAAAAAAAAAACAAAACAAAACAAAACAAAAAAAAAAAACAAAACAAAAAAAAAAAAAAAAACAAAAAAACAACTTTTTAGTTCAGTCTTTCATTCTGAAGCTCAGACATGGAGGCATGGCTATATATGGTGATTCTAAAGCCGTAGGGAAAAACACCAAGATATTTCTAAGTTATTTAAAATAATTTATTTACAATACACTTGTAAGTTATATACAAGTAAAATTAATTGCAGACCCAAACTGCTCAGTGTAGAATTTATGGTCAGTAATTTTTCAGAACAAGACTGAGCATGTGAAGTCCTGAACTGCCTTTCACAGAGTGTTGGTTTGGGGATAAAATGCTCAGGTGTAGTGATCATACAAACCCCAGCCTTGTGACTTATCCTGCAACATCCATCCTCCAGTTATCAGGCCATCTTGCAATTATCAACATCTTCCAGCCACACTGAAGTAGAATACAATAAATATCAGGTAGCATGACCCAGTTTCCTAACAGCTGGCATAGACAAGCAGCCAGAGCAATGAAAACCTGAAGACCTCTCTAATTATGTGATTTGATTCATATACTGCATGTGCAGTGTGTGCTGAAGAAAAAACTTCAGTGCTTCTGAGACATTCATCCATCATCTACCTGTTAATCCAAACAGGATTGTCAAGCTGTACCAAGTGCACTTCCTTGGTTCTAAATTACTCAACTTGTGCTAGATTTAAACAGTGACTCAAAATGTAGACAATGACTTCTTAGGTGCTGAAAATGCAAATGGGGAGAGGTCAAATGATCCTACACACGAGTGCTCTTATCTGGCTGTGGGTAGGGTGGCTCAATGCAGCAAAGCCTCAAAACAGCATGGTAGTTTGGGCGGGTAGAGCGTGGAAAAGGCTCGTGGGAGGTGAAACACCAGTCACACCTACACAGATACTGACTTGTCACAAACCTTCATTGTCCAAATTTATCCAAAGCTTCCTGCACCAAACTTTTCAGAGACTCCAAACTCCCTGGTCTTGGAAAGCCATGGACAGGAACAAGACCATCCAGTCGTTTTCAACAACCAATACTAGTTTTCTTCTGAGAACTAGACACCCTAACTGGTCAGACTGGAAAGCAGGATGGTTTCCAGCCTCCCAGTCATCGCTGTGACAGAATTCCCAAAACCACAGGCTCTGGTCACTGGGATTCCCAGTGTCTCCCTCTCCCAAGGGCAGGTAACTGGGCAGGTTTATACCAAAACTCTGGCTGCTTTGGCAGTGAGTCCCTCAGAAATGACATCTGAATTATTTTGGGTGTCAGGAGCTTAACATCATGCTTCCCTTCTCCATTATGGATTTCCTCGGTTGAGATGCATCATGGATGCCTGCCTTCTTTCTTCAATAGGACTCCTCATTTTTTTTTTCATTTTTCCTCCATTTGTTTTTCCCTTGAAAGCGGACATACCCTTTCTGGAGATATTCCCATATTCCATATTTATATGGTGTATAAAAGGGATTGTTTTCACAATTGCTTTGTGCTGAATGAGAACTAAAATCAGAGAGTGGGAAGCTGCAAGATATTCTATTGTAAATCTGTGTTGAATAGCTTTGCAGAGTCCAAAAAGCAGCTTGTAACAGCCCAGCTTTTATTTCTAACTGATAAGAAAGAAGATAAACCTGAGCAGGATGTGGTTCACCTCCTCTCAGAAGATATAAACTTTGTAAAACATAACCCAGAACTCTTACACTAAGGAAGCATCCAAATACCCCAAGAAATCTAAGGGAAACCCCAAGGAAACAAACAAACAAAAAACCATTTTCTTAATGAGACATTTGATTAGCAAGTTGTGTCCAACATTTCTACCATATCTGTCCCTGACTATGTCTGACTCAGAGGCACTCAGCTTTCTACCAGGAGATTAAGATATGCCTGCCCTCAGAAAAAATGAAATAGAGAAGTCTGCTTCCATGTTGATCACTTATTAAAATAACAACCACAGTGAAATAATCCTGCAGATCCTAAAATGTTCTTTGACTAGCATTACCTCAAATGCTAGTCAAAATAATGTAACCTAGGTCAAAAAATATTTTGTAATGATGGATGATTTTACATTTTACAGCTACAATCATAAAATCAATGCAGTAGAGCCAAACCATGCATCATGATCAAAAGCCAACATCAAAACCAAAATTTGCAGCCTGGTCAGTGCTGTATCTGGTTCAAGGAGACCTCATTCTCCTCTTCCTAGGATTTTAAAGTGCTCTGGAAACAAATAATTATAAAATTAGGTACAAAATATTTCAGGTGTCTCATTCAACTTCAGAGTGTTAATAAAAATGTAGCAGGGTGGAGAATTACGTGTTATACTAATTGTACTTTCAGGTGATCTAGGAATAGCATGGCTGACTGTGATAAGGGAGAAGGACAAAAGGTCAAATCCTTCTAGGAAGTTTCCATTACACTTAATGGTTTTAGGATCAGCCTATTACAAAAAGGAAGTTGGTTTGGTTTTCTTTTGTTTTGTTTTTTATAATGAAATCACATTTTTCTACAACATTGCTAGCATTTTCTGTCTCCTGAAAGTGATTTTGCCAACTAAACTAAATGGTAAAATAATGGAGGAAAGAGAAGGAAGATAAACACTGAAACAGACATAAGAAACACTTGAAATTTCCAATTATTTTACATACTTGGAAAAGTATTTTTAAAAAAACTTCCCCTGCCACAATTCTACCTTAAATAAGTCCAGCTAGTCTGATAATAACTTCAAATAAATAAATCAACTTCCTCTCCTAGAAAAATCCGAGATCAAGCTCTCATTTGTCATTTTACAGTATCCTGACAACCTTAACCTTTATGCATAAGAGTTCAGGGATCAAAAAAAGAAAATTCGTCAAATATGCAGCATCTAGAAGGAGGAAACTATTTTTCAATGCTCATCAAATTAAGTATTAGTCTTAATAACATACACAGAAAAGGAAATTTGGGAGCTGAAATTGCACTTTAGTATTTCAAGCCGATATACTTCAAGTTTCTGCTTCAGAGCCACTGAGTTGGAGGGATTCTATCCCCGAAACTGAAGGTATAAGTTATGGAGTTTGCTTTATTTGCAGATTTGGGTTAATTTTAAAGCAAATATTTAAATATAATTATGGACCAAAAAAAAACCTGTTACAAATCAAACTGAATTTGGTAGATCCAGAAATAGATATTAATTTTATTTTGTGTAGCTACTAGGACACAGAAGTACAACATACTCAACCCTGCTTTTAAAAAGCACAAATAGGAGAGCTTCAATGTGATTAAGTTGCCTCAATGTGATTTAGATCAGGGCTGTAGAAATAAACTGTTTTGCTTGAACATGTCCAGAAGTGTTGGGGGTCTAAGAACACAGATCAGCTTGCAGGGTCTATACAGGAGAGCCTGTCTTTTTAATGGTTAGTGGCATCTCTGATATTTTATCTGCACTAGAAACCATTATACACGTAGCAACTTTGGTTTGCTCTGTGCCTCAGACAATATTTTTCTCTGAGAGAGAGAAAGTTAATTAAAAAGCAGTTTGAATGTTAGGGAATGAAGACAGTTAATTTAACCCACCACAAAGTCAGGCTTCAACCCACAAAAGAGGAAGAGCTCAAACAGCAAGATGTTACGCTTTACCATGCCTGACTCCAGTGTTTCAGCCCACATGTAAAATGAGAAAAGCTTGTATCTCTGTTTCCCAGATGCATGGCCAGAGTCTCCCTAGATGACAGATATTCAACATGCACTTTTCCTATCGTCCCTCTCTCTTTTCTTCTGCCAGTTTCAAACAGAAGCATCTCCAACCATCTGCTTTCCTAAATGTCCTCCAGCCAGAAAGGCAAAAAGCACAGCCTTTCCACCAGTCTTGAATTAAAAGCATAGAGCTTCTTGCCAGAAGGAGCCCCACAGACAGCGAGATGGATTTCTGCATGGAGGAAGACGAGAAGTTCAAGCCCTGGGGCAAAACAGACATTTTTGTTCCAGTGAGCCAAGTTTAGTTATTACGGGCTGCCTTAAATTGTAAGAAAAGTGTAGCTCTGTAACCACAGTTCTAAGAGGGTCTCTGCAAAGAACTACAAGCAGCTGTCTGGAAGCAGGAGCGGCTGCAGTGCTCAGTGTGCACTAGAAGATACCCAAACACGTAGAAGAAATGCACTGTTAGTAAACATGTTGGGTGGGATTCAGCTCACCTAACTTTATCAGTGCAAAAGTTAAACAGTTTGGTCATGGAGGCTCCATCTATGGTCAATAGGTAAGAGATGGCTGTGTTCAGAGGATGAGTCATCCCACTCAGAGACAGATGCTCAAGATGTGTGGTATGAGCCTCGTTTAGACAAGACTTTCTTTCAGGTGGCTAAATTTAGACTAAATTAATTCTATCCAACCATTATCTCACCCCAAACCTGTGAAGTCTTGCCCCTCTTACTGCAGATTTGCTCGTATTCAGAAGTTAGCATTTCATCATCACTGAATAATCTGTTCAAAATCCAGTCTTAATTCCATTCATGCCACATGCCTTTTACCATTGGTGAATTAGTCATCCTAAAGATTTCTGAGGCAAATACCAAATTCCCCTTTTCTACACCAGCATGCACCAAACGGAACTTGATTTGCAGGAGTATTGACTATCTTCATGACTCTAAATTAAGATCTTCAGGAAGCATAGAATTTGTTCAGTTACCACACATGTTAAAAACACTAATAGCCACCAGCCAGATGCCCCAGGACCGACTATTCATTTTCCCTGATAAAAAAGCTGTTGGAGGAGCAGGGCATTTTCAAGACTGAGGATAGGTAAATATTTTCCTCTAAATTCCTGGTCCAGTCAGCAGTGATAAGGGTTCAACATTCTCCTCATTATCTCAGTAAACAAAATATCTTTGTATTGAACCCAACTGTTTCATGAAAATGGTTCATTTCAGTGAACTGCCCTCAAACCAAAACCAGCTCAGGGAGCCTCAGAGCTCTGAAGCTCCACGACCAAACACACGGCTCACCCTCTTCAAAATGAAAAAGAAGAGGAACAACCTAGGGGGAAACAGGAAGTTTTATTGTTTTCTCATCTGTATTTGATTAATAATAATGTCTTTTTCAAAGGGCTCAAGGTTACCATGGAAGAGAATGGCTGAGTTTTACCCCAATCTCATGGATGCTTTGATGTGTGAGTGGATGAAGTACTCCAGCCTAGCCTGGCACTCCTCCTGCAGCAAGTCGCTTGAGGGGATGTGAGGTTTCACCTCTGCTTCATTATAAAATTGAGTTTCTTTAGTGCAATTGATTTAATATAGCACTGAGAACACACCAGACCTTATTATTTATTTTAACAACTGACTACTTTATAGGAGGCCTCCCAGGAGATGAAAGAAAGTCTTCAGTGAGAAGCAGTGACAGAGGATTTCTTTCTTTCCGTTCCTTTGGGAGCCTCTGCCAAGCTGCATGATTACAGTAAGAAATGACACTGAGAAGATTGGAGGCTGTTCAACAGAGGCTTCCTGCACACTGACACAAAAGGAGGGTGTTTTTTCACCATTAAAAGCTGATTCTTGGCAGTGGGGGTATGTACTGCAGTGCCACATGCAGCAAATCAGAATTAAAGCTCTTCCTGACATGGCTTATGCCTATCCCTACCCCCCTAAGCTATCCAGCAGTATTTTTTGATTTGTGGACACTTGTGCCACTACAAAACAGCTTTTCCACCCCCCCACACCCCACAGTTAAAAGTTGAGTCGAGATCATGACACCAGGTACACTGGGAACCAGAGCTGCATATCGAGTCCATGACAGATCACACTGGGCACCGAAGAGAAAGCACACGGGTGCTCCCACCCATCCCCAGGGTGCGGTCGGGGCGAATGCACAGTATCACACAAAGATCAAACCCATTTCGGTAAGTTATTGTCTCTGTTTAGCGTATCAGGCTTCAAAAGCTGACTCAGGTGCTCAGTATGTTCAAGCCAAAATCATGGTGGCGATGACTGTGATTTCTCACCCGAGCACATAGATGAATCTGGCTGGTAACTGGGAAATTGTTTCAGTGAACAGACAGCAAAATCTTATTCTAATTTTGCTCAGAGCAATTAAGGAAATGGGTTAATTGTATAAAATTAATTAGCAGTGCTTGAATCATTAAAATACATGTTGGGAACATCAGTGCAGCTATGAGATATATTGTATTTCACATCCTTTCATTGCTTCCCTCTCTGGGGGAAAAAAAGGAAAATTAAGTATGATGAAAATGGGGGGAAAAAAAAATAAACTACCTAGTTCCAGAAAAACTCAGTTCTGGAACCGTTTTGGAGGGAAGTCAGCTGAGGAAAACTTATCTTGAGTCAGCTTTGACAATAAGAATAAGCAGTAACAGGAAGGTGCTGTGCTGCTGAACTTCAGGGTTATGCAGACTTTCCCTGATCTGTTGTTGGTTTGCTCAAATTACAACCCTGTCAAAACCAAAGCACGCCCGTTCAATGCATCCATCTGTACCTCTTCAAAGTACTTTTCTTCCTTCTCCCTTTCCCTCCATCTTTCCACGGCCTTGAGCTCCAAGCGACACGCTGTTTATTCTGGCTTTCCCACCCCCACTTTCCTGTATAATATTTTTTCCCCTTAGAAGAATGCACGCAGGCTGAGAAACAGACTTTCTTGGATGAGTTTTGTAGAGTTCAGCCTCTCTGTCAAGGGCTGGATGCTGCCAGTTTAGGATGAATTTTCTCCTACTCATTTTCCTGTCAGCTGGTCCACGAGTAACTCGATGACCGAAACACCAGCTGCTGGAGAAATCAGGGGGAGAACCCCTATTTTATCATCTCCTTCACTAACACAAACAAACAAACATACGCATCGGTGAGCTGTAGGTTAAAACTGGTCAGACCCAGTTTGCTTCCCCAGTGAGACTGGTGCTGTTGCAGTCACAGGGTTTCTGCACAGACGGCAGCGCACGTAGGATATGCCTGCCTGCTCTGCCTTCCCACAACCACATCATGCCCTCTCCCGGGGCGGGGAGGCTCTCGCATTGCCCATGCAAGCAAGGAATTAAGGAAACCCCAAGTATCC
This sequence comes from Tyto alba, assembly GCF_018691265.1. Classification (NCBI taxonomy): domain Eukaryota; kingdom Metazoa; phylum Chordata; class Aves; order Strigiformes; family Tytonidae; genus Tyto; species Tyto alba. Next base: position 2,460,726 of record NW_024881272.1, read on the forward strand.
CCCTTGCAGCACATGTTGCTGTGCACTAGGCAGTGGGTTTTCCATAGCACCATCGCTAGGACCAAATAAATGTACCCCTCCTCCCTGAAGTCACACGCCAGGGGTCTCTGGGCATCTTGCAGTTTGAGTAATAAAAATTTACAGTCGGGTGACCACAGTGAGACAAGATGAGGAAAAAAGGGCAACGGGATGACAACTTTCTCTTAGTTAAATGTCCCCTTAAGGAAACAGTTTTCCACTAAGCTAAATGCACTCACATCTCTAAAGCTCACATGAGCATCCAAATATTTGCTTATTCCCACACAGATGCTAAGGCCAGGCTGGGGGCTCTGAAGGTCACTGCCTCTTCTGTCCTCACAAAGACTCCTTACAGCAGACCGAAGGGGATGGGAAGGTAAGTTTTTCTTCATGACAAAAGACAACAGATTGTTTGTTTGTGTGTTTGTTTTATCTATTGCCTTAGTATGAATTTACTTACATGACATATTTTGTGGCAGGGACAATCTTCTTAGAAAAGTGTTGAACTGAGTAGGTTCCCATACTTGTGGGTGACTGCTATGCACAGTAAGAGCACTCATCCCGTTCTCTTGCACTGTATGTAAAAGCAAGCACCTGTTTTTCAGCAGTTAACATAGAAATACATCCAGCGGAAGAAGCTGTTCATTTTGCTGTAAACAAAAATCAGACTGCATCAATACATGCTTAGTGTTGAGGCCTCAGATGAGCAGGAGCAGCAGAACTTGTCTGATCAAGTGGATGCAGAAAAACACCTCTTTGGACATATGAGAAGTCTGGTGCATCTCATCCCATCTCCTGTGAGAGATTTAGGAAGAAGTGGTGAATGGTAAGCTCTTCCTTACTTCTGGATGTATCCCCCAAGCTACCAAAATTGCCAGCATCATCAGTCCCAAGTCTACAAATCACTTAATTGCTTTAACAGTATTAATGCCTGCAGCTGACTATGGTCCACCAACTGGCGATAACTTCACACTACAGCCTTTTACAGGTTTCAAACATGCCAACTATGAATACTCTTGGCAAAGAAATGTAACCCTTCCTCTGGAAACAACCGCAGACATGAAGAACTCCCATGATTTGGTTTAAGTGTTTAAAAACGTCATTGTACACTTTGAACTAAAAAAATGGGAACAGCATTTAGAAACCAGGGTTTTTATTCTATTGCAACCACAATTATATTGAAATTTCCTATCATAGGTCCCATGGCTGCTAATAAACCAGCTTCTGATGAGGGGCGAGCACAGATGAAATACAAAAACCAGCACAGAACCCAGAACAGATAGACTCTGACAAAATTTTACACATGGAAGAGAGCAAGGAGCTGGCAAGAGCTACCCTCATTGGAAGTGAAGCACCAGCTGCATAAGGAAAGGGAATGGTGCTTATTTCCTAAGTGACACTCAGCTCCAACAAGGCTAGACGTGGTCCCTCCCGCTGCCCCAAGCCATGATCAATTTGACCCAAATAATTCGACAGATGCTAGTCCAACCTATTCTTAAAAACCTCAGCAGTGGTGATACCACACCCTTAGACCCATGCTTTGCTTTCATCAGAGAGAGGCAGTGGAGTTTCCTATTGGAAATTAAACCCACAATTTCTTGCTCTATAGCCTGTGGCTGGGAAGAAACAGCTCATTCCCTTAATCCCTGCAAGAGACTTTTTCAGACTAGAGGACATCCTTCTTTCCTCCAGACTCCAGAAGCCCGTCCTCCATAAAACACAACTTAAAACTAAGTCTACAGAACAAAGTCCACAAAATATAGCTTAGAAAAGCAGGACTATAGTTACAGGACTTGGGATCCTCCATACCGATTGAAAAAAGTCTTGGTTCAAAAAACTTTAACAGTAGGGTATAAACTAATCCATTTTTCCATGTTTCTCTGGTGTTCAAGTTCTCCAGACATTGCTCATTCTTGCCATCATCCTCTCCACTTTAACTGAGCCAGACCTTCTTAGGATCACTCAGCCAAAACATCTGGAGCACCCCTAATGCAAAGGGCCCTATCCACCAGTCAACACCTGACAGAGCACCAGGAGGCAGCCAAGAAGCCCCTTTGGGACACAGCTCAGGAAATCAGCCAGCAGTGCCAGGGAAGAGGTCCGACAGTGCCACCAGAGCAAAGGACATACCCCTCCACAACAGGGCTTCATAATCCTTTTGTCTTCTCCAGTCTTTGCCCCAGATGCATGTGAATTTTCAGATCTCAACTCCTTGGTACACCACCTTGGATCACACTCAAACGAGGACTGAAGCTCCAGGGCTGAGCTTAAATGGAGCCCAGGCAGGGGTACGGGGGGGGCCCAGCTGAGGCCACCCAGCACCCCAACACACGTTACCTGTGAACATATTTATTAGTTGTTAAATTCAGCTTTTACAGGTATTTCCATCCTTCTCAGTGTCTGGGTTTTATTAACTTAAATATTCCATGTGTGTTACTTATTATAGCACCCTATAAAATCTTTCTTTTCCTGCAAATTTCATCCACAAACATACTTTTAATTTTATTTGGCCGGTATATTAAAATTCATCAATGTTAATGTTTAAATCACAAAATAACAGTCACAGATGAAGAGTTGCACTTAAGTTGAAATGAGGCTTTCAGGAAACAAAGAGTTTCCATTTAAGAAATGTTTAAAAAAAGAACACTGAGAACAACAAAGTTAATAATATGCTTTGCTGCGTTATTATTTACTGTGCTTTAGTCTCACAGGCAGTTTTACTGGCTGACTTGTCTTCAAAGTCTGAGCTAGTCTGAACTCACCCTGTGCTTCTAATGGGCTCATAAAACTTCAGGCCAGCAGGTTCATATTCCATAAAAATCAAATTGCCTTTGAAGCACTATAGGAGCATGTCTTCTTCTTTATCCTTCACCTGCTTGTGTCCTGGACTGTCAGCATCCATTCTCATCATCCTGTTTGAACGGATACTTAAAAAACTCCTTTGATAAATGGAGGTCTGCAGCTCTAGCGAGAAGCGCAAAAAAATCATGCACATGCGGTGGCTTCCCTTGGAGGAAATACTCCAAAGCAGTGATCAAGGCCGTTCTCCACAACTATTTAGTCACATAGTGACACCAATGGAAACGTCGAGGCTGGTGGTCTGCGGGGCACCCATAACGAGAAGGAGACCTTGGTGGGCCCCAGTGGGACATTTCTGAACACAGCCTCAAAGCTAGGTCAGGTTGCTGTGAGACTTCCCAGTCAATCTCTTAACATCTCTGCGGATGGAGATCGCATGGTCTCCAGTGCTAAACTATTTTTAGTATGAAAAAATTTTCCCTTATTCCCAGCTCACCCCTGTTGCAGTGTGTGCCCATCACCCTCTGCCATCATGCTGCACAGCCCCAAGGTCAGCAAGGAGTTTCTCCATACGCCCTCTTTGACATGGCCCTCTGCACCCCCCGCGAGCACCTGGCACCCTATCTGAGACGCCTTCTGCTCCCTGATGGATGAGGGCTCCAGCCACAGCAAAGGTCTGGGAGTGAAATGAATGGGACAAGAAGAATGTGCTGAGCTGCAATGGAAGAAACAGTAACAGCTATTACCACACCAAGACAAAAAAAGAATATTTTCCAAATTTTTTTCTCTGTGTGTCATCTTTCTCTCCCAGACAGCCAGGGCATTTTCCTACTCTTCTGCACCATCTACAAAGCTGGTGTCTCCAGTCACACTCTGCTGCACAGCTGACTCTTGCCATGTCCTCCTCTACACTTTATGCCCCATTTTTGCCTTTCCTGGGCTATCTCTGGCCTTCACTCAGACAACCATTCTGAAGCATCAAGAAGCTTGCTAAAAATTGCAGATCTACAGGTGTGGCAATGCTGTAAGACACAACCACAGAAGGAAGGCTCCAGACTTACTCAGGAAGTCTGTCTCCCATCTGAACTCAGCTTTTGACTTGTAATGATGACAACAAGTCTTTCATGTATTTTATTTTATGTTCCCTGCAGAGTGAACAGGTCTGGGTAGTCTGAATTTTCAGTAAAGGAGAGTCTGGACCAGTTACAAGTTACAATCCAACCAGACACCAGCAACAAGAATAGTATTGGTAAGGAGTCTAGATAGGGTTTTAAAACCTATATTTTTGTTACAAATCACCTGGTGTTTTAAAGACATGTTTAAAGCCTGCTTTAATAGAATTTTTACTAAAATATGAAATGAAATTGTCTTTAGCGGAAAAGTGGTTGCATCCTGTGTCTGGAAACAGGCAGTGGATTAGTTAATAATTCCCATGAATACTGGGGCACCTTTGGTACAGCTCGATCCTCTTGCAACTATTTGTAACTCTCAGTGTTGTCTATCCAAAGTGTATCTTTTATTCAGAGCTGTATATATGAGGCTGAATGTGTGTCTGACTCAGAATCATTTGTTTAACACTGCATTTATTGAGGTAGTCTCACACAAGCTAAATAGTGCCACAGGTATGAGAGGGATTTTCTGGAAACTGATGATTCAACTGGAATTCATGCATACGTATGGAAACACAACTTGTGGCCAGTTTCTCAACTTTTAGTAACAAAACTCAAACAAGCACAAGATGAAGTGGTGCTTCCAAAGGCCCTGCTAAAAAATAAGCTGTCCACTGGCTGCTCAGTGCAGTACCTGCCCAACAACGTTTGGTCTTGAATCCACCAAACAGCTATGTTTGCCTTCTTTAAAGATACATTTCAAAAAAAAAAAAAAATACATCAGCAGGAAAATAAAATCTCTTCTGAGCACATAAACTAAAGAAATAAAACTTTTTCTTATTTTTTCACTATTTCAACAGCCATTTTTCCCATTCATTTTTGAAATCAAAAGCAATAAACCCTTTGAAACTCAGGTTTTGTTTAGCTTGATGAAACAGCTAAGGAAACAAATTCATCATTAAAGCTGCAAGACAGGGCTGGGCAGAATATTCATGTTCAAATATTTAAAAATATATTTAGATAAACACATTTCTTAAAAAATATATTAAAATTATGCTTCATAATGAGAAGCAGAGGGGGCAAGCTGGAATATCAAATGATTTTTTAGAAGTTTAGTAAATATTTTACTTTATTTTAGTGTTAGATTTGTCTAAATTCAAGACAAGCATCGCAATAACCCTGGAAATCAGTCAGGAAAATAAAAAGGCTGCTAGCAAAGTACGGGTAGCTAGCTGTGTACAGAAGGGCTGGGGGCCAAGACACTGGCGAAAAAAAAAAAAAGTCTTGTGAAGACAGCATGATCCAACATTTGGACTAGATAGGCTTCAGAAAGGAAAGGGAAAATATTATCTGCAATTAAATCTACATGTAAATTAGTTGATGTCAGTCATAAATCTAAAACAACACTGTATGCTGAAAGGCATGCAAAAGAGAGCAAGCTCAGAGACCAGGCACTGAGTCTGCATTGCCCCCAGTGAAATAGTTGTTAGATTAGAAAAAAAGCTGGCCGAAGAATGGGGATTTTGTCTCACAAAAATAATATGAGGTTTTGACATTCTTCATGAACATGCCTGCACATGTACATGTGCATGCCCAGCTCTGTTTGCATGTGTGCTGGGGTATCTGCCCCCTGAAAAGGCAATGCACCCACAACTGTGGGCACCTCCCAGTTGAGATGCTCCCCTGGGTTGCTGGGAGGTTGTTCTTCCTTTTAATTGGGAGCAGGGATATGAACATCTGTCTCTTCTCTTTTATGTGCCAAGGGAATCAACTGCACTTTCCAGTTGGCAGCAATTGCATTTTATTGAAAAATAATTATTATTATTTTTTTTAATTCCTGCATGAACTTGTGGCAACCTCCAGCCTGGAGGGTCTCTCAAGAGCCATCCTGGCTCCTCCCTGCCCGTGCACACATTTCCTTCAGGAGGAAGGCTTTCCCATTCCCCCCAACCTGCTGCCCATGGAGAAAGACTGCATGCTGCCGAAAGCCCCATCCCACCCCTGCACACATCTGGGGAGCAGGGCTGGATCTCACCTGCCCCGCAGGGAGCACACAGTCACAGACCCCCCGCACCATGGCCATTGGCTTCGTCCTGCTTTTGAGGCACTTCCTGAGCAGGCTGCAAAGGACACGTTTACAAGAACTGAGCATCATTAGGAAAAAAAAAAAAAAAAAAAAAATCCCCTGTATTTTTTTCTTCAGAAATGATGCGCTGCCTGTTTAGCTGTGCTCCACAAACAGCTGGTCGCCAACATGTGGACAAATACTCAGGCAAAAGAGAGAGAAAGAGGAACTTCTTAAGCTCGCTTGACTTGAGCACAGTGATTATTGTGAAAAAGGTGGATTTCCTGAACAATGAAAAAGCTTCCCATGCCTAAGTTCCAAGAAGTGGTTATGAAGAAAACCTTTCTCAGAAAGATATCCAGAGCAGTACTGCATCCTGGAGAGGCCTTAGCACTGCTCTGCAGTGTAAACACTCCAAAATCACTTCCTCTTCATTCCTTGGTTTTCAAGTTATAACATGGAGTGACACCGGACTTCCTCATGAACCCATGGGGACCCACACACTGGTGGAACCCCAGTGCTATCATGCAAGGCTGGCCGGCTGGCTGGCTGGCTGGCTGGCTGGCTGGCTGGCTGGCTGGCTGGCTGGCTGGCTGGCTGGCTGGATGGATGGATGGATGGATGGATGGATGGATGGATGGATGGATGGATGGATGGATGGATGGATGGATGGATGGATAGATGGATGGATGGAAATAGCTTTTGCATTTTATGTAGGCCACAATGACATTATACCATTCAGAAGATTTTAGGAGTGGATAAAGCTCAAAAAAAAATCAGTTTTCCACACAAAAACTCCTTTGGAGTCATTCATCTTGTGTTGTGGACTGTTCAAAATGCCAGGGGCAGACCAGTTAAACAAAGGGGACCCCAGCACACACTCCACAGTCAGAGCTGCTTTGGAAGACCTTAATTCATTTGTGTGTTTTTTCCTCAAAATCCCCCATCTGAAGCGCAGGTGATCTGCAATGGTTTTATTCTGCTTTGTCTTCCCCTTTTCCCAGAGGGAACAGCACAGGATATTGCTGTGATTAAATCCATTCCACTTGATATGAGACTCTGGAGGTTATAACTGAAAGTATAGATTTCAGTTGCCTTCTGGATAGTTACTTAACAGATTTATTTAACTTAACTCTATTTTTAACCATAGCTCTATCTGACCTTGCTGGTGGTGCTACCATGTCACAGTGAAAACAAAGGTTTGTTCTTGATGTGAGAATTGTAAAAGCAATGGGCTGGAGGACAAAGGCTGGTGTTCAGTTTGTATAGCGCAAGGAATAGAAATGCTGAAACCCTCCTGTATCCCCTGTTCTTAGCAGAGACACTGGGACCAGCACTGGGGCGAGGTGAATTTTTTGTGTTCTCAGTCATCACCTCCAAGTGACGACCTTGCCCAAACTCTCCATCACTCTGTGGCACTACAACTTGCACCACTCGTGTTGCCCAGAGGAACACACCTTACATGAAAGGGAGTTTTCATTAGCCTAATTAAAATTCTGAAAGTTGAATTGCAGAGTTACTGTTTGTCCTGTTAGAGTGATACTAACGCTTACGGCATCTCTCATCCCACTCGGGCTCTCCTCTGCCGGGGCCACCGAATAACCGAATAAGCCCTTGCTGTTACTAGCTGTCAGTTAAGAAATACAGCCGCATGACATCACATTGCGAAGCTGAAGCAAAAGCTACAACAAAGCAAACAGTCATCACCTGGTTCTTGGAAAACTGCTTTTGTAACAGGACAAGCTGAAAGCAAGTTCTGGGCGGGCCACGGCTGACCCGGCCGAGGCCGAGAGGTCGTTTGGTGCTTAGCACAAAGCAGAGGCGACCGCACATTTAACTGGGTTATGAGAGCTCATAGGAGCAGAAAGGGCCTTGCAGGAAACTCCCAATTAAAAATTCTCTCATTACCCAGTGCTGTATTTATAGGCCAAAGGGGAAAGGGGCCGGAGCTGTTCCTGTCAGGCTTCATCTGCAACCAACAGAGGTCCTAAGAATTTCTGTTTTAGAGAAAACACATTGTTTTGCACTTTCCAACTCAGAATAACAAAGAGACCCACTAACTACAGGCATTAGGTGGTTTGTTGTGTTTTTTTGTTTTAATATTTAATATTATTTTTATCTTCATGACACATGCTGAGCAGTGTGTGATGTACCAGATCAGCCAAAGACACAAAGAGAAAGTCTTCAGATAACAAAGATGCTCCGGTCCATACTACTGTCTGCTTTCTTTTGTAAAACTTAACTAGATGAAAATGGAGGGCATTAAAACACATGAGCATAATAATGAGAAAAATAAAATTTCATTGCTGCTGCTGACACATCATACAGAAAATAAAAAATATGAAAGTGAAGAATGAATAAATTGAACTCTGCCTTTTCAGTCTTACATGAGAGCTCTTTAAAACTTTTTTTTTGGTTGCAAATATTTTCCCCAGGGGAAAAATTAAAAAAAATTTGCAATTTCACAGAAAAAAAAAAAAAAATCAGTAATAACCTCTTGGCTGGGTTTTGGGGTGGGATGGCCCTGGTGGCAGGTGCAGGCTGACGCTTTGCCATGTCTGCCCTGCGCCCTTCTCCGCAACGCCCCGGGCTGTGGCCAACACACCGGCCCTGGCTTGCCAGCGGCAAGCACAGCAGTGGCAAGCGTGGCTGTTGGGACAGGGCTGTCGGGACAGGGCTGTCGGGACAGGGAAGTTGGGACGCAGGGAAGAGGCAAGCCCTGGACCACCCCGATCCCGGGCATCTTCCTTCCCGTGCACCCGCTCCCCCTCCGTGGCCTCTTTCCCTCCGCTGACCACGTCCCTGCCTGGGACGCGAGCCCTGCCAGAAAGCTGTGGGAGGGCAGGGTTAGCATCAGAGGCTATAATTAAACTTCAGAGCTCCATGACACCACTCTCCAAGCATGTCCGACAAGAACGCTGCCGCGGGTCCTCCGGCGCGGAGCGGCTGGAGACGGATATTTCCGACGGCGCCTCGGAGCGGGACGAGGCTGCGCGGCGGAGAGCCCCGCTGACGTGCATGGCCCTTCTGCAAACCACCGTCATTATGGGCTGCCGAGACTCTGAAGTCAGCGCAGCACTGCGGGGGGTTTTATTTTATTTATTTATCTTATTATTTTAATTATTTGTTGGTTACTGTGTTTGGTTTTTTTTTTTTGCAAATGGAGAGTGTGAGTCTGTCAGGGAACAAGGGTTATGGTTTGCAAGCACGGAACGAGGGAGGATGGGCAAGCCAATTTAGCCCAGGACATGCCTCAAAACGGTTTGCAGAAATGTGTGAGGCCACTCACACTTATAATTATGTTTTTTGCATTTACGTTTAGGTTCGTTGTGGCTCCCTGGCTTTTTTACACGTCTCAGACCAGACGAGCAGGTGGATGCAGCCCTTTGTATATGCAGCATAAGGAAAATGCCAGACTTCGGGGGATATAAATAGATGTTAGAGCTGGGTTTTGGTGTTTCTGATGCTTGCCTGAAATACTAGGAAGGGAAAAAAGGAGTCTGTCATCATGTTTCGTTCATAAATGACTCTTTTCTAAAAAGGAATGCCAGAGGAGTGAAGCAGGTTCATGAAAACGAGCACACGTATCAGTTTCTTTACTTTCTTCCACCTATTAAAGCAATTTTATGCATTGACCTATTTTGATCCATTTCTAGCACTTCTCTGAGCCTACACAGTTCTTCCTGGTCAACCTGAATCAACCAGGAAATCTTGTTGAAAAATACCCGTCCCCTGCAAGATCTCAGCATTTCCCACATCACACTGGACAAACATCATCCCACCCCAGCGCTTCGCACGCCATCCCCCTTCACAGCCCCAGCAACAAGGAGAAGCCTGTGAAAATGCAAATAAGGCCATCAGGAAAGGCAGCTTGTTTTCAGATCATGTTTTGGGTGAAGTTTGTAGTTTAAACCTATCCAATTTCTTCCTTCTTTTACATGCTACCCTACTGAAATTTGGAAATTATAATGTGCAATCATTTGAAAGAGATTCAAAAATCACACATGAAGGAGGTGCTTTTTAGTGACGTAAGTGAAACAGAGGCAGGAATGTGAGAGAAGATATCCAGAGGAAAAAAAAAAAATCCATCTCAGTAGTTATTTTCTAGATTGAGATGGTCTAAATATCAGCCTGAGCACCTGGTGACCTCGGTGGGGAGAGGTAACTGGGCAATTCAACACAAGAAATAAAGATTCCACTGCAAATGCTGTGTCTCCCCACACCATGCGGTCTGCAACCACTTGTGCACACACCATGTAGTCAGCACATCATCATCACACCATGAAGGCACTTTTCCCTGCTCCCCTGTGGCCACACCGCTATTTGGGAAGGCGGGCATCGGAGTGACGGCCAGGCGCGCCGTGGTGTCTCTGGGCTGGATACACATGGGCTCCTCCTCAGGGGACAATGGCATTTCTGTCAAACCACAGGCTGGAGTCTGAGGGGACGATTGTGAAAATGTTTTGTCATCTCCAGCTCTGCCCGAGGCTGGGAATAGCCCGCATTGCAGAATTCAAAGCCGGTGATGAAAAAAATCATCAATAACATTTTATCATTCTTAGCAGGGAGACTGTATTTTCAAAACAGCTGACTGCCTCTGGCAATTGAGGCTCAGACTGAGTAACTCCTGTGATGGTTTATCTCATCCTACTCTCATATTTTTGCCAGTCAGGTTGCCTGCAGGACACAGGCATCCTGGAGGACCAAGGCAAGCACACAAACTAGCAGCTGCCGTGCATTAACCAGTCTAGAGACCTGAAAAGGCCGATGAGAAGTTTTCTGCTTTATTTTTTTCAGTAACTTCTCTGGAGGACCATTTACACTTGATCAAGTAGCACAAACTGATCAGAGAAGACAGAAACTTCAAGATGCCAAAAAGCTAGTTTCCTAGAAATCAGGTGAACAAGTGGTTTGGTTTTGTTGTTTTGGTTTTTTTTTTTTTTTTTTTTATAGTGGCCACAGAAGAGAAGTTGTCTGGACAACAAAGGGTAAGAAATGCCTCAGACTATGCAAGACTCACAAGGTTTTAATAGAGGCTGTGCTACAGAGGCAGTACCACACTTCTTGGGAAGGTCTATTTTCCCACAGACACTAGCTGTAATGTTCCACCTGCCCCCTCTTCTCCCTTCTTTTCCATACTTCAGCAACCATCGCCTTCACCTCATCTTCTGTCTTTCTCTCACTTGGGACACACCAACTCTTGAACTGTCTCATCTCCTGATACCTTCCCCCAGTGTAGCCTGCATACACATCCATTAGATCAAGAAAACTGTCTCTGGAGCAGACCAGGAAGTTTCAGAAATCCCTGTTTCTAGATGATTAGTCAAGAATCTGTAGAAAAAGAGTGAACTTGTTGCTATCGTGACCTAATTCTGGTTTTGCTCCTCCTGTGCCTATGGAACATGGTATGAACAGATTTCCAGGACCAGCTCCAGGTAGAAGCTGGAGGTCCACCTAGGCAAGGAACATGGATGAAAGAAGACCCATCTGTCTCACAGGCATTTTTAGAAGGCAGATGTGTCTCAGACTTCAGCTCACTCCTCCCTACACCACTGTTCGTGTTCCCAAACAATCAGGAAAACATATATGAATGCTATCTATTTGGAGATATGGTAAATTAGGTGAGTTGTTTCTCTGCTTTCCCTCCTTGCTCAAAAAAGGCTCTTCCCCACCCTTGGCTTCTTTCCCTCCTTTCTTTCCTATTTCTTTATGTTTTATGTTGCTCTGTATAATGAGGGCGGTGAGGATCTCCTTGATTTCACTGTTCCTGAATAATTAAGAATAGAGTATTTCTGACCCCAATATGAGCAAGAACCCATTAAATCACATAAGTTCGAGTATTACGGTTGCAGAATCTGGTATCCATTTCCTAGGGAGGCAGGAAGTCTTTTTCTTGAAGCTTTCCAACATTTTAACTGTTAAACACGAGAATGCCACTCTTGAATCATGCTGGAGTTGAGGCAAAATAAACATTGTCTTACATAAAGTAAGAAAGTCCAGAGGGAAAGCTAGCGTGAGTAGAAAGTAAACTTCCTTGTTATGCAACTCATCTTGCCTAACTTTTTAAAGAAAACCTTAAGAACTGAAGCTAAAACTGCAGATGCAGAATGATCTTATTTCCTGTCGAACATTTACTCTCTCCAGCCACACAAGGGCTGTGTGCGGCTGATCATCGACGCAGACCGTTACAGCTTACAGAGCAGCTCCAAGGACTGGCCGTGGCCGGTTCACCTCACCAGCGGAGGCACTCCATGCACACACAGCACTCGATTGCGTACGGCCATGTCAACATTGATTGAATTGTGTCACCATTTTAACACCCTTTTCTTCTTTCCTCCCAGAAAACTGAGTTAACTTCACTATTTTTTTTTTTTAACCTAAGCGGGGCACGTGGCTTGTACACATCTCAGCAAGCCATTTGAGCAAATCCGCCTACAAAAATAGTATCACTGCGTTGAGTGTGAGGAGCAAGTCTCTTTTCAAGGTCCACATCCGCGCACCAGGTTTCTCACAGACATGCACGTGCCTGCAGGCACCACTCACCGACTACCAGAGCAGAGCCAGCACCCCCAGTACAGGCTGCCAAACACATACTGCAAGCACATTTTGAGTACCATATGGCAGATCTGGGTTAAAGTGAGGAGCGGTGTGGTTTTCCTCTCAACACATGAGCTGTGAGAAGCAGTGCTGGGGAGATACTGTCGCGCTCCAAAGCAAGGTGCTACCCATGAAGTGCCTGGAAGCATCTTACCTGTTCAGGATAGAGCATCTCACTGTGTCTGCTGAGTTTCCAGCAGCACACTTAGCCTCTAATTTAAGAAAGGAAAAATACAGTCTGGCACGCCACCCTTGAAACACAGCCCACCCATCTATTATGCCAAAGCTAGTGTTTATAGCTTCCCTCAAAAAAGGTCACTGAGTACTTTGCAGTGCTACACAGCGTGGGACTGTCTATCCACATGGGATGTCAGAAAATTCACTATAGCAGGAACTTAGTTCTATGCAGAAGAACCATATTTCTGTAACTTACAAAACCTTCCTTAAAGCTGTGGATTTCCTCCTTCTCACATTAAGTAATCATAGAAGTCCTCTAGATCTCCCGTGATGTCGTCTACAACCCAACCACTGTTCTGAAGCCTGCAACTCGTAACAAAGTCAAATGAAGCCCTTGTGATGTAATGACTTTAAAAAGCTACATGAAGAGCAAATGCCCTAGCACCACTTAAAGAAGAAAACAGCCTTCCTTGTTATTTTAATATCTATACAACCACAGATAGAAACACATGGACTGCAGGTTATGTGCATTAAGTACAAGCTAGCTGAAAAACTTTGATGTTTAATATTTAAAAATTTTAAACCTTCAAATTAAAGGCGTGAAAATGGCAGCAATAATTTGCTAGAACAGTTCAAAATTTCAATTTGGAAAATGCAATTTGCTTTTTATTGTGATTAAAAAAAATTTTGGATATACTTCTTCACAAGGCTTTCAGCGCTGCACAAAATGTTCACCATCACCTTCACCTTCCTCCTGCAACAAGTTAAGACATGGAGTCTCCCCAGTTGGCTACCCCAGAAAGTGCTTCCCTGTGAAAAGCTTTGGTCCAAGCCATTAAAATACATGAAAGTAAAGATCTACCTCAGACCATGTTTTATTGTCCACAGATTGAATGAAAATTGGCCTTGGACTAGATAACAGAAATGGTGGTAAGGGCCCACCACATTTCCTACAACATCTGTGTCTTGTTGGGCTGGTGATGGAGCTCAGCCTCAAGTTCCCAAGCTCTTCTGGTGACAGAAATGGCATGGCCTGTCTAGGCTAAAGTTTCCCTAATGTTCCCCAACTCCTGCAGACCTTTGTCCAACTACGTCTCCCACGCTGGGCCTTGCGAACAAACCCCAGGGAGAACGGTCATTTCCCATTTCATCTTGCTTAGAGACTCCCTTTTCAATGAAATGTCAGGGTTTTTTCAGCCCCTGGATCAATCAGGCCCTTTTACTTCGAGAAACGAGGTCAGGAGAGGAGAAGGGCTCCCCACCACAACTCACAGTTTCTGACCATAGTTGACTGCTTTGTGGGTTCTTCTGTTCCTCTGGCAGAAAATCACTGTAATTAAGTGTTAGGAGCTTGATGAGGAAACCTTTCCTCACACCGGAGACAGGAGTCTTCACTGGCCTCTTTCTCTCACTTTTTGACAATGCACCAAAGTCACAATATAAAAAGCCTTGGAATTTTCCAACATTTCTGTTTCTTTTAAAGGCAAGAGAAGAGCATTTTAGGAAAAAAAAATTACTTACATCCCCAGACATTTAAAATGCAGCTGAAGGAATATTTTTTATCAGTTTCCCTTCAGTGAGCAGTTTGTGTCAATGGCATTTTTGGAAGAAAAAGGAGACCAGATGATTAAATGGATATTAATTGAGATTAAATAGATAGTTGCTGTAGTAAGACAGGAAACCCAACTTTAACTTGCTGACTCTTGGCGGGCCAACTTACCATGCTTATTTAGGCAATTATGCCAGAAAAAGTGGCTGAGGAAGGGGGGCTTGCTTTCTGCTTTCTTTGTTGTTTTGTTTTGGGGTTTTTTTGTTTGTTTTGTTGGGGTTTTGTGTTGTTTGTTTTTTTTTGGGTTTTTTTTTTTTTTTCTTGGTTTGGTTTGGTTTGATTTTTTCAATGTTCTCACTTCGGAGGCTTTTCCAGAGCTTTTTCTCAGCAACTGGGAATGAGGTCCCAAACCTTTGGAAGAGAAAACATGGATGATGATCTGCCCCATTTATGGATGCTAGGCATAACATTTCTTCACACATGGTGGCTTTCGTAGACAACTTTCCACCTGAAGAAACCCATGACTTTGCACTCCAACTTGTCACAACCTCCTTTCATTTCACAGGACGCATGACAGAGCAGACTGACGAGTCACGCTGTCACCTCAGCAGCAATGAGAAGATTTCTTGTGGAATTTTTTAACAGCTCTTAGAAATACATCCCCTCTCTGGTTTCCCTTCTGCTTTTTGAAGTTCCTCTCCTCATTCTGAAAACTGGAGTTGATGTCAAGTTCACTTTTTATTTCAATATATTGACCTCAAGCCAGGAAGTGTGACAGGAAAGATGAATGGTGCTGTAGCACCACAGCACTTAAATATGTCAGATTTGGTGCAAAAATTAAGAGAATACTTATTACAGTCTCTGACACCCACAACTTAATCTTCAATGGTAACCTGTGTATGAATTTGACCGAAGGTCCAATAAAAATTCATAAATATTAACATAGAAATAATTGGAACATGTTTAAAATTTCCCATCAGTTCCAACAGAAAAGCAACTTATCAAAAGCAGTCTTTTCACCAAAATGTAAGAATCTTGAGGGGAAAAAAAAAAAAAAAAAAAAAAAAAACAAACAAAAAAAACAGTTCAAAGTTAACATTTATGGTCAAAATAGCTTCCCCACCACTGTTATTGCTCTTAGCAGCAGCCAGCTCTCAGATATTCTCCTATCAGTCTATCCCAAGATTTCTGAAGAAGCTGTTCCAAAATATTTCAATAATTAAATGTTCTGTGAAGGAAGAATTTATATCTTTTATACCATGAATTTATACTTTCCATATTCCATGTAAGGACTGTAGCCAATGGACTGCGCACTCAGCTTTTCTTTAATGCAGACACTTCACCACAGACAGAGCCACATTAGAAGCAAAAATAATCCACAGGCTAGAGCACGTGTTTAGGATACAGAGATCCAACATTCAAGTCCATACCTACATAACACAGGAAAACTCAAAAAATGTTTGCTGGATCCCTAGATGGAGGATGAAATTTTCAAATGTAAAAATTTGCAAGAGATGGGAAAATGGACACCTCTAGACTGAATCTGACCAGACACAGACAACTATAAAGATTCAGTCGTACGCTCCATGTGAAATACAACATACACAAATGACAGAGAGAAGAAAAACTTAGTGTTTCCACCCTCAGGTCATAGCTCAATTTGCTAATTAACACCATGTTTTCACCCATGGACTCTCTCCCACACTGCAGCCTTTCCTATGTGATTCATTATCCCATATGAGTGACAGTTTCTTTATGGCCCTTACTTTACCATGAAATACCTTTTACCTTTAATCATGTATTGTCACGGAGCATACGCTATTGATTACAAATTGGTCTGCATTTAATAAGCATGCAAATATTTGGTTTCAGTGAAATGCCATGAGCTTTCAGCCCCATCTATTGGTGTAAAAGACGTTATTTAAATGAAACTTATGAGCCATCATAAATGCCAAGAATGGAAGAACTCAGTGAAGGAATATGGGATCACTTCAGTGACTGTCTCCATAATTCTTCAAATTGATCAGAACTTTTACCATCAAACAAAATCATGAGAATTGTGGTTTGGTTTGAGAGAGAAAAGAGAGAAAAGGATAGGTTTCAGTTGGGTATTTATGCCAAAGATGATGGTCCTGAGCAAACCTTTGTCTGAAGTTATACATCTCCAGATTTTATATGTAAAGGGAAAACAGATGTAGATGATTGAAACTAGAGACATTCATCAGTGTACAGAAAGGAAAATGTAGCTACCGTGCTGAGCTGAAGCGGCTCCTGGAAGAAATTAGGGTAAAATACAGACTTTCTTTCTGTTTCTTCACCTGGTGAAATCAGGAAGCAGGTTCATTCAAGGCATTTTTAAGAAGCTAAATTGAACACTGAGTTAGCTTCAGGTGTTGTTGCTTACTTGGATTTTTTTTTTTTTTTTTTTTTTTCAGATGAAACCAAAACTTCACTGACTCTGTGAAAAATAGACTTTTGGGCAAGGTGCACCCCAACATCTTTGACAATTGAAAATTCAGAGTTTCCCATTAGCCAATGTCTTACTCATGTTTTATAAAGGTGGAAAACAGGGAACAGAAGCATAAGAGGTATTTTAAGATTTTTCCAAAGTCCAAAAGTGACAAAAACAGAGAGTTAAAACTACTAGGTAGGAATGGTGAAAGTCCAGTGCCTCCATACTGATGGCAAGTTCAATGATCTGAGCACTTCAGCAGTCTGTTGTGTTCAGTGACCACAATGGATTTGTATTAAGCTTTGGAAAACTTCTGAGAAATAAATATCTTTATCCCTAAGGTACCTTTCAAAGACATCAAGCATTTCACCCAAGTTGGGAGCAGCAGATGTGAACAAAATCAAGTTCCACAGAAAAAAAGCAGGTAATTTCCCTGGACTTTCCTAGGAAAACAGCAGGAGAGTTGGTCTCAGGGGAGCAAGACAGATATGCAGACCGACATAGTTATGGACTAGATATGACAGACTGTTTTAAAATAACTATTCCACTAAGATTGTATTTTATGGATTAAAGTTGCATTTATTATTTATAAGTATAGAAAAAAGATCAAAGTCGGGCTGCATACCAATTGCAGTTCAGTTGTGATATCCAGTACCCAATGACGATGTCGACTACATTGATTTTCAGTATGATTTAGAGTTCTAATGATAAAATCAGGTACCTTACAAACTGATAGTCTAGAGATTGCCTGGCTCTTACAAAGAAAAGAAGGAAGCCCTGGCTGCAGTTGGTTAGGAACACTTGGTAAAGCAAATTAGATCCAGGCTTCATATAAAGTCCATGGCTGCCCCCTCCCTGGAAGGGTTCAAGGCCAGGTTGGAGCAACCTGGTCTAGTGGAAGGTGTCCCTGCCCATGGACAGTTTCTATGGTTGGAACTAGATGGTCTTTCAGGTCCCTTTCAACCCAAAATATTCTACGATTCTATGGTTCTATAGATTTTCTTAATCTTTTTCTGGAATACACATTTACACATGTGACACTTGTATCTTGGTCCTGAGGTTTACAGGAGAGTACCAGAGATTTTGTTGCTCTCTGGTCACAGTGACCCATCACTCTGGAGGACAGCAGAGGCCACACTGCAGAGAGAATGTCAAAGCTGACATACACACATGTCCTGATATAAATTTGCAGTATTTCTAGCTCTTTCTCCCTGCAGAGACTTCATGAGGATCAGCTCCTATTGCCATACAAAGAAATTTGTCCCCTGAAAGGTCTTACATTGTATTTAACCTCCCAATATCCACCTGGAAGCAGCATTCTGCCCTTGACTTATTTGCTTAATTTCATCAGTATCAAATAAATTCCGTTTTGCATTTTCAAAGCAGAAGTTCATCGCAATGGAACTTAAAAGTTCTTCAGGGGAAACTACTGAAAGTAACTTCTTTGCAAAACGACCCGCCCAAGATCTAATCTTCCTCTATTACAATTACTTCTGTTTCATGAGAAAAACTCATAAAATTGTTATAATTGATGCTAGCTCAAACCACACATTAATTAAGAAATGAAGGAATATTTCTATTAATACTGCTTTTGTAATGCAATGTCTATCTCCTGAAATGAACTGCAAGCAACTAAAAATAGCAAAATGAAAAACCTTTGGGGCAAGTATTGCCTCTGAGGTATAAACAGCTTCAGATTTTTATTCAGAACACAAAATTCCTCTTCTCTAACCCCCCTTCAGTTTATAGGCAAGGAGTCAATAGAAAATAGATTTGTAATTAAAATCCTTGGAATTCATGCAGTTAAGCTATTTATTAATATAATTTTTAGATGTTGAGTTAGCACTTCAAGCTTTATCACTATATCTTTTAATTCTTCTGTTTGCATTTAGCTCTTCCAACCATTTTCAAATTCATAAGCTAATGAGAATTGCTTTATTAGTGGAGAATTAAGGTGCCCACACAAATATTTTGTCTTATAGAGTCTAATTTTTTTCATACTTCTGAGGAGATCCTTTTTTTCCTAATTCAGTTCATTTATGTGTGGAAAATACACAACTGCTTTTTCAGTTTATTATTTTATTTTTATTGGAATTCTTCTAAAAGTACATAGTTTTCCAGTAAAGACTTTATTTTTCTTTTCCTATTTATTAAGAGATTTCCAACCAATTTGGAATCAATATATCAATATATTGTTAACAAAGCAGAATCTATTTCTAGCTGCAAAAACTAGCTAGAAATGCATAATAGACATGTAACTCTGCATAAGCCAAAAGAGAAAGTCATAAAATATACAGCTTTTCACATCAGATAAAAATTAAGTTGAAATGGAGCTAAGGCTGATATTCCAAAACTATAACTTTGTGTGAAAGATTATACCCCAAAAATAAAGAAAAGAAATACAGACTACATTAAATAGATATCTAGATAGGTAGATGATAGATAGATAGATAGATAGACAGACAGACAAATTTATTATAAAGAAATACAGAAATTTAAAGTACATTTTAACACAAAATTCACACATGGTAAGAATAAAAAATATATATACTCAGCAATTATATTTATGCCTGTGTTTGAAGCACAGAATGTCAATCCCAAATGTCACAGACATATACGAAGTATTTTCCCCATTTTACCCCTCTTACAGTATCCTTCCAAGGCTGTTTTGTTGTACAGACTTCCCCCTTCCTGGGAATAAGACATGAAGAAGAAAATTTCTCTGAGAATTTTACAGATCACAGAAAAGATGTTTTGGTTTATGAAGAATTATGGCTAGAAAATTTTTAAAATGTTTTAAAACTTAAATTAGGCAACGGATTGCCATAAATTGAACAGGAAATTTGTACAGTGTCTTCATTACTCCACCAAAAAAAATAGCCTTGTACCAGGAACTGAATTTCACAAAGGACTTACTTTTACACTTATAATATGTTTAAACAAAGAAAAAATACACTTATAATAAGTGTAAACAAAGAAAAATGTGCTTTGCTATGAACATGTGGAAAACTGTATAAACTCTGAAAGATTAAATGCTGCAATTTTGATCACAGTACTCTACCTCGCTTAAAGAAAATGAGCTTTTCTCATTCCTATTTGCCAGAAAGAACCTCCTTAACTATGAAGCAGAATCAGCACGACCACAGCACAGTGCTCCAGCAGCACTTGGTCAGGATTAAGCTCTGATGAATAGGGTCAGAGTGAGTCCGTCCAAAATACTTAAGCAATCAAAGGCAAAAAATATAAAATAGAAATCAAGAGAAAATGTTTGTTTCTACCGACTGTTGAGTATAATCCATACTCAGTGCGTGAATGCACACTCAGTACGTGGATTCACATGTACTCAGCCCGGTGAGATCCCTACCATGGAAAACTTGCCAGAAGTTTGATTCAAGAGAAAAGATTTTAATGCAGGAGAGTTAGAAAAGAAAATATCATTCTCTTCTCTTACCAGGGAAAACAATTAAATGAAGGACTTGTTTCAGCAGATTGTGTTAGGAAATGGCATACTGAATCATATTAGTAGTCCTTTCGACAATTTTAGAATTATTACTGTTTAAGGAAGTTGATTCTTAATTTATTCTATTAAGGACTTCCAATCTCAGTCTAATAGTGAAGACACTAATAACTATCCAGCCTTCAAGTAAGTACTTCCAGCAGATTTCCATCAGTTTCAATGAAGCAGACAAGAAATATGCTACCAAAGAAGCAAATTTCAAAATTTTATTTGCTGTATGCTCATCAGTGCATACATCAGAGGTTGCTCAGTGATCTCCCTGTGGGACTAACTTATACCCTATGTAGACATCATATAGCAAAGGCAGAAACATATGTAAATGAAAAAAATTCTACTGTTAAAAATATTCTATAATTTAGGACAACCACAAATAGATTAACATCAGGTGAATCAAAATTTGATCCCGGTTCTCTATGCTTGGACAAATGTGAAAGACATTTGTCATTAAAGAATTCACACTGAAATCAAAGGAGGAATAAAGGCAGCTATAGTGAAGCTGCTGCTCTCAGTGATTCCCGGGGACAGCCCCAGGTCAGAGTTTGGAGAATAAAATAGTCTCCTTATTTCTCTCTAGACTTCTTTCAAAATAAATTTCTGTATGTCTGTAGGGAGTATATTAATAATCTCCCTCTGAAATTTTATCAGAAAATTATCAAAACAAATAAGAATACTTCTCAATGTTGTTTTCTCAGTGGTGTTTCCAGGCAAAGTAAAGATGCTCAAGCTGACCTCATTAGCAGCTGCTTCTGGGCTGTGAGGTCTCTACCACATATATACACAGGCCATAAGGAAGGAGGAAAGTCATGGAGGAGCAGCTGATGAAATACAGAACAGCGAGGTTCATTTTAAGTTAGATTGCCAGGAAACGGAGACAAGATTAAATATATATGGATTGTGACAGGAAAAGGTTTCTGCTCAGGTAAGCTGGTATATACGGGTCACCAGATCTTAAGGACATGGCAGATTTGCTGGCTCGACACAGGGAACCCACCAGGTACAGGTGTCCCAAATACCTGCCTCAAACAGCAGCAGACAGAGTAACACTGCTTGTGGACAGTGGCTCTCTAACACCCGAGAAAAAAAAAAAAAAAAAAAGAGTTGAGGCCATGATGTTAAATATCTATAGTAAGATAGATATTAAAATAAATATTTGGGGAAATACGCTTTCAGCCAGAGTAGCATAAATGCACTTTGCAACCTTTCCTCACTGAAAAATATAATTGGAGTCATTTGGTCTCATGCTAAAATGGGATTTGCTATATTTCAGGGAAGGGATTAAAGTATAAATCCTTCTAATTTACACAGGGAGATGAATATTGAATTAATCACACTGCTTTATTCATGTCTTCTCCTATATTCCTTCTCTTTCTAGTTTTTCTAATTTGAGTTTTAGATTCAAATAGCTGCAATTATGGAACAATTCAATCACAGGGTAAGGAAAAAAAAAAAAAAAAAAAAAAAAAACAAACCACGAGAGCATGGTTTGGCAGGGCATGTTCTGTCTTTAAACAAGGATTCAAATGAGAAGGATTGTTCAAAATCAAATAAACTTATGCAAACAACCGGTGCAAATTCCTACAATCTTGGATTATTTCTCTTTGTTACGATTGAGCTGCCACAGGCTAGTCAGAGCAGGAATTTTCCTTTTTACGGGTGTTGTTCAAGGCATTTGTACAGACATCTAGAAAACTCACTCATCACAATTGCCAAAGTCACATTAGGATTTGAAGAAGACTTAAAACAAAATTTGTTAAACTGGCTGAAGTTTAGACTGAGAACCAATCTTAAAACCAGCAAAAAGGCTATTTTACTAGTTCTCTTGTTCAAAGTCGAGTGGAGACTAGAAGAATTTCAAGAACTGAAATCAGATGCAGACTGAAATTATTAGGGGAAACAGATTTATTTGCATCTTATTTTCATAATAACAAACAGCGCTCTGGCTGACATTTCAGAAAATTCAACCGTAGTCTCAAATTCCTTAGAATTTGGAAAACAATGAGTGATTAAATCCAGGTTTCCTGTGTGAGTAGGACCCAATCAATCAGGACTTCAGAGCAGGGATTTCCAGGCACGGGCCACTCAGATCAGAAACATTGCCCCGCCAGCTTACTCACCTTGGGTAAAGCATCAGGGGGCCAATGTGATCCAGAAAGCTGATGCGGAGCTTTCTAGCCATGGAAGACCCCTGAAGATGCCACCGTGTTACCGTTTCCCCTTGCCCTGCAGGCAGGAAGAGGCAGCAGTGCACCTGACAGGATATTTGCACCTCACCCACGTACTGATACCGAGGCAAATCGACAGTTTGTGTAATTTGGGGAATTTTCAGCCTCAGAACTGAAAGCTGGAAGCGGGTTACAGCTATGCCTCCATAACGTTTCCTACATCAGATACAGACAGCCCAGCAGCAATGAAGAATTACTGTTTGGTTTGGTTTCAGACATAAAGGGTTATCAATGGTTAGTCTTAGCAGTTCATTATTTGTTTAGAAGTATTCTATTAAATAAGTGTGAATTGTTTCACATAGGTGACACTCATAATGCATAAAATACATTAATATGGAAGAGGTGGTAGATAACAAAAGGCACCTTGAGCTTAACGTTTCGTTTGCTGAAGGTGTCACTGTAAGCTGTGATTGAGATCAGGTTTCAAATTAGGAACACGATGTTGGAAAAGAAGAACAGAAGCACCTGCATTGTGTCTGTAATCCTCCTGACGGCAATTGCAGTGGTTGACACGGACCTTGTTCAGTCTACCTTCACTACAAACAAACACCCACCCCCCAAAAACAAAAAAGAGGTCTGAAATCAAAAAGCCTAAACTTAAATTAGATTAGTAACTTAAGTTTTATTATGGTGTAGCTCACCTAGCTATGCTTAAAGCTAAGACAAATGTTAGACCTGGGAGTCCTAAGGGACTTCTCTTAGCCCCTAAGGCTTACACTGCAAAAGCCAGAAGGTGACTGGGCCACAGGAGACACAAGCAGGAAGCATCGGAGGTTGCCCAGTTACGTCCCCATGGGACTAAGAAGACTAGGACATGGAAGTGCAAAACATCTCTCCGGGCAGTCAGAAATCTGACCACGAAAACGTTAAGGCACACACGGATTAAAACTAGTTGCATCAAACATTTTGTAGGAGAGCTTCCCCTGCCTCTCCATCAGTTACCCTTCTGCTATCACCTATTTAGAAATATTTTTTTTTTAATAACATCACTTGCCAGGTAATCCATAAAGCAAAATGAGCAACAGAAAAGCATTTACTAGAACTATCGATGAACAGGGAACAAATTATCTGCTGTGCCATAGTAAGACAAACAAGTTGGACTGAGTGGTCCATACATAAACACTAATGATTGCATTAACTCAATATATGTTATTAATCACTGCTACAGTAAAGTCCACGTGCTTGTTATGTCCTCTTCTGTCTCTGGATATACTGTTCCTCTGAAATCAATGACTTCAAAACTATCCTTTTTAAAACCTGTTAATGGTCACCACCTGGCTTGCTCACACTAGACCCATTTGAAAATTTGGAGAGATACTTTACATATCACCCTACTAATTCCAAGAATTCAAATAAATCCCCTTTCTCTGAAAATAAGTCATCAGGTTTTGGTCCATCGTCACTGTTTCCAGTCAAAACATCTGAAAAAGGAAATTACAGCAGCCAAGATAATCAAACATTGAGTTCTTGGGGTGGGCCTTTTGACACCTTAAATTTTACCACGGAAATTCGTTCTGCTTGAATGAATCAGTAACCTGGAAAAAAAACAAAATGAGTAAAAAAATACTACAATAGGTTGTGATTCATTTTTTCACCATTAAGTGGCTACGTGCATTCATACCATGCTAAAGGACACACTGTGAAGAAGAGCACTGAAGCTAGCAAGGAGAAGAAAACCCAATCTAGCATATGCATCAGCAAATGAGCCTGACACACACACTGAGTTCCACACTTCCATCTCTGAAGAGGTGCTTTGACAACATAATGATGAGTCCAGTAGGAAAATAAGGGGACAAAGCAAGAAAGAATAGCTGAAAAAGTCATCTTTTCACTGCAGGAACCTCTTCCTAGACATTAGGCAATGTGTTTTACCCCTCAGGGTAATGTTAAATATTTAACATAGTGAATAACAGGGTCTAGAGTTTTTGCAAGCCCTATTTGGCACTTAAAATGGTAAATCCTTTCATTTCAAGCCTAAAATGGAGTACAGGTAGATATTGACTTCTCACCATGGAGAAACTTTGTGCTGGCCAGAAAGATGCAGGGAAGTGAAGAGGCATGCTGTCGGTAGGGATAGCGTAGCTAACTAATGGCACCTACATCTGAAGCAAAAGAATTTACCATTTTCCCTATTAATACCAGCGATATTGTAGTAAGGAAGGAGAATTTAGAGAATGGCTTTTGTCAGAGGCAACCAATTGCTCCAAATGTGCTTTGCTTGTGCTAATTTGAAGCCCCATATTTTAAAGTGCTTACTTGTGCAACAGAGGCTGGTTTTTATCATGACATGAAAATACAGATCACACCTTTGCTACATGATGGAATACAACAACAGTCGGCAGCCAGCTCTTGCAAACAGCCATCTGCCAAAACATCCAAGGTAATTCCATCGATCACTGGCTCCATATAAACAAGTTCATGGTTGGTGGTAGTGCAGTCTGATGACCTTCATGAATTAGTTTACTTGTGAAAGTGTCTCTTCATCTACAGATTGCAGTCACATCTCCTGCAAATCTGCATAACTTCATTGATTTCATCAAAATTCATCCATTTGGGGCTGAACTGAACCTGCGATCAGGCTCATGCAGCGCAGGGAGATGTGGTGCTCACAGTTTAACCATCAGCCACCCAGAAGGTGTGTCTTCTGGGCACACAACATGCACCTACGTGCATCCCTCCTGCTTCCCAGCAGCCAGCAGCTCTCCTTGGAGAAGGTCAGACCTCAAATGTCAGACTGAATTAAAAGAAAGCCAATATGGAATAGTGGGGGGCCAAAAACACATCCGTAGAGTACATGCACAGCAACATGAATTCCACTCTCCTCAGCTTCCTTCAAGAAACAAAATCTAAAATAACTTTAGAGTGAGGCAAGAATTTTAAAATGCCTCAAATTTGGGGTTTTTCAATTATTTTCATTTAGTAGGGGAAAGGAGTTAGAAAGTTCAAAGCCATTTGGAAACTTTTAACTGAAAAGTTTCACTTCAAACACAGCAAAATCTTTAAGATTTTTTTTTAACTGGTTAAAATTAAAATTAAAAGGTTATTTAAAGGCGTCAGTGATTTCAAAAATAAGACCTCTTCATGTGGCACAGAGTTAAGACAAAATCACTTTTTAATGTTGACATTTCAACAAAAAGTGTTGATGGTGTTATTTTGACTCAAAAAAATGCTCTTTTTTCAAGTTTCAGTTACCTTGCGGAACCACATCTTTCTTCTGCCCAATTCTATGGAAACAGGACCTGTAAAGTCCATAAAGCATACAGATTGGAGCAGTTAATGCAGCCAGCATGGATTGGATCAGGGGTTTTCCACCAGAAGAAAGAAACAAAAGAAGCATTGTTTCAGTCTCAGAAGTTCACAATCACCCTACTGGGAGGGGGAGAGAAAAGAGAATTAAATCTCCCTATTTTAAAGAATTGTATGTTCATAACGTTTCTTCAGGAATCCATCTGACATGCAAGACTGGATTCATAGCTAAGATGGCTGCACTGAATTTTCTGAAGATACTCCACTTTACACACACTCAGGTAGCCTAGGAGATTAAAGTACTTTTTCTTCAAAAAGAAAAAAATACAAAACAAAACAAAAGATGTTTTCAGAGCACAAGAGTTTCTTTTATTTCAGTGATAGCAGGTCAGTAAGAAGAGAAGCAAAAATAGAAATCTCTATTTTTCCTTGCACTGGATTCCTTAACGACTGTGACAAGGCTTCACAAGCGAGCCCAGGAGAAAGTTTTTTTACTGGTGTACTCCCTGGCTGTAAGTATAGTTACATCATCGTCCTTTATTGATCATGGCAATATCTGCTCCAATGTTCACGTATGAGGATTGCAGGACTAACTGTTTCTAATTTTGTTATCTGGAAAGTAGCCCTTCCCCGCAGGGTTTATAATAGCTCAGGCAATTTTAAACCCCTCGACAGGCTCAGCTGGGAGGGTGGCCCTGGGGAAGATGCTTGCCCCCCTCCTCGTCCCCGCGCTCCCGTCACTATGGGCAGCCTGATGCATCACGGCCAGGCAGACGAGCCACGCAGGCATGACTGTACTGTGATGTGCTCGAAGGTACTCACATTTTTGCACAGCTGTATGCATCTGGTAGAGGAAGGCAAGGAAAAACTGTTCTGGCGTCTGACATTTTGAGGAGTGGGGAGGGAAGGCTGCGGTTTCGTGGGTTTCCTCCCACCCTTCCTCCATCAGCCCCCCACGGTCTGACACCAAGCCTGTTTTCCTACCGTCTGGATATCAGGACGGCAGACATGAGTACCAGACTGGTTTATGATTTTGCCTAGCAATTATCTTCTATCTTTTGATAACATGCTGTACCTTCCCCCTTCACAGTCAAGAGCTGTCCTGACACAGACGTTCTCTGAAGCAGCTCTGGAAACTGCTATCCACTCCAGTTCAGGGTTTCTGTCCTTTCTATTTAAATATTTATATTGGAACAACCTGTTGGAATATGCAAGTGTATACAGAAAAAGCCTTGAAAATGGACAGACAGGCAGTTCTACTTCTTTCATCTGTGTTTTCTTGCTGCTGTAGAGAAAAGCCAAAATACAGGGCTGGAAGGCGTTCAGACCTAAACCACTGGAACATGGTAATGAGTTTTTTCCATTACTAGATAGAGTTTTGTCTATCAGTTTGGAAAAGATTCTCAAACCCTACCAGTGAGAGGTTAGGGGAAGGTCAGTAAAAACGAGAGAAAGCCTCCTTCCACCAAGCCCCTGTTTCAACTATTCCCTTTTGATGAAACTACACAACAAAATCTAAAGACAGAAAAAATACAGGAAAAGATAATGATTGCAATCTTCAGTAACAGCTGTGGGACCTATTTAACTTGGAGAGGGGTAAAGACGTAGAAGCAGCTTTAAGCCATCTTCGTGGTCCCCTAAGCCCAGGCCAGATGTGTCTGCTCAGTCATATCACATAATTCAGATCATCCTGCTATAATTTAAGGCATTTATCAACGACCCCAGGGGCTGCTGGGGATCATTGCTAGCAGCAGGTGTTCCCTTGCAGGAAAACCTGCAAGGCTGCCAAGATGGAAGGAGAATGAAGGAGGAAGATGATGTCTTTTTAAAGCATTTACTCAATTTTCAATTGTTTGTAAAACTGTGATTCTTTATTACATCTGGAAAGAGCAAGATACATTCATTTCACCTCAAGCCTTCATTTCCCCTTCATCCTTCTTTGAGGTACTTGCACCACCTGCACAGTATTTCCTCATTAGCTACCTTCCACTTGCTACTTAGAAGTCCCGTTACTTGTAAGGACTACACCTCTGCAGCATAATTTCATCGATACTTCTCTTGTGAGAAAAATGATCACAGTTTCATAGAAAGCAAAAGTTTACACAGTTTTCTCCCTCCATGTAGTTCCTTCAGTAAATCATTCACAGGCTCCCAGCACACCCATTCCAAGGTGGTGCCAATACCTCCTGTTCAGCTGATACACTCTTCAAAAGTCATTTGATCATAACTGTGAAAGTAGCTGAAATCTGACTTGACACTTTCCTCTTGCTCCTGTTAGAAGTGCAATAAAGGAACGGTGCAACATTAAACCCCCACCTCCCTGGACTTCTCCACTCAGAGCACCCCAGCACGGCTGCACAATGTTTTACATATTTAACTTCTCATTCACACACAAAAATACATGTGCATATCCTGGTGAGATTTCTCTGAATATATTCACTTTACTTAGGATACTCTGAAGTTCAGCTGTACCTCATGAATTACTATTTATTATAAGAGATCAATTATGTGAAGTGTTAAGCACATTCCTCTCATCTAGCGGCTGATGACGAACTTTTAATTCATCCATTCGATTACGTACACTGGGATTTCTCAAAGGAGGCTAAGGGAATTAGGTGGTGAGATTAGTGGATTTCAATAGGTGCTCAGCACCAATATTACACACACATCTTATATTCTTTGGTATGTCCTAAACAGATTGTCATTTTACAAGCAAATTCCTATCGCTTGTGTCATACGCTTCAGGTTCTTGACTTATAAACAACACACAACAGCTACATAGATCATACACAGCACAGAAATTTTAAAAGGTAACTCCTTTTAACATCTAAATCTTGAGGTGGGCAGGGGTCCAACTTTTCCTGAGCAAGCCAGTGTCAGATGAAAAGTTGCCAAAATAGATGATACCATCACACTTGGGGATCCTACTCCAAGCTAAACGAGAGTCTTGACTGTGTCTGTCCTTCTGCCTTGTCTATTTTTAAGTTCTTTGGGCAAAAGGTCCAGAATTCTGATCCAGCCTGGCTTGGATCCTGAATCCAAGATTGGATCCACAGAAATATAAGCAGAAAAGCTATAAGCACATATGAAAAGTAAAGCCCTCCAGACCCTTTCCCTCCTGCTGGGTAGTGAACATCTTTTTTGTGGAAGAGAAGCTGAGATTGAAATACTCAGGGTGATTAGCCAATCAATCACGACTGATAAAATGGTAACGAACACAGCAATATTTCTCAACATTTCCCTGGATGCACTGTAACGCAATTGATAAAAGAAATAGTGCCAAGACTGATTCCAAGATGCATTTCTACAACCTCTTCAGAAAGTCGTGTTAGAATATTGACAGGTCAGATATAGACAGGTCCATTTATAAAAATCTGTAAAACATGCTTGATATGCATGACCTCAGATTTTTAAATAAGTTAGGTAACCAAGGTATTCCTGCCCATGGCAGGAACTAGGAGATCTGTAAGGTCCCTCCCAACCCAAACCATTCTATGATTCTGTGAAATGTTCAGAAATTTATTTCAAATCATTGTCTCTCCTTGGGTCCAGCATGTAACCATTCATCTAAACAAAATATCTTGATATATTCTGCAGCTGAACAAAGCCTGCTGCAATGGCTTAGGGGAGGATTTCTGAGCAGAGGAGTGTGCCACTCCCACTGTTCCCACTGTTCAGGAAATAAAACTTTGTGAGAGATGTTCACAAACATTAATCCTCATGTGGAAAAGCTAACTGCTGTAAGTGTCCTCCACAGCTACTGAAAATAAAGTAGCTAGTTTTGTGTTATTTTACATAGAAGTTTTTAGAACTGCAATATTGGAAGACATAAATTTGATTAGGCTGCAGTGTTGGTATAGAAAAGATCCAAACCAGATCCTTAGACGTTTATGGAAAAAGGAAAATGCCTTCAGCACAGACGTGTTAACATCACATATATCTGGCAAGAATGGGAGCCAACACAAGTATGATTTAAGAAATGCATTAATTCAAATAACAGAGAAAGTGAAAGCCTCAGGACACAGAGAAAGCAATCTCTTTCCCTTAAAATTTGGAATCTGCCAGATTATAGCGGTGTTGGGCTCAGTGCCATTAACACCATGCCAGACTAGGCAAGAATCCTCCTCCTCAGGCAATGATTGGCAGGTTCAACAAAGGAACTCTTTCGAAAGTCAAATGAGGTAATATACCCAAAGAAATCAGAAAAGGCCAGAGGACTATTTATAGCCCGTTCATATCTTTTTAAGTTTGTGAATCTGACATACCAGTGAGCCAAATAAACTCAGTTAGCCCATTGTTTTAGCGGTACCTGAGCAAAGCCAAAGACTATGCTGAGATTGCTTGGACTGATCGAAACCTTAGTGTCACTCTCTACCATGAACCACGCACTTCGAATTCCCAAAACAAAATTTATCTATATCTCACCTCCTTTTCTCTCAGATTAAAAGCAATACATTTACACAAGATAACATCTAGCACATCTGATTTTTGTGCCAATTCCTCATTCTAATTGAACTGAATCTCGTGCTCCAACATTTCATGAATAAATTCCCCAAATTGTCTTCTCCTAATACAAATTTACCCTATAGTTTTTAAGAAAAGAGGAAATGTTGCATATCCATGAAAAGGGGTTAGTAAAAGAATTATTCAAGACCCTTGTGAAGGGGAGAAAAGCTAGCCAAAAGACAGTCACTCTGATGAGACACAATTCACCCCAAGAAAGTCCATAAGAAATTTTCACTTTGAAAAGAGCACAGCCAAAATGCAGCAACTAGAACTTGAAAATGATTTTGTCTGCTGCAACAAAGATAGCACAAATTGGAGATGTCTGGGTCCTGCTGCCTAGAGTAGCAGCAGAAGTCTGATGGGATACTGAGCACAGTCAGATAGTGAGACCAGACTAAGAATTCAGGAGTTGCCATCATAGTAACATTAAACCAAGTCCTCAGAAAAGGCTACAGATGACTAGGTGCTAATGTAAAGGCTATCAGCCAAGTCTTTCCTCCTTCTCCAGCTCTGTCATTATGTCAAAACTTAATAGATGCCAAGAGCTCCCTTGGAAGGTACAAGAATGGGAATTTGGACACTGATGTGCTACAGGAAGGGAAAATTGAACATAAATACAGGAAACATGCTTGAAGCTTAAGTTTATAGCATGGAACCTCATGTTCTTTACCCTTAGAAAGCAAAGTTAGCACATCGTCTTATTCCAGACTGTCTTTGTACTATCTTGTCTTGAGCCACAACTACGTTTAAACCTCAGTCTTGCAGGAGAAACTGGTATGGTTGACCTCAACACCTATAGAAGGTCTTAAGCACCTGGCTTAAGACAGAGGTGATAACTAAGAATCTAAAAAAAAAAAAAAAATTTTCTTTTGCAAGGAGGGAAAGGTTACCTAAGCAAAACAAGATAAGAGCTTGTTGATGTAAGCAGAAGATTATCATTAACACATTACCAAGATTACAATAAATGACTTGCGCAGTCTTCATAGTAGTTGAGCCTCTCGTGTGATTGTCTGCAGTTGAGAGAGCTGTAGACGTCCTGTAATACCACAGCACAGCACTAATCCACTTGCAGCTTCAAGACGGAAGACTTAAATTCAGTTTAGCGTAAAATGAACAAGTGCAAGTCAATGTCAGGCCTAGCGATTCTTATTTTACAACACTGCTTAGGTTCAGTAACATACCCGTGAAAATCCTCTCTTCTTCCCCAGCTTTTACGCAGAAAAAAAAATATGTTTTTCTTCATCTTTACTACATCTTCCATTACATATTTTTTTTTATATTTTATATAATGTATTTTATATTGTTTTTTTCACAATTCACATAGGAAAGTATTTGTAAAACCTAAGACTGAAGTCTGATTTGCTGGTGTCACAAATCACTTTTTAGCAGGATGGTTGTCACCAACCAAGGGTGCAAAAACATCCTTGACAACGGTCAGCATTGGATCAGTCTGCGAGCTGGTGTAAGTTGTAACCCAGACTAACTTAGACCCGGTGACTACTGAGCATGTCTTTTCAAATATGTCTCATAAGCAGCACATAATGCTTCTCATCTCTCTATCTTAACGGTTCCATCATCCCAAGTCCTATCTCTTCACCAGCATGAGACAAATACGGCTCAGAGGAAAATATAGTCAGCCTGAAGCCACAGAAATATTTGTAAAAGGTATATGTAATAAAGCACTAACATAAATTTCATGCTCTGTGTGCAAAACACCCTCTCTTCAACTACCCATTTTGGTCTATTCAAACTCAGACGAACTCTGCTTGCTCCCACAGACTCCCCCGGTGCCTTGCCACGGGGTGATCTCTGAACCCCACTCACAGTGTGGCTGACAGATAAGGAGAGATGCAAACTCTTTTCTTTCACCATACAATGCAAAGGACTCGAGCATAACCTTGTGCCCAAGTAAATCTGAGCAGGTTCAAACTTACCTGTTCTGAGCAAATCTAGAGATGTTATTGTCTGGGTAGATATGCCTTTATTTTCTACTCTACGGTTGGTAGGGACAGCACCCTACGACTGCTTTTTAAAAACCTCTAACTAGAAAATTGAGTCCTAGAGGAAAAGAGCCAACAATTTGCAGATGAAAGTGTTGATTTTCTTTTAATGTCATTTCACAAAATGTCCAAGAAATGCTGTAAATCAATCAGCCATCACTAGCCCAGAAGCATCATTAAATGGTATTCTTATTGCTAAGAAAGCTTAGGTGACTCAAACAAGTTTAAAAGCATTTTGAGGCAATCCCTGTCTATTCATGAGTGTATCAAAAAACAGATTTTTTTTTTTAAAAATTACCTTTCTTAAGATGTTTTGGGTTTAAGTTCTTCTCTGTCAAGACAATGAAAAATTAATTGATAAACCAGTGCACTTTGCTTTCCTTTTTAAGGTCTTTATGCTCTAAGTCCTCTCTTTTGGTAATAGTGGGGAGGGAAAAGAGCTTAAAACACTTGCTTCTGTTGAATGTAATATATAAATTGATCAGTATGACCCTGAAAAGATATAGAAAAACATCATTTGGAAAGTATGATTCACGGCCAGTGTTTATAACATCCACTCAATCTGCACTAATTTCGTAGTCCAGAAGCAGAGAACTTAAGCACACAGAAAAATGCCTGGCATTTGCCATAACATTTAAAAATTAGTAAAAAGCTAAGACAGAAAAAGCACAGAATTTCAACTCCCAGAGGATGTTTTCCAGGACTCCTGTTCAGGAAACAGAATTACAAGTTTACTTATCCACTGAAAATACTTAGGTTGAAGTTACTGAGAAGCAGTAACCATGGAGCCCAAATTATGCCATTTTTTACTGTCATTTTCCAGAGTTTAACAACATTACGTTGCAGTGCTTTTGTTTCTAAGACATGGACAGTGCAGCAAGCTGCCAAGAAACATCTTCTCTGGACATAATGACTACTTGGCCTCCATTTGAGGAGGAGCAGCTTAGTATAATTAAACTCTTCCATGACGCAGGGGAGTGGACCTGATGACCAATGAAGGATTCCTTCCAGATATGTTTCTGTGATTACATGCTGATTAAATACCTGTGTGTATTTCCAGTTTATTTCCCCATTTTTCTTCAAATTCATCAGGCAGGCTTGGATCTGCATCACTTTATGACGTCAAGTATTATATCAGGACCTATGAATAACTGCCTATCTCCTTTGTATGTCTACCCCAGCCACCTCTGCTTTTTTTTTCCCCCCTTCCCCCTGGTTTTATAATCATTTATTCTCTCCGTGTTATAACCAATAGCCCTTGTACATGCAGCTCCCGCCCAGCCCCTGCATGCAGAGAGCATGCAGTCTGACATCCTTGTGGTATATTCTCCGAAGATCTGCCAAAAAGATGCCCTCAAGAAACTGCAAAAAACCACAAAGTTATCACGGGCAATTAGAGTTTCATCGCTGCCCATGACATTCAACTTTAAATAAACTTTAGAGGAGCAGCTGGCCATTGGAGAGAAATCTGAGAAGGAGCTTAAGGACTTAAGAAGTGCACCGCACTTCTCCCGCTGTTAGGAGCAGTGTGTTTGGGTTTTCTTCAAAACAGGCAAACAGGATAGAGGTCCAAAAGGCCTATTCTGGAGTCTCACTGGCCTTGCTCAGCGGGTGACGCACCGTTCAGCCAGTGTGGCTCTCTACCGTACGACCCACATGTACTCTGATTGTTGGAGACATCGTCCACAGCAAGGGGAGCCAGGCAGCCTGTTCTAGGCAACAAAGTGTTTGCACCAGGAACTGTGACATCCTGCATTCAGGCATCCACCTACTGCCTGCAGCTGTCATTTTAACAATCATCTATGTGGTAAATCAATAGCCGCGGGAGATTACCTGCACTGTCTGGACTCTGTTAGGGGAAAACTTCCTATTTGCTTTTAAAGCCTTCACTGAACCATGTGTGGAGCTCTGACTAAGCCCTTGGAAGGAAAACAAACACATGTAAGCTGTCCGCACTTGACTGCTGAAAGCTTTTTTGGGATGACTAACGAGTCAGTTTACTTGATTCAGTTTTGAACCCGACCCTTTTCTCTGACGAAATATTTCAATCATGTTACACACGTTCACAACAGACTTCTGTAACGCATCCTTTACACCTAGCCGATAGCAAGCGCAGTGGGACTCTCAAGTTGGTAACATCCTAGATGACACCATCTTGATCAAGTTCAAGACCATCTGGGGAACCTGAACATACACAAGTCCATGGAACCCAGTAAGGTGCACCCCAGGGTCCTGAGGGGGCTGGCAGATGTAGTCACTAAGTCACTCTCCATCATATTAGAAAAGTCATGGCAGTCAAAGTCCCCAGTGACTAGAGAAGGAGAAACATCCCTCCCATTTTTAAAAAGGGTAACAAGGAGAACTCTGGGAACTACTGACCACTCAGCCTCACCTCTGTGTCCAGTAAGATCATGGAACCAATCCTTCTGGAAGGTATGTCAAGGAACATAGAAGGCAAGGAGGAGATTAGAGACAGCCAACGTGGCTTCATCAAGAGCAAATTGAGCCTGACTAATCTGATGGTCTTTTACAGTGAAGTGACTGAGCTGGATAAAGAAATAGGAACTGATGTGACCTATCTTGACTTCTGCAAGGCCTTTGACATGGGCCCACACAACTTCCTTCTCTCTAAATTAGAGATATATGGGTTTGATGGATGGACTATTTGATGGATAAAGAATTGGCTGAATGACCTCACCTCTTTGGATGAGGCCAATGGCTCAATGTCCAAATGGAAACCAGTAACAAGCGGCGTCCCTCAAAGGTCCATACTGGGATCAGTACTATTTAATAACTTCATCAACAACATATTGGAATTGAGTGCACCCTCAGCGAGTCTGTGAGTGACACCAACTCGAGTGGTGCAGCCGATTCACTAGAGGGAAGGGATGTCACCCAGAGGGACCCTGACAGGTGGAGGACTGGGACCATGCAAACCTCATGAAGTTCAACAAGGCCAAGCGCAAGGTCCTGCACATGGGACAGGGCAATCCCCTAATGTCAGTACAGGCTGGGGTGTGAAGGGAGTGAGAGCAGCCCTGCAGAGGAGGACTTGGGGATACTGGTGGGTGGCAAATTGGACATAAGCTGGCAAATGTGCGCTGGCAGCCCAGAAAGCCACCCGTGCCCTGGGCTGCAGCCAGAGCAGGGGGGGCAGCAGGGCCAGGGAGGGGATTCTCCCCCTCTGCTCCGCTCTGGGGAGACCCCCCTGCAGTGCTGGGGCCAGCTCAGGGGCCCCCAGTACGAGAAGGAGACCATGAAAATGGTCAGAGGGCTGGCACACCTCCCCCATAAAGAAAGGCCGAGAGAGTTGACTTTGTTCAGCCTGGAGAAGAGAAGGCTCTGGGGACACCTTACTGCAGCCTTCCAAGAATTAAAGGGGGCTTAGAAGAAAGATGGAGAGAGATTTTTACCAGGGCCTGTAGTGACAGAAAAAGGGGTAATGGTTTTAAGCTGAAAGAGGGTAGGTTTAGATTAGATATTAGGAAGAAGTTCTTAACTGTGAGGGTGGTGAGGAACTGGGAGAAGTCACCCAGAGAAGTTGTGGCTGGCTCCTCCCTCTAAGTGTTCAAGATCAGGTTCGACAGGGCTTTGAGCAAACTGCTCTAGTGAAAGATGTCCCTGCCCATGGCAGGAAGGGTGGAACTAGATGATCTTTAAGGTCTCTTCCAACCCAAACCACTCTGTGATCATATTGAGGAGTGGCGATACGATGGACATATATCACTGTTTTGGAAAAACATATATGACAAATACCTACAATAAAGCAGTAGGAGCATTGCTTCATCTTACTCTGAATTGCCATTCAATTTTAGCAAGCAAAGGCTACCACCGGTAATAAAAGAGACAGAAAAGTCTTATTACGTGGCAACAAATTAGTATAGGGACTGCAAGTGTGTCGTTGAACAGTTCCCAGCCTCACCCTTTACCCATTGTTCTGGTGAAAGAATTTGCTGCCTACATACACCAAGCCAGCAGAAACTAAGGGTGAGGGGAACATCACCATGCCTTAGGTAAGAGTGCTCCCTTCTGGCTACAGATCTGAAAGAAGAAAATCTGAAAAGAAGTGATCTTCATTTGCTTACATGTAAATTGAGGAAGTCATGCATCATATCATCCTATGCACTTAATTTTCAAAAATCAAGTTAGGACACACACACCTGGGTGCAAAAAGAGTATTTAAACACTATCAGAACCCCTCACCCCGCTGCCAAGACACTGAAAGAGGGAAAACACTTTTTAAGAAGGGAAAGAATATCAAAACAAAACAGATATATAAGCACTTTCAGCTGAACATTTCCACCAATAGATTTCCAGAAGTATTAGTTACACCATGCTTTCTGTAAACATTTCATTAATAATCTATTGTTCAAATAAACTTCACAATAAATGGAATAGTAAGTAATATTAAATTAAATCAATTTTTA
Organism: Tyto alba; assembly: GCF_018691265.1. NCBI lineage: Eukaryota > Metazoa > Chordata > Aves > Strigiformes > Tytonidae > Tyto > Tyto alba. Next base: position 2,497,410 of record NW_024881272.1, read on the forward strand.
TTTTTGTAGAAAAATGGTCACTCTTCAAAGAGGGATTAGGCCAACTGAATTAAAGGAACATTCAGAACTATTAATGGTAGTTTATTTTTTTTTTGGGGGGGGGGGGGGGCAGGGGGGGAGGTGTTTGTTTTTTTTTTTTTAATCAACAGGCATGAAACACAGGAATTCAGACTATTTTGCAGCCAGGCATATTGCTCAAAATAATTTCTAACTGTCACACCCAATGAAGCTAAGGAACACTTATTTTAGTAAACAAAGTTTCCAGGTCTTGATATGATAATCTAAGATTTTTATCCAACTAGTTTAACATTTCTCTTTAAAAAGCATTTAGATGGTTAAGTAAACTGCAATGCACACAACCTAGGGGTAGTTTACAAATATAGCTGAGACGATAACTAAGCATGGTGCAATCCACACGATTCTTTCTTCATTTTCCATGTGAAAGTATACAGAAAATAATTCAAAGTAATATTTTTTAAATGTGTTCAGGTAACACTAGCTACAGTTCATATAAAGAACATCTGAGAAGACAGTCCTTACAAAATACAACCTGCAGACATTGTTTTTTGAGTGACTGCTTTTATATTTCCTCACACAGCGCTCACTCAAAACCACTCTACAGACTTGATTTCCCAGAGCACCTTCCATAATCTCAGGCAACTAGTTCACGTAATTACTCTCATACAGCCACAACTGTTACTACCTTTGACAAATAATGGTAGATAGGTCTCAGGTTAAAGAGGGAAGGTTTCGTTCTACAAATAGATCACTGAAAACTTTTTATGTTTTCAGTCAGAAAATGACTGCATAAAATTTATGTCAGATGAAAACCACAGACACGGTTCTCACTCCAAATTATCCTCCATTCCTCTTTTAGATGTGCAAGCATTTTATGAAATGTCAAGTTGTTGGGTTTTCTTTAAATACCATCTTTGATCTTTTAAAACACGTTAAAGATAGCACAACCTAATGATGTACCAAAATACATACTAACATTTTCCTTCTCAGTTACATCTTTAGAGCCTCAAAAGAGATCAGTGTAGCCTTATTAACCGAGGGAAATGGGTACAAGCAGATATGAAAGCCAGCTGCATGTTACTCGACAGATATTACAGTGCTTCAGGCATACAGCTCTCCTTTTCAAAGGCAAACACCGACCTCTATGGGCAATATCTAATGGTGCAAAACAGAATACTAAAGAATGGCCAAACATGCACGCAAAAAAAAATTCAAAAAGCTTTGTGAACCTCTCTGTAAGACAAAGTCATTACACTGAAGTAGGGTATGGATAAGGATAAAGCTCCTTTCTCTGGATGCAGTGATGAGTTTCAGAAGCAGTTACATCCCTCACCAAAATAGCTTTCATCAAGTTTGTGTCATCCTTCAGTGGAACAGATTTTGCCTGTAAACAGACTTAATTCAACATGCAAAGCACTACGAATACCAAGGGAATGACTCACAAAAGCACCCCCCCAGTGCTTGAACCTCGTGCACTGCAGGTGGTCCTGAGCCCCCGGGACGACGAGGAACCACAGGCGTTCCCACGGCACGCCAACATTTGAGCTCCTCCTGGCCAAGGCTGTGATGGTGGTCCGGCCCCGGCCCCGGGGTCACACGAAGTATGGAAGGACGGGCAACCAGGATGAAGCAGCAGCTGTCACGGTGCTGGAAGATGGCCCGTGGGGAGCACGGCTTCTCCTCATCCCTCTTCAAAGACGGGGCCCTGCCAGCGGGTGCAGAACCATAGCTCTCTGGGCAACGGAGACTCAGGCCACACTGGGAGAAAAACCACGGCACAAACTACGACACAAAATGCAAAAATATGAAACGGCAGCGCATGGCTGGGCAGTGGGAAGATGGGACAGGTCTCACCCTGACAGCGTGAGGACAGGCAGAGCTGGGCAATTCCCCAGCACCTTCAGTACTACGGTCCAGATGCAGGAGGCATTGAAAAAATAACTAAACAGACCAAAATTTTAAGGTTTGCTCTGCCTCAGAACTGCAATAGGACATGACACTGCACCTCCGTGGTGAACAGGACACGGGAAACACATTGCTTCTCTTCCTGCTCTTTATTTTAATCTTCCTTAAGTTAATGACAAGGATGCAAACAAAGAGAGTTTTCCTAATTGGTTTAGGATCAGTTTCCATGCCAAGATTTAATCCACCTTTTTGCAACAAAGGGATTTTTAAGCCAATGATGAACAACGGCAAGTTTGTAAATATTCCTGCAAGTACAAATTCTTCATCATTAGATATAAAACTATCAATTTCTTAAGTAGATATTTTTCTGAAATCCTGGCACATATATAACAGCTTGATAGCAGAGAAAATGTTATTTTAAATTAAAGACATTAAGGGCATGTTTTAATCTAAAACTGTAGAAGTGATATCTCATCAAAAGTGAGAAAAAAAAAATAAAAAGAAAAAAGAGAAAACCAACAAGTTTAAGAAAACTTGCCAGTTGCAGAAGACTGTAAATTTTTTCAAACGGTATTTTTAGGCCTCACAAAGCTTTTTGGCTGTGCTAATTTAAAAGGCTATCTCCGTAAGGCATACTTGGAATTTTCTGTTTTTTATGCTCCTGTGACATGCAGTAGGGAAAAGTTAGAAAGTGATGGAGTTAAGCCATATCCAGGCCTTGCACTAAACTAATGCTGTCACAGAGAAGGAAATCAATGACCACAGTCTGAAGTTGTAAAAAGGGATGAAACAGATAAAAGTAGGTGGTTAAACATTTAGAAGCGATGATATTCAAATACAAAGCAGTCTCAAATCTAATGTGACCCTCTCTCTTCAAAGAACTGCAAGTTGACAAGTTTATATTTAGAAATTCCCTTCTTGCCCTCTTTCCTATATGTGTCCTCCTCCTGTTGAGGACCTGGAAAAGCTCCATCAGCTACTTCATTGCTAAATTGAATTCTGCCTACATGATGCTGTCTGAAAACATCAAAATGACATGTTTTCATACAGTATGAAATTTCTTGGTTTGTCCTCTGGAAAAGAGCTAAGTGAGCTTCCCAATTTAATAGGAACTTCCATTAAAAATGAACAACTATCTCATAAAAGACATTTCAAAATTGCATAAAGAAGTGAAAGAAATGAAGCACCTGAAATCTCTGACAGGTAGTGCATGTCAGGTAGGAAATAGCTCAGGGCAGGCTTAGCAAATAGAGACGTAATCAAGCAGGAAACAAAACCAAGCAAACAAACAAAGAACAAATGTATACAGACTTCTACATAAACGTTAGAAGTTGGGGAAATTATGTCACTTAACTGGAATGTCTAATTTTAAAAGGAAATGTCATTTCAGCTTCTCAAAATTGCGATTTTTTAAAAAACTGGGGCACAATGTTTGACAGCTGTGACCCCTACTCCTGGTGCTGTTGTTACCAGGATAATATCCCATCAAACCTAAGTTAGGAGCCCCAGCATGAGGGCATTTCCTCCTGGGCAATGTTCCTGCGTTCTCCACTTGGCACCTACACAAGATATACATCCACTGCGTTAGTCGTCTACAATTTAAATTTTGAGATGTAGAAAAACTTACAATAATGCGTAGCTTTGTCTTCTGCGGCAATAATCGTAGTGAAGGATTTTGGCAGGTCTCCAACACATTTACAGTGCTATTTCTAAGGATGAGCCAGCCTTTAATAAGAAATTGAGTTTATTGATACAAGGGAAAACCTACTTGTTGCTCTTCTCTACAATCTTATTTCTAAGGAAACAGTGACCACATCTTTCAGTAATTTGAAACTGTTCCTTAAACAACTGTTACACTTAATTAATCACAGAATAGCTGAGGTTGGAGTCATCTCTGGAGGTGGTCCAGGTCCAACCCCCCCTGCTCAAGCAGGGTCAGCTAGAGCAGGGTGCCCAGGACTGACCAGTTGGGTTTGAGTGCCTCCAAAGATGGAGGCTCCATAATTTCTCCTTTGCCAACATTCAACCATCTTCACAGTAAAAAAAATCATTTTCTTAAGTTCATAGGAATTTCCTATGTTTCAGTTTGTGTCCATTGCCTCTTGTCCTGGCACTGGCTACCACTGCCCAGATTCTGTCTCTCTCCTCTTTATACCCACCCATCTGATATTCATAAACATTGATAAGATCCCCCTTGAGCTTTCTCTTCTCCAGGATGAGCATGCCCAGCTCTTTTGGCCTGTCTTCATACAACAGATGCTCCAGTCCCTTACTCATCTTCGTGGCTCTTCACTGGACTTCCTTCAGTAAGCCCATGTCTCTCCTGTACTGGGTAGTCCATGACTGGACACAGCACTCCAGATGTGCCTCTCCAGTGCCAAGTGCGACAGTGGCCTCGCGATGACATGGGCCAGCTCCCTCAGCATTCGTGGGCACACCCCATGTCCTACGGACTTGATTACATCCAATTTGTTTAAATATTCCCTAACCCAATCCTCCTCCACTGTGAAAAGGGGTCGTCTTCCTTGTGCCAGACTTTCTGGGCTCAGGAGGATGCAGCTTAATGAAGGTTGGTATTAACGAGGACTCAGACCTCTGGTGAGCTTTCAGTTTTATCAGGGGTCACTGCTGGGTGGATGAAAGCAGGACTGGCAGCTGACTGAAAGCTGGTCATTACTTTATCACTAATATTAGTCACAAATTACACAAGACCTCAGTTAACCTAAGCTACCAGACAGCCACTCCGGCAGCCCCTTCAGAGTCAGGCTTCCAAAAGCTCTTGACACCCTGCAAGTCTTGTTCACCATATGCACAGGGCAGTAACCCTCACATTGCACTCACATATATGGTTTGTTCAACTGGGCCAATGTTGCTGATCCTGGTGCAACAATAAACTATCTCCGTCACTGCTGCATAAGCACTTTGAATGAGCTGAAGGCTAACGATGGACTGAAACTGTGCAGACCATAAAAGGAATGAAGTTCACACTAATTTTTTGGATTAGCTCTATCCCAGCAAACATTATGAAACTTATAGCGGGATAAACCCACCAGCTAATTCAGGGTCCGAGTAGAGAGGAAGAACTCCAAAAGAAACATGCCATGAGAGAGAGCAAACAGCTTCAGGCACAGCAGTTCCCACCATCCCCTGGCACGTTGGTGGCAGTGGTTCCCAGTTCTCCTTGGCTGCACGACCAAAGTGACACACAGGCTGGAGGGGAGGAGGACTCTCAGGTTGGGTACCTCTCTGCACTCAGGTTATTTCCACATTGCCCCAGCAAGAGATGCACGGACATGGACACCAAAGCCAGGGTCCCCGTCCCTTCCCCACCTCTTGGCATTCATTACTTGTCACTATTTCCACAGATCCACCATCCTTAAGCTCATCTGACCAACAGCGCAGTGAGAGATGGGACCTTCTTGGTCACAAAGCATCCAACTACATGTAAGAGTCACAGCTGCAGGTGTTTAAATACAAGTCTTCCATTTAGAGCTACTCTGAATTTAATTTTTCTTAATGCCACATAAGACATTTATAGTTTCCCATAAAATAAAATTCTCTCCCCCCTTTTTTTCATTTGCACTCCGTAAGTATTTAATTTTTAAAATTAATGAGTAGCTAGATATGACCGGGTGATTTATGTAAATATTAGCAACATTTCCATGAGTAGTTTTATCCTTTTTACAACCAGAAGTCGTATCACAATTCAGAAATATTTAAAAGGCCATCAGGGTTATAAGGGTAGCTTTCCTGCATACAGTAACAGGTACTTATACCATGCTTATAATCCGTCTGTGTATCTTCAGCATTTTTAATACACCTTGCTCTGCAATACCAAGGTGCCATCTGTATCTCTTCTTCAGGCTCAGTTGTTTTTCTCCCTTTCCCAATTATATCTATGCACTGAATCCTTTAAACCTCTATCCAGTCTGCAACTTCATTGGCTCAAACTAAGGAACAGAATTTTCTAATTCCCTTATGATAATCCTATTACCTGTCCAAAGCTACTTCTGCAAGGGTCATCATTACACAGAAGTGTAAATCTGAGGCCAGGTCTGTCTGCTGTCAGTTGTAACCCAGCTCCTCTCCTGGAAACCACCGAAGACGTTTGTCAGCGCTTTGAAAAAGTGAAGCTGAGCAACTGAACCTCTCAGGTAGAGTGATTTCTATGTTGATTGTCTTTCAAGTTTTATTCGAGTAGGGGAATAAAATACGGTTTTTCAAAGATGACCACAGCTGTTAAAATCTATTAGCGGTGTATTAAATGTTCTAACAGATAGACTTATTAACTGATATGGTCTCTCAGAAGAACCTCACCTTTGGCATCAGGCTAAAAAGTAGCTGTTGAGATAAAAACTAATGCCAGATTTCCAGTTATGAATTTGGCAGGCTGTTTAGATTAAGTTGAGAATAACAAGCTATGAAAGCTGTCAATATTTGTGCTTTACATAAATAGAGGTTTTGCTCTAGCATGGATAGTAAGCGGTGCTTCACTCCAGATGGAGTCATTTTGGGGAAGAGGAAGCATATTAGAAATCTGACCCCTGAACTGCTGACAGTATGTGCCCAGACTATCAGAGGCAACACCTATGTCTAATTTAACAGAGCTTTTACATTCCTTGCACGGAATCCTATCTCTCTTTATTTGATTTTGTCATTGATTTAATTCAAAATGGCATTTCTGCTCTTTTGCAACCTATCTTTGAATATTATCCTGTATATAAGAATTTGCAAGAGAATATAAACAGGCCATTTCTTCTGCCTGTAGTGGGATGGAGTTCTGTGCTCTGGCAAAGGGTGAGCAGAAGGCTCATATGTCTGCGATAATCCCCCCAACTTGTTTATGTCTGGCCCCATCATTCTCAGGGCCCCCAGGAAACTCTAGATCCTAACTTTAGAATAAATCCTTCTTGCCCAGGTGTCTAATTTCAGGCTCAGAATCTTTTTTCTTGCAAAACTATAAACATTGGTGTGAAAGAATAATGAATCAAATGTACTGGACAAGAAATTTTGCCATGTAGCTGGTGTGACAGCATTAATTTTAGGCAGGTTGCAAGTATGTAACTAAATGACGCGTTACATGAAAAGACAATGCCCCCGTCTAGCTGGTGAGCTTACCTACTTTGAGGGCAATCTGCCATTGACAGGAATGGAAAAAATCACCAGGTCCCCAGCTCAGCAGAGATGCAGAGACTGCTTTGCTTCCCTCTCAGTATTCTGCTGTTCTCAGTGGCACGTCTTTGTCATTTGTACTCAGATTTGGATTTGGCAGTGGGCATAAGAACAGCCGTAATTTGTATCTTTATGTCAGTCCTTAGAAAACAACCATAACATGAGCAAACCAAGAAAATTTAGTACATGTAATGTCCACTAAACCCCCATTTTTTGATACGGAGAGATTGCTTTCTACAGCTGAGATCCCCAGAAGATGAGCATGTTGTGAAATGTACAGGTCTAAGTTGTCAAGAAACCTCAAGGCAAAATTACATTTTGGATTCTTGCTTCCAACCTGTTTACCCAAGCATGATCTTCACAATCAACAGCTTTACTAATTTCCTGCAAGCACTTGAAATTTTTTTGACAGGAGGGAACAGTTTGAACATAAAGTCACTCTTCTGCAGCTGATATATACCTGATTGTCAGAATTATATGTGAATACTTCATCCTATTTCAGAATGGGATTTTAAAATTATCTCTGTTATAAATATTAATGTCTAATCCTAGCAATTCTAATTACAGCACAGCTAAAATCATGAGGAAATGCATTAGGGAATGAAAGATAATAATCAAAATAATACAACATGAGAGCAAATCTCCTAGCTAAAGAGGATTGATATAAACCAGCATATGCAACTACTGGCTTCCAGTGACAAAGGGAATTCATCACTAGTAACAATGGATATCTTGAAGGCATCACAGGGTTCCCTTATTCCTAATTTGAAAAGTGCAAAAAACCTACGGGTATTTTACGTTTTCAAAATACTCATGATGCCAACTGTTCACATCCTCATCTCAACTGCATAGTTTTTCCTGGGTGAATTACATTATTAAAGGACATCCCTGCCCCTTTCCAGCCATTCAAAAAACAAGAGCATAGAGAGCACTGATTCAGAAAAAAAGAGTCTGGTACAACCAGTAGCCCCACCTCAGTGGGGAAATAATTTTCAATAAATATTGCACTAGGCTGGATTACAGGTATCAGTCAGATCAGTTGTGCAACTAACTGCAGTTATAGGAGGCTCTGATTCTCACTATATGCAAAAGCTATGCAACTTCAGAATAGTTTTAAATGCAGAAGACACAAGAACATATGAAAAACCTTTACCACCTTTAAATTTCCATCTCACTGTTTAGACCTATTGCCTTCTTAGACTACTTTCAGATACCCAGCTGTATAAAACCAGAATAACAAACCCATATTCCACAAGCCACCTCTGGACAGAAAACACTCCAGAGACTGTACAGCAGTCTGGTCACACACTGGTCAGCAAGGAGAGGAAAGAAAAATTAGGTCGGCTCCATGATTTAATATGTTTAACAGGGCAAAAGATGCAGTGAACTCAGCTGGAGAGTCCAGTAACTAGCTTTCAGTGCTATATAATAGGCTTCATTTAAAGGCATATGGCTAACCACCGTTAGACTGAATTATAAGATTGATTCTGAATTCCTTGAATGAGCGCAAAGATTTCATTTGAGTCCCAATATGGTGAAATGTTTCTCACCGATTTAAATGTAAGCTGGAACATGCTATAAATCAACACAGAGAACATATCCAGTATCGTGACCAGCATACACCACAGATTTTACCTCAAATGCTCAACGCATACAGAGTTAAAAAGAAAGTTGTAGAGCAATTTTTACAATCAGTACCCAAGTACAGAGCAGTTCCTGTTCTGCTGCTTACTGGAAGGAAGATACCAAAGAACTATGAGTAGAAGAACATAAAATGGAAGAGATGAATGGGGTCTACCCAGTATCAGGTATGAGTAGAGTTGGCCGAAATTAGGTGAATAGCACTTTCATGTTAAAGGAATAAAAATCAAAACAAAACAACAAAATCCCTTCCAACTATTTTAAGGGAAAGATTTTGTGAATTAATGTCACCGCTTGTATTAATTCTTTTTTTTTTTTTTTTTTTTTTTTTAAGCTGAAATGAAACATTTTAATTCTTCACTTGCATTTTCATTTTTGACAGACATGTAAGATGAGGGCAACAACAAGTAGAAGTAGTATGATAAGTCTGAAAAATAGCTCCACGTATTTGCCTGCCAAAACAAGAAACTGTATTTGACGACTTAGGATCCTTTCCACTCCAACAGCCACAGATAATAGAAGAGAAAGAAGGAAAATGCAAGCAGTTGCACTGAGAGAAGGCTATATAGTTTTTCCCACTGCATTCCATCAGAAGGAGGGATGGCAAGGTTGCGGGGACGGTGGCTTCTGCCAAGAGAGCTAAGCTAGGCTTTACTGAGCCGTCTCAGCCGCTCTGACGAAAGCACCTGCTGCATTACAAATCTTCACGTGGCCTAAGCCCCTCCAAGAAATTTCCAAATCACCACTCTTGTTCCCTAAGCCAGCCACCCGAACAAGGCTCTGTGGGCTGTAACAGCAGCAGCGACTCCAGCCTAACCCCATCACGCTGGCTGGCAGATTCAGTTCTTGGTCTTTCTCGGCCTCGTACAAGGCTGCTGGCTCACAGGTCTTGCACAGAGCCGGGTGAAAAGGTGTTACCAAAGCTCTTTTTAACAAAAACTATTTCACTGATTATTTTTTTTTTTTTTTGGAATTGTTTCAGTTTTGATGAGGACTTCCACAAAGGCAATATCTTTGTTTTGTAAACATTAAATTCAAACGTCAGCTTGAAATTAAATTTGTTTCTATAACAGTCATTTATAATATGGCATTATAATTAAAATATTTGTAAATTATTCCATTTATGCAATATCTTAAGGAGAGTTGCTTTGAATGGAATTAAATATTTTATCTTCATTTGAGACGAAAGCATGCTATAATAAAGTCTTGTTATTTTGACACAAAGTATCACATAAAATAATTGCGGTACTGAGTCCTATCCTTCATAATTGCTGGAATCCTACTAAAATAGCTGCTTCCAGCAGTACCCAAAGCTAACCATGCCTTTCCATTTCTCCTTCCAGCAGGGATACTGTCTAGGCTTAAAGCAGTGAGGATAGTAGCTATTCCTCTTCTCAGAGATCACTTAAGGAAGGCCTTTTAAATTCTTAAAGCAAACTGAGACTGTTTTGAAAGAAATCATGAGATAAAGACTTGGATCTCACCTCTTTGAAAGCACACAATAATGAAGTGCCTTCACTGACAGTTTTGAGTTAAATCCAAGCCTATCAGTGCTGTTGACCATTAAGTTCTGTGGTGGTGTCTTTTGAGCCCTCAATGACATGCAAAACTGGTCATGGGGAGACCTCAATTCTGCTGAGGTGTTGGATGCTGTCCAGGTTTATTTTGTTACATATCGCATTTGGTCACAAGCAAGAGGTACATTTGAAAACACAGCCTAGCTAAAAATAACCTTGCTAAGCCTTAAGCCAAACCAGGTTGAAGTAAACCCTCAGAAAGAGTTAGGAGAAGCGAGGCTCCGTCACATGAGGAAACATGCCAGCCACTGACCATCTGATGCCTACACTAGTGCCGTTAGACCTCCGGGACTTCCTCAGTGCCCACGTCACAGCCACCTCCAGGCACTCTTTGCTTTTCAGGAGACCATCTCTCCCAATGAATGCAAATTTTTGTTCCCATTATCCATGCCTGCATCTTCTCAAGATTAGTCAAGTTCTGTAGTTTGTCCCAAAAGGGTTTCAGGCCACTGAACCAAGTTGTCCTGGTGATATCAGGAATCCACAGCCTACGGTAAACAGCACACTAGAATGCATTTATTCAGAGCTTACTTAGATAACTTCCTAAATCATTTTAGAAAGTGGCTATTTATTTTAAATACAGTAGCAATCATTTTAGGACTTTAGAATTTTATGATACTCTTCTGTTTAGTATGTATATTGATGTGTCATCCATGACTCCTAAAATATTTAAAATATAGGGATTAACATAGACTTCCTGTCATACAGACCAACCTAGTGTTTATCGGCTGTTAAATAGTTAAATGAACTCTAATTTGATTTTTTTTTTAGAGAGCTTGTTGGAACACATCAATAAATAAGGCTCTTACAAACGGATTCACATTTGAGCTGTTCTATTGGGACAGTTAATGCGGTAACAGTCATTTGTCATGTAAATCCAAACAACTGACATCGTGATAATCTGAAATAGCATATTTTTTCTCTGATTTATGATGCTCTCTGGTTTTGCATCTGAGCCTAATTCCCCCAAAGGGAGCCTGAGTGCTCTTGTATGCATTCATATCTTGTTCTTTAACAGTGAAGAGTCCACAAATCAAGACCCTTTAAGTGCTGAAGCCACAGCAAAAAGAGTTCAGACGCCAAAATCATTAGAAGAAAAATCAGATTTCATTACTTCTAACGCTCACTGAATTCCTCTCCTTTCCTAAATATAGCACACTGCATATGGCTGCTACTCCATCCACCCTCCGTGTCTGCTGCAGCTACTTCCACAGCTGCAGTCATGTTCCTGCAGCGGCTCAGGTTTAGCCAAACATTACACTCTGACGCATAAACAAATCTGGAAGGAGGAGAAAAACCATTATCAGGACACCTTCAGTATCTCTTGTTCTTACTCCTCCTGATCCTATGGCCAGCTGCTGCAAAGCTTCAGAGGAGAGGTCAGGACCTGGATTATTTTACCACATCAGCCACAGCAGCATCGAGACGGGGCTGCTCTGACGCTTTGCAGAAGGTACCTAAATCCTGCAGCAACTTCCTACAACACAAGGAACATTATATTCAGACACTTACCACTCATATCCCTTTTTATTCACTAGAAACTCATGCTGTTGAGTTTATTTTTCATTCACCCCTAAGATTAGCACAGCAGAACCAAAGGAATTCATCTTTGCCCATACCCAGGACAGCAGTATCTGTGATACTGTTATTTCTTGGGTTTTGCATGAGCATTTTCACATGATGCAGGTGATAGTAATGCTTCGCCTGGGCTTTGCTCCAAATTCTGTCCCTAGGAGGTAAACTGGCATTCAAGCACCGCACTGGTGTGCAGATCGTGCCAGTGTACACATACAAAGCGGATGAAACGAATCAGAGGCTTTTACAGTAAGATCTTTTCCGATAAGATCATTTTGTTCGCTTCATTTTCCCTTTCCCTTTTTTCCCCTCACTTTCCCCTAAGCAACTAAGCTTCCTGGTACCTCCTGCTGCTTGCTACAACAAGCCCTTTTCTGCTGATGCTCTTTTCTTCTGCTTAGATGAATGTCAGAAGCCTTCATGAAATGATGACTCTTAGATGGCTGCAGCTGGGCTGGCTTCTTATGGGGTGGTACAACTGTAGCCTGACCATGGGGAAGGCTAAAATATTTGGAATTATTTTCAGGGTAGAGCCACGGTGGTCCCTGTGGAGGAGTCTGAGAAACAACCAACTCTACACAGAAAGACTGGCCCAGAATTTGCACTCCAGTTTCTATATAAATAAAAGCAAGTCCCAGGGAAAGGGTATACTAAGCTGTTTATCTGAGCTAGTTTTTGGAGCAGGATAGGAAAAAGCATGTGCTTTAAGCCATCAGCCTTTTCTCTAAATTCTGACATTTAATTACACATTCAGAGGATCTTGTGTAAATGCCTCAGTTGCTGCATAACTGCAGTCCCCATTTGCTTAGTATTAGTCTGCAAAGGAAGCAAAAACATTAATTCTAATTTTATGCAGTTTTACAAGCCACGCGTAAAGATGTTTACAACTTAGCTGGTGAAAGTTCACCATTTATAATTAAGAGCCAATCACAGGAACCAAAGAAAAACATGAAACCTCTGGAATGACACCAATGGTATAAAAGATCTGTGCAGGAAAGGGATAAACAAGGAGGCCACAGACCTGACGTAACCACTGCAGGAGCTACAGCCCTCCAGGGCTCTCTGTGGCCACAAGATACTCTCTGCTTTGGCTTTCATCTTCTGATTAATAACCGGAACATGAGGAACACATTCCTACTATTGCTTTTACTTCATGCCGTTGTAGTTGCCACAGGAATGTCAGGATCATACAGTGGAAATGACTTTATTTCTGATATTGGAAGCAAGGGGGCCAGGCAACCCTGCAGCGCGCACTGTGAAGGTGCAGCTGGTTGGAATGGGACTTGGACATCCCCCATTTAATCAGTTACTTTATAAACGGTTACCGCATTTGTAGGCAAATGGTCCAGTGAAAAAAAAAAAAAACAAAAAACCCACCATTCTGTTGTAACACATCCAGCTGGCAACAGCTTTACAGTTTAGCAGAGGACATTTTTTTCTTCTAATTTGGATATACTGACCTGACTCGAGATTGCCTGCACCCACCTCACAGTGTCTTTGCTGCTTTTTGACAAATACCGATACACCACTTTTACAACTGGATCTTCCCATTTAGGATAAATGAGGAAATTGATCCCCCAAACTATCAAGTCTCACTTTCTGCTCTGTAAAGGGAAAACAATTCTGCATCCAATAGCTGCACACTTAGCTATTGTATTAGTGTCAGGAGAGAAGACAAACCTTTTTTAAGTCACAATTCTGCACGTGTAAGAAACATCAGTTGGGAGGAGAGACCACAGAACTGTAGAACCATCCCACCTTTAAGCAGTGGCTCTTCCCATATTAATAGAGTGGCTGAAAGCTATTAACACAGAATGAATATCCAGTTGATAGTGTGACAGCCAGGAGAAGGGAGACTCACACCTGCCTGTCTAGCTAGTCTCTCCTGCTGAAACAGACAGTACAGGCTCATTCTCTGCAAAGCCACCCGGAGGGCTTGCCCCCACGCGCTGACAAGATAAAGTTGAGGAAAAAACAGTTTCGCACTGTTGGCACCTGAAGTTAAATGCCCATAACAAGATGATGTGAACAACTGACTCTCGACTCTTCTAAAACACAGAGACGTGCTTTGGTGGAGCTGCAGGCCGCTTTGCCAGAAGGGCGAGAGAGGGACCAGAAGAACAGCAAGGACGTGGGGGTCACAGGCGAGCCCTGTCTGCTCGGCTCTGCCAGCCCCACGGGAGCAGCTCCAGGGCAGCAGGCTGGAAGACACACGAAATTCTTGAAAGAACAGATTGAAGATACCTCCTTCATTGATGCCCCTTTCCTTACCATAGCACAGTCTTATTTGGTTTGCCCTGACTCACCTTACTCTTGAAACACCACTGCAAGACATATATAAATCTAATTAAACTGCCAAGAAGTTAATAAATACTCCTCCCTGTCAAGAACCACTGCTCTAGCTTGCCTAGCTGCCCTAGCTTGCACTCTCTCCAACTGGGGTGAATAGGTCCAGCGGGAGACACAGGTACTAATTCAGTGCTAAGAGTCAGAATTGCAAGACAATATAATTTTTCAAATGATGGGAAAGCAGCAAACAAAATCTTCATGCATCTTAGAGGATGCATGATAATACTCAGAGAAAGCCAGGAATGAAGAATACACAAATTCGAAAGCTGTCATGAACAACTTTTTTTTTTTTTCCTTTTAAAATCGCTTAATTCTCTTAAATGTGAAAGACTGCCTAGGCACACCCTGCATTTACAGGGAGTCTGTCAGCTAGATCAAGCCTGCCTTTTACAGATAATGATAAAAGTGTAGATATGAAGAAAGCAAAAGCAAGAATTTCTACTGATTTACTTCTACAGTTATAAGTACACATTTGAAAAAAAAAACTTCAACAAAGCTAAGAAAAAAAAAAACCAAAACAAAAAACAACCACCCCCACTAGAATTAAATATTATAATTTCTGAGTCAAAGCTATTTTGCCAACTGTTTTGTGTGCGCACTTTTTTGCATACCTAGAGCCTTAGGAGGCATTCTTGGTCAAGTCCTGCCCCAAAACAGACAGTGGATGTTCTCCCAACTTCACAAGTTTTGATTCCTCCCAGCCCCCTGCTGCAGACACCTTTTTTTTTTTTTTTTTGATGGAAAGGAGCAGTAAGAGTCTGTTCAAAGTTCATGCAGTGTACTGCTACTACTTCTAGATCTTTAATTAACCTCACACCAGATTTGTTTCTTTCCTTTTCCATAAAATGCTGGCCATCAATCTCTCTAAGTGCCTGTCTCCAGTCACTGCTAGAGTTACAGCTCCGACATAAGTGATTTTTGACAAATTATAGGGATTATATGCACTGCCAAACATCTTTGGAGCTTGGAAAAAAAAATAAAAAAACCTGTCCCCTGGGCTTCTGCCATTCATTATACGTTTGCTAATTACAGTAATTAACTCCAACTAAAACTCTGAAGGACATGTCAGTTCTAGCAGGCATACAGATGTTTACTTAGAGTTCAGAAATTAAATATGTACTTAAACATCAACTGAAAACGCTGTCCTGACTTTCAGAGTACCATGGTGAAATGCTCAATCCATCTGACAATTCCAGCCAGGCACTGAGGTTAAACATGAATTGAGGTTCATGCCCTTAAATATCTGCATTTGAAAACATTGGCTGTTCTGCTTTCACTTCGAATAGACATTTTCTTAGCAACCAACCAACCATGCTCATCTTCCCCCCCACTTGATATACCCAAGTTTTTTTAAAAAGAAGAGAAATGAATTACAGGTTTCCTGACCAAAAAAAAAAAAAAAAAAAAAAAGACTTCATCACAATAGTAGCAACTATGTAATCGCTCCAAGAAATATGTAACGTGCTCCAAAAATTCTAATCCTGAGTTTCAAAAGACATTCACCACTTAATACACAAAATTACAATTTTTCAAATAAAAAATTTTGGTAAATGAAAATTGGAATTTGACATTATTAATGTTAACTAACACTTTTTCTGAAATACTAGCACAAGTCCTGTCTTAAAATATCTGCATTCTGCCTTTCCATACAAAAGGTAGTGATATTGTAGTAGAAGCAAAGCTGATAGATGTGAAAGACATTGAGCCAATTTCCCATTTCAGAGTGAAATCCAGAAATAAACGCACAATCCATAAAACATGAATAATTTCTGGTGCATCACTATAGGCCAAATTTTGAAAGACTAAAAAAAAAAAAAAAACCAAAAAAAAAAAAAAGGAAGAAGAAAAAGGGAAATTTTTTTTATTCCTGTGATTTTTAACCTAACACAATGTTGAAGCCAGGTGTAGTCACATAGGGAACTTCCTAAATGGTGGTGAAGCCTTAAGGATAAATGAAACATTGGACCGCATCTATTTAAAACATTTCCATCTCACAGATAAAGAACAGCGTAACTCTCCTAAAGCGGATAGAGCGAATAATCCAATCCCTTAACCCTCTCACCCGGAATAGCGACCTGCAGCGAAGCTGACACCTCTCTACGTCAACCCATCCTGGTTCATATTTTCTTCTTATCGTATGACCTCTACTTTAAGCAAATAAAGTCCCGCTCTGGCGTTTTGAAATTATGCTTTTTTCCCCACGCACAGCGATCTACTCACTACATGATACACCACGTTTTCCCTTTAGGTAAGCCCAGGAAATTTCCATTTATCCGTATACCAAGCCTGTCTTTGCACGTCGTGGTAACACAACACTGGTGCAAGCGGTCAAGGCGGGCGGCTGTGGCTCTCCAGGCTGGCTCCTAAATCTGTGTCTACCCACCTCCACGGAAGGGACCCGACTGTCCCTGAAGGCCAAGGGAGCCGCAGGAACCCCGTGTTTTCCCCGAGCAGCCCTCTGGCTTGGCGCCCGACAGCCGTCGCCGGGAGCAGATCTCTAAAGGTGCTTACGGCTTTCGGCTCCCTCCACAACGCTCTGCCAACAGCTCCGAGATTCTCACCTCCAGCCCTGACACTGATTTTGCTTATGCAATGATGCTAATGCCTCTTGCAAATCAAAATGCATACATGACCAAGGATGGATAGTGCTTTTGCTCCCCCTCTTTTATTTTTTTTTTTTTTTCAAAAGGAAACAGCTGAAAAGCACTTGGTTCATATGATACTGATGTGCTCCAGCACCCTGCCCAGTCTCTCATTCAGAAAACATGCATTTTGTCTAACAGCAAGAACTACACAACACACAGAATGTGGCATGAAAAAAAGAGTAGTCTGGGGGGAACGTAGCGCTTTGTATAGTAGCTATGAAACAGATCACAGCCGGTGCTGACGCACACCCTAACCATGCAAATCGCGCAAATACACGTCCAACAGTCCCTGTAGATCCCACGCTGCAGCGCACTGAGGTGACTGAGAAGGCTCCAATGCCATTGATGAACTCTGGATTAGGTCCCTTGGAAAGCCGCCAGTGCTGCTAGCACAGGAGGATGCCTACCCTCCCAGGACAGGCCGACACCAAGGACTCGCTCAGTTCTGCTAGACTGGGACATTTCCCCTGCCTAGGTAGGGGTGAAGGATGCCTCCTTCCAGTTCCATGTAATTTTACCCGATTTCCCCAAATCTCAGTGACCAGCTCAGGTTTAAATCCATAGCTGCTCCTTCTCTCGGCTTGCTTAAGCAGCTGCCCATCCACCGGGTAAGTGTGGTGGCCGATATCATTTGACAAAGGGGACAAGAATAAACAAGGAAGGGAATGGAAACCAGAAAAAAAAGGCAGAGGGAAGTGCTGTTAAAATTCAGGCACATTTCCCAAGAGCCACAGGGACACTCCGGACACACATACCAGTGGACCAACTACCCACACGTAGCTTGAAACACAAATATGCAATCACATCTCGCCGAAGATTTTTTATTATTCATTCTTCCATGAGTCCCCCAAATGTCACACTTCCCAGTTCATAGGCAACATCCCACTGGTTGCTGGGGATTAGCAGCATGCTGATGATTTACAGCCTTCCATAAACCCAAACACAGAACAGGACTTTTGGCAGGATTTGCACATATGGAGAGCAGCAAATTTGTGTCTAGAGCATGTTTATATCTTGAGAAAAATATTTCTCATGTTTACTTATTGGACTAGTAGTAAAAACTCTTAATGTAGAAAGCAAGCATTACTTATTGGTCTTGTCCTTTACAGAACGTATCTTGCCTTCTGCAGTTTGAGGAGAGATTTATTTTTTCTTAATTTCCCTGTCTTCCGTAACTATAATTTACCACTAGAAGACACTATTGTATTTACAGCTGCAATATATTACAGAGATTAAATAAGCCTTCATTACAAATACACGTACAGTGCTTTCTTCCTGAGCTACCTCAGAAATTCAATATGCATAAGAGAAAATAGCAAAAAAACCCCAATTGTAATTTTGAGTAAACAGAAAACTCTGTGTAGGCCAAAGGCACAAAATATTTGTTACTAAGTAGAAAGCATTCTTTCGTATAGGATAAAAAGGAAACACTTTATTAAATGGTCATTTCCACCCTGTAGTAAGGCTGGCCCATCTGGTGTAATGACAACAGAAGGATGAGCATCAGTAACAGGAATTGCTATTCACAAGCTACAACAGATCCAAAGATCACTGAAATTAAATTTAAAAAAAAAAAAAAAAAAAAAAAAAAATAGCTTCAGGCATATACTTAGAGTTTGGGCTTTTTTTCTTGCTGAAGAAGTGATTTTTGTGACACAGAAAGGTCTCAAATCTCCTCTATGAAGAGATTGTAATTTTTGCTTTCCTCACGCAAAAAGACTGACACAAAGACAGGAAAGTAAAGAAGTTATAGAATGATCAGTCTCTTCAAATATGTATGTGAAGCCACCATATGCATTACAAAATATAGTCTAATACATTGATGATCTGCAGACCTGATAAGGCAGATTTTTTTTCTCCCCATTAGCACTTTTTAAACAAAAACATCAGGAGCCACTTTCAGTTGTCAAAACCAATGACAAAAGCTAACAAAAATGCAAGATATCTTCCAAATCAGCAATTGTTTTCCCCCCACAAAGATTACTGTTCATCTGGCGCAACACATGCTGTTGAAATGGTGCAAAGGGAAAATGTGAGATCAGTAGCAATGCAAGGTCTGTTGGTACTTCCTTAGAATTAGCAGACACAAGTAGCTTTAATGATGACCTTTATCGCCACTTTACCGTCAGTGCACATCATCCTGCACTGCTGTTTGACTCGACTACCCTCTCTGGATACTCTGCTCTCATCGTGTGCTCTTACTCCGAGGAAGTATTTAGTGGGATTGTGAGACTGCATGTTTACATGGGGGGAAAAAAAAAAAAAAAAAAAAAAAAATCTGTCAAAATCAGATTGAAAGCAGTAACGATTCTAAAAGAGATGGCTGCAGTGGCCAGGGACGCACGTTCTCCAGCACGCAAGCCCACCGCTACCAAAGGCGACCACCCCCACGCAGCGACCTCTGCGCTCCGCGACGCTCTCAGGCTGAAGGCGGGTCCAAGGGGGTCGTGTTCGTAGGCGACCTCAGCGCATTTCTAAAAGACAGCACACTGCCAGCCAACTAATTCGGCCCCCCTTGCAGCTGGGGGGCGCGGGCGGGAGCGCCGCAGGCTGTCGGCGGGGCTGCGAAGCGCAGCGGCCCCGGCAGAGCTGCGGTGCGGCCCAGGACGGCCCTCGCTGGCCCACCGCCCGGCTCCCCCAAAGCCGGGGAGGTGGCAACTTTAGATCGAAGACACCATGCGACGGGTCACGACAAACGGCGCCGGGACACTGCCTGCTTTAGAGTCTCAGCATTACGCACTGACATTTCCTCATGGACGCACTTGCACATGCTCCAGAGCTGGTAGCGCCCACGTTTCTCCAAGTATTAGGAACGTCATTTTTTCTTTGGGAAATGCTTCTTGCCCAGGACATAAAAGAACACCACCTCACCACCTGAAAAAACCCCAACCGGCAATAAAAAAAAAAAAGATCAAAACCCTTCACAAGAATGTGGGAGAATTTCCTACCCTGGTGACTGCCCATTTTTGCCCACACACTGAACACAATAGCTTACACCTCTTTCCACTGTGCTTTCTTGAAAGGAGGAGTATGCACTACAGGGGAGCCAGCTCATCCTATGACCAAGCTTACCACGGATCACCTTGCACTTACATGTTCATGTGCCCTTGTCCTCAGGTGCCTAATTGGGAAACACCTGGCTTAGACGGCCTGATTCTCACCGCACCAAGAGAAGAATGATAAATATTTAGAACTCCACCGAGTGGAAAGGAAAACGGTTTGCATGACTTGCCCCAGGCTCACAGTCTGACTCAGTTGCAGGGCCAGGATTAAGCGTTAGGAGATCCCCACTTCCAGGTCCTTCATGCCGTGCTGCAGAAGAATGGTGAAACGCAGCTTTCCGTGCTGTTATGATTCACCTAATCTTTTCAGATTTATTGGGTACAACAGATCGGTAACAAACTTTACAGAGCTTTCATTTGTTAAGCAATCCGTTCCCAGCTTTAATCTTTCACCAAAAGCGTGGTCAATTTTCTGGTTTGAGCCTGTAACAGACCGCTGAAGTTTCACATCCTGTATTTTTAGTGCCTTTCAGGGCTAAAAGCTATGAACAGCAAAGCATACCAAGAATAAAACCCCCTCTTTCTTCATGGAACAAAGAAAATCCTCAGCATCAGCAGACAGAAGAGATTTTTGTAGATGTCCATGTAAGTCACAGGAATGACACTCAAGGCATTTCCATGTAGATGTCCATCCCTGACATGGAAAAGATTTTTAGTCTTGCCTACGTGAGAAGGAATTAGCTCCATATTTCTATTTCAGAATTGATTGAACAGCAATTGATCCAGTAATCTGGGTCCATGCGCTGACAACAGTCTATCTACGGATCTATCTACAGAAAGAATTTATACTATTAAAGTATAATTCATTACCTGCTTTTCTTCCAAACTTATTTGCAGTGCTTCCCACAAGTTTTAATTAATTGCCACAAGTACATGTATGGAACAATTTATTTGCACATTTACTAATTGGCTTTAGTCCCAGTGCACACAAGAATCCGATTCCTTGTGTCTTGCTTAGCCGTTATTCCACTTTATCCCTTGACATTAGTATGTAAAAAGGAAGGTGCACTTCCTCCTGTGTATATATGCTACAGCACTAACATCACCCTAGTTTAACCAGCAGCTTTTAAATATGGCATTCATGGCATAACAGCATCTTAGCATTTGCTTCAAGATGGGATTTATTGTGAAGTCAAATAAAGTTTACCTCAACACCTGAACAGCCAAAAACTAGTCTAGACTAAATGGGAAGCACTCACATCATCTGCCTTAAGACTCCCAGGGACAGTGATACTTTATCACATTAGAATTACCGTTTTTGACTGAAAAGGAAACTTGTGACTGATGTGCAACATGAGCAAAGACTCGATACTGTGTGGTGGCAGAGCTCATGCAGAGGGCTATGTAGATATCTACCAGCAGCGTAGTAAAAATGCACACGAAGGATGGGTGCTTTCCTCCCCTAGTATATCCTCCTCAAACAGGCAACTGATCTTCTCAAGAAAGCTGCAGGACCCCAGGAACACTGACTGTGACTTTCGGGAAGCAGCAGCACCTCAGCCTGACCTTGAGAGCTCGATGCTCTGGCCACACGCCGCGGCTCTGTGATGCGCTGGCACCACCGGGCCGGGCTCATCCCGTCGGTGGGGATGCGCGAAGGGAAGCCTCGCGCAGCGGTTCTACTTCACCCCTCAAAAACTCCACTGTCAAAGATAAAACCAGTATGGCTTGAGTACTGCTGTATTGCAGTGCCCTGCAACTGCCATCTGGCTCCTGGGGCTGCCTTATTTACAGAACGGGTGGAACAAGAAAGCGATTTTGATTCATAACCCCCCATGATTTTTTCTGTTTTGTAACAAACACAGCCCAACCAGTACAAGCAGTCTAGCCCCAGGATGTTCAGAGGTCTCTTGCCCAACAGGTTCAAATACTTGGCTCCATGTTCTTTAAGAGAAATGAGCAGTTCAAGCAACCCTTAAAAATAAATACTTACAGCACTTGGAAAATGAAGAGGTTCCTGATTCCAAGGGGGATTAAAAAAAAAAAAATAAAAAATTACTCACTACACATTCCCATAGCAGAAAATCTTACAGCTACTATTTCACACCATTTTCCCAATATTCTTCAATGACTGAGAAGGAACAGCATAATGAAGAAACTCTCACCTAGGCACTTTCAGTAAGAATCTGGCCAGATATCTTTTTAAAGAGACTGACATATATCCTAACTGCTTTTTATGAGACAATGAGAAGCTCTACAATTATCATGTGTAGTTTGATCTTCAGATACCTAACAGCTGCAGGAAATTACATAGTGCACTGTACCTGTTGTAGGCTTATTCCTTTTCTATCTTATTAACTGTTCTCCTTTTTGAACTTGCAGCATATCCTACTCCAGCCACCAAAATGGAAGAAAATGTCAATATCAGCTTTGAAGAAGATTTTGAAGGAGAGGCGACACACACAGGCAAGAAAACTAACTGCCTTTTTTTTTTTTTTTTTCTAAAAATAAGCTAAGCTGTCCTTGTTCACTGGGGAAGCCCAGAAGTTGAGCAGATCCAGTTGGCTTGCCAACCCCTTGCATGGAAATATAGACTTCAAAGCCAATGAGAATGTATTTTGGAGTAAGTGACACCCCTCACAGAAGGGCAGGTAACACCAAACTGATCTTTGTGCCAATCCTCCTCATACCTGAAGCAAATGGCAAACATAGAAGACACCTGAAGAAGCCACCGACAGCTATGGCCCAGTGCAGCTCTTGCTGATTTATCGCTTCAGCCATGAACAACAGTCTTTCTTCCTCTGGGGAAGAGAGAAGAAAACAAAACAGCAACAAAAACCACACTCACACGCTAGAATTAGGTGATAAGGTTTCACTATAAAGGCTGAATTATTTTTTCATTCTTATAGAAGGAACATTCAGCGCTAACAGTGAACCTATAAATCCTTCTGGCAGATACAGCACAGCATTTAAAGGCTTCCTTGCTTAGAATCACAATTCTTTTTAATCCAGCACTCAACCACCATGATTTTTATGAGTACTGACATTGTATTCAGCTCTGCAGATAGGTATCACTTCACCCCACCCCACCAACATGTAACTATATGGCAATCATTCCTCCCTCTGCTCCAAGGGGTTCTTTGTGCTATAATCAATGTAGCTCTTGCAATAACTCTTTCTGAGGTTTTTCCTGAGCAGCCTTGCTGCTGTTGGCTAAGATTATTATATGCATATTTTTTGAGAGACCCAGATGTAGGGCACTGCATCCACACCTAGGCTTCCAAATAGTTTTGGAAATGAGGCTACTATACTGTTATTGCTATGTCAAGAGGTTCAGGCCAATTCCTGCTTTGGAATCTTGTTTGCAAAAGATTAGGTCACCTTCCCTTCCCACCAAGAGGTGTAGTGCCTTTAGCACTTCAAGATGTTGAAATTTAATCCAAAGCAAAGTCTTGGCAACTAGCAACACTTCATCTCTGAGAGGGAGACCTGCTTACCTAGCTTTTTCTAAATTTTCCATAGAAATAAGATTCACCTCTGAAAACACTAGAATATTCCTTGGTTTTGATTTATAATCTAAGATGCAGATTAAAACGTTTCATTTTGAGAAACACCACTGGAATTTTGAAATTAATCCCCCCCCTCCCCCAATTCCAAATTTTAAATTGCTTTAATAAACCAGCTCCAAAGACCAAGATCTGCATTACAATCAGAATTATCATAGCATTTGCCTTACAGGTTACTCGATCAGTGGAATGGGTATGGGTTTAAAAAAAAATTTAAAAAATCTCACGTGTCCTGTAGTCTTAGTTTTACTGTAAGTCCTTATGCATGTAATGTACTTAAATATACTATCTATAGAGAAATGCAAATACACTTCTATGAAACACGAACTTTGGCCAACATGTCAGCTTTAACAGGTTCTGACCCCTCATCCTTGTTAACTACTCATGTAGTTCACCAAAATCCTTTTACAGGATCCTGATAGGAACCAGACCACCAAAATGATCCAGGTTAGAGAAAAACCTCTGTTTTTTTGGAGGCTAAAATAACACATTGGTCCCAGAGCTCTGGTTTTCAGCACTCCTGGAGAGCGCTCTGGAAGGAAGAGGGGCAGCACAGAAGGACAAACCACCAAAGAGCAGAAACTTCTTAACACAGGTTTTTGTTGCAGCCAGTTTCTCATCTATCTTCATCTCTCTTAGGGCCCAAAGGTGTGATCAATGACTGGAGGAAGTTCAAATTAGAAAGCGAAGACAGAGATTCCTTATCCTTGAGCAAGAAAGAAATTCTTAGACAGATGTCTTCACCACACAGATCTTTCAGTAAAGATGATCAAGAAAACAGAGAGAGATTCTGCCGTAAGGTAAGAAAATTAATTTTGATTCTATATAAAACATTGGTTATAGGATAGAAAATCCTGAATTTGCCAGACTCAATTCCTTTGCAACTTAGCAGAGCTCACACAATATAGACAAAACAAATGCACATGCAACCATCTATCTAGTCCTCTCTCAAGCAGTCTAACGTCAGTAAAATAAGCAATATATTTCACAACAACGTATCACACAACATGGAGTTTGACCTTTCTTCCTCCCTTCCCTGACTCAAAGCTCTATCCTTGGTTAAGGCAATGGAAAATTTTTAACATATTTAAAGACCTACTAGCCAGGATAGAGCTGTGAGTCTGAACGTCACTCATTACTATTTACCGCTTCTGAAAGCGGAGGGGACCCAAACCCCACCAGAATTAAACTCTGACCCCACTACAGTCACTGGCAAAATTCCCACCAACTCTGAAAGATCCAGACATTTTTGCCAAATATGGCAACTGTCTTCAATAGCATCAAGTTGACACGCAAGTGTTGAGACAGGATCACCACCCGTGTCTCAAAGAGACCTTCCAGAGTCACTGCAGGAAGGGACAGCTCCTCTGGCTAAGCTTTCGATGCGATGTTCCTTAAACAACTTAGTCTCCTCCTGTTTCAGTACCAACAGATTACCACTTCTTAATACATTCTCTCAATATTCACAGATGAGCATGCAGGAGTATGAATTAATTCAGGATGAGCAAGAAGATGAAAGTTGCCTACAAAAATACCGCAAACGCTGCATGCAGGATATGCACCAGAGGCTGAGCTTTGGGCCGAAATACGGTTATCTGTGTGAGCTGCAGAATGGGGAGCAGTTCCTGGAAACCATCGAGAAAGAACACAAAACCACCACCATCATTGTCCACATTTATGAAGACGGCATCAAGGGCTGCGATGCTCTCAACAGCAGCTTGACCTGCCTGGCGGCCGAGTATGCCGCCGTGAAGTTCTGCAAGATCAAGGCCTCCGACACGGGGGCTGGAGACCGCTTCTCAAGTGAAGTGCTTCCCACTCTGCTTGTCTATAAGGGTGGGGAGCTTCTGAGCAATTTCATTAGCATTTCTGAACAATTCAATGAAGAGTTTTTTGCTGTGGATGTGGAGTCTTTCCTAAATGAGTATGGGCTGCTACCTGAAAGGGAGCTTCCAGCACTGGAAAATGGCAACACGGATGAGCAAGATGTTGAATAATTAGAGAGCCATAGTCCTCACTGTCTCCCTTTCCCCTTCAGTATGTTGTAAATCAATCTCAGGAACACCCATCTCATTTAGAGAAGTCTTTGCTAACTTATCTGTGAGATACACATATACAAAAATTGCTTAACTGTTAGTATGTGAATCTTACTTAGAACACATACAAATGGCAGTCCTGTACATATTTATTTCTGTGCTAGCTGCAAGAAGTAGGAAGAATAGGAGACGAAACTGGTGATCTGTAAGAAATTCAGGAAAAAAAAATAAAAATTGAGGGCCCATGCCTGTCTCCATGAAGCACAAGAAGAACTTAATTTCAACAGGAACAGGACTGATCCATCCCGCTGCATACACAGTCATCTCTGTGCTCCGGCACTATGGCAAGCCCTGGCTCCTCAGATCCACTTGTACCAACTTCAGTAGGAACAAGACTTCATCCAGCAGCTTTAAGTACAAAGAGCTCAAAGTCCTTGCATTCCTACATGGCTTAAGTATCTAGGACATTATTTCAGGCTTCCGTATTTAACTTTCAATATTAATGGAAATACAGAGGGTAGCTCAGCGCTTCTATAAGTTTGTCATCCAACCAGGGAACACAAACACATTATCAGCTAATTTCAGTTCACTGTTGCTCCCTATTTTCAACAGTAATATTGAAAATGTCTGCAAGTTACTGAAAAAGTATGTTGTGCTTATGTAATAGCTCCAAATAAAGCTTTACAGCTCTCAAAACCTGCCATTGTAAGTGTGAAATATATTGGTAGTACAGAACCTTAACCTTGAACACGTGAAATAGTAAGCACTCATGAGACATTTACTAAACTCAAAGTTTTAAGTTTTGCTAAAGGGATGTTGCTGAGAACTACAATTTAACAATCCGTCTGAGAGGAAGACACAGGGTAAACTCACTTCTAAACCTTCCTCTCTCTCTCTCTCTCTCTCTCTCTCTCCGTAGGTCTAAAAAATCCACCTCCTCCAGTTCTGGTACAAGACAACAAAACATTAGAAACATTTCAATGACTATTGCACACTAGCAAAGCTGAAGGCTGAATTCTACTCTGAGGATAGAAATATCTGTATCTTACTCTGAGGACAGAAACATCTATATCTTAACCGCACACAATTTTGCTAACATTTCAGATTATCAAAATGTTAAAGATTATTTTTATACTTGTGTGACTCGCCAGTTTTAATTTGATTTGACAGCTTCACATTTCATTCACTTTGGAGTGGGAGCTTTCAGTTTTGCTTTGGGTCAGGATCCCACCAAGGAAATGTCACCCTATGAAATTCTGCGTGTGGATCAGCAATAATTCAGAATTAAGTGGCCAGGACCAAGGAACTGTTGCCACAGCACTATAACCCACACATTAAAAGCAAGTTCTTACCACTCTTTTAAACACATTTTTTTCCTCCATTTTCCATTCGCATGGATAATTTACAGGAGTAGCTGAAAGTTACACTACTTTCCAACAGATCAGCACAACAAAATAATTCTATTCAAAAAGATTTGGGAAATAAAACCCTGCAAAACATTACTGAAGGAGTCATGAGATACCCTTTCAAACAAAATCATTTAAACACAACTGATGCCTCGTTTTAAATAATGGCCAAAAACCAACCAAACAAAAAATTGTCTTGTTTGTCCAGTTTTAGGGACTATCAAAACACTACTGAATTTCTACATCTAATATTGTATTGACATGGATTAATATTTTAACAAAGCCCTAGACACCTCACCTCTTGAACACTAAGCAATAGGAATGAAGTTCCTTATCATCTCTTAACAACATACAATCTTCTTTGACCTGTAAAACAATTCATGATTTTATTCCACCACGAATTCAAACAGAATCTTTCCGAAGTGCTATGATTTCTGTGTTGTAAATTTCTGAATGCAAGGCTATCGTAAGTTTCTCTGATGGAACTTCAGGTGGAATACAGCTTTTCCCTTACAGCAGTCCTTTTTCCCCTTACTCAAGCGTGATGTTTACCCCTCAGCTAAAATCACCTTCATCTTAACATTTCATTTGCATCAGCAGGTTGACTCTTCAGAAAGATATCATTTGCAGATACAGATGCCGTTATGAAAATCTGATGACCTTATAACAGATTATTTAGAAAATAATGAATTGTCTTCTATCTATTGCAAAAATAACCAGTTACCTGAGTAGTGGGACAGTATTTGTCTTACATTTTTGGCGAGATGTCTTAAAGAAGCAACATGAAAAATTTCTGTCCTCTACACACCAGAAAATCTTCGTGTAACTGGTGGGAATTTAATATTCTTGAGAACTTTTACCCTTTATCAAACTTAGTTCAAAAGCTACTATGCTGCACATCAGAAGCCTGATCATGTAAGTTTCAATTCTTTGAGAAACCAGGCTGAAAGCAAAAAAAAAAAACCTAACAAACAATAACCACCACAGAAACTACATTTATAGCTAGTTTTAAGAAATAAGCTAACACTCCAAGTTAAGAGAAATTAAGCATGCTTAAGCAGGATTTCTTTCAACCTGTAATTTAAAAAAAAATAAGAAAAAAAATATGTGTGACGTCAAGCCTCAACAAAGCACATGACTAATGAAGTTGCAAATAAAGCTCTGATCACAGCAGTCATCCATATTTCTGCAGAAAAAAACCCCATAAACCTTAAAACAAAAAGTGAGACTTGACTCAAAGAGCATACTACTGTACAAATATTCTTGAATAACAAAAAGTAAATGTTTCAATAAGAACACGGAAGCAGCTTTCCTGCTGCCCTCAGCTAATTACTCTTCCTTTTGACTCCAAGTCAGAGACCTTGAGTGTCTCCAACCAGCCTGATGCAGACAAAAATGGAGGGGGGAACTAATTACCAGTGGTGTCACTGCTGATCAAACTAAGCACTGAAGCTCTAGTAGATGCACATCTGTCATCAGCATGCTGAATGCTACCCCTCAGATGCGAGGGATTATAAACCTCATTGTTCAAGGCCACTGAGGCTTTATAAAACCACATTTTAAAACTACGGAACACAGAAAGTAAGCTTTCTGTAAAATTACTCTGTAACATCAACTTGAGAACTACACTTAAAAGAGTCAGATCTTCAGATGTGGAAGTCCCTCTAGACTCTTACATATTAAAATAAAAATATATCTGCAGTCATGGATACGAGTTAACAAAGTTCAAAGTCCAGTTTCAGTCACAATGGAGTTTTCACAAACTGAAAGCTTCAGATTATATAGGTAGCAGGAAAAGGATAAACCTATATGAAACCTGAGCAAAACTTAAGCAGTAGTCAAGAAACAGACTTTGAAAGGGTTG
Organism: Tyto alba; assembly: GCF_018691265.1. Taxonomy (NCBI): domain Eukaryota; kingdom Metazoa; phylum Chordata; class Aves; order Strigiformes; family Tytonidae; genus Tyto; species Tyto alba. The sequence goes on from NW_024881272.1 coordinate 2,526,166, forward strand.
CTTTCCTTTTTTCTTACACACACCTTTTTGGTTTTCTGTAAGAACACATTTTCTTACATTATCAGTGTCTAACAGTACAAAAAGGGTGGGAAGAAAGATGACGATGAAATCCCCTCTTGGTTAGTTCTGTGATTCTTAGACAAGCAAGAACCTGCTTTCTTCTACATCCACTATTTCCTCATGGCAGGATGACTGGAAGGTTCAATCTGTTGATACAAGTCAAATTACTCAACTTTTTTCTTTGACAGCGTTAAATTATTTTATTGCACAGATGAAGTCTCCTGTATTAAAGCAGAAATCTCATCCAAAGCAACGTTTTTCTTTGCCTTCTTCCAACCTCAAATTGGAAAATTAGACTTCCACAGATCATTGGTACCTAGTTAGTTATAAGCTGAAGGATTAATTTGACAGTCTGTAGTAACATCATAAAGAAAAGGATCATTTACTAAACACTGAATAATCTTGCAGGGAGGGAAGAAAAAGAGAGGTTTTTCCTCTTTGCTAGGGGATCCATGGAATAATACCTCCAAACAAGCTCTACTTTTTACATCATAGGAGCTAAACAAGAACTAGTGGAAAAGTGTTTCATGACAATTTTCTTCTCTGGTGTAGGACATTTAGCATCTCAGGTGTTGCACTTTACTTCTATGGCTGAGTTTCGAGTAGCAGGCAACTACAGAATAACTGTTTTGCACTTTACTTCCAAAAGCATAACCTCCCTCCCCACCCCCACCCCCCCAAAAAAACCAAACAAACAAACAAACAAACAATAGGAAAAAAAGGAGACAAAGAGACAGAACACATACTTCTTTCTTCTCATTACTCCCCTGCTCTTCTTCCTAATAGAAACTTTAGCAAAGCAATTTTTAAACCAACTATATTATTTTGAAGCATGTTACAAAATTCATCTTGTTTTTTGGATAGCACTCAACATCCCCCAGAAGCAACTGCTTCTGCACAATGCCACCTTGCCTACTGGTTCCACCCCTTTGCACAGAATAACATGCATCTATAAAGCACGCAGCAGCTGAAAACACTGCCTCCGTTACAACATTCACTCTCCAACGAGAAGCCCTACTTGAGCAATACTGAGCACAAAAGATCAACACTGTGTTCCAAAACATAATTACAGTACTAAAAGCAGCTCTTTTTCCAAACATCTAAAAACAGAATACACAGATGAGGCAACAGTATTTAAGACATCTTTCTCATAGTTGCCTTTTATTCAAAGTATCCCAGTACATTCTTGATTATGCTTTAGAACCAAAGTGTTTATATTTTTTCCTAGTGTTTCAGTGCCTTTATACAAAAAAGAAATTTGCAGTAGTATTAAAATAGCCTAAAATCTGGAATTCTTTTCTGTTGTAGTTCAGATCCAAGTAAACATCACATTTTATATACAAATTATCTTTACTAACCTTACTAGAATTCTTCTCTCCTTCCACTCTCCTCATGGCAAGTAAACACTAATGTTATCGCCTACCATACCAAGGAGAATCTCTCACAATGGAAAGCTATCTGTTTGTAATCTAAAAATCCTGATTAGCAAACAATTTTGACAACTTGCGTGTGTCTACAATATAATCCACACGGGCTGCCTAGATGGAGCTGTTGCTGAAATAGTTAATATTCCAAGGAAACAATGACTGAATCAGAGCTGGACAGAGAAATCCTCATCAAGAGTCACTGAGTAAAAGAGGACATCCACACATCTCAAAAATTCTATGCATTTTATTGATTTCTGAGTTCTCCAGGTCTTGAACTAAGGCATTTACAGGCTGCACTGGTCTAAGTCTTGAAACTACTAGAAACTATTTGTATACCTATTATGCTAGTTAACCAGTATTATCTAAAACAATGCATACGGTGAACTGCTGGCTTCATTCAGTCTAATTTTTCCCAAATTAATGAGATGAGAATTCTCTTTGCAAAGGAACCCTTAAAGCAAGAATTGTCACACCAGGTAACTATGCTAGTCTTACCAGTAGTCTGAAAACCACCAGTAGTAGCACCGTGCATTAAAACAGCACACAGGAAGAAAATGAAGGTTCTGCATTTGTTTAAGGGATCTTTCTAGAAAACAATACTATCATTTGTTCATACAGAGCAACAGGGTGAGTTTCCTGTAAGCTTGATTCACCTTCTACTCGATACAGTAAATGCATGCTGGAACAAAGTAACTGAACCTATCATTACAATTTATATTGCACATCTAACCAGTGATACTTAGGCAACAATTCTTAATTCCTAATATGTTAAGCCCAGATGTTTCCATCTTGTTACTGGCCAATACTTCCATGAAGCTCCGGTTGCTTGAGTTTAATCACTGAAGTAATTGAAAGAGAAGATCGATGCAAAGACTGCAACGGCAGCTGCTATTACCACACCTAAAATAACAAAGGAAATGCATTCAGTGAGTAGCTAGAGCAGCACAGTCAGCAGCAGCTAGGGTGTGGAAGGCAGGGTCAGGGTGAATGACAAGCAGGAGGACAAACAATAAGAGCCACCCCAAAAACTACCTACCACTGCTAAGCCTAAATCTAAAGCTATGATATCAGATAAATAAATTGTAAAAGCTACACATAACATTTCTAATTGGAGTACGATCCCTCCAGAAATCCAGTTGACTGAATATTTTGGTAGTACCTTGGCCACATTCTCTGCATTACTGCTTAACTCTAGGAATCAGACTAGGAAAATTAACAAAAATTTTAAGCTTTGGGAAATAAAAGCTAGTCAGTTTTTTCTTTTCTGTGTGCCATTACATCTACTCTGTAAGTCTCTTTGTAGCACAACAGTCATCTTCCTATTCATTAACATGCGTGTTACTGATGAAGTTGAGAAGATGACACAAAAAACACAAAGTGAGTGATGATTCAAAGGAAAACATTTTTTACATCCAGAGTAAACACGTATTTACTGCTACTACTCTTTAATCTTCCAGTTACCATGTTCAACTTCCAAGCATTAACAGAAAACAAGTTACTGTTTTGTTGACTAAAGCCTAACTGTATTTTAATACAGAAAGACAGTCAAAACACACAGCAAAGAGAACTGTACTAAGTGCAGACAGATATATGAGAGCTGGACAAAGGAGTATCCTGGAGAAGTTATTTGAAAGGAGAGCTCTGTGGCTGGTGTTTCCTGAATTACCAAGGCTGACAATTAGCACCCAAGCACATATGTATTTGTCACCTTCAGAAGATTAGTGAGTCACTAGCCCATTTATGGATGCCTACTTGACAAAGCCATACAACTGTGTGTGTGTTGGTTTTCTTTTTTTAAAAAAAAAAGTACAGAATTATAGAAGTGGTGGCTCTCCAAAAAAGAAATAAAGCTACACGAGCCTTTTGTATTGACTTGTAGGCTGAACAAATGCAGACACCATTTTTGTTCCAACAACAGGCTGTGGTTCTTTCCTCCCCAGAAAGACCTTGCACCTACAATAATGAAATGGCAACTCCTTTTAGAAAAGGACTGTATTAATCTCACCAGTTTATGAATAATGCTGCAGATGCTAACAATACTGAAAGGGCCCATGCAGTTTCTGGACGGCCATAACAAAAATTGGGGAAGTAACATACCCATATTTTGTTGAAGTTTCAACAGCAATGTTGCTTTTGTCAGTTGTTTCTGTTGTGTGTCATCCGTGTTGTCAGTAACTGGACAAATATCAACTGCATGGAAATGAAGTGAAGAAGTAAAAACCAAAAAGCTAACAGTCATGTTTTACAGTTGAATTAATGCAAAAGGCCAAGAACGTCATATCAACTTTACAAAGTACATTTACGGTAGAAAAAACAGTTTATTGCAGTAGAAATGGTACAGTAAAAACAGCATAGCACTGAACTGTTCTATATGGCTGGAAGAGTAAAATAGAGAAAAAAAAAATACATTTGGGAAGGAGTTCATCTTCCAAAACTAATTTTCCTCACCCTGGTTCCAGAGTAACATATCCAACCCTCTTTACATAATCTGGGGAGAACCTGACTACCGGGGAGAATTGAACCACCAAAATGAACCATTAACGACCTTCCAAGACCAAAGTTTTCTGTTCAAAGCCATCTGTCCAGAGTTTAGGCTACAGGTGAAACCCACTGTCACTAAACAAGTGAGCCCAGAAACATTTTCCTACCAAATAACCATAAATGTTTTTTTGATAAGGACAGAAATTTCTTTTTGAAGATTCCTAAAGAATACACTTTCAGAGTAGGCCATGGGACACATTTCCCTTTGGAACCATTACAAAATCCTTCGACTGCACAGCCAGGATGTGAAAGAGCTTGTCTCTACTTCCAGACTGATGGTATTCATACATATAGGCATTTCCTTTCCAAAGATTTCCCTAATCACTTGGCTATATACAGCTTGTTAGAGAGAGGGAGGAGAAAAAGAGTGAGATTAATCTTGAGTCCTCTAGATGAACCTGTTCAGCACACAGAGCAAGCGTTCTTTGGACTACACACTTCAGTGATAAGGCTACTTGATGGTGGTGGACCCAAGGTCTTCAATTTGCAATCTGTTCCCTGGGAATAGCTTGCTAAGGCATCTCTTGTCAAAAGTTCTGATTACAGTTCAGTAGCTACTACTTCAGACATCTTCTGGACAAGTCAAGTGCTTGTGCTATTGCAGTGAGATCTGGCTGCAGAAAGAACAGAACAGGCAGGCTGAGATAAGAAAAAAACCTTACAGATTGTTCTTGTTCAGGAGATAAAGAAAAACCCACAGCAGTACCAGATATCAAGTTTTAACAGCCCATGGAATACTGATTTAAATAAAAACAGGTCTCTCATTTCTAGATTGGGGTTGTCAATCACCTATAAATTACAAATTATATAGTTGAGCAATAAGGCACATCCCTTGTATGACTCATATGAAAATGATTCATGGAAAAGTACTTTCTCTATCGTATCATTAGCTGTGGGGGAAACGTATAATCTAGATGTGTGATCAGAAAGGTTGTTTCTGCCATCTGAGTCATATGCATGATTGCCTTCAAAATCTGAAGTCAAACTTGCATAAGATCTGTTGTTACACAAAAGCACTCAAACTAGACATTTAGGACCTTCTTTACCCATTTTTATCCTTGAACCCACTGGCTTTGTCTAGGATGTACTACAGCAGAACAATTCCTGTCTGATATGAAACGTAACCGGATAGCAAGATATAGATATACACATGCATTCAGAAAGCATAAACACTGCTTTGAGATATCCCTGCAAGCTGCACAAAAATGTATAATAAAAATAAGGACACAAAATTTCTATGCAAGAGGTGCTATTCTGAAGAGAAATTATCAAATGTAGCTGAAGCCCACTGGTCCACAATGAGGCTGTAGTTTTACCATTCTTTTTTTATGTGCAAAGGAAAACATACCCTCATCTGCCTAAAATGCAAGCAGAAATCTTCAACTAGAGTAAATGAATTATTAATTGCTGCAAGATAACTTTTTAAGTAAGTACCTTAACTAGCACATAAGAGCGCCTCATTCTCTCCAATCTACAAGAGAATTTTCAATTCTCTGAAATAACCTATCACTCTTAGAGAAGCTGACCACCTTTCTCAGGTCACCTTTGAAGTCTAGAACCAGCAGGTTTCTTTCTGCCTTAGTTCTGATGAGCAAGTAGGAGTTTGTGCCCTCTAACTTTATGTTTCTTCGTACCTTCAGAAGAACCATTGCACTTTTCTAAAGGTAACTTCTGAAGCTGCACATCAAGGCAGCAATGCTTGCTTGCAGGGAGGGGGGTGGAAGGAGAAAGAGGAAAAAAAAGAAAAAAACAATAAACACCCCTGAGCTACTTGGCATTTATGCCACGATGTTACGGAAGACTTCCATATGAAGCAGCTGTAGTATAAATCACACAAGGAGTTTTCAAAATCAGATGTTTTCTAGTACCTACTATATGAATCCTTACCTCTTCATTAATTTCTCAATTTACTAACAAAGATGGGGAAGTGATTACCACTACTGAAGTCTTATTTATATTTATCCACTCAGGTTATTTAACACCACCCCCCACCCCCAGGAGGAGCAGGGATTTAGTAAAGCCAATCATAAATGCAAAGCTTTCAATTGCTTGTGTTAAAGCACTAAATACCTTGGAACTACAGTGTTAGAGCTATTTATATATTTCAATTATAAATAGGTCAGTTTTTACTTTCTATTTTCCATGTAAGAGTTTTAAAGCATGACCCAGTAGTGATCTCACCGGAGAGCTGTACAAGGCATCAAGAGAATAAAACTGTAGGAGACGGCAGCAGAGGCCGTATTAAGTAAGCACATAAAACTGACCTCAAAATCCCTTTATTTCATATGTTTTGACTAAAAGCTGCTTAAAAAAGTAAAACTTTTAGCTATACTGATTAGATCCTCTTCTTCTCAAGTATATATTTTAAAGAGCAAAAACTACAACAAAAAAAGCCTGCTCGTGTTCTTCAATTTTAAACAATTCTTTTTACCAGTAAACTTTCCCCAGAACTTCACTATGGATAGCATTTCCAGTCACTTCAAGGTTGGTGCCTAAGACCACAGGAATCATGATACAAGCAGAAAGGCTGATGTCAATATTCAATACAAACCAATTTTTTACACTATTTCTGAATATAGACTATTACTAATAAAGGTAGCATTAAGCTTTGAGAAACAAATGCTACCCAAATTGGAATGATGCATTAAAAAAGTCTTTCCACAAGGGAACCCCAAGCTCTCACTATGTCACAAAACCATGTTTACAGCAATACTTAGACACTTCATACCGAAGTACCAATAAAAATCAAACTGCAAAATTAATGATTTTCTTTACAACACGGGACACTTTCCTTATACAGTTAACAAGTCTAATTTCTAAAACGGTCTTCCTGGCATTAATAAAAGTGTATAAATAAATGACAAGTTAATAACACCATAACAGTAATTATCAGAATTGAACAGCGTTCTGCTGATAGCATTATTACTATCATCGCCATTAAAAGAACTCGCTCTATAAGACAAACTGTATGGTTTTTACTTGGCCAAGGCCAGTCCCTCAGTTTTTTCCAAAATCCTCTGTTTTTTTCCCCTTTCCTCTGCTATGCACTTACTTTAATTTACCTTTTTTGTTTGTTTGTTTGTTTAAACCAGAGAATAAATCCCACACTCTATAACTGGCAAGCTACAAGAACACACAAACTCATTTTGAGAGCTACCTGGACACCAATATGCACATATTAATGGCATCAGATCTTTATGGGGCATTGCTATTAGTCTGATTGTGCTTTCTTCCTACCACCAGATCATACATCTTTACATAAGCAATAAAGCTACACTGAATCATCTCTCTCCCTCCCACACCTATTTCCACTGCTACAACAATATTAATTTACTTCCCTAAGTTACACTAATTCCTTAAAGCTCAGTAATAATTAGATTTAAGATTATTAAAGTTACTCTTATAATGCAAGAGAGATTTTTATTGGCTTTCCTGTTTTTGAGGTTCTTGAGCTGTGTACATCTTTTACTTCAAGATAATGAGTCAGATTCACTGCTAATAGGTTTAGTTAAAACCTGGGAAAAACTGACTAACTTAGAAAGACATAAGAATTTATGGTTAGCTCTGAAATTGAAACTCAAAAAACCCTCCAAGTAAATAAGTAGGTCAAGCAGAATATTAGTAATCACAGTTCGCCCTACACAGCAAGCTCATGGCTACATTTTCCAATTTTTGTCCCTAAATCTCAACATAAAGTGTCCAAAGTTCTTATCTGAGAATTAGTGTTATTTTTTTTAATTTCTATTATAAAACTGTAACCTGTGGGTCATATTCACACTGATGGGAGAAAAAAATGAAAGAAAATAAATCTCTTCCATAAGATCACAGGACATATTATTAGATGCATTTAAACTACAGATCTGACTCCTACATTGAAATCAAAGTCATTGGGGGAAAAAAAATAACAAAACCAAAACAACACAAACAAACAAAACAAACAAAAACCCAACAAACAAACAAAAAAACCCAACCAACAGTAAACAGTGTAAACCAGCAATACCCAGAAAAAAGAAGTCAGTAACTAGATTATAGCAAAATATCTGTATTATAAGGAATAGAACAGTCTCATAATCAGATTATAAACTTACAAAACACTCAGTAGAAAATTAAAAGCTCTCTCAATTTTCTTTCCATTTCAGGTGAATCACAAAACTTCAGTTTTGGGCACTACATTTGATACATAAATTAAAAAACTCGGAACAAAGAAAGGTAGTTTGTAATTTTGAAAGAGTCAGGTTTTAGCACAAGATCTTCCTGAAACACACATTAGACTACACATGTATTTTTTAATATTTAGTGAAAAAACAGTAGATTAGACTAAAGTTCTCAACTTATTCTAACTTTTCCTCAGTAGCATCAGAACTACTGAGCTCTGAAACCAGCGAAGTTGAACTACGATTTAAGTAACCAGAATATAAAGCTGTACAGGTTTTTCTTACAAAAGGTTTTTCTTACAGTTTGCCAGTACAGGATCACCTTTAATTTATGTGCAGAGTAATGTATGCAAACCTTGTTCAACCATATATTTATTTATCTACTGTAGTTTGTGAGCTGAAGCCATGGTTGCGCAGATAATGCAGTGAAACAGCAAAATATCTGAGGAGAGAGATCTGTTACAAGTCAAATATAAAAACTGCAAGAACCCTTACCACTTTTCACAAATATATTTAAACTGTAATTAGATTGATATAAACCTTTAGAGCTTGATATGAAGTAAGCCAACGTTAAGCATATCTTTATCTAGATAAAACTGGCCTATGCCATTAGTCAACATTTTCATAACCTGTGATGCAGTCTATGCTGGTTCTCGGATACTGTATTTACCTGTGCTCATTTCCTCTGCTATATGGATATCTTCAGCTTGCACAGACTGATCCAACATCTCAACAAAACGTTCCTGAATTTCTCCAGCAGCCTCATCACCAAACTTATAATCACTGAGCATCACGCTGGATCCAGCAACAGGGACAAACAGTCTTTGAGGCAAGACATGATATTCCCTCTCAAAATCTGAAAGAGAGGAAAAATACCATCCAGATAAAAGCCTTGCCAGTTATGATAAGAGTCCTCATTAATCTCTGACCATAAGATAAAGCTATTGCAAAAGAACTGCTCAAGTTTTCCATCTAAAGATCCTGTTTTCAGGCATGGCTTATTTAGCTATTACTGTTTTATGCAAGTTTTGGCTGCTATTACACTGATTTATGTTCTTAGTCTCCCCAGAAATACCTAAGACAGCTCCAAAACAGATCATAAAATGTTAAACAGACCTTTTTTCAGTTTTAGAATGACTAGCAAAAGGACTCTGGGAAAGACTGCAGATAAGAGTGTACACAGAACAGCACACTATTTCACCACCACAAAGGATTGCAAACATTTGGCGGCTTTATGCCATAAATCCACAAAGTACGGGTGCCACCTAAAGGGGAAACTGAAAACTGCATGCAATTTAAAGTTGAAATCACGCAGGTTGGGTAAGTTGGCTAACACCAAAACCAACCATGTTAGCCTAAAGTAAATGGCAATTCCAAACATGAATAGTTCTTCCTTACACCAACCTGTTTCCATTTCTTGTCTATTTTTTCCCAAATCAGTACCCAATAGAGTATCTTTTAAAAGGCTTTCCTTCATGTAAGATCTTCAAATTGATATTTAAATTAACTAATAATATTTGGCTTAAAAAAAAAACAAACCAAACCAAAACAAAACCAAACAAAATAACACAACAAGAAGATAATGTGATACGTTACTTTACAGACGCCAGGAAGTTTAAAGAATCACCCAGCATGAGCTAGGAGATCTGGTCTCAGCATATATCCCCTTAGTTTTTAATATAATCATGATAGGAAGTTTTATTTTCATTAGATCAATGTGCATTATGTTCTGGCCACTGCATGGTGCTCTGTTATATTTAAGCTAATGCAATCCAGCAATTACTCATGGTGCTGAAATAAGATCTACTTCTTTAAAAGACATGAAGCCTGCAAAATAGTATTTGATGAAGAAAAGTAATTCCAGGAGGCAGGGACAAGAGAAATTATATATTTGTATAGTTAATTACAAAAAAATAATCAGGATACTTCTTCACATCATAATCGCCACATACAACAACATATTAATTTAATGGAGATGAACTACTGAACTGCAGAGCTCATGTCCACCAGGATTCGTAACACAGGTGATGTTAGAACATGGAAGGCCATGTCCAGTTCATTCTTTTAATCTTACCAAGTTTTAGCATAATTCAATATTAATAGGAGTATCACACATTGATTTAAAAAACTCCACAAATTTAAAATGTGTAAGTTACAGTTAGAACTCCAGTGACAGGAGTTTCAATTTAAAAATCACAAATTTTTAACATTTTTTTTAAAGTGACAAAATTTCTGATCGGTGAGAAAGAAGCCAAAATTGCATTTTGTGATCAAGAGAAGTGAACATAAACTTTGTGTGAAAACTGTGATGCCAAAGAACATATATGAACTTGACAAAAATTCTTATGATTTAAGAAATAGTCAAGGCTGCCAAACAGAAATTATGCTATTTCCCTTTTATTCTGTGCTAACCAAACTGGAACTTCAGTACCCCTGCAGAATCTTCTACAAGAACCAAAAATCACTGCAGATGTAAGCTGTTTTTTTCCTCTGATTTCCTACTTTTTTTGTGAGGTCCTTCATTCATAATGAGATCTTCAAATAATATTTCGGAACGATCACTCAATGTGTTTATTATGTCTCTTTTCAAAGCCTGCAAGGACAAAGCAAAAACATCAGTAATAGAAAAGCCATTTACAAAGCTTTTGACTAGTAAGAAACAACAGAAGAAGTCCCTCATAGGGCTTAACCCATGTTGAAAGAAGAATTTTTCCAGAAAATAAAAACTCTAAAGAGAATATTAAAAGTCCAATATAGAGAGGCTAACATCAAAAGAATTAAAATCAAAAACCAACAAAACAAAAATGAAAAGCTAAGGAAAACGTTAGTATTGTTAGAGTGAGAACTGACAACTTCTAGACATTACTAGTAAATAGAAAAATAATCACATGGCATTGATTTAGTAAGGGGAAAAAGAAAAAAAAAAAAAAAAGAAAAAAAAAATCACTGAGCAAGTATATCTGTATTTTCTATGCATACATAGTCTGTAACCTTTTCTTAATTTTAAATTAAATAATTAATTTAGAAATTTTAAATCTCTAAGAGTGAAAAAGGAACTGAATCCATCACACACACAGATGGTTTCTAAAAAATCTCTATGTGCAAGGGCATGAACATCTTGCTACCAGATGACCATGTCATTTTGGCAAAAAACAGTATGACAAATTTCATGTATTTCAAAAAAATGCTTCTGATGAACTAACCACCTTTTCACTACCTGAATAGCTTCTTTAACTTTCGGCTTGTTGTTATGTATGTAGGCTCTGCACTTCACAGCACCTTTGAGATTTATGGAACCACTGCAGACCTGGACTGTAGCTGTTGATCTATGACTTGAACCCTGGGACTGAAAAATAAACATGTTTCAGTTTTATTTTGTTATCTAGTCACTTGCAGCATGAGTAATAAACAGAACTAGAAAATTAATAGGGTACCATAAGATGTTTACATATAACCTGTTTTCCCTCATAATTCAGAATTCTAATTTTTATTTATCTAGTTTTGTTAGTTAAGACTGAAAATCTCTCTCCTTTTCCATTATGGAAAAGGTATTTACTTTTCCAGATGTTCCATTTCTTGCAATTTAAATATTTGTGTCTATAAGATTTTTGAAACTTTTTAGGCAAGTGGCTTGTGGCTAACATTAGTATTGTAATCTAGAAATACAAGATTTTTTTTTTCCCCAAAACAATTAAGTTTGTATGTTTACTATATAGGAAGAATATGCTATGGTGTCCTGAGAGTTATCCCACCAGTCAGCACTTGACTATAAATGTGGCCACATTTAGAACTGTATCAAACTGTTGCCTAATTACCAAAACAATGAGTGTGCTGGATGAGGCACTCTAAGACAACACATGGAAACACAAGGATGGATAACTTTCACATGAACTGCAGAAACTACCTCTGCCAAAATAAAAAGCTTTCCTTTCTCTGAGGCAATTAACCGCTGGAATAATGTAACAAAAGAAGCTGAGATACTCATGAAGTCTTTAAAATGGCATTTATACATTTCTAAACATTACTTTATTGAATTCAGGACCTACCTGAACAAAAAAAGGATGGGCTGGGCTGTGTAAGTAGCCTACAAAACAATGCCTGGATACGTTTGGACTTTATGACCTAAACTGGGGCATCTAATTCAGGGTTCAAGTAAGCATAACTCTGGTAGAGAGGAAACTCCTGTCACAGACCCAACAGCTCCAGATGATGATTCAGCTCACAGCATCTGTACCTTAATCCAGAACTAGTGACTGAGCTTCTGACAAATGCATTCAAATAAATGTAGTCAAGGCAAGTTGAAGTGTGGGGGGTGATTCTGAACTTCAGATTGATGAAAAGTCACCTTGAAATCAAGGTACGTAGGTATACACAGGTATCCTATTATCAAATGAATTAATTTGCAGGACTTAATTTCTATAACCAAATTTTTTCCTTGCAGCTATACTGTGCAATTCTTCAACAACTTCACAAGAATTTCTAAAGAGATGAAATATCTTTAGAATAGTTATCACTCCACAAGAACTTCTAAAGACATGAAATATGCAGATCTGTCCACAACCAGTTTCACAGTCAATATCCATGGGGTGAAAAACAGTTTTAGGATTAAGTAAGGTGTATTTCTAGACAGTAATTCAGAACATTATTTCATGTTTTATTCTATTTTATAACAGAGGCTAAACTTTACAAACCACTAAATACTTACCAGCTGTGTCAGAACTTTGACATCAGAAAACTGAGTGCTGGTCTGAGTATTTCCTCTTAACTTTTTCTGAGGGAAAAAAATTCCTTGTGTTATGAAACAGGAAAAAAAATCTCCCTGAATCAGTCTCCTCACTACGGTATAGAATGTGCCCCAGTTTATAGCTTTTAAGGAGAAAAATGGCCCACAGAAAACAGCCATGAGAATATAATTACAAAACCAAAAGGAGAAATTAATTCATCAGATGAACAAGATGTTTTTGCTCTGTTAAATATTTAGACATAAGTAGGTCTTAGAAATCTCATCACCTACATTCACACCTCACTCATCTTCTTTAATGAGGCAAAATATAGAAAAGTTTTTAGTCAGATTTCATATATTATAATTGTGTTCACATTGCCAGAGGAAGAAGAGGCAATCTGCAGCAATGAAGATGGGAACACAAGCAGTCCTGCATATTAGTTACCTGACATATAGGCTAATTAGATCAACAAATATTGTACAGAAGATATCTCAGTCAATGCTTTATCACACTGGGGGTTGTAACTATACATCTATTAGGGTTCAATTCCCTGTTGTTCAGTACTCACCTGCCCTTCCAATAATTCTGTATGATCATCTTTAACTTGTCCATTGATCAGGAAAACACTGTCTTCTATCTGTTTTGACCATCGATTTAACCCATTCTTTAAAAAAAGTGCAAATACAAAAGTCTCTTAAGGAAGAGGAAAGATGATTTCACTAAAAGAGTTGGACAGTATTATACTAAAATTCTAAAAACACACATTTGAACAGATACTCCGAGAAAGCTTAAAAGTTTCTGAAAAATCTGTCTATATGTTTTTCCATAACTAAATCTTAAAACCAGCATGTTCAGAATATATCCCTTAAGAAAAAAGCATTTAAAAATCCTGAAGTGCTACCCCAGGGATTTAGTTTTTGTACTGAGGGCAGCCTACTGCAAGTCAATTCATATTAAAAGCACCCCATGCCCCTGTTCTCATTGGATGTAACCTTTCACTATGTGAAACAGAGAAGACTTTAGTTGGAATACTTATGACGATTGCTAAATAATTTTGAGCAAAGGAAACTGCCAACACTAAGCATAGCAGAAAAGTTAGCCACATTTTTAAACTATGAACGCTTCACAGTAACTTCAAATTACATTTAAAAGAGGAATAACTCCCCAAAACTCTCTGCTGATCATTCCTACTCCTCTATTCACACTATTCACATCTTTCTCATTTTATTTTCAACAGAAAAAGTAGTGTAGAGACCAACTACAGAACTGTTGTAGCTGGTTAGTTACCTTGGTATTCTTCTCCAAGTCATGGTTTGGTGAAGTAGCAAGAAGTGGAATGTGAATATTAACATTTACTGTGCAGTCTAAAGCTAACCAGGAAGCAGACAGAGCACTCTGATATTTCCAATCTGCTGGCTTAGCTGAACTCTGAAAGCAGGAAAAAAAAAAAAAAAAAAAAAAAAACAAAAACAAACAAACCACAGCAATAAAGCATCTATACAAAACACCTTATAACTCAAATAAAGATTTTTCTTTATTTGAAACATTATTTGTAATGCATTAGAAGCTGTATATAATGCAGAGGATGATGAGCTTACCTTTGGATCTTGGACATCATAGGTTCGGCAAACTACTCTTTGCTACTTAAAGAAAAAGATCCAGTGAAAAGCAAAAAAACCAAGTAAGAACGATTTGCAATTAATTTGGTCCTTAACTGCTTTGTTGAGCTAGTTTATGCTCTGAAGAAATTTCTCACCTTTCATTAGTGTAAAAAAGTGGAAAAACATTTGACTGTAAACTCCAACTATCATAGTGATGCTGTCCCACCTCTTACAAATATATTAAGATCAATAGATATTCACAGAGAGAACCACCAATGCACCGATTTGCTATTTGTACTCATCTCTCTCACCTCTCTAAGGAAAAACGTTGATTTCTCTCCTTGTATTATCTCATTATCAACAGACCAAGAATTCTTCTGCAGCACTAGTACAGATCCCACATACCCACTACCTCCCCACTTTCATGTAAGTAATTGCTGGTAGCAGCAAGCTCAAGAAACTATACAGTATTTTAGATATTTTCTTCAATTTATGCAAATCAAAACTGACTGGGGAAGGCATAATTTGGTGCCACCACACAGACAAACACAGCGGTAAGAAATGATGGAAATTTTGCAAGGATAAGAGTGTCAGTAGTCTTACTCGTAGCTAATCAGAAACCTTCATAATTTCAACTTACTGATCTCAACTCACAACAACTTCCTCCTCCCAATTTATCATTCATTCAGAAGTAACTAGAGCAAAGAGGTTGTGGGTAGCAGTCTCAATCAATAAAGCTTGCTCATAAAGGATACTTCTTCGTAGCAGAACAGATTTGAAGAGCTGCTCTGTCCGAGACCTCTTCCTCAGCAGGTTTCCAGAGCCTTCTTTTAGTCAAGGACTTTTCCACTGAGAAGATTAGCTAAAGATGAAAAAAAGTACTATGGATTTTTTCCACAAAAATAAGGCATTATAATTTCTGGAAAACAGTCTTGCACTGAAGTTCTAAGTCCAAGTGATATCATAATTATGCATAAATGGCAAATACAGCTTACGTGTCACCAAATGTCATGTTAAAAGAACATTCAACAAAGATTCATAGGCAACTATTCCAAAGCAGATGTTGCTCATGAAATCTTAATTCAGTTTCCTTATAAACTGAACCAAGCAACACATGTTCACATATTCAACTTGTATGCTTTTCTCCTTACAAAAATATTACAGCTTTATGCCTATCAGGTGAGGATCAGGAAAGATAGCTGTGCAAAATAGCTACTAATTAAAAAAAAAAACAAATTTTAATTCAGCAATCACTAATCACATGGACACAGCTCACCTTTTTTTGTTGACTGCTAGTTTCAGTAATCACAACTGAGATGTAACTGCATTGCACTGCCAAAACTGAACCTTGGACCTTAGGCTTCAAAATCTACTCATGATTACCCTATGAAAACAGTAAAATGAACCTGCATCTACAGAACAGAAACTAAATGTGGCACTAGATGCTCCAAAATTGTAACAAAAACGCATTTTAAGTCTATCGGACAGTAGTATGTTCTAAATAGCTTTTAAATATAACCCCACACACCTAAGTCAAATACTGCCAGCTCTATACATGATATTCCTTTTAAAGGAATCAGAGCTATAGATCTTTCACTATTGTAAACATCCCTAATCTGAACAATTCATTCAGAAAAAAAAAGCTAACATCCTACCATCGCTAACAAATGTGTCACAAGAATGTATCTTAATATAAACTCTGAAGATGTTTCCGTTAAGCCAGAATGTTCACCTTCAGTAAATACAGTAATACCTACTATTGCTGTAACAAACATCACAAGAAACAAAAAGTTAGCAAATACAAGCTGTGGTACAGTTCCATAGGACAGGGATTTCTGAGGTTTCAGTCTCAAAACCACACATCAAACCAGAACATTTCTGCTTTTAGAAATAAAGCAAGAAAACAACCATATATACTCAAGTCAATGATATAGAATCACTCAACTACACACCTAAAGGTATTCCTTTTTCCACCAGGTAGTCTACTTACCTTGCGCAAAGCATTCTGACTGTCTTTTGACAGTTCTGGAGTTGCAATAATAAATACACCAAGAATTAGTAAGCCTCCAGGAAGCATTCTAGAAACCTTAAACATAAAAATGAACATTTATTAATAGGAGTATGAGACATAGAAACCATGTAGCTGGATATAACAAACATTTCTAATAAGACAAGTATGCATCAAGAGAAAAATGAAATAAGCAAGATTGATTTTCACCTATAGGTTCCTTTGAAACATAGGAACACATCTTGCAAATTTTCTCACTTCAGTCCTATCAGGTATCTATTTCATCATAAACCTCAAAAACAATACAGGTATCTTGGTTTAAAATATCTGTGTTTAGCACGGTTAGGAAGGTTCTTTTACATTGAGAAAAAGGCTTGAGATTACACAAGTGACGAGACAGGTTTTGTCAATCTTATTTCCTTTCTCTTCCCCCTACCCCCCTCCACTAACTCATATTGTGCTACCTGACTGGCATGTGTAGTTATCCATTCTTCATCAATGGATGCCAGTTTTGAAGGACTGATGTCATCCTTCTGCTCTTCCTTTGGAGGCGTTCGAACAGCCCGAATTATGTAGTCTCTTTGTGGGGAAGACTTTCAGAAAAAAACAATGTAAGCAAATATACCATGAGATTGATATCCAGTCTGAGAAAATACTGCATAATATAGTAAATGTAAGGGCTGCTTTACACTCGGTACTGTTAAACTCTATAATAATCTGTTAAAAAAAATAACTCCTTCACAATTTTTTTTTGCCTTTGCCTTAAAGCCTTGTTTAGTGATAAATTTTACCTTTATGATTTTCATTTCTTTTCTGTGTGTCATATCTTTCACAAAACAATTTTAAAAGACTCGAGTAGTTGGTTGACACTGCACACCCTTTACAAAAGTTCCCTCTGTTCATAATACCAGCCTCCTGCTTTATAAAAGCTCATTGTAATGTTAATAGACTACTAATTCCAAATCATTAAGGACAAGGGGTTTTTCCCCTATTAACATGAATGGAAAAGATTTCAGATATTACACACTTACCTGCCCTATTAACAGGCCAGTGACATAAGGCTTTAGTTTTGTGCTGATGTCTGAAAGATACTGCCCAATAGCTTCCTCAACAAAGTAAGTTCTACCCATTACTGTAGGCTTAAGACCAAGTATTGTAGTTCCAACCTATAAAACAAATAAAGTATAAAGTCCAAAAAAGTATATATACTATAGCAGTTACGTGAAAATAAGTCTCACACAAAGATCCCTACTAGATTAATACTTTGTCAACAAAGGTTAGCTAATGTAGCTTTACAATCCTCCAGCTTGTTTTTTTAAGGGAAAAACATAAGTCTCCATACTACAGTAAGAGGTATGTGACCCTTATTTGACAGAAAACTATTTAAATACCTGCCACTGAAATGATGTGGCAAGTCATGCAAGTAAATGCTAGGATAATGTGTCTCCAAGCAACAGTACATTGCTGCATCATGCTTCATCAGAGGCCAGAATGTGAAGTGTGCATTTTTTGCATTCACAGTCCTCTTTGAGGGATATGCTAAATTCCACACATGTAGTTAAACATGCCATTAACAATTTTCATTCCATTTCCTAATGCATTAAAAGTACAGCATCTGTGGACTATCCAAAAGGCCATCTTTACACCTCCCATCAGTAGCCATACGGACATGGGGACTGACAGACAAGTCTTTCCTTCCACGCAGACCTATTTTGAAAACTGCTTCATGCATTGAGGACTTTCACAAAGAATTAACTACGAAAAAGCTGAAGCGAAAGGGCACACGATGAGGAAGCAAAGGGCACTCCGAGTCCCCGCAAAAGCACCTGCGGGAGAAAACTGCCACAGGAACGGCGGAGCTGAAGCTCTGCAACGGGGCAAGGCTGTCACCCACCTCCCCTCAGCCCCCCCCCCACCTCACCTAGGCCAAAAGCAACTCTGCCCCGCCTGCACCCACAGCTCGGCGGTGGCTCCCACGCAGCTCCCCCGGCGCTCTCCGCACTGCCCTGAGGGAGCGGGTACCCGGGTGCCCAGGCGCCCGCCGCCCCCTCAGCCGAGCGCTGAGGTGTCCCACAGCTCCAGCTCCGTCACCGGCACGGCGGGATGACGCACATCAACCCAGCCCCGAGCGCGGGAAAGCGGAGCCTACAAAGACAGCGCCTCGCCAGAGCCGCCATGCTGTGAGTGGCGGGAGCAGTAACGCTGCCTCCGGCGCCTCTCGGGCGCACAGCGCGCCTTGGAGGGGCGAGCGGCCCCGCGGCGAGCTTCGGGACGAAACCTGCGAGCCTCCTGTCCCGATTTCAATGGCTTTCACGCAATAAGTAGCAACTCCAGCCTCACCCAACATGGCAGAAAGAGCCGCCTTACCGGAAACGGAAGGGCTCGGAGGCGCCCCGTCCTCTGCCTGGGGAACTACACTTCCCATAGTGCCTCGGGGGCCAGCCCACCCGCGCCATTTTGGCGCCTGCGCCGTGGCGCGCGCCGCGGCCGGTGGCGGCTCGGCCGGAAGGCGCAGTCGTTGCTGCCAAGATGGCGGCCGTGCTGCAGCAGGTCCTGGAGCGGGCCGAGCTTTCCAAGCTGCCCAAGCTTGTGCAGGGGAAGCTGGAGCGCTTCCTAGCCGATCAGCAGAGCGAGATCGATGGGCTGCGAGCCAGGCATGAGCGCTTCAAGGTGGACAGCGGTGAGTCTAAGGAAGGGGGAGGCTGGGAGGACGGGAATGGGGGTGAGGGGGCAGCGGGAACGGGGCAGGCCCTTGGGTGCTCCCTGTGGAGGCGGCTACGCAGCCCAGGGGCTGAGCCGCGCGTCCCCTCGTCCCTCCAGGCAGAGGCAGCAGGCTGGCATCTCGGCTGGGGCCGGGCTGGGTGCCCCCCTCCGCCCCCCCCCCAAATCCCTCCGATGCGCCCTTAGTGAGCGGCAATGTCGTTGTTCCCTCTGGTGAGAGCAGTCAGGGAAGCAGGACTGGGGCTGAGGGGTCGTCGTTGCCTTCCAAACGCTTTCAGGAGGTGGCCTGGCACCTGTGAGGGGGGGTGTGAGACCCTGCCAGGGCAGGGGCCCTGAGGTGGGGTGTCGGTCGGCGGGGGAAGGTCCCTTCAGTTGGGGCCTGATAGGGGTTTTTCTCTCACTTTTGCTTGGCAAGAGGAGTCTGATTTTTTTTTCGCAGAGGACTAGTAAGGCTTAAAACTGCGTTCAAAATGGGCTCAAAGAAGAGCTTTTCATCACATTTTTCACAAGCGTTGATAGCTTCAATCTGCTTTGATCCTCTTTTGTGGAAGAGAAATAATGATTTGTTTACCCAACTCTCAAATAGCCTTAGGTTTATACTTTTTCTGTTAAATTCCATGTTGAAGACCATAACCTTTCTGGAAAATGTTCCTCATAGAATCAGTGTGTTTATATTGATTTGGAGATTACTTGATCACAGAAAAATAATACCAGTAGAGCACTGAAGTAGAAATGAGAGAAGAGTGTAGGTGAGTGTAAGCACTGGGCAGGGTTGTGAATATGAGTTAATTTATCGGGTAGGTGATGTACTTTTGATATAAACTTTACTTCCACCTTTCCTTTAAACTTTCCATCTCTTTCCTGATAAAAATCTTGCTAAAATAAATTAATAAGGTGTAGTGTAAATTAAATTAACCCACAGATTTTAGCAGGTTAGTCTCTTTGAGGTCCATTCTTCTCGTATATGGCTGGAGGGGCAGCCTTATTTGAAATTATAAGATATGATAGGAAGCAAAAGATAAATAAAAATCCCTCAGTACTTCACTACAAACCTGCTATGACTGAGAGTGAAATTAGTTCTGCTTTTACTAAATATTTTACAGTTAAGCTCTATGACATAGTTGCTGTTTCCAGATAACTAAAATTTAGGTCTAATTATTTTTTTCAGTGCTATGGGATATGCAGCATATAATAAATAAAATACGTAAGACCGTATTTTAGGAAGTGTTCATTAAAAATTTTCTGAATCAAATCCCTTTATACCTAGGATTATGTGGATTTTATTGTATGTACATAGAAATATGCTATAGGTAAAAGAAATTTTAAGTTGTTGAGACCACACTGCGTAATTGTGCTGATAAAACATGCTCTACCTACATCAAAAATGTAAAAGAACTATTAAAGTTAATTGGGCTCTTATTTTATGGATCATTTTTGGAAGCATATCAGTTTGCATACTAAAAAATATTTTAGACAATGTTAATACAATGTGGAAATGCATCTTTTTGCCTTCAAAAATACTTTATTTTTTTTCAAATTCTATTGTAGTCTTACTATTTTTAGGTATTTTCTCTACAAATACTGTTCTTTAATAAAGATGGCCATTAGTAAGGATACTTGATAAAGGTGAGAAAGAAAAACAAAAGTTTATTAGGTACAATTGAGATAATGTTGTTATTTTGCAGAACAACAGTACTTTGAGGTAGAAAAGCGTCTGGCTCAGAGTCAGGAGAGACTTGTAAATGAGACACAAGAATGTCAAACTCTCCGTGAGGAGCTTAAAAAAATTCGTAAGTATAACTGCACATTCTTAAGACTGGACAGGTTATTCATTCTTTAGTCCAATGCTGAAAGTTTTAAACAGGAGTTGAAAATCCATCCATCAACTATACTTGGTATTTCTACAAGAGAGGTGTTTTGCTTTTCTCTTCATGTCGGCTTTTTTTTTAATTAAATTTTTGTTCTAATGGAAAAAACACCTTTGCTTTCTGATTTTTATAGTAGTAGTAGTACAGTGGATTATATATTGATCTTCACAATAAATGCCTCTGCTCGAAGGATTTCTTTAGTTTGCCACAATACTACCTAGTCCATAAGGAAGTCTTGAATTCTTCCTTTTTTTTTTTTATTTTTTTTTAATGTTTTCAAGGGAAATTTTGGCTTAATTGCGTTTGGAGAGTGAATTCTGTCATTACATGACAGTGGAGATCCCTCACTACTGTTTCTTCTTATCCGACAGATGAACAGTTAAAGTCACTGAATGAGAAAAATAAAGAACTTGAAGCTGCTCAGGATCGTAATGCAGCCATTCAGGTACTGGAAAAACTTGATGATACCTTGAAAGCCTTTGGTTTAGTTGTCTCATTGCAGCAAAGAATGCAATCAGTTTCCAAACTGGACTGTATCAGTGTCAGTACAAGTATGTATTGATGTACATATTTAGGTGTCTGTATGGCCATGTGTACAGGAAAACTGTGTGGCTTTTTGAGTAAATGCTGGTGTTTTAGCAAACTAAATTACAGGTGAACATATGTCAGAGAAGATGCTTTTACTTCAGTTTGGGTAGATTGTTTCATTCTAGCTGAGACCTGATTTGAAGTGACTTTAAGCCAAACTTCAAAAACGGAACAAAGGTATGAAGAGTTCTTTTTTTTTCCCCCCATCCTTTCTCACACACTGGCACAGTTTTCACTGCACGACACTCAAAAGTCATGGGGTTGTAGGATGAGTCACTTCAGCTGACTAATCCATCAGAACAGTAATTTTGGAGCAGGAAGTGAAATATTATTATTAGATAGATTTGTCCACAATGAGAAGACGGATCTGATTGTTTCCCCAGAGAGGTTTACCTGACCCTAACTGGAGTGGCTTGTATTGACACCTTAGAAGGCAGAGGCAGTACCATAGCCTATAAATGATTTGATTTTTATATTGATTTTTTTGCATGTGTTCATTCCCTGGTTACTCTGTGAACAAAATAAAATGTTTCAGTGAAGTCTTAACTGTCAAAGCTGTCTTTCAAAGAATATTAACATCAGATGCAGTTTTGAATAGGTCATGTTGCTTGTTTTCGGTTTCTGTTAGGCCTTCAGTTTGTTTCATCTGCTCGAAGTTCCACAATATTCATTCTAATCTTCATTCAAATACAGCTAGAACCAGAGGGAGTCTTGTGGCTGTCTGGACCTCTCTATGCCAGTTGAAAAGCAAAGTCACAAAAACTACCTATTCAGTATGCTGGTCTTGAAAGCTGTGTGATACTTCTCTCACATTTGCTGCCTAATCTTGTGATAGTGGCATTTTGCACTTAAGCACAAAGGGACAGCTGGATGTTAGTATCAGAGTGATTTGGGGGGGGGGGGGTGGGAGGGAAACATTAATTGAAATGTGTTGGCTTTTGGACACTAGAAGAAAGGTTCATTAACCTGCATTTGTTTGAATTATGTACAGCATGATAGAAAAAATGGGAGCAGTCGTACTTTCATTAGACTGATTCAGCTTCCCACTATAAAAGCCTATTTTTCCAGTTTTCAGTTCACTGGGGTAACTTGCTGTGGTTTAGCATGATTCTCTGTGTTGGTAAGTGTAAATAGTGACTACAAAGTGTTACAGAAAGCTGATCGCATTTCTTTACTGCTCTTATGCAATTCTTTTTCAGAGCCATTTAAGTAGAGAAAAAGAAGAACTGGAAGCTGAAAAGAGAGATTTGGTTCGAACAAGTGAAAGACAATCTCAGGAAGTTGAACATTTAAACGGTACAGCCAAGAACATATTAACAAAATATTTGCATGATTTTGCTAAATAAAAGACATGCTTGAAAAATTGAACTGGTATGGAGTATCCAGTTTGTTTAGATAGCACCAAATAATGGATTAGTTGGAAACGGTATTTAAAGAAAAGGAAACAAGGCAGGAAATTACATGCTAATTGCAGAAGAACACAGTGATTTGCTTGTTTTTTTAATATAAAAAAATACATTTTACAGTATCTTATCACACAATATTCAGTTACATACATTATATCTTGCCTGTTCTCATTCTTTACAATTCAATAAAGCTGAGTAATTAAAACTTGTACAATTAGCTTTTTTTAACACTGATTTCCCTCCTCCAGAGGATGTTAAACGCTTACATGAAAAGCTTACAGAAGCAAACACAGAAAAGGTGAAACTTCAGTTAAAGTTGGATGAACTTCAAACGTCAGATGTTTCCATGAAGGTGAGTAGTACTTTATCTGCATGGTTAATGTTTTAATAAGCAGTTGCTTACATGTGATGTAATCATCATTTTGTCATTATTGACTCTGAAAGTAGGTCGAGTATACTCCTGTTATTTATAACAAATGATTTTATTATAAAATTGGTGGCTGTGACTGGAAGTGAGACATATATTTTTAGAAGGCAAGGGGGCATGAAGTTAGGCAAGCATGTCCAAGCCTCACTGCTGGCCATGGTGGCTGCTCCTACCCACTAGGAAGAAGGACTCTGGTCCATGAAGGTAGGTAGAAAGGAGAAAAATAATTATTTGTGTACCCGTACCATTTCTCTGTGGGCAGAGTAAACTTTGTAAAAAGCTGAGAGGAGAAAAAAGAAGGAAAAAAAAAATTGATTATTTATTTCCTATAACTAGATATTAATCTAGTTAATGTTCCAAGCTAATGTAAACTTTGAGAAAACTAACTCAAGTTTCAAGAAGTTCTTGTATTTTGAAACTGGTAAGTAAGTAATACCAATGTAATAAGAAACACTGCCTGTTATTTGGTGCTATTTATCAAATTACAGTACATTTTTGCATCTTCTTTACTTTCTGTGGAACCTGTACAATTACACTGTGCAACTTTCTTTTTAGTATCGGGAGAAAAGGTTGGAGCAAGAAAAAGAACTACTACAGAGTCAAAACACATGGCTGAATGCTGAGTTAAAAGCCAAAACGGATGAACTTCTACATACTGCCAGGGAGAAAGGCAATGAAATTTTGGAGCTTAAATGTAATCTGGAGAACAAGAAGGAGGAGGTAGTGTAATTGCTGAGTCCTTTTGCCCTTTCTTATAAGCTATGCCTCCTGATTAACTGTACTAAACAAACCCAAGTATTTTAATAACTGTATTCAAGTTTAAAAAGTATGTTTTGCAATTAATAAGGAGGTGTTCTTTATTTTAACTTGTGATTTTTAAGGAATATGTATAGTTACCGTTATCTGGAATAGAAAAGTCAAAGATTTTAATTATAAGCTAGAAATTTTGGAGTTGCTGATAGCAAAACTATACAATGGTATAATGCTATTAAAATATATGGGAATACAGTTCTTAGTAAGGGGAAGGGGCAGAAGGAACTGACTTAACATTCTTTACAGAGTGGGGTGGGTTTATTTTTCTTTTCCTGCACAAAAATACAATGGCCATATTATGAAAACACACAGCTTCACTGAGCTTCTGTTTGGGTACCTGAGGAGTTTCTTTAACAACTGTGGCAATTGGTTGGGTTTTCTGTGGCACTTAGCTCCACTGAGGCTTGTAGGTTTATTTGTTTATGCATAATTGGAGCAATTTGGGGACTCACTTTTTCATTTAGCTGAATGCTTAGGAACAAAGACTGTTAGAAAATGTCACCATTTATGCTCTTCCTGGAACTTTCGGGTTTTTTTAAAGTAAAAACCAATGAGATGGGTATTTTCCAAAATAAACTGGACTGGAAAGACAAATTTATGCATGGTCTTCTCATTTCTTCTTTGAACAGGTTTCCAGAATGGAGGAACAGGTAAATGGCTTAAAACAGTCAAATGAAAATCTTCAGAAGCATGTGGAAGACCTTTTGAGTAAACTGAAGGAGGTAAGACAACTTGAAGTATATACAAAATAGTGTTACAGTTGCTTCTACAAATGAAAAAACAAAATGTGTAAAATAGAACTAGTGGAGTGTTTCCTCACCCTCTCTGTTCTTTAATTTCCTAGGGAAAAGAACAGCAAGCTAGTATGGAGGAAAGATTCCACAATGAACTGAATGCCCACATAAAATTATCCAATTTGTATAAGGTGAGTTTACTGCATCTGTTATAAGTGTGTATTAATATTACTTAGGGCCGAATCTTCACATTAAATGTAATGCAGGCCAGTTTGTTTTTTTTTTCCTCACAAAGTGTAGATGCAGGGAAGGCTAACTTCCATTGCAAAACATTGTGAAACCTCCAGAATACTGGTTTTGCTGCTGTCTTAGGCAGCATTTCAAATCTTACACTGCTTGGATTGTTTTGCAGATGAAGCATAACTGGGGTTAAAATAGTAATTTTATGCTCACTGTTTTGAGGCTTCATGTTGTATGAATGTGGTTACGTCTTAGGATGTTGTATTGGGAGGTAAAGTTTGTATGTAAAATATGGCTGTGCAAGAGTTTTTTCTGAGTTGGGTTGGTAGAAGTTAATTTCAAATAACACTGCAAGTGTTAGTGATCTAATTAAGACACAGCTGAATGTTATGTATTGTGTCAAAAAGCACCATCTAAACAAGTAATTTTTGTTTGTTTTGTTAGCTCAAAGAGTGAAAAGTATCCTGTAATGTATTGACTAAGGCAAAGTCAGCTGTAGAGGACAGCTGATTGCTCTTTAGTTTACTCGTATCAGATTCACAGGTTAACGAGTTCTGTTTCCTGAGTTTTCTAGCATAGATACCCACATAAACATTTTACCCTGCTTAATTCTGAGTTTTACATTAATACTTTGATTAGCTGTAAACTGATGTCCCTTTAGTTGAACAGCAAGTCAACAGCTAACTTTTCTGGAACATTATTCATTACCATTTACCTTTTAATATGGTTTTGTTTTGGTTGGTGGTTTGTTGTATTTTTTTTTTAACTACTATTAATTCATGTTTTTATTATAGAATCACTGATTTATAGGGGCTTAAAGGCTTGTATTCTACTTAATGTAGGGGTTGCGATGTACTTACAATTGCTGGCATATCTGTCTGACCTGATATTAAAAGCATAAAGAGTAAGTGCCCTCCTATGGGAGCCTGCTCTGAGTCTTTGCTGATTCGCAAAAGTTGAATCAACTTTATTTCAGTTATCTCTAATGGACTTGCAGAATTGCTAAAGTATTGTACAGTCTTGCACTTATGAGATCTCTTAACTGGAAGCAAAGAAACATAAACTGTTTACATAAGATGCCCTAAAAATACCAAATTTTTCAGAATAATCAAAATTGAGTACTCAGAATTTCTCCAAATTTTATTTAGTGAAGAGAAGGAACAAAGCCAGCACCAGCTATAAAGCAGCTAAGGTGCATAAACATTTCATTTGGATTTGTCATATTAGATCAGTGTCTGACACTTCTTACGCTCAGAGGGGCAGTTTGCATTGAAGGGAGACTTAATCCAAGCGGAAGGAAAATTGTCCAGTTTGGGTGAATCTTTAAGCATTTTACTCAAAAAAAACCTGCGTGTTCATTATTTTTTGTCAGTTTGAACTTTATAGTTGCTATGTACTAAAAAGTTAAATGCTTTCACCTAGAGTGCTGCTGATGACTCAGAGGCAAAGAGCAATGAACTCACAGGAGCAGTGGAAGAGCTGCACAAACTCCTGAAGGAAGCAGGTGAAGGTAAGCTGAGAGTGAAAAATGGGAAACGGAACAGAACAGTTGCTCTCCTTTGTAACTACCTTGATGCATTGAAAAATAGGTGTTGAGCATTTATGAAAGGAACTTCGTTAGGCTTTTGGGATAGGGAAACATCAGGCACTTTGTAACAAAAATTTTTACCCTGCTAAGTGAATTTACTTGGGGCAGGGAGGGGCGGGGGAACTATTTTCAAATATACCTGGAATTTTACTTTAGATTTTGATGAGAGGATCTAATTTTGCAAGATAAATCTTCATTTTAGTTTCATGTTTTAGATTCCTTTTCACTGATAAAAGGACAGTTCATATTTTAGCCCCCTCTAAGCAAAGGTGATAGACAGCATTTCATGCTTCTGTTGTGCTACTGAGTTTTCTTATCAGCATGAGCTTCTGCATATAAAGTAAAATTTAAAGTACATATGCAGATTTTGGTCTTTTTAAAAGAGAGAAATATAAACAACCACAAGACAGCAAACTGCTTGTCTGATTTTGATTTTAGCTAATAAAGCAACCCAGGAGCATTTGGCTGAAGTGGAAGAGTCAAAAGCTGTAATGGAAAAAGAACTGAGAGAAAAGATCAGTAAACTGGAGAAGGAGCTGGAGAATGCTAATGATCTACTGTCTGCTACAAAGCGCAAAGGTAGGGATAACACTGGGGACCAAAATACATAAAGCCTCAGCCTTTCAGTCGTCTTGCATGAAAATACTATGCTGAATTTCTGTAGGAAGTAAGTGCATTAATCTTAATTCATCTTTGATCATTTCTAATAATGAATTTTAGAAGCTTTTTCATGTGTATATATATAGGAAAATACATACTTTTTCCCCTCCCACACACAAGAAAATGCATTTCCATCCAAATGTGTTTTGAAGTTTTGTTAATCTGACTTACTTTTTCGAAGAAAGTGGAGAGGAAACATTTCCTTAAAGCTGAATCATCATGCTTTTAATGGTTTTCTGGAGAGGGAAGTAGGCATGATAAACTTCTTAATTTCCTCTTAAAAAAAAAAAAAGGGGGGGGATGACAACAGAAAACAAACCTCTGTCCTTAAATGTCTGTTTAACATTAAATCTTGCTCAATATTCTCTGTTCTAGTTCTGTCTTTCTTTGTTGAAAATTAGTTTGCTACATATAAGTAATTCCTAAAGGAAAGAGAAAACAGAGCAGGAAGGAATAGAGAGGCATGAAGTATATTTGTTGTATCCCTGTGTTAATTTAATGCAAGTAAACCAGTGCTCTGCCACTCTAAACCTCTGGCAGTTTTCTAAGAAATCAGATTAAGCTTTGCTCCAGCTATTTCAATTGCTTATGTTCAGAAATGATCTAAATTTTAAAAGTAATAGCAAAAGCTTTTCAGCATTTCAAATTAATCTGGTCAGAGATGTTGATAGTGTATGACATGGAATACTGTATATAATACCAGTCACTTGCACATGTATATGTTGAGTACAGATTACAGAAAGCTCTTAAACCAGTAATTTTAAGGGCTTAAAATAGTCATTTAAAATACAGTAGTTAGAAAGCGCATAGATGTATGAAGACATTCTTTATATTAATAAAGGATATTTCTGATGGGAATTATTGCAGCTTTTTAATGTTAATTGGTGGGATTATGTCTTCAGGAGCCATATTGTCTGAGGAGGAGCTGGCAGCTATGTCTCCCACTGCTGCAGCAGTAGCTAAAGTAGTCAAGCCTGGAATGAAATTAACTGAGGTAAGTGAGAAGAAACTCTCAAATTTCAAGGCCTTTGAAATACCAACAGAGATAACCCAGTAGCAAAAGGGTGCAGACTTCATTCACTGGATTTGGTGTAATGCCTGACTGAAGCTGATGAAATCTTTTTGTGTGTTTGAGGCAGACTTACAAGCTAAGTTATTGGAATTTTTTTCACCATACCTGACAGTTTTTCTTTAGTAGATCAAAACATTTGTAGGGTTTTTAAGTTATTTTTTCTGAAATATGGGGGTTTTGTGTACGTTAACTTATTTTCTGTATGCGTTTTTGGCAGGAGCTTTTCCGGGGTTTTTTGCTTAACTGTGCATTTGGCTTATACTTGCAGAAAAAATTAACATAATGGTACCTATTACAGTGTTTTTTACACTTCTACTTAGGCAATTTGTATTTTCATTTTGTTTGTTATTGATCATTCTGTCTAGCCATTAAATTACTTCATTCTGTGCTTGCTGCGTTCTTTAGTTTTGGTATTTCCATTGTCTTAAATTTGCTTAGGATTTGTCCCTTTTACATAGAATTCTTATATTACATATGTTTGCATGATAGAAATTTGCTATTGTTAAATTAGTAGCGGTAACTGCTTTGCCATGGTATGAGTCCTAAAAACACATGGTTTTCAAAGTACAACTTGTTTCTCTGATTTAACTACTACAGAGTTGTATAAGGATTATACTGCCTTAAGGTATGAGTTGTATAATTACCAGTGGTTCTCTTTTAAGAGGTCTGTCCAGTTGTATCAAAAACAAACAAATAAACAAACCACAAAACCTTTTGTTGCAGCTGTACAATGCATATGTAGAAACTCAGGATCAGTTGCTTTTGGAAAAGCTGGAGAATAAGAGAATCAATAAATATTTGGATGAAATAGTGCAGGAAGTAGAAGCCAAAGCACCAATCTTAAAACGTCAGCGTGAAGAATTTGAGCGTTCCCAGAAAGCTGTTGCTAGTCTATCTGCAAAGCTTGAACAAGCTATGAAGGTCAGTATAAAATAAGAGAGCATGTAAAATTATGGAAAAAAAATTATTTTTAATTCCTTAATCTTAATGGCTTTTAATGTATAAAATGGACCTTTTAGTTAACTTCTACTGTGGGAAAATATATGTTGAACTTTCTATTTTCTGATTTATTGGACTGTGCAAAGTGTTTTACAGAACCAACATTTTTCAGAGTTTTTTATAGTAAAGGCTAAATTAATTATGGTGACTTACAATCTCTGATTTTCTGAGAGAGTAGAATTCTTCATAAACAATTAGTATTTGTCTGCCCAAATAAATAAAACTGGACTTTGGTGCTCACTTCCCATTAATTTTAATATACTAATACAGCATGAAAGAGCATGGCTTTTGATTCCCAAGTATGAGGAGTTTAACCTTTTGGAGCGTAACTTTAAAGTAGTAAAGCACAGTTTGATTCACAAGGCATGTCTCTACGTGACATTATCTCTCTGCAAAGGAATGTATCTGAGTGGAATGACTATGTGTTTCTTAATGTTTACATGCTTGCAGGAAATCCAACGATTGCAGGACGATACCGATAAAGCCAATAAGCATGCCTCTCTGCTTGAAAGAGAAAACCAGAGACTGGAAATACAAGTAAAAGATCTTTCACAGCAGGTAGAATAAATGTTGCTATCGTTAAGTGTACTGTTTGCAATTTATTAATACACTGCTGTGTTTCTGAAGTTTACATGAAAGTTGTGTTCAGCCACAGTTGTGTAGACTTTGGTTGTCATAAGAGCCTTAGTGATGTTAAAAGCTTCTTTAGAAGAACATGGTATTTTACGTTTCTGCTTACACAACTGGAATAACTTTAGCTGGATAAAAGTGATGCTGCTTTAGGATAATAGTTAAACATCTGACATGGAAAACTCATATATATATATTTGTATATAAACTTTGATTGGAGTGTCGTGTGTTTGCAGAACTGAGCACAGATTATCTACTACTGATCGTGATGTGGTTTCGTTTTGTCAGACTTTCTATAATGTAATTATTTTACAATGATTTATTGATGGTAATAGTTTGTATATTGAAGGAAAAAAGATTTCAATTCCAAGTACTTCAGTGTATTGTTTTTCAGAGCGAACTTTTGAGTCTACGTGCAAGTCTTACACTAGAATGTTCTCTTGCAGATTCGTGTGCTTTTAATGGAACTTGAAGAAGCTAGAGGCAATCATGTGATTCGTGATGAAGAAGTGAGCTCTGCTGACATCAGTAGCTCTTCTGAAGTGATATCTCAACATCTAGTCTCTTACAGAAATATTGAAGAACTTCAGCAACAGAATCAGCGCCTCTTGGTGGCTCTTCGGGAGCTTGGAGAGGCTAGAGAAAAAGAGGAGCAAGAAACAACATCATCGAAGTAAGTTATCTGCCCCTTCTTGTAAACTGTTTACACGAAAAAGTGACAGGGATTTATTCAAACACTTTTCAGTTTTTTGCTCCTGATTGTTATTAGTTCTGTGCATATGTAAGTACGCATACACTCATGGGCAGATGTGTAACTCGTAAAGGCAAGTTTTTGAGCAGCGTTGTCTTCGGGTTTAGGTTAAAATGGCTTTATAGCTATGTATCTTATAGATCCTCTCAAAAATTGAAAGTAAAAATAATTGTCAGTCTTTTAGTGAGTAAGATTTAACACAAAAAAGCTGTTTCTCAAAAAATAAGTTTTCATTCCCATTAGCTGAACAAAAAATTGAATAGGTGCATATCTAGTTCACTTGGCTCTAAAGCCCACAGATAATGTAATTCTGTATTTAAAGTTCTTAGTCTGATTCTCTGCTCATGCTACTGACTGTTATTTGAAGTTACTCACATGAACAGAATTGCCTCTGTTCTGCTTTTCATGGAAGAGGCCTACTTTCTTTGTCATCTAGAAAATGGCAAGCCCAAAAGCCTATCTTCCTGTAAGTTTGCTCAAAATTCTCAGTGGTGCTTAACTTTTCAAAGATATAGTAAATGTACACTGAAAAACTTGTGACAAAATGTAGGGGTTGTGTCACCTTGGTATGCCTCGCTTTATATGTTACTGAAAACCTGTTATTGTTTTCAGAATTTCCAAGCTTCAGAGTCAGCTTGAGGAAGCTCTCAACGAACTAGAAAAACTGCGTGAATCACGCCATCATCAGTTGCAGCTTGTTGAGTCTATAGTTCGTCAGCGTGATATGTTCCGCATATTGTTGGCACAGACCACAGGAGCTATCATTCCTTTGCAAGGTAAGCTTCACATTTCTGCACAACTGAAAAAAAATATAATTGTCATTTGTTACGAGTTTTCAGTAATGGTGCTATAATGGTACTAGTAACTTCTGTTAATCTGGTATTTAACTTTTAACCTTACTCACTGGAAAAGCCATGAATTTGGACTTAGACATGTGATTTTATTTTCTACACTGTAATAACTTGATACATTATGACTGACATGTAGTGGTGACAGTGTGTTCTGGTAGCATATTGTAGGTATACAGGATGAGTTGCTTAGGAGAGCCCAGGACTTTCCTGGCTATACAGTATTGGGTTTAGACATATTTCAGTGTGGTTACATGATCTTCTGCTTGCCTTGAAAATCCCCGTCATCTTTTTTCAGCTTCAGGTATAGTACCAGAGGATATTTCTCTTACATCTACTCCAAAGCGCCCAAGTTTACCTCAAGCCATGTCAACTCCTGCTCCAGTGTCTATAACTGAGTCAGTGGAGACTGTGGAGGCTAAGGCTGCACTTAAGCAGGTATGTTTTTCAATAAACACAGTAGAAAGCTATCACTATTTCTTTTTACTCTTGTAAGCACTTTAATGTCTGTTCTTTGTAGTTGCAGGAAGTTTTTGAGAACTATAAAAAAGAAAAGGCAGAAAATGACAAGTTGCTGAACGAACAAAATGAAAAGCTTCAGGAGCAGGTCACAGACTTGAGGTCACAAAATGCAAAGATATCCACACAGCTGGAGTTTGCCTCCAAACGGTAAACCAGCCATTTAATTTCACTGCCTTACATATGCGTTCTTTTTCAATAGAATCATGTTGACTGCTTGATATTGTTTGCTTCCGAGGAGTTGCAAGTTAAAGTTGAGTATTGTCTCTCCGGTTAAATACAAAGGACAGTGTGAGGGTGCCACATATGTGAAAACTGACACACAAGAATATGAAACTCATAGCCATGTTCATACACCTCTTGCAGTTAAACTCGGTTTAATGTGGCAAACGCATACTTTGCTTTGTTGTTCCATGTGAAGTTATGAAATGCTGCAGGACAATGTTGAAGGCTATCGTCGAGAAATAACATCTCTGCATGAAAGAACCCAGAAACTCACAGCAACAACTCAGAAGCAAGAGCAGATAATTAACACTATGACTCAAGACCTGAGGGGAGCTAATGAAAAACTGGCAGTGGCAGAGGTCAGTAATACAGTGTGTTATACTGCTAGCTATTCCAAGCTAGCACAAGAGGTTTTCATATTATCTTGAAAGCTGTTGGAACTTGAATGTGTGGCTTTTTGAGTGTATCATCTCTTCAATTTGTAGAAGTTTGTGTGCATGTTTATTTGGTGCATACATTTGTCACAGTCGCATTCTTACTGTTCTTACTTTTTTTAATATAGTATTAAATGATCATAAAAATATTACAATTAATGGACAGTTTCGGGATTGATAACAGTTCTTATTTTCTGTCTTTTATAGGTGAGAGCAGAAAACTTAAAAAAGGAGAAAGATATCTTGAAGATGTCAGATGTGCGTCTGACTCAGCAACGTGAGTCTTTATTAGTTGAACAAAGAGGACAGAACTTGCTGCTTACTAATTTGCGAACTATTCAGGTATGTGGTATTATTCTTATTTCCAAGTATGGTCTGTCTCTACGAGTTTTCAGTAAATACCCATGGAAATTGAATAAAAGAATCATGGGATTGGGTCTTAAAGTGGATTTTTTTTGTTACAAATAGACACTAAACATAAAATACTTGAACAACTTGTTTAAGCAAGTTTTTCATTCCTATCCTAAATGATGATACTGTTATTTACCTGGGGAAAATCGTGAGAATTTTGAGTTGATGAGAAGGGTTTTCACATTGAAATGGAAACAAAACACATGAAACAAAGTGAAGGGAAAAAATCTGTATGTTAATTTTTTTGATAGCAAAATTTACCAGAGCCGGTCTTAGATTATTCTGCTGCTATTTTAAGGTATACCTACTCTTATGTCTTCTATTGTAGGGTATGTTCTTAGGCTATAAATATTTAAGGTTGCACATTTTATCATGTGACTGAATTCTGTTTCTGTAGTAGAACTTTTTTAGGGATTTTTTTAATCCCTGGAATTAGACTGGATGGGTAATAAATTTTCTTCTAATAGCACCTATTGTATCAATATTATTCAAAAATCTTTCATTTTGTTGTAATTATGTTGTGGATGGGAGAAGTAATGTGACAACTTTGTATGAAGCGCTGCAGTAATTCAGAAGAAAATTATTAAAGTGTATTGTAAGCATAGTGCATTATGTTCTTTTTATCAGGGAATACTGGAGAGGTCTGAGACGGAAACAAAACAAAGACTCAATAATCAGATAGAAAAGCTAGAGCGTGAAATATCTCAGCTGAAGAAGAAACTAGAAAGTGAGGTGGAACAAAGACATTCCCTTACCAAAAATCAAGAGGTAAGTATAATTATAAATATGCTAAACTTTGTTTTAGTGAAAATAAAGCTGCAGTGGCATGGCTTCTGCCAGCTTATAGTGCATTGTTTTTAATGTGTGAATTTTATAAACATATTTGGCCTTTGTGCTGTTTGTGAATAATTACAAGTTTAAAAACCTTGTGTTTTGAGGTTCATATCCTGGATCTTAAGAGGCAACTCGAGACTGAGACAAACCGTCACATTAACACAAAGGAACTTTTAAAGAATGCCCAGAAAGAAACTGTGATGTTGAAACAGCAGCTTAACAATACAGAGGCTCAGCTAGCATCTCAGTCATCACAGAGGGTTCCAGGAAAAGGTAAAATGTTTTTCTGTGTTGAATTTCTCTTTATGTTAAGCACTGCTGTCTGAAAAATGGTAAAATTCATAATAACTTATAATTAGGAGGACATTACACTAAATAATAAACCTCTTCATTATTACAATCACATATTCAAACAAATGATAACTGGTTGTTAAAGTAAAATGAATGTCCAAGCAAGCTTTGATAAAGGGGAAAAATAAAGCAAAATTTATTAAAGGATCCTGTTTATTTTTATTTGAATAAACTTAAGTCTATTAGGTTTCTAATTTTTACATAGCCAACTTTTTTTGTGTGTATCAACAGTGTTTCTTGCAAGCTGCTATTTTGGCTAGGGCTGACAACTTTATTTATGGAAGCTTTGTGAGGGTGATTGTTTTTTGCATATTGTTATACTAAAAAGACTTCAGTTTTCAACAGAACAGTGATTTTAAAAAACTGCATTAAACTTCATCAGTTAATGAGTGTGTTCTAATATTATAGGTCAGCCTAGTGCAAATGAAGATGTGGATGATCTTGTAAGTCGACTAAGACAAGCTGACGAACAAGTTAATGACCTGAGAGAAAGACTCAAGACTAGTTCTAGTAATGTGGAACAGTACAGAGCCATGGTTCTTAGTTTAGAGGAATCCCTTAATAAGGAAAAACAAGTGAGTAGTTACCGTTGTTTATTAGAGCAAAACCAGAAACAAAATGAAAGATTTTTTTTTTGTACTGCAGTACGTACTATAGGATTATGGGAGGGATAACAAAGCAGCTGAAGTTAGTTAAGAAGGCATTATAATAAACTGTAGTAAGATCATATTTCAGACAATTTTATTAAAAGCACTTACAATCGTGGAAATATTAAACCTTTTTGCAGCATATTCTTAAAATATTGAATAGTAAATTTGACTCAAAGCTGCATTCTGCCAATGTCTTCCTTTGAAAGAGGGCAATTGACTTTTAAAAACTCTTCCTTATAACCCTGTGGTCAATGATGAACAATATTAATTAGCTCTCAATCAAAAGCAGTTAAATTCACACCTTCTGCATTAATAAGGTCTTCACTGATGCAAAAGAACACTGTATGTGGTATTCATGTGAAAAGCTTAAGAACAACTTTCTGATCTGCAATACACTCCACCGTGTTAACAGTGACTAAAACCTATTCTTCCAGGATCTTCAGCATATCAAAGTAAGATATACTGGGGAAACAGAATTCTCATTTTCTACTGAAGTAACTTCAGCATCGGTAGATGAGAGTGCTCTTTGTCCAGTATCCAACTTCTCTGCCTGTCTGCGTTCTGTCACTGTGAAAACTTAATCATGGCTTGGTACGGTTTAACAACATTGCCGATGCTAGTGTGTAACAAAAAGATATGCTGGCAACTGCACATTTGAGTGCAGTCACCTAAAACATTTATTAGGTGTATTTCTTGAGGTATTGCAGCTTTGAAGGGGGAAAAAAAAAATTCACTGCTATTTGTGATTCTCCACGTTTTCAGTGTTGTTCTAAATGAGATGCTGAGAATACCTATTCTGGCTTTAAATTGTTAACAAAATACTAGTTTCACATCAGAATACTGTATGTAAAGGAAGATAAATTGATCTCTTATGGACTTTAATGAAGGTGACAGAAGAGGTTCGTGCAACAGTTGAAGCTCGTCTGAAGGAGTCCTCAGAATATCAAGCACAGCTTGAAAAGAAGTTGATGGAGTCAGAGAAAGAAAAGCAAGAACTGCAAGAGGAAAAGCGTAAAGCTCTGGAGAATATGGAACAACAAGTATGCCCTAAATGCCTCCCCCTCCTTTAACTCCCCTCTAGAGAGTCCACAAGAATGTGCTTTTACATAATTCCGTGAGCTTCAGTTTGTTTTCACAGTATATTAGTGTCCAAAGCTAAATCTTTTAGGATGTACAAAAGACTAACTAAATTCGTGAGAGGTTTCCAGACATGAGTAATACATTAACCTTATCGCTTTGTTAGGGTGATTGTGTATTTAAAGCTGTCACCATCTTCCTGAACTTTGAACACAACTTGCAGAAAACACAACTTGCAGAAAAACATGAGTAAAAGCCTTAGAGAAAGGTTTCAGAAAATCTTTTTTGAAACGTGAGCCAAAACCACATTTGGAGCCTGCATGTCTTTTAAAACTGGGGTGGTCTGTGCCCTTATTTGTCTGGTTTGTATTTGGGCTCCTACTGGGGTTGAAAGAAATAAGATGACTGCAACAGGAGCTACTGTAGGCCCAACTCTGAAAGAACAGTTAATATATTTTTACCAGGAAACAGCGCTGTAAAATAAGAAGTCAAAATCTTGGAAGTATTTCTCTTTAGGTTAAAATTAGTATAAAAAAACCCAAACCCAACAAACAAGCAAAAAAACCCCAAGCCACCCACCGTTTGGTTCTACATTATTCATGAATCTCTACAATCAAGCCTTGCTGTGTTCAATACTCTATAAATACTTTTCTATTTAGTCTTGGTTTTGTTCTTGTTTTGTATTTTTGTTGTTCCCCCATCACCGTAGCTGTCAGAACTAAAGAAGAGTCTGTCAACCGTGCAATCAGAAGTTCAGGAAGCTCTTCAGAGAGCCAGCACAGCTCTAAATAACGAACAACAAGCCAGACGGGACTGCCAGGAACAAGTATGTTTGTAGTATTTGCCAATTTTAGCTAGAGGTAGTAAACTTAGTGTTAGCTTTTCATTGTTTTGCAGTTGAACTGAAAACATTTTTAAAGATAGTGCTGCTAATGAGAGACTCATGGAGGCAAGAAAAGTGCTGTAAGAACACTTTCTCTATTTTGTGAGCAGCTGATTATGTAATGCTTCATTTTCCTACCTAATCAAAAGTTGTGGTAATATCAACTAAACTGACTTTTAATATAATGTTGTGCTTCAAGCACAGTTTGTGTCATGTTTAAGAAAACAACAGAAGATGCAACAGGCTACTGTTTCTAAGGTCTGTTTCGTTATGTAAAAAAAATGACTGGGCAATGTAGTTAACTGGTTTTAATTAATTGCTACCTCAGTCTCTTGAGGGGGGGAGCAAAATAGAAAATGGAACTCTTGCAACAAGGCAACAGGAGAAATACCTTTCTAACCCGAAACACAATTGTTGTCGCTTTAAACTGTGGGGCAATATGATATTTAGCAGCACCTGATAAGATTGTCTTGTTACCAAGTGTTCTTAAAGGGGATGTACTTTTCTGCAGATGAGAATTCCAGCAACACTGATTGATGTAAAGAATGTAAAAAAACTTTTGGCTGTTGTTTAATACAACCCAAAATTTAGTAGGTGGGCATTTCCATTTTTTTCAGCTAATCCTATGACCACAGTCTGTCCTTAGCTTTTAAACCTCATGCAGTAAATATCTTTGCCCATTCATATGTAGAAGCAACCAGTGGGTGTTTGTAGACCAATACCTGCCTGTTCTTCTTGCAGAACCTAGAGCAAGAGGTTTGATTGTAGAGTAACTATAGAGAGTGTGTCCTCCTGCTAGCCTCTCACAATTATTCCAAATTCTAATTTTTCTTAAAAATAATAACATCTTTATGGGAACCGTTCTAAGCTTACCAACTTTTTTTGTACTTGAGAATGACAGAGGTTTTGGCCAGTGATTTTCTTTCTGATTAGTGGTTACTGATTTTGTCTAGAATTGGAGAATCTCTTTAATATTATATGTTTGATATGTACAAAGGTAACGGAATATTCATTTATATTTTTTGCAGGCAAAGATGGCTTCTGAAGCTCAGAATAAATACGAACGGGAATTAATGCTACATGCTGCTGATGTTGAAGCATTACAGGCTATTAAAGACCAAGTTGCCAAGAATACAGCAGTCAGGCAGCAGCTAGAGGAAGCTGCTCAGAAAGCTGAGTCTGAATTGTTAGAGTGCAAAGCCTCCTGGGAAGAGAGAGAGAGAATGATCAAGGTATGATTGTTTTTATGGTTTCAGTGGTTGTTTTCAGTTAATAGAAATTCAGCCACATAATTCACAGCCATTGAACAATTTTGTTGTAGGATGAAGCTTCAAAACTTGCATCCCGCTGTGAAGATTTGGAAAAACAAAATCGATTGTTACATGAACAGTTGGAAAGTCTGAGTGATAAGATGGTGACTTCAATGAAAGAAGCCATGCCAACTGCAGTGAATGTTTCTCTCAATGAGGAAGGCAAATCTCAGGAACAAATCTTAGAAATTCTTAGGTAAATTTAGCTCTGGACTCCTTCTCTCAGTGGTTATAAAATAGTTGCCAAATTAAATAGTTCTGTATTTATATTTGAAGGATAACGTATGAAATTTAAGCACTTTTTTGCTATGTAGGAGGTGGCTGTACTGCATCAGCAACTAATAGAGGAGATTCCTCCTAGGAAAAATTATGACAGCAAGCTAAATCAGATTTTAGCAAGTGTGATTGGCCAGAAGGTCTCATAGAGTTGATTTTTTTCCTCACAGTGGTTTTCTTTGAGGCGGTTTATGTAGGTTTTCAAAAATTTTTACCTAGGATTTTCTTTTTGATCTTTCTGAATTGATTTCTATACTCAGTAGACCTTCAGATATATGATGCTTCAACTTAAAATGCTTTGTCTTGCATTTTCATTGACGTGATGTTTTGTTCATTTTCTTACTGCAGATTTATACGTCGAGAAAAGGAGATTGCAGAAACTAGATTTGAGGTGGCCCAGGTGGAGAGTTTGCGTTATCGTCAGAGAGTGGAGCACCTGGAAAGAGAACTCCAGGAGCTGCAGGACAGTCTCAATGCTGAGAGAGAGAAGGTGCAGGTATGGTTGGATACTAGTGCTTATGATTTCAGTAAGTAGAGGGCTGTTGTCTTATGTTCTAGTCTTTGTCTTTGCTGCCTGGGCCCAAAAATGAAGTTTTAGAATAATCGGGAGCTTTTAAACCATGGTTGCTACATACCCAAATGGAGAATCTTGTTCTGAGTTCTGGGAAGTAGCACGACAATTCCAAAATCGCATAAATAGACAAAATAAAGACAATTTATCTCATTTTTTTTTTCCATCTCCTATTTCTTAAGTGATATTTACTTGTTTTGAATCTACGTGTGAGATAATGAATGCCATGATAGCTTTTCAAGATGGTGTTATGCCAGATCCAGGTAACTATATATGCATGTGCAAACAAAACAAATGACTAAGTTAAATCTTCTCAAAAGGTAACAGCAAAAACCATTGCACAGCATGAAGAATTAATGAAGAAAACTGAGACCATGAACGTACTGATAGAAACCAACAAGATGCTAAGAGAAGAGAAGGAGAGGCTAGAACAAGAGCTACAACAAATTCAAGCGAAGGTTAGTCCTGAAGCTCACGTAAATTTTTCATAGTCAAGCTGATGAGTTAGTGTGTGGATGAACCATTGCTAATTACAAGAAATATATGATTTAGATTGTGATTATTTCTTTACATCATACAAATGAGGAAAGAATTTTAGAAGATGTTGGTCCACCTAGCGCATTGCGAAGTTTAAAGTTCAGTTTCACGTAAATGAAACTGAAGATCAGCATTTATCCTTGGCTAGAGGTATACCAGTAACACAGATACTATCGACAGATAAATGAAAAATGGCACAGGAGTACCTGTAAAGCAGATCACAGCTTTATTAAGAATTTAAAAGGGAGATACTGCCTCTTCCCATTTATGCACACCAGTTATTTTAATGGAATCCAGTGCAGTGTTGCTTGGCTTCTAACATGTAATTAATAATCTGTTTCCTTTACCAAAGCAGAAGGAGTGAGAACCTAAGATTGTGAAGTTGTATGTATATTTTTTTTTCTCTCCCTGTAGGACCATTGCCTGCTCTTGCTCCCCATCCTTTTCCCAGCCCCCGGCTGGCCACTGAAAGGCAGAGTTAAAAAGAGGCTATGTCATGTCTTCTTGAGGGTGTTGATTTTGCTTTCTCTGTCCCTCTCACTGTCATTGTTCAAGGCCTACCATATTCTATTCAATTGTCTCATAAGGTCCAGAGAGTTTAATCCCCAGTTGTGTTTTTTCAGGTACGCAAGCTTGAGGCAGACATTCTACCTCTACAAGAGTCTAATGCTGAACTGAGTGAGAAAAGTGGAATGTTGCAGGCAGAGAAAAAGCTGTTGGAAGAAGATGTTAAACGCTGGAAAGCCCGGACTCAGGTGAGGAATGCATGTTTCCAGGGAAGATGTTGGGCACGTGGGGGAAGGCAACTAAAAAAGTTCAAAGTTTTCTTAAAAAAACCCCAACAAAATAAGAATATTTAAATTAAAAAGCATTGTTTCTGCAGCTTCAGAATAGGCTGTTCTAATTCATAGGCATTCCAAATCAAAATGCAAAATCAGTACCTCTAGTTCAGAAACATTTTTCTGGATATAACCGTATAATCATCTTATGAAAATGGAAACTTTTCTCAACCTTTCAGCATTTATTGAGTCAACAGAAGGACACTGATCTCGAAGAGTATCGGAAGCTGCTTTCAGAGAAGGAGGCAAACACGAAGCGTATACAACAAATGAGTGAAGAAACAGGCAGGCTTAAAGCAGAAATAGCCAGGTGTGGTATAAGTCAATCAGTAACAAGTTTTTTGCAAAGCAAAATATTTCAAATAGCCATATCTGGAAGTGTATTTTCTTAACTGTCTCCATGTAACTATAAAACCTTTGGTATTCCTATGGTAGCTTGATAATATGCAGGTAAAACCAAGTCAGAATTGGTTTGGAAGCTGTCTTTTAGCTGAACTTACTCTACACAGATATGTTGTAGAATAATTTGTAGTCTACAAACACTCATTTTTATTGCAGAATCCCAGAAAACATAATTCACTACAGACAATGCCTGTGATACTGCACAAATGAGCAATATTAAAATGTATTGATTATTTCAAACATCTCATTTGTATCTTCCTCCAATCTCTTGTTACTTAGAACTACCGCATCCTTGACTACAAGCCAGAATCTTGTTCAGAGCCTGAAGGATGAAGTAACTAAAATACGAACGGAAAAGGATACTTTGCAGAAAGAACTAGATGCTAAAGTGGCTGACATACAGGAAAAAGTGAAAACTATAACACAGGTCAAGAAAATTGGGCGCAGATACAAGACTCAATATGAGGAGCTAAAAGCACAGCATGATAAGGTAGATAGAATTTCATTGCAAACAAAGAAAAAGGGCATTAAAAAAAAAGTATGTTTTCATCTAGTGAGGTATAATGTAGCTAATGATCTTCACGTTCCCTTAGTATAATACTATCTGAATACTTACCTGTGAAGAGAAAAGCAGAAGATCATTTATTCTGCTGATAGTGCAAACTGTTTTGCAGTATTCTTTAACAGAACTTTAACATTTATTAGAATTCTTGGGTTTTGCCCAGAACGTTTTAAATAAACAATTTGCATGCAAAAGCAACTTGTGAAAGTATTGACAGTCTAATCAGATAGTACCCTTTACCCTGACACCACTTCGTATATTTCAGATGGTTGCAGAAGCATCAACTCAGTCTTTTGTAGAACAACAAGAAGAACAAGTTTCTGTCCAGGAAGTACAAGAGCTGAAAGAGACTCTCAGTCAAGCTGAAGTGAAGACGAAGACTTTGGAGACTCAGGTTGAAAGTTTACAAAAGGTAAGAACAGAGTGAACGAGGTAGGAACAGTGAACAATTTGAGTACTGTACTCAACTGCAGTCGTAAACGCAGAACTGAAGAATGTGAGGGTGTTTCTGTGTGCCTGTGTATGCACAGAAGTATGTGAAGTGACCTGTTTTTGGCTCTACCTTGTTGGGAAAGAGGGACCTTAAACTCGGTTTAAATCCTGTGTCTAGGTGTGTCTCAGACTGTTTCTTGGAATAAGTAAGTGGAAAGGAGAATCCTGTTCTCTCGATTATTGCATTTAGAGAGGACTGGACTCCCCTGTTGTTGATTAGAAGCCTTTTAACCTTAATGCAGTGGCCAGCTCGTACTAGGTCCTCTAGAGCCTGTTAGGCTATATAGTTGCGAAAGTAGCTGGTTGTGGCCAATAGTTGTAATCTCTCTCTCTCTAGACTATAGCAGAAAAGGAAGCTGAAGTTAGAAATCTTCAGGAGCAGATAACACAGCTACAATCAGAACTTGCTCGTTTTCATCAAGATCTGCAAGAGAAGACTACGCAGGAAGAACAACTCAGGCAACAGATCACTGAGAAGGAAGAGAAAACCAGGAAGACCTTGCTTGCGGCCAAGCAGAAAATTGCACAGCTAGCTGGTACTATAGTATTTTTTTACTATCATGAAGGTGTTACCTGCTGTTTGGATGTTTTGATGATTGCTATGGAAAAACGTTTAGACAGGATACTCCTTAAAACTTTTTTCTAGATGAGATGTTACAGTTACTGTTCTAAAACTTAAATTTTAATTCCTTCGGGAGATGATAAAAACATATAACTAGCTGTACAGTGGAAATAAAAAAAAGTTTTGAGTAGTTTTGGCCAGCCAACGTGATAACCCCCCATTTTTTTATCATTCTGTTGATTAAAGCAGATTGACCCTACTAAAAACTCAGGTAATTCACCACTTCCCTGTTGCCTTCCCTAAATGTACAGGTGCGAAACATACTGCCCTCTCTAATTTTAATTGATGTTGAGAGGAATGATGGTGTAAGAGCTTGCTGAAAGCATCTTGTTCTTTTATGACTACTTCTTTATTTAATTTTTTATTTCTATATTACGGATTTTTATATTTTTAATTTAATTTTATTTAATTGCAATTAAATAGAAAAACAGCATGTGAAAGTTAAAATTACCTCTAAGAGCTCCTTTTTTAGCATAACATGTTTAAGATTTCAAAATACTTCAACCTATTAAAACAGCCTGGTATTCAGCATGCAGAGATTTAGTAGGCAGCTTTACAGTGGCAAGACTGAATTCTTTCCTGTTCAATTAGGTACAAAAGAACAGCTAACAAAAGAGAACGAAGAGTGGAAACAAAAGAGCAGCTCATTAGAAGAGCAGAAAACTGAATTGGAGGTGCGGATGAGTGCACTCAAATCACAGTATGAAGGTCGAATCTGCCGCCTGGAAAGAGAGCTCAGAGAGCAGCAAGAGCGACACCACGAACAGCGAGATGAGCCACCCGAGTCTACAAACAAGGTACAAAGTCCTTTCAGCTAGCTGTGTGAGGGGAAATGGCTCGCGTGGGTCCTGACTGAATGAGAACAGCGGCAGGCTGTAAGAGCACCGCTGTCCAACGTGGTGTGTGTGTGCAGCAGTTAATACTTGACCACTTTACATGAAGGTGTTTTCTCTAAACATCCTAAATAGCAGATGGAAA
This sequence comes from Tyto alba, assembly GCF_018691265.1. NCBI lineage: Eukaryota > Metazoa > Chordata > Aves > Strigiformes > Tytonidae > Tyto > Tyto alba. The sequence goes on from NW_024881272.1 coordinate 2,569,999, forward strand.
TTCTCATCATAGGACTCCTACACTTTGAAAAAGGAAAAAAAAAAAAAAAAAAAAAAAAAAAAAGGAAAAATAACATCAATGAGCTGAACAAACTGTGTGCACTATTCAAGTTCCACTGTCCCCTGGTTTTGGAAATATACAAGTTGGCTTTAGTGAAGATTCAGAATTTAATTTAAAACTTATTTCCTGCCATAGTCAGAATTCTCAGTGCTACAGTTACATCATTCACTGTGAATTAGCCAATGGGCTGTTTGCACTATGCTCTCTATTTTTGTATTTTTATCCATGCATTCAGCATAACGGGGTCTAGGTGCTATTGTCTCAATATCTTCAGAAAATACCTGAGAAATTACTGAATTGGTTTACATGCTTGGTGTGACTGGTATGATTTGTTGCAATAATCATGAAGTCTGACTGGGAGTGCTGGCAAATCTGTTAGAGAAACTATTATTAGTAAAGAGATCTGTCTGCTGAAGTATTTTACCAAACTATTTGCTCAGTTTCATATTTACATGGAATGGTCCTTTTTCTTACTTAATAGGTCCCAGAACAGCAGAGGCAAATCTCACTCAAGTCTACGCCAGCTTCAGGTGAAAGAGGAATGTGAGTTGAAGGGTTTGGGGTTTTTGCACAGTCTATGGTTGGTGTTTTCTGGTTTTGCCTTCATCTGGTTGTTGTTCTTTTTAATAAACCATTGTTTTTTCACAATTTTTCTTTGAAGATACTGATTGACATAATATGTTCCTTCTGTTTTCTCAGCTACATTTAGTCATTAAGCTTTTAAGGTGTTAAATTACTGTATTAACCACCAGGAACATGGTATCTGGGAAACATAAAATAGTTTTAAAGTGCTTTCAGACCTCAAGATTCTTGAAGCTGTACAGTTTTGATTGTTATCTTTAACCTTTTTGGTTTTGAGGGGATATCTTGCTTGTGCAAGAATCTCAAACATGACCGAAGGACTAAGTAGATGGTAACTCAAACAGCAGATAAAATAGTCAAATGACTAAGCTCTAAAATGAGAAATATTACTATATTACTAAGCTGAGGTAACAAACCCCCTTTCAGGTTTTATGATGGCATCCTTTTGAAAGCAAGGCTTTCAAAAATGCCTCTTAAAATTTGTCTGATTCTTGTCTCAACCAAGAGTTGATGTCACTCTGTATTGAGTGAATCAGTTTTAATGTAAGATGTATTACTCACTGTAGTAAAGACCCAGCACAGCTCATAGGATGAGCTACGCACTGCTGCTTTTGACCTGCTTACAGATTTCTAATTGATTACCTTTGAAGGAACCTGTCAAACCTCTAAGCTGGACAAAATGCTACTGATGGCATAGTGGGTCTCTATTTTTTCTTTAAACAAATTTTGGAAGACAATTCGTTATGCTCTTGTTAGGCTTTCAAATTTTATACCTTTAAAAATTAATATTTCTGGCTATGATAATATATTTACATTTGGTATTTTTAAAATCTGCTTTCTGTGCTACCATGATGAAACCAATATCCTGTTTTTCAGTGCTAGCACTTCAGATCCACCAACAGCAAATATTAAGCCAACTCCTGTTGTGTCAACTCCAAGTAAAGTGACTGCTGCTGCAATAGCTGGGAATAAGTCTACTCCACGAGCCAGTATCCGTCCAATGGTTACTCCTGCTACAGTCACTAATCCTACCACTACTCCAACAGCCACAGTTATGCCTACAACACAGGTGGAGACTCAGGAAGGTGAGTGTTTTAGTACAGTATAAGGATCTACAGTAAACATAGATTTCAAAGCAAAGGTAGCATTTCAGTAATTGTTAGTTTGAAAGTACTTCAAATAGTTTACTGTCCCTGCATCCCTTTCAATTATTGCACTTTTATGACCACTTCTGTTGCAACAAAGTTCATGATTCCTTAACTGAAGATGGGTGTAAGCAATGCTAATTCAATCTGCAAAACATTAAATCTGCTTATTCAGGGCATTCTAAAATGGAGAATGTGAACTCTGCTGGGTAATAAGAAGACAGTTGAATGTGCTACTGTTTGCCTTTCAGCTATGCAATCAGAAGGACCTGTGGAGCATGTTCCAGTCTTTGGAAGCACTAGTGGGTCTGTGCGTTCCACCAGTCCCAATGTTCAGACATCTCTCTCTCAGCCCATCTTGACTGTTCAGCAGCAGACGCAAGCGACCGCTTTTGTGCAGCCCACTCAGCAAAGCCATCCGCAGATTGAGCCTGCTAACCAGGAGCCATCCCCTCCCATTGTAGAAGTTGTACAGAGCTCTCAAATAGAGAGGCCCTCCACTTCTACAGCAGTGTTTGGCACAGGTTGGTTTTATTTTATAGGCCTACCTTTTTGACTAATTCCTTTTACATAGCTTCATTTGGACCCTTGTCAAGCCAGGCCTAACTTCAGCGAAAGAATTTGCTTTTTTTTTTTTTTTTTTTTTTACCTCCCTGTAGTTTATTGTACGTTTCACAAACTTCCGAGTTAGGCTCTTTTCTTGACCCTTCAGAAATAGTACCTCTGAAATGCTGTTATCACTGCGTTCCTTAAAGTAGAAAATAAACACTCACATGTTTGTTTATCTATGCAGAGCAGCACTGGGGTTTAATACATTAAACTTAGCTGCCTCTGTTTCCATGGTATTGTTGGAGCAATGTTAATTTTAGGAGTCATGAGTAAGCTACTTAGGCTGGAATATAAAATACAGAGAAGAACTCTAAAGCTACTCAGTGTGATACACTGTTGCACATCTCTCTGCTCTGCATAGTGTAGATTTTGGTGTAGAAAGTTTATTCCCCAAAATACACTTTAGTAAACTGCTTTTTTTTTTTTTCCCAGCTGATAATCTGTTAAACTTTTAGGTGTGCTTGTCAGAAGCAAAGATGTTGGAAAAAATATTTCAGTTGTACCCTGAAGCATACACTTGGGGTCAGTTAGGTTTTGAATATAGGTCCAAAAGCATAAGACTTGTAACAAAAGGGGCTGATGTTTTCATGTCCTAGGAAACAACAGAAGGTGATTCTGATTCTGTTCGTTATCATTCAATGCAGAAAAAGGGGCGATCTTCCAGAGTGAAATACCAAACGTTTTGATTTTTCTGTTTTGTGCATTTGTTGTTCTGAAAATAACTGAGAGGCTTTTTTAAGTTTCAGCTACCCCAAGTTCTTCGCTGTCTAAACGTCCACGAGAGGAAGAGGAGGATAACACTGTGGAAAACTCAGACCAAATTTCCGAGGAAACAGTGGATGTACCTCTTCCAAAGAAACTGAAAAGCATACAGAGAGTTGGACCTGAGGTTTGCAAAAACATAAAATGCTAGTACTTAATCTGTCCCTTTGGAAGATTTTAATGGGAAGAGCAAGTATATTACTTCAGAGCAAGTCAGTTAATTCTTAATGTGTCTTTTTAATCTATCAAGGAGGAAGCAATTATGTTTGGGTATTGTTAAAAGGCAGCGGTTCTATCAGTTGCAATGAATGATGCAAATCTTGGTGAACTGTAGGATGGAAGAGAGAGGGCCATATCCTAGCATTGAGGAGGGAGAAGTTAAAACATTTTTCAGTGTGGTCTGGAAGATCATTATCTACAGTTATTGGAATAAAATACAGTGTACCTGAGGAGATGCCAAGGAAGCAAAGATGAGTTGCATGGAAAAACTTACAGGAGATACATGTGAAATATTGATGTGAGGGAATTGGGATGACCTGCAAAAAAGGAACGAACTTGAGACAGAACCTCGCAGCAGGCAACTCATGAATAATGTTAAGGAAGTCAAAGATGTTTTATTAACGCTGTATGAGAGGGATGTTGTATAACAGAAAAGGGCAAGATTGTGTAAAAAACATTATCACTTAATTAACTGAGAGGATGGAGGTGGAATAGGAAACCTTGAGGGTTCTTATTTGGTCCTGAAAAGATAACTGAAGTCTAGTGGACTGGAATGGGGAAACTGTGTGTGTTCAGGGCAGAGAAATGAGATGCTGGATAAAAGCAGAGCTAAGAAATAATAGTAAAAGGGAAACAAAATGTTGCCCATGATCTTTGTGGGAAAAGATGATTTTTTATTTTTTTTTTTTAATGTAAAAAAAATCTCAAACATGTTAAAGGACCAAACTTTATGGCTAATGATGTGTTTTAAAAATAAAAATATGTGTTCTTTCAGGAGGAAGTGACAGCAGAAGAAAGTACTGATGGTGAGGTAGAAACTCAAACATACAATCAAGACTCACAAGACTCAATTGGAGAAGTAAGCATATTTGAAAAGAAAAAAATTTTAATTACAGCAGAAATAGTTTTATTTGGGTTTTTTTTTTTTTTTTCCTAAAAAAGCCTCTCAGTATTTTTAGAAGTGAAATCTCAAATCAGATCCTGCAGGTTTCCAGTGGAAACCATTTACAACTTTTTAAAGATTAGATTTGCAATGTTCAAGGATAGATACTCAATTTTTATTGCACTCTACAAAAGGTGGACCTGTCAGAACTGAAGATGTTGGATATAAATAACATTCAGAATGTTAATGAAGCTTTGCAAGTTTGAACTGTCATTCCATGCATTGTTTTAGAAATCCTGGTATCCTTAACCCCAGTTTTATATAGTGAAACTGAGATGTAGAGTTTAAATGAAGCAGTCTTAAAATGGAGTTGGAGTTTTCAGTTCTTCACTTACCCCTTTGGAGTACTTCTCTTTTGCTTTCTGGCTTTCTTAAAGAAAGATTTGACAAATCCATGAGCAAGAGTAGTGTTAGATCAGTCATGTGAGTAAACAGAGGAAGAAAAGTTGGTTTTGTTCCAGTTATATAAAATGCCCATTGTAGCTGTGTTAGGAAAGCCAAATATAAGTGAAAACCATGAATTTAATCTCCTTTTACCTCAGAAACAAGGAAGAGTGTTATGGTAATTCACTAACTTGGTAAAATCTCATATTGAGGTATGGAATATGTGTGTACTGAGTCTTTAGGCATTTTTCTTCTTGTATCCTTTATATATTTAAAAGGTATGACAAACACTTATCTCCCCATTAAATCCCAGCTGTCTGCTTTCTATTCTTCAAGTATCTTTAAATGTTCTTTAATTAGCAGTTCTAGTACTCAGTGCAGTTATATGAATTCTGCTGCTGGACAACCATTTGCAACATTAAAATGACATGTTGCTCAGAAAATAACAGAACCTAAGTTATCATACCTAAACCAAAATCTTGAGCGCTACAAAATGTATGTGGTAGTCACAGGTGGGTTTTTTGTTGTTTTTTTTTTTTTTTTTGGTTGGTTGATTGTTTTTTTAATAGATAGCTAAATAAATCAAAGGTTGCAGAGGAATTTTCCTGATGCAGTTCTTTTCTGAACCCTTCCGGTCATATTTGTCAGATTTAGTTCAAATGTTTTGAATATACATACGTACTCTGAATGTACATATGTGCTGAATGGAAAGAGAACTATTTGCTAGTTCTGTGCCTGGCTGTCATGTGAATTGCATTATTATTCCTCCAGACCAAAAGAACCCTAGAACAGCAGCTCAGAGTTCATGCTTAAAAGAGAGATGGTTGTTCCTTGAGACTGGGGAGGCTATTAGTTGTCTGTAGTTGATAGCAGACAATAATCTGTATCATTCTCTTTTATCCTCTCCTATCTTGATTAGTTATTAAGAAGCAGTGGTAACTAGTGTTTCTCCTTTAAGCATCAGAGTTTGTTTCTCCTCTTGTCCCATCACCAGTCTTGTGCACTGACAGTAACTGCGGTGTTGGTGGTGCTTAGCGAGTGCCCCTCTAAGTAACCAGGCAGTTGCTCTGGCTGGATGTGAGGTAAGGGCGGAGTGCTGCCTCAGCTGCCAGCAATGCTCCCTGTATCTGTATTTGCTTATTGTGCAGGTGTTGGGGATAGCTCCTTGGATATTTGAAATAGATGGGTAACATTTAGACAGCAGCTTTTTATGGATATGCATTCACATGCATAATATATGAATACAGTATTCCTGATGATGACTCCCATAACAATTCAGTTTTGGAAGTGAAGGACAAAACACTTGTACCTGTGTTGTACAGCAAGCCTCCACTTCATTGAGGTTGAGAGCTGGGAGTGGAAACTGAAAGCTCTTAAATAATGGACAATTTGCTGAAGAACATTTTAAGAACTGTATATGCTGCATTTCATTTTGTCTGTTCTGGTAATTTTATCTTTTACAGGGTGTTACACAGGGAGAGTACACTCCCATGGAGGATAGTGAAGAAACTTCCCAGTCTATCCCAATAGATCTTGGACCTCTTCAGTCAGATCAACAAAATACTACTTCATCTCAGGATGGTCAGTCCAAGAGAGATGATGTCATTGTAATTGATAGTGATGATGAAGACGATGATGATGAAGAAAATGAAGGCGAGCAGGAAGTATGTATATCATGGAATTACTTTATTTATGAACTACTTTATTATTTTGTCCTGCTCACCTGGCAGGACTAACTTAATTAAAATATTTTTGACTGTATAGTCTATATTTATGTAGCCTGAGCTTCTGGTGTTTTAAAGACACTTGCCAATTCAGCTTGATTTTTTTTTTTTTTTTTGAAGTCATAAAATTCCACAGTGCCTCTAGATTATCTGTGACTATTCAACATACAAGGGTGGCCTCTGAGGAGAGGCTGGGGGCTACCCCGTGCCAGACACAACCTGTTACAGCTGGCTCCTCAGTGGCCCCACTGCAGGACACAGCTGAGCTCATCAGCTGGTGAAAACACAGATAAGGAGGGGCAAAATGCTGCATGGCAGTGTTAGTGTGAGGAAGGGGGGGAAAAAAAAAAAAGCGAGGAACAATCCTGTGAATGTCAAGGTCAAAGGAGAATGAGGGAAAGGAGGTGCTTCAGGCATCGGATCAGATATTCCTTGTAGCCCATTTAAGAGACCACAATGGGGCAGGTATTTCCCTGAAGCCTGTGGGGAGGAGGATATTCCCTGAAGGAAGCTACAGCCCATGGAGGGGGTAGGCTCTGCTGCCAGGAGCTGTGGCCCATGGAGAGGAGCCAATGCAGGAGCAGGTTTATCCTGAGGGATGGCAGCCCCTCAGTGGGAAGGACCCACTGCCGAAGTAGTTCTTGAAGGAGTAGTCTGAGGAGAGGGCCCCACGAGCAGGGGGAGGAGTGTGAGGAGGAAGGAGTGTAGTTTAGAGCAACTGTTAAGGACTGACCACAACCCCACATTCCTTGTCCCCTCTGTCCTGCTTGGGGTGGGAGAGGGGGAAGAGGAGTTGTGAATGAGAGAGTGAAGTTGAGCCTAGGAAGAAGGGGGTGGGGGTAAGGTGTTTTAGTTTTTGTCTTTTTCTCACCATCCAACTCCTTTTTTAATTGGCAATAAATTGAATTAATTTTCCCTGAGCTGAGTCTGTTTTTCCTGTAATGGTAATGGGTAAGTGATCTGCCTGCCTTTGTCTTGACTCTCAAGCTTTCTGTTTCATTTTCTACCCTTGTTACTCCTTGAAGAGGGAGTGAGGAAGTGGCTGGGTGGGCGTCTGGCAGCCAGCCAAGGTCAACCTACGCAGCAATCGAAAAGACACATAAATGTACTCTGTAGGTAATAAATGCTGACCATCTTCAGAAAGAGATCCACAGGTAGAGGTAGTCTGTGTACCACAAAGTGTACCACTTCAAGATTTGAAATTATTTCACTACCTTTTCTGCACTTTCTTAAGGCTTTTTTTTGGTCTTTTCATAGGACTATGAGGATGAGGAAGAGGAAGACGAGGATGATGATGAAGACACAGGGATGGGAGATGAAGGTGATGACAGCAATGAAGGAACTGGTAGTGCTGATGGTAATGATGGATATGAAGCAGATGATGCTGAGGTGAGATTTGTACCTTTTTTAATAGCCTGTTAAATTTCTTGGAATAAATTGGTGTTGTAATGGATCTGCACAGATTTGAATACTTGAAAGAGAAAATCTTAGTATGAATTCATCCCAGAAAATTGAGGCTGCTAGTAGGTGATAGTAATTTTTGTTATAACGGGTGTTTTCACATGAAAAATCAACTTTGAATGTTTGAGGACTGAATGAAAGTACAAAGTACAGGAGCCAGTAAAAAATACTGTAGTTGCAAAGCCTAGTAAGGCAGTTTCTTCAAAGGCTGGATATGTCATTGTCTTTTATTAAGTGATAATGGCTACGTTGTTCACACTTTGTGCATGTACAGATACGCAAAACTTCTGAAATTTCATACAATTATATAAGTTTACATGGCTTTGTAGATATTTACAGAAATATTATAAAATTTTCATTTTTTTTTACTTTCTGAATATTTTTGTACTGCTTTTTTGTTCTCTTTACAGCCTAGAAGTTGTTTGGTGCTAAGTCATATTATGTTTGTGTGGATTTTTTAGGGTGCTGATGGTACAGATCCTGGAACAGAAACTGAGGAAAGCATGGGAGGAGGTGAAAGCAACCAGAGGGCAGCAGATTCTCAAAACAGTGGTATGGTTATTCCATGTTTCTTCAGTCTGTGTCTGTAAGAGGGGAAAATGTAGAAGCTGTTTTGCATGTGTTGAAATATGCACCTAAAAGTAAGACTATAAGGTGAAGTGCTAAAGAGCATTTTAACCTGAAATGCAGATTCTTTTGAGGTGTTCTTTTCTGGAGTTTTTCTACATTCCTTTGAAACCCCTGCAATCTCTGGTTGCTATGGAAACTGCTGCTGATGTCTCAGATTAATCTCTAAATCAGCTCTTGAATAATCAATAGTTTGTTTTGTTGCTGGTGTTGACATAGCTGGCACAAGCCCTCTTTTAAGAGATTTTAGATAACAGTACTGAGCTGTCCACATTCTTCAAAGGGTAAAAATGTCTGTTAGTGCAGTAGCAGGATTTGAAGACTTACCTTCATGTTCTCAACTCAGTTTGGAGGACATGGGTTTACTCCTCTATACTTCTGTATGTTTTAGGAGAAGGGAGTACAAGTGCTGCAGAGTCCACTTTTCCTCATGAAAGTTCAAGAGAACAGCAGCCATCATCTGCCTCAGAGAGACAGGGCCCTCGGCCCCCACAGTCACCACGCAGACCACCACATCCACTGCCCCCACGACTAACTATTCATGCTCCTCCTCAAGAACTGGGTCCACCAGTACAGGTATATGCTATCTCCAGTGCTTCAGAAGACTTTTTAAAAGTTACTGTATGATTTCTTCTAAATAAAACCTAAATACTCTGTCTAGTGTAAAAATAGATGACATCTATTTAGCATCTTGAAAATGGTAGCTGAGTAAACTGACTTAACAAGTCTTGTCCTGCAGATTATGGCTGGACAGGGACCACTAAAAGCCATAAGGTGCTCATGATGGATTTGTGTCTTGAAATTATTATACTAGTGTTGTTTCAGTCAGTGAGTGCTGATATTTCCACTACAAAAGCTGTTCTTGAACTGGTTGTAACTCAGAGAAATCGGGAGGGGGTTTTTACTAGTCTCTGCCCCAGTGTAGATTGGGCAAAGGAATGTTGCCATTAGTTTTCTAAGTTAAACCTTTCACAGCCAGTGCCTGACCCATGATTTATGCTTTGATACAGACCTACAGATTTTGTAACTGAAAATGTCACAATGTGACTTTTGCAAAATGATCCTGACTGAAATTACCCTTTACCGTTAACTTGTTCTGACGCTTGAGGCCACAATATTTCTGTGTTCAAGTTTTCTGTCCTCAGTAGGAAGTTGAATAAAACAGTAATGTCACTTACCCAGAACTTAAACCTCCATGATTCTCTTTCATGGTTAGACCAGCAGTAGATTCAAGATGTGGAGTAGCTGCTGTCATGGTCTGTTCTTTCTGAGGGTGTGATGCTATACTGAGCAGTGTTGTATGCTGATACGTAACTGTTACACTCTAATCATTTAGCCACTATCCTCTGCTCTGACTGCACAATCGTATGTTATTAGAATTCCAGGAAAGCATTCACACTGCTTCATTTTTTCTTTACTATAAAGAGAATCCAGATGACTCGAAGACAGTCAGTGGGGCGTGGACTTCAGCTAACTCCTGGTATAGGTGGGATGGTAAGTATATGAAAGTCTACTAGTAAAAACCTGCATTAAGGGAATACTCATAACTTTTTTTTTTTTTTTTTTTTTTTTTTTAAAGAAGCCTAGCTACTGACTTCAGGGGTGGGATGGTTTCTGTGGTCTTGCAGAAAATATCCTAGTCCTGAAAATTTATGTATTAATGGAAGTCAAATACTAGAAGACTCCCAGGAAGTTAAAGGTTTTTTAAATAAGTTTAATTGGTTTAGTCTAAGGCAGTTTTAATTACTTGGGTTTAGAATTAGTCTTTTAAAGTAGGTATGTTACTGGAAAACATAACAAAATGTTTTCATCCTCATCCTAAAGGAACAAGGCTGATTGATTGCTTTCTGTCCGTCTTCCTCGGCTAATTTTGAACCCTTTATTCAATTTCAACAGAAGGAATGCAGGTTCAGTGAGGGAGGGGAGAGACTGACTGACTAAAACAGTATCTTTTCTGAGAATAAAGGCACCAGCTCAGATGTTTTGATTCTGCTTGGCTTGCATGTATCTGTCATGCAATTTCTGCATGGAACGGGCCTCAGTACCTACAGCTTTATGCCTGGACAGTAACTGAGCACATGGGAGGGACCTTATGGGTACTTTGGAGAGAAAGGTTTGAAAGATAGGAGAGGGGGACAGGGAGATGAAGAGAATGCCTCATGAAGGGCAAGGGAAGAGGGAGCTGAGGTTTCTGGCTTTGTAGGCAATGCAGGAACAAAGGACACAAGTCTAAAGGGAACAGACGATTTGATTCACTTTGAAAATCCCATATGCTAGGTACTTCACAGCAATCCAGATTAAGACAGGTGATTCCTATCTATTTATGAATGAGTGACCCTGAGATTCCTTTGTAGTCCACAGGGAGGTATGGCACTTTTCCGTGAGATCCTCCTACCATAGATGTCTCAAAATCCTTTGAAAGATGGGTAGAAAATCCTTTGAAAGATGGCACCCCTGCAAGTGTATGGGGTTTGTTTTGGTTTGGTTGCCTGTAAAGGCAATCTGTATAACCAGCTGAGATTTAGATGTCTGAAATTAGAGAAGAGTTTTGTTAGAGCTAAATCTGCCTTTGTTTTACTGAACTATATGGGAAAAGCAAACCAACCTTTAACTTGGCTTGATAGAAACTGGACGTACATTGTAGGCTCTCATACCAGTCTCTTTTTGTTTTCCCAGCAGCAACACTTCTTTGATGATGAGGACAGAACAGTCCCAAGCACACCAACTCTTGTAGTTCCACATCGTACGGATGGGTTTGCAGAAGCCATTCAGTAAGTAGATGTAAAAAGGCATCTATTTCTTTCTGGTTTTCAGTGGAATGAAAATAAATTCAAATGAAATTAACTTGTGATTGGAGTAACATTCTAAAATGTGCTAAGTAGTATGATAGATGACTGCATCTCCAAATAAATAACCATTGTTTGAACTGTGTGACATAAAGTTTACCAGCTAATTAGGAGGCAGATAATCTCCAACGTATTGCAATTTACTGATTTAAGAAAAGATTAAGAAAAAAAAAAAAAAAGAGGTGGTTCTATTTAATTTCCTTCCCTGCTTCTGCCCCTTCCGTGATCATTGGAAAAATTGCAGAGTTCCTTAAATGTTTATTTCAATAGTTCCCCCCAGGTAGCTGGAGTTCCTAGATTCAGATTTGGACCCCCTGAAGATATGCCACAAACTAGCTCAAGTCACTCTGATCTTGGTCAGCTTGCATCACAAGGAGGTAAACCATTTCTGTACTTCCTTTTCTGTAGTTGCTACAGTGAAAAACAAATAATACAGTCAGTAAAATTCAATTCTGTTTCAGGTGGTTGTTGAAGTGTGGAAATCTGTGACTTAAATAATTGTCAGCAGAGAGAGACTAACAGAAAGTAAAAATTTTTTTCTTTCAAGCTGCTACATTTCTACTTTTAATGTGGTTTAAAAAGGACAATGTTTCTGTTGGTAGGAGCAACAGGCTTGTGAACCAGAGAAGCTGAAACTTTATGTAGGACAAATTGCCTGCTGGGTCAAGATACTTCATGGAAGGAGAAATTAAATATTGAAGGAATGACCTTTAATTTTACTGTTGATTGTAGCTTTCCTGTAGTAAAACAATAGGAGAAAACAGCAAATGCAAAGAAACCTTTGGGGTGTACCCTTACCTGCTACGAGATGGGCAGGCAGTTTGTCTATGGTCTTTGTTGTCCTGAATCAGTCCCGTTGCCCTTCATCCCTGGCAGCATGGAACAGTACACTAGTCTTTGAAGAAAGCTCACAGCAAAATAATGGCATAAGGATGAAAGCAAAACAAGTAGTAATACTTTCATCAAGGTTTTACCTTTCAATAAATTATAATTAGTTCTGACAGTAAGTCAAAACAACTTAAAATAGCAAAAATTTCCACATTCAAACACAACTTGCTGGATTTCATCAAGTGTACAGAGGGAAGACAGGAGTTAATCTGTTTCTTAGCTGGCTGTTTTAATTGCCACTGAAACTTTGTGTTGCAGGTTTAGGAATGTATGAAACCCCACTTTTCCTTGCTCATGAGGAAGAATCAGGTGGTCGTAGCGTTCCCACAACACCTTTACAAGTAGCAGCACCAGGTAAGTGGCAAGGAATTTGCAGGCCGAAGTAAAGGCTGCGAACCTTGACTTCCCAGAAAAGAATTAGATTATTGTTTTGGTGCTTGTTGCTACGTCAGGAGTATTCCAGTAGCCCTTTCCCCAACCTGCCTCAGATTTCCATAGATTTCCATAGATTTCCTGTAGGAAACTTAAACGAACTCAATGTTTATTAAACTGCATTTCCTGTACAGTGACAGTTTTTACTGAAAGTGCATCAGCGGACGCTTCAGAGCACGCTTCTCAGTCTGTGCCGATGGTTACGACATCTACTGGCAATCTCTCCACCACTACAGAGGCTGGAGCGGGTGATGATGGGGATGAAGTTTTTGCAGAGGCAGAATCTGAAGGGTAAACTGAGTTTTTTGTGTCACTAAGACTTGATGTCATGTTAGTTTTAATGATTTATTTTCATCCAAGTATGCCTGTGATTCCTTTTCAATTTAACCTGTTCAGGCAGGAAGGACAGTTCAAACCAGGAGGTAGTGATACTGTGAAGTAGTACAATCTGATCTTGTCTAAACCCAGAGATTTTCTTCTGATTTAACAAAGCTGATATAAAAGTCAGAAAAAAAAAACAACAACAACAAAAACACAAAACAAAAAAAAACACCACACAATTTCTGTATTTTTTTCAGAATGCAGAGGGCTCTGCAGTAGTCCTACTGATGGTAAAGGCCCCAGTTTGAAGGACTGGGGTTTGCAGAATAAAGGCTAAAGCAGTCCTGTTTGTTAATAGAGAACATCACTCCTTGTTATGAGGCAAGCATATATAACAAAGTCATTCAGTGAAGGCAGTGCAAGTACAAATGATGAATCACAAGGGAGAGGAATAATAAGTTCTTAAGAGTTTGATAGACAAATGATTTTGTCTTCCACTTTGCAAGTGCAATTTTTAATATTTATAAAAATTGCTATATTTTGTATTATAGTCAAATACATGCCAAATCTAAAAAGTTGTCATTTAATGCTGTATTTCACTTTTGGTTTTTATTGGTTGCAGAATAATAAATGGTGTGTAGTTCACAATTTAGGTAAACTTTTACCTACTGATTGCAGGAGGTAGGAGGTTTGGTCATAAGAAAATTAAATGTTACTGCTGCAAGTTAAATATGCCACACAGTTTTCTTGATGCAGCACCAGCTTGGACTGAAATAGTCTGCCAGTGAGTAGACAGAGCATAGGATGGCTATTCTGATACTAAGGTCTCTTACTTGTTTCTGACAAAACCATCTAATCTTTAGTGACTTGGATGTATATCCATAGAGGAACTAAGTGGTTCACAGATCAACCTGTAGTTTGGAACAGGCTTTTTGCTTGATAGCAGAGCAAGGCAATCTGTTGCTAGTAGAGAACAGATAGTTCCCACAGTTTATGAGTTTTAGTTATTATGTTCTAACAGTTCTTATATACTAATCAAGGAAAAGAAAATGTATACCAAAAAGCGAGCTGCATTTAAACTAAATTGGATGTTTGGGGCTTTTTCCAGCTGCTTTTTGCTTTTTATCTTTTGAAAACGGAGTCCAAATAACTTAGGTATTGCACCAGTGAGTGATCTTTAGGTATAGCCCGTCAGTGTGGTCCCTCCGTTCTTCCCCTGTCTAAACATACACACCACCATGTTAGGTTTTTCAGTCATCATTATTAAATAGTTTTTGTGACCTTCTCTGTGAGACGATTAGTATGTTGAATAAGCACCTGGAGTTGGGCTGCATGTCAAGGAAGTTGCATTGTTGTTTTTCTAAAAGCCAGATAAATCTCTCACGATTGAGACAGGGGGGATGTGACAAAATAGAATAAAACTGATGAGAATTTCTGGGGAAAGACACTTGCATATGAATCTTTCTGTTCCAGGATGATGCTTGTTTTCCTGAGCTTTTTGAAACTACGTGAATACACCAACATGTTTTTCTTCCCCCTCCTTGTCTTGTAGAATTACTTCAGAAGCAGGCCTAGAAATTGATAGCCAGCAAGAAGAAGAATCTGTTCAGGCATCTGATGAATCAGATCTTCCTTCAACTAGTCAAGATCCTCCTTCTAGTTCATCTGCAGGTATGGGTTAATTGCTGGAAGCAGTTGTTTTGTACCATTTCATTAAGGGTGGGAACTGGGCCAGCATCATGCACTGCTGATAGCCAAGATATGCAGTATCTTGTGATCTTGCTCTAGGAGTTCTGTCTTGTTTTCATGCCTGTAGTCTTAATGGCAAACAATTGTTACTTGGACTGCAGTAACTAGAACAGGCTGTAGTAAGAAAATGCTTCAAGTAGCAAAAGTTATTCATACTTTGGTGATTCTATCCACTGTTATGTTTGATGTCAGATTTTAAAATACTTTTTCATTCAATTAAATCGTCAACAGTAAGTAAATCACTGAATTATAGCATAGGTGATGAAACAAGTCCTAAACTTTTTTTGAGGCTTTTATTTATATCAGAGAAGATGTCAGTGAAATAAGGATGCACCTTCATAATTTTAAAGTAAATTCAAGAGCGTAATGCATACCAAATCATGTAAACGTTAGCAGTGAGAAACTGTAGTAGACACAGACATGTTTTCCTGCATTTCCACTTCCTCACAGACACAAGCAGTAATCAGCCTAAGCCATTCCGACGTGTCAGACTTCAGCCACCAACATTAAGAACTGGTGTTCGTGGTCGTCAGTTCAACAGACAGAGGGGTGAGTGTTTGTGGTTGCTCAAATTCAGACTTGTTTGAAAAAGTTTTTAGTACTTTCTTCCTGTGGGGACCATGTAAGATGTACTACTTTGTATGTCTGTGTTTGCTTGTAAGACACTGAATAATACAGCATCCCCGCCCTAGCTTTCAGTATGTTACCCTAAGAGATCTCTAGTTTTGTTTTAATATGTTAGTCTGAGCATTTTTTAGATAGGCAAACTTCCTTCTTATGTGGCACTTGGTTCTTACCAATGGAGGTAAATAGCAGTAAGTCATAACTGTCACAAAGTTTTAAAAGAAGATTTAAAAAAATAACATTAGGAGTAAGTTTAGAAATCTTTGTTTTTAACGTTACATATCAGTTTCCCTTTTGGTACATTAAGGGTTCCAGTTATTATATGAGTATGTCTTACACTGATTTAAAAAAAAAAATCAACACAAAAAGTTTGTGGAAGTATTACAGATTTTTGTAATGCAATATAGACTTAAATCACACCAATATACTATTGCTTGCAACTTCTGTATTAAGAAAAATCCTTAAATTAATTGTGTTTGGTTTGGCATTATTTTAACGTTGTAGAAGACTTGATACCAGCATTGAAATATAGGTATCTGGTATTTTAAAGGGGGGAAAATTAAAAAAAACAACGTGAGGAGGTGGACCTTTGATATATTTTCTTTCCAGTCTATCATCATTTCTTTAATAACTCAAGGGAGGGACTAAGTGGTTTCAGGCACGGTGAGAATGGTCTTTGGGCACTGCTGGGATCACAGGTGACCACCACCCTTGTAAAGGGCAGAAGGGCGATGTGTCTGTACCACGGGGCTCTGGGGGGTGGGGGGAGCCAGAATTTTATGAGAAAGGAAGTGCTCCACTGCAGTAGCAATTCCTTACCGAAGGATGAACATGTACCAGTGGTTGATTAAAAGGGTGAAAAGGATTGATATTAATGCATTTGTTTTCTTTCCCAATGCAGGTGTAACTCATGCAATGGGAGGCAGAGGAGGACTGAACAGAGGGAATATTAGTTAAGGAATTACAGCTGTGTATACGGAAGTGCCAGTTTGCCTGTGGTTGCTTTAGTGTAATGAAGCCAGAGCTTAAAGCTGCATTTTATACTTAGATTTGTGTGCACACATTTCAATGTCTTTATTAATAAAATTAGACAAAATGTCAACATCCAAATGGCATCTTTTTTTAAACCCCTCTGCTGTGCATCACTTGCTAGGACAGTTGTACCAATCTTTGGATACAGTCTTCCCTGTGAGAGCGGTAACAGGTCTTGCTATTCTTTTGCCAACATCCAAGCTGTAGTACCGGTCTGAAATGAAGACATGTCAGAATTAAATTCCAGAAACTACATTTAGTACACAGAAAGGATCTTGAAGTTAAAGCCTTCCTTTTAATTTCATTTAGACGTGAATAACAGGTTTTTCATTCCACATTAAATAGATGGAGTTCAGAGGGTATAACAATGAATTTTTGTCCTCAATTTTTTACATGTCCTTTGTGTTTAGCTAAATTTTAGAGTACTGCTAATAAATATGTCCCAAGAAGAGGGATGAGGGAGGAATACTCTCATACTGCTAGAACACAGAATAGTTTTAAGAAATTGGAAATCAAACAAGCTGGAAATAAAGCAATCCCACACTGACTACAAAAGCAGGAACTCTGTGGTCCCCAAGTGTGAGTTGGTCTCTGTTAAGGTTAGGAATTAGATCATACTGGCAGAGACTTACTTGAGTATCCTGTGTTTGGGTATAGCTAGTTCCTAGAGCGTTGGTTTTTTTTTTTCTGAATAATCCAAAAAATTCTGAGGAACGCTTTTACATGATCCTGGCTAGAGGGAAAGGATCTACCAAATCTGGAATAATAATTTTTTTTCCCGTGAAGCAAAATGGTTCATGTCCCACCCTTTTCTGTTTTGTCAGAAACGTAGTTCCATGGAAGCCGATGAAAAAGCTATCTGTATAGTGGTCCAAGGATTTCAGTCTATCACTAATGTAATACTGCATTTAAGTGTCAGGTTTTTTGTCGCTTTATAAGCCTGAACTCATGGCAATGCATTCAGCAACTGGCTAGTTGGAATCATTGTACCTTCTTGCTGCTAGTTGTCCTGTAACTTGATTTTTTTTTTTTTTTTTTTTTTAAATAGAATCATCTCAATTACAGGCAACACTTTAATTCTCAGGACTTTTCAGTAGTGCTTAAAATTAGTCTTGCAGAACCACAAGCAGTAACCTCATGCTTTGGAAAGCTGCGAGATAACATGGACTACTTTCTTCCCTACCCGCTAGTGTCTTGAGATAGATAGATCGATAGGTAGGAACTTGCATTAGCTCTCACTTACTGTAAGAGAAGGCGTAATAATCATAGCCATCTGGCTTATTGTAGTTGGGTAGTGAGATAGTCGAATGAATAACTTTTGGGAGCCCTTTCCAGTAGGCAGTCATTTTGATTTCCTTACGCAAAACTCCTGCAAGCAAAAGAAAACTTAAATTAGCAGGTATTGCGGTGTGTCTGCTGTAAGGTATTTGCTTGTATAATTTACAGCAAGCGGGATCTACTGGATTAAAAAGTACTTTATTTAAAAAAAAAAAAAATGGAACAGAATGTTGTGTTTCAGAAACTATTATGATTGAAACAGTTGTATAAAAGAAATTTAATAAACATAAGTTACCAGATGGATATGGGTTGATTCTGACAGTCTGAATAATGGTTGGCATTCTTACTGCACGTTGAAAGCGTCTCCTTATTACAAGTCTTGGGACATAAACTGGGTATCTTATGGTAACGTGGGTTCTCCTTTGACACTTCTTGGCTGGTTCTTGTCTGTACACGTACTGTTGCATGTTGCCATCTGAAACACATTTGTTTCATTTGGTTAAAATAACCCTAAAGTCATCACCAAACCACCAGCTCAATGAGAAAAGAAAACTTCATTGATACCCGTGTTACACCCAGGAAATCAATAGCATCATTTTAATACATCTACAACTCTGGCAGCCTTCAGCTTTTTCTATCTGTTCCTACATTTTGAGATGTAAAAAAGCCTTGCTCTCTAAATCCAACATGCTTTTAGATGTAGTGATACCTTCTGCAGGCTCGTTACAGTTACAGTACTACGCACACGTCCAGGGGATCTGCTTTTGCTGCCATCGTTCCTCTTTATCAAGGAGAGGGTGAGAGCGTCATTTTAGGCTGCGTGAGAAGAGGGCTAGTGTCCAGGAAAGGATTTGCAATTTGTTAGCCTCTGCTTTTTAAATTTGGGTAACAATTCTTATGGTGGCAGTACATCATTCATAAAGTGAGGAAATTAATTTAAAATATGAAATAGGGAGATTTCCATATGTAGTTATGAACTACCTACCTACCCTTCTCTAATTAACTTGAGACTAAAATAGGTCTACCACCAGATAAAACTTAATGCTTGTCTGCTACGCTGCTGGATTCTGCCCCTTACAGTCCTTTCTATTTTAAAATGCACTTAAAGATCTGTAACTACTAACACAAATTTTTAAAGCTTCAGGCTACTTTTTGACCACCTAGCACCCTCTGACATCACTTGTGTTTCTATTTTTGAAAGAAATGCATCTTTCAGTCAAGAAGGTTGTTTTATTCCTAAGGCAATTCAAGCACCTTTTGATCATCTGTGAACTTATGAAATAGGAGACATACCTTTTTTGATAAAATAAACAGATTCTGGTCTGTTGTTGTATCTTGCCACGGGGAGGGTTGCTACTATTTTCCCACTTAGCCCTGCAAATCCATTCGCAAGAGGTTTGGGATAGCCTTTATCCATAACACCGTTAGTGAAACGCCAGTATAGGGGACCCTGATGATTTAAAGAAAAAAGGAACTTTAGAGGAAATTCATTCTTGGTAATTGAGCTTCAGCACAGACTTGAAAAATAATCATAACCCTAGCATTTTGATAACTGTATTGTAAAACTGACTGGAACCACTTCTACATACATTAAAAACAGGAAAAAAATATTACAACTTCATAAAATGCTTTCAGCAGTCTTTTAACAATGCCTTTGAGTAAAGGTAGAGTGTCTTAGAAACGAACTGTTAAGAGTGGTTAGTGAACAAGGCAGTTTGCTTTCTACATCTCTAAATTTTCACAGTTAGGAGAAACCACTTGAATTCCAGGACTGAATGATTAATTGGGAAAAAATTGTATAATGTCTTTAATGAAGCGTGTGCATTTTGTTATCATCTTTCAGGAAGGGAAATGTATTAGGAACAAATTTAGGCCATATTTGGGCAAGGGAAAGACATGATAAAATACTTATATTTTAAAGAGTTGAATTTTTTTTGAAGTGTGGCTCATAAGTAAAAGTTACTCAATGATCAGTTATTCTGTCAATGCTTTGTCTCCTAGCCAATTACAGGGGGAAAAACACTGAATTGAGGTTTTTCCTGATAAGTACCCTTGCAAGGCAGACGAGGAGTGGGCGGGGAAGAGACACTTAACTTCACCCACAGAGTTTTAAACCCACCACACTGTTTGAAAACGCCATTTGTTCCGTAAAACATGGCCCCAGTGCAACGCAAGGCTCCACTTCTGCGGGGCTGCATTTCAAAACCCGCACCCTTTTTTTCATAAAGCCCCCGTGCCCTCCCGGCTGCCTCCCACGCTCGCTCCCCACCTTGACGAAGAAGGTCTTGCCATCGCAGTTGCACCTGGAGAAGACGGCGTCGATGGGGGACGGGATGCCCCAGCCGTCGCTGATCTGGCGGGGGCTGGTGGTCGGCGGGCTCCTGCCGTTCAGCAGCCAGTAGTAGTGACCTGAGCGGCGGGAGGAGAGACGGTGAAACGTGGGTGGGCCGACAGACAGACAGACAGACTCAGGGGGAAAGGTGCTGGAAAGGAGGACCTCCCCCCTCCCCTCTTCCCTCGCTCCTGCCCTCAGGGTGCGGCTGAGGGGGCAAGGTGGCTCCCGCCTTGCACCGTTCGTGAGGGCCTCGGAGCGTTGGAGGGAGTCGGGTGGTCGGGTTTGAAGAGGAGGAGGATGAGGAGGAGGCAGAGGAGGAGGAAGAGGAGGAGGAGGAGGGCCAGGGCTGGCCTACCTCGGAAGACAGCCAGGGTGCCATTCGGCAGGGCCACCATGCCGTCCGCCGGCTTCCCGCTGCACAGGTCCTTCTCGTCCTTCTTTGCTGAAAAACACAGTGGCTCAGGTTTGCTTAACGTTCAACACAAATTGCGTTACCTCCCCAGCCCGGTGCCAGTAGCACTGTGGCTGTTAAATGTGATCGCTTGTGCTGGGTGACGTTCAAGGCCCTCTGCCACTCAGGCCTCCGCCTGGCACTTGTCCTGCAAAGGGTTTAGTTACTCATTTGAGACATATTCTTGGAAAGGTTGGCTGTCATGTTCTGCTCCCAGGAGTGCCAGACCAGCCGTTTACATGACTAGGTATGGATATCTTTGCTCATTGCTTACCAAAGTACCCGTAATTCAGAAAAAGACCTATAAATGCATTGTATGCTACATCCCGCATTTAATTTATTCATGTTCTGGGATGTTTACTTGATGTTTCTCCAAGCTGCTCTAGTGGGTTCCCTTCCCCCTCCTTATTTCTTAAAAAATACTTTACATTTACTTTCACTTAAATATAAAGGAAGGATGAATCCGTTTTGCACAAATACCCAAGTAATTTCTGTGAAAAATCCTTTTTTATCCCCTCCAGAATGTCTGTCAATATATGATTGAACAAAATGCCCAAGAACCTGCAGGCTATATCTGAATAAAACAGATAGTGAGGACGTGAAAAGTGTGGCAAAAAACATGGAGGAAAGAGTAATGCAAGAAAAAGAGTTGTCTCTTATGTGATATTTTTTGTGTGTGACTACAGAATCCCAGGTTAGGTATGAGTAACTGGATATTCAGCCTGACTCCCTAGCAAAATTTTCATGGGACTTAGAAATTTATCTTCTTTTTCCTTGACTTTTTCCTGTTTTCATCTTCTACAGTATTTACAACAAATGTTTTTCAGCAGTATCAATTACTGAAATAAGATCACGCTCTAAACTACGTGGAGAATTTCATTAACACCACACCTGAAAACTGAGATATCAGTATTCAGGAGGCTGGTAGCTGTAGCACCATGGTTATGGCTGACCACTGGGACAGGAGTGCCATGTTCTTGTGACACAATATAGAAAGGTCTTACGTGTCATTTGCTCACATGTTTTGTTGTGCTCTCTAGTGGAGTTATTGGTGCTTTTGTACCTACTGGAATGCAATTACCTTGTGTCTCTCCAGTTAAAATTGGCAAGTCTGCAGGTTGTATTAAAGGCTTGTTGTTGATCTCAGGCTCTTCTTTTACTGGCAGAGTTCCAGGGTCAGCTGGATGAGGCTCATCTCTTGTGTCAGTAACCTCCTGAAAATGTATGGTTGGCTTGGATGTCCCATTGGAAACAATAAACATTTCTTCTATTGTGTCTTTTTTATCTCTTGTAGTGGTCTCTTTGGTAACTGTAGTTTCCCCTCCTTTGTCAATATGAGTGACCTTTTCAATGGCATCTTCCATTTCTTTTTCAGGTGTGATGCTAGTTTCCTTGATGGTCGTTACCTCTTTTTTACCAGCTGTTGTTGTCTCTACAACACAAGTAGTACTTGTGCTCTCTTTAGCTGCTGCTGTTACAGCCAGCTTACTTTCCATAGTTGTGTCTTTTTTATTTGTTGTTAAAATTTCCCTGGGCTTAGGAGTTGAATCTGGTTTGGCAGCTGTCAACACAGTGGGCTTGGTGGAGGAAGTTATAGCTGTTGTGGCTGCTGTTGTTACAGTTGCTATTCCCACGGGGCTTTCTTTTTTAGCTGTTAAAGTCTCTTTCGGTATGGGAGTCTTGTCTTGTTTAGCTGGGGTAGTTTCTTTTTCTGGAGCTGTTGTTTCACTCTTTTTGTCTGTAGTAGTTGCTTCTGATTCAGCTGCTGTAGTGACAGCTGGCTTGGTTGTAGGAGTTGTATTTGGAATATCATCCTTACCTTTGGGAGAGTCATCTGGTTTAGCTGTTATCACTGCATTTACAGTAGTTGTGTCTTTCCTGCTTGTTGCTGTTAAAATGTCTTTAAGCACAGTAGTTTTGTCTTTCTTGGGTGTCGTTATCACTTTGTTCACTGTGGTTGTTTCTATTTTAGTTGTTTCTTTGGTTATAGGAGTCATAATGGCTTTAGCTGTTGTTTTGTCTCTTTTGTCAGCTGTTGTTACAATCTCGGTAGTACTAGCTTCTGTCACCACTATCCTTTGTACTGCGGTAGTCGTGTCTTTTGCAGTTGTGCTGGTTGCCTCTTTGGATACAGGAGTTGTGATTTTCTCTTCTGCTGTTGTTTCACTAACCATAGTGTCAGCTTCAGGTATGGGTGTTTCCTTCCTACTTCTTGTGACTGGCTCACTGCTTTGAGTGGTTGTGTCTTTCTTAGCAGTTGTTACTAATCCAGGGACAGTAGTTGTTGGTTCAATAGGTGTTGTTTTTCGTATGGCAGCGGTGTCAGCCTCAGGGGTAGGCCCTTTGACCATAGGGGTGGTGGGAGATTCTGCTTCTGTCTCCTCCACTTTAGGGGTAGTAGGAGAGTCAGCCTTGGTTGTTGGTGCCTCTGGGGTTGTGTCTTCAGGTTTGGGGGTGGTAGGAGACTCTGGCTTGGTTGTCGGTGCCTCTGGGGTTGTATCTTCAGGTTTGGGGGTGGTGGGAGATGCAGCCTTGGTTGTTGGTGCCTCTGGGGTTGTGTCTTCAGGTTTGGGGGTGGTGGGAGATTCAGCCTTGGTTGTTGGTGCCTCTGGGGTTGTGTCTTCAGGTTTGGGGGTGGTGGGAGAGTCAGTCTTGGTTGTTGGTGCCTCTGGGGTTGTGTCTTCAGGTTTGGGGGTGGTGGGAGAGTCAGTCTTGGTTGTTGGTGCCTCTGGGGTTGTATCTTCAGGTTTGGGGGTGGTGGGAGAGTCTGGCTTGGTTGTTGGTGCCTCTGGGGTTGTGTCTTCAGGTTTGGGGGTGGTGGGAGATTCAGCCTTGGTTGTTGGTGCCTCTGGGGTTGTGTCTTCAGGTTTGGGGGTGGTGGGAGACTCTGGCTTGGTTGTTGGTGCCTCTGTGGCCTCTGGGGTTGTGTCTTCAGGTTTGGGGGTGGTGGGAGAGTCTGGCTTGGTTGTCGGTGCCTCTGTGGCCTCTGGGGTTGTGTCTTCAGGTTTGGGGGTGGTTGGAGAGTCTTCCTCGGTCATTGTTGCCTCTGTGGCCTCTGGGGTTGTGTCTTCAGGTTTGGGGGTGGTGGGAGATTCAGCCTTGGTTGTTGGTGCCTCTGGGGTTGTGTCTTCAGGTTTGGGGGTGGTGGGAGAGTCAGGCTTGGTTGTTGGTGCCTCTGTGGCCTCTGGGGTTGTGTCTTCAGGTTTGGGGGTGGTTGGAGAGTCTTCCTTGGTCATTGGTGCCTCTGTGGCCTCTGGGGTTGTGTCTTCAGGTTTGGGGGTGGTGGGAGATTCAGCCTTGGTTGTTGGTGCCTCTGTGGTCTCTGGGGTTGTGTCTTCAGGTTTGGGGGTGGTGGGAGATTCAGCCTTGGTTGTTGGTGCCTCTGGGGTCGTGTCTTCAGGTTTGGGGGTGGTGGGAGACTCTGGCTTGGTTGTTTGTGCCTCTGTGGCCTCTGGAGTTGTGTCTTCAGGTTCAGGTGTGGTGGGAGACTCTGCTTCAGTTGTTGGTGCCTCTGTGGCCTCTGGGGTTGTGTCTTCAGGTTTGGGGGTGGTGGGAGACTCTGGCTTGGTCGTTGGTGCCTCTGTGGCCTCTGGGGTTGTGTCTTCAGGTTTAGGGGTGGTGGGAGAGTCTGGCTTGGTCGTTGGTGCCTCTGTGGCCTCTGGGTTTGTGTCTTCAGATTTGGGGCTGGTGGGAGTCTCTGCTTCAGTCGTTGGTGCCTCTGTGGCCTCTGGGGCTGTGTCTTCAGATTTGGGGCTGGTGGGAGACTCTGCTTCAGTCGTTGGTGCCTCTGTGGCCTCTGGGGTTGTGTCTTCAGGTTTGGGGGTGGTGGGAGAGTCTGCTTCAGTTATTGCTTCCTCCGTGGCCTCAGGGGTCATATCTTCAACCATAGGCATCGTGGGAGAGTCTGATTCAGTCATTGGTGCCTCTGTGGCCTCTGGGGTTGTGTCTTCAGGTTTGGGGGTGGTGGGAGAGTTTGGCTTGGTCGTTGGTGCCTCTGTGGCCTCTGGGGTTGTGTCTTCAGGTTTGGGGGTGGTGGGAGAGTCAGGCTTGGTCGTTGGTGCCTCTGTGGCCTCTGGGGTTGTGTCTTCAGGTTTGGGGGTGGTGGGAGATTCAGCCTTGGTTGTTGGTGCCTCTGTGGCCTCTGGGGTTGTGTCTTCAGATTTGGGGCTGGTGGGAGACTCTGCTTCAGTCGTTGGTGCCTCTGTGGCCTCTGGGGTTGTGTCTTCAGGTTTGGGGGTGGTGGGAGATTCAGCCTTGGTTGTTGGTGCCTCTGGGGTCGTGTCTTCAGGTTTGGGGGTGGTGGGAGACTCTGGCTTGGTTGTTGGTGCCTCTGTGGCCTCTGGGGTTGTGTCTTCAGGTTTGGGGGTGGTGGGAGATTCAGCCTTGGTTGTTGGTGCCTCTGGGGTTGTGTCTTCGGGTTTGGGGGTGGTGGGAGACTCTGGCTTGGTTGTTGGTGCCTCTGGGGTTGTGTCTTCAGGTTTGGGGGTGGTGGGAGAGTTTGGCTTGGTCGTTGGTGCCTCTGGGGTTGTGTCTTCAGGTTTGGGGGTGGTGGGAGATTCTGCCTTGGTTGTTGGTGATGATGTTGTTGCAGGGGTCTCTTTCTCAGCCGTAGTGGTCTCTTTGGTAGTTGTTGCTTCTGTGGTAGTACTCATCATAGTTGGTAAACTTGGTTTTGGACCAGATGTAGTTGCTTTGGTTGTTGTTTTTGTGTCAGAGTGTTTTGTAGTTGGAGCAGGACTGGTCACTTTGTTTTCCAGTTCGCTGCCATTATCTATGGGAACAAATATATATTAAGATACTGGAATTTCATTGCCACTGTATATTAAATTACAATGCAGATTAGAAATAGCTGTTTATCTTTTGAATAGCAAGTTGGTTTTATGATCTTTGCTCTAAATGCTTTCTTTGTAAGATTGCACTTAATTAGCTTGAAATTGTTGATACATTTATTTAAACAGGAGAAAAAAAAAGTTATGTGAAACCTGACATAAATTGATAAATGCCACTTTATGGACTTAGGTACCTGTCAAAAGATAAACCATTTAGAAGAGGAAAACTAACCTGAAGTGGGTTAAATTTGAATTCCTTTTTTCTGCGTGGGACTTTGCAGCAGCTCATCTAAATTTTAAGTAAACCTTTTGGCTAACTTACTGCAACTCTGAGTACAGCATGGCATATTTTACTTTGGTGTTTGAAGGTGAGGCCAATTGGTATTTCCACCCTTTTTCATGGAAGGGGAACCACACTATAAAATATAGTCCTTCTGATGAGACACTTCTCAGTTTGTTCTTTAGATTTATTCCTCTGACCTTAATTATAACATAACCTGCACCAATGGCCTGGACTTGAAGGAGAGAGGTAGGAAAATGGGAGGAAAATAAACTTTCTGAATGCAGACACCTGACAGCATTTCCTACTGTATCTTTACATCTTGAATGGTTTTTCTCTTTGTGATTTATGGCTTTAAGACTCTCTTTACTTGTATATATAATTACATTGACCTGAGTCAAATTGTTAATAAACCTATATTTAGTAAAAAGTAACAGCAAATGCTTCTGCATTTTAATCTCTTACTAAGTGTTATCTCTCTGAAGTTTTGCAATTTAGTTCTGTTTTCACATATGTCCTGTGGTGGTTTTTTTTTTTTTTAATTCTATGATCCCTGCTGTGTTGCCCTGTTCCAGTACAACTGAATTGGCATTTGTTTCTTCAAAACCTGAAGAAAATCAAGTGCAGCATCATGTGTTTTGTGACGTTGTTGTTCAGATTTTCTATAAATCTAAAAATATAAAAAGATCTGAGCTATTGTTGATGGTCACCGTCTGGTGACTGTTAGTGGCACTGATGCAGTGACTCTCCCAGCAGACTGAAAGAACTTGTAATACTGCAGTGTGAGAAATAATCCCTGTGTAAATGTATAGTAGAAAAGGTGCAGTATGAGCAGATTTTTACAGAATAGGTTTTCCCGCCATCCAGTTTGTTTGAAATGCCATAAGCCAAGTAGGGTTCTGTTGATGGTTATTTGAATTTCCTTAATTTTGTTTCCCTTAACCCACTATATTGATTTTTCTGTAATAGGAAATTGCCACAGCAGAAAATTAAGTACTCTTTTTTCTTTTTTTTTTTTTTTTTTTTTGTAAGTAAGGGTTAAAATATTGGCCAAAATTGACTTCTAGTCTCATTTCATTCTTGTTACTTCAATTTTCAACTTCAAAATGATCTCCTGAATTATCACTTAAAATGCTGGAACAGAATAACAAAGAACACATGAAAGCAAAGTATTTTCCATTGAGATAAAATAGATTATGTGTTTTCTGAAGCTGCATGAGTCCTGGATTGATTAAAGCTAGAGAAACCTGCTAGGAGATTTTCCTGTCTTGTTCCTGCCAATTCATCACTGTCCCAAAATACAACACCCTTCCTGTTCCAGCAATGGACATTGTCCAAAACTGACACCGGTGTGTAACATATTTTTGGAAGATACGTGTGAAAATCCAGTGTAGACACAGGAGACATCGCCACCCTCCAACATCTGTGCTAAGTGTACTCTCCAAAATCAGTATCCTGAGGTCTAGGTGAGGTAATTAGTTTATAAACTGAGCGGTTCCAAGCTTGGTAACTGTCTGGTAATGTCTCGCATCAGCTTTCTATTTTCAAAGCAGGAAAATGGTCTTTAATGTTTCCTTCAGGTAACACCCATCCTGTTTCATTCGTATACTTTCCTACCTTCCATAACTTCATGGGGCTGCGTTACTTCCTCTGGCTTCTTTTCCTCATTTTTGGATGACCTTTTAGATGTTGGTTTGTTTGCTGGAGGAGTCTTTGGTGATGGCTTTTCTGCATGTGCTGAAAGAAATAAAATAATCTGTGAATTGGGAGTATTTTTCTTTATAGGTGCTTGGTGTCATCTGTATAAGAAGAAAGTGATTGCAAAATTTCAGTTACCATCTTCCATATAAATCTACACTTCTTGCTACCTGTAAGATTTTTTACAATATTATTCAAGGGAAAAAGAGCAAATATATCCTTTGCATC
This sequence comes from Tyto alba, assembly GCF_018691265.1. NCBI lineage: Eukaryota > Metazoa > Chordata > Aves > Strigiformes > Tytonidae > Tyto > Tyto alba. The sequence goes on from NW_024881272.1 coordinate 2,597,506, forward strand.
CCCAAGTGTTTCATCACAGATGGGAGAAGTGTTTTTCCCAGAAGCTGGAGGTGAGGCATTCTTTGCTAATGGCAATTTTGAGGTGGGAAAAAGATTAATTCTGAGTGGAGTTCTATGTTCTGAAAATTTGTCTAATTTTTTTGTCATCTCGTTCTTCTGACTACAGATGACTTGGGACTAACTCACTATAATGGATCTCTGAGAGCTATCATATTAGCCAAGCATTTACTTTCATAATCCCCTGAAGTTTTAGTTATATTGTAGTTCTTCAGACATGATAATTCTACATAAGTGATCATTTTGGGGAGACATCTTAAAAGCAATAGTTTCCTTGAAAAAGACAGGAGTGACAAAGTAGACAGGGACCAAAGAAACAACACAAGATCTAAGTATTAAGCTAACTTCCAGCAGGCTAAGTTTTAGGTGAAACTAGAAGTTTCTGTTCAGCTTTTCCAACTCTGAAGATTGCATGGAATTTCACTTGCATCCAGTAAGAGCCAGAAGATACTTTTTAATTCATTCTTGGGTCAGACTGTACAATTGGAAGTAAGACCCTCTTTTCCCATCAACATAGCCTTGTAAAAGGATCTTGTTAGTTGTGAAAAAAGCATGATGGAGCTCAGGGAACCTGCAGAAATCTTTGATCCAACTGAAGGACCCAGTAGGTGCCATAAGTATGTGTAATCAGCTTTTTACAAAAGAGCAGTGTTTTTGTCTCATAAGATGATGACCGTGGTATCAAAGGATTTACTTTCATAGCAAGCTAGTACTCAAAGTAAGTAAGGTTGGGGGTTGGATTATATTCTGATGCTTTTATTGAGAAAGAGAGAGTAATTGTAATTGTTGAATAAAATCACTTTGGGAGGTGAGTCACCTTTCAGAAGAGTCAGTAGTGGTGGGGGGTGTGTGTGGAATGTTTGATCAGTCCTTACCTGTGCGTGTGTGTGTATTCAGGGATATAGGGCTTCTGGAGGATAAGAAAGGTAAAAATGATCTCTTGATATACATCGCAAACTTAGCTTCACTGTACAGAACAAAGTGTTCAGAAGATGCATAAACAGCACAATTATTCCAAGAGGTTTAACAGGTTGCTCAGTTACTTACACATAACAAAAAACTAAAATACTGAGTACAGTGGTAGGATGGGTTCTGGGGATTTTTTTGTTGGGTTTTTTTGACAAAAACTAATATCAAATCTAAGTAACTAAAATACTAGAAGAAACTCTCTAAAATTATGAGCAGTTGGTTAACTTTTCTTTATATTTGAACTGAAGAGCAAGTGAAATGGCTAACTAACTCTTGTAAGTGTTCATGCATGCTAAACTCAGCAGCAAGAGGAAGCAGCAAGTTCACCCCAAGATACTTCCAAGATATTTATCCTCCTCTAGACATAGAGTCAAAAATTGCTGAATACAGAGTCTATTTCAGTATAAATTATTGTGGAACGGAGTGGCAAACCCAAGCTGTTATACCAGCACTTGGGGACTGGGAGTGGTTGGTAAAGTGAACCAAATGATAATCCATAACTCATCTTGTTTGTTAAACTGCACGCTTTGGAAGTTGGCTGCCTTGCAGGTTGTCTGGTCTGTGAATGCAGCAACTCAGTGCCAAGTTATATTTGCCAAGTGTGTTCACAGAAATGAATTTAGGTCCACAAGTATCAGAAAAATTAAGGACAGGATGAAACTATACATAATCTGTCAGTGTTTTCTAGACTAGAATTCAATCGATAGTGTTATGAAAGCTACATGAAGGTGAAACTGTACCTCCAGATCTGTGCCCTTGTGCTCAACTAACAAAAGCCTATCAGGTTCTGCAGTGAAGGACAAAATAAACAAAAGTGACTGTGGGTCAGTGTAATTCTCCCCTGAACTGAATTTGCAGCCTGTCCGGGGTTTGAGTGAGTGGTGGGGTTTTTTGGTAGCAGGGGAGGGGGCTATAGGGGTTGCCAACCCAGCTCAAACCACAACACAGCCTAAAGGTTAAATGTGCATTTTCTTGAAATTCCTCTTGCTGCAGTGTGAATGTGTAACCACTTCTAACCAGGCAGATCCTGCAGTTCCTCCCACATGCCCCAGAGGTTGGGTTTCTGTGTTGGACTTCTCTTCCCATCTTGGATTTGAGGTGGGGGAGGATGTAGGACATCTGTCTCTATATGCTGCCAGTGATGGCAGTAACCCAAAGCAAGTAGTCTGGAGCTTTAAGTAGTGTTATCCCAAGGCACGGAGTAGATATTCTCCACTTTTGGATGGGTGGCAAGTTTAAGAAAGTTGGACCTTCCTTCATTACTACTTTTTTTGTAAGATGAACTAGGATTTCTATTGCAATGTGTCTTTCGTTCTTGTCCTGGTTTGGGCTGAAATAGAGTTAATATTCCTTTTTGGGAACTAGAATAGTGCTGTGTTTTGGATTTAGCTTTGGGTTTGGTATGAGAAGAATGCTGATAGCATACTGATGTTTTCAGCTGTTGTTGAGATTTCAAGGGCTCTACGATTCCCCATGTTCTGCCCGTGCGCAGGTGCACAGGAGGCAGGGAGGGAGCACTGCCAGAGCACCAGACCCAAATTGGCCAATGAAACATTCCATGTCATGGCACGTCATGCTCACTGTATAGAGGAGGGGTGGTTGGGAAGGAGCTCTCTCGCTTCCGGGATTGCGATTGCGGGATCTTGGTATCTCGGGGTCGCTGGCCGGGAACAGGCTGGGGATTGGTCAGCGGGTGGTGAGCAATTACATTGTGGCTTGCCTGTTTATATTTTTTTTCTATTACTGTCATTGTTTTTATTTTATTACCATTATTAAACTGTGCCTATCTCAGCCTGCGAGTCTCCCTTTATTTACTCTTCCAATTCCCTCCCCCATTCCCATGTTGGTGGGGGAAGGGTGGGTGACCGGCTGCAATGGTTGGCTGCCGACCAGGCTCAAACCACAACAATTCTCCCAAGCTTCTGTCCTTGAATTCTATTGCTGATGTAACTTAAGTAGCATAAGTGGAAGTGCACATGCAAAACCTGGCCTTACACAAATATTAATCTGGGTGACAATTCTGATAGTAAATTAGAGTATGGCTAGTACCAAAAGAGGCTAACACAAAATAAAACTTTATCCTCAGAATTCATCTCTTGGTGATGGCTTTCGGTGTATCTACCTGTATGTGTCAAGAAGCTGTTCATGCTTGAGAAAATGGCCATTTTATTTTTAAAATCAGATTTCTGTTAATCAGATTTCTGTTATTCTTGTTTTGGTTTCTTTTGTCTAGTAGTTAACTTCTTGTGTCCTAAGAAGCTTGCACAGTGAATGTTTTATGATAATGCAAAGTATCTCTGTTTAAATATATCCAGGAAAAATACAGTGACAAAGAAATTTCTTACCCTCTTTACAGTGTTCCGTGTAGTCTGGGCAGCATTTGCCATATCTTTCACAGTCTGCATCACAGTCACACTCTCTTCCTCTTTCAAAGATTTCAAAGCAACGTCCTCTGCAGGAGACTTCTGCATAAGGCACAAGAGCATTAGTATTTTTGGCTAGCTCACATTTAATGCTGGGACCTCTCTATAGTGAAGTCATTTGCTTAAGCTGATGTAAAGAACAGCTTCACAAAATCAGGTGGTTATTCTGGTCTGATCTAGAACTTGTTTGTGTAATTGCATGTTTTAGATCAGGCCATACAACCAGAGCTGTATTTTGCCATTGCAGTATATTGAGACCATTTAGAACTTACAGTTAAAGCATTCACTTTAGCTAGGTCCCATCATAGAAGGTTTTGGTTTCCTTAATGAAATAGCAGTTGTGTCAAGAATGCTATTTAAATTCTGGGTTGGGTTTTCAAAAGGTATTCATCAATGTACCACTTTGTATCAGGAGTGATGTGTCTACCAAAGCATTTCTGAAAAGTAATTTGCCTAAAGGTCCACCTGATGTCTCTGGGCAAATACTGCAACTTCATTGTGTAAATGAGTTAACAGTTACACAGAGTAACTATTTCTGAAAAGTTATCCTAGTCTATTTAATACAGTTTTTTAATTATTAGTACTCAAGGAGTATCTACCATGTTTTGACATGATTAATAACCACATGCTTGTAATATTTCATTATTGGTTAACTTCTGACAACTTCAGTCACTACAGAAACACTTCTGTTTCATATCAAATAATGACCAAATTGTTCTGGAAAGTGCATGCACAGCTATTGGAGACTTCAGCAAAATATGTTTGCTGTATTTTTCAAGAACAAAATTTGACCCTGAACATTCACATCACATTTACATTTATTAACATTCAGTAGTACCTTTAATAGGTAGTTAGTCAACAGTTAAACTGAAGTGATTATGTTAGACCTGAAGTGGATATTTCTGGAGGATGCTTAGCATCTCACAGAATTAAGCCAACAATTAGCTATCATTTGGTATTTCCAGAATTTGCCATATGGTGTGTTATTCTTGTCCTGTATCTTTTCTGTACATAAGTCTCTTTTGAAGTCATTGTCTTTGTGTCATGCAGGGCATAAAATCATATTTTATAATTAAATCACTATCTAGCAAAATCAGGATTACTTTATAGGCAGATTATGAACATCTTGGCCAATGTAGATGTGAAGTGAGTCGATGCCAGTGGATTCGTGCCACATTCACATGTGAGAATTATTTTTATTTTATGACATTAGGGCAGTGTTTACTCATAAACCAATGTCTGGCATTTCTCTAATTTAGTCAGCATTGGTCACATGCTAGCTGGGCCACAGTCCTTCGTCAGACTGCCTGCATGCTTTAACAGTGGCACCTATTGTGCTTGCCTGAATTCAGTGATCTAGGGTAGGATAGACTTCGTCTAGCCTTAAAAAATTTATTTAATGTTATGTAGATGCCAGAATAACTGAATATGGCCCACAATAAATAAATAGCCTACATAATTAAAATGTCTCAGTATATACTTTTAGTTTTGAAAAATGTTGACGTCCCCTCACAAATCAAAATCAGGATGGGGAAGACTGAAGTGCAAGTGTTTCCAGTGTGCGTGTTAGAGCAGCAGAATTAACATTTTGGGGAGTGCTGTGTTTGCATTTTGAGCAACACTTGGCCTGTGTTGCTGGATCTAAGAAGTCTTACCTTACACCTGTAACCTTACTGGAACTACAGTGTCATGTAACAAACTGCAGTTATCCAGATCACTGATATTTTTGACATTGGTGATTTATAAGAAAATATTTTTTAACTCTCAGTAGAAGAGTTTGAAATACCTGTATTTATTTACACTATACAGTTTTGCATACAAATAAAGCATAAAAAATAATACTCATCCAACAATCTTTTCCATCAAACTCTGGACATGGTTCTGATCCAGAGTCAATTTCTATCCATGGAAGGACACCCTCTGACTTTGGATTAGACCCTACAGCTTCCAGAGTTCTTATAATTGAGTTGGAATGTCCCAGAATTTCTTCCTGGAAAACCCTGAATTTGCTTTTACCATTTTTTTGTAGAAGAGACAAACAGATACAGTACAAATGCATTTAAGGACAAGAAAACAAGTAGCAGGAAAATTGTTTCACCCCCTCTTGCCTACTTCTGCTCTTCTGAAAAGCAAAATCCTTTTCTCAGTGTTAACCTTGGATACGCAATTTTCTTTGAATGGGTCGCAAGAGGTTATCACTGAGGTTTTGAGGGGGAGAACAATACATGTATGAGAGGAGAACAAGGATGCAGCAAACTGAGAGAGACATATAAGCGTTCAGAGGAGAGACACTGGTGTGGTAGGGAGTTGGAGCAAATGGGGTGGGGGAAGTCTTGTCGATAGGAACTGGCTGTGTTTGGGAACTTACCCACTGTGCAGAATTTCTTGAAGTCAGGGCAGCACTCCATGTAGTGTTGACAGTTAAAATCACAGTGGCAGTCATGCTCTCTAGAATACCCTTCCCCACATCTCCCTGTACAGCTTGATAAATCTAAAATCACACAACACTGGTGTAAACATTGCCAAACCAAAATGGTATATAAGGAAATGCTGAATGGCAAAGTAGTGAGATTTATCTTTTTTTTTTTTTTTTTTTCCCTACAGAATGCCATTTTTTCACTCATTATTGCAGAAACTGTGGGCCCAGTGAAACCCCTCCTGAAGGTCTGCGGATCAGAGGTTTGCTCTGAGCCAGCCAGAGGACTAGCAGCAGCACCCGCTCAAATTAGAGGGGTGTTCTGCTGAGGCTAAAGTAGCCTGTTTCTCCTGAATATTAATGAAGCTCTGAGGCCTGATTCAGAAGTACAACCACAGCAGTTATGGCATTCAAACTAGCCCGTGCAGATTTAACTTAGGCAGTATGTCAGCCAGGTACTATATTGTTTTGCAGATTTATTCTCCATCTTAATTCACCCTACATATGGTTATAGATGTGCATCTGCACAACTGTACCTGACAGACCCATTAGGTCTGTCTGATTTTTACTTTTGGTGATGTTCTTCATAATAACCAAATAAAATCAGTTTAATTTGCAAACTGGTGAGCACTGTCATAATGAATACAGGTCCCTGGAGCCATTTTTATTGGAAGTTTTCAAAATCTGCCTGCTGTCTACATTATTTTTTTCCCTGAGGTCAGAGAGGAATTTAGTATCAAATATGAGACTAGGAACAGTTGGGATCTAGTCCTGAAATCTTCTATAAAGTACATTCTGTTTACTAATTAGGAGATTACTTATTAGCAGACTAACATAAAAGCTCATCCCACAATGGCTTTACTGCTAAACTGCTGTAGCATTGGAAAATGCTAGATAATAATAAATGCTGCAGATTACAGGTGGTAAGCAAGACATTGGGAGGTCTGCTTTCAAACTGCAAGCATTCAAGCTTGGCAGCGGTTAACTTCTACTCCCAGATCAGATATTCACCCTGCAACAATTCTCCTTCCTATGTGAAATCTCTACTAATGTAACACGCTAACAGCTTCTTCGGGAAATGAAACATGTAGGACCACAAGTGAAGCATCCCTAAATACAAACAAAGAAGCTGAACAATCAGCAAGCTAAAACAGAGTTAAGATAATCAGCTGAAACATTGAGCAACAACAAGAAAATAACAAGAAATAACATGTAACACAACACAACAGCAAAGACAATTTCTAACAGCACACACTCCATGTGTGTGTGTATGAAGGAAGACCCTGGGATAACAAATAATTACATATATTGTGATTTTCAGCAGGTAGGTATAGTGTTTGTTACCACTTCTTTACAAATAATGAAGCGGGACAAGGGAATAAATGGAGAAGTTAATGGACCTAAGTTAATGGACTCTTAATACTGGAGTTGAAAAGATAAATTAACATCTTCCTTTATGGATACGTGCCCAATATATTGCATCCATCTTATGGGAAGAAAATAAGTCCAAAAAGTAACATTTTTCATTCATTTATTTGTTTAAAGTTTATGACTTGTAGGTTAAGAAGTTATTTCTAAGGAAAATTCCTAAACTATTCGAGTTGTTGTTGGTAAGAGTCTTGACTTTTGCTGGAAATAGTGGGAAGGCTTTCAGCAGCTCTAGAGAGTGCAGTGCCAGGCTGCTCTGCCCTGTAGGTCAAACCTGACATCTGCTGTGCCCCGATGAGCCGCTCAGAAATGCAAGTGTTATGTCTTCTACTGTCAAATAGTAATGAATTGTTTTCTACCAGCAAGTGAAACACAATGTTATCACTATAACAATTTAATAGCACAAGACTTGCCAGGCTGCAAGTTCTTCAGTTTCTTCATCACCGTGCTACTTTAGTTAGAAATCTATTACAGAGCTTTGAGAGTAAATAAAAATCTATAGTATTAGACAAATAATTCCCTTGGTACTGGTAATGACAGTGCATTTAATGGCAGAGCACTTATCACAGTACAGACATTCCTTTCCCCAAGCATATTGTGTATAAATATTTCTAACCAAATTATGTGGATATTGTAATTTTAGTTTCTTCCTTGAATCATACTGCAAATCACTAAGGTTAAATATGTCAGCCTGAGGGCAACAGGATCTGTAGAATATGTCTACAGAAAAAGTACTTTCACAGGTATTTTGCATTATATTCATATTTATATATTATTCCTCAAAAAAGAGGATCATGCTGTACTAAAAAATATTTATGAAGATATTAATTGATGATAAAACTGAATCATAATGCCTGTCTGAATAAATATAAAGTTCTAGAACTTGGTATTTTTATGAAGATGCATTTGAAGCATTCTTAGTATTTGTCAGCTATCCTAGACACCCTCCCTTCGTCTTTATCTGTTACAGTACCTGCAGAAGACACTTCTTGAACCAAGGACAGTGAAAGGATCACCAGGGATATGCAAAGTGTGTTCCTTATGATCATTACTTTCAGATACGACATCATCCCTAAAAAGAAATAATCTCACATCACTACAGGCAATTCAATTAAGCAGTTCATAATTTCAAAAAAATTGCAGTGTATAGCTTTATACATAATACTAGTTTAATAACATAAAATTAATACTAAAATTATTCAAGGACAAATTTTTAATTTAGAATTGCTTCATAAATTCTTTCTTGGCTTTTAGTTGATTAGCTGTTAAATTTTGTAGTAAGAGTAAGAAATTTCGTTATTAACAAATAACTGAAGTAATTTTTTGCAGAATCTATTATGTGAAAACTACAGTCACAGTCTTTTCTTTTTAACATGGATGCACTTCAGTACAACAGTTTCTAAGGTTATAATACTTATAAATGTAAAGTAAAAAAAAAAATACTGTCAAAACATTAGTTTTTAAACAACATAATTTTATAAACCATAATCTATCATTGAAATATTAATGTTTAAATATGTCAAATGGAAATGTAGGATAAAAATAAATCTTCTTTCAAAAGGAAAACTTATCTGGGTTTTCTGTTCCAGTTCATAATTTTCCTTTTGAAGAACAGCACTTTGATCAAAATGCTCTGAGTAGAGATAGGTACAACACTTACCTAATAAAGAATATGTCTGCTCTCAGGGATGTTTCAGATGCCTTATATATTGCTTTGTAACTATGCTGGGGTTAACTAATTAGACAGCTTGTTAAACAAAACCGCCAATGACAGCTTATGACAGCAAACTTTCCACATGAGTTGGGAGAGATCCCAGATGACTAGACTAACACAACATCTGGAAAATACTCCCATTAAGAAAAATGATTACAGAAAAAACTAAATAGGGACTTACTAGTCAAAACACATTTTGATTACTGAGTGAAATGAACAAATTGTCCTGAATGCATCTGGAAGTCATTAGATATTATTGCATAGCAATAAAAAAATCATTATAGGCAAATGCTGAATATTTTTCTTTCTTGTCAAATGTAGCTTAGGTGACAGTAGCCTAAAATTATGCAGTATTATCTGCTACTGATGGTGTATCTTCTCCCAAAAGTTTTGAGATCTGATTCATACAGTCATAAGTAATTCACCAGTTCTGCACTGAATATATAGTAGTTTTCCCTGAAATTAATGGAAATTGTGCCAAGGTATTGGCTAGAAAGCAAAGAATTTAGTCAAATCACAAATGTACTAAATATATTATACGTAAAGCATCAAAAAAGAATGAGAGACCTAAATTGTTTCAATGGTCTTCATGTTTATTGGTTTCAGATTCAGGATACTGGAAATGGTTATTTGTAACTCTCAGAGCTAAAGGAGGTTCCCACTGAAACTTTTAATGGTCCTGACTCTCAGGGTTTGGGAAGGATTTTTTATTCAGAAACTATCCTGAAGGCCAGGGAATTCTGATACTTCCATCTTGTGATATTAATTGAATCCCAAAGTAATTCTGTTATCCCAAAATAAAAAAAAAAAATGGTATAATATGCATTGTTCCCAACTGAGGAAAGCACTTAAAATGATCTTGAGTCTCTTAAGGAAAATAATGTAGACACGTCTGAAAAGGAGCAGGTTTAGACATGTGCTTGAATTTTTTCCTCACTTAGTTCAATGGTTATGCAGCTTTAGTATTTTTATGCTAGGGTTTCTTTCTAATTTCTGTATTGTGACCATAGAGGCAGTTTCATTCAATCTTTCTGCATTATGGATGCTTCTAATTGCTTTCATATCACACCCACCCTTCAATTAATTGATTCCAGTCAATGAAAGTGGTTTTTTTTCATTGCTCTAGGAACACATATAATATTGCAGAGGCTTATAGAGCTATTTAGACAAGTGTTAAGTGGGAGCACTTACATAGTGTTGATTTGCTGTTCAAGGTTCTCTGCCCACTGCCAACCTACTTATCAGGTAGTTATTACTCTACTTTGTGGAAAAGGGCACTCGAGGCTCTGAGGTTTTTATGGAGTTTATTTGAAGCAATGCACAGAAGGAAATATATATTACCTGTTTTACAACAAGAACTTCAGTTCTGTCTTTAGTGGAGCCGAGTATAAGCTTGATAAAGAAACTCTCTGGTTTGAGAAGAAAGGTACCTGTGTATGGATATTTAAAGCCTAGGGAAAAAGTAGTTATTAGGGTAGATAAAGAGGATCAGCATGATGAGACAGGTTTTCTAGAAAAGTACTAAAATCCTCATAACTTAAATAATTTACAATTTGATCAAGCAAAACATTTACTGAGTACTTCATTGAATTCATATCCGTGATATGGAGGAGGCTTGTTGACTCTTCCATCGTTTCATATCCAGTACAGCTGTGCGTTCCAGTTAATACTGACTAGCTACCTAGCCAGTGGAAAAATATTTACATAAAGTAGTAAATAAAAAGTAACAGAAGATCAAAATTATTATCATGCTTCTATTAACATGCCAGTATTCAATTAAGTCATATGAAGACAATTAGGTACATACACAACTTGAAAATACGGGTAGTCATGATTGGCTGCTACATTTATTATGTGTTAAAGCTATGTTCATTTTGGTAGGGTTATATTGTTTCATTTCTCTTATGAATTAAGTTTTTGGATCATCAGAGGTGACATGAAGTTGCGAAGTTTGAATGATGATAATAATTCCATCAGTGTATTGGCAGGATGTAAAAGGCACTTTGAGACACCGTTAAACTGTAGTGTCTCAGTTGCATTGAAGTACAGGCACTTCGCAGTGAGTGATTAGACAGCAGTGGGGTGGGGTTTGTATCCTGACCAGCTTCTGCTCTTCCCTTTATTTTCAGAGCTGGACTTTGAAATCCTGCTTGAAATTCTTGTTATGATTTCTGGGAGGAGGTAAGAAATATGCTCAAATATGGACACAGCCAGGGCACTCATGATGGGCAGAATTTACTTGCTATTGTTATGCAAAGGTTTGTGTGCCAGTGAAAAGGGCCATAAGAGTAACAGTGAAACAGCAAGCAAGGAGCTGCGTGGGTAGGGGAGGGTGAAGTGGGGACACATCTCAATCATTTTTAGGTTGAGCTCCATCTGAAATGGGCTTGGAGGTATGAAAAAAAGGGAAAGTACAAAATGTTTCATTTCCTTATTTTCATTTCTACTGCATTTAGGGAAACAGGACTCGTATTCCTGATGAGTAAATAAAAATACATGGCCTCACCACCATTTTTCTTCATCTTGGAGCAATGTATGGGACCTAATACTGTGGTTAGCCACTCCAATTGGAAAGAGATAACATTATTTTTTATCTGATACATCATTGCTTCAGTTAGATAGCAACTGGCAAGGGTTTCAGGCAGTGTAAACCCTTCACTGAGTCTTGTCATGTGTATCCAAAACCTCACCTGTATTTTCTGACTTCATTAGTTGATTGTAATTTTTAAAAAAAGGAAAAAAAAAAAAAAAGGCCTTTCCTACAAACCCTGCTTTGCTTATATACTGAGATCATCACAGTTACAGCACTATTGTTGTTATCTTTTATTTATGGATTAATGGATTCCTTATGTCAATGCCCATGACTCAGATGTATTCTTATGCCTTTTCAGGTCTTGGCTTTTTCAGACGCTCATCAAACAGTCACATTTATGATAGTGGTTTTGGGATGTGTTCATGGAGATCACATGGAAAATGTAAGCCAGTGAAATCCAAGAAAACAGTTTTTGTTTTAATCTGGGTCTGATCTGACAGATGCCCTACTGCTTTTTCAGTCCCATCATTGATCCCCATTGTTAACCCATCAGTATCCTCAAATTATCATGTAATTTTCATATAAAAACTAAGTTACATCTGAAGTGATTTGAATCCTTGTGAGAATTCAGTTGACTGTAAGAGCAGCTGGGGTGTCTCAGCAAAAGTTATATAGAGAAACTGAGCTGAGTGAGAGTGAAGAAAGTGAACAGAAAACAAAAGAACATGTATTTAGAATAGTATTGCTCTGCTACACACTCACCAATTAGTGTACCTAGAAGAAATCATAGAAGGAATTTAATTGAAAGGTAAGTAACAGTGTTGGAAGTCTCATTAAATGAGTTGCTAATAAAAATTATGAAAAAACACAGAAAACTTTTGCTCTTGCAGGAGGGACTGGCAGACTTTCAGTCTTATGGTCTTGGCAGAGCAAGGAAGGAGAATGACGTAGAGGAGGTAAAAGGAATACAGGAAGGGCATGGGATTACAATGAATTCTTTTGGGACATCTGATAAGTGATCGAAGGACACTTCCCTCTATTGCCTTCCACAATCAATCACTTTCTTCCATGCCAGAACTGGCTACTTTTTATTGGCATATTTTATTTGATTATAGCAAAAAAAAAAGTTAACTTTGAAGAACACTTAAATATGCTGACTTTTAAAACACGAATATTAATACCATTGCTTTTCTGTAATTTATGAGTAGTATGGGTAGCAGTAGTATTGCAATTAATTCTTTTGTAACAAGCTGCTGTAATAAGGGTTAGATGGTCACATGCATCATCCAGTTGATGTAAATACAGACTTACTGCTTTTCCAATTCCTAAAAAGCTGAGAAAATTGTTTAAAAGTAAGTAGAGGGAAAGATATGACTTAGAAATTATTTGTCTTCACGGAGATAAGAGATAAGCCCATACTAATAGGTGGGAGATGAAAGACAGAATCTGTTTGTGTTTTTATAGTACTACCAAAATCAGTAAGGGAAATATTTTTATTCCAGAAAAGCCTTTAAACTCAGTACAGCTGCAGATGTTACTCTTCCTCTGAAGTGCTGGACCTAAGACCATCACTTTATAGCTATCACAGTAATTCTCAGTGTGTCCTAACAATTTCCCAGAGGTAGAGCATGGACTTATTTGAACTAGGCTGGAATCTCATTTTGTGTTGAATGAGTGCTCTGATTCATACAACAGGGCAGAATTTTAGTGACAGAAAGTTACAGGGGAAAATCTTTCGTAGAATGTCTGGCAGAAATATTCATTTTTTCTTTCTTTCCCAGTATAGAGTCTAGTGAAATATTTATAGATTTGGATCCAGACAGCCTGATTAAAAAGTGACTACTGCCTCGTAAAAATGTCTCACAAAATTAATTATATTCCATATTGTTTGCTCTTTTTTATTCATAAAGTATATGGACTAATTCAACTGAATAATAACTGGAAGAAAACAAGAGATTGAACTGTAGGAAATAAAATGTTTCATGCAAGATTTGGTTAATATGAAGGATGGCACATGATAAGAAGAATAAGGCAAATTAGCATGAGAAAGACAGGGTGCTTCAGGTATGAGAAAGGTAAATCCAGGAGAGCAAGAAGTTATACATGTCTGTTTATAACATAAGAAAGTATGTTTATCAGTTAAACAAGGAATCAACAGTTAACTGGTAGTAGCTGAATTAGCACTGACTCCTGGTTAATTTGTGAATGAAAGATGCAGAAAATTTATTCAGACCACAGTTATTTCATTACCACCTACAGGACTGTTAATAAAGACTCCCAGAAACAGTCACCACTTTTTATATGACTGAAGAATAACACCCTTCTTTTGGCAAAATAGCAGTGAAAAGGTGTCAGACAGTTTTTTCCTGACTTGGTATGAAGTAATTTTCTTGTAACATGAAGAATCATCCTTCTTAGACATCTCGGGCTACTATAAATAATCCTTTTAACTCATTCTCAAGCTTTCACCTCTTCAAGCAAAATTGGTCTGTTTAAATATGTATATTCAAGGGGGAAAGACTTGCTGGATCAGCATAATTGTACCTAAGAGCAACAAGTACTTGTTAATTTATACTTCTCTGAGAAGACTTTTTCCTTTTTGGAACTTGTCTGCTGTTGCTTGACTTCAGAGTGAGAAAGGAACAGTAACACTTCTGATGTGTGTTCAACAGGAAGATTTTGAAGGTCAAATAATAAGTTCATGTACAAAAAAACTTTCTTGGCAATATTGAACACTGTATGTTAATGCTAGTAGAGAAAGCTTTAGTTAAAGTTGCCAGAAGCCTGCAGAAGCTGTCTTTTTCTTATTACTGTAAATACCTGGGTTTGATCATTCATAGTTATACAGGAATCTGAATTATTCATCTGAACTGTTCAGTACTTTACTTCAGCCTATTAGGATTCTGTTGTGTAAAAGACACTGTCCTGGTTTGGGCTGGAATAGAGTTAATGTTTCTTTTTGGTAACTAGAATAGTGCTGTGTTTTGGATTCAGTTGGGGTTTGATATGGGAAGAATGCTGATAGCACACTGATGTTTTCAGCTACTGAGATTTCAAGGACTCTCCAACTCCCCATGTCCTGCCTGTGAGTAAGCACACAAGAAGCGGGTAGGGAGCACGGTCAGAGCACCAGAGTCAAATTGGCCAACAAAATATTCCATATCATGGAACATCATGCTCACTGTACAGAGGAGGGGTGGTCGGGAAGGTGCTCTCTCTCTCTCTCTCTCTCACTTCCGGGATTGCGATTGTGGGATCTTGGTATTTCGGGATCGCTGGCCGGGAACGGGCTGGGGAATGGTCAGCAGGTGGTGAGCAATTGCATTGTACATTGCCTGTTTATATTTTCTATTGCTGTCATTGTTTTTATTTTATTACCATTATTAAACTGTTTCTATCTCGGCCTGCGAGTCTCCCTTTACCCCTCCAATTCTCTCCTCCATTCCCAGGTTGGGGGGGAGGGTGAGTGAGCGGCTGCGGGGTGGTTGGCTGCCGACCAGGATCAAACCATGGCAGACGCCTACAGTGAACAAGAGCTGACTGGGTATTTGGCAGAGTGGATTGTCTCAGAATAACAAATAATGTTTTCTTTGTCAAAAGTAAAGACATATATATTTTAAAAATGGAAAAATACTAATTTTTCCTTCAGTTTTAATGATCTTTGAGATGGTTGTAGTCTCTTTGAAGTGCTTTCAAAATAAACTCTGTCTCTGAGAAACCAGTTTTCCTCTCAGTTCTCAAGAGTTGTGCACACACAGCATGATTGCAGTAGCTCAGAATAGGGTACCAAGAACACAG
Organism: Tyto alba; assembly: GCF_018691265.1. Classification (NCBI taxonomy): domain Eukaryota; kingdom Metazoa; phylum Chordata; class Aves; order Strigiformes; family Tytonidae; genus Tyto; species Tyto alba. The sequence continues at coordinate 2,612,844 of NW_024881272.1, forward strand.
AAGTCCATTTGCAGTTTAAATATAACAGCAAGATTCTTCCAACAAATAAAATTCTTGCAAATATGTAAATTATTTAGCATTGATTGTGGTACATCACAGGCTGTGCAGTGCTGATCTAAATCTGAAAAAGGAATAATCTGCAGCAAAAGCAGGATTCTTAACCTGATCTGCTGAAGGAATAATGAGCCAAAATGAAGAAAATGACCAGCTTTAGCTGTTTATCATCCAAATACCTTTCTGTTATATCAGGAAATTTCTAGGCATTGGTCTCTGTTTGCCTATAATTAAGTCCGAGGTTAGAACTGAAATAAATATTAGGTTTTAGGTTTTAAATATTCCTCTGTTTTCCATAACTAACATCTGAGAAGGAGTCAGTAGTTTAGTGTCACCAAATGTAATCTGCTCTGTTTTTGTTACAGTATTCTCTTTGCTGATGGCTAATGCAGCTTTTTCAGGAACTCTGAGTTGTAATGAAGACTGCAAGTAGAAGAAAATCTCAACACTGGGTAGAGAATTCAGAAGTTTGCATCATTCTCTGAATGGAGTGGCAGGTTTATAGCTAATATCTGCCTGCAATAATGACTTATTTTCCTTGTCTGGTCTGTGAAGATTCCTTTCCTAGTGTAGATTGTGGGAGAGAATCTCCTTTTTATTCCCAGAAAATTAGAATAGGTTTTGGATGTTAGATTCTGAAATGAGGAAGGAGATGCTTTTGTAACTGGCATGCCAAGAGAAAGTGTTTAAGGGAAGTAGCAGGTCATCTTTATAAGCTTCTGTTCTTCCAAAGAAAATCTCATCCTTGGCTTTTATACCTCTGCTAGCACATTCCCTTGCAGGCTGTCCTCTGCTGGGCACTCTTAAGTTGGCAACAAACATATTCTTTTGGTATGTGGCAGTGTCAGCAAGTGTTGCTGAGTACCTCAGGTTTTTTAACTATTATTGTTTAATAGTAATATTTTCATAATATTCAGAATCTATTAGGTGCCTTTCAGAACAAACAAAAAAAAGTCCTCAACCTGTGCGTCTAACAATTTAATTTTAGTACATCATCAGAGATGTATCTGGAGAATGGGACTTTTACAGGCAGTTTTCTTTTATACTATTCAGAATGAGTCATCTGTTTTTGTGAGCAAAGGAGTTGGTTTAAAGATTAAAATTATAAATAATGCACCACCCTTAAGACCATCCCAGAAAGGTTAGGCTCAGTGAATTGTCAACATCCTTGGCTCAGACTTAGTTTTCAGAAAAGAAGAGAAAATTCTAGGGATGCTGATAAAGAATATGTGTTTACTTATTTTTGTGCTGAACACACACAAGCTGTGTGGTGCGGTGACACGCTGAGGGCAGGGATGGCATCCAGAGGGACCTGGGCAGGCTGGAGAGGGGGGCCCGGGCAAACCTCATGGAGTTCAACAGGGACAAGGGCAAGGTCCTGCCCGGGGGTCGGGGCAATCCCCAGCACAAACCCAGGCTGGGTGAAGAGTGGCTGGAGAGCAGCCCCAAGGAGAGGGACTGGGGGTGCTGGTGGGGGGAAAACTGCCCGTGAGGCAGCCCCGTGCGCTCGCAGCCCAGAACCCACCCGTGCCCTGGGCTGCAGCCAGAGCAGGGGGGGCAGCAGGGCCAGGGGGGGGATTCTCCCCCTCTGCTCTGCTCTGGGGAGCCCCCCCTGCAGTGCTGGGGCCAGCTCGGGGGCCCCCAACAGCAGAAGGACCCGGAGCTGCTCGAGCGGGGCCAGAGGAGGCCACGGAGATGCTGGGGGGGCTGGAGCAGCTCCCCTGGGGGGCCAGGCTGAGAGAGCTAAAGAAGTGAAATCTCCAGGGAGACCTTACTGTGGCCTCCCAGCACTTAAAAGGATCCTACAGGAAAGGTGGGGAGGGACTCTTCATCAGGGAGTGTAGCGACAGGACAAGGGGTGATGATTTTAAACTGACAGAGGGTAGAATTAGACTAGATATGAGGAAGCGTGATGGTCTGCGGAAGTCACAGCTGATGTCTCAAACATCCAGTAAAGAACTTTGGTAAAGGAAACAGTCTCTGTGGAAACACCAGGGCTGTGATGGGAAGATGCAGTAAGAAGAGAGGGTCCCATGGAAATGGGACTGCGCTTTTTTGAGGCTGGACTTCCCTATCTTGAGTGAGTCTGTAAAGAACCAAGAGAAGGTGTTTTCTATGACATGTGCACTGAGAAGGTGAGACATCAGTCATACCTGCAGGGAGCGGGGAGCAGGTCCCCAACAACCCCCAAGCTCACCGAGCCATTTCCAGAAGACTCTGAAGGTCAAACTACACATGCACCAAAGCCAAGAGAACTCTAGAAGCATAGACTGCGCATGATCCTGAATTAGCCTGATGAGTCTGAGTACCCACCCGGAGGAGGGACAAAGGATTATAAAAACAGGTGAATTGAAGCCTTGAGTGGCGGTGCCCCTCCAGAACTGGACCTCTAGGCTGGCTGGACCATGCTGGGACCAGGACTGGTGAAATCTTTCCTTTCTGTCTCTCTCCTTTCTTCACTCACCCTCTTTTCCTCTTTCTTCATAGTCTCTATCCCTATATCCCTGCATCTACAGCAAGGCTTGTCTGGGGCACGTTTTAGGGCTTGTCTGGGAATGTTCAAGGCTTGTCAGGGCATGTTGATTTGCAGTTTGTACATTGCAAGATCTGCAGTCTGTCTGTGTAAGTTGTGGGGTTTACCACTTGTTGCAGAGGTGACAAGGCTTACTAACAAAGTTTCATGCCAATATCTGTTGTGAACAAATAAAAGTCGAGGTTATTGAACTGAATAATCCCTGGTGTCATTTCACCTTAAACCACCTGGGAATCAGTGAATTGAAGTCGCCATCCCAAGAAATTGGGACGTGACAGGAAGACATTCCTCCCTGTGCAGGGGGTGAGGGGCTGGCCCAGGGTGCCCAGAGCAGCTGTGGGTGCCCCCTCCCTGGAAGGGTTCAAGGCCAGGTTGGACGGGGCTGGGAGCCCCCTGGGCTGGGGGAAGGGGGCCCTGCCCGGGGCAGGGAGGGTGGAATGAGATGATCTTTAAGGTCCCTTCCAACCCAAACTATTCTATGATTCTATGACACCAGAATACTCTTATAAGAAAACATCATTTATCCTTTGTTTACAGATGCTATGCCTGAGAAAAAATCTATAAAGACTGCAAATTGAAAAATTTGCATAACCAAAATAATATGCAATAACTATACTGCTTAAAAACATGGCCTTCCAGAAATCATGTGATTAATGAAATGGCATTGTTAATTCTTCAATTCTTTCCTTTTCTGCTGAGGATTGAAAAACTTGAACATGAAGAACATGTATGTACTGAAATATTGACAACGAACATTACAGTCACTGCCCAGCCTATACTTCAGTAAATGATTCAAACCAATTATTGCTGCAATTAAGTCCAGAACATGAGAAATAAACTGGATAGACAGACAAATTTTATGGGAAAGCTCAATCTAACAGCATGCCAAAACCAATTCCTACATGAGCTTAGTGACTATATAATGATGTGAAGTAACAGTGAAAACTCACTCGGAGATTAATTTAGGGGCCACATGAGGAAGAACAGCCCAAAGAAAGTTGCTGCAATGGCCATCTTCTTGGGGACCTGATCATCAGTTCTTGGTAGCCATGAATCCACTGTAAGGAAAATGAGTTGAAAAGGAAAGCAGTTGCTTAGCCTTTCATGCCACGCTCAATAGAAATTCAGATCTCTTGATGTTTTAATCTTTTTTTTCCTTGATTCTTCTTTAAGTATGCTGAGAGTAGACATATCAAGTATCTAAAATTATAGCACATGTTTCAATTAAGGATATGCTCCAAATTTGACAGGCTTTTCAGGAGAACTGTAATTCTTCCTAAATATTTAGCTTAACTTCAGATTAAAGTAATTTTATGTAAATGTGATATGAACTCCACACTTTCAAAATTATCTTTAGAATCCTTAAAAATGACATCTACTAATAGGAAGAATTATTCGAAAAGTTGTAAGGACAGAGAAGCTAAAGCAGGTGGACTATAGACAGTCTGTCAAATTCTAGGAAATTAATTTCAGAATGCCCAACAATACACAACTTGTCTTTTCAGATAAAGAAAGAGCTCCTGTGAGGATAGTGTATTTAAAATAAACCCATCTATTTTTATGTGAAATTATGAGACAAGTTTAAACCAGCAAGATGTAAAGTATAAATATAGATAAGGTACTGCTCTTGAATTTTTAGGCATAAGTCTGTAACCTTTTCATCTGGGTGTATGTGCTATTACCTGTTTCTATTAATAGATTCTTTTAGTTCCAGAAGGGTAAATTTGTGACTTTGGCTAGGAGTAAAAATTGTTTTCTGAACAAAGTGTTTCAGGCATATGTATTTAAATTACAAATCCATTTGATGCTTAGTTTTAATGCACTAAAGTGATTTTTATATCCAAATATTAGAGTTGTGAGAACTGGATTGGTTGGAGGGTTATATTTATCAAAAAAATTCAGGCTATTAGAATATTTTTTTCAAGTTTATGTCATGAGAGGTGCAGATCACAAATTGCAAGTGCAAGACCATTCCCCAGTGGCTTGAACTGTCTCTATCAGACACAGTAGACCAGTAGGAAAATGGGCAGGTGGGCTGATGTAGCATTACCCAGGTGTGAACAATATGGAATATTGGCATCACTCTGCAAGAGACCTTCCGTAGTGTTGTCTTTTTTACTTGACAGAAGACTTTCTAATCATGAAACTTTATCTCAAACACTTTACTAAGGGTTTGAGACTTCTGGTGTTTTCACTACAGCTGGCAGCAAAGTAAATCATTCTGCAACTTGGTAAAGAACCAGCATAAACTCAAACCTGTAGATACTAACATAGTGCAAACGTGAGCTTCATTGAGTTTGCTTTCCATAGGGAAGACTGAACAAATTTGCACATTATTCCCCCTCTGAAGAAGCTTGAACACCTATTCCTAAAAGTACATTGAAAAGAGTGTGTAAATGTTGTGCCTAATTTGCATAAACAGGAAAACTCAGTTATTTACACTACTTTATAAATGTGGTGATAAATATTTAATTTAGGACCTTGCTACAAGGAATTACTAAATGAACCTAGGAAGGTATCAAGTAGGAAAATTACCTAAATTAGTTATTTACATAAGTAAAATATATGCTTAAAATAATAGATACATTGTAATGTATTCCAACCTATTAGCTCTTACTGAAAAACCACAAAAGATCTAAGCCTTTTTTTTTTAACTTTGTGTATAATAAATTTTAAACCTCACAATGCTTTTAAATTCCCAGGAATTATGCAGAAGGTAAGTAGTTTCTCATTCTAAAATTTTCAGAATATGTACAAATCTTGAATATTGCCTTGGGGCTTTATTGAGAGTATTGTTGTGTTTCTTTCCAGCATTTTTGATGAGGAAAACATGAAGGAAAGACTGGCACTATTATCTGACTACCCTGTTTCGTAGGTGGTGTAGCTAAGGGATGAGCCCTTTTGTTTCACCCCACGTTCACTGAAATACACGGCGACTAGAGGGTATACAGAAGTTGCCTTCTGTTTTGACCAGCTGCATTATTAGATTCAGTGACAAATTGGGTCAATTAAGGTAAACTTTAAATGTGGTATGTTAGTGAGAAGCTTAGCAGCAGTGTTACAGGCAAGCCTGAATCTGGAGCAGCAAAGTTCAAGGAGCTCTTAGTGGACGTAACTGAAGCCTGAGAGACACTGGAAGCATAAATGAGTCCCTCAGTGTGGTGGAGATGATGTATTGCTTTGTTTAGCCAACGGGGCGTTGATGGTAATGGGTTGGGCTGCAGACACAGGACGTGTGAGGAGAAGTAGAATTTGGCTTCAGTGACCAGCTACGAAACTGTAGGCAGTGGGGACTAACTGGAATATACAGTCATGAAGGAAATGGGAACGGCCCCCACTGCCAGCAGATAGGTTTATGTGTTTTTGTCTTTGGGGATCCTATGGGGGGTTGGGCGAGATGGCTGTGGAATTTGCAAAGGTTGCAGGAGTTTGGCACCATTTTAGGGCTGATGTTATATTCATAACATTCTGTTCCAGGGCTCTGGCTTGGGCTGGTGACTCTGCGTTACTTAATGGTAACGCCCTGGCGTTCTTCTCCTGAGGGCTCGGGTTACTCAGCAAAGTTAATTATGTGGCCAGATAAAACTTCGCTGTTATTGTGACATGTTGTTGAGATTTTTCTGGTGACATTCACACCGGCACACTTCAGAAGTTCAGGGTTCTGGATTCAGTGAAAGTAGAGAAAGTAGTCTAAAAATATTATCCAAACCCCATGGTCTGATATGGACTACTGCGAGCATTTTTGGCTGTCTGTACACAAGTTACTGAAACTAAAACAGGTGAAAAGAGAGGCTGAAATAATAAAGTAAGTAATGAAAAGATGCAAAAGGAAAACACAAAAGAGTTCAGTTTGTTAGTTCTAGCAAAGAAGGGATTTGATGTCTGTGTGTAAATACCTCCAGGCAATAAGGATCTCAGGGGACTGAGAGGAAGAGAGTTATTTAAACTAAAGAGCAACAGCAGCCAGAAGTCCAGTGGTTTTAAGCAGTTTGTAAGAATATACAGGAAATTAGAATAAGGTTCTTAAGCATTGTATCAGTGAAGGTTTGAAAAGGCCTTCTCTTCAAATGGATGGAGCTGGATGCATTTTTGAATGAGATAAAATGATGTGGGAGAAGGATCTTGGTGGCACGGGAGCCCCTTCCTGCTGTCCCTCCCTTGCTCTCCTCTCGGTCTGCATCACTAAAAGAGAATAGCAAAAGTGAGATTGTATTATTAACCTGTTGTGATTTTATGAGCCTGTTACTGTAAGATGGTAGAGCAGGGACAGTTATTTTGGAGACATTACTTCACTGTAAATGGATCTGATTAATTTCCATTTACTAAGTCTTGTATCATGGCCATCTGTTGAAGAGTCTTATTTGGGCAGCCAGTAAAACTTTGCCATTACATAATTACGCGGAAAGGCAACAACAGTCATTTCCCAGCTTCCTGAAGATGCAGTGCAAATGCGGATGGCCTTAATACGTTACTCCAATCCTTTACCTGCTGGGGGTAGCTGCAGCTTTCTCGGTGGCTTAGGGCACCGGGGGCAAGGAGGGGAGAGCTCCTCAGCCATTCCGCTGAACTTTGTCCTTCCACTTCTGTGAACTCTGCGCTTCGCTTACCGGTTTCTCTCGCTAACTGTGAAATATAAGCAAATTTCAATGAGAACAAGAGTAAGAAAAACCATGAGTACCACAGCAGTCATAAAAGATAAGGTATGTAGCTTCTGCAGCTCTGTGCGTCATATAAAAATTTATAAAATGTTCATGTTGCAGTCCAACACAGTTTCCCACCCAGGTTATTTTAGTACCAGAAGGAAAGTTAAAGTTGATTATATTGTTGTTGCAGGTGATGCTGTTAGAGCATCTTGATCACAGTACAAGGCAGTCTTTAAATCCAGTTTTGGAACCAATGCTAAATTAAAACTTGTTTCTTCTTAATGACAAAGATGATGTCTCTGAAAAATATCTCTCAGAGATACCAGTTTAGGTTAACACAAGATAAACTAAGCGCAGCTTTCCTAGTTCATGTATTTTGTAGCAAAACCACATCACTAAATAGGGTGAGAAAGTGTATATATTTGCCATTAGTTCCTTCTTATAACTGTTGAATGAAAGGAAATACTCGTATTGACTCAACCATAAAATAAGTCTATGTTCTTTTCAAGTCCATTCCAATCTTATATTTGTTAATGAAAGCAGTTTAATTCATGACTCTCAAACTTAGCTGTCTGAGTTAACCTATGAATAGTCACTTGGACAATGAAGATGTCCATAAGGAATGATAAATCTCTGTAGTTTTCACTCCCTTTTTTCTTTTTTTTTTTTTTTTCCTGTGATCATCATGCATGTTCACCCTCTGGGACCTTTGACTTCTGCCAGGACAGTAGTTCACTTGTGATTCATATGTGAACTTCAGAAAATATGGACACTTAGTGATGATTTCAGGGATATGATGTTACTTCTATCCTTTTAAGCTTTTTACATTTATATAATCACTGTGTCTGGAATAATATTAAAGAGCATTGAAAATAACACTTATGTGGAGCAATTATTCTTTCACAAGACTGTCTGGCACATTGCAGTGTTTCACCAGATGTTCTGATTTACAAGTAATGTTGCTCATCTCACAAAGTAAACTTATTTTAAATAGGACTAAAACAGCTTTAAAAACTCCACTGCATAATAGATAAGTGCAATCAAATATTTTCTTTACTTACAAACTCTATCTATGGAAAACTGGAGTAGAAAAGTCACTGAATAACTGTCATATCAATGCTGCTACTGACAGCAGAAGTGACAAATTTTATAACAGTTGATTTTTTTTGGTGTTGCAATAAATCAGACTTAATCTAAAAAATATAAATCAGTCATCTGAGAACATCTAGTAACAGAAAAGATTTATCTATCCTGTGATAATTCAGGCAAGATCAATGATTGTTTTTCTCATCAGTCTCTCAAAGGTGATCTACTGCTTGCTTGAAACAGAGGGCCAAAATAGGACGTGATATTCCAGATGAAATTATATAATAACTAATAAAAAATGAAATGTCTTGCATGCAGTGCTTTTGTTTAGGTATCAGTAGCAAGCTTTTTCCATCTCTATGTGAGAACATTAACTCTCATTTGTCTGGTGATCCTCATTAATATCTCAGTTCCTTTTGAAAAGCAGCCATAACCGGGCATTGTGCATTATATGTTTGCAAAATTGTATTTTCCTGTGTAAAGTGTAATGTGTCGGGTTTGATCTTTGAACAGTATCCTAGTTTTGGGGAGAGTATCTTCAATTGGTCAACTTCGCTTGCAACTCTAATTCTAATTTTGTTCTCTATCTTTTGGGTCATCTGCTAATACTTGCCCTGTTCTGATCATTAAAAATGTATAACCCGGGTACTGAAACTGGCCCTTGCAAAGTTCTATTGAATGTGAAATTCCAACTAGATAGTAACCAAATCAGCAATTGAAGGAAGTCTGACCTGGTAAACTAGAGTATAAAATGTGTGATCCATGATTGACTCCCATATGTTGTATTGTAATTTTATCTTTTTCTCCACCATTAGAAGCCTGAATGCATGAAGTGCCATGTGCTCACTTTTGTTGACAGTCTTATAAATATTAAAAATGCATATTGCTTCCATGGTTGGCACAACACTGAAAAAACTAGAGTTTCATCCCAGAAGTTCAGAACGAAGGCCAAACCCGTAACTGAAGATGTGCTTGCTAAGTAGCGAAGCTTTTTGATACTCTGTGTGCTCTGCTCTCATCAGAAAAATTAAAATAAAATAACAAAAACCCAAACATATTTAAAAAAAAATTCCTATTTATTGTTTCACCAAACATGGACTGAAATTCTGTCTTCTGGTTTGAAACTGTCCCAGTGTGCTATGAAAGTATGGTTGCATTTGTAAGTGCTCACATACTCTGTAAATAGATGTTCAGAACTTTGTCAGGAAACAGTGACAGGTCTCACTTGGATTAAATCTGTAAATCCTTGGTGTAATACGAAACATGATCCAGGGTTTGCTTAGGCCCTTTCTGATTTAAATGTAGAGAATATATTTCTTTGATTATCGGGGTTTTTTGGTACTGATGAGAGACACTCAAGCCCACTGAGGTTCACTGATCCATGGAATTTTTCTTCTCTGTGACCATCATTTGAGACCTGCAAATGCAGGTGGCAGCAGCTGTTATTTGCAGTTCATGGCAAAGCCTAATTGGGCCATCTGCAGCCTAAAACTTACCGTTCCAGCCTGGGTCCTGCATGATGGCACCACTGGTGTCACTGGCTGCTCCTGTGTGCTTGTACTTAGAGGCAACAAGGGCTCATTTTAGTCATTTTGTGCCAGCTAAAGCTCTGTTTTTATTGATAACAGTGGTCATATTTTCAATAAATATTCCGCATCATGAGTTGCGGTGTACCATCAGTGGGCAAAATTCAGTGCATCATTTATATCTAAGATTGTGACTCAGAGGAACCCCCCGCCCTTTTTCCCTAGGAGCACCTTGCAGACCAGGTCTTAAAATCCATTCACACACATCTTGTGCATTTTCTGTCTGTAATGGAATGAAGTTTATCTGGACTTTAGATACAGAATTTGTAGAACTGAAAAAAGAAAACCAACTCAATAACCACCCCTTTCATAAGGGAAATCATGTTGCTGTTTACCAACATGATGTTACACTGCAAGATGTTTAATACCTTCCAAAACTAATATTTTGGATAAATTCTACAGAAAAAGATGTTAGACTCCTTCCCTGTAGTTACGTATTTCACTATCTTTATGTCTTTTTTCTCTAATGAGATCCTAACAGGGGAGTACTTTGGAGAAAGATTTGAAAGAGCAGAATGAAGTGCTTCTGTGTGTGGGGAACTTCTGCTAAGTACAACGGGCAATTTGGAAGTAAGAGCAGACACATTTGAAAGCCTAGCAAGGCTGTTTCTTGACAGTAAAGAAAGGCTGTAGAGGACTTGAAAGCAAAAAAGAAGTAGCTTATGTTATTAGACTAAGATAAAGGTCTTTGTAGCATCAACCAGAATTATTGTGAATGGGGCAAAAAGGATTTGTTGTGGTCAGAGAGAAGGTTATTGCCATTATTGAGAGCTTGCTGGAAAGTTGATGGTCAGACATATAAAGCTCTTGCTGTAATAGTCATTACAGCTTTTTAGGTGTGAATAGAGATGGCCGTACTGTTACGATGTATAAGGGAAAAAAATGTGACTTCAGTGTAATTTAGACTAAATGTCTAATTTGAAAATGTTGTCTGGGTTGTGTATCTGAGTATCAGAAGCATTTGTTGAAAGAAACAAAGGCTGGCAGAAAAGCCAATGAAGAGAGTTTTGGCTTTGCCAGATTGAGCAGATATCCATCCATCCATCCATCCATCCATCCATCCATCCATCCATCCATCCATCCATCCATCCATCCATCCATCCATCCATCCATCCATCCATCCATCCATCCATCCATCCATCCATCCATCCATCCATCCATCCATCCATCCATCCATCCATCCATCCACCCACCCATCCATCCATCCATCCATCCATCCATCCATCCATCCATCCATCCATCCATCCATCCATCCATCAGGGGATGTCAGGCTGAGATCTACTCTAGCTAGAAGAAAAAGGTATGGATTTTTCTCAGTTCAGCCTTAAGGGGTCAGAGGTCTTTGTCAAAATGCTATCAATGTTTGCATCTTCCACTTTTAGGAATGTCTTTGCTGGAAAACTTGCTAAGTACCAGCCCATGGCACTAAGGGGTCATGTTAAGCATGGAATAAATTAATTTAGAGACATATAGTGACAAGCTATGTAATAGGTCCCAATAAAGTACTATCTTATCAAAGATAGTACATCATGTATGACAAAGTGTTATGCAAATTAAATGCCCAGACACAGCCAGTTCTGACTCATACAAATACTTGTAAAAATCCTCTAGTTAATTTATTCATGTGCCTCTAGATCATGAAAATATCTCAGATTTTAGCATGACTGGTTTAGATTCCAGTTTTAGCCTGGATATCCAGTGATTGTTATTTTCTGTTAATTCTTTTCTATCACACGAGGTGGGATCAAAACCAGTGCTATGTGATTTATTTAGGTAATCAACAGGGCTTTCTAAACAAACAATGACTAGTCTGGCAACGGCTGAATTCTGCTGCTGAACATGACTGCTTCATATACTAACTTCTCAGAAAAGCTTGTTCTCAGCAAAATGCAGATGTTTTTTACTAGCTGCTCTGCAAATGCTCATTTTCTTGCTGTGGTAATTGATTCTGAGATGTATGCTTTTTGCCCTGTTTATCATTTTCAATTCTCTATCAGGAAAATTCATTTTACATCAGCTCTAAATAAAAAAAAAGTTTTGCTGTTTTTCTTAGTATCTGCTGAGAACTGTTTATATGATTAAGAGATATTTCAATTAGATGAGGTGTCCAATTCAAAGGCAGTCAGGGGTTTTAACAAGGTTGTGACCGGCTTTCATTTGATGTGACTCTTTGGTAACAACTGATGGCTCTTTGCTTGTCTACAGTAAAGATACCGCACGTGGTAAAAGTACCATGATATTTCCTTGCTGTGCATTTCAGTTGGTAAACACAAACCACTTCTGTGCTACAGCCTCATCTATTAAAGGACAACATCGCTTATGCATCCAAAATCTTCTCAAAACACAAGCTGTGAAATGTTAGCAGTAATATTTTGGCAAAGGCTTAGCAGGGTTACACCCAATTTGAGGTTCTCTATCAGTCTCCACATCGCTGAGAGCATTGCAGAGGAACCAGTAAGCAAACCACAGATATTTTCTTTCAAACAAGTCCAGAGCGGAGAAAAGCAATCTGACCTGTATGGCTGGTAAATATGTGAAGATTTGTGAGCTAATTCTGTTAGCAGACGATGATGAGGAAGGATGAATAAATTTGATGGACTCAGAGTTATTTGCGAAGCTTATATTCAAAGTCCAGTTTCTTTATGCTGAAGAGAAACTGAAGTGGTGATAGTTTTGTCACAGATTTGAACATATTTACAGCCTTTCTCCAACTCATAAGTTCTCTAGCTTTTAAGAGTTGTCCATAGGTGGTGAACTGCCAGGATATTAATGCAGAAACAGTACTGTTCTGGTACAAGTGTCTTTCCCTCCCCAGTTTATCACTAAGGCTCCTGTAGTCTCTTCTGCTTGTGTTTTTAATGTTGTTTTCTCATGGTATTTTTGTTTCTTCAATTTCAGTCACTCACACGGTTGCATCAGAGCATTCTGCATTTTCCTCTTTGAACGTGGAGTCCGCGCATGGCTCGTTCACCTGATTACAGTGAAAAGCTAGGGCATTTCTGTTGTTTCTGTGGCATTTGGGAATTCTTTATTCTCCCAGATTTCATCTTCACTCTTTAGAGCTACAGCATCAGATTCTGGAGGCATCCTGGCTAAAAACCTGTGATGGCTGTGAAGGCTGTCAGAGATGAACCCTGATGTTGCTTGGAACCTCGCTGTGTTCTACGCGCCAGTGTCTTTGCTAGCAACAGTAGTAACTAGAGCCACTCACAGGATTCTTCTGTTCCGGGATCCTGGCTGGTTTTTGCCTCTGAAGTTGTGGACCCAAAATCAGATGCGTTCTTTTTTTTGAAGATTTTACATCTTTAAGTATTTACCAGTGGCTGTGCAACATTTTTCTGTAGCAAAAGAGTTTGGCCTCGCTTTAAATATGGCCTAGTTCATATCTACACAGTCCAGATTTCTCGACACCTCTCAGGCATTCTCCAGGAGAGGCTTCCTTGGGACATTTCTCGTGATCCAGGCACATCAGATTTACTGTGCAATTTCATAGGCAGCATATAGGGTTTTTTTAAAAGAATCAGGATTGAGAGACATTATAGATGTTTTCTTCTGACCTTTATGTAAAGTAGTCTATACTTTTAAGTGGGATGAGAAGTTATTAATAAAAGAGGCAGCTGCACCTCACTAGATTTCAAGCCACTTTGTTAAACTCTCAAGAACAACAGAATTGTGCAGTCCTTTACATTTGTGTGCTAGTTCTTCCCATTTTAGGAAAGATTTTCCTAACGCAAGTGCTGCATTTGCTATACAATTTTTTTTCTTACACGCTTTTTATCCAAGAAATTATCTCAACTTCTTCTCAGTCCCCAGATGGCCACAGTTTTATATTCATCACATACAGTGAAAAATTAGCCGAGGTTATCTCTCCGTCAGATTCTCTGCTCCTTGTAGCAATCACACAGCATTACTGAACTGTTGCTCTGTAACCTGAACAACTTCTTGGTTTAATCATGTTTCTGATGCCCCCATCACTTGGCTATCCATAAATTATCATTTGAATCTGTGTTTGTGTAAATTATTAGAGAACATTTTTTATCCATATGCTTTTATCTGTAAGCAGGTATTCTTTGTTTCCCTTTCTAATACTATATTTATCAAACCAGAAGAATCGGCTGTGCATGCTGTCTGGCACCAGTTGTACACTGAAGGTGCTGAATAGCTGAACTCAGTGATCTGAAAAGTGATTGGAGTTGGGTTAAGTGTGTCCACAGTGCAAATATGTTTATAAAAAGCTGCTTGCCAGTTAGGGATTACATTTAATGTTATTCTCAGGGCACAGCTGGATATGCTGTGCTTTCATGTTAAGTTTATTAGTGCAACGCTGCTGCATGCATGATGCACAACAGCCCATCATGCTCTGGCAGTCAGCTGGCCCTCTCTGGTGTTTCCTTTCTGTTTCAGCTCACAGATGGAGCTACCCTGTGCCTCAGAAAGTTTGTCCAGGGAAAGAAAGGACAAATCAAGTCATTTGCTAAGGGTGTCTCGTAGCTCATGTGGAGCAACAGCTCCAGGCAAACTGCTGTATGCGCAGGAGTTGAAAGCATCTCTAATTTCCCAGCAAGAAATATGGTTGTGCTTGAGCAAGTCACTGGCTGTTCGGGCTTCTCAGCATTAACGAACATTAGTTTAGAAGGTGTTCTCAACTTCCAGGCTTTGGTGTTTGACTTCTCAGTACGGTGCTGACTCACTGCACATGACATTTCCTGACTCTGTGGACTCTACCAAAATCATGTCTGAAGCTGAGGTTGAAGCCCAGAGGGCTGGAGGAGCCTTCATCTGCCCACAGGCTTTCTGCAGAAGCAAGGTGCGAGACCTGCCCAGCATCCCTAACCCACCTGTAGGTTGGTAACTCACAGCATCTCAGCAGGGATTAGCCTAAACAGAAACGTGCTAGATGGCTTTCTTTTGCATTTCTTTGCCTGGGTGATTAACCACAACCAGCGTGGTGCTGGCGGTGTGTACCTCCTCACACAGTGCTGCATGTCCTGTTCTCCGCCTGTGCGCAACTGGGGGGTGGGCGGCTGGATTCCAGCCTCATAAGGTAATCTGTGGGTTTCAAAGGTCGTAGAGTGCCAAATTTTTATTGGCAGCAGCCTTAGATTTGAGCTGCCAGAACTAGAAATGCCTCTGAAGTCAAAGGGTACTGAAGCTCCCACTTGCACCCGAAGAGCAGAGTCCTGCCGGTAATGGCCACGCCAATGGGAGAGCGATGACAACTGCCTTACTCATTATCCTTCTCCTAGTTTAGCACTGACTGTCTGGATCTCACTTGGCAAGTACGCGCTTATCTGTCAAGCACTGCTGCTCCTGTGTTTTCTGAGCATCGTTCTCATCCGATATAACTTGTTTTCCCTTTAACCCACAGTGCTATGTATTCTGCATCAATTCACTGCTATACCTGTTCAGTAGCTTTTAAATTCAGCCAGTGCACAAAGGAAAACAAAAGCTCTGTGGAATTTCTCTCTCCAGGGCTTGGCAGGCTGGGTCTCTGAGGAAGGTGTGATGGGGGAACCACACCATCTCCGGTTCCCGAACACTTGCCAGGTAGCAAGGCCTTTCAGTGGCTGAGGTGAGCAGCTCTGGTGCCGGCAGGATCTGCAGCGGAGCGCTCCAGCACGGTGCACATGGGCCTTACCCAAAATTGGGGAGCCTCGAGGGGCAAGGAGAGAGCTGCCAGGAGCCTGCCGCTGGCACCACAGGCTGGCAGGACCAGGGGAAACGGCGACAAAGCCACCCCAAACCTATACAGGAATCCCTTAGGAGCGCTAGTTTGCGTGGCGGGGAGGGCAAGAAGGATGCTGAAGCTCTGCTAGCTCAACCAGGGAGCAGTGTCACTCCCCAGCAGGAAGCCATGGCCGCTCTGAGCCCTGCAGGACAGCAGCAGTGAGCACCCCTGGGGGTGATGGAGAGGGGAGAGAGCTCCTCCGCTTAGTAACAGAGCTCTGGGGGGGTGAGGAGGGTGAGGAGCATCAGGGAGTGCAAGAGAGACATCAGTGACTGCAATAACTATGTACCTTGTGTTCCCAGGCAGCCAGGACACTTGGTGCAAAGGATTCCCCACCCTCTCTCCTCCTGGCTGAACACAGTGACTTGAGGGACGGGGCAACGGTGGCAAGTTCCTGCCTGGCACAGCAGGCATATCTCCTCTGTGGCTGCCCCGCTTTCCCTTGAATAACAGGTACGAAGCTCTGAAAGTGGGACTGAACAATAACGAGGACGATGGTTCACCTAGGTTGGAGGTGTCGCCAAGGTTAAGGCTGCCTACACTCTGTGTCAAAACTGCTTCCATAAAGAAAAAAACTCAGGTCGTTGTCGTAGGAGACCCCTTTCTGAAGTGAACAGAAGGCCCAATATGCACACCAGACCCGCTTCTTAGGGAAGTTTGCTGCCTCCCTGGGTTAAAGATGTGAAGAGAAAACTTCCTACCTTGGTGTGCCCTCAATTAGCAGTCCTGGCTAACTGCAGAGGCCCCAGTTGACTGGAGGCTGGCAAATGTGATGCCCATCTACTAGAAGGGCAAGAAGGAAGATCTGGGGAACTACAAGCCTGTCAGTCTGACCTTGGTGCCCGGGGAAGGTTATGGAGCAGGTCATCTTGAATGCCATCACATGGCACGTACAGGACAACCAGGTGATCAGCTCCAGTCAGCCTGGGTTCGTGAACGGCAGGTCCTGCTTGACTAGCTTGATCTCCTTCTATGACAAGGTGACCCACTTAGTGGGTGAGGG
The DNA here is from genome assembly GCF_018691265.1 of Tyto alba. Taxonomy (NCBI): domain Eukaryota; kingdom Metazoa; phylum Chordata; class Aves; order Strigiformes; family Tytonidae; genus Tyto; species Tyto alba. The sequence continues at coordinate 2,629,477 of NW_024881272.1, forward strand.
AAAGGCTGTGGGTGTTGTCTACCTAGACTTTAACAAAGCCTTTGTTGCCATATCCCACAGCATTCTCCTGGAGAAACTGGCTGCTCATGGCTTGGATGGGCATACTCTTTGCTGGGTAGAAAACTGGCTGGATGTCTGGGCCCAGGGAGCAGTGGTGAATGGAGTTAAATCCAGTTGGTGGCCAGTCACAAGCGGTGCTCCCCAGAGCTCAGTACTGGGCCCAGTTCTGTTTAATATCTTTATCGATGATCTGGACAAGGGGATTGAGTGCACCTCCAGTAAGTTTGCAGATGACATCAAGTTGGGTGGGAGTGCTGATCTCCTGGAGGGTAGGAAGGGTCTACAGAGGGATCTGGACAGGCTGAAATGGTGGGCCAAGGCCAGCTGTATGGGGTTCAACAAGGCTCAGGGCTGGGTCCTGCACTTGGGTCACAACAACCCAATGCAACGCTACAGGCTTGGGGCAGAGTGACTGGAAAACAGCCTGGTGGAAAAGGACCTGGGGCTGTACAGCCAGCAGAATATGAGCCGGCAATGTGCCCAGGTGGCCAAGAAAGCCAATGGCCTCCTGGCTTGCATCAGCAATAGTGTGGCCAGCAGGACCAGGGAAGGGATCGTCCCCCTGTGCTCGGCACTGGTGAGGCTGCACCTCCAATACTGGATTCAGTTTTGGGCCCTTCATGACAAGAGAGACGTTGAGGTGCTGGAGCGTGTCCAGAGAAGGGCAGCGAAGCTGGTGGAGGGTCTGGAGCACAAGTGCTGTGAGGAGTGGCTGAGGGAACTGAGGGTGTTTTAGCCTGGCAGAAAGGAGGCTGAGGGGAGACCTTACTGCTCTCTGCAACTACCTGAGAGGAGGGTGTAGCAAGGGGGGGTCAGTCTCTTCTCCCAAATAACAAGCAACAGGATGAGAGGAAATGGCCTCAAGTTTGCCAGGGGAGGTTTAGATTGGATATTAGGAAAAATTCCTACACTAAAATGTTGTCAAGCACTGGAAGGGGCTGCCCAGGGAAGTGGTGGAGTCACTGTCCCTGGAGGTGTTTAAAATACGTGTAGGTGGGGTGATGAGGGACATGGCTTAGTGGTGGACTTGGCAGTGTGGGGTTAATTTTAAGACTCGATGGTCTTAAAAGGTCTTTTCCAACCAAAATAATTCTATGATTCTATGCTGGTTGTTGAGGACTTTCTATTCTTTCTGTCAGTTGGCCCCAGTTTCATCCCTGAACTCCTTTTTGTGCCTTATTCCTCTGCTAGAACTTAGATTCATAAGGAATTGTGCAGTTTTTTTGCTAAGTGCTGCATCTTAACACGTAGTTTCTTTCGGGCTTTAATAAGGAAAGATCACTTCCAGGAGGAAAAGTGGGTCTGGTTATGCCCTGGCAAGGGCTCAGCTGTAGCAGGATGCTTTTCTGGAATACACACGTGGGATGAGTGGTCTTGGGCAATGCTGCAGCAGGCAGGTACCTAGCGTGTGTTCAGCTGGAGGTGAGCAGCGGGGAGACTTGTGTGCCCAGCTGCATCCTGCTGGAATGCCACAAGATGTCACACTTAAACTACCAGTATGTATAAATGAAACCCTGTAATGTACAAAACACATTTGCCATTTTTCATAGGGCACATTTCATCTCAGAAGCATAGTTAATGAAATGTTGCCACGTTTGTGCCTAGGTAAGGCCCAGGAATGGAGGAGGTAGCCAATGTCATGGGATGGTGTTTCAGGAATGGGGTCAGGAGGAAATGCTGTGTTACCTCCCTGGGGAATCAAATGAGCAGTGGAAATCGTAGGCTTGCACAAAGGGATGGTAGCACAGGAGCATTAAATGTTTATTCAGCACTTCTGAACTACCACAAAACAACTGGTCTTGCTGGCACCTCTTTTTTTTTTTTTTTTTTTTTTAAGGTCCTTTCATGCTCTCCCTTCCCCTTAGCTCTTGAAATAACCACCAACGAATATTGATCGTGTCTCTGAATGTTGCCAGGATTTGAACAGTAACACTGATAACATTGCAGACTGGGACAAGCAGCAGGAACTAGTTACATGTAGTTAAAGGTCAGACAATTTTCTTTACAAAGAATGGCAACACAATTCATTATCTTTTGTTGTGGTGGTGGTGTGGGTATTTTAGTAAGAACTTCCGATTCTCATATACCACATTAGCATCCTAGGACACATTTGCTCTGCAGTAGCCAGAAAGTAATTAATGAAAGGACTTTCACTCTTTCTTTCTGGGAAAGAGATCACATCTATAGATTAACTAGTTAACAGTGTCCCTGATCCTTTGCATCACACCTTACAAATATTTGGCTCTACTGCGATAATGGTTTCACGAGGTCTTTGCCCCATTGTACTTCTGTGGCTATATCATTCTGACCATAAAGAGACAGTTACAGGGCTGTGTCTGTTCATCGAGATGAATGATCAGCAGCCTTTTAACGAGGAAGTCATTAATTTCCAACATTCTTTGATGCATTAATTAAAATATATCATGATGATTGAGATAAGGGCATCAGAAAGCCAGCAGTTCCCTTTCAGCACCAATGCAAAAATAAATGGAGTTCCTCTAGAAAAGCCAGGATTGCTTCTGGGACCAGCCCTGGTTATCATAGTATGATCATAGAATCACAGGATGGTTTGGGTTGGAAGGGACCTTGAAGCCCCCCCAGTCCCACCCCCCCTGCCCCGGGCAGGGCCCCCTTCTCCCAGCCCAGGGGGCTCCCAGCCCCGTCCAACCTGGCCTTGAACCCTTCCAGGGAGGGGGCAGCCACAGCTGCTCTGGGCACCCTGGGCCAGCCCCTCACCCCCCGCACAGGGAGGAATGTCTTCCTGTCACGTCCCAATTTCTTGGGATGGCAACTTCAATTCACTGATTCCCAGGTGGTTTAAGGTGAAATGACACCAGGGATTATTCAGTTCAATAACCTCGACTTTTATTTGTTCACAACAGATATTGGCATGAAACTTTGTCAGTAAGCCTTGTCACCTCTGCAACAAGTGGTAAACCCTACAACTTACACAGACAGACTGCAGATCTTGCAATGTACAAACTGCAAATCAACATGCCCTGACAAGCCTTGAACATTCCCAGACAAGCCCTAAAACGTGCCCCAGACAAGCCTTGCTGTAGATGCAGGGATATAGGGATAGAGACTATGAAGAAAGAGGAAAAGAGGGTGAGTGAAGAAAGGAGAGAGACAGAAAGGAAAGATTTCACCAGTCCTGGTCCCAGCATGGTCCAGCCAGCCTAGAGGTCCAGTTCTGGAGGGGCACCGCCACTCAAGGCTTCAATTCACCTGTTTTTATAATCCTTTGTCCCTCCTCCGGGTGGGTACTCAGACTCATCAGGCTAATTCAGGATCATGCGCAGTCTATGCTTCTAGAGTTCTCTTGGCTTTGGTGCATGTGTAGTTTGACCTTCAGAGTCTTCTGGAAATGGCTCGGTGAGCTTGGGGGTTGTTGGGGACCTGCTCCCTGCAGGTATGACTGATGTCTCACCTTCTCAGTGCACATGTCATAGAAAACACCTTCTCTTGGTTCTTTACGGACTCTCAAGATAGGGAAGTCCAGCCTCAAAAAAGCGCAGTCCCATTTCCATGGGACCCTCTCTTCTTACTGCATCTTCCCATCACAGCCCTGGTGTTTCCACAGAGACTGATTCCTTTACCAAAGTTCTTTACTGGATGTTTGAGACATCAGCTGTGACTTCCGCAGACCATCACGCTTCCTCATATCTAGTCTAATTCTACCCTCTGTCAGTTTAAAATCATCACCCCTTGTCCTGTTGCTACACTCCCTGATGAAGAGTCCCTCCCCACCTTTCCTGTAGGATCCTTTTAAGTACTGGGAGGCCACAGTAAGGTCTCCCTGGAGATTTCACTTCTTTAGCTCTCTCAGCCCGGCCTCCCAGGGGAGCTGCTCCAGCCCCCCCAGCATCTCCGTGGCTCCTCTGGCCCCGCTCGAGCAGCTCCGTGTCCTTCTGCTGTTGGGGGCCCCCGAGCTGGCCCCAGCACTGCAGGGGGGGCTCCCCAGAGCGGAGCAGAGGGGGAGAATCCCCTCCCTGGCCCTGCTGCCCCCCCTGCTCTGGCTGCAGCCCAGGGCACGGGTGGGTTCTGGGCTGCGAGCGCACGGGGCTGCCTCACGGGCAGTTTTCCCCCCACCAACCCCCCCAGTCCCTCTCCTTGGGGCTGCTCTCCAGCCACTCCTCGAGGGCCCAGCCTGGGTTTGTGCTGGGGATTGCCCCGACCCCCGGGCAGGACCTTGCCCTTGTCCCTGTTGAATTCCATGAGGTTTGCACAGCCCCCATCTCCAGCCTGCCCAGGTCCCTCGGGATGCCACCCCTGCCCTCCAGCGTGTCCCCGCACCACACAGCTCGGTGCTGTCGGGGAACTTGCAGAAGAAATCTGGGCTGGGAGAGAACGGGCATCCGTGGCTGTGAGGTGTCTACATCAAGACCTGCGCAACGGAGCCCCTGCAAGAGAAGTGGAAGGGACCTTACCAAGTGCTGCTAACTACATTCACCGCAATCCAGACTGCTGAATCAGACGCCTGAATCCATTCTTCCAGAGTGAAGAAGGCATCATCTACAAACTGGAGAGTGATTGGAGACCCAGAAACGTTAAAAATTGACTCTGAAGCATGATTAACTATCTGAATTTGGTTTTTCTGTTAATTTTACAGCTTGTGATGGTGGAAACATGGATGAAGGAGAAATGGTTATCAGGCCTAGCACAGATGGCCAGTTGTGTTTATAGTGCTTGGTCTGACATACAATTGTTTGAAACATGAATTGGCCAGTAAAGCAGAATTTAATCAGATGATTACATTAGCAGTAGCGAGACAACAAGACAAACCATCAAAGGATGCACCACCATATGACAAGCTGGCATTCAGTGAGGCCACATTCTAAATATGTGGAAGTATTGAGTATAATAGTCAAAACTATCAAATGGGGGAAAACTTACAAAACATTAGGGTTTTGAAAATTGTGTCTAATGATTTAACTAATTAGAGCTAGGCCTTAGCAACACGGTGAGCTGTCCCCACAGGAAAGGATATGCAAGAGAAGTTGAGAAGAGAGGGAACATGATGTGATGTTTGTTCGGAGTCATAACAAGGCCAAAAACCACTCAAAAGAATACTGGGGGAGATGGTTCTAAGAGGAGAGAATAAAAGAAAGTGTCACTTATCATAGCTCTATTACGAAGCTCTTCGTCGGCCCAAAACCCCCAACCATGGTGACCTAGGAGCCCAGGTAGTCAGCAGTCAGGTTAAGATAAATGGCCAAATGATCTTGTAACTTTTATGACTATCTATGATTCAGAGAATAAGGAACCAACAATATGGTAATGGAGTAATGGGTAAAAATAATAGTAACCGATGCAGGTAAAGGGCAGTTCCAACAAGCAATTGAAATTGGACATTGTCTGCACGCCTATTATAATGGAGAGGAAAGAATGTTGGGGTATAAATATATGTGGATTACAGTGCTTCAGCAGGCACCTCGGGGAATGATCCCGTGTCCCTGGTTCGCATCGTTAATAAAAGACATCTCTGTTTATCTAACTTTGTGGAGTTAAGTTTTTCTTACCCTGCAGATCTGCAGCAGAGGGGTTTCACAAAAGCAGCCCAAGCCATGTGTGCCCCAGGACATGCTGGGATCTGGCTGGCCAGGCAAAATCCAGAGCCACTGCCTTCAGCACCTCCTTCACCAAAGCACTCTCTGCCAGGCTTGTTATAAAATTACTAAAAACCTGTCCTACTCTACACTCACTGCTCCATAACTACCATTTCGTATGCTCTCGGTTAGTTATACTGAAATTAGCCTTCGCTTGCCATGTCAGTTAGCACACGTGCTCCTTACATTCAGAGGGGGTGGGTGCAAGTCCTTCTGTTCCTGAATTGAGTTGGTGGTTGCGATCTCTCCCTGCCTTCTTTATAATTTGCCCAATTATTTGTTACTCTTGGTTATTCTTGGTCCATTCCTTGCATCCCAATCATGCAACACAAACCTGAGAGTCTACAGTTCAGCCCCAGTGGAGTTCTCAACTGGAGGGGCTCTGCTGACATTGCCTTCTCACTTTGACTGAAAACGGTAAAACTTCCACAGTGAGCAGAGGTATTTTCCATTGGGCTCCAATCTTGATGCCCTGCAATAAAGATTTTTTTTTTCCACTTTTTTATATGCCTTGGAATTATAGTGACTTATTTCATGTTTGGCAATGAGTTGAGTATATTTATGAATAAACACTGGCTTTATATGCAACAAAAATTTACCTCCTGGCAAAATCCATTTTCCTCTGAGGAAATGAAACGTCTCCTAGTTAGCAGGCTCTGAGTAAAATAGGAGGTCTTACAGTAACTGCACTGGTTTCCCTGGTGTTTTTGAAAAACTGAAGGATGTGGGGAAGCCAGTAGTGCAATAAAAAGGAGACTCAGCTGCATTGTGCACGCTGCTCCCCGGTGTGCTGGGCACGCTGCCTTCTGCACTCTCTGTGGGCACTAAAGGCAACTGCTTTACAAATGGGAAAGAATTTTTTCAATGATAAAACTCGCAGCAATCTCAAAGGCAATGGGAACCTTTATTTTGATTATTTTCAATGTATTGACATTCTTTTATGTAAACTTAGCTGTAAAACACTCTTGAGATACTGCATAGAAAATACACGTAGGAAAAAAACATATATACACTTTCATAAAAATAGAATACATCTTGGCAAAATTACTTGTGTACAGTGTATTGACATTATTGAACCACACTTACATCATCTTTGGAGAAAAATGTTCCATTTGCAAAAAAAAACCCAAAACATTTTAAATGACTGAATTGGGAGTACTGAAATGGATATGGTTTTGAGCTAAATAAATGGCTATACCAGAATGTCAGAGTTAAAAAAAAAAAAAGTTATAAAATACCTGCTGTATAAAGTAGACGTAGCCATGTTGTGATTTTTATTTCCAGAAAATAGTGTCATCTCTAAACTTGCATGGAAATCAAATGTACCAGTTCCAAATTCTACTGCGCATTCTTTCGCTAAAACCAAACTTTAATATCATTTCTTTCAGCATTTGCAACCATTAGGTACAGTGGTATTTGGGTTTTTTTTGAGCACACGACACAGTATATTACAGCCCTAATTCTATCAGGTATTTGATAAGAAAAAAAATCTAATAGATATAAAATTGTAAAACACTTAGCAACTTTTAAAATATGTAGACCACTTGAAATTACATTTGTTTTTTTTTCTTCTGGTTAGGCTTTTCTTTAGTTGCTTTCAACAGAGGCTGCTCCTTGCTTACTGTTCTGAATACATACATCAGCTCATACTGTGATTTTTCCGTTGGTTTTCAGAACTGTGGAAAATTACTACTCCAGTGTAATAAATAAAACAAGTGGTAACTGGCCCTCAAAGCCATGGATTTTCCTCTTGAATTGGAATACTGGGACTGAATGGGCAGCCTCGGGGCAGGAGGGAAAAAGAAAAGACCATAGCACCACTTTCAAGTGACATGGTTCACAACTCTTTGGCAGGCAGCAGAGTCAGTCTGGAAGTGGTAATACCCACCGGCATTTATGAACGCGGTTAAAATACTGTGATTACTGTCAAGTAGTTTGGATGTTTAATAGGGATAGGCTGACACAGCTATATAAACAATGAAAGTTGTCCGGTACTCGATATTTCCATCGGCGCTGTAGGACAAGGCTCTGACTCCCATGCGGTAGGTCTTCGGCTCTCGCAGCGGTCGCGTGGTGAACACAACTCCTTTCAAGTTCTCATCCCTCAGGGCAAACGGGATGGCTGGGTCCTCGTCTGCCATTAAGAAAGTTGTCCTCGGGTGCATGACTTGGTCGTGAGTATAGGCAACCAGCCGGATTAAGTCCTGACCGGCAGCTATGCCGAAGGGGAGGGAAAGGAGTTTGTATTCCAAGGCGTAGGTACTCGGATCACACTCCAAGTCGTTGGCCGGGCAGTTTTTGAGACAGAACCTAGGAATAAGCAGAGCACTTTATCCCAAGGAGAAGGCAGGGTATCCTAAGTACTGCACTAGGTCTTAATGGAGGAATTCTTCCCCTCTTTGCCCCGTTGCAGTATGCAGATCAAAGCTCACCTATAAAGGTAACATGCTCATGCATTCTTTCTCCATTGTTCCTTTCAAGTTGCAGCCCAGTTTAACATCCCATGTTCCCTCAACAGGATCATCTCAGAAATTACCAAGAGATAATGTAAAGATACCGGATACAATATTTGTCATGGAAGTCAATGGTGAATGTTTCAGTGACCTTGCTCTTAAACATTACAATTGGAAAATTTTTTTAAAATGTACCAGGCAGCTCCATGTGAGATGTCTGTGTGTTAGACCATAAAATAAAAAGTTTGGAATCAAGAAGGGCAGAGTAAATTTTACTTCTATTAATCAAAAGTCAAAACAGGAGATCTTTGCTAGCTCTGCTTGTCAGTGCTAGCAGATGTCAAAGAATATTACCCATTTCAAGCTAAATATCATTCAGTTTGATCACAAGAGATTGTTTCTGACTATGAAACAAGCTATTTCTTTGAGTATATTACAAGAAGTAAATATGTTTTATTTCTAGAACATGGAAACAGAGTAACTTAAAAATAACCAAACTTACCATGAACTGTAGCATTACTTTCATGACTAAAAGAGTACATAAATGCTTTGAAACTGATGGCAAGTTAAGCCATTAGTCAGTCAGAAAGCTGGAGTGCAAAGGCAGCCCCAGAAGTGACAAATGACACTGGATCAACAGAAAGAATCGAAGCCTGCTGCCTGCCAGGATTCATTTAGTAAAGGAACGTTCTTGTGCTATTTCCTCTTGAACTAATAGTAAAATGCTGCGTGGATACCGAGCACCAGCCAGCTTCCCTGCACTCACTGCTTTCTGGTTCTGCTGCCGGGGAAACACGGAACGCTGCTGCCCGAGAGACCGATGATCATCTCGAATGCCAGTGCTCTGCCTTTTGCTAGGACGAGCTTTACTGGTGTCTGTCAAACCCAACGTTTCTTCCTTAATGAATACAGGTTAAGGATCTACACTTGGGGTGGGTGAAAAGGGGCTCAAAATAAAACGTACCCAGAAAGAGGCTCTCGCTGATAGTTTGGCGGACAAGGTGTGTCTATGCACTGGTAGCCTCCTCTCATGTTGAAACACATCTGATTTGATCCGCAATTGATGTTCTGTTCGAGGCACTCATCAATATCTGAATGTTAAAAACATGCAAATGCTCAATTGCTGGTAGAAGAATTAAAGGGTTAAAAACTAGCTGGGCAAAGGCCGAGCAGACTGCAGCGGCTCTTTCAGCTCCACACACAGTAAATCCTTCAGAATCCCGTCTTGCTTGTGAGACACTGGAGCCACTAGTGCCAATAATGTTCATTTATTATGGTTGGCATTTTATTACTGTGCAGGATGGCGCCTTGTGCAAGAGCTGCCCTGCAGCCATGATCCAACATAAACTGTAGTTGAAGTCAATTTTTATTTTATTTTTTTGTGGCTCAGGAAATCTGACAGTACCTTTTCTTGACAAAGGTGGGTTCAGCATTATGTTGGGTTTGACCCTAGAGCTGCTGTCTACTTGCCTGGAGTTAAATGTGTAATGTCAGGTCATGTGAGGAAACTTCAGAGAATAAGTTGCAATTGTCTAATTTGCTGGTGTTTTATGAAACTTTCAAATGTGAAATTTAAAAAGTTCTCAAACTTGAAATTTTGAATGCCGAATCTCATATAGCAAATTCAAACAGGTGGCTTATACACTTACTGAATATGATTTGTGCCTTATTTATTTGCAAATATATTTCTGAACACTCCAAGGGATCTCCGTACCTTGACAGGTTTTGCCATTGGGCATAAGCTGATAGCCAGATGGACAAGTACACTGGTAACTTCCCAGGGTGTTTCTGCACTCATGCTGACAGGTATCTCTGGTTTCACACTCATCAATATCTGTGGAAAAGAAACATGAACACATACACATCAGGATTACTTGAAACTGGTATTGAACAGAGGTATTTTTTCTCCTACTTATATACAAGTGTATGGACAGAGCTAGTGGAAGTTGTCTGGATCTTGTTTACTGATGGGGTTGAATGTGTAAGACTAGCAAGTCCTTTCACATCTTACCTTTACAGCTTTATAATAATTAAATCAGCTTTGAGGGGATCCTCGCCTCTTTTGATAGCAGCTGTAATATATATTCTAGCTGGAGAGACCAGCCCTGGTACAGAGTTCTGGGAAGAAAGGAGGGGGGTGCAATCTGGATACATTGACAAGGTTATAAGAATACAGTCTTGCCCCAAAAATCAAGCTGAGCTGCCTGATAATAAGGTTTTAGGCAATATGCTTAGGAAATGCCCAGATTAGTTATCTCATCAGAGGAAGCCTTGACAGTGAGGAAGTTGTTCTTAAAATTAATCCCTCCTCAGGCAAAGCTGTTGCCCTTCCAAACTGATCTTCCTCATGCCATGGGGATGAATTAAGCTCAGTATTTGGGGAAGACGATCAATAAATGCTCCTTTTTTTTTAATCTCCCTCTCAATTACAGAAGTACCAGACCACTTCTTACGTCAAGTTTTCAAAGCAGACTAGTGTGATTTAGACACAGATCATGTATAATTATATTTTCTTTTGAAACTTCTGCCTAATTCAGGACAGCAACAGAGACCCTAATCATGTCAGTCTTGTGTAAGAGTTAAGACTTACATAATTAAAACATTGGAGGGAAGGTTGCTGCTTCCCCCTCCCTCCATCCAATTTACAGGGGTTGCATCAGATAAAAATGCAAACACAGAAGAGAAACAGATGTGACTAGAAATTTTTGGTATTTTGTTATCAAATCCTGATGGTTGTCTACTGAAGGAACTTTCTTTTAAAAAAAGTGTAATTTGGGTGTGTTTTTCATATTAAACAGCAATTTTTAAATTTAGATGTTTATTCCAGCGAAACAAAAGTACAGGAATATTAACTAATTCAAACCAGAAGGTGGGGTGAAGATCACAGATTTTAGCTTAACCCTTTCATCAGTGGTAGCTATATTCCTGACTCTATTAAACTGCTATACCCGTAACAAACTGCATGTATATGACTACTGAAATGTCTTCATAATGTAAATCCAAGGCTTAATGTCTGCCCATCTATAATTTTTATTCATAAAAGTATATTAATATTTTTCAGCATTACATGTTATATATTGCCAGATAATTAGTGCAATAATTCTGGTTGCTAGAATCTAGCTGTAGATCACTGTATTTATCCTGGTATTTATACTGTGCCTCCTACGAAGCACCCCTGGCACACACGCTAGGTTCAGGCACATAGCTAACGCACCACAAACCGCTTTCTTAAATGTGCTGGGACGAGCTCTAGCAGCACCCTTTGGCCTGAACTTGGTATTATCACAAAGAGGCTTAACTGAATAGTTTTTTGTTGTGGTTTGTTTTTTTTTTTTTTTTTTTTTCTCTGAAGATACTCAAAACGCGAGTTAAGTTGCAAGTTAAGCGACTTAAAGGGAGCGTATTTCAAAAGCGGAACCCCTTGATCATATCCCCGTGTGTCCACTGTGCGAAGCACGGGGCCAGCGAAGCCCTGCGAGGGACGGGGCGAGCCCGGCTCGGGGCGCAGGCTCGGGGCTGGCCGGGGCAGGGGCCAACGTCCCCCGGGGGCGCCGCGGCCCCCGCGCCCACCCTGCAGCCCCAGCCCAGCCCTTGCAGAGCGTCTAAGACCCAGGGACGCCGAGTCCTGCTGCTGCGGAACCGCCTGGCAGTTCTAGCTTCTCAGTGATAGTTCGCGGGGATTTTTGGTTGGGTTTTTTAGCTTCTTAAGCTTCTTCACATTTAGTAGAAATCAGTCAGCGAACAGTGCAGGCTGCTGTTGCTTCTGACTTTCATGAGGATTAAGCTGAATTAAGCTTTCAGTACCTGTGAAAACAGCAGCAATTCACTGAAAAACCTCAGAAAAGCTCACGGACTAAGGAGGAAGTGAGCTAAACGCTTGATAGTTACAGGTGCCAAGTCCCTTGGTTTCCTGCTGGTCTCAGCATGTGTTCTGAGGCTTTGCATCTCTTTAAAAAAAATAATTGGGGCAGAGCTTGCCAGTCACCACAACTACACTGCTCTCCTCATCGCGGAAAAAGAAGTGTCACTGTCACAACTTATGACAAACCCTTTATTGGTTTACTTATGATCAGTCTCTCCGGGCTCAGTGAATTACATTACAACCTGCTATATATCGAAACTACAGATAATTTAAAAGCTTCTGCTTATATTGCCCATATGGCAGTGACTAACGGTCCTGTAAGAGTGCTGGCATTGGCCCTAGTGTGCTCAATTCTGAAATCTTTATTCTAAACCTTTTTGAGCCAGATTACCACCACCATCAGTGGGAGTCTGACATAAGCAACATCCCCAGGACTAGACTGGGACTACTGGTGTTTTCTGAAATGTGAGAAAATTCACAAAGGTGAGCTACCATAATCAAAAGAAATAACAGAGGGAAATAATTTGCACACACACAATAAGCAGCACAATTACAAGAAGAGGTTACAAGGAGGAGGTTTGAAAACATTTTTGCTACAACATGCTCAGGATACAAGAACATGCAGAACTCTGAATACTTATCAGGGGCATATGAAAAAACCACATCACCACAAAACCATCAGCCCCTGGTACATATGAAACAGTAACCTAAGAATACGGACCAAAACAAGAGAATTGCATAGATATGACTGACATTTACCTACACATCTGTCATTTCTTGCCTCATAGCCTTCAGGACAAGTTTCTCTAATGTTCCTTCTAGTCCTGGAGAAAGGTATTCTGCTGTTTCTATACTCTGAGAAGGAGCTGTAGAGATTTGAGGAGTGCCTGTAATACTGTTGAGGTTGATAGTTGTCTCTCACAGGGGAGAATTGAGCATAGTTATAGCTATTGTAATAGGCACCATAATTTGGCAATCTCTCCAATCCAGCGCAAGATTTCCCATCACCTAATAAATGTTGTCCAGGTGGACAGATACACTTGAAGCTGCCGGGGGTGTTGGTGCACTGAAAGGCACAGGGTTTAGGCACTTGTTCACATTCATTAGTGTCTGCTCATGAGACATGATCCAGAGCAACAAACCATGTGGAAAGGAGAAAAAACAAACAAACAACAACACATAACTACATGTATATATACACGTATATACTTATCTCAGTCTGTGGAACAAACTGAAGACATGAAAGTGAGATCATGAAGGCAGTAAAATGTGGAGAACACAAGGCCAAGTAGGCAGGTTATTCTGTCCTGGACAGTAATATACCGTTATTCTTCCTGTAAGGCTACATGTGACATCAGACTGTGCTCACACAGGACAAGAACTCTGCTGGAAGCCTTGCCTCGAGCGTTTCTGAAGGTAAGGGGTGGCTATGAAACGGGGATCCAAGTCTGTTCCCCCACTTTGGCAGAAGCAGGGCTGCGTGATAGCCTGGCAGCTGCCGGCTCCGGTTCCTGCCGGTTACCAGAAAAGATGCACTCTGAGAAACTGAGAACTCAGTGGCCCTGAGGACCCACGCTGTTCACCGTTTCGGCTTAAGCTGCTCACTACTACTACAGGCTTTGGGTTGCCCTTTTTTTTTTTTTTTTTCCCTTTTCCTCCCTCAAGTGCACCACAGATGAGTGGGAAAAGCTGTCGGGCCCTTCTTTAAAGGAGGATACTTAACAAGGAGCATTCTTGAGAAAGCCAGCGTTAGAAATTCATTCAAACTGGCACTGAGGGAAGCTCGAAAGCTCCGACACGGTTATTGTACTCCGTGTCGGGAAAAATCGGGTCTCGAGGGCGTGTCACAGCGCTGCACGGGAAGGAGGTCAGGTATGTCCTAACCTTCCATGTTGTTATTGGCCATTCCAGCTATGGAAGGTTGGAGACTTAACAATAAACATTAATTAACTTTTGTACAATTAAAAAATAGTGGTTTTTTCTCTGTTTCCCTTTAAATTGTAATCCAAAGTAATTTGAGCAACCCTAGCCATAAATATCCACCCGTAAGTCAAAATACAGTAGTGAACATACAAAGTATGGCAAAGGGTTTAAGGATATAACATGCATGAAGGACACTCATCAAACTGAAGTAAATATGAGTGAGATACTGTAGGACCAGGCCTTCTCCCACAGTCTCTCTGACACTACCAGCAAGGAATTTTCTGTGATTTTCATCAAGTTACTTCAGGCCCAGCCGGAAATCTGACATATGGTATTCCTTTCAAAACTTACATACATTCTTTACTGGAAAAAAAGACAAAAAAATGCTAATTCCAAACAGGAATGTGCAGCTTTGCAATGACCAGAAATAAATAACCTGACATTAACATACATAACAACGCATCTATAATCGATGTACTATAAAACTTCTCTTACTACAATTTAAAGATGATCTTAATGGTAACTCAATAAGGACTTATTAATTTCATATTAGTGGAAAGTGTGTATTCTTTAAATTATTATTGTAAAAACAACATTAAGCTAGTGTTATTACAGTTTGACTCTGGTTCCCTCTGAACATAGTAATTTGAGCATAGTTTGTAACCCTCCAAGACAGAAATGCATGATAATGGTATCTGAAGAATAATACTGTTCAGACACATAGTAGAATACTATATTGCTTTTGTATTACATTTTTAATAGTTTATATATATTAAAGACTTTTTGTGGAGGTATTAATAATTACATGTTTTGAGAGTTGGAAATCCAGGGATCATTACTGCAGAGTACCACAATATTTTCCAATTATTAGTTCACAAACATGTAACCAAAACTTTATATATTAGTTGAAATTTCATTAGGGTAATATTGTCAGGTGTTCTAAACAACAGAACTTAATATTTAATATGGCAACAACTAATACAAATTTTAAGTTTATATTCCTTCATTGTGTGCTTAAGATGAAAAAATGTATTACTCATGTACATGTGAAAGAATACAGAAACTCATTATTTCTTTAGTGCTCAACTACTTTCTAACTGCTGAGCTTAACATTCTTTACCTGCATAAAATAGACAACAGGTATGTGAGCTAACACCTTTACAACCACCAATGTCCTTGGAACAAGTTGTGGATAAGCAATATAAGACTATCATAGAAATAATGAAAGAAAACATGAAAATTCAAGTGATGTCTTTCATCAGATCATCCTGTGCAATGCAAGCAGAATTGAATGCAGCAAGTTACCAGCATTTATACCACAGCCTGGTGTGTGGTATAAGTGCTTTATACTCATATATTTCTTTATACTCATATATCTCTCACTCTGAGAAGTGATCCTTGACTGACTGGTAAGCCTGTCTCCACTGGACAGTATCTCTTTGATTACGCACTATGAATATTAAATATGTACAAAGTGAAATGACTTTGAAACTAAAATAGCTGCTAAATTCTCATGCGTGCTTTAGCTTGAATAATAATACTTAATTTTAAATTCTAGATAGCTTTGAATGTGTTATATGCAAAAATGCTTTGTAACAGCTTTTGATAATGCCCTTCCACCTACGATATGGCATGAGATGCAACACAGCTCACAGAAATACTGTAATTTAGTTAAATGGGCAGGCATATATCTGTGGGTGTTGTGATGAGCAGCTTATCTCCATCTAACAGACAGGGAATTGTGGCACAGGACTTTACACAGGATAAGAGTGGCACAGCTAAGAACAAAGTTCAGTTCTCCTGTTTCAGTCTGGGGTCCTACTTTTCAATTCTTCCCTGTGCTCTCTGGAAACATTAACAATAAAACCTGGATTTTATTAACACATATCTTTGATACATCTATATTTAAAATATATTTTTAAGTAGATAAAAATTCAAAGGTGCATAAAGTTCATACTTTAAGAGGGACCTTTCAGTGTTCCTTTGTCAGAAGACAGCTTTAGGGCAGCTGATATTGGGTTTGTAGAAAATATGCAGTCCTAGCCTTTATCTAGCTTCTTACTGACAGAAATTTAAATGGTTTTAATATATGTTAAGGAGTTGGGGAATTATTTTATTTCAGTGGAGAGGCAGCTGGTGGAAGTAATGCCTTGGTCTACAGCCAAACAGTTTCTTACTGAGATTTAGTATCTTTTTAAAAAACCCCACACATTCCTGGCTTTTGGTAGTCCAAAATATTAGGTTGTTTAAAATGAGAAAAAAAAAAAATATATTCCTGTTCTCCAAAGCAGCTATTTATCACTTAGGAAAGCTAATCTTGAAGAAGTCATTATGAAGGAATGCTTCTCTGATATGGTACATGAGAGCAACTGAAACCAACTTCACTTAGTGTCATATACCAACATTCATAAATCACTGTTATCAGGGTGGATCAGCTATTATATTTTAAACGTTCTACATAAGTACAGAAAGGGCGAATCTAAGTGATCCTAGTGCCATCCTGAGGTCTATTAAATGCTAAGGGAAGTGGTTTATGCACTTGCAGTGACACCATACATTAAACTCTCTTGCTATCCATGCTACTGCTATGAGAGCAACCTTCAAATGCCAGGCACGTGTGTGTGGGAGAAAGCTCCACACGATTTTATGCCAAAAGGTTCTACGTAGGTACAACAGGGGAGTAACTGCATGGTCAGCATTCCTGTGACTGACAGGAATCCTCCTTCCCTCCCGTGTCCCACCCAAACCAGAAAGGGGAGCGCTGAGTGATAAGCTCGTACCAGCTTCCTCCGCTCCATCCCTCCCGGGAACTCCCTTTGGCGCTCTCTTTGTGCCCTTCATTGCAGAGGCGAGCTCTGGGTGTATCGTGCCTCTTGCAACACACCTCCTTTGGGTGTTCTCCTTTTGGGGAACCCTCATCGCTTCCTGCTTGCCTGCCTTCAGGTGTGAATTGATGCAGTCCAGGGCATAGCCAGGCACATTTCACTGTCCAATCAACTAATAAATCTGGCCTGATTTTTAGAAATGAAGCCTCTTGTGGAGTGGTAGCTTGCCACATCCATCCACCAGTGCTCCGAGACCCTTGTACATTTTGTTTTCAAAGTCTGGACCTAAAACCATCTCCATTTGGAATCATTTACTTTTGACTATTTGTTTTGAATAGGTTTAGGTGGGTAATTTTAAACTTCAGAGTAAATTTGTCTATATAGCATAGTCTTCAAATGGGATAGCATTGTTGGATGTGTTACAGCAGAAATCCCAGCTAAAAGCAGCAGCAGCAAACACGTGGTACCAATGTGACTGGACAGCTTACCCACACAAGGTCGTCCAACTCCCTGGGACCGATACCCTCTTGGACACACACAACGGTAACTGCCTCGTGTGTTCTCACAAATCTGGTTATAGCGGCACTGGTGGGTTCCATCCCGGCATTCATCAACGTCTGCAAGCAACGAGGCAAGGGGAAGTAGTCAGGTGTTTCTTGAAACTTCTTACAGCTTTGAACTTCTTTATGAAAAAGGAATGAAGGTAAGCCACATGTGAATTTGGTCTTCTAGGTAGTTTTGGCCTCTGAACGTACACTCTTCTTACCTGGTGCTGTGATTGGGCATTACTCTATAACAGTTTGTGCTACAAATCACAATCTGCATTTCACAATCTGAAAGCAGATTTTCAGCAGACACGCTGATAAATTTTTCAACTGTATTGCATTTACACACACTTTTTCCGTTAGTTTTCAAAACTTTTCATTGATGTTTCCAATGTGATCAGCTACTCTCCAAAGAAACATAATCCATCTTCCTGTCATACCCAACAAAAAAAAAAAAAAAAGATTTGGTAGTATATATAACACTGGTTATGTTTAAAAGCATCCCTGATAAGCAGCAAGGTCCTGTGATCTTGATGAAGAGATCCTGAGACAAACTCTTAAGAACACATTCACACATGGGGCAAATCATTTCAGTTAATGATCAATTTGTAGAATTCAGGGTGACAACACAGAAAAGATGCTGAGGAAAACCTTACTGTTCTTTCTTAAGATCAATGAAAAACTGGAAGTGGCAAGGATACACAGATTCTTTCAATACCAATCACAAAGAATTTAAATAAGCATGCTCCCATAAATGAAAAGAAGTTGGTGCCTTAATACGTTCAAATCTTAATAACTTGAGGTGGACTATCTGAGTTTATTTAAAAAAATAATAAATTCATTAATGTCCCTGTGCTTACCATCATTTTGCAGTATGTTATCACTTTTACTCACCAATACATGTTCCGTTTTCTGCTTTGGTCATTCCGTTGGGACACAGATCAATGCACTTATAGCCACCACGGGTATTTTTGCAAAGTTGATCAGGCCTGCACACGTTCTGCCTGCACTCATTTACATCTTATTTAAAAAACAAACAAACAAACAAACAAAACAATAAAACAAGAATGGAAATAAACTCACTTCATTATGCTAAGTTCCTAAGGAGCAGAATATTCCAGCTGTAATTACACTGTGTACATGCTTTTGCATGCATTTCATGCACATCTATCCATCAGCCCAATTCTCACTTCCTCTGGGCTTTTAGTACTGCTTTACAAATTCAGAAATACATACGAAGTATATCATCCATAGTAGGATTTTAATTCATAAAGGTTTCTGATAACAAATATAGCAACAAATAAACATTGAACTATGTCCATTGGAATGAGGGAATGAACATTCAAAAATTCATTTCTTACCGATGCATTTTCTGCCCTTTAGTTGGTATCCGGGATCACAACCACAGTGGAAACTTCCTATAGTATTGAAGCAACGCTGATGACAGGAGTTGGACTCTTGACACTCATTAACATCTGTTGAACAATACAAATCCTTGATACCATAGCTGTGAATTGCCTTGTGGTCATTTAACCTGAACAGTATTTTGGTTGAGTCACCATTCTGGACTCTGCTTTGTGCTCTAGTTATTACGCTACTGAGGTATGTTCAGAAGTGTTTACTTCTCTCCATTCTTTGTAAAAGAAAATGCACATGGGACACAAAAGCAAGAACGTTAGGTTATTCCCTGATAGGATTTTAAGTTTATTTCTAAAGATGGCGGAAAAAAAAAAAATACCAAAAAAGCCACCACACCACAAAAAAACCCCCCAAAGCCACAACCTTAAAGAAAATTTATAGACACTGTGTATTTGGAGATACATCTTTTAAGAAGTTATTTTCAATTGTGTGAAAGACAGCATTTTCAGTTTACGAAAGCTAACATCAAAAGCCAAAGACCTCCCCATCACCTTGGCAGCTAAATCCATCAGCTGTCCTCCGAAAGCCGTTCCCACATCGGACCACGCAGCGGTACGAGCCAATGATGTTTTCACAGTCCTGGCCCGCATGGCAGCTATGTCCACCTAATGCACACTCATCAATATCTATAATTAAAAACAAGCTGTAAACCTCACTAGGTCAAAATGAAACACAGATTAAGCAGCGTCTTGAGCATGATCAGCTATGAAATGCTTGACTGCAAATATATTCAGCTATGAAGTCCTTAGAACACCACCAATAAATTATATTTGTATAATAAGAAAATGGCCCAGCCCAAACAGAACACTTCCCTATTGATTTAAGTGCCATAGGGCTTTTTGTATCCAGCCTGTCCACAGCAATACTGTCTTACCCTGACACGTTCTACCATCTGCAGAGATAGTGAGGCCTTTCGGACAGGAGCAGTAGTAAGATCCCATGGCGTTATGACAGGTATGGGAACAAGGATTTCGCACAGCACATTCATCTTCATCTGTAACAAGGAAACGTTTGAAAAACCAGTGAGACTTCACAGGATGTTACAAGACACTACATCCCATATACAGACAAAAACCCTTCATAGGAGGTACATCTGGGTGAGCCCACAGGGCAAAACTAGATCCAGCAGTGGAGCAGCTTCACAGAAGCGGTTCAGTGGTGTGCTCCCCACAGGTATTTTTAGTTACCAAACCTACACTACCCCAGCTTGCTGGAATCTTGCGTTAGCTCTGCAGGACCGGGTCACCACCGCAGTAATGAACATCTGACAGAATTTCTTCCAGAGAATCACTTTACAACAGAACAGGTGGGTTTCAGTGTTAGACTTAAGATTTCCTAGATAGGCGTGCCAAGACTACTACACGTCCCAAATTAAAGTTTTGGAACTCATACTGTTTTTCAGATGATACTGAAAGTGGAAAATTGTTTTAGTGACCTTATTTCAGTCTTCCTGGTTTTAAACGTTTTGGATGGTGTAGTGTTTGTTTCTTGTATAATTTCCTTAATTTATAAGCTTTCAAGGGGCAGTGAAATAAGTCCACAGAAGCACATCAGATTATTACTCCCTAAAACAAATGTGACTCAGTCACCTAGAGGAGACAGACAAGGCAGGAACTTGTGGGCTGCTGTCTAGGTTGCCCACACTCGTCCTTCCCTCCACATGGATCACGAAGTGCTTCATTGCTTTGCAGGCTCAGCAGATACTGTGGCTCCATGTCCCCCAGCTGTATCTGATTTAAAGCTGTCTGGGCACTACTTATATTCTAGATGGGTACAGAAGTGAAGCCTTCAGCTGCCTTTGGATCCACACCCTTTTACACTTTTTCAAGTAGGCACTGCATGCTTTGAATCTCTAGATAAAGGTGATGTAGATTCTGGTGGCTGAGCACTGCGTCCAGCTCCGGGGCCCCCCGTGTGAGACAGACGTGGGCCTGTTCGAGCAGGTCCAGGGGAGGCCACGCAAATGGTCCGAGGGCTGGAACAGCTCTGCTACGGAGAAAGGCTGAGGGATTTTGGGCTGATTAGCCCAGGGAAGAGAAGGCTTTGGGGACACCTTATTGCAGCCCTTCAATATATAAAGAGAGCTTATAAGAAAGATGGAGAGACTTTTTACCAAGGCCTGTGGGGGCCTTGGTAAAAGAGGTAACGGTTTTAAACTAAAAGAGGGTAGATTTAGATTGAAAATAGGGAATACAGTTTTTACAACGTGGGTGGTGAGACACTGGAACAGGCTGTCCAGAGCAGCTGTGGATGCCCCCTCCCTGGAAGGGCTGGAGTTGGAACTTGAAAGGTCCCTTCCAAACCAAACCATTCTACAAGTCTGTGATTACACACTACCCCTCTCACATCATTACCTGAACAGTAAGGCCCAGCTGAGTCCAAACCAAACCCAGCAGGGCACTGGTTGCTACGATCTCCTGTGTGGTAAAGGAAGCACATGTTACTTGTGGATGGACATTTTATTCCTTTAAAAAAAGCCTTTAACATTAAGAATTGCAGCTCAGCTATTTATAAAAGGTTTATTATATTTGGGCACTAAAATAGAAACTTTTAAAATCCAGACTTCAGTGCTTTTTCTACTTGGGCACTACAAGTCATAGTTTTTGCTGTTTTGAAAAACATTAAACAAGTGAGGGGTTTCCCCTCAGAATGACTGCAAGTTGCATCCCAGACTAATACATCCTGAAAAGTTTCTCCATAATGTTTTCATTATTAGAAAAATAAAGACCATTCAGTTTCACTTCACGTAAAAGGAGGCAAATAAACCCAAACCAAACAAATCACCATGTCATAGATTGTGGGAAATCACTGTAGAAGAACACAAGTGCACACTATGAACTGTAATGGAAAACTCTGGTAGAGACTGCTCAAGGACCACATGTATTTTGCTGCTACTGATTCAATAAATATTTTTTAAAAGAGCAGTATATTAATTGTTGGAAGAAATAAATTTAAGTTCAGTAGAGGCATGGCCAGATTTATGCATAGGTATAACGATCTGGAGACTTCCTTTTATCAGACCTCCTTTTAAAATGGGAAAGAAAAAAAAAATTCTTACTTGGTTTTCAAATTGCACAAGTTCATAGTCTGGCAAGTGGGAAAATAATTATTTTACTTGGTTTAGAATGTTGTTATTGAAAAGAAAGGCTGAGATAGGCAATCCCACTGTTTCCTGTACTTTCATACCTGAGTTATTTCATTTGAAAGATGTTAAGCCTTACTGTGTACACAAAACCCCAAAAGTACTAAAAAAGATCACAGAACATTCTGCTAACCAATTATGACTTCTAAAAGGAAAACCCACTTATAGAAATATATGCCTATTCCTTAAGATCACTCAGGTAAAAGGTTAGTAAAAGCCAGCAGTCAGTAATGCTAAGACAAAATACAACAGACGATGGAGCTACTAGTTTGCTACCTCTGTGTTAGGACTTATCAGACTTACAGACCATACAGATACATGTGTCTACACAGCGTTGCGTAACTGGGCACCGTTTGTATCTGGACTTAAAAAAATATATCCATAATGTACCAGTAATGTTTTCAAGCTGCAGCTCAGAATCATATTTTCTGTATATGTCAAATCATTCCAGAGAAGTTCAATCTGAGGAATGACTTGGGACATTTTGCCCATTTTAGTGATGAATTTTGAATGTTCTTCCACCTGATTACTACCTTACATTTATGCGGGGTTTGCTGTGAGAAGAAAATACACAATCCTTTTTCGTAATAGCTATGCAAAACCAAACCCAAACAACCCCACCAATATGCAAGCCTACACAGAAGCGACAGTAATTCCATTTTAGAGAACGAAAGGTACTTGCAATGAAATGGAGAAATATTTTAGTTTGAGTATCGGAAGCTACTGGTAATGCTCTTAGCAGCATCAGCAAATGCAGACATACATCATCGATGAGAACTACAGGTGAAGAGTAAGTACAAACTGCAACAGCTTTTACGTATTAGAATATGGGTATATTAACAAGACACGTGGGTCCCAGGATCTACAATAAAGCTACCCGCGTTTCACAGCATTTCCTCTTTCAAGGCCATAATGAGCTCTTGAGAATACAGCTAATGAATTCCAGGATACTGTTTTCCCATTGTTTTATTTTTGTGAAAGATTAAAACAATACCTTTTGCAATGGAAGCGTGGATTTTAAAAGCCAGAGTTTCTTCCAGTGGGTTGTACTCTGTTGTAATAGAGGAAGCATGGAGTGTTTCCACCAAGAAAGGCATCTTTCCTTTAGTATAATCATAGGTGATAGTGTGGTTCCATGTATAGGGAACACTAACTCCATCTACAGTGAAGAGACGAGTAGAATGGGCATACAGTTGCCCAGGGCCAGTCTGAATGTAGTCTTCCGTGTAATCCTGAAACAGCAAGATTCAGGCATCAGCCACTGAGTACGGCCAACACCACTGTGGTCTCTGCATTTTAAAGCTGTATGAGATGTATTCTGACAAAGGTATTTGTCCTTAATAGCTGAACAAATTGTATTTCATACAACACATGCCTTTTTTACTCTTATTTTAACTGTTGAATCTTAACAGCATCTGGTATATGTCTAAGTGAGAAACAGACTATGGTCCTGAGGATCCCGATGATGCGGGCCACGGCAAAGCAGTTCCAAAAAACCTCAAATATGATCTTATTGTTCAATAACAATCTTTTGAGGCCTAAGTATTTTTTCTGTATTCTGAGTCAGATACTGACAATGTGTGCTAAACAAACAATCAGTAGAGAAAAATTCTGCCACTGAAAAAAGGTGTAAATATTGGACACGCTACATACCGCCGCTTATCAAAGTATCAAGAACTTCCTGTATATTTATTGTACTTTGGGATTAATATATTAAGACATTTTCACTGGTTACCTACCACTAATTACTACCTTTATAGAAACAATTTGAAAGAATGTTCTTTCTTTTACAGTAAAAACAATTATCAAGCACCTGGTTTTAAGCCAAAACTTTAATACCATTTATTATATTAAGCCAAATGTTCTTCATGTCTTACACTAAGCTAGAAAGACAGAAACACATTTCCTTTGAACTCCATCTTTCTGTTAGGAGTACAAGGTCAGTGATAGAAGCTATCTTACTAGGAGAATATCTCCTAGAAACAACAGGCAGAGCAATTCAGTAGTGAGATTATAACCTTTTGCCATACAATCATGCAAACTGCCCTCTCTAATCACTCCTGGAAAAGCTCATAGAGAAGTTTCATTCTTTGAAAAAGCAAATTCTGTAAAATATTTCAGAAGAATTGCATAATAAGACTGTTTGCCATAGAGATCTCCACAAAACAAAGTGTTGATGCTACAGCAGAGAAAGGAGCATGTCAATAGCAGCACGGCAGCATGCATGATAAGAACACACAGAACACCCTGCGATGTAATCCGATACAGAATCTGTGAATCCCCTGTCTCTGCAGCTTTATCAGCCACACGAATGTTTCTCTGCCAGACTACGTATGATTGTAGCTGCAAACAAATCACCAGTAATATTCAGAAATTTCTGCAAGGTGCCATGGTTTAAAAGAGCTGGTGTCACCCTCAGGGAAGCCAAAAAGACAGACGGGTTTCGGATGCAGCTTTATAGCTCTATTAAAACACCTGACATGCCTGCCTATGCTAACTAGCCCCAGCGACACTTCTCGGTAATACCTTTCAACATCTAAAAATCCTGAGTGACCAATACTACCTTCCTGATGACAATTTTTTGTTTTCAAAGGCAATGTTAACACCTGTCAGTTAAACCAGGCACAAAATAAGTTACGTACAGTAAAACAGTTTTCAGGACTTAGCGTCTACTGCTTTAATACAGATGAGAAAGCAAGTACGGATCGATGAGAGAAGGGGTGGTATCTCCAGCAGCTTTACCTTCACGTTAACATCAGCTGCTGACTGGAGCTGCAGCACGTGGCCGCTCACGACAACATCCAGCAGCAAGGCTCCATCTGAATCCAAGCCCCGGGCAACATGAGTCATTCGCAGAATCTCACCTATGGGTTTTAAGAGCACATTGATTTATAAAACATCCTGACCAGAGACTCGTGTTAGCCACACAGTATCTGAATTGGGATCCCCTGACCAGTTAATTTTATACTTGTATATTTATAAGGCATACCATGCCTATAATAAAAACCATTACATGTTTCAAATTACAGCTCTAAAAGCTGCATTTAAGCCTCAGAAAGCCGCAGTCATTCAGAAAATACTGGTGTAAGCACAAGACTCAAAATTCAGCAACAGTTATGTGCTATTTTTTAAGAAATGCAGTATCTATATCAAGCTTATTGGAAACAGAAAGAGAAGGTATACCACAGGTAACTAACCAGTTGCAAACTCCACTTGAGTTTCTCTCTTGAAGACCGCATCAGTGAGCGTAAAGCCATTCATTGCTTCTCCAATTTCTTTTGCAGTTGTCCAGTAAACTGGGCTAAGTATAGAAACAAGCTTTCTCATCGCTGGACCTAAAAGAAACGTGACCCAACATTTGAGCGCTCTTTTCCTAACATCATGCAACCCACATCAGCAGGACTTGAATATGAAGACCTAGAACTAGTGTAACCCTTAAGATTTAAACCAGAAAAAAAGTATGTAAAATGATTCCTCTGAATATACCAATACAAATACTGACGTACTAGAAGTCAATACTGAAGATTCCCTTTTCATCTCTCTGTGACAAGTTTAGATCAGTTGCTTCAGTGAGATGTAATGAAATGAAGTGGTGAAAACTGACAGTGCACAGAATTCAGCCTGGCTCAAGGAAAAAAAGTGATAAAAGGTAAGAAAAAGCCTACCAAGGCTCCGAGGGACGTTTGTAATCTTTGCTTGTATTACTCTAGTTCCAGAGTCAGGGCTGTCCGTTACTGTGGTGTTCAGGAAAGCAATTCCAAATTCAATATCGTTAATATTTCCAATGATGCTGCCTTTGGCACGTGAAGGCCCACCTGTGCAGGGGAGGAAGGGAGGAAGGGAAAAATAAAGGCCCATGTAAAAATTCTGCAGTCTGACATTTTGGGGGAGAGAAAATTCAGAAATGTTGCCCAGCATTTTAAGAAGTAAGGAGATTTCTGCATATATTACCGCATTATTTGCAACAATAAAGCTCACAACCTGCAAATAACAGGATGCTGTGTATATGTGGTCTGAGATGTATGCACAATAACATGGGAATCACCTTATGTGCCTACCACTGCCTGAAAAGCAACAACTGTTTAACAGCATACTCTAGTGCTGTATAACATGTTAATAAAAAATTTATCTAGCTGAAGCTGCAGGGTAGATTTAATCCAAAAAAAAAAAAAATTATTTGGTCAACTGGCCAAGACACAGGAGAGTACCAGTCACATTAGGGATGCCACAGGCTTTCGCCTTCTTCTCATTGTGTGCAGGCTGCAAGTTAACTCACCAGGACATGCTTGGGTATTACACCTGGATATCTGGGAGGAGTCTCCGGGACAAGGACGTCCATGATTTAACGGAGCTGGATTGCTGCACAGACGTATTCGGGTCTGCTCTCCTCCTCCACAAGAAGCAGAGCATTGACTCCATGTTTGCCACTGCCCCCAGTTTCCATCCACTGAAGAAATAAAGAATGAAGGAAGTGACTTTTCGTTTTAAATGTGTCAGGTTTAAAGGTCAGGTTGCATCAGTGATGCAGTGGTTCTTGATGGAACCAATGCAACAGAGATCAGCAGCACAACGGATAACAAAAGCACCTTAATGGGGAGGCACGAACACTTCTCCCCTCAGAAATGCACCGCCTTTAAAATTTTGTTTGTCTCTCAAGTGTACTGGGAACAAGGAGGCTCCTCTAGGGGATGTTTCCAGTATAATGTTTGGGGATTTAACAAAAGCTAGGTAAAATTCTTCCCTGTGTGATGTTGAAGAGGTACCACTTCATGGCTGACCATGGAAGATTCGTACAGTGCAAACTACACGTGTCCCTCTGCACAGTCACACGAGTCCAGCCCAGGGGCAGCATACAGAGCTCTGATGTGCGGGAAATGAGCTCAGCTGGCTCGGGGTGGCTGCCTACGCACCGCTCTGCGGGGAGGAAAGCCAAGTGACCAGCCACCGCCTGCCTTCCAGCTGCTCACCCCAGGAGGGGCTGTTACTTTCTGTTCCCAGAAAGTATCAGGCTCCAGAGAAACTGATTTCAAACCTGAAAAATGTTGTTGCATGTATGCAGACCCACCACAGACCAGTTCGTAACGATCAGCTGCCAATAGTCAGAATCTCCTGTCACCAAAGCAACCAATCTGTCTAGAGTTTTGAGTGCTTTGACTCCTGCAAGGAAAATATCTGAGATTGCATGGGCATAAAACTGATGGAAGAGTACAAGAAATCAAACAAAACATAAATCTGGCTGTCCTGGGTATGAGTGAGTGGTGGGGAATTTTTTTGGTAGTGCAGGTGGGGGCTGCAGAGGTGCCTCCCTGTGAGAAGCTTCTCAGAGCTTCCCCGGCTGCAAGCTGGCCCCACCTCTGCACCAAGGCCGAGCTAATCAGCTGCGCCTCTGAAACAGCATATTTCAGAAGGGACCTGGTGAGGAGGAGTGGGACTTGGGAGGAGAAGCTGCGGCAGCTGTGGAGGGGGGAAGGTGTGCCAGAGCAGAGACCCCCCCCTGTATCCTGTGGTGAGACAGCAGGGCAGCCCCCACCTGCCACCCATGAAGGTCTACGGTGGAGCAGACACTCACTTATGGCCTGTAAGGGGCTCTGCATGGATGAATAAGGTGACTATGCCTGAAGGAGGACGGGATCCTGTGGGAAGAAGCAGCCCCCACTGTTGTAGTTCAGCGCTGGGAGGATTGCAGCATGCGGGGGTGTCCCTCGCTGGAACAGCTCAGGAAGGGCTGCAGCCCATGGGAGGGACTCACATCAGAGAAAGTTTGTGGAGGACTGTCTCCTCAGAGAGGGGAACCACGCTGGAGCAGGGCGAACAAGTTCCAGAAGCTGGCCCCACACTGAAGATGGCAGAAGCGGCAGCACTGACTGCACCCCCCATTCCCTGCCCCTGCTCCCCTGGGGGAAGAGGTAGATATATTGGGAGCAGAGCTGAGCCCGGGAAGAAGGGAGGGGTGGGGGGAAGGTGTTCTCCAGATGTGGCAATGCTTCTCACTGTCCTACTCTGTTAAGTGTTGCTGTTAGTGGTTGTAAAAAATCTTTATTATTTTTTTCCTTCCCCTAACACATCTGCCTTTTGCCTGTGACCATAATGGGTGATTTGCCCCTCCCTGTCCTATCTGGAATCACAAGCTTGCCTTATTTTCCCCTTCTCATCGGTGGGGGGGAAGGGAGGAGTAAGCGGCTGTGTGGTACTCAGTGACCCTCTGAGCTCACAAACCATGACACTTGCAAATAAAGAACACATGTTCTATCTGTCCAAACACTCACAAGAGATCAGAGTTGGCTTGAACTACACGTGTGGGAGTCTGCATGGCCTCAATAAAAACAGGTGATACAACAGGAACATGACTGTTCATTGCACAGAGTTATCTGGAAATGCCAGATCCGATACAACATTTACCCAAAATGGTAAGAGGAAAGTAACAACTAAAACTTTGCTTAAGATGACCATTAGCCAAAACAACAGTAATGAGGAAAGTGAAAAGAATTATAAAAGCAGCATGAACATTTGTGAATGGGGAGGATAAACCCAAGCAAGAGGAGGGCAAAGAAGGAACAGTCAGACTGAGCTTGACACTGTAACCTCCATGAGGACCTAACAGGGAATTGTCCTCGCATGCTGTGAGCAGCTGGCACCCAGCGAGGCGGTGGCGGGCACGGGGTGCAACAACAGGGGCCCACAGCCTGGGCGGGTGGAGGTGGCCTCGTCGGGGGCTTTGTCACTGGCACGTGGGTCAGCAGGGGGTTCAGTGTCGCACAGGTGCACATGGTTGGAGCTCCTGTGTCTCCCACAAGAGGAGAGCATGTAAAGGGGGGTGCACAGAGGAGGGATTTAATATTTTGTAATTATTATATCAGCATTAATAGTAATATAATAATCCCTTTCTTGGATGAGTTATCTGGGATGGGTGTTTAGAAATTTTAGGTGTTTAGTAAGTCTCTAGCACTCTGGTTTATCTTCTGTATTGCTGATATTGATTCTGAATGTGTAAATTTACTGATTAGCTATGTATTATCAATAGCTATGTATAGCAAATAAATCAATTAACTGCTTTGACTGTAATTTTATTTAAAGCATTTGAGCTGAGCAATTTTCCCTGCTCCTGGAATACATTACGAGAGTTCACTGGAAGCCTCAGAAACTGTATTTACTGTTTTGAATTATTCCACCTCATTATGGGAAAATCTAACATGCAAAGGGGGGAAATCCCTGTAAGGTGACAGTCATTTAAAGAAAAAAGCGAGAGTGGATTATTAGATTGTATGAAACTAATTAGAGGAATGTTCTACATTCCTTTCATAACCTGAAAATCTCACCTATGTTACGTATACCCTGAGGTCTTCCAGGGAAAGCTGCATTTAATTTCTCTGTTTGTCTGAGAACTCACCGGGGCACAGTTCAGTGCTGCACCTCTGGACCTGCATGTCGGCCCCTGCGCACGCCCGTCCTCCGCTGGCAGGGCGAGGATTGTCACAGGTCCGGTATCGCCTCATCTGGCCCCCGTTGCACGTTCGACTACAAGTTCCCCAACTACTCCACGGGCCCCAGTTGCCATGAACTGTAACAACAAGTCCGATTTTACCTCTCTTCCTCGTAATAAAACATACTTAAAACCAGAGAGTTAAACTAGGAAAATATTCCTATTGGAGAGTAACTTTTAAATTTCTTTTCCCAAAATAAAAGTAAAAAGACAAACAATTAAAGATCTAAGAAAGTCATCTTGTCCAGCATTCAGTGACTTCTCAGAGTTTATTAACCAAATCCGGAACATCATTGTTCATAGGAAGGTATGCAGCACATTATTAACCAAATGAGTCACTGCACTCTGCTGAGAGACACAGAGAGATTCACACTGCAGTCCTTTCTGACTGGACAGTTGTAACTTTAGAGAGATGTGTGATCTCTGACAGTCCAACAGCACCGTATGGACCAGCTGCTACTGGTTCGTGCTCCAAATAGTTCATGTTTCAAATGTCCCAGTCATGCTGACTGATGAAGAGATGCTTTCACTCTTGCCAGGCAGGTAATAGCACCTGCTGGTGCTGAGACCCCCTAAATCTTGTGGGAGTGTGTGATTTGTGGAGGGCTTCCCTCCCCTCACGCGCACCTACAAACCCAGCAAGTGGATAAGCAGCCTAACCCAAGGCACTTACTCGGACAAGGATCACTGTTGCAAAAATCAATTTGTATGTCGTTTCCTTCACATTTGCGGCCCCCGAACTGTGGGGCGGGGTCCGAGCAGTGGCGCGTCCTCTGCCTGCTGCCTCCTCCACAGGACACGGTGCAGGCGCTCCAGCTGCTCCACGTGGCCCACTTCCCATCCACTGGTGAGAAAGGCATGGCATGGCACAGTTACAGTCTCTGACATTAGAAATAACAAAGTAAATCAGTGCCGCGTTAGGGTCAAACTGACTATAGGATGCTTTCGATTCTCTCTCTAGAACATCTCAGCTACCTAGGGATCTCCAGGAGTGAAAGCTGGAGAAGGGCATGACCTGTCTTTTAAATAACCTGTAAACCTGACCAGAATCATGGCCAGCGATCACTCAGTCCTCAGTCTGAGTCACTCTCACATTTTTAGGTATCTGTTACCAAGCCAAACCATACACAAAGCAGTCCCTGAACTTGCCGCACTGGGCAGACGGCCAGTACAAGTGCCATCCCAAAAACCCAGTCTTCACTTGTGCGTGTCTTCCTCTGGTTGCAGCTGCACTGTCTGAAGAGGCAACCACTACCACCTTCTCCCCACTCCTTCCTAACCAACACTTGATTTGCTGGCTCAGCCGTTTGTAGGAGTTATTACTAAATTAATCCCACACGAGCCAGGTCTAAGCAGCCGAGTAGCAAGATCTTCGATCTCCCCAGACGCGGTGACACAAACTGTTATGGGTACATCCCTGTGAGCACTTGAGTTGGTGGCTGAGAAGAGGCCGAGCAGCCACACGCTGGCTGTAAGCTGCAGCACCCTCAGCAGCAGCACGTCGAGCTGGGTAAATGTGCAACATCGAGCCCTCAGCCGCTCCACCACCACGGTGTCAGCTCTCTCTTCTGCCAGCTGATAGTTAGAATGGGGACCCAGCATGGGATCTGGCATGGGTAAAACCGAGCATGACGCCACAAGGATCTAATCTGAACTGCTGCAGAGTCCAGTTCATGAAGTTTCCCATCGTTATCCCTGCACTCAGCCAAATACAGAGATCGTATTTCAAAAATGTGTGTTTTCCTATCCAGTCATGGAGGACTCATTGAAATGTGGAAGAAACGGATAAATGATTAACAAAACCTAGGAAAATTTTCAAAAATACATGTTTAGGAAACCTGTAATTTAACTGCCATTTAAAATGCTGCTTTTGCACAGTGACAAGGATAGGAGAAGAAAACCCGTATGTTAGGTCTATAGCGGGATGCTCAACGTAGTGACAGGGGCCAGTGACAATAAAAGGCCAAAAGAATGGAATTTTTTCAGGAACTACACTTTCAGAACTGAAAAGCTTTTGATATAAATTAAGTACAATTTGGGAAAGGAAATCACAAGTTTGTCATCGTTCTCTTTGTGTCTGACATCTTACCTGGGCAGCGTCTCTTGTTGCAAACCTGCATCTGTGCATCGGACCCCTCACAGTATGACCCGGCGTGTGAAGGAGGAGGGTTATTGCAGAGCCGCAGTCGTACCTGAGTACCTTTCCCACAAGTCTCGCTGCAGGGGCCCCACGGCAGCCAAGAACTCCACTCACCATCAACTGCAAAGGCAGCACAGCTATAAAAGTGTTTCAACTATACAGCTGCTTTAGCTTGAAATTACAGCTCCACAGCCTAAGGCAAAAAAGCTACGTTGTTTAATTCAATAAATGAAATATTCTGAATAAGCCCTTGAAAAGAAACCCTTTGCCTTGAGCAACAGCTGAAATGGATCAACACTTTGCAAAAGAGAGATTATTTTTTTCCTTTTTGTTTTCTGAATACATCACTTCACCTCACTACAATCTTGGAACAATCGAACTGAAGACTTGATCAAATCTGGTGGTTTCCTAAGTGGCTCTGACTGTCCCGTTCTAGACTGAAAGTCTCAGCCAGGGAAGGGGCAATGCTAGCTAGAACCTGGCACACAGCCTCAGTGCCTGCCGGCAGGCAGGAGCCACAGCTGATTCTGTTGCCAAGACCTAGCGAAATAATCTCTAGGTGGTGGGTGAATGTTTAGCAGTGCAGTGGTAGCAAAGCCAGTGAAAAAGAGAAAAATCAACATAATAAAAACTGTACAGAAGGAAACATGCCTGTGGCAAAGAGTTATGAATAAATGATAACCTATCAAATGCGGGAAGTACTACACCAAAACAGGAAGGAAACCTGAACATTCAGCTAGTTAGGAGAAAGACATGGCTGAAAATTTAAAAACCAGAGGAAAACATACAGATGTCTTCAATTATTGACAATTACGTTTTACATGGCCTTTTTAATAGTGTTTTTTTCATTTTAATTGGCTTTGCACAATAGATTTAGAGTAGTGGGTTTTACTCTGAGCACATGGGTAACAAACACTGGAAAACATCAAAATACAAAATCAACATTTTTACTGGGGGGTGCGTGTTTGTGAGTGTGTATGTGTGTGGGGGGGGGAAGAGAAATTGCTGAAAATTTTTCCTTGCACTTTTGTGACTTCTGTTTCCAAGAACTACTGCCATTCAATACATTCCAAGCAATGTTAAAATAAAAAAAAAAAAAAAAAAAAATCAGAGTTTAATTCTTTTATCATTTAATAACCTGAAACAAGCTGAGAGAATTCAGGTTTGGGGAAAGAAAAAAAAAAAAAAAAAATCTATACAGGAAGTCCCTAATGCAACTAATTCTAAATCAATCTTCCCTTACCTGGGCAAGGCCTAATATTACACATGACTGAATCCACAGCACTGCCATCGCAGGGCTTCCCGCCATGCTGAGCTGCTGGGTTACTGCAGGTTCTGGTTCTGGTCCTGTTACCATGTCCACAGCTCTTTGAACACTCTTCCCACAGCCCCCACTCCGACCAGTTGCCATCCACTAAGAAACAGAAAATCCCAGTCAATTAAAAAAATATTTGTGCAGTATTTATCGAATTTTCCGCTTTCTTTTTGCAAAAGTCAAAATTAACTCCAGCTTTTTGGAAAAATTAATCTGTCATGGAGCTCTGTGGTGGTAACGGTTCGCTGTTAGGGTACTTAACATCAGGCACACGGGGAGTATCCGCTCCCTAAGGGAATACCTGGACACGGCTTGTTGCGGCAGCTGCGTACGTCCGCCTCCGGCCCCTCACACCTCCTCCCCCCGTTTGCTGGAAGAGGGTTGTTGCACTGACGGACTCGCTCCTGAACACCCTGACCACAAGTTACGCTGCAAGGTCGCCACTCGAGCCAATCAGAAAATCCACCGTGTACTGCAATGGGAAAAATGATGCTGTTTTTAATGTGCGTGTGCTTAGAACTCTCTCTGATACGGCAAAGTGAAAAATGCACTTCAGAACCCATACTTGGAAAAGCCAGTCACTTCATGTCTTCATTACTCCAGAAAAATCTTACTACAGTTCAGAGAGTATTTCAGCTGCTCCAAAATAGTTATTCCTTATGCTCCTAAACGCTTTTCTTTAGAGGTACCATTAAGTTATGATATATGACCCGAGAATGGAATCTAGTTCAAGATCCTTTCATTATTGTTTGTCTCTCGCTCCTTCACACTCATCTGTCTCACACAGCTGGATGAGTATACTGGAAGAAAATTTCATGAAACAGAAAGCCACCGACATGTCAGACTAGGCTTAATGTATACCTAATGCATATATGGAAGATAAAATATCCATAAAATAAGGGTAAGATTAAACACTATAAATATTTTATCTCTACTAGTGCTGTATTCTACCCATTTGATAGTCGCTACCCCATAGTTTGTGCACCTACCCTGGACAGTCAGAGGTACTCTAACAAGAACAGATCCCATCAGATTCCTCGCTACACACTCGTATTCAGACGTATCTTCCTTCCGTGCAGCGACAATACGCAAGGAGCCGTTCGACAGGACAGCCGCTCTCTCCTCGCTCGCGACCGGCTGACCTTGGCGGGACCATGTGATGGTTGGAGGAGGCTCTCCCCTTGCCTGGCAGTTCAGCACGGCTGTGGCTCCAGCTTCAATAACTGTCTCTACAGGTTCAACAGTAATGACTGGAGGGCCTGAAAGAGAAAGGTTTCTTTAGGCAATGGCACATGGCTACTTTTTTTTCATTGGATTGAATATTAAAGGTCTGGTCAGAATGAGGGCAAAAAAAATAAAATAAAAAAAAAAAACCTTAGGTCAGTTTACTCTGACTGAAATTATTATTGTTGATCTTCCACTGTCAAAATATACGCAAGTTAAAATGACAATAATAGGCCGTTTTTAATATGCAGCAACGTGAGGACCAGAGTTGGGATCGACGCCTGGCTATATGAGCACTGTCTTCCCTATTGCTAAAATGTGTTGCTTTTCATAAAGCCTGCAGGAAGATGCTATTAATCATGTTCAGAGGCAGCTGAGACATAAGTAACAAATCCATAATGCTTGAGGCAGTAATAGAAAAGGGATGTTCAGAAATTCTAACACTAGTGAAAAAATAATTCTAAAATATTATTTCTGCCAAAAGTAAAATATTGTCAGTGAAAGCTGGGATTCATCTCGCATAACTTTCTTAAATTAAGAGTCTAGTTTAGTCCAGTTGTATAGACATCCCCTCTAGGCAACTAAGAGAAACAGGCCCTTTCACCCCATTCTAAGTCGGTTTCAAAGATGAGGCTGACTCACCCTCTATATGCTTCTTCTCTTTGACCTCAATCACTAGCTTAGACTAGACTCTTAAATACTAATGACGAAAGATGAGATGAATCTTAACCCACAGCGCAGTGCCCAACCTCCAAAACTTCCATGGGAGCTGCATACACCCATCCAAAGGCAGGTTACTGCTCCAATCTAGTGGCATTAAACTTATCACTTTGAGTCTTACTCTGTAGCGTTAGCGTCAGACTACGTTCCACCACACCAGCATCATTGGTAGCCACACACTTGTAGTCACCAGCATCTTCATTCTAAAGAAATGAAAATCAAGTAGTCATATAACCTGTCAAGGGGTAAATTAGGGTTTCGGTTAACAGTGCACTTCTCTAGGTGAATTTTATGCAACACAACATGGCATGCACTGGCTCTTAAGAGGCATCCAGTTAATTCTAGAGCATCCCAATGTTTTGCTTTTATTAACATTAAGCTAATATTGTGAATTATTTTTACTGTTGATATTATTCCATTTTTTATGTCCTTCAACTCCTTAATTCTGAGGAGGATTTTTTTTTTTTTTTTTAATTTAAATGAACTCAAGGGAGCCGCTGTTTTTAACCCCATTCCGAAGCTCGGGCATTAGTTTATAGGGTTAAAATGGGTCTTATTCACATTAGGAATTTAGATGCCAAGAGGTTTGCACGTGGAAAACACAACTGCTTTTCAGCTGACCTGACTGCGTAGAACCCAGGCTCTTTTAAGGTCTAAAGCAGAAGTCCCATTTAACTGGGCATGACCAGGATTTCACACACCAATAGTTAGCATGTAGATTCAGTCCTTCTGACACTTAAAGAGAATCATAGCCCCCTGGGTTTTTTTTGTCACAATAATTTGAGTCTAATTCTAGTCTGAATTAAAACAACATTTGTTAAAGGTAAAAGCAAAAGTGGATGAAATGTCTAGCCTCACTCTCTCAAAACAATAAGATCTGGAATACCTTTATTAATCAAGTACAATGCAGAAACACATCATAACAGAGCAGTGACTCACTACAGTGCCGTAGATAGCAAGAGAACCATTGTTAAGCTGTCGGATCCTGTTGCTAATCGGAACACCAACTCCTTTTTTGCTCCATTGGATGGTTGGAGGTGGATCTCCTCTGACTTCACAATTCAGCATAGCGTTGCCACCCAAGGGCTCAATGCGGCTAGAGTGGAAATCCCCTTTGAAGACTGGAGGCTCTGAAAAGAAAAAAAGTGATGGCAGAGAAACAGCAGAGTCAAAATAAAATGCCCTTAATGAAATTGCTGGTAGGGATTATTCATCTCTGACTTTCTGAAGTGTGAATGTCAACCCGTTTCGATTTTTCGCATGTAGCCATAGACAACGTATCAAATTCTGGGAGTAGCGCTTTTAAACTGAAAGAGGGTAGATTTAGATAAGCTATTAGGAAGAGATTATTTACTATGAGGGTTTCAAGGCACTAGAAGAGGTTGCCCTATCACTGGAAGTGTTTACGGCCAGGCTGGACGGGTCTTTGAGCAACCTGGTCTACTGGAAGGTGTCCCTGCCCGTGGCAGGAGGGGTGGAACTAGATGATCTTTAAGGTCTCTTCTAACCCAAACCACTCTGTGATTCTAGTATCAAAACGGATGGCTGTGTGAAACTGTCCAATAGTGACCACAACTACTGTTATTTTACATACCTTTGACATACACAAAACCAATAGCTTTGATTGAGCCAACTGTGTTTTCGGCTGTACATACATAGGTACCAGAGTCATCTTTAGATACTCTTTCGATTACAAGTTCACTGTGTCCATTTACATCACCATATTGTGCTGAAGGGAGAACACACAGTAAAGGGTTACTTCCATGATCTTAAACATATACATCTCAGTGACTGATAGTTCGTAAGACTGTTTGAATTACAGTGCTATTCAGCCACACAGCTCAATGGCACTGTGCCATTTAATTTCTGAGACACCTCAGAAATGCACAGAAAAGTCATTGCTATGACATTTGTCTTCATGCATGTATTCACTTAAGTTGTGCCTTCCTTTCGAGCTTTGCGCATCTGCATTCTATGAACTGCTGAGGTCTATTTCATATTTAAGAGAATTGGCATTAGTTGTTGGATGCTGAGTAAATATCATCAGATACTGCATGTTTTTAATGTTTTAACATTATTGGCTGCAGAAGAGGAACAATTTCTTAATTATCATCCTTATAGCTTTGTCTCAGAGGCAATTTAATAACATGATTGCATAATACTGAAGATATTCCTCACACAATCACTGCCTAACAAGGTTGTTCCCTTATCCTAAGCTAACTGCAATGCTGCGTGGGTGAAAACAACTCTAGAGTGGAATGGCCAGTAACAGCCAGTGTTACCCACCTGGAATGATGTTATTGTTAAAGGTCCATGTTATTTTGGGTACAGGTATCCCAGTTGCCTTGCAAGTTAATCTGAGCTGTTCTCCTTTAGTCAAAGCTATATCTCCAGGCAGTTCAGTAAAAGCTGGAAGTACATGAACTGTCAGGGTGACAGTGTGTGTGTCTTCTCCAGCAGCATTGTTAGCAACACAGGTGTAACTGCCAGCATCTTCAGGCTGAAAGAAAGCATGTTAGGGAATTTCAGCTGTGATATATCCTACACAACTTGTGACAAAGAGAGAATTTTAAAAGGTCTGGAACAAGCACTCAGCAGAAACGCTTACCTGAACTCTTTCACTTCCCCTACATTTGAAAGGTGACCTACATTTTTTGAGAATTTATCACTAGAAATTCTTTGCAGATTTTACTCCTCAGTGGAAAATAAATGTTTATAAATACTTTGGAACTTTAAGAACAAGAAAACAATAATTAATCCAGAAGTGGAAGAAAATGAAAAGAAGCGGGGTCTTATTACTGCCAAACCTGTCAAGTCATAGCTTAGATTTGGGGAACTTACAACAACATTGTCCAAAATGAGGTCTCCATCTGGCACAGCCCGGTATTTTCCTGCTACCTCTGTTAACAGCATATTGTCCTTCTTCCAGTTTATTGTCGGTGTTGGAATCCCCTCAGCCACACAGGACAGAACAGCCTGGGAGTCCTCCGTGACTGTGTACTGCGCCTCCGTACTGCGAATCTTGGGTGGAACTGTGAGAAGGTTTATTAAAAAGATTTACCTCTATGTTTTATCCAGGCACTACTGTAAAAGCAAACAATACTGAAGAAACCACTGCCTGGATCTTCTGTATTGTTTCTTGTCTCCATCAATGACCACCATTAAGCATGCCAGAGAAATGTGTGAAATACTTGTAACACAGTGTAAATTGAGTTAAGAAAATGTAACGTTCTTCCTAAATTCAAGCAGCTGGCTTGAACCTAACCCAAGAAAACTCACCTATTAAGTAGCATGTTTTTCCCGAACTTCTCCCTTACAACCTAGCTCCTTACCCTCCACAGGTTCGTGCTGTGATAATGTAGATTGTTTCCATACAGGCCCACTTACTGTGCACAGTGAGCTCCATGCTAGAAGTGCTGGACCCTGCCAGGTTTGCCGCTATGCACGTGTAACGGCCAGTGTCGCCAGCCTGCACGAACACGATCTGCAGAGCACCAGTGCTAAGAATTCTTCTTCTAACGGACTCCGTTATTTGCTGTCCATCTTTATGCCAACTGATCTCTGGCCCAGGGTAGCCTTCAGCCTCACACTGCAGAGTGACAGACTGATCAACAGGAACAACGTACTCCTTGAGGTGGGACTTGATAACAGGAGGAACTGAAAAGAATGAAGGAAATTTTAAAAATAATTAGATGTTGTGAGAAGCATGGAACGCTTCAGTTCCTGGTGAAAATAATCCTAAAAGCATGTTTTGATCCTGAAGTAAACAGACAACTAAAGGAAATAAACCTCCTGGGCTCTATCCAGCATCACATCAAACAGGAAAGCATTAGGTCCATTTCTATTGCTCAGAATTGTGTTTTGACTAACAGGAAGCATGCACAAATGTCTTGCCTGTAAATCGCTACGAGAGTTTAAAAGGTGATTCACCTTGAACTTTCAGTTTGATCTTCCCCAGAGCAGTGCCAGCTGGATTTTGAGCAACACACATGTAAGTGCCAGCGTCCTCAACAGTTGATTTTGCAATCTGTAAACCGCCGCTCGGAAGAACCATGTAACTGTTGCCTGAAACAAATATAAGCACAGTATGACACTTCTGTTTTGTTTTCAGATGAATGGGTTCCTTATATCTAAGCTTGAGCATTCAGGAAAGAGAAGTTTCTAAGTTATAGCAAGTAGGCTGGAGTTAGGGGGCTTTCAGAGGATACCTGTTGTGATTATACTGATGCCCTCCTTTTGCCACGTTATTACGGGTCGAGGTGTACCCGTCGCTTCACATGGTAGTAGAATGGGATTGTTCACAATGACGTCCAGCGCCCCTGGCTGAGCTTGGATAACTGGTGGTTCTGTGGAACAAAATAAAAAGGAAAATGCAATAGGTTTTACTTGCGATGGTCCACTCTGGCCTCACCATCACCCTGCACCATACGGCCGTAATAAATGGGCAGTGTTCACTGAGGGAACGCACTTTCTCTTCAGCCTCCCATCTTACCCTGCACGTGAAGAGTGGCGTGCCTGTGAGCTGAGCCAGCCGCGTTCCGGGCCACACAGGTGTACCGTCCCGCATGTGCCAGCTGAGCAGCAGGAATTTCAACAGCACCTGCGGCAGGAGAGAGCCCATGGCAACATACAGCACTATCCTGTATTCACAGGAAAACTCCCTCACAGCATCCATCTTAAGAAGTCTCTATTTTTATTCTAAGAAGTTGGAGGGGGGTTGTTTGGGGGATTGTTTGCATTTATTTAATTGATTACTTCTAGGTGGGCACAACTGCACCCTTTCATTGATTTTCTGCACCTGAGCTCCAGCCGCACACAGTACCTGAAGAGAGAATTCTGTAGCCATCTCCTCTGGGAAGCAACTTGATGCCATTTTTGGTCCAATGAACTGAGGGGACAGGAATCCCTGATGCAGTGCAGGAAATTACTACTGGAGACAGCTTTGTTACCAAAAGGTCTGTGGCTTCATCTGCTATGGATGGGGGCACTGAAAATGAAGATCAGTGTAAAGGTTACTTGCGCATTTTAATTTTTATAAATTCTTGGAAATAACTTTATCTTTCTTGGGAATATCAGAGAGTTATGGATATCAGTATCATAAAAGAATGATATAAAAATCTCATCTCAACATTGGAATGACTCAAAGAAATTCTGGGTGCCATATACATGTAATAGCAATATCCCCTCTACCTTGAACAGTGAGCTCAACTGCTCTTTGATCTTCTCCTGCATCATTTGACACAGAGCACTCATAGACAGCAGTGTCATCCACAGTGGGAGAAATGATTACTAAGGAACCTGAAGACAGAAGTCTGAACAAAGAAAAGAGAAGAAAGTAAAAGCCATTGAAATACTTCTTTTCAGGTAATCAGACCACTGAATTTGCTGACTAGACAAGATTACATTTAAGCATAGCTAGGTTTTTAAAGTGCCAAAATCACCCTTGAAAACTTTAAACCCACGGTGAAAAGAAAACATCTCTCACCTGTACGTATTCTGGTTTTGGTCAACACTAAGCAGATGTCCATTCCTTTTCCAGCTAATTGCTGGTCTGGGAATTCCAGTGGTTTCACAAGGCAATGTGGTCTGCACATTTACAGTAACTGTAATATTTGTATGTCCAGGAGCAATAGTTGGAGGAACTAAGGACAAACAAAGCCTAATTAATCAGAATAATTATATATGTATGCTCACACACCCCTCTCATACCTATATATATATGTAAAGCTGAACTGCCTGAACACATTTCTCCTTGATTTTTATAAAGAGTAGCTTGACAGTAGTAAACTAAACTTAATAAACTTGTAGCATGGGATCAGTCAAGTCTTTCTAGTTCCAGTGTGAACATCTGGGTTGTATTCATAAGGCCACAGATTTCGTCCTTTTATTTATTTATTATTTTTTAAACCAGAGCTGCTAAAAATGGGCTAAACTTAAAACTGGATCTGGCAGAACAAGAGAAATTATGTAACTGGACTTCAGACTTGTACAAAACCCCAGATGTTTATTTAAAACCGAAGTTTTTACCGAGAACCTGCAGATCAATTCGCTTGCGTTCAGTGCCAGCTGTGTTAGTCGCCATACACACGTATCTTCCTGTGTCAGTAACGTGTGCTGAGTGGATGTGTAGAGACCCATCCTCTAACATGGAGTATCTGAAACAAAGCCATACATTTTTTTTCTACCATCCAATCAACAGAACCATAGGCTATTCTGGTAGTACAGAAGGAAAAGATGACTCAGGGTATACAACAAATAGCCTAGGTATGTGGTGTCTTAATTTGGGCACACAGAGTTTTCCCATTTATTGCACTTGTTCTGACTTCACTATTTCCCCGCACATCCAGAGAAATTAGGAAATCTAGCTGACATAGTGATTACACATAAATGATGACAGATTTGCAGAAAATATCCAAAAGCCCTTTTTTACAGTTTTTCATTTAACTTTAAAAACCCCAACTAATGCTTGTATATTTTCTTTTGTGTTTGAAATATAACTGAATTTCTTAGCATTTGCTCAGTTCTAGAAAATGCCAAACTTATTCCCCTTAAAACAATCAAAATACAGAAATCACTCACTATAATAACAGTTCATACTAGAACATGTATAGAAAGTTTTATATATTAGAAACTAGAGAGTACACTCTTTTAAGAGCTTTTGGTCTGCATG
This sequence comes from Tyto alba, assembly GCF_018691265.1. NCBI lineage: Eukaryota > Metazoa > Chordata > Aves > Strigiformes > Tytonidae > Tyto > Tyto alba. The sequence continues at coordinate 2,670,864 of NW_024881272.1, forward strand.
AAATCACTTGGCTTCATCCCAAAACTCCATATATATAAAAAAATTTGAAGATCCTTCACATTTACTGTTCAAAATCCTTAATATCAGAAGAATTATTATTACATTTGGCGTTCAAAGGAGTTTTTTGTCCTTCTTAATAACAAAAGGATGAAACATTTGCATAGATATCTAATTAAGCTTTCTGTAATTAATGCGTTCTTAAAAAACAACGAATAATATTTATGCTGACTTCTGGACAATACCTTGTATTGTTTCCAGTAAAAATAGCCCCATCCTTCCTCCATGTAATTCTCGGGGTTGGTACTCCTCCTGCAACGCACTCCAGAACAGCAGAAGCATTTATAAGCACCACAGCAGACTGAGGACTGCTTCGGATTGTAGGAGCCACTGTAAAGGGAAAATTGCTGATGATTTAAAGAAAAAAAACTTTACGTCACGATGATTAAAACTAAACACACATAAAAAAAAGATGCAGTAACAGTATAGGGATCACTGCAAAGACAGAAAGAAGTTTCTTACCATTTTGTGTAGTGCACGATAATTGCCATGACGCAGTAGGGAATGAAAAAGAAAGCTTGTCTGAAATGAACTGTAAAGATCATCTTTGCAAGTTACTGCAAAAGGTTATCATATAGCTAAAGCAGTAAGAGAGTTCAGCATATTTCATTCAGCAAAATAAGGTTCTGGTGATATCCTTGCTTCCTAATTATAAATTAAGGAGAAAAGAATTTCAACTGGACCAGTAAGGACAATCATTGTGGGGGGGAGGGCACAGCGTAACGCAGGTACACATGACTGGGTTGTGAACAGAACAGAAATTGGAAAAACGTTTCTTATCATCACCTGACTGTGAGAATAAGTAGCTTCTCATCACACTAGATGTGAGAAAATAAATAGGTTTAAAATGAAACTCAGGCCTGTGGTAGCACAAGACAAGTACCGAGATGCACGGGGCCCTTCACGCCTTACGATGTCGCTGCTACCTGCTGCTCACAGGTGCAGAGGAGCAGCCACAGTTTTCAGGTAACTTGCAAAACTGATGGCCAAGCCAGCTATGAAACCTAGTCCCCCAAAGTGCCAATCAAGTGATGTTAAGAATGTCTTAACATCAGTCCTGGATCTGGGTGCTCATTCTGGACCTATCCTGACTCCGTATCAGGATGAAGGCTAGATGCACAGCACCCTCCATCAGTAGGAAGCACAGGCAGATGGAGAGCGAGTCATGGTGAGTCCCCAACAGGTCCTTCAGTGTGGGGGACAACTGTGCTTTCAGATGGTGGCACACTTGAGGTAACACACGTGGTCCCACAGTTTAGACACCGCCTAAGCGGCCAACACTTGGCTTGACAGAGACTACTACTGCTTCCTTCTTGCTGTTTGAACTCCTGCAGAAATACCACGCAAAGATCGAAATGTGCAAAACTGGATCCGTGACTTTACCATGTACTGTCAGCACGAACTCCCTGGTCATTTTTCCTGCGATATTACTGGCCACACATGTATAGCTTGCCGTATCGCTGAGGTCAGCATTGTTGATCTGCAGGTATCGCCCACTGGATAGGATCCGAACTCGAGGAGTTCCCTAAGGGGAAGGAGAGAGAATTTGACAAATTTAACCTTCCCACTGTTCTCTTGATGACGATAGAAGACTCTTTTGTTGCAGAGTAATAAAATCCATGAAGGAAGGCCAAAGCTAAACCAGGGACTGAATTAATTGCTGGCTTAACTTTGTTTACATCCGTGAAGATAACAGGGTAAACAAAGGCTTAAGAAATCATCATTGCTTGATGGTTCCCCCTTGAAACCCCTACCGGGACTTGTGCCCGAGTAAGACAGCTTTTTTGGGTTGTATAGCCAAAGGGCTTTTGAAGTTTTTATGGAAAGGGACAGTTAATAGCACAGAATTAATTTTATTTGTTTTTTAAAAAAATCCGGGCACACTACAGGCAGAAGAAATACAAGTTTCTCTACACTGTTCTTCAAACATCAGTCTTGATCAGGTGGAAGCCAGCATAAACTTAGCCTGCTAAGTCTACTAGCCACCAAGTTTACTAGCCAGCATTTCTGAATATGAGGACACCACTCTTCTGAGCTCTATGGTGACTCCACAGCACCTGCTAGGTAGCCGTTTGAAGTCGAAGCTTTTTTACCACAACCAATCTGGATCATCTCTACCTGAATATGACTGACAGCAGTATCAACTACAAGTGTTCAAAAGCCTGACTGGATTAAAAACAGTAGGAAGAGAACAGAAACTCAAACTTTTCTAGTGTGTGCTACCCACATTTTGGATGAAATTGAAAGCTGGCATTCCCCATCTACTCTTTTGGTTAGATCTGGGAATAGCAACTACAACAAAGAGGGGAAACTCCTCCAGTTCTGCACTAGTACCCTAGCACACTGGTCTCATACTAGGCACCAGCTCAGCAAGTCTACCAACACAGAATAAACTGCAGTGCTGGGGCCTCTCAGGTGAAATGATTCATCACCAGAGTGGATTACAGACAGTCAGCTTTTGGGTAATAACTGGTATTTCTTATTCAGTACACAGCCTATACTATGGTTTCTAAACACAGAAGCATATAGATGACAAAAGACAAGCAATGGAACTATCATTTAATCCTTATGTTCTACCCAAGATATGTCAAAAACCCAGTCTTTGAAAAAATATAAAATTTCAGCAATCCTTTTAGTGTTTAAATAAAGCCAGAATAGGTCAAGAAGCTCCCACCTACTTATTTTCTTAACACTCAGCGTGCATTTCCAAATCAACGAAGAGTGCAAGGACTCCAAAGCTGCTAGAGGCTAGATCTTTCTATAGTTCTGCTACCAAAAATGGTGGTGCTGCCCAATTACATCATTAAGCACACAGACGTCTAGAGTAGACGTCGAAATCAGCACAGTGGAAGACAACAAAACCATGAGGAATGACATCCTCCACCACGAGGCTGTTTCACAAAAAGAAGTGATGATTTAAGTTGATATAACACCGCAAGTTGAGAACCTGACTTTCTGCAATCCCCTCCTGTCACTGTGAAACCTCAATTTTTTTTCCAAGATAAGGAGGATGATATGCCACAGAGCACCCCCCTCTTTCCACACCCAAGGAGAGGTCTTTCCCAGCTGCTTAATATTAACAGGCTATTATATTTCTTTGAAGCTGAGAAAGCAACCAGGCATTCAGGAGGCATTCCTGGTACCTGGAATATATGTAATAAACTAACCTGAAGAATGAAAAGGACAGTTGGGAATAGAATGAACCTAAGCCTGCTACTTAAAGTACACGTGGCAAATTAAGAGTGCTGTGACTGAACTAAATTTGTAACTTAAATTTAGTGCTGGAGGAGAGTTAAGTGTAGAGATTGAAATTCTCTGCTATAAATCAAAAGGCAGGGGATCGAACACACCGCATAACCAAGATGCCTCAGCCCTCACATACTGACATGAGGCAAGGGGAGAACTAATATTACAGAAGTTAATTCACAGGTTCTCAGCTAAACACCTAATGTCTATCACAGTGTGACTCTACTGCTTTGTCTTCTAGTGAATATTTGTAACAGTGGCTTCTTTTGATATTTTTTTTTTTTTGGTAGGTACTGTTTTTAAAACATAATCTTTCCAAGGAAGACTTAGGCAAAAAGTATTCAGATACTTAACTTCCAAGCTTTGTTCAATCTTGTTTCCATAAAAAAAAAAAAACCAAAAACAAAACAACAACAAAAAAAAAAACACAAAAAAAAAAAAAAAAACCCCAAACCAAACAAAAAACCAACAACAAAAAAAAAAAAAAACAATACCCCAAAATCACTACCCACATTGAAGAATTAATCATTCAGAAGACGAGAGTTTCTGGTAAACTTGTTTCTAGCTCGTTCTTGTGCTATATTCAAGGTAACATTCCTTAGCAACACTCAGTAAGACAATTGCTCACCATATTCTCACCTCTTCCACTAATATTTCATTTTTCTAAATTTACAAAAGGGCATGTCAGAAGAAAAGCAAATAAGCAGAACTTCAGGTGAAGACTACTGATTGACTACAGTTAAGGGAGACAATTCATGAATTTGTTTCCTCCTTATTAATGAATAAAAATAAATTGAGGGAAAATTATCAATTAAGTTCTATTAATAACTGAACTTAAATTGTTCAGCTGGAAAGCATCTGGTTTCTGAGTGATCCCAAGAAAGAGGATGGGAAGTAAACAATTCTTTTTGTATCAACCATCCTCATCTTGCTAATTGTGTCTCAACAAGCAAAGATCCGATGCCTTAACATGACACTACATGGAATTCTGAGTAAAAAAGATGCATTTGATACAAAACTGTGGTGATTAGCAACCCATTTTCTTTTCTTTTTTTTTTTTTTCCAATGTGAAGAATTAAATTCCTTTCTAAATGCCACTAGAATATGAGGATGCATAATATACCCAAAGGAAACATATAGTGTAGTCTTTTCTCAGCTACCTTTCCTGGGAAGCCATTCAGGAGTATACCGAAGGCTTCTAGCATTGTTCAGAGGATCCAGGAGGAGCAAGGGATCCCCCTAAAGGAAAAAAGAACAAGTAACAGCGGGATGGCCACTTCACATGCTTGCTAGCTTCAGGTACTCATTTAGGACTAACTGTATTTGTGCTGGGGCTACTCAGCTTCTCTTGAATTCAGGGCACCGTAACTTGGACTGCACTGAAGGGGCAAGTGGGCAGGATAAGAAACCTCAAACACCAGGTGTAAAAAATAATGGGAGCAAAAGGCTAGTACAAATAATGTAACCACTATACCTCTAAAAGTTCTCCATTTTTAAGCCACGAGATTGTCGGAGGTGGCACAGCATCTGACTTGCACTCCAGTATAACTTGTCTGTTCTGCAACACAGTGAGGTCCTGTGGACCACTGGTACCAGCAATGTTAGGAGGAACTGTTACAAAAATAATAAGAAATAAAAAAAGAACAACAAACACCACACATATGAGCTACCATTACAATTATTAATTGAAATTGTCCAATTTATTTCTTAAGTTTAAAATAAATGCAAAGCTACAGTATCATTAATAAGTCCTACTTTTCAATACCTGGTTTAACTGGCGAACCTGTTACAGACTGGAAACTACTGTGACAGAAATTAAAGCCCATTCTCAGTGAGAGTACCAGCATTTAAGCCAGACAGAGATCACCAAAGTTCCACAAACTATTCATCAATAAACCTGGGAGCTATAATCTTCAAGAAGAAAACTGAGGCATACTGTATAATGACAGAAGTCCCATCTATACTTCCCTTACTGTCATTACATTTTATGTATTCATTTCCAAATACATTTTTTACCTTTTTTTAACTGAAAAACTAAGATGATTATAGATATCAGTATACTTCACATCATTCTTCAGTAAGCAAAATAAGCTCACTCCAACTGAATAAAGATATCTATAAACTTCCTAGGTATTCAAAATATGAGACTTGGAATTATAAGAGAAATCAGTTGTATCAGGTGGAACTTTCCCCTTTGTGTACCATGTTCAGAATAGCTACCCTTAATTCAGGTTATTCAGTTAATTATGATCATATGGTGTAATATCACTTTCTCAAAACACATAATATTTCTTCTTTAGTAATACGTAACTTGTTAAATGAGATACTGATTAGTATATACTTTGTAGGAAGTGTAGTATACACTTTGCAGGAACAATTTGTTTTCCTAAATTAAACTTACCATGTACTCTTACTAAATATTCCTTATCATCATCTCCTGCAGGGCTAGATGCCAAACACGTGTATCTTCCTGTGTCCTCCACCTAGAAACACACGAAGAACTTCAGCAGAAACCTCAGAATATGGGAACAATTCAGAAAAACTGAGATACAAACATGAAGAACATAAAACAGGCAGCACTTGAACACAAACATAATAGATAAAGAATGCCTGAAAAGAAATCAGTTAAGTTCTTGACAATTTCTTTATTTTATCATGGTGGGATTGTACAGACGTGGCTTAGGAGTTGCAGGACCCCAAAAGATCTCTCTGGATAACGTGTCTCCAGCAAGAATCCTTCTCTTTTTCAAGAGGTAATCAATAAAGATGGAACTGGCTATAGATATTCATCTAAGCAAGGGACAGTTTTGGGTACTAAGGAAATATTTTTGTGCACATGTACTCATGAATACCTTTATGCTTTCTCTTTCCTGTAAACTCTGCACTGTAAAGATAAGAAGCATTTGCTTTACAAACAAAATGAGCAGCAACCAGTCCCGAGCCCCCTCTCACTCCTGTTTGGTGAGCTTCAGTCTGGCTGTCCACAGCTGAATATAGCCTCAGTTTACTGGTGCAGGTTTTTAAAGGTTATTTTTCCCTGGACTCTCTAATGTCTGAATTAATCTGAAAGTCTTTCTATTGTCTTTATTTTTTCTTAACTAGCACAGAAATGACTGCAAATGCAGCTTCTCTCTGTAATCTATGGCTTATACATGAAAGGAGAAAATGGATATTAGGAAAATCAGAACTAATGGAAAGAGAAGAAAGGGTGAGAAGGAATTATAAAACACGAAAGAAGAAAAGCCAGAGATAGTAACAAGAGTCAAATAGGTAGGAAATGAATAAGAACAGATTACAGACACAGACTAAAACCAGAAATAACCCCAGAAAAAGATGAGCCCCTGGTATTAATTGTTCTGTTTTATAACAAGAAACACCAATAAAAAAATTACAGAACCCTGAAATGAACTTGAAGTAGTAATGCTCAGAAAAGGCAGAAGTGTTTGGACACTCTCAACCCATAATACTACTGCTTGTTTTGTACGGGAAACTCCAAGGCAAAGCTTGAAAAATATATTCTCCAACCGCAGATGCAGGTGGATGATTTTACAGAGGCTTTTTAGGACATCTCTTCAGATGGTCCTAATAGCAGGCAGTTGTTCTGCACACTCCTCTAGGGTTTACAAAACTGAGCCTGTTTTGAAACAAATACTCTACCTGAGCACTGGTTATTCGAAGGACTTCTCTTAGGACATGAACATTATCGTTCTGCAGAAGCGGGCGCCCATCCTTCAGCCACGAGATTTTGGGGACTGGAATGCCAGAAGAGATGCAGAGAAGTTCAAGAGGGTTGTTAATGATGACAGAGAGCTCTTCTGGTTCATCCGAACCATTGATGTGAGGCGGCTCTGGGGGAGGAAAAACATTCGAGTTCTTTATCGACTCCAAAAGCCTATAAAACATGATACACAGCCCTGGGGTTTGAGTCTGTAGAATTAGTCTACATTAATATTATTTCTGACTGTGTCATGAATTCACCAAGTATCTCATATAATTTCCACCTGCCTCTGTCTATTAATTTGTGCTTTTTATGAGTTGGAATTATTAGTTAGAAAATTTTTTCATAATTCCAAGTGAAATATATAATATCAGAAAATATATTTATTACACCTTTAGCTGTTGTGCCTTCAGCTATGCCATCACCCTATCAAGTTCAATTTCTACTAGTCAAAGTTATTAATTTAAACCAAATTACTTTGTAAATTGGTTTACTATTAACTATGGCATATTTCAGTACTCAGGAAACAGGAAAAAAATACATTCTATATTACACATTCACACATCTTTAGGTACATTTCAACTCCTTATTTCTCATATTTACCACAGTAAATGTTGCTTGAAAATGCTCCCTATCCCTAGAGATTTTTAAAATTTTTGTCCTGAGTAGATACTCATTTACAGCTCGCATTTTGTTCATCTAAAAGGTTAACACTTACCCAGCACTTTTAGGGAAAAGTGCTTGCTAATGTCTCCAGCTTCATTGGATGCTACGCAAGTGTATTTCCCTGTGTCACCAGTCTCTGCTTTTACAATATGAAGGACCATTCCTTGGTTACTTGATGTCAGGGGAGCTCCGAGGCTTAAAGGATGTCCATTTTTAAACCAGGACATCGTGGGGGCAGGGGTGCCGTCAGTAAGGCACTTCATTGATGCTGAACTGCCTTTTACTACAGTCACCTCCTCCGTTCCTCCTGCGTTATCCAAGCTTGGTGGTACTGCCGAGAAACAAAGACCTGATTCACACAGAGTACAGCCCCGGTGTTAATTCTGAATATAAAAAAGTTGGAATGGAGCTATCCTTTTACACTTCCCCACTTACATTCATGTTTAGCACAGATGTTAAAAATTACACACTTAGGGATTATACGTTATTATTCTTTCTTAAAAACCTGTAATCCATTATGGGTGCCAATTCAAGTAAGGACTCTTCTACGGTTGAAACACTTTCCCATTACAAAAACACACTGAAAAGTTAATGTTTCCCTAATGATTACCTATGGGAAATATACTTGTGGTTGTCTGCAACTTCGTGTTGGTGAGAAAGAAAACTGAATATTAAGAAATAAGATTATCTACAAAAAGTGCTTCAGAGAAACTCACCAAACACTTGAAGGTTGTAATGTTTGTTGTCCACTCCAGCCCTGTTAGATGCTACACAAGTGTACACACCAGTCTGAGATACCTGCACTCGGGCAAGTCTAAAGAGAAAAGAATTTTAAGCGAGCTGTAAGTGGCATCCATTATCTTTATAATGGCATGGTTTGGATCAAATTTTGTTCTTGCTTCCAAAAATACCAGTAGAATTACGCTGATATAGCAGAAGAGAATAGAGAACTCAGCTAGTTAAAATACATGAAAACCAACCTGAGAATTTGCCCAGCTGACAGCAACCTGATTTGGGAGGAGACAGACAGAGGAAGGCCATTCTTTAGCCAGTTTATCTGTGGTGGTGGGGTTCCAGTAGCAGTACATTCAATATTTAGAGAGGTGTCCAAAAGGGCAGTGAGGTCTTCTGGTTCATCTTTATTATTGGCTATTGTTGGAGGAACTACATTTTGTAAATGTTGAAAAGGAAGATATTAAAACTGGCTCTTAAAATCATTCCGCATGTGTTACCTTGCAGGAAATCCTGCACCTAATGCCCCACAGGCAATTCCATAGAAATATCCACATTTTTTTAAAGAGTAAATCCACTAACAATAATATTGAGCACTAGTAAATTATCCATTTACATATTTAAATATCAGATGCACTTTAGAATGACAGTAGAATGATCTCTTTGATTTGTCAGGCTGTGGCAGACAAAAGGGAGCTCAGAGCCTGAAGCTCACCAGGAGAATGAGCAGGCAGGAAGAAGGAAGCGGCCAGGCCTTGGAGGGGATGGGCTGAACGGCTTAAGGGCCAGATGGGACTTGGCAGTTTGCTGCCACTCAAACTTGTCTACTTAAATAAATCTTAAATAAAAAGTGAAAATTAGAATCATGAGGGAGGACAGTTAGTTTATTAACTTCTGGATGTATATGCTGACTTTATTTTTAAATACAGGAAATATGCACAGAAAATACAGAAAAACGCCTGGTTAAGTACTCCGGCTGATTATTCTAACAGAACTGCTTTTTGGGTGTTTTGGTTTTATATGGTAGTTTGAAAGCCTTGGTCTTGAAGGCAGGAAGGAAATCCCTATATAAAGAAGGCCCAGCCACATGGGGCTCCAAGCTCTGGCTGACTTAAGATTCCATCATGCACCATGACAGCTGCGTAGACAAGACCACTGAAGTTGGTTATTGCCTGAACCTCAACCAATACCAGTTGACCAAAGAAGTCTCCACTGCTGTGTAGTGTCATTCTGTCCCCAAAAGATATAATGTGGTCATGCAGTATTGTTATTTATTATATCAAAGGTCATCCCTTACTACTCTGCTCATGCTTGCATTCCAATTGATTCCGAGTCTCTGTCTAACTGGGACAGACACACCGCTGGGAAACGCTGCCTATGCAGAACTCTTCACTCTTTCACACTAGTCATTGTACCACTGTACACATTTTTCACTAATTAAAATGTCCATTCTCTACACTGCTGAAGAAGAGCTATGCTCGCTATCTTCCATATGTCAAATTGTGCAAGAGAAGAATTTAATCCAAAACTCTCTAATTTTTCTTTAAAACTCTAGGGACCTTTAACTATTAGTTCCCTACCATACCACTCTGGTTTTAGGTAATGTACTCCAATTAGAGTTAGTGAAGATAAACTAATACAACAAAAAAGCAGTTTCATAGTAAATCAGCCCCAAACAAGAAAAAAAAAACAAAAAAAAAACCACTGCAAGGAGAATTCCTCCATTATGAAATACACCAAATGAATTAATTTCTGCTTATCCCAAAACATATTTACCAGTGATTTCAATCGTTTTGTCATTGACAGAACATCCTGTGTAATATACTGTGATATCTACAGTACATGAAATTGGAAACACATGCATGTAGTATTACCCTGAACACAGGCATTCATTTCTCGGCCCTCTCTTGGGAGTGCTTACAAAGATAAGATTATGGACCAAATCTCAGTTTCACATCTGTGAAAACTCACCATATACATTCAGGTTGAAAATTCTGTCTTCCTCTCCGGCAGGATTAGTAGCCACACAAGTGTACTTCCCTGTATCAGAACTGAGAGCTCTGAGAATGTTTAATGTGCTGCCATCTGGAGTTACTCTATAAGGAAGGTCATAAACCACAGTGAGTTTGTTTATGTATTCCTGGCAAATAAACAGTCAGTTGTGTATATTTAAATCAACTACCTCTATCCTCTTGGGAATTCAGTGAGAGAAACATTGCTTTTTGCAAAGTATTATTATTACAGATAGGCTAGGAAGTTTTTCCTAGAGATGTCTTGTTTAGCCTTGTATTAGGATTCAATTTCAACAGGCTTTTGAGGAACCCACAATAAAAAACATCAAGAGTAAAATGTTTCCATGTCCCAGAACTTCCCCCTCCAAATGAACTTAATGGAACTTATTGACCTTAATAAACTAATGAACCTGATGAACTGTAATAGAAATCATTAGCTGAGAAAGAAATACATATCATATACTTATCTCTGTACAAAAAAACCCCCCGAAACATAAAAAAATATCAAAGTAGTAACACAATATACTAGATTTATAGAAGCTAAAGAAGGAAACCATGTTTTTAATCAGGCTAAACGAAGCCTCAGGCCCTCTTTAAACTCCCTTCTTAGGGCACTCTTTTATGCTGCCTTTTTGGGGCCCTCTGAAGTTTAAAATGATACAAGAACAGAATGCAGTGTCTGCTTATTTTTGCTTGCCTTATTCTTTGTAAATCATCATTGGCAACTGCTTTCCCATCTTTAAGCCATTGTGTAACAGGCGTGGGCACTCCATTGGCATTGCAGACAAGCTGGATGCTTTCTCCCAGGAGGACGCTGACCTCACTAGGCATTTCAGAGCCAACAATACTGGGAGGCACTGGAAATGCATGATGGAGGGAAGAGAAGATTCATCAGCAAGAAATATAAGAAGTTACACTGCAGCAGCTCATGAGTACTAGCATTTATTGCAGTAGCTTCATTCAAAACTATTTTAGAAAGTATATGATTCTACTGTTTCTGGAGGGGGTTCTGCAAAGATAAATTCAAAGCCACTTTAATCACTCCTTAAAACAACTAATTTATAAAATTATTAAAACTATGTATCTTTCCCATTATATTTAATAGCATTAACACATAACTGTAGATAACACATACAATAATATGACGACAAAATCCCATTTCATTAAACATCATAATGCACTGTAACAATCCTTGCCAGTTTAACTGTTGAGCATGTGCTTAGGGCACAGTTAGATACTCTTGCAACAAGACTGTCATATTCCTGTTAACAGCCACACACTCCGTCCTAGCCAGCAGCCTTTTTTAGCCTGTTCTCCTAAACGACAAGGACGACAGTCATGCTATCCATCAAGTCAAGACTGTCAGTCCCACTAGCAAGTTTTAAGCGTTTCAAGCAATTTCAGTCACATCTGATCAAACAAGCAGCTTGATACTCAATTCCTAAGATTGGGGGAAAACTGACAGGCAGGGACACACACACACACCGACCAGAACTCTTGAAGAACAATTGCCATGATGAACAGTTAAGCAGTTCTCTCTGGGCTGCTGACAGCCAGCTACCACAGGCGGGTGTGCCAGCACACCCAGCTCACAGCTGATGCTGCCTCTTCTTCCTCAACCAGCAACTGCCAGCATGGGAAGGGACTGATGGGAGAAAGCTGGAGATGCTATACGATAGGCATCTTACTGGGCATGGGAGGGAACTAGCCCAATTAATGGGGATGAGTCAATAGGAACAGAGGAAAACAAGATAATTGCAGCGTAAGGCTGACATGGGTGTAGGGTGATAGTTGCAGCAAGGCAGAAGGCAATTTCATAAAAAAAAAAAAAAAAGGGCTTCTCATTTAAGTGGGGAAAAAAATGATTAAGAAAATTCTGCCAGTTTTTCTTTGCTATCTCCTCCTATTTGCTATGGCAAAAAAGGCAGCAGGTATCACTGCTTCTGAAACCATGCATGTGTGGTGCTCCCCACTCAATCAACCAGCACAGCTTCAGTGTTCAGCAGCAGGAAGGATGTGATCAGCAGCAAACACACAGAGCCTTCCCCATTGCTTTAAAGTTCTCCTACAATCAGAAGTTAAGCATATTATTTTTCATGTAATTTTCTGACTAACAGTATAATCCTCTAACCATTTTCCCCCACTGGTTGCAAGTGGCAGAAATAATGGTCCAAATTCTCCACTTTTCTACATGGTCCCTAGCATAGTCAGTGTCATACTCAGCCAATTATCAACCCATTCTGCTCCCTGCACTCTCATGCCTTACCTTGGATAGAAAGCATATAGCTTTTCTGAGCTTTTCCCTCTACATTTGAGGCAATACATGTGTAGGTCCCACTGTCTAGAAGCTGAGAGCGAGCAATCTGAAGCTTGCTTCCACCAGATAAAATGTGAACTTCAAGAGAATCAGAGTTTTCTGAAAATATGTAAACAGGTAGTCATTCCACACCAGGCCATGGAGAGCAAACACATCTTGAGATTTTTTTTTTCATCAAAATTTCAAAACAAAACAAAGATTTCAATCGGTTAATGTAAGAATCTGTCTAGAGACAGATGAAGAAGAAACAAAAAATTGACAGCAAATAGTACAGTGGTGCCCCAAAGGGGGAAAAAAGAGCAGAAAAGAGTAGTAGAGAATGTTACCTATTGGTTTTCCATTCTTAAGCCACACTAATGTTGGTGGAGGAATTCCAGTAGCATCACACACAAAGGTAACAGGATTACTGATAGTTTCATTGACCGACTCTTGTTGCTGGCCTTCTATATTTGGTGGCACTATAAATCGAAAAGAAGCAGTAAGAATGGTTTGGTTACCAGATTTTTTTGTAAGCGGATTTTGAATTGTCTACTCTACAATGTCTATGGTATTATAATAACTACTGCAGATAATGCAGAGTATGCTCACCATAAACATTAAGATGGAAATTTTTATCATCTCGCCCTGCAATATTTATGGCTTTGCACACATATTGGCCCGTGTCAGAAACCTAAAATAAAAATAAATTGAAAAAACCTTATTATGGAGTCTTATTTAAATGCTACAGTTTAGACATATTAACAGCCTTTGTCAACTCAAGGTCCTTTTCACAGAATGAAAGGCCTCCAGCAAATACATCTCCTCCATAGAGCTAGTAGAGTACACAATACAGACCAAGCTAATTGCCTAACAGCAGCAGAGTAGTGGCAGATGCAGCACCCCACGAGTCTGGCCTACCTCTGCACCCTTGATTTGTAACGTTTGTCCATCTGCTAAGATCTCCACATTTGCAGACTCTGAAATTACGCGCCTGTTCTTGTACCAGGTGATGACTGGTGGTGGAATAGCATTGGATTCGCACTCCAACATCACCGGCGTGCCCACTCTCACGTTCAGCACTGTCAGTGAGGATCCACTATGGTCTTTGATGCTTGGGGGCACTGTAGAAGAAACTCAGAGTTATTTCTGCCTTTGTTTTGTGAGAGGGCAGAAAACAACCTAATAAAAATAAATACAAAATAGTGTCTATTAATTTCAAAATGCAGTATTTCAGAAAAAAATAAAAAACAAACCAAGGACAGTAAGGAAGCTCTTCTTTTGACTCTCCCCAGCTTGGTTTCTGGCAATACAAGTATATTCACCGTCATCTGGTAGTTTGGCTCGGGGAATCTGCAGAGTCCGAGCACCTGAAGTAAAGAGAGAAGGCTTGAGATGTATTCTGTGGTTATCGTACCAATCTCAAATGCTATTTTAAAACTACGGGTGCAACAGACTGAGCACAGGCACTAAATTAACCTTGGATTCAAAAAAGCACTGCGTTGTCATTGCTTTTTAAGGCTTATTAATCCTTAAAAAAATAAAAAATAATCCAGTCAAGAGAACTAAAATTTTCAGGTCAATTTCATTAGTGCTGTTAATTATATGTTTGGACCACAAATACTCTTTTTAGACCTGCTTCATAGCTGCTACCTGCTGCCTCCTAACATAACTATGCCCCTTCCACTTACCTCTGTCACTACACCATTATTTACTCCCCAGTCTCACCGGTCTCCATTCACAAAGCTACTTACTGCCTGTGCCTGCACGACTAACCCGCACGGATGCCTCCACTGCCCTTAAGCAATTTCCATGTCTGTGCTGCACCACAGCCCCCAGTCACATTATACCAGCAAGACAGGACTGAGCAACACGGGAAGGGATCTTCACTTGATACCCTGGGCTGAAGATAAGCGGCAGGAGAAGAAATGACACAGACACTCATGGACCTTATTTAGTGAGGAGCTTCAAATGGTTAAGGAGACCTCAGAACACAAGGATTTCTTCCTAAGAGTTCAGCAGGGTTAATCCAGTCTCCCACTGAAGTCAATGGGAAGGTTTTCACTTTTTGTCATCTAAGCTGGAATTTATCTTCGCCTCCATCACAATTTCTGATAATTTCTTTGAAAGGTGCGTCAAAGCGCCTCAACTTTAATCAACAGGTATTTCAGAGCACCTCTGTTGTGTGACTTGCCCTCTAGTCTTTTCCACACAACAGCCAAGAAATTATTAAACACAGTAGGCCAAGTGTCTTGCCTACTCACTGGAGCAATACTGAGAATATACTGGCTCCATAAACAGTGGCCATCACCCTTATCAATACAAGACAGACAGAAGTTGAGTCCCAAGGCTGTAGAAATAGCTGAGATTCCTCACCAGGCACAATGAAAGTGTTGGTATTTGAACTGATTGGTTTTCCATTCTTGAGCCAGCTGAGATCAGGAGGTGGAAAGCCAGTGACTTCACAAGTCAGAGAGATGAAATTATTCACCACCACAGTCAAATTCTCCGGATTAGTACCAACAACACTTGGAGGAACTGTGGAGAGAAATGCATTAATAGCATCTACCACAGCACCAGCAAACAATATTCCACAAGATCCTGATTTACTAAAATAAAGCTGAATTGCTGAGTTTTGCCAAAGGGCCGAGTTGCAAAAATCTTTCACATACTATGAATGGATCCGCTGCTTTTTGGATATATCTGTTAATGTGACTGAAGCCAATCTAATGGCCATTCCTGTTCCTGTAATTCACAAAAATTTCTATTATTTCATTTGACAGTCCTTCTGTGCTTGAGATTTGGGAAGGCTAATTAACCTATAAGAAACACTGCAGTTCCTAACTAATGCACTATCAGTTTTAAGATGCTGTACCCATAAGAGATTTGCTATGTAAGGCAGTACGGGTCAAATTTACCTTGTCAGGATATGTAGGATGACTAAGTATCATTTCTTCCTGATATTGTATAGCTCCTATTCTTTCTGGAATATGTCATTTTCTCATTATAGAGAAGCAAAAATGTTTCCTTCTGATACAGTTCAGAGTTCTTTTGTTAACCAGACAAACCTGTTGCTTAATAGTGAGCTAAGCAGTTTAAAATTCTGGCACGCAAGCATTGCTCTAAGGGGTGCATTTTTAAGCTTCCAAGTCCCAGTATTTTTAAATACAAGAATATTTTGACACTTGACCTTCCTACAAGAACAATTTAAAATGAAATAACTGTAAATCTCTTCCTTTTAATAAACCCCAAGTTTTAGTTTCCATGTTTTTGCAGTGTGGATATATAAAACATTTAAGAGGAAAGCAAAAGCATGTTCTTGGCTCTGTTGGGTGGAAAAATCATTCTAAAGACCACATGGAATCCTCTTCTTCAAAGACAGAAATGTTAAAGTATTTTGGACCATATCCACTAGAAATACTCCAGCTGCTTTCTGTCACTTGAATGACACAAAACAGTCATTAAACCAAGTTTATTGCTCCTCTGTGGCACTGCAGAAACAAGAGGAGTCGATGTAAACGGGTGAATCCAGTCCATATTTTTCAACTTGGAATAACTGAAGGTTATTTCCCTGATAATGAGTATAAAATGGTTCACTAGAAGAAACAGAGAATTCTGATCTGATGAGATTTTATAGTTATTTATATTTATTTATTTTTACAGTTACTTTCCCACAATGAGATTATTGGCAGTGCAAGACAATGGGCAATTAAATATACAGGACCAAATCTAAGTTAACTTCTAATGATTTTTGCTTAAACTATGTAAGTGACAGATTTCAAATACTGCAGCCCCCACTGCATGTGCAAAGCACTCACAAATGCACCACAGGCAATCTGCATAGGCAAATGTATCTGTATGTGCATAGAGATGCACTAATGGGCTCAATTTTAGTATTCAGTGTAAAAATTACCGATTTATTATCTATTACAGGTTGAGATTTTAAAACTGGATGCTTATTATCAATGTTTTAGAAGGCTTTATTTTAGTTTTATTACTCACCTTTGAGACAAAAGTATATTTTTCAACTTAAAAAGCATCATCTTTAGCATTTTATTTAAATTTATGAAAAGTCGTTCCAGTAGAAACAAACAAAAATGCTGGAAAATAGCTTTTTTTGGCACTGACAAAACAAAGATCATGCTGCTTAGTGATAATGTGTTTTCATCAGTTCTTTACCCTGTGTGGTCCCTTCCTGAACAGCCATAGTCCAATTTTTCAAATGAAACTGAATTCATAGAGAATAATAAACCTAAAGTGGTAATTCTGTTGAGGTAGAATTGAGGCTTCACGCATATATTTCTTCTAAAATAATAGTATTAGACTGTAGTCATTATAAACAAATATTTTATGACAAGAAGTTTAAATTAGAACAAAAATGTCAAGAAATGCAAAATATTTTGATTTAAAACCAAAACTCAAACATCAGGAAATCTGGATAGACTCCACTGAAAGAACATAACTTCTCAGAAAATGACTCCAGGGCAAATTCTTCCTATGACAACACTATTCTTGGCTAATTGCATTACTGAATAGAAGAAAGCACTATAAATTTGTTTCATTTAGTAAATTAATTTGCTGCATGTGTGAATGAGAAAAAAAAAATATTTCTTCCGTTTCTAATAACCTGAATGATCAGATTCCTGGGATGCTGGTACTATATTTAAGTGCACGAGAGAGGACGGCATTATTTTCTATCTAGTATGCAATGCAGGAGATTAGTCAGCTAAGAAGGACATGAAAAAGGATATTGATCATATGTAGGAGACTGATATAAGTCTCCAAATTCTACTCTGAAAGTAGATAAAGATATAGATGCCAGTACTCCTTGGTACATTTAAAATGCAATGGTGCAGACGAATTTGTGGGAATAATGTTTATTTGATCTTCAATTCAGAATGGAAAGCTGAAAGCGGTGGGAAGAAGAGTGGGCATAAATGAAATGGGAAGTTAGGCTGAAACGTTAATTAGAGATACCCTGATTTCCTGAAGCTATCAGGAGAGGTAAGGGAAGGTGGTGGAGAGACGGTTTTTTAAAATAGTGGAAAATGTCTTAGTTCCTTGATTGTATTTCTATTAGACTTGTGATGCTGAAGGCCAAAATTTAGTTTAACCCTATTCTAACTCCACAACAAAACAAAAAACAGAGCAGAAAGGAATCTTAAAGGTCAAGTTTTTAAAAAGTAAGCTTTTACAATGCCGTATCTCTTTGTTTAAATGCATTCTAACCATTAATTTTCCTAAAAAATGCATTTTATGAGCATATCAAAACAGACTATAATCCAACCTATTTGTAATTAATTTCAGGGTTTAGCAATCCCTACACAGTGTACACACACAACCACTACACAAGGCTCTCTCAATAGTAATTTCCACATATGTGGAATACATATAAGGAGCTAAAGCCATATGATATCAAAAGCTATGTGCTGCCAACATACTTTAAACTTGTATTTGATTTCTGGTCTGTCAGAATCTCCATTACACCCAAGAAGAAAACTTATATGCATAAAGCTAAGCATGTGCCTAAGCACTCTGCTAAAATTAACACATTCAAGCTAAACTAACATCTGAAAGAAGACAATCAGAAAATTATGAATTATTGTACTTACCATGAACATTTAGGTTAAAATACTTCTTGGCACTGCCAGCTATGTTTTCCACAATGCAGACGTACCTGCCAGTATCTGTTATTCGGGAATTCAATATCTAATGAAGAAAACAAACAAAAAAAAAAGACAGTGGTTGAGCTAAGACAACTTGCTGTCAAAGAATCAAGTGTAGAGAATTAAGCTCAGTTCTCTAGCTGTTTTAACAGTTTTGTCCAGTTTCATTCATTGATAAGAAGGGAGAATTCTTCAGAATACAGCATTTTATTTAAAAAAAAAAAAAAAGAGTAGCACATTTTGAAGTAATTAAACTCTGATAGGGAAACTTGGACAAAACTGACAACAGGTTGACTCCACAAAAGTCAGCATTATTTTAAACCAAATGATTTCACTGCTGTGGTTCACAGCATGACCCCAGAAGCAGTTGGGTCAGCACAATGGAGGGAACTACATAGGAGGGAGAAGCAGCAGCTGAGGGACAGGAACAAGGGACAACTCCTCCTTAGGCTTGCAGAACCTTGTAGAAAAAAAAAAAATTCAGAATTGCGTACTCAGCAAATCTAAACAGTTTTGTCTTTATGGGCAGCTTGTGTTTGTGATGCTAAAAATCAGTTTTTCATTAAGAGCTACCTGTAACCTCCTTCCATTGGACAAAAATGTGTGTTTGTCGTCTTCTGCTAGGAGGTGGCCATCCTTTTGCCAGGTAATACTTGGAGAAGGGCTGCCACTTGCAACACAGTCCATCACTGCAACCTTGTTCACAAGCACAGTCACTTCTTCAGGCAGATCACCATCAGCTCCACTGATGGATGGTGGTACTACGATACAGCAAAGTGTGGTAAGAATACTTTCACTTAGTATCTGAGCAATTTCTGATTTTTGTGGTTTTTGGTTTTTTTTGTTTGTTTGTTTTGTTTTGTTTGTTTGGTTTGGTTTGTTTTTTTTTGTTTTGGTTTTTTTTGTTGTTGTTGTTTTTTTGGGGTTTTGTTTTGGGTTTTTTTTTTTGTTTGTTTGTTTGTTTTGTTTTGTTTTTGGGGTTGGGTTTTTTTTTTTGTTTTTTTTTTTTTGTTTGTTTGTTTTTTTTTTGTTTTTTTTTTTTTTTTAAATGCAGACCCAATCTTTTATATTAGGTTTTTAGAAGAAAGTAGTGAAATCTTCCACCAAAGACAGTGAAAGATAATAAAATCCCAAGAGTAGTTCAGCTGGAACTGGAACAAATCAGTATAACTCAAAGGACTGCAAGAGAACTATACATATTTACAGCAGCCTTAAAGAAGAGGTGAAAACTCATTTTCCAGTTAGTCCAACGTGTTCTTTGCTGTCAGAACAAAAGAGGATTTCCAAGTCAGGATTCCTTCCTAATAGTAATTCAGTGTTTTCAGTGGTAGATACAGAAATAGAGGTGAAGAAATAAGCATTTCCCAAGGCAAAAACACTGAGTACATCAACAGACAATGCAAGCAGCATACAAAAGCTTTCTGTGCAATGCCTGTAAGCAGATCATACAAAATGGACTCTGTAGGCATACAATGATTGATCTAAATCATCAGTTCCCTTGAGCCTTTGGGAGTTTCACAGTTATTTCAGAAAATGATGACCAAAATAAGGAGAGAGAAAAGTCTAGTAGGTCGGAATTTTGGACTGGAAACTGGATAGGGAACAAGAGGTATTAAGATAAAACCTGCATTTCTATATAGACTTCTCTTTCTGTTGAAGTGTGATAGGGGTAACACAACGGAGTTTCTATAACCATCACCTAAAAACATACTGAACTAACAACATTAACACTATTTTAATGCACTTCTCCATACCTCTATAAAACTCTAGCACCTTACATAAACACATTAATTTCACTAGTTTATAAATATGCAGAATTTATAAACTTTAAAAACATTAAGTAAACCTGGACTATAATGCTTCATAGTTTCCAGAGAACTCTTTTTTTTTTGTCATTAAAAAGGAAAGCAGGAAGGCTCACAGAGCACGCGGACATCGTAATGAATGGAATCCTCTCCGGCTTCGTTTATCGCCACACACATGTATCTCCCAGCATCTTCAACCTGTGCCCGTGGAATCTGCAACACTCGGCCTCCTGGAAGGAAAATGCATTCAAGAATTAAACGCAGCATCAGGCAGTTTCCATCATTTCCACACCACATTTCACTAGAGACCTGAGCAAGCAAATTTATGAATGGTCAGCATTTGCTCTGAATTATAACTAACTAAAGATTTTTATTTCCTAGCTACTTTTTCTACTGGCAGATACTTGGAATTCAGCCATGTTCATACTGAAATGTTAGAAAAGAGTAATTAATTCCACATAAAGGAATAACATTCTTCACCAACACGCAGCCAGACATTATTCTTCAATCAAAACCAGAAATATTTCTCAGCAAGGGGACAGACAACTAATAGGCAAAAGGAAATATAAGCACAGAATATTCTGGTAAAGCTGTTCCCAACTGAAAAAAAATTACCACTGAAGCTTACAGGTACTTTTCACTCTAGTCCTTATTTAAAGCATAACCACAGAAATAGCTTCAGAAAGAGAGGACACATTAGGAATACATTTTGGGAGCGCTTGTCATTGGTCTCCTAACAGCTGAGCAACAGGTAGACAGAAAGACATTATCCCCAGCACTGCCCTTCTTTACACGTAACATCCCAAGCCATCCTCTGCACAGAAAGGCTCCCTTTTCATACCCTCAGCATTACAAACACCTCATTCCCTTTCCCATATGAGGTTCAGTAGGGGCTCACAGCCATTTTTCTGCTGGAAATGTTATTTCCATGCCTCACTCACCAGTTAAGAGGCTTTTCTACTCCAGTTATGATTTTGCCAAAGCAAAACTTAGTAAGGAAATAAATCAGAAAGACATCAGAAAGAAGGTATCATTGTTGTATTTTATTTTTCAACACATCATATGAAAGTTAAATGGTCACATTCACCCCTTTCATTTAAAAAGTAGTGTCTAAAACGGAGGACTGGAGAGAACCACTTCCAGTCAATTAAGTCTGAGAAGAACATTAAAGCAGTGTTCTGAAAGAGAAAACTTTGTTATTACTATACAAATACTAGCACTAACACCAATTCTTAAGGTCAGAGTGATGTTTTAATACTCACCTGGTAGTATTAGTACTGTATCACTAGAGCTCAGAGGATAGCCATCTTTATACCACGTAAGAACTGGAGGAGGAACAGCATTGGTCTCACAGTACAGTGAAAGGGGATTGTTGACAATCACATCTTTACTTTCTCCACCTCTTCCCGTATCTACTGTGTTACCAGCTTCCCATTCCTTATAAGGCTTTTGGAAACTAGGAGGAACTACAATCAAGGAGGGAAAAATGTTATAATTTTGCAGCAGAAATAGCTAGTTTTAAAGTCAAGAAATTAAAAGATAATGTAATCGTTAAATAGCAGCAATAAAAATTTAATGTATTAAATTAATTAAAATAACCCCTCCCCCAATTTTACCCAGGAAAATTCTAGTTCTTTTCAATCTACTGAATATTTTCTGAAGACTAATATAAACAACAGTGTAGGAAGACCTGATAACAAAACACAGAGGGTATTAATCAACAATAATACTTAAATAGTAAGCTATCTAGTTTCACTCAAGTTCTAATTCTGTCTAAATTTTCAGAAATTACTAATGATTGCTTTCTTGTATTTATACATAGTATGTAGCCCAATTGGGTACTTATGTCTGGGGCTTCTAAGTACTACTTAATAAAATATGTTGTCTTAGTTTAAGCTAAATTAAAACTTTTTCATGTCTTTTAGAGGAAGATCAGTTACTATGTCAATCCACTGACTTCAGAAAAATTGCATGTGTCACAAAATATGAAAGAAAGAATAATAAAATACTGTATTTCTTAAAGATGAGAAAAACAGACATGAAATAAACATCACAGTATGCAAGAGGACTGTATTAGATCAAGCAGGTGTAAAGGGTATAAAATTAGAAAGAATTCCAACATTAGAGAACATTAAAAAAGGAGGGTATCAGAAGAATTTTATTATCTGAACTCTGTTTACCTTGTATATTTACATCAAATTCCACTTCATCATCTCCAGCAATGTTGGATGCCAGACACGTGTAACGACCCGTGTCTGATACTTGAGCTTCCTTAATCTGCAGAGTACGGCCACTAGCTTGGATTATGACATGACCATCTGGTTTGAGTGGCTGTAATGTAGTTTTACATGGAAATTAGTACTTGGCAAAACATACACTAGAAACAACCGCATTTGTGGAAGCAATATGTCATCCTCTCAATTTTGGTCAAATTCAGGCTCTTTCAAAACCCTTCCTAAAGGCAGTATACTGGGAGTAAGAGCATATTTTGGCTTTGGTATTTCCTCTAATTTTGTATCACTACCAACAGAACATTCTTCAATTTTTGTTAGTGCTTCTAGCAAGGCCAGCTTTCAATCTGTGCAAGGAAAGGAGGTGCTTAGGACACCACAATGCTGCGGGTCACCACTCAGGACGCAGTCCTAAGCCAGCTGCTCCTGGGATGGCAGCCTTGGCCACAGGTGGTGCAGCCCAGCTCTCCCCTCACCTGCTCCTCCTTCCCTTCAGACCAAAAGCTTTTCCTTCCTGAGTAAACTTGATCAAGCTCCAAGTTTCTGGAGACCATTTTCTTTTCATGGTTGTCAGAAACCCTGCACCTTCACCCCTCTGATCTTGGTAGCCGGTCTCCTACGAGGATGTGGTTTTACATCACTCCTAACCCCATCTACCAAGTTGCTGCTAAAAGGAGCAGTGTTATCCCCGTTGGGCAAGGGCTTTTGTGACATCTGATGAAATCAGGCTGGTTCAATCCCTGAACTCACTGGTCAAGTCGATGAGCTGACAGAAAACCTACACATGTAAAACTATCAGTTTTCTCTGAGGTGAACAACTCTAACTCACCCTACAGCCACACAACCACTAGGATCTGCTGCTCAGCAAGGACACGGTGTGAACATAAAACAGATGCAGCAGCAATGCAGAGATACACAGAATTAGAGGTTACCGTCCCTAGAATATACACCACGTGACAGTAGGGACTACACTAATACAACCTGTGTCTCTCAACAACAAAACCAGAACATATTAGGGAGTCAGCATTGAACTCCTGGCCTGCAGGGGACAAGTAATTTGCTCTATGGATGTGAGCAAAAGCTATTTTCCCAGGGTCAACCTAACAAAAAGCTGCTGCTCTGAGTGGCAGCAAACTGCCTACAGCTACTCTCTTCTTTTGGGGACCTCTCAACTCTCCCCAACATCATTTTTCACTGGCAATATAATCAGTACACCCAGGAGATTACAGCACATGCTCAAAACAGATGGAGGGGGTTTACACAGTCTCTGCCATGACTCCAGGTTGTTTCTGCATGCTCGGTAAATCCAGCAAGGGCTGGTCCAGCTGCAGAGGTGCAGCAGTCTGCCACGTAAGTGCCAAGAACAGCTAAAGCAAGAGATTATATCCTCCTTTCTTACAGAGGATTTACACCATCTCTTTTTTATTTATAGCCAGCCCCCAGCAGAGAACACATCAGTACGATTCCGTGGCATTGCCCTTCCAAGCTGGTTCTCCTCCAGACCGATGTTGCTGTGAAGACTGTGTGTGGCAGCAACCACACCTCATTCCCCCTTGCAGAGGATCCAGATGCTTTTGTGGCTTTGTGGGCTCTGCCAGAACCAAGCGGGAGGCTCTCTGCAACTTGTGCAAGGGCAGCACTTAGAGAAGCCAAGCACGGGGCCATTCCGTTACAGGGCCTTTGGGGCCTTTACACAACAGCAAAGGGGCACGTGGTCATACCGTGGGCTGCTGCTGCCTGGCAGGGCCCTCCCCCCTTGAACCACAGGCCAGGGGTAGGGCCTGGAAGCTCCAGGTCTCAGTGGCACTGCCAAGGACCCACAACAAAGCAAGGGTGTCAATTTGCAGAGGTCTGGCCAACAGCGAACGTCCTGAGATGCGCAAGGGCTGATCCTGCCAGCAGGATGGTGGCAAGATGGCTTCCTGCTCCCTCCAGCAGTGCAAGCGGGCCCGTTACGCTCTACGACTGCTCATGAACAGTAACAGTGAATAGGCAGTTGCTTCTGTACGAAATTCACCCATTAGAAGGAATTAAGTTTGTGACTGGCCTGTCCATCCTTGTACCAGCTGATGGCAGCAGCAGGAATGGCGTGAGCTTCACACTCCAGGGTAAGGCTGTGGTTTACTTTGATCTTCACTTCCTTAGCAGAGAGACCCATCCTTGAGATATCCCCTTTGTTAATGGTGGGTGGAACTGCACAAAAACAAAGGGAGAGAAAGGGACTTTCATGACTTTCTGTCTTATGTAGCATTTCAAAATTATATGGGCAAAGGGAAATCCTAGATGATAACCTCAGGGGCATTCCCCCTATAATCTGCCTCTTCCCATAGCTGAATTTTTATGTTTTATACATACGTATTTTAAACTATTTTTAGTATAGAAATATATGAAACTGTGTTCAACAGTTTTAGACATGTAAACCTGACTATAGCCTTACCTAGCTATAGCACTTTATTATGTGTTTGGCTTGAACTGTATAAAGTTCAGTGTACTGCAGTCATTAAAAAGCATTTTAATGGAAACTAGCTTTCTCAGAAACAGATGTTTAAACTGAAGTCCACACTCAGAGTAGCTGGTCAAAACTCAACATTTCCATTCCATTGAAATCCCAGTGTTGCAAAATCTCGTTTCCTTCTGAATCAGAATGAAAACAGAACATTTCAAAATTCTTAATCTACTCCCCACACTGGTCTCATAGTATCTTTTAAATTATTTTAAATGCTTTCAAAGCATTTTCCATTCTTTTTTTCAATGAGAAATTTTAAATTCTCCCTAATGCCTACAGTACCATAATAACTGACAGTTGTAATGGCATTTTGGAGTGGGGAGGCTTTATGTTGCTACATAGCCATACTTCAATAATGAACTCTTTTGTCGTCTTCTCATTATTCCAAATCCAATGGGGCCTTATTAGGGTCTTACTGCAATTAAAATAACAGCACGATTACTGTGAGGGAGCAAACCAAACTCTAATTCAGACTAAGAAATAATAATAAAAAAAAAAAAAGATGAAAAATCATGCTTGACTGAGCCCATAATGAAGAGTTTGAGCACTAAAATAGAGTATCAGACACAGATGCTCAAAGGACAATGTACTGACAGGAAGCCTTGAGTGGAAAAGCTTTTGCGCATATGGTATTTTATGTAAGGATATAAAAATAGTATTCTCCTATTTTACCTTACTCAAGAAAGTTTCCCATTATATGTAACATGTCCCCTCCCCTCCTTTTTTTCTAAAATAGTTTCTTTGCTCATTAGATTCTATGCTCACATCTCTTATTGTGCTGCACTCATCTGAACTGAAAATAATTCCCAAAAAAGCACTTCAGAAGAAACTGGAGTTCAACGTTTCCTAAATGTCTTCCCTGGGTGGTATAAAGATTTTTTAGCTCAACAGCAGCATTTGTAAAGGATGCAACAGATAACTTTTCCAGCATCTTTCCTCAAGCAATGCCATGAGCTAACACAGATGTCTTCCAAACAAAGCCACTAACAGAAATCCTTCTGTTCGCCTGGATAGGTAACACTGCAAAGGGAAAAAATGGAAGAATTAAAAAAAAAAAAAAAAAAAAAGTATTTCCTTACTGTAGACTTTCACTTCATAGTGTTTCAAAGTTTCTCCAGCCTCATTTGTTGCTATACAGGTATATCTTCCAGCATTGTCCTCCTGTGCGTTTAGAATCTGTAGCGTTCGACCACCTGCCAAAAAACATCATTCTTTAATAGAACCTGTGTTATGCTCTTGTTTCCCAAGTATTTAAATAGTGTCTGCAGCATATTTTCAATCCTTTGGTCCAAATTCCGACCTTAGATTAGCATGAAAAACTGATTGCTTACTACCATGTATACTGTGTAATATATGTGCATCATTTGCCAGAGCACGTTGGATCACAACTCCTGTTGCTTACAGATTCTTGGAAAATTTGTTAATCTAGTTCTGTACAATAAATTTCTTGAAGATATTTAAATAGGAAGAAGTGATTTAGAGTTCTGCACTTCATTCACAGAAAAAGGGAAAGGAGGTATAGTAGGTAAGACTAAGCAAAACCAGCCGTGAACATGCAGCGGTGGATGTGAGCCTCCAAACTGCCTTTCTGTTTCAGTGCAGTACTTCACAAGAGGCCCCTAACGCCCTCCAGAGAATGGACAGAAGCAACAATCACAATGTGGCAAGTGTAAACATAAATCATTCATTAGAATTTAGAACCTCAGGTGGCCTCTACAACTGTGACATCCAGGAATTTCCTTCCTACAGTATCCTCTTTATTTATGATTTCTACTGTCTGCATTCTCAGAGATCACAGAATACCAGGTTGGAAGGGACATCAAGGAACATCTGGTCCAAACTCTCTTGGCAAAAGCACGCTCTAGACAAGATGACCCATCACGCTGTCCAGCTGCATCTTGAAAGTGTACAGTGTTGAGGAATCCACCACTTCCCCGGGGAAGTTATTCCAACGGCTGATTGCTCCCATTGTGAAAAATTTTCCTCTTATATCCAGTTGGAATCTCCCCAGCAGTAACTTGCACCCACTGCCCCTCCTCTTTTCTATGTGACTCCTTGTAAAAAGGGAGTCCCCAACTTCTCTGCAGCCACCCTTTAAACACTGGAACATGGAGATAAGGTCTCCCCTAAGCCTCCTCTTCTCAAGGCTGAACAAACCCCGTTCTCTCAGTCTTTCCTCACATGGCTGCCCCGTCCCTTGATCATCTTTGTGGCCCTTCTCTGGGTCCCCTCCAGCCTGGCCACAGCTTTTTTTGTATAGCAGGGACCAAAACTGAGCACAGGATTCCAGGTGTGGCCTGACAAGCACTGAGTGGGATAATGACTTTGTCTCTGATGGTGATGTCTTCCTTGATGCAACCCAGCATCTTCTTGACTGCCTTTGCCACTGCAGCACACTGCTCACTCACGTTGAGCTTGTCCATCCCCCACGAACCCCAGGTCCCCTTCCACGGAGCTGCTCTCCAGCCAGGCAGATCCCAGCCTGTGCTGCACTCCTGGATTATGTCTTCCCAGGTGCAAGTCCTTGCACTTATCCTTGTTGAACTTTAGAAGGTTCTCATTAATCCCCTCTTCCAGCCTATTCACATCTTCCTGCAGGGTGGCTCTCCCTTCCAAGGTGTCCACTTCCCCACTGAGTTCTCCACTCCACTGAAGCAAACTTCATCA
Source organism: Tyto alba (assembly GCF_018691265.1). NCBI lineage: Eukaryota > Metazoa > Chordata > Aves > Strigiformes > Tytonidae > Tyto > Tyto alba. The sequence goes on from NW_024881272.1 coordinate 2,698,463, forward strand.
GGGCACACTTGACCCCATCACCCCGGTCACTTATGAAGATAGTAAACAGCATTGGGCTCAATATTGATCCCTGGGGACCCCAGTTGTGACAGGCTGCCAGTCTGAAAAAGAGTTACTTATCACCATCCCCTGGCTGCAGCCTGGCAGCCAGTTCCCCACCCACCCCACTGACCACTTGTCTAGGTTGTAAGGCACCAGTTTCTGCAGGAGAAGGCTGTGGGAAACCGTATCAAAATCCTTGGAGAAACCCAGGTAGACGGCGTCCACCACTTGCCCCACATCAACCAAGCAGGTTACTTTGTCACAGAAGGCAATCAGGTTTGCCACACACGATTTGCCCTTGGAGAATCCACACTGACTGTTCCCAATCACGTGCTTCATGTGACTCGTGACAGCCCCCAGGAGGATTTGTTCCATAACTTTCTCAGGGATTCAGGTAAGACTGATGGGCCTGTAATTTCCTGGATCTTCCTTTAAGCCCTTCTTGTAGATGAGGGCGACATTAGCCTTCTTCCAGTCTTCTGGGACATCCCCCAATCTCCACAGCCTCTCAAAGACTATGAAGAATGACTTCTCAAAGACATCAGCCAGCTCTCTTAACACCCTCGGGTGGATAACATCAGGGCCCATCAATTCGTAGGGGTCACTCCTATAACAGTTTGCATACCAGCTCTTCCTTCACTGGTGGTGGGTCTGTGTTTGCACCAACCTGGATTTTTGTTCCCACGGCCTGGGGCCCAACAGTGCTGGTAAAGACAGAGGTGAAGAAAGTGTTGAGAATCTCTGCCTCTTCAGCGCTGTTGGTGACTAATTCACCTCTCCTGTTTAACAGTGGGTCAATACTTTCCTTCTGTTTCTGCTTTTTTTTGACATATCTGGAGAACCCTTCCTTGTAATTTTTGACATGTCTGGCCAATTTCAATTCAAGCTGAACTTTTGCTTTTCTAACTGCATCTCTGCATGCCCTGGCAATGCCCTTGTAGTTCTCAATGGGTATTCAGGCACTTTTCCATCTCTGGTTCAACTTCCCTTTTGGTTTTGAGCAGACTCAGAAGCTCACAGTTAAGCCAGGGGGGTCTCTAGCTCCACCTGCTTCCCTTACCTTTAAAGGGGATGAACTGTTTTTGTGCTTCCAGAAGATCATTATTAAAAAATTCCCAGCACTCGCTGGCTCCTCTATCCTCCATGGAAGCTTCCCACAGAATCCCTCTCAACTGAGCTCTGAGTGAGCTGAAGTTTACTCTTCTAAAACCTAAAAATTTGTCTTAGTGCTGACCTTCAGTGTGCTCAGCAGGATCCCAGACTCCACAATATTGTGATCACTGCAGCCAGGGCTATCACTAACTGAGATATTACAAAGCAGGTTTTCTTGATTTGTGAGTGGCAAGTCCAGCAGTGCCTCATTCCTGGTTGGCACACCTGACATTTGTATGAAGAAGCAGTCCTCCATGCATTCTAGGAACTTGATGGATGACGTGTGAGCTGCTGTACTGTTCTTCCAACAAATGTCTGGGTTTTTGAAGTCCCCCATAAGAACCTGGTTCTGTTGACCTGAAGCTTGCTTAAGTGACCCAAATGTTGCTTTGTAGACCTTAACATGTTGGTTTGGAAGTTGGTGATGCCTACTGTAATATCCCTCTTTGAGAATTCGATAGGGCTTCCACAATCACTGTATTTGACGTCTAATATATGCAAGGTTCTCCTTAACATAGAGCACAACTCCACCTCTCCTTCCCTGCCTGTCTTTACGAGACAGCCTATAGCCATCCATTGCAATCCACCAGTCATGTGAGTTGTCCCACCATGTTTTGGTTATTACTATAATATCATAACTTTCTGACTGGGGGCAGAGCTCCTGTTCCTCCCGTTTGTTCCCCACGGTGCATGTGTTGGTATACATACACTTGTGGTGGCTGGTCTTCTGGTTCACATCTTGGGAGGCAGCTGAGGAATATTTGTCACTGCTCTGGTTGGTCTGACTTATTCCCCAGTTGGTGGCAAAGGTATTGTTGCAGTTACCTTAATAAAATAGCATGAATCCTAGAATATTATTTTGATTTTAGTTTAGAATATGATTTTGATTTTAAAATGGAGTTATAGCAGCTATGAGAATATAAAGCACACTAAGGCCGTTAGGAATAGGTAACTAGTATGGTGTGTGCCTTGAACACTACAAGAATCGTTATGGACTCTGAATCAAAACAATGGGTACTGGTCATGGATCTTGATTTGAAACAATAGGTACCAGAAGAAACTGGTTTTGGTTAGGAAGATCAGCCAAAGAAGAAATGGGCATCAGCCAAAGATGGGATGAGCATGCGCAAGGATAGAGTTCAATCAGAGGACACAGTGAGGAAGACTATCGACAACCACCAGAGGACCCCCGTCCAACGTAACCACACATACATTAGAGACATTTGCATATGATAATGATTTCCAGGAAATAACATGAATATGCTGATCATTACCCCCCCCTCATTCTATTCAAATCAATCAGTAAAGATGACCAATGATTTCTGTAGAATAGGAATAGAGGTAAGGTGAGGTAACTGAAAGCCAATCATTATTAAGTTCAAGCTAAACTTTGTGAATTTTGTTGATCTTATATAGCCATGACTCCGCTGAAAAAGTGTACCTGTCAGTGAACACGTCTTTGGTGGAGCTATCCCCCATGTTCCCCAGCGCTGAAATAAAGAAGTGCCTGCTTATCTGCTTTGTGTAGATAAGTTCTATTTGCAACTGCAACCGATAACAGTATGAGTGTTGCCACTTTGGACTTTTCGCCCCTGGGTCCTTCAGTTTAAAACCTGACTTACCAAGTTAGTCAGCCTGCTGCCAAAGATTCCCTTGCCTCTTCTAGACAGGTGGATCCCACCCCTCCGTAGCAGGGTATAGTCATCAAAGACTGCCCCACTGTCATAAAAGCCAAAGACCTCACAACAGCACCAACCACATCGCCAGATGTTGATTTGCATTATACATCTATCTCTGCTGCACCCTCTCCTATAACTAGTAAAATGGAAGAAAAGATAACTTGGGCACCAATACTTTTTGCTTGCACCCCCCAGGTCTTTGTAGTCTTCCTTAATTCTGCCCGGGTTCTGGCTTGCGGTGTCATTCATGCCCACACAGAAGAGTAGCAATGGATAGTAGTCTGTGCTCTTGACAACTCTGGCACCTAGAAGGCAGCACACCTCTCATGATTCCTTGTCAGGCCAGCAGATGAGTACCTCAGTGCCCCTCAACAGAGTCACTGCTGATGAGTCACTATTTAATTGGGCTGCAGCTCTTTCCAGACTGCATTCCTAGAAATTGTCCCCCCACTATGTAGCAATTCAATTACTTGCTATCTATATCTACTCATTCTTCTACTGAACACTTGCAGTTAACAATGCTGAAGTACTTGGTCATTTACATTAATTCAGTGTTATCAGTGAAGCTTGTTTCTATTTTCCACCTCCATAGATGTGCTAGGTAAGAGTTACTCCAGAAAATAAAAATGGAAAACTACTTGTAACCTAGAAAAATGCCATCTTATTCTTTTTACTAATGTTGTTTATATCATTTTCCATGTAATGTCCACACTTCATTTCAAGTTATTTCCATTCGTTATTAACTCCAGTGAACTTGTTTGTCATCATTTAGCTTTATGAAACAAAAGGATAAAAACCTGAATACAAATAAAATACAAGTTAATTAGTTAATTGTAAAGCACTTAAAAAATATTTGAATGGAAAGTGCTACAAAAGCACAAACATTGCCCTTAACAGAAATATATCCTCTGATTTTTAAACAACAGCAAAAAAAAATTCTGTAACAGGAAACAAAACAATAAAAGAATTAAATGTTATTTCTCAATAACAACAAAAATTTTACCTGGCAAAATGCGGATGTTTCTGTTTGATTCTAAAAGATTACCATCTTTCAGCCAGGTGATTGTAGCCGGAGGATATGAGTAAGCCTCACAAACCAGTGATGTTGGGCTGTTGAGGATAACGGTGACATCTTCTGCATTTCCACGGCTGTCTGCACCCACAATGGTTGGAGACACTAGGAACAACAAAGGCATTAACCAGAGGAAGGACGTCTATGAAAGCCAATTTTCTGTTCCCTGTTCAGTCTAGGAATCTGGTTTAATCAGCCCTATTTAAGCTGGAAGGCATTCCCATGAGGTGCACTGAAGCCCAGAACCAGACAACATTCATCTGGTTCTGTGTCTTGTCCTAAAGTCACGGTCAGCCCGCGTCGGTGGAATCCATCCACCCTCAGCCTTTGTCAAACACGGGTCACCAGGAAGCCAGTCACCACTTCTTGCGCAGCAGCTGGCAGACCCACTGCTCGATGATCCTGTGAGCAGCAGATTGGTAGGAGACATCAGCCTAGGAAATGAGGATGTGGAAAACAAACTCGCCATTGTTTGCATTTGGTTATGCAATAGCCATCATGAAAAAAGCCAACTGCAGGTGGTTTCAGCTTTTATGAAGAGATCACAATCTGAAGTGTTCCTCAGATATTCCTTCCTTGAATCACAATAAGCCAATGTACTGTCCTGCTCATTCCATACAACGTCCTGTTACAGCTCCGCATTTTCTGGTTCTATACTAACACACAGAACTGCTGCTGCTATTGAACTACTATTGTTTATCAGTTATTAGGTTATGAAATTTTAATTGCAGCCAGGAAATTTAAGCATTGCTGTAATTAAAGTACTACAAAATTCCAATGTGATTATCTGTTTTTCCCCTGAGATGAATATTTTCTCTGCAAGAGCCAGACCAGCTGCCTTACCAAGTACATTAAGACTGTAACTTTTGCTCTTATCTCCAGCTGTATTGGATGCAATGCATGTGTATCGCCCTGTGTCAGTGACTTGAGCGTTGGTAATTTGCAGGAAACGCCCACTGGACAGAAACTTGTGATCTTCATCCTCAGTTAGAGATTGCCCATCCTTTATCCAGGTGATCTGTGGGACAGGGTTCCCTGAATAGTGTAAAGAAAATTTCAAATATTAGTTGTTGCATAGCCTCTAGTATATGTCAGGATTTCTGAAAACCAGAATGGCACAGTTTCAGATGCCCTTTTAAAATATATCCTTTAGGGACATGTTTTGGAATACGTGTTTTCAAGTCTTCGAACCTCCTGAAGTAAAATACACCTCCTCTTAAAATCTACAGGCCTTTAGAGAAGAAATATCAAAACAACTATGCTCTTGATTATTATATTTTATATAATCTTTATAAGAAGGAGTACTTAGTCCTGCTATAAGCACCATGGTTAAATCTGAAATTTAAGAATTCCACTGAACTAAAAATTCCATTTAAAACATGCTGTTCAGAACCAATGATGATCAACAATGGGCTTGATCACTAGAGGTAAGTAAGATTTTATACTTTTACCTATCACTTCACAAGTTAGGGTGACTCTGTGCTTCTCTTTCACTTTCACATCTTCCAATTTATTTTCACCCACAATCCCTGGAGGCACTGCAAACAGATGACAACATCAGCAAGTATTACTTGCAACCAATTTAAATGCAACAAAGACACTCTCAGGCTGTATCTCAGCGTATGCTTCCCTTAACCACAACAATTAACAAACAGCTCAGATCTAGCAGAAACAGATCCAGATGTGAGACACTGTAGAGCTAACCTGCCTGGACAACAGACAGGCACTCTGTTCTGCATCCCTTAACCATACAAGTCCAAGCAAAGGGCGAGAGAGGACCACAGACCCACAAAGGACTCACCTGACTTTGTCTTCAGAGCTACAGATACTCAGGAGTGTGGTCTGTAGGGCAATATTTATTTCCGTTAATGGTCAGTAGGGCAATGGTGATGAGCACTTGTTAGTGGGGCCAGGTTTGATTTTTTTTCTAAGTTTGTAAACAAGTTCTATCACACATATTAAGCAGCAAGTGATTTCTTTGTTCAAAACCATGTGCTTAAGTTTAAGAGTGGTTTGTTTTCCAACAGTAATTGAAAGCATCTATCTAGAACTCCAGGGAAAGGACTGATTCAAAAAAAAAAAAAAAAAAAAAAAGAGTCAGCTTGTCTATTCACGAACCATATGGGTGGGTTTTTTTCCTTACAAGCATGCTTAAAGCAATACAATAGATTACCAACAAGTGGATGCTGTGTAAAGGCATACATGTGCTTTATGGAAATACAGCTAATTCCATATAGGCAGATGAATGAACTACATAGGTCTAAAGGCATCTTGCTGTGGTAGAAACTACATTCCTCTAAGGAAATAGAAGACAAACCCACATCCTTAAAGTACCTATCCACCTCCCAAATAGCTAACTCAAGACAAGGAAACTCTTACTGTATGACTGACCACTTGATGACATGTTTCCAAATAATCTTGGTCAACAGGGCTACACAGACTCCCATGCTTTTGGATGCGGGAGGCCATTATGAATGTGCTGGTGAGTAGCTGTGGTGGTAAAGAGCTCTGATCAACTACTTCTTTCAAAGTAGAGGCGTCTGCAGACTCAGGCCGAAAGAAAATGGCTCTACAAATCAAAGTAGGCATGGTGTATAGGAGGTTGAAAAGGAAGCCTATACTTAGAAGAGAGCAAGCCCAGTCTCCAAGATATTTTGGAAAGTTTTGTAACAAAAATGCTGGACTAAGGAAGCCAGATACTACTCTTTAACAATCCTAACAAAATGCAAACTTTCAGCCTAAATAGAAGACCTAAAGAGAGAGGAACTGAAATATATTCAGCAGCTTATTTGTGATCTACCACTAAGTGGGAAGCAAAAGTTTTATAAAAGTAAAAATCATGGTAATATGCAGAATTCACTGTCAATAGAAAAAATAATGTTACGCCAGATACTTGATACTAATGAAGTGTACAAACTAGAGTGAAGAAGATAAAAAAAAAAGATTGAAAGAGGCTTGCATCTCACTTGACTGAAATTACAAAGATACTACTTCAGCATGGCTAAAAGTTGGTTTGTGAACAGGACACATGGTGAGATGTGGGTGAGCAGAATTTAGCATGCAGGAAGATGTGGTCAGTACTGGCACTCTCACCAACTTGTCACGCAGTTACGATCAAATTCCCTGCTGTGACTGTACAAGCAATGCAAAACCGACTTTTGTATGGGTTCTAGTGTTCAAATGCAGTGAGACAAAGACACGTCAACCAGTGAAGGAATTAGAGGGGGAAAACATAGCTTAAAATCATGAAGTCCAGGATTTTTAAATCAGGCCAAAAGTTATAATTCATAAACAAACAGCAACACATTGCTTTGGCCCCAAAACAACACAGCAAGATGTCAAAAAATATTAATTTCAGAAATACGACATAGCCACACCACACATTTTGCAAATATTTAAATGTTACGATTATTACACCAAGATCTCCATGCAAACTGGCTTGCCTGTTGCACTTCCTACAACAATTGAGAGAAACACTGGTATGTCTCTGTACGGTTTCTATTTACAGTAAGCTGGTGAGTATTCTGTGTCGCTATCAGGCCACATTCCAGTAACTTTCCTCTAGAAAGACAAAGAAATTACTGGGGGGGGAGGGAAGAGAAGACTGTACAATGGAATTTTCCACTTAGCCCACTTGAAATCAGCTTCACTGAGCATTTTTCTTCAAGGCAAACAAAGCCTATGCAGTAGAGATTCCCAGAACCCTCAAGAACACCCTGCTACAAAAACCCTCCAAAGAAAACAGTAAAACAATGAATGCTTTTCAGTGTTTATCCATCTCTTCCATTCTACCAGACTTACACTTCCATGAGCTCATCAAATAAACATGAACTGACATGAATGTGAGTTATCATTCACAGGCTGCATACGCGCAAGTCAGCTGAAGGCAAGGGAAGCTGACAGCACTCGGCACCTTAGAGAAAAGAAACTTATAGGAACGTTATGTATAGTAATGCTGTAAGACATCCTGCATCAGGCCTGCTAGTTATTGACAAAAATAACAGTTACTAAACCAAACCCCAGTATTTTCTGGGAAAAATACTATTTTATCATGACAACATTACACATTAATGGCTCCAAATAGCTATTTAAAGAGCCTGCTGTACCAGCCCTTGTCTAAACATCTTAGCAGGATCACCCACTACCACACTTGGTCTATGCCCTCTACAATACCAAAGGTTCTACTGACTGAAGGTTTCCACTGGATCAGAGATCTCTGTTTTGCAAAATAAATTCCAGCTCCTCTGTTTAACTTCCCTGTTGGTCTCAGCTCTGCCTTCACATCTTTGTTGCAACAGATTATTACCAACATGCCACTCAGCTGTACATACTACACCCACTGCTGTACAGTAATGCTGGTTTTAATTAATGAGTATTATCATACGGGGTTGCAGCTTCATGCATTTGAGCATTAGATGTAACAGATTCACATTAATTTCATATGGTTTCCCGGGGCTGTAGTTTTCTTTTGACTTAAACCAGCTTAAATTCACGCCAATGCCAAAAGAAATACCACTATTCCCCCGACCCCTCAACTCTTGTTATCTTCCTTTCACCAACAGTGGCATTTATAGGCGGTGTGGTCAATCAGCTGGGAACTGATCTGGCTGAAAACTAACCTGACCAGGAAAACACAAACCCCCCACCTTTCCAGGTCACCTATACACTCATTCACCTGCTTCATCAGGCCCAAGGGAGGGTGAAGCTATGAGCAACAAGAAGCAGAAAACAGGATGGGAGTCCAGCTACGGGCATCTCCCAAACTTCTATCCGACTGAAATAACCTAACTGAAGCCAGTTACACTGCCATAGTTCCTTTTCAGAAAAGAAACAAACCACAAAATGGAAGTAGCTGCCAGGTATTCCGAATGACGTCTGAAGAATCTTCATTTTAAACACTAAACAAACAGCAAATTCACTTGTAGAAGTAACTTCTCTTTAAAACCTCAGTTTCTGACCATGTTATCAAATTCACTTCCCCCTCTTCCCCTCCCAAGGACGTATGTTTTGCATAGTAATTTTTAAAATACCAGCAAAGTATACAGTGGGACCCCCTTATCATTTTCTACTGTAACAAAATCTGTCATGTACTTACCTAGAACAGAAAGGTCAAAATCCTTCCTCACTTCTCCTGCAGCGTTGGTCACTACACAAGTGTACTGACCTTCATCTGCTACACTTGTGTGTGTCAGACGGAGCGTCCTGCCCCCTGAGAAGAAAGCCACAAAATGTACAGTCATTAAAGTCCTGCTCCAACCAACATGCTCCCAAATTGTCAAGGCTAACTCTTCAATTTTTTACATTTTGGTTAAATTTACAGCTCCATTTTTTTGACTGTGGTCTATTTTTTAATGTACTTTGTTTTGTTGTACAAACAGTAAGATAAAGTGACTACCTTACTCCTACTCCCAGCATTTCTGCATGCCTGCTCAGGCCCTCAGCTCCTCAGTGCTTTTAGATCCATGCTTAATATTGACCATACTATTCTTTATAGTCAGTAACTTCCAAACTACCCTGACATACCCTTTTTTTAACTCCACAAATTACACTTCAGTGAATTTAGAGGCATTCAGACATTTCCTGAGAATTTCTGGAGAAAGTCAGAGACCAATCAGAACATTCACTGAAAACGTCGACACACATCTGTAGGGTCTGTGCAGAGAAAAATCGAACATGCTCCACACAATCTACACACAGGGGTACAGTGCACACGTAATTCATCCGTCAGCGCAGACACCTTGGATGTGGCAGGAACGCTGAGTTTGCAATACGTAGGATTTGTGCACATCCTGTTATGCAGAAAATTTTGACAGAATAAAGAGTCTGACAGCAGGGTTTTTGTTCGTGTAAGAACTTTGCTATACTGAGAATCTAGACGACTACACAGGAAAAATACTGAAGCCTATTCAGAGGTGGGGGAAGCGTACACATAAAAATAAGTTATCTTTATAAACACATACAAACACTCCTTAAGGACATTTTCACATATACTGATAAGGAATAAAATTCCACTCCTCTCCCAGCATTTGTATTAATTGTGCCATCAATGATAACAACAGCTGACAACAGTACTGGTTTACATGTAATGTTTTAAAATAACAAATTTCTCATATCACTATAGCCAAGCAATTGTCAGAATACATTTGCACAAGCACTCTGATTTAAAAAGAAGATTTGCAAGCATGTTTGACCAAAGCACCAAGAATATCCCTACTTTCCCATAGCGGAATAACTTCTCTTTGCTTCCTTATCGGCAAAGGAATAGCAAAACAAACATCAGTGAGCATTTAAGTGAGAAAACAGAAGTGGTGGCCACCCTTCAGCTTCTTCCAGTTTCCCATTAGCAACTCCCACGTTAGCAATCATTACCGCACAGTACAGCACATCTGAACTGTGCATCTCCTGCCTCAGATATCCACAAGGTCTCGTTACTGGGATATATCCCAGAAATTTATGTTCCTGGTCAGGTACTTTGAAGGAAGAAACTGCTGACTTGGTTAAAGGGTGTGCCCAAGGAATTCCATACCTGCTGGAGGGAGGACTGTGAGACTAAGGCAGGCTCGGTTCCTGCAGCCTCATGTCACCCTGATCCCTCCTCCCACCCACACCTTGAACAAAGACATACAAGAATAAAATGAAGCCGACAGCTGTCTGCAGGAGATGGTAACTTTCCCTGGTATCACACACCATAGCACACCCAAGGCCCCAGTGCTGAGACAGGATATTATTTTCTACACTTAGCTAAACTTAGTAAAAAGTTTTCTCCTTCCTAAAGCTAGCATGCAGCTTATTGCACGGTCTGCAAGGAAAGCAGATGTAGTATGGTGGCATTTTTTTCTTTTCTTTTTTTTTTTTTTTTTTCCCTAAAGGATATGTAGGAAGCATTGTCAAAAGGAAACATCAGCATAGTATCTGAGTTAACAGATTCAAAGTTGCCAGCAGTGTGTCCACACATCTAAATCATCTGCAATGCCAAGTATGTTTTCAATCAACAGAACCAAAATCTTCTATTGGCAAAATATTTTACCTCCTAAATTAGTCAAAGAGGGGGAATTTTGTTGGTGGTGGTGGTTTTTCACAGCTGTACAAGCACAAATAAAGTTCCAAATGCCATGTTGGTTACAGTTCACTACCACAATGTGTAGTTTTCTGAAGAGCTGCACAAAAGCACAAAGTTTGCAGGAAAACAAAGCACTAAGCTCTGGCCTGTTTCCCCACTCCCACTGCAGCGAACATTCAGAGACAATAAACATCTTTTTGTCTCTCAACCCTTCCTGACTCTGCAGTCTGGGTGGTGATATTAGTGTGGGTGTAGAAATCAAGAGACAGAACAGAAACAATCAAGCCCAGAAGACATTATATTTGTTAATGGCAACTTTGCAGAAAAAGGAATGCATACCAACTCAGTCAGATTTATACCAGGTGATAATCAGACACCCACGCCTTTTTTCCACGCCCCATATGTAAAAATGGGAAAGCAGAAGACAGGACTACCTGTAATGTTAAAAGCTACACTGATGAAAAAAAAATCCTGAAAAATTTCAGCTTCAAATCCAGTCTTAACTGAGCTTCTAAACACCTTCCAGTTCCTTTACCTGTCTGATAGTTTTCCTATGTTCATGCTTTAGGATGGTTTGGCTTTGCATGTTGGCTGTATCAGAGTATTAGAAGCTTCATCAAAACTTATTTTCATGAGATTTCTAGCTGTGAGTGGCAAACCCAAGATCAAAGAAACATCTCGGTTGTTTTCTATACATCTAGTTTGTAACCAGATCCTTAATTACTTCTACGGACTCCACAAAGCTGATCCCCAGACACGAGAAGTCATGGCAAAACTTACTGCCTGCTTGGTATGCATTTTCTGTTTGTAATCTCAAGGGCTGCTAACTCAATTTCCTATTGCAAATACAAAGCTTTAACATCACTGCAGCTGCCAGTCAAGTACTCTCACTTCCCTGTGGTATTGCAGGAGGATGGTTTACAGGACCAGGCACTGAGCCCCTCCTATTTCAGACACCTCTGTCAATTACTACTGTCATAAAAGGCATCTGAACTACTTCTTTCTAGGTTACTCCACCTTGAAAATCAAGATCCCTGAGGAACGGGATCTGTTTCTCTGCTCGCCTGTCGTACGTTTCTCCAGATCCCTTGGGCTAGTCTTCTTGCTAATGCAGCATTCTGTCCTGTCATTGACTGACCACCTAATTCCAGCTTTTCTTAGATGACATTCTGAAGATCAGATTCAGTTAGCTCCAAGGCCAGGTAGTATTCACATGCATTGATTTCTGAGGCTCATTAATAGGTTTCCCCATTGTTTTATACACAGACCCACAGAAAAGAAAGATGTGGGTTTTTTATTGTCATTTGTAGTTATTCTCTCAAAGATCTGCCCTCTTCAAAAAGTAAAACAACTGTGAAGAGGAAGAGGTAGAAAAAAACTAATCAAATGAGAGCTAATGCAGTACACATACTGGCACTGACAAAGCAAGATGCTATCATCTGACATATTTCTGGTAATAAGCACTGGACTAAGATACACTAACAGCCAGAATTATGGCTTTATTCCATGTCACACACCAAATGGTTACCATGCCTTTGGCACATACACATAAAGTTTGGTAACAACTTGAAAAGTTTCCGTTAGCTATTCACCAGGCACTCCAGCCAATCTGACCCCATTTACTAAAAAGCTCGGCATTGCCTAATGGTTTCTCTTCTCTCCTTGTCTCTACCTTTAAACCAAACCTTCTTTCATGTGAAATACCTGCGCTGTTACCTGAGAGGATTTTTACCTGAGAGGATTCGCACTGAGTTGTTCAAAGTGACAGGCCATCCGTTCTTGAGCCATGTTATTGACGGCAAGGGAATTCCTGAAGCTTCACAAACCAGAGAGATGGGGTTTTTCTCCACAATGCTGATGTTTTCAGGCATCTGCAGGTAATCAGCAATACTCGGGGGAACTACAGAAAAGATTAAAGAAAAGCCATATTTTGGAACAAATGAAAATTAATTTTGCTCTCAAAACGTTCTGTCATCCAAATAACAATTCACCGAAGCTAAGGTAAGCTTGGCAAGGAAACAAATAGAAAATTGAGAAATTTAATAATGTGTATTAGTGACAATTTCTTACCATGTAAGAAATATTAAATTTTATCAGTTCTACTACCTTTATGTTATGGCTTAAGATCCACAGAGAATAACAGCTGATAGTAGCTCTGTCCATTCTACATTAACTATGATTTCCAGTATCTAATGAAACACTAGGAAAAATTCTAACAGACAGAATCACATGCTTTTTCTAGCAGAAAGAACAAATGCCTATTAAAAACACTACCACAGATTTATTTTTAGCTTTTCTTTGCTAGGGGTAAGAATATTTCCACTTTGGAAGCAGTCCTGCAGTTCTACAGTTCATACTTAGAACATAAAGCCTGGGGTCAAGAACTGACCAACATCCTCCAGCACTCTGAGCAGCTTGAGGAGGTTTGAATTTTCTCATTACTACCCGTAAGTTTGATAATGCAGCACAGCAACTACTCCAAATAAAACAAACACAACTGGTAAATAATTTTAGCCTCTCGTTTTCAATAATGAGAACTCCTGTGTTTACTTTCATGGTAAGACACGAATATTCAGTGTTTGAAGAAGCGTAGAAAGTCATACACAAAAGCATTACAGTGGCTGTCAGATAACATGACGTTCTGATCAATGTCATTAAGTCAAATTATGGAGATGAATTATAGTTGGAGGTACCATCTTTAAATTCTCCTGATTGTGCAAAATGAGAGAACCTGATACTTCGATACTTGAGATACTGACAATCCTCAGGTAACTGTCCCCTGGTAGCAGCCGTTAGCAGGGTGTTCTTGGTTAAACCTTGATTTCTGTCTCCCACAACAGAGTATTTTCCACCATGACATCACTCCAGTATCGTATAAAATTACACCGTATCTTGGTTTTCTCCTCTTGGGAGATGGAGCAACTGAGGATTTGTAATAACAGGGACAGAGGTAAGACTTTAAAATATACAGGAGTTATAAAATAGGGTTCGGATTTTTCTAACACCACAGTTAAAACTGCATCACGTGTAAAGCCTGCAATAGCTAAAAGGTGGTGCACTTAACTACACAATTATTTCTTGGAAGTCCTTGTGTGCTTTTAAAGGTCTAATTTGCTTCTGTTACACCTGCCCCATTTTGCACATACTCACCATGAACATTTAAATCGTATTTTCTGTCAGACAGCCCTGCCACATTGGCAGCAACACAGACATAGCGGCCAGTGTCTGACACCTGGGCGTTTTTCAGTTGAAGCAGCTGACCATCATGAAGTATCAGCACGTCCCCTCCACTGACCAGCGGACGGCCATCCTTCATCCACGTTATTGCGGGATCTGGAATGCCCTGTACCTTGCACTCCAAGGAAATTTCATTTCCTTGGGCGATGACAACTTCTGACGGGTGGCTGCCACTATTTAATATAGTTGGTCGAACTACGAAAAGAAAGAGACACACAGTACGGAAGTCAACTGGAATCTACGTTTCAGGATCTTCACCTGTTTCTGAACAGGACAACAACCAAGTCTGCCAGATGAGCATTTTAATAAAGACCAGCTGTTGCAGGTTACTGCTGGCAAATCAGTTACGGGCACTCTGCAATTCATAGCATTTTACACAGGACCAAGAAAAGATGAATAACCACTTCCCCCTCTCCATGCCATAAAGTAAAAATGTTTTTTAAAATGTAACTTACAGTAAATTTTAAAAGTGCAAACAGAAGGAAAAAAAAAGTAAAAAAGACTGACCCAAATGTTATCAATCCCTACAGATTTTTGAAGATTTTCTCTTTCATGGGATTGTTTAAAAATACCTCCTTTTATTATTGACCAAAATAAAGAAGTAGCAGTAAAATCTAAGGGAAATCTGAGTTCTAATAGTTGTCATCACTACTACAGTTTGGTGACAAGAAACATTACACTACCTAAAGAGATTACACCCCTCTAATCATCGGTGGACAAATGGACTTTCAACAAGTGTATGCAATGTCTTGGTCAAGCTCCAAGTCCAAATTGACAAAATTTTAATTATTTAACATTCGCCTCAGAGTACCCTAAATTGTCCTATAGCTAGACATTACCCTCCGAAAATCCTGCAGCTTAGCATCACTGCACTGATAACTCTTTCATAGCGTTACCCTATTGCAGAACTGGTAAACTATGAACCAAATTTTTCATGGTAACTTACTGTATACTAGCAAACTGTATTCTTTCTTTGCACTTCCAGCTACATTTGAAGCAATGCAAGTGTAAGATGCAGCATCAGATTTTTCAGCAATTGAAATTTGTAGCTGCCTGCCTCCAGATAATATCCGCACTCTTCCTGAAAGGTCAGCCGTCAGTGGGGAGCCTGCAGGAGACATTCAGATACAAACACAGAAAATGGCAAAGAGCTTGCTCACACGGTGTGAAGTCCAATGGCTCGTTTAAAAATTACGGAGCCACAAAACTGTCTGCTTTGGAATTGCTCTATCAGAGTTTTTCCAGACATCAGAAACTTCACGCAAGCAGATTCTGGACACTTCCCATATGAACTGCTGACTTCACAACATACAGCAACCCGAGCTAAAACACAGTATCTCTCACCACACTCATATCCATCCAGAAAGTTTTGGACACTTCGACTGAGCAGCAAATTCAACACTTTTACTAAAATCTGACTCATTGTTCAATATATAAGCGCCTCACCCAGCACAGCCAGTGCTTAGAAACATATAATTTGGTTTTCACAGCCAGACCATCTGTGTATTGTGTGTCACACAGCACATGTGCATAAAATTCTGCCCAGGAAATCTTCAGCAGAAATTTGACAGCAAAATAATATTGCATTCTCTTGAGCAGAATTTTCAATCTCAGAGACCTCAGATTAGGCAACCATCTTCATCCTTACAAACTGCAGGGGGATGTCAGGACAGAAGGAACACACCTGCCACTGATAACTCTTACAAGCTGAATTTTTATTTCCCACTTGTACATTTAAAACCCTCTCTATGAACACGTGCACCAAACATCAAACATGATGAAAAATGTGGCTCTCAAGTAACGTTCAAAACTATACTACTTTCTAACTGCTTTTTTAGACTTTCCAACAGGTTTAAATTTCCCTTCAGCCATTTAAGTGTATACATTTTAGCCTTGCAGGACATTATTAGAACATGCCATACAATACCTTTTTGGCTTCCAAGAGAAAGGGTTTAAAAAGAACTTGATAAACTTAATTTTCTCTGAAAATTTTATATAATAGAAAAAGTGCTCTGTAATTAAAATCTGCTCTTTCCACTAGCCAAAAGTAGTTAAGGTAGGCACATGACACACTGAATTGTGCTGTCTAGAGAAAAGCACAGATGAATACCTAAGACTGATTAGTAACACAAGAATTACCACACTGGAGGAGTTCAACACCATATTTTGTCTCATATTCAGTCTCCAACAGCATCCGTGCTATAAAGAAGGTGCTAAAAAAACCCTGCTTTTGTCTACTGATTCATAAGAAGGTGTTTGTCAACGTTACTTGAACCCCTAAAGCAAAAAGGTGTGCAGAATACTCTTAAATATTAAGATGGGATGAGAGAAAGGTTCAGTAAATCCCAACAGCAATTACTACAACTCGATTCATTTTCATCACTTGGCAACATGCCATGGCTGCAAATTTTAAAATAACTCAGTGACTCCGTCTATGTTATGCAGTGGATCACAGGGCAGAGACCCTCAACTCCAACACCCCAGGACTTCACAGTGACTCACAGTCCTGCTGGCTGGGATCCACATGTCAGTCGTGATGCTGCCTTGCTGCACCGTGGTAAATAAGCATATTGGTAAGTGCTTCACTGTCCATTTTTAAGTCAGCTCAGGAATCTCTGCACTGTGCTTCTCTTGCACACCTTTAGGAATAACACCACCTAACCCAAGCAGAGGTGAGTTAGGGAGAAGGGAACAATCTACTACTGTAGTTCATTTCACTTCGTACCGAGACTGTCTAGATACCTGCATGCTTGAGCTCCTTGGCACACAACATCCAAAATGTTCACAGGAAAAAAAAATACAAAAAACTGGCAGGTTAAAATGATCACGTTTGCTTTTATAAAAAGTACAATGGAGAGTTACCCACCATTCTTCCTCCAGGTAAGACTGGGTGGCGGGATGCCACTAGACTCACATATCAGGCTTATCAAGCTCCCTTCAGTTACTGTCAGCTGAGAGATGTCGTCTGAGCCATGAATACTTGGTGACACTGAAAAGACATGCCAAATAATTGCAAATCATACAAATTTGTCCCGTTATGCTCTGAAGCAATTACAAGGATTGCAGTCTCTTGCTGACAATGCAAACCAGACCCTGGGCAGGGAATAATATACTTGTGAATGACTGCCATCTATCCGGCCAGCCCCGGAGGTCTGGTGCATGCAGAGGCTCTATTTTTGACTGACTTTTCAATGGACTTCACAGAACAAAGCCGTTTCTTCTGAATTCCGTAAACCAACTCCAACTCTAAGAGCCAGTCTCATTCATGGCCTTGGCTAATAAACCTACAGATAGCACCATCAGGTGGAAGGCGATTTTTAAAATTCAGCCCAAGTTTTCCCTTTGAATTTCTCCCGTATCAACACACTGCCACATCCAACACTAAGGACCCCATCCCTTCAGCTGCCCTACTGCAGCAGAGTGCCAGCTTTGCTCCACAGCTCTGTGACCGTAAACCAATGGCAAAAAGGGACCACTGTTTTCACTCTGATTCTCAAAGTCTTAAAGAACATCAGTTCAATGACTAGGGAAAGGATAATTGCCTTCTTGAAATCGGAGAACCATTTTCATCAGATGAAAATAGCATAGGTAGAGATCAAAAAAAAAAAAAGCAGAGAATGTAGGCTGAAGCTCCTGAATAAAATCTCACTAGTGAATAACTTACGCAGCACATTTTTAATGCATGTGACAGTAGACAGCTTCTCCTTCTTACGCTTCAAAAGCTTTATTTAGCAGCAACCAGATGTATGGGTTTCAGAACGACTGACTGCACCGTATGGGCTTCAGCCTCTCATTTGTCCTGCTTCTAGTCAGAAAGTTTGCACTATTCTCTACAGAGGTACCTCTTACAACTAACACACAGGCTGGCTCCTGGAACCAGAGTTAGCTCTCAGGATCTCGTCAATCCTCAGAAGGATAAATTTCCCGGATTTAAAACTTGAAAATATGACAAAGCAGGACTTCTGGTCCCTGGGTGTAAACAAAGACTATCATTCTAAACAGTTATCCACAGATGACTTTCACAGTCAACTTTTGGTTTCTATTAGGCTTATTCCATTAACACTGCTAACTAGCATAGAATTATCCCTCCTCTCAAAATCTTACTGAAATGGTCTCAGTCCACAAAAGAACAAATCCATATCCCTCCAGCAGCAAAGGTCCTCTGCAACACTGCAGATCTTACAAATCTGGGGAGGGAGAGATGAGAGCTGAAGATGACATGCACAGTAAATGGGCATATGTTTTAGCATGGGAAAACTGCATGGTCTTGCATGGCACTACAATATCCATGTCGAATTTAAACATCAGAAATGTTTCTTTTTAATAAATAATGACAGGATTCTGTACTAAAAATTGCAGTTTTATCATTACAAACCCTGTTAGATAATTCTAGTCTTGTGATTTCAAAGCAAGAAATTAATTTGTGATAGCAAAAAAGGGCACATTTCAACTTGCAGATGGGGAGAAAAATGACAGTGCAGAAAAAAACAGCCAAAATCACTTATTAAAACAAGTGTCCTAAGCCACGTTCATCACCTAGCCAGAGAAAAATTTTACTAAAGTTATTTTTATGATTCAGCGCTGATAACTTTGCAGAGCAAATAAAGCTAGGTAAACCAGCTTTTATTATCTGAATTTCCATGCTTAAAAAAAAAGGAAAGTTGGTAAGTTACTGTAAAATGCATTAGAGTGCACAAATAGGAACTACAGATACAAAAGCAGTTAGTTATAGCTCTAAACTACTATCATGCATGCAAACTCAGCCTCACAAAGGCCTACAAAGTAGCTGGTATTAATTTAGAACCAAACCAAAGCAATTTGAAAAATGTGTGCAATTTCTTAAGACTCTTAAACTACAGCAAATATAATAACATCTCTCTGCATGAACCTCCGCAATTAAGTGTTTATGAACTACAGAGTATTTTAGTGTCTCGCATCATAATTTCACTCTGAGGTCTGTTCCTGTTCCTGGAATAAGCTTAATAAATCTTACCCCAGATATTGACATTATAGTTCTTTTCAGTTTTCCCAGCAACGTTTGTCGCTTCACAAGTGTAACGGCCAGTGTCCTGTACTTGAGCTCCTTCAATCTAGGAAGAAAATGAAAACCTGGTTTTCTTCTTCTTACATTGTTATACATGAAGCTTGCAGGGAGAGGTTGCTCAGGTTTCAGCATTTGTTTTTACATCTGTCTCCCTCAATATTAATAACACAGTATTACTCCCAAAAAATCTGTACACCAGTGTCCAGGTGTCTGTGACCTCCCTCACCGCTCACCCGCTACTCTCTATTGCACCAGAGGGCCTAACGCTACCCAATCCCTAATGGGCACCTGCTGCCTCCACGGTGGGTCTAACTCCCCAGAAAGCACTCGCCACCGGAGCCCGACTGCCCGGTTTACCTTCAGCACGCTTCCATCTTCAGAGATGCTGAGGCCTGGCTTCTTCAGCAAGGGTCGCCCGTCTTTGAGCCACGTCAGCACGGGCGGGGGAACAGCATTGCTCTGGCAGAGCAGCTCCACTGCTTGGCTGATGAGCACGGAGACGTTTTGTTCCTCTCCCATGATGTTTGGTGGAACTACAGCAATAAATCAAAACAAAGGACCTTTGGGCATTGCAGACTTTCCAAGAGTAAACAGACAGTGGAGTTAACAGTCTTCATTTCACAAAAATAAAGTGACGGTGTCTACCTTTCCAACACACAACTTAAGTCCCCTTCATATAACAAAAAGCCTCAGAATAATTTTTGTTACGTACAGAATATCCTCTACACAGGATATATGCTAGTGAGACACCAGCTCCAGAAAAACCATACAGACAAGCCAAGACTAGCAAAAAAATACTTGAAATGTAGCTAGAAAGGAAAATCACCAGTATATAAAGAACAGGGAAGTACCTTCCTGCTAGAAAGAAAAAGAGTTGATGAGTGAAAAGGCTCACGAGATCATAATCAGACTCAGAAGCTGAAAATGTCTGAAACTGTTCTGGACAGTGCCAAGATGGATGTTTGGCTTTAAGGAGAACTCTGACTTTAATAAGAATTTTGTCCAGAGATGGCAAACTACAGAAGACAGAATGAGAACGTGCATGATTGCAGCGAAGTGAATGGGTTAATGGCTTAGGTCATAAGCTACAATTACTTTATTGTCTGTCTGTTTTGCATGGTATCTGCTAGCTAATTATTGCAATTGTTGGCAATGAGCACTATGTTTAGATTCGTACTACAGTTTCAGTGATAACCTCGTTATTACGCTATTATTTCCGAATTATAGGGTAGAAAAATCGGCTTTTGGAATGAAAGTTTTCTGTGTAGAAGAAAAGAAAAAAGGCTTCTGGACATTTAAATTGAAGCCTGTTAGTTGCTCTTGAGCAGTGTCAAGATTTAAGAAAACACCTTTCCCCGCCATTTTGAAAAGCATTTGCATTTCCACAGTCAGAACAACAAAGCAACCGAGAACTAAACCTTGGAACACAGCAAGTCAGCAATTCTCCATAGGGAAGGTGCTCATGGCTGGAGTCTAAATGAACACGGAGGAAATATCAGATTGACAGGATGAGCTTAAACGAAAAGATTAAAGACGCAAAACTGTTTGCCATCTACTGCTCTGTGTCGGTATTCACGGCTGAACTGAATGCCCCTTGGTAACGGCACACCGCACCATCGGTCAGAGGCAGTTGCCCGAGACTCCTCAGGTGGCTTTGAGCTGCTGACAGATCACTGCCACATTTTAAAGCGTCTTGGTGTCAGACGCAGCCCGACAGCGGTGTGGGCTCTCCCGCTGCTCACCACCAGCTCCCTGCCAGCCCAGAGCCCGTGGGACAGCACTTGGAGGCGCTTGTGGCGCACGCCACGGCGTGTCAGGTCCCTTTGCCTGCATCACCAGCTCAGGCGACCACAGCAAACTGCAGACAGCAGAAGTGCTTCCACTGGGCTGCTCAAGCACGATGCAGAAGAGAATTCCTGTTCGTGCCTTTAATGGCATATATGTTCTTAAATCCTTAAAACAGCCCACAGGTATTTCCTTTCCTTCCTTGCAATTTAAAAACATAAAGCATGTTCATTGTAATCTCTTGATATTAATGCCACATTGCATCTGCAATTAGAAGATTTACAAAATTAAAACTCTCCTAGCAATAATTACTTTGCCTGGTTACACGTATCCCGTGGGATTTTTGCCCTGCTGTGTTCTAAGGCTGTTCACCTTTGCCCAAAAAAGTTGACCAAGGCCAAATATAAGAACCTTTACTGTGGCATTTCCTTTGCTTTTTAGTTTTGTAATCCATTACTCCAGAAACTCCATGGCTGATTGCACAAAATATTGGGGTAAGAAGGGAAGCAGTGGGACTTTCTGTGAGAAATATGCGGGGCTTTTCTCTGAACAAAAAGATACTGAATTACTTAGCACACATGAGATTATAAAATGTCCCCAAGTGGTACTCAGAAAACCAGCAATACAAATCTCAAGATGTCCTGGAAAATAACATAAATAATAAAGCTTTGTTTTTCGTGCACAGGAAGTACTAAGCAGAGCAGTTGATTTCACAGTTTGAAAATAACTTAGTTATTTTAAAAGTCTGGTTTCTGTGGATAAGAAATATAGTAACTGAAAAAAAAACAAAAAAATCTGTTTATCTTGCTTTCTTTGTAGTACTCACAAAGGCCCAGATTCTTTACGAGTGTTGTGGAACTGAAAATTGGAAGCTGATCCATTACTGCAGAAAGCAAATTTATTTCCAAATACTTTTCCACCAATTACTTCTCCTCTCAGCTAAATGAATTGAAATGCATTCAAAAGGAAACTGAGTTTATGAAACAGAGACAGACACTAAAGCATTTCTTTCTGAAGGGACAGGGTTTAAAATTAATCTAACGATGCACATGGTAATTATGATACCCAGATTGTTCCAACTCTTAGACTGGCACAGCACACTACACATTTCAAACCATCTCAGCTCCAACTGCACTCCAAATTATTCTCCTCCTGTGACTTCTTAATTTGATTACCTATATGAGTCAAGTCTTAAGAGTAATATTGCTCTTTGGTGACAGCCTCACTCAAGATGGCCCTGCAGCTGAGCTCAACCCCAGCCAGCTTCTAACACAATAGTAACTTTAAACATACCCAAGTTCTAACTTTTTAAATTTCATCTAGCTAAAATGGACAGAGGTTCCAGAACAGAAAAGAGAAACAATAAATATATCCATGCCAGTTTCATGGTTACATATACATAAAACACCTGTCCTCAAACTCCAAAAGGGAATTTGATGTGCCTTGCTGTAGGCATAAAACATTCCAGTCTATATTAACCTTGAGCTTGCTTGCCATGCCAGTGTCCTGACTTTCTGTACTGCCCCTTGCAGATGCAAAAGTAGCCATGACTCAAGTCACGAGTATCCTAACCACAGTGTGTTTACAAGGAAGTCAATTATGAAATCCAAACTCAAAACCAAATAACCTGGCCAGCTGTCCCTATTCCCCTTAGAAGACATCCAAACCTCTAACTTCTCTTGCAAGATTTTCCAGACTTCTGCTTACTGTTGCCATAAAGCTAGAGACTGGCAGACCCAAAACAGTTCTCTCCCCACTGACCCACTGAAAGCAGAAGCAAAGGTTCTTCAATTCCAAAACCCTCTCTCCACATCTGGTACCATAAGATTTCTAAAACTAATGGCAGATCATTGTTCATCCTCATTTCACTGGTGTACAAAATCACTGAGCTGTCCAGGGAAACATAAAACTTGTTACAGTCAAAGTCCCTGGCATTCCTCCCGGCAGTATGCCACACGCTTTGCTATCTGTACATCACCAATGATCAATAAGAAAGCGTCCTGGGTTGAATGAGTGGTGGGGTTATTTTGGTGGCAGGGGAGGGGGCTATAGGGGCATCCCCCTGTGAGAAGCTTCTCGAAGCTCCCCCAGCTCCAAGCCAGCCCCACTTCTGTTTGGAAACCAAGTCAATCAGCTGCACCTCTGCGATAACGTATTTAAGAAGGGACGTGGTGACGTGCAGTGGGGTTTGTGAGGAGGAGTTGCTGCAGCTGCATGAACACCAAGGTCAGTGGAGGAACGGAGGAAGAAAGGAGGGGGGAGGTGTGCCAGAGCAGAGACCCCCCTGTATCCCATGAAGATCTATGGTGGAGCAGACATTGATTTATGGCCTGTGTTTTGTTTCGCACGGATAATCAAGGTTCTGTGCCCGAAGAAGGCGGGGTCTTGTGGGAAAAGGCAGCCCCGCTGCTGTAATTCAGTGCTGGGAGGATTGCAGCGTGCGGGGGTGTCCCACGCCAGAGCAGCTCGGGAAGGGCTGCAGCCGTGGGAGGGAATCCAGTCGGAGGAAGTTAGTGACCCATGACGGAGCAGTGTGGGGAATGCTGCGGCCCATGGGAGGGACTCATGCTGGAGAAAGTTTGTGGAGGACTGTCTCCTGTGAGAGGGGGACCACGATGGAGCAGGGGGTAACAAGTTTTGGACACTCCCCTCACCGAAGATGAAGGAAGTGGCAGCACTGACTGCACCCCCCATTCCCTGCCCCTGCGCCCCTGGGGGAGGAGGTAGAGATATCGGGAGCAGAGCTGAGCCCGGGAAGAAGGGAGGGGTGGGGGGAAGGTGTTCTCAAGATGTGGCAATGCTTCTCACTATCCTACTCTGTTACATGTTGTTAGTGTCTGTAATAAATGTATGGGTTTTTTCCTTCCCCTAACGAGTCTGCCTTTTGCTCATGTCCATAAAGGCTGATTTTTCCCCTTCCCAGTCCTATCTCTAACCCTAAGCCTGGCTCATCTGTCCCTTCTTATTGCTGGAAGAGAAGGGAGAGAGAGTGGCTGCGTGGTGGTTGGCTGCTGACCAGGCTCAAACCATGACAGAAAGCAACGTGAAAAGGCATTTTATACAAGTCGCAGGAAATCCAGACGAAGCTCATACAAATTACAAGAAGTGAGAAGGAAAGATGAATTCATCTGAGTTCAGTCAATAAGACTTCACAATTAACTTATTGACATGATTTGGAAAATTGACAAAGTACAAAAGCTAAAGATACATTCCCTGCTTCTTAAGAGACAGAATTGACTGGTTGGGCTCAATTCAGTGTTGTTGTTAGCACTAAAAACATCACCACCATTTATGCAGGCATAGCAAGGTCTTGAAAATGGAACAGAAACTGGAGAGCTGTATGGCAAACTCCCATTGACGCATTCGGGTTCAATAAAGACAGCTGACCTCTGGCCCCACTAATACCTTTTGCCTGTGGGATCTACATGTTTTTTACACAAAGAAAAACACATAATTTCTCCTATCATTTATAGAAGAGCCTTTGTGTATTAAACTTACAGATTCACTGTCGTACATACATTTCTTCAAGGATACACAGAAGAATATAGATACATACTTTAATACATGCATGCATACAAGTATGTATGTATATTTACTCACATGCACACATCTCATCACTTTGCCTTTCATTATGGGTTGGAACAATCTTTCCTCAATGTTGCAAAGGTCTGGGGCACAATATGTTTAATTAAAACTCCATCAACAGCTTTCATGACCAAAAAAGTAGAGGGATTTGTCAGAAAATCTCACCGTAAATTCTGAGATCGATATCCCTCTGGCTCTCGCCCGCAGCATTCACTGCAACACAAGTGTATTTTCCTGTGTCACTGATCTGAGCACTAGTCAGTGTCAAGACTCGGCCCCCCGACAGAACCTGGAATACAGACACAACACATTGAGAATACAGGCCTCAACGTGAAACAGAAGCAGAGAGAACTACTAGGTTTCATTTCAAAATGAAATACTTGTTTTGCCACTCCTTCCCACCATCCTTCTGTTCCCTACCCTCTTCCCAGCACTCTGGTGTTCTCTCTTGATTGCAGCTGTCTCACTTTGTGCAAGTCCACAGCAAACTCCTGGCCTTCGCACGTCTTCGCAGGATCTGCACATCCTTCCCTCTTACCAGCTTCAAACACCCCGTCACACCTCCTGTCTGTGCCCAGAGCTGTCCACAGAGTATACAAATTTCCCCACTCTCCTTTCAGATAATAGAATTAGCTTTCAAAAAGCAACCAGACCTCTCCTTTAACTCCAAAATATCTCCTTACATCAGTGGTCTTTCTTTTTTTCCGAATCCCTATTTTATGTAAGATGTTACGTGTTCTTGAGCTCTATGAATCTCTTCAGCATAGGAATATGGTCTTACTTCTTGAAACTAAGTGAAAAATTTGTTGATGCAAACTCTTACTCAGTATGAAATCAGTCGAAAGGACCGCCTTATTTCAATATATCCATATTTTCCACTTCACACAGTAATTACTGGAGCTAAACTCGCACCAATAACCTAGAGCAAAAGGCCTTATACTTTCATTCCAAAAACCTCTTATTCTGTTCCATGAAACTGCACCAGTTTAAAAGTCTCCTACCACAACAGGAAACAGCACAGATAGCAGGATTTGATGCCAGCACCTGGAGTCCATTGCTGAAGCTGGAAACAGGGCTACCATCCTTTAGCCATGTCAGAATAGGCGCAGGGATGCCTCTTGCTTCACATTCCAGTCGCACTAAATTATTAACCACGACTGTCACCATGTCACTGCTGCCAGAGATTGATGGTGGGACTGAAAACAAAGGAAACCAAGCTGAAACAGCTACCTGACGGTATTAATCACAATGAAATTAAGTGTGCTGCTTACTTTTGGACATTATTTCTCTTCCTGCAAGGCACTACATTGTTGAAAAGATTTCTCATGTTACTCCTTACTGAACTCTTGTCATTTGTTCGCTTTCTGCCAAATCTTTCCTCACCTAAGCAGTCAGATAACTTCAATGAAACTGCTGTGAGCAAGGTAGGCAGGACTGGGCCCACAGCCCGGAGGACAGCTGTGAAACCCAGGAATCACAGCATAAAACCGGAAAATATTCCCTCAGACTTCTATAATATTCCATTTAGGCCTTGTGAATGGCATTAAGAATGGTGGGGATTAAAGAAATGTTTGTCATATAAACTGCATAAAGCAGTAATAAATTAGCCTTGCAGAGCATATGTGAACATTTACTAGATTAGACTGTGTAACATCTGCTGTCTGATGATAAAAAACATCTTAGTGGAACATCTCAAAACACTTACTACAGAGATACCGTCTTGCAAATTTTGTAGAGCCATGTTAAAAAGGGAGACAAGAAGTATTTAAAAAGGGAGAGGTTTCATTTATCAGGAGAATCAAAACCACTTTATTTGCTCCTTCCACTAATAACTTGGTATTAAAGGTTTACAGTCAGCATCAGTACCAAAATTAAGACTTGAAGTCACTCCAAGAAAGAGGTAAGAATGTTGTGATCTACTCATACATATCCTACGTAAGGAAAAAAATTGCATATAAATTTTGTACTTAAAATAAGATTCATTAATAAATTCAGCAACCTCTAACAGCCTGTAACTCAGGCTACCTACTCTTAAATAAATTCCAGTAATAGCAGAAATGGCAGGAAAAAAGCAAATGTAAATTTTCTAACCTTTTTTTCCCCACACACATGCACACAGTTCCCCTATTTCGCTGCAATAACATCCATTGTTCTCAAATGCCTAAAGAAGTTATAGTGGTGGGAAAGGAGTAGAAAAAAATAATACAAGGAAATCATACAAATACGCTGAATTGGAATTCAACTGCTTCCTTCAGTAGGCCTGCCTAGTTTCACTTAATCTTAAGCCTGCAGTATCAGGCACTGTTTTTAATGCAAAAGTGCTCTGATAATTTCTACCATAGCTACTGCACCCACGACATCATGAACAAAAGAAGCTGTTGAATATGACCCATAATCGACCAAAACAGGTGCTCATTCACAGTGCCAACTGCCATACGGAAGTCCACAGCCAGCTTTCAGTAAATGCAGAATAACTTTTTGTACTTGGCACTTCAGAGTCTGTTCCCCATTAAGTAGTGATTCTTGCTTCCACTATCAAGAGGGGAAAAACTCTCAAGTTTTCTCTTCTCAAATTCATAAACTCTAAGTAAACTGGATGATAAACTTGTTCACAAGAAATCCAAAAAGCACTTTATTGTAAGCCTGGCACAACACAAGCTGAATTAAGTAGGTTCATGGATAAGTGTTTCAGCTTCCTTTGATGCAATTAATTCTGGCTGCAACTGCCTATATTCTGTTCTGGAAGGGAAAGCCATTCTATGTGTGTAAGTCAGAAAGTGTTAGTTCCCTAGAAAACTCCACACATAGCTGCTGAAATTCCACCACCCATAAAAAGACACACATATACTTCGAAGTTATTTTTCGTTTTTCGGTTTAACCGAAATAATAACCTTGGCTCTAAATATTTCCTGGGAATTAATCACTGGGTGGGGTTAACTGCCTCTGGCCGTGTCTTGAGCCGTCAGTTTTTCCCCACGATAGTCATTAATTCCATGGAAATTTACTGCCCAACTCATTATTTGTTAATTAACATTAATAAGAACTACATACTCTGTGTGCATCTCAGCTGGGAACACTGTGCCAAATTTGGGCCACAGTTTTTCATGGAAGACTCCCACAGAAAACTTGATATGCATGTATCAAAGATAAGAATTTGGATTACAGCCCCATCCAAAAGCCACCGAAATCAGTGGGAAAGCTCCACTTGGGCTTTTAATCAGGTGTCTCATGTCTGCAAACACCCACACTTCCACTTCATCTTATTAGATTCAGTACATTTTTACTTAAAACTCTTGGACTATGACGGAGTATTTGATCTGTGTCCCTCCTTTATCCACTGTACGCTTTAAAGTTATCTACAGCAAAACCCAGCAACTGCAAGGCTTTCCAAATTGCTGAAGTGATAACACAAATACCTCTTCCACAAATCTGGTGGGTCTGCTCATTCTTCCTAGATCTGACTTCCTTTACCACGTTTTCCTAATTCAAAACGTGTATTCTAAAGTCATTGAGAAACAGAAGGGTGAATTCTCTTCCCCCTCTCCCCTGTCATATCTCCTGCAGTGCAACGGTGTGACGAGCGATGGCAAGGCTGCTAAGCAGACCTGAAACTTGAGAGGCGCGTGCGCGTGGGTTTTGTAGGTTTTACAATACTCACCATGAACCTGAAGACTGTAAAACAACTCAGCTGTGCCCGCTGTGTTGACAGCCACACACTTGTAAATGCCAGTGTCAGAGATCTGAGCACCCTCAATCTGCAGAACCTGCCCTCTGTTCAGGAAAGTGGCGCTTGCAGCACCGGCAAGTGGACGGTTGTCTTTGTACCATGTGATAGCTGCGTAAGGAAAGGACAGATGGCAAAGTTGCCAAAAATACCCCCATTTCCAACAGTGGGACCAAACAGCCTTCAAACTCTCCATCTAAGTTCTCAGACACGTAACAACAACGTTCACAAACCAGTAACAATATTAGTCATAATTAATAACAATAAAATTAGTAACAATCAAAATTAACTAGAAAATTTGTGCAAAATACTGACTAGGCCTATAGAATTCAATAGTGAACTTGACACTATCATCCATGTGCACCATGTATTTATGAAAAAACATTCTGAAGGTGAAAAATTATCACACAAAGCACAGAGGATTTGCTTATCTCATACCAGGGTCAACAGCAGCTGTTTAACAATATGTAATAATATGATTTTTTCACCTAAAGTATTGCTGCATTAAACTGAACCACCTGGGAAAGTTTACAGAAACAAAATGTAATCAAATCAAGGTTCAACTTGCGGACTGAAAGACTGAAAATAAAGCCCAGAAAACTCCGAAACAAAGTTTTCTATCAACAAAATCCGAGGACTTTTTTGCATCTCAGCCAAAAGATGGCAGCCTCCATCAACAGAATGTGTACCTAATGCTATAATGGCATCACTTCACTATTCAGTTAGATGAAACTGCTATTTAATGAGTAATTTCCCATAGCACACAAGTGGTCTGTGACAGACAGACATTCAAGAAATAATGTGACCTGACTGATGAACAAGACTGTATGCAAGCTTCTTTCTTTTTCAGTGTGATGTTGTGCTATCACTTTTCTTAGCTACTGTCGTGTCTTGGTATTAGTATGTAGCATCACATCATACACAGAAGAGGTGACTAAACTGTTTTTATTGTATAAATGACAACTCCATCACTTTAATTGTTTGCTCTAAAATAACTGACAATTTGATGAGAAAAAAATGGATATTAAGTACTTGATTTTTAATAAAATTTTACATATTCCTCCAATAATTTCAAATTTTGTTTTATATAGGTATAAATTGTACTATAAAATAGTATTTTGCTGAGAATTAGTTCTTAACAATGTAGAGAACGTGAACCTGGATGCTCATCTGAAATTTAGTGGCACCTTTCCTCTGAAAATGGGACTATCATCAGCACAAGAATAAATTGCTATACTACATATGCAATATTATATTCACTATTCATCAAGTTTTGCTGTACAATATTTAATGCAGAAAATTATTCTCATGTTAACACATTGACTTTATATCCCATCAGAAGAAGGTGGGAACAAAATACACACATTAGAAAAAAGGAGGAAAAAAAATTTTTAATCTGCACGTCAGCAAGAACAACAAAAGAAGATTAACTGTAAAAAAAAGACCTAATACAAAAATCCTAGCAGTGAAAGAATCCCAGCAATGAAGTAACTAAAATCCAGATTGCTTTAGATTTTTCTCAGTTCAGAAACAATTCAAAATTTCCATTAGTCTAAACAGGAGCCAAAATTCCTTCAGCTCTTGCTTGGGCAAATGTCTATGATTTCTATGGGAAACTTGCCTTAAAAAGGGGAAGGAAAAAAAAAAATGTAATTCCACAAAATGTGAGGAAAATAAAACAGATATACACAGCCTAGTATTCAAAGCTCAGAATATACGGAGAACCCACAAATTCATTAGTATAATTTATCACTGGGGAAAGCCACAGAAAGAACTGTACACACAAAAAACCTACTCGTTTTCACAGGCAAAGGGCCCAGACCAAACAAAGAGCCTCCTATTAATTTCAATAGGCTTTAGATAAGGTCCTAGACATGGTCACATTTGACAGAAAGTATTGTTTTAAGTCTGCCCTACACTATAAAACATTGACCTCCGAGCGGAAAAGAGCAAAGGTGTTTAAAGCTGATTTAGCAGAAGACTCACAGTACCCTTGTCTAGGGACAGGGCATCACTGTAGATGCAATGTAGTTGATTATCCTTGTGTTTTTCACTCATTTAAATAAAGATGGTTTGGTTTACAGAATTCCTCAATACTTCATGTCAGTTGATATACCGACATTTCCCATTATATACAGCATTTAATAGTTTCTAGCGAGTTAAAACAAACAAAACAAAACCAGAATTAACTTCACATTCAGAATATCCATTACTTTCAAAAGACATGTAAAAGTGAAAACCTTTCATCAGATCTGCTTTATGTTCTCCAAGGTGCATGTATGTACCTGGCAGAGGGTTTCCAGACACCCTGCATTCAAGATGGATTGGATTATTCACCACCACTGTTTCATTTAACATTTTCCCTGCATCTTCCAGACTGGGTGGTTCTGGGAAAAGACAAAGGCATCAGGTTTTCATTAATTCAGCCACCCAGCTAGCAAAACATCCAATCACAAAGTAATCTGCCCTCTGAGAAACTCTGGGCAATGAATTGCATAAGCTTTAACTAACTGCTGGATGATGGAAGAATTTCTCAAGAACGCTCGTCTTTGAAATGGGAATACTCTCTAATAATATAACTTCATTAGTGTTAAGAGGAATAAAATATTATTTTTATTACTTTTTTATTTTTTCAGGAGAAATGGCACTTAAAATGGACTTGCAGGAAATGGGTCCACAACACAGAGCAGTAATCCTTCTAACGTGGCAAGCTTATCTCATTTGAACCAGTATTATTAAACTGAATGTTGGACATGGCTTTAACAAAGCAAGACTCTTCACCTTGCTAAATTTTATAAGTTTGCAACATGACAGAAACACCAGATTATGACACTTTGAACATGAACACTGAGAGCAAAAAAGGTATTGCGAGCATGTGACTGACACTACAGTTAACTATGATGCAATTATCGCAACACAAGATGAATGTGGTTTCTCTTTCTAGAGTCTCATCCATGGGGATATCGCAATTTCACTTCATTTCAGTTTAGCATTACTGACTTGGTTTGACAATAAAAGTCAACATAATCATACTCATCATGAGCATTTTGCCACAGTCCATTCCCGTACCTCCTGTATCCTTTGGTCACATCAAGAATGCACAATACTTCGTGACCACTTCTGAGGCAAATATATATAAATCATGGTGAGAGCGTTTATTAAATTCACATGCAAACAAACAGTTTCTGAAGTTTGCCTGATTCCTTTTATACTGTTTTTAGCTGCAAAATAAAACTCCTTTTAAATAGTTGGAAAAATCCCCTCATAAAAGAATGTTTCCTTCTCAGAGAAGTCATTCCTGTAAAATTTCCCCATTTCAAAGTCACGGGGAATGCCGTTATCCTCAGAAGACTTGCATCAAATTAATAATCCCAACAGTGTACCTCATATCTTGATTCAGAAACACTCAGAGTAACCTTCTGAGTGGTGGGTTAGTGGCGATGCATTTGGCTTCCTGGGATACCTCTGAACAAAAGAGTTAACTGGAAAGGCATTCATTTCTGTGGCCCTCAGTACCACATGAGAGGCTAAATCCCAAAACAGACAGCTTTTACCCTGAATTCTTACTAATGGAGTGGGACAACGAAAGAAAACTGAAAGACAGATGTGCAGAGACAACAAAAATGCTAGAGCTTAAAAGAGAAAGGGATACAGATGTAAAAAAGCTGCCTGAAAACAGCCGTGTTTAGCTTCTAACTAGAGGCAGAAACATTACCATGCACATGAAGCCGAATGTGCTGTTGGGCTTCTCCTGCAGCATTTGTTGCCACACAAGTGTATCGGCCAGCATCTTCCAGCAGGGCCTTGACAACTTGCAGAATACGGCCTGAAGACTCCAGCTGTACCAAAACAGAGAGCAGGGAACCACTTTACACAACTATCCCAGGCAGTGCCACTAAGCGTAATGGCAAAGCAGACGTATATGCTGAATACAGCCAGTCTCATCTTTCTTCTAACCTGGGGCTAATATTCATGCAAGAGGTGTCTCGGTAGTTCAGAGACTTCAGTGTTCCTGGGACATCAGGATTATTAGCTGGACAGCTGTAAGGAGACCTAGATGACAGAGGGGCAGGCAAGCAAAGTGAAGAGGAGGCTGCAGGCAGAGAGAGCTGCCGCTGGCAAGATGTCAAAAACTGCTCCAGCCCAAAGTAAATCAAAGCCATTAGAAGCACGCAACCCCCTGGAGCATGCAAGCACGGGGAAGGGCTGTCCGTTGGAAGTCAGGACCCCGCAGTGAGAAGGGAACATATAGGCAGGTGCTGCAATGGCAGTGCTTATTGAAAAACTCATCTAATCCTGCCTCACAGTGAGAAGTGGGTAGAGCCACCCCATAACTGGCAGACAAACCTTGAAGGTTCAAGTAAAACTGAAAGAGCCAGATGCTGAATTTACAGGCATGGACCCTTTTGATATGGAGGTGCCTAATAGGGTTTGGTCTACTAAACACTGCTATTCAGTCTGAGATACTGTCCTATTCAGGTAAAAAACCCATCGCTCTCCAGGGTGGATCTTTATATCACAGCATGAAGGAAGCAAAAGGAAAAGCAGCACTAACATGTATAATTTACTGTAACTATCCTTCATGGTTTGGATCCCATAAAACAGTAGTGCTTACTCTTATATTTCCTCTGGCTGTGTTTACAGGTTGACCATCTTTTAACCAAGTTATGGAAGGGCTGGGAATGCCGCTGGCTATGCACTGCAGCGTCACAGGCTTGTGTATCACAACAGCTCGCTCGGGAGTCCCGGCTGATTTGATGGTTGGAGGAACTGCAAAAAGCACCAGAAACAAAAACAAAGTATCATTTGAACATATACATTTAAATATATAGAAGAAATATCCCACAGGTAAGAGCAGCTCTACTTCCATTTCATCAACCCTCATGTCCATTTTCTTAACCCACTAACACAAATATGACACCTTCTTGCCAGCATTTTAAAATAAATGCAGTCTGCTACTTCCCCCCCACACCCCTTGAGTAACCTACCATGCACGGTAACATCAAATTCCCTTTCATGTTCTCCTGCCTTATTTGCAGCCACACATTTATACCGGCCAGTGTCTGACACTTGAGCTCGCGAGATGAGAAGCTTTTGTCCATTTAAGAAGATCTTATGTCCAGTTCCCTCTTCAACTGGTTCACCATCTTTCAACCACCTACCAAAAAGAAAGTACAATCTCAGATCTCTATGAAAGTAAGATCAACAACACTCCTAAAATATGCACGATTTCATTAAACAGAATTTCTAGGAAGGTTTGGAGATGTCAGCCACTATGTTTTTCTGAGCAGCACAGACTGAAATGGCTTATTAAGATACGGGAGTATAGGGGAACAGGCACTAAAGAAGTTGGAAAGGTTGACAGCTGGGAAACAGTAGTAAAGGAAGATGCCTCCAGAGGCTGACAGAAATCTCCAAAGCAAAAGCAATCACTGGTGACAGAAATCTCCAAAGCAAAAGCAATCACTGGTGACAGATGAAAAATGCATGGTTGCATTAGCAAGGGGACAAGAGTTTTGGCAGCTCTTGTTATCTATCCTAATTTCCAGGACATGCATATTGGCACAACATACCACACTACTTTAAAATAAAATCCTGATCCTGCCCTGTGTGTGCCTGACACTGTCTTCAGTGGAACCAGGAGTTTGTCCTCCACACATTAACCACTGCTAAGTAACACCGGCACTTCATAAAGACTACCTCCAAGTTCACCTAATCAACCAGCAGATTTTTATTTTTCTTTCTACGGTCACACCAATCCCCTTACGTGATAGTTGGTGATGGTGTTCCTGTTGCTGAACAGTCCAACTCCAAAGGGCTATGGAGAATCACAATGTAGTCCAAGAGCTCATCTCCACCTTCCACAAACGGTGGGACTGTAAGAGAGAAAAATCCACCAACATTTAAGCAACAGAAATACCATAAAAGTCTACCTCAATTAGCAATGCTAAAATCAAATCATCTTGACATCCATCTCACTGTGGGACACGCACTGATAGGTAGTTCATTACGAACCACTGTTCCTTTTTCAAGGGAACCATCTACACAATGTTATTTTGTAGCTTCAAATCAATCTTTTAATGCTTTTTAACTGTTTCTTGCTTCCTCCGGTTTCTGTCTGAACAACCCTGTGAACGAGGCAGGGGATGGGGACTTTTAGCACCTTCTGTCAGCAGGAGGAGAAAACCAAAGTGCAGAAGAGCCTCTTCCAGTTCATCTTCACCTTGTCTCATTCTCTGGCAGGACTGGGTGGGCTGGGGAGGAAGCACTGCCACGCAGCTCCTCCCAGCTCCTTCATTGCCTGGCAAAGGCCAGTGAGAGACACCTGGAGCGGCACAATGCATGCAATAGCATGCAATGCTTCTCAACACCGCAGTTCCAAGCCTAAAAAAATCAAGCCTTTAAAGTCCTTAAACAAACCCTTCCATGTCAGAAGAATGTGACTAACATTTGTGTAATTCATTTACCTAGAGACATTCAGAAGGGACTGATGAGATGCAGACCATGGTGAAGGATTCAATCAAAAAAGAAGAAAAAATCTTTATGATGGTTCAAAATTTGGACAACACTGCTCAAATTCAGAGAAAGGTGTTCTTACCCCAGAGGCAACTACTCTGTGATATTTTTTAATGGATTCCTTTCATATCAATGATTTTCTTCTAGAAAGGCAGGTTAGAATAATTTTAGAGGTTCCTGAGAATAGTATCTACCTACCACATGTACAAAAACTCTTCAAGAACTAACCTGAAAGTAAGAGTCTTCAAGCTGTCACATAACCCTGGAAAGAAAAAGTAAGCAGTGCCCAGGTTTAACTAAGTATGTATCTTAACTGAGTGTTCTTTCATATAACAATACCAACAGAAATAAAAGCATGCTCTGCTAGGTGTATGGAAATCTGATAAATCAGTAGTTCTGTTGCTCGCACACCTAAGATTTCAACTTCATATTTGATTTCTTGTTCTCCAGCTATGCTTGTGGCCACACACAAATACTGGCCCTGGTCAGCCTCAACAGCATTCAGAATCTCCAGCTTCTTCCCACCAGATACAACGCGGAGGTTGTCGCTTGCTTTCACAGGCACACCATCTTTTAACCAGGTAAGGAGAGGCGGAGGGTTGCCAGCAGCTTTACACTCTAGTGTCAGTGAATTGCCAACAACCACCTGCCTGTTCTGGGCTGCGTCAGCATTGCCCTCGATTACTGGAGGAACTGTAGAAAGGAAAAAATATATT
The DNA here is from genome assembly GCF_018691265.1 of Tyto alba. Taxonomy (NCBI): domain Eukaryota; kingdom Metazoa; phylum Chordata; class Aves; order Strigiformes; family Tytonidae; genus Tyto; species Tyto alba. The sequence goes on from NW_024881272.1 coordinate 2,734,075, forward strand.
GTAAGCGATTGATTCTGTAGCCAGAAAATGTATTAAGAACAAATGGGTTAGTTCCTCCCCACCCACTTTGGCTCTATACGCCATTATGTCAGGCACAATTTCATGTGAGAATCTGCTGCCGGGACAAGCCAAGACAAAGGGGAAACACACAAGTCAAATGATGCACTTCGGTATTGACCAGCTGTATAATACAAAGGCTCTGCAGGGCTTTGAGATGGAAGAACTAAATCTGAAAGTCTTGAAACAGTACGTTATAGATCCCACAGAGAGTGGGTATTTCAGAGACGTGCTGTTCAGCATGCACATGTGAGAAAGGGAAAGGATACACGGAGAAGAAATAGTTTTGGTACTTCACTAAAGCATGGTATCAAGACCCTGAGGTCAAGAGGTTTTTGAGTCACATAAGCATGGAGTGTAAACCTCCCTCCACGTGGTCTTGCTAACACAGGCCAGCCTTCAAACACAACCACTGACTGCTGCTCACCCTTGACAGGCCTGCAAAGGCTGCCGACATTACGAAGGCAGAAAAGCTTCCAAAAAATGCACTTCCTGTAACACAGCAAGTAAGCAAGTAACCAAATTCAATAAACTCTCACTTACCATAGACATCCACGTCATATATCTTCTCAGCAGTTCCAGCAGCACTGGTCACGTGGCAAGTGTACTTTGCAGAATCTGACACTTTGGCCCGAGGTATCTGCAGGAATTGCCCTCTATCCATATACAGAGCTTGGGGGCTGGAAATTATCGGTCGTCCATCTTTGTACCATGTAATGGTAGGAACAGGGATTCCCTTGGTTTCACATTCCAAATTTATAAGATTGTTAAGGAGCACTGACACCTCTGTTGTAGTATTTCCTCCTTTAATACTAGGAGGGACTATTTCAAAAGACAAAACAACAATATAAAAACTTTAGTCTACAAGTCTGTGCAGATTTAAATAAACTAAACATTAGAACGCTGTAAGAATAGAAGATTTCAGATTCATCAGACTTCCAACCCTTCTTGGTGTTTTCCGTCTTTTGTTTTTCTCCATCAGAGTTATATGTTGCCTGCACAACCCTCTGGAGCACACAGAGTTGAAAGCATGAAGAGAACATAACATAAATGGAATCTGACACTAAAGGGCCAGCATATACTTAAGAAACAAGTGCCATAGCAAGGGGAACTGCAAAGCATTGCTGCCCCACTAGAGGCACCTGGAAACATTTTACCTCCTAGGCTCCAACAAGTTGGGCCAGCTGGGCCTCCATGCGTCCTGCGATGCATCTGGGCATGGCCCTGCCCCTTCCCTGCCCTCTGAGGGGTAAAGGAAGAGCAATCCCTGGATACCCTGGGAGGTGCATCCTCTCAACAAGGAACAGAGACCTGCTGTCTAAAATACCAACTACATCCAAGAGCCTCTGCGGCTGGAGTGGGAAATGCTCAGAACTCAAAACTTCTGAAGATGAAGTCACTCACTTTGAGACTAAATATGAGCTTAACAGTCTAGCTTTATGTTCCTATTTTTGAAACTTTTGGCCCATAGTCATTTCCCTTGCTCGCTAGGCAGCACTACTCAAATTTTTCGAGCGAACAAGCTCTCGTGTAAATCAGCCAATATAAAGAGTTCGTAAATCTCCGTAGAAGTAATAAAAACACAGTGCAATTGGCAACAACTAAATTTATGACTGCTGAAAGTACCAGACACATCTGGCAGACACATTAACTCCTCTGCTGCCAAACATGCTCAGTATATCCTAGACTTCAACTAACTTCCACGGAGTATTCATTTAAAATGCCACTGGAGAAATGTAAAGCCAAGTGCCAGTGAATGGATCTACACTTATAAGATGGGTCTTGTAGATTATCAAACCATGATGAAATACTTTCCTAATTAAATAATTTGCGTGCAAAAAACCCACAAACCTACAAAATATGCTGAAACACACCCAGCTCAAAGGCAAATTAACTTCTCTATCAGCAAATGCTTTCATTCACAGAGATGGGGAACGGTTTTAACATGGTGTTTTGGGAAAATACCAAAACTAAAAGTAGGGCTAAATAGCGAAAGCAAAGCAAGAACTAGAAAGAATTATCATCTAGGTTTCTCACTTACTCCTTGGACTCCTGTCTGTCCAGCCAGAATTAATAAGAAATTTAAAAGCAAAGAGATATTCCGTTCTACTGTCAGAAATCCACCTCTCTCTTCTGAAGAGACTGAAGTAAGGTCTACTCATCTGCGAGGATTTTATTTGTGTGGGGTTTTTTTTATTCCTCTAATCTCACAACAGCCACAATCACCTGCAAGTCCTCACAGCATTTTCTTTGTTCCCGACGGAAAAAAGACTTCACTGTGCCTGGTGTACAGGCGTATTTCTGTGCATGTGGTTTCTCCATGCTTCAGAAACGTCCCAGACGAGGGAAATAATGTATAGTAAGTTCACAGATATCAGAATGAAAGACACAGTCCTCAGAAGCAAATCCATAGCAAATGAGGACTCATTAGCTTAAAGGCTCACGGACTCAAATTCGTGCCCAGAGTGCAAAGAGTAGAAGAATGTTATGCCACCTATCAATTCCTGCACTTGTTTCCCCCTAATTTCTGCTAGCAGTGTGCTCTCTGTTTCCAGGTCTGACTGGGCTTTCACACATTCTTTGTCTTTCAAATTGAAAAACTCTTCCCTCTTGTCTGCTTCGAAGTCTTCCTTCAAAAGCTACTTCTTTCTTCAATTAATCTTTTCCCTCCTTTTCTCCCAATTTATAATCTCCTAATTCACATTAAATTTATCTACACTCACCACATGAATTGTCTGTTCTCCATGTCTTTGCTAAGACTGCACAGCTCATAAAAACACAAAAAAGTATACTCAGTGTGCTATAAACTTCACAAAAATAACAGTGCAACATTGTTATCTCACGCTAGTGCTTCTTCTCTTACTAAAAATGACCTCAGTTTACATCAATTTAAGCAAGATGACATACCACACTACCTGAAGATCATCTGGAACATTATTTTTTCAAATACTATTTGGGTTTGATTCTTACTGCTTTCGCACTTTATACTTTTGCATTAATTTTAGCTTACTCCTGGTTTAACTTAATCCCAGCAATAGGCTAAGGAAAATAAGAACATGAGTGTATTCTAATTATTCTGATCTGTCTTATGGAGGAAAAAATTAATGAAGTCAATGTGATACTAAAATAATTCAGTTGAAAATGATTAATAGCAAAATTTGAGAAGGCCCTTTGAGATTTTTGGCTTTCACCACTTAGAAACTAATAAAAAGTGAAGAAAAACCACTTAAGGGCGAAGCTTGCAAAGACCACATCCATACTTAGCTAGATACATGTAAATGCTCAAAAAGATCACCTTGTGAACAGGTAAGTTATATTTACACACAAATTTGCAGGATCAGAGCCTTAATTTTTACTTGTCTGAGTATCTCCATTCGGAAAAGAAGTCTTATGAGAGAAATTGAAGGCTCTTCCAGGATCAGGCATTCTATAAACTCACCGTGGATGATCAGTTTGACCTCCTTAACTTGTTTGCCAGCAGTGTTGGTGGCGCTGCACTGATAACGGCCTTTGTCAACCCTTCGAGCATTCTTTATGTGTAGAACTTGATCTTTGTCCAGAAGCTCAACATTGGGATCACCCAAAAACAAGGGCCTGCAATAGAGATTATTTTGCTTCACAGAACTCTGACCCCATCCTTTCAACATTAATTTAAACTGACAGTGATAAGAAGAGGTCCTTTAATAGTATAATTGTATCATTAAAGAGTACCATTTAGCACTAGAGCAAGAGCATTAATCTGAAGAACCACCATAAAGTGACAAACTATTATAATTAACTATTTTCTGATTTAGTTTCTCCTAAAAACTAGGAAGTACTTAGGTCATCCAGGGTGCCAGCATCAGAGCCAGAGTCCTACTCCTGATCTCCGTTCCTTTGTCTAATTACTTAGGTCATGACAGTCCTTTGCTGATAGCAAAAATGTCTGCATTTACCAGATGAAAGTGTCAGCATATAAATACCAGAGTAAGGAACTGCCACATCAGAGTATCCAAGTATCTAGCCAATGTCTATTTGGAACTACACTGTCAAACACAAGCACTACTTAAAAACATTTACAGCCCATTTTGTTTTTTAACTAATATTTAAGCCGCCAGGAATTCTTCTCTTGGTATACTTTCCTGGAAGATGAGATGGAGAACTGAAACATGCATGCTACATATATATATTAAAGGTTTTAAAACACATTCAGAACAGCACAAGGCACTAGGTAGAAAAATGTTTGACGTGGGTACTGACTACCAATGAAAAAATCATGCCAGCAAAACCACTGTATTTTAACTAATGATATGTTTAAAGTAATCCAGACAGAATAAACTTCTAGAATAAATTCAAAGAACAGGCTACGTTTATCTTGGTTCAAGCACTGTCTGGCTTCAAATACTGTAGATGCGCTCTGCAAGTGTCAGTGTCTGTAATGGGAGAGTTCACAAAGAAAAGGAGGATGCTAACTTTTGATTAAAGAACTTACTGTATCACACCACCACAAATTACATCCAATGACAGTAACTTAACACTAAACAGTTAAAAGCAGAGCTTGCTGGTACAACCATTCCTCTAAGGGAGGAATAACCTAGACACAAATCACAAAAGCTGTAATATACATACTTGCCATCTTTGAACCAGTGTATGTCAGGAAAAGGGAGGCCTTTGGCTCTACATTCCAGACTGATTTCCTGGTTGAGGATGACTGCAATTTCACTGGGGGCATCAGCACCTATTATACTTGGTGGAACTGTAACAAGACAAACATTACAGAAAGAACCGGTATTTAACCAGAAAAGGTATGCTATGAAATTGGAAGAAATGCAGTAGTGGATAGTATCATTCCCTTGTAATCACTTCAGTTTTCACTGCAAAGTGACTCCTGCTAGATCATATAATTTCTACCATGACAAGCACTTCCACAATTGTGTTGGGGAACTGTACATAGAACAACTCCTGTGTTAGACTGCTGTACACCCAAGATACAAAACAAAGTATCAAAGACCAAAATCTGGTAATGAAAAGCAGCATTTTTTCTGTGTTACTACACAGAATGGCAAATTTTAAGTATTCAAAAGCCATCATGACAAGTGCTTTGGCAGGCAATATTTAACAGGCAGCGAGAGGAAAGACCTATTTATGGGTTGAAAATGATTGGCTTCTTAAATAGCAACTGTTTTTTCAAATCACCATCTTAAAAAAATAAAACAAACAGAAAAACAAAACAAAACATAGAACTAACCTAGTACATCTAGGTTAAACAGCTTCTCAGAACTTCCTGCTACATTTATGGCTTTGCATGAATATTGTCCAGCATCATCAGTAGCAGCTTTAAGGAGCTTCAATATCTTCCCATTGTGCAAAATCTGGAGAGTACTGCTTTCCACAACCTTAAAAGAACCCAAAACATTAGCCTCATGTGATCCAAGTTACCTCAGCCAAATATTACAGCTGGATTTTTATAAGAAAATGGTAGCTTTAGTCTAAGAATAATGTGTTTCCCCTTTCAGTTACAGCACTAATCTCCTCAAATTCTGCAATCCATTCAAATACAACTTGTAGCTGAAAATACCAGAGAGAGTGGGAAAAGCAACTTTGTCCATCAGTAATGGTCAGTCACAAAGGGGTCTCTCAACTTAAATTATCACTTATCAGCTACAAGTAAAAGCATAGGACTCAAGGATAATCCTAAGGTATTCAAATCACCTCTAAGAGTTCTCATTTCTCCATCTATAAAATAAAGAAAATACCATTATTGGTCCCCTCTGCAAGGACTCAAGCATCTACAATACTGGAAGACTGCTACGGCTAATTCCTAGGGGAATTTTGACAATAAAGAGTTTACTTTTGACTTATTGAACAGCTGAACTAATAGACTAGCCATATTTTGCTTGCTTTCTGTGTGGGTGTTCTCAGTGCAGTTTAAACGTAAAGGCACGTAGATGTATTTACTTTAAATGAGCTCTCATGCCAAGCACTCAAAAGTCAACAGAAAACTGACTGATGATGGCTTGTTACTTCAGTTAGGTTAACTGTACATACCTGGATATCTTCTTTATACCAGGAGATGACTGGGAAGGGGTTACCAGATACTTCACAGAAGAGACTTACAGGATGATAAACAACTACAGATGTATTTGTCACCTTTTCTTGATCTCTAATTTCAGGAGGAACTACAAGAAAGTTCAAAGTCATGTATTAAGCCTTTTATTCCAGTTATTTCCCACTTCCTCCTTCCCCCCAAGCCAAGGACCTCTGTAATCTAAATTTCTCAGACCCTTTTCATTCTCTCCCCAACGCTTCAATTTGCCTTCTAGATCTGGACATACCTCCCTGTGTTCTTTCTTCTCTTTATCAAAAACCAGTCTTCTCTTGCCCGATAACAGACTCCCAGGGTACTCAAACACAACCACCATCAACATTTTAAGAGAATAATCTTAAAATTTATTCTTAAATTCAATTTTATTTAATCATAAATTTAATTTTAAGATCCCATGTTATTTGTGTAGCATATAAAAGAAGCAGACTTCAGAGAGTCATCCTTCTTCACTGCTTCAGTCATTGCCAAGAGCACCTGCCTATCATTGTCCCACTATGAATGCAAAGAGAACAGCCTTATGTGGTGGATTAGAAAACCCTGCTGGTACAAAATGGAATTCCTGCTCTTCTCTGAATAAAGATATGGATATAATCCTGCTCAGGCATCAGAACTATCATGGGAAGTGAACAAGACTGGAATAACAGTACTCTGTAAGAAGCAAAATATCAAAACATATCTTAAGGCAACCTGTAGAGTTTCTATTTTCCAATTAGGATTCCGGAAGAAGAGTATCAGGAGCAAGGACTCTCCTATTCTTTGTTCATTCTGATAAGTAACTTCTCTCATATTTATATTTGAAAGGCAGATCTATCACCCAATCTTTAATTTCTACAGGACAAAAGTCCTCATTTGTTATTTGCATTAAAATTTTCAAGTATAACTAGATCCCTCTACAAATGAGACACAGCTAGCTCTTTGAGCAAAACAAAGATGGCTCGTGCATAAAGTCACACAGAACAGAAACAATAGAAAAAAAATACAGAGAGTATAAGAATGATAGAAATGCAAGTACTCAGATTTTATAATTTAACTGCACATTGGCAGATTTGGGACATGCAATTTCCAACAATAAAAGAGAAGATGTTCTTCAAAACCAGTTCCCCAATAGTTGTATTTATTATTTACCGTTAACTTTCAGGTTGTATTTTCTCTCTGTGCTTCCAGCTTCATTGGTTGCCACACAGATATACTCTCCATTATCAGAAGGTGTAACAGAAGCTATGATCAACAGTGTCCCATCCTCCAGAATTGAGATCCCAGGCTCACTGCCTGTCAGCTCTCTTCCATTACGTAGCCATTTGACATCAGGCTTTGGAATACCTAGCAAGAAAAAGGTGAAACTTCAAGAAACGGTTTGCTTAGCTCAGAATAAGGAAGATTCAAACAATTCCCACTGCTTCTGGAAGTCTTCCTGGCAAATACAATGCACAGGAAGGCCATAAGCTTTCAAATTTAAGAGCAAGCCCAATTGTTACAGTATTATTTTAACATTAAAAATCTTCATCCCAAACATAATAATATCCTTGTTGTCGAGCAATGACTCTTCACGTAATTTCCACACACTGTGGTCACTTAAATCGCCACTAGCTTGAATTTTTCCACATAAAGTATATATGGAAAATACTGTGCAGATTGTACATTTTTACCATGAGAAGGAGTATACAGAAACTCAGTAATTTTCAGCGGTCAACAGAAAAATATATTTTAGTGATAAAAGGTGGCAAGAAGGATACACACCTTTTGCTGGGCATGGGAATGCAATGCGTTGATTTGCCACTCTTTCTTGAAAGGGACTATTGTATGGAGGGTCCAGATCCTCGATGGTAGGAGACTCTGAAAGAAAATTAGAGCCCTAAAAAATCCTTGACCTCTGCTCCCAAATGTGAAAATACAATCTGGCAATATGTAACACTTCTCACACTCTCATATTCACACAAGGTCAAATTCCAATAACCCCCCATACATTTGATGAAGTGCACTACACAAGCAGTCTTGATTTCAATGGGAATATTTAGGAAGCAAGCAGTACAAAGAGGCTTTCAAATTTGACTGAAATTGTTTCTCTCTAAAAGCCACTATATTTGTTTTGAAGACAGAGACAAAGTGTTTCTGCCAAATCTGAAAAATGCTATTTCAACTCTTCTTTCAGTTTACCTATTTTAAGCTGTTTTTTCAGCACACATATTAGTACTACTTCCATCCTTTGTTCTTGCATCTCATTTTAAACTTGTGTGAGGATTGTGTCTATACAAAGAGTATTACTTATAATTAAGTAAAATTACTGGCAGTTCTTTGTTATTTGTAACAAGAGGTTCTCAGCACCTCTAATCCAAGGGGATCGGAATGTTGCTTTTAGATTATTACAACGAAGAAATAAAACCTGCTTATCTTAAGTCAGTCATGCTACATTGATGTATGTCAGTCCATCAAGTAAGGAGTTATACTACATATTTAAATTGGCACGTTGATTGCTGTTGCCTCATCACCATTTCAAAAGCATACTGACTGAGTGAAGAGCTCAGTTTCATCTTATGAAAAAATTCCAAGTCTATTTAAAGCTGTGACACCAGGCTCTGAGGTTCAGAGACAGTCATCTGAGCACATGGAGATAATATCTGAAAGAGAGGTTTCCCATACTGGAATCTGATTTTAATTACCTACCACAAAATCAAATCATAAGTAGCTTGAAGACTTTTTTTTTATTTAAAAAGTAATATATTCTGAATTTCTTTTTCTTATTTCTGCAAACTCTCCAAAGACTATTTGCCAATTCTGATTTTCCTTAATTAATATCAGAACATACGATCTAAAACAGATTTGGATTTTGCATCATATCACAGTCAAAGAGCATTGGCCTCCAAAACATAAATGAGACAGCACTGGCATGAAGCAAGATTATGGCCCTAAATATAAATACCTTGAACTTGTACTGTTGTCTCCGACGTGTCACTGCCCGCTATGTTACTGGCGACACACTTGTAGATTCCAGCGTCAGGAGGCTGGACATTGCTGATGCCTAGAGCTCCATCCAGGCTGTGGGTAAACTGCCCACCGTCTACCGGCACAGAACTTCGGCCTTTGAACCAAGTGACTGCTGGGGGAGGGACCCCCCGGGCACTGCAGGGTATGTCAACGCGGTGGCCAGCCTGGACTTTCAAAACTCGAGGTCCACGCTGTATCTTTGGAGGAACTAAGGAAGACAAGTTTAGTCCATAGTAACGTGAAAAAAAAAATACGTACAGGATCATTCCTGAAGGAAAATCTTTCCTGGTTTAGTCATTTTAGAAAATGTCTTTCCTTAGTGACTGAAACCAGATTCCCTCAGGTGACTAAGGAAGCAGCCCTGCACGTTCTCCACAGAGGACGGGATGTACAATACCCTATTGCTTAACTTGTTTGGAGGAGCTACATTTCAAACTCTACTGCATGACTTCCATATGAGCAGTGTTAATAGCATTATACTGAGTATATCTGAAGAGCTATGGGTACTGGCTCTTGATAACAGAAAACAATTCAAAAGCTTTTATGATAAAGTTAATTTTCCTTTTGACATTTTAATTTCCTTCCCCTAATCCCTGATCGTTGTATGCTTCCAGACACAAGTTCGGACAAGGAGATAAAGTATGACTGGAAGAGATTTTGCTGGTCCCAAAGAATAATATTTCCTACATAACTCTTTTGCCACAATGTTTTTCTTTCTAAGGATCACTGACAATAAAAAGACTTATAAAGAATGCCTGAAACAATAACAAGTGCCATTTTTCCAGACTCTCTGTTAATGTACAATTACAGATAAACAAAGATGTGCACTGGTATCAGACCCCTCCGCACACAGAGCCAGACAGCAGTCTGTTACAGCCACCGTAACTGAATCAGTGCAGTCTGAAGGTTTCAGAGCTGCTGGGGGCAGGAGTTCCAATCTGGTACATCCGTGGTATGTGATCCACTTCAAAGCTGTGCGCTGGCAGTGAGCACTGGCAGCAACACTTCCAAACTCTAAATGAACCACAGGAGAACTTCTACACACCCACAATTACTATTGATCAGCCCCGTCCGGGCTGTGCCAGGCCACGGCTCCTGCACCCACTCTCCTACGTGCTTTAGCACTGGCAGGAGGTACACGTGCCACCACCCGTGTTTCTGTCTGACACAGGTGAGGAGGAATAAATGAGAAAGCATGGAGCTGACAATACCTGACATTGTGCAAGTCGTTGGGGCCCCAGTATGAGAAGGGCAGGAGAGAGACAAAGGAGTGAGAACACGATGACTGATGGTAAAAAGGAGAGGGAAGGAGACACGGGTCCTGGCTTGAGCCAGAGCGGCTAGACACCTTCACTGAGGGGGAGAGGACGGTGGGCACAAGCACAGCAAGATGCGTTAAGGCAGTAGTCTGCAAACGTGGGTAGAGCAGAACATATATGCATACAGCTGCGTGCAGAAAGAGGAGGAGCTGCCTCTCCACAGGCGACACAGCTGCATTGCTGGTTTCACTGCCACCTGAGCAGGTGTGCAAGCAAACTCCAACAAGCGCTACCTAAAGAGTTTGGATATGTAATTCCCATCAAGCTGGTGGAAACTTGATACCTCTAAGCTTCAGCCAACTTTGCTATTCTCAGTCACTGTTTGAAAACTTACTGCTGAGAAACCACAGAGAACATCCAAGTGCATTAGAACAAAAGTTTTCAGTTCTTAACATCATTCTGGCTGACTTAGGAAGAGTCAAATGTCATATTATGCTATAATTCTTCCACGAGTCTAAGGAACATTAAAGGAAGGAGTGTATGTGTGTATACAGTATTTCTTTTCCACATAATCAGTAACAAAAGCTTGCATACAAAGATAATACAACCTGAAAGAGTATGAGTCAATAGTATTTAATGTACATAAGGAAAAACATTTAAAAAGCTCTGCATGATGCTAAATTCCACGCGGAATCGTGCAGATAATTATCCTTTAAGTTAAATCTTACCATGTACATTTAGCTTCACTGACTGAGTCACATTCCCAGCAATATTTGTGGCTACACAGATATAAGTTCCACTGTCTGAAACTTGTGTCTCACTGATCTTCATTGACCCTGAGGGTAGAAAAGTGTGTCTGGAAAAATAAGAAGCAGATACATTGTATAAACATGTATTGAAAGGTGAATGACCTCTACTTACACATTGCTAATGATCACTAGGAGCTAAGATAATGCCATTCTACAGGGCACACTGAGCTGTGCCATACTACTAAACTATGACTTACATTTACTCATTTTTTTCTAATTCTTTACTGAGCTACTACCCTCAGAATACACAGCAAATATCTAAAATAAGTTCTAGCTACTTACAGTTCATATTAAAGAAAATCTGTCTTGTTTCTAGAAATTTAAAAAAACAAAAAAAAACAAAAACAAAAACAAAACAAAACCAAGAGGTATACAAATGGAGCTCTGCAACCTCCAGTCAAGAATTTTTGCTCAGCCCAGGTCAGTGGGGTCAGAAAGTTAAACGTCTTTTGATACTACTTCATCCTGACAAAAAAAAAAAAAAAAAAAAAAAAAAGTTATGTTGATTCAAGATGGAAGAGAGGATTCTGAAGTTTATTCCAATTCAAAACTGACAGTTCTGGTGTTCACAGCAATTGACATTATTCATCAGTAAACAGTTAACTACATAGAATTAATTTTTACTACAGTTCTGGTCACAGGCCTATAACATTATAAGATACACCCACCAACTAAGCCAGAGTCTTCCTATGTAGAAGTCAAAAGTAAGAGAGACAGGGGAAACAAATGAGGAGGAAAGAAAAAATGACAGCTAAGAATTGACAAGAAATTCAAGTCTGGCTCTCAAAGTTATATATAGAATTTAGGCAAAGTTGGTGGGAATTGGTGGTATCATCTGTCTTCCCTTCTCTGGCACTGGCTAATTAGGACAATGTTATTATATGGGCGTAAGTGGTGAATTTTATGATTGTAATTGAGTGATGAATGGAAAGAAAGTGAAGCGTATGTCCTCCAGGCCACCCAAATGTGTCTGATATTATTATTCCTCCCCTACTGCCAATATATTTTCAAACTTTTTTTTTAATAACCCCAAAAGATATATCGCTAGGGCAATCTTATCTTCCATTATTTGTCCACTAATTACATTTGCTTTCTGATAAAAGTTCCTTCACTTCTGACTTCAGACTTCTTTTGTTTACTGGTCACATTTCTAACATAATCTTTGGGTGGTCTCAAACAATTCTGTTTGGACTAATTCTTTAACTTTTGCTGACATCTGTAAACAATTTTATGGAATGGGCTGAGCTGGACTTCTGTTTCTCTGGACAACTTGGATCTCTCCACAACAGTCATGAGCAAGTAGCCTAATTTATCAATGTCTCCTGAGGTAAAATGAGGACAAGTGAGGGACCAAGAATGCGGATTCGTTAGTGCGTGCAACGTGCTCACGGAACACAGCAGAAAATTCCACACAGATTACTAACCACAAATCAGGTCTCTGTGCACAAGCCTCCCTCACCAACCATGCTGGCCCAGCAGCTATCAGGGGCTGAGGCTGCACAGACTCACAGGAACGGGTGGTTCCAAAGGGCAGACCTGGCCACGAGGGAAAGGGGCTCGCCTTCAGGTCTGTACGATTCCTGACTCAGCTCAGACACCGCCGATTCCTTCCACTTGCTTCACAGAGAGAGACCAGGCGGCACCGCAATCCCCACGGTGTGCACTTGGCCAGCAGTACCATTTTCCGGCTTATGAACACAGCTGTAGCCCTTCACCCCTTCTCAAGTACCTCGGAGACTAGAAGGCACCAGCACACCCCGTAACAGTACCCGGCACTTCATACGGGAACATACAGAGAATAGCCACCTACTCCTCTCTCCTCTTCTTTCATACCATACTAAAACAGTAAGGAAGAACTCCAACACTGTGGCCCATGCTATATACAAGACAGTCCCCAACTCTCCATTCTCTAAGGTTGTCAACTCAACGTTTTTATGAGCATGTAGCTACGTTGTCACATATTCAAAAATATCTGGAGAGTTTCTGGATCCAAAACACAGCAAGCAATGAGCCCCTATAAGCACTCCCAAACATTTATCATCATCTGTATTCTACTGGCAGCCCAGGCTTCATATAAATAACAGACAATGATCCCCTGAGCATAAATATGAAGTGGTTAAGAAAAGCAGTTTTTAAACATTTATAATCAGGCACAGATTATGTGGGTCTCTGGGCAACATCTTTCGTGTTGACCTCCTGAGATTGCATATAAACATGCACTGGAACAGAAGCTGCACAATGATGCACGGTCTTGGTATCCTTCGGAAAGAGACGTACACTTGGTTTGGGAAAGAGAGTTTCAAGTCCTAGTAAAACAGGGTCCTCATGCAGGACAACTTAATACCTTCTGATTGATCCTGTGGCGATTACAAATTATATACTCTTCCAAATTCTTGAAAGCTTATATGCAATTTCACTTTTCTTTTGTTTTCAAACATTGTTACCTTGGAGAAAATGGAGATACGAGCTGCATTTCTTTGGCCCAGGTAATTATGGGGGGCGGCAAGCTCTTTACTTCACATGGAAGCGTGACATCTTCCCCTGCAATTACTGAGATCTCTATGGGTTTATCATATGCATTTCCTTGCTGGTCTCCAGGCCTGGATACTCTAGGTTTCACTATAACATGGAACACGTTAAGAAGCTGCAATGAATATACAAGTTTGTACAAATGCAACACCACACAATTTTACTTCAGATTAAACATCTATTTTTTTTTTATGAGGTATGCAAATTATAATCCTATTTGTAATGACATGTCTGCAATAGACAGAAATCACTGTAATGCTGATGTACAGTGCCTGTAGCTCAGACACTGGCTGATGCCTACAAACAATACCACAAATACCAGCCAGACTGCACTATCTACCCAAAAAGGTGAATAGCAACATATATATGTAGTTCATGCATAGGTAGTTTGTAACCAATTCCTGAACTGTGTTACACTACAGCACCAATACCTACAAGCCATAAAAGCCTTGTAAAGCAAGACTACACCTAAATCAAATTTTTTTATATCAGGAGACGGTAGGAAGTTTTGAGACTAGTGGGGTTAATGGAACGAACTTCTTCTATCAGCAGGAAATTCTATTCCTACCCAGATACTTCCTATCCACTTCCATAAAAGGTGAATTTATGATCAGCCCAAGATCCCAGTCCATGAACTCAAGGTAACAGGTATCAGGAGGTCTTAAGAGAATCGTAGTGGCTGAAGGATAGGCCTTTAACAGTATCAGCCATTTGTAAAACTGCCTAGTATGTGGATCCAGTGATCTAGGACAAAGTCAAAACCACTAATTAGAAATTAGTTTAAATCTTGTTTGCACTGCTGGTGTCCTAGTTCACAATCCACCTGAGTGGGTTTTACCATCTAAAGTAGAATGCAATGGAGGGAAGAGAGACATTGACACTATATTTGACTTCAGCTCTTACATACCATAGACAGTCAGCTGGACTTTCCGTGTAGCATACCCAGCAGCATTTGTTGCAGTGCACACGTACTCCCCAGTCTCTTCACCCCCTGGTGTAACTACATACAGACTTCCATCAGACCCTGCAGAAAATTTCATATTGCTGGCAAGAATTACTTCTCCCTTCTGTGGAAAGATTAAAAAAAAAAAAAAAAAAAAAAAAATGCTCACAGCGTCTGGATTTTCTAAAATAAACCAAACTACAGTCATTTAATTCGATAAAAGCTAAAGCTTAGAGCGATAAAATAAAGCCTAGTGAAAACATTAGAACTATTACAGGAATATAAAAATTGTTAGTGCCTGTAGAATCTCCCCTAGCTTACCCCATTACTGTGACCAATTCTTCACATGAAGAATATTGTATTTTTAATGTAAATGTAGCACTGGGTCTGACTTTTTACTGTGCAATATGCTCCATGCCCTTTAATGCAGTTCTGTAGACAAAACAATTTACAGGCAGTCTGACAAAATTGAGCAATATTTTAATTTATATTACAATACTGCTTCTATTGTTTATGGCTGAGATGGACAAAATATTTTATATTAACTAAGAAGTCTGGCCCCAGAACTCCACCCATACAAATGAACTAACTTCAGTTAACTTTTCATACTTCTTGAGTGTTACTGTCTAATTGGTAACAACAGCAGAAGCACGGGGATTCTCATGCAGAAAACTTGTTGCATTTTACAGATCCTAAGTTTTAAAAGAAATTAAAAAAAAATTAAGTTTTCAACTGAGTTAATTTTGACATTGATTTATGATGTCAAAATGGATCTTGTATATATTATATAAAATGTTTCTTAGTCAGCAGACTCTTCCTTCTCTGTATTGAATAAGTGATGATTAAGTAAAAACACTTCTCCCATGTTTTCCTCCCTAGCAAACCAACACAGTTAACTGCTTTCTATTCCTTCTTTTAAGCAAAGCTATTCACAAGGTCCAAATCAGTTACATCTGCAAAACTTCTGAGGCACAACAGTGCCTTCACAGCAATGTCATGTGAGCTGTAACATACACCAAATAACTTTTATTACCAGAAATTATGCTGTTTGAGTAGGGGAAAAAACAAAGCCTGACTTTCAGGCAAATTCCAAAAAAGGTTGAGGTCCTCCTCAGTGGACTTCTCGTCAAGGACATGATTGAAAAGTGACAAAAGGTTAACCCCAGAATGCCATTATTAGACATACTTCCCTCAGAGGAAAAAGTAATCTTAAAGTAAGGCTCCAAACCAAAAATGAACATTCAAACTGTGGCAGGTTGCCTAATCTCAAATTATCAACACGCAACAGGAATATGAGCGATTTTTGAAGTGTTAAAAACATAAAGATAGAGCAATAACCAAAGCCCTTCTAGAGAATTGAACATTGATTTATGGCTGGACCATGGCCAGAAAGCACTGTTCTAAGAAACAAAAGCATGTTATGAATAAACGGAGATTTCCATCACAACTGATGCTTTTGGCCATGTTTCTTGCATATAGTTTTTACGACAACTAAATGATGTGTTCAATTCATCTTTGACCACGAACAGCGCAAAGATGACAAATTACCTTGGACCAGACAATAGATGGCTTCGGAACTCCACTTGCTTTGCATGGTAATGTTACTGGGATTCCTTCAATGGTGCTGAATATCTGCTGTCCATGCTGAATAACTGGCAGAACTAAAAATAAATGCTAATATTAAACACGTGTAGAAGACATTTCAAACCATGGTGTAACTCTTACAATAAAGTCCTTAATAAAATATTCAACTACTACTTCATACAGGCAACAGGCTTTGGGAACTTTCAGCCTCTTCTCTGAACCCCTAACATTGACAGTGTCCAGCTACTTTCCCCTCCATGCTCCAGTCTTTCTTGACAGAGTAATACCTGTTCATAACAAAGCATGTCAGCCACAGGTTGATCACTGGATTAGGTACATCTAGTTTTAAACTAACTGTAAGTACTTCACAGTGCTGATTGCAAGAATTTCAGAAAGTCTTTGTCACAATATCCTCTGACAACATTTCAGGCTTCCCGAAATGATACAGTACAGCAGCTTTCATGAGAATGGGTTCAGCATTTTTGGTGCTGAATCCATTTCCGTCGATGGACAACATTTTGAACAGAGCAGATATGAGAGAGGCTATAATATCAAAAACTAGATCTTTCTAAAAACATACAAATATATTCCTTTCTGTTCTCAAATTCTAAAATATTCCAAAAACTAGTGTTGACAAGAAAGACCTTATCAGACACTGAGTACTTGCTTATATTAAAAAATAATAGCTATTCTTAATATAAAAGGATGTTCCAGCATCTTCAGCGAAGCTTAAAATAAATCTCCCATAATTAATTTAACACGTGAGAAAATTTCAGACTGTAAACCATGAAGTGGCTGTGACCCCACACAGAGTTAATACAAGTATCTTCAGCTGAAATACAGATGGGTTACCACAATGCTAACACTTTGTCTTGCTGTCACTGTAATTTTTGGTATGTTTTAATTATATTAAAAAAAAAGGGGGGGAGGAAAAAAAAAAAAAAAAACTTTTGCCCAACTCGTAATTCATTTTAATTCTAAACCTCCCATGAGCTGTCCTTTGTTATATCAGTTATGAAACCCCCAGACAGCACTTTTCATGGTTTTCCAGTTAACTTCCACATGCATTTGTTTTGTTAATAAAGTTAGAGCTGAAGCCTGCTGAGCGCAATCTCTGTAGACGTTTAAAAATTAGGATCTTGTACAATCACAAAATGGTGTTATTTTTGTTTTATTTTAAAAACAGCCTCAGTCACTCAGTTTTTTCCTGTGTAGTGGACCCAGTTTCCTGCCATGTTATTTTACGAAGTAACATCATTACAGAAAAGGAAATTTGAGAAATTAGTATAACTGTAACAGAAAAGCTCTAGTGAAAGCTGCTGTTAGTAGGAAATGCACTCTCATCTTGCATTCAGCACAAAAGCGACAAGACAGCGTTCCTTACCGTACACATTAACAGTAGTAGTTTTGTTGCTTATCCCAGCAACATTACTTGCCATGCAAGTATAATCCCCACCATCCTGCAGCCGAACCCTTTCAAGGTGCAGGCTTCCATCACTGCGAACATTAATGTAGGGATTGGGAACCACCTGCCAAAAGAGTGATGTAACATTTTACTGAAGAAAATACTTGTTGATATTATTTACTTAGAGATGCAGCTTGGCTTTACTTGACTTTTTCACATTCTTAAAAATTATACGCTCCTAGAGAATTTTACTAGAGCTTTTCCTACTTTCCATCTTTCATAAAAAGCTAATTTTAAGTAAGACCTTTGGTAGCACCTTGTATTTCCTGCTGCAGTGAGATTAAGATCTGCAACAGCAATTCTGCTCTGCCACAGCACATACAGAACTGCCACTCATGCTTATAATTGAGCACTGAAGCAAAAACAAATTTAGCTGAATTATTTTACTGCATTTTTATTGGTTTTTCCAGTAACCCACTTTGACCATAGATCAGCTCTTGATGAGTGCAATGACTTCGCCTTCCACAAATAGATCCCTTTTTTATAGCTATTAAAAACTTCTAACTTGCCACAGCCATCAAGTAGATCAGCTCTGAAGCATACCATTGTGAAAGATAAGAAAAGTTATAACTTTCAATGAAAGTTTTTTTTTTTTTGGAAGTTATATGTCCTAGAGCAACATCAAAAAAATCCATGAGCTCAGCAGCACAGACTTGCCTTACAGAAAGGCTGTTAGAGTCCAAAATTGTTCCAGTCATGCCGTGCTCAAAAAAAGCTTCATTCTTCTCTAAATATAACTTACTCCAACACTTTCCTTGGAGTGCAGCTTTTGCCATGAGCTTACAATTACAGGAAACTAGCACTGCTATACAGAGGAATTAGCAACTCAACAAGGAGGATCCTGCCAGTATTTCTCACAGAAGTTACAGCCTGAGCTACTTACACTTACTCAGTCTAAAGAAAAGGCCAATGATTCCTAGCAATACAAAAATTGAGCAGAAAACTCTAGCAAGCAAAGAGTCAAGTAGTGCCAGGGTTCCGCTTGGTGATAATAAATAAAAAACTTTATCATTTTTTAATTACAGCAGTGGAAAAAGGGCTTTAGGGAAAAATTAGCAAGCAAGATAAAAAGCAGAGCTTCATAGGGGTGGTAAAGCCAGTAATTTGGATACTACTGAATAAATGAAACTTCACTCAGACAACTAACCCAGGCGTGGTGTCTACACGACCCTTCTGTCTGCAGGAGTTACAAATCGGCAACGGTATGCTCCCAAGAGGGAAAGAAAACGCACTCGACGCTCTGAGCAGTACACCACAAGTAAAGGAGTATATGGTACAGGGATACTGGCATTTATCTCATCCCATCAGCAACAGTAGAAGTCATGATGTTAAAAAAAAAAAAAAATTATGTCTACAGAAGTTTTTTGGTATCTTTATTTTTTAAAAAAAACAGGGAAAAATAAATGCTTTTTAGTTACCGGAATTTAAATTCCGGCAATTTTCATTCTGGTTGATATATTCCACTAGTATTCCTATATTCAGAGCCCAAGGCTGAAATGCAAGAGCTAATAAGAACGAATAAAACTGCTTTGAAAGTAAGTAAAATAGAAGATCAAAGGACAATTCACAAACACTTTGGTTCCAAGTTCTTTTCTAGACCTTCACATCCCCCACTACCATCTCCTATTCCCTCATCTGTGCTTCAGTTAGAAACTTCCCAGCATGGGACATGATCAGTGAGGCATAACCGTTAGAATGCCACACTTCCACTTTCATATTTTGAACAGTAATGAACTATAATTTCTCAGGGGAATGGCTGTACTCAATGTCAGCGCCTGCAGAAACTCAGAAGCAGCTACTGCCTTACAGAGACAGCCAACTGGCTTCTCCTGAGGAGGCAACAGCTCCTCCTGAGCAGTGGTTGCCTGCTGTAATTCACCTCAAACACTGGATCCTTGTTTCCAGTGGGCCAGTCCAATCTTTATTGGTAAGCATGAAATCCAACAGTACATTTGTACATCAACTTGCGTAAATTCAAACAAGTTGCTGCTATGGCTTGAAACGTCAGCTGCAGAGTTTCTCTGCCAATAAATCTTACAGGAAACCAAACAGTCTTACCACCATACTGTTTTTAATCCACCTCCGGTCCGGAATGGGGTTTCCAGCAAGCAGTACACATGGCAAAGTGAGCTGCTGCCCCTCAATTACATTGGCTGTGGCTGGACTTACTCCAATCAGAGGTGTAACTTGGACAAAAGAAAAAAGAAGTTATTAGGAATTTTTATATACTCATGTGAAGTAGTAAGTTTGAATTTTTATTGTTAGTCCTGTCACTAGTGTTACTTGCAGCAGCGTCAGACAAGGTGCCCTTGCGGAAGGTACTACACAAATATAGAACAAGAAACATTTCCTACAGTGAAAACTATACAATTTAAATAGAAAGGAAGGGGGAAGAAAAACACACTGCCATCAACAAACAGCTTAAGAGTTACAACATACTTAACTTTATGACCAAAAATATCAGGTAGGATTCTGGTGGCTGAAATGTCAATGATGCAGGCAGGAAAAATCAGAAAGAAACAAATGAAGGGGTGGGGTAGCATAGAATCAGGAGGAAGCTGGAGGAATACACAGGTGATGATCCTAAGACTAAGGAATGGTAGCAAATGGAAGACACTGTCCAGATGAAATTGGATCCAATCCAGTATTTCCCTGAAAACTCATGTCCCCCTGATACCAAGTTGATAGACTATTTTTCCTTACTTGGGCAAAATACCAAAGAACAAAAGTAGCAGGTTAGGAGTCAACAAAAAAATAAGTCCTTTGGACATAAAATTTTAAAAGATTAGAATAGAGGTCAACAGCCCAGCAGAAAATTCTGCATGCTCTGTAAAGAGCCAACAGAAAGCACTCCTGGGCACACGGTTGGTAAATTAAGTAATGGAGATTAAATAACATTTAAATAGGTAACATACAAGTCTATCAAATACTACCAGTATTACAGATTCCCACTAAATGTTTTAAGTGAAGTAGTTTCTTTGATGCCAGATGGACTTCATTCTTCTCCTCCCATGAATGTATACATTACATAGCATTATTTTCCCTTTTACTGCCAATTGTCCAACTGAGATAATAAACAACTCCTTAATAGCACAGCTATTACCAAAGCTAGACATTTACTGTCTTCTTGGATCACTAAGATTCTTTTCCAGTTATATCAACACATTGACATAAGCATGTCCATTGCTGTTTTTTTGTTTGTTTGTTTTTTTGTTTAGTTGGTTTGGTTTTTTGTTGTGTGGGGTTTTTTTTGTTTTTGGTTTTGGTTTTTTTTTTAAAGATCAATGTAATGTCAGAAACCTCATCATTAGCATTTATCATTATGTTTGATTTCTCATACCTTAATAAATTTATTTAGGAATAAGAAACACAAGACAGGATAAATTACATTAAGGTCCATGTTATAAAAGCGTAGATGTAACTAATTCAAATTAACATAGCCAGTCAAGAGACAACGCTCTAACCTACAAAATTCACTGAAATCAATTACAATATTCCATGTAAATGTCTCCTGATTCTGTTTGTGTGCATGACTACGTATGTGTAAATGTGGCATGTAGGTACGTCACCACGGACAGACATGACCCACGGCCATTCTATCACCTCCTCCAGTGTCTTCCAGGTACTGAAATGCTGCCAGTCTTTCCTTTCACTGCCAGCACTGACATTAACCAGCCTTACCCAGTCCAGTTACTGTGATCGTGGCTGGCTGCGACTGAATCCTTCCAAACTGGTTCTCAGCTTCACAGATATAAGTTCCTTCATCACTGACCCACAAATCTAGAGAGGGGAAGAAAGAAATCTGATTGCAGCGTCTGAAATGGTATTGAAAGGTTTGCAACACATAGATACCCTATCCTTTTATCTTTCAGTTTCAAATATCCAGTTTTGGACAGTTCATTCCTTTTCATCTTTTACCAAGTACAGAAATAATGACTATATGAGTACTTGAGTAAAAAAAGCACTATATACATATATTTGATACTTTTCATCACTATATATTGCATATACTTTAATACAACATATACTAATGTGCATAATATACAGTATTGTCCATAATCTACATGCACTATTATTTAATGCACTGACTATGGAATATTGCTTACTACATACAGCAATGTGTGCCTGTATGTGAACAGACACCCACAAAACAGTACATAAGACATAAGCTACTGCACTGCATGTACAGTAGAGAGGAATTACTTCACCCAATATGATTAGAATAGGAATTAAATAAGAATAAAAAAAATTAATAAGAAATCAGAATAACATCACTTAGAATAAGGGTGACTGAAAGGTTCTATGTAACTGAAATCTCAAAGCCACTTGCAGAATTTTTAGTAATTGCTCAAATTGGGACTTGTCTGAAACAGTGAGTTTAGAAACAATTGTCTCAAAAAAAAAGAAAGAAAATCCATGGCTCCTTGGTATCAACAAAGACCATAACCTACATCTACTTAAACAAAGGTGTAATAAGTTCTATGAAGAGTAGAACTAATGAACAAACACAGCTGAATTCACAAACACAGGAAAATCAACTGCATGTCAAAAGCAATAAAGTCAGTAACAGAAAAAATCCCTGATAAAAATTCAGTCTTTTTGCAAAGTTAACAATTTTATAAAGTAGTACAGTAACCTAAATGCATTGCACATGTCATATTTCCTTCTGGAATATTTTTTTAAAATAAGTTCAGTCTACCTACTGTTAATAGATAGAGCTCCTGTTCTGAGTTGACTGATAGAACTAACTGCGAACGGTCTGGAGAAAAGGGAAGCACCATTTAGCCGCCTCCATTTAATCTTTGGTTCTGGGTAACCCTGAACATAGCACGGCAGAGTGATGTTGGAGCCAATATCCACAGATTCATCACTGGGTTCCTGCGTAAAAACTGGGGGAGCTAGAGGAAAATAAAAAAAAAAAAAAAAAAAAATAGTACACCGGAAGTGAATTGGGGTCACAAGATGACATTAGCATTCTGCTTGCACTACTGATGGCCTAAATTTATGTCCCATTATGCACAACTATTCTTCTAACAACAGATTCCCAACTAGCAACACCTTACAAAAGCAGCCTTTCATGCTCTGTACTTACAATGGGAAGCTCAGAAATGGACTAAACAGCTCAAAAAAAATGAAGATACAGGCACCCTCATCAGACAAACAGTCAAACTCAAGTGTTAGCCTTGTTACATTCCTCATCTCCTTCCAAGAGCGTTGCTCATTGCTTCAGAAAGTGTATGTGCCTGACAGGAACATGCATTTGACAAGATGTGATGTGTCAGGCCAAAGCAATTACAAATAATTAAGAGGAGAGGAACGGCTAACTTACAGTAACCTTGCATAGTAACTTAAGTTAGTATAATGTATTCTCTACTTGAGAACTAAGTCAGGTTGAAGTTTGAACAGTTTCTTCCTCCTCCACCTCCCTCTTCCTCCTCAATAACTACTTTTGCAAAGCATGAAAGTAAGAGTGAGGGAAAGTTGGAGCCCAAAAAGGACAAGGAAACATCTTAGTGAACACCACCAAAAAGGTGTTCCCAGCACACACACAGGATTACACATATTTGTGGGAAAGGTTCAGATAACCAAGACACCATTGACCAGATACGGAAACAATGAAATTAAAGTATTTACTGTCCAGATTGCCAAGTACTTACAGCCAACATCTAGAGTGATCTTTCCAAAAGCTCTCCCTGCATCGTTGGTAGCCACGCAGGTATAGTCACCAGCATCCAGGTCTTGTGTTTCCTGGATCTTCAAAAGACCCCGATGAGTATCAATAACGAGAAATGCTGATGCCCTCAACTCTAAGTCACCTAAATTCAGACAGAAAAATGTAACTGAAATATAATAGGGCATTTATCAAAATTATTCCAACAAAACAGTGTCCAAGTTTAAGACTGGTTCACAACATGGCTGTATTCATTTGGCAGATGAGTACTCTGACTTCCACTCAACTGAGTGGAAATATTCATTACTATATTAGATACAACCTTTTTTATTTATTTGTGTCACAAAGGGAACACAAAATCAAGTAGCTTTGGACAGAGATCAGCATTAGGACAGCGTGGCAGGCTGTACTTCCCCTTCCTAAACTAGAGGTTACATGCGGCGGCCACTTGTCTGCCAGCCCTGTACCAAGTTGAGAACTCTGCAAAACCTAGAAAACAGCTCTGCTACCTCTCAAGCTCAGCAGGAGCCACAATACTGATGTGTAACATTCAGAATTGGCTCACGTGTACTCTTTGGATGAGTATCAAAGCCTGTTGACTCCTGCTTTAAAATACAAACCATCCGTTAACTGCAGTGAGTTCAGAAGAAGCTTCCTTTGTGGGAAGGTTATCTGCAAAACAGACTACAAAGTTTTGTGCTGCCCTCCAGTCACTGCCAGAGATGAAACATGGGACTGGATAAGCTATCTGTTGGCAATATCTACCTAACAAGATTACTGGTTTTCCAGAAAAATCAGCAAGCAGGTAGTTTATACAACCACACACAGGAGCCAGCTGCTTTTTCTGAGAATAAATGTTCAGTCTGGACACATGGGATTCTCTGACTCCCATTTAACTCTAGAAAACCTCCTGCAGTTCTGATACCCAAGTACACTGCCTCACTACTGAAGAAACTGTAGTAGACACCTCAGATTCTGAAGAAGGAGCATATAAAAATTCCCTAGGTGTTGAAAAGGAATTTGAGCAAACATCCAATGGGAAAAACAGAAAATTGTTTTGTGATTTTTGTAGCATATAGCTAAAGATTTTCTGACAGAAGAACAAACCTTATTTAAGCAAGCAAGACGCTCAGCTTTGTTTCTTATTCATTATGCTACGGTTTGTAATTCACTATATTTAAATGGGAGCAAGAATTTATGCCCTAGACGTCAAGCGCTGTAACTTCTAGATTCAGAGAATTTCACAAGTCAGTCACTAGTTGAATACTACATAAAGCTTTTGAGAAAATGAAGTCACTTCAAGATCGCTGTTCTAAATATTCCTGCTAACATAGATTAACCAAACAGAAAGTAATAACTACACCTTTAAACCATTTAACTTGGGGATGTGGGATTCCAGTTGTTTCACACTCCATAATAGTTGTGTCTCCAAGAGCAACCAGAATTTCACTTTGAACTACAGTCAATGTCGGGCCCTCTAAAAAGAAAGAACGTAGAAAAAAAATGAGTTCCTCATCCAAAATATATATCGTTTTTAAGACATAAACCATGAAAGAGTCTAATCTTTTCTTGTTATGGAGCTGAATATTTGCACTAAAAGTCAAACAGGCTTAAAAACCACGTAAGGTGATAGATAAACACTGGGAAACGTGAAAAAGTAAAGTCTGGTCCATAGCACCTGGCTCATACATAGAATAGATAAGGAACTTAGGGACAAAATCTGAAAAACTTCATTGTGTAGGAAGTAAAAAGATTGAGTCACTCGCCCTCTCCAGCTTGATGCTGATCATCAAGAATTTTAATACTCTGCTATTAACACATTAACATAGTGTTTAGAGGACACAGTTTGGATTAGGATGCCAGCGTGCTAAGCACACACTACCTGAACTTACAGAAATATGATTCCTTTTCCAAAAGCCTACTCAGGTTTGCAAGTTTACCCCATTTTAATGCCAAACTTCAGGGATTTTTTTCTTAAAAACAGTTTAAGAAGAAACATTAAGCCCCACATATCACCTAACAATACTATTCAGATCTGAACGGAAAACAAAGGGGACATTTGTGACCTGTTCAACATCTTTTCAGAGTTTTTTGAAGTTTCTACCATGCAGTATTTTCTGCATGGTTCTACTAATTTTAGCAGCTCCTCCCTGATGATATATTGGTTTGGTTTTCTTAATTTCATGACATTGTTTCTTTTACTTACCAATGTACGTAAGGGTGGATGTCTGTTTCTCTGTCCCAGCTGAGTTACTTGCCAAGCAGCCATAAATTCCTGCATCTTTTGGAATTGCCTTTCTTATGATTAAGGTGCCTTCCGGGGTCAATCTATACCTGGGAACACACAGGGGAGCAAACAAAATGATTAAAGACAAAAAAGTAACGGTTACATCCACACTCCAAGCAGCAACTCCAAGCATTCCAAGCATGACCAGGTGGTTTAGAAACAGGTACTGTTGTTTTTTTCTTCTGATTAACAACAATATTAGTATTATTGAATATACTGGAGAATATCAATGTATTTCATGCAAGGTGTTTAGTCTGATCTTGTAAAAAGTCTTCCGAAAAAAAAACTAAAGAGTGTCTATTTTAGAGATGAGGAAATTGAAATTTGAGTTATAGAAGTGAAGGTTGAGGTACTATTTCTAAAACTCACAGATTTCTGTGGAAGAAATAGTCAGAACATTCTGGCATTCTTCAAAAATTCTCTCTCACATAGGAATAAATAAAAAGAGAAAGCCATAACCCCTACCTGCTTGAACCCATAATAAACATATCGTTGTGCGTCCATACTACTGTCGGCTTTGGATATCCTGTTGCAGAACACCTGATAGACACCTCAACGCCTTCTGTAAAAGTCTGATTCTGAGGTGAAATGACAACACTAGGTGGTTCTAGTAAAAGAAATCAGAAACGGCAATTAAAAATTTATGTTTAGAAAACACAGATTATAATAATAACTTTATTCCCATTTTCAAACAACTCCATAATGAGAAAACAATCCTAATAAAGGTTAGAGCC
This sequence comes from Tyto alba, assembly GCF_018691265.1. Taxonomy (NCBI): domain Eukaryota; kingdom Metazoa; phylum Chordata; class Aves; order Strigiformes; family Tytonidae; genus Tyto; species Tyto alba. Next base: position 2,760,480 of record NW_024881272.1, read on the forward strand.
CACTCATTTCCTCACTTCCTCTACCACAGCCTACAAATTCCTCAACATAAAACATGCATACATTTATAGACGTCAGTAAGCCAGGGTTCAACGTACAGAGACCAATTCAATTCACATATCTACACAGTTTGCTTTGTTCTAAGATGCAGAATTTGGAGCTCTCCAATGTGGGCACCAATTCTAGCAAAAAGCTACCAGAACCAAGCAAAGCTCACCAACACGACCCATCAAGGTGACAAAGCCGCACTGAAATAGGCATAAGCTATGTAAGGTCATCATTCTGAACAGAAAGTCTGAGAACATTTGCGGTTTCATACGGATTCAACTTGAGTGTAATAATTACATAATAATTAACTTTGAATTTTTAATGCATGCTTAATACTTAGCAAAGCAGCAACATAGCCATTTTTGACAAATGTAAGACAAATTTGTGCAGACTCCTGAAAACTAAAGCTAATGACCACAAATCTTCGGGCAGGCCAATGGTAAGAATATAACCCGAGTGATAAAAGTAACAGTCGTAATATATGCGCACACACAGAGACAGAAGTTAACAGCAAAAACATGCTGAAGACAACTGAATCTGCATGGAGGTTATGGATTTCAGCTGCATTTTCACCAGAAAAGCGATTATGTGAATGTCATCGAATTCATTCACTTGTATCCTTAGACAGATCTTCTCACTCGAGACAACCACCAAAACAATTCACTGTGGCAACTGCCGTTCTCTTCTGGGGTACATATGATTTCGTCTTAGTTATCGTAGCGAAAAAAAGATCCACACCACAATGGAAGAAAAAGGAGCCATCTGTAGTAGTGACTGCTGCTACTTCCTCTTGGTTAGGGCATGAAACTGGCTACTGTGGTACCAATCTTCATCTCCAAAACTTTGCCTTTTGCTATTCACATGCTGCATTAAGATGCATTCCTCTGCAGCTGATATTTTTATTAGCAACCATAACGCAAAAAGCTTAACTCTCCCTTTTGAGAACGTAAAAGCGGCTAAATACATGTAACACAGAGGTACCTTGAATCTAGGGCTGCTCTGCATCGCTCTTTTTATTAGCTTCAGTAGGGATTACACCATCCTATAGACTCAGGTGACATGTGACATGTTTTTGTGGCTGCTAAGGAAAAAATGTGTGTAAGAGTCAGTACACACAATCTACGTGTGTGTGTGACATAACCCATCAAGGATGAGATGAAGGTGTGATGCTACACAACTCCCAGGTGAACAGCATAAATCTTCCTAGTTCAGTCTGTCATAATGCAAACAGAAAAAAAAAAAAAACACAACAGAGTGCTGCTACAAATCCCTTTCTGGAAGAATTAATACCATGCCTTTTTCATTATCATTGTGGGGAAAAAGATTATCGTCCAAGTTATGTGTTGTAATACCATTTGTTTAAAAAGCTGATAACTAAAATCACAGTGTTTCTGGCCTGGAAGAAGAACCTCCCTGCAGAAGATTGTGCTGCTTCTAAGACAGAAGCGAGGCAGGTTCTGCCTCCCTGCAGGCCACAAACTCTGAGTTTTAGTCCGCAAGTTTTTAAGCAAATGACATTAAAACACAGAACTTAGAAAACAGCTTCCTCACCCCTATCTGAGCACACATAGTGAGAAGGGATCAGTGACTGAGAGAGAATCATATAATGAGAAATTGAATTGCTTTCAAATGCTGAAAAATGAAATTAAGAGCACAGACAAGAACAGTAGGTGATCTCTATTTTTTACATGGAGAAGTTTATCAAGAGTAGCATAGGGTTTGGGAAGTACAGGTTGTCAAGTCTATAGGTATTATCAATTGAGTTTCACTCTGCTGCCTTTAACGAGGTGTCTGTGCCTCTGCTGGTCCAAAAGCACTTGATAATATGGACTAATTACAACACACTGCAGCTGCAAGGCAGGGGAGCATAAAACTGTCCCATGGGTGTGAGACCTTATATTGCCTGCCGCAATCATAGTTACTATGGAATGATTTGTCTTGTAATGCATCTTCACTGAACAGGAGAACAAAGCTCCCAAGGAAAATAGTGGCTTTGAAATACAACTGGTTGTAACACCAGTATACAAGTCACAGACATAACTTTGATTTAACCATGTCGGTATACTTTTATTTGAAATATTTGTACTAGGTTTTGTATTTGAGTTTCATGAATAATTCATACATGCTAGCGTTTCATACAAACTTGTCTGTATGTCCCTACTAGGGACGTAGGGCCCTTCTTTCAAAGAGAAATGCAACTGCTGTTTTGAGGAAGGCTCTTCGGTGCAGTATGGCACCTGGTGCTCAGCGGAGCAGGATTACATTGCCAGGACTGTTTTCAGTCATTAACTAGACATGTGAGCTTCTAAAGGATTCTGAGATCTGTAAGTAAAAGCACATACAAAACCACACAGCTATACTGCCAAAGAGAAAAATTTAAATACTAAGCAGCAACTAATTAGCACACAGTTGCAAAATTGTAAACACAGATGCATATAATGCAGTATCATTTCCTTTCTGAAGTTCAGGTCCATTAACCTTCCCCAAGTTCAATAGTTTTTCACTTGCAGAGTAGATTTAATAAAAAGCTGCAGCGTCCTGGAAAGTCCATCCTATGTCTCCTAACGGCTCTGAAACCTCTGAGCTCCCAGAGGAAAAGCACCAGAGGGAGGCAGGAGCCATAGTTCCAGAAGTACTAGGATTAAAACCAGATACAACGGGGCAGGGAGAAGCAAGAAATGGATGCAAGTTACAAAACTGTCCTCAAGTGATTCATGATGTACGCAGCTTTTCTCAGCTATTTTTATTTTGTTTTAAATCCTGCCAAGAGACACGGGGAGATATTCTGCATGCTCTGGTCTTCAGGAAGGTCTCCGCTCATGTTGATATTAGGAAACTGTTTGTCTCAGATAGCAATTACACACTGCGCTCTGGCAACACACCATTGCTCATGCAGTTACTTTCACACAATGATATTATCAGGTGAGCAGAAGAAGGTGGAAGAAATATTTGTGTTTAGCATCCAATCAATGAAATTAATTGAAAAAGGTCTATATACAGAGCTGTAATTCTAGATGGTAGCTTGAGTATCAGCGACACCACATTTGATAGGAATTAACCATCTTGTTTTCTTGCTTAAAGGCCAGCAGAATGGGCTTTCTTGTGTGACACTGTGTGTCAACATGCTTACTTTTGCCTTGTTCCTTGCATCATAGGGGAGAAGATTTGTACTTGGGCTGGAGAAGCACAAGCTCCTTAAAATGCCAAGCCCATTCCAGGCTGTAGAATAAAACCTTTTAATCAACATTGATCACGTGTAAAGCTTCTTAAGAGAAAGAAGGTCAGTGTAAAGATTTCAGGATCTGAACCATTCACACTCGTAACCATCTTTAGTCCTAATATTCATTAAAACCATTCGAAACAGTTAAACTTAGCATGAAAAAGGAACAGCAAATATCAAATTTTTATTTCATACAATAAATAAAAAAAAAAAAAACCTCTTAGCACCCTTTATTAGTAAAAAACAGACTTATTGCCAAAGTTTTTTCACTACTTTCGGGTTACTTTTCTTTCTTTAAAAGAAACTTTTCCCCAAAAGCCCCCCTGCAGATGGCATTTGACTGAACCATTACGCACAAATTATCAGTATTTTTGTGCAGCACCCACAAGATTCTTTCTTGACTTTTACACCAAGAGCTTTTTTGGAAAACTTAATGGTTCAACCCACTCACCTGACAAGTAATGCCTTAGCAAGGCTAAATAAGAGCAACTATTTATATATATCTAGATTAAAAAAAAAAAAAAAAAAAACCAAAAAAAAAAAAAAAAAACCAAAAAAAAACAAAAAAACAACACAACAGCAGTTTGCACACATTTGTTGCGAATTTTTACATGGGTGTGGTTTTTTTTTTTAATAAAATTTCACTTCCTCAAGACCTTACAGTAAACATCCAGACCCTCCTGCATACGCACAGACACTGGCAGGATAGATGGAGCCCCATCCCAGTGTCTGGTCTGTTCACTAGCAGCTCTCTATAGTTACAATCCATTCCTGTTAGCGTCAATTAAATGGGTCTGAGCTGACCTACTTGGGCTTCTAACTACTAAGATACTGCAAGAGCAGAGGATGTTCACAAAGCTCTGCTTCTAGCAATACAGAAACTGTAGTGTTGGCATGAAAAATTAATTGTCTTCAGACCAAAGTCCTGCGTGACCACAATGATGTCTATGATTTCTCGTGTTACTATGAGTTTTATGGCTATGCCTTAGGTTTTTTTTCCATGTGGAAACTTATAAATGGAAGTGAATGGCTTTGATCACAAACTGTCTAAAAACCTGTATTATGTTAGTGTCAAGAGTGCACACTGTGAAGGCACAGGGAGGGGGAAAAATATCCAAATCTACTATTATGATAGCTATTAACATATGTCAGTAAGTGAGATGGAAGACTGGGATTATGCAGAATTCCTCCCAGAGCGTAGCTTTCCACTTTGATGTCAGATCAGGCACAGAATTCACATTATATCTTATATTATGAAATAATAACAGATATACACATAACATGTCACTACATTCGCAAAAGGAATCCTCCCCGTTCATCTGATTTCTATTAAGTTTAAATCATGTTTTAGCAATTTGAGTTGAAATTAATATTCAATTCAATTTTATACTTTTGTTCACAGGCCAAATGAAAAAAGCATAGAAGAAAAATTGCACATAAACAGAAAAACTGACAAAGGCTCCTGTCTGAATAGCAAGCTGAGAACAGATTTCTTACAGCATAAATAATGATCAAAACATTGAATAGGGATAAACAAAAAGTAGCCTTCAGCATTAATCAGCCAGTCACATTCATCTGTGCTTTTGGCATCAACCAAGTGAACCTAATTAAAAAGGAATATTGTCTTTGGACACTATCATCTTGCTTCATTCCCTCGCCAGACGTCTCCCGTCGCTGCCAAGTTCCCACTGATCTCCTTCCCAACCCACCCTCGGCCGGGCAGAGGCGCAGGGTGCCCGGCTCCCTGCACAAGCCACCGAAACATCCGTTTCCAGAACTGGCAAACCATTAGCTCAGGTAAAAGCTACACAGCAGGAGCATTTGCAGCTGCTTTCGTGAGACACTCCACGAAGCTTCCGAGCGCAAATTTAACTTTTCTACAGGGTGGCAGGCGAGCGTTACTGGGATCTTCTTGTTGTTCAGCCAGGGAGTACGCACCAGCTGCAATCTCAGCAATGCCAACAGCACCCTTCGCTACCGCGGGACAGAACAAGTCTTTCTGCTGGGATACACTCTGCAGCACCCACCCCAGCGCCAAGAAAGCGTGCTGTGAAAGACAGCAGGGGAAGGACCACCCATTTTCACTCGATAGCCAAAAGAGCTGCTTCCCCAAAAACATGCCGAGACACACTACAGGCAAAAAGTCTTCTCGCCAAAGTTGTTTTTCATAACCTCCCTGCACTTCCTTGTAACTTGGCATTCACTGACCACATGCAGACTCTATCAGCAAAAATTAAAGGCATGGTAAGTATTCACCAGCTGCGAACAAGAGACCATAAAGCAAGCATCTGACACCATCCACACAGCATGTCTGGCCTCTACAATGATTTTCCTGCAGGAGCAAGACCTGCAGAAGGAAAGGAAATGGGTTCCCTCCTCCTCACGTCCCTGTCCTGGGTTTGTACTCAGCCCTAGAAGTTGTTTCACTCAGGAAAAACCACTTGGTGAACACCATGATAGAAGAAAATGAAAAAGTCAGGCTTCCTGCTCCAGCAGAGCAGCACTGACACTCTGCAGATAAAGAAACGTCATCTTGGAAACCCAGTACTTTACAAAAACAGAGAACTTCAACCTCTGGAACTCAGTGGGTTCTTCTCAGGGGGTGTGTTCCCATCTTCACATGAGGAGGAAGTTCGATTTATTGAAATGTAAATGTAACTTGGTTATGCTCCTATGCCCTCCTGGAAGGGTCACCAATCCGACACCTTTCTTATAGCTACAAGTACAATGCTTCATAGTTTAATCAATTATTTCCTTGGGCATTTTATTAACTGTTGCAGTAACAGAGATCAAATACTCTGCAAGAAGCCAGTTTCCAAGAAATCTGCACGATATACTGCCTTGGACCAGAGGTTTGTGTAGGGGTCAGAAGCCATCTAGAAGTACTGACTTCTAAATGTGCTATGTTTCCACTCCTCCAAAACACCTCTTAGAAATCCTTCTAAAGGCCTACATTTTCTGTGAGAAAGCCACAAGAAAATGATGAGAAAGAGCAAAAAATCAAATGACAGAAATTAAGATGCATGACACTAATTTCCTGTTTTGTTTAATATCCTAATTTTTTATCTTTCATCAAGTTAGGACTTAAATTCTTTGCTGCAAGAACTCTTCCTATGATGCATAATCTGAATACGATAAAAAAATATTACAAAAGCTTAATCATCACTGATTTAGTTGAATGTGTGTCAAATTATCTAAAAGACACCAAAAATGTAAAGATATTTCTAGCTGGATGAGAGCGCTTTGTTTGTCCTGGGTTTGTACTGATCTGTAGAGGATCTCACTCAGGGAATATTATTAAAAGAAACCTCCCAAACAATAGATTCAGACCAACTCATGAAATCAGGCTGTAAAAGTGATTGGTCTAATAACACAAACAATTTCTTCCCCATCAGTTCACTTTCACCCAATGTAGAAAACAACCTCGGCAGTTATGGGGAGAAGACAAATGAACTTGGGGGCGCTCATTAATCTTCTTACATGGCCAAGAACTCCAGAGAAGCTGCTCAGGCAATTCCTGCCCCTTCTGCTAACCTGCATTTCCTGTGCAGGAGCCTAGTTTCTCAAAAACAGCTTAATGACTATCATTGAGCCTGCTGTGAATGATAATTAGCACCTAGGATACACACTGATTCAGCTCTCCTTCTTTCAAAGAATACTGCCTTTTGCATCAAAGAACACTGCTGAGAGTTCCACTGCTTTACTTCCTGCTCTAATAGGGGTGGAAGTGCCACAGTGATAACAGATTTGAGGTAGTAACTTTAAAATACACAGCCTGAAAAAACATATCAACTTATCTTCTCAGATAGTCGCAAATAACAGCCTAGAAAGATGTACAGAAGGCACTAAACTTCTTTTCACTCTTTAGGACAGACACCTTGCATTTGATTAAGTTTGAAATCGCAAGTAAAGCAATAATACTTCAATTTTAATCCCTTGTTTTCTCCGTGTTTAAAGAATTCAATACAGTATAACAAACGTCTTATTACAGTGTGTACCCTTGTGTCTAAGTGAATGACATTCACATGATCAGTTATACAAAGATCTCAAAGACTAAGATGTTTATTTCTGTATTGTCTCCTTTCAGAAGAAAGAGCAGAGGGAATTCAGGCAACTAAGCACTGGGTTATGCCAAGGAGGGATTATACCTTTTGTCCACCTAGGCAGTCTATTTCCTGGAATTAGTCCAGATAAGTACACTCATGCTCAGAGTCCTATTGTGTTCATTCAGTTCTGGTTTCTTCTCCTTGTCTAGAACGTTCCCAAGTATTATCACTGCTCTGGTTCAGCCAAGTCACATACACTGTCTCCTGGACATTTTTTTTTCTTTTTTTCAACTGGGATTTCAATCTATCAGTTGGCTGATGTGTCCCCATCAGTTCCCTGCAGCAGACAGCACGGCTGCATCTTGCCAGGCTAACAGGTCTCGCTTTGCCCCGCTGCACACAGAGCGTAGTTGACTCCGTTCACACAGTAAGACAGTACTTTTGTCACACGTTGGCTTGACAAAACATCACTTGTCATTGCTGTAATAAGTCTGCTAATTCTTCAACACTCAAAGTCAAACATACACTTTATTTCTTACGTGGGCAGATGGAACGCATAATATGTATGCTTTTTTCTTCCAGGTGCAGTTTAGGTGCTTCTAGCACAGATCACTCTGGATTATTTAATACTGCTACTTGTAAACAGATGCTAAAATGTCTTTCAGTTGTGAAGGCAATAGCAGACAGGCATTTAAAGATTTTTAAAAGTTTGGCAAATAAACAGGTAAAGGAAATCCACCATGCTATGGACGGAACAATAACTACAGCATGTATGATTTTATTTTACCTGGACATTCAGATAAAGAAATACACCCAAATAGCATGCTGACCTGCTCGCTGTTCATCGGTGAGCTCAGTGCACAGCAGCTGGCACTCCATCATCTTAGATGGCTCCCAATAAGACAAAGGTTCAGTGTTGCCTCACTTCTTGTTAATCTACTGCTGGAATTCATCATACACTGATTACCAAACTCAAACATCTCTACTAATTGCCAACATAAACACGAGCAAAAGCCATAAAAGTGTCTACATACTATACAGCTGTAAAAGACGCTTGCAGTCGTTAAAAGAAGTGCTTCATTGTCTACTCTTCCTTACTTACACCAGAAAACATGCAAAACTAAGACTACCATAAAAATCACATTTAGCATCACCTGAACTTCAGGAATCTGAGTTTTAATTGTGTATTTGAAATTCTTGGGGAAGGAAAGAAAAAAAACTACCACAAATCAATCTCTTCAGCATGAACGCTGTTTCAATTAATAATAATAATAATAAAAAAGTGTAAGTTCCTCAAAAGCCTCCCCAACTCAGTATCATTTACGTGTATGAAATCATCAAGAACAAAACATCAAGCTACCAAAACATGCAATATTAAATCAACTTGATAAATAAGCATATTGCAAATTCGTATTTTGCCTACAAGACTGTAACAAAGTAGAAGGAAAAAGTTTACATGCTCATGGAATTTCCCTCATCAGTAAGAAATATATCATTGAAAAGTTTATAAGATCATCAATGTTTCACACTTCTGGCCAATCTCTAGCCTCACACAGCGGCAATATGCTCCCTCCAGGCTGGTGATAAATTATATGAAGCATCTGAAAAAGTAGTGAATGCCCTTACAGATTTAATTTATGTTTTCTGTCAGGAGGACTTAAGCAATTCACACTATGTAGCCACCATTTAACAAGGTCCAAAGATGAGCATCTACTTTAAAAGTTAGCCATAGCACTCATTAAGCATCAATACAATCCACAAGGCTCAAGAGCTTCCACTCCTTGAAATTTATAAAACTGCATTCAGTGACCTTTCAGACTACGCCGAGCAGCATACTGCCACTCCACAAATAGGCCCAAGTTTTAAACTGGATCTTCACCTAGCTGTGCTCAGTATTAGTGTGGGACAGTTAGTGACTTGGTATAGTACGAGGTTCTTAACACAGAACACACAACTGGGGGAAAAAGTCAACTCATTGAAGATTTCAGTCTGTATTTGTACAGCTGCTGGCACAAAAATCAGATGAATGTTCTCTTTCAGAAACAGCAGCCTCAAACCGAAAGCTTTCAAAACAAGGGTTTACTGCAACCCACTTCAGCATGTAAAGCAGATGCTGGGTTATTTTTAGAGCTACCAGCATTTGTTCTCTGCCTTAACTCCCATTCCAGAAAGAAAGTGGGGATGAAAGCAGTGTTTATTCTCTTACGATCCAAAATTCAGAGATCTATATGGAACTGTCCCAACAATAATAAAGGACTTCAATATGAATTTAATTTGACATTCTGAATTACTTGCAACTACACAAAGCACGAACCATCTCAATCTATTAACAAGATTTCAAATTTCCTTCTTCAAAATGTTAATAATGACAACGCTGTAATGCTTTTGCTTCTTACATAGAGCCACCCTTTACTCTTTTGCTGCCAAATAGAAACTGTTCTTTTGAATACTATCTTAGACCCTACCAAGCACTAGGGGTTGTACACGACAATTACACACCAGAGTACTTCCAGAAACTTGACAGAAATCAATTTGTCCAAGCAAAATAAAACGGTCACAAATGATAGTGCACACAACCATCCTGATACCATTCAGCTTTCACAAATAGCCACTGGAAAGGTTGGCAGTAGTTTACTTTTTCCAAAGAGGCAGACACTACTGCATAAATCTGAATTCAGCTGCAGTTTAGCATTTCCTACATATTTATTCTGTTCTAATCATCTTTCATCAGAAAGGAAACACAACTCAGACTCTCAACTAAGTCTGTCTAAACTGTTCAAAAGGGTTCTCAGAGACATGTTTTAAAGCCGTTAGCAATACCAGTACCAGCCAAAACATAATTCCCAACTATTTGATATAATCATTCTACATATATGAGTGATTCGAAACTCAATATGCTGTTGTGGCAGCAGTAAACTACTTTATGTTCACTATGAAAAATTGCCAGAAGAAATCTGATCATTGTGTTAAAGCTCCCAGCTGGTCTACCGACATTAGGGAGGAAAATCTAAATCCCAGGAAGAGGTGAACAAGGGAGGGGGGGTGCTTCTCTTGCTGCCTTTGATATGTTTGAATGAGTTTCTTGATGGAAAAATCCTGTAGAATTTAAAATTAAGTTTTCCAAATGTATGGGGTTTGAATTTTTTTCATGGCTTTTTTTCCTTCAGCCTTGCTAGAAATTTAACAGTTCTAACTCTCCTGTAGCTATCGAAAAGTAATTCAAACATATCAATGAAGAAACACTTCATTCTGCTGTACTTTGTAATAGATCCTACATAATTGATTGCACACCTACTTATTCCACCTTGGTAAACCAATATGCACTTCCTGTAAGAAAAACTACATCCCATTAGTGTTACCACTCCATTTATGACCTCTCTCTGTTTTAGAGCACCTTAAGCCAGGCAATTCCACTGAATTTTTCTTTTTTCCATAATTTTAACATTTCCACCAGTGAAAGTACTAGAATTACACCAGCAAAGTTAATGAAACTACCCACTCTGCACAGAATATGACCCAGTACCATCAGCCAGAAAAAAATCCTGTCAGTCACCTACAAACAAACTGAGCAGTTTTCTTACTAAAACACTGAGTTCTACCTTTTCTTATCCACAGATGGGCAGCTAGGAAGCAAAGGTTCAAACCTCCCCATGACCAAGGAAAACAGAGGAAAACCTGCATTACTTTCAAACTTTCAAAGGATTGGCTCCAACACAAATTACGGCATTTATACATATTTTTTAAAAAAAAACCTTGTTCCCGGTATGCAGCAACAGCACAGAGCTAGACCTTTTTTTAGTCCCACCAATGATGCTTTTTTCAGTTCTGGCATATTTTTAAAGTCCTTACCTTCATACAAATCCAGCCCTTCAAAAAACTGTGGTTAGTTCTTAGCTTGTATCGATTAGCACTATAAAACAGATACACTAACATAATACATAGAAAAACTTAGAAGTAATATTCTGTTATAAAGAGATATAAAATAATCCAGGCGAATACAGGAACTTTTACCAATTTAGTTATATAACGTATATAGTTACAGTTTCACTGAAAAAAAAAAAAAAAATATCTACATAGCCAGGCTGTAAATTTTATCAAACTAGAGGCTGGCTACAAATATTGGGGAGTGCTATACACACATAGTCTCACAAAATGAGCACTGGTCCTGTTCGGTGACTCCCAGTGCCACTTCAAAACAGGCGAGAACTACATGATGTTCTGTCAGCCTCCAAGTGGTTTTATCAATGGGCAGAAATAAAACACAGAAGTCACTGAGAGAGACAGCTCACAAGATAAAGACATTATAAACCACGACAGAGTAAGTTTAACGTGCAGTTTCCTTGTTACCTTGCACTGTAAGGAAGACAGATGCTGTGGTAGATCCACCCTCATTAGAAGCGATGCAGTTGTACTTGCCAGCATCCGTGAGCTTTACAGTCTTCACCTCTAGAGACAGGTTGCTCATCATCCTTATTCGCAGGGGCTCCTCAAGCCTCACATCCCTGCCATTTCTCTGCCAGGTGAGATTGTAACGCACTGTGCTTGAAGTGAGGCAGGTCAAGATGGCTCCTTCACCAGGCACAACTGTGACGTTATTAGGAACCTGAATCATAGGTGGAGGCTCTGTGAATAAAGAACAGAGAGAAAGATGTGGGAACCTTTGCTTTGTTTGGGGATTCTTGATAAACAACGTCAAGCACACGGTAGAGTTTTAAAAAAAGTAACATTGCTTAGTATTCAGTTTAACTGAACATGGCTGAAGCCAGGAAACAGAACCCAGGGAGGTCAGCATCCTCCTCCCCTGATGCTAAGCTACCTGACAGCAGCTTACATCACAAGAACATGCCTGGTTTAGGTCAAAAATTATCGGATCACATAGGACAAAAGATCACATCGTGTATGAGAGAGGATGTAGCACTGTGTTCTTTGAGCTCAACTCACACTGGAGAAAGGCAACAAGAGATCAGAGTGCCACAGCAACAGAAGGAAGAGACAGGACCATCACCAGGTCTCCGAGTCTGATCCCTGAGGTGTGACCACGCATGCTGGAATCTGGGCTACGCACTAGATTTTTACAGGCTTTATATGAAAAAAACCATGTTGCTAGCAAGCTCTTCTTATAGCAACAATGAAAGCAAGTCAACAGCTGCTCTAAGCATCGTTATTAAGTTCTTTCCATGATGGTTTATATAAGGGAATACGGAAGGAGAGAGCATCTGTTCCCTTAAGTTTATCTGATCAAAGGGCCTTGTCAAACGGGATAAGGAAAATAAGAGGTAATAAACACATTATACAGAGACATAGACCTGACAGACAAACCATAGCAGAGACAATGACAGGAAACAAGCTTCACCAGGCTAACTGATGGGCTGTCAAGAAGCTCTGAGCATCATTTCAAAGAGGGGCCAACCTGGACTTTACAACTGACAGGGACAAAAACCTGGGGGTCCCAGGTATTTGGGGGGGGAGAACGGGAGACACAGGACAGGACAGGGGGTGAGGCAGCATCGAACTATGCGAACAGATGAAGGATTATGTAGGGGAAGTGAATCAGAGAGGAGCAAAGGGGGAAGGAGGCAGTAAGGGGCATAAAAGGGGCCCCGTTGCATGTAAAACATCAGCAGTCAGTACTCTCGTGTGACTGAGCCTTGCACTTGATCTCCACAGTCTGCCCTGTCATCCTGTTAAATCTTCTTTTAACTCCCGGTGTAATCTCAGTCCTTAATCCCTCCTGTGTGTGTCCTGGAGAGCAGTGTGTATGCAGCCTCACTAGCAAACTTCAATCCCCAGCAGCCGGGCAGGAGGGGGGCAGCTGGCTGTCCCGTGCCTTACGCAAGGCCCGCGTGGAGCCGCTGATGGAGGCAGCACCTTGTCTGTGCCAGTGTGTGGAGCTGGCTGTGCCCGTGTCCTCTCTGTGTCCGTGATACCTGCTCAGCTTCACTGCTGACAGCTGTGCGAAGAGGAAAGCGGCAGCAGTGTCCGTGGGTCTGGGACAGAGAACCCCCAGGTCCCTGGGCGCACGGGGCTGAGCTCCAGCAGCCAGGCAGGAGGGATTCCTAGGCTCGAGGCAGCAGCCACTTAACAGTTTCCACTCAAATCTTAGGTAATTTTACTATTTTTTCTTTCCTATCTGTACATATTTTATGTTGTAGCTTCCACTGTTTTTTATTATTTGCTTTCCACTCTACTCATCTGTACTCTTCTATGACACTCCTGGAAGAAAACAGCTGAAATAATTTTGTACTGAAACTAAACTTTGAAACCACAGATGCTTAAAATAGGAGCAGTCATCCTGATCCTTCTTGAGGTATCACTGATAAAGGAGGCAACATTTAAATATTCAAGAAAGAAAACACACTATGTATCACTTTAGGTACTCCCATTAAAAACATATGTATTTTTTTTCCATCTGTTTTTCCCCAAACTGGTTCTTCAAAAAAGAAACATCTGCAATGAATAACATTCTGAATAGTATGCTTTAGCAGAAATAAGACAGCTGCAAGAGCAAGACCAAATCTTTATCAGGACACACTAAAAAACAATTATCCTAAAAAAAGCAAAGATAAGAGGGAATAAAAAAAAGTCTGTATTTATTAAGGGTGAAAGTTTCTCCTAAGCTCAGAGCCAGCCATAACTGCTCATTTAAGTCTCATGTGGGGTCTCAGATGAGGTTCATGAGCTTTACACTACATCTCTGCACAGCAATGAATCGCTCCTATACTCTGCGTGCTGGGTGTGCAGCTCTGCTTCCCTATAAGCACGGCCCCTAGCAGCAATCACCTTTATTACCAAAACTGTGTATTTTAACACATGCAGAGGAGAGTCAAGAAAAGCTAGACTTGCATACTGAGAATTGAGTTTCTCCCCTGCACTTTTTGTTTTGGGTTGTTTGGGAAAAAAGACAAATCTAACACTTTCCACAGGCGTATCACCAAGTCTGTTACTTTAAGAAACTTAGAGAGATGAAGGCCAGTACAAGACTAAAATCCCCACCTTTTGAATGTCAGTCTGGTGGAGCATGGCATCTTTTGGACTACACCAGCCTCTTACCACAATAGTGCAGACACACAGCAATCCCCCAGCCAAACTCTAGACTGAATTCACAGCAGTTCTTAACTGAAGTGCCAGTAAAGGTGCCTGCATGAGCTAACGAGCCATCTGACATTATAAAGATTTAATACGAGTAAGACAAACTCCAACTCAAGTGTTTGCTTTTTCTGAAACTAGAAAATGTTGACACAGTTCCAATACCTTTCACACAGCAGTTGACAAAATGGACTATCTGTGATATATTGTCTGTCAGCTAGGCAAACTAAGAACACTTGAAAAGATTGTTTACTTTGCTTAAAGAAGAAATTTCAAGTAATTCTCTTCCAAATATTTGTACACAAGGATTTCAAAGCATCTCCTGCACATTTATCCTCTGCATGGCTCAAAACAGTGCTAATTGCTCATGTTTACATAGTGAGTCAGTCTCAGTCAATCTGTCAGTGCTCTGTAAATGAGGGATACAGGATTTTTTTTCCCTTGTCACTCTCAACTTTCAAGTGCTACCAATATCACAAGGAAAAAGTTAGGATTCTCCTTCAGTTTCAGTGTGAGGAGGAAGATGGTTGCAACTTCCAGACCAAGAATCTTTATGCCCACAATTTCTGAGGCAGAATATAACAGCTTCTTGTCCTCCAAAACATGGCTTGAAACGAACACATGGGAACACCCTATTCACCCAAATATAAAATAGTGCTCTAGAGCTAGGATTTGGGTAAGTATCTATGTTACTGTTCTATTCTACTCAAGTCCTTTGTGTGATTAAAAGGATGTTCCCCTCCTCAAATTTACCACTTGGTCTAAGAGGCCTGTTTCTCTACAAACTTTGCCTTGCATGGAATCAATGATATCACACCAGTTTCTTTGGACTGGCTCATACCACAGTGAGAAGAACATCTCTGCCTGAAAAAGAGAAGGTGAAAGGATATATAGTCACCCTCTTCAACTACTGAGTGGATTGTTTTGGAGAATACAGAGTTAGAGTTTTCTCAGGGCACAAAATAAAAAACAAAAAAAAAAGTATGAGAGGCTGTGGTCATAATACGCATCAAGGGAAACTCTGACTAGACATGCAAAATACTTTCCTGATGGGTTTAGTTAAGCAGTAAAGGCTGCTGGTGGAACTTGTGAAATCTCTATCCTTGGGGACATTCAAAGTTTGATTGGACAAGTTCCTGAAAAATGCAATCAAGCTTGGAAGTGAGTTCTGCTTTGAGCCGTCAGTTGGACTAGGTAACTTCCAAAGGTCCCTTCAGCCTAAATTGTTTTGTGATTTGAGGATTCATAATCCAGGTTAACTAACCTGAATTAGCTACTACAGGAGATAAAAGACAAGACAACTTCAACTTCAGGCAGTTATATGAAACCCTGAGGCTGAATCCCAACTGCTGGTCGGAGCTCTGCTAGCCTCACCGCCACAGTAAATTAACTGACTCTGCTCCACTGTTTCTGCTAGTCAAGAGCAATAGCTTACAGTGCTGCACGACATGTGTCTGATCAACACAAACAGAACACTGTGGATTTTTGCTTCAAAGCATAAATTATTTTTCAGTTTCCCTCCGACTGCACTGCACCTGTGAAAAATGAAGTGACAAGATTTGCTATAGTATGGACAGGATTTTCACCTACCCACCCACATACATAAGTAAGCTTTTCTTCTCAATTTTTCCTGCCAGTCATCTTCCTGCAGAAGACCTCTGCTGTGCTGAAGCAGTTCGAGCCCATGCCCTGGGGTGTATCTTGGTGTACAGTTACTTAAACTAAATTCCTCTGACAGAGTAAAAGGATTAACTTTGTGAAGTAAAGCCTGGTTTACTTTGGGAAACACTTCTAGCCAATTTGCAGTTGATACTCTCAACATCATCATCTGCAGGCAACAACACCCTGGCGTCCCAGCGCTCAGCCTGACAGGTACACAAGCAGCGTGGCTTCACATTTACCTTCACAGAAAGCCAACCTGACTTCACTTCCTTTATCCCACTCCAAATTCCTATGTCCAAAGCTTGACCAGAATGACAGTACTCACTTTTCAGGAAGGTTTCTCTCTTACCACGACTAACTTCCAGTAATAATGGGGCATGACCATTTAGTGCCCCAAGACTGAACAGGTCATTAACTTACACGAGGAACGTTCCCTCTCCCTCGGCAAGTGGAGTATCAGTGCTTTATGCTTTGAAACTGCTTGAACACATAAAGCACACCAACTCAGTACTAAATGGATGACCAGATTTCTAACTGATTGTCCTTTAAATTTAAATGTTTTCTGAAGTTAGGAAAATTTAAAATTAAAATTAAATTTAAAATTAAATTTAGCCATTTTGGGGCTAGCAACCAAATACTACCGTTTATTCAAAATTATCTTTGTGATTAGCTCAATTTATTCCTCATTTAATCTTACTTCCTTCATTCTAGTTATTCACTTTTTAAAAATGCAAGGTAATAGATGAGATCTCCAACAATTTACTGAACCTTGTTTAAAAAAAAAAAAGGCAGAAAACGTTTGAATGCAACTTTTGCAATTCCTCATCTATCCAATAATACAAACATACAATCAAGTAAGCATATAATTGCTACAGCTTGAAATAAAAATGAGAACATTTGAAATCAGATTTCAATTTCTGCTTCTACAGGCCACATCTATTATGCAAGCCCAAATGATAGTGGGAACTGATTAGAACAAATCCAATGTTTATGTTTAAAACAGGTGTGCTAAATAAACATCAGCACACTTGCGTACATGGATGAGAAAGTCCACAATGTACTCAGAACTGGAAATGTATTTTATTGGCCCCAAGTGCCACTGCTCTCTGTTAAGTGTTCCAGTACAATATATTACCACGCTTCAGCACGGAAGGACAGACTGCTACCCACCTGAAACATCCAGAAATGTCTGCGCACGTCCAGTTCCTGCACTGCTGGCTGCCACACATTCGTAAAAGCCTTCATCAGACAAGGAGACCTGAGCAATTTCCCAACTCATACTAGATGATTCTCTGGAGGAAGAAAGGGGTATATTCACTAAATTCCTGAAGGAATCAAGAGGTATAAGAACTCGGTTTCCTGACTACAGGCATAGGTTTACACAATAATGAAGAGGAAAAACAGACCCTCTGATGAATCAAATCAGATCTAACTTCACAGATTTTATTTAAGAAATGATATATACACTGTCAGGCTTCTGTATTAAGAAATGTAAGTTTTTGCAGAGTGTCTCACTTGCGTATCTACAAATATGCCTTTAGCGTATGTCAACAGTTGTCACACAGTAACTAAAACCACCGTATTTGCAGCCATTCACTCAGCTGCTCGTATTCTACTTATTTACTATGCAAGGAGACACCTTTCCTTAATACCGACAAGTTTTAATGTAGAGCCAATATGTGGTACCAAACCTGTGGCTCTTACTAGCAGGAGTAACAAGGGTTCATCCTCCCAGCCCGAGCTTCTCAAGCTTGCAGGTATAGATCACAGGGGCTACACATAAAGGGGACCCCCCATCCTTTACCAGATACAATCTACTTCCCTCACTCTATATGCAAATTCACTATGAGGTTCATACAGTGGGGAAGGCAGCATCTACCCTACTACAAGATTACTGCATCCAGGCAGCAATCTTTGTACTTTTTAAAATTCAGGGGCTACCTTCATCCCAGACGTTTATAATCCAGCAAAATGTGAAGTATCAGTATGAAGATGACTGACTTCTGCTCTGCCAGTTGTATCTCTGAATTAATGATCAACCACAGCTATGACAATCCAATATGCTGCACATTGACTGCCCAGCCATACAAAAATAAACAGCACGACACATACAAAGACAGAATTAATGGATTTAAGACTGAAAATGGAGGGTGGAGTAGAGAAGAGATGCAAGCAAGATAACATAACAGGAAACCAGATAAATAGTTGCAGTTTTTCTGTAAATCATAGCAAGGGAAAAGCTGATAGGCAATAATACCATGCATCTATCATATAATCACATCAAGTAACATCAAGAAGAGAATAAAAGTATAACTACATTGACTGGTGTTTACATCTGCTTAAAAAACAAACACTCCTACAGCTTCTTGAGATTCAAAACCACATTTTACACATCTAATGGTGCAACAGACACAGATGATGACCTAAATGAGCAAAACAGTGTTTCTTCTGCAATGTCCCAGCGCTCCCTGTGGCCTGTTGCTACGGCATATAAACAAAACTGATGAGTGCTAAAATATTCATGATAGCTTTGGCAAGTGATTGCCACATTATGGGAAAACACGAAATAAATGAATCCTTTGTCTTTTGTTTGTCTGAATAGATTATCAACCCTTAAAGGATAAAGGATGAGAGGAAGAGACTTGGAATATGCGTGGAAGTTCAATGCTGTAGCATTGTAAGACAGACAATCCAACTACACCACAAATGAAAACAGTATATAGTGACCTTAAATGGCTTCCTACTTATTCTTTCTTACTTCATACACTTACTCTAGATAACCTCATATATCAAACCTATGACATTTTACAGTGAAATGCTGGCAAATAGACACGGCAGTAACTGCCAACGCTAAACAATAAGGTCATATTTCTTCCAAGTAAAAAGTGAGAAACCTCTTTTTCATGGAAAGTATGTTAAAAGTGAAGTTATGCAATCCTATTCTTCATTTCTGTCTTTTGCTATACACCAGATGTGCAACATGGAAGCCTTGAGAAACGTGTCCAGAGTGAAAAAGCATGGCAAACAGAGACCTGTGGTGGTCTATTAAAATAAAAAATTAAATACAACAATAGCAGCAATGAATAATACACACCTCAAGGCATCTGCTGCACACTTTGGCACTGACTCTAAAAAGCAGTAATTGCACACAACTCTTTGCAACACGTGTTATTGAGATAACTCAGCACCTTTCAGCATCAAGTCATTGCAAATCACTTCACAACATATGCAATTTGCTGATCGTGCTGCTTATCTAGCCAGTTTGGAAAATACAAACATGCTCCCTTAGTCATGTTGGAAAATCCAAAGACCAAATTACATCCCTGTTATTAGTTACTGCAGAAACACCTGGCAGAGAACAGAGTGACACCCATCTTGTACCCAACCTCACCTCTTGGTCACCACAAACTGCCACGCTCCACACCACATTTTCACCTGGGAGGTTACCAGCAGCAGGCTGTGTGTGGCTCACGTGAAGGAACTAAAGGCTCACTCATACCTCACTAGTTAACACCTGGTTTGGAGGGATATATTCTGCATGGTTTAGCAAATCACATACTAGACTCGACTAACAACCGCAAATATCAGTTGATTCAGAGTGAGTGGGGTTTTTTTAATTATTAATGTTGTTATTTAACTGAATTTATTGCTTTGCTCATCAGAATTTCAAACATTATTTTTACTGATTCTGACCTTTGCAGGGTTGGTAGCATCTGCCATTCACCATACAGAATGGATTTTAAAGACGTTAGTTCTCAATTTCCACTGATTTCCCACTGAATTTACATGTTTAACTACTGTTCTTGGTCTCCTAAATCAGACTTGTCAGAAATGCACTAGGATATTAATCAAATTTTCCTAATAGACCACCAAAGGATGCCAAAATCTAGAAAAACAAAGATGTTGTAATTTTAGAGAAATTTATTTTTCCTACAGATTACTAATTTAAAATTAAAAATTATTATTACCTCTGGAATCAAAGTAGAAAAAGTATTTTTCAAAGTACATTCACTTCAAAACCCTTAACCTACATTCATCCTATTTTCACATAAACAAGTGTCATGATAGAACTGTAATATTCAACTTATAAAACATTTACTTATTCAAGTAAGTATTTTTAAAAAAAATGAGTAAAGATGACACCTTGTCACCAAAACAAAATGAATTCAAACTCATTTAATGCAGAGAAGTAATACAGCTCAAATCTGCATTAAGCTAGTAAACTGGACAAATCCTGTATGGAACTTCACTACTAGTAAAATGCAGACAAGCCAAGCTGACTTAGATCATATTTGACTGTGATCAATAATATTTGGCTTGAGATGTATTTCGTTAAATTAACTTGGATGATCTGTTCATTCATCTGGTCTGTAATAGTAAATTGAAAAATGCAGCCCAATCATAAAGGTGCTGGATATGTGAAAAGCAAGAAGTGTGTGGTTTGATAACTAAAGCATGGAAAAAATTACACAGCTACTAAAGTATGTGCCAGGGTGGACTAAATGTAAGTGACACCTCATTAAAAAAAAAAAAAACAAACAAACAAAAAAAAACCACAAAAAAAACAACCAACCAACCAAAAAAGCTGCAGCATTTCACACTGCCAACAGTGTACAAGGAAGCTCCAGAATATATTTATTTTCGTAGTCATGTACCTGCTACTGAATGATAGAACTTAGCCTTCAGTTTTCTTATGAAGTGCTTCTTCAGGCTTTGCAAGAGGCTGCCAACACTGCTTTCTAGAACATACTTCCCTTTTGTTTTCAACTACCAGAATTACAACATGTACTTTATATATGAATTAAAATATTCTTTTTTTTTTTTTTTTTTTAATTCTTATCTCATTCTACAGAGAAAGAGCATGCATTCAATTTTCTATACAGAAATCTGAAGAGCCTTCTGGTATATTCAGTATAAGCTTTCCTGAGAGGAAAATTTTCTAGGGTAGGTCATACGACATACTTCCAAAACATCCATGAAAGGCCATTAAAAATAAAACAAATTAATATGTTACATAATCATCTATGTATCATTTGGGGTGGGAGAAGAATGTGATGGGTGCGATCCAGAAAAAAAAGCTAGTTACTGATCTACTTTACATAACATTTAAAATTATAAATTAAAAGCATTTGCCATCTAGACTTTTAGACCCAGTTTATCATAATTTAAGAGCACACATTTGAAGGGGATTTTGGCCAGAACCATATAATCCATCTTCTATAGAGAGCGTACACCCTTCACAAGCATGTGTGTGTATATATAGATCTCTCCATAGAATACAGCCTCCCTAATGAGTATCACCAAAAATAACAGAATGGAAGTAACGGGGTATAAGCATTATGTAATAGTAAATATAATAAATTATTATTTAGTAAATAATAATTACAAATCATAGGATATAAACCAGGAAATAAAACAGTATTGGAAAAAATAAAAAAGTCACTACTTACTTGAAGAACTGATCCACTCCTAGTTTTACTCCATTTTTAGTAAAACGCTGAGTATAAGGTATAAGACTTTCTACATGGCAAGGTACAGACCCTGGCTGTAAATAATACCCTGGAGTCTTGGTGGGCATTGTAACTTTTGGAGCATCTGAAGAAAGCAAATATTCCCCAAAAGATTATTAACAGATACTAACACATATCCTATATTTTCCTATCATTAAGAGGAAATTCAAATTCTGATAAACTTGTACTTAGTAGGTAACAACATTAACTTGCCTATCACAACCTAGAGATAGAACTTTGGAATGAAACAGCACGGAAAGTACTTGTGTAAGTTAGAAAAAAGTACCAGATATTAATTTTAACTGATTCAGATAAAACAAATGTACATTCAATTCAAGTTAAAATCTCTTACCAGGAGTAATACTAGAAAATGAAACACTTGAAACTCTCTGAAAAAGATAATCGTCCTTGTCATAGCCCATTATTTTAACAAAAAAAGCTTCATCTGGTGGAACGAAGTCAGAAATATTCCATAGCCCATAGGGCTTTCTGTCAGGATAGTATTTCACAGGCAAGGTCTTGAGAAGTTCCCCTGTAATACTCAGAAGTTCCAGTCGGTCTACTCTAGCTGGAAGAAAGATCCCTGTGGTATTTAGCAGCACAAAGGTAGGAATCCCTAGAAAAACAGAAACATGCTATTTTAAGTGCTTAAAATAAATAAATAAAAAAGGAAAGGTTGAATTCCATATGTATGGCTCACTACCCCATGAATGCACCATTCACTTTCAACTCTTACGTACCAAATAGCAAAAAATTAAGCTGTACTAAGCTGAGCTCTGCTTATTAGCTGTCAGGAGACACAGCACTGATTCAGGTTTGTTACTGATTTCCAACAGGTGTTTCTGAAATACCAGCCTCTTTTATTCATCCCTCACCATGCCCCAGAGACAAAGGCTTCTTCTGAAGTTCCAGAAATAGCAGAAACAGTGTTGTAATTTTGAGGTGTTTCATAGCTAAAAATATCTGGACTTGTGTGTCATAAAAAAAACGAAGCTAATGTAAAAAAACACAGTAGTATGATAAAACAGGAACCTTGGCTGCTCTCACACATTCAAGGCCCAAGAACCAACCAACGGCAGCCCCCGATTTCACCAGACAGATCATCATACAGTTCTACTCTATTCTGGGGGCCCAAAACCATATTGTTTAGCATGGACTAAAATGGAAACGAACCTTGCACTGGTCTGCTGGATGTTTTTTTAAAGTCTAACGTTGGCTTCCTAGAAAACCCAGCTCGAAAGTCAATAGTGCTGAGACCTGTGATCCGAACAGAGTGCCTTCCACTGCTTGAGGTCTGAAAAAGCAAGAGTGAAAGACTATGTGCATAATTAGCATTTCAGGAGTTGCAAAGTGTCTGATCCTTCCACTGAGCTCGGTAGACAGACTTCAGCGTTCATTAAAACCAAGACAGAAAGGGGGCTTATGTCAAAAGCTGTAAGTAAAACCACCTTTAATAAAGCTTTACTTTTAGATACTGGACGCTACAATTGTGGTATCTGCAAAAAGAGCCAATTTGTCTTGGAGGTAAGTCACAACACAAACACACAAGATCAACAACTACGTGTCACAGGTATGTCAGGGACTGTAATGGGAGACTCCCTGGCAGTTAAGATTTTGACCATTATACGGTATACTACAAAGTCAGAAATGAAACACAAGTCAACAGAAACATCAGGGTAAAGTTTTTGCTGATAATAGAAACAATTTACTTCCCATGCTATAACAACTTATCTTACCTTTTCATTTATTAGTAAACTCCCTTTTTAAATATACACAAAGCTAATTTTACCCATGAGGCATATGAAAACATCACTGGCACTGCGTGTCACGAAACAAGCGGCAGGTACAGATCAACCTCAGCCAGTACTGTATAGCAAAGCTGCTTCTCTCTCCCAGCCACAATTTCAGTGGGAAAGCAGAGGATGCAGAAGTACCTCTCCCCTCTATTCCCTACCACCCATCCCTCCACCTTGTCATTCTGGTGAAATCAGAAAAAAAAAAAAAAAAAAAAAAAAAAAAAAAAAAAATATCACAAACAACCCCCACCTCTCCAATCACTCTTGAAAACCCTTAGCTTTACATTGTTTGAGCACAGAGTAGCTTTTATGCAAGTCCTCAATCTGACAATTATTTTACCTTCTTTAAGTTACTTTCTATTATTGTGTGCTGAGAAAGAAAAAGGATAACTGATACTTGCCAAGAATCCAATGAGCACGGGCATCCAAGGCTTTTTGTTCTCACCTACTTCCACACCCTTCAGGTGTTATAAACCAAAAACCCCACAACAAAACACTGCTGCACTGCACTGAGCCTGGAGTTAGATTTTTACAGACTTAATGACAAACTCATGGACAATTTCAACCAGAACAGCTGGAAAAAATAAAGATTCAAAAGGCTGTGAAGAGTGATATCTAAGTTATATTATGCCAAGATCAAATCCAGTTAGTAGAATCTACTCTGAATTTTTGTTCAGGATGACAATGAAGCACAAGAGACTTGCAACATGAAAAAAAAAAAAAAAAAGTATTAAAA
Organism: Tyto alba; assembly: GCF_018691265.1. NCBI lineage: Eukaryota > Metazoa > Chordata > Aves > Strigiformes > Tytonidae > Tyto > Tyto alba. Next base: position 2,784,582 of record NW_024881272.1, read on the forward strand.
TGAAATAATTCCACTGAGCTTTATCTATCTAGAGAGTGTTACCAGATATATTCTCAAATACATAATTACTTCAGTTTAGTAACCACCTCTGATACAACTGCATGTGAATATTAAACAGTTGTTTCTTATAACTAACTGCCTAGGGACAGCCACTTAGACACTATGACAAATTGATGTCTATCAGATTAAAACAACCTCTATTTGCTTCTATTTGGTTAGCCTTTCACCTCAAAAATCACTGCTAAAGCCTTTTTTATATAAACCAGCTGTTAACAATACAAAGAAATATTTAAGTGTGCCAAACAACTCATGTTATCAAGCGTTAATTGGCAGTTAAAATTTCATTAGACAAACTCAGTGACAAATTTTTCTTTTTATAGCTTTATGCATCTGTATAAGGAATTTATGGTGTGAATAAAAAAACTCTGTGAAAAGTTTAAGTCTTCAGTCACAGCCTTAAAATCTCAGTACAAATAAAACAAGCCAGTGACTAAAGCCAAGTAAACGATCCATAGAAAAATACATTGGCAAGTTATTTCTCTTTATGAATGATTCAGATCTTTGGATACTTGTGAATTTTTAAGGCTAGAATAACCTTATAAAATTTTTCCATTTACTAGTAACAATAAATGCAGCTATTATTGTCATGCCTAGGAGCTAGAATTCTTACGCAAACACCCAAGAATAAACTTCATTCCAAAGGACTGCTTTCCAATTAGCATCTGTCACATCTCTCTATAATTTGTAGTTTAACACAGACTGTTGGTATTGTACATTACTGGTTTTCTTCCCAGACTGGATCAGTATGATAAGAAGAACAAACACCCGTTTGTCACGGATGTCAGGAAAAAAAAATGCTTTCATGACTTGCAAACAACACAAAATAGAATTGTCCAAAATGCATATATCTATGAACAAATGTATGAAAAACTCATGGGTGTTTGTAAAATAAACCCTTAGTTTCACAGCAGAAAAAACAAGCCACAATGGCTAAATGATTTTTTCATTGCACAGTTATATTTAGGTGTTTATGTTTACACTGATGGGCATACATAACTGAATTATGCTTTAAGCTACATGCTAATTGGGTGGAAATTACTCTGGACTGGCTTGTCATTACACTCCCTGGAACCAGCTGTATTTTGGCTACACACCTGCAAGGGAATAGCAACAGCAGCAGGCACTGAAGACCTGTCTTGATCACAAGAACAGCCAAGTCTCTCTGCTGATTTCTCATTGCTTTTCCTCTGTGTGACTGAGGAAAGGAGATGATCACTGAACACTATGAAGCAGGGAACTGATGGCTTCTCACCCCTGCCTCTCCCCACGCACTCACCTCCATCCCTCACTAGCTTTTTCCAGCTGGAAGCACAGGGCAGGCAATCCTTTAAGGAGTAATTAGGTACAACTGCCTCCTAACACTGCTGTCCTGGAGCTTGCAGGTAACTTATTTGCAAGAGGTTGGTCACCTCCCAAACTGCTTCAAATAAATCTTTGAAGAGGAGTCATAGATCAGTCTTTGTGGGAGGGGTTTAGCAGAAGCAAACTGATGCTCCCTCCTCTATTAAATGAGACAGACCGTTCCTGTTAAGCCCCATCCCTTGGTAGGTGTCTCAGCAGTGGGACCACTTTCTGAGGTGCAGAAAACACATGTAACAGCAGGACCATCTTTCCAAAGAAGCACGCTTCCTTCTGCACAAAACCCGTACTGTTCGCTGATATCCCGTGGAGCGAAGAGCCACCTGCTCACCTCCTGTCATTGCTCTTTGGAAAGACTCCTGTCACCTCGTAAACCAAGGGTTCTATAGCAGACCTGGGTGGGAAACTTATTTACAAAATACACATACATGCACAGATTGGATGCCCTCGTAAATGAAGTACCTGAAGGCAACTGGAGGCCTCCTGCAGCACAAGAGGCAACTGGATCATGTACTCTGTGTTTTATATTGCTCAAACCAGTGATTTAAAGACTTCACTGAGCACTGAAAGAGCAGCAACGCTTGTCCATGATTCAGGTGGGATCTTCTCGGACTGATCATTCTCCAGTTCATTTAGTAGCAGCTAATACTGCTTAGCTCACCGTGAGTTGTTATCATAATAAAACGACAACTTTTTGCACTTCTAGGTGACAAATACTTGCATAAGCTGTTTTCACAAATCTAAGACCTGGTTTGCTCATAAAAGTAATTAAAATATTTCAGCTATATTCAAGACATTTTTTTTTTTTTAACCCAAAACGCATACATGTGAATGTTTTATTCTCCACAGAGTTGGAGACAGCATTATGCTGAGCTCCAAAACCCAAAAACCTTAAAAACCCTCACTGCAGGAGCAGCCTGATGCTTTGGCCAGGAGGGGTTTGCATCTAGCTGAGTACTGCTGGCCTGGCTCCAGCCCAGCCGTCTGGCAGTTCGCACCGTGCTGAGTGCCAGCCCTGGCTTTAGCAGAGCTTATTACCGCTGAAGGCTGTTACACACCCAGCCTATAAGAGTGGCAAGCTCCTCTCTCAGCAATTCCTGGAATCCAGAAATGTGGGCAACACAGTGCAGGCATACACAAGTGATTCCACATGGCTCAGCTCATATCCAGAAAGGCTTAGCAACAGCCATGCAGGGCCAGGGAGAGATCACACAGGGCTTTTGCTTTTTCTGTACTGTTTCTCTGTGTTGCAGGGCACTGAATGTTTACAAGACTGCATGCTTAACCTAAAAAGACTCGAACAAGCTACGGAGTTCAATGTTAAGGCACTGACTGTAAGAAAAGTTCTCTCAGTACACAATATGTCCAGTTACTAAGTCCAGCAGGACCCAAGTCATTTTTTTTTTTTTTTTATTTTTTGAACAGACCACCAGGGTGTGTCTGTAACAGGTTTTTCAGCACTTTTGGTTCTGGAAGCACAGACAGACATTCAAACAATTCTCTATAAAGCTGCTGAGCTCAACACGCTTTTTGAGTTCCAGTTCTGCAGCAGTATCAATGGTTTCCTACAGTGCTGTATGGGAATTAGTAATGCTTTGCAAACTACATCTATGCATATAGCACAGACAATAAACGGCATGCAATCATTCAGCACAGCTCATTGTGAACTTTGCTATAAAGGTATCTTACGTGGATGACTTCTCCTCCAAAAATCACAATATAGTATTTAGATTTCTAAACTAGAATAGTTCAGTTGGAAGGGACCTATACCCATATGATTGTTTCCACGTCAGTCTAGGAAAGGTAGGATCATGCTGCTTTACCTACATAAAGAAGTATACAACAGTAAGACAAAGCATGAGTCAGTTTGGGCCACAGTTACACAACACAGTTGAGAAGATGATGTAAAAATTTAAGTCTTTATACCCCCCTTCCTCTCCCCAACTCTAAGCACCTATGCCACAACATGCTGCCCCCTACAAACCAGCTCAAGGTACAGATTTAACTTTATTTGTTTGATGATAATCTGCCCACAAAACATAGTTACATAGGGTGATTTCTACATAAAGTTAGGTCTTGCGCTGACTTTAAGGTGTGGTAGTGGGATATCATTTGGTAGCTAATACACTTCAAGTGTTTTGAAACATCAGCATCTAGCCATAGAAACAATGTTGGGGCTAGTTCTTAAGTTTATGTAAATACTATCTTAGCCCTAGCACAATCCTTAGAATTTTAACATTCCATTCACAGCTGGTGTGATTACATTTTGAACAGTTGATTAAAATGACATAGTGAACATGTTATAAAGCAAAATGGTTAATACATACATTTCCCTAAGTCTAGCCAAGTCCCAAGCTTCATCTTCCAGTTTACCATATTATAGGAAGAGTGCTCTTGCTCATCCCTTTTCTGTATTTTGGGTGAAGGTAATCAATTTTTGGCCTGATACACTGTGTGAACTTCAATCTCTGCTAAATTGTTAAGGCTAGCCTAAGCAATCCACTTTCTGTTCCTGATTTACACCTATTTTATACATACATTTATTGACCTATAAACAGTAAAGATTTTGGCTACACTGGCTTCAATTCACAACTCCCAGCTCCTCGTGTAGCAACAGGTCACAAAGTGCTCTTGGAGGTTTACACGCTTTGCGCACCGCACGCCTCCCAACCATGGCATGGCACTCCCAGGAACACACAGCCAACAGCAAACACTGGAACCAGCACTGTCACCCAGAGAAAACCCCACAGAACCATGGTTCTACGTGTCCCTTTCAGCACTAGGATGTTTTATTCTTTCATTTCAGAAGGAAGACCGTTAACAGATCAGCAGCCAGGAGCTGGTTGCTTTGCTTGCTACGACTCTCAGAACCCGCAGGCATGATTGCTCCTCATCGGTTTCAGTGCACGCTGACCATGCTCAGCGTAAGGAGCCTTCAGCCAGACACCTGAGGAACTTTCCTACAGAAGGCTGTGGGAGCAGCAACCTTTGGAGGTTGATCAAGGGGTCACAGTAAGTTGCTACAGTCAGTTACAAGACCACCATTTTGCCAGTCTTATTGATCCTTTCTTCTTTGGTTATTACTGATAATCATGTTGATCTTAATGTCTTAGCAATTCAAAATCCTCTGGGGTCCATTCTGCAACTGTACGTGCTAAGATAGCACTCACATGAAGAAATTTATTTACATACTGCAGTATTTAAATTATTTACAGATAAGGAGTTTGAATTAAATGTGTATTTATTGACTTTGCAAATCTGCTAATGAAATCTCTGGTCTGCAAAGTGCACATCATCTCCCTCTCCCAGTCCTCCAAACATGCCACACACAGCAAACCCCCTCTGTGCCCACTCTCTCTACAGAGAGTATTTTCTCACTAGACTCCAAAAATTTGGTGCTCACTTCATCCTTTTACCATCCAAAGGAAAATGATGTCCTAAGGATTTGACTTAAGTGTCTAATACGTTATCATCTTGGTAAGAATTTTATACTACTGCCTTCATAATATGTCACAACACATAGGTCAGAAAGGACATTTGTTATAACACAATCTGGGAATATCTACAATAAATAATGTAGCAAATCATTATACTATGCCCTTGTAAGCTATAGGACAAGTCATACATGATTTCTGCAGTAACTTTACCTTAATTGTCCATGTTCCAGGCTCTGGATCTTTGACATTTACTACCTTTGCAGAGTTGTGGATATTTAGCAATTCATTCAGTCCAGATCCTTTACTGATCTGCTTGCCTAAAAAAATAAAATACATACAGTATTGAGTAAAAGCAGTATTGCCTAAAAAAAAAAAAACAAAAAACAAAAAAAAACCACACACACACAAAAACAAACAAACAAAAAAAAACCACCACACCAACAAGCCCCAAACCACAACAGAGAATAAATACAATATTGTTCTTCTGTACCGATGTATTTTTGATACTTGGATTTACTCGCTACTTAGTGGTCAATGACATTTACAACAGTCAAACCTCCCTGTAATTCTTTGCCAGAATACTAAAAATGCTCGTTTATTTTCACTCTTTCCATTCACTTGGTAAATTTAATACAGCCTGCAACAATACAGAGGTGTGAAAAACCCAGAGACTGTAAGTAAAAGAAGCTCTTTTCATTATAGAAAATACTCAGCTCTCAGTAAAAAGAGGCAGCACAGAAGCAAACTCCCCCAAAGGAGATCGTAGAACACACTTACCCTGACCTACCTGCCAGCTGCCAGGCCACTCACTCATCCTCTAGACCTATTTCAAGCAAGATAAACTCCACGAGTAAAAATACTGATAAGCCAGGTTCTCCTGGCAGACAGGCATTAATGTGACTAAGGGTGGGGATGCATGCAAGATTCTCACCAGGAATTTAGCCTGTTAGACATCAGAGACATCAATAAAAGACTGTCAATTTTCATACTGCACCATTCCACACTTTGTATGTACATCTATGCATACAAGTACATGAATGGCTGTATGCAGGAACTGGTTCTATATAGAGGCATTTTGCTCCCTCAAGGTTGACTACAAAGTACCACCAGCACTAAAAACACATCTGGCTCTTTCAGAGAACTAAAGGGAAAGGTGAAGTTGAGAATGGGATATCCCAATGTGAATTTTTAAGACCTTATTAGACATTCCTTGACTAACTTCAGTGAAACTCTGTGGATTCAGATGCATGGAGCTGACCGATGAGAAAGGAAAATGCACAGATGGGGTCGAAGGTTCAGCTAAGCCTGACAGTTGCACCCAGGATTGTGTGTTAAGTTTGAAAAGAGACACTGCAAATTTCTTTCCTGTCAACAAAGAAGAATGCCTCAGTGGAGGACAGACCAGATTATGTTGCAGGAATAAAATAGTTCCAGGATACTAAAACTTAAGCTACATCCTTAGCCAAAAGTCATTCAGAAAATAGAAAGTATAATCTGAATTTATTTCTGGAGTGGTGTTCCAGGTTTCTAAGGTATCAACATAACCATGAACAACAGCTTTGTTCAAAATATCTTCAAGTACAAATTAGCATCCAAATTATGTCATTGCATTCCCTATCACACACTGTTCAGCTAGAGATGGGCACATGAGACAGGGTTTGATTCTAAATGCTCTCATAATTCATAGAATCCAGACCTTGGTTTACCTTTCACCACATAAAAAAAAAAACCAACTCTCTTGTATAACCCTTAAATGACAGTTCAGTGACTACATACATAAATACATGAAAAGCAAAAGCGTCCAGAAATTTGGAATGCAAAGACAACAGTAAAAAAGTAGATGGAGGTGAGATGAAGTGGTCAGAATAGGGAGGATTCCCAGTTTCCTCAGAGTCAAAAAAAAAATGGAACATTGGGAACAATTTCAATATCAGAAGTGCGTATATCCACAGATCCTGTATTTTAAAAATAAAAGTGAAAAATAATGCAAAATCCCAATATTGGTTTTCAAAATGTGAAAGGCATTCGTGAATCACAAATACAGCCTTCCTTATCAGAGACAGTAGAGACGATTTGTCATTTTCATTCACTTTTTTTGCTATCACAAAAGAAGGTATAAACTACTTCACCTAATGGATCATGAATTTCAATTGCTGGTGAAGGACCGCTCAAGGACACTGTAACCTCTTTCAGACTTGGATCAAAAGGGATCTGCCAAGTATTAACAGCCGTGGTCAAATGGTCTGTAGACAAGAGATGCACTTTGGAGGCTTGAACTGCTTCTTCAACCCATTTTAACACCTAGAAGAGAAAATAACAGTTGTTACTATCCTGTCAACCGGAATTTGCTGTTGAAATATTTTCTGCTGAAATACTGTCTCTGCTGTCTTGTTGAGATTCCATGTTAACTTCTATGATAACAGAAGATCACTACTTTCACCGATGATGCTATTGTCTGATGGCACACAGCTACATCACCCTGAGCAAACACAGCAGGGTAAAGGCCTTGCCTAATACAATCACCCACTGCATCCATTTCAACAGAGATGTTCTGGAGACAGCACAAACAGGTTTTCAACTTGTATCGGGAACACCCAAGAGCACAGGAATACAGAAAGTAAAGAAAACAGCATGCTGGGAATGTACAGAAAACAAAGCACCAACATCAAAGTAAACATATATACTTCAACTTCTACTGCTCCATGTAAGAATCAACATACATATGACATGGCAAAACAGAGAGCCAGAAAAACAATGACCAAAACTATGTTGCCTTACCAGTGCAGTTATCAATTCTGAAGTGAATAGGCTTATTTGCCACATTAGGGCAAATATAGTCAAAAGAAAAATATATTCATACCTAAGAAGACATGCAATTTTAATAGAAGATATTATCAAATTAAAAGAAAAAAAGAGCAAAGCAGGGATCTACATTATCACCTATTTCAAGAGAAAACAACAAAGGTAACCAAAACTCAGACAGTCTAAAGCCTCACTCTTTCAACTACTACTATCTCTGGAGTTAGGCGCTATGAGATCAGCCAGCACCAACAGTATGACCTGGATTGACAGGAATGGGGTCATACAAGTGATGCCAGATTTCCCAGAGCACATCATACAAGGTCACGTTTGTGGTGAGCAAGAGGAGATGAAATGATATTTTGCCCAAGTATAAAATTAGAATAATACAGGCAGGTAACACTACTATAAAGTTTGTTTACATAACCCGGTTTATCCACGTATTTGGTCTCAGTGGCAAGGTGTTGGCAGCGTGGCTGCCTCTGTGAGGAGATCAGGGGCTGCCAGAAGGGAAGGGTACCAGAGCAGGAATTTCCCTGCAGCCTGTGAAGGGCCTCACACCAGGGCGCATTTTTTCCTGACTGGTGCTCATACGACCGGAATGAGTAATTCAGCAGCACTTTACGTAGCAAGGAATTAATTTTCCTTATGACAGGTTTGCTTTACCCTCAACAGTGATTGGGGATTTTCCTGTCTTTATCTCGACCCAAAAGCTTCTCACCCCTTTTCTCCTATTTTCTCCCCTTGCCTGGCTGCAGGGAGCGAGCAAGCAGCTGTGTGGGAGCTCAGCTGTTAGCCAAGGCTAACCCACTGCCATCAAAAAACCCAACCTCCCCCCAAAAAACACCTGGCCTGTCAAAATAAATGATAGTACTTCAGCTCTGTACATCACAGAGCTGCTGCATAATTATTTTTAAATCCCATTAGAGCAATATTGTTTTATTATACCATTGTGAATGTAATTCACAGTAATACTGAACTATGATTTAGGTTACAGTTAACCACGGCTGCATTCACAAACATCTCTTAAATGAGCTTTCCATTATGCCAGTTCAGCTGGTCAGTGTACAAGGCTTGGAAACCAGCAATAACCTGGACACATCACCCATCAGCAATGGAAGGCCCAAGAGTAAGCCCTTTGCTTTAGGACCTGAGTCAACACACTAGCCCCAAAGAACCTCACTTCCTTGGCTTTTGGGGCATAATTTGCATACATTTTCCTATTTAAAAAAAAAAAAATGGGTTATACCATAGGTTTCTGTGCAAGGTAACTTTGTGATAGAAACTAGATTCCAGCCTGTTTTAAATAAAAGGGTACTTGTTCTTATATGTTATACTAACAATGCCCAGCAATCGTTGTGCAAAAGTGAAAGAAGTTTAAATAAGTGAAGGGCATCATTCAGAATGCACTTGAAACGTTGAGGGCATGTTTTCATAAGTTATTATCCCTCCACTATTAGTAATGCCTCACCTGAGACATGCTGAATGCTCCCAACACAACGTAAAGGGAAACATCATTAGCCATGTAACAGCGGTGCCGTGTGCCCTCTCACATGGGGCTGCATGAGCAAGGTACTTCGGCATACTTTCAAAAGAATGTTTAAAAATCTCACCTATATTGAGAGGAGTACAACACTTTTTTGTACTATGTAGATGGAAAAGTTTCCACTGAATTCCAAGATCTTAGCTCCACAAGTAAGTTTTTAAATGAACTGCAAAATTTAATGAACCTATATAAATTTTCAGTAGAAAGAAATTTTCCAGTCTAGCTTAAGCTGATTTCAAGAGACTTTAGCAAAACAAATCAAGTCACAACGTAAACCATCATTGCAGGAGCTCTGCCAATATATATGAGAATTGGCATTACATTGGTATTTATATACAAAATTCATTCTTAAGCTCAGAAGGGTTAATATTAAATAGCTGAAAATTTGCTCAAATGACATTGTAACATAGACATGATAGGGGGGAAAAATTTCTGTTATTCCCAAATTAATTAAAAAAAAAAAAAAAAACACAAAAAAAACCCAACAGAACAAAAACAACGCAACAAAATTAGGTAACAGTTTTAACTCTCGTAACACATTTTTTGGGTCTTCTAGTCATCACTATCTCATCCCCAACTCATGACTGTCTACCTGAGCAGCAACCACAGCAACCGGCAAGGTGGAGATGGCAACCCACCCATTCAGCACTCCTGGACCAATTCTGTGCTTACTGCTCATGGTTGGAAAGAGTTAGAAAGTCCAAGGCTGCAGCAGCTTAGCTCACTCTCATACTCTAGCATCATCAATGAATATTCTCTGTAATTTGTCCGGTTTTCTATTAAAACCATTATTTCACAGTGAAAATAACCTAGTATAGAAAACACAGATGGAAAGGACACACAATGGTACACAGGTCAATCTCTAAGCACTACTAAAGCGTACAAACCATCTCTCCCCATTATAAACCAACACAAAATACTGGTTCAATGTTGCTTTAGCCCCGTTCTGCATTGAAAGGATTTAAGTTTGTTAGAATTCTAATGATGAAATTACTAATTGAGAGCATACATTATCTCAGTGATTCGATTCCCAAAACACTTTGATTCTAAGAAGTATTTTTCTTCTTGTGGCTGCTGTCAAAGGTCAACAGAGTACTGGCAATGACATTATTCCAGCAACTCTTACCAAAGGATACAAAACAACGCCCAACAGCAGTCACGATTATAAAATGCAGCTGGAGCCAAATTATCATCCTGCCATTGGTTACTTCTTTGGGGTGATCTGGTTTTACATGTTGTTTTTCATACGTTGTACTTCATATGTACAGGCACATGAAGGAATTGTCTGAGGTGAAAACAGCACAAATAATTCCTCTTTCTTCCCTCCTTGCAATTGTTCTTTCTCCTTCCAAAAGTTCACAGCCCCTACTTGTCTGTTTCTGGGGTCGTTCTGCAAGCCAATCATTAGAATTATAGAATAATTAAGAGGATCTGAATTGAAAACAACCCAAAGGGAGGGAAAATGTCTTAAACCAGTCACCAAAACTCCATAGCACACAACTTCAGCAACAGAATTTAAGACAGGTCCTTCCAGATTTAAAACTTCTTCTTGTGTTTGTTGTGGGTTTTTTTCCTTGATTCCATCTCAGTCTGCCACATAATATTACTTTCCTTTACAACAAATCTCACATACACACAGCATAGTTCACTTCAAGCCACTGCAGGAGCATGTTACTTCTACAAACTTGGGAGGCAGGTGGGAAGGCTCTCCAGTGGGAAGTTTATCAGCATGCAACCATTTATTTCAAAACAAAAAAATCTAATCAAAACAAATACTTTTATGAGCCCCAGATATCCTTTTTGGCAGACAGCAGAGCTGAGCCATGGAAAGTGTTCCAAAAGCTTACTTTCTTCCAAAGGTAAATTATATGAGGCCTTGTAGCCTATGACTGGAAACACAAGCAATTGTTATTTAATGATGCACAGCAGTCTAGTGTACTTTAAGAGAAGAATAAAGAACACTTTCAAATTAAGAAAGGAATTTTCAGTAAATAAACTAAAATGAGTCCAATTTTTTTCTATTCTGTTCCCCTGCCAATGACAAAAAAGTCATTTCAGTTAACCATAAAGTCAGTTCAGACAACACCCTACCACAAAGATAGCAACACCAACTCAAACAGCATTGAGAAAAGAAGAGCCTGCCTTGCACCCCAACTCCTCGCAGGGCCGTTGCTGAAACAACCAGTGTACTTGTGCAACTGTAATACTACTCTGATTCTTTTAAGGGAGTTCACAAGATGACACGTCAGAAGTTGTAAATCACAATGACTTGATTGACTTCACATTGCATACTGAATATGATCCCTTACAGCATTTCCCAGTGCTGCTGGGAAAGCCTGTCAATAAAACTACTTTTTAACCAAGTCAGAGAGATCACATGTCTGAGGCAGAATGCTTTGAACATACAGCTACCAGCGCACAAAAAAAAAACCAAAAGTATTCACATAACTGAAGACCACCGAAGTTGTTATCACTAGATTCCTTAAGAAATCGCAATGTAAAGAATTAGCTATGTTCTCTTTCCAAGAGAAGGGAAGGTAACATTTTCCTCTCTCTACCCTCCTCCCTCTGCTCCCATCTTTAACTCTCATTTGACAAGTAAAAATGTTCATACAAAAACTATCCAAATCCACTAGACCAATTTAAGGTTTGAGTTAGCATATAAACATCCCTTTGCTTTCAGAAGGCTTCAAAATGTCAGCTTCAAAGGAAAAAAAAAAAAAAAAAAACAACCCTCAGTCTTGGATTTTTAGATCAATTTAAACCAGCTGAGTTTGAATTAAGGGAATTTTCAACTGGATGGCTGAGTACACACTAAGTTTCATGGTCCCTGCTGGAACTAGATAATTTGTAGGCAATGAAAACAAATTCTGGGGATGTAAAAATATTTGAGCATTTACCAAGATCCAATCTGAGTCCAGAACAAAGATTGAGCTTAAACCTGACTTTTTTAAATCTTTACCAAATTGGTTTTTGTTCTTAATGAAAACAGTCTTCCACTATGCAAGAGCTTTCTAGACACCTTTACTCATCTGCTATAGTTTGATAATTTAGTTAATGAAATAGATGTAAGATTAAAAGACACATATTTCCATAGTTTCATCTCAGATGTATAAAAAATTTCAAGGATACTAGGTTTCCAGCTGTGTCTCTGACAGAATGAGAACATTTACCTGCTCTTGAAGCGTATCATGAGGTTCTTCTGGTTCTGATTATCTTTTAATATTAGACACACAGTTAATTCTTATATTTCTGGGCACATGAAGTGGAAGGTGACAGGGACCAGTCAGCATGGATTTTTCCAGAGAAAGTAGTGGGGTTAGTGCCTTGAACTCTCCCACCCAGTATACCTTTAGCAGGAGTTTGGTCTTTCTTTTATTCCAACAGCTGGGAAAGCGTAAGTACAAATTACTGGCAGGATTCTGAAAGCAGTACCTCCTACTTCTGTAGTACCTACCATTTGTTATGTTGGGGGGGTGGGGGGGCACGGAAATCTTAAGAGTTTGCATCTTCTTCCACTTTTGAAATCTATGAAGCAAAAGTAAGTAGGGGTACAAAAATGTGTAATATTTCTGAAGAGCAAGCAAACACATTTTTTATATTAACCTATCGTAAATAGAAAGTAAAGTACAGTTGAGCTGGCTCAAGATCTTCAGGGAAGTCCAACCAACACTAAACATTAGGCACGGGCATGGGCTCTCAAGCACACGCTGTTACAACTATGTCTGACCTTAGGCATATGGAAATATATTTCCTTATATAAATACATATTGATCTAGTTTTATAAAGTATGATTTTTCAGACCCTCCAGTTCCTATAACTGTACACTGACTAAATTGACAAAGGGTTCTGCCCTCATTCTTGTAGTTTTAGTTTGTGCAACGACTTTGCATAACTGCCAAGTTGTTATGTTAGCCACACCACCTTAATCTCTTCACACCCCTTAACCAAAAGGGGAACAACACCATATTTCTCTCTCACAGGAGTGTTATGCAAACAGATACAGAAATGAAGTACTTAGATACTACAGCAACTGCTGTAAACCTTAGCTACATTCCAGTTTATAAATTGTACGCGGGCTGACTGATGACCCTAAGGCTACTTAGGAGCTCTCTTATAGCAGAAATTGCCCTTAAAATAAATTGCATCATTCCAGGGAAGAATTATGTTGTGCAACTGCCATTTCAGAAAACAAGAAAGCAAGAACACCTTTGGTTTTAGTCCAAGTATGTATCAGAAGTAGAAGCTATTGAGAGAGAGTAAGGCTCTTAAATTCAGAGTGGAACCTGAGTTCAGTTTTTGAGAATTATTCAAGTCCAGAAATGAAAACTGAAGGCAACAGAATGACCCATCTGTCTTAAGTCTGGCAATAACTTGCTTGTATAGTTAAATTTTTCCCCAAAGTTCAATAGGCAATTCTGGGAGATCCATTTCCCAACCCTGTCATTCCGACAAGGTTTGCAATACTTCTGTAACACTGGTTTGGAAGTAGATTTTTTTTTTTTTTTTTCCTTTGGGACCCTTACAGAAAGCCCCCAAAACAACAGCAGCTTTTCTTGTTCTGCCAAAATGTGACTTGATGAATATTATTAGAGGGGGAAGGGCAAATACAGAAATAATTTATAACACTTCTCCAGAGAATTTGCTCTTGCAACCTGCCCTGCTGGCAGGTCATTTCTTGGAATGCATACTGAAACCTGGAAAATCTATAGAGCATGGTCTCTATTCCCATTTGTTTATTCTGGGTCTCAAGAATATTTCTCAAACAGTCAAAGCAACAGGATTTGAAGTTAACTGTTTCACTGCTTAAGTATATGTAGGTTCATACTTCCACCCAAAGAGAAAAATGCTCTAATAATGCTTTTAAATGCACATCTAAAAATATGACTGAGACAGTGCATGTGAAAATTATACTATGAAAATAAATCATAAATTATTCATATAACTATAATTACATGTATAAAAAACCCACATGACTGGAAAGTTTCTTAGCATTGAATCTCAAGTTCTTCAGAGCTAGGAAACACAAGAATTAAGCCTGCATGCTTTCAGCTGTCTTTAAAACATCCTTTTGCAGTTGCTTTATGACAATCCTTATGTACATGATCACAATCTATTTCTTCCAGAGGATCCAAGTTCCATGTAAAACAGAAAGGACAGCTCTAACTATTTCCCCACCACCACCACCTCCTTGTTTGGCATTCACTGTACAATACATATCTTTAGAGCAGAAGCATAGTCTCTAAGGCAGCATTCAAACACCTCTCCCATTAAACCATTCCTTCTTTTTCTATGAAAATAGATACTGACTGTTTGGGATGGAGGGAAAAGAGAAGGCAGGAAACAGGGTTACACAACAAACTAATTCTGAGCTGTAATTTCGAGCTTTTGACTTTCATATTGTTCTTGTAAAGCAGTGGAGGGGCCTTTTATATTTTTAACAAAGTGAAACAAAATTTAAAATTATTTCCTCATGCATCATCCAAACATACGCTTGGCTCATACACACTACAGACCTTTAACATTAACCCAGGCCATGGAGGTATAACCCCTAGATTGCCATTCTCTGTGAGAACTAACAGCCAGGAAAATAGGGTGCTTTTCCAGTGGGTTCCTGTTCACAGCAAAGAATTCCTGAGAGTGAAGAATACTGGACTCCATTCCACATCCACATGATCTTAGAGACACTGACATTAACCTTCTGTGCCTTCCCCATAAGAATGATCCCTTTTGCACTATTCTTTTTAACACATTTCCTTACCGGTCTTGTCCTATCCCTATCTTCAGTCCCCTCCCAATCTCTTCTAATTCACATCACAGCTTTTATTCACAGGCTTCTCACTCAAATTCCAAACTTTTTTTTTTTTTTTCATCTAGTCGCATTCACTTATTGAGTCACTCAACAACACCCCCTTTATCCACCAAACTCAACACCGTGTCTCTAGTCTCCTTCACAGTCACTCTCAGTTCTCCTCTCCATGTTCTGTATATGGAGCATCCATTTCTATTTATTTTAAAAATGAGTAAGAAAGATGTACTTTTAAGCAGACTAGGGAAATCTTTTCCTTCTTACAGGAAGGTTAGAATAAGAAAAAAAATCAAGTGTTTCAATACTAAAGAAATGGAAAACTGCTACTCGCTAGCTCAGTCCTTCTGAATTCCCAGCTTTCGCCACACTGGCCAGTCTAATTCAGACACAGTAATGACTCATTTTTACCATAAACAATCAAAATTACCTGGAAGCATGATCTGAACCACCAATGACTAACTCATCTCCACTATTTTTAAGCTGCACCAAGTTCACACTCTGCTGATCATCACTGTTCATCTTAACATCAGTTCCAGCATCAGTTCAAACCTTTGGGCATCAGAATCGCTTACAGGAATTTCCTTAGAGTAATCCATTATGAGGGAATTAAGTAAATGTGGTGTAATATAACTTCAGTTCAAGTCACAATTAGTACCTTCTGGAAAGATACAAATAAAATTGAATATGGTTATGAAAATACAGAATCTGTTCTGAACAGGAGAATTTAACCCATGTCCAACGAGTATTCTCAATGCATTTTAATTTCAAGCAATTACTGCAAATTAAACCCTGATCCTACAGAAGCAGCCATGCAACCTCACTGCAGCCAAGGAAATCTTACCCTAGAGAAATACCATTAAAAGACCAGGACTTAAATGCTTTGATAAAAGAAGCATAATAACCTTTCCGAGACCTTGGAGACAAAATGAGAATTCCACCATTCTTCCAGATGGAAGGACATTCATTTTAGAACTGATTCAATACGATAAAAATCTCAAAACAAGAGAGGAGTTTGAAACATTTCAAACTGAAGACCATTTAATTAATTTGTAGTTAAGTATGGTAGTATTCACATGTTAATAAAACTTCAAAACCAAAATTTGAACAGTAAACCTTTCCTTTTAAGGACTCTGATCATAAAATACTTTTCCTCCCTTACAGCCCTGGAATCAGATAGCTAATCAAGTTTCACCAAATACGATGAAAACAGATTTGGCTTCTTACTATCAGAAACCTGTTATAGTTTTTGAGTACAGAGTTGCCTCTGGAGATGATGGTACATATGACACCCCAAATAAAAGAAAAATCTAGAATAATTTTAGATAATAAAACCAAAATTTGTACTTTGGACTTGAATAATATTATTACTCTAGTGCATAGAAACCATGGCACGTATGTCAAAATATGACCTTCCTCTCATACTGTTAAAAGAGTTTCATTCAGCAAGTAAGTGGAAATACTTACATATTTCATGCTTTGCTAGATTGAACCCAACACAACTTTGTCAATAAACAATAATTTTGAACAAGTTAACTGTAGTATTTGAGATCATAATAGCTTTTCCAGAAGTGACAAAAGACAGTAAGTTTTCTTAGTCTTCTTAGTAACACAAGCACTGGATAAGTATCAAGTATTGTTTTGTTGTGTTTTCTTGTAGCTAGCTTGTAGTATTGCTTCATTCTCCACTTAACGCACAAAGGGCAAGCATAAGAGTAATGGTTTGAAACTTTATACACTAAAAATAGCTTTGTTTGGGTTTTTTGGGGGTAGAACGATCAAAAATGTTTTAACAAAACAAGACATTGGTTTGGCAGGGTATTCAGTGTCAGTGACTTTGTAGCTCTTTCCTAATCAGCATTAGCTGTCTCTAGGCCCAGAACAGTGAATATGTTTTAGCTTTTATAAACTTCAGTCTTTACACATCATTGACTACTGAAATAAAAAGGATAGCAAATTTTATTTCTGTTGAATCTGGCCTGAAGGATATTCCATAAGGCAGCTGATGCAGATTACTACTACATTTCTTGTTCATTTGCATCCATCCATTGGTGGAGATGCCTCTTGAAGATAGGATTTCTGATCCAGAACCAAAATGTGCAGTGAAGGTTTTATTTGAGATGACAGTGTTTTGGTAAACTTATTTTCACAGTCCTTTAGCCCAGGCATAGCTTTATGTAAGGCCAACAATCACTAAAATTATTTCAAAGTTTTTTAGCTTTGGTTTTAATGCAAATTGATCAGCAGTTATCGCAGAAGACTTCTGAGAGCGATCTAGAGGTTTGTATTTTTTAATTAGGCACCTAGGCAATCTCTTACAGCCTGTGGCTACTGAAAGGAGATGCAATTACATAGAGCAGTGTACTCTTCCCTCACCCCTCAAAAAAACCCTGCAAGAATAGCACCTACTGATATCATCACTTGTTGATCTCAATCTCCTGCTGCTGTGCAGGCCAGGGGCTGCGTAGCCCGCAGATGAAGACCCCATTATTTGCTCAAAGTAAATGACAAGATGCAGCAGGAAGAAGATGGAAGTGGCTACTGAAACCCCCTGCTTAAAACCCTACACAAAATTTAAAGACAGACTGACCATTCAAGCAACAGCTGTTACTCTTAGAAACTGGGAAGTGCTAAGAAGTTCAGAAAGCAGAGGCAAGCAGCCGACAAAACAGCGCATGCCAGCTCCGCTCAAGAACATGGTGTCACCTAGCACCTTTTTCTTCTCACTTCTACCTCTTAAAAGCAGAAGAAAACAAACCCAAAACAATCAAACAAAAACTCTACCTTAAAACTTCAGTCCTAGCAAAGAGCATTTCCCACTGGAAGTACCATACTATATAAAGGAATTCCATGGAGTTTCACAAAGTTTCACCCTTCATACGCAAAGAGCAGCAAAATGCAGGTCACCAACTGCACAGTCCCAACAGCTAATTTCTTTTCCTCTGACTTTTAACCTATCTAACTTCTGGAGGACAAACCCTCTGGGAAGTTCTTTCTTTTGATCACCTTCACTTCATTGCCAATACCTTATAACATCCCCAGTAAGAACTTCAATTTTTCTAGGCAACAACAGTAGAAAACTGCAACTTATCTCCAACATTTGTCATTGTCCAAATTCTAGGAAAGAAAGGAGAAGGAACAAACTGAAGTAAATTTTTATTAAAAAACCTCATCTAGTTATTGCCTATAACAGGAAGTCAAGGGAAAATGTTTCTAACATTTATAAACAATTCCAGCTCCCCAGATAATGAACATGTGGTTTCATCTCTCTCCAAATTATTTTCTCATGCACTATTGAAATTTCATTTCTGCCTGAGACTCACTGGAGTCCTCAAATAAAATAGTCGTTCAAGGCTGTGGGTCAGCAATCACAATTACCAGTAGGTCAGCAGAGCTGTCAAAAGTATTGAAACAATAACCTCAATTAAAAAGTTACCACAGTTACTTTTTGAACACTGGAAACCTGATAGCTCACACCGATCTGTCCATAACGTGAGGAACATTTTTGCCCAGGCTTATTGGCAATCCTTTGCTTGCTAAATGCTCATTTAAAGCTGACAGTGCACTCTCATTCAGAGTAGTAAAGCCACTGGGCTACTCGGAGCACAGAACCCTTTATTTTAAAGGATCTCCTCCTGAAAGCCTTCTGGCACAGGTAGAGGGAAGTTGGTGATGTTCTGTTTGGATATGACGATTCACACTTCCCTAACATAAACAGAAGTTGCAGAATTGCATCCTGATATAGTAGATGGAAAAAGAAGGAAGGGAAAGGTGGAGCAGAGTCCACATACCAACAGTAGAACATTCGGAATTCCCCCTTATGCTCGCTAACCGACAAGAGGGTCATTTAAAGATTTAGAATATAAGTCCC
The DNA here is from genome assembly GCF_018691265.1 of Tyto alba. Classification (NCBI taxonomy): domain Eukaryota; kingdom Metazoa; phylum Chordata; class Aves; order Strigiformes; family Tytonidae; genus Tyto; species Tyto alba. The sequence goes on from NW_024881272.1 coordinate 2,803,460, forward strand.
TGCCTTGTTTTCTATATATATTGCAGAATTCAAGCAAAGTTACCTCATTAACTTGTTTTTTGTCCAAGTGAAAAACTTGACCAGAACTCGTTGAGGCAATTTCTTCATAGACCTTGTAACCAATATGATCCCTGTCATCACAGTCTCCAGTCAGCACAAATACTACCTGTATTAAGAAGAAATAAAAAACATCATTTGGCACATGGTACGCGCTTTAGGAAAACACTGCAAAGACAGCATTAAGGCATGACAACAGAAGAATTGTTTCATCTGGCATGGGTTCGTATTACTTTGCATGAAGGACGGCCATACTGCACTCACTACTGATGGAAAAAGCAATGAAGAAAAGGAACAGACAAGAATCACTTTAGAAATGATACTCATCTATCAGAACTTCACAAAATGCTCATTTCAGAACAACATAAAAACATCCACATAAGTGGTAAGCTGACCAAGACTACATACACTGGTAAAAGGTTCGGTTGCACTATTTAATTCACAGTATTAAAAGGAATATTCCTTGTAAGTTTTTTCTTAACCAGATCAGTTAACTCTATTTTTTAAAAAAAAAGCTCCCTTAAACAGCAGTATTATGGTCCCTTCTGTAAAAAGACTTCATTGAGTCTCAAATAGAGGAATTTTACCTCTCAATATTGAGAAAAGATTAAATACATAAACCAGCTCAGAATGTAAATCCCCTCTGTACCTGTGATTGTTTCTGTTGAATGAGTTGAAGTACTTCATGGGTAAGTCTATAATCTTTGGATCGTGCATCAGTAAATACATAGATGAAAGAACCAGGAAGAGAAATTTCTAGAGCAATTTTTATTGCCCCGATGCTCATCTCTGGACAGTCTCCACCACCCTGTTCACAATCAAGAAAAACAAAGCAAAGAAAAGAATATACCAAATAAGTTACTTTCTTTTGGGACGTTAAAGACAGATACTTTCTCAGCTTCTAATAATTTATTCACTTTTTTTATCCTTTTAGGCATCATATGGTTTCTGCAGCACACTGTCACAGACTCAGGCTCACAAGCAGCAACTGCAATTCCTTAGGGAAAATGAAGGCAAAGGAAGGGCTGTGGTTAGCCCTGAAAACGGTTGGTGTCATGGTCACTCTTATCTTTTCTGGGAGCACTATGTTTTGTTTAGCTCCGGCTCTTGCGACAGCTCCATTTCCTATACTCACACGCTCCCTTACTGGCTGAGGATTTAATTGCTCCGGTAGTACGCAGCAGTCATGGGAGGTCACGGTCATAGACGCAGATGGGAAATGATCTCAGCCAGGCAGTGCAGAGCTCCGGGAGGATCTTTAGATACCAGAACAGCAAGAACTTGGCCTCGACTTCATACTGCGGGGCAGGCAGTGCAGGGAGCCGAGCAGAGGGCCACAGGTGATGTGCTCCCAGGGACCGCTAGTGCTAAGGAGGCAGCTGCCAAGCTGGGGGTTTTTCAGACCACGTGTTCAATCAAAATGCCTCCAAGTATGACTTTATTTAACTTGATATTAAAGGATCCGTTTCTCTTCCTTTATTAAGAAATAGTGGAAAATACCGTTTAAATAAAAGCTCGCTTAATTTTTATGTAATTTCGACTTGGCATATTGAAGACGGAACTTTCCGAAGAGCTGCGTAAAACCTGCCTCTGTAAACAGCAACAGATCTCTGCACTTTCAAGATTAAATATAAAAGTTGTATCTTTTATTTCTACAATCAACATGCCTTAACACATATTTATACACAGATCTCTGCATACTAGGAAGGAAAAAATGGTAACAGAATTGTTGCATCTATTTTTAATTCTTGAGATGCCATCAAAAAATATGTTTTGAGGTTAAACATTCACACACACATAAACCAGAAAAAACTTGCCTCCCACAGTTCCCCAGACCTTAAGAATTTCAGATGTCCCCAATTAAATGTTTATGTCAGTAACAATTTTTAATTTATCAGTATCTTTAATCCCATTTCAAAGCAAGAATATCAATAAATTTCTCATCTATGCTAAAGAATAGGTACTTCGCCATCCATTGTTCTTGTTGTAAGTCAGTCCTTTCCAAATGTAGTGTTACTTTTATGGGAAAAGCAAGTGGTAGACTCCAGACAGCCTGCAACTCAAGAAATAATTCTCAAAAAATATTTTTGACACACGTCAGAACTTTATCTTGGCAATGCTTATACAATCCTATGGGACAGATCAGTATATCCAAGTTATTTCTTTTGCTGAATACAATCCTCAGTTTGCAAGAGCAGGAAAGACTCCTCCACGTAAAGCCTTCATTTATAGACAAAATCAAGATAATAGCTAAATTCTACAGACACCTACTTGGAACAGGAAAATCTCTACTAGATTGTCTCACATGATATTCTACATGGCAGCAGCAGAAATTTAGGTTGGTAGCTCAGCTCATCTGTCCTATTCACATTTTTTATGTCTGAATTTAGTATCTACATAGCTACTTACCTAAATAGCATTGCATCCATTTACAAACAGATAAATATAGTATCCAATTTAAAAAGTGTTATCAGCTCTTACAGAATGCTACTTTCATTAAGTTGTCTTTTTTACACTGAGAAATACTCAAATAATGCCTTCTCACAACTGCTGATGCAAGTATATTGGCATAAGTATTACAGGATCATGTAACACTCAAGATATGTGTGAATATACTTTCAGATTTTTATATGGACAAGACTTAAGTATATTCCTTATGCAAATAAATGTCCATTGTGAAAACTAATATGAGAATACACACACAAAAAAAAAATCTGTGTAACATATAAAAAAAAGACACTAAGAAGTCACTGCTGCCGAAGTACAAGTTACTGTCATACTGTCCGTAAGTTAATTACAGTTAACAGTTAGCTCAGTTAATTACAGATGAAACATAGGCAATACAGGATTGACTTCTGCGGTGCCAAATGAATACTTCTTTTACCACTCTGAGTGTAAAAGGAACAGGGCCTGGTTTCTGCAGTGAAATGTATGCAGACTAATTTTTACCTGATGTCATATTCCAGCCAAAACCCTATTTATAATGTCACGTACAGACCCTCCAATTGTTCTGTGATCAAATTAATTTTGTTGGAAAACAAGATCTGGGCTTCTCCTGATGTCCAAAGTAGGGACAAGTTTTGCAGTATTCCTGGAGTATTTTGATCAATACATAAAACTTTAATTTATCTTCACCTTAATTTTAGCTTTGTTCATCAATGAGAATATTTTCTCTACACACTTTTTTCAGAATGAACCTACCTTAAAACTTCCCCTATCTCCACAATATTAATATTTGCACCTTTTAACTGTCTTTCGAGGAAAAATACTAATAAAAAACATGTAGTAAGTATTCACATTTTCTGGCAGAACTACTGCAAGATGACCTATCAGTCCTGTTCTAATCACCTTTTTGATTTATAATTTGGCCTTTCACTCATATAAGGAAAGAATGTAAGTCAGTGAAAGTCTTAATTTAGCTGAATGGGCACATCTTGAAAGTAATTATGAAATATGTAATCAGTCAGGATTGAAAGAAAGAAATCTTAATTTCATTAGACAGTAATTTTTAAACTACTTGCTTGTAAATGAAGAGTTTTAAATTGCCAAAAGCTTCATGTAAATCATATACCTTTTAGAAATAACCGGATTTATTTTCCAGTCTAGCTATTCAGAAAACGAAAAACGAAGACTGTAAGGATTAAAGTTTATATTTCCCTGTGAAGGAGAAAAGCATCATTCCTGACATTTTCTGCCTCCTTGAAAGTTTACTGTTGTTTTCTCTGAATTCCAACCTTTCTGCCAACTTTTAATATACCTATTCTTCCCAAACTAGCACCATTGGCTTTCAAGCAATCTTTTATTACAGGGATTCCACCATGTGTCAGTTTCTAAGGGAGAGTCTATCTGGCACTACTGACTCTCCAGCATGGCTCTCCACAGCTCAGAAACATTCTCCTTGATTAAAAGACACAACAATAGGATCATATTCTCTTTCAGTAAGGGTAACTCCATTCCAGTACTTCGCTTTCTTTCCATCACCCAATCCAGGTATCATTTGTGGTTCATTCTCACCCAGGAAAAGTTCACATACTGGTATACTAGCTCAAAAACGGCCCCTTGTATCCAGAGCACAGCTACAGAAGCAATTCACAGGGTTTGCCCAAGACAGCAGTACCAAAGTCTGCCCGATACCTCTGAATCGGCAACAGGTGGAAGTGAAGGCAGTACCTAGGTAATACTTGATGGGTCGCACAGTCCTTTTGTACCTAGATTAGTTAAAGCTAATGAAGGGTTTTCATGGGAATTAAGTTCCAGAGCACAGTAAAACAGTTCATAATAGTATCTGTGAACAAGTGGCAGGACTAATTAAAATGCAAAATAAATGTTAGCATTATCTAATTATTCTTTCTTGCATTATTGATCTGATTCCCCATGCAATGATGTAAACTAACACAAAGTAATTAATCATAAATTGACAGTTTATGCAGGCAAAATGACAGCGATAAATGGCCTACATCTTGATGAAGCACTGTAACAGAAACATCAACGTGAGAGGAAAGATTAGAGGGAGGAAACAGGGCCTTTATTAGAACCACAAAGGGAACAAACAAGTTACACACCTGAACATAAAGTTCCCTGAGTTCAAACTGAAATTTCTTGGGATCTGTTGTTATCGTCACTGGACCAATTTCTAGGATGAAAAAAAAATGGAAAATATGAGGAAAACAAAGTTATTGAAAGACAACACCAAGTGAAAAGCTAGCTGTTTCAGATTCACAGAAGTGGTAGTAAAAAAGAAACTAAAAGCATTTAACAAAAACGAATAATTGAGAATGATATACCCAGCACTGAAATCTGTGATTCCAAATATAGCAACCCTAGTATCATTCCAGTATTACCAACTTCTAGGTGCCTTAAACATTTATAGGCACATAAAGCACTCTGTGTTGTGTCTCTCACATTTGATTTTGACCAATCATTCAATAGCTCTTAGTAATCAGAAGGCAACAAAAATCCCCAAAACAAATGTGGCTGCAAAAAATAACATATTTTTCCAGGAACAGTTGTATAGGTAAATGGCAGGGAGAGGCACCTCTGAACAGAATATACATAATAGCTTCCACTGACTGATGAAAAGATGAAACAAAAAAAAAAAAAAAAAATCTCTTGCCTGAAAGAATATGTACCCTCTAGCTGTAAAAGCCCATTGTGAGCCCAGTGCCCAACCTCAGCATATCTAGCAGCAGTTGTCAGAAAGAACTGAAGCAGAATCAACTTTATTCATGGTGTTTGCCATGTCTTTGTACACTGAGAAACAGTAAAACATCAAATTGAAGTTGGCTGAGCTCTGGACTGGCATGTGTGAGTAACAGCAGCACATATTTGAGCATTTCCCAATCACACTAGCTGTACCACAGGCCTCCCTCTGCCTCCTCAACAACTGCCTTCCTAATTGGTATCAAATGTGATTGTAACCAGCTGTTTTCCTACGGCTGTGATTTCCTGATAGTTTACCTTAATCTGTATTGGCACTCATGCACTTCATTCTTTCCCTGTCCTGGGCAGGCACTCCTGCCCTGTCCTTGTGCCAGTAATGGCATCCATCTACCTCAGCTATCTGGGTCAGCGTGCTAAGCCAAAAATAAATAAATAAATAAAAGGACAGACACAAAAAGAAAAAAATAATTGTTTTCTGCTAGTTTAGTGCCCCAAACCACTCAGAGATCATCTGAGTACCAGCATACAAAATGGGGCACAATTACACTGTCAGGATAAAAGAAAAGCATGAAACTGCAGCGGTGCCAATTTAATACAGCTGTAGCTTACATGGAAGTGCTGCCTCAGCAGACCATACAGTGCTTTCCAAGCTCTGTAAAAGTTAATATGTACTTATCTTCCATATAATCTCCGCATTTTTCTTTTTTAAACAGTCCAAAGTTTTATTTCACTGGAGTTTCAATAACAGCCATCACTAAAGTCTACTATAATCACATACTCATTTGCGGGGGGGGCTCTACTTATGAGTGCTAAGCGTGGATTTTAATTTGTTTGAAAGTCACCCATGAGATCACACAAAACTTTTCCTAGAATATTAAACTGTCTCAATTTGTTTTTTCGTGCGGCTTTGAGTAATTTTTCTGTGAAGGTTATTTACTAAAATGCTATTCTACCACCAAAAATGCCATTATAAGGACTCACCATTCCTCCACATACTTCATCCTGCCATGCTCCCGCTCCTACCACTCCACCTGGTACCATCCTCCTTTGGGTATTCTTTAAAGCAAATGCCTCTAATAAAGCTACCTCCAAATTCTTTTGCTTCAAATCTATCCCCTGCCAACCATTGTTCTAAAGCATATAATAGAATGGGTTTTATACATATAACAAAACCACTAGTTCCATTACTCCCTGTCAGGTGAGGGATTACATTTATCAATTCTAGAGCAGTAAATCCTTTGGAAAAGCTTTATTTCCATATAAAATAAAGATCTGAACAGCAACATTACTCCAGCTAAGCTAAAACAGCACACCCAGTTTAGATCAGATGAGAATTTTGCCTTGTTTCTCCGCAGGCAGCCAAGCCGGAGCCCTTGCCAGCGTGCTGCAGGATCCCGCCAAGGCTCTGGCCGCCCTGCGGCATCAGCTCGGCGAAGGGCAGAGCTCTGAAGTGGCACCTAGAAGTTAGAGAGGGAGCATGGCCGAGTCAGCATCAACTAGAGACTCAGCTGTTCTCAGGACAGAACGGAGAGCTTCGCAGGAGCTGTGCAGGGGGCAGGCCGCCCCAGGCAATTCTGCAACCCAGGCCAGAGTTCATCAACCTCCCCGGAGGCCACGGCAGGCCCCGGGAAGGACTGAACCGGATCATTCACATCGTCAGGAAGGATGATCTCCTCCAAGGGACAAACAGCGGCAACAGGAATGACACTGGCACTCCCAGTGCAAGGCAGCAGCCACATCTCTCTACATCAGCTCTGTCTGAGGGACATCAGGAATACTTCCAGTTGTAAGCAAAGATGCTAGTGCTTCATGTAAACCTATCCCTGCAGTCAGTTTGCCAACACTCAACTCATCGATTACTGATACAGAAGGCATCTGAAATGGCAGGAACCACCCAGGTCTGAGCTGGCATTGCTTCCCCCCCAGCTGCATGATCTGATCTTCTCTCAGTTGTGTGAAGGTTATTCAGTATCTTCCCACATAGCCTACAAGCCCATCATTCTAGGTCTACATGGTGATGTGACCAGTTCTCACCATCTGAACACTTACCGATTGGTACTGAAAACCCCACCATCTACTGCCTTTCACGTGCTGCTGTGTCACCAGCTTCTGTGACTTGCTTGCCAAAAAAAGCTGTAATAGCTTTTACCAGGTTCATTTTCTTTTACCCTCATTCTGTTACCTCAAAGTGCAACCCAAGCAAGACTGCTTCATCACTGCAGGTAAACACAGGCCTTCAAAGCATTCAGAATAGATAAAAGCGAGAAGACTTCACCAGAAGTGCTTTAAGTTTACTTGCCAGCTAGGGACTATTTCCAAAAAAAAGACTTTGGGCAAGAATGGCAAGCTCTCTCGCAAAACACCACAGGAAGTTCTTGTAGAAGGTTAAATTACTGATACGGCAAGAACCTCAAAAACGGTAAAGTTTAAATCAAGTTGCAGTCACCAATCTGGCCATGACTCTGTGGAATGAATGCACAGTGGCTGGTCTGAGACTCACTGCAGTTCAGACACCAACGCCTGTGCAATGATAATCTACAGCACTGTTAAAGAATCACATTGACCAGGATGGAAAATCAGTTTTGGCACTCTGAAGATGCTAACTGTGAAGCATGAGTTCAGGCAGAGTTTCTGAAGGAATTTAAAGGGTTTAACAGTTTCATAGTACCACACTGTACAAGTTCGCCTTGCGTAAGAGCTTTCATCCAAGCAATGCTGAAAAGCTTTGTGGCATTAAACTAAGGCAAGACATTAAAAAAGCATACAGACAAGTTAACAGAAAGTAGTAGCCATTGCAAAAAGAAGAAGACCAATATATCAGTACTCAGAATAGTTTTTAGTGTCCAAGAAAAGAAGTGAAGGCACATCTTTCAGTCTCCGTAACTGCATGCAGAAGTCAAGCACACAAGTCAGATATGCCTCAAATCAAGCATAATTACAAATTTATCACTCTAAATACAGAATTAGTTCAGAAACTACATCCTGCAAACATACCAAGTAAAGCCAGGGGAAAAAAAAAAAAAAAAAAAAAGAAAAAAACAACAACAAACTTCTCATTTTAACTTTCTTAGTTCTTCAGGCAAAGATTGACACATGAAATACTCTAACAATATGTCTGTTCTGATGCTGAAATATGAATCCATTTTTAGGCACCAATATTGGAGTATTTGGGACTAGTTTGTTATGGAGGTCTCCTCATTGCTCATTAATCCAAAGCTGTCCCCAGTCCTCTAGAGGCAACTGTGAAAAGGGTGAAAAACCCAATACAGACACAACAAGACAGCGTGTCTTTGCTAGGCAGCAACTAAGCTCTTGTCTCAAAACTACAACATAAACATCAGTTCTTTCACACTGACTTAGTGATCCAAGACAATATTGCACACAGATGTAAGACTGTTCACATAGGAAAGGAAACATATTTTAAAGGAATGGTTGCCCATCACTGACCAAGGCCTGGACTTCCTAAATTGAAATCACAAAACTCAATGTAACCACTACGGTATTTGAACTCATACCTCCTAAGCAATTAAACAAACATGACAACATAAAACAGAGTACCAGTCCATTTGACAGAGATTAAGACTCTTGATACTTCCTTTCTGGTGCAAATCTGATAAAAACCCTCTCCTTTGTAAATAAGGAGATAAAACCCTAGTAACCTGAGAAACAGGCCATTCTGCAAGGCCCTGATGTCCCTCCATGACTTTGTGCCACACCTCAACTGACCGCATGCTTATATACAAGCTGAACAGCAAGCACACTGGGAAAACCACAAATTACCCTGTGACACACAATCATACATAATTACCACTGAGAGTGATTGCAAATTCGGCACTCCCTTAATCCTGACCACATAAGACATCTGCACCAAATATCTGGTTTGGACAGCTGGATGTTTTAGGAGATCCAGCAAAGGAATATGGAAGACATTTGCCTACTTCTCATCAACTCAGAACACTGGATTTGTTTGTTCTGGAAGGAAAAAAAAAAAAAAAGCTCCAATTGGTACTTGGTAGCTAAAGGAATTTCGGCAGAAATGTGAAGTCCTATTGAACACTCTCACCCACAGAATTCCTTCTTCTAATTCAGAGCAAGGATCTTTCCCTGATGTAAAACCATATCCAGGACTTAAAAAAAAAAAACAAAAAAACAAAACATCCCCCCCAAAAAGCCCCCACACCTTTGAATACTTCCAAAGGAAAACTTCGGAACTTGTACGCTATAAATGAACAAAAAAAAAAAAAAAAAAAACAAGCACAAAAAAAAAAAACATACCCCACACCCCACAAATGAATAAACCACCACATAACAGCAACAAAACAACAAAAAAAAATTAATACCAAAGATAATTACAATGGCCTTTTACTAAATTCCTGTTTTATTACACACAATGATGTATCATTCCAATTCTACTAGTTTACTGGTATAATGTCAGAGTTATGTAGGTTTTTACCAGTGCCACATCTTTATAATAGAGTGAAAATGTAGCCCTCTGGCCTAGAACTGAACAGATCAAAGTATATTTACTTATTTTGTCATTACACAGTATACAGATGAAGGAACATATAGTTTCCCCACCTTATAACGCAAAGAACACCTGAGTGGCAATTATCTTCCACATTTTTATTTATAGAGTGGACTGACAAGTTCAGCCCTAGGCATCTGAAAAAACAAGGATCTGTACTCAGTAAAACGTGCATCTTTTTTAAAAACATACTTTGAAAAATGAAATGTGTACTTTGAAAACTTTGACATCCCCATGAAAAAATCATTTTCAGAGATGCAGTATACATAAGATCACTACATCTTCATCGGGAAGTTGCATTTACAAAGCAATCACTGTTTTCACCATTCACTGTACATTAAGTATCATGATTCAACTGAAAATGTATAAATAATTTCTAGGTGAAACTATGCCAATGAGTTATTTGTATCTTCAGGCTGTGAAATAAATTTCTTATTTTCACACACTTTTTGGGAGCTTGTGATTTACTGGGATCATTGAAAATACATGTATGACAAAGGGCTTGGGGTGTGGGGGGAGAAGGAAAGATTCAGTGATGCAAATAGGAATTAGGTAACCCAGTGGAGGCACCCTAGCATACATTTCTACATATGTCAAGACTTACCTCTTGAGATGTATGTCCGATTGTGAGGAAAAAATAAAAATTGCATAGTGGGCATGGTTACATACATACATTTCATGAGTAGTGCCAGTTTAAGCAGTTCCCATCTTGCCTTTCCATCTGAATGCTGCTTCCTAGCTATGGCAATCTTGACAGTTTTTGAGATCAGAAGACTAATACGGGTTTCATATATACATACACACCCCTGCCTGCCCATATTTTATTTCTGTATATAAAAATTATTTTTTCTATCGGATCTGTCTTCTAGTCATGCTTCCCATACACACTCTCAAGTACTTCTACCACCATAAGTGAAGAGATGATAAAGGATTGGGAAAGACCAAATGGAACAGCTAAAATGCCTAAGCCAGTACTGCTGCCAAAAGAAATTGGTGTACAATTATTCCGCAAGAGCTGTTTACTAACAGTGCTGAGCACTGAGCATTATCTGATTTAATGCTCTCTTCTCAGGCTTCCTTCTCTGTATGCAATTAATTGTAAAGCTCTGCTTATAATTCCTCTAAAGACCTTTAGCAGTAGCCACCTGCCGAGGATTAAGAAAATGATAGAGTTACTCTTAACCAGCCTCCAGCCAGATGTCTGTCCTAAGGGCACATAAGCAGAAAGCTTTAATTTTCTAACAGCAAATTGGGTCCTACACATCAGGACTTCACCCCACTACAGATCACTCATGAGCTGCCATCAGAAGTGTTTCACAGTGCTCTCCCTTCCAGCACATCACAAGTAGAACTAAGTGAAAATACTTAATTGCCATCTCAAATTATAATGAACGTTTTTATTATTCAAACAGCTGACAAACATATGTACGTAGAACCAGAAGATTTTCACAATTACGTTTCAACCATTAATGCAATTAAAATGCTGCTCCACTTTTAATTGATTGCAAATTTCTGTAGTAGACTACTAAACCCAAGTAGCTGATACTAAAAATATAAGCTAAGTATTACTTACTACCACCTAAGGAAAGAAAAAAAAAAAAGGTAAAACCAAAAACAAACACTTAAAGCCTTCTGCTTCATGCTCTGAAGTGAAGGACACCCTCAGCTCATCTTAAAGATGATGGGAGCTGTGTGGATAAACACCTCGTTGAATTTTTCCAGAAGTGCAAGCAGCCCTGGAGATGCTGCCTACAATCACAGTGAGTCCCCCAGGGCCAACGCACACCCCACTGGAAAGACCCTCCCCCAGAGGACTCTGGGACCACTGGACTATGCCAAGATGCTTAGTGTTAGAACATGTAATAAGCTATTTAAAGTTTCTTCCTAAAAGATATTCCCTCGTGACTCAGCTGCTTTTAGCTTTCAGACTCTAGCATGGGTATAATTAAATTTTTAAAAGAGCCCAGGAATTGCAGTGAGCAACTTTTACCAGATTCTTAACCAGACAGAAAAAAGCCAAACAAACCCAGCAAATTCACATGTTTCCTTAATGCAGTCACTTTTTTTTTTATTATTTATTTAAATAGCTTTTCAGCCGCATGACTTATGACTATTAACTTCAACATGCAAACTTCAGCTTAAGATGACAACTGACTGGAAGGAGTCAGACTGCACACAGAGGTTTTTCTTTAGTTGGCTATTCAAATGAAAAAAAACAGATAGAAAGTCTCTGCAAACTGCAAAGCACTGCTCAGGTGCCTAACCCAGCGTTCGTGGAGCATTACTGAAGCTCCGTCTTCATGTATGGTGATGGTCATCACCCTTGTACATCAAATTCTTCACCAGTCACCTCAGGGCAGTGGCTGAAGCCCAGATAAAACTCAGAGACCAAAGATTTAACAGAAATTTTACTAAAAATGTGCCTTTAAGTGGCATGGTTGTACTGTTATTTTCTATAGTTATAACATTTAAGAGCTTGTGTTTGTTTTTAAAAGGAAAACAACAATGGTAAAAAAATGGCATCATATATGTTTACATTTCTTGTAAACTAAAAGCTAGCTTGGAGTCCTACAGTGGATAAAAATCTAATATTATCATCTTTTGTCTACTGCAACCAGTGGTAAGTTTAGCTTATGGGCCTCAAGTGCAGTTTTCTAAAAGTTATTAACCAAATGCAATAACAAATAATAAAAATCAAGTGCTGATCTGCCCAGCACAGTCACAACTAGCACACTGTTAACTCTCCCTTCTAAGAACTCCAGTCATAAACCACAGAATGTGCAGAGTAACCTCTTCCACCCAGAGACCGTTAAAATAATCTAGGTTTGCTACAAATTCTCTCTTAAATGGGTAATGCACAAAACAGTCTTAGAGCTTCTCAAGCCCCTTGGCACAGGTGGCACTATATCACAGGCACCACGGAACCACTGACAGAAAATCTACTCCCTCTGGCTGGAAATAAGAAAAAGCAGGTTGATTTTTGTTCCGAGAAAATAATTCACTTGAACCCCTTTGGTTCCACTGATAGGTCAGAAGATTTTGTTTATTGCTGGTGCACAAGTAAGAGACAAAGAGACCAAAAAACTCTGACACCATGTGGTTAACATTTAAGGTAATGCCAATAGCTATTAAATGTTCCAAATGTAGGAAGACTGACACAGAGCAAGGCTTTTTTCCTTTCTGGGGACAAGCAAACATACTGAATCCTGGCATCTGCAGGACACCCGCCTTCCTCCTCCCTCCCCTTGGTTCCCTGACCAGCCCTGGAGGTCTGTCCTCATCGGGGGGCCAGCAGACATCATTTCTGAAATGACTCTGACTGCCTCTAGCCAGCTCTCAATGGACGATTGCCCAAATCACAAAACCCGCAGCCACAGCTGGCAACTCAGCTGACAGTCCCCCAGAGAGGCCAGAGGACTGAAAGAGCCACGGAGATTACACGAGTCTCTCATGACTAGGTGGTCCCCTACATTGAAGCCCTGAGCCATCCCGTGAACCACGGACGTCCAGGACGGCTGCCCATGCTCTTACGCATCTTTTCTGCACGCAGAGGGTTTCGGTTTGACGCTTGCCACTCCAGTACTGCCAAGGGCACAGGAGTTCACTCTGCTGCTTTTCTTTTCTAAAATGACAAAGCACCAGCAGACACAAGGGGGGAAAAAAAAAAAAAAAAAAAGCATTTATTGATGCTATACAGCATGCAAGGTTTGACTAATTTGCTTCCCTCGGCCTACAGTAAAGGCTAAAGAGCTGATAAGGACTACAGCCACGGCTTCCTTACTGTACAGCATGGGAGCAGCAGTCAGTTCCTGAAGCTGGCCCGCACTCTTAGCTCACACTGAACATCTGAAAAGGTCATCAGATTACTTTCTGTTTTTGTTTATTTCCCCTTGTTAACAACAATACGAACTGAGTAAAAATCAGTTCACAATGCTCTTTAAATTCTTTCTCCAGACTGAACTCCAGTTCAGTCCAGGTCTATTTCTGTCTCATCTCTCGGTCTGTGTATTTTGGCAAAACTCCTTCCACACTTGTAACAGCACTGGATACAACTTGCACTAAAGAACAGAGCAGGAATTAATGTAACTACAAATTTTATAGTGCTGTTTTGTGATTAATAACCTTAACACATCAAAGTTGAATCAAACACTATTTAAAACCCCATTTTTAATTCAAAATTTATACTTGGCATTGCGTTATGAAATTAACTTATTTACTGCAACATCCAGCAAAGGTTCAGCCTGAGCTGCTGCCCACAGTGCTGCTGCTGGCCGGGAATAGCCGAGCTCCACCGTCGGGAGCCTCCGGGCACTGCAGGTTACCACAAACTCCCTGTCACTGAACTCTGGTTCCCACCATGTCCCCAAATGTATCTTGCCATGGACAGGGGGAGAAAGGGGAAAAAAAAAAAAAAAAAAAAAAAAAAAAATCACAGCTTTTTATTTTTCCAGAATAGATTAATCCCATGTCAAAGTCTAATTAAAAACCTCTGCTGCTTGGAAGATTATGTTCACAGATTACTTCCTTCGAAGAGACTTGGAAGATCCTTGGAGAGGGCTACCTTACTCAAGCCAAGTCAGCTTTTTGATCATGAGACATAATCAAAACTGAAAAAGCAACTGACTCTTTCTCACTGAAACTTCAGCCACAATGCTTTCATGAAGGGTATGGAATTACTAATGCACTCAGCACCCACATCTACATAAAAACAGACTGCGGAAGCCAATAAAGTTACCAACAGCAACTTGAGCATCCTGAGAGCAGGACAACTCATTACTGCTCAGTCCCTGATGATGAGAAATACTCTACATTCATGCTATGTAGCATATAGTGATATCCCAAGTCAGGAACAGTACTTAACATGTGTCATTATTACCCAATTATTAATAAACCGGGAGTCAGTGTTCTCCTGAAGGAGCCATTCTCCTAACAAGCTTTCTGGAGACCACAGCACTAATCAGTTGGTGCTAAAACCCTCAAGAGACCATGGAAACAAGGACTTTCCAGAATATACTACCATATTAATCCTATGCTGTTCTTTAACAGGCTAATGTTCTGGTAATGCCTTCACATGGTAAAAGATAAATTTTTTAAACAATCATAGGTGGAATATGGTGTATCATAATTAAATGGGTCTGTTGGGGTTTCTTTGACAAGAGGGACAAAGCAGAACAGCATAACTGTTAGATACAAAGCTCATACACAGTGTGGTAGGTTTTAGGGGTTTTCCCTCCATAGAGGATAAAAGAAACACAAAAGAAAGTAAAGACTGACCTAAAATTCCTTCAGATGCCTGACACAATCCTTGAAAAGGTATTTCAACAAGTTTTGCTCTGAAAATTATCATAATAATTAGTCAGTTAGCTCTAAAGAAAGAAAATCATGAGACTCTAACCACAGACCTACCTTCACTTGCATAATTAAAACATAATAAATTTTCCTCAATTTTCATAGCAAGCCACCTGGCTCTCAAAAGAATGCAAAGAAAAAAAAAAAGGTTTCTTTTAGGAAATTCTAGGAGAAAAAAAAAAAGTTCCTATGAGATGACATCTTGTGTGTGTGTGTGAGCATGTATACACATACACATGCCTGATCATCATTTAGATATTATAAAACGCTTTAAGATGTATCCAGTTGACATCCTTTGATAATGGATATTTGCAACCATAAGAAAAATAAAGTTATCTGAGACCAGCTGCTAAGAGAAAGAAGTTGTGTCACGTTCAGTACAAAACTCTTAGTATTCTGAGTATGACTTTGCTCTGTACCAGTAATTTTCTTTTTTTCTTTTTACTAGTAAAAATGCATCTGCTTTCTTTTTAAGCCAATGACAGAGTTTTTATTGATTTCAGTTAAACAGGCCCCCACTGCCCTCCAAGTATTACACTATAAAATGAAGTGCTAAAGGATTACCACTGTAAAACCACTAGCAACCCAAACCATTTCCTTTTAGCCATTTTAACAGTAAATTCAAATCTCCATGCATCATTCTAAATAAATGTCCACTTCACAAAACTAATCCATATGCAGCTGACAGAAAATGGAATTTTATGGCATATAACACTGCATACTGTGAGTATCCACTCTGGCAATTTCCAGTTGTGACTGTTACCCCACGGGCTCTAACAATGGTTCAATGGTGCCTCAAACACCGCTGTGAATAAAGCACCACCAATTCATTTGTTAAATTAAAGCATCTATTTAAAGATGCTAGAAGTAGGTAATTTACTGGTGTTCCAGGTTAAAGTGGATTTTTTGATCCTTTAAAAAAAAAAAATCTATTATTAATTTTAACAGTGAAGACTTTGTAAATCATTCATTTTCTATTTCTACTTAACAGACATTTCTTACTCCTGGTGAGGCTCTGTTTGATATGTTGGATCAGGTAACTTTGAGGTCCCTTCCAACCTGGGCTCATGAAGGATTCTATTTCACAAGAAAACGATGGGAAAAAACTGCAGAAACCATGACTGCAAAATTCCTTAACTGACAGAGCCAATCTGGGCAGATGAGGATACTGAAACATTTTAGTTCTATTTTTAAAAAAATGTGGTTCGGATTTAAATGTCAATTTAAAAAAAAAAAAAAAAGATACAGCAAGTTTTTCATGGCCAGATAAGCCTCTCAAAACCTTCATTAGAGCACTGTTTACTTTGGTAACTGGCAAGTCATCTGGAAGCAGCTCTCATGCCTTAACTTTTGCCTGTATCGTTTGTAATGGTGTAATTTTCTCAAAGGCACCAACAAAAACATTTTTAAGCATCAGAAATCATTCAGTAAGGCATAAACTTGTTGCAGAACCACAGGGAACCAATCCTGGGAAACTCTAATGGCCACCACCAGCCCAAGGAGAGGAGAAAGGCGTCACGCAGCCAGGCTGAGGAGCATCTCCTGCCAGAACAGCTTGGTGGAGACAACAGCCTTATGTGTCTCCTTCCCTTCTGCGGTCCACACCAGCAAAAATGCCCGGTGCTGTGGCTGCGGGACCTTCCCAGCTCTCACCCTGGCCCAGCCGCTCGCCGAGGCCTCCCTGGCAGCGCCGCAGGCTGCAAGGGGGAGGACCAGCCACACAGTCAACTCTCCTAACTGGCACACCACAGTCCCCAAAAGTTCAGCTGCTGCGAGCCATTTAACAACCACATGGGAAGTAAGAAAATGTTCTTCTCCTCCCTTTGTAGCACTGCACTTACTTCATCCTTTTAATCTGGCAGAAGAATCAAAAAACAGAACTTGTCCCCACAGTAGTCACACAATTAATCTCCCAGAATATTTGTTAAATAAATCCTGTTACACAGAAGTTGCCAATTCTGAGTGTGCTGCTAAGAATCTGGCTGCAAGCCAGACGTGTTTACTTATCACTTTGGAAAGAAAAGCTGCAAATTCACTAACCTTATGTAAGCTCCATAGTACATAAACAATCCCCCAATTCACATCTAAGCATCATTTCTGCTAACAGTCATTTGGCATATAAAATTGAGATCTCAGACAGCCAGCAAAACACCTTATAATATAACAACATAATTTTAAAAATAGGCTGAGAAAAGACTAGAAGAGAACCAGAGCTGGAAGAGAGTCGTGCATTCGTTCAGAAAGCACCTATTTCAGCTTGCTTCTCCAGCTGTGAAACAGCAACTCTGGGGTTTCAGCACTAACAGCTCAGCCATGCACACAAAGCACATCACCGTCTCAGCACGAGCTAGTTCCACTCAGGAGTCAGCATCCTAAAAACTCAGTCACTGTCGCCTTCATCCTTCAGACTACCTAAAAATCTCTTGGGTATGAAAAGTTTTTGAAGTAGACGATGTTGCCCTACAAAGTTGGTGTCTCCACAGAAAAGATACAAACACAAGGCTTTCATAGATTATATGGAAATTATTATTAAAATATTAAATTTAGTATTGTTAAAGATGAATGGCCTATCAATGTTTTAGATTCCACAGCAAAAAGAAATAAGCAGGCTCTCAGCTTTACCTGTCACCCCTTGCCACCCTCTGAGCAGGTGAAGCAAGAGCTTTTGCTAACCACTAGCAGTACGACGCTGCAATGCCTTCACTCCCCGTGTAAGCAGCTACCAAGGCGAGGAGGCAGCCAACCTGCAGGTCTGGCTCAGGATAAGTTCAGAATTAAGCCACCAGAAGTATTTTACAAGAAGCTAATTTTAAGGCCACAAAGCACAGCTCACAAAAATAACACAGATACATCTAGGTTACAGGGCCTGGCCCTGCCACTTGGCCCGCAGTGGCGCTGAGATGCCATCTACATGTCCCAGAAGTGGCATTTGTTTCTTTTTCACTGGCAGCTCACTTACAAATACCCTGCCTTTTTGGCAACTCTTCCACGCAAGCAGTAACTCTAGGCAGCTCATTACAGCAAGATTCATGACAGCTTAACTGGGTCGCTACTAATCCATCCGGATTTACTCAACGCTTATCTACACAGCACAGTTCAGCGCAACCGGCCGCGGCTCGCAGCGTCGGCAGGAGCAGACACGCGCTCCGTGCAGATCCCTGCCGCCCCTGTGCAAGGGCTCACGGCCCTGGCACTGACCCCAGGGAACATGACATTGCGTATCCAAACGGGCGGCGGGATGCCTCAACAGACCAGGAGGTTAATGGCTATAGGAAAGCTGTTTCATGGCTTTGGAAGAAGAAATAGGAAAATCACGAGAATATTTCTGCTCGAGGCAGGTTTGAGTGTTGAGGAGTTTTTAGGAAGCTGTGGAAGAGGGGGAAACATTAAATATTATCTGTGGATTATAAAATTCCGCTGAGTTCTACTAGTGTAAAAATTCAAGCATGCTCCAAACTAATTCAAAAAGCAGATGTGAGGAGGGAGAGAGGAGGAAAAAAAGATGAGAACATTAACTATTTTACCCTAAACAGAACAAGCTTCTTCATTTCACATGAGGATAACTTAAATTGGTTAAACAGGAATACATTATGCAACAACCTTGTTTTCTGTTTGTTCATCTTAAAATTTGTACAAAATAAAGCCACTATTTATGTTTAGACAGAAATTAGCCTAGACTAACTCATTTGCCTTGATACCTGCATTTCCCAATTTCACCTTTCATCTGGTCTAGTCCAACAAGACTGGGATTGTACACTGCTGACTATTGGAAAAAGATGGAACTCACACATGGAAATAAAATAATCACTCACTAAATAATTAGCAAAGTTACTCTTAAAGAATTATTACATTTTAAAAATGGAAGTGTTTACCATGATTATTGTTTTCACTAAGTTTTTCAGCCTGTTTATACAGCACAGAGCACAAAGCTTTCTTTGGAGAATTTGGATCTGTGGTCGTGAAGCCATCAAGCTCCAAAAATCAATACTACAACCTGACTTGTACTGTTTATGTAGGTCAACCAAGAGCTTATTTTCTTCCAGACAATGCAGACCCTGAAAAACACTCCCTCTCTGAACATGCAGGTGCTTTCAAATACACACTAACAATTCATGCTGGGATACTTCAAGCAGTAACCACTCCCCTTGTGACTCAAGGCAAGTGAAAGGTGGGTGCTGATCCCTTCGTGGCTGCAGCTGGCAGTTGGGTACATTAACTGAGGATGCTACCCCTGAACATGGGAAGTGTGCAGTCAGAGATTTTTGTCACTCACCATTGTTGTTGAGTGGAAATAAAGGGGCTCACAGGCTGACCTCATCAGCTGAAGTTTGCTCTCAATTGATGGGCTCTTCTGCTGCCCTACTGTCAGTTTCCCACCCTATTTGTGCTAGCAAAGAATCGAATGGGTAAGGGCATGGTTTCAGTGTTTATTTTACATTTGCCATGGGCTTCTCATCTTTCATATTCTTTTGTCAGACTGACACATTACATCTAGTCTTTTAACATCATTAAGACTTAAGACATTTACTAAACAGCAGCAGTTGTTCTAGGTGTTACTACAGCAATTCCCACCCTCAAGTAGTTCACCACTGCTGTTGTATCACAGTTGGCACATGAGCATTCCTCAGCCTCTTCTGAGCAAAGTGGCTTAGCATATAATATGGAACAATTTTTTAAATTATGAGAGCTTGGTAAGATTCCAGTACTGCTAAAAAAAAAATAAAACTCACCTAAAAACTGTACACCATTAAAAATAGAATGGAAAAAGAATAATTTTCAATAGACTGTATGAATTAATTGCTTAAGCGTCTCAAATTATCACACAATGCATGTCATTCAACTTTCTTTAAACAAAAGCACTAGTTATACATCTCTCAGATAGAATATCATCTTCTAGCTAAAGCTACTCGTAATATAGACTGATCTTGCCCATATAGATTGGATTCTGTCTTTGTTCTGGTGTGGGTTGCTTAGTGCTCCTTCTGCAAGCTCTCTCTGGCACACCCCCAAGTGCCACATCATGCCTGACGTCCTTCATAGGCAGCAAGACTTAGGAGTCCAACCATCCAGTGACTCAACATTGAATCTTCCACTGCCCATTTCACCTCTGCTTACACACTTTTCCAAAAGGCCTGCTAGTGACAAGAGCTCTGGTTTGCTAGTGATGCTGTCCAGGCAGTACCTAGCCATAAAGCAAGGAAGCACAGTCCTAGAAAAAAAGGAACACCTTAACCACGCCACTTTTAAACAGCATAAGCAGTTCAGATCTGAAGAAAACATACTTCTGAATGCCACCCTCCTTCAGTGGGACTTCATTGCCCTGTGCAAGTCTCAGGCCTCAGGACAGCAAATGATAATGAATAGCTTCCCTGCAAGAGCAGTCTCTTTAGAGGGCAGCCTCTGCCAACCCCCTTTCTGACTTTGACCATCCTCTGAAGAACTTCCTCATTCCAGCCACGAAGCCTTCCACCACCAACTGCCTGAGAAGCCAGAGCAGTTGTCCTGCCCATAGCACAGTCTCTTCTAAGAAAGCACAGGTATACAAACCGATGCCTGTGCTACAGCTGCTCAGAGCTTCTCCTTTATGCCTCATTTCTTGCACCCAAAAGAAGGCTCAAAATCACAACGAAAACATGCAGTTCTTAACGGCATTCACAAACCAACATGAAATTCCTACATATATTAATAGTAAGGCTAACTTTCTTGAACACTAATGCCAAGGAACAAAGACCGTAAGTGCATGACTACCTCTCTAAACAACAGTCCATTGTGCAGGATCAGGAAACCATCTGGTTTTAGGAACTGCCCACTGGTATAGCCACGGTGAAGACTGTCACCACGTGGAATTTAGGAGAGATTCAGGTACAGACACGAACAGTGATTCAGTCTTTCTGTGAAACTCTTGTTCAGGTGTCTGCAGTACAAAATGGCATCCAAATGACTAAGACTGTATCACTCAGGTTTAAATCACTAGTTCTGCCAAAGATTCTCTTTGTTGCCCGAAGCAAATCTTCAGGTCCTCACTCAGAAAAACACTTAAACATATGTGAAAATCATAGCAAATTCAACAGAATACATATAAAAAACATTCTTAACTGTTTTAACTACAGAGTTTGTTTGTGCTCAAGGTCTCCAAACTGTGCAAGTGGTAGTGTTTCCTATCTCCCATCCTTTCTTTTTCTGTAGAGTAAGAGCTGGATATTCTGGCCAGGATTATTTATCAGCATATGAAGGTAGAGATACTGTTACAGTAAAAGTCCAACTGTAAAGACATTAATATAAATGTTATGGATTCATTTCTGATATGATTATGTGGGCCAAGACCTCAGTGTACCAGTTAAGCTACATAAACTTAGATAAAATTGTCCAAACATTTAACCTTAATAAGCCCAATTTAACTAACAGAATAACCTAGATGAAATTCCAAATGTCTCTCACACATGGTATATTAAAATACTCTGTAATAAAGTTCAGAGTACACTTCCACAAAGCTAGCATAATGTCAGGAAATATAAACAAAAAACAGGAAAAAATTAATTCCTCTCATTCTCCACAGTCACATCTCACATTTACTAAGCTCTTTCAAGTATGTTATGTTGCTGATTAACGGTAGTGCCTTAAGGCACAACCTTTTTCCTTTTTCTGATTTTCAGAGTTAAAAACTGCTTTGAAATATCACTGAGGCATACAATTCTTACTCCGTGATAACATCGGAGAGCAACCTATAATTTAAAACACCGCACTTCTAATTGACAGAATTGAGTCAAATAGGAAAGGCATGATGAATTCAGATCCTATCCTGAGTACAATGAAACTTCAAACAGTGATGAAAAAATGAAAAACAGCTGAGCTAATAAAAAACAGACCCTGCTTAAACAATCTTTCATCAAGTAAATTTCATCTACATTGTTACTCTTGGAATTTGGGCAAGTAGGAGGACCGAGCAAGGTCTGAAGAGGAGATGTGAGAGGGTATTTGGGAAATATGTAATATTTAACAAATTAAGAAAACAGACAACCAAAGCCAGACTCTGACCTCAGTTATACTGGTGTAAATCCAAACTAACATCACTGGCTGTAATGGAATTACTCTGGATTTACTCCATGTTAACGGAGATCAAAACCTGTTCAATGAGACAGAATATCAAAGTGGAAAAAAAGGCTTTTATATCTACACAATGGGACATTTCATTGCAAGTAACCAAGAAACTGTTTAATGCTATGTAGCTACAACACAAAAGGTGAGATGGGATTGAGCCATCACCATAAATATCCACAGCCAAAATTTCTAAAGTTTGAAAGGTTTTCTGCACTTCGACTCTGCCTCTAAACAAGCTTTATGCAAACGAAAGAGTTAATTCAAAACATGCTTCAATTTATTTAGGTCTTTTCTTGTTTGCTTTTTTCATCTCAAACCATACTCTTTACAAAACAAAACTCGTCCCTAAGAGGTGCTGCTACATGCCTCCTTCATAAGTTGCTTCCCTCATATTCTTTACGGAAACAAATTTATCCTCTCATACCACTTGCTAAGCTCGAGCTCCATCTCCATAACCTACCACACACCTCTACACCATGGAGTATTTCTGCATCTTCCCTCTTAAAGAAAAAACACAGGTACTTATTATAGGTGGCTATGCCAAACCATCAGAAGCTTAAACAATTTGCTTGAAGTGATAAAATCGTCAAATTCTTTAAAACGCAATTTAGCCACCACACATTATTTTTATCTTCATATACCATGATTCACTTTAAGTAACAGAACAATATTCAGTTACACTTTCAAGGGTGGCCAAAGGGCTGAGTTTTTACAGTAATGACATGATCTCCACTCTTCACACCCTAAGCATGAGCAACAACAGGAGCATTTAGAACAAAGCTTGATACGCAAAGCAGCCACATTTTTTCCTCCCATTGTCAGCATTCACAGACTGTCTAGATTTGCACACACAGAAATCCAGTGTAACTCAATCTTTCCAGTTCAATTCAGTTC
The DNA here is from genome assembly GCF_018691265.1 of Tyto alba. Classification (NCBI taxonomy): domain Eukaryota; kingdom Metazoa; phylum Chordata; class Aves; order Strigiformes; family Tytonidae; genus Tyto; species Tyto alba. The sequence continues at coordinate 2,826,543 of NW_024881272.1, forward strand.
GTTGGTGCTAGGGAAACTCATTCCCTTCCCACTGCAGCTATGCCAGCCCTGCTCTCCAGAACTGCCCCAACACAACTCATCTCCTCCTCTGCTCAGCAGCAGAGCAGTTCATGAGCACTCTTTCTAACCAAGCTAGCGAGCGCAAAGAGTTTCAGCAGTCTCTGCTGACCTGAACCATTTTGGAATGCGCCTAGAATTGCGAAGCAGTACTCATGGCTGGGCATCAGAAAAGGCCATAACCTCAAAGAAAAGGGAAGTAGATTACAGTGCAGAGCAATAATTTCTTTGTCCAATACAGCTACACCTTTAAGAAAATGTATGTCCGCAGATTCAGCCAGAATTTCAGAGAACAAAATATTGGAGTCAGTTGGTCCAATTCAGACCCAGAACGAACTCTAGAAACACACCCGCTCGCACGGCCAATATACAAAGTGAGAGTGATATGTGTCCTCGCTACCACCCTCATTCATGCTAAGGCAAACATCAAGCATCAGACACACTGAAAGCAGTGCGGGAAAGATTTCTCCATTATCTCCTGCACAAACTGATTAGTGGCTAACACAGCACTTATTTCAGAACAAGAATATGTTGCCTTTAGGAGCAATACGTTTCATCACCAGGATCCAATCTGTGTATGCAAAAAGATACTCCAGACTGCCAAAAAATCTTGAGATAAAGGAAGGGGGTGCTGAGAAGGGACACTGAACCTCTGAGTGAAAAGGGTCAATGGAAATTTTGAGGAAGGGATGGGCTGAAGGCAGAGATGAAGAAGATAAAAAGATGTGGGAGTCTGACAGATTATGAAAGAAAGGCAAATGAGGAGTAAACATTTCAGGGACAAGTAAGTGATTTGTGGGTTTGTGATTAACAGAGGACTGTGACTCAGGGGTAAATCACTTGAATTCCCTGTGCTCTGATTCAGCTTATGTAAAATTTTAAAAAGAGGAAGACATGACCAAATCAAAACAAACAAAAAACCCAGAACACCAAAAAACCCCACTCATCTGAAATGACATAAGACACCAAGATGGAGGTTTTTAAGTAATATGTTGTTAAATCAGGAGGCAGCACTCCTGGACACGCACCACTGCCTAAGCACCATGTTCTGCTCTCCAAACGCTGCAGGGAAGCAGTCAAAACGTCACCGCCACCAGTGCACACCACGTCTTGCTTCAGCAGGCTACCAGGGCGACGCTGCGCATGGCTTTGCCTGTGCCACTTGCAGGGGACTGGCAGTACTTCTGGTACTCACCCCCTGGCAAAAGGCGGTTAGTGTGTGCACAGTGATGCTAAAGATCTCTAATTAAACCACACTACTACTGCGCTGGTGCTGTACCAGCTATGTAACATCAAATGGAAAAGAAGTGCCACAGGGCAAAGTGATTTGCCCACGGATTGGCAGCAATCAGTCTCTCTACGTGGGTTCTCCAGCTATTGCTCTTTTACCTAAAACCATGTGCTCGCCTACCCATTTCACCTATTTACAGCCTAAAAAACTAGCTCCAACACAGCAGCTGTAAAGTCACAACCTCTTGAGGATTTTAGTAAGTAGAAATATAAATTAATATGGGGGCATAAAAGAAACCACAGTATTCCTAGCTGTTGTAAGGCAGTGGACTTCATTTTTGCTGTACAACTTCCCTCCTCTTCTGTTCCTCAATGAATTGTAAGTGCAAAAACATCCTAGTTCAGTGAACTAACTAAGACCTCACTAACTAAACAAAAAGCTCTGTCCTTTGGAAAACAGACTCGGACATACCATTGCACAGCTTAAGAGAACTCAGGAAATGTTTCAGTGATATTCAGCATCCCCAGAGACACTTAACTTCAGCTCATGAAAATACACTGGTGTCCAAAGCATGAAAATTACAATGGCTTCCCGCTACACCCCTCACCCCCCCAGGCATGAATCTAATTTAAACAAGATGGCAGGAATCCAGCAGTAACCTATAGTCATAGATTAGAGCAGCTATCCTGAGCAAACAGACCAGACATTTAGCTGGGACTATAGCTACACAAGGCATTCCTTCATTTTCATTTACTTATACAAACCCACCCCCACTCACTCCACTTCATCAGGGTTTTTCCAGTCTGAAAACCTGGGGTCCCATTCTGCTTTTGGTTACATCTCATTGCAGAACAGCTCCACTGGTAATTTATCTTGTAGTTACAAAATTGATATTGGGAATTTGGCTCTATTTTAGACTACATGAAATTGTCTTTTAAAGCTCTCTTTGTATTCTGTTGTCCTTTGGATGGGAAAATAAAAAAACAGCAGAGGAAGGAGGCATTACAGCTCATGTGAAAATAGTGAAGCACTTAAATATAAAGCTCATTCCTGCTCAACTGCAATTCTGCAACAGGCCCTGTGCTGTGAGGGGGCCAGCTGTCTTCTGTAAGAGCCGGTTCACGCAGGCACCTCAAAAGAGTAATTTAAAATCCTTTCTGCACAACACTCACACGTCCAAGTTTATTTTGGGAGTCCCATTATGTTACACACAGGTTCTGAACACTTACGGGCTTGATTCATTGTACCTAGTATCACCAGTAACTGTTGTATTACCAAGTGCATATGGTGAGGAAGCCACTATTCCAGAGCGAACAGATGAGGCTGCTAATAGGGATACATTACTGGAAATAAATTCAACACTTACAGTTATCTTTCGTTGCATGTGATGTATGCAACTTGTTGGCTTGGTGTCTGGGAACATGTCATTTTCAAATATGCATATACTTTAACAGTAATGTTTTGCAGACTTATATCTGTGGCTAAGTGTATTTTAGGAAAAGGGCTACAACTTGAGCAGAGCTGAAAAACTGCACAGGGTATAGTGGAGTACCAAGGATGCCAAAGAAAATCAGGATAGAAGAGTACATGGGATACAAAACAGTAAGTTAATGTATCTTCATAAATACACACAGCCTGGTTACATTTGTAATACACATTCACAACGTGCATCACAGCCCCCGTTTATGGCTTATCCCCACAGAGATAGCTGCCAGTATTACTCCTTTAGCTCACACGGAACAGTCTCTGCTGAACACCCGAAGTTCAAACCCTGCTGACAACCTGCGGTAAGGGCAGAGGAGGCGTAAGGCGCCCTGATGAGCCACATCTGCAGGCAGCCACCAACAGCCCCTGCAAAGCAGACTCACCGAAGTCCCTCGGTTTATACCATGCCTGCCTGCTCGGGCTGCCCGAGAGCATTCCTCAGGTTTAGTTCAAAGTGCCCTTCCAAGGGAAGGTCTTCAGCAGAGCTCAGAACCAGGGAGGGACATCACAGCGTGAGCACAACTCACTCCCCTGCGCGAGCCAGGCTCATCTGAGCCCTCAGTATCCATATGGCAGGTTGAAAAACAGTATGAAACAAATCTCAGGGACTATTATTTGGACAGTCAGTCCCAGAGCAGGAAAAAATTGGAAAGCAGAAAGTCTCTCACTTGAAAGAGACTAATAATTCATACCTCCTAAATTCAGGGTTTCAACTGAACTAACCTTTGCTCCCTCTGCAGCCAATGAAAGCAAATGAGACCTCCAAAGAGTATTTAAAAATTCACAAGCAATGAATTGCTCCATAAAGATGCCAGTTTCTTTTTGTGAATTACAGAAAGAGCCTTTGGGTAGCGAGTCTCTCAGCTGAGATTCTTCAGTTAAGTGCCTAAAGTGAAAAAGGATTAATCTTGTCCTCAGTGTCACAGCTTCATATATCTTGACATAATATGATCCCATTCAAGTCCTTCAGAAACATGAAGTCATTGTGCTTCTCCTCTGGCAAAAAAGGGAAAAACTCAGCTCACATCTACAGTTACCAATGAATAGGTTGCACATGTTCTTCAAAAGGCAACAAGAGGAGTTTAACCATAGACCACAAGGGGATATGCATGACCTAAACCACTCGGATCCCACTTAAAAATATACTATTGTAAACTGTCCCTATACAAAATGCTAATCTTGGACCCAGAGTTCACCCAGCAACTGCACAGCACCGATTCACAACAGGCATAACTGAAGGGTCTCGTAAATCAGATCCGAGAGCAACACACCTGTAACAGGAAATCCTAAACGCTGGCAATAGTTATAAAAAACTAATTATACTCAGCAACGTAACTGAGAGGTAAAACACATTCTCCCTGGCAGTAGTAAAGAAAGCATATGAAGCAGCCAGCCCAGAGCACATTTCATTAAGCCCATCCTATTTCTTCAAACAAAACTGTTGCTTATCAAGGCATGGTGAGCCGATCCAGTAACACCGTCAGTCTCTTTCAACAGAGAAATTGTTTTGCCATTTTCAAACTGAAAAACATATGTTCTCAATATTTTCTGATGTATGCGTCTCCTTCAAAATTGAAGTCCACAGCACAAGCCAAAAATCAAATCGATTGAAAAATATATACCAACTGGCATCTGAGGGCTTTCTCTGTCTAAAGGGTTCCTTCTGTCCTTCTTTAGGCCACATTCAAAATCCATTAACTAAATGAAGTATCTGTTCCTTTTCCATACTTCTTAATCCAGCTTATTCAGATCCTCAACTGACTGAATTGAAGCCACTCTAGTATAAATTCCAAGCAGCCTCCAATACACACAAAATACACAAAAAGTCTAAAGCACAAGTCAGAAGAAGACTACAGAGACACATACCTCAAATCCACGCAGAATAGTGGAAACGGCTCTGAGTTTCCTAACGAGTTGGTACAGTAAGATGAAGAACGTCAGAGACACATAACAAAGCACCGACCCAACATAAACTCATTGTGCTCACGAGCGGTTAAAAAAAGTTCAAGAACCATTTGTGCCAGCAAACGCAGTCCCACCACCCCGTGCCCCCCTACACGGGACAAGTCCTGTTTGACCTCCTGAGTGGATGGTGGCCACCACAGGTGGCCCAGCTCCGTATCACGCGACACGGAGCTTTCAAAAGGTCTGGGACCCCGTCCTCGTGCCTCAGCCACGGCACACTGGCACTGCCGGGCCCGACCGCAGCACATGGAACACGGATTAAGGATCACCGTCTCCATCTCAGCAGCCTTCAGGTCTTGGTTTTTCCCTTCATTCCACGCCAAGAACTCAAGCTCCTCTCCCTCAGTAAGGGCATTCGCTATTAATTCCCCACCACAGAAGGCACTGTTTTTCATAGTTATCTTTTAGCATTGCCACTTTAAAAGAGCGAGGTTGGCATTTCAAGAGGCAAATATTCTCTAGTCAGCTTCCTTGTCGACTTCCCCTGTACATTCCCCTGACCATTCATCTTACAATGAACACTATTGCCTCAGTTAAAGTGAGAATAAAGATGTATATAATATTTAGACCACCTTATTCATTTCATTACTGTGTGTTCTCAGAAAATAACTGTTTTCTCCAGATGAGAAAGAGAAATATATCCATCTCAGGGAAGGACAGCTTAGTCATAGCTTAAAAGCACTTGAGGATCTGCATCAAATATCTGCTTTTTTAAATCATTAGAAAATTGATTTGTGGGAATTTAAACCAATTCAGTAGATGCATATATAATCAGAATTTTCTCTTTTCTTTCCACACCACAGAGCTCCCACCAAGACTCAGAGCCAGTGTGGCCTACTGTTAAACAATTATTGCCACGAATTGGATTAACCTGGCTTCTATACATGACTGTGTGGAAACACAAGCTACTGCAGCTTTTGAGAAACAAATGGAAAACGGGGAGAAGACGGGAAGGAGAACAGAGGAAGGCAGACAACTACAAATTCAGCTCTTACACTGTTGGTATCCACCTTCTCCCCACTGCTCCCAGTTAACAGACACTGCTGCCTTAGATGAGAGCAGCTGCCATTCCCTGCTTCATGGGGAGGAGAAAGTGTTGCCCTCAGCTGCCCAGGCGGGCAGAGAATTCAGCTTCAACAGACCCTCCTTCCACGCCACGTTTTGGAGGGATTAAGCCATATTCAGCTTCACAGGCACACATTCAGCTGTACAGCCACTTTTTAGCTGGGGCATGGGTTCACTGGATTTTCAGTTTAATTGGCACCAGCTTGTTCACGTTCTAATCTGGTTCAGTACTGCATGATACTTACTTTAAGATCAATCAGCAAATAGTCAAAGCAACAGAAATAATGGGGCAGCAACCTCTAATGGGAAGGTAGAGACAAATCTGTGCAGAACAGCAGCAGCTGAAAGACCAACCAGAGCTTCATACTGTCACTGTGTGGATTTGTACTGCTCTTTAAATGTGTATTTTGCGCTGTACGCCGTCACTTCTGCACTGGCGTCCCCAAGAACAGTGACAAGTGGCTTCTCAACAGGTTCAGTTCACTGCAGATGATCTAAAGGCACAGTCGTATCTAGAGTGGAAGTTACGGAACAGACATACCACCCTTCATTTCTCAGCGAGGTGTGTGATCCTCCAGCAAAGTCTACATTTTGCTATCTACCAGTCTTTAGAAAATACAATAGTGGTAAGGGATATGAAGGAAAACCGCTTATACCAGGAAGTGAAAGTCTTTCAGGTGCACAGAGGGATAATAGTAATGTAAAGATTCTAAGGCAACTGATGGAGAGCTCTCACATTAAAAACCACCATATTGGGGAGTGAATTGAAAAACCTGTACGATTATTTGCTACATTGTCACATACCTGATGGTTGAGTTTGCTATGGCACTTCAATAGCAACTGCTGTTTGAGACCCAGCAACACGTGAAGGATTTGGTTCAAAGAAAAACATCCTCCACCTAAACTCCAGGAACTACAGCGAACAGGCGTAGAGTTCTGAACAGCAAGCTTCATTTGCCAAACTACATCAGTAATAATTATTGGGACAGAATAGCATTGGGATGCACTACTAATTAGCTACAGAGCTTTTCATGTAATTGTCATCACTGGGAGCTGGGAATACTAAAGCAAAATACAACAAGTAGCTTCTGTGTAAAGTCAGTACACAACAATTTCAAATGCAACATGATATTTCATAATGTAAAGCAGAAGACAATGACATATTTGAAGCATTATTACTTTTTCCTAAAGAAAATACAATCTCTATTGTATCTTCAAGTAAAAACAGGGATAAAACCCCTTTCAGTTCAAAAAGATTCAGAAATTCAAGATTCACCATTGTGTATACCTTCAGGGCTGGACAGGCAGAGTTAAGACAGTAGAAAAACAGGGTGTAAGTGATGCTCCAATAGGCTTCTGGATGATGTCACAACATTTTGGCTGCCTCACAGATTTTGGAGCCTCTGGCACTGGTAATACTGTCTTCTATAATCTACATAAACAACTACTTTTAGAGGGACTCCAGATAAATCCTTCTAAAGGATCAAGAAAACAGCCATGTAATCACACAGAATTGATTTTATAGATATCACAAGGTCTCTGTTAAGGACAACAATAAGGTTTCAAAATACTTATTTCATATATAGTCAGTACAGTTATCATAGAAATCTCAGAGATGGAAAATGCCTATAGGTGTCTATCAACTACCAACTTGGAGTTGTTCACTATTACACAGTACTGCTAACCGTCATTCAACGGATGACAGTAACAATAAAACTTTGTAGTAGTAACAACAATATAGAAGCGGTATTTGAGCTTTAAGGAAACCGTATTTCCTGCTGAAATTGTCAACAGTGAAATAATAAGCAATAGCAACACTTCAACAGTTACAGTAAAAAAGGGCATTTTAACAGTTATTATGCCCCATTCTGGTTATTATTTGTCTTCAGATATACCAAGACAGCACTGAAGAGTTGGAAATTTGCATTGTGTCTCCTAAAAAGTGGAAGGAAAACTCAAAACTTGGACATGTACTCATTATTGCTGTCACTATATATCTAAGGAAGTCCAAAATAAGCCAACTCCCAGAAAAAACAAAACCTTACACAACCTTGAGTTTTTCAGATAGGATGCTCAGTAATTTGAGGCCACCAAAGAACACTACTCTGAAAGATGAGCTGTGAAAACTTTAACCTGATATTCTGCGATGCATCAGCAGAGCTGCAGCACCAGAACAGGGAGATCAGACTCGTTACATTAGCACATTTTTTTCCCTACTTTGGATTTTGGGAATAATATGAAACCCACTCAACTCTCAAATAAGATGACTATTTGAATTAAGTGGAGACAATCACCTCCTTTGCCTCTGACCTTACTCTTACTAGAGTGGGGCAACTCTTCCCTTTCCTTCCTACACAAACTATGGGATTTTGATAAGTATGCAGCGTTTGCAAAACATCTGCCCACGTGAACTTCATTGGCAAGCAGTTTATTCCTCCTTCCCAACCTAATAATTTATCCAGTTCAAATATTAGGCAGCTTTCAAACAGCTTTACCTAGTGAGGAAGCTAAGGAGACCCACTGAATGTGGACAGGAAGAGCTACTGCCCAGAGACAAGCGGACCTGCCCAGAATCCAGCAAGTCCTCAGTTCCTGCTGGGCAGAGATTCCCATTTCCATCTCACTCTGTGGTCTGCAGGGCACAACAGACTGACCTGAAGTCTGTCCAGCACACAGCAGCAACCCACCAAATCTTTATCTTCCTTAAGCAAAGGATAACACTGGAAAACACTGGTAATATCCCTCCCCCACCTCTTCTTTAACCCCTCTAGTTCCATCACAGGGTACTCAACACTCCATTAAGACCCACTGCATTACACCCCCAGAGCGCGGAACGTCACCCACCGAAGTGCTGAGGACATTTATACCACCTCACAGCATGGCTTTAGGACAGACCAGCCTTGACTAAGTGCTATTACTTACCCACAAACACAGTGGCCCCAACAGGTCTACGTGACCCCCAGAACGAGAACGGCACACCGCAGCAGCTCCCTGACTTCCCTCATGCTGCCCGACCCCTTGTACAAACATCACTTCTGTGGTCCTGGCAAACTCAGACCAGTACAAAATACCGCATTTCCCTTAAACTTTGAAAACTACTTTGAAAACTATAGCCATATAGTTTCTCCACAGCCACGTTCCTATTCTTTGGTAAAACTAATACCAAGTCTGGAAGCATTTCTTCCCTCACCCAAAGGAAGCAGAGGGAATCCTGAAGACAATGACCACCTTCCTCAGGACCATTCAACTGCTCCTGAGTGGGAAAAGGTTTCAGACAACTGATTTATATGCATCCAGCCTTTGCCTGAAAAGTTTAATAGACACCCATAAATCTGAGAGTAAAGCCTGAGGCCAAAGACCTCAAGTGACAGAGGAATGCAAGAGGCTAAGCGCAGGGCAACACGTCAGAGAAGCGCTAGCGGAGGAGCCTGGCGTAAGAAACCCGCTGGGCATTGAAGAGGCAGCAGTGCTGTTTGTCTGTAGAGGCAGAAACAACAAAGTGGTGGCTCGTACTGGGAAGGCTGGCCGTTCAGCCACTGCTGTGGAGTTAAAAACAAGAAGAATTTCAGCTGAGCAAGGGTGGAAGTCTTATTGCTACACTCAGAGGACAGTTTATCCTTCATCACTCACAAGAGTCTTTCTTGAGACAGAAGTGAACAAGCACAAGAAAGCTTATACTTCTCCATTTCTGCACACAGCTTCCCATCTCCCTTTATTATCCATTTATATAACCACAATACCTTTTTTATCAGGAAGTATGAAAAATTTTAATTCCATTAATAGCCTAATTTTATTATCTAATGTTCCTCCTCTGGAAAAAACATTATTTCTTTTTCATTATAACTTCTAAAAAAAAAAAAAAAAAAAAACACACAACTATTAAACCTTCCAAAGTTCTCAGACCTTTCATATGACACTCTGAACTTGTTCCAAGCTAGTATGTGGCTCAGCAGCCTAACCGTTGTTATGGATATAGCATTGCAAGTCTGTTAAAAAAAGGAGACCCCAGGTTATATAGTTAAACATAATTATGTGCCTTTATTCCATTATATAATCAGAGCTTTACTCTCAGAAAAAGATGAGAAGACTCAAGGGGGGAAAAAAAATAAAATATTTCTGGTTCTCCTCCGCATTTACTATGTGACCCCAGGTAGATGACTTAAGTTCAATACTATTTTCCCATCTGAACAAAGCAATATTAATGTTTTCCCTTTTCTCACACAGGTAATACGTGTAATACACCTAAGAAAAAGGGCTAGAAGATGATCATACCAGAGATTTGCAGACGTGCACAGTATTAACAGGCAAACATCCTACGCACTAGGAAGTCCAGAGGTTATATATCCCCTTCATTTTCATTGTAATTAAAATTAATTACTGGAGTTTGGTCTATAAAATAGTAAT